>NC_092499.1:139605306-142105306 GCF_047511675.1 Marmota flaviventris | reverse complement strand
TTGATTTGCATTTCTCTGACTGCTAGAGATGGTGAGCATTTTTTCATGTACTTGTTGATTGACTGTATGTCCTCCTCTGAGAAGTGTCTGTTCAGGTCCTTGGCCCATTTGTTGATTGGGCTGTTTGTTCTCTTATTGTCTAATTTTTTGAGCTCTTTGTATACTCTGGATATTAGGGCTCTATCTGAAGTGTGAGGAGTAAAGATTTGTTCCCAGGTTGTAGGCTCTCTATTTACCTCTCTTATTGTATCTTTTGCTGAGAAAAAACTTTTTAGTTTGAGTAAGTCCCATTTGTTGATTCTAGTTATTAACTTTTGTGCTATGGGTGTCCTATTGAGGAATTTGGAGCCCGACCCCACCGACTGTAGATCGTAGCCAACTTTTTCTTCTATCAGACGGCGCGTCTCTGATTTGATATCAAGCTCCTTGATCCATTTTGAATTAACTTTTGTGCATGGCGAGAGAAAGGGATTCAGTTTCATTTTGTTGCATATGGATTTCCAGTTTTCCCAGCACCATTTGTTGAAGATGCTATCCTTCCTCCATTGCATGCTTTTAGACCCTTTATCAAATATAAGATAGTTGTAGTTTTGTGGATTGGTTTCTGTGTCCTCTATTCTGTACCATTGGTCCACCCGCCTGTTTTGGTACCAGTACCATGCTGTTTTTGTTACTATTGCTCTGTAATATAGTTTGAAGTCTGGTATCGCTATACCGCCTGATTCACACTTCCTGCTTAGCATTGTTTTTGCTATTCTGGGTCTTTTATTTTTCCATATGAATTTCATGATTGCTTTCTCTATTTCTACAAGAAATGCCGTTGGGATTTTGATTGGCATTGCATTAAACCTATAGAGAACTTTTGGTAATATCGCCATTTTGATGATGTTAGTTCTGCCTATCCATGAACAGGGTATATTTTTCCATCTTCTAAGATCTTCTTCTATTTCTCTCTTTAGGGTTCTGTAGTTTTCATTGTATAAGTCTTTCACCTCTTTTGTTAGGTTGATTCCTAAGTATTTTATTTTTTTTGAAGATATTGTGAATGGAGTGGTTGTCCTCATTTCCATTTCAGAGGGTTTGTCGCTGATATACAGGAATGCCTTTGATTTATGCGTGTTGATTTTATATCCTGCCACTTTGCTGAATTCATTTATTAGCTCTAATAGTTTCTTTGTAGACCCTTTTGGGTCTGCTAGGTATAGAATCATGTCATCTGCAAATAGTGATAATTTAAGTTCTTCTTTTCCTATTTTGATGCCTTTAATTTCTTTCGTCTGTCTAATTGCTCTGGCCAGTGTTTCGAGAACTATGTTGAACAGAAGTGGTGAGAGAGGGCATCCCTGTCTTGTTCCAGATTTTAGAGGGAATGCCTTCAATTTTTCTCCATTCAGAATGATGCTAGCCTGAGGCTTAGCATAGATTGCTTTTACAATATTGAGGTATGTTCCTGTTATCCCTAGTTTTTCTAGAGTTTTGAACATAAAGGGATGCTGTACTTTGTCGAATGCTTTTTCCGCATCTATCGAGATGATCATATGGTTCTTATTTTTAAGTCTATTGATGTGGTGAATAACATTTATTGATTTCCTTATATTGAACCAGCCTTGCATCCCAGGGATGAATCCTACTTGATCATGGTGCACAATTTTTTTGATGTGCCTTTGTATCCGAGTGGCCAGAATTTTATTGAGGATTTTTGCATCCAAGTTCATTAGAGATATTGGTCTGTAGTTTTCTTTCTTTGAAGTGTCTTTGTCTGGTTTAGGTATCAGGGTGATGTTGGCCTCGTAGAATGAATTTGGAAGTTCTCCCTCTTTTTCTATTTCCCGAAGTAGCTTGAAAAGTATTGGTATTAGTTCCTCTTTAAAGGTTTTGTAAAACTCTGCTGTATACCCATCCGGTCCTGGGCTTTTCTTAGTTGGTAGTCTTTTGATGGTTTCTTCTATTTCCTCAATTGATATTGGTCTGTTTAGGTTGTCTATATCCTCCTGACTCAATCTGGGCAGATCATATGACTTAAGAAATTTATCTATGCCTTCACTATCTTCTAATTTATTGGAGTATAAGGATTCAAAATAATTTTTGATTATCTTCTGTATTTCTGAAGTGTCTGTTGTGATATTGCCTCTTTCATCCCGTATGTTAGTGATTTGAGTTCTCTCTCTTCTTCTCTTCGCTAGCATGGCTAAGGGTCTGTCGATTTTGTTTATTTTTTCAAAGAACCAACTTTTAGTTTTGTCAATTTTTTCAATTGTTTCTTTTGTTTCGATTTCATTGATTTCAGCTCTGATTTTAATTATTTCTTGCCTTCTACTTCTTTTGCTGTTGTTTTGCTCTTCTTTTTCTAGGATTTTGAGATGAAGTATGAGATCATTTATTTGTTGGTTTTTTCTTTTTTTAAGGAATGAACTCCAAGCAATGAATTTTCCTCTTAGAACTGCTTTCAATGTGTCCCATAGATTCCGATATGTTGTGTCTGTGTTTTCATTAATCTCTAAGAATTTTTTAATTTCCTCCTTGATGTCTTCTATAACCCATTGATCATTCAGTAACCTATTGTTCATTCTCCAAGTGATATATTCTTTTTCCTTCCTTCTTTTATCGTTGATTTTCAGTTCCATTCCATTATGATCAGATAGGATGCATGGTATTATCTCTACTCCTTTGTATTGTCTAAGAGTTTCCCTGTGACATAATATATGATCTATTTTTGAGAAGGATCCATGTGCTGCTGAGAAAAAAGTGTAACTGTTTGATGTTGGGTGGTATATTCTATATATGTCAATTAAGTCTAGGTTATTAATTGTGTTATTGAGTTCTATAGTTTCCTTATTCAACTTTTGTTTGGAAGATCTGTCCAGTGGTGAGAGAGGTGTGTTGAAGTCTCCCATGATTATTGTATGGTGGTCTATTAGACTCTTGAACTTGAGAAGAGTTTGTTTGATGAACATAGCTGCACCATTGTTTGGGGCATATATATTTATGATTGTTATGTCTTGTTGGTGTATGGTTCCCTTGAGCAGTATGTAGTGTCCCTCTTTATCCCTTTTGATTAACTTTGGCTTAAAATCTATTTTATTTGATATGAGTATGGATACTCCTGCTTGTTTCCGAAGTCCATATGAGTGATATGATTTTTCCCAACCTTTCACCTTCAGCCTATGTATGTCTTTTCCTATCAAATGCGTCTCCTGTAGGCAGCATATTGTTGGGTCTTGTTTTGTGATCCATTCTACTAGCCTGTGTCTCTTGATTGGTGAGTTTAAGCCATTAACATTTAGGGTTATTATTGAGATATGGGTTGTTCTTCCAGCCATATTTGTTTATTTATGTTACTAAACATGGTTTGTTTTCCACTTTGATTATTTTCCCCCCTTTAGTGTCCTACCTCCCACTGTTGGTTTTCATTGTTATTTTCCATTTCCTCTTCCTGTAATGTTTTGCCAAGGATGTTTTGAAGAAATGGTTTTCTAGCTGCAAATTCTTTTAACTTTTGTTTATCGTGGAAGGTTTTAATTTCATCTTCCATCCTGAAGCTTAATTTCGCTGGAAATACAATTCTTGGTTGGAACCCATTTTCTTTCAGTGTTTGAAATATGTTATTCCAGGATCTTCTAGCTTTCAGAGTCTGTGTTGAAAGATCAGCTGTTATCCTGATTGGCTTACCCCTAAATGTGATCTGTTTCCTTTCTCTTGTAGCTTTTAAAATTCTCTCCTTGTTCTGTATGTTGGGCATCTTCATTATAATGTGTCTAGGTGTGGGTCTCTTATGATTTTGCACATTCGGCGTCCTGTAGGCTTCTAGGATTTGGGGTTCTGTCTCATTCTTCAAGTCTGGGAAGTTTTCTCGAATTATTTCATTGAATAGATTGCTCATTCCTTTGGTTTGAAACTCTGTTCCTTCCTGTATCCCAATGACTCTTAAATTTGGTCTCTTGATGTTATCCCATATTTCTTGGATGTTCTGCTCATGGTTTCTTAACAGTCTTGCTGAGCTGTCTATGTTCTTTTCAAGTTGAAATACTTTATCTTCATTGTCTGATGTTCTGTCTTCTAAGTGTTCTACTCTGCTGGTAGTATTCTCAATTGAGTTTTTAAGTTGGCTTATTGCTTCCTGCATTTCTAGGATTTCTGTTTGTTTGTTTTTTATAACCTCTATTTCCCTGTATAGTTGATCTTTTGCTTCTTGGATTTGTTTATGTAATTCATTGTTGAAGTGATCTTTCATTGTCTGATTTTGCTGTCTGATGTCTTCCTTGAGACTCCAGATCATCTGAAGCATGTATATCCTGAATTCTTTATCTGACATTCCATCAGCTGCAGCTATTACCTCTTCTAAAGTTGAGTTGACCTGCAATGCTTGTGGTCCTTTCTTTCCTTGTCTCTTCATACTGTTCGCGTTCCTTTCTTCTTGGTGAAACTGTTGTGCTATTGAATTTTCCCCCTATATATTTATATTGGTCTTGTATAGTTGCAAAGTCTCCCTCGCAGGCACGGGCGGCGGCTCTGCCCCTCCGCCAATTGGGGCAATGTGCCTACCACGCCGGCAGGCCGCTGGGCCTGCTCTGCCAGTCGGTAGCTGGTCCGCCGTCCTTGCAGGCGCGGGCGGCGGCTCTGTCCCTCTGCGGGCCGCTAGGCTTGTTCTGTCGGTGGTCACCGTTCTGCCTACTTTGAAGGCGCAGGCAGCGGCACTGCCCCTCTGCAGGCCTCTGGGGCTGTACTGCCAGTGGGTCGCAGGTCCGCCTACTTTGCAGGCGTGGGGGGGGGGCGGCTCTACCCTTCCTCAGGCCACTGGGCCTGTTCTGTCTCTCGGTTGCAGGTCTGACCTGTTCTGATGGTGGTCTCAGTTCCGATTACCTTGCAGGCGCGGGGGGGAGGGGGCGGCTCTGCCTCTCAGCAGGCCGCTGCTCCTCTTCTGCCGGTGGGTCGCAGGCCCGCCTACCTTGCAGGAGTGATTGGAAGCTCTGTCCCGCCGCGGGCCACTGGGCCTTTTCTGTCTGTGGTCACCCTTCCCCTACCTGGCAGGCGAGGGGGGTGGGGGGCGGCTCTGCCCCTCAGCAGGCCGCTGGGCCCGCTCTGTGTTTGGTCCCAGTTCCCTCTACTATGCCGGCGCAGGGGGAGGGGGCGGCTCAGCCTCTCAGCAGGCGGCTGCTCCTCTTCTGCCAGTGGGTCGCAGGCCCGCCTACCTTGCAGGAGTGATTGGAAGCTCTGTCCCGCCGCGGGCCACTGGGCCTTTTCTGTCGGTGGTCACCCTTCCCCTACCTGGCAGGCGAGGGGGGTGGGGGGCGGCTCTGCCCCTCAGCAGGCCGCTGGGCCTGCTCTGTGATTGGTCCCAGTTCCGTCTACTATGCCAGCGCAGGGGGAGGGGGCGGCTCAGCCTCTCAGCAGGCGGCTGCTCCTCTTCTGCCAGTGGGTCGCAGGCCCGCCTACCTTGCAGGAGTGATTGGAAGCTCTGTCCCGCCCTGGGCCACTGGGCCTTTTCTGTCGGTGGTCACCCTTCCCCTACCTGGCAGGCGAGGGGGGTGGGGGGCGGCTCTGCCCCTCAGCAGGCTGCTGGGCCTGCTCTGTGTTTGGTCCCAGTTCTCTCTACTATGCCGGCGCAGGGGGAGGGGGCGGCTCAGCCTCTCAGCAGGCGACTGCTCCTCTTCTGCCGGTGGGTCGCAGGCCCGCCTACCTTGCAGGAGTGATTGGAAGCTCTGTCCCGCCCTGGGCCACTGGGCCTTTTCTGTCGGTGGTCACCCTTCCCCTACCTGGCAGGCGAGGGGGGTGGGGGGCGGCTCTGCCCCTCAGCAGGCCGCTGGGCCTGCTCTGTCTTTGGTCCCAGTTCTGAGTATTTTTTTTTTTAACAAACATGGATGGCTAAAAGGTATAGGTAATTTTGCTCTATCTTAATCCTTCAATTACAAAATTTTAATTTGATTTTTAATGAGATTAGCCCTACTTGGCTGAACTGAACTTTTCATTCAGACTTTTGGTGGATGGTAATTAATGGAATTCAGTTAACTTGACCAACTTTTCATTTCTTCTCTTGTTAATATTTTTTGGTTATGCTAGAAATGAGTGATAGATGTACGTCCTCCCTCAAAACGTGATTGGTTCAGCTGGGCTTCTACTGTAAAAGCATCTGAAAGGCTTATGTACTCTGCATTAGAATTCACCTGATGAGAGGATGAGGACAGGTTGGCATTAAGTAGCAGGAATCTGTGTGTAAATACTGTCCACACATTGGATTTGTCAACAAGAAAGAAAACCCACATTTTGGTTACTCATTTGGTGTCCTTATTCTTTTGGTGTCTCTGATCTTCCTTTCATTCCCAAGACAGACCCATGAGATAGTTACTGTCACTCCTATATCAGGGCAGAGGCTGGCATGAGTTATTTGCCCAAGCTCAAGTTTCCCAGGCTCTGAGTGGTTGGGAACCCGCCTCCAAGGGTGGTGCTTTCTCCCTGACCCCATGCTACCTCCCGAGAAAGCAAGACTTAGGGACAAATTTAATTATGGTTGGAATTATATTTTCCAGTAAAATGGATAGAAAAAGAAAGAAATGTAAGGAGACACGTCTGTGGGAGACTCCACCTGTGAGCTGGTTTTAGATTTGCCAGGTGGCAGGGGCCTGGTCCACCCACAGATGTGGGTGAAGTCAAAAGCTTGGGGAAAAAATATGAACGGCCTCTTTAGAGGATGTTGTAGGTTCTGGAAACTTTTGTAGGACCACAATGGTAAGTTTGGTGTAGTAACTGAGTTTGTGGAGAACACAAACTCTATGTTAGTGATTTATTATGACCAATTCAGAGTTAGCCACATGAATATCGGCCCAGGGAGTTTGATCTTCACAAGCCTCTCAGCCACCTTGCGCTCCCACCATGCCCTCTGTGATACATCTAATGGTGGCCGTTTTTCAAGGACTATGTGAGTCCTACACTGAGTGTTTCACATTTACACGACTTCATTTATGCTTTGCAACTGTCCTGTGAGGTAGATATTGTTATCCCCATTTTCACACAACACATTAACACTTAGAGAAGTGAGAAAATTTGCTTCAGGACACAGAGCTAGTAAAGTACAAAACCCAGGTCTGTTCATTGATTACAAAGGCAAGTACTTAGAACCTGTGTGTGTGTGTGTGTCCTCTTATATTTATCTAGCATTTTCCAATTGTTTGTGTACTTTGCTGCCTTTCTCACTGGACTGTGAGCCACTTGAGGGCAGAACCTAGTCTTATCTCTGGACACCCTATACCTAGGACAGTATCTGATACACAACAGTACTCTAGAGACATTAGAAGGGCAGGTGGGAGGGAGGGATGCAGAAAGGGGAGAAGGGTCAACTATTATTAATAGCTAATGTTTATTCTAGTTTTTTTCTGTATATAGACATAAATCTTTCTCTCCATATATTTAATATATGAGCATCAGAATATCCATGCCGTTTGGTAATCTGCATTTTCAACTTGATAGTGTATAATGAGCTTTTTTTTTTAAATGTCATTGTGTTAGTCAGCTTTGCATTGCTGTAAACAAAATACCTGACAAGAACATCTTAGAGGATAAAAAGTTTATTTTGGCTCATGGTTTCAGAGGTGTAGTCCACAATTGGCTGAGTCCTTTCCTCTGGGCTCAAGTTGAGGCAGAATATCAAGGGAGAAGGGTGTGGTGGGGGAAAGCTGTTAAGGACACAGAGCCTGGAAACAGAGAGGGAAAGCATTTCAGGGTCGATGAACCCTCCCAGGACATGCCCCAGGGACCACCTCCTCCAGCCACGTTCCACCCAGTCAATCTGTTCACATTAGAATAGAATAATTAATTTATAGCCCTTATAATCTGATCATTTCACCTCTAAATATTCCTGCATTAACACAGGAATGTTATATCATATTCAAACCATAATAGTCATTAAGTAGTATTCTAAAAACCCTTTCAATATTAAAAAAAAGCGTTCCTTATTTCCCTTTCTTTCCACCAGAAAAGCAAGCTTTTTTTGGGGGGGTTAATATATCAAAATACGTTATCTTGAGATTCTTTCATGCATTGTACAAGCTTCTAGAACTCTATTTAAAACTTGATTCCCAAGAAAACATTTGCCATCTTAAAGTTAAGACTAGGTAAAGTTACAGGGACAAAGATCAGAAATGTTATTGCCAAGTTTAATTTAGTAAAATGAAATAAAATAAAACATTTAGTAAAAAGAGGCTAAAAGCTCCAACACAGCACAAAAAGAAACTTTCAAGCTCTTAATAAATTATATTAGCACTGCAGCCGTTTCTGTCCTAAAAAGATAGAGCAGGTTACTACAAAGAAAGTGCAAATCAAAGTGTGCACATATCTGGTTAGTGTTCACTGCCTATTGACCATTAACTGGATTTGGTAAGTTAATTTCTTTTAACCCTGTTTTTAGCAACTCTATATTTTCCTATCAGGGATTAGTGAGGGGACAGGAATGTGATTCATGGGCTCAGAGCCCAGGAAGTTTATCTCTAGAATGTGTTAGATTTGGAAAGTCCAGGTAGAGTCTTGGGAAACCTGCCCATATCTGGGCAATTTTTTCCTGTGGCTCTCAAGAAGCCTGAACTTTGCTGCCAGTGGTGGAGATAAGACTTGTGCGAAGCAGAGATTTCCTCCTATTTACCTTGTGTAGGCCCTGCCCATCCTTTCCTCTCTGAAGTCAGTCTTCCCGTCTTAACTGGCTTTATTAACCCATTTTCTGTTGCTTTAACAAAACAAATAAAGTTACGTATTTCAGGAAAAAAAGCATTTATTTAACTCAGTTTTGGAAATTGAAAGTCTAAGATCAAGAAATTCTGTCTGTTTGGCCTCAGGTGAGGGTCCCCTTGGTATAATACAACATGGTAGAGGAATAGAAAGGGAAAGATCCAAGTATATAGAGTCCAAAAAATGTGGGGTGGGTTTGCTTTATAATTTTATAAAGTCAAGACCAGCATTAATCCTATGGCTATATCCTAGTGATCTAACTACTGCTCACTGGGACCTACCTGTTAAAGTTTCTACCTCTCTCACATTGCCACACTGAGGACCAAGTTTATATATAGCCCATGAGCTTTTGGAAGACACATTCAAGCCCTATCCAAATCATATCACCAGCTGAGCTTATACTCTCACAGGAGATTTGGCACATTTGGGCTCCATTGTCAAAGTTCTGAGGAGAGGTGTGGGAAGGATATAATCTCTGTCTGATAATATAGCAAGTACATAAATATATGTCACAATGGTTAGGTCAGTCCATGGGTCAGGAGTCACAGAGATTCAGGGGTCTATTTGTATAATCTTGCTAAGCCTCAGATTATGGATCTCTAAAATAAGCATAATAAATATGCTTTATGGAATGGCTGTGATAAGTAAATGAGAAAATATGTTTAACGTGAATTGCATAACATCTGTCATGTACTAGGGTCTTATTCATTTATTTAATTATTATTCATTTATTTAACCAATGCATGTATATTAAACACTGGCTTCATGCCAGGCACTGAGGTTTCAAGGACAAGAAAAACAGACATGATTCCTTTCTACAAAGAGATTATATTCTGGTAAATGTTAGTAATTGTAAATAAATGTTTGAAATGTTGGGTTTTTTTTTTTTTTTTTTACTATTATTATACAGTTTATCAGTTCTCTACTATTGCCTAAAAGCTTATCTCAAAACTTAGTGGCTTAAAACAATATACCTTTTTTAAATTTTAGTTTCTAGGGGCCAGAATTTTGGAAGTAGTTGAGTTGAGTGGTCTGGCATAGGTCCTCTCAAAGGTTGGCTGGGGCTGCAGTTACCTCATGGCTTAACTGAGGCTAGAAGACTTATTCCAAGATGGCGCCCATATGGCTGTTGATGAGAACCTATCCTTCCTCATCACGTGGGCTTCTCCATAGGGCTGCCTGAATCTCATCAGAACTTGACAGCCAGCTTCCCTCAGAGCAGGTGATCCAAGAAAGAGAGCCACATCCCATTACTTCCACCATATTCTAATTGTTAGAAGTGAGGCAAGCAGTTCAGGCCATACTCAAAAGGAAGAAAAGTAGCCTCCACCTTTTAGAGGGCAGAATTTGGGAGAACTTGTGGACATATTTTAAAATCTCTACATAAACTATGGGGGAGAGATGAGAGAAGAGAGTGGAGAGATTGGTGGGGGACAGATTCAGAGGGGTCAGCATGCTGAAGAGGGAGATTTTCAGATGGAGGCCACAAAACTATATTGCTATTTTTGTCAGGAGTGATATGTGACTATCAAATCTGTGAATGAAATATATTGGGGTCAGAAAGACGGCCTTATCTGAGTACCTTCTGCTGTACAAGGTCCAAAGAATATAAGATTCATTTTCTAGAATGTTCCTGGATTCCGTTTCATTTCTGCTTCGCTTAAAATCTTTGAGAAAAATGTCTTGGTTTTTCTGAAGTGCAGAGCATGAATTTTGAGACTATTTTTTTTTAAATCTATGAAGACACTTTTTCAAGTTAAAAAACTTATCAATATTCATAAAGCCAGAAACTATGTTCAGTCCCCATAAGTAAGCACAATATTTCTGATTTTCTTAGAAATTGTTGAAAACATTAAATCCTCAAGATTTCTCTCTTATGCCACAGTTCTCTCTCAGAGCTGATGATCATATATATTTATTTAAGTAAAAGACAAGAAGCCTATCTTTGATTTGCCTTATTTTATTATTTATTCATTCCTCCTTGGAGAACACATGTATAAAAAAGAACCTGAGATCCTTTATCAGAGCAAGGAATTTTCCCACACCTCATGTAAAACATCTGCAGTAACTTAAATGCCGGGCATCAGCAGTTAGACATTGGCGTGTTTGATTTATATGTGTTTAGTCTTACTAACCACCACATCCAATGAGTAGGCACCTTAAATCTATTGGTTTATAGATAAAACAAAGAAAACTCATCTGTTTCTCCTTCAACTGTATTTTCAGAGTTATACAAAAGTACATACAAGAGGAAGTGAGGGGAAAGGGAAAAATAATACAAGGGGGACAAATGAATGTCAGTAGAGGGGGCAGAGAGAGAAGAGGGGAGGGGAGGGGAGGGGAGGGGGGATAGTAGAGGATAGGAAAGGCAGCAGAACACAACAGACACTAGTATGGCAATATGTAAATCAATGGATGTGTAACTGATGTAATTCTGCAATCTGTATATGGGGTAAAAATGGGAGCTCATAACCCACTTGAATCAAAGTGTGAAATATGATATATCAAGAACTATGTAATGTTTTGAACAGCCAACAATAAAAAATTAAAAAAAAAAAGAGAAATACAAATCAAAACTACTCTAAAAAAAAAAAAAAAGAATCAGAACTGGTGCAAGATTTCCAAACTGGTGCAAGATTTCCACGGGCAAAAATATTTTAGAAGCTAAGCTGGGAGCTTTGTAAATTTTCACAAAACTTTTTCTCATTGTATGCCACTTACCCCATTGCTAATAATCTATGGTTAGGTCAATACTCTCAAGAAATACAAGCATTTTTTCGTTTTTTTTTCCTCCAGTTTTGTTTGTTTGTTTGTTTAGGGGGGGTACCAGGGATTGAACTCAGGGGTATTTGACCATCGATCCACATCCCCAGGCCTATTTTGCATTTTACTTAGAGACAGGGTCTCACTGAGTTGCTTTGGGCCTTGCTTTTTTTTTTTTTCTTTAAATATCTTCTTCTTTTTTTTTGCTGAGGATCGAACCTTGTGCCTCACACATGCGAGGCAACTGCTCTACCACTGAGCTACAACCCCAACCTTAGTGCGTGGCTTTTGCTGAGGCTGACTTTGAACTCATGATCTTCCTGCCTCAGCCTCCTGAGCTGCTGGGATTATAGGCATGCGTCACTGTGCCAGGATAGGTGGGTGTTTAATCTATCTCATTTCCTGATGACAAAGTAAGGAAGACAATTTGTATCTGATTTAGTAGCTCAATATTCACACTCAGAACTTTACAAGCCTTTTCCAACCTTCCTATCTGGGCTAAATCCCCATATAGTTTCCAGAGCTGTGTAACTCTTTTTTTCTACCCTGTTTGTTGCTTTTCTAACACCTGTAGGTTTGTATGACTAATTCCCTTTCACTTTCCTTGTAGATGGAGGTTAAAGACCATGTCTAGTGACTAGGTGCTTACCTCAGTGTTGTGGGCATTCTAGGTCCTTAGCCAAAATTTGTGGGGTAAATGTGTGAAGGTTCTAGGATTGGACTTCCACTATTGTCACTTTTTAGCTATGTTAACTTGGGTATATCACTTAAATTTTCTAGCTTTAAATTTGTCCCATGTCAAATGGAGTTGGTAATGTACACTGCCCTCATAGGGTTGTCATGAAGATTAAGTGAGGTAATTAATGTAAAAATACTTAACAGCGTGCAGGGCATGTAACAGAAAATAAATGTCTGACTGCTTATATTAATCTTCAATCATCACATATTTCCCTCAAAAAACACAATGGCTTTCTTTTGCTTTACAGCCAATATGATTTTTCAGTTGAGTTTAGACTAATGCTTTTTCATGCTTTTATAGAGGAAGAAATGAGCAGGAGAAGGATTTAGTTTCTTGACTGAGGTTGCTAGTTGCTTAAATTCCATTTTTATGTGTGTTTTTGTTTTGTTTTGTTTGTTCGTTTGCTTGTTTTTTGGTTTGTTTGTTTTTGTACTAGGGATTGAACCCAGGGATGCTTAAACACTGAGCCATATCCTCAGTCCTTTTTATATTTTATTTAGAGATAGGGTCTTGCTGAGTTGCTTTGGGCCTCCCTAAATTGCTGAGACTGACTTTGAATCCCCTCAGCCTCCTGAGCTGCTGGGGATTTCAGGTGTGCACCACCATGCCTGGCTATTTTTATGTTTTATTAGTGCATTGTGGTTTACAAGATCTGGGGGTTTATCTTGACATATTATAAATGTATATAACATAATTTGCTCAAGTTCAATCACATTCTTCATTCTGATAATGAGGATCTTTACCTTCTTAAGTCTAAGATTCAGCCAGAAGTGCCACACGTAAGAAGCCAGTCACGTGTGTGTGTGTGTGTGTGTGTGGCGCTGGGAATTGAACTCAGGGCCTTGTGCATGAGCGGCAAGCACTCTACCAACTGAACTATATCACCAGCTCCCAGTCACCTCCATTCATTTTTTAGTCTGATTCTTTTCTCTCTCCATCAAATATTTCTCCCTCAGTTTAGCCTGAGATTTTCTATTCATTGATATTTATGCCTGAATGAATAAAGTGATATGGATCCTCCTTCTGAAGAACTGACTTTGGATCTGCTGCAAAGAAGACTGGATTTCACGGCCTGTTCTCCCCAGAAGCCCTACCCAAGAGGAGGGGAGAAAGAAGAAAGATGGTGTCTCCGTAGATGGATGGAATTCAGTAGCCCTCATCAGACAAATTGCATACTAGGTTTGAGAAGTCAGATGACTTTCAAATCTTCCCCACTAGTAGACATGTTGACCTATCCTATCACTGTAAACAAGCCTGGCACACTTACACATCATATGAATTGAGGTCAGTGCAGACTGTAGCCCAGCTTTATTGTCACACTCCTCAGGATTAAGTTCACTCCCATTCAAATTCTGGATTTTGTCTACTAATTTTAAATGTATTACTAGCTTTTGGGCTTGCTAATTAAGCTTGGTATCTTCATCTGGGTATTTTCTCAGCCCCAGTGGTAACAATGATGATAAAATAATGCATATTTATCATATACTTCCCATGTCTAGACATAATAAGCATCATTTATGATTTTATAATAATCTTTTATTACATTCAGTTTACAGACAAGAAAATTGAAGGTCATAGATATGAAATGCTTTTCTCAAGGCCACACAATTTGTAAGTGGTTGATTTCAAACTTGTATCCAGGACTGTCTGACACAGTAATTTACAATTTTTACCATGTCACATTATTTCTCTAAGGAATTAATCTTAGGCACATCTTCTTTTTTCTCTTCTTGACCTCCTCGAGGAAATATTTCTCTTTAATTTCTACTCTTAGAAATCAAATCCTAGATGTCATCCTCATTTGAACACCCAGTCTCTGGTGAAGCAATATTATTATCAGTATCGCCAGGCATATGTAATATTGTCTCATGATTGAGTCTCAGGTTTTTCACATCTGCTGTATTTGGGCAAATCAGAAAATGAGGTATAATGTAGGAAGAGGGAGGGAGATTGTTAGGAATGGTAATGTAGCAGGACTTATAGGGAGGACAAAGAGACAAGTGGATGTCAAAAGAAACCAGCGCAGAGACAAAATGGTATTCATTAGCCAATCAAAGATTCTCTTAGGCCTTAATAGCCCATTAAACCGTGGGGCCCATTTGTGATGGGACCTCATCCAAGGGTGCATTTATTTAATCATTGCCCACTTCTAAACCCACAGGACCCTTGGGTATTCTTAGCACTGAGAACATATAGTCTTATTTCATAATTGACTTGCCCCCAAAGGCCTGAATACTAGCAAAGGAAATATCTCACTGGAAGAGGAACAAAGACTAAAAAATCTGTGGTTATTTTAATGCTTCTACTGAATAGACCTACCAAGACATTGGGGACCTTCAGTGACAACACTCAAAGCAATAAGCTGTGTGCTAATTTCAAAGATGATATTAGATTTCAGGACCTCTATAGCTTTGGGCCATTTTTTGCCAAGCACAATCCAACCGCAGTTTCAAAATAGCTGTTGTCTTTTATTGGAGGCAACAGCAACATCTTTTTCTATCCATGAGCCACTCGGAATCACAAGGAAAACTATGACTGCTTTCATCTTAGACAATGTCTTCAGTGGACACAGAAATGAGGTGAAGATGATCCAGTTGTCTTAGCCTGATGACATTGATGGGCCATGTGGCAGAGACCCCCTAGAACTTGTTGCTCTGCTCCCAAGGAGCATCCTGACAAGTCAAGACAGACAATAACAATTGAGCCTTTTGATCAGTGAATATGGCTCTACTCTAATTATCTTACATCCTAAAGCCCCTTGACTTGACCTCTTTGAAGTCTGAACGCCTGTTTTAGATCTTTGCAGTAATTTACGGAATATGTGCTATGAAAATGGAAATCTCCCTTGACCTGGACAAAGCCTGAGACAATGTTAATTCTCCCCAGGTCAATAAAGAAGTCCATGTGTGTCTGTTCTGAATTAGCAACATGTGGAGGAAGTGATTCTGATGATGATGATAGAGCCTTAGATTTCCAGTATAATTGCCACTTTCCGACAGACTTAGTGATGTGGAGCTCGTACCAACAGCAAAAGCCAGGAAAATTGCTCAGATGTGGTCTTTTCATTGCTCATTAAAGTTATTTCCTTTTCATAATAAGAACAAGACAGTGAAAGCAGTGGAAGTTTTGGTGGTTCTCATCATGTAGCTCTTGACTTTTATTTAATAATCACAAAAAAATTCCATAAGCCTGCTACCGCTGAGATTTATGTCTTGTCTTTTTTATTATTTATATAAGCTACATATTCCTGATTCACGGTCCTCCCATTTCATTTCTTTCCCATATGCCCTTGCCTTTCATTCTGTGGCAAACTTGGGTTGCTTATTATATATACCTCTTATATATCATGCCTGTTTCTACTTCTATGATTGTGGACAGCATCCTCTCCTTGCCCTTCCCCAGATCTGCCTCACAGATAGACTCCTCATGTCCTTCAAAACCCAGTTAAACACATCTGGGCATGGTGGTGCATCCTTGTGATCACAGTGACTCAGGAGGTTGAGGCAGGAGGATGGCAAGTTCAAGGCCAGCCTCAGCAACATAGTGAGACCCTGCCTCAAAATAAAAAATAAAAAGGGCCAAGGAGTAGCTCAGTGGTAGAGTGCCCAGGGTTTGATCTCCAGTATCACCACAACAATAATCACAACAAAAACCTAATTAAACACAGAGAGCAGTGTTAATAATGCAGGTAACTGTCAGTTTGAACATCAAATGAAAACATAAAGCAATTTTCACCTAATGCCTTAGTTATCTCTTCATTTGTACCTGTATTTAAGTATAAGTAAATATTTATTGGCTTCAAAAAAAGATTCAGGTATCATCTTCCATGAGTAGTGCTAGGTCTATTTAAGCCACCTGGCATATATAAAATGTAGACCTGGAAAAGGTTAACATTGTACACACATGTTACGTTGTTTACAACTTCTCCTTTCTCTGGCTGAACATGGTGCAGAACCACACTGGTAGTATAATCATACAGGTATATAAGGTAATAATGGCTGCCCTATTCCACTGTTCTTCCCAACCCCACACCCTCCCCTCCCCTCCTTTCACTCCTCTCTGCACAATCCAAAGTCCCTTCATTCTCCCCTTCCCCATTATGGAACAGCATCCACTTATCAGAGAAAACATTAGCTCTTTAATATTTTGGGTTTGACTTATTTCACGTAACATGATATTCTCTCCTTCCACTTACCTCCAAATGCCATAATTTCATTCTTCTTTAAGGCTGAGTAATATTCCATTGTGTTTATGTACCACATTTTCTTTATCCATTTAACTAGGTTGGTTCCATATTTTAGTAATGTGGCTGTGTCATTGTGTACAATGTGTCAAAAGGCATTCTACTGTCATGTAGAACTAATTAGAACCAATTAAATTGTAAAAAAAAAAAAAAGTCTAACACTGAATGAGCAAATGACTGCCACAGTGTAGGGTTTTGTAAACAAACAAACAAAAAAAGGCCTTTGTTCTTGTTCTGAAGGGATTTGGGCAATGCCTTGAGAAAAGCAAATGGATTGAAGGTAATGTGGTTAAAGCGCCTGTGTTTTTGTGCTCACTAGTATTTTCAACATATGCTACATTGGTCACAGATAAGACCAGTGCCTGGCTGCTCTACAGCCCTGATGGTGCTTGCTAGCAACTGGAGGAGCAACTGTGTCTTTTGTTTAAACTGAATGATGAACACATTGCTAGAGGCCATTTTGGGGATGCTTTTCCATATCTGCAGAAAGTATTAAACTAAATCAAATAAATATAAACAGAATCATTTAGGCAGCCTAGAGGCTGCCCAGTCTGACCTCCTAACAACATAACTCAGAATCAAAAGAGCTTTGAAAGTTAATGCATTTGGAGAAGACTTCTGAGGAGGCAGAGAGAAAGAAAAAGATGACCATGACACTGAATCACAATATTCTCAAACCCTTTTCAGAAGGTTGATTCATTAAACTCATTAGTAAAATGAATTTCTCCAAATGCTTGCATTCTGTTTTCAATTTCTTAAACTCAAAGTCAAGCATCCAGAGTATACACAATGATATCCTATCAGAGAGAGAGAGAGAGAGAGAGAGAGAGAGAGAGATACAAACTCAATTTTTAGAGCAGTTTGGGGCTCAGAGCGAAATTGAGAAGAAGGTACACAAATACCCCATATATGTCCTGTCCCTGCCCCCCCCCCATAACTTCCCAACTTCCCTCACTGGAGTGAGACATGTATTATCACTCAAAGTTCTTAGCTGACATTGGGGGGCCACTCTTGGTGTTATACAAATGTGGATTTGGGCAAATGTATAGTGTCAAAGTATCCACCATTTTAGTATCAGTGTGTTTTCAACTGCCCTAAAATCCTCTGTTGTCTGCCTGTTTATCCTTCCCACTCCCATAACTCCAAGAAATCACTGGTGTCTTCACTGTCTTCATTAATTTTACCTTTTCTAGGATGTAATATAGTTGGATTTATGCAGTATGCAGCCTTTTTTTATTGGTTTCTTTCACTTAGTAATATGTGTTTAAATTTCCTCTGTATCTTTTCGTCATTTGATAGTTCATTTCTTTTTAGTACAGAATAATATAATCCATCGTCTGGATGCACCACAGTTTATTTTTCCATTTATCTACTGAAAGATGTTTGGTTGCTTCCTAACTTTGTCTATTGTGAGTTAAGCTGCTATAAACACCTTTGGGGTAAATACCAGGTAGCATGAATGCTAGGCTGTATGTGAGGAACATAATTAGTATTTTAAGAAAATGCCAAGCTGTCTTCCAAAGTGAGGGTACCACTTGTGTTCCCATCAGCAATGAAGGAGAGTCCTCATTGCCTCACATTTGCCAGTATTTGGTATTGTCAATGTTTTTGATTTTGGTCATTGTTTGTCAAATATTTTTACCAGCCTGTGACTTGTTTTTCTTTCCCTTGGCAGCATCTTTTTACAGAGCATAATATTTTAATTTTAATGAAGTCCAGTTTAACAGTTTTTTTTCTTTCTTGGAGCATGCCAGTCTGTGTGGAGGGAGGTAGCTATTTACCCTATAATCTCACTTATAAATCTAAAAAGAGTTGTTGGTTTTCAAGTCCATTCCCTGCCTACTTGTTAGATTGGAATGGCAACATCCGAGCTCATTATATGTTGAAGCCCAAAGTCCAATGCACTTATTTTTTGTTGCCTATGCCTCTGTTAGTTTAAATTTTTAGTAGTTTTCCTCAGTTAATATTAAGTAATAGAGGTATAGAGGAGAAATGGGTGACAGTGGAGTCTGGGTTATGCTGTTTTCGGGTATATGATTGCCACATCCCTCCCCCTTCTCCTCCTCCTCTTCCTCCTCCTCCTCCTCCTCCTCCTCCTCCTCCTCTTCCTCCTCCTCCTCCTCTTCCTCTTCCTCCTCCTCCTCCTCTTCCTCTTCCTCCTCCTCCTCCTCTTCCTCCTCCTCTTCCTCTTCCTCCTCCTCTTCCTCTTCCTCCTCCTCTTCCTCTTCTTCCTCCTCTTCCTCTTCCTCCTCCTCTTCCTCTTCCTCTTCCTCCTCCTCCTCCTCCTCTTTCTCCTCCTCCTCCTCCTTCTTTTACACAAATGGAACACAACTATTCATTTCTCTTGTTATATAGGATGCAGAGTCACACCATTTGTGCAATATTACATGTGCATAGGATAATAATATCCATCTCATTCCACCATCTTTCCCACCCCCATACCCCATCCCCTCCCCTCACTTCCCTCTGCCCAATCCAAAATTCCTCCATCCCTGCCCCCCCCCCCCATTATGGATCAGCATCCACATATCAGAGAAAACATTTAGCCTTTGGTTTTGGGTCACATCCCTTCTTGTTATGTTTTCTACATTCTGAAAGTATGAGAGAGCAGAGGCTTGCTGGGAAACTTTGGATTGACCAGGGGAAGATAGGGCTGAACCACACTTTCCTGAAGTTTAAAGGCTTGTCTAGTTATTTCTGACACCCCAATTGGCTTTATAACCGACTATGGTACTGAAAGGCTACCAGGTTGAATGGGATGGTGAACTCTTCCTGGCACATCAGGGTCACTTCATTCTTTGGCTACACTTAAAGTGACACATATTTTTTCCCCAGGACCCTATTTTTCTTTAAACCCATTTCCCAGGCACCCATTGTGCCCCTGCTGTCAGGAATTGGCAAACCACATCCCATAAGTCCAGTCCAGTCCACTGGTTTTGTAGAGCTTGTAGCTAAGAACTGTTTTAAATTTTTAAATGGTTAGAAGAAAACTAAAAAATGAAAATATTTTGTGACACAAGAAAAATATATGGAATTCGTATTTAAGGACCCATTCTTAATGTTGCATCTGCACATGGTCATGCTCATTTGTTTACTTATTCTCTGTGGCTGTTTTCACATTCCATTGGCAAAGTTGGAGAGTTAACTGTAAATCTTGCAAAGCCTAAAATATTTACTGCCTGGCACTTGACAGAAAAAAAAAAGTGCTCACTCCTGAGGTTGGTCAAAGCATCAGATTTGGTTGGAATCCTGGGTCTATCAGAGACAAATCTCTTAACCTCTCTTAACTTCAGTGTCCTTATTTTTACATTTGGATATAGTTCTTTTTGTCATAGAGATTCGTGAGAGGAAAATGAGACAAACATTTAGGATTGATACAACAGCTTCTGCTATCTCAAATCTCCCACTCCACAGATCCTTAAGTCTTCTGTTAATAACCTTTACACAGACCGCACCACAAACCGTAAGTAAAGTCAGATCTCAGCCTGAGTCATTATTGTTTATCAGGTTCTGCATTTTCTTTTTATTTTTTTATTAGAGCAGTAGAGTAGTTAGGTATGTTTGGACAAAATATCCCACTAGTTTATTTATTTATTTTTTGATTGTTCTTTCTACATATACACAAAGTGAAATTCCCTGTGGTATATTTATATATGCATATAACATGACTTTGTTAACTTCATTCCATATTTCTCCCCTCTCCCAGCCTCCTTCCCTCTCTCTCACTCTCCTTCTTTTATTACATTGATTTTCCCTATATATTTATGATCTCTGATTCTCCCCATGCCTTCTTTCATTTATTTTGCTCTAGCTTTCACATATGAGAGAAAACATTGGTTTTCTGAGTCTGGCTTATTTTACTTAGTATGATTCTCTATTTCCATCTATTTTCCTGCAAAGGACATAATTTCATCCTTCTTTATGACTGATTAAAACTCTATTTTGTATATATACCATATTTTCTCAATCCATTCACCAGTTGATGGGCAACTGAGTTGATTCCATAATTTGGCCATTGTGAGTTGTGCTGCTATAAGCATTGAAATAGCTGTAGCGCTATAGTGTGTTCATTTTAGTTCTTTTGGATAAATACAGTGGAGTGGGATAGCTGGGTCATATGGTGGTTCTATTCCTATTGAGGAATCTCCATATCACTTTCTAGAGCAGTTGCACAAATTTGCAGCTCTACCAACAATGTATCAGTGTGCCCTTTCGCCCACATCCTCATCAGCATGTATTATTATTTGTGTCCTTGATAATTGCCATTCTGACTGGAGTGAGATGAAGTCTTAATGTAGCTTTTGATTTGAATTTCCCTGATTGCTAGGGATGCTGAACATTTTTTTTTCATATATTTGGTGGACATTTTTGTTTCTTCTATTCAGAAATGTTTGTTTAGTTCTTTTGCCCATTTATTTATTGGGTTATTTTATTTTTTTTAGCATTCAGTTTTTTGAGTTCTTTATATATTCTGGATATTAGTCCCCTCTCTGAAGAGCAAGTGGCAAAGATTTTCTCCCATACTGTAGGCTCTTCATGCTTTTGTTTCCTTTCCTGTGCGGAAGTTTTTAATTTGATGGTATCCCACTTACTGATTCTTGGTTTTATTTCTTGTCTTTTGAGAGTCTTGTAGAGGAAGTTAGTGCCTGCACCTCTATGATGGAAGGCTGACTCTGTTGTTGTTGTTTTTCCCTACAAAATACATGTTTTTTTATATACTTGATAACTCTTTGGTTCATTTTAATTTAACTTTTGTGCAGGGTAAGAGATACTTTCATTCTTCTACATATGAGAGAAAACATTGAACCCTTGACTTTCTGAGTCTGGCCTATTTCACTTAACACGATGTTCTCCAGTTCTATTAATTTACTAGAAAATGCCGTCATTTTCATTCTTCTTTATGGCTGAGTAAAATTCCACTGTGTTATTTAGGTTCCTCCTATATGAGTGAGAGGCACTCTCTAGGCTCAGGGATAAACTGTGAAAATGTCAGTCATGGTCCCTGTCTTTGAGAACTTCCTATAGAAGGAAGTCACAGGTAAAACCTTTAGTGGATGCTCAGCCAGACCCTTGGGATACTCAGAGGAATGTAAGCTAATTCTCTTTTATCAGAAGATCTGGGTGAAATATTGTTCTTTGCTAAGCTGAAAGGAAATTCTAGAGGTTCTGCTTGATATCTACTTTTGTATTCTGATATTGTTTATTATCACCTTATGACCATCATCAATTTTCTTATCCTTTCTCTAGGAAATTTTTCTTAAATAGGTTAAAAGAATGTTTTATTTTTATTACATAGAAAAAATAAGAAACAATAGTGTAATAGTGATTTTTATAGAAAATTATAGGAAATACAGGCAATTGATAAGACTTCTATGTTTCATTTAAGTTAACAAAGCTGTTCTGAGAGTGTCCCAAGTGATGGGGAAGTTTTTCCAGCTGTTGAACTTGGTCTTTCTTCACATTGAATAACGTTCTTTTTCTGTTGTAATATTTTGGCTTTCAATCTCACAAAACAACCATTATGTTAACGTGGTATTACCATATTTTTGTGCATTAAATTTCAAGGACGTTAAATAATTGCATTTCAAAAGTTTTTCAGATATTTTAAATTTCATTCCAATTTACAGTACTCAAATTAGGTGAGAAAAAATTTTTAAAAATGCACCCACCAGGAACTTTATTTAAATAATTTTTCCGTTTAAACTTTGGCAGTAACATTATTAAAACATCCAGGATTTCTGTTGTCATCTTATTAAATTTAGGGAACAGCAACGAGAGAGAGAGAAATAGAGAGAAGACTCTCTTCAGAGTGGCATGACATGACATTTTTTTCAGGGGATGCTCCTGAGAAAATCCTAGCTTTCATCAGGAGTTGGAACAAACATCAATTCCTTTATGAAATGTTCCTACTCCCCCTTTTTTTTTTTCCTGGACAAAGTTGGTATCTGCATATTCTGAGATTCTGTAGCACTTCATTATATAACTTCTCATGCTCACTTTAATTGTTTATTTTCACTGCTGTCCCTCCCATTAGACCTTGCCATTCCCCAAAGTATATACTATATTATATTCATCTTTGCATCCTCTGCTTCCTAAATACTGTTTGATACTTACCAGGTCCCAGTAAGTGTTGGATAAACAAATGAGTAAGCATCTGACAAAAAAAAAAAAAAAAAAAAACCAGCACTGAAGAGTGCCCAGGGCTCCTGGGTATCATATGAAGTCAAGTCTACTGGTGTCTAATTCTGTCCTGGGCACATGAGCATCATCTAACTTAACCCTCATTACAACCCAGTGAGGAGCACTGTTACTTCTGCTTTATAAACAAGGAAACGGATGCCTAGGTTAGGAGACTTGTCCATATTTATAAATGTAGCTCCACACGTGGAGAGTAGGCCCTCAATAAGCAGCTGTTATTATTAGCACATGGAAAAGGGACAGGCCTTATTCTGGGTGGTTCCAGAAACCAAAATGGGAATTGGCACATAGACCTTGACTTGTTAAATTTAGTTCAAGAAAAAAAAATGTATTACCTTTTTAGAGCTGTCCAGAAGTGCAACCATATCCGCAAGTCTAGAAAAATGCCTGTCCCTCAACATATTCAATCTGAGGCTGGCAGGGGGTTCCAGGTCATTTGGAACTGAGATTCCCTCATGGGTGGGAGGCAAGAGTTCATGGCCCATAGCCTATCTCCAGTTGTTGTGTGGTCACTCATCTAAATGCCCCTACCTAGACAATGTCACTGGACACCGACAGCACTCTCCATTGCCTAACTGGGCCTCACAGCACATTTCACTCACTGTAGTTAGAGAATATTACTGTTGCTTTATTTGTTGCCCTATATTTTCTGCCATCCTGACCAAAACAAAAGGCCCATGATGTCAGACACAGAGTTCCGTGAACTTGCTGAATCCCCAGAGTAGGAGCTGGCTCTCCCAGGCACTTGGTAAACATTTGTTGAATGAATGAAGAATGGATGTTCCATTTATACTCTCAATTTATATGTGGACTTGGAAACATATTTGCTCTCTTACATCCTCCTTGCTCCTGATGACACTCTTCATTCTTCTGTGTCATCACTGCTCCCCAGGTACCCACGTTTCAAATGCTTTGGTGCTCCCCATGGAAAAGACATTCCTCTGAAAGAGTTATGTTGTGAAGGACCTAGAGCCTGTGACTGAAAGCCCTGAGGAGCCCTGGGTGTGGTGTCCTCATCATTTATCAGCCCATTTGCTATTGCCCGGAACATGTGGAGATTCCTTAGATGTTAACATGTACAGGAGAGCAAATTCCTCCATTTGGCCTACAATTCCAAGTACCACCCTCTAAAAAAATAAGAGATGACCCCTTCCCTTTGAAAGAGCAATGTGGAATAAATGAGAAGAAAGAAATAAAAATCCATTGCCGGGGAACATGGTATCCCACTTTGGACATACCCACTCATATGAAGGAACCTCCATTAGAAAAGTGCTCCTGGTCTCTCTCTTGCCTCTGCCTATTTATCCCTGGGGGAAGAGTGACTTTTAGGCAGTGCATTTGAGGGAGGCTCTTTCTCCCATTCTCTCTTCCTTCTCTCAGGAGGTGTTTGCTGGAAGGAAACCCATGTTTTGGTTTGTCCTTTGCCAAATGGTCACTTTGGCAATCAAGTCTCATCAGGAGAGACCTGATACTTTCTAGTGTTGCCTACAATGGGTATTTCTGATTCATTTTGGGCTATAGTTATAGGAAACCCATTTCATTGCTCATCTAAGCTATGCCTATCAACTGAGCCTTCATTAATGATTAAACAAATATTTTAAGCTTTATTGGACTGCCTTTTGCTTTAGTTGGTTCTAAATTTGGGTGGTAAGATGGCGTATGTATTAGTCAGCTTTTTGTTGTTGTAACTAAAATACCTGATAAGAACAACTTAGAGAAGGAATAATTCATTTGGATTCACAGTTTCAGAGATTCAGTCCATGGTTGGCCAACTCCATTGCTGTAGGCCTGAGGTTCGGCAGAACATCATGGCAGTATGGAATGGTAGAGGAAGGCTGCTCAGCTCATGGCAGCAATGGAGCAGAGAAAGGGAGCGAGAGGACTGAGGGACAAAATAGAATCCCCAAGGACAGGCCCCAAAGTGACCCACTTTCCAGCTACACACCACCTGTCTATAGTTACCACTCAGTAGTTCATTCAAATTATTCATCCATCAAATGGATTAATCCACTGTCAAGGTTACTGCTCTCATAGTCTAGTCATTTCACCTCTGAACACTGTTGAATTGAATATAATGATTCCAACACATAAGCTTTTGAGGGAAACTTAATATCCAAACAATAACAGGGTGCAATTTATTAACCCCTTAAGATCTAAAAAAAAATTGAAATAATAGGGTTATGATAGTGTTGAGATCTTCTTATCACCCAGGTAGGGCAGGACAGAGCAATCTGGCTTCCCAAAGATTCTCCTCTCATGTCTGGGAATATGATGATTTTCTCATGTCTGTTGTCTATCTGTACATGTAACATAGGGATTTACATAAAACTGGGTACCCAGGGATCCAAGATATCTCCTGTGGTCTGAATAAAAGGGCTTAGGTGATGGGCAAGAGCCATTAACCTCCCAATATGTTAGAAATTACTGTTTTCCCCTATTCTCAAGGATATACTGAGAATACCTACGTCTGTCTTTGAACTCACAACAAGGATATCCCGGAACCTCTAGCATATGGCTAATAATCTTCTCTAGTTCTCCTCTAATATGTCTGCCTCTCCTCCGAAAAGAAGCATCTGGGGTTGAATCCCATTGCCATTGGTCTAATTGCTTTGCATTTCTGATTGGATTCCAAGGACAAGCTAACTTTTAGTGGGCTCTAGGTGTGATTCATAACCTTGGGTGACATTGTACCTTTTATTAAATTCTCAGAATGAGGGTAATGATGACCATCTCAGATAATAATCCCATTATTCCATGCATCACTTGGACAAGATGAAGACCTAGAGAACTTCCTTGTTTCCTTTATTTTGCAAATTAATTTCCTGTCTCATCACAAATCTTTATCTTCTGCTGCATTTAAAACTCTGCAACTTGGGAGACTCCATGGACACAAACAAACTTGTGTCTGTTTGATTCTTGTCTCTTTCTTTTTACCTGGGTCCTCACTTTCTTATCATTTCCATCTTCACACATCTCTCAACCACTTCTGTTAACTACTCTCTCCTCCTCATCCCAGAATATGAAAAACAGAAGCCTATGTAGACTCTACAGATAGTTGATTATTCCTGCCTTCTAAGAGTAGGAATAAAAGCTAGAAGATTAATAAGGAGTGGAAGATAAAATTCATTGAGTTTTATGCTTATAACCTTTGCTCCTTTCTTGTATATTTCAATCAATAGGATTCTTTTGAAATTTTGAAGGCAGCAAACAGACTATTACCAAAAGGATGAGCTCTGGCTAGGAGGCAATGTGTCAGTCAGTGGGAAGAGCAGAGGCTGTTTGAGAAATAGGGTAGTAGAGGAGAAGTTCAGATTATGTGAGTGTTGAACCCTTTTCCATTAAGATATGCAAGAGGGATTTTTCTTAATTACTAACTTAAACCGATCCAACCTAATAAAAACAGAGGTCCTGATAACCCTCAGAGAAAAAAGAACAGGCCAGGTGCCATGGTGGCTCCTGGTTTAAGGTTCAGTCACTTCCCAGGGATCTATTTTCTCCTTCCTTGGCTGGAGGCCAAGGTGTGTGCACTCAATGTACTTTATGTATGCTGTCATGTGCAATTTGTACAACTCCACAAGTGTAGGAGGAATGGCAGTTTTTCCCATCCAGAGGAGGAAATGGAGGCAAAGAGGTGTCCTGTATTCTGCACAGGTCAAACAGCTGGGAGTGCAGGTCTGCATTTAAATGAAGTCGGCCGTCTCTAAGCCCAGAAGCTTTTCACCATACCACACTGCTTCTGCTGGATTCTGGCCACCTCCCATGGTTCCCTAGTTCATCTTTGATCCATTCCACCCACCGCTGCAGGGTCCTCGCCCTCTGGAAGGTCACAATCTGGTGTCTCACAGGAGGAAGTCAAGCTAGCAGCTCGAACAGAGGAGGTGGGATCACAGACTGGCCTGGGAGTGTTGTCTGATGGCTGCTGCTTGGCTGCAGCCATGAAGCACTTATCCACGATGGTTTTATTTTTCCCAGGAGAAGAAAGAGACTCTGGGAAGGCGCCAGGGACGCTTTTACATCCCAAGGCCCTGGGAGAAATCCCAAGAAGAGAGTCTGAGCACAAATGTATGAAGGCGACAATGAAGCTCTGCTTAGGAGACCACATATGCACTCGGCATGCTGAGAACCCAGAAACCACCCTGGCTCTACTCCCCCCACCCCAAGATTTCTACTAAGATGCTTCACATGCTGGTCCTTCCACTGGCAGACCATCCACATTTGACTGCAAAAACCAAGGGCCTGGGGTTCTGGGGCAGCTAGATGTTGCTTTAGGGAAGTTCAATTTTTAAAAATAAAATACATAAAATTGGGTACAGTTAGCCTTCATAGCTACAATTTCTGTATCTGCATATTCAGCAAATCTGTAAATATTGAAAATATTAGGAGAGTAAAAACCCATAGAAAGTAATGATGCAACAATTAAAATAGTACAAATAAACAACACAGTATAACAGCTATTTACAAAGCTTTTGCATTTTACTGGATATCATAAGTCATCTAGAGCTCATTTAAAGTATTTGGAAAGATGTGCATAAGTCATGTGTAAATACTATACCATTTTATATAAGTGACTGAGCATCATGCTTTTTGGTATCCAAGGATGGGTCATGGAACTAATCCCTATGGATACTGAGGGATGACTATTTCCATTATGAAACAAGTCAATTCATTTAAATAGTCTATAAAGATCATACAGAGCATAACCAGGCTGTGGAAATCTAGTCACATTCAAGCTTTTCATCAAAACATGGCTACTAGGGCTGGGAATGTGGCTCAAGCGGTAGCGCGCTCGCCTGGCATGTGTGCGGCCCGGGTTTGATCCTCAGCACCACATACAAACAAAGATGTTGTGTCCGCTGAAAACTAGAAAATAAATATTTAAAAAATCTCTGTCTCTCTCTTTAAAAAAAATAAAAAATTAAAATTAAAATTAAAAAAACATGGCTACAAGAGAAAGCCCAGGCCCAGTTTTAGCCACTAAGTTGGAGGCTTGTGGAGCAAGAATGCAACACAAACATAAAATATTGTGAATATTCGCAACCAAGGTGCAAAGACTAAAATACATGGCTATCTGCTTGCCTGCCAACAGGGTTAAGGAGATTTCTAAATCTGCTGTGGTAGCCTCTCTTGGCTAAGAACAGTGACATTTTCACCTGTTGCCTTCTCACCCACCAAAATCTGGGGCAGCCAGCAATTTTATCCACGTTTGGAGCAGTGTGAAAAGCAAGCCCCAGCCAGTGGGGGTACACTTGGGTTATCATCTCAGAACTGGGTCAGATGGCTGTTTAAAATTTTAAATCTACTCTTAAATCTTGGGCCTCTGGCTGGCACCGGTTCAACTCAAGGGCACAGAAGAACAAGCTGTTTGCTGCTGCTGTGCAGGAGGATCAGATGAAGGGGTCACCTCGTGCCCCATAATGGCCACACAATCTCAGCAGCCCTTCGTTCTGGCTCAGTGTCACAGCTGCTAGCCCTCACCACTTGGTTTCAGAACTGGAAATAGCATGCCCTTTTTAGAACCTGCAGTGACTCCCAAAAAGCTCACTCAAATTAAAACCCCAAACTGCATTCTGAGGACTTGCCAGGGTTTGTCCTGCAGATCTGCTTATCTGTGCTCACAAGCTACTCTGCCTGTTTCTCACTTTGAGGCATCTACTTTCCAAAGCTAGACTACACTGCCAATTCCTCCTCTGAAAGTAAGCTTTGCTGCCTCACCATCCTACTAGGATTTTGTCTTCATGAGGACAATGACACCATCTATTTTTACTTAACAGTGATATCTCCAGTACATTGTCTACTGTATGAATGATGAGTGTTAAGAGGTCAAAGGTTAAGACAAACTCTTAAAGCAGTAATTAGAGCAGTGTGGGACTAATGCATAGATGAACAAGTCAATCCCAGGGGCAGATGAGATTCCCAAATACAAATTACAGTTGCTCCTCCATATCCAGGGGGAGGTTTTCTCCAGGACCTGCATGAATACCAAAATCCAGGGATGCTCAAATCCCTCATATAAAATGAGGGAGTGTTTACATATAGCTACCACATGCTTTAAATCACCCCTAAATTTCTTCTAATGACTAAGGAATGTGAATGATATATTAGTAGTTCTTATAGTATGTTTTTCAGGGAATAAAGACAGGAAGAAAAGTCTGTACATGTTCAGTGCAGAAGTAATTGTCCCTCTGAATATTTTTTATCTAAGGTTAATCACATCTGCAGATGTGGAATCCATGGGTACAGAGGGCCCAGTGTGTGTGTGTGTGTGTGTGTGTGTGTGTGTATGTAGGTGTGTGTGTGTGCATTCATGTGTGCATGTGTGCATGTGTGTGCATGTATGTATGTAATATGATAATTTATTCATCCTACAAATATTTACTGAGAAGTCTATGCACTATGCATGAAAATAGGTCCTAGAAAAATACTAGTGAATAAGCCAAAACCTATTGCTCTAATGGAGTGACTGGTGGGTGATGGGAAACATACACTTTTAATAAGTGCTCATGAGGACTGATTTTATGTTCCCATCTCAAGAACTTTGAAATCATTGTTTCCTCTGTTTAGAAGTCTCCTTTCTTCTTTACCAAGATAGTTGTATTGCTTATTGACTTATTTGATTCTGGTCTTACTGAAATGTCACACCCATAGAAAGGGCCCTTCACTGATTGTCTTTTCTAAATGTCAGTCCCCATCACTATCTACCCAGACTTCTTTTTCTTGTTACACTTATCATTCCCTAACAGTAGGTTATATAATATACATCTTTGTTTATTGCTTGTTTCTTCCACTAGAATGAAAGCTCTCTGAAAATAGGAACATTGTTCACATTTGTATCCTCAGTCCTTGGAACAGTGCCTATCTAGGTGCACCTGTCAAATCCACAGTAATGAATAAGTATTATCACATGTCAAGTTGTCTTTCCAATCATCAAGAAAAGTTCATATTAATCAATAAACAATTTTGGGATAAGCACCTCTACATTGGTCTATACTTATCAATAAAGGCTAAATTACTTAATAAATATATTAGTGAAACATATGTGAAAAAAATGAAAAATGACAGATCTTAAGTGGTTTATCAAGAATGGCCTGCCCCAAAGTGACCACCATGTAACTGCCACCCAGATGTAGGAAGAGGACATCAACAATCCAAAGAAAGCACCTCTGGAGGCCAAGCCAATTAGGGAAACCAACCATTCCAGTGTAGTCAGGATTAACCTAGTTTTACCACTCCTAAATCCTGTGTCATAGGTAACTCCTGCAGTTCTCTACTGAAGATACTCCTTTCATAATGTCTGATGCCATAGATTAGCTTTGTTTGTCATTGAACTTTAAGTAAATGAAATTGTGTGATTTCATGCAATAACATTTTCACGAGATTTATTTGTAGTTTTGCAAGTAGAGGGAACTCAGTCATTGTATTGCTATAAATTGCTCTATAATAAGGTGACTGAGTTCCTTCTTCCCAGTGTATTTATTCATTCAGTACCAATGGACATTTGAATTGTTTCTAATTTGGGGCTATTAAAAATAAAGGTGTGGCTTTTTTTGTGGCTCAGTGGTAGAGTACTTGCCTAGCATGTGTGAGGCAATGGGTTCAATCCTTAGCACCACATAAAATAAATAAATAAATGAAGATATTGTGTTCATATACAACTAAAAACTATTTTAAAAAAAGCTATTATAGGCTTGGTGAACTATGAATACATTTCTGTTGGATGTACGTAGTTCTCAGAATGGAACAGTGGTCATGGAGTTTGAGGATGTTCACCTTTACAGACACTGCCAAAGAGTTTTCCAGAATGTCTTACATCAATTTATACTCTGATTAGGAGTGTATAATGATTTCAATTTCTCCATAATTGACCAACACTTAGTATGGTCATTCCTTTTAATTTTATCTATTTTTCTGAGTGTGTAAAAGCGATATCTTACCATGACTTCAATTTGCATTTTCCTGCAGATTGTTATGTCTTTTAAAGTGCCTGTTTAAATCTTTTGATTTTATATTGAATTATCTAGCTCTTCCTTATTCATATATTCTCTATATTTTGGATATGAATCTTTTGTTGGCAAAATGTGTGAAAATTTAAAAATATATTCTCCAAATCTGTGGTTTATAATTGCATTCTCTCAGTAGCGTAGAATGTATCTAATTCTTCATAAATGGTAATGCTTATATTTGCCTAAGAAATATTTGCTAGAGTGAATGGTTCTGAAGATATTCTTTTATATCTTCTATAATCATTTTAATATTGAGCTTCATATGTGAGTTGAATAGGATCATTTTGTTTGATTTTGTTTTGTTTTTGCACACAAATGCCAGCTGATCAAGCATTGCTTATCATTAAAACATCCTTTTCTCCCTATGTTCTGTATTATTTCTGAGATAAATCATGTCTCTGTGTATGGGTCTTTCTGTTTCATTGGTGTACTTAACTATTCTTACACTAATTACAATATCTTTTAATTTCTCGAATCTTGGTGTTAGAAGTGTTTCAAATTTATCTTGACTGTTCTTGGACCTTTGCATTTCCATATAAATTTTAAAATTCAGATTGACAATTTCCACACACATATCCAAAGAAATCTTCTGGAACTTAGATCAACTTGGAAAAATCAACAAACGTGGATCAAATCCTCCAATCCATAAACAGGGTATGTCCCTCCACTTAATTCAGGTCTTATTTACATTCTTCCCATATTGTTATGTCTTTTTGTAGAAGCCTTGCATACTGGTGTATTTTTTAGGTATTTGAGAATATTTGGGGTATTGATTTACATGGTACCATTTGTTTAATTCATTTTTAATTGTTTGTTGCTGATATATAGGAATGCAACTCATTTTTTAAAAAAGTTTTTTAGTTGCATGGACGATATACCTTTATTTTGTTTATTTATTTTTATGTGGTGCTGAGGATGGAACCCAGTGCCTCACACATGCAGGGCAAATGCTCAGCCCCCTCAACACATTTTTGATATTGACCTTCTACCCAACAACTTTGCTAAATTCATTTACTAATTTTAATAGTTTATAGATCTTTTCTGTGTATACAAACATGTCATCTATGATTAATGACAGTTTTGTTTCTTTTTCTTCCTATCTAATCCACACATATTTATTCTATGTTTATATGCGTGTACGTATTTTATCGAGTGGTGTATTGCAGTGTTCGCAGTATCTAATACAATACTGAACAGGCCTGCAGATAGCAGGCATCAATGTCTTGTTCCTTTTCTCTATTAAACATTGTAATGTAAAATGTTTATGCTCAAACCAAGACAAGATCATTTTTGGAATACTCAAACTAAAATATCACTAACATTGCACATTAGATAATTTCAGGTAAAAGTGTTTACCTTCTACAGAGTGATTATTTCAGTTTCCTCTCCTATAGTCCCAGAAGGCTAAAGACCCTACTGAAAATGAGCTGCATATTACATCACATAGTTTATACTTTGCTGAGCAGGCTGATTTTCACAGGCTAGGGGTGGGGGAAAGGAATTGGGACAAAGAAGGCAATACTTAGTGAGATGTAATGTTTTGGGGACAGTCTTTAGTTTTGTAGGACTGGGAACATGTTTTCTCTTTTTATCCAGATCTGGCCAGGCTTTAGAGTTTGATTCATAATGATTAAATCCACAAGAAATTGACTTATAAACCAGATGCCAGTTTGTTACTTTGCATGGGGAAAAGTACTTATCATGGTACCCAGGACTGGCTGATTATTGCTATTGGAGGGTTTTTTTTTTTTCCTCCCTCAGTATGGATAGACTGATGCAGGAGGCAGCACTGAAGTAGTCAGAAATCTCTGAAGAGAACTTTGAGAACTGGATTGTTTTTAAATATATTTATACCATGGTCTTGTAGTCCTTTAGTATATTTTTACTCAAAGAACTTGAGCTCATTTAGACCAGGGGCAGCTATGGCCAGGTGTCTGGCCACCTAATTTTGTAAATAAAATCAGTTTTGCCCATTCATTTATGCTTTATCGATGGCTGCCTTTTACAGACCAGATCCTATGATTAGCAAAGCTTACAAGATTCACTATTTGGCCCATTACAGGGGTTTGCTGACCTCTTATTTAGACTAATGTTTTTCAAGCTGAATGTGTGGCTATTAGTGGTTTTCAAATCAATTTAAGGAGTTATGACCAGTAATTTATGTTAAGTAGATTAAAGAATAATAGAAGTAGCAGAGTCCATTTTATTTTGAAAGAAAGCATTATTATAGGAAAGCTTTGCTTTTCTAGGTATACAGATAGGCTTATGAATATAGACTCTGAACCACAATGAAAAGGATATTTCTTGAGGGTCATGCGACATAAAAAACTTCAAAAATATTGATCTATAAAAGGTTCTCTTTCTTCAGATGATTTTGAGAAATACTAAACAAATCTCATTTTTAGACTCCCTGTTTTTTACTACCACTGTTATTTTAATTTCAAATATTACTGTAAGCACAACATCGTTTTCAAATGTCTTGTGTAAAAAAATCCATGAAATCATCATACCAAACTTGTGAAAAAGTACCTATGATCTCTTGATTTAGAGTTGAGCAAACCACAGCCCCCAGTGTTTAGTCACCTTGGCCATGACTGAAATTCTCAAGGACAAGGATTGTCCAGGAACATATACCTTCTGACTTGTCCAGTGCCTTTCCTTCCATGTGATGTCTTTCAAGAGTCTCAGAAACCTCTTCCTGTCCTTAAAAATGTTTCAGGGTATCTAGAATTGCCTTAATCGCCTTCTTAGTGCTCTATTTGATGCTGCTGGTTTTGGGATAAATGCCTTGGTGATGCCTGTCTCCAAAATCATCTCTGTAACTCTGAAAGGTTGAGATGTGATAGCTTCATCGTCCCCCTGAGCACTCACCCCCACACAGATGAGAACCCTCTGCTCAACACCAGGACTGGGAAGTGGAGTGACAGGACCCTTCCAGGTGCCACTGTGCCTCTGCCCTTCCGTGCCTTCCCAAGGGTGGGGGAAATGAGTTATAAAATTATCAAGCATGGAAGGGCCAAGGGATCTTGAATTTTTGTGGAGTTGGGAAAATCCTTCAGGGAATCCATATTTGGGAATGGAAAATGCCTTCTGTCCCTGGATAATGAAGGGCATCTGGGAAGAGCAGCAAGAGTCGGCAGCTGGCCCCAATGCTGACCTTGAGGGATCCTGCTGCGCTGGAAGCCCTTACCCACAGGACTCACTGCAGCCCCTACAGCTCACATGACAGCTAGAGATGAAAGAAGCCAGTGGCCTGTGCCAAGCCTCACAGGTGCAGGGACAGATCTGGGCTTCGCTCTTAGGCAGGCTGGCTCCCCAGCCCATAGTTATAATCCCTGTGGACACTGTCTCTTTTTGAATGAAGTGAGGGATAAAGATCTTGGGGACTCGATCCTTCCAGGTTGTGCAGAACAACCCACCCAGAGAGAAAGGCATGAAGTCTTCTCAGGAACCAGGCCTCTGGCGGGCCAGACCCTTCTATGAGCTGTAACTATGCAGACAGCAGTACAGCTGGAGGGCAACTGAAGAAAGAGAACATTTGCCAAAGACAATCAAACAGATAAGCTGAGCACTGATAGCATGAACAGAAAGCTCCTGCCAGCTTTTGAGAAATGGCCATGAGGGTTAAACTGTTTGGTTTAGATATTGTCTTAGTCCATTCAAGATGCTATGACAAAATACTGTAGACTGGGTTCCCCCAAACACAATACACATTTATTTCCCATACTTGTGGAGGCTGAACAGTCCAAGCTCAAGGTGCTGGAATATATGGTGTCTGATGTCTTGTTGGTGTCTTGTCACTGTGTCCTCACATGGTGGAAGGGACAAATGAGATTTGTTGGGCCTCTTTCATAAAGAGGGCACTAATCCCTTTCATGAGGACAGAGCCTCTCAAAGCCCCACCTCCTAATACTGTTGAACTAGGGATATGTACTAATATGTGGGTTGGGAGGGAAGAGAGGCAGACACATTCAAACCCATGGCAAAGACCATGGTTAGGAAGTTGACATCCCTGCCTTCTCTTTCTGTAAATCAACAGAAATGAGGGAGAGAATGAGCACTAAAAATGCCAACTCCATTTTTGGCATCAGGACCCACCTCGGGATAAGACAGCTGAAAGATGGCAGGGAGCACAGGGAAATTCCACAAGCACTGGATTCTGTCCCAAGCCCCAATGTCCTGTCTGGTCAGGTCCAGTAGCTGCTGAGACAACAAGGACAATAGGGTCTTCCCATAACCCCCATGACCCCCTTGGCAGGCACAATTGAAGACGTTTTCTGAAAATCCCTTCTGGCCTGGTGGGTGGTTAAAGCTAATAACAATAAGCATTGATTTCAGAGGCTGGAGGCTCCTGGCTTACTTTTTAAATGACTGTTGTGAACCAGTGAGCTCCAGGAAAAACGCTAATAAAAGGTACAGGACATGAAGCAGTCGCTTGTATCTGGAAGGATTGGGCCACAGGATAAACTAAATCAGAGATTATGACTTCTTGAGGAAGAAATTCACCTGGGCCAGTGAAATTGCCAGGCAGCATATGGCTACCTCCTAGAGGCTGAGATGAGGTGTCCAACAGGACTTCAGGACAAGGGAGAAGAGGAGCAGGGGGAGAAAGAAAGGAGTGACATGTAAACACTGTCAGGGAGCAGGAAGATGGGGAGAGGAGAACTGAGAGTCAAAGTCCATGAACTGCACCTGTGCCATACTTTCTTACCATGTCAAGGAGAGTTTTAAAGTAGCTAGACCCATTGCATATTTACATATTGATTAGGTAAGGTGCTCATTGGCAAATCTTCTGGTGCTTTCTGGGGACTCCTATGTCACAGATCATTTTGAGCTCCAACAGTCCAAAATAAGGCCAAGAGAGACATAGAAAATTGGGGATGTTGGGGAGGGATAGTGGTATGGAGGCAGGGGCAGAAGACAGATGAAGCATAACCTTGAGGAAGAAGCTAGTATATATAAGGATGTGGTACTAGAAAATATTGATCATCTGCTACTAATTGTCAAAAGACTCAACATAAATAAAGGACACAATCTGGGGATGGAGGATATAACACTTGACCATCTTTTTAAAAATAATTTTAAATCACATACATGGAAAATAACTTATTCTAATTAGGATCCCATTCTTGTGGTTGTACATGATGTAGAGTTTCACTGGTGGCATATTCATACATAAACATTGGAAAGTCATGTCTGATTCAATCTAGGGTAAACACTTATTTAAAACAATTCTCCTCTAACTGCAGATCCCAAACAGTAAATGTTCTACTCACATATCCACCCACCCATGTATTATCTGTCTATCCATTCATCCACCCATTATCAATTCATTCACTCTTCCACTTATATATCTATCTATCCATCCATCCATCCATCCATCCATTCATCCATCCACCCACCTACCTGTCCACCTATGCACCTACTCATTCATTCACTCATCAACCAATCTATCCATTGATTCATTTGTCCATCAATCTATATAATCAGGTGTGTGCCAGAAGCTACACAATGGAGACACTGATAAAATAGAAATAAATAATAATACTCTACGTGGACAGAAACCTAGTTCTGCACAGGAGGTGCTTGAATAATTACAATGAAACTCAATTAGCGATATGATCTAGTTAACCATCAAATACGTCAGAAGAGTTGGGTGTGGGTGTTATCCCTGAGGCGTGACAGATGCTCTTACCTCCATAGAGGCACAGAGCTGTGCATGGCATTCCAGCTCTTGTTTGAGGGACTGAAACAAATCCTAAAGGGGCTCATTATTTCTGTCAAAGGACTGTGCTCTGTTTTTTTTTTCTCATAGCAACTAGTGAACTGGGGGTACTGGTCCAATCCAGCCAGCACCGTTTAGGGACTAGTAACTAAGGGTCCCTGGGGAAACTTACCAGCAGGTGTGTTTACAATAACAAGACACAGTGATGTTAATTCAGTTTAGCAATGTTAATTCCTCACAGAGGAGGGACTGGAAATTAATGCTGGAACCAAATACTCATCACACCTGGAATTAATTTGAGGTGGTGTATGTGTGCACGTGTGTGTGTGTGTGTGTGTGTGTGTGTGTGTATGTGAGAGAAAGACAGAGAGGGAGAACTATAAGTACACTCAGGTATATGTGTCTGGACGTATGTATGATAAGTATATGCACACAAATATATTTTATGAAAATGTGTCTAAGCTGAAGTCAGCCATTTATCAAACCAAATATAATTTTGTACACTCAAAATAGTTTACAAAAAATGGGTTCAGTTTTCTTAAAAACAATTTTTATTAAAATTTGGGAATTCAAAGAAGGAATGTTATATATAGCTATCATTTACTGAGTGCCTGCTGTAATACAGACTCATTTCATAGTTGCAACTCTTTGGAATTGGTACTGTTGATCTCATTAAGAAAATAAACAGAACTTAAAAGAGGTTAAGCTCAGTACTTTGCCCACACAGCTAGTAGTCACCAAAGGTGCTATTTGAACTCAGCTTATCTAATTTGGGGGTCATTTCTCTTTCTCTCATACTGGGTTGCTTTATCCAGCGGGGGAGAGAGAGTTTTAGCCAAAGGATGCAACTCTGGGAGCCTTAGAATTCTGGTAGCTAGGATGAGTAGACCATGAGGCCCTGCAGAATAGACCTGAACCCACAGAAGGGCAACTTACATAAGCATCCTTTCTGCATTTAGACAACAATATCCACAAAGAGGAAGACATTGCTCCATCCTGGAGGTTGTCAGGGCCAATCAGACTAGCATCTAGGCCTTACAGAGTGTTGCTGCTTTATACCCTCTGGGAAAATGAGTTTTAAAAATGACTCCTTTGCTCTCAAGGTCCTCATGTAATTTGAAAAGAAAGAAAATTTCAAGACAAATTCCCATGACAATAGATATACAAGAACCCATGGATATGCAAAGAAGAAAAATCCTCTTCGTTATTGACAACTATAAAGTAGATATATAGGGTGAGATTGTTTGTGACCCAGATTATCATTTTGTTTAACAAGTATTTCCTACAGGATGATAGCAAGCTTCTCTAGTATTTTTCAAATATGATTGGAAGGTAGATTGGCTTTCTACTCTCATTCAGGAGTATTACTGTTTGATAATGCAAGGTGCACTTTGGTAAAGAGAGACCTGCTGACTCTAGCTGTACATCCCTGCATGTTCAACAATAGGGGGTTAAAAAAGGAAGTCTAGTCAGAGGGATTTGATTTGGGGCTGCTTCATGGTGGAGTGGGTTGCTTATCTGCAATCTTCAGTAGGAGAGAGCCTGTTTTATCGGAGATGCAGAGAGTGGGGCATGACATTTTGAGCAGGAAGGATGGCAAGGACTTTCCTCTATGGTTGAAATGAGCCAGCCTGAGAGAACAGAGGGGACACATATCATGTAGAGGAGGGTCATGGAGACCAGAAGCTCAGAACTGTGGCCTCTGACTTCTGTCTGCACATCTCCTCATCATCCTTGTGTCAAAGCTCACATGTTCCTGGCAATCTCACCAGATCAGCTCAGGTATCCTCCTTTTTCCTTGTACTAGACGTTCTTTTCCCTCACTCCTATTATACAAGTTCTTCTTCACTCCTCCACTGTGGTTCTTATCATATGTGATCTCATATTGTAACAATTCCCACTTATGCCCTATTTTTTCTACTTGATCATAAATACCATAAGGGAGTTCCTGATCTTTTTTCCCATGATGCCTAACACAACCCCTTGACTTTGTCTTTGTCTTCCCACAGCAGAACATAGGTCTCTACACAGTATATGGTGGTACCAATTCTTAAAAGAATGGAAGAATGGTAGGTGTTCATCTTTAGTGATGTGCTGACTGACTGTGGAGCAAATTTCTATCCGTTTCTGTAAAGTGTGATCTTATTCAAGCTTTGCTCCAGTACTTGACAGGGTCAGTGACCTCAGGCCTTCATAGTTTTGCTGATCCTTCCCCCTTGAGACCTGAAACCACAGGGACCCTCCTGAAGAATTAGCCTCTTCCCAGATCTGAGCATGGGGCCCTCGGATATACACTTAGATTTTCCAGCTTCCAGCCAGGTTTGGTGTAGTTCCCTCTCAATCCTGAAATTCTGATCCAATGACTGATTACTTGATCATCTCCCCAGCTTTCCAACCTGCCCTCCAGTTTCCAAATAGATGGGGCTCTAACCCTGAACATCAGCCTCCATGGCCTCTCTTGGACCTCATTGGAAAAGCTTTTCTGATTCCTTGAAACTGTCCAGGTGAATCTGGTGCATCTGCTGGCCATTTCTTTTCCCCTGGTAGTCCCTTGCCTTTGCTTGGGCACATCCCCTAATCTCTGCAATGGTCCTGGACAAATGTCAACCCTGTTGTCGGCAATTTGAAACAGATTCCCACCCTGGCAGCTGCCAAGATCAAGCTGGGGTTTGGGTATGAGGATCATTAGTTTGCTGCTGAGGCAAGGAGATACTGTCAGCATGGAACACTAATAATAAAAGGTCAGAATCTTCCATGATGTCTGGAAGGTGAGAGTCTGCAACTTTGGCATGCACTCTTCTCTAGAGGAGTGACTCTTAGCTTGGGCCAACACTTGATACCTAGTCTTCCATGTGGGATCATAGGAAAAATCATAGTACTTTGAGGATCACCCAACCAAGATTCAAATTTTCATTCTGTGTTTGTGACCTTGGAAGAGTTGCTTGGCCTCCTTGAGTCTCATAGTCTTTTCCATTTAGAGAATGTAGACTTTTGTATCTACCCAAAAGGTTATGGTAACAATTAAATGGATTTCCTGTCCCTGGACAGACCTTTTTTTTTTTTTTTTTTCTCTTTTCAATTCACAAGTAGGAGAACTATCAATATAAGTTGGAGTTTGACCTGAAGGAGTTCTTTTCTTGGTAGCATATTTTCAGTTAGCTGATTGGTAACCTCCATCTCTAAATTGCAAACTTTGGGTGAGGTGTTACTCAGGGGCTTAGGTGTAGGGATGAGGGAGGAGGCAGTAGAAGAGATGGTCAGGGTTTCATGCAGGCCTGGGGGATGGCCCAGTATCCCACCTTGAGTTGTCCTGCCGCAGGGCCTTCACAGGTTGAGCAGGAGGAAAATGAAACCTTCCAACAGATGCCAACCCTGGCAGCCACCGAGATCCAGCCGGGTGCTCTGAGAATCCTTGGCGTGCTCTCGAGGTAGGAGGATGGTGTCAGCACTAAGAATTAATAATAAAAGGCCAGAATCTTCCATGAGCTCTAGAAAGTGAGCGTCTGGAACTTGGCTCTATTTTTAATAAAAAATTTTCTCTCAGCATTAGTCCCCTTTGAAATATAAAGATGACCTCAAGTGCAAAAATACGATTCCACTAAAGTGAGGGAGAACCAAAGAATTTCTAGCTGATTAGACTTGGGAGTTTTTCCTGTTACTGCTGCAGTTAAATAGATATTGGCAAATAGTGTAACCTGCAGGGAACCAAACAGAGTGTGGAAGAGTCTGGTTGGTTATAATTAGAAACATACATCATTCCTTTCCCCAGAGAGCAAGAGAGTGGTATTTAAGGGGACAGTGAGGCACCATCCGTGAACAGCCTTGACTCAGCAACAGTTGAGAGCCACCTTACAAATTACTGCTCATGTGGCCAATATACTTAACATTTTCCTCCCTAATTTTTAATAATGCACTTCAGCCTGATCTATGTGCATCTTAGAACTGAATCCAGAAGCATGTTCGCACAAGATAGTTGTATCTGAACAACAAATTACATTTGTAGTATGTAACTGTTCCAACTGCAGTTAGTAATGGGCCTGTATGTATTAATGAGAAAGATGATTATCCTGTCACTTAGGAAAAAATGAGATAAATATATTTAAAACCCATATGTATAAAAAAAAAACCTGATCCTATCCCATGGTTCCAATGAAGGCAGTAGGAATATAATTTTCTTATTTATAAACAACTAGATCCAATTTAGTCATAATATAGGAACATTGATTAAGCATCCTCTCTGTGAGAGCAGAGGATGCAGGACTGGGGAGGAAGATGAACAGGGCAGGGCATTGCAGCCTAATGGCTCTAAGTACATGAACTTTGGGGTCTGACAGATGAGATTTAAATATCCTCTCCTCTTTTCTAATCTCATTACCTTGTGCAAGCTACCTAATCTTTCCCAGACTTAGTTTCCTTATTTGCAAAGTGGGAATAAAAATAATACCTTTTTTTTAGGTTTGTTGATATAAAAGAATGTTTAATTACCATTAGCCAAGCATTGAGTCTATCTTGGAAGAAAGCCCCTATGGTGGGGGCAAGCTTACAAATACAGGTTGACTCTTCCTGGTCCAAAATGCCTGGGACCAGAAATGTTTCAGATTTTGGAAGTTTCTTTGTTTTGTGTGTGTGTGTGTGTGTGTGTGTGTTGGGAGGTGGATTTTGGAATATTCATATAGACTATCAATTGAGCAACCCTAATCATAAAATCAAAATCCAAAAGCTCTGAAAGCTGAAATTTAAAAAAAAAATTATTTGTTGTAATTAGTTATACATGACAACAGAATGCTTTTCAATTCATTGTACAAAAATGGAACACAACTTTTCATTTGTCTGGTTGTACACGATGGAGTCATACCATTCACATAATCATATATGTACCTATGGTAATGAAAGCTGAAAAATTTAAAGAATCATGTTAGCACTCAAGTTTTTAATGTTGGTACATTTCAGATTTCAGAATTTTAGATTAAGGATGTTCTCAACCTATAGGACATTTTAATAGAATATAGTAAGACCTGGGATAGTATTCTTTCACTTACAAGTCACTCTGGGGCTTAGGAACTAATTGACCAACTTTCTGGAGCTGACACCAGGCTGAGTTCTAATATGGGAAGAAGAAATGGTCAGAAGTAAAGGGCATCATAGGTACAAGGTAGATCATGCAGAAAAGCAGAGAGACACACATCACTAGGCGATCAAGGAGATGACCAGTGGTACTACCTACAGGTTCTCCCAGGTGCTGCAAGGCAGAAACAAGAGCAGGTGGGGTGGGGAAATAGAGGACGGGTGGGCCAAGGTGACCAAGAAGCCACAAAGTGACAACTATCTAAGCAAATTAACATTTGCTCAGTAAAGTCTCTGAAGGCCCAGAGATTTTTGAAAAGGAAAAAAACTGCTCAATAAAGACAAGGAGAAGGAGGCTTTGTTTTTTTTGAGTTTTGACACAAAATTATGTTAATGGTTCCCTGTGTTAGCTTTTCATTACTATAACAAATACCTGAGATAATTAATAAAGAGGAAAATTTCATTTGGCTCACAGTGTTGGGGTTTCAGTTTCTGATAAGTTGGTCTTATTGCTTTGAATCTGTGGTAAGGCAGTAACCATGGTTGGAGCATCCGATAGAGGAAGCTGCTCATCTCACAACAGCCAAGAAGCAAAGAAAGAGGAGGAAAGGGCCAGAAAGAGGAGGAAGGGCCAGAGTCCCAATATCCTGGGCACCTTCCTGATGATGTAACTTTCTCCAACTAGACCCCACCTCTTAAAGGCTCATCTTACCACCTTCTAGTTGTGCCACAGGCTGGGGACCAATCCTTCAACACATGGATCTTTGGGGACATTCAATAACTGAATTCTAGCATGCCATGTTTAATCGTGAATTTATTCTGTAATGTATTAGAAATTGGAACAGGTGTGGCATTAGTCACTGTCTCAGCAGAGTTGTGCAGAGCCTGGGCTGATGTCACCGTGTTGGAACACAGGCAAAGAGACTAAGCTAGAAGCCTGTCTGGTGTTCTGATTGGACAAGGGAGATGACACGCTGCTTCTAAGAGGCCCTGAGAGGTTTCTAGATTGTGGCTTCTTCTGCCTCTGTGGGGTGCATCAGAGTGTATCTTTCAGGTCCAAAGACATGCTGCATGGGATAGAGAGGACTGGGCATGTGAGTAATCTTAAGTCTTAAATCCCTGTGCCTTATCAGCTGGATCACAGCTGAGAAGGAAGACAGTAGAAAAATTATTATGTTACTTATCTCAATGTATCAGAAATTCTCAAAGGAAAGAAACTATAGAGGCATATGTATTTGGGAACACTTGATACTTTCTATGTAAACATCTGAATGGAAAGTCTTGGAAATGATTAAAATATTATATGTACTACAAATCACTGATACAACCTAACTTGGACAACGGGTGAGTGTATCCTTGGGATGACCCAGAGTGGGAATGGAAAGGAATTCTAGTAGTTAGCTTGAAAAACAGCCTCCAATGAGCTCTGCCTTCTGGTGCTCAAGCTGCATGTGGGCTGCATCCAGGAACTTGCTTTTAATGAATAGAATATGGCATTGTGAGGGGACATCACTCCTAACACTGGATTACGAAAGATCCAACCTTCTAAAGACTATGACTTCCATTTTCCTAGCTCTTTGCTCTCATCTATCTCCCTCCTCCTCCCTTCTCCTTCCCTGTCTCCCGCCTCCCTCTTTCCCTCCTGTCCCCTTCCTTCTCTCTCTCTCTCTCTCTGTATGTTTTGATTTCTTGTTTGCTCACTTTAATGAAGCCCACTTCCAGGCTGGAGAGACTGAAGTGGCAAGGAATACAGAATTCCCTCCAGCCAACATCCAGTGGGGCACTGGGACCTCATTCCAACAGCCCACAGGAACCGAATTCTGCCAACAACCGTGTGAGTGAGTTTGTAAGCAAATACTTCCCCAGTCAGGTTTTAGGTAACTGTAGCCTTGGCTAACAACTTGATTTCAGCCAGAGGACTCAGATGCCTTACACCCAGATTTCTGACCCTTAGATTCCATGAAATAACCCAAATATACTGCTACAAGCAGCTAACTTTGTGGGTGATAGTTGTGCAGCAACAGATAACTAATATAGGAACTAACATTAATTGAGCAGTAGTCACCAGGGTAGTATTACACAATTTATCTTATTTAGTTCCCTATTTTACTTCTAAGAAATACTTTAAAGAATACAAAATGGTTAAGAAATTTTACTAGGTGTCAGACAACTAGGAAGTAGCAGACAAAGTTTCCAACTAGGATAGACCAATACCCAACATGTTTGCAAGTCTATGAAAGGAAAGAATTTCTCCAAATTACAGGTTGCCTGGGGGAATCAAGGGCACCCTGACATATGCATACACTGGAAAGACTAATGTGCCTCTAGATATCTTTCCTGCTTCTTTTTTAATGCATGAAACTCAGCTTTGGGTTGAACAGAAAAAAATAATCCACAAAATTTATTACATGCTTAAGTCATGAAGTACTTTTATTTAACATATGGTGGTCACTCTGAAATGAAGATTTGAGATTTTTCTCCATGACAATAATGCTGTTATCAATCCCATAAAGACTGTCTCATTCACAAGTAGTGTAAGAATCACACACAGGATCTCACTGTGGAAAGGAATATGGCCTGCAAACAGAACAAAGATTCCAAAGGGGATTTTAATGTCATTGCAATCTTCTCTGACATTGATTCTGTCATCCCAGGTAAGATAGAGCAGGTGAGGAAAAATAAAAAAGCCAGGTTGGATAACAATGGGCTAGGATGGCACTAGTCTCTGACAGCCTTTTAGCTATAAAGAGCATCACTTAACCAAGCCTCCAGCTGGTGGAAAAATTACTCCGAAAACACGTAGCCCCAAACTGAACACTTTCAGCAAAGATAGAGCATTGCATTTTTTTTGTACTTCGATATTATTATAAAATATTTTAGGCACAGAGATATGCATGGAAATCATCATAGTAATATACTAAAAGTATGAACTCAGCATTCTGCTTGTAAACTGTACTATTTCTAATTTTCCATATGTGCTTCAGACTTTTATCAAGAAATAAAACATTACAGATAAGTGCCTTTTGAAACTGTTTTAACGCTACTGCTTATCCAACCCTCCAAAATAACCACCACTTTGATGTTTGAGATATAATTCTCTTGTGTATTTTTACATTTTATATTTTTATCGTGTGTGTGTGTGTGTGTGTGTGTGTGTGTACGCACACGTGCATGCATGTAACTTAGTTTTCATGATTTTATGCTTTAGATCAAGGGTATCATATTATATACAACATGTCGTGATTTGCTTTTGCATTTTTATTTTTAAAAATTTGTTTAAGAATTTATATTGAAATTTGGATTTTCCGTATTGACTCATGTAGCTCTATTTCATTAATTTCAGCTACTATTTACTTTTCTTTTGTGGTTATTATACGTTGTTGGTAATCCATTCTTCCACTGAGAAGTTTGTAGTTTTTCTCATCGTTTTTTCTTTCTTCCCTCCCTTCTTCTTTCCTTCCTTCTTTAGGATTCTTTGCACTTCTGCTAGTGCACAACAATATAATATTCTACTTGGTTGCTTGTACACATGGGAAAGAGTTTCTCTAAGGAAAGGTAGAGTGCTGACTTGTAGAAGATATATGTTTCCAGATTATTACATACCACATAGTGCTCTTCAAAGTGGTACCAATTTGCACTCCTACTTTCTTTTTTTTTTATTAGTTGCTCAAGACAATACAATGATCTTGACATATCATACATTTGATTCAAATAGGGTATGAATTCTCGTTTTTCCACGTGTACAGATTGTAGGATCACATTGGTTATACATCTATGTGTATACATACAGCAATCCTAGTGTCAGTTGTATTCTGCTGCCCTCCCTATCCCCCCTCCCCTCCCCTCCCATCACTATTCTCTACCCATTCTACTGTGACACTTATCTCTCTCATTTTTTTCTTTCCTTCCCCCTCACACCATCGTATATGTATTTTGTGAACCCATGAGGGTCTCCTTCTGTCTTCCGTGCAATTCCCCTTCTCCCTCCCTTTCCCTCCCTCCTCTTTTCCTTGTTTCGTGGCATTCTTCTTCTCATGCTCTTCCTTCCTACTCTGTTTTGAGTCCCCTCCCTTATATCAGAGAAGACATTTGGCATTTGTTTTTTAGGGATTGGCTAGCTTCACTTAGCATAATCTGTTCTAATGCCATCCATTTCCCTGCAAATTCCATGATTTTTGTCATTTTTTAGTGCAGAGTAATACTCCATTGTGTATAAATGCCACATTTTTTTAATCCATTCATCTGTTGATGGGCATCTGGGTTGGTTCCACAGTCTAGTTATTGTTAATTGTGCTGCTATGAACATCGATGTGGCAGTATCCCTGTAGTACGCTCTTTTAAGGTCTTCAGGGAATAGTCTGAGAAGGGCAATAGCTGGGTTAAATGGTGGTTCCATTCCCAGCTTTCCCAGGAATCTCCATACTGCTTTCCAAATTGGCCGCACCAATTTGCAGTCCCACCAGCAATGTACAAGTGTACCCTTTTCCCCACATCCTCGCCAGCACTTGTTGTTGTTTGACTTCATAATGGCTGCTAATCTTACTGGAGTGAGATGGTATCTTAGGGTGGTTTTGATTTGCATTTCTCTGACTGCTAGAGATGGTGAGCATTTTTTCATGTACTTGTTGATTGATTGTATGTCCTCCTCTGAGAAGTGTCTGTTTAGGTCTTTGGCCCATTTATTGATTGGGTTATTTGTTATCTTATTGTTTAACTTTTTGAGTTCTTTGTATACTCTAGATATTACGGCTCTATCTGAAGTGTGAGGAGCAAAAATTTGTTCCCAGGATGTAGGCTCCCTATTTACCTCTCTTATTGTTTCTCTTGCTGAGAAAAAACTTTTTAGTTTGAGTAAGTCCCATTTGTTGATTCTAGTTATTAACTCTTGTGCTATGGGCGTCCTATTAAGGAATTTGGAGCCCGACCCCACAGTATGTAGATCGTAGCCAACTTTTTCTTCTATCAGACGCCGTGTCTCTGATTTGATATCAAGCTCCTTGATCCACTTTGAGTTAACTTTTGTGCATGGCGAGAGAAAGGGATTCAGTTTCATTTTGTTGCATATGGATTTCCAGTTTTTCCAGCACCATTTGTTGAAGATGCTATCCTTCTTCCATTGCATGCTTTTAGCCCCTTTATCAAATATAAGAAAGTTGTAGTTTTGTGGATTGGTCTCTGTGTCCTCTATTCTGTACCATTGGTCCACCCGCCTGTTTTGGTACCAGTACCATGCTGTTTTTGTTACTATTGCTCCGTAATATAGTTTGAAATCTGGTATCGCTATACCACCTGCCGCAGTCTGGCTGGGCACAATTCAGGAGCCACTTGTCAAAAGAAACGAACTTTACTTTTAGAACACACACACCACACCACACAGTTCCTCAGGAAAAACCCTCAGAGCCCAACTGCCACCACCGACTTCCCACAAGCCTCTCAACCTCCCCCACTCCTCCTGCTCTTGAGGCCGATTGGCTGGGTCGTATGGGCAGAACCAAAAAAAGTCCCCAGTGAGCAGCTTTGTGGTCTGAAAGGGCAGGGAAACAAACCAATGAGCATCACCGCAGAGGAGCCAATCAGTTGGCAGCTAGAAGTTCGCTGGGGCCGCTGTGAGCCAATCATCAGCTGGCAGCTGGTGCTGGCAGCTGGAAGTTTGCTGGGGCCCCTTCGGCTGTGGCTCTCAACAACCACCTGATTCACACTTCCTGCTTAGAATTGTTTTTGCTATTCTGGGTCTTTTGTTTTTCCATATGAATTTCATGATTGCTTTATCTATTTCTACAAGAAATGCCGTTGGGATTTTGATTGGCATTGCATTGAACCTATAGAGAACTTTTGGTAATATTGCCATTTTGATGATGTTAGTTCTTCCTATCCATGAACAGGGTATATTTTTCCATCTTCTAAGATCTTCTTCTATTTCTCTCTTTAGGGTTCTGTAGTTTTCATTATATAAATCTTTCACCTCTTTTGTTAGGTTGATTCCCAAGTATTTTATTTTTTTTTGAGGATATTGTGAATGGGGTGGTTGTCCTCATTTCCATTTCAGAAGATTTGTCACTGATATACAGGAATGCCTTTGATTTATGCATGTTGATTTTATATCCTGCCACTTTGCTGAATTCATTTATTAGCTCTAGTAGTTTCTTTGTAGACCCTTTTGGGTCTGTTAGATATAGTATCATATCATCCACAAATAGTGATAATTTAAGTTCTTCTTTTCCTATTTTTATGTCTTTAATTTCTTTTGTCTGTCTAATTGCTCTGGCTAGTATTTCAAGAACTAAATTGAATAGAAGTGGTGAGAGAGGGCATCCCTGTCTTGTTCCAGTTTTTAGACGGAATGCCTTCAGTTTTTCTCCATTCAGGATGATGCTAGCCTGAGGCTTAGCATATATAGCTTTTACAATGTTGAGGTAAGTTCCTGTTATCCGTAGTTTTTCTAGCATTTTGAACATAAAGGGATGCTGTACTTTGTCGAATGCTTTTTCTGCGTCTATCGAGATGATCATATGGTTCTTATCTTTAAGTCTATTGATGTGGTGAATAACATTTATTGATTTCCGTATATTGAACCAGCCTTGCATCCCAGGGATGAATCCTACTTGATCATGGTGCACAATTTTTTTTATATGCTTTTGTATTCGATTTGCCAGGATTTTATTGAGGATTTTTGCATCTAAGTTCATTAAAGATATTGGTCTGTAGTTTTCTTTCTTTGAAGTGTCTTTGTCTGGTTTCGGGATCAGGGTGATGTTGGCCTCATAGAATGAATTTGGAAGAGCTACTTCTTTTTCTATTTCTTTTTTTTTTTTTTTTAATTTTTTATTGTTGGCTGTTCAAAACATTACATAGTTCTTGATATATCATATTTCACAATTTGATTCAAGTGGGTTATGAGCTCCCATTTTTACCCCATATACAGATTGCAGAATCACATCAGTTACACATCCATTGATTTACATATTGCCATACTAGTGTCTGTTGTATTCTGCTGTCTTTCCTATCCTCTACTTTCCCCCCTCCCCTCCCCTCCCCTCCCCTCCCCTCCCCTCCCCTCTTCTCTCTCTGCCCCCTTTACTGACATTCGTTTGTCCCCCTTGTATTATTTTTCCCCTTCCCCTCACTTCCTCTTGTATGTACTTTTGTATAACTCTGAGGGTCTCCTTCCATTTCCATGCATTTTCCCTTCTCTCTCCCTTTCCCTCCCACCTCTCATCCCTGTTTAATGTTAATCTTCTTCTCATGCTCTTCGACCCTACTCTGTTCTTAGTTACTCTCCTTATATCAAAGAAGACATTTGACATTTGTTTTTTAGGGATTGGCTAGCTTCACTTAGCATAATCTGCTCTAATGCCATCCATTTCCCTGTAAATTCTATGATTTTGTCATTTTTTAATGCAGAGTAATACTCCATTGTGTATAAATGCCACATTTTTTTTATCCATTCATCCATTGAAGGGCATCTAGGTTGGTTCCACAGTCTAGCTATTGTGAATTGTGCTGCTATGAACATCGATGTAGCAGTGTCCCTGTAGCATGCTCTTTTTAGGTCTTTAGGGAATAGACCGAGAAGGGGAATAGCTGGGTCAAATGGTGGCTCCATTCCCAGCTTTCCAAGAAATCTCCATACTGCTTTCCAAATTGGCTGCACCAATTTGCAGTCCCACCAGCAATGTACAAGTGTACCCTTTTCCCCACATCCTCGCCAGCACTTGTTGTTGTTTGACTTCATAATGGCTGCCAATCTAACTGGAGTGAGATGGTATCTTAGGGTGGTTTTGATTTGCATTTCTCTGACTGCTAGAGATGGTGAGCATTTTTTCATGTACTTGTTGATTGACTGTATGTCCTCCTCTGAGAAGTGTCTGTTCAGGTCCTTGGCCCATTTGTTGATTGGGTTGTTTGTTCTCTTATTGTCTAATTTTTTGAGCTCTTTGTATACTCTGGATATTAGGGCTCTATCTGAAGTGTGAGGAGTAAAGATTTGTTCCCAGGTTGTAGGCTCTCTATTTACCTCTCTTATTGTATCTTTTGCTGAGAAAAAACTTTTTAGTTTGAGTAAGTCCCATTTGTTGATTCTAGTTATTAACTTTTGTGCTATGGGTGTCCTATTGAGGAATTTGGAGCCCGACCCCACCGACTGTAGATCGTAGCCAACTTTTTCTTCTATCAGACGGCGCGTCTCTGATTTGATATCAAGCTCCTTGATCCATTTTGAATTAACTTTTGTGCATGGCGAGAGAAAGGGATTCAGTTTCATTTTGTTGCATATGGATTTCCAGTTTTCCCAGCACCATTTGTTGAAGATGCTATCCTTCCTCCATTGCATGCTTTTAGACACTTTATCAAATATAAGATAGTTGTAGTTTTGTGGATTGGTTTCTGTGTCCTCTATTCTGTACCATTGGTCCACCCGCCTGTTTTGGTACCAGTACCATGCTGTTTTTGTTACTATTGCTCTGTAATATAGTTTGAAGTCTGGTATCGCTATACCGCCTGATTCACACTTCCTGCTTAGCATTGTTTTTGCTATTCTGGGTCTTTTATTTTTCCATATGAATTTCATGATTGCTTTCTCTATTTCTACAAGAAATGCCGTTGGGATTTTGATTGGCATTGCATTAAACCTATAGAGAACTTTTGGTAGTATCGCCATTTTGATGATGTTAGTTCTGCCTATCCATGAACAGGGTATATTTTTCCATCTTCTAAGATCTTCTTCTATTTCTCTCTTTAGGGTTCTGTAGTTTTCATTGTATAAGTCTTTCACCTCTTTTGTTAGGTTGATTCCCAAGTATTTTATTTTTTTTGAAGATATTGTGAATGGAGTGGTTGTCCTCATTTCCATTTCAGAGGATTTGTCGCTGATATACAGGAATGCCTTTGATTTATGCGTGTTGATTTTATATCCTGCCACTTTGCTGAATTCATTTATTAGCTCTAATAGTTTCTTTGTAGACCCTTTTGGGTCTGCTAGGTATAGAATCATGTCATCTGCAAATAGTGATAATTTAAGTTCTTCTTTTCCTATTTTGATGCCTTTAATTTCTTTCGTCTGTCTAATTGCTCTGGCCAGTGTTTCGAGAACTATGTTGAACAGAAGTGGTGAGAGAGGGCATCCCTGTCTTGTTCCAGATTTTAGAGGGAATGCCTTCAATTTTTCTCCATTCAGAATGATGCTAGCCTGAGGCTTAGCATAGATTGCTTTTACAATATTGTGGTATGTTCCTGTTATCCCTAGTTTTTCTAGAGTTTTGAACATAAAGGGATGCTGTACTTTGTCGAATGCTTTTTCCGCATCTATCGAGATGATCATATGGTTCTTATTTTTAAGTCTATTGATGTGGTGAATAACATTTATTGATTTCCTTATATTGAACCAGCCTTGCATCCCAGGGATGAATCCTACTTGATCATGGTGCACAATTTTTTTGATGTGCCTTTGTATCCGAGTGGCCAGAATTTTATTGAGGATTTTTGCATCTAGGTTCATTAGAGATATTGGTCTGTAGTTTTCTTTCTTTGAAGTGTCTTTGTCTGGTTTAGGTATCAGGGTGATGTTGGCCTTGTAGAATGAATTTGGAAGTTCTCCCTCTTTTTCTATTTCCCGAAGTAGCTTGAAAAGTATTGGTATTAGTTCCTCTTTAAAGGTTTTGTAAAACTCTGCTGTATACCCATCCGGTCCTGGGCTTTTCTTAGTTGGTAGTCTTTTGATGGTTTCTTCTATTTCCTCAATTGATATTGGTCTGTTTAGGTTGTCTATATCCTCCTGACTCAATCTGGGCAGATCATATGACTTAAGAAATTTATCTATGCCTTCACTATCTTCTAATTTATTGGAGTATAAGGATTCAAAATAATTTTTGATTATCTTCTGTATTTCTGAAGTGTCTGTTGTGATATTGCCTCTTTCATCCCGTATGTTAGTGATTTGAGTTCTCTCTCTTCTTCTCTTCGCTAGCATGGCTAAGGGTCTGTCGATTTTGTTTATTTTTTCAAAGAACCAACTTTTAGTTTTGTCAATTTTTTCAATTGTTTCTTTTGTTCGATTTCATTGATTTCAGCTCTGATTTTAATTATTTCTTGCCTTCTACTTCTTTTGCTGTTGTTTTGCTCTTCTTTTTCTAGGATTTTGAGATGAAGTATGAGATCATTTATTTGTTGGTTTTTTCTTTTTTTAAGGAATGAACTCCAAGCAATGAATTTTCCTCTTAGAACTGCTTTCAATGTGTCCCATAGATTCCGATATGTTGTGTCTGTGTTTTCATTAATCTCTAAGAATTTTTTAATTTCCTCCTTGATGTCTTCTATAACCCATTGATCATTCAGTAACCTATTGTTCATTCTCCAAGTGATATATTCTTTTTCCTTCCTTCTTTTATCGTTGATTTTCAGTTCCATTCCATTATGATCAGATAGGATGCATGGTATTATCTCTACTCCTTTGTATTGTCTAAGAGTTTCCCTGTGACATAATATATGATCTATTTTTGAGAAGGATCCATGTGCTGCTGAGAAAAATGTGTAACTGTTTGATGTTGGGTGGTATATTCTATATATGTCAATTAAGTCTAGGTTATTAATTGTGTTATTGAGTTCTATAGTTTCCTTATTCAACTTTTGTTTGGAAGATCTGTCCAGTGGTGAGAGAGGTGTGTTGAAGTCTCCCATGATTATTGTATGGTGGTCTATTAGACTCTTGAACTTGAGAAGAGTTTGTTTGATGAACATAGCTGCACCATTGTTTGGGGCATATATATTTATGATTGTTATGTCTTGTTGGAGTATGGTTCCCTTGGGCAGTATATAGTGTCCCTCTTTATCCCTTTTGATTAACTTTGGCTTAAAATCTATTTTATTTGATATGAGTATGGATACTCCTGCTTGTTTCCGAAGTCCATATGAGTGATATGATTTTTCCCAACCTTTCACCTTCAGCCTATGTATGTCTTTTCCTATCAAATGCGTCTCCTGTAGGCAGCATATTGTTGGGTCTTGTTTTGTGATCCATTCTACTAGCCTGTGTCTCTTGATTGGTGAGTTTAAGCCATTAACATTTAGGGTTATTATTGAGATATGGGTTGTTCTTCCAGCCATATTTGTTTATTTATGTTACTAAACATGGTTTGTTTTCCACTTTGATTATTTTCCCCCCTTTAGTGTCCTACCTCCCACTGTTGGTTTTCATTGTTATTTTCCATTTCCTCTTCCTGTAATGTTTTGCCAAGGATGTTTTGAAGAGATGGTTTTCTAGCTGCAAATTCTTTTAACTTTTGTTTATCGTGGAAGGTTTTAATTTCATCTTCCATCCTGAAGCTTAATTTCGCTGGAAACACAATTCTTGGTTGGAACCCATTTTCTTTCAGTGTTTGAAATATGTTATTCCAGGATCTTCTAGCTTTCAGAGTCTGTGTTGAAAGATCAGCTGTTATCCTGATTGGCTTACCCCTAAATGTGATCTGCTTCCTTTCTCTTGTAGCTTTTAAAATTCTCTCCTTATTCTGTATGTTGGGCATCTTCATTATAATGTGTCTAGGTGTGGGTCTCTTATGATTTTGCACATTCGGCGTCCTGTAGGCTTCTAGGATTTGGGGTTCTGTCTCATTCTTCAAGTCTGGGAAGTTTTCTCGAATTATTTCATTGAATAGATTGCTCATTCCTTCGGTTTGAAACTCTGTTCCTTCTTGTATCCCAATGACTCTTAAATTTGGTCTCTTGATGTTATCCCATATTTCTTGGATGTTCTGCTCATGGTTTCTTAACAGTCTTGCTGAGCTGTCTATGTTCTTTTCAAGTTGAAATACTTTATCTTCATTGTCTGATGTTCTGTCTTCTAAGTGTTCTACTCTGCTGGTAGTATTCTCAATTGAGTTTTTAAGATGGCTTATTGCTTCCTGCATTTCTAGGATTTCTGTTTGTTTGTTTTTTATAACCTCTATTTCCCTGTATAGTTGATCTTTTGCTTCTTGGATTTGTTTATGTAATTCATTGTTGAAGTGATCTTTCATTGTCTGATTTTGCTGTCTGATGTCTTCCTTGAGACTCCAGATCATCTGAAGCATGTATATCCTGAATTCTTTATCTGACCTTCCATCAGCTGCAGCTATTACCTCTTCTAAAGTTGAGTTGACCTGCAATGCTTGTGGTCCTTTCTTTCCTTGTCTCTTCATACTGTTCGCGTTCCTTTCTTCTTGGTGAAACTGTTGTGCTATTGAATTTTCCCCCTATATATTTATATTGGTCTTGTATAGTTGCAAAGTCTCCCTCGCAGGCGCGGGCGGCGGCTCTGCCCCTCTGCCAATTGGGGCAATGTGCCTACCACGCCGGCAGGCCGCTGGGCCTGCTCTGCCAGTCGGTAGCAGGTCCGCCGTCCTTGCAGGCGCGGGCGGCGGCTCTGTCCCTCTGCGGGCCGCTAGGCTTGTTCTGTCGGTGGTCGCAGTTCTGCCTACTTTGCAGGCGCAGGCAGCGGCACTGCCCCTCTGCAGGCCTCTGGGGCTGTACTGCCAGTGGGTCGCAGGTCCGCCTACTTTGCAGGCGTGGGGGGGGGGGCGGCTTTACCCTTCCTCAGGCCAGTGGGCCTGTTCTGTCTCTCGGTTGCAGGTCTGACCTGTTCTGATGGTGGTCTCAGTTCCGACTACCTTGCAGGCGCGGGGGGGTGGGGGCGGCTCTGCCTCTCAGCAGGGCGCTGCTCCTCTTCTGCCGGTGGGTCGCAGGCCCGCCTACCTTGCAGGAGTGATTGGAAGCTCTGTCCCGCCGCGGGCCACTGGGCCTTTTCTGTCGGTGGTCACCCTTCCCCTACCTGGCAGGCGAGGGGGGTGGGGGGCGGCTCTGCCCCTCAGCAGGCCGCTGGGCCTGCTCTGTGTTTGGTCCCAGTTCCCTCTACTATGCCGGCGCAGGGGGAGGGGGTGGCTCTGCCTCTCAGCAGGGCGCTGCTCCTCTTCTGCCGGTGGGTCGCAGGCCCGCCTACCTTGCAGGAGTGATTGGAAGCTCTGTCCCGCCGCGGGCCACTGGGCCTTTTCTGTCGGTGGTCACCCTTCCCCTACCTGGCAGGCGAGGGGGGTGGGGGGCGGCTCTGCCCCTCAGCAGGCCGCTGGGCCTGCTCTGTGATTGGTCCCAGTTCCCTCTACTATGCCGGCGCAGGGGGAGGGGGCGGCTCAGCCTCTCAGCAGGCGGCTGCTCCTCTTCTGCTGGTGGGTCGCAGGCCCGCCTACCTTGCAGGAGTGATTGGAAGCTCTGTCCCGCCCTGGGCCACTGGGCCTTTTCTGTCTGTGGTCACCCTTCCCCTACCTGGCAGGCGAGGGGGGTGGGGGGCGGCTCTGCCACTCAGCAGGCCGCTGGGCCTGCTCTGTGTTTGGTCCCAGTTCCTTCTACTATGCCGGCGCAGGGGGAGGGGGCGGCTCAGCCTCTCAGCAGGCGGCTGCTCCTCTTCTGCCGGTGGGTCGCAGGCCCGCCTACCTAGCAGGAGTGATTGGAAGCTCTGTCCCGCCGCGGGCCACTGGGCCTTTTCTGTCGGTGGTCACCCTTCCCCTACCTGGCAGGCGAGGGGGGTGGGGGGCGGCTCTGCCCCTCAGCAGGCCGCTGGGCCTGCTCTGTGATTGGTCCCAGTTCCCTCTACTATGCCGGCGCAGGGGGAGGGGGCGGCCTCTATTTCTTGAAATAACTTGAAAAGTATTGGTATTAATTCTTCTTTGAAGGTTTTGTAAAACTCCGCTGTATATCTATCCGGTCCAGGGCTTTTCTTGGTTGGTAGTCTTTTGATGGCTTCTTCTATTTCCTCCTTTGTTATTGGTCTGTTTAAATTGTGTGTATCTTCCTGACTCAATCTGGGCAAATCATATGACTTAAGAAATTTATCAATATCTTCACTATCTTCTATTTTATTGGAATATAGGGTTTCAAAATAATTCCTAATTATCTTCTGTATTTCTGTAGTGTCCGTTGTGATATTGCCTTTTTCATCCTGTATGTTAGTAATTTGAGTTCTCTGTCTTCTCTTCATTAGCATGGCTAAGGCTCTGTCAATCTTATTTATTTTTTCAAAGAACGAACTTTTAGTTTTATCAATGGTTTTTTTTTTTTGTTTCGATTTCATTGATTTCCGCTCTGATTTTAATTATTTCTTGCCTTCTGCTACCTTTGCTGTTGTTTTGCTCTTCCTCTTCTAGGGTTTTGAGATGAAGTGTGAGTTCATTTATTTGTTGGTTTTTTCTTTTTTTTTTAGGAATGAACTCCAGGCAATGAATTTCCCTCTTAAAACTGCTTTTATTGTGTCCCATAGATTCCGATATGTTGTGTCTGTATTTTCATTTATCTCTAAGAATTTTTTGATTTCCTCCTTTATGTCTTCTGTAACCCATTGATCATTTAGTCACATATTGTTCATTTTCCAGGTGATGCAGGATTTTTCCTTTTTTTTAATCATTGATTTCCAGTTTCATTCTGTTATGATCAGATAAGATGCATGGTATTATCTCCACACTATTATATTTACTAAGAGTTGCCCTATGGCATAATATATGGTATATCTTTGAGAAGGATACATGTGCTGCTGAGAAGAACGTGTATCCACTTGATGATGGTTGATATATTCGATATATGTCGGTTAAGTCTAGGTTATTAATTGTGTTATTGTGTTCTATAGTTTCTTTATTCAGCTTTTGTCTGGAGGATCTGTCCAATGGAGAGAGCAGTGTGTTGAAGTCACCCATAATTATTGTGTTGTGGTCTATTTGACTCTTGAACTTGAGGAGAGTTTGTTTTATGAACGTTGCAGCACCATTGTTTGGTGCATACATATTGATAATTGTTATGTCTTGTTGGTGGATGGTTCCTTTTAACAGTATATAGTGTCCTTCTTTATCACTTTTGATTAACTTAGGTTTGAAATTGATTTTATTCGATATGAGTATGGCCACTCCTGCTTGCTTCCGAGGACCATGTGAGTGGTATGATTTTTCCCAACCTTTCACCTTCAGCCTGTGTATGTATTTTCCTATCATATGAGTCTCCTGAAGGCAGCATATTGTTGGATTTGTTTTTTTAATCCAGGTTACTAGCCTATGTCTCTTGATTGGTGAATTTAAGCCATTAACGTTTAAGGTTACTATTGATATATGGTTTGTACTTCCAGTCATGCTTATTTATTTATTTATTTTAATTTGGCTAGTTTTTCCTTTTTGGTTATTTTTTTTCTTCTCTTTACTGAGTTACCTCCCACTGTTAGTTTTGGGTGCTGTTTTTCATTCCTCTTCTTGTAGTGTTTTGCTCAAAATGCCTTGCAGTGCTGGTTTTCTGGCTGCGAATTCTTTTAACTTTTGTTTATCATGAAATATTTTAATTTCATTGTCAAATCTGAAGCTTAATTTTGCTGGATACAGTATTCTTGGTTGTAATCTATTATTTTTCAGCATTTGAAATATGTTGTTCCAGGATCTTCTCGCTTTCAATGTCTGTGATGAAAAATCAGCCGTTAACCTAATTGGTTTACCCCTCAATGTAACCTGCCTCCTTTCTCTCGTAGCTTTTAATATTCTATTCTTGTTCTGTATGTTGGATATCTTCATAATTATGTGTCTTGGAGTTGGTCTATTATGGTTTTGTATGTTTGGGGTCCTGTAGGCTTCCAGGATTTGGCAATCCATTCCATCTTTCATATCTGGGAAGTTTTTTTAGATTATTTCATTCAAAAGATGGTTCATTCCTTTGGTTTGAACCTCTACACCTTCTTCTATGCCAATGACTCTCAAGTTTGGTTTTTTTATGACATCCCATATCTCTTGGATGGATTGCTCATGATTTCTTAGGATCCTTTCTGTGTTAACTATATTCTTTTCAAGTTGATAAACTTTGTCTTCATTATCTGATGTTCTGACTTCTATTTGATCTAGTCTATTTTTAATATTCTTGTTTGAATTTTTAATTTGGTTTATGGTTTCCTGCATTTCTAGGATTACTGTTTGATTTTTTTTTAAATCTCTATCTCCTGGTAGAGCTCATTCTTTGCCATTTGAATTTGCTTATGTAATTCGTTTTCAAAGTATACTTTCATTGCTTGGACTTGCTGTCTAAAGTCTTCTCTAAGATTCCATTCCATCTGAGTTAGGTATGCCTTGAGTTCTTTCTCTGTCCATTTTTCTGATGCCTCTAGGTTCTCCTGTGAATTTAAGTTGTCCTTCGTTGTTTGTAATCCTTTTTTCCCTTGTTTTTTTCATGGTGATCACGTTACTTTTCAACTCTGTTTGACTGCTGTGTTTCTGTTTTCTTCTTTAAATTTGTTTTGGTTTTTATAGTTCCAATATCTCTCCTTTGTGTTGGGAGACAATGTTTAGAGATGTTGGATTTAATTGTGATTTAAGGTAAATTCATTAGTTTCATTAAAGGCCTACAGATTTTGATGGCATATAGAGAATTGAGGTTTGAATTTAGGATTTTATGTTGAGGTCGGGCGATTTGATGGTATGGAGGTTAGTATATGTTAGCTTCTTTGGGGGGTTGCTCAAATGCAGGCAGATATTAACAAGATAATAGACAGGATTACTTGGGGGTAGTTAGGGGCTTAGGTGGACTATAGACCAATTCGTAGTATTCATCTATTTGCATTTAGTAAGTTGCACGTAATCTGGGTGGTCATGCTTAAGAGGAAAGATGGGGAAAAGGTAAGGAAGCAAACCAAGAAAGAGAGAGGGAGAGAGGAAAGAAAGAGAAAAGAATAGAAAAGAAAAAGAAATGATAAAAAATAATAAAATGCAGTAAAATAAAAATTACAATTAAAAAAATAATAATATAATTAAAAAAGAAAAAAATTAAATTAAAAAATTTAAAAAAATTAAAAAATTTTTAAAAAAAAGGAAAGAAAAAAAAAGGGGGCACTGTTAGGCTTCTATTTTCTTCGCTTCCAGTAGGTGGTGCTGTGCCTTCTGGGCCACGATTTTGCCCTCCGGCTGTAGGAAACAATCCGTGTGAGGCCGCTCCCTCCTCCCCACCCTGGTGTCTCTCAAAACCTGTTAGCTTAGGTTTATTCCTGGTCTCTAGTCCCCTCGCTTCTCCTGCCAGCCAGGCCTTTCCCAGTGTGATACCTCTTGGCAGTTCAAGTTACACTCTGGGCCTGCAGTTTCCTGGATGTGGAGCGCGGCTTTTGGGAACCGGCACCTTATTGTTTTGATTCCCTCCGCTAGCCCCTCCTCCGAGAGCTGGTGAAACAGGTTTCGTTTTCGCCGCTGGTGGGAGGGGGGAGTTGGAGGTCAGGTGCCTTTACCTTTCCCCACGCCTTTATTCATGCTCACCCTGTTAGTCACGCCCCCGGAAAGCCGGGGAGAGATTTTATGTGATTTCCCCGCTGTATGGGATATGGTCTAAATGACACACACCTGTTCTATCGTTGAATGAGCTGCAATCTGTCAAAAACTGGCGATGGTGATGTCAGCTCTCCAAGATGGTGACCACTGGCTTCCTCGGTGGGCTGTCCGGTGTGGAGGACAGAACTGGACCGCTTCCTTCCCCCGTCTCAAACCCAGAACTCAGTCCGGAGCACAGTGAGGGCACACCCAGCAGGAGTCCACAGAATCTGCAGCACCGTTCCTAGGCGTGCCGCAGTCTCTAGCAGCAGGGCGGGCCGCCGATCAAACAGCCTGAATCTCTGGGCGCACGGTTCACTCGCGGTTGAGCCCCATTAACCGATCCTCGGGTGATGGAAATCCTTCCTCTAGGTTTTGGTGCACCCCAATTTTGCTGGAAATTCCTAACAAGATAGCTTTTGGCTGTTCTAACTCATTATTCACCTGTGCAGTGACGCAGTACACGGGGGTGATGCACTCTATTCGCCGCCATCTTAGTGCTTTGCTTTTGCTGAGGGTTTGAAATTGTGATTCTCCTGCCTTAGCCTCCCAAGCTGCTGGGATTACAGGTGTGCACCACTGCGTCCAGCCAAGTGGTCTTATCTTAAACAAAGGATTTTTCTCAGGGCTAATGAAATTTATCCCAATGTTTGGAATGTGGTAAATATTTGGTGTTCCTCCTGCTATACCTCTTGGCTAGCAGATCTACACAAAGAATACAAATTTAGTGTTTCCCCTGGGCTGCTTTAGGGTTTTAGTGAGATTCCATATGTGGTATTTCAGGGGCAGAGTGGGTCATCCATACATGTTAAATGTCCTTAAAACCAATTTTTATTATTAATTAATTAATTAACTTTAATTAGGAATGCATTTTGATTCATTGTACACACTATTTCAGCACAACATTTCTTTGGTTGTACACAATGTAGTGACACACCATATGTACAGTTATACATGAGCACCTAGGGTAATGATGTCCATTTCATTCCATCATCTTTTCTGCCTCTATACCCCCTCCCTCTCTGCCTTTGCCCAATCAAAAAGTTCCTCCATTTTTCCCATACCCCCCATGATGGAGCAGCATCCACTTATCAGAGAGAACATTTGGCTTTTGTATTTTGGGATTGACTTGCTTTGCTTAGAATGATATTCTCCAACTCCATCCATTTACTTGCAAATGCCCTAATTTTATTCTCTTTTAATGCTGAGTAATATTCCATTGTGTGTATATACCACAGTTTCTTTATCCATTCATCTATTGAAGGGCATCTAGATTGCTTCCACAATTTAGCTATTGTGAATTGAGCTGCTATAAACATTGATGTGGCTGGATCATTATAGTATACTGATTTTATGTCCTTTGGGTATAGACCAAGGAGTGGGATAGCTGGGTTGAATGGTAGTTCCATTCCAAGTTTTCTAAGGAATCTCCAAACTGTTTTCCAGATCGGTTGCTCCAATTTGCAGTCCCACCAACAGTGTATGAATGTGCCTTTCCTCCCACATCCTTGCCAACACTTATTGTTGTTTGTATTCTTGATAACTGCCATTCTGACTGGAGTAAGATGAAATCTTAGAGTAGTTTTGATTTGCATTTCTCTAATTACTAGAGACATTTTCATATATTTGTTGGTCAATTGTATATCTTCTTCTGAGAAATGCCTGTTCAGCTCCTTAGCCCATTTTTTGTTTGGGTATTTGTTGAAAACCAATTTTTGAAGGCTGTGTTTGGAGATCAAGCCACAATTTAATTTGGTCTATTTCAACTTTGAGTTTCTGTGCTCACAGGACTCTCTAGCACCTACATCAGCATTGGCTCCTGGACATCTTGCTATGATCCATTTGCTTTCTTTCCTCATCAGAGGTGCTGCTGCCTCTGAAGATCACAAGTGAATGCATGACATTGACGATTTGGGTTGCATACAGGTGGAAGAATTGTTATCCAGGGTGTTCTCTGGAGGGTTGGGGAAGCTCCTGATTCTTCACTTGTCTTTTAAAGGCACATATTGTTTCAGACACCTGTAAAAATAATAGCCATGAATTATTTATAGATACAAATTAATGCTGCGTCCATATTGAAGCAAAGCACAAATTGAATAGCTCTATCTGCCTAAGGCCTCAAATAGATTTAATAGAAATTTCCTCCCAAGCCATATATTATTTACTCTTGATATCCAATAAAAATTCACACTGGTGAATATGATGCTTCTGACACCTTTCACTTACAAACATTAGAAAAGAGGTTTTGAGAGAGATTTGAAATGTGATTACTAAACCTGTTCCAATTCTGTCTCTGTCAACTCTGAAATTCCTGGTAAGAATTGCTTTTCTTAAGAAGAGAATCTCCATCCTGAAGGCATACATCTATGATGAGACACCATCTGTCTCCAACAAAAAATCCAAAAATGTCAGGGCTGAAGGGAACTTCAGAGTTAGTCATCCCACGCTCCTCATTTTCTGGGTACCTGGAGAGGTGATGGAGTGACTGACCTCAGGTTACTCAGGGAGTTACTGACCATTCAGAAGTAAGGTGGTAGGGCAACAGGTGCTGCTGGCTGCCTAACTTGTGGGCAACAGGTTGGAAGGAAAATGAAGTCCAAGCTGTTTTGTTTAATGCATCATTATATCAAACAGTAAGATTTATTTATTTCATGTGAAGGGCACATGAAAACTCTGTCATACCAAACAGTATTTCAGGCCAATGATTTTGAAACAGTAAACATACCAAAGGCAAGACATATTCTGACCTTTGTTTGCATTGAATTAAGCCAAACCATTCTGTGAAGTGGTATCTGGCTAGCTAGATAGCCAGGTAGAGAGATAATAGATAGATAGATAGATAGATAGATAGATAGATAGATAGATAGATAAGAGAGGGAGAGAGAGAGAGAGAGAGAGAGAGAGAGAGAGAGAGAGAGTTCAATCCAGCCACTGATCAATCAAATACCACCAAAGAGAAAGGAAGAAGGGGCAGGGAAAGACATGGACTAAATTGTCAATTTGTAGATTTTTCAATGGCTTCTGATATTTTTTCTAAAATTGTAATGGAAATGTGGGTCTTTTATCATAGTCCCACTGAGGCATTTTAATGGAAAGAGATAAGGTTTTCCATCTTACTGACTTTACTGACTTTGCCCTTGGGAAATCTGCCATTCATATAAGCATGTTAGTGACATCAATAATAAAACCACTACCAGTCATTCAGCCTGGCAGATTGTATATCTGTCTGTGAGGCCAATGACATTCTAAGTACCATTGACTCATTCTCTTTATAAATCCCAGGAGAGGGAGGACAAAGTCCCTATCCCAGAGGAGTTAAATATTCAGTTTTTAGATTATGGAAAATCAGAAGGGGAGCAAATGCATTATTTGACAACCAAGATTCTAAATGATTTTGATGGGCTAGATTCTGAGCCAAAATAAAGCAGAGATACAAAAAATATGTGAAATTCTGTCCTCAGATATAAAAATGAAAAAAAAAATTACACATTACAAGATAGAGGAATCCTGAGTTGCAGGGAAGATCTTGAGGAGTATATTATTTTTCTAAGTCTGCCGTGACCAAGTGCCATGCACTGAGTGGCTCAAACAACAGCAATTTATTGCCTCACACTTCTAGAGGCTAACGTATGAGATCCAGGCATTTCCAGTTTTGGTTCCTTCTGAGTGCTGTGAGAGAGAAACCGTTCCACCCCTCTATCCAGCTTCTTGGGATTTGCAGACAATCATGTTTTTCCTTGGCTTTTAGAAGCATCACCCTACTCTCTACCTCCATTAGCACACAGGTAAAACACCTTTCTCCAAATATCCCCATTTTATGAGGAAACTTGTCATATTGGACCATCCCTAATAACCTCAGCATGAGTTAACTAATCACATCTGCAATGACCTTATTTGCAAATAGTTTCACATTCTGAGGAAATAGGGGTTAGGATGTTAACATACAAATTGTTTGAAGGGCCAAGAAGGAAGTGATTCAACCTGTTAACAAGGGCCTCTCAAGACCTAAACCATAGCTTAGGTGATATTTATAACCTAATTAATAGAGGCTAAGTCTAACAATATTTGACTGCATTTGTTAGAAAATGTCCTATAAATTCTGGAAGAATGATTCCATAATACTCTGAACTTGGAACAAGGGGTAGACTTGCCTGGATAATGAAATATGACCAGATAAGGACATGCCACATGGACTATGGGGAAAGGCCTGGAGGTGTTTTGACCCCAAAGAAGAAAAAAAAAAAAGGAGAAATCAAGAGACAAATTATCTTCAGTAGAACCATACAGAACAACTATGAAATGTTTTCACAGCTTGGAAGTAAGATTATTGTCAGAGTAAAAAGCCTGGAGAATGGGATTGGAGACAGCACTATGTGGGAATGAAGGGCCCAAGCTTTGGACCCAGCTAACCAGGATTGGAAGCTCATGGATACCTAGCAGCTATGTGGGCAGATTACCTATGTCTCTGTCCTTTTGTTTTCTTGTCTAGACAATGGGAATACCCATAGCCCAAACCTAATATTGATGTAGTGAGGGTCACATGAATTAATACAGGTAAGGAGTTTAGAACAGAAACTGACATTAGTGTCATTTGTAGAAACTAAATTGCTGAGGAAAAAAGAAGGTGGTTGGGGAGAGGCAATGGAGTCAGGCCATGGGTCTGATTGTTATAACAAATAAAGCTGCTGCTTCCTGGTTGTGTGTAATCTTTAAAGAATGCATTCACAGCAGGAGCATCTGCTTGGTCTTAGGAAAGGGAAGTGCAGACACGGAGTAGGTGGGAACAGTGGTACCCAGCACTATAGAGGCAGAGGAGCTAAGAATGGCCAGAGGTGGCTCTTTTGTGAAGTCCCAATGAGGTGGCTTATCATCCCTCGGAATCCATTTATGACTCCATGCTTACCAAGAAAACTTCTATTAAAAATTTCCTTTTACTTTAAATTCTTGTCAAAGAAATCTCCACATAACATAAAACTTCCCATTTTAACCATTTTTAAGTGTACGGTTCAGTAGCATGAAGTATATTCACACTATTGTACAATCAATCTCCAGACTGTTTTATTTTTCCTTCTTCTTTTTTAAAATATGAAAATCATGGACAAAAATAGATTCCCATTTTCTGCAGTAGCAACCATCCTGGGACTTTCTGTCTCTATGAATTTGACCTCTCTAGCTACCTCACATAAATGGAATTATTCATATCTTTTGGTGTCTGGTTATTTCACTTAACATCATGTCCTCAAGGTTCATCCATGCTGTAGGAATGTCAGAGTTTCCTTTTGTAAGGCTGAATCATATACCATGGTATGCATGTAGCAGCAAACTGCTATTAATTTTATCTCCTGAGCATCACAAAATTTGCCCAATACGGACAATTAACAGAACGATGGGACCATTTTTGTGGCTGGAGAGGAAAAAGAGGTCAGAGTTGATTTTAGCCTGGGTTCCGTAGTAACAGAGTGTGAGGGAAAGGCTGATTTGTGCCTACTGGATATGGGGTAGGGGTCTCAGGAGTAAGGCAGAGAAAGAGACAGAGCCAATACTAGGATAATGCACTGAGTAGTGTTAGATGCCAAGTGCTGCTCCTTGCTGAATTCTGAGGACTTGAGAGACCCAAGGATAAAGGGGTAGACTTCTGAGAAATACTAAAATATGTCTCAGGACTGTGGACAGGAGAAAGAGGGAAGGATTTATCCTGAGACCTATCTTCCATGGTTAAAGTTTCACCCCTATGGTGTTAACTTCCCACACTTTAGTGTTGCATGCAGGTAGACTCTAGGAAGGTTTTTTGCAGAGTCCACAGGATGCCTAGGGTGAAGAGACACAGGCACAGGCAGGAGGAAGGCAGTGTTGGGGGAGGTTGAAGGAGACTGGAGCCCATGCTAAGCTGGTTGCTGCAGCCATAGTTGGAACAAGAATGGTGAGGCCAAAAGCATCAGAAGGGGTTCAGGAGAAGTGTCTGGTATAGAAGATGAGGCAGGGTATCCTACATGGACTGGCAATGCTCCAGTCACATCATGGGTAATTACTGATGCAACCCTTGCACCAATTACAGATGTTGATAACTACAGAAGTTACCAAGTCTTAGAGAGGTTAATTAGCTTGCACAAAATCACACAATTAAGAAATACAGGGGCCATGTTTGGATCCACAACAGATTCCGTCTTAGTACTTTTGTACTGAGAAACAGAAACCTGTTTTACAAACACTAATCTCTATTATTGGACTAGACTTACCTTTGTCCACAACAAAGTCAGGGAAACAATGAGTTTTGTGAAAGAAAAGTTTTTCACTAGTTGGCTAATTGTCAGGAGATGAGAAGCCCAAGGTTCAGGGATATTTATGGAATAAAGAAGCAGAATGGTTTAAGAAGCATAGGAAAAGTGATTGGAGGTGAAGCAAACAGTGGCCTGCACATGCATAATAGAACTCCATGGCTCTTCATAGGACATATGCAGCAAATGGCGATGTTAGCATGATCTGAGGGTGGAGTTTTTGCCTTTCACCCTAGGTCAAAATTTCACCCACTAGACATTTGCACAAGTGAAGGGTCAGTGGCTTCCACAAAGCAGCCTTCAAGTCCCTGGAAAGTAACCTAGGTAACCACTGTAATCAGAGGAGATAGCAACAAGACTTCAGAGGTGTTATCTTCAACAGAGCTAGTAGGAAACTAATATATTGCTACATGACCTCCAGAATTAGTGATTTCAAAAGTCAACTCAAAACAAGTGAAGTAACTGTGTTTATTCAGGTTTTCCCTTGGTTTCCGTGTTTTGTGAATGCGTTTGAACCAAACTTGTAAATTCTGGGTCCCTGGCTGAGCTGAGTTTCTAGACCTACAAATCTGAGTGAGGACCAGAATCTGAAATAAAGTGACCTCATTGAGGGACAGTCCTGGTTGACTTCTCTCTGTGACATCTCTACCTCATCTCTCTCAGTCAGTCTTAAAATATTTTCAAGACTATCAAAGACCTGTTTTGAGTTGCTCGAAAGGGTGTAGGTTACTGAAAGCAAACTGAGCTCTATATAAGGTTTCATAACCAGAGGCTATCTAAGGAAGTGAAACCATTCGTGTTAAAAGACCTGGGCAGGTCATGGCAGCACTAATTTCTATGAACAGAAGATCTTGTCACTGAACTGGAACTCTTTAACTTATTTCATCAAGGAAAACCATATTCTCCTCTCTGGTCATGAAACTCATTTCACCAAGGAAGATCTGAGTTGTTATGCCCCACAACCCTCCTATCTTTCATTTATCCTTCTTTTCCATCCCTCCACCCATTCTTTTCTCCTATCCATTCTTCCTTCTCTCTTTTCTTTTACCTTTCTACCAGCTATTATTTCATCTTTACTCCCTCTTACAAAATTCCTTCTGTCACCCTTCCAACCCCCTCGTCAGTTAACACACACTCTAGCCCATTTGAGCCAGAGAATTTCAGGAAAGGATATTAGGAAGCACAAAGAATAAGTAATAAAATTTTAAAAATCAGACTTGGAAGTAGGACATTTTAAAATAATGGAGCATCTGATTTTTTCAGATGGTCTGAACAAAACCCAACAGATTTTTTTCCCCTCTATCCATACATACTTTAATAGGAAACAAAATTCAGGAAAATGTAAATGGTCCATCAACTCATGCATAATGCTCAACTTCCTGGTATGTGTAGATTAGTGAGAGGAAGGATTTGGTAGAACATCTCTGCAAGGGACTTTCAGCTTCTAGGATGGGGATGCAGGTCTTTCCCCAGCACCCAATGGTGGGGTGGACAGGTACATTCCCAAAGGAAATCAAGGAACAGTTATGAAAAATAAAAATGGATGCCTGGTGGCCAAGATATTATAAAAGGATTGTTCTATGGTGCTTTTAAAAACAATTTCCCCCCATTTATCTATCCTCTTAACCTTACAATGAGAAGGCTCATCGTTACTGTGATCCAGTTTTTCCTAGTGGTGGTCTGAGGCAGTGAATTATATTTGCTTCTAATGACAATATATCATATAGCACCTTGTAATCTATCACACACTTATACATTCATTATCTCATTTATATTTGCTCTGTGTTATGAGCTGAATTGTGTACCTACCTCCATAAAAATATTCTTATGTTGAATTGCTAACCCCCAAACCTCAGTATGTGAATCTATTTGGATATATGGCATTAAAATATATGATTAAGTTAAAATGAAGCTGTAATGCTGAACTCTAATCCAATCTGACTAGTGCCTTTTTATGAAAAGGAAATTTGGATGCACAAAAATCCAGGATGTGGACACAGAAAAAAACTGTGTGAAGATACAGGGAGAGGACAATCATCCATAAACTGAGGACAGATGCCTCAGAAGAAATTAACCCTTCCAATGCTGATCTTGGACTCCCAGCCTCCAGAACTGTGAGAAAATAAATTTCTGTTGTTCAAGTACTCAGTTTACAGTACTCTGTCATGGAGCCTAGCAAATTAATACTCTCTATATGTAATGAATGACTACTAATGGTCGGTAGGGAAACCAAGAAGCAGAAAGGCCATGATATTTGTTAAAGTTCTACAGCAAATAAATAGCAGAGAAGCCACATCCTTGATTCCTATTCAGTTTTATCTCAGTTACATTATCCTATTTCTTTCCTTTCAAATACAATCATCCTGTTGCAGGATATGAACTCTGACTTCCCCCAGTCCCACAACAATGTTCTTCCACATCAAACCTTAAGCTCATGGAAGCATTAGAAAGAGCTAGTGGTCTTCTTGTATGTGTACACTGTTCAGGGCATTGATGTCCCTAATCATCAACCCAGTACATTCCTTTTTCAAGGTACTTCCTCTTTTCATTCCCTCTAGTGCTGATAAAATAAGACAAGCCTTGAACCCAGTGACTGCTATTGACAATCAGAACAGCTGATGTGGTAGTTACTCTCAAGGATTGGATTGCTCCCAAGTATGCAATATGGAGTTTTAAGTGAATTTCATGTATTTCTGATTTTAACGAGGAATCTTATTTCAATAGTGATTAGCCATCTGGTTGAAAAAAAAGTCATAGTAAATTTGATGATGTCTCTATTTAGATTATATACAACAAATAGTAACATTAGATTAAAGGGGACCTTGGTCAGCCCAAACGATACTGGGTTTATAGTGCAAATCATATTACATCCTGTAATCTTATCCTCACTAGTTTAACCTCTTGCTCACATCCAAATTGTACATTTTTAATTGGGGTAGGCCAGGTGTATTTTATTTATACATAAAGAACCACTCTAGAAGGGGCTTTGAGATACCAGCTAATGAAATGAATCCCCTTTATGTTCCTCATCGTCTACTTGTGTATCCAACATCTCAGTGTTTCTTTTGGCTTTGACCTCTGTTGCAGCCAATTCTTTTTCCTAACAAGCTACCTCAAACAATAAATGTGAACTTCTCCCAATTTGGAAACTTATATTTCAGACTATAACGTTGATCCAGATGGGTTGCTCCTCAGTTTTATTACGATGTGCAGGAACAAATCCAGCAGGATAATTTGTCACTTGTCACACACACATGGTCCTGAAATGACTAGTGTGTTCCTGGACCTGGAGGCTCTGGGTTGTATTTGCAGATGACTTCATTAGGACTATAGCCCCACCAAAGCACAGAATTACAGAGATATGTTTTAGAATCTGCTGAAGGATTCTTAGCACATTCATATTTTTCTTTCTTCCAGGGCAATGCCTAGTACATAATGCTTCTCAACCAAAAATATAATGCGTATTGATTCTGACACCACGGAAGACAAATTGTCCCAACATCCAGTGATGCAATGCCATGAACCAAAGAAACAGTAATCTGAAGAGTAGAAGTCATAAAAACAAAGATTGATCTTAAGGAAAGGTGAGTATTTGTTTGAATTCAATAACATAACCCCCATTTTCTCCACTGACATCTGCCACATAAATCATGCTCTCTGGTACACTTAGTACAATTTTAACAAGAAAAAAAATAGTTTTTGTGAAGATGTTCAGTGGATTAAGACATTGAAACAGAAAAGTTTATTTGCATAGTTTTATCTAGCTGATATTAGCCAAATACTCAAGGCAAATGCTGGAAAGACACATAAAATACTTCTAAATCTTTAAAAGTGTTTGTTAGACTCCCAATGTCAGGACAAGCAAGTCATTGATGGTTCTGTTTAATAGTGTTCCTCTGTCTATGTAACTCTCATTACAAATTACCAATGTGAATTAAAAGGCTTCATGAGATATATGCATATAACAATATAAAAGACTTTGCTTTTGTATCTAATCCCATTTCCCTGATTGGAGGTGGAGTGTATACAGAATTGAGAATTGACTCTTATTGTTTAATGGTAACCTATCATGTTTATTGAGATGTAGATTATAAGGGATTGGGCAGCTGGGCGGCAGAATGTTCTTACACATAGTTCATGGTGCTTGAATCCATGGAGCTAGTATGGAATTATGTTCAAGAGAGAAGGGTTCCAAAGTCAAGGTTTTGAGGAAGAAACTTAGGAAGGCTTTGATGGGTATTCATGTTCAAATAATCAGAGGAAGAGTTTGATGAAAGCAAAAAACTATGTGTATAAATTCTTAGGTGCAAGGGTGCTTTCTTGGTGAATAATCACAAAATGAACAGAGTACTATAGTTAAATATGTGTAAGATCTGGCCAGTGAGGGTCTTGTGGAGAATAGGGTGGTGCCTGGATGGGCCAAATCCTTCCAAAGGCTGTTCACCATCAGCAGGCCTCCTGTTGTAACATTTCCAAATATTTTCAAAACAGCATTTTTACCAAGTTATCTCAGCTAGGAAGTAATTTCGGGTAAATTAAAATGGGAAGTAAAAATCAAACCAGAGTTGATCCCTGTGCAATGGTATTTGTGCACATGCACATCATCTGTTATTTTCAAAATGGAAACATGTAGTAATAATTTATGCACAGCTTTTTGGTCAAGGATATATTTCCCCAGTGTAATTTTAATCGTTCAGTAGTGTTTAGAACCATGAAGTGATTTATTCAACTAATTCTCTCTTGTTGGGAATCTACAATATTCCAGGGTTATGATAAATTATTCTGTATTGAACAACTTTACAACTAAATCTTGTGTGTGTGTGTGTGTGTGTGTGTGATGCTGGGGACTGCAATAACAAATTCTTTGTGTTTACCACAGGAAGGAATTTTTTTTTAAATGGAAATTCTGGAACAAAGTATATACATAGTTTTAAGTCTTATGATTGATACTGCCAAATTATCCTTCAGAAATATCTTATTGAAATTTATTCTCACCTGTAATGCTTGAGCACTCTTGTCTGCTAATATCTCTGCCAGTAGGAGTATTATAGTTTAAAAGTTACAGGTAATATAGTTATATTCTTCCACTTTGCATAATAGCCAAGAAATGGAAACAACTTAAACGCCCATGAACTGATGAATGGATAAAGAAAACGTGCCACATATATACAATGGAATGCCAATCAGACATAAAAAAGAATGAAATCTTGTCATTTGCAATAATGTAGATGGAACTGGATGGTCACTTATGTCAAGTGAAATAAACCAGGCATTGAAAGAGAAGTATGCATGATTTCACTCATACATGGAATATAAAAAAAAAGTCGATGTCATAGAAGTTGAAAGTAGAATGATGGTTTACCAGAGTTTATAGAGTGCAGAGAGGAAGGAGGGAGAGGTTGGTCAATGAAGATAGGAGTAAGAAGTTTGGTGAGCTATTGCATGTCAGGGTGACTGTAAATAACACTCATACACTGTACATTTCAAAAACCTACAAGAAGGGGTTTTGAATATTTTCATCATAAAGAAAAAATGATAATGTTTGAGGAAATGATATGTCTGATCTAACTTAAACATGATACAAGGTACATATGTTAACCAGCTTTTCATCTCTGTGACCAAAATACATGACAACAACTTAGAGAAGGAAAACTTTATTTTAGCTCATGGTTTCAGAGGCTTAGTCCATAGTTGGCTGGTTCCATTGTTCTGGGCCTGAGGTAAGGCAGAGCATTTTGGCAGAAGGGTGGGGCAGAGGAGTGCTGCTCTACTGTGATCAGGTAAGAGAGATGGAAGGGGAATAGGGCTACAGAGAAGGTGCATGCTTGTAGGGTGCACCCTTTTAAGGTCCACCCCTAGTGACCCACCTTCTCTAGCCATGCCCCACCTACCTAGAGGTGCTACCCAGTTAGTTCGTTCAAACTAGGATGAACTGATTAGACTACAGCTATCATAATCTAATCATGTCACCTCTGAATGTTCTTGCATTAACACAGGAGCCTTTGTGGGACACCTCATAGGCAAACCATTACTATATATATGTACTGAATTATCATATGGTACACCATTAACATGTATTTTTTTGTTTTTATGTTTCATTAAAATTAATTTACATCTAAATAAATAAAATACCACAATAATTCTGCCAGATAAATTCCATTGAATGTGCAGTTTCTGCATTTAAATAGAAACAATCCTGACAATTCTCTCCCTCAACAGACGCACATACGTGCACACAGAGGCATGGGTAACCACAACTAGAATAGACCAGACCAGCGCCACTGGTGAGCTACAATATAGACTAGTGCAGTGGTACTGAGCATGACCAGAGGGTTTATTACGATCTCTTTGCACACACACAAAGGAGTACAACAGTGGCAGGGCCCGATGACTCCTGACAGCAGTTCATATGAGCTATTTCAACAACTTCTGGGTGACGAGAATGCTTGCACTTCTCACTGATTTTTGTTTCTAGTTAATGTGCATGAAGATCATCAACTAGTTATCGGATCCCCATTTCTCATCATGGACATGTATCTGTGTGTGTGTGTGGCGGGGGGTGGGTATTTTCTGGGTGGGGTTCCCTGGAGGAGGGCAAGGGCTTATGCAGAATTGATGACAAGAATTCTAGAAAGCAGTCTAGGATGTAAATTGAGAGAAAAGCTAGAAGGGAGTTGGAAGTTAGGAGTATAAGGTAAAGGAAAAAGAGAAGTGCTGGTGGACGTGATGAGGAAAGGCAAACATCCCATTCTTCTCTTGGGTACCTGAATTGCCCATTTTCTTTCATTTTGATATAAGCGTGTGACTGTCTAACTAATGGACTGTAAGTGAAATTAGCACTACCTGGATGATGGGTTTGGTTTTGAGTTGTTTTGTTTGCAGTGCTGGGGATTGAACTCAAGGTCTCATACATGCTAGACAAGCACTCAGCCGCTGAGTTACATTCCCAGCCCTCTTTAAATTTTATTTTGAGACAGAATATCACTATGTTGTCCAGGATGGCCTTAAAGTTGGGATCCTATTCCCTCAAGGCTGTCAATTTTGAATTGCCAAAGTGCAGCACCATCAGTGTCTTGGACCATGGACTATCTAAACGGAGATGTTGGAGCATCAGTCCACCTGGGCCCTCAGCATCTAGTAGAACGGAACTCTCTGCAACCTGTGTTGGTTATAAGTTGTTGTTTATGAATAAGCAACAAACCATATTGCCATAAGCCACTGAGATTTAGGGACTGATTTTTTGTAGTTTACTTAATCTAGTTTAACTCATACAAAGGTCACAGGGAAGAAAAGGTAGGAAATTTATAAATATTGGTACAATCTTCCTTGGGAACACTATATGTAAAAATGTTTGAGACAGAATGTCTTTGGGGAACCTTTCTCACGAGGCAGTCGCTTCATTACCCCTAAATTATGGTTTGGAATCACTGGCCTGAACATAAACAATGACCATGTCTAGACTGGAAAGGCTATTGTGATGAAGGTAGATCAGACAACTTTAGAAGGCAGCTACTCAAAGTAGACTACTGGTTCAGCTCAGAATAAACCAGGGGCCCTTAAGCTTCTAAACTCAAAGTATCACCAGTTTTCCAAGAATAAAAGGAAGAGATGACACCAGAATGAATTTAATGTCCTAAAGGCATTAAGTAAGGTGCAAAAGAGAGTTTTCAGATGGACACTTTGAGATTTGAAAGTAAAGAAAAATACTAAATCTGAGTGTCTTTTTTTTTCTAGGAAAAGGATTTTGTGTTTGGATATTTGCAGAAGTTTCACATTCCCCCCCCACCCCCCAACAAGTGAAACTCCCTGGGGATTTCAAACAGCAGGAAGTTCAGTGGAAGGCTCCAATTAACCAATTAATATGAGTGAGTGCCGAGCAGAAACTAGTAGATTAGACCAAGAGAAAAATCACCACAACCCTGAATTAATGGGTTTACATAAATCAGGTTGGAGAAACAAAAACCAAATTTTGTTTCAGTTTTTGCTGTGTGGGCAGATGCACAGAAGCAGAGTTTTAATGAATTGTGTTTTATAAAGAACAACCACAGGCTGCCTGGGAAATTTAGCAAAGCCATGTCCTCAAATGTTAGGGTATTCTTCCTTTTGTTATCGGAATACTCAGAGCTTCTTGTTATAAGTCACAAATATTTGGATTCCTTCTGATGATCCTTTGTTAAATTATATGTCGTTGCATAAGAAATTAGGAGGTTAAGGAAATGCAAATCAGTTCTTCTAAACTAAATAGATGTCTTTCCTGATTTTAAACCTTGTGCAGTCTGTTTAGGGTATAGTAATTATTTTCAGTATTGCAATTAGTAAAATTTTTGACCAAAAAAAACTCCCATGTAGAATGCAACTGCTCATCATTATATTGGATTGGTTAAATAGGTATGGTGGTAAATTTTATATGTCCACTTGATCAGGCCACAGGATGCCCAGATATTTGGTCATACATTGTTCTGTGTGTGTCAGTGAGGCTGGATGTTTCTGGATGAGATGAAAATTTGAGTAAAGCAGAAGGCCCTCCCAAGTGACAGCCTGAAGGGAGCACAATAGCTGACCCTCTCTGGAGGCATAAAGAGAACTCCTCCTGCCTGACTGCCTTGAAGAGGACTGTCAGGCTTCCCTGCTTTTTGAACTTGAACCCAAATGTTGGTTTTATCTGAGTCTTGAGGCTGCCAGGAGCTAGCCTGTCATTTATACCTTTGATTCTTCTGCTTCTCAGAGCTTTGGATGGAGATAGCAACTTATACCATTGACTTTCCCTAGTCCCAAACTTTCGAATCACAGATCCTGGGACTTGCTAGCCTCCATAGTCACATGAGCCAATTCCTCAAAATACATTTCTTTCTTTTTTATATATCCATTTGCTTCTCTGGAGAGCCCTGAAAGAAACATAGGAAATAACACTGCATCACATGGAGGATCACAATGGTCTTTAGTAATAAGCAAACAGAACATTTAAAATAAAAAATACATTCTTGGACTTCCCACTCTTCATTGGACATTGGCAATACCAAGAGAGACTGCTTCGAGTTTTGCTTCAGAGCTTGTATGTTCTTTACTTAATGTTAATAATTCCCAGAGAATGTACTCAGTGTTAATTTGTTGTTCCAGAACAAAATAATAGCTAATGAACAGAAACACCTGATGTTTTTCCTTTAACCAGCAGGTCCAATAATATCAACTCCTCTCTGTAGTTAAGAAGTGTGAATTGGTTTTTGCTTGCCTGAGATTTTGAATTTTTGGTAATGAAAATAAAATCATATTGCTAATTTATTTTGTTTGACTTATAGTGAGCAACCTTAGCCTACAGGATCTGGAGCATTTGAATTCCCCAAATTCATTCTTCTCTTGCACATATGTATCATTGCACAGCCTATTTCTTTAGCCTGAAAAAAGTATAATAATAGAGATTTTACAATGTTGTCTATGTGGAAAATGCTTCTTGATAGTTCAAATGTGTCTTCTCTGGGAAGTCTTTCCCTAAGAAACTTGGGAAAAGTCCTCTCAAGCTTCCCAATGCAATAGGAATTATCCTATTTGTTTCATTTTTTAAAACCCCTTTTTTCCCCTCTGGACAGCAAGCTACTGGAGACAGGATTTTATTTTTGTCCTTTCCATATTGTGTTGCTATAATATGAATGCTAGCATTGATTGAGCACTTATGTTCTGAACACTTTATACAAATGAATGAATTCAATCTTCATGACAGTATTAGATCTTATAAGATGAAGAATCTGATGTGTGGGGAGGTCAAGTAACTTTCTTGCTCTTACACAAATTATTCTTCTTTTCCAGTTGGTGATCTAATACAGCTGTCAGTCTAGCAATTTTCTTTGTGGACAATTCTCCAGGAATCTGTGGCCAATAATTCTGAAATTTTCTTACTTACTCCTGAATAACTGGGATTAATTAGCTAGTGGTGGGCTACATCCCCAATGTGAACGTGGGGTTCATGATCAAATCCTCGAAGAGGGATCATTCAAGTTCAGGGGAGGTTGATAAAAGAGGCTACAAGTAATGATAATGTATGTCACCTTCATATCTTCTTTTCATTTTCTCTTTCACCACACACACACGCACACACACACACACACAAATACACACATGCATAATTTTCTAATTCCCTATTTAATGACAATGTTGAGGGGGTAAAGAAGAGACAGACAGAATTCTATTGTAGTTCTATTGTAGAGAGGAGAAAGCCATTGGAAGGCTTCATAGCAACCAGGCACCCCTTTTTCAGGGCTGCTTTTCCTGCAACCTCCACTCTCCCAACCAAACACACCTTGACCCTTTTCTGAATGAACCTGCTCCTCACCTGATCTCCTGGAGCTCTACAAAAAGGTCTCTTTCCCTGGTGCCTGTAAAGCTATAACTGAACATCACCGAGAAACCCGTGAAGGGCCAATGAGATGCGTGGTTCCTCCTGATGCATCTGGATTCTGGTTGGGAGGTTAAATGCTGAAGGAAAAACCTCCTTCGAACCATGAGGAGTTGTTGACCTGCTCATTGAATGACTCAAGGAGAAGGACAGGTGGTCAAAATGGGTGCTGGGTCAGACCTGGAAAAGATAATGCAAGGATGAATCTCTTTTCAGAGCCACATGTCTGGGGGGCTTCTGTGACCTTAGATGGTCAAGATCAGGCTGGAAGATTCCAATTTTGAAATAATTGGAGCAAAGAGAAATCAAATGCTTATCTGTGGCAAGGGACTTTCATGCCTATTTCCCCTGGAACATCACCCAGCAATCCTTAGATTTATATTATGTACCTCATCATTTTCTCTGTGTTTGTGGGAATAACGCTGCCTAAATGAAGGGCTCTGAGTAAATGATGAAATCGTGACTAAAACAGCTTGGAGGGGTCTGGTGGTCTAGAAACGGGATCTGCAAGTCCCCAGCAAATCTCTGGGATGCTCTTATTAGATAAGGATGCAAATTACATTTAGCAAGACTTCTCAGAAGAAGCCTCCTTTTGGAGCAGATGCAAAGCTACTTTCAGGCTCTTGAGGAAAGAGAAAATAAATACCTCTTTGAAGATGCTTTGTGCCAAATGTCCATATTGATTTACAGTCCTTCCCATGCTTTGGGAAAATAAGCAAGAGGCTCGTGTGTTGTTAGATTAACAGTGAAGCAGAAGACTGTTAAAGATATTTCTTTTTTTTTTCCATAGAAAGTGGGTCCCTGGTAGTCAACACCATTCACATAATGCCTGAATAATTGCTCAGTGATGCTAGGAATTAGAAATTGCTCAATGATGCTAGGAATTAGAAATTTTATTTAAACTCAAAGATATAATAAGAAAAGGAAACTTTAGTTTCAATCCAAATTTTCTTCTGTGACTACTCGTAGGCATCTCCCTGCCTTGTCCTACGGCTGGCTGCACATGCCCCATGCAGGTGACCTTCCTTGCTCCAGGAGATGAAAAGTCAATAGGGTTCTCACCAGAGGTCTAGCTCTACCTTCACAGACCCTTATTACATCATGTTGCCTGTACTTCTTGCTAAATAATTTTCTCAAGTGGGCCCTTTTGTGTTTGGAAGAAAATGCATTGCTGAAATTCCGTGTATGCATATTTTTCTACATGACAAAGGAAACTGGACTGGAAAATTAATGGTATTCAGTGCTTTCTAGTTGGAGGACCCATATTCCCAGGAGAAGGGCTGGGACTCTGCAGAAAGGTTCAAGTTCTAAAGAGAACACCATAGGTGTTTAGGTCCCAGCATGGGATGCTATGCTTAATGTCCACTCCAGGTGAAAGAGCTTTCTGCAAAGGGTACTGATGCCACCGCTTCCAGACAGAGCAGTTATAATCAGAAACTTTGTTCTCCAAGCCAATCTAGGCCACTGTGTTCCTGACATGGACACTTAGGGGTATCAGTGACTCCTAACCTTTTTAGAAGGGTCACAGACCTACAGATGATCCTAGCGCACTTAAACTTGATATTTGGCAAGAGTTGGGAGCATCTCCCTATTATAATTTCATGCACAGCTATCACTGTGACCAGTATGAAATGAGAATTTGTGACAGGGGCTTATTTTAAATGTCCTTGCCAGTCAGCACAGAGCGTTGGCTATGGAGATGTAGGGCTGCTATTTTCTTGTAAAATGTAGCTAATAAATATGTAAATCACACTATCTTTATTCATAACCTGGCAGGGATCAGACATGAGATAACAGTCAAAAAACACTATGTTATCTATAATATTAAGTGATTTAATATCTCAAAACCTCAAACACTGGAAAAATAGCATGAAAAAATTTTTTTTCCTGGTCTACCTCTTGGTGAGCAATATTTAACATGCCTGTCAGTTCTTTTTGTGCACAGACTTGGAACCTGAACTCATGTGTATGCATTTCTTCCCTTTGTAAGCCAACTTGTACTTCCAGTTGAACATACACTGCTCCTTTCTTTAAAGTCAGAAGCCTGAGTTACTCCCTTCCGATAATTACCTTGCTGTCAGACACTGCTCCTTCAACTATGGCCCCATCCTTCTATTTTGTTATTAGGAGGCCTGGAATGGCAACAAAATCCTTCATGCTTTTGTTTTCTTTTTGGGTGCTAGGACCTTCCAAGGTAGAGGAAGCCCCTTGGGTCAAAACTTTCATCCCTCTCTCATCCATCTTCAATGCCCAGCCTGCTAGTGTCTGTTTCTCCCTGAGTCTCATGTCATTGGAAGGGCTGAGAAATGACCTTTCTCTTTCCTTCAGATATGTGTTTTTCTCTGGGTCTCCAATTATTCTCACCCACAAGAATGATCACTGAGAAGCCGTGCACTCTTGAAACTGGAGGATCTTTAGAGGTTACCCAGCCAGATTGACATCTCAGGTCCCTTGAGAAAGGAGTCCCAGAAAGATGGAGATGGATTCTCAGTCAAGTTCTGTCATCTCCCCAGCTCTGTGACCAGACCTCAGGAAGACACTTTTCTTTTGAGACTTGCTTTTCTCATACACAAAAGTGAGATAATGATGCCTACCTTACAGATAACAGACGGTCCATGAGATGACATATTAACACTTAGGTGGCACAAAGCTGGCACATAATTTATAATTTCTCAAATTCCTGTAGCCATTGACTCATGTGGATGAAAATATTCTTCCTCAAGGTGTAAACATTCATCTTATATCTCCTTTCTCATGGATCCTCATTTCACCTTTACAAAGAGAATGGAAGTGTGTATCTACATTGCAAATACCAGCACTTGGAGGTCTCAGAGAGGACAGCCAGTTCCCATCTTCTCTGGTAACATTGTGCTCTTTGATCCTGCTTTATGGTTTATTTTTCCACAATACTATTAATTTTCTAACTTATGTAATTAATATATTTATCATTCATTGTCTATTTGCTAGAACTTAAGTTCCACGAGGGCAGCCAACTTTCTTCATTTGTTGCTTGATCTAACCTTTGCCCAGGCCCACACCTGGTATATAGCTCAGTCCAAATCTGATGAAGGAGTCACCAAGTTTATGCAATTAATGAGTGACAAAGAAGGGACCAAACCTAAACTCTTTTCTCTAAGTTCCATTCATCAGCTAGCATAGGTGTGATATTGATTGATATTAAGTAGTATTGGAGGTGATCAAGGTAGAGAGGTGAGAGAGGAAACAGAAGAAAGGAGGAAGGAAGGAGGAAAAGCAAGTGAGCATTTAGGGAGGTTGTGTAAACCAGGGAAGCTTGCATACACTCTCTGCTTCAATGCATGAAGCAGCATCATGAGCCCAGGTCAAGCCTTCAAGGGGCTTTGTAGACAAATCCAGCTCTGTGACCAGACCTCAGGAAGATACAGATGATGAACCCAACAGAAAGAATCAGATGATGAACAGACAGGTAGCTGCCTCCAGCTCCCTCACGGATATAGACCCATACCTTCCAGGAACATTAGCTCATGGTATCCCCTGCAGAATGTCACTCCCACTCAGCTCCAGACATCAGCCTACAGGGACAAGTGGGGCAGTATGATTTTCTACCTGTGCAACTCCAGGATCACATTCCTGAGTGTATAGGCAGTGCTCAGGACTGGCCCCAGACATTGGTGTCTTCATTGGCTGGGATGGACATGAAACAGCCATCTTTAGGGACATTTAATACCTCTGTGTACTTAGAAGAAGAAAAAAGACACTGGGCAGTCTGACCTGGTGAGGGGGTGGAATGGCTTCCCGAAAGCTTCCCCAGAGTTTCAGGGGGAAAAAAGGGGAAGAAAATTGGAATTTAAGCCATTTGGAGTCTTTTCAAAGGCAGCTTTCTGGAAAGGCGAGCTCATACACCACAATCCCAAACCCCAGAGCCAATTCCCAGAAAACTTTTATTTCGCTAGTTATAGAGATTTCTTGTGCCCAAGCCACTGCCGAATATTTCCTGTCTTCCTCAAGTCAGCAGATGAGAGAGCAAGGACCGTTTGTTTCTCATTAGAGGTTGGCACTTGAGAGTTTTGTTCCTTGCTCAGGGAGACTGCAGTTTCTGTGCACCGGTCTCTGCCAGAGAGTGTCACTTCATGGGCCTCTGTGTGTCATTTACTCCTTTGCACAGTCAATTCTCCTTATCCACCATAGTTATAGTCCATGAATTCCCCCACAAACACTGAATTAGTGAATATTGAATATTTGCTCTGAGGTGAAATACAGGTTAGGTTCCAGAGTCTCTGGTCATATTTTCATTCATCCATCAACACAATAGCCATATTTTAGCCTTGTTTTATGTTGTTTCTGTTTAAAGGCACCTTATATAATATGCTATTGATTCATTAACATAGTGCTGGCTAACAGCACTCATGTCTGAGCAAAGATAATTTAGCATTTGTATTTTCCTCCATGAGTCTCACCAGAACTGTCCTACGCTTAGGAACCAGTGACAGTACAACGGTGAAGTGCTTGGGGACCATTTTAAACAGCAAAACTACCAACAAAAAGCACAAAACTGGAAAAAAACATGATTCTAAATAGACTTCAAAAAGGACGCTTACTTACACTTTGAGAACTAAACAAGGTAGAACATTGCTTTGTTCAGCTTCCTCTGGGGAACATGTGAGCATCCTGTGTATCAGGTTTTTTCCCCCATCTCTCTGAGCATGTCCATGAATAGCCACTGCAGAGCCATGGCTATTGATTTTGGGATTACATATGAATTCCAGTGAATAGGTGAGTCATAAATACAGAATCTGTGAATAATGAGGATCAACTGTACTAGCAGGGAGGGGTTGGCAGGGTTCTGAGGTTTCTGGAGGAAAAGAGATCAATAAACCAATGAGCTTTCACCTGAAGTTCATAAACTCCTGACCTTGACTGGCTTTGGAATTCATGATGCAGTTGGCAGTGGGTGGTGGGGATCTGGACAGGGCAGGAATTGGCAGGTGTTTTTTTTTTTTTTTTCCTACAAAGATCCAGATAGTGAATATTGTAGGCTTTGCCAGGAGATAGTGGTCTCCTAGGCTGCATTTCAGAAGTGCACCTTCTCTCCAAACCCCACAAATGCCAAGCAGGATAATTTTAAAAGACGATAAATCATACTGTTGTATCATTATCAGATTATCCCATAGGCATTCCACATTGGGTCCTAGAAGCCAGATATGGCAGTGGAAAGCGAGGGCCAAGTAAAATGGAAATCATCATCATCATCACTCTTACTAAACTACCACTGCCACTATCATTATCCCCACCACCACTACCCTATCACCATCCTCAACACTGCCACCTTCATCATCACCACCACCATCACCATCCCCAGCACTGTCATTGTCACCGTTACCACAGTCACTCTGGTCATTATCACCATTACTGCTGTCTTATCAGTGTCATCATCTCTACTATCATCACTGTCACTGACACCCCTATTAAACACTTACTCTGTGACAGCACTGCTCTGAGCACTCTACAGCATTGACCCTCATCACAACCTAGTAAAATAGATTTTATTAGAGTCCTCACATTAGCAATGAAGAAATAGAGCTAGGGAAGTTAACAGCTGGGCTAGTTTCAATAAAGGAAATGTTTTCAAATCCTGTGAATAAGAAATGGGTTTCTTTAAAACAAAAATAAGTGGTGAAGATTAATCTTGATTTTTCTCCTACTACCTGCAGAAGATGTGTACAACAATCTATATTCCTCCAAGAAATCACCTGGTTTAAAGCCTCTGGGCCTTTGCACTGCTGTTTCTTTCATTCAAATGCCTTTTTTCACCAACTGTCTGCTTATTCACCATTGAAAACCTGACAGGAACGTTTCATATCTCTTATGGATTCTTTCCCTCACCTGTTTCCCTCACCTTCTTCATCTACTGAGTTCATCACTCCCTCCTCACAAGCCATTACAGACCATTTTATGTACTTTTGTTACTATACATAGGACATTAAATGCAAATATTTATTTATGTATTTTGTTGGTCCCCCACATGTCTGTGCTCTTCATTGAAGTGTAGTTTCTGGCATACAGCAAGTGCTTAAAAGATCCTTACTGGACACAGAGGAAAATTTTCACTGGCTTATTTACAATAACAGTGATCACCTCTGGAACTAGGATATCTAATAAAAAGAAAAATTGTGTTCCTAAAGTGGACTCAATGTTCCTCTGTAGCCCAGAGATCTATATAAAAGGGCCAATTGCTTTTTACTATCTGGGAGGCTAGATTGTACTTTGGAATGTCAATCTAAAAACCATCTAGGGATATCATCCATGACATTATCCAAACTTTCCTATAATAAAATTGATATGGTGTGACATTCTCATTTTACTTGGAGCTTTTTTATAAATAACTTTATTGCCTCCTCTCAACAGAGGCAGTTGAGATCCCGGACAGAATGCCAAAACCTGGGTTCTGGTCCCAAAGTTGCCACTGTTTGGCTCTGTGACTGTGGTAGGAACACAACTGTTCTGATTCACAGTCTTTCTCTCTGTAATGTGAGATTTAAAATTCTTTCTTTCTAAACCAAGTTTCAAACGAGATGATACGTGTTAAATGTATTTGAAATTTGTAAAGCATTTTGAAGTTAGAAAGTGTTTCTATACAGTCATGGCTATTAGTGCTTCCCCTACAGATCTGAGGATGTTCTATTTTTAAAAGGAACTCTCCTGGTAGAGATGGCACAGTATGTCACTGCCCTCCCACCCAACCCTAGTGCTAATGGTGGACCTTGTTAATCAGCCACAGTGGTATTTCCTGGTCTTCTGATCCTTCTAAACACAATACCCAATCTAAGGCAATGTTTCTCAAGTTATCCTTAATGAAAGATCATTTTTCCCTATTTTAAAATCTCTAATTCATTTTAGGCAGGAATATAAATGACTAGTACACAGCTCTTGCTGCATAAGACTCAGCAGATGAGCCTGACCACCCCTGAACTGGTCCGTGTCCCACTCAGTGAGACAAATCTACTGATCATGCTTGGATACCATTGCACCACTAAATTGCTTTAAGTTTCTCATAGCTTGTTTTCAGCTTCTGCTCATAGCCTGTATTTTGCATAGCACTACACTAGATAGCAGGTCTCAATTGATACGGGTTGGCTTGTGAGATTAACCCTCATTGCCTCTTCTGACCCTGGTTTTTCCTTTGCAAAATGCAATGAATACCATCAGTCTTGGCAGAGTTCTTATGAGAATCAAAGGAGACAAGATGTGAGAAAGCTCTTTGTAAACTCCACCACATTATCCAAATGTTAGGTGATTACTTTGATCCCAATATCCATTTCCTAGTCTTTGAAAATTGTATAACAATACATGTAAAAGCTTTGCTCAACAAATGCAAATGATTTTATCATTATTACAGTCTTTGTTTTCCTAGACCAAATATATTCATATAATTTTTTTTTGTTCTGTACTTATATGCCAGCAATTCAACCCTATTGTAAGAGAATGTTAAAATGTCAGTTGCTGCATCTAAGGCTTTCCAGTAAGACCTAAGATCTTCAGAAGGTACCAAGTATCTCTGCATCCTTAACAAGCATGCTGAGAGATTGGAAAACAAGTCTTTCTAGCTTTAGTCCTTCACCCACTTCCAGGATTAAGGGAGGAGGTGGGGCTGAAAGAGGAAGCTTTCTTTAAACAGAGTTATCAGGATACTGCACTCTTCCTCCTATTCCCTACGTGTGTGGAGAGGGTTTCTCGTCCGTCTCTGAGTCAACTGAGAGGATCTTGAGGGAACCACCCATAAAATCTAACAGGTATTCACTGACATTTAGGGCACATAGAAGCCCACGTTTTATCACTGTAAAGAGAATTCAATGAGGGAAAGACTCTGGCTGATGCTATTTCTTGTCCGATTATAGAGAACAAAGGTGAATTATCCAGGGACTCAATGTGAATTCAGTGTGTTATGATTTAGATATGAGGTGTCCCCCCAGAGTTCATGTGTGAGACAGTGAAAGACTTCTTAGAGGTGAAATGACCATATTATGAGAATTGTGAATTAATCAGTGGATTAACGCACTGACATGGATTAAGCAGGTAGAAACTATAGGCAGGTAGGGCATGACTGGAGGAGGTAGGTTATTGGTGATACGCCTTTAGGATATATATTTTTCTCTCTGGTGAGGGGAGCTTTCTTTTTCTGCTTCCTCGTTGTCATGTCCTGAGCTGCTTCTCTCTGCCTTACCTTTCTACCATGATTTTCTGCCTTACCTTGGGCCCAGAGCTATGGAGTCAACTCTCTATGGATTGAGACCTCTGAAACTGAGAGCCAAAATAAACTTTTCCACCTCTACATTGTTCTCGCCAGGTCTTTTGTTTGCAACAATGAAAAAGATAACTAAAACACAGTGAAAGGGGCTACAGAAGTTTTGCTGAAGGGGTGATATGATCCCAAGAGAGAGGTGGGGATCAGGGGCCCAGAGCTTGTAGAGGAGGCCTTACCAGTGCTCACAGAGCTGCCTACAGAGCTGTGTGCATGTGTATTGGTATGTTGGGGGAGCTTGAAAAAGGTTGAGTCAGTGAGAACCTGTCGGGGTTTTTAGTCCTCATTCCCTCCCAAACTGCAGGAGAGATAGGGAGAACATGCCCCGACCAGGACGAGCCAAGAATGGAGAGGGCTGACTGACCGCCCGCACCTAGCCCTCCCACACAGGAGGACAATCAGGCCCGTCAGGGAGACCAGTCAAGGCTGGAGCTCATTTATTGAGGAAGCACACACAGCCAATATAATGCACAGGAGCCAATCAGGATAAAGGTCAGCAGGGTGAGGAGAGTTCACATGTACACCCATTCTACAGGCAGTAAGGGGAGACAGGAGCTGTCCACGAGGGCGGAAGGGTTCTGAGCCTATCCTAGAGGTGGTCTGATTTTTCATCACAACCCACGGTAACACCTTCTGGCTGATCACCAGGCACCATCTTAGTCATGTGTGGCCCCAAGACCAGGAAGTGAGCATCAGTCTGCAAGTTAGGTTTCCTTTTCTCCATCATAGGTTTCTATTTCTCTGATGTGACGTGCCCTACAAGAACCCTTCAAAAATGTCCATGAGAGAAAAACCCAGCAAACATATCATCCACCCTCCATCTGGAGGGAGCAGTGACAGGTGACAACAGTATCAGAGATAAGATTCTTTCCTTTCCCCAGGTTCCTTCATCCTCTTGGCCTTGCCTGCAATATTCAAAAACAATATCCTTGGGATTGCAGAGACCAGGCATCTAGCTGAAAGCAAGCTCAGATTGGGTGAGGAATTCACCGTGCATTGATTATTAGACTCTACTCCACCAGAATGATATAATATTGGACTCAATATTTTGATGCTCAATCAAAAGAATTATTTGTTTAATATCTAAAAATCCTTTTGTAAAAAGATGGTTTTATCCAATTTCTTCTCAGAATGGAAGAAAAATTGAATTTGAAGGAACAAAGGGAGAAAAAGTGAAATTGATTCTTCTAACCCTCTTTCAAGTCAAGCTCATTCAATAAGCAGCTTCCCTCATTGTTTATTTTGTTTTCTCTTCCTGGACATCCTACAGCTATGGAAGTGTCCTGAGCTGAGGACATATGATGTAAGGTGCAGAGCTAGAACACTGCTAAAGTCCTGTATGAAGAGATGATTTTTTTCAACTCTTCTCTTGAGTGCCTTTTAAAACAACCTGGTCTAGCTGATGACCAAGCTAATAAGAGTTCTACTCTCTCTGAAGCAATCACCCTGACTTCAATAGTAAATACAGTGTGGCCACCATCATTGCCCCATGCCATTAACCACCAGTGCTGCAGGCACCACAACTACTTCCACCAATATCGCCACTGTCCCTATCCGCCATCCAGCACCACCACCACCACCATCACCATCACCATCACTGGGTTCTATTAACATTATCACCTCCACAGCTGTTATCAACTGCACCACCATCCCTAATCATCTCCATACCACCATGGTCTCCACCACTCTATCATGACCAACACCAGGATGGCCACCACCACCTCCACCATCACCTCTATCACTGCTGCTACCATCTAACCACATCAACCACCTCCAGCACCACCAGTTTATCTACCACAACTTCCTCACCAGAATCCCACAACTCTTACTACCCCTGCCGCCATGTCTCTGCCATCTCCACCACGACCCTCAGCAGCAGGGCCACCACCACCTACACCACCGGCATCATTGCTTACAGTTATGCCCTCCACCACCACTTCTCCACCATTGCCACCTTTGTCATTGTTGCAGCCACTGCCACCATCACTATCACCTCTGCCACAGTTCATTATGCATTCATTTCTGTCAAGCCTAGTGCCAAATACTGCCCAAGTAACATATTACTTAATCCTCAACTGTCTCTGAAAGTAAATCCTATTATTATCTTTATTTTACATGTGGAGAAACAGGCTCAGAGAGGTTAAGTAACTTGCCCAGAGATACAGAGCTGTATTTGAATCCTACTCTCTTACTTGGTAAAAGTAAATGAAATAATATGTGTTATTCTTAGCAGAATTCTCATTTTATCAGCATCTTTTTATGAGATCCTCATGACAGACATTCTTCCCTCTCATGATTTATCATCTTAAAGATATTCTTAAGGAGTTTAAATTAACAGAACATATATAGCAAACAGAAAATTTCTAAAATTATATTACACGGCCAAAAATATCTCCAAACCCTGATTTCAAAATATGTATGAGTATTTTCAAATGTGTTGTCATGGGAAAGGGCAACCAGTGGTGAGGGGTGGGCGGGACTACCCTGATCTTCTTAAAGAAAGAACTCTGCTTTCTTGGTGGTTGCTCCATTATGAATTGACCAATCGATTTACTTTGCCCTCATGTCAACAGTTTGGCACTCCTTTGCTGAATCACCCCATCAGTGAGTGAGTGTCGAAAAACATTTATGATTGTTTAATGAGGAGGAGCATTATCCCAGTCTCAGTGCCATCTATTAAAGCCTCTTTTCTGGGCTCTGGCTCCCAGACTGCTCCCTCTGCTGTACCAGCATCCTCCTCCCCTCTCCCTGGAGGCTATTCCACTTCCTTTCTGCTATTCCCTGTGTTTTTGATTAATAGAGAAACAGTCATCCCATCCACCAGCAAGATGACCTGGAGTTTGAGCTGTTACTGTTTTGTTTTTCCCACTGGCATCTCTATTCTCTTGTCCACACCCCTTTGAACAACAGAGCATGTTTATGGTGACACAGATGTTAGAGTTGACAATGCAGTTGGCTAGGTTAAGAGGGACGGCATTGTTTGGCAGAGGCCTGGGAGCCATGGCTTCATCCTGTGAGTTGAAAGTGGAGGAGGCTTGACTCCTTGCCTGTACATGCCCCTTAGGCTCTGGCTAGCATATGCAATCATGGATCCCTGGTAAAACACAAAGGCTGCAGACTGGAACAGGGTGGTTTTCTAGAGGAGAAGCAGCTGCAAGCTGAAGTGTCTGCGTGTTTAAAAATAATAAAATGCCATTTTATTCAAAACAAGGACTGAGAGACAAACTTGAGTCATTCAGACTTAGGTATTTGGAAGACATAGTCCGAAAAATACAGGAAGTGAGACTATTCCTTTAATGAAACCACTAATGATTTTTATTGCCAATGATAAAATTCAAGATTTCAAGTGAAAATTAAGACTTTCAAGAAATTTATATTTGCCACGGTGGGCTTGGGAGCTTCCCAATTATTAAACGCTTTTTTGATGAGATCATTGATGTTATTAATAAATGAAAAATTTGATGTTGTATAATAAAATGTGATACTTAGAATATCTACATAAATTAATGAATTAATATTTTCCAAATGATCAAAGCATGATGTTGCAAATGCATGCATTACTTAAGTATTCATTCGAAGTACAAAAATGAACCAATGGATTTTAATGTAACTATGTATAAAAAGAGTCCATTGATGTTTCCAATTTTGTGTTTCAACTAATCTTTAAGAAATTACCAGAAGAATGGGGTCTTAATTAGAATAAGATATATCCCATGCTTGTATAATTACATCAAAATGTATTCTGCTGTTGTATATAACTAAAAAGAACCAATAAAAAAGAAAAAATACTGCTCGTTGAGTTTTGGTGTAGTAGTAAAGAAAATATTCATGATTACTGAAAAGGCTATTAAAATTTCTTCCACTTTTCAAATGCATAATTTTATGATGTCAAATTTTCTTCATATACTTCAAATGAAGTAACATATTGTAGGCATCGAAAGCAGATCAGGTTGGAGAACCCAGATGTCTTCTTCAAAGTATATATTAAATAAATTTTTAAAGAATATATAACAATGCCATTCTTCTAATTGAATATTTGTTTTAATATTGGGAGTATAATAATTTTTCATAAAGATGTTGATGAGATTGTTGGTGTTATTAATGGGTTTGCTATCACTTTAATAAATTAGTAGATGAGATATTTTTTACTTTTTCAGTTTTAATCTTAAAATGATAAATATTTTAAGAGACTGCAAATTGGTGCAGCCAATATGGAAAAATCTTAAATGATAAATATTGATAAATAAAACCCATGTAAGCAGCAGTTTTGGGGTTCTAAATGAATTTTAATAACATAAAGTTTCCTAAAACTAAAAATTTAAGATAGCTACTCTAACACAGAAACACAGTAAGGAAAGTACTATATATTTATTGCTTTTTTGGTATGCATAAAAACATTGAACATTAACTGTGGGCATAGCACTATATCAGATCATGTAGGAGGAGATACTAAGAGAGATAAGACAAAGGTCTTGTTGTCAAGGGAGTTATAGTTTGGCATGATAGATGAACAATTATTAAGTAATACAAAGGAGTTTATATCAAAATGGGCCAAGGATTTAGGAATAAAACCAGAGACTCCGCATCTAATGAAAGAAAAAGTAGGCCCTAATATCCATCTTGTGAGATTAGGCCCCAACTTTCTTAATAAGACTCCTTTGGAGCAAGAATTAAAATCAAGAATCAATAAATGGGATGGACTCAAACTAAAAAGTTTCTTCTCAGCAAAAGAAACAATCTGTGAGATGAATAGAGAGCCTACATCTTGGGAGCAAATCTTTACCCCTCACACATCAGATCAGGTAGAGCACTAATCTCTATGGTATATAAAGAACTCAAAAAGCTAAACAACAACAACAACAGCAACAAATAATAACCCAATCAATAAGTGGGCCAAGGACACGAACAGACACTTCTCAGAAGAGGATATTCGATCAGTCAACAAATATATGAAAAAATGCTCATCATCTGTAGCAATTAGAGAAATGCAAATCAAAACCACTCTAAGATATCATTTCACTCCAGTCAAAATGGCAGCTATTATGAAGACAAACAACAATAAGAGTTGCCGAGGATGTGGGGAAAAAGGTACACTCATACACTTCTGGTGGGACTGCAAATTGGTGCAGCCAATATGGAAAGCAGTATGGAGATTCCTCAGAAAATTTAGAATGGAACCACCATTTGACCCAGCTATCCCTCTCCTTGGTCTATACCCAAAGGACTTAAAAACAGCATACTACAGGGACACAGCCACATCAATGTTTATAGCAGCTCAATTCACAATAGCTAAACTGTGGAACCAACCTAGATGCCCTTCAATAGATGAGTGGATAATAAAAAGTGTGGCATATATACACAATGGAATATTACTCAGCAATAAAACAGAATAAAATCATGGTATTTGCAGCTAAATAGATAGAGTTAGAGAAGATAATGCTAAGTGAAGTTAGCCAATCCCAAAAAACCAAATGCCAAATGTTTTCTTTGATATAAGGAGGCTGATTCATAATGGAATAAGGAGCGGGAACATGGGAGGAATAGACGAACTCTAGATAGAGCTGAGGGGTTGGAGGGAAAGAGAGGGAGTAGGGGGTTAGAAATGATGGTGGAATGTGATGATCATTATTATCCAAAGTACATGTATGAAGACACGAATTGGTGTGAATATACTTTGTATACAACTAGAGACATGAAAAATTGTGCACTATATGTGTAATACAAATTGCAATGTATTCTGCTGTCATATATAAATTTAAAATAAATAAATAAATATTAAAATAAAAAAAGAAATTAAAACAATTCAATTCCATGGAAACAAATACCCTGTTTAAAAAAGTGGCTATAGTTAATAATTCTCTATTGTACACTTGAAATTTCTCAACAGAGTAAATCTTAAATCTTCTTAACACACACACACACACACACACAAATGGTAACTATGTGAGGTAAGGGATATTTTATTTTGATTGTGGTACTCATTTAATAATATATACTTATATGAAACGTGATGTTATATACCAGACATATGTATAATTTTAGTTTTAATTATATTTTAATAAAGCTGGAAAAAAGATAATAAAAAAATTTGTATTTTTTCATTAAAAAGGGAGTTTATATCATCTTTCAGCAAATGTGCAAGATCCTATGCTGAGAGCTGGGCCTACTATGATGAATTTGACGTTCCCACATGTCCTGGTCATTTAATTACTGAGTCACATTGTTGATAAGCAGTTCAAAGATGGAGAACCTGACACAGTTAGTTAGGAACATGGTTAATTTGTTAAGAACTGATGATCAGTTAAACAGGGAAGATGTCCCAGAAAGAGTCATATTAATCAGAGACCTCCAGGAAGAAGAGAACTGGGTCTGGAGAGTGGCTGGGCTGGGGGAAAAGTATTCCAAACAGAACAATGTGGGAAATGGACCTAACCAGGAAGACACTTCCTTCCTTGAAGCACCTAATGTGGTTGAAGAGAGGGAAATCAGCCCCTCTGTGTTCAACATGTGTTCTTGGATCATGTTTCAAAATTCTCAGCCAAGAGAGTCTTAATGTTTTACTGTCCTGGGCAAACACCATTATTCCTTTATAGAGTTTCAATGCTTTGCTCTCCTAGAAAATATTGTAATTATTTATTAATGCTAAATGCTTTATTGGACAAACACTTCCTTCAAATAAATGTTCTTAGAGCTCCTATATAAGTGATCTTTGAAAGTTGGTAGCTTTGGATAAGGTCTTTTTTTCCTCCTTAGTGAGTATCACAGTGTCTCTTTTTCCCTGTGTCATGAATCCCTCTCTGTGCTAACCACAGGGCAGTTCTTGGAAGGGGTCTTTATTGCACGCAGATCTAAAATAAACCTATGATTCTGATATGTTAAAAAATCGGGTTAAACTGGTCTCTGAACTGTGGCTGGTAAGGAGTGTCCTTCCTTCTTGCAATGTAGTTCTTATAGAAGGTGAAGAAGCTTTATTTTCAAATTCTAAGTCTGTGTTTTTCTTTTATTTCCTCCCACAATATCAGTCTACAGAAATCAAAGAGAAAAGCAGGATTAAATGAGGATGGTTAAAAAACAAACCAGAACAACAAGAAAACCCTACAAAAGTAAGCAAGAGGCCATATTGTTGGGGGGGGGGGTTATAGATTTGGGTAAATATATTATTTTTACTCTAAAAACAAAGGGGAACTATTGAAGGTTAAGTTTGGGTAATGCATGGTCAAATGAGTGTTTTCAAAATGATAAATTTGTCTGTAGAGACTCGACTGGAGAAAGACAAGAACAAATGCAAAATTACCAATTGGAGCTATTGTTAGTCATCCATGTGAGAAATATCTTTACCTCAGAGACTTCCTAAATATGAGCACTGCGGACAGATTTGAGAGATTATTGCCAGGAGATACAATAGGGCTGATAATATATTGGATGCATGTGTGATGTTGGATGCGATCATGTCAAGCCAGGCCCCCTGCTTATGTAATGCCACAGACAGTGGTGTTGTTCACTAACATAGGAAACAGCAGGAGGACTGGATGTGGAGCAGAAATCCTGAGCTCTGGTTTGAACATACTGATTTTGAGTTGCCAATGAGTAATCAAGTTGGATGTGCTAAATGGACAAGTGGATATGGAGGTTCAAACTTCAGAGAAGAAGGCCGGGGTGTGAAATATATGCGTAGGGTTCTCACTGTACCCATTGTAGTTGAAGCACTGGTAGTAGATGAGCTTGATGAAGCAGAGCATATAAAGCAGGCAGGGAAGAATGCTGGGGTACAGTGTTTAGGATTACTCCTAACCCCAGAGTGAACTAAACAGGGAAGTATTTGCAGAAATGCACATAGATGCATTATTGCTATGATAAAGAAAGGGCTTCTTGAAGAAAATGGTTTTTAAATGTCTTTTTTTCCTGTTTATATAAAGACAAAAAAGTCTTTTGCAATTACTTGACAGGCTCAGGACTCTTAATGAGAAACTTGCATAACCTGGTGGCTTATTGGGTTATGAATCTACTTCACAGCAACATAAATGAACAGGAATTTTGGTCCATTTGCCAATGCATCCAGTTGGCTCAACCTCAGCGTATCCCTGAGATCTGTTTGCTCAGCATAGTGACCATGGGTTTCCATATTTAAGAGCACCACTTTGGGTCCTCAGAAATGACATTGCATGAGTTGCTTTGCCAGATACCTCAAATGAGAAGCAGAAACAGAAGCAGCACTGGAAGACAAAACCGTCCAGACCTTTCTTCTCTCCTCCATCCCTGTCATCTCACTTCTGCCAAGCAGTTAGAACATGCTGAAGAGATGACGGGGACAGAAGAGCACAATGGCCCTTGACAAACTGACCAAAGACTTTGTGGTTCCAATGAAAGAGGAGGTGGCAGAGCTCCCGAGGAAAGAGAGGAGAGAGAGAGACTGGGGCCTGGCAACAACAGCAGCAAAATGGCTTTGGAAACAACCACAGCAGGAATGATTTTCAGAAGGGAAATCATACATACCCCAAAGCAAGGACTATTATAGCTTGAACAGCCCTGATCTGAAATCTGAAATCCTCCAAAATATGAAACGTTTAGAGCACTGACAGGATGCCACATGTAGAAAATTCACACCACGAAACTGTTTCATGAACAAAATTATTAAAAATAGTGCAAAAATTTTCTTCAAGCTAAGTACATAGAATTGATATGAAACATAAATGAATTTCATGTTTAGTATTTGGTCCTATTCCCAATATATCTCATTATGTATACACAAATATTCCACCCCCCCCCCCAAAAAAAAATAACAATGACAACAAAACACTAGAATCTGAAACCCTTCCAGTTCCCAGCATTTTGGATAAGGGATACCCAAGCTATACTTGTATGATGACTGTGAAGGTGAGGAAGGTGAGAAATGGCCAAGATTGGGGCCAAAGAGCCTTTCCCCAGTTTGCAGAGATACATGCTGCGATGGACCTCATGTGGACCCATGACAAGTTCAGGGGAGGAAGAGGAAATTGAAGAGACAAGAGTTGGGTGCAGAAACAAGAAGGATAATTTATAGCTCACAACTAAGTAGGAGCCACTCTTGACAGAAACCCTTGCCCAGGAGATGGAAGTTCTGGGTACAGGGAGGTGAGGAGATAAACTGGGGAACCTCAAGTAGATTCTTGAAATCTCACCCCAACCCCCACCAGCCACTGCAGCCCAAAATATTCCGGGTGCTGGGCCTCACTGGACAGAGGGAGGCGTTCTGAGGGCTTGGGATGGGGCTTCACTGTCCAGCACAACATACAACCTTGAACTTGAGCTTGAGCTGAGTTTCTCCTCCCACCTTGGTGTATGGTGTGGAGATAGGAGCAGGGAGGGTAGAGCAGTGCTTGAATTTGGATTGTTCTGTATTAGAAACCAACAGTTTTTATGTTAATTTCATTTAGACCTAAGAGGAGTAATCAGATGATTTTTAATCTTTTCTTCCCTATACAATTTAAAAAGATAATTTTTAGGGGCATATGCACTAACATTAAGAGAAAGATTTAATTTGGGCAACTTTGATTCTTAAAAACAGAAAATGGCTGGGATGTAGTTCAGTGTCAGAGGGTTTTCCTGGCATGTGTGAGGTCCTGGGTTCCCAGTGCAGCAATCAATCAATCAATCAAAAAATTTAAAAATAAGGACAGAAAACAAGGCATATGAGTAAATACTGTTTGCCTCATTATTGGAACTGAATTTCTTGGATCTTTGTAAAAACCAGTTGTAGAGGCTCAGGAGGGGCTTAAGTCCTGTGTAATCACCCTGTCTCCTCCCCTTCTGCATGGTCATGTTTCCTCATTCCCCACCATCTCCCATATTTTCTGATTTCTTCTGGGTTGGGCTTCCTACTCAGAAGCAGCCCTAGTGTTCTGAATTCTCTAGTCCTGTGGATTCTGTCAGTAGCAGTCATAGAACCCAGGGGGCAGTTTCTGGTCTGTGTGCTAAGAAACTAATGAATTCCATTATCCTTATGGACATAAGTTGAGGAAACAATTTTTTTCAATAATCTTTTCATAAAATAGAAACTCTTGTGAACAAAATTAAGGAAGACTGTTAAAACTAAATGGTGTGTATATGTGTGTGTGTGTGTGTGTGTGGTGTGTGTTTAATTTTCTTTCCACTTTCTTTATTTCAAAAAATTTTTTAAGCTTTAAGTTCATTCTAGGATGTTTGAGGAGAAAAATATCTTCTGAAAATAGGTCCCAAGCACAGGGCACCTGTACATATGTCATATGTGGATTGCACCCACCTCTTCTCCCCCAGCCTCTGCATCCTGGGTTGTTGAACGCTACTCCTCTTATTTTGCTGTATTTCTATAGTTAACTTGGTTTCATTTGGGTGATTCCTTTGTGAGGGGAGGTAAAAAACAGAGAAAATTTTCCTGAAATTTTATTTCACTCCCTCATGCAAAAAAATTTTTAGAATTAAAAAAATTTAATGAATGTTGTGAGAGATGTAAAAAAAAAAAAGAACAAAAAAGTCAATCATAATTAGATAACTCAGAGATGATTATCATGAACATTTTATGTGCTTTTTTCTAGCCACTTAAATTATATTTTTGTATTATACATTATGCACCAGTGAAATCATGGAACACATATTGTTTAATGCCTTGTTTATTTGCTTCTCATGATAGTACATGTGACTTGAAAACATCATTTGTACATGTGCATGTTATTCTATCATGTGGAAAGGGAATGCTTTTTAAATTTTACCCTAATAACATGATTCATAAATAGATTGTTCACTGAGTTCAAGAGATCAGACTAGATTTATGTTCAATTTGGAATGGGGAGAAGATTCCATTTTGAGCAATATTTGTGTATAAAATATCTTGAGTTGAATTACAACTTTCCTCAAATTATGATTACTTTACATGGATGTGGTACTTGTTTTCTTTTTAAAAATTGAAATGTTTCTTCTATTTTATTCAAAACCTGGCACCTTTATGAAGAACTTTGCTTTTTTTTTTTGGTACTGGGAATTTAATTTAACCCATGGGTGCTTTACCACTAAGCCACATCCCCAGCCCTTTCAATTTTTTATTTCGAGACAGGGCCTTGCTAAATTGCTGAGACTGGCTTTGAACCTGTGATCCTCGTGCCTCAGCCTCCCGAATCGCTGAGATTACAGAAGCTGTGGGTTGGGCTATAATATTAAATTCCAAAGACATTATTAAAATTATGTAGGATAAATAAAAGACTCACTAAATATGGGCAAAAGAAGCTGTCTTCTGCCATTTTTAGTTTTCTGTATTTTTTGTATAGAAAATTCCAGGGAGACACTGGGGTGAACACACATTTACAGAGTTGGATGTGGTCACACAGTACAGTATGCACAAATGCCTTCTGCATTTATATTCACAAATAGTTTAGGACATTAGACTTGGAGAGGCTTTATAACGAATAGATAGAGGGGAGGATGTTAGAAACAACAAAAGAGCCGCCCTGAATTGGGAGGATGTAGGAGAGGGCAGAGACCAGTACTGTTTCTAAAGAGGCCTGCAAAGTTGGCACCTGTCCTTCCTGGATTAGTGATGCCCTTGAGAATCCAATGCCCTGGGAGCATAGTTGTTCTTTTAGAATCTTGTAAAGGGCTACTCAAAGAAAACAGACCACTGAACAGTTGTTCCTTTTCTTCTGTAGCACTGAACAGGATGTTATCAGTGGCTAATTTTAGTTCCTTATCATTGAGACCAGATAGCCGTTTCCATTCCAGGTCTGAGCCTGGCCAAACAATTCATAACTGCTCTGCAACTTCCTCACCAAGACATTCTGCTTCACTGAGTTCACCCTAACTATGGCACAAGATAATATGTGTTATGGCTTTGTAAACTGTACAGGGCCACGTGAATGACAGTGAAGACTCTTTCTAGCAATTTTTCAAGTATAATAACAAAATGTGCAGGTATAATAATGAGATTTTACAAATATAAATAACCACAGATATGCTCCATATCTGCCAACTCTAAAAATAGGATACAATGAGAAGGGGCAATTCGTTTAAATTCCATCTTTATCTCTTGTTTGTGACTTACATTTGATATTTAAGATAATGATTTTCACTTGTTCTTAAATGAAATGACATTCTCATATAATCCAAGGTTGGTCTGATTCCCCTTGAGGTTTAATTGTTGAAAATATGCAGAGAGGCACCTGTCAAAAGACTGGCAAGTAATTCCTGGGGAGTGTGGAGAGATGGTGAGTCATATCAGGCATATATCCTTCCTCCATAGGCTGTGACCCCAAGCCTTCCATAGCAATGGCTCGGTGTTGGTGACAATGTAGGAAACATATCTTTCCTACCTGCCTATCATGGGCCTGTGAGACACTGTGGGGCCTGGGCTGGAGTTTAATGTGAATAGTGATCCCCCTTAGACTTCTCTTGCTTGAGATCATGTGTCTCACTTTTAGTCAGTGCTTTCAGTACCTCTCAGTGACAACCGCCTTGGAGTATCCAACAAATGTGTAATTGGCAACCTATCAGACTGATCCCGCAATACAGTAGCTGATCACTCCAGGGCGCTTGTCATATTTATTGATTAACAAAATTTTTGTGTATAAGGCCATTTGGTGTGTGTTTACTGAATGGAATGGCCTCCCAGCCCACTCTATTTGAATTGTTCATTCCTTATCTTGCTCTTATTTAGGAATTTACTTTCTTCTTCTTCTTTTTTTTTTTTTTTTGTAACAGGGATTTAACTGAGCAGCATCCCCAGGCCTTTTTATTTCTTACTTTGAGACAGGTTATCAATGAGTTGCTAAGGTTGGCCTCAAACTTGGAATCCTCCTGTCTCAGCCTCTTGAGTAGCTAGTATTACAGGCATGCACCATTGCACCTGGCAGGAATTCCTCTTAATTTCCTGGGTTGTGTAGTTGAATTAAGGAGAGTGAGATGTATACAGGACACACTGTATAATCCTGTATACAGTGAGATGAATACAGGATTATTCAGGATTCACTCATGTGCTTGGTACATTGCTTCCATTACCTCAGCTCTAACACCACAATCCTCCCATTTCCTTTCTGCCCCAACTGTGGCCTGAGACAGCCAGAGCAGCCTTCTGGCTCTCCTGCTATGCTTCTGTGGGTCCCAGTACATATAGCCTGAATTATTGTGCATGAAATAAAGCTTATGGAGATTAAGCCACATTCTGACTGACTTGACACGTGAGGTCAGGTGTGGAATTTTCTACCTGTGTAACATTATGTCCACGCTCTAAGATCTTTTGGATTTTGGTGTATTTTGGATTTGAAATTTCTGAACGAAGCATGCTTAACATTGATATCTATAAATGGAGTGGAGGTGTGAGCACACAAGGTCCTCCTTTACCTTTGCAGTTCCACTTTGCAGTGCATCTACTGGGATTGAGATCTCTACCAAATAGGCTGTTGGGTTCCTGGTTTCCCCTACACCTTTGTAAATATGTTTAATGTTTCCTTTGGAAAAGGATCTGTAGTCTTACACTGAAACTGCTGTTTCTGTGTTTTCTTAGGAGGTTGTGTTCTCCTATTACCTATGCACATGTTTCTTACTGTTTTTGTAAAGAAAAAAAATTCTTGAGGCTTAAAGAGAGAAAATGGCTGAAAAAGGCATTCTTTGTGTTGCACATTGAACAAGTGGCTGCACTGTAGAGAATTCTCCCTTCCTTCCAACATTGATATGGAACTGGGAGCAGTTTGAGAAAAAAATGAATAGCAACAATTTGAGTTAACTAACAATCCAATGTTGTTTAGCAGATCTTTCATGTCTTTTGAAAAATGGTTTCATTCCTAACCTTTGAGCTCTCATGTGCTCTGCTGGGATTTAGGCTATGTGTTGTGCTGCCCATGGAAGCACACATCAGCTTCCTGAGAATAAGCCATGGTGTGTCTGGGGAAATGTTGAGGCTGGAAGGTGGGGAAATCTAGATGTCCAAGAGACAATGTGACTCTGTACTTCTCAATCACATCACTTCCAACAGTGGAGCTCAAATGGACAGTTCTTTGGGGTTGTTAATAAAACAATGATTTATGTTCCTGGCTTATCATGGTGGTTATGTCTATGAATTTCAGAAGCAGGGGTTCAATGAATATGCAATTATTAAGTGCCAACAGGATTGAAAAGGTGTGGGTACAACTGGTGCAACTGATGACTAGAGGAAATCCAGTTGTGATGGAGTATAAAGATCCCTGAATTTTGCTTTTTTTTTTTGGTAATTATGCTTCTACTCCTGTGTTTGCCGTGTCCATTTGCTGTCCATATTGATTCTCCAGCACAATACATTGCAGTGGAGATAGATTTGAGAAATACATTAAAAATATTTGCCAAAGAGACCAATTTTTCAGGAAAATATAATGAATTTTCTCATGGTCTCAAATGATTTATCCCAGTGACTATTCATCAAGGCTGGTACAATAGATTTTTCTTTCTTCCTGTTTTCTCTCTCTCTCTCTCTTTCTTTTGTGTGTGTGAAATTGTAGATTTCAGCAAAAGATGATAAGACTTCTGACTTTGTGGATGCATATAGAAAAATTCAACAACTGAAGTGGTAGTTAATGTTAGGGTCATTGGATTTATTAAATTGGTCTGTTAATAGCAAAGTCTCTAAAGTAATCTTTAAAAACTGGAGAAATAAGCAACTTCTTATGTCTTTCAACCCCTCCTCCTTATTTTCTCTATTCATTAGGCAGAAAGACAAAATTTCCTTGGTCTCTGATGAATGTTCCCCAATGGAAAGTACCCAGGGAGGTTCTGTTAAATACTACAGCTAAGAAGTAATCTAGTACAGAGGTCTGTTCCCTGTGTTTCCTCAATATTTAAAGGTTTCATACAATTTACATTGTAACACTTTTAGATTTATAGAAAAGTTGCACAGTGTCTACAGAGAATTCCCAGAATGTGACCCAGCTTTGTACACGACCAGGGTATATTTGTAAAAACTAAGAAATTCACATTGCTACAAAATTATCAACTACAGGATTTACTTCGATAGTTTTTCTATCATTTTTGTTGTTGTTATTGCTCCAGGATTCAATCCAGGAAGCTACATTGCATTCCTTAAGTGTCCTTATTCTCCAATCTGTGACAATGTCTCAGCTTTTACTTGTTTTCTGTGACCTTGACAATTTCGAAGAGTGTTGCTCAAGTATTTTGTAGGAATGTTCTTCGGTTTGGATTTGTTTGAGGTTTTCTCCTGAGTGCACTGGGGTTAAGGGTTTGGGGAGAAGACACCACAGATGTGAGGTCCCCTCTTCAAGGTGCCTTGTTAGGGGACACTTGCTATCAACACCACATTGTTGGTGACACTTAGTCAAGGTCCTGTGTTCCAGGTTTCTCCCTCTAAAGTTACCTTATTCCCTTTTCTATAAGCTATTTTGAGGATACATATGATGAAAGCCAGCCTGGACCCAAAGTGATGGGAATTAAGTTTCACCAATTGGGATAGGGAAAATATATAGATGTCTTTTGGTATTCTTCTGTAAGGAAGGTTAATTCCTTCCCCATGTATTTATTATTTTGATTAATTATTTATATCAGTTTGGATTCATGAGTATTTGTTTTATACTTTGAGTTACAACACAGTTTTTTTTTCCCATATTCTTCCTGTTAGCATCTGGACCTTTTTGATCCCACAATTTTTATTAGTGCATCATAGTCATACTTCTTGATGGGATTTGTTGTTGTGTATTTGTACATGCACACAATATAATGATACAATTTAGTTAATATCACTCCCCAGCACTCACCCCCTCCTTCTATACTCCCATCCCCTGGTCCCGTCCCTTTCCTCTATTGATCTCTCTTTGTTTTTCATGATCAATCCAATATTATTATTTATTTTGTTGCTTAAATTGTTAGAATATTGTTCTAATGTTCTCTCAGGTGGCTCAGGTGTCCTTTTGACAAGTCTTAGCTATTTTCCTCCCTTCTTCCATTCCTCATTCCTTAATTCGTCCCTACTTTCCTTTTCCCCTTGGGAACTACACCATTTTTCTGGCTCATCTTATAGTTTCCTAGTCCCATACCCCAGAATCGCTCATTTCTCCAGGGAAGCACAGTTTCTTTAGCACAGACATTTTTTTGTCCAGAAAGTCTGAATTTTAGTCCCAGTTATGCCACAAGCTACACGATCACCTAGGGCAGGGTTCTAAATGCCCCAAGTATCACTTTCCACAGCTACAAAAAAATCAACAATAATGGTCCCTATATCATAAGGTTCTGATGTGGAATAATTACACAAAAGTTCAAATATGTGCTCTTGGTTTTGTTCTCATTGATTTCCTTCCTTTGCTGTCAGAGGCTGTGTGAGGGATACGAAGAAAAGGGTGGAAATCCTACAAATCTCTGAATGGCAGGGCTGGAAGAATTGTTTTAGGAATGGAGGCAAATCTATATGGAATATATGTTTATTGCTTGGGGAAAAAATGGTTAATCTCTCCATGACGTAAGCAGCCCCAACATGGTACTACTGCCAGTTGACTGGCAGGTTCCCAAGGGAGTGGTACCATGTTATAGTGGAGTATTGACAATATGGGATCTCAGCTGACATACTGGCTAGTTGAGGGTAGTTAGGAAAATGTCCAGATTTTCGAGCCCTGTATTTTTTCAATTTTTTTTTTTTTTTTTTTTACCACCATGGCCACTTTGTTCATAGGGCCTCTAAACAAATACTAGTATATATGGGAAAAAGATTGGCTGACATTTACAGGACAGATAATCATGTCTACTTGATTGTCACTGGCTTCCCCACTGTAAATATCTCTGGGACACATTTATGTGAGATTCTAATATTTTTTGTACTCTGCTGTCACTTGAGTGGCTGGTCTTCCACCACCCATGGCACTATGTGGACGGTCTCACTCCCAAACCCTACAAGGCTGCACAGTGATTCTCCTGTTAGGGTTCACCAGGACTTTAAAAATGACTCTTTGTCTGCCCTAGTTATTTTGACTATCCTTGGGATTGCTGAAACATAAGAGCCAAATGGGAACACAGAGCCATCAGGAAAGGGTAGCAGAGGGTCTCTAGGAGCAAACAGGGAATACTCAACAGAGGCTCCCTGACCACCCCTTAGTGACTCTCCACCATGTACCTGCTTTATTTCCTTTATGGCACCTGCAATTTAAAAATTTATCTTGTTTATTTATTTACTAGTTGACTGTCTCTTATACTACAATGTAAACTCCACCATCTGTCCATCTTTTCATTTCTATACCCCAGTGCGTGGAATAATACATGACACCTGATAGATCCTCAGTGAATATCAGTTGAATCCATGATTCATTGTAAGATTTCTTCTAGCTCTAATATTCCATCTTTCACTGTGTCAATAAGCGTTCAGAACTATGAACCAATCTTATGATGATAAATTTTGTTTCAAATCATCACATAGTCTGCATGGCTCAGTGGTTCTAGAAGACCATTATTTTCTGTCAGTCTAGGGAATCTCTCTTAATGAGACAGCCAGCTGTGGCATAGACTAGCTATGCACTTTGAATTCAGGCAGGCACATCTAAAAACTGTGACTCTGTTTGAGGCCCATAGGCATTTTTCAAATGTTTGGCATGTATTTGCATAAAATTGCAAGAAGGCACATGGATGCCACCTTCTGCCCCAGTAAGAATGGGCCTTTGTAACCAGGGAAAGGACCTGGTCCCAGTCCAGTGCAGCACTAGAAAATTCCTCAGCCAGACATCAAGAACAAGGGACATATTGTTCTCCTAGACCCTTGTGCACAAGTTATCTTAACTCCTCAGTTCCCATGTCCACTTGACCCCTATCAGTGCCACAGGGATAGCTGCCAATCTCCAAATTCTGGGAAGTTGGAGGTGCACTCAGTCATTTATATCCTCAACCCTCCTTGCTGGTTATCAACTGAAGCAATTGTATTCAAGGTTGAGTTGACCAAAAGCTCACTGGCTAGGAGCCATTTTGAGGAGGCAGTATTCAATTTGTATTTTAACCAGAAAAATGACCTAAACAAACAAATAAACAAAAATATAGGATTTGTACAGTCAGAAACTGTAGTTAGCTTTCTTTCTTTCTTTCTTTTTCTTTCGTCTTTCCCTCTTGTCAATTGACACAGGACTCTGGGTTCCTTTTCTTGGCTACACCAGGAGGACCAAATGGCAGGATGTGGAGCAGTTGTATGGAGGTGAAATGAAAAAAAAAAGGATCATTTGAGGATATACTTATTATCTCTCACATTGGTCATATCCTGGAATCTCTACTTTGCAGAGAGTTGTGACCCTCTAATGCCCTCTCTGGGATCCTCCTACAGGACCAAGGTGACTCAAGTCAGTTCCTCCTGGCAATATGGTATTGTGGTTTTCCAGATGGACCAAAGCTCTTCCTCCCTGAGGCTGGCAGCTCATGGGAGGGAAAGTCTCCTGCTCTGACCCCTCCACCTCTATCAGGCTAACATATGGGCCCACATAAATTCTTTGCTAACCCAAGGTGGAAATTTTCAGAAGGGAAATATAAGGCAAGAAAGGTAACAGAAAAAGTTGCAATGAATTTAGAACTTCTTTGCCTCACACAGGGAAGACCTGTCTAGGTTCAGGCAAAGATGGTGATGTTCTGGCAGAGATGTGTTCTCCAAAAAGCTCATGAAGTTTTCATGTTAGGGCCCCCTGCCTTGCGTGGCCTTTGAAGGTGATATAACAATTTAAGTTCAGGTGTTTGTAGGTTTTGGTAATTTGTAAATGTAAGTAATTTTTAATAACAAGTGATTAAGAATTAAGAATCATCATCTTTTATATTGCCATTCCATTTTATTCTCTGACTTATTGGTGCAGTCAAGGGGATTTGTGACATGGGAGAATGTTTTTAGGTTTAATGTAAAATGCTTGTGTGGTTCTTGTCACTGCCATGTATTGTCACTAGCAGCTGTCCTTGCCCCAGGAATAGCCACACTGTTATCTTAAAGATTATAAAATATACAATCATAGTGAAGAAAAATTATTTAACCTCTTAGCAGGGCTATAGATTTTGCCCTTAGAGATTCCAATGTTTTCTTTAGAAGCATTGGGTATCTTTCTGGCTTTGTTTGTGATAGAGGTTGGGATGGTTGATGGCATCTCAGAATGATTGCACCAACTGAGCTTGTGCCCAGCTTGAAGGAAAAGTAACTGATAAGTTCACAATTTAATACTGCTGATGGAAATCACCATTTTTGAATCAGTAGAATTGAATAAATCACCACTAGCAATGTGTTGTATTAAATCCCTTCACTTTATCTATTTGACAAATATTGGCTGGAAAATTGAGTGCCTATATGACAAACACAAAAGAAAGTATAATCCCTTTAGGGTTTTTCTATATTTGCATAAAATTGAAAGAAAAAAATGAATAAAACAGAGAAATATCAGAATCACAAGACATTCAAAATAGCAATGATTATTGTTATGATTATTATTATGTGCAAAAAATAACTACAGCTAATTCAGTGTGGCTAGCACTCCCTATTATTGCCATATTTCAGACACTGGGTAACACTTTTCATATATTATTTCATTAACTCTAGTCTTCCCAATAAGCCTATGAAGTTGGTGCTCTTGTTATTCCATATTAAAATGAGTATTCAGAAGTGTGGAGAAGTGTCACAAAGTCACGTTCAAGTTCAGCGGAGCTGTAATTCAAGCCCAGTGCAGCCACTGCTCCCCATCTCCACATTACGCTATGAAATCCTTCTCGTATGTGGTACTGCCATCCCAATATGCTGTTACCAAAAGAAGGAACAATGAGACATGGCCCAATCTGATATCGACTTTAAGGATGAGGGTTGAAGTTCCTCTTTTCGTTATGATAAATAGCTTGTACCTGCCAGAAATAACCATAAAAAATGAATTTTCAAGAGCTATTGAATGTATTATGGAAAGAGCAAGACAGTCAGGATTGGAGGGTCAAGATCCTAAAAGAAAAGGAAAAGATTAATGTAAGCTCTACATTTGCCACCATCTTTCCCCCACAGAGCATCCGATGGTGCATGTCATAGAGCAGTGGATTGGTGGCCTTTGTGTTGCAATGTCCAAAATAACTGACCAGAACAACTTAGAAGAGAAAAAATATTTATTTTGGTTTATAGTTTCAGAGATTCAGTTCATGGTCAGCCAACTCCAGTGCTGCGAACCCACGTTGAGGCAGCATATCATGGTGAAAGAGTGTGTCACAGGAGCACTGCTCTGCTAATGGCAGCCAGGAAGCAGAGAGAGAGAGAGAGGGGAAGGGACAGCAGGGAAGATGTACACTTCCAGAGCATATCACCAGGTGACCTACCTCCTCCAGCCACACCCACCTGTCTACAATTACCACCCAGTTAGTCCATTTAAACAACCACGGACTGATGAGGTTACAGCTCCCACAATCCAATTCTTTTACCTCCAAAGATTCCTGCATTAATACAGGAGCTTTTGGGAGGCATCTCATATCCAATCCATAACAAGCAGAGAGCTCAAAGACCTACAACTGGGGTAAAATTAAAATATAGGGCTATGAAGTAGTCAGGATTTGAAAAGCCAAGACCCCAGAGAAAAAGACTGCATAGGAATGATCCTAAATTTTGTCATGTGTAAAAATGTAGAAGAATAAAGATCATTTCCAACCCATTCCCAGTTTGATCTATGAGGGTAAATAGCCTTAATAACAAAATTGAACAAGGTTAATACAAGAAAAACATTATTTTCCATCTCTATCATGAACTTAGATCCTTAACCAAATGTTAGCAACAGGATGTAGTGATATATATAAAAAGGATAATACATTGCAACAAAGTTGGAAATATTCCAAGAATGCAAAGTTGGTTTAACATTTGAAGATCAAATGACACAATTCACTGAATAAATGAGAAAATGAGAGCAAACCATGTGATTATCTCACTAAGCGCATTAAAATATGTCAAATCATTCATATTCATCCATGACAGAAACACTTATAAAAATAGAAATAGAAGGAGAAGTCTTTAATCTGTTAAAGTTTTTCTATAAAAGTCCTATCACAAATTTCATGTTTAATGATGAAATAATGAAAAGTCTTCCTTGAGATCAGAGAAAAGATATGAATCTCTACTATCACCATTTTTCATTCATTGACCTGAATGTACCATCCAATGCAATACGGTAAGCAAATAAAAGGTATCAGAACAGGAATAAAGAAAGAAGGCTGTCTGTTATGTTTTAAATGTAAGGTCTCCCCCAAAAGCTCATGTGTCAGACAATGCAAGGAAGTTTAGAGGTGAAATGATTGAGTTGTGAGACCTTAACCTAATTGGTGGATTAATCCACTCATAGGGAGTAACTGGGTGGGATTTGTAGTCCAGTAGGGTGTGGCTAGAAGAGGTAGGTCATTGGAGACATGCCTTTGGAGTATATATTTTGTCCCTGGTGAGTGGAGCTCTTTCTCTGCTTCCTAGTTTTCATGTCCTGACCCCCTTTCTTTCACTACACCTTTCTGCCACAATGTTCTGCTTCACACAGAGCAGTGGAGTAGGTCATCTATAGATTGAGACCTCTGAAACTGTGAGCACTAAATAAATTTTTTCTTCTTTAAAATTGTTTTTACCAGGTCTTTTGGTCACAGCAATGAAAAAATGAACTAAAACACTTTCTTTATTTGCAGATGACATGGTATGTGTGGAAAATGTATGTGAATAATAAAAATAGTGACCTACTATAATTAATAAATTAAATTAGCAAGGTTGCTGGGTATAATGCAGTATGCCAAAATAAATTTTATTTCTATGGACTAGGAAAGATCAATTAGAATATAAAATTTCAAACATTTTAAAAAGTAACATTAAAAATAGTAATACATTGGACTAAATCTAATGAAAGATCTGCAAGAAAGATCAATAGAGGGAAGAGTGCAGGGAGTGGGGGGAAAGAAAGGGAAGGAGAGGTACTGGGGTCTGAATCAGAATAAGGCATATTGCATGCTTGTATAATTATGTCAATTGGATTCTACTGTAATGTATAACTAAAAAGAACTAATAAAAAAGAAAAAAAGAGAAAGATCCTCAATGTATTTGCTTATAAAATTCTAAAACATTACTAAAATAGATTTTAAAAAGTAAGTGGAGGAAATACATAATGCCCATGAGTTAGAAGATTAAATATTGTAAATATGTCAGATCATCCCCAATTTTTCCATAAATCAAAATAACAGCAGATATTTCTGTGGAAACTAACAAGTCCATTCTAAAATGTTTGTGAATATATAAAGGATCAAGAATAGCATAGAAGAACTGGAAGAAGAACAAAGTCAAAGAACTTCCACTATCAAATTTCCAGGCTAGAAGTCCAATGCGGTGAAGGTGGGAGTTCATAACACACTTGAATCAAAGTGTGGAATATGATATGTCAAGAAATTTGTAATGTTTTGAACAACCCACAATAAAAAAAAAAATTTTGTAAAAAAGGACAAAATTCAAAGATAAGCCCAGAATCAAATAAATGCGTATCAGCTTTATTCAAAATAAAAAAAAAAATTTCCAGGCTAACTATAAAGCTACAGTAATTAATGGAGTAGTGTTACTGTAGTACTAGACAAACATGCCCCCAAAACAAGATAGATCAGGAACAGACTCATATATATGGGCTTCTGATTTATAACAAAATTGTTACTACAGTCCAGAATTTTTCAATAAATGTTGTGGTAGTAATTGGATATTTACATGGAGAAAAGAATCAATTCCAGATAGATCACAGATCGAAATGTGTTAAGGCAAAGCAGTAAAACTTCCAGAACAGCAAAGGGAAATGTTTTATGATTCTTGGATAGGCAATTTTTTTTAAAAATAAGACTTAAAAATGTCCTCAAGGCACCACTGAAAGACTACAAAGGCAAACCACAGAGGAAGAAAACCTTTGCCTACAGAATATATAAAACTCTTCTAGATCAGAAAGGAAAATACTGGTAATGTTCAACAAGGGCAGCACACTTAAGGGAGAATTTCACAAGGGAGAATTTACAGATAAACAAATGCAAAGTGTACATTGGAAAACTGCTTATTTAAACTGGAATGATATGCATATCAACTGGAATGGGAAAAATTAAAAAGCCAAACAGTACTCAGAAGAAGTGAGCTCTCACAAATCATCTGAGGGTGTACATTGAAATGGTAGCCTTGGTGATCTATTTGGCAATGTCCACTAAAGGAGAAGATGCACATTCCCTAACACCCAGAAATTATATGACAAGTTTGTGCACAACAGAGGAGGTATAAAAAATCGTTAGAAGCATTATTCTTTTTTTTTTAAAGAGAGAGTGAGAGTGGGAGAGAGAGAGAGAAAGAATTTTAATATTTATTTTTTAGTTATCGGCGGACACAACATCTTTGTATGTGGTGCTGAGGATTGAACCCGGGCCGCACGCATGTCAGGCAAGTGCGCTATCGCTTGAGCCACATCCCAGCCCCAGAAGCGTTATTCTTAATAGCCTCAAAATGGAAGTAGCCCAAAGGGTAAATGTCAATCAATAAATTGTGGTTTATTTCTAAAGTGGTTTATTTCTAAAATGTTTGTGAATATATAAAGGATCAAGAATAGCGTAGAAGAACTGGAAGAAGAATAAAGTCAAAGAACTCTGTTCTTTGTAGCCCAAAGGGTAGATGTCAATCAATAAATTGTGGTTTATTTCTAGAGTGGTTTATTTCTAAATAAACAGGGAAAAACAACGAACTTCTGCATTATGAACAACAGTGTAAGAACATGTGTAGATTTTGAGTAATAAAAAGCAAGGAACAGAAGTCCATTTATGATTTCATTTGTATATAAACAGAATTAAACTGATGACAGCAGTGGGGATGATGGCTGTCTTCAGGGATGTGTAGGTAGGTCGATGAGATAAAGGAGGGTTTCTGAACATTTGATGGATACATTTTATCCTGCAGTCATAAAGTGTGTGTAAAAGTTCTTAGATCTGTTCACTTAAGATGCATGTACGTTTTTGAATGAATGTATACTGTAGTGGATTTTTTTTTTTTTTAAGTTTAAAAAGAGAGATGTGACTTTTTTTTTTTTAAATCCACTGAGAGCCGGCTCTTTTCCAGGACTTATGCCAGGATCTAACCATATAAAAACAAATCAAGGAACTTACTGACTGGTGTTGAAATAAACAAACATACAGTCTATATATGATAACAGATACAAGGGGCCATAGGAAGGCCGCATGCAGGGGAAATGTGTGTTTTGGCAGATGGTAGAAGTGATTCCATTATCAACTCTGTATGGAATTGAAAGTCAGTGTGATTTTGTTTGGAATAGACTTGAACAAATCCAGAAGTCAACTGGTAGCCTCTTTAAAAAGTTAATTGTTATGGTTTAGATCTGGAATGTTCTCCAAAGACTCATGTATTGAAAGCTTGGTCCTCAATGTAGTGATGTTTGGAGGTGGGGTTTGGGGAAGTGATTGTCTCAAGAGGTTTCTGAGCTCATCCATGAATTAATCCATCCACGGAGTCATAGCTGAAAGTACTATTGGGAAGTGGAGGAGACTGCAGAAGGTGGGACCTTAGTTAAGGGGGTGATTCCTTGGGGACTACCTCTTGTTCCAGCCCTTTATTTTTTTCCTCTCTGCTTCTTAGCTGCCAGGAGGTGAACAGCTTTGCTTTGGTGGAGCCTCCCTCCACAATATTCTGCTTCATCACAGGCCTAGAAGCAGGGGAGTTGGTTGGCCATGGGCTGAAATCTTAGCAACCGTGAAAATACAGCTTTCCTCCTTTGAATCGACTTTCCAGGTATTTTGCAACAGTGATGAAAGCTGACTGACACATGGATTTCATGAGAAAATGAAGTCAATGGGCTCCTATTAAAAAAGAAGTAGAAAAAGAGCTGAAAACGTGTAATGAGAAAACGTAATGTGAATTTTTGTTTCTGTAAATTTTAAGAAAAATGTTGATTTTTTTTAAACTAATGGGGAATGTTTAAATCTGGACTGGCAATTGGATGATATTACTTGACTTTCTAATACCTGATTTTGATGAATTGTAGCTTTTCATCTTTTTGTTGTATAAAAGTCTGCCTATTACAAGGCACGTGTGCTGCAGTGATTAAGAAGACAGTGTCATAAAGCTTACTTTTAAGTGTTTCAGAAAGAGATATAGACATATGTGGGCAAAGTAAGTTTGGCCACATTATTGAAATGAGGAAGTGAGTGTACAAGTTATCACAGACCTACTCTTTTAAATCGCTTGAACATTTTCATAAAATGTTTTGGAAATAAAGAGAAGTCTCTCAGGCTAGAATGGCATTTGCTGACTGATGTTGGTAAAATCACATAATTTCTCTATATCTCCATTTCTTCAAATGAATGATAATCATGGTGCCAACCTTGCTGCCTTTTTGTGAGGAATAAATAACTTAATATATGTGAAGTGCTCAGAAGAGTCTGTGGCTGGAGAATATTGCTTTCATGTCCTAACTCAGCAATCTTCACAGTGTGTTTCTCTCACCAAAAGTTCTGGCTCTTCATTCATTTTTCTAATCAGGATTTATTTTTGTCCTTCACCATTTGCTTCACAACTTAAGACTATTAAAACTCACCCTCCACTTCTCCATTCTGATATGCATATCCATAAGCCCTTTCTGTGATCCATCTCTTTCCATGTGGTTCCTTAGAAACCTGAGGAGTTTCCAGCTGCAGAAAATCTTGCCTCTTTCTCAGTTGTTTTCTAGTCATCTAGGAAGATGAGAAAATAGGTGGGTGCTTACTTATCTCCAAGAGATTCCATAGTTTCACCTTTAAGGCACAGAAGAACAACAAACTCATAAAATGTGGCTGGTGAAAAGTCTAATGTGGGTCCCCAAACTTGACTGTCCACTTTAGGTATAGCCAAAGGAGCTCCCTTTCTTCCATCAGTCAAGTGGGGGTGGGGGAAAGGGTTGAGTCGAAGGTGTAGAGTTCCATAAGAAGTGGTCATGGGGCTAATAGTGGTGGGCATTTATGGGGGCTGGGAGTTCTGCTTTAGACAGCTTTGCATCACTGTGACAAACTACCTGACAAAAACAATTTAGAGGAGGAAAAGTTTATTTTAGGCTCATGGTTCCAGAGGTCTAGTCCATGCTTGGACAACTCTGCCCCTCTGGGCCTGAGTACAAGGATATGACAAGGGGTTTACAGCAGTGGAGAAGCAGAGAAAGAGCAATGAATGAGGGACAAGGTATAGTCCAAGGGCATACCCCCAGCGACTGATTTCCTCCAGCCATTCCCCCACCTTCCTACAGTTAGTACCCAGTAGTCCATTCAAATTATTAATCCATCAAGTGGATTAATTCACTGCTCTCATAATCTAATAATTTCACCTCTGAATTTTTCTGCATTGGGGATTATGATTTTAAAATATGAGCTTTTCAGAGTGCATATCTAGATCCAAACCATAGCAGGCCCTTTCCCCCTCTTTAAACCTTGTGACAACCCTTCTCCTGAAGTTGGGAAGACAGGCTAAAGTACTACTTGAAGATCAAAGGAAAGGAACTGAAGTCCCAAGCTCCTCACTTTATTCATCTCCAGAAAGGGGAAAGTAGGGACATTCATTAGCACACTGTTCGGCTCTCCTGGTCATGCCCACAAGGAAAGCCAGTAAGTCTTAGTGAGAACTTTGTATCTTGGAGACGCAGTTCTGCTCAGGCCTCTGGAGTCCTGGGGCTGCCCTGGCTCAGTTTTCCCATTGTTGATGAGAGGGACAAACATAAATCATCTAGGGGAGGAATCTGAGGGTAACTCAGAAAGTGGAGAGATTCACTACTGCACCTTGTGGGTGGAGGAAAAAGGAGTGATGCCAAGTTTGGAGAATTATAGGAGCTGAGGATGAAGAAAAAGAGAGTGCTAATAATGTGTAGGATGCAAAAAAAGGAAGTGGTGGAGGTGCTGTGATGGAACAAAGAATTTCTTCCCCTGGAGGGAGGGGTACTTGGAGGACAACCCAAAGACAAAGAGGGATGCTGAGTGGTCAACCTGCTGGACCAGCCCCTGCTGAAGACACCTGTTGCCATGCCAGCTCCAGGTCTCCTTCCCTTTTTCTTCCCTCATGTGATTGTGCATGAAATAAGGTATATAAGCAAAGGACATTCCATGAGAAGTAGAAGAATTTGAGATTCTTGGTACAATGATATCTAATACATTAATTGTGATATTATGAAATATATATATATAGCTTTCATCCTTCTTTCTTAACCTATAGGTCCCCAAGCCTAGCAATCTCCAAACCCTTAAGAAAGTCTTTTATATGCTAATGAAATGACTGGTGGCTAATGGCCCCTAAGTAGCTTCCAGAAGGGGGCTGGTCACCTAAAAGTCCAAGGTATGATTAGGAAATTAGGATTTTCAGCCCCACCTTCAAACTCTGAAGTAGATTGGGAACTGGAGATTGAGTTGATCACCAATGGACAGTGATGTGATCAGTCATGTTTATGTAAAGAACATTCTTAAGAACCCCAAAGGACTGTGTTCTGGAAGCTTCCAGAGAGTTGAACACATGAAGGCTGCTGAAGGGTAGTGCTCCAGAGAGCATGTGGAAGGTCCTGACCCCTTCCAACATGCCTTGCCTTGTGCCTCTTTTCCATCTGTTTGTTTATCTATGTCCTTTGTGATATCTTTAGAATAAATGTGCGAGCATGGGTTTTGTGAGCCTCTCTAGGAAATTAATTATACCCAAGGAGGTATTCACAGGAACTCCAAATTTATAGCTGGCTGGTCAGAAACGTGGGCTCCAACCTGTGCTTGTGACTGGCATCTAAGGTGGGGGCCATCTTGGGGGACTGTGCCTTCAACCTGTGGGATCTGATGTTATTTCCAGGTAGATGGTGTCTGAATTCAATTAGAGGCTACCAGCCTGTTCTGCTGCAGAATTGCTTCTTGCCTGGCGTGTGGGGAAACCTGCTGCACATCTAAACTAAAATTAACAGGAGAGAGAATCGGAAAATCACATTGTTTGGGATTTTTTTCATCCTATATCCTTTAGATTGATTTAATTCTATTTATATATATTTATATATTGCTTGTTGTGCTCCTCTACTGTCACTTCTGGGGAGCATACTATTTTTAAATGTGCCCCAGCATAATACATATCCTTGGATATGCTGAGAGTGAGGCATTGGAAACAGAGCTTGGATTTCTTCAGATGCCTTGAAGAGCACTTGTTCAATGAACTAGCGATACAGACAGATGACAAAATAGAATCTTTCTGGCCCCTAGTGATCCATATCTTCATTGTATTCCTATTCTTCCAAAGAATTGGAAAGATTTATCTCATTTTCCCAAATTTTCAGCTAGTCTTGTAAGACTCTTTCAAGCCTGAGGAAAAAATTAAACAGTTCCCACAGTGATAAAAATATCTTCAGTTTGCATCTTATACTTGGGATCTGATGGAACAATAAAACTAATTAAGATGGATTCATGGCTACTAGTAATTGAAACTAAGTAGGAGAACTACAGATTTGATTTTTGTGGATTGCTCGAAAAGAGGGTGGGAGATCTAATTTCTTTTATGAGGTGGTCTATTGCATATGTATATTGGCAAACTCAATATTCAGTCAGGTTTGTGTAAGACCTGGATTGAGTTTACTATTCTGATCATGACTGGATTTTAGCCAAAATGCCTAGTGAGGAAGGATAGATGGCTGGTGTTTAGTGTGTACTTGACCCTGAAGTTTGAGGCTCTGGGTCCACTAGGGTTTTCTCTGTCATCTTGGGGCACAATCACTTCACATCTCAGTTCCACAAAGTTGGCCATGTCACAACTTTCACATGCTTCCCTTTGTAACCGTATTGGAAACTAGTGGGTGAGTCAAGCATTGTGAATTCCCTGGAAGAAAATGCTTTATGATCTACCTATTATTTACTGTTAAGCAATGAGCTGAAGAACACAATGACCATGTTCCTCATGACATAATTTATGATCCTCTTGCTGAGACCATATTACCTTTTCCTGTTTTGAAAACTCAGCTGCTTTCGAAATGCCCTTCCTAATTTAAAATATGATAATTTGCAAAAGTGTCAGAGACTGGCCTCTGAGCATCATTCAAAGTGGGCCAACATTGGCTTGGGGACCTTGAAAAGGCTTGTGTTTCTCCTTTCCAATAGTTAGTTACAGTTCTCCTTCCCTCTTATATAATTTCAAGGAGATACATAAATAAAATCCCTCTTGATACCAGTCAGTCTCATTTTATCATTTTAAATTTAGAAGGGGAGTCACATGGAGTGCTATAATTTTGTTCAGTTGTGAATCCAGTATTCAGAGATATTAGCACTGGCATTGTTACTGATATTCTTGGCCATTTAGAGATGCCCCCTAGAGATAATGCCAGTCAAAATGTTTCTTTTTCAGATGGCCAAAAACAGGGTCTTAAGACCCAGTGAAAAGTGGTTTCTTGCTCTTTCTATTGTTCTAAAGCTTCAAGAGACAAGATGTTAAATGTGGTCAGAGCCTAAAGCATTTCTTGTGAATATCCTTCGTGGTGGTAAATCTTTGTCCTTTAAGACCAGCTTTTTTGGGAAACAGCCTGAAGTCATTTAGAACAAATCTGGTATGAAATAAGGAGGACAGACTTGCTGGTGGTGAATACCTTACTCTGGTCAAAACTAAAGCAAATAAATATCAAGTAATAAGATTGGCTTCTCATCTGCTCTTTCTCTCGTCTTCTCCTTGAGGACCTGAGCAAGAAGCTCTATAAATGATCAGGGCAGCTCAGAGAAGCAGGATCTATCCAGAAGATGCATTACCAAGTGCATTCTAAAATCAAAGCTCACTGGGTAGAGACAGCTTGCCGTGGTTGAAAGAACACTGGTTTTACAGTCAGGCCATCCTGATAATTAATTAATTGTGTGGTTCCAGACAAATCTTTGAAACTCTCTACTCTCAGTTACTCCATCTATACTATGGGGAGTCCTAACACCTGTCTCAAAAGTATCATGAGCATTAAATGAGATTACCTATATGTTTAGAGGACCCAATAGAGTGAATAAAACCTGTTGCATGGTAGGGGTCATTCGGCACTAAGGATTATAATTGTGAACCTGCAAGTCCCAATCTGCCCATTCTGACTTTTGAGAACAATTGTCAATCCTTCAGCTTCAGTGTGTTGCTCTATATTTTTCTTTATCTCTTAGTAGGTAGCAATCTCTCTAAGAATAGGTACTTTTCTTGTTTATACCTAGGACTTAAAGGTCTAAGCCAGTAGTTGAAAATTGATGCTTGAATAAACAATTGAAGAGATGAATGAAAAAAATCGAAGGTATCTCTATGAATTAGGATAATGAACAAAGTTGTGGTAGCTAAGAAATATGACATAATGGCTTAAAGAGCACTGCTTATTTCTTTCTTTTGTACTTGTTTCCAGATAAGCTGTCCCTGTCAGTGAGGCAGCTCTGCTCTACATGGTCATTCAGGGAGCAGTTTCTTCCATATATTGTTCCCCTTTCCCTAGGTATCACCATGTCTTCTAGCAAATGCTGAATCCCCTCTTACAGTAGCCAATGGATAAGAGAAAGGCTGTGGGGAGAGGCATGCCCACTTATGTGAGAGCACATTAGGCTTTGAGAGGTTGCACATCTATCTCCTCATAACCCCAAGGAGAGAATGTATGTAGAGGGAGGCTCCAAATGACACAGCTCACTGTAAGGAAGACTGGGAAATGTAGTCTAGTTTTATACCCAAAATGCCTGGCTTATGCCCTGATCTCCATCCAAGGAAACTCCATTTCCCAAACTCTCTGGGTTTCGGTTAGGGTTAGCCAATGTGAAGCATAGTGAAAGACTGAACAGCAGGAACAGGAAAGAAGGCATGGAAGTTTTTCCTCTCTTGTAGCAGTGTGTATTCCATTACTCTACCTCCCACCAGACAGTTATCCCTCTATGGTTCCAGATCACCCACAATATGCCCATCTTGATCCTGGCTTTCTGGACTGTGGTAGCATTACCTACTTCTTTAATCCCCTTAACCCTAGAAGTAAGAGCAGTTTTCTGATGCTTCTCACTTCTACGTTACCTCACCTCCTCCTATTGGCCTTTTCAGCTCTCTCATCCCCTGTGAAATCACTTCCCCATGTTAATTCTCTCTCTTTGAAATACATCATGGCTTGCATTTTCTTTACAGGACCCTGTTGGAAATAAAAAAAGAGTCAAATGAGCTTTTATGCTTAAAGGTTAGTCTCCAACACAACAGACCCCTCTGTCTACCAAAAGTTCTTCTTCTTCTCCTCACCCATAGAGCATGATCTCTGTTACTCAAGCCAGGAAATCCAAAGTACCACTCCTGAACCAAGCTCAAAATGAAGAACCTTGGACCTACTTTTTATGTTCATGTTTAGCAACCTACAAAAAGGAGTTGATTTATCTGTACTTCCCTACCACACATACTTGGCACACCATAGTAAGGCAAGAACAAACAGGTAAACTGCAATAAATACTCTCAAACAGATAAAGGAAGATGGCAGAGCACCTAGCAGTTACTGGAACAGAACCAAGGACGTCTTACAGGACAGACATTGTGAAGATTCCCTGTCCTGGAAGGGGAATGAGCTGGGCTTCAAAATCTTTAAAAGCAGCTCTAATCTGGGGGTCTCTGTTGCTGCTGACAAGAGTTCGAGAAATATCAGAAAAAATGCTGCCAGTGTCATAGCAACTCAAGTCTATGAAGATGACAATAGACAGAGGAACATGGGATCCAGCTGTCATACAGACCACCATCTGTTGGAGCCCAATTGTCAGTTTTCACCCTCACCGCGAGGTTGATATCTTCCTTCCCAAATCTCGTGCAAGAACGTCTCAGAGGGAGAACTTAAAGACACCCAGAACCTTTAAGGCAAGGGACTAGTAAATAAACATGGGGTGTGTCAATTAGGATCTTCCAAGGATCAAGCACCCACAGGGAATTGGTTGTGCAAGATTTATGAGGAGAGTTATCTCTGGTTGATAAAGGAGAGAAAGAAGCAAACAAGCAGGGAAAGCCTTCACATCCCAATGCAGACCAGGCTTGTACAGGGAGAGAGGGAAGGAAGGACAAGGTAGGACAAGCCTCAGGTGGCAGTACGGTTCCAAGAATGTCTTGGCCAGGCCAGTGGGGAGTCCTTATGCAGTAGTTGCCCACTAGAGGATTCCCTCATGGGGGTTGGGGGACTAGGCTGCCTCTAGAGCCCTTGCTGTACTTTGCAGTGGTTGTCGATGTTGTGGGGGACGTGTGGTCTTAGAGCCAAAGTAGTAAATGAAAATGAGAGGAAACCAAAGCTCTCCACCAACCACCACCTTCCCTGTACCAGGTTCTTTTGGAGATCTGAGTGGCATACTCCCTGGCCATCTAAAAGGGGCAGAACTGGGCAGAAACAGAAAAGGCATGTTGTTGGTTTTAACAACTCTTGGCACAATGCCTCACTGGGTGTTCTTCTAATTATCCTTTCCCCACCTGTTCATGTAAAATAACTAGTGTAGCTTCTAGTAAGCAATAACCATTTTCCCCTTGTTCTTGTCTTATTGGAACTTTTAGGTTAGGGGAAAATCAGTAGCATTATGTGAAAATAAAATACTGTAATGAAAAATGTTCTAATCTGATTAAAGAAGGCACAAAATGTCAGCTCAGATTAACATGCCAGGTCACCTTTTTACAGCCTGGAAAATTCTTGGAATACCAATGCAAGTTGGTGTGACTTGTTTTCTGAGTTTTGTGATTTGGTCCTGAGTCCGTGTCCTGTTGCTATGGCTAGCACTCAGGAGCCTTTTGCATGTATGGTTGGGTACTATTTTGCTTAGGTCATTTCTTCAGTCCATGCCCCCTCATATAATATACTCAGTGATATCTGTGCTAGCACTCCATAATCCATGTAAATGCTTATGCAAAATTGGATGAATATAAAGCAATATTTATATCTCTGTGTGTTAGCCACCTTTTGCTGCTGTGATAAAAAATCCTGACAAGAATAACTTAGAAGGTGAAAAGTTTATTTTGGCTCATGGTTTCAGAGGTTCAGTCCATGGTTGGCCAACTCTGTTGCTCTGGGCCTAAGGTGAGGTGGGACACCATGATGGAAAGGTGTGGCAGAGAGAAGCTGCTCAGCTCAGGGCAGACAGGAAGCAGAGAGGGCGAGAGCAAGGAGCCAGGGACATGATATAGTTTCCAAGAGCATGCCCCCAGTGACCTACTTTCTCCAGTCATGCCTCACCTGTCTATACTTACCACCCAAATCGCTAATTCATCGAAAGGATTAATCCACTGCTGAGGTTACAGCTCTCATAATCCAATCTTTTGACCTTTCACCTGCACTGGACTGACTGTGCTATCAGTTGTTGCCTCTGCTCCAGGGACTATGTGAAAATTTTTCTACACCACTCCCGCCTCATTAAATTCCTTCATCTGTCTTAGGAAATAAGAATCCTCACTTTTCACTTGAAGAAACCAAGACTCAGAGATTGAAAGATTTCTCTTTGGTCCCAAGCCTGTCATGTGACATAGGCAACATTTGAAGAAAGATTTGGTGGACTTCCAAATGCCACACCAACTTGGTAATAAAAATGAAAGCTCAATACCTTGAGGAGCTGATGAATGGTTAGTGCTTTCAGTCCTTCACGATTAGCCACATCACCCACAGACCTGCTGCAGGGCAATTAGAGCTCGGTGGCCATGGTGCCCTGTCATATTCCTGGTGTCTCAGGCAATGCCTTTAGTTTGCTTTTCCTGATGCAAAGAGCAATTTGAGATCTAGCTGCGAGAAGCAGCAGGGTTGATTTCATCTTCTTGTCTCTGTCCTTATGAAGAAATCCCAAAGCATCAAATGGGATAATGCATTCACATCTGAGAGACTCAGAACGTTCACCACTGAGAGTTTTTGTACTTTCATCAGTTTTGCACCCTTTCCTGGTGTCTGCTGATAACAAGGGCAGCAAAACAGAACAGAGGACAGTTTGCCTGGTTCTTCCTTGGCTGAGCTGAGAGGCTGCTAAGGCCCAGAGAGGCCTGATTCAGGTAAGCATCACTATAGGTCACCCTTAATTTTTTCCACTTTGCCATATAATTATGTCAATTTTAAGGCTGGAATTTTTTATCATAACCAAATTGATATCACTTGCACATTTTATACAGCCTGCTATTTAGTGAATGGTTATTAGGTACTAGACACTGGGATAAACGTACATAAAAATGACCTCATTCAGTCTTCCCTATAATTTTAGATAAGGATCATTAAAGGATTTCTAACCCATTTTATAGATGAGAAAAATAAGATTCAGATAAACCAAATTCCCATAGCTAAGGTGAGATGCCAGTCTAGGATTCAAACCCTGTCTCTCTGACCCTAAATAAACCCCTCCCTTCATCCCTGTACTGAGAGTCACATTCATTACCTCAGCAGTAATGCGCTTGCCAAGCCACCTGCACGGGTTAGGGTATAGAAATTCTCAATTCCATGTATTTTGCAACTTTTGCTCTCTAGATATTCAGATGTTATTCTGATTTCCCTGAAAATTTGGCTTAATGATGCATAAAATATTCCCCAAAGTGTTGGTCAGTCAAATCGCATTTACTAGCGAGCAGAGGAATACCGTATTCTGTTGCAATTAATTTCCTCCATCTCAAAAATATATGTGGAATTGAAACAGGTAATATTATTATTATCCCGTTGCAAATGAGAAAAATTGTAGTACAGAAAAGTTGAGGGATATATCCAAGCAAGTTTATTTATTCACTTAATTACTCTTATGGTTTACATTATGTCCTCCCCAAAATAAACAGGTACGTTGCTGGGGCAATTGTAGGAAACGAATGCTATCATTATTTTTGAGTCTCCATTAAGTGCCAGGCACTGAACTAGGCTAGAGGTAGAAAAAGGATTTACAGTCAAGCACTGACAACAGATGTTTGATCAACAATGACACAAACAAATGCTGCAGGTTGTGATACACACTGTGAAGAAGAGGAACTTGAGATATCAACCTCATCTGGGGTCAGGAAAGGTTTCCATGAGAAGAGAAGAGGAGACTAAAAGGGAGTCAAGGAAGGGGGTTGGATGGGTATGAGTGGATTTTCCAGGAAGAGGGAGTGTCTTGTGAAGTCATACATAAAAGTACAAAAAGAAGAGGGCAGGAGAGAGGCAGAGGGTAGAGCTTGGGGCTTGATTTTGCTAATGATTGCAAGTGTTCAGCTTGAGTCCTATGATTTCACAGTTTGTCCAATTCCCACCTTCCTTCTCACCTAGCATGGGACCTAAAGAAAACTGTATGGTGCAGGACCAGTTTTATCTAGAAAAAGTTGTCAACTTGTACCCCACTGCCAGGTTTGCACTTGGTCACTCAAGATCTCCAATACCCCTGCCTTGCCTAAGCCTCAGTCTGAAGGGTACCAGCTGGGAGGATTGATGCTTGCTTTAGGCTTAGCTGCCATTTACCCAAATGCAAAGGTCTTGAGGAGGTCTCCTTGGTTACAGTCAAGTGGTCTGTAACTTCAGTTTGTGGCTGTAAATATCTTTTTTCAATTTCTTAGATATTATGAGTTTGAGTTGTGCTTGAACAAAGGAGTGTCCTGGTGCAATAGAAAAGGAAATGATTTATTGCCTCCATCACCAATGACATGGAAACTATCCTAGCATGAGGCGCAGTGTGCAGGACCTGGGGTTGCACACACCCCGGCTTTTCCACTTTCACCCTGTCATTTACCTCAGACTTGATGTGGTCCAGGTAGAGAGAAGAATAACAGTGTTTACCTCAAATTAAAATCTTTGTGAGGATTAAATAAAAACCCTTCACAGAGTAACTACCTGCACCTTGGTAAGTACTCAAGTGATGCTAAATAGTATTAATATTATTATTATTCCTCCCATTAATTAAAGCCTGCAACAATAAAAGCACACTTTTTTAGACTTTAAGGTGACTAAGTAGTTCATAGATTCTTTGTAATCAAGACTAAGCACTGGTAAGTGATTAGTGGCTGTGATGTTAATTAACTCTCTGTAGTAAAAAGGGACCTGGGAGAACTCTGCCCTTAAAGAGTTGACTGCAATAGAATAAGCTCTATTATGCAGAGGCTCTGGTTGGGGGCCCTCTGCTTTCCACTTGGAGGAAATAGAAGGTAAGAGAGCAAGAACACCACCAGTCCCCTCCTTTTTAATTAGAAAGCACTAAGAAAATGAAAATGCATAATAAGGCTCTGCAGTAGTTAAGTGTAATTCAAGTAATGTGTGCCTGGGGACTCTCTCCATCATTGCTCCAAGATGCAGAGCAGTGCAGTTAGGAACTAGCATGTCAGAGCCTCGGCGACAGCTGGGCTTGTTTGAGTCTCAGCTCCATCACTCACTAGCTGTGGGACATTTTCAGGATACTTAACCCTTCCTGAGCCTCAGTTTCTACATTGTAAATGTATTTGGTAAAAATATTGGTAAATAGTGACACCTACATCTCAGTGTAGTTGAAAGAGTGGAGGAGGGCAAGGTGACCAGTGATGGTACAGAGCACCTTCTGTTGAGAATTTAACACATCCCGGAACACCATAGGCAACCCATGGTATTGTTTTGAAGAAATTTAAGCATCCTGTGTATCATCTTGCAGGTGAGGGATTCCCTGTTGGAAGTAGGTGGAAGTTTGCCTGTTTTCAGAATTAGAGATGGAAATTTTATAATCAAACAAACTATGAGAAATAAAGAGTAAGGACAGGTGAGGAGAGGGCTAGAGGATTTCAGAGTCTAGAGAATTCTTTGTAAAGGGTTAAGTGACTTAGACCAGGTGCATCATCATTGCAAAATGATTAAGTGAAGAGCCTCTTCAATTCCTGTCTCTGCCATCATTAACCACACAGTCCTGTTGCTGCCTCTAGACATTCATCTAGGTGTAAAATAGTGTGTCCCTCTGTTATAGAGCTGAGGCTTTCCGAGAAACTGAGGGGCAACTGAAGACCCCCCTTCAAGCCCTGATTCTTTGGATCAAATCAGAAAGATTTCAGACATGTTGCTCAGAGTAACAGGAATGGAGTTTATTGAAGGGATAGGAAAAGACATTCTCAAGGGAAAGAGTGGGTCCTCTCAGAGAGGAGAGGGACAAAGTGCCTCACCCACATTCCAGTTTTATTGGGGATCCCACAGAAGTTTCCGGAGGGTCCTGCCCAGGTCCACCTCTTGACTTTTGACTGACAGCAGGGTGATATCAAACTTTCAAGTACCCACTGCCATGACAACTTTGGGTCACCATGGTTGATGCTGACTAGTTTTATTTCGATTCTTAACCATAGATTCTTGCAAATTTGAGTGTTAGGAGGAATTATCCTTATCTCCTTGAGCTTCAGAATCTGTTCACAAAAGTTTCCTGGGTTCCTCCTGTTGAAATTATCTCAGGTTTGCATTTCTTCTGCAGAAAACAGGTAGATTGCTGAGGAAGGTGACATTTTCTGTCCACTTAGGCCAGGAGGGCTGCAGATAAATTGCTTCTTGGAAAAGAAAGCATGTGGAGGTAAGCACTGTGGGCCCAATTTATAGCATTATTCTCTTAACCTCGTGTTCCCATCATCCTCATCTGTCTGTCCCCTAACACCTTCTTGAGTAGTTGGCACTGAGTCCAGCACCTAACATGTGGCAAGCATTTAAAAATTATAGCTTCTGAGTAGACCTGAACTGACTTGATAAGTGAGCAACTAATCTGTTCTGAAATTAATTCAAGATTAAAACTTGACATCTTGTCATTCAAATATTAGGTCTGATTAAATTTTTTCCCACTGTAATTTTGATTGAATTTCTTCATTGTTGATCCTAGTGCTCCCTGAAATAGAACAATTTTATACAAAAATTTCAGTCAAGATAGTTGCTGCAGTGTGGAGTCAAGGGAAGAGACTTCATTATGCACTCCAAGAATTTAAACAAGATTTCACACTGCAATCATACAGGTATTATTTCTCATATTTCAGACTTATAGAAGGCATAATAGAAATAGTAACTTTTACTTTAATTTTTTTTTCTGTTCAACAGTTAGGTCCTAACTGCCCTCTGACCCAGGGAAGGCAGACAGAAAGCCAAAATAAATGAATTTCTTGGCTTTTTCTAAAATTGTAAACCTTGAGGGCAATGGGGCTGGTTCTGAGCTACTGAGAGGGGGAGGCCGTTGGGGTGATGAGTGGCAAGTGAGGGCAATGGTGAGATGAGTGGGTCATGGAGGGGGATTGCACTTGAATTTGAACTCTGCTTTCCGGTTTTGGATTCCTGGGACTATCAAGACTGCAGACAGGGTTGCAAGATCATAATTTGTTTAAAGACTGGTCTACCTTCACAGGACTTGTAGAGATTATACAGCTTTGAAATAAGAAACTCAGGGCTGACTGAGGTCCAGGATCAATAGCAAGCATAGAAAAACTCAATGCTATAAATAGTGCCCATTGTCTGCCTTTCTCTAATTTGTCCTCTTCTGTATTTCTTGCTCAAGTCAGCTGATGACTTTTCACAAAAGGGAAACTCTCAGGCAATTTTGAGGAAAGCAGAAGGATATGCCCCGTGACCCCCTTCTAAGAGTAAGAAGCTGGTGTTCCTGGAGTTCTGGAGTATCTGCAATTGCACGCCTTGTGGGCTGCTCCCTGATATCACTGACTGACTTCTGAGAAGTGTGACTGAGGTGATGGAATGGAATAACAATCTGGATTCACTGGATTCCTGGGAGGTGATTTTTGCATTGTGTTTGCTCTGCATAGATCCAGGTTTCTGTCAATGCAGAGAAGGAAATTGTGTGAGGACCTCTTGCCCGTGGTATTATTATTACTACTGGGAGCTGTTATTGACCAATGGTAGCTAGTTGTTATTTCAGAAATTCTGTGAGCCAGTTGTTAAACAGAACCATTAAAATTTAAAGTAAATGAACATGCACTTAAAGTATATTAAAATATTCAAAACACCACTTTTATTATTTTATTACATTTTTCCATTATCTATACTCTTGATGTTAATTATATACATGTTAACTATAGGACAATACAATTAATTAATGGTATGCTACTGCCACTCTCTCACATCAATTTGATCATCAATGAAATTGACCAAGGTGGGATTATTTATGCACTACAGAAACAAGCAAAACCTACAAAACAGAACTTTGTCCCCGCTGGAGAACTAGTTGAAAATAACCAGGAGGCTCGACCTAGTCTTGGGAGTTTAAAAAATCTCAAGGAAGACCAGTACTGAATCCCAGTCTGTGAACTATGGTACAAAGGTAGATACTGGGGACTTGGGCATGGAACTCCCAGGATCACATTGGGGCTGGAATGGCAACCCAATTGTGTCTTCCTGCTCCAGATTCATATGTTGAAGCTCTACCCACCAATGTGATGGTATTTGGAAATGAGGCTTCTGGGAGGTATTTAAGTTCTTTTACTATTATCATGACAAAACACCTGAGACAGGCTAACTTTATGAGGGGGGGGAGGGAAATAGTTCTAGCTTAGATTTAGATGCCAGAAGTCCAAATGGAGAGAGCTCAACTTTGGTTGCTTCAGTTTACGGCTGATGGCAATGGTAGGAATGAGTACAGAAGTGAGCAATTACATCTCAAACAGGAAGCAGAGAGACAAGGTAGGGCCTGGCTCAGGTTTATTTAACAATCCTCCCACAAGAACTAACCAGGATCCTATGAAAAATACCTCAGTCCCTTCAAGGGCACACTCCCAGGATCCCATGGGCCTGCTACTAGGCCCCACATCTTAGAGTCAAGTTTCCATTCCATAGTGTTTTAGGTGATCAAACAAAACCCAAGCCATAATGGGAGATAATTAGGTTTAAATGAGACTCTGGGATGGTACTAGTGCCCTTAGAAGAAGAGACAATAGAGAGCTCACTTGCTCTTTCTTCACCACGTGAGGATAGACCAAGAAGGTGGCTATCTGTAATCAAGGGAACAAGCCCTCACCAGAAATCAGACACTTCAGGGTCTTGATCTTGGACTTTCTAGCCTTCCGCACTGCGAGAAATAAGTTGGTAGTTTCACCATTCAGTTTGTGGTATTTTGTCATAGCAATCTGGGCTAAGTCTTTGGGTGAGGGGCATGAAGATACCACAGGAAGGGTGACCAGGCCAAACAGGGGAGTTCAGGGATAGGCAAGGGACCTGCCAATCAAGGCATCTGAACAAGAACACTGGCACCATACAGAACCCACAGGGGAGGAATAGGCAGCTGAAATATTTTCTGATTCCAGCCAGTGTCAGTGAGGGTCCAGTCAAGAGAAAGAAATCACACCATTTTACTTATGGAGAGAGGATTTAACACCAAGAATTATTTTCTAGATATAAAGTTGCTATCCAGTTAAGTGAGAGGCAGATTATAATTCTAAGGTTTCAAGATGTCACAACTGTAGCATGACAATCTTTTCCAGGGTTGAGGGTACAGATGGAAGAGACTGGTATTTTTTAAACTTAGAGGAGGAGTCCTGTGAAAGTGAAACTCAGACCCTTCAGGCATGATCTTGTTTGATCGCAGCTGGAATCTCTCTGGACAGGGGAGAGCAATCAGCAGTATTTTTGCAAATACTGAAAAAACTGGATTCAGCTGTTGCCACAGGGTGAAGCTGCCAATGCCTAGTGAAGAAGCTACCCAGGCTGCTAAGAGCCTGAAAGAAAACAGGAAACAAAGGAGTAAGTCCCTTCTATCATGGCAGCCCCACAATCTCCCTCCAGCGCCCCCTCTTGGCAAGGCCTAGCAAGACACCAAGTGGAAATGTGATTTACTGACCACTCAAGCAATTGGAGCCCTTGGAAGGCTGCCCCCTAGAATGAGGGACACCGCCAGGTCCAGATGTGGGTGGGAGCCTGAAGTTCCATAATAGACAGTGCTTCCTTCCTGCCAAATCTGAAACTGAAAGAAAAGTGGCCTCACTGCCACCTTGCCAAAGCACTGCGTCGACTCTTCCAACCTCAAATTAAAAAGAAGAAAAGAATGTTTCAGCTTTTTCAAAGGTTGAGATATTAAGGGATGGTGTTTGGAAGATAGGATTCTGGGGAAAAAAATAGTGTGGATGTCTGTGACAGAAGGATCTGAAACCAAGTGAAAACCTTGAGAAGAAGCCCATGTTCCATCAGCATCTATTTAATTGGTTCATTTAAAACAGGTTTTTGTTAAGCTATTTTGCATTAGGCAGAAATTTAGTCATCTTATGTACTGGGCATTTTTACATGTATTTTAAGTTTCATACTTTTCTCTTATTTCTTAGCTGACCTCCTTTCTAATAAGTGTCGAAAAATCCATCTCTCTGCCTTGGCATCCAGTGATTATCAATGAAAACTTAGGAGGTCACCTTTTCTGATGACAGTACCTCCTCCAGTAGAGAAAAAAAAATGTATCCTCTTGGAAAGTGTCGTAGCAACTGAATTTCAACAGCTACAATCTGCTGCTCTCTTCTTTCAGGAGGACCAGTCTCCAAGGTTAAATGTTAAAGGATGAAATGGTGAGGGAGACACAGTCACTACCTATAAGAGGTGATAATTTAATTGAGGAGGGAGGAACACAACAAAGACAGTACTGGGGGAAGGACTTGGAGAAGTACTTGCAGAAGTGGCAATTCTGCCTACAAGTATGTTAGGGGGCTGGAAATAGTTGAAGAGTGGGAAGTCTTCAGAGAGAAGGGAACGTATACGGTAGGCCCTGAATAATAAGTGGGAGCTTGCTAGGGAGAGCAGGGAGAACATTCCAGGCAAAGAGAGCTCTTCTTGTGAAAGAAGAAGAGTAACAGGGAGATGCTGGAGAGACAGCTCTGCTGGTAAGAGGAGGCCAGGTCAGGAAAGCATCTTACGTGTCCTATTTGACATTTATTCTGGAGGTGATGGGGAATCATCAGAAGATGTATATGCAGCAGCTATGTGGGTTCCAGAATCCCAGCTGTCCATCTGCCAAACAAAACACTTCAGAAAAACTCTGAATCCTGACAAGCCCAGAACCCTGTATACCTGCATACCTCAGCTCTAGCTTCATCTACTTTGCAGGCACCAGCTAGGGATTAACACAGCTGCCTCTCATGCTATGGTTGGCTGGCAATGACCCACACCATTTTTCCTCTAAGAGCACACACTTCCTAGTCGGCAAGGCTCATTGAACAAAATCATTTGCAAAGGCTTAGAAACAAGAACTGCTGATAAGTGGAGAACCACATGGCTGTCACTGATACTGTTGTAAACACTATAAGCTGCAGCTCAGAGCAAGGCCCCCAACTAGCCTCCTCCTCCGTCTGCATTGAGTTGTATTAATTAACTACTGTATAACAAACAACTTAAATGCAAAAAGAGCTTAAAACCACCAAGAATTGTGATTTCTCAGGCATCTGCAGTGGGGTTGGGGTGGCTCTGATTCATGTGTTTCTGGTACTCTTTCTAGAACCAAAGGGCTAGCCTGGACATGTTCTTCTCGCAAACATGGCTAAAGAACAAGAGGATGAGTAGAATACCCATAGAGTCTAGGCTTGAAACCACTCACTATCTCTTCCATTCATATGTTATATGAAATCCAAAAGAAAATCATGATGAAAAGCCACATTTAAAGAACATTTCAGAGTGGAGGGGGAGACTTGGAGGTATGAAGATGTCAAGTCTAGGAAATTGAACTGTTGAACTGGGCCTGAATGGAAACTTTTCAACTGGACTAAGTCTACAAACAGCCAGTAACATCTTTTAATGAATGTTACAGCAGCAACTGTCACAATTGGACTCTATGTGGACATCATAATTGGACATTACTATGCCTAGCTTAGTGATGCAGAGCCTAGTATTATAATGGCTTTTCTGGATGAATTACCTTCTTTCCCATGCATCTTGTGGCATTTCCTTTATCTTCTCCATTCCTTCAACATCCTGTGCATTTGAAACTTCTTAAGAGCATTCATTCAGACCTGAGTCTGGTTCACAAATTGCATTTTCTTAAACTTGAGTAAAGTTTTTATAGTCTCTGAGCTTAAATTGATTGACAGTTATTGGCCAAAGTCATTTTATGGCCAAGCCCAAAGTAAAGGCTATAGAAAATACAACCTGCCCACCATGAGATCATCAAAGATGTGGATTTATGGAGAGAAGAGGAATTAGAGCCAGTAATACAATCAATGGTACACTTCTTGATGACTTCATTATCTTCTTCTAACTCTTTCTTCATCATTTTGATGGGTCCCAACTGAGATGGAAACTCAAATTTCAAAAGTGATTTGGAGGTTCTGTACAGTGTCAACCTGTTTGAATATATTCCCCAGAATTCCTTTTCCTGTTCCTAGTGTCATAGGTGGGAATTACCATGAAAGAAATTTGTTCTCATTTGGAAGGGCAGTGTAGGATCATTGGGCACTTGTGGATCATGATCTGGTTGGCATGGGGCAGCAACCAAGCCTTGTATTTTCCATCTTATGTTAGATATCCTCCATCAACCTCTCTGAATCTTGTCCCAGTTATGCATGATAGAAAGCACCAGTATGACCTGCTTTATTAAGTCTGGAAGCACAAGTGTGACCAGGTTCATTTTCATGGGTTCCAGTTTGTCTTTGCTCCCTCACTTTATGTCCATCTTTCTTTCTGATTGACCACTGGAAGATAGATTATGGATTGGCAAAATTCATTTATTTTTTCATTCATGTTTTTATTATTTATTCATAGATTTACTGAACATCGGCTATTTGATTATCTCCCTGCTCTGAATATAAATGTCTATAACATGACTTCTATACAGTAGGGTTGTGCCCTGAAGATGTTTACGGTCCACTGACAGGGAAGGAATAAAGAAAGGATTATAGGGAAATACAGTGACTTCTATTATAAAGAAGCACTGAGTGCCATACAGATAGAAATGCAGAGTACCTCAAGTTCCTTGGGGGAATTAAAGATTGTCCCAAGAGGTATCAATCAGATGAACTGAGGTTTGAGGGATGAGTGGGTTTTCACCAGTTGGACGATGGAGAAAGGCTTCAGGAATGTTATCATTATACCTGGGGATGGGGATCCATTGCTGATATGCTTTTAAGTGTTTGACTAATGGAAGGAAAATGATAGCATGCTTCCTTACTAAAGTCTTTATTCAAGTTATGACTTCCAGTGTCTTTGAAGAATGTTTGGGATGATTTAGCAAGAACATGTGTGCTTCTACACTCCCATTGTGTAGATAAATCCCTTTTTCTTCATTTCCTATTTACAATCTAGAGTGTCCTATGGGAACAGAAAGAAATGTCAGGTATTGAAACCACAATGACATCAGTATCACAGGTTCAGTCATTGCGGATTATAGATCCAAGGGATCCTGATCCATATATCCCTTGGCCACCAGTGTGGAACAATAGCTACCACGTGACTTGTGTTACCTGACATTTAAGATAGGAGTACTTCCTTCAGAAAGCATGACTACCCTACTATCCTGGGACATGCTTTCTGGCAGGATACCAGAACCTCCATCTCCACACAACTGGTCGTTCATTAATCAAGTTTTCTCTCTTATATTCAACAATTCTTGTCTAATTTGGCATTTTCCTCCACCCCTTACAGCTATCCTCAACCATGGATACTCCCACCATGCTATTAGAGTCAGCCCCCTCCAAAGCATGCAGAGAATGCTCTGAGCCCATCTGGAAGACATACTCATGAATTTGTTTTGGCTTTTACTCCTGTTTTTCATTTTTCTCTCTCTTTCTAGCAGTATAATTTGGACAAATTATTTAAATTATTTGAATTTAAATTCTATTTTCTTATGTTAGGATATAATATTTGTATAACAATTATGCTTATATCATTGGTTTGTTGGTAGGGTGATAAAAGTTAATAAACATAATGTGTTTAGAACAGGGTCTGGCTTATCTGGTGAAGTATTTATAAATATTAGTAGTTACTGTCAAAACTCTTCTCATCTCCATCACTTTTTGTCCTCTTGTTTACTGTGTTCATTGACATCGCTGGCCCATAACAATGGAACACCACTGACAAAGCAGTAAATAACTATAGATATAAAAGAATGCAAACTCTTCTAGTCCTGAAATACAATCTGTCTGGTGAGAAAAAAAAAAGGACTAATTAACTTCAGAGAATAAGCTGTGATGCCATTCTAGTTTCCTGGGGAAGCACCTGTTATATTTTTTTAATTGGTGACTTCTCTTATCTCCCTTGTCCTCTCCAAGATGTACTGCACTTGTAGAAGTTCTTAGAGACCAAATATTCTGTGAACATAAAATATTATGGCATCAATAATGGCTCTAACCTAGAAGGAAACAATCAATGTGAAACCTAGTATTAAATCAGAGCTGTGTGACTGAAGGTGAAGCAGAAAAGAGTCTATAAACTGTCAAAATAATGGGTTTAACCAAAAGAGAAACCACATGATGAGAAAGCTTATAGTGGTGCAGAGGTTGAACTGTGGAGAGAGAGAAAGAGAGAGAGTTTAAGAAAAGAGAGAGAGAGAGAGAGTGTTTTACTGATGATGAGGCAAAGCATTTGCTAAGATGGGTGGAGGGGGAAGCAGGAGGAAGCAGCAAGAAGTGTTTAAGTGAGAACTGAAAATTTCAAAGTCATTTGTGGAAGTGTAAAAGAAGAAGGAAGCCATGGATTTCCTAGAAATCAAGCTGAGAGGAATGAGCAACAAAAGTTCAGGCAAACAGAGGAAGGCAGAGAGGAGATCAAATTGGAGGCAGCCTCAGATCCACAGGGAGGTTTAAAAGTGAAAAGTGCAGAGTAAAATTAACATAGAAAGCCAGCTCTGAAATTTCAAAGACTAAGGTGCTTCAGAGACAAAGGAAGATGGCTTTAAGAATCCATGAAAGAAAAAGCATATGGTGGAGAGAAGGATTTGTAAATAAATAAAGTTATGAAAAGAACTGAGAAATAATGGTTTCATTCAACAATATTTATTGAGTGCCTATATTGGGCCATATGTTGAGATCCATGCTGGAGCTGGAGAGATTAAACAGCAATGACACCCACCATCATCATCATGATTATGGTCCTCAAATATGGGCTATGGCTAGTGATGCACAGCCAAAACCATCTACATTTCCATTGGTTTTACAAACAATATTTTATTTGATCCTCAGAATAGCCCTGTGGGCATAGAGGGCAGATATTATTATTTTAATTTCACACACGAAGAAGTGCAAGCTCAAGGCGATGAGGCTAAGGTCCATTTGGCACCAAGGCCAAATGCACAGTAGGAGTAGAGACCCAGCCTCCTGAGTCCTGATCGTGTCTAGTCCAAAAGGCTACATTGTAATGGGCTACATTTGTGCTGATTAAATCTGGACTATTTTCTGAGATACTTATAAATCTGTATTTCTTTCTTTTTTTAACTTCTAAAATATTATTCTTCTAAGAAGCCTGAGGCATTTTACACATTTTACATTCTGATTCATTCAATCCTCCTTGGGAAACAAAGAATGACACATAATTCCCAACTGGTAGGTGCTTAATGGAAAAAACAGAAATACAACAATTTACATTTCCTTATAAGAAAAAGCTTCTGACCTCCTGGTAGGAAAGCAAATGTAAATTAGTAATGAAATGAGGTTAGAAACAATAATGAATTCAGAACATAATGAAAGAGTCCCAAGGAAAAACTGGAAATATTTGTTTTCAAAGCTATTTGCTCAAATGGTCCCAAGGACAAGAACATGAGCACCAGACTTGACCACAAGGAGAAGTCAAATAAACAGGATCAGGGGAATGGCCAGGCTGGACATCATTCTGAAAAAACGGTCTTCACAATATGGCCAATGTTTTCTCTTCTTGTAATCGCATTTTTCATGTCATGCATCAATTAATTGATATGGTGTGTCACAAGCTCATATTTTCAAGGTTCTATGATTGGGAGTGTTGTCCTCTTAAATGCATGTTTGTTTTCACATGATTTAGTCTGTAATTTGTTAGAAGAACTAGATGTTGTGTTTTCAGAAAAGAAAGCAACACAAACCTTAATATAAAATACCTTCATTTTCTAAAAGCTCCTGCTTTGGCTGACTTCATTTACCTGCAGGGTCAGTATGAATCTCAATTCCTGCTTCCCTTCCTCTCCTTCACTGATCATCCATCCCTCCCTTTGTGGGAAGCCTGGGATCTTTGGATTTCTGCCTTGTTCTTCTGTGCCTGTGGAGAGGCATACGGTCTTGGATCAATGGGCAGTTGGGAACATGGTTTAGTGGTAAGGGGAAAAGAAATGAATTTAAGCTGGGATCTTTAGTTTTAATTCTCAATGAATACATGTGAGTAAAGAAACTTCCAGATTTTCCTTCTGAATGACAGAGATTTCATACAGTGAGGCTGAAAAGAACAAAAATTCCTTAGCTAACTTTATTTCCAAAGAGTCTGCCCAATTTCTAAGTGTCTCTGTGATTCTGGATTCCATCCAGGCCCCAATATGGCACCTCCAGGCTAAAAAGAAAAAAGAAATTTCAGTGGCAGGCTTGTCCCAAAGGGGAAGGAGTTCCAGAAATGTGACAAGATTTCTGACAATTTCTTTGGGAAGAATGTAAGAACTTTGAACATGTCTGTAATAAGCTTACAAAGGAAGGATTTGAATGTCTAATTGCTTTTGGCCTTGGTAGGGTTTATGTCCAAATGTGCAGAGACAGGTGGCAAAATCCCACCTTCACGACCTTCTCATTCCTTCTCCGGAAAGGGATGGTCGCTTTGGACAATTCCATAGCACTGTATCTCGGAGAGAAAGAGCAGCAGAGAAGGGGAGGGATGTGGAAGGTCTGGAGCCCTGGAAAAATAGAGTGTGTTGCTGAAAGGACTGTGGCCTCACTGACAGCTTATTCAGAACAAAGTGTTTATAAATAACTACCCTTTGCCTAGTGCACATAATTGGTGGACAAAGATGGAGAGCCTGTCACTGCTGGAAACAATGCCACTTAGCTGAGTTGTCTGAACCTGATTGAGGGAGCACATGGACTCTTGAAAGAGACAGGTAACAAGCTTGACTCTCAGATATATGCTTCCTTCCCCCAGCTGCTCCGACTGGCCGGAGGGAGAATCTCAGTGACCACCTGGAGCTCTGGGAGTCTCCTGCCAGTCATTCTTCAACTTCAGCTGGGAACAAATGGTTCCTTCTAAAACTAGAAGGGTTCAAAGGGAGCAAGAACTTGGGCACACAGCACTGCCCAGAGCCACACAATTCTCCAACGGAAATCTGTATTTATCGTTCTCTGATTTGAAAGACAAAATAATCCATCTCTTCTTTTCCTTAGCGTGAGGGTTAATCTGGATTGTCAACTTGATTGGATTGAGAGACACCCAGGAAATGCTAAGATTAAGAGACCTCTGCCTGTGTCTATGAGGGTGACTCCAGAGAGGTTGGCGTGTAGAACAGCAAACCAAGGGGGAAGACTCATCCTGAATGTAGGGGGCACAGTGAATAGGCTGCGGACCCAGATGGAACCAAACGCAGAAGAAAGAAGCTGAGGCAGATGGGAACTCCATTCTCCTTGAGTAGGTATGGCTTTTGCTGTTCCCATTGCCTGAGGACACCAGACACACACTCCTTCACCCTACCAATGTGAACACTCACCAGCTCTTCTTCAGGAAGCTTCCAGGTCTTTCGTCTCAGATTCAGACTGAATCTTTGGTCCCTGTGTTCTGAGGTTCCAGTTTCTTGGACTTGAACAGCTATTGGTTCTTCAGTTCTGCAGCCTGCAGACACTGTTGTGGGACAATTTGGCTACTCAGGTAAGCCACTAACTCTTCTTTCATAATCACACATGCATAACCATTGGTTCTGTGCCTCTAGAGAACACTTAGGAAACATGTTTAATTCTTTCCTAGAGCAACAGGACATTTCTGCGTGTATTTACTCAATGGTCAGCATCTGGTGAAGATGAGAGAGGATTTAGGTCTGAGAAACAAACAGAGTCAAACATCTTTACCTGCCTTCCCCAGACCACAAGTTAGGGCTACAGAGTTCGATGGAGTTATGTGGTGAAGTAGAAGGTAAGCAAAATCGTTGCCATTAACCAATACACTGATATCTAGAAAATCCCTTTGACTGAGAAGAAAACCCAGGGATGAGAAAGAGAAGACAGGAAAAGAAAATGAGAAATACTGTGCCCATGATGTAGTAGATGCTTCTTGCTCCCCACAGACACAGCATTCCTTCCCCCTGCTGCCTGGAGTGTCTCCTGCTGACTGCTAATGTCCGAATGGCTCTAGGGGGATTGCCCTCACATTAAGAAAGATGCCTCACCCAAGGCCACACCCATTCTTGGGACAGCCTCCATCTAGCAGCTGCCAATGTGGGGGTCCAAGGCTAGCACCGTTGCTTTCATTCAGATCAACACTGGAGAGCTGATCCAGCTCTAGGACTCTCTATGCAACTCGCCGAGGCCTTTGTTGAGACTGCATTGCCATTTCCCTCCTCCCTCCAGTCAGTGACACCTCCAGCCCCTTGTGACTCTCACATGCACAGGGACAGGCCATTTTTGCTTCAGCTGGGCACCAGATGAAATAATTGGCTTGAGGTAAGGATCCAATGATATAAGACATGCAATCGTCTTCACCGGGGAAAGGTGTTTGTAGGAGCCCATCCTGATTGAAAGGACAAAATATTTCAATCTTCCAAATAATGCTGGCATCTTGCACTACAAAATATAATATGTGTGATGTCTTCATGTGGGGGGGGGAGTGGTATGGACAGCTATGTATACTTAAATTCATGGAACTTAAAAAGGTATATGCTGTGATTCTAGTATAACTTGTATTTCCAACATATGTGTGTGTCACCATCACTGGACTGTGAAGTCAGTGAGAGAAGGGATTGTGACTTATTTTTTTTTTTAAAGAAAGAGTGGGAGAGAGAGAGAGAGGAGAGAGAGAGAGAGGAGAGAGAGAGAGAGAGAGAGAGAGAGAGAGAGAGAGAGATAATTTTTTAATATTTATTTTTTAGTTCTTGGCGGACACAACATCTTTGTTTGTATGTGGTGCTGAGGATCGAACCCGGGCCGCACGCATGCCAGGCGAGCGCGCTACCGCTTGAGCCACATCCCCAGCCCAAGGATTGTGACTTATTTTATATCTTGGCATTTGTGTCTGAGATCAGGGTCTGGCAATACAGTTGTTCAATATTTGAAGTGAACCTAAAGACAGCTCTTTTTCCTTGTTTATTCTTGAACATCAGTGACCTTTCCAATTACCTTCCTTTGACTGAATCTTCTCCAGGTCAGGGACCATTCGCATCCTCCACTGGGCTACAGCCATTCATTATTTTAACAGTTACTTTTCAGGCATCTCTGATCTTTGTCTTCATGGAACTTACATCCTAGCAGAGACTACAGAAAAAGTATTGCTATATAGTCACAGTAGTGGTAATCCCTCTAAACGTATGCAGCCCTTATAAGGAGAGGTTAAAAGAGTGAGACTTGAGTGAATCTGGGAGCTCATCAAAGACTTATCTTGAGGAATGATTCTTGAGGCTGAAGAGTGAGTAGCATCAGCCTGAAAGGAAGGGGAGAGGGAAAAAAAAAAGCATTCCAATCATATGTGCACTTTGGGAACCTAGGTATGTGTCCAGGGCATAGGAAATACAGGGGATTTGGCTTCAGGATGCACTGAGATGGGAAAAAGACCACTCAAACAGATCATGCTTTTGGATTTTATTCCAAGGTCAGAGGTGAGTCACTGAAAGATCTTAAACAAGAGATAGGTTCTTAAAGTATTAGGTTTTTTTTGCTCTTATATTAGCAGGGTCAAGAAGAGATCTGAAGACTAATTAACAGGCTACTGAAGTTGTCTTAAGAGAAAGCTGAAGTAACTTGAAAGAGAGTGGACTTTTTTAGAACTATTGAGAAGTGAGTAAGTGAGGATTCGGAGACTGATTGGACTGGAGAGGAATAATTTGAAGGTAAACACAACTGAATCCACTGTCCCTCAAGTAATTGTGAACTTCCAACACAGAAGTTCTTGTGGAAATGATACTATTTTACCATCCAAGGAACAAGTATACATTTTTTTTTTCCATCTGAAAAGTATTCTTTGCAATGAGATAGACTTCAGCTTTGGAGTGTCTTACAGGGCTTGGATTCACATAAGGGTGAACAACAACAACAACAATAGCCTGTTGGGTACAAGAATATTATTGCGTTGGCTTATGTTCTATTGAGGCATGGACCTTATGTGACATAGCCACATTTTAGCCATATAAAAGAGAGCGCAACCTCCTTCTCATATTACTGGCTAGAGCCACAGAAGATAGCTGGAGAATGGCAAGCTTTCAGTTCTAATTTTTCATTTAAGAAATGATTCAGCTCTTGTCTTGCTTTGGTGTCACTTAAATTATGAAAGTCAAGAGGAGCAAGAATGAAATTCTACTCCCTGTCATTGAAATTCGTAACCTTTACCACCCCAAACATACAACTTCCCCGGAAAGTGTTAGAAGCAGGTCCTGAAAGTTGCCACTCGATTTCTCTGTGACCACAGTGAGAGGAACCATACAGCACAAGATAAATATGAACAGGTTGACCACAGCTTCTTACTCCCAACCCTCTGCAATGAAGCCTTGACTCGGGTAATGCATATATTAATTTGACAAATGTTTTTTGAACAAATTATACACATGTGACAATTTATGAATCAGCACATAACATGTATGAGTACAAGACTAAAAGGGAATAATCAATAACAACTGCAGGAACTTGCCTAGAGCTGCCCAGGAAAAGGGGGATAAAAATAAAAATAGCTGTAATTCTTCAATCCTTCACTAAACAGCTGGTAATATAAGAAGATATTCAAAGGGAAATGCCCAAGTCTTGAACTGTAAGGCCTGGGAAACCTCAGCCTCAGTTTCTTCATCTGAAAACTGCTCATACTAATTGAATCGCCATAGAACTTTCAAGTTCTACTTCTGGGATTCCTTATTTTACTGGGAGGTTAGTCTTTTTCTCATGACATATTAAGGCTCACATATTCCAGGGAATCTACCTCGCTGAGAGGCAAAATAGCTTTGGGCCTTTTTTAACCCATTACCTCCAATCCCCAGAAGTTTCTGGCAAAGACTTCACAATAAATGAAATCACACTGCTCAAAGTAAAGAGATAAAGTATTGTTTCTTTCTATTTTAATCAAAACACAACTTCATCAGGATATGGTTTAGAAACAATGACTTAAAGTTTAAGTCTTTGCAAGCAATCTTTTTGCAAGAGTGCACACGGTAAAGTGGTGATAATTGAGTCAAGGAAAAATTCTGTCATTCCTTCTGAGGACATTGCTGACATAGCTAGAGCACACCTGGGAGGCACACAGTAAATGCCCATCAACCATGAAAAATGAAACTCTTCAGGAACAACAAGGAATGAACCTGTACTTCCTCTGCTGGCAAAACCTGGGGCGTGGCCTGGAGTGACCTACTCTCCCAGTGGGGTGGGGACCTGCCTAGAGAAAGTGCACATGGGACACCAAATCCAAGGGCAAGTCCCCGTTGTAATTGTTTCTTAGAGCAAGTTTCCAGAAAGAAGTTAAAAGAAAGCATTCCTGATTTTCCATTTCTCAGTGCTTTGGAATTGACTTTTCCTCATTTGCACCAGATGCTTAAACCCCAAGACTGATTTTCATGACATCATGTTAAATTAACCTCTCGTGTAAGGAGACCACTTTCTGTAATGCAAAGATTGGAAGCAAACAAAACAGAACCAATATTTCCGCGGCTATATGTAGGCCAGGACTTAGCTTCCACCATAGGCCCATCTGCCTCAGGACTGAATCTTATCTGATCATTTCCATGGCAACAGCTGTGGGATTAGAATAGGATGAAGGTTTAGGAAGAGTCGCTGGAATTCAGGCCTAGACGAGTGAGGATTATTTAACTACACACTTGTGTTGCCATGGAGACGCAAATTTACAAATCAGGCAGGATTTTTGCTGCTCAGTAGCGCAGTATTATATTCTTAGGGCTGCTTCAAATCCCTCAATTCCATCTTCTCTCCCTTGGGGGGGGGAATATCCCACTGGACACAATTTAATTATTCCCCAATACTTTCTATTTTCATTTTTAGGGCAGAAATATAGATAGGCTAAAACCTAAGTAATTGTTAGGACCTAAATACTAAGTAATTGTTCTTAGCATGCATTTCAGGTTTTTTTGTTTTTAAGTGAAATTTGGCTTAAAGAAAAAGAATCTCAAACGTGATAGGGAACATACTCATGCAGAGTCAATTAAACCTCATACGAATCCGAACCAAAATTATGCTAATTAAAAATATTTATTATTATGATGATATTTAACATTTCTAGTAGCATTAGATATCCCCAGACTTCTAGTTCATTTTATAGCAAATTAATGTCAAGAAATCAGCAATAACTCGTGTTTAACCATGATTAGGATTGACAAACCACTTTTACCATTATGAATTGATTTCACACTTTAAATACATAAAATTTTTATTTAAAAATATTTAAAGAGTGGTTAAGAAAAGCAACAATCTTACATCACAGCTGAAGCCACATCCCTTCCAGTTATATCAGAGCATTTGCCATAAACAGAAAAGCTCACAATATGATTCTAGCCATCTTTTTGTTGTTTCCCTACAAACTCAAATATAGTCATTTAGGCCAGGGATGATGGTGTGCACTAGCAATCTCAGCATTTTGGGAGACTAAGCCAGGAGGATCACAAATTTGAGGCCAGCCTAGTGTTAAAAATATCTAGTTGCTCCAAAGTGGCTGGGAAAAGCAAACTTTCACTCCCTCCAGAAGGAGCATGCTAGTAGAATCTGTCCAGCAAGGGGCCAGGGTGGGCAGTCCTCCTGTTTATATTTGTAAGGCAGCACTGCCCTTGACCCTGATTGGAGGAGCTCTGGGTTACAATCTATGCGATTAGGCTAATTTTAAAATTGAGGCGGGCAAAGGGAAGGGCTATAATTAAAATGGCTACAATTGGATACAATTAAGGCTATGCTCTGAAAATGGACCCCCAGACTTTTTATTTCTCACACTGGGCCATTTAGTCAGACCCTCAGCAAGAATCCATCTCAAAATAAAAATAAATAGAACTGAGGATGTAGTTCATTCGTGAAGCACCCCTGGGTCAATCCTCAGTAGCAAAAAAGAAAAGAAAAAAGTTATTTAATATTTTTCCCACCTACACGTTCTCCCTCCCCACCTCGGTGGGTAAAAATACTCAAAGCCTCACACACAGCTACCTCCGCCCTTTGAACTTATCATTCCACCAGCTACAGAAGTCAGTGCCTTCACAGGGAGTTGTCAGAAGTGACTTTCCTCAAGGTGAAGCAGGAATACAAAGACAGACCTGGACCATCAGTCAGAGAATCATAAAGTCAGAACATGAGCTGACATGGCCCTTTTTTGGTACATTGTTAATGGGCCATTTGCATTTTGATTGTGTCTCTGGCAGGAGTCATGGAGGCCTGGCTGTCAAGAAGGAAACTGCAGAGAACAAAGCAGAGCAAGCACCTTCTCCGGAGGAGCAAGGAATGCTGAGCCTGAAACAAATCACTGCAGCATCTGGAGGACTTCAGCTTGAGCAGAGCTGGGGCGTGGTCAGGGCTGGGGCATGGAGATTTTGAAACACGCAGCTTTCTCAGCCTTGGAGAATGGGCTTGGATGTGTGAGGGCATTATTTTGCAGGACTACCTGGTTGACCTTTATCAAGATTCAAGGGCACATGGCTTTTAATCCATGAAGGCTTCCTAATAATGATCCTGTGCCAATATGCAAAATTTTAAATTTTTTGTGTAGTATGTAGTTGTGAAATATATAAAACAAAAAACACCCACATTTGGAGACAACCTGAGTATTTCTTAATAGGGAACTGGTGATAAAAAAAATATGGCAGAAAATAGTCAACAAACATTGTGCTGCTGTTATATAAATTAGAGTAGTCTATATGTGCAAACATGAAATGATCTCCGAAATACAGCACTAAATGAGACGAAGGAGATGCAGAATAGTGTGTGATCTAATTTGTGCAAACATACAGGCATCATAAAGACATAATATGTAAATAATTTCTAGAAGAATTCATAAAAATGTTGACAGCAGTTACATCTAGAGAGAGACAGTGGTTCATAGAAAAGAGGGGAACATTTATTTGTCTTTTGACACTTTTTAGTACTCACACTTTTAAAAATGTGCAACATGTATTCTTTATTTGTAAAAATTAGTTTATTAGAAAATAATGGAAGGGAAGGGATTGAACAGGTGCAGCAGATGAAGAAAAGGTCAGGGAGGGTAAGGAAATAAAAGATAAAAAGGAAAGAGAAACAAAGGACTACTTCAATTGGCAGGAGTAAAATGATCTTTATAGGAAATTTTAAAAATTAAACAGCTTTGTTGACATATAATTTACATACCATAAAATTCCATACCATCTTAGAGTGTAGAGTTGCATGGTTTTTAAGTATATTTATAAAATTATGCAATCATCACCATAATCTAATTTGAGAACATTTGCATCCCTTGGAAAGAAACCTCTTACCCATTAGCAGTCGCCCCTCATTCTCTGCTCCCTTTACACTCATTCCTTGGCAATAAGTAATTTGCCTTCTGTCTCTATAGATTTGCTTATTCTGTACATTTCATAAATAGGATTTATACAGTGTGCGGTCTTTTGTGACTGACCTTGTTCACATAGCATAATGTTTTAAGATTCACCCATGTCATTCAAACCATGTATGAGTACTTCACTTCTTTTTATTGCTTAATAATATTCTACCATATAAACTTACCATCTTAGGCTCCATTAATAAATTGATAGACATTTGGATGGGTCCCATTTGTGTACTACCATAAATAATGACCATTCATATAAAATCAAATTTTTATTTAGATGTTTTGTTTTGCTTTTTTTTCCTCTTGGGTAGATACCTAGAAATGGCTAGATAAAAAGATGTCTATCCTGAATGAAGTGAGATGAAATCTTAGAGTAGTTTTGATTTGCATTTCTCTAATTGCTAGAGATGTTGAACATTTTTTTCATATATTTGTTGATCAATTGTATTTCTTCTGTGAAGTGTCTGTTCAATTCCTTATCCCATTTATTGATTGGATTTTTTTGATGTTGAGTTTTTATATATCCTAGAGATTAATGTTGTATCTGAGGTGCATGTGATAAAGATTTTCTCCAATTCTGTTTCCTTTGCTGAGAAGAAGATTTTTAGCTTGAGTCCATCCCATTTATTGGTTCTTGATTTCACTTCTTATGTTTAGGCAATTATCAAGAATACAAGCAACAATAAATGTTGGCGAGGATATGGGGGAAAAGGTATACTCATAAATTGCTGGTGGAATTGCAAATTGGTGCAACCATTATGGAAAGCCATATGGAGATTCCTAAGAAAACTTGGAATGGAACCACCATTAGATCCAGCTATCCCACTCCTTGGTTTATACCCAAAGGACTTAAAACCAGCATACTATAGTTATGTAGCCACAAAAATGTTTATAGCAGCTCAATTCACAACACCCAAACTATGGAACCAATTTAGATATCCTTCAATAGATGAATGGATAAAGAAAATGTGGTGTATATACAGAATGTAATATTACTCAACCTTAAAGAAGAATGAAATTATGGCATTTGTAGGTAAATGGATGTAGCTAGAGAATATCATGCTAAGAGAAATAAGCCAATCCCCAAAACCCAAAGGCCAAATATTTTCTCTGATATGCAGGTGCTAATTCACAATGGGGGGGAGATGCTAGAGAAAAATAGAGGCACTTTGGTTTAGGAAGGGGGAGTGAAGGGAGGGAATGGGGTATAGGGGTGGTAAGGATAATAGGATGAATCAGACATTATTACCCTATGTTCATACATGACTATCCAACCAGTGTGATTCTACATCATATACAGAAGAATGAACAGTTATACTCCATTTATGTATGATATATCAAAATGCATTCTACTAATTAGGAGAAATAAAAAATCTTTAAAAAAACATAAAATCAAGTTTATCTTTCTTTGCAATAAAACATTACTCTATTGGGGTTGGGGAGGTGTCTATCTAGGACCGTAAAAACCTGCCACAAAGCTTTCCAAAGAGAGTGTTTTTGTTACATTTCTACCAGGTTTGTATGAGTTCTGGTTCTTTTCATGTATTTATTAACCTTTTGAACATCTTTAAGTCTGTTCAGATCCTCTACTCATTTTTAAAATGGGTTACTAATCTTTTTATTATTGACTTGTAAGAGTCTCTACATAAAATATCTATGACTTGCAAGTATTTTCTCCCATTCTATAAGTTGTCTTTTCACCTTCTCAATGTCATTATTGATGAAACTTTTTGGCTTTGATGAAGTCTATTTATCATTTTTTCTTTATTATTTGTACTTTTGTGTCTTATCTAAGAAAATATTGCCTAACAAAGTCATGGATATTTATGCATATGTTTGCTTATTTTAGTGTGTTTAACTTTTACACTGAGGCTTATGATCCATTTTGAATTAATTTTTGTTTAAGGAGTAGGAGAGGGATCTAACTTCATTATTTTGCATAGATATACAGTTGTCTTTGCACTATTTGTTGAAAAGTCTCTTTTCCTTCCATTAACTAGGGAAGTCATCTATGCTTGGCCTTTTCTTTGTGGGTATTTTTTGGTTATTAATTCAAATCTACTTATTGTAGATCTATTCTGATTTTTTTCTTCTTGAGTAGGTATGTAGAATTTTTGTATGTAATTGCTTTTACTTCAAATGCGAAGTACTAAGGGATTTGGGGAAGTGAGGAAGGAAGAAAATTGGAGACTCAAAAGAATCCTAAATCTATGTTACACATTTGGGGAAAAAAATCTTATTTTCTCTGATGTGTATGTCCCCAATCCTGTGTGTATAGGAATGAGGTAGTTGAAGTCCCTCATTAAAGCTAAAATTCAAGAAAATAAGAAACATGGGTTCTTCATAGCATTTGCAGCCAGATGTATAGTGATTGCTCTGAAAGAATCCCCTTAAGAATGGGGGTAGCATTTAGAGAAGAAGGTTTTATTTACCTACTAAAAAGCAGGGAAACTTATAAAAGCCATCTACTTGCAGGAAGGCGGAAAAGAAGCAATCTTATTACAGATGTTTGATAGATCAAACATTCATGAAAGCTAGCTGCTCTCAACTTCTTGCAGTTTTGTAGTCTTGAGAAATAGCCTCAGGAATATAAATAGTTATCCATACAGAAATATTTTTGATGAAACCCTGCTGTCATGAACAGCTTTGTGCAACTAACTACTAATATAGAGACTGAGAATACTTTTTAAGTGGTGCAGGAGCTGTGATTCAAAGAAAGTGATCTATTGTGAATCAATTTGCAATGTGGAATCTCATGGAATGCTAGATGAAATCGAAAGGCAGCTTGCATCTTGTTGGCAAGATAGAATAATGAGATTCGGCTATAGTCAGAGGCATTTCCCTGTCAATTCCTTGAATAAGTGCCTGCTCATGCCCCTGTGGGGGCATTTGTCATGAAAACCAGGTTCAGGCTACAATGACATCTATGTGTAGTTTGCTGGGGACATATCATGCCATACAACGGAAGATTCCATCTCATAATGGCTTATACATTTTCTCAACAAAACATTTTGGATATCATTATGAAGCCTAGAGAAAAGGCCCTCCTTAGATGTAGATGAGTGAACATTGCTGTCAATATTACAGTCTCCAGATCCCATCCAGATTAACAGCTGTGCCTAATGCTGACATCATGTATCCTGTGGTTGACCCAGGACACTCAGCAATAACAGGAAGGTACCTCTAGAAGACCTGGCATAGGGAAATTCCTTTTAACTGATCTCTTCCTGGTGCCATTTGAATAAAATAAAATGAAATTACATTTCCTTTTCTTCATTTCTTGTTCCATTTTCTTTGATCAGTCACTGTTGATCTCCCTTGTAAGTAAAAACACTCTGAGTGTGGTAAGAAAAGCTTGTTGACCTCCCTTTGTGTGGTTTAATTTGGTACCATACCACAGTGAATATTTTTAAAGAAAGTTTTATATGTGGTAGGGGGAGTGTTTGATGCCATGCAAAATTTTAATAAGACCAGAGAAATAAATTCAAGCCATTTATTGTACAACACTGTGACTGTAGTTAATCACAATGTGCTGTAATCCGGAAAATAACTAGTAGATTTTAAATATTCTCACTACCAAACAAAATGCAACTATGTGGCTTAATTTAGCCATTCCACAGTGCACTCGTCATTTTAAAACGTCGGGTACACAAAAAACTAACAATTTTTATTTGTCAATTAAATGAATAAATTTTTAAAAACATGTGCTTGACTAAGCTGAGTGCCCACCAGCTGAAGTCTGTGGGAGCCTCAGAAAGATGGGATTATATTTTTCAGACAACAGCCTTCACCAGATGCCCATGACCCTGAGTGATTTCCATTGACTTAATTGTTAGGGAATCAGAGGGCACTGCTAGATCCCTAATTACTCTTCAGTATGGTTTCCATTAGTAATGCTTGTTCGTGTGTGTGTGTGTGTGTGTGTGTGTGTCTCAGAAAACAGGATAGGGAGAAAGACATCTGCTATAATTTGAGCTCTGTCCCCAAATTTATATTTTGGTGGAAGTGGTGATGCAGCCCAGTGGCAGGATGCTTTCCTGGCATGGGAGAAGGCCTGGATTCAATCTCTAGTGCTGCAAAAAAAAATTTTAAAGTCTTATTTTGAGTCTAATCCCCAGTACCTCAGGATAGATTTCATTTGGAAAGAGAGTCATTGCAGATATAATAATTAAATGAGATAATTAAGGGGGCTTTAATCCATTGTAGCAAATGTTCTTCAAAAAGAGGATATTTGTTCACAGAGATAGGCACACAGAGATAGGAAAATGCTGTGAAGAGATACAAAGACAGTCATCTACAAGCAAAGGTAGGATCTGGCTTCTGTTCTTCCCTTAGCCCCCAGAAACAATCAACCTGTTGAAACCTTGATTTTGAATTTCCAGCTTCCTGGGTTGTGAGACTGAATTCCAATGGGGAGGCAGCCAGAGCCTTGTTTGGGGGTTCTTCTTCCTGCCAAGGAGGGTGAAAGCCACCTGAGAAATTAAAGACTAGAAAAATTAGTGAAGAACAACAACAAAAAATAAGAGTCAGAAAGGATAGTTTCAAAAAGGTGGAGCCCCTGATAGTCCAATCCATGCAGGAGCTGGAGCTAGACAATTAGAAAATGGCTCCTGCGGTTTATTTAAGGAGGTGCATCAAAGGCAGGGATAAAATTTCAAGGGTGGAGTCCTGCTCCCTGGTGTCTTGCAGTCAGCAGGTTGATTGGCAATTTGGTAGGTCACACCCATCTCAGAGGGGCTGTGCAGCTACAGCAGGTCACCCCATCTCCGGTGCTGTGTGGGACAAGGCAAAGCGGAATAGAAATTCACAATGTGCCTGGGCAGTCAATCAGAGGAAATGTCCACCGGAAGTTCCCAGACACCAGGTTATTCTATTCACTAGGCTATAATGCACAACACAGCCCACACACAACCCATGGACAACTCAACAAATTTCTGTTGTTTTTTTCCTCAGGTTGTGGTACTTTCTCAGGTTATGGCATCTCTATGGAACTAATGTAACTTCTGGCGCCTTCTGTGCCCTGGTGTCCTTGTCTCTCACAGGAGAGAAGTATGGGAGCTAGCTCTTCTAGAAAAAAACTTTTCTTCTGGGAAAAATGGTTTGAATACCAGTCACCATTTTCTGTACAAAACAAAGCACAGTATCTCTTGCCTCAAGCTGCCTGAGGACTGAATCTCCATCTTTTTTGAAGCATGAAATCTACTTTCTCATTTTCCCAAAGTGTACTTGTGGCCTATCAGCCTCATGCAACACTGTGGAAAAGGAAAGCAGCAATTCCATGGTTACATGATCTTGGGAAATATTGCACAGGCGTTGTGGAGACTGAAGGCTCTGAGAAGTCCCACCGAAAAGAAACCGCTCAGCCTTGTTAAATTCAGTGTTTCCCTATCACATTATAGTTCATGTCCAGGATAAAGATGGCCCCTCTCCCTGTTCTGAAAACAGAGGGATGTCGCAGATAGGAGCCTCATAGCTAATTATAGAGATGGAAATGCAGAGCTGAACCCATGAATCACAAAAAGTTCACTTCCTTAACTTTCCAAAGAAGGCAAAACTTCCAGTTGTCAATGGCTATTTTTCAGTATTCCTAAACTAACCATATCTCCACTGGTAAGCATACTGTCTGCTCTCTGCTGAGCATGCTGAGTTTTGAACACCTGACTGGTGTTGCTATCAGCATCTTCACAGAGACAGTTCTTAGACAAATTCTGGAAGTCTTTTGGAATCCAAGCCAAGCCAAGCTAAGCCACGCCTTTTGCATTCTTTGGTTGGTTGAACATGCTGCAGAGATGTGCTCTTTGGCACATCCATTACAATACCTGTCACTTGGTCTTTTGGCTAAAGTGGTATAATGTGGGGTATCTGAATCCAGGGGAAGAATTTTCTAGTCTAGACCTAAAATGATCAAAGCAATGAGTTTGGGATTTTGCCTGGTGGAGGGTCAATGGAATTTCCTTCCTTATATGTGGCTTTGTACCATCACCTGCTAGAGATTGAAGTCAAGTCATTTTTCCTTGGATAAAGTGCAGTTCAAGGGCCATGTCTTATACCTCCCTTTTGCTCTGATTATTCTTCATGCATGGTGACAGCCATTGTACATGCTCAAAAATTACAGAATCATAGACTTCAGAGATGATCTTTGGGAGAATCCAGTGTGGGGGTTGGGGCAGTGTATGGATGTCTTAAACTTTGGATGTATTATTTTTAGGCTTCCTTGACGTCATGACTAGTCATGCTATGGTGTTCTTAATTTTAGTCTCTGTGATTTCTGCTGAGATCCTTAGCATTCATGCCCCAGGCATCATACTGGTGGTATCCACTGCAGAGATGAATGAGACATTCCTTCCCTCATGAGGCTTGTGCTTCCATGAAGGAGAAAAATGACCACACATTGTGCAAGACATAGGTGAGTATCAGGAGCCTGAAAGCATGGTGGGGAAACCCAAGACCAAAACGGAGAGGGTATAGGAGGACTTCTTAGGACATGTCATGCAACATTCAAGAAAAGCCCTGAAGGACAGTTAATCCTAATGCGAAGAAGAGGGGAGAGGAGTTTTCCAGGAAGAGAGGAGTGTGGGAGGGAAGGCTTAAAAGCATGAAACAATGTAGGGCCTTTAAGGACCCATGCACCAAACGGCTGCTGCTGGAGCACAGCACTGGAAACTGGGGGGAGGGGGGAGGGGAGTGCGTGTGCTTGCTTCCACTTGCAGTGAGTGGTGCTTTTGGTGATAAAAACATCTCACATTGGACATTTTCTAAAAAACAATTGTTTAAAAATGTGCTTATACCCTATCTTCTCACAGGATTATTATAGGTTTTAAGTCCCCATAGAGAATTCCTGAACTAGCCATATGTGCCATCTGTAAGTACGTGCTAATTTTAATTATTAATTTCAAGACATGCTAGTGAGTTATATTGGATACTTCTTTAGGAAAGAACACTCTGAAGCTCTTTGCCTAGATCCTATTTACTTTTTCTTTCTTTTTTCTTTTTTTTGCCAATATAAGTTCATTCCACATAAATGTTTTATTTTTTTCTCAAAAGGTATATAAACATTTAAACAGTGTAAGTATTTAATCAAAATATTATTTCTGCCAAGACTGACTGATTGATTTATCCAAGCATGAAAAAGATCTCAATAAAGCATCTCTCTGATGAGTCATTTTTCCCCCTTGAATTCCACAAAAATACCTGTTTTAGGAGGAGAGGAGGAGAAATCAAGGCAACAGAGCTGTGTCAACAAATGCTGTCAGTAGTTCTCTAATGAGATTGCAGGTGAAGCCTTGGCTTTGGAGTCAGACAGCTCCAAGTTCAAATCCCACCTCCACACTAACAGGCTGTGAGAGCTTGAATAATTCATCTCTGAACTTCCTTGATCTCATCAATAAAATGATGCTAAAGCTGTTGGGGTTGTTCTGAGAATTAAATAAGTTAATCCCAAAGCACTTACCATTTGTCTGGCACATTTAAGTTTTAGATAAATAAAACTTGTTATTATCAATAATATTATAACTCAACCTGTCTTTGTTGAGATGGAATAAACACAGCAAAATCTAGAGCTACACATCTCCTAAGACATACACTTCAGAGAAAAGATAACAGGAGATAGGATGAAGATGTGCTGTCAGGGACCTGTCAGCCAATTCATTTGGAGTCATCCATTCTTGAGCATTTATTGAGCACCTACTATATACAAGGTACTTTTCCAAATATTGGGGATGTAGTAATGAACAAAACAAGCAACAATTACTACTCTCATAAACCTTGCATTTTAGTGCAGGAAGAAATACAATAAAAACTTGAGTAAATAAAGCATGTAGTATGCCAGATGGTGATAAGTACTATACTGAAAAATAAAGCAAAGAGGGAGGAGTGTGCATGCCAGAGTTTGGAGGAGGGTGTGTAATTTTAAACAGAATGGTCAGTGCCAAAAAGCTCTGTGGAGGTGACTTGGCATTTGTACCCATTCACAGAATATCCTGCTGGGGACCCAAAGTGACACCTACAGCTAGGAGCAGACATTAGGAGCCAGAGGATGGTTATGGGTGATACTCTAGGAACAGTCCTTATAAGGTACTCAGTTGCTGTTTCCCATAGTGGTCTTTTGTTGTGTATTGGGGGTCAGTCCCTTTAGATGTGGGCAGTGTCGCATGCAAGTCATAAATGCCAATCAAACATGTTTGAGACTTGGAGAGGTCCCTGCTGCCATTTGGAGCACATCTGGAAAGGGAGCACCAAATAATAGAGCCAGCACCACAGTGCCAGGGAGCAGCCAGGCACAACACCCTGTGCTGCCGAATTTACTCTTCCACCCAAATCACTCTTCTCTAACAGAAATGGGAAAGGAGGAGCACTAGGCTCTGTTGTGAATTTGTTGGTGGGACTTTTATTTGTGCAAATTTCCCCCTTTCTGAATGGGGAGAAGGTAAAGCAAATGGTAATGCCAGGGAGATGTACTGTGGTCCCTTGCTTCCCAGCCTCACATACAGAAGTGACTTCATCCAATAAAAAATAGCTTTATGACATTCAAAACTGATTTCTTTGCCCAAGATATTACTATTTAGAATGTTACTCAAAACTGTGATCTCTACAGGAACAAAATGTTTAGCAGAAATCTCTGCTCCACGAGAAGGTTAAATTAACAGGCCACGGATTCTTTTCTGGCTTCGCCAAGGGACACTATTATTTATGATCTCCTACTAGGTTCCAAGTATAAAACTTGACACAGCTATCAGTTATTAATTCTTTCAACTACCGGTAACAGAAAGACCAGTTGCCTGTGCATTGAATGATACATTCATTTAATTATGATTGGGTAGAGAGTCCACTCTGGAATCAGGCAAATAATATCAAGAACATGGACTCTAATAGCTCTCTACCCAGCCATCTTTAACCTGTTGGAATATTCAGTTCTTGTTTTACTGTTTATTAGGTGCTGTACCAATCACCATACTGGGCAAGATGAAGGAAAATAATGGACAGCTTCAGCATCTTCTGTCCTTTTGATCAGGAAAGCAAAGATTTCCTACAAGTACCCTAGGCAGACTTCTCCCTATGTCTCCTTGGCCAGGACTGGTATCATGAGATTTAACCCTACTAACTGTGGAGGGTTAAACTTTAGATTCAAGCAATAGGTTGCAAATTTGAGCATGAGAATCATTTAGAGAGTATGCTAGAATCCTGAGTGCTGGACCCACCCCAGACATTCTGATTCAGTAAGTCTGGGGCAGGGCTGAGAATATTCATTTCTGGCAAATTCCCAGGGGATGCTTCTGCTGCTACTTCAAGGACCTACTTTGAGTACCACTGGTGTAAAGGAAGTCTTTTATATCTTTACTGACACTCTGTATTTGCCTTTGCCTGAACTTTTCAATATCTTCTTATCTGTTCTTCCTGTCTTTCATGCTATGCATAATTGCTAGTTTGAGTTTCCTAATCCCATCCCTGATTATATTATCTACTTAAAAATTGCCAGGGGTTGGCATTGCTTAATATTCTTGGAATCTGAGGTCTTTCCTTAAGGAATACCAAAGTGCATGTTTCCAGATATTCAGTGTTAATCATCTATGGTTCATTTATATGTGGCCATTAAATAAGACTTTGTAATGACTCAGTTGTATCAGACCAATCATCTTTTGTGGATACTTATCAAAGCTGGCTAAAACACACAAAAATTAGCTGTGTGAAAATATCATACAGTACCAAAAATAGACAGGACGTCACAGGTCAAAATCTAAGGAAAAAATGGGAAATGCATGGACAAATTCTTCCAAACATTAAGGAAGACAAATTCCCAATGTTATGAAAACTTCCAGAGAATAATAGAAAAGGGAGAGCTTCCTGACATGTTTAATAAAACTAATGTAACTTTGATACCAAACCTGATGAGGACATTTTAAGAGAAGAAAATTGTCTGACAATCTCATGAATGTGTTGGTCAGTTTTGATTTATTGTAACACATATATGAGACAATCACCTTATAAGAAGGAAAAGTTTATTTTGGCTGATGGTTGGGTCTGTGGCAAGGCAGCATATAATGGCAATAGTGTGTGGTGGAGCAAGATGCTCACTCACCTCAGGGTTCCTGACAAACAAAGAGAAAAATAGAAAGGGGCAGAAGTTCTAATATCCTCTTAAAGGTCACATCCTCAATGACTTAACTTCCTTCTCCCAGGACCTGTCTTGTAGATGTTAAACCACCTCCCAGTTGGGGATCAAGTCTTCAACACATGAACCTTTGGGGGACATTTAAGATCTAAACTATAACGAACAAAGATGAAAAATACTAGGCAAAAAAATTTAACAAGTTGAACCTAAAAGTGTATAAAAAGGACAATATATCACACTAAGGTGGAATTCAGTAATGCAAGGTTAGTTTAATATTAACAGAAAAAAGATTTAAAAAATCACTAGATCATATTAGTAGATACATAAAGGTCATCTATGAAAAATGACTTTTAACAAATTGATGAATGGAAGAACACTTAGTTAATTTGATGAAGTATATCCACAGAAAATCTTGCACAAACATCTTATGTAATTTAGAAATAGTGAAGGCTGAATTTGGATATGAAAGAGGATGCCTCAGTAACCACTTAAGTTTGACATCACACTGGAGATCTTAAGAAGTACTAGAAGGAAGTTCAACATACTAACGGGCAGACCCATGTTCAGGCCCCGGCCCAGCCCAAGACTGCCTTGCTGACCTGCACAGGAGCCCAGGCTCAGGGTAGGCCCAAGGTAGGCCCAGGTCCACCATGACTACCAGTAGACCCACATTGAAGCCAAGCCTCGGCCATCACCATAGCCCCCCTCCCATGCTGTAGCCTCCACCTTGTGACAACAGACAGGGCCTAGAAGCAGCTGCATCTCGGAACAGGCATCCCAAAGCCAGTGTAAGGTCCACCCTTTCAGCCCCATCTCTGAAAGAGGTTTCATCCATTTTGGGACACCCCCACTGCTATCTCAAGTTATCTCTGCTATTGCTGCCATCAACTTTAGTTGCAGTAGCACCCATTGTAGGACACTGGCAGGGTCTGGAAGCCCAGCACCAAGGTGGGGTACAGATAATCTGCACGGACACTACAAGATTATATGGTAGAAATTGTAATACCTCAGGTCCACATTGCAAGAAAGGAAGACAGACAACATGAAAAAACAAGGGAGGAAAGTGACCCAAACAGACAAGGATACTACAATAATAGAATCCATGGACAGTGTAGTTGATGAAATGTCAGAGCAAGAGTTAAGAATATACATAATTAAAATGATCTGTGAATTAAAGAATGACCTAAATGAGCAAATACAGTCAACCATTGATCACACCAATGAAGAGATAAGGGAGCAAATACAGGCAAACATTTATCACACCAACAAAGAGATAAGGGAGCAAATACAGATAGCAGAAGATTACTTTAAGAAAGAGAGAGATTCTGAAAATAAAACAATCAAAAACCCTTGAAATGAAGGAAACAATAAACTAAAAAAAAAAACCTTAATAGAAAGTATCACCAACAGACTAGATCACTTGGAAGACAGAACATCAGATAATGAAGACAAAGTATACAATCTGGAAAATAAAGTTGACCACACAGTGAAGATGGTAAGAAACCATGAACAGAACATTCAAGAATTATGTGATAGCATCAAAAGACCAAATGTAAGATTTATCAGGATAGAGGAAGATACAGAGATTCAAATTAAAGGAATGCACATTCTCTTCAATGAAATAATATTGGAACATTTCCCAAATAAGAAGAATGAATTGGAAAATTCAAGAGGCTTACAGGTCATCAAATGTACAAAATCACAACAGATATACACCAAGGCACATTATAATGAAAATGACTAGCATACAGAATAAGGATAGAATCTTAAAGGCATCAAGAGAGGAATAGATCATGTAAGAGAGAGACCAATACATATCTCAGCAGATTTTTTTCAACCCAGACCCTCAAAGTCAGGAGATCCTGGAATAACATAAACCAAGTTCTGGAAAAAAACAACCAAGAATCTTATACCCAGCAAAATTAAGCTTCAGATTTGATAACAAAATAAAACCTTTCATGATAAACAAAAGTTAAAAGAATTTACAGTGAGAAAGCTTGCCCTACAGAGCATCCTCAGCAAAATATTCCAGGAGGAGAAAATGAAAAACAACAATGAAAATCAACAAAGTGAGAAACTACACTAAAGCAAAGGCCAATCAAAAGAGAAACCAGGTCAAGTTAAAAACCAAAAATAAACCAAAATTTCCAGGAATACAAATCATATTTCAATAATTATCCTGAATATGAATGGCCTAAATTCATCAATTAAAAGACATAGAATGATAGATTGGATAAAAAAGAAGACCCAACAATATGCTGCCTTCAAGAGACTCATCTTACAGGAAAAGACATCCACAGACTAAAGGTGGGGAAAAAATGTACATGGATCACATAAACAAGCAGGGGTTTCCATCCTCATATCAGATAAAATGGGCTTCAAAACCAAAGCTAGTGAAAAGGGATAAAAAAGGACATTTTATACTGTTTAAAGGATTCATACATCAACAAGACATAACAATCATAAATATTTATGTCCCAAACAATGGGACATCTATAAACCCTTCTGAAATAGAAGAACCAAATAGACCACAACATAATAATACTGGGTGACTTTAATACACCTCTCACCACTGGATAGATCTTACGAACAAAACTAAACAAACTATAGAACTCGACGATACAATCAATAATGGACTTAACAGACATACGTAGAATATTCTTTGCATCAATGAGTGAATACAGTTTCTTCTCAGCAGCACATGGATCCTTCTCCAAAATAGACCATATGTTATGCCACAAAGCAAGTATTAACAAATACAAAAAATATAGATACTACCCTATATTCTATCTGACCATAATGGAATGAAATTAGAAATCAATGATAAAATTAAAAATTAAAAGTGGAGACTAAACAATACACTATGGAATGATGCATGGATAACAGAAGACATCATGAAAGAGATAAAAATATTCTTAGACGTAAATGAGAACTCTGAAATGATACAACTTATTAAAATCTCTGGGATACTATGAAGGCAATGCTATGAGAAAAGTTCATTAAGCTCATTCATTAAAAGAAGAAAATGTCAACAAATAAATGATCTTACATTACATCTCAAAGTCCTAGAAAAAGAAGAACAAACCAACACTAAAGGTAGTAGAAAACAGGAAATAATTAAAATCAGGATAGAAATCAATAAAATTGAAACAAAAGAAACAATTCAAAAAAGACAAAACAAAAGCTGGTCCTTTGAAAAAAATAAATAAAATTGACAAACCCTTAGCCAACCTAGTGAAAAGGAGGGTGAAAACTCAAATTACTAAAATTTGTGATTAAGAAAGAAATATGACAGCGGACACTACTGAGATACAGAAGACAGAAACTATTTTGAAATTTTATTATCCAGTAAAATAGAAAACCTCGAAGACACTAACAAATTTCTAGAGGCATATGATCAACCAGACTGAGTCAAGAGGATATACACAATTTAAACAGATCAATTTTAAACAAGGATATAGATGACACCATCAAAAAACTAACAACCAAGAAAAGCCTGGGACCAGAGGGATTCATAGCTGAGTTCTACAAGACCTTCAAAGAAGAATTAATACCAATACTTCTCAAAATATTTCATGAAATAGAAAAGAAGGGAACCCTTCCAAACTCATTCTAAAAAGCTAGTATCATCCTGATACCAAAACCAGGCAGAGATGCATCAAGGAAAAAAAATTTCAGACCAATATCCTGATGAGCATTGATGCAAAAATTCTTAATAAAATTCTGGCAAATCACATACAAAAACATTAAAAAATAGTGCACCATGATTAAGTAGGGTGCAAGATTGGTTCAATATATGGAAATCAATAAATATAATTAATAATCACATCAATAGACTTAAAGATAAGAATCATATGATTATGTCAATTGACACAGTGAAAGCATTTGACAAAATACAGCACCCTTTCATGTTCAAAACACTAGAAAAACTAGGCATAGTAGGACACACCTCAACATTGTAAAAGCTATCTATGCTAAACTCAAGGCCAACATCATTCTAAGTGGAAAAAAATTAGAAACATTCCTTCTAAAAACTGGAAGAAGACATGGATGCCCTCTTTCACCACTTCTATTCAATATAGTCCTTGAGATTCTAGCCAGAGCAATTAGATAGACAAAAGAAATTAAAGGGATACAAATAGGAAAAAAAGAACTCAAACTATCATTATTTGCTGATGACATGATTCTATGCTTAGAGGATCCAAAAATTCCACCAGAAAACTTAATAAATGAATTCAGCAAAGTAGCAGGATATAAAATCAATACCAATAAATCAAATGCATTTCTATATATCAGTGATTAATCCTCTGAATGAGAAATTAGGGAAACTAGCCCATTCACAATAGCCTCAAAAAATTAAAATAATTGGGAATCAACTTAACAAAAGAGGAGAAAGACCTGTATAATGAAAACTATAGAATATTAAAGAAAGAAATTGAAAAAGACCTTAGAAGATGGAAAAATTTCTCATGCTCTTGAATAGGCAAAATTAATATTGTCAAAATGGTCATATTTCCCAAAGTGTTACACAAATTCAATGCGATTCCAATTAAAATCCCAATGTCATTCCTTATAGATTTAGAAAAAGCAATAATAAAATTCATTTAGAAAAATAAGAGACCCAGAATAACCAAAGAAAACCTGAGCAAGAAGAATGAAGCAGAGGCATCACAATACCAGACCTTAAACTATATTACAAATCTATAGTAACAAAAATGGCATGGTATTGGCACCAAAATAGATATGTAGACCAATGGTACAGAATAGAGGACACAGAGACAAAACCACATAAATACAATTATCTCATGCTAGACAAAGGTGCCAAAAACATACATTGGAGAAAAGATAATATCTTCCACAAATGGTGCTGGGAGAACTAAAAATCCGTATGTAGCAAAATGAAAACAAACCCCTATCTCTTGTCATTCACAAAACTCAACTCAAAATGGATCAAGGACCTAAGAATTAGTCCAGAGACCCTGCACCTAATAAAGAAAAAAATAGACCCAAAGCTTCATCATGTCAGATTAGGACCCGACTTCCTTAACAAGACTCCTAAAGCACAAAAAATAAAATCAAGAATTAATAAATGGAATCAATTCAAACTAAAAAGCTTCTCACCAAAAGAAACAATCAATTAGGTGAAGAAACAGCCTATATTTGGGGAGCATATTTTTGCCACACACATGTCAGATAGAGCACTAATCTCCAGGATATATAAAGAACTCAAATACTTAATACCAAAATAACAACACAATCAGGGTTGAGGAGCTGAAGAGACACTTCTCATAAAAAGATATATATTTAATAAACAAATATATGAAAAAATGTTCAACATCTCTAGTAGTTAGAGAAATGCAAATCAAACTACTCTAATATTTCATCTCATGGCAGTCAGAATGGCAGTTATCCAGAATACAACAATGAATGTTGGCAAGGATGTGGGGGAAAAGGTACACTCATACATTGCTGGTGGGACTGCAAATTGGTGCACCCAATCTGGAAAGCAGTATGGAGATTCCTTAGAGAACTTGGAATGAAGCCACCATTTGACTCAGCTATCCCACTCCTCAGTCTATACCCAAAGGACTTAAAATCAGCATATTATAGTGATGCAGCCACATCAATGTTTATAGCAGTTCAATTCACAATAGCTAAATTGTGGAAGCAACCTAGATGCCCTTCAATATATGAGTGGATAAAGAAACTGTGGTATATATACACAATGGAATATTACTCAGCATTAAAAGAGAATAAAATTAGGGCATTTGCAGGTAAATGGATGGAGCTAGAGAATATCATGCTAAACAAAATAAACCAATCCCCAAAAAAACAAAGGTCGAATGTTCTCTCTGATGAGTGGGTGCTGATCCATAATAAGGTGGGGGGAGGCTTAGAAAAAATAGAGGAACTTTTACTGGGCAAAGGGGAGAGAGCGGTGGGAGGGGACATCATTACCTTAGGTACATGTATGAGACTGCACATATGGTGTGATGCTACATCGCATGCAACAAGATAAATGAAAAGTTGTGCTGTAATTGTGTACAATGAATCAAAATACATTCTTCTGTCATATATACCTAATTAAAATTAATTAATTAATAAAAAAAAGAATTACAAGAAGGCAAGAGTAAGCACTAAAAGGAATAATAATTACATTAAAACAATAATTATTCACAGATGACCTGACTTTATGTATCAAGTAAGAGTGAGATTAAATATTTACATTGATTAGCAAAAGATGCATTTCAAGAATATATAAAGAAACCAGTTGCAGTAGTACACTCCTATAATCTCGGTGACTCAGGGTTGAGGCAGGAACATCACAAATTCGAGGCTGACCCCAGAAACTCTGTCTCAAAATAAAAGGTTTGGAGGTGTAGCTCAGTGATATAGCACCCCTATGATCAATCCCCAGTATCACCCCTGCCTCAATAATTCATAAAGAAAATCTAAAAATCAATACAAAGGAGACTGAGATCACATTGAAAAAAATGAGGAAAAAAGTGAGGGATAGAGACAAAGACTTATTGGCAAGTGTTAACAAGGATTTAAGCAATAGCTGTTTGGAATATATATTGGTGCTAAGTTTTTGGAAAATTGAACACAGGTATGATGCATAAGTTGCACACCCATGTATATCCAACAGAAATATGTTCATGAGTGAGTTATAACAGGACTCTCAGAAGCAGACCCTAAGATGAGTGTTTGTGTATCCTCAATTTATTGAGAACAGGCTATTAAGAGGAAGTCAGGGATAGGGCCAAGAGAGGAGGAAGTTGGTCAAGGGTGTGATTTCAGGCAAAGACCAGGGAGGGCAGATTTGGCCTCACCTTTGAAGGGAACCATAGGATATAAAATATGCCTCCGAATACAGTCTCACTTGAGGTAGCAGAGCTGCAACCCCACACACCTGCAAGGGGCCGGTTTTGGCTAAGGGAGGTGAAGATCAGAGGAAAAGACAAACTTTTATGCACTTCTCTCTTTCTTCTTCTGTGGAAAAGTGGCTATTGGGCTTGAGATTTATAGGTATGGTCTCTGTCCAAGCCCAGATAAGCTGGAGGGTACACAGGTGGCTGGGCAGAGCACCCATGATGTCTGCTATAATATTATTTTAGTTGGCTATTTCACTGCTGTGACCAAAGACCTGACAAGAACAATTACAGGAGGAGAAGTGTATTTGGGGCTCATGGTTTCAGAGGTCTCAGTCCATAGACAGCCAACTCTATTTCTTGGGGCCTGAAGTGAGGCAGAACATCATGGCTAAAGTATGTGGCAGAGGAAAGCAGCTGAGAATATGGCACCATATTGTATATATGACAAAATATGTACTCCAAAGGCGCATCCCCAATGATCCACCTTCTCTAGCCATACCCTACCTGCCTACAGTTACCAGCGAATCCTTATTAGGGAACTGATGAACTGATTAAGTTAAGGTGCTCATAACCCAATCACTTCACCTCTGTACGTTCTTGCATTGTCTTACACATGAGCTTTTGGGGGACACCTGATATCTAAACCATAAAAAAATACTTACCAAAAATCAGACAGAATAATTATACAGCAATATTGTTGCAATTGGCAAAACTCTTAAATAACCTATGAGTCCATCAATAATAGAATGAAAAAAATAAATGTGAAACAATCATATGACCAAATGCTATGTAAGGAGGAAAACAGATGATAATGATCATCCATGGATAAAGATGTTGCACAAAGGAAGCCAGACACAAAAGAGTTAGTGCTTACCATATGATTTCATGGACACAGAATATAGAAGTAAACAAACTAATTTTTGGTGAGAGAAGTCTGGACAGAATTTAATTCTGGTGGCCGTGACTCTATGACTAGGAAGGAGCAGGAGGAGCCTCTATGATCTTGGACATGCTCTTTCTTGGTCTGGCTCCTGTCACAAAGCACGTATTTACTTCAAAGACATTCTTCAGTGGGACATTTGATATTTGTGCACTCACTGTTCTTTATCTTACATTTTGATAAAATATCTTCTTTAAACAAAACCTGAATCAACAAGAGAAAAATAACTCTCTCTTATTATCTTCCTAACATTCTGTTAATTTATTTATTGGGGACCACTGATTGGGACAGAGCTCCTGAAGTAGATCTCAACAGACCAAACCAAGCTGGAGTCATCTGTGTCACCAAACCAAAATTCAGTTGTTCATCTGATCTTCTGAGAAATCAGGAGAGAGATGTTAGCTAAATCTCCAAACAGGCCAGTCTTAGCTGCCATAATAAGGAAGTTTTGTATGCTTTAAAACTTACAACCTAAAGTAACCCAACATTAATCAATCTGTTTTCATATATTATACTATTTTCTTACTCCTGCTCAAACAACCTTACAAAACCTGACTGATCCATGATGTTCAAATAGAGCTCTTTTTTTTTAAAATAGATGGATTACTGCCCAATGCATGCCATTGGATAAAATGCAATTAGATATTTAAACTCAGTTTGTTGATGTTTTATCTTTTGGTAATTCTGTTTTGTCTAGAATGCCCTTCTCTTTTTCTGCTGTTTACATTCATCTAACACTAAAGGCTCAAGTCAAAAGTCTAAACACAATCTCCAACTTAAAACTTAGACATCTTTTGTGATCCCATAGAACTTTCTCGCCATCTTATTTGCAGCTTTTCCATCTTTCCTAATAGTTCTGTGTACCCATGTATTTTCTCCTAGGAAGGTTGTCAGCCTGTGAATGCAAGGGTGATACAAGAACCTGCTATGGTTTTTGACCTGTAGAAAAACCAAATGTTGCTAATGGAGGTCTTAAGGTCTCACGAAGAGAAAATATTTGCCTATATGGAAGTGAGAGAAAGAAATGAAAACAAAAAAGACACTAAATTGAAATAAGTTTACCCAAAGGTATTTGTGTGTGTGTGTGTATTTATATACACATACATATATATGCATATGTAAATTGATTTTATTTTTTTAAATACACAACAGAGGAATGCATTATAATTCTTATTACACATATAGAGAACAATTTTTCATATCTTTGTATATAAAGTGTGTTCATGCCAATTCATGTACTTGTTTTTACATTACAATTCTTATTATACATATGTACCACAGTTTTTTATATCTCTGTTTGTATATAAAGTAGGTTGACACCAAATTCGTGTCTTCATACATGTACTTTGCATGGGAGGAATAGATGAATTATAGATAGGGAAGAGGGGTGGGAGGGGAAGGGAGGAGGCAGGGAATTAGCAAGGATGGTGGAATGTGATGGACATCATTATTTGCATATATACTTAAGTTTGACCTAAAGTTTCTCCATATTTGGTAGAATGGAACCTCACTTGATATGAAATGAGCAGGTGGTCAACGATTCAAATCATGTTCAACTAAGACAGACAGGAGCTATAACCCATCAAGCTGTCCCCACTTCACTTTCTCACTATAAATATAACCTGGAGATTTCTGAGCCATTTTTGTTCTGATGACCAATTCTAAAATTGCAAGTAAATTATTAATTGTAATATTATTATTGTGATAGTTTTCTCTTTTAACATACGGAATTGAGGTAAAGAAGTGTCAATATACATATTATGGTTTGGATATGAGGTGTCCCCTAAAGGCGTCTGTTAATGCAGGATTATTCAGAATATTCAGAGGTGAAATGATATTACTGAGACTTGTAATCTAATCAATGCATCCTAGATTTAATGGACTGAATGGGTGGTAACTATAAATAGGTAGGGTATGGCTGGAGGAGATGAGTCACTATGGGCTTGCTCTGGAAGGGAGAATCTTTCTGTGGCCCCTTCTCTCTCTGTGTTTCTTGACCTGACCATGAGCTGAGCAGCTCTCTTCCACTGGGCCCTTTTGTCCTAATGTGCTGTCTCACCTTGGGCCCAGAGCAATGGAGTTGTGCATCTGTGGATTGAGACCTCTGAAATCATGAGGTGCAAGCAAACACCTCCATCTCTAAGATGTTCTTGATGAGTATTTTGGTCACAGTGACAGAAAATCTGACTAAAGCAGAAATTGGTTAAAAGGGGGGAGGGGATATTGCTGTGACTTACGTGATAATGTGGTTCAGATGCTTTTGGAAGTGGGTTGCAAGACTTTGGAAAAAATTGGAAGTGTAAGTTTGAAAAGACTATGAATATTGTAAACAAGGCTACATGGGCAATTCTTGTGGGAGCTCAGAAGACCAGAATGGTGATAGAAATGCAGAATGTGATCGTGAAGTTTCAAAGAGAAATGAGGACTCTATTGGGAATTGGACTACAGGCCATTCGGATTATATTCTAGCAAAGAACTTGGCCAGGACATTTTGGCCATTTTCAGAGCCTTTATGTGAGGCTGAATTTAAAAGCCTATGAATCTGGCAGAGGAAATTTCAGTGAAGCACAGAATTCAGTCCGTGGCAAAGATATTGCTGGAAGATTTTAGTCGGATTTACTGTAAGAATTTGGAGCAAAAAACAGAACTAAAGGATTTCAAAAATTGCAATTTGGCCAGAAACATACATGCAAATCTGGGAATAGGGAAGGTGTTCTTGTTAAAGAGATTGTAGCCCCTAAAGACAAGGTAAGTACTTTGTACTGAGACAGTATATAAGATGCCTCAGGGTCACTGCAGGAATTTGAAAGACCACATCCACTGCAGGATCAAGGATGTAGAGGGGAAATTCCTTTGAGAAGAGATTATCAGGCATTCTGATCACACAGGGAACCTAGAAAGTTGTTTACCATGTTGAGTCACACAGGCACACAGAGACCACTGCAGCCATAATTCCAGGGTGTCCAGGTATTATGCAAGATGGTAGAAGATCTGGGCATCATCCATGTGGTGCATTTTCTGCAGAAATACAGGATTCTGTAATTAGGGGGGTCATTAGGGCTTCCACTGAGATTTATAAGAAAGGCCTGGGAGATCAGACAAAGTGTAGCAGGGTTGGAGTCCCTTAAGGCAGTTCTGGAATGAAGAACACAGGAATTAAGACATGCCAAGTATGTGGACAGTCTGCCCAAACAGCTGTTGGCTGTGGAGAGAGTCAGACTAAATAAAAGAGCCCATGTGCACTTCACCAGCAAGATCAAAGTGTGTTGGGGCTACCCAAGCCCTTTGGAGGAAAAAAAATCTCCCAGTCATGTTCTGGATCCTGAATGCAGAGTTACCAGATCAGGTGCCAACTGGTCTTACTTTGGCCCCATTCCTTCTTTCTATGCTCCTATTTCTCCTTTTTGGAATAGAAATGTTCACCCTATGCTACTGTATATTGGCTTTGTATAATTTATTTATTTATTTTCAGGGGCTCACAACCAAGAGTTTGCCTTGTGTCTCAGAGATGACTTTGACATGGACTGACTCTTGGGTAATGCTAAAACTGTTAAGACTATTGAACTCTTAGGAATAAATTAAAAACACTTTTTTTTTGATGAGATGGACACAAGCTTTTGAAGGCTACGGGCTGAGTGTTATGTTTTGTATGAGGCAAAGCTCTTATTAATGCAGGAATAGTCAGAGGGGAAATGATTGAATTGTGAGAGCTGTCACCTAATCAGTTCATTCTAGTTTGAATGGACTGAGAGGTCACTGTAGGCAGGTAGGACATGGCTGGTGGAAGTGAATCATTGGAGACATGTTCTAGAAGGGTGTGCCTTTTCCATGTGGTTCCTTCCTCCTTCTCTCTTTGCTTCCTGATCCTGCTGCAAGCTGAAAAATTTTCTCCACTGGGCCCTTCTGCCATAATGTGTGGCCTCAACTTGGGCCCAGAGCAGTGAAACCAGTTGTCTATGGATTGAGATCTCCGGAACCGAGCCCCAAATAAAACTTTCCTCCTCTAAGTTTTTATTTTTGGGCATTTTGGTCACACAGATGGACTAAAAAGTTGACTAAAACAATATATGACACAGAAAATAAATGTCATGGGTTGGCAAATCCTCGTGTTCACATGAAAAATCTGTGTAAAAGTTGAGTGGGTCCTGAAATATAAATGCAAGTTTCTGATCAACATGACCAGTGATTATGAGTTATGCTGATTGCTGCTTTAATATCAGAAACAATATTTCACATTTCATTCAGTCAATAAAAAGAAAAGCAGCCTAGTTTAGTAGTTAAGAATACAGAATCTTGGCCTAGATGCTTTTCTACTCAAAGTGAGGTCCCCAAACTATTAGAAATGCAGAATCTCAGGCCTTACCCAGAACAGCTGAATAGGAAATTTGGGGAAGTGGTTCAGACCTTTGGTTTGTAGCAAGGCCTCCCACTGACCATTATGTGTCTTAACTTGGAGAAACACTGATCCTGACCACCTGGGTTTAAACCCTTGCAAATCTCTTAGTTCTTACATTTCAGTCACTCAAGTTTCTCAAACTCAGTGTCCCAGTTTCTGCATCTGAAAATGCAAGACGATAAGAGTTTGTTGGATAGTGCCATGTTTGGCACTCAATAAATGTTATTATGGAGTGCCTGCTGCAAATTCAGCACCATGAAGCTAAAGGAGGCAGAAAGGTCATGGTTTCTGCCTTTTAGGAACATGACTTCTGGTTAGGGAGATAATGCATAACCCATCTGATTTTGTGTGACTTGTATTCACTTGTTCTGCAATTCAGGTGTATGTGGGCTCCAAGCCTGAGTTTCCTCATCTGCAAAATAGAGATAAGAACACTGTTTTCCTCATGGGATTGTTATGTGAAGGACTGGGAGAATAGGTCTTAAGCTCTTGGCACAGTGCCTAGTAAATTTTAAGTTCTCAATAATATTAACCACAATTATTTCTGTGGACATAGATTATTGGAATAGGAACATGGATTGTAAGGTTAGATGGATAGCTCAAAAGGGAATTTAAAAGAGAACACAGATTCTTGAAAGTTGTGCCTAAGCTATTGCTGTGCTTAATGCACAACATTTTTCTTGGCCAAAACCCCTTAATATGGAAGGCAACCACTAGTTAAATAAATTTTGCTCTATTTAGGTAGCAATATTTAGTTATTTTTACTTAAGGCCAACTAATTTTAATATTAAGTTTAAAAAAGTAGCTTTCTTCGTAAACTTGTTGTTATCTGTGAAATGATTACTTATTACTTGCTATTGTGGTTCAGATACAAGGTGTGCCCTAAAAGTGCACAATGTAAGAACGTTCAAAGTGAAATAATTAGATCCTGAGAGTTGTAACCTAATCAGTTGGATTAATCCACTGATATGGATTAACTGGGTGGTAATGTAGGCAGGTCGGCTGTGGCTGAAAGAGAGAGGTCATTGGGGGTATGCTTTTGGTGTACATGTTTCGTCCTGGTGAGCAGAGTTCTCTCTCTGCTTCCTAGTCACCATGTCCTGACAGCCTTCTTCTGTCATGGCCTTCCACAGTGGCTGCCTCACTTCATACCCAGAGCTACAAAGTCGGATGACCTTGGATTAAACCTCTGAAAACATGAGCCAAAATAAACTTTTCCTTCCCTGCATTGTTCTTGTCAGGTCTTTTGATCACAGTGATGAAAAAGCTGATACTTGTTCATAATTTTTAATTCTTTCACTCGATGATAAAACCCATGGTAGCAGAGATAGTCTTTTGTCCATTATTTGGTCCTCAATATCTAACCCAAACAGTTACTATTTGTTGAAAAGAGAATGAATGAGTGAATGAAACAGATGCCATCCACAGATGCCATATGCTACTTAATATAGTAAACCTGGATTTGAGATGGAGAGTGGGGTAGGGATGGGAACTATCACATAAAGAATTTCAAGAGAACAAGTATTTGGAAATTTCAGAAGTAACCAGCTCATACACACCACCTGCTTGGGGGGCCCCAAAACAATGGAGTGGTTGTGAGAAGCATCATAAACATCAATGCATGGAGTGATGGGGTCTGGTCAAAGAGGGAAAGGATTTGCTGGTACATACAATGAGTGATCCAGAAGCCAAGTTCGAGGCAGGGAGTCAAGTTCAACTCTAAGGAAAAAAAAAGAAAAGGAAAAAAAAAGAAAAAACACAGGAAGTCTAATAATCAGGGAATGAAAATTACCTCTGGGTACTAGAAAATAAGGCTACATAGTCAGTCACTGGGCTTACTTTAATGGGCCTTTGCTCCAGGTGGAATAAGACTGGCCAGGCTCTATCCAAGCATTTTTAATAAAATTTATTTTTAGAGCAGTTTTAGACTCACAGCAAAACTCAGTGAGAGGTACAGAAATTTCTCCCATTTTCCTCCCTGTCCCCCAACCTACTCCCCATTATCATCTCCCACCAGAGTGGTTTGTTAAAATGAATGAACTTGGACACAAGAGTATCATGCAAAGTCCCCAGTATATCCTATGGTTCACTGTTAATGTTGCACATTCTGTATGTTTGGCCATATCTATAACGGTATGTATTCACTATTGTAGAGTCATATATCCCTACAAATCCTCTGTGATTCATCTATTCATTCCTTGTTCTGAACCCCTGGCAACCACTGATCTTTTTTAGTGTCTCCACAGTTTTACCATTTCTAGGATGTCATGTGGTTGGAATCATACAGTATGTAACTTTATCAGACTGGATTCTTTTACTCAGTAATGTGCATTTAAGTTTCTTCCATGTCTTTTCATGACTTGATAGCTCATTTCTTTTTTGGAATGGGATAATGTCTCCATTGTCAGGATGTACCATAGTTTATTTATCCATTCATCTACTGAAGGACTTCTTAGTTGTTTCTAAGTTTTGGCAATGAGAAAAAAGCTGCTATAAACATCCATGTGCAGGTTTTGTGTGGACATAAGTTTTCAATCCATTTGGGTAAATACCAAGGACCATGATGGCTGGATTGTTTGGTAAGAGTATGATTAATTTTGTAAGAGACTGCCAAACTGGCTTCCAAATTGGCTAGTACATTATTTTTCCTTCCCACCAGCAATGAATGAGAGTTCCTGTTGCTCCGCATTCTTGCCAGAATTTGGTGTTGTCAGTTTTCTGGATTTTGGCCATTTTAATAGGCATGTGGTGGTATGTTACTGTTTTAATTTGCATTTCATGATGGCATATGATGTGGAGCATCTTTTCATATGCTTATTTGCCATCTGTGTATTTTCTTTAGTGAGGTATCTATTCAGGTCTTTGGCCCAATTTTTAATCAGGTGATTTGTTTTTCTCATTGTTGCATTTTAAGAGTTATTTATGTATTTTGGATAATAGTCTTCTATGATATATGCCTTTTGCAAATATTTTCTTCCAGTATGTGGCTTGTCTTTTCATTCTTTTGATGTTTAATAATTTTTCAGCCTTGGGAAATCTACCTCACACCTTTAAAACTGTTTCTTCTGGTAATGCTTCTAAACATTGCCTAAGTAGGACCAACTTAAGGTTTAACTAAATAATGTATGGAAAGAGCCTAGGACTGTATATCACTCAACAAAAAGTAAGTGTTCAGTAGGATTGGCTAGCATTGCCACTTTTACTGTTTAACGTAAATAAGGTCATACTTTCTAGTGCTATGCTGCAATATTACCTAGGCTGAGTGTCAGGCTCATCACAGTACTGTCCTTTTCCAACATTTCCCCCAACCTTTCTCTATATATTCCACATTGATTTCTTCTCAAACATGCACCTTTTTTTATGTAAGATTATTTATTCAAGCATTAGACTTTGATAGAATTTTAAATTCATCAGTTAAAATTTGATAATTCAATTTTTGATGGCTAAAAATGTCAGGATTTCACTTTCATCTTTGAAGGATATGTTTTTCTGGGCATGGGATTCTTTCTTTGCTCTTTCTCTTTAGTTCTTTAAATGTATTACCCTATCATTTTCTTGTTTGTATAATTTTTTTAAAAAAAGTCTATAATTTTTCTGTTATCTTTTACCTAATGTGTCATTTTCCCCTGAGTGGTTTTTAGGTTTTTAATATTTTTTTTTCACTAGTTTTCAGCATTTTAATTATGAAGTTCTTTGGTGTAATTTTATTTGTAGTTGCTCTGCTTGGGTTTCATTGAACTTCTTGGATATAAATTTTTAAAATAAAATTTGGAAAACTTTCAAATATTGTAACTTTATACATTTCCCCAATAATATTCCTTTCCTTCTTCTAAGAACACATATGTTGGAGAAATTGATATTGTCCTACAGATTATTAAGGCTCGGAACATTTTTAAGCCTTCTATTGCGTATATTTTTGTTTAGATAGTTTCTAGTACTCTCTGTAAGACTGACCTTTTCTTCTGCCATGTTTAATCTGTTAGACTTATTAGACTGTTTACATTGCAGTAGTGTGTTTTTCTGTTCAAAATTTCTATTTAATTCTTTTCACGTGTAGTTTCTTTTTATCTACATGGATTATCTGTTTGTTTCTTTTCTCATTATGTCCATCTTTACTGCCAGATTTTTAAATATGTGTACCATATCTTAATATTCTTGTCAGTTAATTTCATTATTTCTGTTATTTGAATTTATTTTTATTAACTGATTTTTCTCCTGGCCATGAATTGCCAGTTCTTGCTTCTTCATGGACCCAGTAACTTTCTGTTTTATGCCACACAGTGTGATGCTATATTGCTGAGTATCTGCATTCAGTTGTCCTAGTCGTATAATGTGTTTTCTTCTCATAGTCAGGTAATTTACTTCCAAGGCAGCTTGTTCCTTCAAAGACTTGCTAAGATGGGTCAAAGGTAGCTTTTATTTTGGGCTAGATTAGCCCGTCTGCTAAATCACCAGTTTTCTGACATTGCTAATGAATACTACAGATGTTCAACAGTTTCTCTATTGTTGGCTATTTAGAATTTAAGTGTCTCTCATTCTTCTGTGAACTTCAGTAGTGATTCAGATCACAGTTTATTATCAGTCTTTTCTCTTTAGATCTTGGATTTGTCTCATAGAGTCTCTGTACATGTCCAGTGCATTATTTGGCTAAAGACTTGAGGAAACTGTTATGTAGTTCTTATAGCTTTTTATATGCATATATCCCTTCTCTTTGGCACCTGTCCTGAAAATTCCTGCTGCCTCAGTAGCCCCAAATTCTGTTTGGAGCTTCTCTTCCCAATGTCTTAGTATGGAAAATACTAAGTATGACAGAAATGTAGGGTGATATTGGGTCTTAACTATTTCCTTTTGCTCTAAGATCAGGGTCCTGTACTGCTTGTTTCTTAATATTTTTTTAAAAGTTCATTTCATACTTTTTTTAGTTTTATAATAATAGAAGAATTAATAGAATCATTTCCAAAAATAGAGTTTATGACTTACATATTTAAAAGACCATCCTGGCTGCTATGTGAACAATGAAGTAAAGATAGAAAGAGAGAAAGCAGGTTGACCAGGTTAGAGGCTACTCCAAAAGTCCAGGTAAGAAATGATGCAGGATTGGGGTATAGAAATTGAGTTTTACTGGAGAGCTGAGGAAGTGGAGATTGATCATTGACATTCTTATTCTCTACGCATGTGATTTATCGGTTATTTCTTAAACTTTTTATATTGAGAGACTTGGGAAATTGTTTGAAATTCTAACAAGGAAGTTTGCAAGATAACACATACATTTAGTTTTATCTACACAGATATCATCTGGATGTACGTCAGTAGATTTTCCTGTGGATATTGAGAGATAAAATTTTCATTTTCATATTTTTGGACAAATATAGTGAATGACATTTTGAAAACTGATTTTATCAACACCACTTTTAGTTACTTCATATCTTAATACATACTAGCATACAAGAGAAATGGTATTTTTAGTTGTTCCTCATAGCACACCAAAAAAGGAACTTGTTACCTTCCTCTCAGTCTTACAGAGTATACAATCAGTAAGTCAATATGTTTTATTAAATGCCCACTGTGCATAGGACTCTGAAATAGGAATTGTGGGAAGGTATGAATCAAAAGCGAAGGTATTTTTGTCTGATCTAAAGGAATCATGCAACAATAGTAGAGAAAAGATGGGCCACAAGAAGCAGGAACAAACTGCACTCTTCATGCTGGCAAGGGGACTGGAGTGAGAATCAGGAAAACTGGATTTAGTCCTCCATGTCTGTTACCTTTAGGAAAAAAAATGGGATTCCAAGTGTTCAGCTTCCTTATTTATAAACTATATGCTGTTCATCTAAGTCTAGAATTTTTATTCATTCAGTCCAGGGAGCAACCTGGGCATGAGAATTTCTCAAAGCTCCCCCAGGTGGTTCTAGTTCACACCAACGGTTGAGAACCACTGACTGGGCTATGCAAACGGAGAGAGGTAGCTGGGATTCAACAATATGTAGCAAGCAAAAGTCCAACCACGTGAGTCTAAGAAAATATTGAAAAATTCAGCAAACCCCAACATTTCCTAAGGACTGGTGAAGCAAGTGGTGGAAATTTCTATGGAGCTGAAGAACCTTGAATAGATAATAACTGGTCATGTTAAGTTCAAGGCTCTGTGTCATTCAGGGTTCCACAAAAAGAGAGATACACATTCAAATTGTATAAATATAACAGAGTTTAAAGATGTGGGCAGGGCATAGGGAGACTTCAATGGATAGTGTGGTATCTAGAACTAATAAGGTTGGATCTTGTTACTATTTCTAGACTGAAAAAGGTGAGGGACAGAGCAGCTACAGAGTCTAAGAGGACTCTGGTGAGGGACCCTCACAGAGCCAGCACCACCTTCAGTTGAAGAATGCATGTCCCATGGCAACCCTGGGAAATGATCTGGGGACATAAATACCTCCATCTTTCTCCTGCCACCCTCCCTTCATCCTACCTTCTGGTAGTGCACCCCCTTGGTGGAACCTCCCCAGAAGCCAGAGGGCATGGCCCATTCTTGCAGCCCAGGTTGTCTGGTCTCCTGGGTTCAGCGAATGGAAAGCACTCAGCACAAGTCGTTTTCAGCAGCCAGCACTAAGTGTCCCAGAAAATCAAAAACAACACTCCTTCACCCTCAAGGCTGGGTCTAGGGTGCTGAAGATACTGGAATGGAGAGAAAGTTAAGTATACATAATTAGTCTCTTAACACTGCGTGGTGGTTCTAACAGAGCATATTTACAAAATAGCCTAGAGTGTTACACTCGGCTATCCTGGCAGCCCTACTCCAGGGAGTCTGTGCCAGAATAAGAGGCTATAATTTTACAAAGCCATCTGGAAGCAAGGAATGTCAGTAGATATCCTTCCAAAGGTGGGGTGCCAAGCACCCTGTGGACTCCTCAGAGTCTAAAATGTCCAAAGGAAAGCTGTTTCTCCACTTCAGGAAAATGCAACAAGAGCAGAAAGCACCTCCAGGACTGGGCATCAGCAATGACTGCAGAAATGGCAAGTGGCATTTGAGAGGTCATTTATGACCTCTTAGAACACAGGTGAGGTACACTTGCTCTTAGTCACCTCCTTTCTAAGAGCAAGTAATAGAAATCCAATCAGAAGAGAGTAATTCAAAAAGGAAAGATTTTTAAAATGTTTTTGTTAGTGCATTACAGTTATAATAGTAGTGGGGTTCACTTTGACATCATCAGACGTGCATGGAATGTAATTTGCTCCATTTCAATCCCCAGTGCTTCCTCTTTCAATCTACTCCTTCCTGCTTATTCCCCTTCCTCTATTGATATTCCTTCTGCTTATTTATTTATTGCTTTTTACAAAATAATCGTTGCTTTATAGATATACATAAAGCTGAAATTCACTATGTATATTCCTATATGTACACGCACAATTTTGTCAACCTTTTTTCCACATTTCCTCCCATTTCCCATCCCTCGCCCCCATCCCCCTTTCTCCACTGATCTCTCCTTTATTTTCATGGTTTCAGTTTCCCTTTTCCTCCTTATTTTACTCTAACTCCCTCATATGAGGGATATATTTGACCCTTGACTTTCTGAGTCTGGCCTATTTCACTTAGCACCATGTACTCCAGTTCTATCGATTTGTCAGCAAATGTCATAATTTTATTCTTCTTTATGGCTGAGTAAAACTCAGTTATGTACATACACCACATTTTCTCTATCCATTTATTTGTGGATGGGAATCTGGGCTGGTTTCATAACTTGGCTACTCCTCCAACAGGGGATTAACACCTAGAATATATAAAGAACTAAAAAAATAAAAAACTTAACATAAAAAATGGGTAAAAGGAGTAAACTGAAATTTTTCAAAAGAAGAAACACAAATGACTAACAAATTATGAAAATATGTTCAACATCCCTGGCAATCAGAAAAGTGTAAATCAAAACTCCTTTGAGATTTCACATCACTCTAGTCAGAGTGGAAATCATCAAGAAAACAAGCAACAATAAATGTTGGTGAGGATGTGGGGAAAAAGGAACACTCATACATTGCTGGTAGGAATGCAGATTGATGCAACCATTATGAAAATAAGTATTGAGATTACTAAGAAAACTTGGAATGAAACCACAATTAGACCCACCTATCCCACTCCTTGGTTTATATCCAAAGGACTTAAAATTAATTAAAAATTTCGCAGCTACAAAAATGTTTATACCAGCTCAATTCACAACACCTAAACTATGGAACCAAACTAGGTGCTCTTCAACTTCAAATATATATATATATATATACACACACACACATATACACACACATACATACATACACACATGCACACACAATATAATATTACTTAGATTTATAGAAGAATGAAATTATGGCTTTTGCTGGTAAATGGATGGAATTGGAGAATTTCTTGCTAACTGAAATAAGTAAAACCCAAAAAACCAAAGGCTGAATGATTTCTCTGATAAGCAGATACTGATCCATAATAGGGACGGGCAGAGAAAAATGAAGGAACTTTGTATTGGGCAGAGGGAGGGAGGGGAAGGAAGGGGGTGTGGGGATTAGAAGGACAGTGGAATGAGATGGGCATTATTATCCTATATAGATATATGACTGCACTACTGGTGTGACTCAGCACCATGTATAGCCAGAGGAATGAGAAGTTATGCATCATTTGTGTACCCATGTCAAAATGCACTCTACTGTCATATATAACTAATAAGAACAAATTAAAATATTTAAAAAATTTTAAAAACTCAGCTCTGCCATTTGCCACCTACATGACTCTGGGAAGGTCACCTACCATGTCTGAGCCTACCTTTTTCATCTTTAAATGGGATAATTATAGTTCTCCCCTAGGGTAGCCGTGAACATCAATAAGAATACTTGTGTTAAGAGCTCAGTCTAGAGCCTGGCACCAAAAGTGTACCCACTAGGCAGAGTCACTCAGATTGTTACCCAATCCAGGTTTAGAAGTTCATACCATGGTAAAGTCAATGAGAGACATGAGTTAGGGGAAGGAATGACTTTATTCTGTTGCCAAAGAATGGAGAAGAGGGAGCTTTGCTCCCAAATCACTTCTCCAGTGCAGAGGGATGGAGGATATGATTCTGCACAGGATAGGAATAATGGGCAGCAGGATAGCCTCATAGGAAGGGGAGTATTCACGTCTTTCTGGGGAATGGGTGGAGATCTTCCAGAAACTCAGGCAAGACAGAGATGCCCAGCCACTCCTGCCACTCCAGTCATCCATTGAACATCTGCAGGCCCTGTGCACAGGAAAGAGCTCTGAGCCTGGGCTTTCCTGGGATTGGAATAAGGCCTGATATATGGAGTATTTACTAAATGAATTGGTTTTGGAGTGTGGAGGTCTCCTTCTACTCTCTCGTCACTCATTCACCAGTTTAGGCATTGATTCATGCACCTGGCAATCACTGAGCTTCCATGTGCCAGGCATGACCATGGGTAAAAGGTGTAAAGAGACTGTGAAGGCCCTGCCAGAAAGCTGCCCAGCTGCCATGATGCTGGGTACCAGGCCTCTGTCTTGGGTCCCCTCCAGTATCTGGGAGTGGGGGGAGGAACCCAACTCAGGAGAGTCCCAGGTCATGGGCATGCTGGTAGATGCTACATTGTCCATGGTATTGGTTGGAGGTTCCAGGAACCAGGAGCCAGACAGGGAGGTGAGGACTGTGCTGTCCATGTGTGCAAAAGCCTGACATGGTCCACACAATTGCTTCAGGAAGGATTTCCTTGGGCTGTGGTGCAAATCCTTCTCAAAGCTCCTCTGCCACATGAAGGAGTAGTGTCAATCTGGGATGCCTTATCCTTATCCTATTGGCAGCAGCACGGTGGCTCCCTCAGCCAGGGCTCAGCGCACTGAGTCCCACAGCTGTCCACCCCATGTCCACTGGCAGTCAGCATACTCACCATTGGGAAAACCCCTGGTCTCCCCATATGGCAGAGGGTGATTACCACAGGTTTTGCAGTCAGGCTGCCTGTTCCCAATCTCAGCTCTGCCATCCACTGGCCCTAGGTTTTGTGAAAAGTGACCCAGTATCCTCTTTGAGCCTCAAATTTCTCATCAGCAAATGGACATAATTAGTAGAGCCAGCCCCCCAGGTTAAGGATTAAATATCATCAACATGCTAAGGCATGGAGCCTGGTGTATAAACAACACTCAGAAAATGTTAGATGTGCAAATGCCCTTTTCCCAGAAGGGCAGAGCACCTTCCTGCTCAAGGACATTGGGATATAGCATTCATTCATTGACTCATCCATTCCTTATACTTCTAAATTGGGTGGGCCAGGATGGTCAAGTACACAACAATCAAGGGAGGCAAACTGACCCTCACCGGCTGAGTAATCTTGGGAAAATGACTGAACTTCTCAGAAACTCAGTTGCCTCCTCAATAAAACAGTAATAATAACAGCACCCACCTGTAGACTTGAGGATTCGATGAGTGCTGCAGTCTGCCGCAGTCCGGCTGCAGCAAAATAACCGGGGCGGGGGGGGGGGGGGGCAAGCAACTTGTGCACATTGATACAGCAGGAGTGGGAGCTGTTTATTGTAGGACAGGAAGGGTATGTATATATATTCCACACAGCTTATCTTAATTAACATAAACTCAATACAGCAGTCAACCAATAAGGAATCTCCACACTTAATGGCTCACTGGCGATACTTCACAGACCACTCCCTCTGGCATTTTGCCAGGCGCCATCTTGAATTGTTTACAGACTCTTAACAGATGAGAAGACTCCAAAGAGCACATGGCACACTCCCTGACCCAGAGTGAGGGCGGATAAGCCTTCGGAGCCTCCGCACAGTCAAAGGGCTGGAAAAGATGTGATTGTGGGAGGCCTGGGGAGGAGTCTGCCCAGCTGGTATGGACAGGGAGGATTCCTGGAGGGAAAGCCTTAAGGAGGCACAGGAGTTAACTGGATAGACAGAAATGACGGCATGCGCAGCACCCACTGACCTCAGAGAAGATAGGGGTCCTGCAGAGGTGGCCTTCACTCCCCTTGCCAGCCACCTCCATCCTTCACCCAAATACACTCCACCAGATTGAAGACTCTGCCATCTGGGGTCAAGGACCTGGGGAGAACTGCATCACCGCTGGGCAGCCAAGCCTAAGACCAGACTCAGGCTGTACACTCTTTTCACTCATTCACCAGTTTAGGCATTGATTCATGCACCTGGCAATCACTGAACTTCCATGTGCCAGGCAGGACCATGGGTAAAAGGTGTAAAGAAGACTGTGAAGGCCCTGCCAGAAAGCTGCCCAGCTGCCATGATGCTGGGTACCAGGCCTCTCTCTTGGGTCCCATCTAGTCTCTGGGGGTGGTGCTTTCTTAATGCCACCCAGGGCTTTCACGAGCAGTGACCTCAGTCATGAGTGAGCTAAGAATTCCCCAGGAAGCTTGTCACTGTGAGGCTGCCCACTCCCTCAGTCAGCAGGCCTGCAGGCTCCAGGATCTGCCTTTTACAGGCACTCCTACAAATTTGCAGTTGTCATCCCAGGATTGTTCTTGGAGACACAACCCTCTAGGTTCACAAGTCACTAAGAATCTGTGACCTACAACACGGAGTCTGAGCATCCAGCTCAGTCAGGGACCTTTGCACCGACCTTGTCCCCTTCCTACTCCACCTCCAGCCCATTCCTTGGCACTTGCCACAGGGAACCCTGATTATTCGCCCTCTCTACACTGCCGTTTCTTCAAGACCAACTCCAAAACCACTGCTCTGGAAGCCCTCGCAGACTCACCACTCTGTCACCCAAAACATAGGGACTCACACACATTGTGCCAGACTACAAGAAGTTCTGTTGCCTGGATGAGCCTGCATATGGTTGGAGGTCTAATGAAAGTGAGAGTGACCAGATGTGCCTGGGACCCTGTCGCAGGAGAATGGGTAAGGGACCTGAGTGTGTGGCCTGAAGAATGGAGCACAGGGGGTGCCTCCATCTGCTGCAGGCCTGATGGGGACAGGGAACAGGGCTACTGAAGGTCCACTGTGTGGCTTTGGGAGGACAGGCAGTGCCATGGAAAGGCAGGTCTTATCTCTGATGATAAAAGGTGTCAACAGCTTTCTATCAACAGTAGGCATGCAGGGGATGTCAGGAAACCTGCACAGTACAGGACCTGCCATTGACCAGATCATCTCAGTGGTAGGGAGTGGAGACCCCCTACCTGGGCCTGAGGCTTGGCAATCAGCTCCTGGCTCTTAGTCTCCCACAAGTAGCTGGGGGACCCAGATAAGTCACTGATCCTGCCTGACCTTCCTTTTCTTATTTCTCCAGTGGAGATACTGTGCACTTGGACGAATCCCTGGGACCCAGGCCCATATGAGAGAGTGGAAAGGGAAAATACACTGTAAACAGTCAAGGGCTCAGCCTTCCCCAGCAGGACATGGAACCAGAAATGAGAAGACAACAGACTGGACGACACACAGAGTAGAAACTTCCCTGTGAAGAAAGAGCCCAGAAGAACATTAAAAGAGACTGATCTGGCAGGCTGGGGGACACAGTGCCAATATTCACGATAATATGGTTCACAGATAAAGCTCCTCACAAATTAAAAAAAAGAGAAATGGACAAAGGATATTTTAGGGGAAATACTAGTAGGCAATAAACATGAAAAAAAATTGTACATTTTATCACTATTCCAAGAAATTTCACATTCAAAATACCAGTGAACTCACATCTGTTTCTAGCAGACTGGGAGAGTTTGCTGCTGCTTTTTGGCACTGGGGTGAACACAGGGCCTCATGCATGGGTGCAGGTCAAGTGCTCCAGCAGGGAGCCACCTCCCCAGGACTCAGAAACATTTCTGAAGACCAAAGCTTTTCGACATCAACAAGAACGTAGTGATGTTGGGTTTCCCACACACCTTCTGGGAGTGTACATCCACAGGACTTTTTCAGATCACAGTGGAACAATATGTCTGTGTTTTTCAGGACCTACCCTTTGACCCCACCAAATCTCTTACAGGAATGGATCCTGCACTAATGATTGCCAGTGTGTCCAAAGGCGCATAGACATTAGAGAAAAGCCAGAGGAACTCAAGTGTCCACGCCAGGAGGAAGCCTGCGGTAAATGTTGGTACCTACACATGGGATACAAATGAGGCAATTTAACAAACAATGTAGGTCTCTGTGCACAAGCTGAGAAGGTTTCTAAGATGTGTTGTGAAGTGACAAAGCTCAAACCCCAATATAATAAATAGCTCATGGCTTTATTTTTTAAAAACTTGAAGGAAGGAGGTATGAATGGGTGTGCATGTGGACACAGGCAAACGTCAGGAGGGGTGTGCACATAACTTGTGGTTGCTGCTGGGAATGGGCTCTGGTTGAGAGCAGGGTTTGGGGGAGCTTCCAGGTTGGGGCACTACATCCCTCTTTATGGATGAATTTCATACAGTGAGCACTGCTGTTACAAAAAAATAAAAAATAAAAAATAGCCAACAGGGTGGGAAGGGAGAGCAGGTCCACCCCCCTACCTGGGTCCAGGACTGCTCCTGGCCCACACGTGGGACTACTGGTGGCCTTTGCTGTTCATTTCTTTCCAGAAGCCCTTCTTCCTCTCCCCTGCCTCTTCTTGGCACAATCCACCCTTCCCTGCACCTCATCAGTGCCCCACCTCACAGTTGGCTTCTGTTGCATAGCAAATGAACCACCCCCCAAACCACAGGGCATATCCCCATGAACATGTCTTCTTCCATGTGTGGGACATGCAGCTATTCAGCTGAGGTGGGGGGATAAGGAGGGCTTACTCATGCATCCGTAGGACAACTAGAGCTGCTCTGGTGGGGCTGGGACACCTTAGCCACATCGGGCACCCACCCATGTCTTTCTCATAGTGATGTTAGAAACATAAGAGGCCAAAGGGGTGGGGTAGGTGGGGTAAGAAGGTGGGCTAAGAAAGACACAGGATGCCTCAGGAGGCCTGCACACACAACTGGCCCCTTCTCATTTGCATCTCTTTCTACTGACCAGAGACAGCCACAGAGCCAAGCCCAGGTTCTACAGGAAGAGATCCATTGCACCTTTTACTTTAGGGGAACTCCAAGTCACATGACCAAGAGCTTGACAGCTGGAAAGAGTGAACAATTGGGGCCCTTAAGGCAATTTCCTTCAGACACCATGAAGAGGGAAAAGAGGAGCCAGAGAAAGGGACAGGTTTGCCACCAGGTAACCAAAGCATCCATTGTACACTTCACTCATTCCCTTGTTTTATGCTACACCATCATAAAAAAAACACTTCTTTTTACAAATTCATTCCATTATTAATGAACATTTAGGTCTTTTCTACATTGGGGCTCCATTCACAAATACTCCCAGGTGTCTTAGTGCACATGGAATCACGTTTCTGTTGCGTGTGTTCCTGCCATGGAGTGGAATTGGTTTTGGATCACGGAATATGAGTGTTTCCAATTTAGGTAAATAATGCTAAACTGTTTCCCCAAATCTTGTATATGGAGTTATACCCTCACCAGCAGTGTGACACTTCCCGTTGTTCCATGTTCTGGATAAGATTTCAGGAGAGAGTTTCTGTAGATGTTAGGCAGAAATAAATTGCATTTAAAAAAATAACCTGGTGAACCAATGATTTCATATCCTCTTACTGAAAAGACAGACATGTCCCCACCCCCTTCTATGATTTATCAGGATCCTATATAAAGAGATCTGTTTCTAAGTTCTTTATTTTTTATCAACAGTATACTCTTCTGCAAACCAATGTAGATTATTTTAATCACATCATTTTTCATAATGATTCTTGATATCTTCTGAAGAAATACTTCTAATTTATTTCATTTTTTAACAAATTGTCTTGGTTATTCTTGGCTCTTTACATTTTTCCAATAAAGTCTTAAACACTACAAAATTCACCCTTTCCAGTCTATAGTTCTGGTACTTATTTTTATTTGTCCTGGTAATTGAAACAAGGGTTGCTTTACTTTTAAAGGGACATACATCCAAGGCCTTTTTTAAAAATTTGAGACAAGTTCTCACTATGTTGTTTAAGGCCTCACTAAGTTCCTGACACTGGCCTTGAATTAGTGATCCTGCTGCTCAACCTCCCCAGTTTCTGGGATTACAGGTGTGCAACTCTGCACCTAGCTATCGGTTCTGCTACTTTTAAAGTATATAGTCATGTTAAGTTATCACAATCAAGATACAGTTTCCTAATCAGAGCAGCTCCCCTGTTGGGCTGGAGCTGCAGTTCAGTGGTAGAGAGCTTGCTCCGCATGCACAAGGTTCTGTGTTCAATGGACCAGCACTTCAAAGGTACAATACCCTGGTGATATCTGCAGTCAATGCCTGAACTCTACCTCCAGCCCCTGGCATCCAATGGTTGGTTTTCTTTCCCTTTTCCAGAATGCCATATGGATGGAATCATGCACCATTGAAGCCTTTTGAATGTGGCTTCTTTCCGTTATCATAAATTATTTGCTTTTCATCCATGTTTGTTTATATCAGAAGTCTTCTCATTTTATTGCTGAGAGCATTTTATAGTATGGACATATCACGGTTTGCTAGGGGACATTAGGATTGTTTCCAGAGTGAGGTGATTACAAATAAAGCAACTATAAACATTTTGAACAATGGTTTTATACCAAATTGGTCTGAAACAAATTTAGTGAGAATCATCCCTGGGGAATGGGAGAAAGGACAGAAGAGCAGGGCAGGGAAAGGGTCCCAGGGAAGCAGTCTCTGATGTCTTCTGCAGGTGGGGGCAGAGGAGAGTCCTGATGTCCCGATGGATGCAGAAGGGTGCTTGGTGCTTGAGCAGGGTGCTTGGTCCTTGGGCAGAGAAACTTGAGGTCTTGGCACATCTTGCTCCTTCAGTGGTTCGGAGTCCACACATCTGATACCCACACAAGGTGTCAGGATCTACAGAGCACAGGGTCCTCTGGCTGTCCCCTGATTTTGCCTGGGTCATCTCTTCCCTTCACTGGAGCCACACTTAATGAACCTGCCACCTTTCTGCCCTCTTACATTGGAGCCAACTTATTGCTGACCCCTGGTGTGCAACAGCACAGTTCTCGGACACAGGTAGCAATCCTCCTGTCAACCCACCTCAAGAGCCTTCTGTGGGCCTGGGGTTGCCCAGAGTCCAGCTGAGGGCCTACATCAGGTATGGAGGCCCCTGCTGGCTGCAAGTGGAGATGGAGAGCAGGCTCACTGGCACTCCTGATGTGCTTCTGCCCTGCCTGTCTGGCGCCATCAGGCAGATGAGGCTCACAGGGCAAGGGGAAGGTGCTCAGGGCAGGCTCGCTGGGGCTCCTCTTTGGGAGCACAGGGGAATGGGAAAGATCCACGGGATGTGGGCGAGGCTTCACCCTGGGAGGCACAGGCTTCCCCTGGAACATGCAGCCTGCCCCCTGGCTTTTCTGGTGCTGGAGCAGGAGGTAGGTAGCCATGGCCGCATTGAACTTTCTCTTGGCCAGGGACACCCAGGTCTTGCACAGATCATAACCCATATCAAACATGGTGGTCAGTATTTCAGGGTCTGGGCGTATGGGGATTGGCTTACTATAATCATGGGGTAAATCGTGCTTACCCTGTGTCAGCCATGGGTGCTGAAGGATCTGCTTGGCTGTGGGCCGCTTCTGGGGGTCCAGGGTCAGCATTTGGCGGATGAGCATTCGCGCTGCCAGGGAAACACGGGGAGGGTCGCGGTAGGTTGCCAGTGTGATCTGACTCAGCATCTCCTTAGAGGTGTTGCCACCAAATGGGCACCTCCCTGTCAACATAAAATGCAGAATGACACCCAGGCTCCAGAAGTCCACTTGGGGGCCCTCATACTCTTTCCTCAGGATAATTTCGGGGGCAAAGTATGAGAGAGTGCCCCAGAACTGGCACAGCCTCTGCCCAGGCGTGAACCTGGCACTGAAGCCAAAGTCCATAAGTCTGGCGTGGCTTCTGGCATCCACCATGATGTTCTCTGGCTTCAGGTCTCAGTGCACGATGCCCTTGTCGTGGCAGTAGCTCACGGCACTCACTACCTGCCGGAAAAGTCTGCGGGCCTCTTCCTCCTGCATGCCACCCTGTGGCACGTGGTCCAGTAGCCGACCCCCACCTGCGTGTTCCATCACCATGTAGATATTTCTGTGGGTCTCAGCAACCTGCAATAACTGGATCACATTGGGATGCTCCAGGCTCCTCATCATCTCTAGTTCGGAGAGGACCAGGAGGTTCTGCCCTTTCTTCCGCAGGACTTTGATGGCCACCTCTACCCCAGTCAGGCGATGGCGGGCTAGTTTGATCTTGCCAAACCTGCCAAACCCAATGTCCCTCAGGACCTCATACTGGTCCCTCAGGACTGCCTTCTGGCAGGACCTGGGCCCCTGCAACACAACACTACTCTCACTGCTCTGGCTATGCATTCTAAGCAGGAACACCAACCAAGGATGCTAGCAAAAAAAATAAAAATAAAAACAGACCAAAACAACAAATCAAAATCAATAACAGAAACAAGACAAAACAACAAACCCAAATCAAAGAACCAATAGCCAAGGACCACCAGCAACAATTGCCAACCGCCAACCACCAAAAGTACTAACTATCATGGAGTCCAACAGGTCACCTCCAAGGGCTTCCTGTACTTGTGGACAAAATCCCAGCTGTGGCCACTCTCTCATATACCTTTGAAACTTACTCACAATGGCTCCTTTTGACATCAGAGCAAATAATCGCCCAGCCATGCCTGGCCATAATTCCTATGGGTGTCTCCCTTTGGGGCCTCCAGAACTTCTTCCATTTTCAGAATAGGAATAAAGAACTTCAGACATTTTTTGCTTTATTGGTTCACGGAGACTGATGTGTACTTGCTTAGAAATTAATATTCTATGGAACTTCAATGTAATTTTCACTTTCCATTTAAAAACGTGTAATAACTTTTGGTTATTACCTTAAATACATTACACAAAAATAGCATTTATCCTGGTTCCTAAATTGTGGGTGTCTTCTCACATTATACACATCTACCTCATCCTTGTCCCTTGTCCCTTGTCCCTGCACTGGCAGCAGTTTCAGGAAGTCTGGGAAGAGTTTGGGAAATGACAGATCTGGAGAGGCGGGCAGAGTGGACTGCCAGATGACAAGCCAGGAGATACAGACCATCTAGAAAGATGGCCAGAAGCTTAACTAAGGTACCAGAAGCTAATGATGTGGTCAGAATGCTTTTTAAAATGTGTACTCAAGGACATAGTGGGAGGAAAGCAGTAGTGAACATGGTGGACTTGGTGGAATTTTTGGGCAGGGGGGACGGGTGTGGCATCAGCAAGAGAATCACCACACTTGGCCATCCACATAGGGAAGACATGTGTGGAGAACAGGACGTTTGAGAGGAATTACAAGGACTAACAGAATCTACTTACTATTTCGGTGAGGGGCATTGGAAGAGGGATAGGTGCAGCAAAGACCAGGGGAATCCAAAAACCACTGAATGGATCAATGGGTGAACCTGGAGGACCCTGTGCTAAGTGAAAGAAGCCTGACACAGGGAGAGGATACTGTGTGATCCAACCAGTGGAATTTGAAAGACATGTACTTGTAGATGCAAGGAGTAGAATGGTCTATGGGCAACAAAGAGGTGATGGTTAAGGAGTTGTAACATTTCAACTATGCAAGTTGATTAAGTTCTGGAGTTCTACTATGTGGTATCATGTCTAGAGCTGACAGTACTGTCAACTTAAAATTTCTAAGAGGGCAGAATGTATGTTAAATTTTCTTACTAACAAAGCCCCCGGCCCCAGTCATAATAATAAAGAGAATGGGAAGAACCTTGGGGAGGTCTATTTGTCATCTTGGTGCTGGTGATGAATTCGTGGGTGTATACTTTCCCCAAATTCATTGAGATGCATACACAAAATATTCAAGGCTTTTTTTTTTTTTTTTGGTCAACCACTTCTCAATAAGTGATTTTGAATAAATGAATAGATATTTTTCATAAATGGTTTTAATGACTCCAATTATGGACTATTCTTTGAACATATATCTAAGCCAAGGCAAGAGCACATCATTCACCAAGTCTGATTGGCTCTATCAATTGCAGCAGTAGTTTTTCAAGTGTGATCTCCAGACCAGCAGCATCTGCAATATCTGGAGAATGACAGAAATGCAAATTCTCCAGTTCCAGCCAGTCTTGCTGAATTGGAAGCTCAGGAGGTGGAGTTGGGGCCCAGAAATCTGTCATCACAAGCCCTCCAGGTGATTGTTGCATGTTCAAATGTAGAATCCTCTGAGCCTGGTAAGAGGAAGGCTGTAGATATCGGGGAAGCAGGGATGTGAAGAACAGCTGTGATTTCAGGCGCACATTGTATGAGCAGGTGGAGCTCAGACAGTTCTTGGAGAAAGGAGATTGGGAAGGGAAAAATCCTTAAAAGACAAGTACTATTCCCCCCAGTCCCTTGAATTTAGGCCACTGAGATTTTACCAATCCCATTGATCGGGAGTGTATCAAATATCTACTATTTTATTACTGGTATTATGAATCCATTATATTTTCAGGCTAGTCTGGAATAGCACAACATAGATGACAAAAATATTTGATATGGTTACAGAAATAGTTTAGTAACTATGGTGTCCTTGACAAGTGTTGCTCTACTCGGGTTCTTTTTGATCTTTATCTGCATATCAGAACCACCTGGGGAGCTTTAACAAAACCCTCACATCTGGGTGCACCACAAAGTTCTGACTCCATTGCCCCTGTGTGTAATCTGAACATTGGGATTTTAGAAAACTCCCCAGATAATTCTAGTGTGCAGCTAAGTTTGAGACCTATGAGGATATAAATTTATCATCAAGCCTATGAACTTAGGTATTTTTTTTTTTTTTTTGCCAGTGGTGAGGAAGATGATTTGCTCCAGGTGAATTTTCCAAACAGAGGAAATAACAGGTGGGATTTAGCTTTGAGTCAGTACACGGTTCACCTTGGTAAAGCAGAGTGAAGCTGTGTGCTATTATTGTAGGGGATGGAGTTCTGTTCAATTTGACAAACATTTATTGAACTCTCTGGGTAATCTGCTAGTTGATAGGGATTCAGTGAAACACAAGTCCCTGTGTTCAGCTCCTTTTTTAGAGCAGGGATCAGACAGAGTGTGATCTAGAATTTTGTGTTGTCTACACATTGATGGTTCTCAGTATTGGTGAAAGTGCACATTTGTGCATTGGAGTAATCAGGTATTACCATGCTATTTGTGTTATGAACCAGAGCTAAATCACTGGTCTGCAAATAATTTACTCTAGATAAATAAATTACAGTGCACTTGCAGATATGCAAAGATAGCATCACTCACTTAAGTTCCAACATTGAATGAGAATTAGAGATAGCATTATAGATGGAAATTGTTCACATGAGGCCCAAAAGATGATCTAAACCATCCTAAAATCACATATGAAAGATTGTCATATCTGTATTTTGATCAATGATATCAGTAAGTTCCACTTATTCAGCAGCAAATAGATCAATTTGTCTCATCTGTAACTATAGTGTATGTGGAAGAATCACTACATTTGAAGATAGGGTAGGGAGAATTATGTGCAGACAGAGTTGAAGTCAGCAATTCCATGTGGTTTAGTAACACCTAAGAGTTCTATGAAAGTAAGGACCTCAACTCTATGTTTCCAGTGGAGTCCAGCCCAGGAGGCCTTGTTCAGGTACTGAATTGAAGACTGTTTTGCTGCTAATTCTGTGACCTAGTGTTGTCATCACATCATACATCATATTGTATCCAGGCACCAGTGGCTGAAAACAACAGAGACATTCTCAAACTGATGTTAGCACAGCTCAGATGTGCCATTAAGCGATAATCCCTGTCTTAGAATCTGCAGTCCTGTGTGGGATTCAAACTCTACCACCTGCTCTAGGCTTACATTCTAATTACCTTAGTACCCTCGTACAAAAAGAATTCCTGTTAGTTTCAGCAAATTCCTGGGAGGTAGGTCCAAATTGACCTGGCTTGTGTTATATGCCCCATGGGATTCAGCTATTTTCTGAGTCAAATCATATAATTAACCCATGTAGTGCAAGGTGAGCTTTGACATATTGGCTGAGAGTAGGGGGTGATTCGCTTAAAAAGATAGGGTGGTCATTTCCAGTTCTACAGTAGGTATTTGAAGAAATGGATGTGTGGGAAAATGAAGAGCTTATCCCAAGTCATATAGGCAGTAAATGAAAGACACTAACTTGTACTTAGTCTGCTGGACTCTGTAAACTGGCCTAAAGAATGAGGATTTGGGCTAGCCACGGTGGTGCATGCTTATAATCCCAGCCACTTGGGAGGCTGAGGCAGGAGGATCTCAATTCTGAGGCCAGCCTCAGCAACTTAGAAAGGTAAGCATCCCCGAGTTCAATCCCCAGCACCAAAATAAAAAGTTTTTAAAAGGAGCACCTGGGAGTCTACGGAAATGTAAGCTTCAGGGCCATTCACAGCCATAGAAAGCCCCTCTCCATTAAAAACAACCACAAAAAATTGTTTGATTTTCCTTTCAGAGTGCTGCAATAACCATATCAACTTTAGATCTCCCCAAACCTGTCTTTGATTCCTGCATATCTTGTTTCCCCTGCCTGGATGTCCCTTCCTGCCTGCAGTTCTAACAGCCTGTTTCAGGACACATTGCCCTCCAAATTCAGATACTCCAACTGATTTTGATTTGGCACTTTCTCTGGCTTCCCCAGTAAAACATGATTACTTCCTATTCATGGCACCTTCTTTGAAGATCTCCTGGGATATCTGTCACAGTCTCCCTTGTGTTATTTTAGCTGTTTATGTGCATATCTTATCTTTCTACTGAAATGTCAGTCACTCTCAGGTGACTTAGTTTTTCTGAGTCCCCATGGGAGTCACTCTATGGTTGCCTAGGGGTTATGTACCCGATGCATGAATGTTGGGGGATGAGCACAGAATCCACGCCTACCAAGAGTGTCTTTGTTGATTATCCTGGAACTACTGACTTTTTTTGTTTGTTTCATTTCTTTGTTTTTTTCTCTTTTGTATTTTTGGACAACTCTTTATCTTGGTTTTCCCCAAACCAGGAAATTACTTGCTCTGTGCCAATGAATCTGGAAGATTTTTTAAGTAGAGACTTTGAAAGACAAAGGTGTAAAAAATATTGCAGGCCAGATGTATTCATTTAATATTCCAGAGGTCATAAAAAATGCATTAAGGGGAGTCACTAGAAATGTTGTCTCATAATTTCCCTGTTTCTTCTCCTCTGGGACATTTTTGTCACTTATTTCAATGCTTAAGAGGTGGTTGGGTTGTTGTCAAGGCTTTACTAATAAATATTTAATCAGTAAAAACCTTCTTTAAGTCTTTCTAATGGTGTCCATACCAAATACTTTCAGAAATAACAGACTTCTCTCAAATGTACCCTGGAATACGTACACATAGAAAATGCACATCTCTGCAGAACTCACAAGGCTATTTTCTACACCTAATACTCTTACTATTCCATTTAATATTAGATAAATCTTTAAGCACTGTATGTTTTTCTAATTATTTTTAAAAGCAATTTATTTCTAGCTACTGAAAATGCAGCGCATGTTCATAGTGAAAAACACAAAAAAATATATACCAGGGAAAATGCCTGAGTTATTTTCTTTTGCAGACTTCTGAAATGCTTCAACTAAGGTTTTTAGTGCATTGGTAGAGTCGTTAAGAGTCTTTAATTTGTTTCTCACAGTATGTGTTTGCATGTGCTCCCACTGAGACCTGAAGATGCTATTTTAGAACAATTGAAGAGGAACATCATTTCGCCAAACCATATAAAGAGCCTTACCAACTTGTTAATGAGTATGATTAAGATGAAATGAGCAGGTTAGAGAAGTAGAGAAGTAGGTGTACCTTTGTCAAGGAAGATGAATCCAAGATCCTATGGACCAGGACTGCAGGCGACATGATTTGCATACAGGATCCTGTTACATTTCAATTTCAGTGAGCACATTGAGTCAGAAAATATCTATTGTTCAGCTTCTGGAAATTTCACTATTATTCTGAATTTCCTTAAGTAAAAGTTGCTTTAGAAGCCTCCTAAATTCTTTTGGGTGAAACATAAATAAAAGGAAGATTTCATATGAGGTACAAGTTCAAGAAGCAATCAGGAACACTTTTAGGCCAAGTGTGGTGTTAATGAGGCACAGATCTGCTCCTGAAGGCTGAGGAGCTGATATTGACATCTTCAAAAGGAATCATTTCTAACTGAGCACTCCCCTCAGCAGCTCTGCCTCGGCCCTCAGAGGTCTTGCCCACCTCCAGTGTCCTTCACTAGCTTTGTGAAGATGCCACATCTCCAGCCTCAACCTGGACAGGCACAGATCCTAGAGTATGAAAACCACTTCCACATAGCCACTTCCTTCAAATTCAATGTGATTGGTAGTCTCTTACTAATCTTTTTTATCTGCCAGTCTCCTAGTGCCTTAGCCCATAAATCGAAGTCATTTTTATGAAAAAACACTCATTTATTTAAAATCATTTTATTAAGAAATGGTTGACAAATAAAAAAGCCTTGAATATTTTGTGTATGCATCTCAATGAGTTTGGGGAAAGTATACACCCATGAATTCATCACCAGCACCAAGATGACAAATAGACCTCCCCAAGGTTCTTCCCATTCTCTTTATTATTATGACTGGGGCCGGGGGCTTTGTTAGTAAGAAAATTTAACATACATTCTGTCCTCTTAGAAATTTTAAGCTGACAGTACTGTCAGCGCTAGACATAATACCGCATAGTAGAACTCCAGAACTTAATCAACTTGCATAGTTGAAATGTTACAACTCCTTAACCATCACCTCTTTGTTGCCCATAGACCATTCTACTCCTTGCATCTACAAGTACATGTCTTTCAAATTCCACTGGTGAGATCACACAGTATCCTCTCCCTGTGTCAGGCTTCTTTCACTTAGCACAGGGTCCTCCAGGTTCACCCATTGATCCATTCAGTGGTTTTTGGATTCCCCTGGTCTTTGCTGCACCTATCCCTCTTCCAATGCCCCTCACCGAAATAGTAAGTAGATTCTGTTAGTCCTTGTAATTCCTCTCAAACATCCTGTTCTCCACACATGTCTTCCCTATGTGGATGGCCAAGTGTGGTGATTCTCTTGCTGATGCCACACCCGTCCCCCCTGCCCAAAAATTCCACCAAGTCCACCATGTTCACTACTGCTTTCCTCCCACTATGTCCTTGAGTATACATTTTAAAAAGCATTCTGAACACATCATTAGCTTCTGGTACCTTAGTTAAGCTTCTGGCCCATCTTTCTAGATGGTCTGTATCTCCTGGCTTGTCATCTGGCAGTCCACTCTGCCCGCCTCTCCAGATCTGTCATTTCCCAAACTCTTCCCAGACTTCCTGAAACTGCTGCCAGTGCAGGGACAAGGGACAAGGGACAAGAATGAGGTAGATGTGCAAAATTTGAGAAGACACCCAAAATTTAGGAACCAGGACAAATGCTATTTTTGTGTGCTGTGTTTAATGAAATAACCAAAAGTTATTACAGGTTTTTAGATGGAAAGTGAAAATTACATTGAAGTTCCACAGAATATTAATTCCTAAGCAAGTACACATCAGTCTCTGTGACCCACTAAAGCAAAAATTGTCTGTAGTCCTTCTTTATTCCTATTCTGAAAATGGAAGAAATTCTGAAGGCCCCAAAGGGAGATGACCCCTGGGAGTTATGGCCAGGCATGGCAGAGCAATTAATTGCTCTAATGTCACAAGGAGCCATTGTGAGTAAGTTTCAAAGTGCAGGTATACAAGAGAGTAACCTTGGCTGAGATTTTGTACACAAGTACAGGAAGCTCTTGGTGGTAACCTGTCGGACTCCATGATATTTAGTACTTTTGGTGGTTGGCGGTTGGCAGTTGTTGCTGGTGGTCCTTGGCTATTGGTTCTTTGATTTGGGTTTGTTGTTTTGTCTTGTTTCTGTTATTGATTTTGATTTGTTGTTTTGGTCTGTTTTTATTTTTATTTTTTTTTGCTAGCATCCTTGGTTGGTGTTCCTGCTTAGGATGCATAGCCAGAGTAGTGAGAGTAGTGTTGTGTTGCAGGGGCCCAGGTCCTGCCAGAAGGCAGTCCTGAGGGACCAGTATGAGGTCCTGAGGGACATTGGGTTTGGCAGGTTTGGCAAGATCAAACTAGCCAGCCATCGCCTGACTGGGGTAGAGGTGGCCATCAAAGTCCTGCAGAAGAAAGGGCAGAACCTCCTGGTCCTCTCCGAACCAGAGATGATGAGGAGCCTGGAGCATCCCTATGTGATCCAGTTATTGCAGGTTGCTGAGACCCACAGAAATATCTACATGGTGATGGAACACGCAGGTGGGGGTCGGCTACTGGACCACGTGCCACAGGGTGGCATGCAGGAGGAAGAGGCCCGCAGACTTTTCCGGCAGGTAGTGAGTGCTGTGAGCTACTGCCACCACAAGGGCATCATGCACCGAGACCTGAAGCCAGAGAACATCATGGTGGATGCCAGAAGCCACGCCAGACTTATCGACTTTGGCTTCAGTGCCAGGTTCACGCCTGGGCAGAATCTGCACCAGTTCTGGGGCACTTTGTCACACTTTGCCCCCGAGATTATCCTGAGGAAAGCGTATGAGGGGCCCCCGGTGGACATCTGGAGCCTGGGTGTCATTCTGCATTTTATGTTGACAGGGAGGTACCCATTTGGTGGCAACACCTCTAAGGAGGTGCTGAGTCAGATCACTCTGGCAACCTACAGCAACCCTCCCTATGTTTCCCTGGCAGCGCGAATGCTCATCCACCAAATGCTGACCCTGGACCCCCAGAAGCGGCCCACAGCCAAGCAGATCCTTCAGCACCCATGGATGACACATGGTAAGCAGGATTTACCCCATGATTATAGTGAACCAATCCCCATACGCCCAGACCCTGAAATACTGACCACCATGTTTGATATGGGTTATGATCTGCGCAAGACCTGGGTGTCCCTGGCCAAGAGAAAGTTCAATGCGGCCATGGCTACCTACCTCCTGCTCCAGCACCAGAAAAGCCAAGGGGCAGGCTGCATATTCCAGGAGAAGCCTGTGCCTCCCAGGGTGAAGCCTCGCCCACATCCCGTGGATCTTTCCCATTCCCTTGTGCTCCCAAAGAGGAGCCCCAGTGAGCCTGCCCTGAGCACCTTCCCCTTGCCCTGTGAGCCTCAGCTGCCTGAGGGCGCCAGACAAGCAGGGCAGAAGCACATCAGGAGTGCCAGTGAGCCTGCTCTCCATCTCCACTTGCAGCCAGCAGGGGCCTCCACACCTGATGTAGGCCCTCAGCCTGACTCTGGGCAACTCAATGCCCACAGAAGGCTCTTGAGATGGGTTGACAGGAGGATTGCTACCTGTGTCCGAGAACTGTGTTGTTGCACATCACGTGTCAGCAATAAGTTGGCTCCAATGTAAGAGGGCAGAAAGGTGGCAGCTTCATTAAGTGTAGGTCCAGTGAAGGAAAGAGATGACCCAGGCAAAATCAGGGGACAGCCAGAGGACCCTGTGCTCTGTGGATCCTGACACTTTGTATGGGCATTAGATGTGTGGACTCCTAACCACTGCAGGAGCAAGATGGGTCAAGACCTCAGGTTTTTCTGCCCAAGCACCAAGCACCTTGCTCCAGCACCAAGCACCCTTCTGCATCCATCGGGACATCAGGACTCTCCTCTGCCCCCACCTGCAGAAGACATCAGAGACTGCTTCCCTGGGACCCTTCCTCTGCCCTGCTCCTCTGTCCTTTCTCCCATTCCCCAGGGATGATTCTCACTAAATTTGTTTCAGAGAAATTTGCTAATAAAAAACTATAAACATTTTGAACAATCGTTTTAGTAGCATAATTTTTTATTTGTAATCACCTCACTCTGGAAGCAATCCAAATGTCCCCTAACAAACCATGATATGTCCACACTGTAAAATGCTCTCAGCAATAAAATGAGAATACTTCTGATATAAACAAACATGGATGAAAATCAAATAATTTATGTTAATTGAAATAACATGGATGAAAATAAAAATAATTTATGATAACAGAAATAAGCCACATTCAAAAGGCTTCAATAGTGCATGATTCCATTCATATGGCATTCTAGAAAAGAGAAAGAAATCCGACCATTGGATGCCAGGGGCTGGAGGTAGAGGCAGGGGTTGCCTGCAGATATCACAAGGGAATTGTTCCTTTGAGGTGCTGGTCCATTAAACACAGGACCTTGTGCATGCGGGGCAAGCTCTCTACCACTGAACTATAGCCCCAGCCCAACTGAGCTACAGCTCCAGTCCAACAGGGGAGCTGCTCTGGTTAGGAAACTGTATCTTGATTGTGATAACATGACTACTTTAAAAGTAGCAGAACCAATAGCTAGGTGCAGATTTGCACACCTGTAATCCCAGAAACTGGGGAGGTTGAGCAGCAGGATCACTAATTCAAGGCCAGTGTCAGCAACTTAGTGAGGCCGTAAACAACATAGTAAGAATTTGTCTCAAATTTAAAAAAAATGCCTTGGATATATGTCCCTTTTAAAGTAAAGAAACACTTGGTTCAATTCCCAGGACCAAAAAAAAAAAAAAAATAGAACTATAGACTTGAAAGCGTGAATTTTGTAGTGTGTAAGACTTTATTGGAAAAATGTAAAGAGCCAAGAACAACCAAGACAATTTGTTAAAAAATGAAATTGGAAGTATTTCTTCAGTAGATATCAAGAATCATTATGAAAATGATGTGATTAAAGTAATTTATATTGGTTTGAAGAAGAGTAAACTGTTGATAAAAAATAAAGAACTTAGAAACAGATCTCTCTATATATGATCTTGATAAATCATAGAAGGGGGTGGGGGCTTGTCTTTCCAGTAAGAGGATATGAAATAATTGGTTCACCAGGTTTTTTAAAATGCAATTTATTTCTGCGTAACATCTACACTGATGAACTCCCTTCTGAAATGTTGTCTAGAAAGTGGAACTTTTTATCAGGAAATCTGATAAACTCCTGGTGAGGGTATAACTCCATACAAGATGTGGGGAAACAGTTTAGGATCATTTACCTAAATTGGAAACACTCATATCCCATGATCCAACCAATTCCACTCCATGGCAGGAACACACACAACAGAAACGTGATTCCATGTGCACCAAGACACTTGGGATCATTTGTGAATGGAGCCCCAATGTAGAAAAGACCTAAATGTTCATTAATAATGGAATGAATTTGTAAAAAGAAGTGTTTTTTTTTTTATGATGGTGTAGCATAAAACAAGGGAATGAGTAAAGTGTACAATGGATGCCTTGGTTACCTGGTGGCAAACCCGTCCCTTTCTCTGGCTCCTCTTTTCCCTCTTCGTGGTGTCTGAAGGAAATTGCCTTAAGGGCCCCAATTGTTCACTCTTTCCAGCTGTCAAGCTCTTGGTCATGTGACTTGGAGTTCCCCTAAAGTAAAAGGTGCAATGGATCTCTTCCTGTAGAACCTGAGCTTGGCTCTGTGGCTGTCTCTGGTCAGTAGAAAGAGATGCAAATGAGAAGGGGCCAGTTGTGTGTGCAGGCCTCCTGAGGCATCCTGTGTCTTTCCGTTCCTTCTTACCCCACCTACCCCACCCCTTTGGCCTCTTATGTTTCTAACATCACTACGAGAAAGACATGGGTGGGTGCCCGATGTGGCTAAGGTGTCCCAGCCCCACCAGAGCAGCTCTAGTTGTCCTAGGGATGCATGAGTAAGCCCTCCTTATCCCCCCACCTCAGCTGAATAGCTGCATGTCCCACACAGGGAAGAAGACATGTTCATGGGGATATGCCCTGTGGTTTCGGGGGTGGTTCATTTGCTATGCAACAGAAGCCAACTGTGAGGTGGGGCACTGATGAGGTGCAGGGAAGGGTGGATTGTGCCAAGAAGAGGCAGGGGAGAGGAAGAAGGGCTTCTGGAAAGAAATGAACAGCAAAGGCCACCAGTAGTCCCACGTGTGGGCCAGGAGCAGTCCTGGACCCAGGTAGGGGGGTGGACCTGCTCTCCCTTCCCACCCTGTTGGCTATTTTTTATTTTTTATTTTTTTGTAACAGCAGTGCTCACTGTATGAAATTCATCCATAAAGAGGGATGTAGTGCCCCAACCTGGAAGCTCCCCCAAACCCTGCTCTCAACCAGAGCCCATTCCCAGCAGCAACCACAAGTTATGTGCACACCCCTCCTGACGTTTGCCTGTGTCCACATGCACACCCATTCATACCTCCTTCCTTCAAGTTTTTAAAAAATAAAGCCATGAGCTATTTATTATATTGGGGTTTGAGCTTTGTCACTTCACAACACATCTTAGAAACCTTCTCAGCTTGTGCACAGAGACCTACATTGTTCGTTAAATTGCCTCATTTGTATCCCATGTGTAGGTTCCAGCATTTACCTCAGGGTTCCTCTAATTGTGGACACTTGAGTTCCTCTAGCTTTTCTCTAATGTCTATGCGCCTTTGGGCACACTGGCAATCATTAGTGCAGGATCCATTCCTATAAGAGATTTGGTGGGGTCAAAGGGTAGGTCCTGAAAAACACAGACATATTGTTCCACTGTGATCTGAAAAAGTCCTGTGGATGTACACTCCCAGAAGGTGTGTGGGAAACTCAACATCATTACGTTCTTGCTGATGTCGAAAAGCTTTTGTCTTCAGAAATGTTTCTGAGTCCTGGGGAGGTGGCTCCCTGCTGGACACTTGACCTGCACCCATGCGTGAGGCCCTGTGTTCACCCCAGTGCCAAAAAGCAGCAGCAAACTCTCCCAGTCTGCTAGAAACAGATGCGAGTTCACTGGTATTTTGAATGTGAAACTTCTTGGAATAGTGTTAAAATGTACAGGTTTTTTTTTCATGTTTATTGCCTACTAGCATTTCCCTTAAAACATCCTTTGTCCATTTCTCTTTTATTGATTTGTGAGGCGCTTTATCTGTGAACCATATTATCGTGAATATTGGCACTGTGTCCCCCAGCCTGCCAGATCAGTCTCTTAATGTTCTTCTGGGCTCTTTCTTCACAGGGAAGTTTCTACTCTGTGTGTCGTCCAGTCTGTTGTCTTCTCATTTCTGGCTTCTGGTTCCATGTCCTGCTGGGCAAGGCTGAGCCCTTGAATGTTTAAAGTGCATTTTTCCCTTTCCACTCTCTCATATGGGCCTGGATCCCAGGGATTCGTCCAAGTGCACAGTATCTCAATTGGAGAAATAAGGAAAGGAAGGTCAGGCAGGATCAATGACTTATCTGGGTCACACAGTTACTTGTTGGCAACTTAGAGCCAGAAGCAGATTGCCAGGGCCTCAGGCCCGGGTAGGGGGTCTCCACTCCCTACCACTGAGATGATCTGGTCAATGGCATGTCCTGCAGTGCACAAACATCCTGATGTCCCCCACATGCCTACTGTGGCTGGAAAGCTGTTAACATGTTTCCTCATCAGGGGCAAAACCTGCCTTTCCATGGCCCTGCCTGTCCTCCCAGAGCCACACAGTGGACCTTCAGTAGCCCTGTTCCCTGTCTCCATCAGGCCCTCAGCAGATTTAGGCAGGATGAGGAGCAGCGATCCTAGATTGACACAACCCCTTCCTGTGGCATAGGCACTTTGAGAAAGATTTGCAAGGTAGCCCAAGAATACGGAAACTCTGACCCAAGTGTGTTGGCCATGTCAGGCTTCTCTACATATGGACAGCACATTCCTCCTATCCCTCTCTGGTTCCTGGTACCTCCAGACCCATGTCATGGACAACTTAGCACCTACCCGCATGCCCATGACCTGGGATCCTCAAGGGTTGTGCTCCCCCACCCCAAGAGTAGAGGAGACCCAAGCCAGAAGCCTGGTGCCCAAGGCCCTCCTGGTCTTCTTCTACCTGTGGCCCTGCCTGGCACATGGAAGCTCAGTGATTGCCAGGTAAACAAATCAATGCCTAAACTGGTGAATGAGTGATGAGAGAGTAGAAGGAGACCTCCACACTCCAAAACCAATTCATTTGGTAAATACTCTATACATTGGGCCTTGATATGATCCCAGGAAAACTCAGGCTCAGAGCTCTTCCCTGCATGCAGAGCCTGAAAATGTCCCATGGATGACTGGAATGTCAGTAGAGGCTGGGCATCTCTATCTTCACAGGTGATACCTGAGTTTCTGGAAGATCTCCACCCATTTCCCCAGAAAGATGTGAATACTCATCTTCCTGTGAGGCTATTCCTTAGCCCCATTATTCCTATCCTATGAAGAATCATATCCTCCAACCTTCTGGACTGGAGAAATGATTTGTGAGCCAAGCTCCCTCTTCTCCATTTTTTGGCCACAGAATAAAGTTGTTCCTTCCCCAAACTCATGTTTCTCATTGACATTTCTATGGCATGAGCCTCTAAACCGGGGTTAGGTCACTTTTCGTGTGACCCTGCCTTGTGGGTACACTCTTGGTGCCAGGCTCTAGACTGAGCTCTTAACACAAGTCATCTTATTGATGCTCACAGCTACCCTAAGGGAGAAATACAATTATCCCATTTAAAGATGAAAAAGGTAGGCTCAAAGGTGGTAAATGACCTTCACCAAGTCATGCAGCTGGCAAATAGCAAAGCTGAGATTTTAAAATGTTTTAATTTGTTCTAATTAGTTATACATGGCAGTAGAATGCATTTCAACACATTTTACACAAAGGATGCACAACTTCTCATTCCTCTGGCTGTACATGGTACATAGTCACACCAGTTGTATAGTCATACATCTGTATAGGGTAATAATGTCCATCTCATTCCACTGTCCTTCTTCCTGATACTCCCTCCCCTTCCTTCCCTCCCTCTGCCCAATACAAAATTCCTTCATTCTTCTCTGCCCCTCCCCATTATGGATGAGCCTCTGCTTATCAGAGAAATAATTAGGCCTTTTGTTTTTTGGGGTTTGACTTATTTCACTTAGCATGACATATTCCAGCTACATCCATTTACCAGTAAATGCCATGATTTCATTCTTCTTTAAGCCTTAAAGATCACGGTAGATATTTCCATCTTCTCAGGTCTTCTTTCATTGCTTTCTTTAGTGTTGTTCTAAAGTTTTCATTGCAGAGGTCTTTCACTTGTGTTTTTTTTTAAGATTGATTCCCAAGTATTTTATTTTATTTTATTTCTTTGAGTCCATTGAAAAGGGGGTAGGTTTCCTAATTTCTCTTACAGCAGATTTATCAGTGATGTATGGAAATGCACTGACTGATGGGTATTGATTTTAAATGCTGCTACCTTGCTGAATTCATTAATTAGTTATAGAAGTTTTGGGTGGAATTTTTGAAATCTTCTAAATGTAGAATCGTGTGCAAATAGTGATTGTTTGAGTTCTTTTCATGTTTGTATCGCTTTAATTTCCTTGGCCTGTCTAATTGCTCTGGCTAGTGTTTCAAGGACTATGTTGAATAGAAGTGGTGAAAGAGAGCATCCCTGTCTTGTTCCAGTTTTTGGAAGGAATGATTTCAATTTTTCTCCATGTAGCATGGGTGTTGGCCTTGGACTTAGCATAGATAGCTTTTGTTGAGATTCGTTCTTACTATTCCTAGTTTTTTTAGTGTTTTGAACATGAAGGGGTGTTATATTTGGTCAAATGCTTTTTGCATCTATTGAGATGATTATATGAGTCTTGTCTTTAAGTATATGGATGTGATGAATTATGTTTATTGATTTCCATTTTGTTGAACCAAACTTGCATCCCTGGAATGAATCCCACTTGATTGTGGTGCACTATCTTCAAATATGTTTTTGTATGCAATTAGCCAGAATTTTATTGATATTTTTGTGTCTATGTTCATTAGGGATATTTGTATGAAGTTTTTTTCCTTGGTGTGTCTTTGTCTAGTTTTGGTATCAGGGTGATACTAGCTTCATAGAATGAGTTTGGAAGTGTTCCCTCCTTTTCTATTTCATGGAATAATTAGAGGAATATTGGTGCTAATTTTTCCTTGTAAGTCTTGTAGAGGTCAGCTGAGAATCCAGCTGTTTCTGGGCATTTTTTGGTTGGTAAGTTTTTGATGGCCTCTTCTATTTCATTACTTGAAATCTATCTGTTTAAATTGTGTATGTCTTCCTGATACAGTTTGGGTAGGTTATATATCTCTAGAAATTTGTCAATGTCTTTGAAATTTTCTATTTTATTGGAGTATAAATTTTCAAAATAGTTTCTAATTATATTCTGTATTTCCATAGTGTCTATTTGATGTTTCCTTTTTTATCACTAATTTTAGTAATTTGAGTTTTCTTTCTCTTTCTCTAGCATAGCTAATTATTCATCAATTTTATTTATTTTTTCAAAGAACCAGCTTTTTGTTTTGTCAATTTTTTAAATTGTTTCTTTTGTTTCAATTTCATTGATTTCAGCTCTAATTTTAATTATTTCCTATATTCTACTGCTTTTGATGTTGATCTGTTCATCCTTTTTTAGGGCTTTGAGATGTAATGTTAGGTCATTTATTTGTTGACTGTTTATTCTTTTTAATAAAAGAGCTCAATGCAATGAACTTTCTTCTTAGCACTGCCTTCATAGTATCCCAGAGATTATTTTTTTTAACATTTTGGGGTTTTTTAGCTGTAATTGGACACAATACCTTTATTTTATTTTTATGTGGTGCTGAGAATCGAAGCCAGTGCCCTGCATGTGCCAGGCGAGCTCTGTACGGCTGAACCACAATCCCAGCCCTTATCCCAGATATTTTGATATGTCCTAACAGTGTTCTCATTTACCACTAAGTATTTTTATATTTCCTCCCTGAGTTTTTCTGCTACCCATTTGTCATTCAATAGAATGTTTTTTGGTTTTTTTTTTTTTTTTTTTGCCTCCAGGTGTTAATGTAGCTTGTATTTTTTATTTTATCATTGATTTCTCATTTCATTCCATTATGATCTGATAGAATGCAGGATAGTATTTCCTACCCGTTGTACCTGGCCTCTTTCTCCCTGTGTACTTCATGATCACTGAGCTGAAGAGAGCCTATTCTCTCCAGTTTCTCCAACCTGTGCTCTCGCCTGGGAAATGCCCCAGTCTCTGGCTTTCCATAGGCCTACCAGGCCCAGACTGGCCCATGCAGACCCAGTTGCAATCTGATGGATCTGGGCCTCAGATTCTCCAGGCTCTGTCTTGTTGCAGTTCCAATATTTCAATGACATTTCTGCTTTTAGGGAGACCACCAGGGATATGCTCACAAAAAAGAGTGATCCTCCAAAGAAGCAGCCAGAGGGCAGCCACTAGCATACCCAGGAGGAAAACCTCAGATGCAACAAGACCTAACAATAGATCTCCAGATCCTGGCAGTTGTCCCCAGACTGAGGTGGCTGCGCCCTGAGTTGGCGCTGGTGGCGGTAGCAAACCTGCAAGCCCAAGGCCCTAGACTCCCAGGAGTTGGCAGGTGTCCCAAGATTGTGGCAGCCACATGTAACCAAACCTGTGGGTACCCTGATAATGGACTTCCAGGCGGCAGTGGGCAATGGGCCTGTGAAAGGCCCCCAAGTGGACAAACATCCAGCAATTGAACAGTGATTTTGATATTGGGCTTCCAGGCCCTGACCAGTATCCCAAGATGGAGGCTGCCGCTTGAGATGGCTATGGCGTTGGCTGCTAGTTGGTTCACTTTTGAAGACATCACTTTTCTCCTCTCCAAGTCATCTCAGTAGTGGCTATGCTCTCATATGTCACATGTTTCATTGCCATAAAGTGGGCCTGGCTGGAGTTAGTCTACAGTTGGTAGGTGGAGATTAACAGGCAGAGGACCCTGGGGTGAGGCTGACAAGCTGATATCTCCAATTGGAGTACTGCCAGGGTGAGAGTGGCCGGTGGTGTGCTAGAAAAACTTTTTGGAAAGCAGCTCATGATGAATACTACTGACTTCACTGGAAATGGACTGGGGCATCAGAAGGACTCACTAGAAAGCTGCCAGGAAGCGACCTGTGGGGTAAGCTGCTGGATATTCTGGGAAACTGGCTAAGGTTTCCGTGGAACTTGCTAAGAAGGGTTCCTTGAGGGTGCCTCTGAAAACTTCTGGGCATGAGCTCTACTGGGTATGTCTTATGCCAAATGTGTAGTGTGAGATAAAGACATAAAGAAATCACACCAGAACCGGAAAGAAGCTATTTTTCTTGGCAGCATCTGTCCTGAAACCTTCACTAGCAAAGGAAAAATGTTTACAAAACCTGTCTCCAGTGTCCTGAGCAGGGCAAGGAGCCAGGAGACTAAAAATTGGTATCTGCAACAGCGTCCATGTTAAAACTTTCCTCCTTCTCATTTTTATTGTTCCTAGGCTAAAGTCTTAAGTGTTCCATACATGTTTGTTGGATAAATGTATAAACAGATAAACACTTGGACCCTTGCATTATCCTGTAGCTGTCATTAGTGTTTTCTTGGCAGCCTACTTCCCACGAGGCAATGGTATGGTTGAACTTTTTGGTCCCTTTGTATTTGGGTTCAGCCAATAAATTATGAATGAAAGTGAGGCGAGCTCAGAAATGTATTGGTAAATGTATAAAAACTGGGTGATTCAGGGGAGTGAGGGGTGAGGGGATCTTTATTTGTAGTACTTACTTATTTCTACAATGCAAATACTCCCCCCATGGTTTCTTTCAAATTACCAATATAACCCAGAGTTGGGAAGAGATGCACACATTTGGCTTTTGCAAGCTAGTATTACCTATCTGTACTTTACCACACCACATTAGTGCCAAAATATTTAATTACTGGTGCAGATCCTCTAGAACTTTCTTTCCTCTTTGTCACACAAATTGTCAAAATTTAAGATAGTAGCACCTCCATCAGGCTGGATCTCTGTGTGAACATAGTGAGCAGAATTTCCTTCCTCCAGGTAATGAACAAATTATATGAATGAGAAATAAGCATTTGTTTTAGTAATAAGAATTCTGGGGTCATTTGTCTCTTTAGCATACCCTAGTCTAACCTGACTGATAACCTCTTAACTGGTTTGATTGAAGTATTTTATACTCTTTCTAAATTGTCTTTTATGCCACTCGCAGATCTGTAATCATGTTTTCTTCTTATTTCACGTCTAATGAAAATATTTAATGATCTGTCTCCTCCCCTATACAAAATATAAAGTTCCAACTTTTTAGCAGAGCAAAGTTCTCCAAATGTGTTCTTATACTGTGTTTTATTTTACTGCTCACCATTTCTTTGTATAAACCTGCCATTCCTCAGCCTTTCTGCTATTCTTCCCATGCTTCACCTCATCTCTATCAGCACTTTGCATAGTCATTTGAACATGAAATGTTCGTTCATTATTCTGTTTATCTCTACTTATCTCAATCCAATGATTCTGATTTCAAAGGCAATATACATACATAATTACACAAGCACCTAGAGAGAAAATGTTCTCTTTAATCTCAAATAAGTGCAGGGTACAAAGGTGTTTGCTAAGTAGGAAAAATCCTTTTCCTTATGAACCATGAATATGTATTAAACACACACAAACACACACACACACACACACACATTGTAAAACTTAGAGATAAGAAAGGCACAGTCGAGATAGAACTGACAAAAGAGAAAGAAATGAAAAGGAAAGAGACAAGATAGAGCAGGACCATTAGTCAAAGAAAACCCAAAGACTAGGAACAGTGATAATCAGCAAGAAGCAAATTCACCGAAAGTACCAAAAACCAGTGCCTGACAACAGTCTGCAGTAGACTGAAGAAGCATTGACAGGGAGGTACAGTGCCAGCTTGAGTCAAGCAAAACAAGCTACTAGCAGCTCTCTGGGAAAAGGTCGCCTTGTCTAGTTCTCATTCTTTTATGAGGGGTAGGTATTATTTCCATTCTTCTATTTAGAAATTAAAACTTAAAGGCATTAAGGAGTATGCTTCACAGCTAAGGAGCTACAGTTCTTCGCTTCCCATCACTCTTCCTTCTTTGGAGTGTAGTTCATCAAGCGCACCCTCCTCCACAATGCCCTCCCAGAGGATGAATCCTGATTGGTTAAACCAATCCAGACCAGGCCATCCCGTGGCCATGATTGGTTAAGAGCTAAACACGTCACCCATTTCTAAAGGAAACCCAGGAGTCCGTTGCTTTGAAGCTCCTGGGAAGGTGGTTCTTTACGAAAATACAGACTGTGGAAGAAGAGATGAGCTCTCCTTCTAGTGAGTGATATTCTGGGTAGCTTTACATGTACAACTGCTGTAATGTCTGGCTTTGGTCTGAAAACATTGAAAGCACTAAAGATGGCAAAGATAAAGATCAGAGAGACTGGGAATCTGTAATGACTTCTTGAAAGTGAAAAATTGACCACAAAACCACCATTTCTCCCAGCATCTTACTGTGAAATAATAATATTTTCCTGTGTGAAGCATTTGAGTTAAGGATTTTGCATTTTGTGTACCCTCAATTGCCCTAAATAGTAAAGCAAGAATTTAAATCCACTTTTATGGGGTTCCAAAGCTTATACTTTATACATATTTTACCCACGTAGGCATTACTGGATGTCTACATGAAGACAAGGTTAAATTTTCTTACAAGCTGCTTCATTTTATTAGACAAAGATATATTTTAGAAATAGATATTTAAAGAGAAAAAGATCTCATAACTTAAAAGAATGACCTTTAAGATTCTCTCATTGAAAATGAATTTCTCTTCAGTCTTTAAGATACCTGTTATTATACATTATCTTCAAGTCAAATGCAGTCGTTCTTGGAATACTTCTCGGTCTCCATACAATGGCGTTAGTGAATTTCAGATATTTAGTAAATACTGTGAAGTATGTCAGCTACATGAAAGATAATTGTGATAGGATGTCAGGGTAACTGACTAACCTATTATAATGATTTGCAGTGATAATTTATTTTCTGCATTCCCTCAATTACTCTCTGCCCTTAGTAATAATTCAGATGACAGAATTAGAGTGTAATGATGTAATATATACGTCCACGTGGATGACTTGAGGTATTTGAATGGTTAAGAGCCACTATGATTATGAAAGAAAGATATAATGAATGTAATAAGCAATGTGAAATTGAGTTTATAACTGTTTCAGGGCTCTAAAATACACAGGTGGTTAAAAAAAAAAGTCTCAGAATTCAGAATTTAAAAGATCCAGTCCTCTTAGACAACAAGATCTCTAATCTTAAATTTGAACCCTGGAGGTTCTCTTTGTCAAAAACGTGGTCACACTATAGGAAAGAAGCACTAATCATGGAACATAAACTTATTTCTCAAAAGCAATACACAGTTAAAGGTATCCAAGATACAGACGTTAAAATAATCGGGAGATGATAACTAATTAGTGATAAAGCAGAAGCATTATAAATGGATAATGAAATCAACCGGGCTCATTCAGTAGTCCTTTAAAACTCATGACTTGTGGGCATCCTCCAGATGGCTTTCTTAAGGTGACACGGTGATTGAAATGATCTTGGAAGTAATAAGTTCATACTGTGTTATGAGGTGAAGGAGAACACATTTTTAGGTAGAAATGACAAGCAAAATTAGGAAGAAAGAATGACCAATCTATATATTGGCAGCATTTCAGTAGGACTGTCACTGAGCATAATTTGGGGGCATTAAGACGAATGAGGCTGGTAACATGCTGATGAGATACAGTGACATGCCCTGGGAATCTAGGAATAGGACATTCACAATTAAAATGTTATACTACCTTTCACCTAAGAAGTGACTGAATATGAGTGGAAAGAGCCCTGGAATTAGAATCTGAAGACTTGGGGTTAAATTAAGCCTACTGCACACTTAACCAGATCCTCTTCATTTAAAAATCAAGAGAATGTTATCACTTAATTTGCATCCCAAATTAAATGAGATAAGTTATGTTGAAAGACCTAACTTAGTTCTTTGCACAGAGAGGGCTCCATGAGTGTTCCTTCTTGAAAGTTATCCAAAATTAAAGCATGAACAGCTCCAAAGCGGCTATTTCTGACTTATTTCTTGTTAAGTCACTATAAATAAAGGTCAGAACCAACTAGAAAGTCAGCCAGTCAGCAATATATCAGTGAGGATTTATTGCAGGGCCAGGAAGCATATTGCCCATTCAGGTGAATGTCTTTCCTCTTAAATCAGTTCTTTTGAGTGTTCAGATGAATAAATCTCAACTGTCCTGAATTGAGGGAGTCCTCCAAGGCAAACACTCTCTATAGGGTCCTTCCCTTAGCACCAAGCTATCCACAAATTCTCCCACAGAGCTTCCTTTGCTATGCCCTTGGTGGGTAACAGGTGGCACTGTTGTCGATGGTCTATAAAAATCCTATAAAAGGATTTCCTGTGGAAAGGCTCTCTATCTCAAAGTTTGGACTGAGCAGGATCCAGCACTGTAATCAAGCTGACATCGCAATTTGTCTTCTTCCAACCACTGTAATTCCTCTCCTTGCCCACAAAGCGTTGTGGCCCAATTGCTTTCAAAGATCTCAGGAAATGCCCTGTGAACAAATTAAAGAGAAGGCATGAATAACTGCTAATTAGCTATGCACCACACAGCACATTGCCAAGTTCTTCTGTGGCCACAAAGAGGAAATATTGGAAATGATCAAGGGAGACTGAGTGTACACCCCCTAACCCCAGCGGCTGCAGCAGTGGAAAGAGGCATTTGGCAGTGTGGAGCAGGATATCAAAGGATCATGAATGTGAACATGCTAGGGAAAAAGCTCCCAACCTCAATTTCCTCATCTATGAAATCAGCATACTCACTTATCCCAATTTTCTCAAGAACAGAGAGAAATTTAACATGTCTTTGGTTAGTGTATACTCTGGAGAAATTATGTTTTTAAAAACTACCTAAAACTAGTGGCTAGAAGTACCACGTCTGGAATCCCATTTACCAGATTGATGACAGAAGACAAGTTATTAATCAAAATCCCCAATTATGGTCTTCCTCATCTGTAAGACCATAGAGGAACAGAAAGAATTAAATAAGACTGACTGGTAAGTCTACTGGTGGAGTGCAAGGCTCATTATAGACAGTTCAGAAATGTTAGCGCTTTGTTATTGGTCTCCACTGGGTGCTCTCTCATTTATCAATGTCCTTGTAAAATAAAGTGTCCAGAACAGTGGAGGATGTGTGCACAGGTGCTTCATGAACTAAAGGGCCATAAAATACATGGAAATGTATGGTATATATTTTTGTTCTTATTGCATGGTCACCAGGGCTTCTCTCACTCCTTTTCTTCACTTACACTGGTCATTGTGGTATTTTGAGTTTCTTCTGTATCCTAAGTAGTAATTTTATTGGTTCAAGCCTGACTCAGAGAGAAGCTTTTACAAACATCAGTAAGTCAAAATATTACCATATTTCCCAGTGTCTGTTTATGAGCTGTTTATTCATTTCCATCAGGCTGTATGCCAGAGAGAGAGTTGGAGGAGAGATAAGTGAAAGGGTAGAGCTACCAGACTTTCTCTTCTTTCATGGCAAAATTTATTCACATATATCAGCCAAGAAGCAATTTATATACATTTTACATATCAATGGGACTATAAAACTAATTATAGGCAATTAAAAACATATCACAAAGCAGCAACAAAACAATAGTACTGTGTAATCATCCAAAGCCATCAATCATTCATCAAAGCCATGCCTTTGGGTGGTAATTCACAGACAAGAGGACAGGCAGAGCCAGGGCTATATTGGAAACTAGTTTAAGAGCTTGAAGCTCGAAAGAACGAATTGTAAAATTTTAAGAAATTTGGAAGTTGGTTGACTTCATGGTAGTGCCTTGAAATTGGCCATAGTGGGGTATTTATACCACAGAAATTGGCAAATGCTACTCCCCGCACTTTTGTAACTTTTTCTTGTTTATCTTAAACCCCCTTGTTTCCTGTATATATCTTTTCTATCTTCGATCCAAAGACAAAGTTTGCCTAACTATTGAGTTTGGTATGGCATTTGGAAGTTTTGCTATCTCCATATCGTCTTGGAATAATTAAAATAATCAATAATCTCAGGAAGAAATCTTTAGATATTGTTTTGAACATATCTATGCTCACATACCTTGTGGCCAAAAACTAAGTTCTAATGCAGACTGTAATAGACAGCTCATACTAGATGTTATGATTTAGATATGAGGTGTCTTCCCAAAACTCATGTGTGAGACAATGCAAAATTTTCCAGAGGTTAAATGATTAGATTATGGGAGTTGTGACATAATCAGTAGATTAATACACTGATATTAACTGGGTGGTAACTGTAAGGCAGGTAGGGTTTTGCTGGAAGAAGTAGGTCACTGGGGTGCACCTTTGGGGTTTATATTTTGTCTGTGATGAGCAGAGTGCTCTCTTCACCCCTCTACACCCGCCCCTGCTTCCTGTTTGCCATGTCTGGAGTAGCTTTCCTCTGCCATGTCCTCCCACCATGATGTTCTGCCTTACCACTGATCCAGAGCTGTGGAATCAGCCAACCATAGATAGATCCTCTGAAACCGTGAGCCAAATAAGCTTTTCCTCTTCTATGTTGTTCTTCTCAGATCTTTTGGTCACAGTGATGGAAAAAACTAAAACAGAAATTGGTACTGAGAAGTGGGTTTGCTGCAAAATGTAACAGAGTCAGAGTCCCTGCAAGCTTCCCCTGAGAGGGAAGATATGAGAAGTAAGCCAAAGCTGTTATAGAGATCTCTGCCAGTCATGTGGGATATCTGCTGAGGAAAGCTACAAGCAAAACCAAGCCAAGAGTGAGGCCATGTGAGCTGCAACCAATAAGGTGGAGCTACACAAGACCTTTGGAGAGAATATCACAATGATATGTGCCCCAGATGTTGGATGTGGAGCTATTGGACTTGTTTGCTCAGCTAAATTTTGGTCTTGCTTTGGTTCCATCCTTTTTTGTTTTCCATGTGCCTACTTCTCCCATTTGGAATGGAAATGTTTGCTCTGTGTCATTATGTATTGGATAAACACATCTTGCTTTTGATCTTTACTCTCATAATTAAGAGTTTGCTTTGAGACTCAGATGAGATTTTGGACTTGGACCGTTGAGCACTGCTAGAACTCTTAAGACTATGGGGACTCTTGGAAATGCAAGATGTATTTTGCACTGTGAGATGGGCATATGCTTTGGGGGAATGGGGTGGAATATTATGGTCTAGATATCAGGTGTTCCCCAAAATCTCACGTGTGAGACAATTCAAGAATTTTCAGAGATGAATGATTAGAGTATAAGAGGTATAACCTAATAAATGAAATAATTTACTGATATGAATTAACTAGGTGGTAACTGTAGGGAGGTAAGGTGTGACTGGAGGAAGTGTGACAGTAAGGTGTTCCTTTGGAGTTTATATTTTGTCCTCCCCCCACCCCCCACTTCCTGTTTGTCATGTCCTGAGAAATTTTCCTCTGCTTGCCCTTCTCTCTCACCTCAGGTGCCTAAGGAGCGAGTCGACCAGAATGGAACTTCTGAAACCATGAGCCAAAATAAATTTTACTCCTTTAAGTTGTTCTTTTCAGGTCTTTGGGTCACAGCAACAACAACAACAACAACAACAACAACAAAAAACTAACTAAAATGGTGTGATACTATGGTAATTGTGTAGGCTTTGAATAATTGCAATCTCAATTATTGGAGTGGCAATCTCTTCAAGTCTTCTCTGGCATAAATTTTAGGTAGGTTAACCAGAGACTAAGGCATATATTATAGTGGAAAATATAAAGTAAAATTTCCTGAAGGCCCATGGAAGAATCTTCAACTTCCTGGTTGGGGAAGTGTAAGGGTAGATGTGAGGAATGGAGTGATGTTGAAGTTAGGTCCATGAGGGCTCCACCACCCTCCATCCAAGGCAGGAGGAAGATGTCTGTGGATGACATACTGCTGATCAAAGAGAAAAACAAGCAAGGCAGTTCTGAACTAGCATCAAAATGGGTGGCTCATAGATAAACTTTGGGGGAAAGATATAAGAAAATCAAGCATTTTCTAACTGCAAAAATAGTGCAGAGTAGAAATTGAACTCAGCCACAGCTGGCATCTTGCACTGGCTGTAACAGGTCGATTCTGTCACTATTTTCATAGGTACCACACAACTGGTTAGACTCTGGTCTGTTGTCCTGTTTACAGGAACTAAGCCAGGAACTAAGCTCTAGATATCATGAGAGCTACTCCCAAACCCAAAACTACTTTGACATCTAGCAAAGTCATCGTAGCACCCAGAACCACAAAAACTCTGTTACCACAACACCAAGATATTCAGTTTTCCTTTGCAGAATTCATTCCATACTACTAAAAGTGTGAAAAGATCTTGCCTATGGCCAGTCATGGTGGTGCATGCCTGTAATCCCAGCTACTCAGGAGGCTGTCAGGAGGAGCTCAAGTAGAGCTCTCAATGTAGAGAGACCCTATCTCAAAATAAATAAAAAATAATAATTTTTAGAAAGTATAAAGCTTTTCCTTGAAGAATTGTATCCTTATTTACCTTTTTTTGGTAAAATTTTTAAATACATATATTTTGTAATTTTTGTACTTACCCATTTTCCTTATCACCAGGAGAATTCATTTTGGTGCTATCTAATCAAGTTCATGCAAACGTCACATTGAGGAACATTTTTCTTAGTTTTGGCACTGCTTTCTTAATGACAGAAGGTCAGACTCAAGAATACCAAAGTATCAAGAACCAGAAAGGCAGAAGAAAAAATGTGTAGTGCAAAGAAAAGCGTAGGGTAAGCAGGGTTCCTGCTTTACAAGTGGAGATTTAAGAACACATTATTGGGCTAGATAACTGGAGGTAATAAGAAGATTTAAAGGAACCACGGATCATTGAAGTGCTTTATCATTTTGATAAGTATGCTAAAATACACTTTTTATGATGAATACTTGACCCTGGAAATCCTAAATAGAATTGCATTTAATAACAGCAAATGACATATTGTTAGTTGGGCTCTGGAAGACAGTAATTTCAAAGTAATTACAGAGTTATACAGAACAAGATGTCAGTGTAACCCTTTATTCCAGCTCCTAATATCTCTTCATGTTTCAAGAAGACAAGTACTGTCTGTCTGAGACAGGAATATAGCCTTCATATCTTGTGAGTTCTAGTTTGTGATTCTGTGAGCTGTTACACAGAGCTTCATGTTTGCAAACCCCTTTATAATCAATTATTAATCTCTTCCAGGATCACTCCTTGGTTATATGAATTCTTTTTCCTCTTTCTGGTTTCCATCAAAAAATCAGTACAACAGCAATATTAATTTTGCAAAATAAAAATCACCCATAATCTCCAAACCTAACTTTTCATATTTGCATAAACTTTTAGCCTGAGCCTTTATTAATACATATTTACTATAGCAACAGAACTTATTAAATATTTAATATTTTACATTAACATTGTCTCATACAAATGGCCTTCTTTTTCTTATGTAATATTGGAATATAATTTTAATATTTTGTCAGATTTCTGCAAGTTGATGTTCCAGAACAATAGCTCTACATTACCAAACATTGTTTCCTGTTTCCCCTTTACAATGAAGGCTGAAAGGAAGACTTGTGTAATGAGTTATTAGTTCTCAGGTACTAGCACTGAATTTGGCAGGTAATAGGCACAAATAAATATTTGAGAAGTTGATTAATAAATGATACTGTTGTTCCCTTCTGATGTACTATATATTTAGGAGGAGTTTCCAAATATAAGAGATTATTGGGTCAAAAGGAATAAAAGTGCTGAGTTCTCACTATGTATTTGTGTATTGCTTTTTTAAAAGAATTACATCCATTTATTTAAGCTTTAATTTTTATTATTTCAAAATTTGTTCTGGCCATCAAAATGTTGTCCATGTGGTTTTCTAAATTTTCATAGTGGAATATACATAGCATCACAGGGTTAGTGATAATTTTACTTGTCCTTTTCCCCAGCTGAGCATCTGGACAGTATCTCAATTCCTTCTGAGTCCCATGCCTCCATATAGGACTTGGTATATTGTAAATGCTCAAAGAATTTTAAGTCAGTGAACTGCAGGACATATTGACCATGCTGTTTCATGTGATGTTTTAGAATATTTGAAAGAGAAGACAAAAGTAATGATTGAAGCATAAGTCCCAGAGGCAGGCTTCAGATTCTAACCCTGACTCTGCTTTCTATGTCTGTGGGAACAGGTGGGTTAATGACTGCAAAATGGAGATATTAATATCTCCTGTGTCATACAGTTGTGGTGAGGATCCATGAGCTGGCATAAGTAAGTGCTTGGCTCAGTGGAAACACTCAACAAATAGCACCTATTTTTATCTGTCTCATTTATCTGTACAGTCTTCCTGGTTCTTTATAAAATTGAATGGCCTCTTAATGGCTGCAAAGATTAATCCATTAATTGTTTTATCAAATTTAATGCAGCTGCTTTCATATCATGTACTTTTAAATTTAGAATTTCTTTTCTTATTACCAGATTAATGAATTTTAAAGATATTATATATTGAAAATGATCAATCTTTCATCTCCTGAGTTTTTTTCAGACTCTTGCTGAAAAAGTCCTATATCCCCAGTTACCTAGTTATCATTTTAACTTACTTTGAGTATGTTTTTAAAGCTAAAATTTGAGAACTATTTAACTGTGTAATGTAGCCAGAGTTATTTTAGTGAATAGCAAAATGTACAAACCTAAATTCTCTCTTCCTGTCCTCAACCTGTTATCTCATCATTAGTAATTGATGTTTTTTTTTTACCTTTGTTTTTCCATATTTTTATTGGTAAATTGTAATTATACATGATGGTGGGATTCAATGGCTTTCTTACCTTCTGGATTTGAACATGTTAGTTAGGTACTTCTGCAATGTTCCATATATGGATCTATTTTAGTTTAGTTTTTTTTTTTTTTAAGTTTTTGGTGCTAGTAACTATGCTAAAATCTTCACTGAAGATTTCATAACACATTCTAATATTTAGTAGACTGCTTTCCACCATATGACCTTACTTTGAATTATCTTTTGAATATTTTGCCCTATCACCTGAAGATAAGCTTGGCTATTAGATTGGAATTGTTTTAAATGTATGAATTAATATGGTTTGCCGCCTTAAAAAGCATGACCCTTTGTTTGGTGAGGTGACCAGCCTTTCAAGAAGGTTTGGTCACATTTACACATATATATATTATCTATCAGAAAATTTCCTTCTAAGTATTTTGTGGTTTTTCATTTTGTGAGTAGTAGTCCATTTTGTCACTATGCTATCCAGCTGATGTCATTCATGTGTCATGATTCTATTGACCTCTGAGCATTTCTTTTGTGCCTGGCTATTTTAATAGGTGCTTATTTATAATTTCAGCATATTGTAGACTTTTCATGTAGGTGGCTGAAGCCACAGAATCCTGGCACCCTGTTTACCACGTCAATCACTTCTATGAGTGGGATGCAGGTGCTGCTCATGTAGAGCAAAATTCTTCTTACTCCACTGGCAGTAGCTGCATCCCATTCTTAGAACTGATTGATTTACTTTGGTGGCTTGGTGAACAGTTTGTTTTCAAAATTTTTGAGTCAACATTTAAAAATTTAGTGGATTAACATGGTCATCCAAAATGCGATCCCTTTTTTTAGCCATTGGTAGATATTCTATAGCCCAGCCAGCTGTTTCCAGTTAGCCATATCCCTCTGATAGAGCATCTACCTGCCATGCTTCTGTAGGCTTAGTCACCCCAGTACTCAAAGGTTAGGGTCAGTAGCCAGCAGTTCACACTGGCATTTTTCTTTAGAGTGGAGATGCATATCTTTGCAAATAAGTCCCCAGAAAGAGTGGGAAAATAAAATGATAGACTTGGAGAGAGGATGACAGCATATTTTTGTTGAAGCAAAGTTGACAAAATGCATCTAGTATAGCTGATCTTCTGATGGGTTTAGAAATGCTGCAACATATGAACAACTAACTTGATTCTTACAGAAGTCTGTTGCTATGCATAACCCAATTTTCTTTCTACTAGAGAATTTTATACAACATTTGCATACCAAGACTTGTAAAGGTTATTGATTAAGTGAGCATAAAAAATGCTTTGTGCTTTAGAGTTTCAGCTTGGCAATGCAACATTATTTTTTCTTCACAAATATTAAAAGTAAAGGTATTTTTATAGCTATACAAGAACAACAATAAAAACTTGACATCCCTGAATAACATAGCTTTCATCAAATGGAGCTTTCATCAAATGTGGAGGTAATGACCTTTCCTTTTTTATTCTTATTGACACTATTATTGCCTCAGACTCCCTCTCATTTTCCCATCTTTATTACCTGATGAACAAAGCTCAGAGCCACTCAAATAGTATTGTCTTATAGATTGCCCAGTGGCTTTCCTAGCCTGAGTTATTGGTTCCAGATGCTGCTTACAACCTTCCCAATACAGCTCCCAGGATTTCAAGTCATTCTCCTGAACCAATCAATTAAGTTATTGACAAGCAATATAGTGGAAACCCTCTGTATAAGTAGCACATGCTTTCTAAACGTTTCCAATGTCCTCCAGCGAGATTCAGAAGAAAAGCAAGGAAGGGAAATAGAGGTAAGAAGGATGGATGGAAAAAATGGAAGGAGGAAAGTCTAAATGTCTTCCATTGGCTTGTAGATGGCCAGCTTCTCCATGTTGTCTTCACATCTTCTTCCTTTTCTAAGTGTCTGTGTCCGGATTTCTTCTTCTTATAAGGACACCAAGTTATACTGGGTTGGGGCTAAGCCTAGTGACCTCATTTTACCCTAAGCTCCTCTTTGAAGGCACTGTCTGAAAATGCAGTCATATCCTGAAGTACTAGAGCTTGGGATTTCAACATATGAACTTGAGGAGACACAATTCACCCTATAACTAACTTTTACTAATCCATGGAGGCACTTCGGAAACCTTCCAAGAATAGAAGAAATAAAACTACTCCCTCAAATCCAGAGTGAACCACCCTCAATATTTTGACATTTTTATTCTCTATTTCATTTCTTATAATGTGTAGTTTGGATTTTTTTTATGTAACTAAAATTACTTTGTATATGTGATCTTGATTCCTGCTTCTTTCAATTAACATTATAAAGTGAGAAGTTTGTAAATGTTGCATGCTTAAAAATTATGTTATTTCCTCCAAATTTAGAGATCACAGGGGAATTTATTTTATAAGACAAATTGCATCGTGTAATTTTATGTTTGCCATAAATTCCATCAATTGGTTTATGTAATAAAGAGATTATTTATTGAATGTCTGAAAAAATCTAAGGATGAGATTTCAGTTCTCTCTAAAATAGGAAACTGTAACTCTTCCTCATTTTCTTCAGTCATATGTCTCCTTAGGCTTTTTATTTCATTCATGAATGTTCACATTTAAGTTTTTTTAAATAGTAAAATTCATTGCTGTTTTCAGATTTAATATCATGTATTAGCATGGTTTTCATCTTTTATATTTTTAAGCTTTAAATGTTTCATTTTTTTTATTTTCTCTACTTTTCCATTATTATATTTATCAAAATTTTTTTTATTAGGATTTTCAAGGATGTACTTATAATATTGACTTGTCATATCCACTGTTGTTGTATATTTGTTGAAATTTGTTTCTTCTTTCATCTTTATTTTTTTCTTGAAATGTTTATCCTTTTATTCTTTTAATATTCTAACTGAATTCACAAATTGTTGATTTTTCTCTAAGAAATATATCTTAAGTACTACACTGTCAACCACCATAGTGGTATGTAGGGTTTCTATTTATTTATTTATTGACAGTGTCTTTCTATGTTACACAAGCTGACCTTAAACTTCTGGGTTTCTGCAGCCTCCCAAATAGCTGGCACTACAGGCACAAAACCACTCAAACAAGAGAGTGGTGTTGTCCTTGTGATTTCCTGGGATAATCCAGGGGAAAGCAGTCTACCAGTAGGCTAACACATTAGAATGGATTACAGGGTGACCAGTGCAGGACAAGCTCTGTACTTGTTCTCTAACAACAGAAACTGGGTGGGTGGGACATGATGAAGAGCACCTCTCAACTTGGCTGTGCACAAGCTGCAAGAAGCCATTAGGACACACAACAGATAGGCTCATCCTTTTTTGCCTCAGGTATCTCAGACTCAAAATTTTTTTCCTGAAAAAAATAACTCCACAAAAGAGGAAAAGAAAAAATAAAAGAAGAAGAAGAAGAAAGAAAGCATTAATTCTTATGTATGGAAGTATGGTAGTGAAAAAAATAATCATGTTTTGGTTTTTAGCATTCACAATTAGGAATGATGTTAACTTTCACCAACCTAGATATTATGTATCTCAAATAGATGAGCTAGTCTACACTTATTAATAATGATGCTTATGTAAAAAGCAGAGCAAACATTTGGATGGAACAAAGAAAAACATTATTATTTTCATTCAGACTGTAATTTGTAATATCAATGTTTATGTAACTGGACAAAATTGAAACACAAAAATAATGATGAATTTTTTCTTTTGTAAAAACATTCTTGAATATTACAGCTACGTGTATTTTTTTCTAATGCAATCAAAAGAAAAAAGCCATAGCTCCTGAAAATTACCAACATTTGGTGCTTTTAAAAGTCAGGGCATTGTTCTTTTCACTGAAATGTGCTTTTTAAAGGGGGCATTTCAAGCATAAGTGCTCTCCCCTGACTTGCCATGGAACACAGGATTGTATTCTCCTTTGTTGCCAGTTTCCTGAGCTCCTTCCTGTCACTTTGCATCTTTTTACCCATTTGAACTTTCCAAGATACAGTGTGTGAAGGTTGCCCGACCAGTTAACCATAATCACTAAGTGCAGTGGCAATTTCGTCTCTCTTACCAGCAGCGACAATCCATGAGAAGACTGGGTTTCATACAGTGAAGTAGGAATTGGCAGCGGGTGGTTTTCAGTCATTTCGACAGCACCTCATTGAGCTGGTGCTGCTTTCCAAAGCTCAGCAAGAAAATTGCTCAGTTGTCAATCCATACGTGAGGACGTGCAGTTTTGAAGAATTTCCCTCAAATCCTGCCTAATTTATGATAAAGCCATTGGCTGCCTTTGACCGCAGCTAAGGCATTAAATCAATGTAATCAGAGTATTTGGTTTCACATAGAAGTTGTTTGGGTTTGGTCATGTTTATTTAAAGAATCCAGGTTATATGTGTTGTAACATATGCTATGTATGGATCTAGGAAATTATAAAGCAAATTTCTAGATAGGATCTGAATAGATTCTTATTTCTGATCTCGAGATGAGTATCCTTGTAAATTTCACGCCCTAAAAAGAAAGAAAATCCTAGGTATAAAATTTTTAAAAAATGTTTAATTCCATGCTGTTATATTGACATTGGTGATGGTGATAATGGAGAATGGATGTTCTTTAGACAGGACATACCTGAAGAGTAAATGTAAATATTTAATTCTAGGCTGATTTATGCCTCTGGGGATAGGGGAGACATGACAAATAAAAAATAATAGACATGATGTTTTGACTCCAGTAAAATCCCCAGACATGTCATTTAGAATGGATTGGGTGCTCTGTAAATGTTGGTTTCAAATGAGCTCAGAAAATAATCATTAGAAGAATAATTACTTTTTCAATTTATAAATTTGATGCAGTCAGTAAACCCCGAGTTCTGTCTCTTCCATGGTTTTCATCAATTTCATACTCAATATCTGCTACCAAAATGGAAAAATTCGGCCAAATATAATCTAGAAACTTGACATTGCTTTCAATAATAAAAAGCATAACTCAAACCTGTGTAAATAATGCATTCAGAAGTTGCTTGAAGGTTTGAACTTTTTTCTTTCATTCCCCTGGCCCTATATCCAGTCCTCATGTCCTTCCCACAGGGGCTAGAGACACCTGGAATTGGGAGGAACACCTCTCACATGGCTCTAACACCTGAGTCTGAGAGGATGTTTCCAGGAGTAGAAAAAGTAGGCGAGAGCCAGAGAGAAAGCTTAGAGTTGGTGTTGGTAACCCAAAGATGTGAGTTAGCCACGGGAAATCCAAAGGCTGATACTGGGGAAGAGAGACTCAAATATGCCATTACTAAGACAAGGGGAGAGGGGCTAGAGGGGCTGCTTTCTCTTCTGTGGCTTGTCCACACCAGGAGCTGTTTAAGGAGGAGCTACAGAAAGCGCATTGAGAATTGTTGTGAAAATGCTGAGAATTCCTTGGCACTTTTTCTCACAGTTTGTGTCACTTGTAACTAACAAAATATAGCAGAGATGATGGTTTCCTGGGCTTGGTCAGCATAGGGCAGGGGATTCAGCCTCTGCCTTGCTCACTGCATCACTAGTGCTGGGACCCTGAACCACCACATAAGCAGTTTGTCCTAGGAGCATCCATGCTATGAGAGAGCCCAAGCCAAAGGAGAAGACACATGGACATGCTCTGGTCAGCAACCCTGTTGGCATCATCCACCAGGTATGTGAGAGAATGTTCCTTAAAGTAACTCCTGTGTCCAGCATTCGAGTCACCAATTGCCTTTGAATCTTTCCAGCTAATCTTTCCAGAACATAGATAGGCCCTTCCCACTGGGCCCTGATTATACTAAAATAGTTGTTTTGTGTTGGTACTTACTGGAGACCTATTACAATGCAAAAGTAGCTACTCAAAAATATAAAATGAAGATACCAATTTTTCCATAAAATGATCTAACAAGGATAAAAGCAATAGTACATTCACTAGATGGATAATTGTATGCGAAGTATGGGAGATAACATAGTTATCTGGGTTGTACATTCACTTTAGGTTTTAAACCTGTATTCTGAAATTATCAAACATGTCTCCCTCTTTAGAAGAGTGAGAAAGTTCTTCAGTTAAACACCTTTTTTAAATGTCAGAGAATTAGATTGAATTCAAAATCATGGAGAAGGCAAAAAGGAGAGTTCAGTTATGTGATTGCTTACTGCATCACTTTATACCCCCTGCATGTATAAAATAGTTCATAATACATTTTTAAACTGAAGGAATCTTTATAAAATGGGTATGGATCATACACAACAAAGGTCTGTGTGCGTGTGTACGTGTTTGTATTGATGACTGGATGCCCAGCAACAAGGTGATGCACAGGTAATCTGTAGGGACACTACAAGATTATAGGGTAGAAACTGTAATACCTCAGATCCACACTGCAAGAAAGAAAGACACATAGAAAAGACAAGGGAACAAAGTGCCCCAAATAAACCAAGATACTACAATAACAGAATCCATTGACAGTGTAGTGGATGAAATGTCAGAGAAGGAGTTCAGAATATATATAATTAAAATGATCTGTGAATTAAAGAATAACATAAGAGAGCAAATACAGGCAAAAATAGCTCACTCCAACAAAGAGATAAGAGCAAATACAGACAACCATTGATCACACCAATAAAGAGATAAAGGAGCAAATATAGGTAGCAAAAGATTACTTTAAGAAAGAGTTAGAGATTCTGGAAAGAAAACAACAACCAGAAATCCTTGAAATGAAGGAAACAATAAACCAAATAAAAAACTCAATAGAAAACATTACCAACAGACTAAATCACTTTGAAGACAGAACCTCAGATAATGAAGATAAAATATAACCTTGGAAATAAAGTTGACCACACTATGAATAGGATAAGAAACCATGAGTAGAACATCCAAGAATTTTGGGATAGCATCAAAACACCAAATCTAAGATTTATCAGGATAGAGGAAGGTACAGAGATTCAAACCAAAGGAATGCACAATCTCGTCATGAAATAATATCAGAACATTTCCCAAACATGAAGAATGAATTGGAAAACCAAGTACAAGAAGCTTACAGGACACCAAATGTACAAAATTACAACAGATCTACATCAATACACATTATAATGAAAATGCCTAGCATACAGAATAAGGATGGAATCAAAGCCTCGCATGAAGGAATGCATCAGATCCCTCTATCACTTGAGCTTGGCAATCTGGAAGCTCTTCATTTTGTCCAAAGTGAGTTATGGTTTGTCATTTAATCAACAATTAAGCTAGATGACATTTATGTAAAATATTACATATTTTAATTTACATGGTACAAATGTCAGCCTCCTTAGAACTCCTCCCCCCCAAAAAACCAGTTTCCTCCTTATCATAAAAGTCGCAGAAGAAGAAAAGGAAAAGAATGAACATTTATTTAGTACTTTACTGTAGTCATAACCCCTAACACTTCATGGCACTCACCAAATCCCAGATACATCCTAAGAGCTTCGTGTATTTAAACCTCATGAAACCTTATGAAGACACAACAAATAATAAAACAGTAGTTTTATTATTTTTGAATTTTACAAATTAAGAGACTGAAATGCAGCAATGTTAGGCAGCTTTCCCAGTGTCACAGAGCTATTCACAGGGAAGTAGAATGTAGCCCAAACAGAATAGCTTCCTGGGCAGTCCAATACCTAGGGTGCCTCCTCTCCATGTCTAGTTATTTTTCCTAAGAGTGGTCAGGAAACTTGTCAGAGACACGCAGATAATAAATCGTGGGATTTGCTTCATTCCAAGATCTACCTGAGTCTAACTAAACCTTTGACATTATGCTGTATAAAATCATAATCAGATGATCCTTTATGTGGTAAACAAGCTTTCTTCTTCTATCATTTGGTCTGTATTTTTTTCTGACAGATTTTCTTGAGAATCATTTTGGTGGAAAAACTCCATATTCAATTTTATTGACTTCTATATTTATAACTGGGCTTACTTTACAGAGAGTATGGTGTGGCTAATTTTCAGTATCTTTTGTTTCTCAACCCAGATTTTTGGATTTGCTAACCCTAGTAACACAGAGAGGAGCTGTACATGACTAAAACTAGTTTATAGGAGGTAAATTGGAGACAAATAAATATAAAGATGATATGGAGCTTGTTATCCCAAGATAGTAAAAATGTAAATAGGCTCAGAGATGGCTAAGATAAATTTGTAAATGACAGCCCTTTAAAGATGCTATTAAGGAAAATTATGTATAGAAAAAACACATTCTTATTTATGGAATTTTGTCTAGTTTGTACATTTTCTCATTTTATCATTTTTGTATCAATTTTGGCTCTTCTTGTTCTCATACCAGTTTCTTAATGAGAGAAAGAGACTCCTTTGGCCTTTTGGTTTTACTTGTAGGATTCTGAATGAGAGAAGAACAACATAAGTGCTAATGCCCTGCGTGCTGGCACAGTGGCTGGATCCCATGGTCTTGGTGGGTTCTGAGGCTCCATCTAGCCAAACATTCAGTTGTAGAGAGCCCTCAGGGCTAAGGTAGCAGCTCAAAAGTGTGTTTCTTGCTGCAATTCGATGATGGAAAGACTAACATGAAATCACATTAGTACAAATTTACTTATCATTAAGATAAAACAGGCTCAAAGTACTTACGTGGGATTATTTGTTCAGGATTATAAGAACTCTTGGGGTACAAGGAATCTAATTCTTTTATAAGACAGACAGGGATGCTGAGGCCCAGCATCCCAGTTGTCTATGGATGTGTAACAAGCTATCCTTCCACATTTAGATGTTCAAAACAATAATCATTTTATTGTAGCTCACTATTTGTGAGGCATGAATTTGGACAGAACTCAGTTGGGTGATTTGTAGGTGGCTTGTTTGCTGCATGTGGTGATGACTCTGCTCACTGGTTGTTATTTGGCTAATAGGGGATCCTTCCAGCTCCCTAGATTTGAAGACAGGTCACCTCTATTTAACCACAGAAAAATTCCCCAAGGCAAATGGGTCAATCTGGAGAATTTCAAGTTGCTCTCCAAACATATTTACCAATGACAAAAATACTAAGGCTATGTCACGGGGTAAGCACTGACAGAGTGTTTAGGGTATTTTCTTGTCCTTAGGTCTGCATCCTCCTGGGTCTTGCATCAAGTTTATTTCTTTAAAGCAGACCAGCACCTGTTAGCTATTAGCTGTTTTTTATTATTATTATTTTGCTTCCTTCCTGGTGGATGAGTGGCTTAACCTTTGCTGGGGACCCAGGAGCATTTACCTTTGTTGGTACATGCACCTGTCAGAAGAAAGTAAGGGGCCTTGGGGCTTGGGTCTGAGTGAGTTGGAGCTATGCCACTCAAGCCAAAGGTTCTGGTGTGTTCAGTTCCCAGCATCACTGCTTCTATTTCTGTTTTGCAGGGAAAAGAGCTAGCGGGTGTTGACAGACGGCAGCAATATGGATTATCATTATTTCCGAATAAACCAGCTGTTCTCAAGAATGATACCTAATATGAATCTGAGGTTGGGTGCCTCTTGGTCCTTCTTGGATTCTTTCTCTTGCTTCCTGTCAATGATAAAATGTGGAAACACACCAACGTATGAATTAATTTCCAGTGCAAACACCATAGCAAGCATGTCAATAAGCACCTGCTGAATCCCTCAGTTCCAAGTGTACATGAACTTCATTTTCAATTTACTTTTCAATATCTACATTTTTATTTTCTATCCCCCTGGCACCCCTGAACCTACAGAAGTTCAGAAAAAAGTATCTGTAAGGAGTACCTGTGTTAAGGATGTGTATTCAATAGGGTTATTTGCTTAAATTGTAAAGTAGATTAATTGAAATAGAGAATTACTGAATATAATAAAAGTGAAATATATACGCTCTGTTGTTAAATTGATCTGAGTTCAAATTTTAGCTCTGCCATTTACTTACCATGGAAGTTTCAGGGACTTTAAAAACTTTGATCCCCAGTTTTCTCATCTGTGAAATGGGCGAACTCCCTATCTCATACGGTAATTTTAGGGCTGAAACAAGATGGTGGCTTTATTTGCTTGGCATGGCAGGCCTTCAATTTATTGAAGTGCCCTTTGCTTAAGAAATAGCTCTCTGAGTAAACAAGACATGTGGACATTTAGGAGGACATACTTTTGTAAATAAAGGCCAAGAGCTGTGAGCTCAAAATAAATATTTTTTCAGCATTCCACACTGTTGCAGAGACAACAGAGAAACCCAAGCTCCTTATCCTGAAAAGATGGGATGGGGTGGAAGTCTGCAAACAAACCTAACACAGGAAGAGAGTGACTTTAAGAGGGCTCCAGACATATTGAGGGAGACTAAAACCGCCCTGCTCAGGTGCAAGAGAATCCTTCCCTGATAAGCACAGGTAAGCTGTGTAGAGTCAGGATAAATTCTGTGATTCTACAATATGTATACTTAGAGTCACCTTAAATTCTGTGGGCTTTTCATCTGACTTTCAACTTTGGTCACTAAGCAGAGGAAATCAATACTCTAGAAGAATTTTTATGACAAGAAAAGTAAAATTCACAGAAATTAAGAAACCACGAGAATATATATATAATTTTTTGCTATTTTTGGGGGGGGAGCAAAAATGAGAAATCTTGGGAAATTTAGACTACATGTAATGTGCTTTTAAAGTAATCTTTAACCATTGGCTAATTTAGTAATGTATAAATATATGCATTTTTGTCAACAGTTTTTCCCCATTTTTAAATTTTGACATAATTTCAGAGGAAAAATGTGAAAATAAATAGGCTTAGAATTCCTGTATATAAACTTCCTCAAGAGTTAATATCAAAGCAAATAACCTGTTTTATTCTCTTTGTGTGTTGTATCTGTACCATCTATCTATTTTTTCTATACTATTTAAGTAGGTAAAATGATACTCTGGACCTCAGAGTATGTTTCCTTAAAACAGGGTGTTGTCTAATGTAACCACAGTACAATTATTACAATCAAAAACTTAACTTTGATACATAATATTACCTAATCAATAAATATTAAAACTTCATTAATTGTTTCACGGATGTCTATTTAGCACAAGAAAAATAAAAATATTTCAAGCCCAGAATCCAATTCAGAATTACACACTCCGTTTACATATCCTATCTCTTTAGTCTTTTAATTTTTTTAATTTTGTATTTGTTTTAATTAGTTATACATGACTGTAGAATGCACTGATATACTTTGATATATCATACATAGATGGGATATAATTTCTCATTTTTCTGAGCATACATATTGTAGAATCACATTGGTCATACAGTCACATACATACATAAAGTAATAATGTCTTATTCATCTACTATCTTTCTTATCCTGACATACCCTGCCTTCCCTGCCTTTCACTTCACTCTGCCTAATCTAAGGTAACACTATTCTTCTTCTTTTTTTTTGCTTTACAATTATTAATACACATATAAACCACAATTTTTGTATCTCTGCTTGTATATAAAGTATGTTGACACCCAATTCAAGTCTTCATACATGTACTTTGTATAATGATGTCCATCACATTCCACCATCCTTACTAATACCCTGCCCCCTCCCTTGCCCTCCCACCGCTCTTCCCTATCTAGAATTTATCTATTCCTCCCATGCTCTCCCTCCCAATCTCACTATGAGTCAACCTCCTTATATCAGAGAAAACATGTGTTTTTTTGGGGATTGGCTGACGTTACTTAGCATTATCTTCTCCAACACCATCCATTTACCTACAAATGTCATGATTTTGTTCTTTTTTAATGCTGAGTAAAATTCCATTGTGTGTATATGCCACATTTTCTTTATCCATTCCTCCACTTAAGGACATCTAGGTTGGCTCCACAGTTTAGCTATTGTGAATTGTGCTGCTATAAACATTGATGTGGCTGTGTCCCTGTAGTATGCTATTTTTAAGTCCTTTGGGTATAGTCTGAGGAGAGGAATAGCTGGGTCAAATGGTGGTTCCATTCCAAGTTTTCCAAGGAATCTCCATACTTATTTCCAAATTGGCTGCACCAATTTGCAGTCCCACCAGCAATGTATGAGTGTACCTTTTTCCCCACATCCTCGCCAACACTTATTGTTGTTTGTCTTCATAATAGCTGTCATTCTGACTGGAGTGAGAAGATATCTTAGAGTGGTTTGGATTTGCATTTCTCTGATTGCTAGAGATGATGAGCATTTTTTCATAAATTTATTGATTGATTGTATATCCTCTTCTGAGAAGGGTCTGTTCAGGTTCTTAGCCCATTTGTTGATTGGGTTATTTATTTATTTATTTATTTTTAAGTTTTTAGCTTTTTTGAGTTCTTTGTATACCATAGAGATTAGTGCTCTATCTGTTGTGTGAGGGGCAAAAATTTGCTCCCAGGATGTAGGCTGTCTGTTCACCTCACAGATTGTTTCTTTTGCTGAAAAGAAACTTTTAAGTTTGATTCCATCCCATTTATTGATTCTTGGTTTTAATTCTTATGCTATAGAAATCTTATTAAGGAAGTTGTGACCTAATCCCACATGATGAAGATTAGGGCCTACTTTTTCTTCTATTAGATGCAGAGTCTCTGGTTTAATTCCTAGGTCCTTGATCCATTTTGAGTTAAGTTTTGTGCATGGTGAGAGATAGGGATTTAATTTCATTTTGTTGCATATGGATTTCTAGTTTTCCCAGCACCATTTGTTGAAGAGGCTATCTTTTCTCCAGTGCATGTTTTTGGCAGCTTTGTCTAATATAAGATAATTGTAATTTTGTGTGTTAGTCTCTGGGTCCCCTATTCTGTAACATTGGTCTACTGACCTGTTTTGGTGCCAATACCATGCTGTTTTTGTTACTATTGCTCTGTAGTATAGTTAAGGTCTGGTATAGTGATACCACCTGTTCACTCTTCCTGCTTAGGATTGCTTTAGCTATTCTGGGTCTCTTATTTTTCCAGATGAATTTCATGATTGCTTTTTCTATTTCTATGAGGAATGCTTTTGGGATTTTGATTGGAATTGCATTAAATCTGTATAGTCCTTTTGGTAGTATGGTCATTTTGATAATATTAATTCTGCCTATCCAAGAGCAAGATAGATCTTTCCATCTTCTAAGGTCTTCTTTTATTTCTCTATTTAGGGTTTTATAGTTTTTATTGTATATATCTTTCACCTCTTTTGTTAAGTTGATTCTGAAGTATCTTATTTTTATTTTTATTTTTTGAGGATATTGTGAATGGAGTAGTTTTCCTCATTTCCTTCTCAGAGGATTTGTCAATGATATACAGAAATGCCTTTGATTTATGGGTATTGATATTATATCCTGCTACTTTGCTGAATTTGTTTACTAGTTCTAGAAGTTTTCTGGTGGAGTTTTTTGGGTCTTCTAGGTATAGAATCATATTGTCATCAAATAGTGCTAAGTTAAGTTCTTTTCTTATATATATCCCCTTAGTTTCTATTGTCTGTCTAATTGCTCTGGCTAGTGTTTTAAGAACTATGTTGAATAGAAGTGGTAAAAGAGGGCATCCCTGTCCTGTTCCAGATTTTAGAGGGAATGCCTTCAATTTTTCTCCGTTTAGAATGATGTTGGCCTGAGGATTAGTGTAAATAGCCTTTATGATGTTGTTATCCCTAGTTTTTATAGTGTTTTGAACATGAAGGGGTGCTGTATTTTGTCAAATGCTTTTTTTGTGTCTATGAAGATGATCATACGATTCTTATCTTTAACTCTATTGATGTGATGAATTACATTTATTGATTTCCATATGTTGAACCAACTTTGCATCCCTGGGATGAATCCCACTTGATCATGGTGTACAATCTTTTTGATGTGTTTTTTATTTGATTTGCCAGAATTTTATTGAGAATTTTGCATCTATGTTCATTAGAGATATTGGTCTGAAGTTTTCTTTCTTTGAAGTGTCTTTGTCTGGTTCTGGAATCAGGGTGATATTGGCCTCATAGAATGAGTTTGGAAGTGCTCCCTCTTTTTCTATTTCCTGAAATAAATTGAAGAGTATTGGTTTTAGTTCTTCTTCGAAGATCTTGTAGAACTCAGCTATGTATCCATCTGGTCCTGGGCTTTTCTTCATTGGTGATCTTTTGATGGTTTCTTCTATTTCCTCATTTGATATTGGTCTGTTTAAGTGGTGTATATCTTCCTGAATCAATCTGGGAATATCATATGATTTAAGAAATTTGTCAATGCCTTCAATGTCTTCTATTTTATTGGAGTATAAGGTTTCAAAATAATTTCTAATTATCTTCTGTATTTCTGTAGTGTCTGTTGTGATATTGCCTTTTTCATCACGTATGCTGGTAATTTGAGTTCTCTCTCTCCTTCTCTTCATTAGTGTGACTAAGGGTCTGTCAATTTTATTTATTTTTTCAAAGAACCAACTTTTAGTTTTGTCAATTTTCTCAATTGTTTCTTTTGTTTCAATTTCATTGATTTCAGCTCTGATTTTCATTATTTCTTGCATTCTACTGCTTTTGCTGATGATTTCTTCTTCTTTTCCTAGGGCTTTGAGATGTAGTGTGGATTTTGTTGGATTTTTCCCCTTTTAAGGAATGAACTCCATGCAATGAATTTTCCTCTTAGTACTGCTTGCATAGTGTCCCAGAGATTTTGATATGTTGTGTCTGTGTTCTCATTTACCTCTAAGAATTTTTTAATCTCCTCCTTTATGTTTTCTGTTACCCATTGTTCATTCAGTAGCATATTGTTTAGTCTCCATACGATGCATAAATTTTTATTTTTTATTTTGTTATTGATTTCCAATTTCATTTAATTATGATGTGATAAAATTCATGATAATATCTCTACTTTTTTTGTATTTGCTAAGAGTTGCTTTGTGGCATAGTATGTAGTCTATTTCAGAGAAGGATCCATGTGCTGCTGAGAAGAAAGTGTATCCACTTGATGCCGGTTGACATATTCTATATATGTCAGTTAAATCTAAGTTATTAATTGTGTTATTGAGTTCTATAGTTTCTTCATTCAACTTTTGTTTGGAATATCTATCCAGGGGTGAGAGAGGTGTGTTAAAGTCACCCATAATTATTGTGTTGTGGTTGTGTCCACTATTGGACTTGAGAAGAGTTTGTTTGATGAATGTAGCTGCACCATTGTTGGGGGCATATATATTTATGATTGTTATATCTTGTTGGTGTATGGTTCCCTTGAGCAGTATGTAGTGTCCATCTATATCCCTTTTGATTAGCTTTGGCTTGAAGTCTACTTTATTTGATATGAGTATGGAAACCCCTCCTTGCTTCTATAGTCCACGTGAGTAGTACCTTCAGTCTGTGTATGTATTTTCCTAACAGATGAGTCTCTTGTAGGCAGCATATTGTTGGATCTTTTTTAAAAATCCAATCTGCTAGCCTATGTCTTTTGATTGGTGAGTTTAAGCCATTAACATTTAGGGTCACTATTGAGTCATGGTTTGTCCAGCCATATTTATTTATTTTTGTTATTTAACTTGACTTGTTTTTCTCTTTGATTAGTTTTTCCTTTAGGTTACTACATCCCTCTGCTGGTTTCATTGTTGTTTTTCATTTCTTCTTCATGAAATATTTTGCTAAGGATGTTTTGCAGTGCCGGTTTTCTAGCTATAAATTCTTTTAACTTTTGTTTATCATGGAAGGTTTTTATTTCATCTTCAAATCTGAAGCTTAATTTTGCTGGATACAAGATTCTTGGTTGGTACCCATTATCTTTCAGAGCTTGAAATATGTTGCTCCAGGATCTTCTAGCTTTCAGGGTCTGTGTTGAAAAATCTGTCGTTATCCTCATTGGTTTATCCCTATATGTAATCTGATTCCTTGCTCTTGTGGCTTTTAAAATTCTATCCTTATTCTGTAGGTTGGGCATTTTCATTTTAATGTATGGATTTCTGTTTCATTCCTCATATCTGGAAAGTTTTATGATATTATTTCATTGAACAGATTGATCATTTCTTTGGTTTGGACCTCTATGCCTTCCTTTATCCCAATAATTCTTAAATTGGGTCTTTTTATGCTATCCCATAATTCTTGAATGTTCTGCTCATGGTTTCTTATCATTTTCACTGTGTTGTCTATGTTCTTTTCAAGATGATATACTTTATCCTATCTAGTAAGTAGTCTACTCTATTGGTGATGCTCTCATTTGAGTTTTTAATTTGTTTTATTGTTTCTTTAATTTCAAGGATTTCTGTTTGTTTGGTTTTGTGTGTGTGTGTGTGTGTAACCTCTATCTCCCTGTTGAGTTGATCTTTTGCTTCTTAAATTTGTTTATGTAGCTCATTGTCAAAGTGAGCTTTCGCTGCCTGTATTTGTTGTCTAATGTCTTCTTTGAGATCCCTAAACACTTTATTCATGTATATCCTGAAATCTTTCTCTGTCATTCTTTTTGCTATACCTGTTGATTTTTCTAATGATGTGTTGTCTTCAATTATTTGTGGTACTTTCTTCCCTTGTCTTTTCATGTTGCTCGCATTTCTTTTTTTCCAGCTCTATGTGACTGGTGTGTTATTGTTTTTACTCTATAGATTTGTAGTGCTCTTGTATGGTTCCAAGGTCCCTCCTTTGTGTGGAAGGACAATGTTAACAGATCCTAATATCAACAGTACATCACCTATGAACAAATCATTGTTATTAAGACATTTATAGTTAGTCTCAATGTCAAGAAATGTTGGATCCAATTATTATTTAAAATATAATCAGTAGTTTCATAAAAGGTACAGTTTCTGGTTGTGGACAGAGAACTGGGGGTTGGGCATAGGACTACATGCTAAGGGGGAAAGATGTGAGGGTATAGGGTTAATATAACTTAGGAAATTTGAAGGAGAACTCTAATGAAGAGGGTTAGAAGCAGAGGAATAGGCAGGAGGTAATTTAGGGTAGACAAGTATGTGGGAGGACAGTAGAGTACATAAAAACAGACACACATATGTATTTAGAAAATTACAGGATGTCAAAATAGTAAAATTTGGAGGGTGCAAGAAGAAGAAAGAAGGAAAAAGGGAAAGAAAGAAAGCAAGAGAAAAGAGAGAGAAGAAAAAAAGAAAGAAAAGAGAATAAAAAAAAGTAAAAAGGGGGATTGGGCCTTATGCAATTCCTCTATATTATATTATTCATGTGACTCAGTTCTCATAGTTCTATTTCATATAAAGCTCTTGGTTTCACATATGTTGGGGTTGTGAGAGCCAGAGGATAATGGGGTAGAGGAAGAAGAATAAGGATAAGAAGGCAACAACAACAACAAACCCAAACAAACAAACAAAACAAAAACAACAACAAATACTCTTAGAATTCCATTTTCTTTCTGCTTCTCTTCTCTTCCAGTAGTTGGAATTGTCTTAACCAGGGTGAGAGGACTCGAGGCCCCTGGTATTGTCTCCCTCTCCTGCCTGGAGCTTCCCAATCCTAGTCTCTCTGGTTTGCTTCAGGTTTTTGCTGTTTCATCACTAGACCCCTCCCCTCCTTTGCTTATCAGTTCACAACTGTGGGATCTGTCACCCTCAGGCTGGCTCCAGGTGGGCGGTGCCCTGGTCCCACTGTGCTCCCACTCCCGTTCAGCTGAGAGCAGTTTTTGTGCTGGGGAGACACTGTGCCGAGTAATCGCAGCTGGGGAGGGCAGGGGAGGAAGTTGGAAACCAGGTACCTGTTCAAACAGAGGTCCGCTCTAATAGCCATGTCCACCAAAAAATGGCGAGAGAGGTTTTTCAAGATGGAGTTGGTCTGCTAGCAGCGCTGGGGTGTCCGGTGGTGTGGGGGGAGCTGGAATGGCCTTGTGCTGTAGCTAGATTGCAGCCATCTGGCCTGCATGGGAGCAGGCACAGCTGATTGGGTGATTCTGCTCTGCCACTTGAGAGCCATGTGCGCTAGAACTGCGGGCTTTGGTCCGGAGTTCAGAGTCTTACTGAAACACAGGGGCTCTGATTTCTGGGCAGATGGTTGCACCTCTGATGAGTTTTGCGAAAATCTGCTGTATAGGGGTCCTGTTGAATGCTCTGAGATGTTGTATTCCATCTAGGTGAGACCTTGTGGAGACGCCGCCTGTTTTCTTGGTTTAATTCCACAGAGCAGCCAGAAACAGTACCTCCTCTATTCTGCCATCTTGGATCTGCCTTTTTTATTAAAAAAAAAAAAAAAAAATATATATATATATATATATATATATATATATATATATATATATATATTAGTTGTCAATGGATCTTTATTTTATTTATTTATTTATGTATGATGCTGAGAATCAATCCCAGTGCCTCACACATGCCAGGCAAGCACACTACCACTGAGCCACAATACCAGCCTTCTTTAGACCTCTTTAACCCAAAACTGTTCCTGTTCTTTCTGTCTTTCATGATTTACTATTTTATATATATACTGGGAATTGAACTCAGGGCCTCAGGCATACTAGGCAAGCTCTCTACCACTGAGCCACACCCCCAGCCCATGATTGGCATTTTAAGAAATACATACAAATATTTTTGTGGAATGTCCCTCACTTTGGCTTTGTCTGTGTATCCTTGTGTTTAGAATCATGTTATACATTTCTGTCAAGATTACTAAAAAGTGTTGTTGTGTTCTCAGTGCATCACATCGAGAGGCATGTAATCAGTGTTGGTACTATGGACTAAATATTTGTGCTCCCTCAATTAATATATTAACCTAACCCTCAATATGATAATATTAAGAGTTAGAGCCTTTGGGAAATGTTTAGATCATGAGGATGGAGCCCTCTTTAATGAGATCAGTGCCCTTATAAAAGAGACTCATGAGAGTTCCCTTTCTCTTTCCCCCAAGTGAGGAAACCATGGGCAGATGGCCACCCATGAAGCCCTAGCCATCCTGTGTTAGACTTCCCAGCCTCACTGAACTCTGAGATATATGTTTCCATTGTTTATAAGCCACTAAAGCTAATATTTTGTTATGGCAACTCAAATTAAGATAATCTGTGATATTAACTTCAATCAATAGTTCATGGTGATATCTGACAGGTTTATCCACTGTAAATGTATTTTTTTCCTTTGTAATTATAATTATTAGGCATCTTGTGAGGAGACATTTTGAGGCTCTCTCTCTCTCTCTCTCTCTCTCTCTCTCTCTCTCTCTCTATATATATATATATATATATATATGTATATATATAGAGAGAGAGATAGATAGATAGATACACTTTATATATATAGAGAGAGAGAATAAACTTGGAATTTTATATATATATATATATATATATATATATATATAGAGAGAGAGAGAGAGAGAGAGAGAGAGAGAGAGAATTATTGAAACAATTATTACTATTAGTGGCTGCCAAAATATAGTGTCAATATTTTAATTTCATCTTTTTTCTACATGTAGTTGGAATTCTATAAGGAAGTGTTTTCTGTAAAATTAATTTATTCATTACACATTTATCTCAGTGAAGACTCATAGTTTCTCATTTTATTCTATGGATCACTGTATTTATTTATTTTGTTGCTCAAATTTTTTCATATTTGATTCATGGTAGACCCTTCAATTTAGCTTCTTTGTTTTTTTAATAAGACCCTCCATTTTGTATTATTTTTAGCCCAGTTCTGGAATCAGCCATTTCTCCAAAGATCCCTGGTTCTTTAATTTTCAAATATTATTTTATTTAATATTAAAATGAAGTTATTTCCATATATATATATATATATATATATATATATATATATATATATATATATTTGCACAGCTGATCATCTGTTATATTTAAGGCACTGAGTATGGTACTCCTAGAGATATGATTATTTACCCTAAGAGTAAAAGGATCAATAAACTAAACATCTAAATACCTACCCAAGGTAAAAATGACATATTCCAAGAGGGTTAAACCTGAGATGCTGCAGGACACAGAAAAGGGAAAATCCATTCAGTCTGTGAGCATTCAAAAAAAGATTACAGAGAAATGGCATGGGATCAATAAAGGAGGATTTAAATAAAGAATAATATGGGAAGAAAAGGAAAAGGTACCAAGTTCAAAAAAAATAAGCTAGTCATTATCAAAACAACAAGTCCAAATTTACTAAATTGACCAGCAATAAGTTTTTATTAAAAATGAGCTGTCAATTGCTAAACATTAAGGAATTACGTGTGTTGCAGACTTTATTATTTTTACAATGATCAGAAAAACTTTAGAGGCAAGGAAAAACTGACAATTTAATCAAGTTCTCGTATTTTCATATTCATATTTCATTGTCTCTACAGTGTAAATCAGATGCAGGGAACAGTTACTTGCAATAATTTCCTGGGTTGGGTAGAGTGAATGGTGGGCAGAGACCCCTGCTAGTTCGATACGATTTTCCTCAGTGGGATTTCCTCTAAATGACCTTGCTCCTGAAGTTATATCTGTCAGCAGTTTGTGCTTCTTCTTGTGCTACTTCTAAGACATGGTTTTTCCCTCAGGTTCAGTAACACCAACTGAAGATTTGCCCAAATTTATATAATCTTCTCTATTCTTAATTAGTAGCTTCTCTCTTGCCATCTGGCAAGCATCCTCACACATGGACCACTTCTTCCCTCCCTAAGATGAAGAAAATGAGAGGTGCTGAAATCAGGCAGGCAGCAGGGACCATGGACATCCTGGGTCCCATCACTATTGCAGAGGTTTCTGTGACTTCTGCCGTGAATGATGTGGACACCTCTGAGTGCTGCTAAAGGAAAGCAAGCTGGGATGCCTGGTTTGGAGGAGCTATATACCATTATATATAATTCTTACAACTCTGTTGTGGGTATTTTCCCACCAACATTTTATTATGAAAACAGCTATTCCTTGATATTCTGGGAAGATTTTTCCAGGACTCCCTCAGATCCATGCATACTCAAGTCCTGAACATCAAATGGCACAGTATTTGCATAACACCTAGTATCCTCCTGTATACTTTAAATCACCTCTAGATGACCTTCAATGCCTAATATAAGAAATATGTAAACAATTATTATGTTATATTGTTTAAGGAAATGTGACCAAAAAATATCTGTACATATATGGTAGATATAACTTTTTTCAAATGTTTTTAGTCTTACAGATACAGAGGGCCAAATGTGTTTTTAAATATGCAGCACAGTTGAATAAATTTGAAAGTCCACCCTAAATACCTACCACTTAGATTTTAACATTGCCATCTTACTATACTTGCTTTATCACATATTGATTCATTTATCTAACTCTCAGTCCATGCATCAGGTTGGGTTTTGTAAAGTAATATCGCCAATATCCCGGTCTTTTGGTTCCGTACCCATTTGTAGCTCTGAGTAGCTTCTTGCCCCATCTCAAGTAAGCTTGTAACTTTGCTGTCTGATTCTTCACCATCATGGGCACCCACTACAACAGGAGGATAATGCAATGGAAGTCACTTACAGTCATACCAAATCTTGTCCTTTTAAATGATTTCCATTTGGATTTTAGTGCTATATATCCCTTACGACTTTGAAATTCTTGGCACACACTCCCACTTCCTGTTTCAAAAAGTTCCTGACACCACAAAGCAGGTGCAGAGATTTATTTTGCATAGTGTCTTAGAGATGCTGGGACAGGATTTTCTCCATGTGTTAACTTGTCTCTAGACCCAGCCTGGAAGGAAAGCCTGGTCTGGTCAGTTTCCACTGTAAAGGCAGAGTCAAAGGGCGTGGCCTTCCTACTCCACCCCAACCTCTCTTGGCTCCTTTGGGATATCCTGGCTGCTGTGCTGAACAGAGACGTGATCTCAGATACTGCTGGGAGGTGGCAGCACTTTCCCTGGATGCATTGATGTCTAAGGGCTTCCACCTCTTTCCTGATGAATCCTACTGAATCCTGATTCATGGAACTGTTGCAAAGAGTAAAGAGATGCACAGGAAAGTACTTGGTAACTGTAAATACATTTTATTATGTGCCTCATGCAACACTTAGGACACATTCGTACTACAGAATAATTCTTTATCTGAAATTTAAATTTAATTGGGAAGCCTGTATTTCATGTGGCAACCACACTCATGGGAAACAGAAGTCAGTTCTGACTTCCAGTCCCATGACACCTCCCGCCTAGCACCTGGGGAGTGAGCATCCCCTCTAGAATACATGAGGATCATGCCCTGCTTGCTCTGTATTTCTGCAGTATGAGATTGGCGGGTAAATGGGACATTGTGGGAATTTTTAATCAGATGTTGTATACAAACTCCGTGAGATAAATTACCCATATTAGTTTTTATTTAAACTATAATTGAATATGTGAATAGAAAATTAGTGTAATGTATTGATACCATCTGGTGCTCCAATTTTATACCAGTTTTTTCATCTGTCTTAATTTCAACAAGATTGAATTTTCCTCCTACATGTGATTCTGTTTTATTAATTATTTTGTTTTTAGTTGGATACCATGATGTTGACCATGGGCTTAAGTGGATTTAGTAATTTGTAAATATAGAGCAGGTGTGATGTCCTCAATGAGGCAATGTTCTAGTGACACAGATGCTGAGAATTCAATAGTTCACCTGCAAACCAAGACTGAGCAATTTCCCATAGAACAATGCACCCCTCAGGGGTGTATTTAGATAGATTCGAACTAATTCACACGTGCATTTCTTCCATATTCTGTGCACCAGGGATTTAGGGGGTACTAAGCAGATAAAAGGATATAAGACATAGTCTAACCTCTCAAGCTGGTGAGAGAGACAGACCTATAAACAGATAATAGCAATGTGATTCAGTAAGGCATAGTTACAGTGCTCTGAGGACACAGAGGAAGGAGTCCCTGATCCGATAGAGAGAAGAGAGCAAAGACAGGAGGCAGCCAGAGAAATGAACAGTGAGGCAGCAGGAAAAGGTGTTCAACAAAATCCTATTTTCAAACTTTGATGTTTACCTGAACATACTTTAGACTTGCATAGGACTTTGTGGTTTATAAAGCACATTCACAGATTTTTACACAAACACGTACATACATATTGTGGAGAGGAGCAATGTGAGGTTGCCCTCCAAGGGCAAAAGAAACACAGAGTGGAAGAGACAGAAAACAGATACAATTGACATTTAGTGGCTCATCAATAGTAGGAGGGAAGTAGAATGTGGTTAATTTAACTAACCTGAGGTCTGGGTTTATGGGTGATTTTGTCCTTTGTTTATATATATATATTTTTCTAATATTTTGGTCTTCAACTTGTGGTACTGCAGCAAAATTGTTAAAAGGGTATGCTTACAAGATGAAGAAAAGCTGTGAAAATGTTCCAGATTAAGGGATGCTGAGGACATGCAATTTAGTGCAAAGTTCAGCCATAAGCTGGATCCATAATGGAAGGAAAGACCATGAGATTCAGAACTGGGTCCACCGACAAAATTGGAATTTGGATAGTAAATTAGAGAAAACTCCCATATCCTGTTAAATTCATGAAGTTGGTGACTGCTGTAGTTGAGCAAAAGATATTCTTATCATAATGATAAACAGACTAAGGTGTTTAGGTATTACGGACCCTGGTACATGATCTCTCTCTCTCTCTCTCTCTCTCTCTCTCTCTCTCTCTCTCTCTCTCTCTCTCTCTCTCTCCCATATCAATCATTATTGTATGCACAGCCTCCCAGCTGATTTGACATCCTGGGTCTCTCCTCTGAGAGGCACCCTCTCTCTCTGTTAAATTTCTGGTCCATGGTGGACAAACTGTTCTAGACCTTTCTTTTCTCTCTACACATTCTTTTGAGCTCTTAGCCTTAACTGAAACCTGTTATTGCCAGGAGAGCACTGCTTCTCAACATTTCTCCCACACATGACAAGGGCAAGGTTTTCTATCTGACTCTTCCTTGCTCTCTGGTACCTGATCCACATCCTCACTTTGTTACCTTGTATAAAATCACTGCTCCTCTGGGACTTTATGGATTTGGCTAAATTATTCTATGCTCCCTTCTCATTCTCTTCAACATGGCCAATTTATCCCTTCCCCTCAATTCTTGAAGAGTTGGGCATCTGTTTTACCACATTCTGCTTCTGCCAAATTTCTAACACCATCAGTTTTCCATGCATCTCATATCCAAAGCTTTGTACTCCTCTTTGACCACCTACCTTATCCCCAGTGATAAGCACCTTCACACATCCCCCACCCACTTCTAGGCTACACCGCAGGCCTTCTCACTGTGTAAACACTTGTTCTATGCAATGATATTAGTGGTAAACAACAAACATCAAACCTGCTAAAGTTCATGGAAGGTCCACTGGAAGGAGCATTAATAATGCACAGAACAACAAGAGAACTGGAATGCTCAGTCAAAAAACAGCCAAGGGCCAACAGAGTCTGTTGCAGAAGAGAGAGAACATGGCCTGATCATTGGTACTGAAAGCCAAATCAAAGGTGCTGACACTGCAGCAGGCACTGCTGGCCTTAAAGCCCACCCACTGTGCCTTAGCTCTACCATTGCATCTACTGCAGATAACCACTAGCTATTCCTTTTTGGTCATATTCCTTTAGGATTAGGGGTTTGAGGTGATAGATGACGACTGCCCCAGCACAGTTTGTGAGTGGGCTCCTTCCTGTCCCTAGAGATCTGAGGAAAGGAATGTGTCTCTTATTTCAGTTTCCCTAATGAAGGTCGACAAGGACTCTCCCTTGTGGGATTAGCCTAAGGGGGAAGGGTATTGGATGCTAGGAAGCCTAAATTGGTCAAGTCTCACAGGGTACATATAAGGCTTGGAAACCCCTCATCCTTATCTCTTTTCTTCACATAATCACCTTGCAAAATAAAGTTCTCACCTAGCCACTGCAATTCACCCTTTTCTGCTGAAACCTCATTCACACCCGACCCACCTGTACCCCAATCAAAGATATATCACAAATCTTTCAGCTAATGCATCTAGCTCTGGATGATATCTATTTCTCCCCTGGTTCTCTCTTGGTTCTGCCTCAATATTTTGAAACTTTTGAATTAATATAACCTACATAAAAATAAATATCAGGGAGGCATGAACTGTGACAGGTACTCTGTATTTTTCTTTTTTCTTAGGCCTTTGGCCAGTTCCCAAAGTGATCAGGGATGTTGGCCTAATAAAGTGACTCAAACTATTTTTCCTGAAGAATGTGATCCCCAGATGGCCCTGCCCCTTAGCATCTCATGTTCAGCATGGCTGAAATAAGAGGTGCCCAGGGCACACCTGTGTTCCATTTAAAGTTCTTCCACCTACTGCTTAGTTCAACACTATTTTCCCTAGGTAGGATTAATGCCCCAGCCAAAAATCTAGCACCTTTTTTTCACTGGTTGGTTGAATAGCATGAGGAGCTCAAAGTGACCAGATGGCATCCTTAGCTTCTAATTCCATGGATTCATTGTTGAATTCTGGGTGGGAGCAATTCTCTAATGATGCTCCAAAACTTCTAAATTAACAGTCCTTAATTGCAGGAAGAAAAGCAAAACTTTTACTAGCAGGTCATTAGATTTAGTTATGTGAGATGCATCCCAACTTTACCCCTTGTGAGATGACCATAAGAGTCACTAAATGATATAGTAGAAAATAATTATGAGCATCTTCTCTCTTTGGCAAGACTGAATTCCTTCAAAGGAAGGTATTGTTTGTCAGTTGGGCTAGAGGTCTGGTGTTTCAACACATATACACACAATATGCAATATACACATAGACTATGACATGTGCAGGTAAATAGCAGAAGTGTGACTAGCAAGGAAAACAAATTCTAAATTTAGATACTTCTGAAAAGGAATTGATAGTTCTCCATAATGGAAGAGAGCTATGAAATCAAACCTGCCACATACAGAGATGGTCCTCCAAGATACTATGCAAAAGACTTGAGATTAGTTGCTGTTAGAAAGCTGGTCACTTGGAAATGGGTAGCCAGATGAATGTTGGCCAAGAGAAATGAATTTTGCTGGATCATTGTATGGTCTTCATTTCTACCACCTTGCACTTGCACATTGAGTGGACAGTGGGAGGGTCAGGGAGGAAAAGTGAATTATATTCCCAGACTGGGCAGGCTTTCCCTCCTGATTAGTAGGAATTACTGTGGTGGAATTGCTTTTTTTGGGGATCTCATGCAAAACACAGGAATCCTTACATTCTGAGGCTGTTCCAGAAGTTCCACATACATCTCCAAGTCTTTATCACTAGTACTCTGTACTGCTTCTTCCAAGTCCCTGACCATCTGACCACACTATTAACCACTGCCCAGGAATAAAGGCAAATTCTCAAGTCAAATTCCTTCTAAATAAAATGGCTGAGGGCATTGGCTGCTGTATCTTATTCGCTTAGCCAATTTGCCTTCTCTGTTTTCTTCCAAGGCCATCCATGAATAATCTCTAACATTGCATCAGTCTATTTGGCAAGGGACAGAATATCATGCAGAGGGATTTTAAAAACAGGCCTATTTTTTTCTCCATTGTCAACTGGCATGGAGAGAAATTTATAGGTGTGGCTTGAGAGAGGGGCAACCCATATGCTAATATCTTTTTCTTCCTGTGCAGCTCAGGGCACTTGGACTTCCTGCATTGTAGGATTTGATAGGAGATGTGATATATATGTATATGTATCTATGTTCCTGTTTTGTACACATGTATGTATATAAATATTGAACACATGCATGTATTACCCAAAATATACAAGGGTCAAGACTTTTCCTGTCATATGTAATCACTCTATTCTCAACACACAACAAATGCCAAGATTACAGTAGTAGGCTTGTTAGACTTAACCAATAAAAATATAGTCCTGCCAGTTAAATTCTAATTTCAGACAAACAATAAATAATTTTAGTATAAATATATTCTGTGCAATATTTGGGAAATATTTATTCTAAAAAAATGCTGCTCACCCACATTTCAAATTTAACTAGGCATCCTGTGTTTTTATATCGGACAATATTAATTCTCAATAAGCTGCATTCATAAAGGAATAGTTTTCTTAAATCAAGAGATTTATTTAGTGCTCACTGTATCCTCAGTTCATTGAAATTTTCAACAACTATATAATATTTTGAAGTACTAAGCCCTTCTCCCTGTGGCTGCTAGAGATGGGGAGAGTCAGAGAACATAAAATGTAAAGGTTCAGGTGTAAAATGGAAAAGTTGGAAAAAAAATAGCTGCTAATCAACACTTTCTCTTTTTTCTAGCTAGACATGGACAAAAGGAATGAGGGGGTAGTCAGAGTTATTTCTGAAAAGATAGAAGTTATTTTTCCCATTGAATGAATATTGTATATGGAATACAAGAATTTTCAGATAGACAAGTAGATCTAAGAACAGAGGGAACCTCTGACCTGTTTTCTGACTTATTCCTAGAAAGCTGGATAAGTTAGCTATTGCTGCGCAACAAATAGCTACAGAATTTGGGGACATGTAGTGCTGGACCTGTAATTTTGCTCATAGGTGTGCAGGTTGTTTATGGAAACTCTGTTTCACACTATTGATCTCCTCCATTCATCCCATCTAGGGACCCAGGCTGGAGGGGCTGTGACTCCTGACACAGGAAGGAAACTCCCAGGGTGTTGATTGGAATTATGCAGGGTCCTTTCAGGCCTAGATTCTGGCCAATCACACTGTCACTCTGCTCACATGCTATTGGCAAATTAGGTTCAGGACCAAGTTCAATATCAATGAGGTGAACTATCACTTCCTGGTAAAGAGGTGAGAGGACAAAGGGTGAAAATGAGTTGAATAAGAATTGCATCTACCACCAGACAGGAAACAGTCACAAAAGGTGTTGAAGCAGAAGGGCTTGAGGCAGCCTCACTAAGACCTCAAATCCTCTCCTTGAAGAAGGGGAACAGAACAATACTTTTTTTCTAATCAAAGGTTTAGAATGTGCCATTTTTTTTGTCTCTATTAGTTCTCCTATTCATTCTATAAAATAGATACTAAAATTCCTGTTTTGTACATAAGACCAAGGCTGACAAAGATGGGTGATTAGCCCAGGAACCCTGGTAAGAGTTGAAGAGCTGGAATCAGAAACCCACATGGGGGGGCGGGGGGGCGGGGGGTGTCTGTAGCCTGTGCCTTTGCACTGCTCTGCACTGTGGGTGGGAATCCTGGTCTCTTCCCTTTGATGGTTCTTGTCTTCTGTCTTCCTCCAGGGACCTTGGAGAGCTCTCAAAGATAGCTGCCACTCACAGCTATGCAAAACCAGGAGGAAAATTTTACTGGGTGAGTTAAGCCACTTTGCAAAATAGAAGTTTGGTAAATGTCTTACCACCAAGATCGGCAGAGTCTAGAAAAGCACCTCTTCCATAAAGCTTTAAGAAAGCACAGGTTGGCTGCCTCCAGTCAATCCCCTGGGGAGTCCTCCTGCAGGGAAGGGGGACTGGACTGTCCTTGGCACAGCACACTAGCAGGCGAGAAAACAGAACTGATGGGCTCCAACAGCAGCCCTGAAGTGTGTCTACCTCCAGTTACACTCTATTTATCAGGCTCCTGGCTCTGCCCAAGGCCTTCTCAGCTGCTGCTGAGTCAGTAGGGTGGATATTTAATTAAAGTCGTGGTGCTGTAGAAATGAGAGATTGGGAAGACAGCCAGTCTCTGCAGCCCTTCTCCTCACAGGTTCTTCCATGCACAGCCCCACTGCCAGGCCTGGCAAACAGCACAATCAGTCCCATGAAAGAGCCCATCCAGATCAGAGCCTGAAATCTCAACAACGTGGCATTGGAACCTTACAAAGGCATACACATGAATAGAGAGGGTGCAACAAGTTCTGTTTTATTTAACAAGCCATTCTGCAGAGGCTGGTAGCCATGGCTTGAAGTTAAGTTGTAACATTAACAGACTGAATCATAGACTAAACCCTGCTTTGGAAGGAGTGACAGTCACAAGGGACAATGGTAAATAGAGAACTAAAGCACTCATGGTTATGATCATTAGCTGGATTGTGGCCCAGAAACTACTCTGGGAGGTTTTGGAGAATCTGGATCACAGCAGGTGACCAAAGCCAATGTGAAAGGGAGCTTGTCACTTCCTAATCCCAAATCAAGAATCCGGGATGTGACAGTCCTTCAGCAGCAGGCCTCTACATTACCAGGTACAAACACGGGTGAGAGGCTGAGCATGTGTGCCAAGGAGGAGAAAGAGCTGGAGGGTACTGTCTGGCCAACTAAGTACTAACTAAGTACCAACTAAGTTGGTACTCCAGCCAACTAAGGTGATTGAGTGTCAGATGGAGGAGAAGCCCACCCGCCCCCAGGGTGTCACTGTCTAAAGTCTGTACATGTGGACCAGCAGGACATCAATGCTTCCAGCCAGACAGACCCAAGCAGAAGGCAGGGGATGGCTAGGTGCAGGGAGCTCATGTATCAGCTCCTCACTGCCAGCCCCCACTTTCTGTGTTTCAGGCACTACTGTGGTCTCTGAGTATCAAAATGTGAGTAACATACAATCCTTGCCTTCAAACATTTGATTTTCTAATGATGGTGACAAACTATTTAATAAGTTATGATGACACAAAGGAACATCTCACTGCTCTTTAGAAACTTTCCCTGATTCCAGCTCTGTCCTGGCTTCCTCCTTTCATAGCCTTACCTAACAGAGTGGTGATGGAACCTTCTGTGCCTTAGTTGCCTCACCTAAGAAATGGGCACGGTTCCAACTTGAAGTGTGGATATGAGGATCAAACTGAAATTATTTATAATCATCCTTTGACGTCTATTCAGTATTGGTTCCGGGACCCCCATGGATATTAATGTCTGAGAATACTAAAGTTCCTTATATCAGAGGCATAATATGTGTATATGCATCTGCCCATATGCTTTGCCATCTCTAGATGATTTGTAATACATAATACAATGCAAATGCTATATAAATAACTGTTATTCTATATTATTTATATATAGAAAAGTCTGTATGCTTTATTATTGTCCATCCACCCACCCAAAGAGTGCATTTTTCTTACTATGTTCTTCCTGAGTGACAAAATTAGTTTTCCCACCATTTCAACTGGTTGAAAAATTTCCAGTGTTTCATCTGGTAAGAAGTCAGATCATTTGTATTTCATCTGTTTAATGTCTGATTAAGACACTGACGAAGCACCTCTTTCTACTTTTTATTCATCATCAAAGGAAAAAAAAAGTCTCAGCAGTATTGTGAACTTAGCTTACCCTATTCATCCGGAACTGAAAGAAGTAAATAAAGTAGCAAATTTGGAACTAAACCACCAGTCAAATCATAGCAATTGCCTCTGGACATCCTGTGTTTAGACATATTGACATTTTGTGTAAGTCTTAACTGATTCATCTCTTAAAGGAAATTACAAATAAATACCATACTTACCAAGCTTAAAATACACAATTGCTTTCAGTCATTCAACGCTGGATAAAACAGTGAGCAGCCAGAGTTCCTCAGGAGAAAATTAACTGCTCTTGAAAAGAAGAAAAATAGAAGTGTGCCGCTCCATACACAATCTGCAATCTTTGACTCGACATATTAATGCTTTTAATTTCTCTTTGAGGAGCAATGGAAACAAGGGCAATTAGTGATCCATTTTTCACATTCTGGGTCTTTGAGGTTCCATGGCAGGCTGAGCAAATGAGGGGTGTTACTCTGATTTCAGAAACACAGTTTCTGTAAAGGACAGTGCTTGAGTAAAAGCCCGGAAGCACTTTGTTCTTGAGGCTTTTTATTCCTTGAAGTTTTAATAGAAGTAAAATGTATGGGTTAGAGCAGAAAGGCTGAAAGGCATGCATTCATTGTTCATTTACTTTCAGGCAGTTAGCCCTGGCCAAGCCCTCTATCAGCAGAGAGACGCCAGGTGACTGAGACAGTGTCTTGGGCGGCCAGTGCTGTTTGCAATGTGGGCATATTTTACAAGTGACTCACATTTTGTAGAGGAAAGACAAGAATGTTTACCTGGACATGTGACTGTTTTGCCAGTTCTTTGGGGATCATCTAAGGAAATCCTCTTCCTTTCTTGGCTTCCAGTTTCCTCAACTACAAAATGAAAGTTGGGGCTTGATGCTTTCTGTGTTTGCAAGATCTATTCTTCTGCAACCCTAAGAGGTGACCATTCCAGCTGGCCAAGCATATACACTCAACTATTTAGTTCATTATTGGTGAAAAACAAATCACATTTAGAACTCTTGACTTTGAAGTGTGGCTTGGAAAAGATATAAACCAGTGGCTATCAAATGTGGCTTTGCATTGATATTGATATTTAATAGCTCATTAAATGTCTATTAACATGTAATGCCACATTCGTACAGAAAAGTGCATCCATTGGTGAGTGTTCACGAAGCAAACACACTAATTATACTGAGAAATGGCATCTTGCCACCTCCTGGGAAGGCTTTAAAAATTCCCAAATTCCCATGTTTGACTTCAGACCCACTGAATTGGAATCCTAGGGTAGGAACCAGGGGACAGTTGTTTGCACAGGCTCCCTTGTGTATCTGATCCAGCCAGGCCAACAGTGCCATTTGCAAACCTCTGAAGTCAATAGTAGTTTTGTGACATTGGAATAAACATGAAGATTCTGATCATCCACACAAAAAAAGGGCACAGGCATGCATTAGTTGTGTTAGCATGAGGCTGAGGAGCACAGAGTTACTGTCCCACAGGGAACTGGATCAGCCCCAGGCCACACAATCTGCTACACTCATATGTGCATTAGTTACAATCCACACCATGTCCCTGAGGTGGTGATATCGTGCTTTTACTGAACAGATGAGAACACAAGCTCAGGAGGGTGAAATAGGTGCCAGAAATCACACAGTCAGGGAGAATCTGTATTGAGTTCAAACTCAAGTCAGTCTGATACACAGATTCAGTATGTCCATCTCCCTAGTCCATAGGTTTCATCCTAAGATTAAAACCAGTTTCACTGGGTGCAGCGGTACATGCCTGTAATCCCAGTTGCTCAGGAGGCTGAGAGAGGAGAATTGCAAGTTCAAAGCCAGCCTGAGCAGCTTAGTGAGGCCCTAAGCAACTCAGAGAGACTCTGTCTCTAGATACAAAAATGGGCTGGGGATGTGCCTTAATGGTTAAGTGCCCCTGGGTTCAATCCCTAGTACCCAAAACAATCAAACAAACAAACAAAAAATCAGTTGCAACACAACCCACAAAAATGCTGAACCCATACGGGGATGTCCCATGGCTTATGTTGATGTTAACACTCATCAGATTTTTTAAGAAGTTGTATCAATTTTAGCACTAGTCCATTCTAGTCCATTCTAATTGTATTGTGGAGGTTCTGGGAAAATTCATACACACACAGTTTCACTACTGCCATCTTTGTTGAGATCAGATCAAAACCTTTTCCCCAAATTTAGTATAAATCTTTCTTCTACTACAAATGTAGTTTGGTCAAATGTAGTTTTTTCAGAGGCTGCACATATTCTATTATTGATTAAGAATTTTGTTATAGTAAATCTTGTTGGAAAAAATACAAGTTGTTTTTTAGGGCTTATTTTAGGGCTTAAAGGTGTTACGCCGTTTACCCTACAGATGTGTTTAATTTTGTGGTAAATTATAGAGAAGAGTAGAATCACTGTTCTAAAAACGATGCTCTGTGAAACTCATAGTAAACTATCACAGATTCTCCCCTTATTTTATCTTATTTTAATTATGCTTTTAGTTTTAAGGTTTTGGCCTGGGAGGTGTCTTATATTGTTATAAATACTTTTATCCCAGTGGCTTGGGAGGCTGAGACAGGAGGATTACGAATTCAAAGACAGTCTCAGCAAAAGCAAGGCACTAAGCAAATCAGTGAGACCCTGTCTCTAAATAAAATACAAAATATAAAATACAATATTCGGCTCAGTGGTTGAGTGCCCCTGAGTTCAATCCCCAGAACCCCCTTCCAAAAAATTAAATATGGGCTATACTAAAAAATTGCTACTACGTAGATGAGAAATGATGGAGGCCAGAAGATAGATCAATGCATTTCTTCTCACAGCTACATAAGACATTGTGATATCTCCTTAGGTATAAGAGAACTTCTAAAATTACATGTAAATATGGTATAGTAATCTGGTCATGGGCTTTCAAGTTTTGAAGCTAGGATTATCTGGTTTAGGAGGCTGAAAATGAGCACTGATAAAGAATAATGGCAGTGAATTATTCATAGGATTGCAGGATGGCTTTCTTTGGGACAGCAGATCTCAACTGGAGCCATTTTTCTTCCCAGGGGATGTTTGGCAATACCTGGAAAGTTAGGGTTGTCACACTGAGGGAAGGGACATTGCTAGACATCCTACAATATGCAAGGTAGCTCACCATTAAAAAAAAAAAAAAAGAATTATTCCAGAATGCCAGGGGTGCCAAGCTGGAGAAAACCTGGCTCAGGTAATGGCAATAAATCTCACAGAGAGACTAGCTTTTCTGTAAAATAATGGGAAAGAATAAGCTATTTCTACTTAGATTGAATATTACCATGCTGAAGGAGACCATGTATTTGCAGGGGCTTGCTTAGATGCTAAATTAGATCCCCTCAGGGCTGTATTGGAAAATGGAGCCCAGAGAAAACCACTTCCTCTTTGGAACTGGGGCTATTAAGCCTTTGCAATCTCCTCTACCCCATTATTCTCACCTCCATGCTAATACTTCTCTGAGGGCAGAATTTGTTATTCTAATGAGAAATCAGCACACAAACTAAAAAAAAAATGATACCAATGTAAGATGTATTTCTTTTGAACAAAGTTAATTTAGGTGTATAAAATCTCAATTGAAATATTGTCAGGATTTTTTTTTTCCTCCAGAATCCTAACTTGGAACAAATGTGGCTGCTATGGTGTCCCTAGGAGAGAGTTGCTAAGGAAACCAAAAGCCATCCCCACTGCCGATGCACTCCATCCCCATAGATTACCATTATGGCCCATCAGTCATTTTGAGAGTCAGAGACAACACAGTGAGCAAAATGACGACTTTATCCGTTTATCCCAGGGGAACAGTTTCAAGAAATAGATTTACCCAATGCCATCAGAAGATTATCGAATGACCCCTCCTGGTAATGAGACAGAAAATGGATGTCGCTCACAGAGATGTTACCTTGGAATACATTTCCAAGTCCTTAACGCTGTATCATAAAAATGCAAAATATAGTTTCCGATAGACTGAAAAAATACATTCATAATAACAACTACAGTAAGACCAATCATATGCTGCATATGGTTGTTATTGTTTGGAGCACAGTGTATTGACTTAAATATAACCTTTGTGTAGTTGCTACAAAAGCTGACCAAAAAAAAAAAAAATTATGAAACTCCCCCACAGAGTGCCAGGCACAAAAAGTATTTTTTAGTGAAATTTTTATGGGTGTGATTACATTTGGAATATTATACCAGACAATGGCTAAGGAGAGGTTTCAGTCAATGCAACCAGGCTGACAATGCTATAGAAGGAACAGCTGTGGAAAATGGATATCGTTCAACTAATAGAGATTATTATAGGAGAGTAAGTGCTGCCTCTTCATACCTACAGGGGTGACCTGCTAGAGAGCCTGGGGCCCTACCTGGAACTACACAGACCTGAATACAGAAATGTTCCAGAGAGAGGCCTCTCCAGCACCAGTCTGGTGCTATCCTGATTGATTGATTCCCTTTGCCTACATGACCACCAGCCTAGGGGATCCATTTCCCACAGAGCTACTGAGTTGGGCCCTCTGCACCTGCTGGGGTCCCTCAGCCTCCTCTGCCTGCCTGTTATCAACCTCAGCTTGCTTACTTGTGCCATAGAGTTTGTTTCCTGCCCCATGTGGACACCTTGCACTCCAGGCTTTGCACTGCCAGCAGGGACCTGACTTCCTCTGCCTGCCTGCCCACTGACCTCAGAACCATGCTCTTCCTGTTTTCCCATGGCTGTGGACCAGCTATGTCCCAGCAATCCAGCAAGCTTCTCTGCCACACAATGGGCTTCAACTTTACCTTCTTCAATGACGGAAATGCTTTCCAAGTGTGCCCTTCTTGGAGCATCCTCTCTCAGACCCAGGGTGACCTTGAAAGTCTTCTTTTCATTTTTATCATTACTGTCTATTCAAAAATTAAAGATTGCTTATATACACTTCCCCTGTTTAAATTACTTCATGGCGTCTGACATGTGGTTGGACCCAGAATGATCCACCCATCTCCCTCCCTTCCCAACCATCCTGGAATTTATGTCAGATCATAAAAATAAATGCCTACATCATTTGTTTTGTTGTCATGGGCAAAAACTGAAACTGCGGACAGACTACTAGAAGCTGTTCCCTGTTCTCTGGAAGGTCAAAGGTAGATAGATCTGCAGACTAGAATTAAACCAAACACTGATTTTCTGTTCTTCCTTCTCTCAGGAAATGCACACACTCTCCAGACAGGAAATTGCCCTTTGCTTCAACAAAGTACAGTGACCTATAATAATATTACATCAGAGCCCTAGTTCTGTATTCCACAGCAAGGCAGAGTTAGTCTCTCCTCTCCGCTACGTAAATGTTAGTTCCCGTGCCTACAGATACATCTCTCTCTCTCTCTCTCTCTCTCTCTCTCTCTCTCTCTCTCTCTCTCTCTCTCTCTCCTCTGTGTGTGTGTGTTTGCTGGAGTTACTATTGTATATTACTTACCACATGACGACAGGCATTGTTTTTATATCTTTCTGTATTAACTTTTTAAATTCTATTCGACGTCCCTTTTAGGCAGGTATAACTCATATTCCCATTTACAAAAGAGTAAATCAAGGCCATGAGAACTTAATTTGCCTAAGGCAGAAAAGTCAGTTGGCATCTCTCAATTCACCTGTGCTGTTACTAAGGTTGAATTCACTTATATCTAAAATAAGAGAAGATAGGAAGTTAATGAGCCGGTGACCCTAGGGAAGTGTCTTTTCATTATACATGATTAAGCATGGAAAAATGTAAATCATAAACATGATGAGTTCTGTTATCTCATTTGCTTTTAGACTAATGTGTTAGAAGAATTAAAATAAAGGTCAGAATGAGCAATTCCTGTCCCTCCTCCCTTTCCAAAGCTGTGAGTCAATTCCTTCCAGATACCTAGCCTCTCATTTCCCAGGGAAGATTGTAAGAGACTGAGAAGACACTGGCCAGAGGCAAGGTCAACCAGTTTCAAATTCACAAGCACTTAGGACAATAGCCAGTGGAACCAGAAGACCAGAGTGGGATAACTTTTTAATTTTTCAAAATTAGGATGTTTTTGAGAGTAAATGGGGTTGTTACAATAATTACATTAGAACAAATCATATAAGTCAAAACCATCCTGAGCATACCCACACAGAGGGTAATGCCATTAGCCTAGAGGATAAGACCACCAGGGTCCAGGCATGAATCAAGTGGGTGACGTGATTATAGAAAGCTAACAAAGGGCAGGAATGCAAGGACCCCAAAGGGGTGGTGACCACCAAGGACCTAGCACAGGCAGAAGGAGCTCCCAACTCTTGATCAGCATGAGTGGGAGCAGCAGAAGAGAGCTGCCCACAGAGCTAGGTCTTGGAGGAATTCTTGATAGAATTGCCAAGAGCAGGGGAAGAAGCAGTGGGGAGATGCTGTCCTCTCTCCCCTCCTGCCTTTAGATCTCCACTAGAGACACCTACTGGCCTAAACCAGAGGACAAAGCAGCTTAGATGGTGCCACCTGGAAGGGAGCTAATCTCTTACTATTGGAGAAGGGTAGAGATGGGTTTAGGAGCAGAGTCAAGCAGAAGAATCAATGCACTGTGATATAATAACCTCCATCTCCCCATCATGCATCAGTCAGCATAACAAGTCCAAATCCTCCAGTAGTTCCCTATTCCTTGGACTCCACTGCTATGGCTCTCTCTGCACATGCCCTAATCTAACCCCTCAGCCACCTCCACCTCCTGACCCGACTCCTCTGCACTTCTGATACTTAGCAAAATCTTTTCTCCACGTTTTTAATCGGTGCATTATAGTTGCACATATTGATGGGATTTGTTTTACATATTGGTACGTGCACACATTAAAACAACATAATTTTGCCAATATCACTCCCCAGCACTTCACCCCACTCCCTGTCCCTTTCTTCTAGTGATCTCCCTTTGATTTTTAGGAGATCCATCCCATCTGTGTTCTGTTTTCTTCTCTAGCTTCCACATGTGAGAGTAAATAGAAGTTTTTGATTTTGACTTATTTTACTTAACACAATTGTCTTTAGTTGTCCTCAAATGCCATAATTTCATTTTTATTTTTGGCTGAATAAAACTCCATTGTGTGTATATATACCATATTTCGTTTATCCATGTGTCCACTGATGGACACCTAAGCTGGTTCCATAGTTTTGCTATTGTAATTTGTGATGGCATAAGTATGAGTATGTGTGTATCACTGTAGTAAGATGATTTTAATTCTTCAGGATAAATACTTGGAAGTGGTATAGCTGGGTCATCTAGTGGTCCCATGCCTACTCTTTTGGGAACCTCCATGCTGAGTTACATAGTCACACCAACAGTGTAAAGTGTTCCTTTTTCCCCACATCCTCTCCAGCATTTATTATTATTTATATTCTCGATGACTGCCATTTTGAATGGTGTGAGACGAAATCTCAGTGTAGTTTTAATTTGCATTTCCCTAATTGCTAATGATGCTGAACATTTTTCATGTATTTGTCGGCCATTGGTATATCTTCTTTTGAGAAATATCTGTTTAACTCATTTTGCCCACTTTTTAATTGGCTCATTTGATTATTTGGTGTTAAGGTTTTTGAGCTCATTATATATTCTAGATATCAATCCTCCGTCAGAAGAGCAACTGGCCAAGATTTTTCTCCCCTTCTGTGGGTTCTCTCTTCACCTTCCTAATTGTTTTCTTCGCTGTGCAGAAGCTTTTTAAATTGTTGCTGTGGTTTATTAACTCCTGACATTGTTTCCTGGGCTTTAGAGATCCTGTTGAGAAAGTCATTGTCTGTGCCTAAAAGCTGGAGTGTTGCCCCTATATTTTCTTCTAGGGGTTGCATAGTTTCCATTCTAATTCTGAGGTCTTTGATTCAAGCAAAATCTTCTTTATCTTCTCTTCTCAATGTGACCTTCATAGTTTTGCTCCATCTGAAATCTAGTTCAGTGGACTGAGGATATTTGCCATTTCTTTTTCTTCCCTTCTCCCCAACAACCCATAACTTTGAAGCTGGAGCCTTCTGACTCTACCACCCTCCACCCCACCTTGGTGAAGTCACATCACTGTGCTCCTCATTCCCTAAAGATGTGAACACTGGGCTCATGGTCACTCCTTCAAAAGTTATTGTAGTTCTGAAGTCAAACATGGAAAATGTTTTTAAAAATATCATTTAAGCACTTTAAATACTTGACTGCTAACCTGAAATTAGTTTCAGTGCTATCGCTAATTTCACTAATCTTTTTACTTCCCCACTCTCCTGATTGATGATTACTTTCTTCTCAAGCCTTCAGTATCTCTTCTCCCATTTCCACTTTCCCGGGTCACCTTTCTTCCTGTTTCACTGTACCTCCATGAAGCAATCCATGTTTGCCCACCATTACATCCATCTGCCGACATGTGTGCTCATCCCATTTTCTGTTTCTGTGGCTCAAAGACTACCAAGTACATATTTCCAGCCCACATCATCTTCCCCAAATCTATACTCACAAGTGCAGCTTATTATACAATGTATGCACCAGGACGCCTGATAGACATTGAGGCATTTTATACATAACCCATAGAATTCTGGCCAGCCCTGGTCATCCTCCTCTGTACCTGTTCCTCCTGTCCGTCACTCATCACAGTACATGGTAGTTCCACCCTTACAGATACACCATTATCTCATCTCAGACATCCAATGTATCAGGCATCAAATTTGGGCTCTATGGTCAAAACATTATCCTCAATTCAACCAATTATTACTACCCCAATCTCTAACCCCTTCATAAAGTCTCTGTTGCCTCATTTCTGAATCATTTAATATCCGCCTGCTTTGTCTCTGTTCTTCCATTGCTTCTCCCTAGTACAGCAATCAGAGAGAGTCATGTCATGTTATTGCTCTATTTGAAACCATGCAGCATTTCCCTTTTCATCCAGAACACAAGAGAAAGCTTGTATGGCCTAAAACCTCATATAGAAACTAGTTATGGGATTCCTGGAACTCATCCCCTTATCTTTATAGTCTGGATATGGAATGTCTCCCAAAGATGCAGCAATGTTCAGAGACAGGACATCTGGGAAGTGATTGGATCGTGAGGGCTCTGGCCTCATCAGGAGGTTAATGATTCGATAGTTGAGTGGACTACTGGAATGTGGTGGAGGCTATGAGAGGTAGGACCTGGTTAAAGTGAATGGGTGGGTCCTAGGGGGCATTCTCTTGGGGACTATATATTGAACCTGGCCCCCCTCTCCTCTTCTCCCTCCCTCTCTCTGCCTCTCTGTTTCCTGGCTGCTGTGAACTCTGCCAAGACCTTCCACCATCATATTCTACCTCACCTTAGGCCCAAAGCAATGGAGCCTACCAATGATGGACTGAAACCATGATCCATATCTTTTCTCCTTTAAGTTGTTTGTGTCAACTATTTTGGTCATGGTGATGAAAGCTGAGGAACATACTTGCTCACCACACTGCCATCATGCTGGCAAGCAAAATTCTTGAACATGCCTAACATGCTCATAAACCAGGGATTTTGCACTTGCTGTTTCTCCTTTCTGCAACCATGGATGGCTTCATAACTGACACTTGTCATTCATTCGTATCTTCCCTCCTCTATTATCACGCTCTGGCATATGATATTTTATTTATTTATTTTTGTTTGCTTAGCGTCTGTCCCTCCCCCAGGACTATAGCCCTTATGATGACAGCAGGTGCTCCATAAATACAAATTGAAGAATAAAGAATTGGAAATGATTAATTGGGGAGAGCCATGGGATGTGTGTACCAAGATTCTCTCTTTCTCTCTGTGACTACAGATGAGCCAGAGTAGTCAACAGAAGCTGGTAAACACAGCTTTGAACAATGACCATTCAACATTAGCCATTGTCCTGGTGAAATGCATTCTTGGTGACCTTGTGGAGGGCAGTAACTACTGATGCAGAGTTGCTTTCAAAGAGTAACTAAGTTGGTGTATTAGAATACATTGTTTGTTCAAACTATTTCCTGCCTAATTCCAGGTGTATCCTTGCATGGTCCCTTTTTTGGGACCCTTCCCCCATTGAAGAGGTACACTGCCAATCTGTTGTCACCCAATTTGACACTGTGGTCTGCTCTGACCAAGAAGTGACAGGTGCATGTCCACAAGCAGCATTGGTGTGATGTTGCCAATGCCCTTTTTCCTCTTCGAGAAGTATGTCCCAAATGAGGACAACTCTATCAGATTGTTCCCAGAATTTCCCTAGACTGAGGACTTTTAATAGAACTGCAGCCAACTAGATGCTGCAGGTGTGAGAAAATAAGCCTGGGCTATTTCAAGACACTGAACTTATCACAACTTAACCAGTGAATATTGACTAATGCAGTTGGCAAAAATGATACTGGAAACATCTGGAATATGGGCAATGGGAAAGAGCTGTTGCTGCCTCTCTTGCTCTTCACCATACTGACCCCAGAATATTCCAGCTGTGTTTAAATTCAACTCTGCTATGCCTGAACCTCTCCACCTGAACATGGCTGGAAAATATATTACTCTGACTCCCCTAATTTTACATATGTGATTATTAATCTGAAAGGAACTCAGAAGCTAATCCTGATGACCAGTGAAGGAGGTGACATTTGGACTGGAACCTGAACAATGAGAGGAATCCAGTCCATCCAGGGAAGAACAAGTACAGAAGCTCCAAGATTGGAACTAGTTTGGGGAATTTAATGGAGGGAAAGGAATATCTGGTTACAGTGCAATGAAGATAGGGCTGAGTGGGACAAGATGAGACTGGAGAGAGAGCCAGTGTCCAGAATTATCTGTACACAATTCTGTAGTCTCAGGAAAAGACAGTGGGTTTTCTTCATGTGCCATTGGGAAACCATTGGAGGGATTCAAACAAAGGAGTAGATAAGTTTCAGTTTGCTATTGCCACATAAAATATATTTTTAAAATTAGTGACTCAACACAACGACTTCTATTTTACTCATAGATCTGTAGTGTGGGCATGGCTTGTTGGAGTCAGCTTGTCTCCGCTGTGCCAAGGATCTGTGGCAGCTCAGAGGTTGAGGTCAGGCATGACCTGAAGCTTTATTCACTCATATGTCTGGGGAATTATGCTGGCTTTCAGATGGAACAAGATGGACTACAGATAGCCACGTGGCCATTGGACTTCCTCACAACATGGTAGCTGGGTTTCTGAAGTGAGTGTATTGAGAGAAAGAGCCTAATGGTAGTTCATACAGGAGATTGTCCCAAAAGGCTTCCCAGTGCCAAGGGGAAGGAACACAGACCCTCCTGTTGATGGATGAGTTTCAATATCACCATGTAAGATGAGATACATTGGAATGAGATATATTGAAATGGGATATATTGGTGCGTCTAACTTTGGAAAATAAAATATGCCCCCAAAGAGTATGACTTATGTGTTTGAAAGGACACCCTTGGCTACTTTAAGGAGAACAAATTGGAGGAAGGCAAGAATGGAAATGGACCCTGGTCTGGTGGCTCAAAAGATCTTGGGGAGAAGTGATAGTGAGTTAACTATGATTGGGGGATGAATGTAAGAAGCAGGGGATGAATTCAGGAATTAAGCCCCCATTTGGAATCAGGTTACTTAAAAAACCCAGAGGCTCCAAAGGCAAAGGAGAACAGGCAAGTGGAAATATATGCAGAGACACTATCTTACCTTCAAAAGGAAAGGTATATTTCTTCCCATTTTCTGCCAAATATCCAGGACTCACTACTGGGGGTCACTTTTTTTTTTTTTTTTTGAGAGAGAGAGAGAGAGAGAGAGAGAGAGAGAGAGAGAGAGAGAGAATTTTTTAATATTTATTTTTCAGTTTTTGGTGGATACAACATCTTCATTTTATTTTTATGTGGTGCTGAGGATCGAACCCAGCGCCCTGCTCATGCCAGGTGAGCACGTTACTGCTTGAGCCACATCCCCAGCCCCTACTAGGGGTCATTTTAAAGTGGATTTGCTGATTTGTCAATATTATTGTTATTTCAAACACATATTTGAAATGGATATTTTAGTGGAATAGAACTGCTATGCTAAATAAAAAACTGTGATTGACCAGCAGATAACACCTCACCTTGACAGTGGAGGAGAAATCTAGGAAGGTTCCTTGATTCGGCAGAGTGCCTGCAGACAGACTTTTTTGAACAGACATCAGTTGGGTTCAACACATGTGCAACTGACCTCCTTTTTGACAGATTTATCAACACCTGGTCCTCTCCAGTCATGGTGTGCCATCTTCCTTAATAAGTTGTCACTGAGGCTTCTGAGAAACAATGACACCTGCTCCCATAGCCTCCTGATTACTAGTAAGATCAGACATTCCAGACCTTCTATGTCACAGCTCTTCACTGCTGTGATGCCTCACCGGGAGAGGAGAGGACACTAGCTTTGGAATCCAACAGTGCTAGGCTCCAATGCCAGCACTGACACTTATGAGCTGACTGACCTTGAGAGGCTTATTTAACCTTTCTGGGTCTCAGTTTTCTTCATCCTAAAACAATGATGATAACCCTACTTCATGGGGTTTATTATAAAGATTAAATGAAGCACCAAGATAGTTGCTTGCATGGAATCTGACACATCTTATGGGCTCCATAAATTGTAATGATAGTTATTACCTATTAAAGAATAAAGGTGCCGCAATATTTAGAAATCCATTCCTAAATTTCCAACAGCTAGCACCAGGCATACAGACCATTAGAGAACAGCTGACACTGCCTGCTGACTCTGGTCATGTCACATCCTTTTATGGCTCAGTGACTTAACATTTAGAAGACGGAACTTTCACAGTGAGAGCAAGTTGAAAAATAAGTAAAACCCCAGAGAGCATTTAGGCACAAACCAACTTAGATGAACCTGAATTTCTCAGCTCAGTCTGCCAGCTGGATGGCTTTTACATTCTGCTTGAGCAAAGCTATGCTGTCCCAGAGGTTGTTGCAAATTCACAAGTGCTATATGCATGTCAAAGACTCAGGGGGAGATTAGCTCTGAAATGCTGACGATTTTGTACACATCAACAAAGCTTGGAGCAAACGGAGGTCTGAGAAACACTATGAGAGCCTTCAGAAGGTGAGTGTGTGAGCTGTCACCAGACCTCCCCTGCCAGGTAGCCTTGGCAGTATGGTAGGTCACCCAAGTCATCATGCAAGTTTGCAGATCTTGGAAATGAGCAGATGATTGCATTTTAAAATTTCTCATTCAGTTGTTTAGTATCAGACAACACAAATATTCCCTAACTTCATGCCTTCTAACTGCAGCATCTTCCTTTGATAGGTGGCTTCCCCCCACCCCCACACTAGTCTCAGGTATGGCTGCTCTTTATTGAGTGCAGTAAAGGTGACGAACCCTATAATAGATTTTACAAGCATGATCTCATTTTCTCCTAACATTTGTTCATCTGTGTAACAAATACTAACTGACTGCCCAAGAATCTGTAACAGGGTACAGTTTCACAAATAAACTCCTGGGTTTCAAAGATGGAAAGGGACCAAGTCCCCTTAAGAGGTGAAAAGACATATATTTGATCTACAAATATATGAAAAGATGTTCAACATCTCTAGTAATTACAGAAATGCAAATCAAAACTACTCTAATATTCCATCTCACACCAGTCAGAATGGCAGTTATCAGAATACACCAACAATAAATGTTGATGAGGATGTGGGGGAAAAGGCACATTTATACATTGCTGTGGGGCTGCAAATTGGTGCAACCAATCTGGAAAGTTCTATGGAGATTCCTTAGAAAACTTGGAATAAAACCACCATTTGACCCAGCTACCCGACTCCTTGGCTATACCCAAATGACTTTAAATCATCACACTATGGTAACGCAGCCACATTAATGTTCATAGCAGTTCAATTCACAATAGCTAAACTCTAGAACCAACCTAGATGCCCTTCAATAGGTAAATGGATAAAGAAAATGGTGGTATATATACACAATGAAATATTACTCAGCATTAAAAGAGAATAAAATTTTGGCATTAGCAGGCAAATGGATGGAGTTGAAGAATATCATACTAAGCAAAGTAAGCCAATCCCCCCCCCCAAAAAAAAAACAAAAACAGAATGTTCTCTCTGATAAGTGGATGCTGATTCATAACAAGGAGGGAGAGGCATGAGAAAAATGGAGGAACTTTGGGCAAAGGGGAGGGAGGGTGCATGGGGACAGGAAAGATGGTGGAATGAGATGGACATCATTACCCTAGGTACAGATATGATTGCACATATGGTATGACGCTACATCGTGTACAACCATAGAAATGTAAAGTTGTGCTTCAATTGTGTACAATGAATCAAAATTCATTCTGCTGTCATATACACCTAATTAAAATTAATTAATTAATTTATAAAATAAAATAAGAGGTGATTAGGAGAATCAGGATGAATTAATCTGATTTCCACACTGTTCCCAACAAGCCATGCTTCCCCGGGGCTGCAAAAGCTGTGCAAGGAGAGAAAGCTAGACCTGGAGTCTGGAGATCCAGGCACTTTGTTTGGCTAGTTACTGGTCCTGGCCTTGGGTAAGTCACTGAATCTCTTTGGGTTTATTTCCATATCTTTATGGCACATTGATGAACACTTTTTGACCTGCCTTCTGGTGTTTTGCAAGAATCAAATGCCGTAAGGAAACAGTTCTCTTTAAGAACAACCTTTATGGGCTCACTTAGTTTCTGCTGAAATGGTGCAAAGGACAGGGCACTCACTGCTTTGCACACCTGGCGATGTTGGAGAGCTCTGGTGACCACCTGAGTTACAATCTGCTCTCCTGCAGCTTCCACTCTGTGGTCCAGAGTGAAATCAAGAAAGCCGTTTTCCTGGCTTTCTTCAAATGTATAATTTTAAATGTATTTTCTTTGATTCTATTATTTTAACATAATTCATATAACAATCATTGACTAATCTTGCAATTACCTTTCTAAGATGAAATATGCACAATAAATCATGCAACAATTTCGAGTGCTATTAATTTCCACACAGGATCCCCTTTTAGCATTTTTGACAGGTAGTAAGTAATTTTATTTTCATCTATTGATCGGCTCAAAAAACAATTAAAATTCATTTTTTAACCTCATCATTTATCACACTTATATAAATTTAGAGCCCAATATTGTCTCCATCTCCTGCCTTCCAATGCCACCCACTAAAAGTAGCCACTGTCAACACTTTGATCTTGCTGCTTGTGAACTGATATTTTTCCTTATGCGTTTGAAGATACAACAACACAAATACACAAACATTTTACCCATTTTTTAAAAAAATATTTTTAGATGGATATGGACACACAGTATCTTTATTTATTTATTTGTATGTGGTGCTGAGGATGGAACCCAGTGCCTTACACATGCCAGTCAAGTGCGTTACCACTGAGCTACAACCCCAGCCCCAATTTTACTCATTTTTTAAGGACGAAGAAACAAGACACTGAGTCAAGGGACGGAGAGGAAAGCAAACTGAAAGTAACTCCTATGGAAGAGTAGAAACTGGGGTAGCCAGCTGCACCTAAAGGGGCAGTTTCTCCAGCCCATAGAATAGTTGTCCCTGAGCATAGAGGATCAGGGTTAGAAAATCTTCTGATTTTGCATGAGAAATCAGATACCCAGATTTATATATGTCAATTCCTACTTTTTAATGTTGGCAACTGAATTACATTTCTTAAGAAAGATACCAGCCTAGATAAATTCTTCCTCGGGGCTTATCTAGCCAGTGAGCTGCCAATTGGAATATCTATTATAAATATCAGTCAGCCTCTTGTTTATTTTCATGTAAACTATTTGATAAATATCTTTCCTTATCAGTGCATATATGTCCCCTAGTTCTTTTTACGGTTGCATAATATTCTATTGCATAGCTGGCCCCTTAACCATCTCTTTACTGATGGTTAAGAACTCTAGTGTTTCTAGTCTCTACTTCTGATCTATTATATGTTTTTCTAACATTCAGTCTTTTTTACTTCTTTTTAGCTATTTCTCATTCCAGTTTCCTTACCTCACTTCTCTTAGACCACTTTCAAATGAATTTTTGCTGAATTGTCCCACATGCTCATCATTTATACCAGTAAGATTTTGGCAGAAATTCATTTTAAGTTGGTTTGAGAGAAATGTAACCATATGTGTTGGAGCATTTTGGTTCATAATCATTGATCTGTTCTTCCTTGGCCTCCCAAGTGTCTACCTGGAAAATAAATGATGTGATCAACTAACCCAAAATCTACTCATCAGATAAAGCCATCATTCTCATCTTATGACGATGTGCTCCAGACAATTTTATAAGTATTTTACATCTTTGATCACATTCTACCTATAAAATTTCATATTTAACACTAAAATATTATTCAAAAATATTTTATAGATATTTGATTAGCTACATTATTTTTTATTCTCCTGATTTTTGGAAACCTAGTTCATTTCCAAATTAATATTATAAATAGTACTGCAATGAATGTCCTTAGGCAAAAACCCTTTCTTCCTTTCAGATTACTTCCATTAATAGAATCCCAGATTTAAATCCAGATCAAAGTGTTGACAGTGCATACTTCTAATGGATGGCATTGGAAGGCAGGAGATGGAAATAATATTGAGCTCTATGTAGGATTTCCAGGGAGAGAGTTATGAATATCTCCAAGGCTCTTGAACTGTATGCCAGGTTTCTTTTCTAAAGGTAGAAATACTCTGTGTTCCTTCCAGCTGTGTCAAATGTGTCTACATCGTTGTACTCAATATCCAATATTAGATACTTTCATATTCTACAGTTCAATTAATCTGATAGGTTAAAAATAGCATTTCATTGTTATTCTAATTTCCATTTCATTGATAATGAGATTGAAAAATGTTAAAATGTTAATTAGCCATTAATAAGACTCTGTCTTAAATTTCCTTGTTCTTTTTCCCTTTACTTAAGGGGAACTTCATGCTTCTATTACCTTTTGGCATGAATGTTATTAAGGATATCACCCTTTGTCCTGTTGAAAGCAAGTATTGCTCCCTGTTTCGTTTCCTGCTAAATGATTTTGAGAGAAATTATAATTTGGATATAAAAAATATACTGACCTTTCTCTTTGCTATTTCTTCAATACCTTTTAGCTTAAAAAAACTCTTGCCGTCATCTTTGCTTAGGTTTTATCACTATTTATTTCCATTTTGTCTTAGTACTTTTTATAATTTTGTTTTTAACAAGCTCATTCCTTCTCGGTAAGGTCACACTATATAAGGCTTTTGAGGTTTAATAGGAAGTTACATTTACATTTTGTTTTGTTCTTCTTGGAAACTCTGATGCTGCTATCGATTGTCCATTTTAATAAGGTGCTTCTGTTCCAAAGCAATCATGCAAAGGCATGATTGGAAACATAAATAATGAAGACTAAATGCTTTCCTCCCGCTTCATTATTTAGCTAGAGAAAAGCTAACTGTTACTCAGGCATGAGACACACCCTGTTTTCAATCAGATAAATGTAGGAAAATAATAATAATAATAATAATACACATTCCTTTTGTCTGGGGTAATAGTAGAAATGAATTAAAGTGTTGAATTATTAAAAATCTCTTGTTTTCTAAGCAACTATGCACAGTATCTGGCATTGACAGGGTGAATTCTAATCCAAAGGATTTCTTTGAGTTGTTAACCAAAAATTCAGTGACAAGGACTGGAACAGTTTTTATAATGCAAAGGAAAATGCCAACCAAACTCCCCAGACAATAGACTATTTATCACAGTTTGTCCAAGTGGAGCAAGTACATAATTTTTTGATCCAGCTGACACATTCAATTATCTTCTAAAAGTTTCCATCACAGGTCTCCTTTCAGCCATTTATTGGGTACAAAAATGTAATCCATAATTATAGATATTTCATGTGCCTTATATCAAGTGCTCAACAATCCCTTTCCCAGGCTTTCCATCTCCCAGACAAAACTGAAAAAAAAAAAAAAGAAAGAAAGGAAAATAAATGCTTAGCAATCAAGATTTGCAAAGTGGCCATGAGGGGCAGCCAAGGAATTGACAGCTGAAAACAAGGAAAAAAATATGTACAGTGTAGCCCGGGGTTTGGGTTTGCTGAGGAAATAATTTGTTGCGTATCATAGACTCACAGATGTCTGGGACAGAAAGGGAATCTGTGAGCAATAATAATTTGGTCTATCTCCCTGCTCTTAGATATAACAAATAACTTTCCAAATGTATGTGTGTATCTTAAAAATAAAAATGTGAAATGGTGAAAAAATATCAGAAGCAAGGTTTGAGATCAGTTCTACCATTTTCTAATAATATTTCCTTGGGTATAATTCTGGATTCTTCTCTGAGTATAAAAGGCTATCAATACTGGCTGGGTTCCTGTGATGTTAATGGGGTACCATATAGAGTTAACAATAAATGGCAGTCATTTGTCTCCCTCTTTTACCTCCCCATTAAGAAATTTGGGGAGACAAGCTGATAACTAATCTTGAGATATTCACCCATATTTATAAGTCCTCTAAAATGGGAAATTTCCTTGCAGGCCAAATTTATATTTTTCATGTAGTACATTTGGCTTGCTTCTGGTTTATTTGCCAATGAGGATAAAGAGTAGAGATGATCAAACTTGGTCAATTAATCTTTCATTTGATGTTTTTGTAGACTTGATAGCTGCCATTTGTAAATGATTCAGGGCCCTTATCTTCCTTTCATTAAGCTTTTAAATGAAAGAGAAACAGCAAGAAGATTAGTACAAGTATCATCTGACAAATACTTTCTTTTCTCCTTTATATCTTGTATCCAGCTCCCCTACCTCTGCCCCATGTACTCCACTTTTACAGTTCTAGAAAGGAATACCTAAGACATGACACCTGGCTTTCTGTTGGACTCTCCAAGTTGTCTATCCCATTACAGAAAAAGCAGAGAAATAATGTGTAGTGGATGGATGCCAATGAACAGGAGCTATTTATGGCTGAACTGAACTTGGCATTTGATCCCAGCTTCCTCTCAATTGAATGTCAACTAACTGCATTAAATAATACTCTGTTTTATTTAAAATGCACAAAACCAACAAGTATAAACCAATACCTTTAATTTATGGAATATAATAAATAGGAGGAACTTAAAAAGAATATATTTTTGCTTCCATATTAGGCAAACTGAAGCTCAGAGATGTCCAAGGAGGTACCAAAACAATAAATAAGTTAGTTATTGTACAATAGAAAGTAGCTACATTTTGTCACTCATGTAGTCTTTGGTTTTTCTCTTCCCAAGATGACAGCAAAGATTTGCTCAGGTCATTGTCTCTAAAGACATCCCTTAAAACCACCCATGGAAGTTATTTACAGTTGAGAAAAGCCTAACATTGCTGGGAGAATGGATAAGACAGCAGTCTTTGGCACACAATTGGCAACCAAAAAAAAAAGTGAAAAGAATCAATGATGATTTTTCTATCCATCAATCATTCCATTTATTTATTTGTATACACACATAAATATTTGCATATATGCATATGTTAATATACATTTATATTATATGGTTACATGTATATATGTATATACACATATGTATGTATATATATGAAATGTTTGATAGGTTGAAAAAACATACTTATACATATAATACTTAATTTCTTTTTTTTAATATTTATTTTTTAATTGTACACAATACCTTGATTTTGTTTATTTATTTTTAAGTGATGCTGAGGATCAAACCCAGGGCCTTGCATGGCTAAGCGAGCACTCTACGGCTGAGCCACAACCCCAGCCGCTATAATACTTAATTTCATATGTAAATGAATATATTTTATATTCATTTAAATATATAATTTTATACTTATTTATATATAAACAAATTTATATCAAATAAATGCATACGTATGTGGTGTGATGTGTATACATATGAAACACATGATTAGAATGTGATGATTGAGATTATTGCTCAACAAATAGTCCATCCAGGGGATGGAATTTACCCTACCCCATGTTTGTGGGAGTTTCCATGTGACTTGCTTTGACCAATAGACTGTTAGCAGAGGTGATACAAGCAGAGGTTCAAATGTGCTTGTGACTTTGGTTTGCCTGGTTCTGTGGAACCCACAGTGAAAAAAGCGTGGCCAAGGGAGCTATGCTTCTCATTGTGTATTGCTAGGCCCTGTGAATAGAACTGAACCCAACCCAAAGCCTGGAGCCACACCCAGCTGGAACACAGCTCAAAGCCAACCTGTCCACTCAAGTCCACAGTCACAATCAATCTGTAGCCTTTTTTAAAGAAAAGAATGCACATGAATCATTGTCTGCCACTGAGTTTTAGCTACTTTTGTAGTGCAGCATCATTGTGTTGGTAGCTGCTGGTACATGTAAATGACTTGACTGTGAACTAAGGGACAGACTCTGTGATCAGCACTTTAAGAATCTCAATTTTATCCAATAATAATATCAATAGGCAACATTATTAACATGATAGCACAAATGAGGACATGGAGCTTCAGAAGGGTTAGGAAACTTAACCAAGTTTGATAACAACTGCCTGGAACATGACTTGAATTGAGGTCTTTCTGATTTCGATGCATTTGTTATTTCTCAACTATGTGTTTTCACTTGAAATGGGAGAAATTAAAGCTATGAGTGGTCCTTATCAGTGAGGTTTGCTGTGGGCATGGAACCAAATAACTGCTACTGTGTTCTTTTATTCCATTCCCAACTGCTATTGCAAATGAATTGTTGAGGGTTGTGTTTCAATCTTTGCCAAGAACTGAGCTGATTCAGCTCTTGGAATTTCACTCCAAGGAGCAATTGATGAAGAATTCTCCTAGAGAGACAGATGATAGAGTAATTCCACAGCAAAATGTGATCAAGTCTAGGAGATATATGTCCTGGCCATGAAAAAAAAAAAAAAAAGTTCAATGATGGCATTTCTCTTATGTTTGATATTATCTCTTGAACTCTCTTGAGACATAGAGAGTATTAGCATATGAAGTATTCCCAGCATTGAGGGTGGGAGGAGAAATCCAACAAGATATTCTTATTTCATTTAAAAGACATTTTTTTAAAAAAAAATAGTTAGGTTCTTTAGAGTTCTTTTTGTTTTTAAGAAGACTTCAGAACCACACAGTGTGTCCCTATTATAAATCTCTGAATACTTTGATTTCTTAGAAGATGGAAGGAAACTCTGCTCCAGCTCTGGCTCTCTCTTATTTTTCTGATTCCTCCTACTGATCTCTCCTACAAACACTGACATCAATGAAATTTGGCCAAAGCTCTGAGGAATGGGTTACCTAACCTCCCTGGCCTCGGTGAAGAGGTCTTATTGACAATTCCAAAGAGTGGAGGGATGAGAGGGGTGAGCTGAATATGGCTCACTCAATGGAAAAAAGAAATAATGTGTCTTGTGGATCTCATATTCCAATGACAAGTGGGAAAGAAATAAACAGAAAAATGAAGGGCAAATATAGATAAGGGCAGTGAAACAATGGTAAAGCAGAATAAAGGATGATTGGAAAGATCTACCTAGGGTGGCCAGATACAGCCTCTCTTAGCAAGCAACACTTAAATAAAGCTCACAATGAAGTGAGGGTATAATATAATCCAAGAGAAAAGAGCAATGGCTGATGCAACAGCCTGGAATTTTGAGAATTAGTGTGATCAAAATCTGCAGCAGACAGAATGGACAGAGACCGTCGATTGAGAGGAGCAATGGTGGGAAGTGAGGTATGAGAGGCAGAAAGGGGTTAGATTGCTGAGGCCCCTGTAGGATGAGAATGGAATCTGGATATTTGTTTCTGATAAGATCAGATGCAGCTAGAAGGTTTGGCGCAAGGGGATGACATGATCAGACTTCATTTTTTAAAAAAATTTTCTTAGTTATACATGGACAAAATATATTTGTTTATTTATTTTTATGTGGTGCTGAGGATTGAACCCAGTGCCTCACATGTGTAAGGCAAATGCTCTACCACTGAGCCACAGCCACAGCCTTCAGACTTCATTTTTAAAGAAGTTCTCTGACTACTGTGTCAAGAGAACCTGACATTATAAGAACAGAACAGAATTTATATAATAAAAAAAGGCAAGAAACGATGGTGGTTGTGTGACAGGCAAGAAATGCAGTGGCTCCAATGACAGCATCGTAAGAGAGGAGGATGGTTGGATTCTGGATGTGTTCTGAAAGTAGAATCAATAGATTTCATTAGAAATTGGATTGGAAACACGAGGGAGGAGGATTTACAGATGATTTCAAACACTTGGACTTGAAAACCAGGTGCATGGTAGTGCCATTTACTATATGGGTAATATTGAGAGAGGGGAGGGTTAAGGTGGGGGTGGGCACTCAAGGGTACTATTTTGATTTGCCTGGTAGACATCCAAATGGAAATGTCACATGGAGAGTTGAAATGTCTAAATTTAGGGGAGACTTTGTGGCTATATAGAGATTTGGGAATCATCAAAGTACTCGTCAGGGGAATAAAGAAGTCTGACATTTAGGGGCTAAAAATAAGAAAAGAAGTTATCAAAGTAGACTGAGAGGGAAACAGAATGAAGTCAAAGAAAAATCAGGGGGTTGATGTCTCAGAGGCCAAGAAAAGAAAGAATGTGAGGAAGGAGGAAGCCACCAAGCTCCCGAGATGCTGCTGGCTTGTCAAGGAGAGGAGCACTGAACATTGGCTAAGGATTCAGCAGTGTGGATGTCCTTTATGACCATTGTGAAAGCTGTTTCTTCAGAGTGACGAGAGCAAAACAATTAATGGATTTTAACCAAAAGGGTATAGCTTTGAAGGATTGTGCCTCAAAGGTACAAAGCTTATTAGAGGTCAGAAGAGCCAAGAGAAGTGTGTATTTGTCTATTTTAAATATGGGAGACAAAACAGCATTATTTTATGTCACTGAAAATCATCTAGGAGAAAGGGAAAAGTTGATAATACAGAAAATAGAGGGAGAAGATTGATGGCAGGACTAATGGTGTTCTGGAGAAGAGGGAATCCAGTGAAACCTGGAGAGGTTGGTCCTGGGTATAATTCATGGTAGTGGGCCGGAAAGCAGAGCATGCCATTACAGATGAACATGGATTGGGAGGTTAGGTAGGGAATGAAGAAGAGTTTTATTAATGGATTCCATTTTCCCTGCAAAATGAGTAAGTCTTAGCTGAAGCTGAGGAGGAGGAAAAGATGTTGCAGGTTTGAGAAGGACAGAAGGGTAAGTGGTCCCTTGGGAGGATATAAGCACATGAAAAGGATTGTGCAGAACCTTGTGGTAGTGGTGGGAGCTCAGTAAGGTGGGAGGCCAGAGTGCGCCTGGCCAGGTTGGGTGAGTGCTTCCAAACCACATTCAGCCTGTGTATCCTTGGCAGGGAGTTGGATTGAACTCAAGGGTTTTTTTTTCCCAGTGTGACAAAGGAAGAGGGGCACAGGAGTTCATAACCCACTTGAAGGGCTTACCATGTGGCATAATTAATCCAACTCTTTCTAACCGTTTTGTAAGTGAGGCTCTCAAGAAGAATGTTTTACTACTCAGAATAGATGAAACGGTACTGTTGTGGATATAGAAGTAGCCTCTGACTAGTTTCATTATTGTTATCAAGGACATGGATCACCATTATTTTTCACAATGCCATTAATAGCTTACTGTTGCAGACAAAATGGCATAAATCTTGTGCTAAAATGATATTAAGTGAATTACCTCAAGGTAAGTATGTCATAACAATGAACATTTCAGATATGCTAATAAATAGTAGAAATCTAGAGAATGAAGTCTTCCATCAAACTTCATAAAGCATAAAGGTCAAACCCATAGAGAATCAAACTCACCCCTGTCAGACTCCTCTCCATAGACAGCACTTTCTATCTGCCAAGAATATTTCTTTGGAATACATGAAGTTTGAATTTCTTTTCTTTCCTCCTGTCTCTCTCTTATGTTATTTTGTTTCCCTTCATTTTCTCCCCCTTTCTCCTTTTCTTCTTTTCTTTTCCCTCCCTTTTTATTTCTCTCTTAATTTTCAGACTTAATATTAAAAAAGAAAGAAAATGCCCAACTTGTAAAATGTAGCTGTTCATCTGTGCTAAACCCATTGCTTCCCTGGCTCTCCAGAGCTTTATCTGATTATATCACTTCAGAGCTTGGAGAGTTACCATGGTAACAGTTTTCCAACCTTTCCCTTTGAAAAGAATCCCTCCTGCCCTAAGAGAAATCACCTGCAAAGTAGCCATCCAGCGGCCTTTGTTCCGCCTTGTCTCTATCTTCACCCATTATCTGCAGTCAGAGTTAGGTCAAGAGCTCTGCCAATGGCCTATGAAGTGGAACAGCAGCCACACTGGTCCAAGGCTGGGCTGGAGTCTGCCCTCCTCTAGGCTTCTGCCCTCCCCTCCCCCTTCTGCCCTTGCAATAGGTGGACTGAGACCAGGAGAAGTGGGCACCTCAAAATCTCTTTTCACTAACACCTACATTCCTTTTAATCTGCTGTCTGGCTTTTAAGCAATTGAGTCCTTGTCCTAGAATTTGACTGGTTCCCTCCATCAAAAGAGGGAATTTTCCTCTGTATTGGTTTGCCAAAAGCAAAATTAGTGATCTCAATCACCTGCCACTTAAACAGGAGCAGATTTATTACATTTGGCACAAAAGATTCTTGTTACGGATTGAAATATTGCATGTGTAAGCCAGAAGAAAGGTTGGCCGTGATTCTTTGCTTAGTTAATGGAAGGCCACTGCCTCATTTAACCCCTCTACCCTCTCTCCCTACTCTCAGTTCTGCTTCCCATCACAGTGATAGTCTTCCTTCCTGGTCCAGGGTTTGCCCTCTGGCTGAAGTTATGGAAAGAGATAAAAAGTAGACACCTAGTGTTGAAGGGATAGTAGTCCTCCACATGGAGGTTCTAGCAGTTTCTCTGTGTTGCTCATTTTTTGCAAAACTGCTCCTTCTTATCAACAACCAGGGAGATAACATTAGGGTTAGTTTGGGGTGCTACTTTTGGCATGATCCGCATGTCTATGACCAATTACTGTCTCTGCAATCTTGGTTGGCATCTCAGTTAGGTCCAGAACATAATAACTTGGGCCAAGAAGTTGCAACAGCCATTAGCCTTTTTGGGGATAAAAAAAGGAAAATTTTGGTATCTGAATGAAGAACTGTTTCTTGAATATTGGGAGGACTTTTTACTAAAGTGGAATTAATGCAATAGCCAACCAACACAGACCTTATAACTCAGGAATGTAAATTTAGGTAATAAGTCTGACTCCATTTTTTTTAATGTTTACTGACAGCTTTTAAGCTCTTTGTTCTTCTTCAGTTTCACTTCTTATAAAGCCAGCTGGCAAGTCATGCCACAACTTCTCCAGAAAGCCTTATTGTGAAGGGAATAAGACTTCTTACACCCTTGTAATATACGTGTGATGTCATCAAAATTGTCATCTAAACCTAATTCTGGGTAGGAATCCATCTTGTTTTAGCCTAATGTCTGTGACAATTCATGTAAGAGAGGGAGAGGAGTTCTTATCAAGGGAGCACACAGCTGTTCCAGTGGTGACTCTCCCCCTTTCTCCACCCAGTACAGAGGGAAGTTGAAAGGGTTGGCCATGACTTAGGTTCTGTATTCCCAGAGCTTTGACTAAGCAGCAGGCAGAGGACAGATTGCCAAATCTCAACCAGAGGGAGAACCCAAAGCCTCATCTCTGCATACTTTTCAATCATGCATCATCATGTGGAAGATGGTAGAGAAGAAGATAAGGAAGCAGGACAGGGAAAACAGAATGGAAACAAAAAATGGCGACTGGAGTGAACTCACAAAGTGTAAGCACACACAGCTAGCAATGTCTGAGCTGAGAGCACACACAGATCTGACATCAAAGACTATGCCTTTCTCCCATAATCTGCTTTGGGTGCTTAAATACATCATGTCATCACAAAGCCAGAAACAGGGGCATCATCATCCTTGCTATTTCTCCCCACCTCCCTCCATAGCCAATATGCTCTAAGCGCTCTCAATTCTCCTCTTCATATTTTCCATATTATACTGTGCTCTCCATCCCTATAAACAAATTTTTATTAAATCCTCTGTTGCCAGCAGTGATGCACACCATTTCCCAATTAGCCCTGGACCTTTTCATTCTGCATGCTATAGTCAGAAGGATCTGAAATCCAAATTTGATTCTGTAAATAAATACGTTTAGTATCTTCCATCATTCTCAAGATAGAAATTCATTAACACATGGCTTCTAGATACATCATGATCCAGCTCATAATACGGGTCTAGCCTCATGTCTAGTTCTCCATTCAGGAGCATCACAATTATCCTTACACATGTAGGGTTATCTATTGCCTCCAGGTCTGTTCATATTCCATTCTCTGTCCTTCTCTCACCTCCTACCCCTCAGGTTTTCAATAATAATCATCAGACCTCAGCCAGGTGTCTAGTCCCTCCAGGAAACGCTCTTTGAAATCCTTGGTACTGGCAGGTTGAAACTTCCACATTTCCTGGAAAAACTGTCCTCACACTCACAATTTTCTCACTAGGTAGTAACTCAGTTTTAACTTGATCATAATTGTTGCTAGCTTGGGTTTTGTGATGGGCAGCCACTATCTGACATGGTAAGAACTAAATAAAAGTATTGAAGCAATTCCTGTAGGTTTCAACTGCAAACCAAGCGAGACCCAGTTAAACATTGAAAGGATAACACCCCACAGATGATGGCTGCAGGTCCATTTATTGAGCCAGTCTGGGGGCTCATAGATGAGATAGAATGAGCTGGATGAAGTGGCACATTCCTATAATCCCAGGGACTTGCAAGTCTAAGCCAGAGGATCACAAGTTGTAGGCCAAACTGAGTAACTTAGCAAGATCCTGTCTCAAAATAAAAAATAAAAAGGTCTGAGAATACAACTCCATGGTAGAGCACCCCTGGGTTTGATCACCAGAATTACAATAAATAAATGAATAAGAATGTAAAAAAAGTACTAAAAAAAGAGTTTTTAAAACCACAAATAATACTGATAAATATTGTTAATCATTCATGATATTGATAAATACCATGTGAAAGAGAGAGACTGGGTGTCCAGCGAAGAAATCTTAGTGGGTATTAAGTCAAGATTTGAATTGGAGCTGTCCTGACTCTCAGAATAAGTAAAGTGATAAATGGTAACCATTGTTAGCCACTTCATCTGTTTGGTTTTTTTTTCTTTCGTGCCTCCGAAAAACTTCATGGGACTGAACATACATGCTTATGCACATGTGCACAAACACACACACACACACACACACTTTAGGCTAGCAGGTTCAGATGCTTCCATTTAGTGTTATTATATTGATTTTTATGAGGATAAAACCTGGCTGGTAAGACACTTTAGAAAATTGGGTGACATTTCTGAATCCAAATATGTTTTTCTTTTCCGTTTTTCCCCAAGCAGCACATGTGGGAATATTTCCTTGTCTATTCATAATACTGGGAAATTTTATTTGGCTTAAATGTTATAAAACAATCAAATAAAGAAATTTAACCATTCTATGATTTGAAGACAGCATCTGAAAATCAGCATTATTTCTTTTTGCCCCAAAAGAGATCTGAACATCATACTCACTGTGATTTTTCTGAACTCTTAGGTTGCTCACTCCAATTTCCAAATGAACATGCTCTACTTCCTGGAAATAGGCTGAAGGTTTGAAGATAGTTTTATTTATTCCTTGAATCTGGTAAACCGATGGACTCAATTTACAATCTTCAGGCCAGGTTCTCAAAGATCACCTACAGGTGAGAGTTCATTGGTGAAAAATGGAACAATGTGTGGTTCTTTCTTTTAGACTGTTCTTTTTGGTAAAAAGCAAATTGTCATTAACAGGGAAAATATTCATTTTGAGGGATCCCTGTGCTTTCACCCGGGAAAGAACCCTTTGGATTCACAGCTCTTTATATGTACCATGCTGCTGTTGCTCAACCACACACCAGAGCACAGATGGACCTGGTGGAGCTCCATGGGGGAGGTGGTAGGACTACAAGGAAAGCCACTGGTATCCTGCAGCCTCTCTTCCTTCTCTATGGAGAAGACAGTTATGTGAACATCCTCTTAAAGAATTTCATTATACTTTGTTGATTTAATGAAGTTCAATTATACTGAAAATTCAATGAAGATAGGAATTGTGAGAAAAAAATCATGCTTCCCAATATTTAGTTAGAAGATATGATGTAAAAAGATCCCACATGAGGTCATCTATAAAACCCCAAATGAACAAAGCTTGAAGACAACAACAGACCTAGATGAACAGACATATAAAGCCATAAAATGACATCTTTTAAAAATGGAGATGCAAATTATGTTTCAGGAGGGAATACTCAACATTCCAAAGTATAAGTTAGCTTATATTCATATATAAATTCGATGTAATTTCAATAAGAAACCCAATGATATGTTTTATTAAAAACATATGATTTTTATATTGATTCTATATTTTGATTCTATATTTTGTCTGAAGGAGTCAGTGCACAGAATTAGACAAGACATTAAAAAAACTACCATAATTTATCTAATTACTGGCAAATATGTAGACAAAAATTCACTAGATCAAGCCCCAAATCCAGAATCAGACTTCTGTCTTCCTGGAACTTAGTATAAGATGAAGATGGCAATCTAAATTCAATTCAAAGATGAATGGCTTATTGAATAAATGGCATTAAAACAATTAACTATGCCAATTATTAGAGTCATAAGAACTATGTTGTTACCTTAACATGTAACTAAATAACAGGAAGTATAAAATATAAATGTACAATGTAGAAATGTATTAGAAAAATAAGAACACATATTTTATTCTTGAAATAACACAGGATTTTATAAGCAAAATCTAAACCAGAGAAACCACTGAGAAAAAATCAATATTTAATTTAATTACATGAATAAAAGAACTTAGAATTAATAAGTTAATTTAGCAAGGCTATTATACCAATTTCATTAGTATATCTGTATGCTGGTAGTAAACAATTAGAATATTAAATTTTAAAATCATTTTTGATACTGTCAAAAACTATTAAATATTTCTGAAAATTCTGACAAAATATTGCAAGATTCTACTTGTAAATCAGATAACACTGTTGAGAAAAATTAAAGAAACCTACAAAACAGATATTGGATTGGAAGATTGAATATGTTACAGTGTCTATCCAAAGAACAACTTTGAAGGAATCTTATTATAAATAAGACCTGAGTCTTATTATAAAGTTACAGTAATTAAGACAGTGATGTAAAGTTTGGCAAATAAATCAATGAAAAAGAATGGAATCCATAACTCAGAAATAGACCTGCATTGATAGGAACATTTGATTTTTGACAAATGCATCAAAACAATCCAACAGAGAAAAGAAAGGTCTTTTCAGTAAATGAATCTCAATTCCTATCTCATGTCAAAATTAATTTGAGATGCATGAGAAATATAAATGTAAATCTAAAACCATAATGCTTATAGAAGCAAATATAAGAAAATATTTATATGATTCAGGGATAATCAAAGCTTTCTTAAGCTAAAGTAATGCTTTAAAGGAAATAAAATGATAAATTGGGCTTTATCAAAATTAGACTCATATTCATTAAAAAAAATTGGTTTTAAAAATTACTGAGAGGATACTATTGAACTGGAGAAATATTCACAATGAAATATCTTACAAGGCACTATAATCCAAGATAATAAAATGTCAAACAATTTACTGAAAACATTTCACATGGCAAGTTGGGCAAAATAGCTACATAGCACCTGAAACCATTGATTCGCCTTATTTATCTATATATCTATTTACTTATTTACTTTAATTTGTTAGACATGTCAGCAGAATGCATTTCAATTCATAGATTATGTATAGAGCACAATTTTTCATTTCTCTGGTTGTACACAAAGTAGAGTCACACCATTTGTGTCTTCATACATGTACCTAGGGTAATGATGTCTATCTTACTCCACCATCTTTCCTCCCACCATACTCCCTCCCTTCTACTCCCTCGCCTTTGGCTATCAAAGTTTCTCCATTCTTCCCATGCTTTCCCCTCTCCATTGTGGATCAGCATCTACTCATCAGAGAGAACATTCAACCTTTGGTTTTTTGGGATTGGTTTACTTTGCTTAGCATGATATTCTCCAACTCCATCCATTTATCTGCAAATGCCACCATTTTATTCTCTTTTAATGCTGAGTTATATTCCATTGTGTATATATATATACCACATTTTCTTTATCCATTCATCTATTGAAGGACATCTAGGTTGATTCCACAGTGAATTGTGGAATTGAGCCAGCTATAAACATTGATGTGGCTGCATCATTATATTATGCTGATTTTAAGTTCTTTGGGTATAGACGGAGGAGTGGGATAGCTGGGTCAAATGGTGATTCCACTCCAAGTTTTCTAAAGAATCTCCATATTGCTTTCCAGATTGGTTGCACCGATTTGCAGTCCCAACAGGAACGTAAGAGTGTGACTTTTCCCCCTACATCCTCACCAACACTTACTTTTGTTTGTATCCTTGATAATTGCCATTCTGACTGGTGTGAGATGAAATCCTAGAGTAGTTTTGATTTGCATTTCTCTAATTACTAGAGATGTTGAACATTTTTTAATGTATTTGTTGATTAATGTATATCTTTTTCTGAGAAGTGTCTCTTCAGCTCCTTAGCCCATTTATTGATTGGGCTTTTTTTTCCCCATTTGGTGTTAAGTATTTTAAGTTCTTTATATATCCTGGGGATTAGTTCTCTATCTGACATGTGTGTGGCAAAAATATGCTCCCAAAATATAGGCTTTTTGTTCACCTCATTGATTGTTTCTTTTGCTGAGAAAAAGCTTTTTAGTTTGAATCCATCCCATTTATTGATTCTTGATTTTATTTCTTGTATTTTAGGAATCTTGTTAAGGAAGTTGAAGCCTAATCCAATGTGATGAAAATTTGGTCCTACTTAAAAACTAGGGATAGTAGGAACATACCACAACATTGTAAAACCTATGCTAAACCCAAGACCAACATCATTCTAAATGGAGAAAAACTAGAAGCATTCCCTCTAAAAACTGGGGCAAGACAGGGATGCCCTCTTTCACCACTTTTAATCAACATAGCCCTTGAAACTCTAGCCAGAGCAATTAGATGAAAGAAATTAAACATTAGCAAATAGGAAAAGAAAACTCAAACTATCATTATTTGTTGATGTCATGATTCTATACTTAGAGGATCCAAAAAACTCCACCGGAAAACTTGAAGAATTGATAAATGAATTCAGCAAGGTAGCAGAATATAAAACCAATGCTGATAAATCAAATGCGTTTCTATACATCAGTGATGAGTCCTCTGAAAGAGAAATTAGGAAAATTACCCCATTCACAATAGCCTCAAAAAATAAATAAATAAAATACTTGGGAATCAATTTAACAAAAGAGGTGAAATACCTCTACAATGAAAACTACAGAATACTAAAGAAAGAAACTGAAGAAGAACTTAGAAGATGGAAAGATCTCCCATGCTCTTGGATAGGCAAAATTATATTGACAAAATAGCCATACTGCACAAAGTGCTATACAGATTCAATGTGACATATTCTGTGTAACTGTCCTATGAAGTGCTTGTTCTGTTCCTTTGCCCATTTATTGATTGGGTTATTTGTTTTTTGGGTGTTAAGTTTTTTGAGTTCTTTGTATAACCTGAAGATTAATGCTTTATCTGAGGTGCAGATGGCAAAGATTTTCTCCCATTCCATAGGCTCTCTGTATACATTCTTGATTGTTTCCCTTGCAGTGATGAAGATTTTTAGTTTGATTCCATCCCATTTGTTGATTCTTGATTTTTCCTTCTTGTGCTTTAGGAGCCTTATTGAGAAAGTGAGTTCCTAAGCTGACATGATGGAGAGTTGGACCTACTCTTTCTTCTAGTGAGCACAGGGTCATTATCTTCTGTCTTTGTGAGAGGTTAGGTTGCAGAAGTATATGCACAGAACTAAGATTCATACATTTTGCTATTTAATTTTACTGCCAAAGAAAAAGAGAGCTATAAACAAATATTGGATTATAGTTAGTGAAATGCATGCTGAAGTATTTATTGGAAATATGGTTACATTAAAATTTATCAATAAAGTAAGATCCATCAGTGGAAAGGATCGAAAGATGAACAGATACATAAGAAAGCAAATATTATAAAATATTAATTGTACAATCTAGTCAGTAGTTAAATGATTCTTCATTGCATAAATCTTTCAACTTTTCTCTATGTATTGAAATTCTCATAATAAGATATTGGGGGGAAACTCCACTGAAAAACACTGAAGTACAAAAAATAGAAAATAAGTATTTTTGACACACACCAAAAAAATAAAAAAATTTAAAAAAAAAACAAGGAAATAAGTACAATCACAAACCACAAAGCATGAAACATGATTGAATCTGTGGACCAAAAGGGCATGCACTTCCCAAGAAAAATTGATACAGAAAGATAAATACCAAGTCATAGCCTCTTGAAGTTGCTGAACTTCAAGGATAAAACAAAATAAATCTTACAGCCAACCAGGTAGAAAAATCTTGTTACATGAAGGGAAAAGAAATGCAAGTTGACTTCATACGTCTTCACCAAAAATAGTATGACAGATAGCAGTAAAGAAGTGTAAACAGCCTGGCTATCCTTCAATTAAAGTGAAATCAAATTACCAACAACACAGACACTCAAAAGCAAATGAGAATTCACTGTTTAGCCACGGTTGGTGGTTCATGCTTGTAATCCCCACTACTTCGGACGCTGAGACAAGAGGATCAAGAGTTCTAGGTCAGACTAGGCAATTTAGTGAGACCCAGTCTCAAAAACAATTAAAACATTTCATTGTTTGCTGGGTATTGAGCTTCCTTATAAAACTGAGTAAATCTAGTCAACTTTGAGTTGAGTCAACACAGTTGGAGCCAGGTACAGTGGTGTATGCCTATAATCCCAACAATTTGGGAAACTGAGGCTGGAGGATCACAAGTTAGAGGCCAACTTCAGCAAATAGGCCCTAAACAACTTAGTGAGATTTTGTCTCAAAAAAAAAAAAATGAAAAAGGATTGAGGCTGTAGCTCAGTGGTAACATGCTTCTGGATTTAATCCCTAGTACCAAAAAATAAAAGAAAACATAGATGGAGGGGCTGGGGGTGTAGCTCAGTGGCAAAGCATTTGTCTAGAAGTAGACAAATGCTGGGAAAAAACAGGGTGGAAATAATAACTTGGTAAAAAAAAAAAAAGATACTTTTAAAGAACTGGTTGAAACCTTTAATACAATATGATATGAAATAGACATATCCAAAGATGGTGCTTGAGAACACCACCACCTTACTCAGACTTCTTTATCATAGTTTTATTTGAAAATCTACTGCATCTGAATAGGAACTATAGTCATGAGGGATTAAAAAAAATCACAACATAAAAAGGCACCCATTAAGAAATGTTGCTCCCATCACATTCTCCATCAGTCCTTTCTCACTCCTTATTTAGGAAACCACTGTTGTTGGTGCCTTGGTTTATCCAGTATTTTTTATGCACAAAGAAAGTAAATATGAAGGTTATTTTTATTTCCCCCTTCCATCCACAAAATGAAACACACCATATACACTGTTGTGTACCTTGCCTTTTCCACAACCATTCATGTAGAGTTGTGTCCATGTCAGGACATGTGGCTTGTCTTTTGTTTAGTCAGCCTTGCATTGTTGTGACCAAAAGACCTGACAAGAACAACTTAGAGGAGAAAATGTTTATTTTGGCTCACAGTTCCAGAATTTCAGTCCATTGTTGGCCAATTCCATAGCTCTAGGCCTGAGGAGATGGAGAACATCATGGCAGATGGGCATGGCAGAGGAAAGCAGCTCAGGACATGGCAGAGAGAGAGAGAGAGGGAACACACTCTGTTCACCAGGGACAAAATATAAACCCCAAAGTCACATCTGTAGTGACCTACTTCCTCCACCCACATGCCCTACCTGCCAACAGTACAACCCAGTTAATCCATATCAGTAGATTAATTCACTAATCAGGTTGTAACTTTCCTAATTTAATCATTTCACATCAGAATATTCTTGCTTTGTCTCACATATTAGCTATTAGGGAAACCACATATCCATTTATAACATTCTCTTTCCCAATTTTTAAAAATTTTTGTTTACTCATAATACTTGTATGTATTTATGCAGTACTGTGTGATGTTTTCATATGTGTATATATTGTATAATGACAATATCAGGGTAATTAGCATATCCATCATCTTTGTCATTTCTCTGGGATGTTAGCATTCAAAGTTCTCCCTTCTAGTTATTTTGAAATGAACAATGCAATATTGTTACTTGGCCACTCTAATGTGCAATAGAACAAGAAGTCATCATTTCTACTGTTTAACTATAATTTTTTTTACCCACTCACCAACCTTTCTCCAGTTCCCCTCTCTGGTACCCTCCTCAGCCTCTGGTTATTACTCTTCTGCTCTTCTGCTCTGCTATGAGATCAGCTTTCTTAGATTGTACCAATGAGTGAGATTATGTGATATTTGTCTTTCTGAGCCTGGCTTATTTCATGTAACATAATGTCCTCCTGTCTTATCCATGTTGCCATAAATTACAGTCTGTCTTTCTTTTTGTGGTTGAACAATATTCCATTGTGTGTATGTATCACATTTTCTTTATCTGTTCATCTGGGGACTTTTAGGTAGTTTCCATATCTTGGCTACTGTGAATAGTGTGGTAATAAACATGGAAGAGCAGATATTTCTTTAACATATTGATTTCCTTTCCTTTGGAGATATACCCAGTAGTAAGGTTGCTGGATCATATGGTAGTTCTATTTTTAATTTTTCCAGGAACCATCAAACATTTTCCCATATGGCTTCTATTTTATTTTATTGAGGTGAAATCACATAACATGCAATCAGCCATTTTAACTTCAGAATTCTGTAGTATCACAATATTTTACAACTATCAGCTCTTTCTAATATCGAAGTTTTTATCATACCATAAAACATCCTATACCCCTTAAGTAATCATACTCCACTTCCATTTTCCCTCAGGCTCTGGTGATCTTTAATCTGTTTTCTGTTTCTGTGAATTTGCCTCTCCTCATCATATCCTATAAAAGGAACCATATGTAACCCTTTGTGTCTGACCTCTTTCACATAACGTAATGTTTTTGAGGATCATCCAAGTTTGTAGCATATGTCAGTACTTCATTTCTTTTCACGGCTGAATAATGGCCCATTGTATGGATGTGCCACATGCTGCTATCCATTCACCTCTTGATAGACACCTAGGCTGTTTAGACACCTTTTGGCTCTTATGAATAATGCTGCTATAAATATTCATGCGTGAGTTTCTGTGAACATTTTTTTCTTCTTTTCAAATGACTTTTTTGTTCTCATACATTTTTTTTCCACATAACTTTAGAATAACCTTGTGAGTTTTCAAAGAATCAAGCTAGAATGTTAGTCCTGGAATTCAAATTGCATTAAATCCATATGGGGGTGGGGGGAATGTGTTTATCCATTGCAATTTTTTCCTCTGGGAACTTATTTTTATTTACTTATGTCTTTTACATTTTGTGGTAAAGCTCAGAGTCTTTTTTCATGTTGGTAAACACTTGTAGTTAGTCTTTGAAGAGCAGTTGAGCTGTGGGCACTCAGAAGCCACCTGCTACCATCTGGTCAGTTATTGACTCAGATAATGCAGTGGCAAATTCATGGTCAAACTCTCACCTGTTGTACTTTGGAAGGCAAGCTGCAAGGCGCTGTAGGGTAAATGTAGGAAAATTGTAGCTGTTGGCATGTGTTGGCTATTCACTTTAATGGCCTCCTGTGAAAGAGACAAACTCAGAAGGAAGCCAGCGGGGGAGAAACCTCCTGGAGCAAGGAACTTCAGATGATCAAACTGCTCTGCCCGAGCAGGGGGCCTGGCTAATCCTCCCCAGCAGGATTTCATAATTGCTATGGAACAGTGACTGATGAATTCCCTCATTAACCCTCTCTGAAAGGAAGAGTTCAGTCATCACCATCCCACTGTTTCTCCATCATCAAGCTCTGGCAGCAAATTTGTTTTTTCTATTTTTCTCTGTCACTGGTTCACAAGAAGCCACATCCACACCCCATAGGGGTTTCATTTCACCCAGAGATCCTGAACCAGAAGCTGGAGTATTATCTGGATGAGACCTTAGAATATCTTCTTGGGAAAGGACTGAAGAGTCCTCTGTAAGAAAAGAAGAATGAGAATTGATGTTAAGAAACAAAAGAGTAGACTTCAGCTTGGTCAATTAATATCCTGCCAAATAGCCGTTGTCTCCTTTATCTACTTCTTGCTAACTAAAACCAACACAAATTTTTCTCTGAAAGGCAATACATGCAGATAAAATTCTATTTCTTGGTCTCCCTTGAAGCCAGGAGAGGATAATGAAAAGCAAATGAAAATCACCGGGTGGGGCCTCTGGAGAAGTTTCTGCAGGCAGCTGATCTCCTGAGAAAGAATGTCCTTTCCCCCTTCCCTTTCCTTTCTCCTTCCTTTTGTCTGAAAGATTTTGGTGCAGTGGCAAACTAGTACTTGTTGCTTGTAATCCCCTTCTTGTGTGTCTTCCTGTATTTCAAAGACTGGAAAGCTAGAAAGGATTTTGCCCAGTTTTCTTGAAGCTGTGGTTTTCTGTGTGGTGAGTGTTTGACCCACCAGGTGCATAAGCAGGCAATTTGGCAGGCAGGCGTGCATAACACAGAATGCAGAAGTGTTGTTCCAGCTGTTTTTGCTGGCAAGCCCATTGTGCTTGTGTGGAAGAATTACCCAAAGACTTTCTATTAAGAGTCATGGGTGGAGACTGAAGCAAAAACCATTTGGTTTTTAAGACAGCAACAGTGGCACAAGCTTCCCAATTATTGCAGAACTGTGATGATATGTGATTGGAGACAGTCTGTGCAGTAGCCACGTGGTTCTGGAGCCAGCAAGTAGAAGGGCAGCTTCCCAATCAGGTAAACAGCTTCTTTATCCCAGAAAGGGTGATAGCTCCCACGGTGGCTCAGTTCCTTCAGGTGACTTTGGGAACTGGTCCTGAAATCTGAACCCAGAGCTTGTTTTATTAGCCTGGCCTATGATTTTATAAACCCGTTCATATGCCAGAACCTAGTTATATAAGTCCAAACGAGCCACAGTGAATTCATTTTTCCACAATTGAAAATGGATGAACACGAATGTGATGGATGTGATGGGGAAAACTGGAGCAACCGTCCTGGCCCATGACATAAATGGGAAGATGAACCTACAGCCAAGATGGTGGAGTAGAGTAGGGAAAAGGAGAAGGGGCCCAGGAACCACTGTTTTAGCCTTCACAGAACACCACTTCCTGTATTAAGTTACTCTTACTCCAAGTCTCTGCTTGTAGTTTATCAAAATAACTATCTTATAACATTCATTCTAGTTAGTTTTTGTTGCTGTTATTAGTTAGGCCTTTCCCCCTACTATTTCTAACAACCATTTAAAAAAAAAAAACATGTTCATTATCTATAGTCTTTAATTATTGTTTTTAATCCATTTAACCTCACACAGTCTCCTATTCATACTAACAATTTTTCAGTGAATCCCCTTGGATTATATTTCTCTTACAACCCACTAGAAAAGTGAGAGGAAAAGGGAAAGTCCAGATAGTTATATACTCATATTTTTAATTTCTTCTATAAATCTGACTGAAGTAGTCTATGATTTTCATATAACTTCATATTTATCTTATTAGGCAAAATATATCCCAAAGCTTATGTGTTTATTTTATTAAAAACAATTCCACATTGTTAGTAAGACACACTCAATATTTATAAACGAATGCTTCTAGTTACAGCTGTCCTACTAAATTAGGAAGATAAAAATATTCCCTAACTATGTTTGCCAAATTGCAGATGGTCGGCCTTCCAAGGAATTAATAAGTGGATGTTTCCTTTCTTTCAATAAATATGATAACTGTGGAACCAACTGTAAAGAGGCTTTTTGTGATAAGATGACTACTTCATTGTGCATTATCTCCCTTTGGACCAAACAGTGCAGATGGCAAGGCAGGCAGACCAAACATCACCCATTCAGTCACCAAAGGTTTTGGTCCTTTGACACATCACTCATCTGGGTCCCAAATTTTAAATAAGGTGACTTACTTTTTCTAGCTCTAAAATTCTGTTTCATAGCTATCTATTGAATTTTGCCTCAGAGATATTGCAAATACACAAGTGTTTGTGACAAAGTGTAAGACAAGTATTTTTAATAAAAAACATCAAATGTAAAATACTAAAATGAAATCCAAGAAAAACCCTACTAAATTATACCTCCTGCTTCAATATCATGGTTGTTTTCATGGATGGAAGTTTCCAAAATTGAAGTATATCAGAATCAAATGTATGTTTAATGTGACAGTGTATTCTCCAAAAGTTCCTGCTACACCCATGCTATGTCTCACATTCATTGTTAGCTAAGAATCTTGGAGAAAACAAAATAGGTGCAAGGACTGTGTCTCCATGCAAACCTAAACTGAGATTTACACCTATCTATGCATAAGGCCAGGGCTCACAATGTGCTGTGGGTGTACAGAGAGAAGCTGCCTGGAAACATTTGTTGGGCAGTTGCCGGTAGTCAGAGTCAAGACAAGGATGAGCGAGACCAGAGGAGTGTAGCTTAGGTGTCCAGGTCAGGAAGCAGAACGCAGAGTTGGGAGAAGAGCCCTTGCCCTGCCTCTAGGAGGACACACCACTGTGCTGGACTCATCTCCCTTGTTTTGGAAAGGGCAACAGGAAGTGTAGCAAAATACCAGGAAGTTGAGAAACAAGGATACAAAATATTTAATTTTAAGTTGCTTGAAACATAAGTCGTTTGCTTTACCTTTTAATATCCAAATTTATCAGTAACATCTACACAAAAAGTTTTTATTGTGTAGGAATCCGGAAAGGAGTTGGATTTCATTTCATGCCAAAGTGTGATCAAAAAACCAAAACCAAAACCAAAACAGAAGTATGATGAACAATTTAGAAGAATCAGAAAGTTTGGGCTAGCGGTGACCAGGAGAATGCAAGGCAATGGTTTCACAGACATTTTGGAGAGAGCATTGGGTTTTTACAAGGCAAGGGGATGAGCCTATCTTAGTTGGATCATTAGCAAATCTAAAGACCTTTATGTATAAAAAGATGAATGTAGGTATAGGTGAAAGTAGAGATTGCCTAGGGAAGCTCCAGTTTATCTCTGTTGTCCTCAGGTCTTGTGGACATTTGTGTTTGTCCTAGACTTTTCATTTTCTAGTAAAGTAATTTGATTAACAGTTATAGCCGCTGGGCTGGGATTTACAGATATTTCACTTTGTATTATCACCTTCACTCATGGCCTCTAGGAAGACGTGACACACAGGTGCAAATGATTACATCTACCTATTTTCCAGATGCAACATGTATGAACCTTAGAAGATGGATTGAAAATTGTATTTGTAAGAGATCAAGCCTGGAGGTTGTTTAAACACAAACAGTTCTGCTGAAAGTGTATTTATATAACACTCTAAGGCATGACCTATCATTCAGATCAAATGAAAATAATCAGATTTAGTCATTTGGACACTTCTAAAATCATTTTTCTTACTGTTATGCCTAATTTTTTTTTTGTACCTGTAAACAAAGGAGGGCACATCTGTTGATTGTCAGAAGAACCTCTCAAGCCTGAGATGCTTCAAATAGATAATGAGTTAGGTTGTTTCCATAAGTGGTTCCATTTTTCCATATGATTTATATAATCATAGCACAACTTTTTAAACCTCATATTATCAAAAACACTACATCAGACATTATTGAAAATGAAATACCAACTTCAAAAGTTCAATATTGAAGGTAGTTATTTGTTTTTGAGACAATAATATTTTATGGTTTGAATATGTGGTGTCCTCAAAAAGCTCAATGCAGGAATCTTCAGAGGGAAAAATTCCAATATTATGAGAGTTGTAACCTCTTCGGTGATTGCTCCATTTGATTGATTAATAATTTGAATGGATTAACAGGTGGTAACTGTAGGCACATAGGGTTTAGCTAGAGGAAGAAGGTCAGTGCAGGCACGCCCTTGGGGACTATGTCATTCCTAGCTCCTTGCCCTCAAGTGTTTTCTCTCTCTCTCTCTGTTTCCTGGCCTTCTTGAACTGAGAAGCTCTCCTCTGCTATGCCCTTCCACCCAGGAAGGGCTCTGCCTCACCCCCAGCCCAAAGCAATGCAATCGGTTGACCATGGAATAACCTTTGAAACTGTGATCCAAAATAAATTTTCCTCCTCTAGGTTCTTTCTTCCTGTTGGGTCTTTTGGTCTCAGTGATGCAAAGTTGACTAAAACATGATACAAATACAAATTAGCATCATGAAAAAATACTGTCCTCATTTCAGATACCTATGAACATAACTATTCTTGAATTGCCTGGGACAAAATAATGCATAATTGCTTCCAAATAAATTGCAATATTCTATCAATTCAAAGCAAACCAGAGTTCACAAAATTTATAAATTGTTTATATATATTCAAGGTAACAAAACTATGGGATTTGGGGGACAAAGCTGATATTGAATTGAAAAGTATGTCATCATCACAGTTGTGCTCTTTGATGCTCATCATAAATCGGGTTTTAGAAATGTTTGAACATTTGAAGATCTATTTTTAAAATAAAACTAGGTGATCTAAAATATTAGGGAACCTTTTGTAAACGAGTTCCTGAATTTTATTTGTATTTCTTACCAAGACTTACAACATGTTCACTTCAGATCACCATGCTGTGCCTACCAGTTCAAAGAAAATTGTTGTCATTAAACAATGCTAGTTCCAACCAGTTCTCTGTCCCCAAACCTACTTTAATAGTATCAAGCACAGGCTCTATAAACCTAAAAGTATAGTAGGCTCATCTTATCCAAAGATGTATCCCAAAGGATATATTCCAAGACCACAATGGGTGTCTGAAACTAAAAAAAAAAAAAAACCTTAAAAAATACATACACACACACACACACACTCAAACTATGCATTTTCCTATGCATACATATCTACGATAAACTTTCATTTTATCACTTAAAGGAAATAATTTATGGCTTCTCTTTAGCATCTCCCAATTGCCAGCATCACTGCTCACTGCTTTTGTACTTTGGGACCATCATTAAATGAAATAAGGGTCACGACTACACAAGTGCTATAATACTGCAACAGTCAATCTGATGACCGAGGCTGCTGAGTGACAAATGTGTGTGTAGCATATCCAACATGGAATCTCTGGACAAAAGAATGATTCACATCCAAGGCAGGTCAGAGCAGACAGGATCATTGCAGTACTCAGAATAGAATACAATCTAAAACTTAAAATTGTTTTGCTTATTTATTTGGTTTTCCGTTTAATATTTTTGGATTGTAGTTGACCTCAGCTAACTAAAACTATGGAAGGAGAACCCATGGGTCAGGAGAGACTACTTTACTTCCTGTAGTTTCTCCCATTTTAGTCACTGCTAAGACAGCCATGGTGGTATTCTTCCTCAGGCAGAAATGCTCAACAGGTTAGACTTATCAGCTTAAAACAAACTGCCCTTATTTTATTGTATTTGCTTTATCTCTCTTCCTCTACTTTGGTATCATCAGTTTGATTTCTTTTATGAAAAAAAAATGTTTTCCTTGAAATTTAATCTCACTTCTTTTCCTACCACTTTGCAACCATACTGCCAATAGAGTTTCCATTCATATTTATATTATATTTCATATTTACACTTTCCATCACGAAGGATTTTACTTAAAAGAACAGGCTTAAAATCTACCAGTGGGTGAGGTATGGGAAATGAAGAATTGTTTGGCCACCTTTTTTCTCCTAACTACTCTCTTCTTTCTGCATAACTTAGATTGAGAACAACTATCAATCACAATGTCCTCCAAAGCAATTTGCAATCTTTAGCAAGTATGAGAATTGTTGGAAAGGCTTATTGAAACTCAGATTCCTACGCCTTTTCTTGTGATTTGAATGCAGTGTTTCCTGGAGGGAGAGCAAGAATTTACATCTCTTTTTCAATTTTTTTTTCAGAATACAGAGCCTCTCCCATGCTAGATAAACATTTTCTCATTGAGCTACATCCCTAGCACTTTTTTAAAAGTTTATTTTGAAACGGTATTTTGTTAAATCGCTTAGGCTAGCCTCAAAATTTCAATCCTCCTGCCTCTATGTTCTGCAGTTAGGATGCTTAAGACTGCCTGGGTTCTACCTCATAGAACAAGGGGGTAATCACGTTTTCTGGAGTTGCACAGTTGTGCTATACTGTGGTGTAACACCTGAAAGTAAGACTCTGTGATATATACTGCATGTCATCTGCTAAAATTAGGAATGCCCTGAATGGTCTAATAGCAAGTTCCCCTCCCTACTCTGTACTTGTGGGAAAGTCTTCCAGCCAAATGCTCCTTATCATAGACAGCAAGCACAGTTCCTGCTTATCCTTTAGTAGGGTCCTAGTTCTCTGCCAGCCTGAGGAATTATTCAAATAAGCCAATCCAGCCTCCCTTGGGAACCTGTGGCTCCTCCATCCACCCTTTTGATACTACAAATCCTGCTTCCCATAATCCTTTATTCCTTCTGTTCCTGAGTGCAACCCCAATGTGACCCCACATGGCATAGCGTGTCTCTCGCTAGGCTGTGAATGTATGTGACTAGCAAATTGCTGTCCCTCTCACCTGTCCAGCATCAGGTGTCCTGTGTTTGACCTAGAATGAACCCCACTCTTCACCATCGGAGTGAAGGGAAGGGGACTGAAACCAGTATTCCTACACAAATAAAATTTTCCCAAAGAGGTAAAATAATCTGATTCTAGGATCTGGAATTAAAAGAAAATACAAAAGTACTACACTACACTGGTAGTTAATTACACCCAACAAGCTCCAAACCTAATATTGAAAAGACAGTAGTTCTGAATATAAACACCATAATTTCCAACACTGGGAATTAATTAACCACTTTAGTCACATTTTTAAAAATTTTTTCATTTTTATTTTTCATTTTTATTTTTTAACAAAAAGAACACATAGGTAGCAAAAGGCTTTCAAACCAGGAAAAGACATTAAGTTTTCTGGTGTAAATTAGAATTTCACTAGTGATTTTTTGAAGCAGGTGAGATTATCTTTAATGCCCCTGGCTTCTCCTGTAGGTCCACCTTCACCTTCACCTACCTATACACAGTCTCTGTGGCACTTTTGAAGCATAAGTAGAACTCTCAGTGTAAGAATCATCCATAGGATGTCCACTGATCCCTGCCACACATTCTCTTTATCGCTGTGGTTAGGTAACTGGGAGTGTGGCTCTCAGATGGCTGCACACGTGAAGCAGAGCCCAGATCTTCCCACAACCCATCCCCCAGGTGTCCTGCTCTACCTCTCAGTGCAGGAGGTGACTAAGGACAGGCAGGAGGACTACAGCATGTGAACACGCTTTGTCTATGTCAGAGATTGGTGAGGATGAACAGCCACATGATGTCTGACCCCAGATGTACTTTCTGGAAATTTAGATGCCTTCACTGAGCTTAAGCCATAGCACTTAGCTGCAGTAGGAAGACAGAGGCAGGTTTTCTCCCCCAGGTCTTTCATGCTGGCCTGGGGCCAGGCAGGCCTGGGAGTTAGCTATTTTCTAATTTGCCTTCAGCAATTATCTACAAATGGACCAAGAGCAATGCAGACTCACTAGTTAGGGCATGATAAACCTGGGAGGAACTGAAATAACATTCCTTTAGTAAAACTGTCTTTCTCTGAAATATAGAAATATTGCCCAAGGGTTGAACTCCAGCTATCTCTACCAAATTCACCTTGTTAGGGCGAGTCCTTGACTCCAGCCCTCAAAACAGTACTGCACAGGGGATAAGTTTAAAATGCACACTGATGGGCTTTCCATGCAATGCAGCAAGATGCTGAGATGGATCTGCAAACAAGGCATAGTATCCTCTGCCTCAGGAACAGCAAGGGAGAACCAGCTATGGATCACTGAGCCACCTGCTGCAATGGGCTAAGGACAGAGCACTCTGGGAGGACATAGGAGATACTTTGCTGAGCCTTCAGAGCCAGGAAAGGCTCCCCAAGGAAGGAATATGTAAGCCGAGGCTAAAGGATGGTTAGGTGCCAGTTTGCAATCAGGGGAATACGTCCCACTTCCCAGGAGAGGGAACAATGTCAGTTAAGATCTTGAGATGACAGATAACACACACACAGGGAAGTCAGTGACAAACACCATTTCTAACTCCTTCAAACTGGAAATCATCACTCCCAAATAAGTTCCTCATCTTGAGTTTGTAAACAAATTAGGGTAACCCCTAGCAGAATAAAAAGAAATGAGATGTTAACTTTAAAAGCTGCAAAAGAGAGAAAAACTAAAACAGAAAACTTAAGCATTTAACAAAGAAGTAGAAAGAGGAAGAAATATAAGACTTCAGAAATAAAACATTTCAAATGGCAGGAATTACTGCCAAATACATCAATGATGGCAACAGGGAAGGGTAAAAAAAAAGTTCTCTTGGATTAGATAACAATTTAAAATCCTATTTATAAACTGTGCATGGAGATATACATAAAGTAAAACAACACAAACTTTGAGAAGAAAGGTTTGCCAAAATATACCAAACAAATATACACAAAAATCAAGATACAGTTATAGGAAAAGGAAAGTTTAAGCAAACTCAGTTTAAAAGGGAAAAAAGTAATATTTTATATTGATAAAATGATAGATTAGTACACCAAGAAATCAAATCAACAATGAACACTGAAGTATCAAACCTCCTGGCATCAAAACGTGTAAAGCAAAACTAATAGAAAAATCAAAATTTGACAAAGCTACAAAGAGTTTGAACATCTGTCACTCTAAATTTGACAGATTAGTAAACAACTTAAATGTTTGATGATATACTTCATTTAGAACCAGTTACCATGCACTGAAAACTTATTTTAAACCAAATTGCCTTCAATAACAAAAAATAAAAATAAATGACCCAAACTAGAAATGAGTAAAGAAGTTGAACACAAATTTCTCTGAAGAAGATATACAAATACCACACAAAATAATGTTTAATGTCATTAGTCATTGGAGAAAAGCGAATTGAAACTGCAATGAAATTGCATTTACACTAAAAGTGTGACTATAAAAAAAATCTGTGAATAGTGACATGTTAACAGGGATGTGGAGAATCGGAGTACATTGTGGGAATATAAAATGGTGCGGCCATTAGGGAAGACAGTTTGCCAATGTGTTAGTCAGCTTTTGTCACTGTTACAAAATACCTGAGAAAATCAACTTAGAGGAGAAATGTTTTGTTTTGGCTCATGGTTTTGAAGGTTTTAGTTTGATGGTAACTTGGCCCCATTGCTTTGGCCTTTGGCAAGGCAGAATGTCATGGTGGGGAGCATGTGGTAGAGCAGAGCTACTCATTTCATGGCAGCTGGGAAGCACATGGAGAGAAAGAAGAAGAGTCCAGGGACCAAATATATCATTTGAAGCTATACCTCCAGTGACTTACTATCTCCTACTGTGCCTCTCCTCCTTAATAGCCCATTCAGCTAGGAACTCATTAATGTCCAGTGGCTTTCCAAAAGCCCCACTCTGAACATTGCTGCACCAGGGACACATGAGCCTTTCTAGAACATTCCAGATCCAAATGATAATAGCCAGGTTCTCAAAAAAGATAAGCAAAGTAACCATATGATCTAGCAATTTCACCTCTAGGTAGAAGTGAACCACAAAGAACTAAAAACAAGGACCCAAAAGATATTTTTTATACCAATGTTCATTATAGCATTATTCACAACAGCTGAAAGATAGAAGCAACCCAGTGTCCACCAACAGATGAATGGAACAGAATGTAATACATATAATAAAGTATTATTTGGCCATAAAGAGGAATGACGTTTTGACAGAAGCTACAACATAGGAGAACCCTAAAAAGATTATGCTAAGTGAAATATACCAGCCAGAAATAGACTTTACAGTTCTACTTTCATGATATATCTCAACAAGGTAAATTATATAGAGGCAGGAAGCAAATTGGATATTACCAGAGGAGGGAGAAGGGGGAAATGGAGAACTTGTGCTTAATAGGTACAGAGTTTCTATTTAGGAAGACGCAGTTTTAGAAATAATGATGATGATTGTACAACATTGTGAGGATACTTAATGTCACTAAATTGCTAAATTAAAAATGGTTGAACAGACACTTCTCAGAAGATGATATACAATCAATCAACAAATATATGAAAAAATGTTCATCATCACTAGCAATTAGAGAAATGCAAATCAAAACCACTCTGTTGAGCTGGGGATGTGGCTCAAGAGGTAACATGCTTGCCTGGCATGCACGGGGCGCTGGGTTCGATTCTCAGCACCACATAAAAATAAAATAAATAAAGATGTTGTGTCCACCGAAAACTGAAAAATAAATATTAAAAAAATTCTCTCTCTCTCTCTCTCTCTCTCTTTCTCTCTCTCTTCTCTCTCTCTATCTTTAAAAACAAACAAACCAACCACTCTGAGACTTCTTCTCACTTCAGTCAGAATGGCAACTATTATGAAGACAAACAACAATAAGTGTTGGTGAGGATGTGGGGAAAAAGGCCACTCATACATTGCTGGTGGGACTGCAAATTGGTGCAGCCAATATGGAAAGCAGTATGGAGATTTCTTGGAAAATTGGGAATGGAACCAACATTTGACCCATCTATCCCTGTCCTCGGTCTATACTCAAAGGACTTAAAAACAGCATACTACAGCGACACAGCCACATCAATGTTTATAGCAGCACAATTCACAATAGCTAAACTGTGGAACTAACCTAGATGCCCTTCAGTAGATGAATGAAAAAATGTGGCATATATACACAATTGAATATTACTCAGCAATAAAAGAGAATAAAATCATGGCATTTGCAGGTAAATGGATGGAGTTAGAGAAGATAATGCTAAGTGAAGTTAGCCAATCCCAAAAAAACAAATGCTGAATGTTCTCTTTGATATAAGGAGGCTGATTCATAGTGAGATAGGGAGAGGGAACATGGGAGGAATAGATAAACTCTAGATAGGGCAGAGGGGTTGGAGGGAAAGGGAGGAGGCATGGGGTTATAAATGATGGTGGAATGTGATGATTATTATCTAAAGTACCTGCATAACGACATGAATTGGTATGAATATACTTTGTATATAACCAGAGATATGAAAAATTGTGCTGTATATGTGTAATAAGAATTGTAATGCATTCCACTGTCATATATAAATTATATATATATATATATATAATGGTTGAAATGGCAAATTGTATTCTATATATATTTTACCATGGTAAAAATACACTGAATAAATCAATTTGTGTTTTGCAGGAGGTAAATTATTGTTCAAGAAAAGGATTAGAAATTCAGAATAAAGAAAATAAGTGTAATTATTTAGTTTTCTTGATAACTTGTGATTTGTCACCATGTGCCATATTTGTTCACAATATCAAGAGCTACATTCATTCATTCATTCATTTATTCATTCATTCCTCATTTCTCTTTCACTGGGTCAACCAGGAATTACATGCATTGCATATGTTCCAAGCGTTTCCTGGACCATTCATATTTAATTACTTGGCTTAAAATAAAGGCAGATAAAACACCATGGAACTGCATTGATCAATAAAAATTTCAATTTATTCTGTTTCTTAATTCCTCTGAGGTTCTAGGATTTTGCCACTGACTATATTTTTAGGGCACCTAAAAATTCATAAAGGGCAAGGAGATTAGCATTCTTCTTTATCCCAAGTGCAGCAACAAATGATTCACCACAAATCTTCACACCCCTTTATTGCTAGGAATGAATGTTATTATGAGGGTTTTTTGCTGATGAGGAAATACAAAAAGAGAATTGCGGGAGGGTCCACCACAGTTAGCACAGGCCAGAACCAGTGTTGAATGAGCCTTCCCTGGAGCCAGTTCAGGCTTTTCCGACCACATCAGCTAGCAAAGATACACCCATATTATAAAATGGCCAAAGAGAAAAATCACTGAGGTAATTACCATAGTCTCCTTTTAGCTGAGGTTTCACTTTCCATGGTTTCCCATAGTTTTATTGCAGAATGTTGCTTATAATTGTTCTATTCTGTTATTAGTTATTGTTGGTGTCTTTTTGAGCCTGATTTATAAATCAAGCTTTTCCATAGATGTATGTGCATAGGAAAAGTCATGGTATGTCTACAATTCAGTACTATGTTTGGTTTCCAGTTCCCACAAGGGGACTTGGAGCATGTACAATGCATACTTAATGTAGGCATCAATTTCATGCATAGATGGTAACAGGATAATAATCAGGTTAGGAATAGAAAAATGAGAAGGAGAAAGAGAAGGAGGGGGAGGACAGCCCTGCATCTAAGATTGACAGATTGTTGCTGCTCACCAATAGTTCCTTCTACTCATTTCATCCTTACAACCACCATCACCCTCTCTTTACAAGTGGCAAAGTGGAAACTTCAGGAATTCAAAAAATGTGTCAAGGTTTCATAGCCAGAAAGCAGGAGAAACTGGATGAAATATTTTCATAATACAAAAAAAAAATGTTAGCATTTGGAACTCCCTTAGACCTTACAGTGCACATCAGTATTGTTTTTCTTTATTTTGTTTGGTTGTTTCTCTTCTCTAAGAGCCCGGAAGCTCTGAGGCAGCCTTGACATTGTTTTGCTGGGTCTCTGGTCTCTGGATGCCCACTATAAAAAGGAGCAGAAAGCTTGTCCCACCCTGGGGTCTGTGAAGACTTTAAGATCAGTATAAACTAAAAGGGTAGCTTGAAACTTTGCTCTTCTTGCCCAATGTGCTGTAAACACCTCACTTCCTTGGCCCCGAGATTTGAGGATAATAGCAGCCAAGGCTCCGTTCATGGAGGCTGACACTTGGACAGGATGTCATCTAGTGTGTTTAACACAAGGCATTTAGTCTACTTCTCAGCACAATTCTTCAAGATGCATTTAGTTGAGACTGCAGAAGCTTTACAGAATCTGTATTCTCCTTCTCTTCCTAGGCATACCACTAGATACCTCTCCAGCCTCCTTGCACGTAGGGGTGATGAGGCAAGAGAACTCCTGCAGCACTGAGGGTTGTCACCTCTGAGCAAAGGTGCTCAAGGCTGGATTGCTTTTGACCTGTCCTGTCTCTTTTTCTGGCCATGTTTCCCAATCTTTGGTTTAAATTCAGAGAATGGTGACGTTCTAGAAGATGGTGGAGACACACACTGTAAGTTGCCTGGATCCTTGAATGACCGAGTGGAACAGAGCCCTTCCCCCACACTGGTACTGGACTACGACATAAGAAATAAGTTTTCCTTGTGTTAAGCCACAAGACTTAGAGTGTCCTACTTTATCCAGTAGTATTCATCACTACAGTAAGTATCTTTATCTCATTTTGCACATATGTTGACAATAGTTGAGATTCATTAAGCAACTTCACGTGTCGGGAACTCTAATGTATCATCATCCCTATTTTACAAATGAGGACAATGAGTTGGTACCAAGAGGTAAAATAAACAGCAGGTTCCCACTATTCTATGATGAAACCACAATGCAATCCTAGATCTAAATTTCCAGGCTCTGCTGGTCCATGTGTGCCCAGAAGTGTGCTTTACAGATGGATGAGCCTAACTAGAATAGTTGAGTGCCCTTTATGGGTTTTGTCACCCTCTTCCCTTTTCATCCACCATGCTACAAAAAGCCTTTTGATGCTTATGCTTGAGGAGTTAAGCTCATGGTAAAATTTCAAACACCAGAAATGGGAATAATAATCGTTAAGCAGCTGTCAGGTGGAGAAAATCTTAAGAAGGATGCCAACAACCTTGGATAGGGGTCATCACTCCTCTATTTTATATCACCACCTTGGTTCTACCACTTGGTGAACTAAGAAAGAGCAGAATAAATGGAAAATAATGTTTTCCATTTATTAGAATAGAAGACAGCTGTGGATTTCATGAGGCAATGATAAAGTAAAGGAAAGGGGGCTGGGGAAATAGCTCAGTTTGTAGAGTGCTTGCCTCACATGCACTAGGCCCTGGGTTCAAACCCCAGCACCAAAAAAAAAAAGTCAGTATAATTGGGTTTTTCTGGAAATTTTATTCTACTGAAGTACTCTGAGTTTAACACACCAGCTGTTTACATCTTCCATAGCTCTAGCAACCACTGGCTTCCCTTGCAGAAGTATGAAGTAGCTACAAACAGGAGGAGACACCCATGCACAGTATCTACCACCAAGAAAAAGGTAAGTCTGGTGTCTGTTCTGCTGTCCTCCAGTCACCTCACTCAAATGGACCTTGTTGCTTCTGAGCTCCTGCTCTTCCCCCTGTCGGCATCGATTCACCCTTGACACAGGATGACTAGCTCAGGCTGGTCTGTTGATTGTGATTCTGTCCTCCTAAAACAAGTTTTGGCTAATGTTGAAAATAATGATAACTTTTAAAACTGCTGACACTTATTAGAGAGAAAAAAAATCAATCAATGCAGTTCTGCCATTACTAGTTGTATGCTCCATTATAAATTAATGAACTCCAGCCTCAGGCATCCTTAATGGCTAAGGCGTCCTTAATGTCCAATGATGCCTCATATCTAGTAAGAGGATTTAGCCAAGAGTGTGAAGAGAGGATATGAGAGAACTTTAGTGGGAGGGCAGAGAGAGGGTAAGAATGTAGAATGCCAGCCTGGAGTTGGCTCTTCCTTTGGCCAACATCATGGGTACTGTTAAGAGTTCCAGCTGGTTCCATGATTACACAGTCCTCCTTATATCATGTCAATATAAGGACTTGTGTCATTACTTTTTTTCAGAAGTCGTGACAATTTGGGAACTAACTGGAATAGTTGAGTGCCCTTTGTGATTTCTTGGGACCCATTTCCTATCTCATCCACAACAAATGCAAGGCAAGCGAAAGTCGGGGGACTGGCTATAGAAGGTTTTCTGGCTGGGGCAAGACTCTGACATTAGCCATACAGTTCATCGTCATAGGCCTGAGACTCTGTGCTACAATATGGGATTCTGAAATATACAAATGTACCTTTTCTCCAGGCACTTCCTGGCTTCCTTTGATAACATGTATAATTAGCTATTTCCCTTCCCGATTAAATTGTGCATATTACAACAGCCATTCTGCCTAAATCAGACTTGAGAGGCCGACATTAATGAAAGAATTAGGAAGTCTGTCTTCATTATAGGGGAAACAGAATAACTGAGAGGGTCAGGGTGGGAAAATAAACCAAAGGATGGAGAAGGCAGATAAGAATCAATTGCCTAGGATTTACCAACATTTAAAATCTCAATCAAAAGCATGAGACATCATGCTATTTCAAAACAATTTGGAAAGCGTTTCCTCTTCCTATCCCCTTCCATCTTAAGTTTTGAATGTAAACAATTATTTCATTATTTTGGAGTTAGGTGTTTGAGTTTCTAAAATCATATGAGAAGATGTGAGGGTTTATATTTTGTGTTACTATTCTAGTGGATTCTACTTCTTCTGGTTCTGTAACATCAATGGGATATGTTGTGGTTTAGAAATTAATGTCCCCCCAAAGCTCAAGTGTGAGACAATGAAAGAAAGCTTAGAGTGAAATGATTGGGTTATGAGGACCTTAGTACAATCTCTGAACTAATCCCCTGATAGGGATTACTAATGGTAAGTGGAGGCAGGTAGGGTGGAGCTGGAGGAGGTGGGTCACTGAGGCTATGCCTTTGGAGTACATATTTTGTCCCTGAAGAGTGGAGCTCTCTGTCTCTCTCTGTTTCCTGGTGGCCACGTCCCCAGCTGATTTCCTCTACCATGATGTTCTACCTCACCTTGAGCCCAAAGGAATGGAGTAGGCCATTTATTGACTTAAACCTCTGAAACCATGAGCCCCAAATAAACATTTCCTCCTTAAAATTGTTTTTGTCAGGTCTTTTGGTGGTAGCCCCCCATAAAAGCTGACTAAAACAGGATATACAGTAATCAGCCAAGGATTATCTCATCTCTGTACTGAGTTGCTGAGGAAAGTCTGTTTTATTTGAGATGAAGTGCTTTAGACCACAAGTTTGTGATGAGAAACCGTACTATTTATACTTTTTTTTCCAGTATTGTTTTGTTTTTGTACCAGGGATGTAGCCCAGGGGTACCTAACCACTGAACCACATCCCCAGACCTTTTTAAGTTTTAATTTTGAGACTAGATCTTGATAAGCTGCTTAAAGCCTTCCTAAGTTGCAGAGGCTGGCTTTGAACTCATGAGCCTCCTGCCTCATCCTGCCAAGTCACTGAGATTACAGGCACGTGCCACTTCCTGTTCCTCTTTTTCCAATTTTAAAAAATGTTTTCAAGATGTATAAGTGACCGGTGCCAATGTAAAAGAGTTTTCCGTCATATACTTTCCCAGAGTTCAGCTGTATCCCAAGTGACCATGTGCTGAGACGTAAAGGAAGAAAATATCTTAACTATGCAAAGAGTCCAGTTGGAATGCTTCTGTGCTCTGTCCCTTTTCACTTCTTCACCTTGGCTTTGAATTTTATTTAAGCATTGTCAATGAGTGATGTTTTTAATTGGAGGAAAGGGAGATTAGAGGGAGGCACACAAATTAGCATGAGAAGGCAATTTAATTACAGAAGAGTCCGGATTCTCACTGAGAAATATTGATGGCAGTGTCCTGAAAGCTCCTACCTTGTCTAAAATGTATTGAAACTGAAGACTGAAAAGGAAATACAATGGATGTTTTACTGAAAGCCTAATTTGGAAAACAGGTAGCTCAACTGTGTAATGTAACCTCTATTTAAGTGCTATTTTTGCTCATGAACTGAAGGCATTTTATAATCATTTTCTCAATAATCTTCCTTGTAAGGCAGATTTACTAATCGGTTTAAAGAAAAAAATGTCAAGATTAGCCCTCCTCCGCTACTAATTGACTCAGTAACCTAGGAACGAAACCGCAATTCATTGATCGCTAATACCAGATGAGGATCCTGCCAGGTGGCATGACTTCAGCAGAAAGGTATTGACTTGATTCTCCCTTTATGCCAAGTGCTGAATAAACCTCTGAAAATGGCTCACAGTCGGGGGACAGAGTCTGCCACAGTGATTGCTGTGATTTGGATAAGTATCCCCCAAAAGCCTATGTGTCGAAGGCTTGTTCCCCAGTCCAAGGCACTAATGAGAGGTGGTGGAACCTTTAGGAAGTGGGACCTAGTAGGAGGAAGTTACGTCAATGGGGTCATGCTCTAAAAGATATTGGAAACCCAGTCCCTTCCTCTCTCTCTGCTTCCTGACTTTCATTACAGGAATTGACCTCCTCTACTGTGCACCCCTGCTATGATATGCATGTGGCCTTGCCACAGGCCAAAATGCAATGACACCAACCAACCATGGACTGAAACCTCCAAAACCATGAGCCAAAATAAACCTTTCTTCTTTTTACATTGATTGTCTCAGGTATTTTGTTACATTTACAGAAAACTGCCTAACACTCCATAATGTAAGCTCTTTGGATGTCCCTAAGAAGAACTGGTCAAGCATTTATCTTGTTCAATCCTCTTTTAGGGTCTCTTAGTCCAGATTAGCAGACTAGAAAACCAAAACTTTCAAGAATTCTACAATGTTGGAGAAAAATCATACACTTTTAAAAAATCATGTTCCTCCTACCACACCAAGGAAGGGAAACTTTCAAACCTCACTTTCCAAAGAAAGCAATAAAATAGCACTTTAGTGTAACAAGCAGGTAGGTGGATAAAACTGATAAGCACTTACCCTTATTGAGCACATACAGCTTCCTGGCACTGTTCTGAGCACTTTGCATGTGTTAACTTCTTTAATTCTCCAAGCAAATTAATCCTTATTTCACTTTCTGAAGGGGATGCAGCTGATAGAATATGTTGCCCCCAGGAGCTGAATCTTGGCCATTTGGCTCTGGGCTGAACATATCTGAAGTGCAGGACTGAGAGTACAGAATAACACTGGAGAGTTTTCCATAGAGGAATGATGTGGAATGGGATAGGAGGCTTGCTTTTCCGTATCAGATCCATTTTGACTATTCAGTCCTGTCTGAACTTAATGACTCTAGTGGAGAGAGCTCAAGAATTCCACAGACAGAGGACTGAAGAATCTTTTAGAAGAGAGGGTCTTCTAAGGAAAGGGCACATTAGGAATCACACTGGAAAGCAAGGCTACATGCAAACTTGAGATGCTTGCACTCTTGGCTCATGACTCTTGGTCAAGCTCTCCCTTTCTCCCTGGAGGTGACTGAGTGCCATAATCCAAATGAATGACCACAGGCTTACAGCCCAGGGAAGAGTTCACTTCCAGAGTGCTGGGAGTTTGTAGGAGAACTGCTACAGTTCTGAGTGGTTCACTGATCTTCCATGATTGCTGGAAGTGAATCCTTTCCTTCTACATTTCCAAGAGGGCTGGAGAGATAGCTGGAAACTGTGAACCATGAGTAATGTCCCAGTGGAACGCTCCAGTCCTCAAGTTGCCCCTAAGCAGCTGGTAATTCCACCACGAGGTTATTTTCCTCTCTACTTTCAAATGATTGTTTCCCAAGTCATAGCCTTTTATTGCTACTGAGATGACTAGACATTTTCACCTTAACCAGGGCAGCTGATTCACCTGGACTTGCTCAAGACTTCCCCAGATTTAGCAAAAAAAAAATCCCACATCATGGGAAATCCCTCTGTCCCAGGCAAACTAGGACAGTTAGTTACCTGACTTTACCCAGACCCCGCCTGGGCTCTTGCCAGTCCACAGTTGCAGACTTGCTATGCTATATCATCATTTTATCCTTCTCCACTCATGGTGCAACCCCCTGAAGTTCCTAGTCCCTGAATCTCACTAGACAAGCTTCTACCCTCTCTGGTCATTCTCCTAGAGGCTCAGTCTATGGAAGGAACACCACATGTATGCATGCATGATCCATTATGTGAAGACCTCTCTCCTGTGTGTCAACTTATAGAACTTGCCAGGAGTCCATGAATAGGCTGGGCAGGATTTACAAATACTCTGACCATATAGATGAGAAAATCACATAGCTAGGATGTGACAGCATTAGGCTCTCCCTTTTCAAGATTACAGGCTTAGAATCAATTTGGTTTCAAATCTTTGTCCAGTCACTTTCACATTGTGTGAATTTGCACAAATTAAATAACCATGTCTTTCCTTCCTGTCTAAAATATGGAATGGTGACCCAGAATTTACTGAATTAAGTGAAATAATGTGTGCACACGATAAATGCTTAGAAAATGAGAGATTTTAGAATAATTTATAATTGGGTAATATTTTGTTTCTCATGGGTAGGAGGAGTGTTTGAATAAAAGAATTCTTCAAGGCAAGAAGTTTCAAACCTTCCCAACTGAACTTGAATGGAATTAGTTCAGAATTGATGTGTAATCCAGGTGTGAGAATGAAAAGAGCAAAACAGACAAAGATGTGCTTCTTCTTCGGATGCACAGAAGACGAACAAGAAGCAGCAACAGTTTGGTAGCCCTTAAGCCCTGTCCGCAAACTGTTCTGATCACTGGCCATTCATTTATACCATTAAAGGAATGTGTTTCTGGCCAACAGAAGTTCTCTGAGAAACACACTGTCTCCTCTATTCTCTGACTGCCTGAAATTCTCTCTGCAAAAGTTGAGCCAAAGATTTAAATCTCCACATTGACAATAATAAACCAGTGTCAACAAAGCCTAAACACATTTGTGTATAAAAAAGACAAAATAACCGGAATCTGGGCAAGACCAAGGAAAAATGTGTGTTTATATATCCCGAATAATCCCACCATCTAGAAATCTTGCTAACTCATACCCATAGATGTGTGTTACCATCTTCCACTATGTTTTCAGTGTGTCCAAGTACATCTATAGGTTTGTGTGGTTGTGCATGTCTAAGTGTATGTATGTGCATGCACCTGAAGGCTTTTCTGAACAGCTCCATCCTTTACTCCCTTCCATTGACAATACAGCCACCCTTTCCTCTGGAGATAATCTTTCCCCACTGGAACCCTGCAAGGAAGGGGTGCTAATAGAAGAACCTCACTCCTGCCACTGCAGTGATTGGTCCAGAGATGTTCATGTGACCCAACTCAGACCAGTCTGTAAGTGGGGCCCCAGAAATTGCATAAGTCCTTGTAATGGAGGAGGTATATCTTTTGACATGGGTTGCTAAAATGGAGTAATAGGAGTTCAGATCTATTTTTAAACCCTAAAAATAAATTAGCATATTAAAATAGTTTTTAAAAATTTAAAAGGAAGAATTGGAAACATAAAGTGAAATGGAATTGTCTAATAAACAGAGCACTCATAAATGTCCACAGCAGTTAACAAGATCATCATGAGACTGTCATTTTATAATGGCTTTTATGTCATTTAAGTTCTTCCCAAATGTCATTTTCATGTTGGCCCTGATAAATAAATGCTGCTGGGCAAACTGAAAACATTTGCTTTATTAGATTCCAGAGGCAATTAAATGTTGGTGTTATCAAAGGCAATTTGCATATACAATTTACATGATACTTGCAACCTTTCTGATTTAATGATTCTGTGGAAATGATCAAATTATCCTGTCACAGTAACCATTGAAAATAAATAAAATAATCTATTTTTCCATTATCATTTGGCCTTGAAATATACACCTGTGTCACATTAGGTTTGAAGTTAAAACAAAGACACTTGCTTAGTTAAGTGGTTTGTGGTTTGTGGAAGGGAAGGAATTGCTTCAAAAGAAAAATTTTAAATACTTGTTTTTTTAGGAGTGTTATTGGAGATAAACACGTTTCAAAAAGTTAACAAGATCTATGTGAGGGTCTGTAATTTTCTCATTTAGTCTGGTTTTCTAAGGTAAATATGAGGTTCTGATGTTATATTCCTGTTCTATTTTTCTGTCATGTTACCTATAAAGATGCTGCCTGTCTTATCATGGGACCCATCTTGAATGCCAAACCCTGATGGATAAGCTGTGGCTTTTTCCTTACTAGCACAAAGATAGCACTTCAATCTTTTAGCAATGCCCACCCCAAGATCACTTGTGTTAAGGAAATAAAATCTCTTGGAATCATTGCTCTGGTCATACACATCTGCTTATTTCTTCTTGAAAAAGTTTGGTTCATCTTTGTTTGCATGCAATAGCATATAACCCACAATTTTTGAAAAATGATTCTAAGTGAGTATTTGTCCTGTTGCCCTAAGGAATACTGAGCCATTAATACTAACAGAGATTGTAAATTATGAAGTATTTTGAGTCAAACAAGAAATAGTTCTTTCTCAAAAAACTATAAACAAATTGGCAAAATGAAGAAAACTATAATATATCTTTAGTCCTAGCTCAGTACAATGGCACATGCCTGTAATCCCAGCTACTTGGGAGGCTGAGGCAGGAGGACTGCAGGTTCAAGGCCAGCTTGGGCAACTTAATAAGACCCTGTCTCAAAATAAGAAATAAAAAGGGTCAGAGATAAAAGATCTAAAATTGGCATACCTCAGCAATACAGCCACCGCGGCATACAACAGCAATGTAGCCACTTTAATGTTTATAGCAGCACAATTCACAATAGCTAAATTATGAAATCAACCCAGGTTTTCGTCAATAGATGAATGGATTAGAAATTGTGTGGTACATAAATGCAATGAGATTCTATTCATTCATAAAAAAGAACGAAATTATGACATTTGAGGGTAAATGGATAGAAATGGAGAATTTCATTCTAAGCGAAATGAGCCAAACTCAGAAACTCAAAGGTCAAATATCCTTTCTCATATGCAGATGCTACAGTTAAAAAAAAAAAAGGAAAGGGGGATAGGATAACATAAAGATAAAAGGAAGATCAGTAATGTAGAAGAAGATCAAGAGGCAGAATGAAAAGGATGGGTAATGAATTCTTTAAAAACCATATTATGTACATATATAAATATACCACAGGGAACTTCACCTTTATGCATAAGTAGAAAGAACCAATCAAATATAAATAAATAGATGAGTAGAAGGAAGTCGGGTAGAGTAGAGGAAGGAAAATGGGATAGGAGAAGGAGGATGAGAAGGAAAGGGGGATCATAAACTGAAATCAATTTCCATACATTTATGAATTTGTCAGGAAGAACTCCACTACTATGTATAACTAACTATAAAGCCCTAATAATAATAATTTTATAAAGGGTCAGGGATGTCTCTCAATGGTAGAGCACCCCTGGGTTCAATTCCCATCACACACACACACACACACACACACACACAAGATCATCAGTCCTTTATTCAGAATGAGATTATACAGATCACATTGGTTTAGACTGAGCAATGTGTGTGGTTATCAGAGTTCTGAGTCTGTGGGTTTTGTCCACGTAATACTTGGTTTAGTTTCCTAAGGCTGCCAAAACATATTACTACAGACTTGATACCCTAAAACCACAGACATTTTATTCTCTCACTTGAACAGAGATCAGAAGTCTAAACTCCAGATGTCAGTAGGGACGTCTTCCCTCTAGAGAAGGATCCATTCTTGACTTCTGCCACCTGCTGGCAGTTGCCAGCATTTGTTGGCTTGTGGCTGCATCACCAGGCCCAGTCTCCATCTACACATGCCTTTATCTGTCCTCTTCCTTCCCAAATCCTCCTCTTTTTTCCTTTTATAAGAATACTCAACTTTAGATTTTGGGCCCACCCAGAAAATGTGGCATTACAAGGACATAATTTCAAGTCAAAACATTCAGTCAAATCTCACCAAGTGGACTCTAGGATTTTGTTTATATAAAACACTGTCCAGCCCTAGAAAAGCATGATACTCACTATCTGATTATATCAGCAAAGACCCTTTTTTTCTGAATAAGATCATATTTACAGGTTTTGGGTAGGCCTGACTTTTGGAATGGCACCATTCAACCCACCACAATGCCTGTCGGTGTTTTTATTTTAAAAACTATACTGATTACAAATTGGCCTAAACCAACATGTTTACTCATAATTATTAGGTTGGGAGGGCAGTTTTTAATTTCCAGTGGTTGGGCACAGTGATTACATATCTCTTCTCCTATCTCTTCATTACCTGATGGCGTGTTAGAATGGAAGTAAGTCCCAGACCAAATTCTGGTCCACAACACATTTATTAGCCCTATGACACAAAAGCATGTGGTTCTGTTGCTCCTGAAACTCAGTGAATCACTCATTCTTTGCCGTGTTGGCCCCTCTACGCAACATCTTGCAGGACAAACTTATTCATGGAATATGCAACAATATTCTAGTAGTAAGATTCTGCTAACCCTCTAGCTACAGTTTGGATATATTTTAGGTGCCCCCCAAGGGTCCATGTAATTGGAGGTTTGGTCCCCAGAGTGGTGGCCTTAGGTGGTGGTAGAGTCTTTAAAAGACTCTAGTGGAAAATTAGGACCCTGGAGGTGTGAGGTAGCTGTCATGTGGCCTTGCTAGCTTTCACAAGATAAAAGGGCATACCTGTCCCCTCCAACTCTCTGCTGCCTGACTCTGTGATGTGACCACTTGCTCCCATACATGCTCCTGCCATGATGTGATGCAGTCAGGGAACAGTTCTGGCCCCAAAGCCTGCACTTTGTCATGTGTACTTTCAGCTAACACAACCAGGAACTAAATAAACCTTTTTCTTATCAAGTTAGTCTGTCTCACATATTTCATTATGGTAATGAAAAGCTGATTAGTATGCCTCTGTTTTATGAATTTTCAAACTGCAGTTTGCATCTCACTAGTGTGTTCTGAAATGAATTCAGGGGTTGCAACCAACAATTGACAAAATGAAAAGCAGTAGAATTGAATTGGACAGAAAATAACAAAAGATATTACATAAGTTAATGTAGCACTTTCTCTGGAAATTTTTCCTGTGTGTATGTGCGTGTCCCCTAAGGCCATGGTGTAAACTATAGTCATTACTGTGATGTAAAAACAAATGAAAAGCAAAAATTCTGTCCTAAGTGGAGCTGGCCACCAGATATATAATGGAGTCCACTGGTCTAAGACACTCTGACAAGTGTAGCCTGGTGGGACCCTTGGAACCCAAACATGGAAAGAAAGCTACTTTTTTATAATTATTTCTAGGCTGTCTAATATAACCACTCACTTCACCAATAAAAAATCACCTGTAACATTTTTCATGCAAATAAGCAAATATTCTAAAAATAGTCAGGTCTAATAGTAGCTTCTCTTAGAATGCAGGCTTGTGATTAAATTCATTAAAATCCTAGTTACCCCTGGAGTGTGTATCCCTGATTTAAAGTACTTCAACTAAAATATAAGCAACATGATATTATGCTGCAAATGCTGGGCAGGAGGAGTGTACCTGTGACCCAGGCAGGCAGTGACAGGACTGTTTTCTGTCATGTGGAAGGCTTGCAAGGAAGACAGGCAAGTGCAAAGAAGATTTAACTAAAACACACAGCACAGTACTGTGATGTAAGGAGTGACACTCAGTGTAAAACCACAAGAAAATCTATCTCTAGAAAACTCACTGTCACCTGAGTTAATGGAGTTATAGATCTAGGGGAAATGAGATTACAAGATCATAATCTCAAGTCAAAGCATTCAATCAACTCTGACCAAGAGGACGCCAGGTTTTTTTGTTTATACAGAACACTATCCAGTCTCTGAAAAGCATGAATATCCTCTATCTGAAATATAAGTGTGTCATAATAAATGTCAATAGCAACCGCTGCAGCCTGTGACCTCCACTCTCCGCTTGTGCCTGTCATGAGCTCACAGGGTGGAGTGGCTGTGGGTCCACGAGAGAAACTGCTCTGAGTATCGGCTCGTGGAACCCAGAGGCTGAGCATTAGAATAGCTCCATAGTTTTCGGGGCTTTATGCAAAAGGAAAACGTTAGGGATTTTGTTCAAAAAGCAGGGGAAAAATTTTTTTTCCTTACTTCTTTCTTCTTTCTCTCAACCCCTCCTAGTATTTTGCATTTGCTAGTTAAATTGTCACCCCTGTTGGGCCCAGGGATCCTTCAGGGCTGAGTGCTGATCCTCATAGCTATCCAAGGCCTCACCTGTATCTCAGAGCACACTCCAGCCCCCACAAATCTCCCCCAGGGAAGGCAGCTGCAGCTGCTGGGTGGAGACTGGTCCATTTCAGGGAGGGGTGGGAGGCAGGACTGCTCCTGAACTTGGCCTGCAAGCCTTTGGTGCATGCTCCATTGTCCCATTGAACTGTATTTACTAAACAAATTCAATGATAAAATTGTTATCAACTTCAGCACAGTATCGATAGCCCATAAATCCCCAAATGTGGGCCTACTGAGAGCAGAGCTCCCTGTGACTGCACTGGCCATGTGCCCACATAGCCAACCCTGGTGAGCAGGATGGCCGCCATTTTTAGGTCTTTGCTGTGTCCTTCCAGCAGTGATAAATTGTGATACAATGGGGACATGAAAATCTATGATTATTTATAATACTGTCACCAGGGTCAGTGAGAAAAAACACACTTCAATAGTAACATTAAAAATAGCTAAAACTTCTACACCACTTGCTATTTGATAGGCTTATAAGACTTTACATCACTCATAATTTAGAACCTAGCACCCCAAAACTCTTTGGAGTTGAAGCTCTGGATCACCCTCACTTGAGTGATTAGTGGGTGAAAGCTATCCCAATATATCCTCACTTTCTTTGCCTCTCTTTTTTTTCCCCATAGTCTGGCTGACCCGTACAGAGTTATTAGCTTAATTCCTCACCCAGGCTTTCCTTGATGCCACTTTTTTCTCCTCCTCTTGGATAAAAGATTTTCCTTTTGATCCTTGCCTTCCACCCAATCAGGACTAATGCCTCAATAATGGAAGATGAATGAATTCACTGATGTCCTCTTGCCACGGTTTGGTCAGTACCAGCTGTTATTTTATTGAATGTTTTTTCTTCACTAAAAGTCAGACATTTTTAATGACAAAGAATGATGGAGTTGGTTCCCCAAGCATTTTAAAAATACTGTAGGAGGCCCAGGCTTAGCAATGTGTTTATTTAGTAGCACTCATATTTAATTCATAGGGACTTGTTGACATTAATAATTGATAGCATATAGATTTTAAAAAATCCATCTATACAAATATATGCATATAAAAGCATTCATACATATATGTATATGTGTGCATATATACTTTTAACTTAATTAATTTACTGTGCATAAAACACCACTGAGTATAGGTGTTGACACAAGGATGGTCTCTTCTGGAGAACTGAACTCTCTGGAGATAGAATGCTTAATAAGTAAATGAAAATTATAGAAGGCTGGGGCTGGGATTGTGGCTCAGTGGTACAGCACTTGCCTGGCGCGTGTGAGGCACTGGGTTCAAGCCTCAGCACCACATAAAAATAAATAAATAAATAAATAAAGGTATTATGTTCATTTACAGCTAAAATTTTTTTTTTAAATTATAAAAGGCTGAAAGTAGCAAGTGCCAGAAGAGAGGTATAAAAAGGCCTCTCGTTCAAAGAAATTAGAGTTAGACTTGGAAAAGATTCCTTATGTTGGTGAGGTCAGGTGAAACATCCCATTTATCATGAGCTCCTTGGGCAGGGGCATGGAGCTATTTGGTGGGCACAGACTCTGATGATGCTCGGGGACTTAGGTCTCAGTGTACCTGAGTACAGTGGGAGCTGGCGGGACGGTCAGAACTCTGGGTCTGTGCCACCCTATGCCTAGTGAGAGGAGAAATCTGCTCTTCACTGAGCAACAGAAGGGTGCTAGGCATTCGAGTCACTGGGCTACACAGCTGAGTGTTTCATTCATTTTCACAATAATTTTGTCCCATTTTGTCATTGAGATAATGGAAGTGAGACCTTAACTAACCTGCTCAAAGTCAGACAGTGGCTGAGCCAGGAACCCAAACCAGGCACATCTACATAATATAAGATTTCTCATTTGGGAATAGGACTTTGTCTCACTGAACAGCCCTCGCCCTGAATTTATGCTTTAAAATCTAAAATCTAAAACCCAGCCGTGTGGTAGCTCCCGGGTGACAGACAAAGATCACTTTTTCCCTAACAGAGCACCATTGAAATTAAAAGCCCCATATTGTTTTTGGCTCCCCAATTTCCTGATAACCTGAAATTCTCCATCCCATCTTCCTCATGCTGAGAATGGAAATCAAAAAGCTGCTGCCCTTGACCTGGGTGGAAGCCAGTGAGACGAATTATAACACATCTCTGGCCAGCACAGCCAGGCTAAATCTACATAGGTATATTTCCTGGCTTTTGTTCCTATAAACTGTGATTTTCCTGTTGGACAGGCAGATGGCAGATTTGCTGCCTTTCCAGTTGTGGCCAAACTGTGAACAAATTCATTTTTCGTTTAAACACGCAGTATCCCCACCCTCCCAGAGCCCATCAGAAAAGCCAGCACTTGTTTGGTCTACACAGCAGGGAATTGGAGGACCACTGAATGCCTTTACTGCCTGAGGATCCCTTTGGTTCAAATCCTCAGCCTTCTGCACCGTGGAGGACCAGATCCGTCAAATCCCACAGGATGCCTTGTGACTAAGAAGGATTCAGCCCCTTTTAGGAGTGCAGAGACCCTTAAACCATCTCAGTTCAGAGCTCTGCTGGCCTGTTTGAAGTTTACATCACACCTGGGTCCTCAAGGGAGGCTTTGGGCTCAGAGGTCTACCCTGCTGTTGTTCCCTCAGGGCATCTGCTGTTCAAAACCTTGTGCAGACTGGGCAGAGGCTAGCCACAGCCAGGGGCAAACTAAAGAAACCAGCAGAAGGCTGATCCAGGGAGCTGGAGGCTCCACCTCTCCCTAACCGCACCCACAAACCTCCCCTGGGCCAGACACCACACTCAGGCACACAGCTCTGCTCAGGGCCCCAGCTTCTCGCCCATTGGTGGTAATTGCCATCTCTCAGCACCACTGCCTCCCCCACGGCTCAAAAGAACAGTTTGAAAAATCTGTTTGAAATGGCTTGATTACAACCGGGAGACAATTGGTTGAATAAAGTCAATTATCCCTCCGCTGACAGGTGCCCACTTTGAAGTCTGGGCACCTGCCGGCATAATCACTGAGGCTGACATTTCCAGGCCCTTATTAAGAAGGGAATAATAGAATGCTGGCCTGAGTGGGGCTTTTTGTTGTTGTTTGTATTGTTTTAAAGCAGGGCAGAGGGGGAGAGTGATCTGCAGCTGCCGGGTCATTACCTCCCCATTAGCTAACAGAATCAGGAGCTGGGCCCTGGATACTGCCAGAACTGTCAGAGGTGCTAGCCACGCTGGTGCTGGCCGACTCCAGGGTGGTACAGAGAGGGTAAGTAACTCTGGGGAGCACAGCAGAAGGACTGTGATTGCAGCTTGAGGAGCATTAACTGCTCAAACCTGAAGAATGTTCGAATCTGAATATTTAGCAACAGGAATGAGGAAATCAGGGCTCATCTTATTAAGCCAATTAGGGAGACATCGTATAGAACTGAAAACAAACAAATAAATGATTTCTCCAGGGCAGTATGGCGTTCTCTAGCCCACCAGTTTCACCTGTAGCCTGTTTTCTCAGCCTTTTCTTACCCTGATCCTTGTCTCCTTGCCTCTGCCAAGACCCTTTCTATTGTCTCCACCTTCATTCCGCGGACAAATGGATACCGTGATTGTTAGAACAGCAGATGGTTAGAGTAAGAGTGGGAGGCGGCAGTGATAGAGATGTCTGGGGACCAAAGAGTGAAAATGAAGTGGTTATTCAACTAAAATACCTTCCTGAGTCAGTCATGCCCAGAGCAGGATACATTGTGATACTTGCCCTCTAGGAGCTCATAATTTAGATTGGAATTTAAACACCTGTGATGCTTACAGGACCAGGCAGATGATGTGTAAGGTCAGTCCACACACAATAGGGAATGGTGGAGAGTGGCCAACCACAGAGCCCTTGTTCTGTCTCAAAGAGGCCAACCGAATTCAGATCCAGCTGGGACTTATCTCATGGTCATATTTCCCAACTGTTAATAGACCTTCTAATTTTGGAAAAGACCCTGGAGCCTGGATTTTATGTGGGACTTTCTGAGAACTTAAAGAATGTGTTAGCTTACAAAATGTGTACAATTTGACTCCAGTCTGTGGGACACCAATGTTTGATACATATTCTAGAGTATGTTGACTTCCTATCTCCAAGAGTGTAGGGAGAAAAAGGAGAAAAGGTCATCATGATCTCATTTAACCTCATACACAGTATGATGAGGGCATTATTAGGTCAATTTTATGAGAAAACAGCCTATCAATTTTTCTTGCCCAAAATATGATTGATAGTATTTCTATCAATCATATTTTGGGCAAGAAAAAAAGCAAACATTCAAACTTGAAAATTAAGGAAAGTTAATTAAAAGAACAGCTAGGAGAGAATACCCAGGGACAAGCAAAAACAGAGACATGTTTTCACTTCCTCACCTGGAAGACACAAGGAGAGAGTGGTCACACAACCCCCTGGGATAATCTGCATCAATTAATGGGCATCAAGGGTAGCCTGTGGGAGTTGCCCACAATAACTACGCAGGACGAGGAGCAGGGGGGAAAATGATACTGACTACAGACTCCTCTGACACACAGAAGAGACTGGGAGAGATGAGTTCTCTATAGATTTTAAGCTCTTTAGAGATCAGGAATGGGATGGCATTATCTGTCTAAAGGGCTGCAGGGTAGATGTCCCTTCAGTTCTGTGTTCAGGATGGGTTTGCTTCTGACATTTTATTCAGAGAAAGAACCTAAAAGGCAAATATATCCAGAAAAATATGTCCAACATGGTAAGAGGAACTGAATCCATGCCACGATGGTAAAGATTATAGGAGCTGACTTGATTTAAATTGGAGAAGGTATTTGGTGGGGCATGTAAGGGCCTTCATATCATTGAAGATGACAAGGACTATTCTTCCTAGTTGCTACAGAATTCAGACCCTGAATCAACACTGTTTATTCTTATGAAGATCAGAAAGTATTTGACAAAAGGGAAAACTTTCTGCCCTATAAATTGATTTCCTGCTTCAAAAGATAACAGTTGCTCCTCTGTGATGGTATTCAAGAAGTCATTTTCAAAGAGTGTTTATGAACATTTCAGTGGTGTTATAAGTTTATGTGATGAATTGAAGGTTGTGCCAAAGATCCTCCTATACCTATAATGTCTAAGGACTCTATGGGCACACATCAGATCCCAACTTCTTTTGAAAAATTGGGAGCTCTGTCAACATTGGGCCAACATGATTGCAGGATAACTCCCAACTGGAGTTGAACCCAGATGGCCTCTTTTAGTCAGGCTAAGGGCTTCTAGTTTACCACAGTCTCTACAAGTCCCTATTATGCATTGCCTGATTTAGACATTGATATTTTCTCTCTGGCTCTGTAAGCACTTCAAATGCTTGACTCCTGATCTAAGCTATAAACTTCCCCAGGCAAGTACTGTAATATATTCTTCTCTGTGCATGAATGACTCAGTATTGTATTTTAGTTGTTAACACGTCAATGCTTCATTAATGCCTATTTAAGTGAAATATTGCATAATTGCCCTCTGCCTTTTAGCCCATCATAGATTTCAGAAATAGATATTGCAGTCTTGGTAGAGGGCAGGATCAGGAGGTAACACTCAGCTTCAATTACCACATCATTAATGACTTGCAGCAGATAGACCTTGTCCTCTATTCATATGCTAGTTTATTTTTCTGATAGTACATGTAAAGGAGAGTCACATTAAGAACTGAAAACCTCTTTTTCAAGATATCGTATTCATATTTGAACATCCTTTCAATTAACATCTGCAAAATCTTTATATTTCATGTAAGATCTGTCAATAAATTGTACCATGTTTCCTGTGTGCATTGTACTAGACTGGAGTGTTTGTGACCTGCTAGCACCATATTGCAGTCAATGATCCTGGAGCCATATTCTCCTGCATGGGGACCAAAAAACAAAACAACAACAACAAAAAATGTGACCCTTGTCTGCTGCTCTAAGAGTCTAGTAAAAAAATACACTTGTCCCTGGGTACCCTCTAGGCATTGGTTTCAAGAACCCCTGAGAATACCAAAATCCACAGGCACTCAAGTACCTTATGTAAAACGGTATGTCATTTGCATTTGAACCTAAGCACCTCCTCCTCTTTGCTTTGAATTATCTCCCGATAATTGTAACACCTGACACATTGTAAATGCTACGTAAATTGTTGTTACAGTATATTGTTTAGGGAACAATGGCAAGGAAAAAGTTTGTACAGGCTAGTATAAGTGCATTTATTTTTTCTGAATTGTTTGATCTGGGTTAGGTTAATTCCATGGATGTGGAGTCTATAAATATGGAGGACCAACTGTACCTTGAGAAGTCAGAGGACCTGATTTGGGGATTGCATGAGGAAAGGATAAACATCAGAACCTAAATCTGAGCATGACTATATTAAATTCTCCATTTTGTTTTGATTACTGATGTTGATACTGCTACCACCATCATTACTGCAATTGCTTTCATGTTTGGCTCAGGGAGCTCATGTGGAGCTGCTGGCACCTGACAAACACTGACGTCAGTAGTACATATTGGACTCCCCACAAGTGGTGTGTGTGTGTGTGTGTGTGTGTGTGAGAGAGAGAGAGAGAGAGAGAGAGAGAGAGAGAGAGAGAGGTGTCCATGGTCACTCTTCGTAGTGCTCATAAAGCTGAAAGGGTCAATGACAGCATAGTGTTAAAGAGATGGGAAGAAAAGCACTCTGGAAATTAGCTCAGGTCATTTTTAGTGCTGGAGGCCAAATGTTCCATATGTGTGACTGTGAGACCAAGTCCAGCTCTTTCTCATCTGCTATATCACCGCCCAGGATGGCTAGAGTGGGAAACCTCCACTGGGAGAAGGTCAAGATATTTAGGTGACAGACAGTTTAGGAAGCAGATTAGCAAAACAGGATCATACACAATACTATGTTGGGGGAAATATTTTTAAAAAATATTTTCCTGAATCTCAGAGGAATTACAGAGAAGACTAACTAGCAGAATTAACACCATGTCGTCCCTCAACTCCTTCTATAATAAGTCTACTTTGTGGTACAGACTATGATCGGTATGAGGGATAAGGGAAGAGTAAAGTTTAGTTTCTCTTAAAGAAAACCTACTAGTGGAAAAGTTTGTGCACAACAGAAGAGATCATACTGATAACACACCACAAAGCATGTGTGTGACGATGTAAACAGCCAGCACTCTTCCTGTGGCCCTTGATTTTCTGATCTCTGAAATGGAAATGTGATACCAGTCTTTCTAAAAGATTTATTTTGGAAAAATAAACAGATAAAAAATAAACATAAAGCCCTGGACAACTGGATTTCAGAACACAGAGCTTAAGTTTCCATTTAACAGCTAACTCCCTGACATAAGCAGATTCTGAGTGTTGAGTTCAACCATCACTGAGTAAACACTACCTGACATGTCAAGCAAATGCAGCACTGAACAAGACGGATATATAGTCCTTTTTTTCTTCAAGTTTCTAGAGGTTGAAGGTTGATGATAAATAAGTAAAAAATAAAGAAGATAGCTTCTGATGGTGTATAGTGATGCAATGGAAATAAAGACAGCCAACACAAGAAAGGGTGCTGGGGCAAGCACCAGAGCTTGGCTGTTTCTGTAGAGTGTGAAGTCAGGAAGCTCTCTGTGAAGCAGGCACAGAAAACTTAATAAGAAGACCCTGTTGGGAATGGCAAGGGATGGGGATCCACCCAACCTGAGCTCAGATTTCAGTTCCAATCCCTACCAAATTATTAGATAATATCTTAGTCCACTTGTGCTGCTTTAACAAAATACCTGGGTAATTTTTGGAGAACAGAAGTTCTAGAACCCAAGATTAAGGCACCAGCAGGTTTGGTGTCTGGCTAGGGCTGCTCTCTGTTCCCAAGATGGTGCATCCTCCAGATGGAACAAACCCTGTGTCCTCACATGGTAGAGGGGATGGAAAGGCAGAAAGAGGCCCAGACAATTCTCTCCAGTATTCATGAAGGCTCCACCCTCATGGCTTAATTACTTCCTAAAGGCCCCACCTCTTAATACATTCTGGGATTTAGATTCCAAAGTGAGTTTTGCAGAGGGCATAAGAATCCAAACCTTAACAGGTAGCAATAGGAGCATCAGACAATAGCGTGTACAGGTGGGTTCCTAGGACCCTAGAGGTTCCTCAGAGGTGACTGTCAGTTCAAAACAGGATCCAGGTTCCAACCATAAACAAACCTTTGCTAGAGGAACACACTGTTTTTTCACTCGTGGCAAAATGCTGAAGGAGAAGAGTCAATGTGGCTCTAACCAGGACTAGACATACAATCTTGGTCAAATCTGAGCACCTTCTGAAATACTTTGCCCAGTGCTGAGAGTCTACACAACTATGATGTGACCAGGAAGCTTGATTTGAGAGGAATGACTGAAGTTGTCTGTGGGACCTTTATTTCTGCCAACATTTCACCTTTGCCAATCTCTTAACTGTTTTCTGAATGTTGGATCACCCAAGTTAGTCCTCCCTCAAGGGAAGGAAAACTTGTGCTTGGCCTAGAATTTTCTACTTTGAAGAGGTTGCTAATACCTCTATGATGTTAGACTGAGTATCCTTATCGTGTCCTCCTCTTCTAGACATAGAATCCTGAGTACTGATTTTGATTGGACATCACCTCCATTGTCACACAACTCCTATGGTTATGACATACAGTGACTTATGACAGATTTTTTTCATGCAGAATCTTAGGAGATTTTATTGGCCTCTTAAAACACGTCATTCTATTAGGGTGGGCAAGGACTTCATGCTCCTCACTCCAAATCATGTGCAAGAACAAAGCACAGAGAGAACAAAACAAGCACAGAGAAGTGCTTTCATAACTATTCTATAGACTAGAATTCCTGAATCCCCATCTTCCAATTTGGCCCCTGCCCAGAATAATTCTATGCCATTTATGTGACAGTGGGAAGATTTGATTGAGGGAGTTGGTACTCACCTCTTTCTCCAGAGAATATGCTTCATCCTCTGGTATCCCAAATAGGCCAGACTCCCTAGTGTCTTATACCAACACTTCAAAATTCTATATGCTAGATTTTACATACCAGGAAGGGCAGTGGGCATTCTTTACCTTTCCCCTGTATCCTGGGCCAACCTCATGGAGGTTTGCTCTAACTTGGTGCAATCTCTGAAGGAGAGTGAGCAGAACCAGAGAATTTTGCTTGGTTCAACTAAGCAGCGTGAGAGAAAGAAGGGAAGCTACTGAGGAAATGCGGTCTCTCAGCACCATCCTGCCCAAGGAGAAAAGAAAGGCTTGGCCTCCTAACATTTAGCATCAGGACCTCTTTCTTGGGGCTGGGATGAGGGAGAAAGTGTTGCCTGTTTGAAGCCACCTCCTGAGAATAATCAGAAGTAGTCAAATATATTATAAACAGGAGTATATAAGTGTTAAATAAGTGGAGAGAGAAAATCGGTTGTGAAGTACTCCTAAAAAGTAATAAGGCACTAATTAAGTAATAATAAGTAATATTTTAAAACACAGCCACTAGAACTTATGTGATCAAATGAGCAGTGCTCCTTTCCAAATAGTCCCTTTGGGAAAATAAACAGTTATTCTAACAACGCTGCCATAGATCAAACTATTTCTGTAACTGGAACATTATCTTTCAAGGCTGTTTACTAGTTACACCAGAAAAGAGCCTCACAAGATGGATCGCATCTCATTTTTCACAATTGAAACCAACTCTGTACAGCTTCAGAATCCATCAGACACCTTTCAAGAGCTTGCTTGGGAAGCAAAAAGGTCTTGTCCTGGAGCTAGGCTCAGAGGGTAGGCAGCAGCAGAGGAGCCAGCACCCCATAGGGTCCTCTGTCTTAATTGCCTAGTGTCAGTGACCCCCAGGCCTGAGATCTCCCACCTCCTGCTCCATCAGTGAGCCTATGAGGATTCTGTCTTTATAGTCTAGTTCTTACTCAGTAAGTTCTTCAGGCATTGATATTTGGGGGCTGTAGTCTGGCCCCTCAGAGTTCTTCTCAATGGACTCCCACTTTCACCAACAAGTCATGGAAATGTACTTTGCAGACTTCCAATAAGGGTAATTAACCAGCATAATTGACAAAGTCCTTAACTGCTGTGCTACTCATGGAGGTCAAGCCTCTGCCACAGAGTGTTCCCAGCCCACAGTGGACCAAGGCAAGTAACATTTCCAGAGATGTGGAACTTTGGCTTGAGGGCTCCTAGTGATCTCACCTAACCTCCCCTGGATTGCGTGGGAATCTACGAAGCTTTCACCCATTCTCCTCTTCTCTCCCTTACTCGGGATTAGACTTGCATGGAGGTCTGAGGACCCTCCCAGTCACCCTACCCATTTTATCTCATGTGAGTATTTCCCCTCACAAATTGCTTAACCCACTGAATCTCACCTTGCATCTGCTCCTCAGAGGACTCAAGCTCCTGCAGTCCTTTTATGTTCTTCCCCAGCTTACCTTTGTGACTCCAGTTCTCATGTGACATTAGCCCTTCTTCCCTAACTAGCACAGTTGGCATGCTGAACTCCAACCAAAAATGTCAATCCTGACCACCTATTCTGATTCCTCAAAAGGGATTACTTCATCCCTTTAACATGTAATAATAGTGTCGATTGAACTTTTGGATATGTTCCATACTACTTCTTTATAGTGGATCATTTGCTGGTTCTGAAACTATCCCAAGTTATAATAACTCCAAGCTGATTCCAGAAGGAAATCTACAGCCCAGTATTTCTTAGCCTTGGAAACATCACTAGAACAAATACATGGTATCTGATAAGAACCATATTGAAGGCAATACCAATCAAATGTTAATGTTATGATATGTTTATTTGAGACATATCCTAATAAGGACTAAGAATATCATAGTAGAATATTTATCTAGCAATTGCAAGGCCCTGTGTTTAGTCCCCAGCACTGCAAAACAAATTTTTAATTAAAAGTTAATAATGTGGTTTTACAACCTCTTATTGTACACTAAAATACATAAACAAGCAGAGAAAAGAAATAAGCTGTCCTGGAATAAATATGCTCTAAGAGTTTAGGTTGGAAGGATAAATATTTTGACATGAATTGACTAATACAAGTTGGGGAAAGCACCGCAAATCCCCTGCCCAAGAACATAAAGGAACCAAAATTTAAATTTTTAAAATCCAGCTCACACATTTTTGCATTATTTCATAATCTGTGATTCTTTGATGAACACTTATTTAGGAGTACTGTAGTTACTGACCACCCTGCTAGGAATATGTGAAATTCCCCGCTCCATTTCTGCCACCTAAAGGATACTCGATTTATAAAAATTAAGTCCTTTCCTAAATTATCCTTTTTTTAAAAGCTCATCCCTGCCAGGGGTAACGGAGTCACCATAATCCCAGTAACTTTGGAGGCTGAGACAGAGGGATTGCAAGTTCTAAAACCAGACTCAAGGCTCTGAACAACTTAGTGAGATCCTATCTCAAAATAAAATATAAAAAAGGCAGGGGATGTGGCATGTGGGTCAAAGGTTGAGCACCTCTGGGTTCAATCCCTGTGAGACTTGCTGTCCCATCCACAAACTATTTGCTACAACATGAGGAATCAGTTGCACAATCTGTATCTTGCTTCATCAGGGAAAGAGTTGGTATTTCATTGGCAAAACTTCATATGAAGTAATTGGTTTACATTTGGGTTATCCTATATGAAATAATTTCTATCTCTAAAAGCTAGAGTCCCTCACTGTGCAAGATTTTTACAAGTGTGTGCGGCCCAGGACAACTGAAACCCATAGAGAAACAGCAAGTTGACATCACAGTTTGGGAAGGGTGTTTCTTAAAAGATATCAGGGTTAATCAGCCAAGTTTTGAAATTATTATTTCTCTCGCTGAGCAGCTATAGTTCAATTCATAGAAGTTAAATAGATGTGTAGCCAGTTAGAAATTTACAATCATAAAATTATATGTTCAAGATTGTAACTTTATGTGTCTGTAACTGAACACCTTTATCAACCAGGATATACTATCATCCTAAAGAATCCCCAAATCTCAATGGGTCAAAATAACAAAGGTTTATGTTCCACTCATCATGTGTGTGCAGTGTGAATCTGTTGTAATCACTCACAATCCCAAGGTGGTAAATCTCCATCATCTTATGACAACACCATCTGAATATAAATCTTCAGAGTTTGCATTGATGGACAAAGACAGCAGGAGAATTGTGCTACAGCCCTTGAATGCTTCTACCTACACGTGATATATATCATTCCTAGTCATTTTTCAATGTCCAAAGCAAGTGGCATGGCTTAGCCCAAAACTTTATAGGAATGTGTGTCTCACAGGAGCAGATGCCATTTTCATAGGTGCTAGTGATGTTTACTACATCATGTTGCCTTTAGTGCTACCATTTCCACTGATGTTGAGCATTTCTTAATCTTGACATTTAAATGGAATGGTTATAATTCCATATAAATCAACTTCATTGTACTCTACTCCTCCCTCCCAGTATGATTTCTATCTCTAGCCCATAAATATAATAATTCTGAAGTCTCCACTGGAGGTGACTAAGTCCCTTCTAGTTTAAAATTGTCTCTTTGGGGGTCATCATTCAGTCTGTTTAGGATTTCAATTCAATTCAAATTCTCTGTAAGGGCTGTAGTCTTCTGCACTCTACCTCTCCCATATTTGTCCACCCAGGCTGGGGAGGTAGCAAAAGAAAATCATCTTGAGCCCCCAAGAGTAGACCACGATTAGGTTGGTCTTCACAAGAGGAAAAGAACAAACAAGCATTGTAGATTTTTTGTTGTTGTTGTTTGTGATTGAATGTACGTAAGGGCTGACTACGAGATTTGAAGATATTGCTTCTAATTGTGAAACAGGATCTCAAAGCACCTAGCAGAAAAACTTTATTACTTGGAAAACTGATGTAGAAGTAACACAGAACAATGAACATCTTGTTAAATGTGGAAAACCTTTTTGTCCTTTTAGCCTGAGAGCTGCAACCTTGGGTATGTCAGAATCTTGACGCACTAATTCGTTCACTTCAGTGGTTCTGCAGAATCTCATCTTAGGACTAGAGACTTAGAACTGAAGGCAAACCAAAATTCAAGACACATTGAAATGAATACTCCTAACCCCCCCCCCCCCCACATTTCCTCTTGGCATCTGCTCTGATCCTGATAAGATGTTGAGAGTGGATCACTTAATGAAGTCTCCCATTTAGCCAGGAAATATATAAGTCCTGGACTATACACTATCCCCTTTGAAAGGCCTTAAAGTGAAACATTCACCTAATACAATTTTGCTAAGGGCACTCTAGCCATAGAAAACTATTTTAAAAATAAGAATAAAGATCAGCATGTAGTTTTCATCATTTATGATTCAAAATAGGTGTTCCACTTATGAGAAGAGAAGTGGTTACTCATTGATCTCTACTTTGAGATGTGAGAGGGAATTGGAAGTTGGGAAAATCTCTCCCACTATAAAGTCAGAAGAAAAAATGGGAAATCCAACAAGTCTTCCAGAGCTACATCTCTGCTTCTCTTAATAGTGATATATAAATGTGATGTATGTGCTTGAAGACAAGAACTGCAAAACAGGTATCAAGGGATGTGATCAATGTGGGCATCCCTGGTCAACACAAAGCATCTGTCCACCTAAAAATGGCTCCCATTAAATGGTTTAACCACAGAGGATACTATAACAAACTGGCTGAGAATCCTTGAATATGGCTAAGTCAAAGGATTCAGAGGAATCGTTCATTCTCCTTAGGATTCTAGAGGGAAAGGCTAGCTTTCTGCCATTAAGTTCACAAAATGGACATCAGGGCATTTAAATACTCCCAGACATTCAAATTAACCTTCAGGGGAAAATTCTGAAAGATACCAAACCTCATGGAGAGCATGTAGAGTAAAGCAGAGCTAGAAGCCTGCATTGTAGACACCTCATACTGAAGACCCAGATAGCCCAGGCCATGGGCTTTAAATTGTGACACAAGGTCTGAAGTCTAAGATGCAGCACTGGATGTCCTTGGGATGTATCTAGAATCAAGGAAACAAGAGGTCTTTTCCTGGGACAGTTAGGGACAACACAAGGAAAGACCCTCACCTCAGAATGGCTTATATCAATGAGTAGCATTATTAGATAAGAAGTCACCTGGTTTCACAGAAAAATTTGCCCCTTTCCCATTCTGGACTAGAAAGCTACATTTCAGCAGTGACATTTTGAGACAGCAATGGTCACAATGGAAATCAAGGATAGAGTTCTTGAGGTACTGAGTAGCTACCCCAGTTTTCTTTCAACCAAGGGATTATGTCTAGGATTCATGCACCAGACTATGGAGGTTCTGGGAGAGCTGAAATTTTCATAGAAGCAGAGAGAATCCTATAGATTAAAAAAAAATTATGCTCCTGCCAAAATGATATGAGGCTTGAGCCACTAATCAGAAAAATGAAAAGATATTGTCTTGTTTTACAATTGATCTGTTGAGGTAGAATATATCAGCTGCAGAATTAAAGAGTCTGTTGATCTTCTCAACTACGATTTGAGTTACTGGAAAATGGGAACCATGATGACTCATCACTGTATATTCTGGAATATGCTACAATTCTTTACAGATGTCAAAAAACTTCTTCAAGATCCACATTATAAATATTTTATCTCTATGGGACATATAGTTTTGGTCACACTACTCAGCTCTCATTGTATTGCAAAAGTTGTCATAGATAACTTTTAATAAAGACACCCATAAACAAATGGGTATGGCTATGTTACAATAAAACTTTAATTATAAAAACAGGTGGCAAGCCCGAGGTCCATACTTTTCTAACTTTACTTTCCAATATAGAATGGTTGGAAGACCATAAGGCAAGATAACTTATTTTATATTCCAACTCTTTCTCTCACATAAACTTTTAAACATAACTTTGTTTTCTGAAAAATGAAGTATAATAAGGCATTACATATAAATAGAAATTATACAGATAAGAGATCTTCAGAATATTTGGAGCATAAGAAAGTACTCAATAGGATGTTCCTAGTAGTGTTTAGTTCATAGAATTTAAATTTGAAGCTTGTTTTACTTTGAGTAGTCTCTTGACCAATCTTTCCTAGAGAGTTCTTTATATCTCATCTAGAGATCATGCTTGTCATTGATTTCAGCAGAAAACCCGTGCAATCAGAAAGCTCAAATGGAATTCAGGTTGTAATTCCAATTGACACAGGTTGATTTAAACCTCTAAGGCCAACATAATAACTCATAAAGTTGAAAGAAATAAGGGAAGTGGAGCCTTCAAACTTACTATGTGATTAACCTTCAATACACACAGAGAAAGAGCATAATAAATGTGCAGCATTTGCTACACTCTTTTGATGGCAGAATTTAAAAAATTAAGTAGAGTCTCTGAAGATCAGAATTTTGTTCAGGAGACTCTATTGAATTGGATTAATGTCCTCACAAATCATCTTATGATTAATTCCGTAATGATAGCATTTATTGACCTGCATGTTGGAGAAAAACATTATACATGAAGAATTTGCTGTAAAACGTGTGTTTAATGGGAAGAACAAAGAAGCTAATGTCTGGGATGAATTTCTGTTTGCTAGGGGTGTAAACAAAGCATTTAAAGTGTGGAGCTCTGCTTTAAACACTGTGCTATCAAAGCAGAAATTTCATGTAAGGGGCAAAACATGGTATTCACTTCCAGTAAAAAATGGCTGGAATTATGAGCTCTGTCAATGTGTTATTGGGTTAGCACTATAGACTTAAAAGGCTGGTATCTAAATCCTCCAGGCCTTTTCAGTGAAGGCAGGGGGCTTCTCTCTTATGATCCTTAGTGTGAGCCAGAGTGGATGCTTTACAAATTGCTTCTTCCTCTAGAAATTTCTATAATTTCCTTTCTTCCTGTTTATTAAGAATGCACATTTATTTTTTGAAACTAATATTGAGGGGAGGTGGGTCAAAAAATCTTAATAAAGATATTGTGGATAGGCATCATGGCATGGCTTTAAAAGCATAGCTTTGGTGAATTCCAATTATGAAAAAGCAGTGAAGGTGCCTGGTGTAAATTATCAAGTTACTTCTCCGCTTCTCTGTGTCCTCATTTATAAAATGGGAGGATAATAGCTATGCTTCAGGTGGTGGAAATTAAATGACATCATAACATTAACAGCATAATATCAGATATACTGCATATTATCAGTAAGTAACTATTATTTATTACAAATTCATTTTTTATTTACTCAAATCAATGAGCTACCATTTGTTAGATCCTGAGTTGGCTAAAGAAGTAGAACTGCTAAGAAAAGGAACTGCTAAGAAGAACTTCAATGAAAAGTCTAGTTATTCAATAAGTATTGGTGATTTGATTTGATGCCACCATCACTCTATGCTCTGCTGATTCCAAATTGGGCCATACATATTTTCTTAGCTATTTTAATTAGAATCAGATGGAAGAAGAAACATTGAATGTAAGACATTGAATGTAAGAATATGTTTTACATCAGTTCCCAGAGGATGGACAGAGGAAATAATGGCTCTTTTCAATCTTTAATTCCAGTGAGTAAAACAGGAGAAAGGTTGCCAGGACAAATGGAGCTGTTTTGCCTCTCCAGTTGATAATTTGATACAAGCTCCCTTTCCCCACAACAGAAGCTGGGGCTGTGACTCAGCAAACCAGGCAGGCAATGGTCTGAAAAGAAAAGTCTCTGTGTGCCTTTCTGGACTTTGGATGGAAGGCTGCCTGTTTTATTTTATCTGGCCTCCTTATCATATTACTCCACAATTGCAACTGGCATCCTGTTACAGCCTTGGCTCATCTCCCACCAAAGCTATAACGGCATTTGCCATGTGCACATAAGAATGTCAATGTCAAGACTGTGGCAGATGGATGGAGCACTTTACTGAGTGCATCTCTCTGTTCATGTGCCTGGCAGCATGTGCAGTGTGCACCTGCCAAGCATAACCATGTATGTACGGGTTGGGGGATGGAGAGTGACCTTTGTGTGGCTTTGCTGCTTAGGCAGAAGGATTCAACTTCCTCACTCTGCATCTTCTATGTAGAGGCAGAGGAGGTCAGTTATCTCTTACAGATACTATTAAATCAAGCATTTTTTCTTCTTGGAGTTAGATTTATACAATGAAATAAAGCACAAAAATTTTCTAAGCCATACGAGGTATTGGAAGACCACCTGTGGCCAGAGGGTACATCAATTTCCAAGGATAACTTTTTGGAAAAGTATGCCCTGTGACCCACAGCCCAGCACACAGCTGTTCTCCTTTATTTAGGTTGATGACATGCACATTCTGCAGGGAGCAGGGCAGAGCTGCACCCTGAGAACCCACAAGAGGCTCCATCTCTCTCTTTGAACCCATGACCAACCCTGACTTTAAAGATGGTAGCAAGTATCTTGATTCATTCGGGCTGCTACAACAAAATACAATTGATTGGGTGGCCAAAAAACAGCAAACATATATTTTTCATGGACCTGGAGATTCAGTGTCTGGTAAGAACCTGTTTTCTGGTTCACAGATGGCATCTTCAAGCTATGTCCTCATGGCAGAAGGGGAAAGGGTTCTCCTCCAGGCCTCTTTTTTTTTAAATATATTTTTTAGTTGTTGATATACCTTTGTTTTATTTATTTATATGTTGGGCTGAGAATCGAACCCAATGCCTCACACATGCCAGGAGAGCGCTCTACCACTGAGCTACAACCTCAGCCCTCCCCTAGGCCTCTTTTATAAGGGAACCAATCCCATTCACAAAGGATTGACCCCATCACCAACCCCTCCCAAGGGCCCCAATGCCCAATCACCTTGGGAGTTAGAATCTCAACATATAAACTTTGCGGGGACACAGCATTCAGACTACAGCAACCAGAATGAAGGAAAACCATATCCAGATCATCACAGACTTTCTAGAAACCACTTTGGGTTAGTTTGGGTTTGGTTTAATTTAATTTTATCCTTTATTAACTCTTTTTCATACTCATTTTTTCTTGGTCATAAGATAATTTATGCTATTGTAGAAAAGGCTGAACTAAAAACACAATATGCAAAAGCAGAGAAAACTTGAGCACTGAGTATTGTGCTGTTGAAATGGCTTTGGTGGTGGTTGGGGAGAGCCTTTGCCAATTTCCATGGTGCAAACTCCCCAGTCAAAATCATGGTCATGATCAAGCTAACAACAGTTTAACTACTAGCTCTCAAAATTCCTGAATATTTGACATTAGGCTTTTGCTAGTCAGTTCTAGCAAACCCCAGTCTAAGCCTATCTCTAAAAGAAACCCTTGTAAAGAAAATGGCTTACTTTATTTCCAGTCTTTTTGCTGCACTTTGTACACAATTATGGCCTATATTATAAGTAAAATATCACAATTTACTTTTTCCTATACCTGTTTTTTAATTTGTTCCATGACCATATTTATTTATTTTTTCCAAAATGCTTAGGTAGCCAATTTTTTTTTTTAAATAAAAGAAAATGCATAGGTCTTGGAGGCAAACAAAGCTATGTTTAAATAAAGGTGTTACCAGTCACCTTGGTGTGACTACGGGGGACATCACTTAACCTTATTAAACCTCATTCCTTCACCTTTCGGGTGGAAGATGACAGATAATACTCCATTTGCAGCATAAAAATAGTTGATATTTATTAAGTAATCATAAAATCTTAGTACTTTTCTTCTCACTTCCAATCCTTACTTAGGGATTGGTTTGTTCTTATTGCATTTACTGTAACAGAGAATTAGAAGTCGCTTTTGCTAAAAAGTAGTGACTCTTCATTTGGGCCAGCACATGCTAAACCGGTAAGTAAAAGCATAATAAAGCTTGACATCTCTGTCTTTATTTTGTGTCTTCAGATTCTGCTCTGCTCTGCATGTAGCATATTAATCATTTAAGGAGTTTTCATCTAAAAACTAGTAATACAAGGTTTACTAGCACTAACTTTACCTAATCTATCTCATCCCCATTCCAGACAAGAACACCATGATAAGAGTAACAAAGGTATTTTCAAGACACAAGGACATTCAATTGTCAGCTTTCCAGCTCCCTAGAGTGGGGCCTAGAAGTCATAAGTCATTGTCCTACATCTTGCAGGAACAGCAGAAACTTGCAGGCACATCACCTCAGGATGACACTGTCCTCCTAAGCAGGAGTAATCATCTCATTGGAACCTAATTGCCCTTTCAGGATCACAGGTCTGAGAGACAAACCTACGGAGCAGCAATTGGAGACTGAGCCTTAAAAAAATAAGGACTTCTCCAGAGCCACCTCACAGAACAAGAACTAGGATAATGACCAACCAGATCACAGTTTGACCAGGACTGTTGAGTTATACAGACCTCTCACCTCTCACCTCTTTCTCCCAATTCTCCACCTATTTCAACCTAAAGTTCTCGTCAGTGCCCTGAAGACAGGTTTAAGATGTTTGATCTCACTTTGTTTTCCCAATGTGAGCACAGAGATTAAATTTCCTCCCCTGCTTTTCACCATTGCCTTTTCTGTTTGATTTTTAGGACAACTAGACAGACCTGATTTGTTGGGATTCCCAGAGTTCAGCCTCTGGCCTAGGATTCTGATAACAATACCAGTCTTACCAACTTAGAATATATTCTTGCTTGTTCCCTCTTCATGGTGAAAGAGCAGAAGAGTATTCAGTAACCTATTGTCAAGTGAATGTTTCTTAGGAAGTCAGATTCCATGATCTTAAGCTCCCCAACTTTTTCCAAGTGACTTGCTAAACAGAGCAACCCAGTTCACAGACTGATGATTAAGAGGACCCAAGGGCTATTGGTACATTTCACAGCTTGTTTAGCTAGTTGGATTCAGAGACATCATTGCTGGATTGGTGGGAAATTAGCCCTAATCCTTCTGCATTCTTACAAAGAAACAGAACTGCTAGTGAAAATGAAAACCATTGGTGATATGATTGTATTTATACAACATATCAATATTGGTAATAATCAATGCATTTAGTGCAGTGATGATGAATCATTTCCATTGAAGTACATAAATTCCATTGAAACCTGATTAGGTCAAAATAGGGACACAAGTATTTATATTAGGTGAGGACAGTTTGGAAGTTTCTCTCTTTCCTTCCAATGGGAGAGGGCAGAAGGCTGAATTCCATAAAGAGTAACGAGGAGGAGGAGGCATCAGCTGATCCATACATGGCTGAGATTGCTCTCTGCCTATTGATGGGCCTTATATGTAGAATCTTCAGCCATGAAATCCCAGGCCCCTTATGCTAGCCCCAGTCTCTTGTTCCATATCCTGGGACTTAATTCATATGAAAGAAAGCAGGAACTTTTTTTTGTATATGGGGGGTGTCTGTCACATGTCACCAATATCCTAATCTGATAACTTATTTGATAACTCACATAATTCAAATCCAGGAGATTTGATTCCTGAATATGCAATGTGAAATGAATTAAAAAATTAAGAAGCCCCCATCAACCATACCAAATAGCATATGATTATTACAAATTTTAAAAAAAGCTGATCAAACGTCTCTCTTATGTGCTAGGCATTGTTTAAGTTTTAAAGTACATTGTGCTGCTCAGACCCTCAAAGTAGGTATTGTTGTCCTCTCTTTTCTAAGAGAAGTGAATGAATGGCCCCAAGGTTACTTGCAATGGAAACAGGATTCAACCATTTTATTGTTTGACACCAAATCTCATAAACTTAATATCTTGTTCTCAGCTATTGCAAAGAAATAAAGAATCAAAAAGTACTCACTCATGGTTTCAAAAACTATATCCTTCTATAAGGATTTAAAATATCTGTGAGGACCCCAGTCATTTCTGCAACATAAGTGAAAAGGATGGAAATTAATTTTAATATTGATTTTAAATCTTCAAATCATATTGCCAAAGATCCCCAGTGCCTGTCTAAAGAGCAAATGGAAATTACGGAGAAATTTGTAATTCTATATTATATGTATCTTCTAGTATTTATTTTTCTTGTTAGGCTGTAGATTTTTGCAGGATGATAAACAATTGTTCCTTTGAAATACTTCACCTTCTCCTGATTCCAATTTTTCACTTGGATTCATATGTCTCTGATTGGAAGAGAATTCTTCATTTCTATGGCAACAAGCATTTTGTTCCCTGTCCCCTCCTTTTTAAAAATCCAAACAGATATCCTTTCCTTCAAAATTGGAATAAACAGTAGAAACAGGTGACTCTATTTTTAAAGTATGTTTCCTTCCACAAATAGTCTCTTGTCATCAAGTTAGAAGAAATGTTCTTCAAGACCTTGCCTTCCCTTGCCTTCAATTTTATACTAAAATATAGTCAGCCTTCCATATCTGTGGGTTCTGCAATTGTGGATTCATTCAAGCACGGATCAAAAAGATTCATAATAAAAATTTCATCTGTACTAAACGTGTACAGACTTCTTTATTGTCATTATTCCCTGCAACAGCTATTTACATAGCAATTTTACTTTATATTAGATATTATTAGTAATCCAGGGATGACTTAAAGTGATGTGGAAGGATATGCATAGGTTATGTGCAAATACCACGCCATTTTATCTAAGGGACTTGAGCATCTGTGGATAAGCAAGGGATCCTTGAATCTGCAGGTACCATGGGGACAATTAGCAGTTGGCCTGATGTCTTGCCAGGAGGGTCTGGGCTTAAGACTGCCCAGCTACAGGTCTATATTTTCCTTTGGGATAGGATAGAAAAGTTCTCTAGAGTTGTTTGACCTCCTTATTGATTATCCAGAACAAAGAACATGGATTCTCTGGAACATGGTGGACAGAGAGATGTCACATTTCAAAAAGAATGTATAAATAGCATTAAATGCAACCCTTTAATGTCTTCCACTCTTTCCAAGAGCATGATGCCTTAAGAACTGGTAGTTCCAAGTATTAGGATGCTAACAAGTGTGCTCTTGGGTTGCAAATGTCACCAAAGGTCAAGAAGAATGGGTCCTAGCAGATGGGAACTTGAAATCACAACTGTGCCATAAATGCTCCAAAGCAGCCCCGTGCCCTCTGAGATGCCCTAGTGGTCAATCCCCACTGCTTTCATTAATTTTCTAACCAATGTGTAGTTTTTGATGGATGTTTTGTCCACCCTCCCACATTGTTCACACATGGATAGTCAAGGGTTCCCTGGGATTGTGCATATGTTTTCCTTAGCTCCATCTTGGAGTTGGTATGACATGGTTATGAGCCAATGCCTTACTGCTAGATTGAGTTACTTTCTGTCAGCTTTCAGAAAGCCATTTGGCCTGAGTGAATCTCAGTGTCTTCCTCTGGAATTGGGGTTAATATTGCCTGTACTAGAGAACAGTCTATGAGGTTATATTTCTAAAGCATCTGACATGGTACCTGGCTTGTTTTTAAATATTCTTCATATTTTTTAATATTATTAACTCAATAAGGATCTAATCATGCTCCTTCTCACCACTCCATGGTCATTATTTTCCAGTTGGAAATCATAGACTTATTTGTGGTTGTCTCAATGAGGCACTCTACTATCCTATATTTGAGAGAAACTTAAGCTTTTCATTAACTTCTTTAGTCCTGGCCATCCTTTAGTTCACCAATTTTAACTCCCATTTTTAATTACAAGGATTCAATGCAGAGATGAAATATTAGGGATGAGACATGTGCTTACATTAAGAAAGACATTCAGCTAGATCCTAGTTCCACCACTTACCTGCTGATGCTCTGGCTATCAAATGAGTAAGTCATCTGCCTCTCAGGCTTTCTGTCCCTCCCAGGTGTAAGTGTGCAATAGCAGTGCTTTCTTTACAGGATTCACTTAGGCAACAGACCAGGTAAGTGTACACCAGTATCTGGCATGGTGCCTGACCTACACATGTGGGGCCCTTCCTCGCTTCCTGCTGACATCACCACTCCTTTTGTCTCCCACTTTTAGGCACCAAATACTACTTTGAGAGGATGATTCCTTTGGAATTGTTTTGGTTACTCATTGCTGCAAAACTAACTTAGGGCAATAATAGTTATTTACTTTTCTCAAAATGCCTGCTTTGAGTAGGGTTCAGAAGAAATAGCTCATTGTTACTCCGCCTGTGAGTGGGTGGCTGCTGAGTAGGGAGGATTAACCGGAGCCACCAAGAGAAGATCTGTTTTCAAGGTGGTGTCCACATGTGGATGCAAGTTAGTGCCTGTTATTGACTAGGAGCTCAACCAGGACCCAGGGTCTAGGGACTTGTTCCCTTTCTACATGAGCTATCTTAGAGATTGGCAGGAGGTGGGGTCTTCAAGAAGAAGCACTCTAAGAGAAAACGGAAAGAGTCACACTGTGGCACTTGACTTGGATTGTCCAAGATGGAGGGGATAATCCCATCACTCAATAGGAAGAGCTCCAAATTCAGATTTTAAGATCACATGAGACAGCAAATGTTGTTGTTATTCTCTTTGGAAAATACAATCTGCCACACAAGCCATTTACCTGAAAGTAAATGTAAAAATATAGACTTACTATAGTCCACCCCAGGCATGTTTCACCATTGAGCTGAACCCCAAAGCTTGGGAGACTGGAATACACACTGGTTAAGGCTTCAAGGGCATTTGTTTTTATATCCAAAAGCCACTCGGCCACTTACTTACTCATGTAACTTTAAGCAAATAATTTAACTCCTGGGATTCAGTTCTTATCTATGAAATAGGAATTGTAATTGTACATCACTCATAGGACTTTTTTTTTTTGGTAGGGGGTACCAGGGATTGAATTTAAGGCCACTTAACGCATGAAGCATGTCCCCAGCCCTGTTTTATAATTTATTTAGAGACAGGGTCTCACGGAGTTGCTTAGCACCTTGCTTTTTTGCTGAGGCTGGCTTTGAACTCCTGATCCTCCTGCCTCACCTGCTGGGAGTACAGGCATGCGCCACTGCACCCGGCTCAGGACTGTTTTGAAGAAGTTTATGAGTATACATTATATGTAGCAAAAAAGTTAATTATTTTTACTCATTAATCTGATTACTTCTTTAGATGACAAAAAAGTTATCTTACTTATTGGTAAAATGGTGACAGCTTTTCCATGAGATACCCTGTAAATTATCAGAAGGAACCAGCGACAATGCCACCTCTCTCAGCTCATCTTGTGGCAGGTTAAAAAAAAAGAATGTGGATGGTAGAGTCAGAAGACTTATGTTACATCCTTGATCTACTCCTTACCCATCTTACATTGCTATAATTGAATTGGTCTATCTTACATTACCATCATGAAATAACTGAGTCAAGCTAACTTTATAATGAAAAGAGGTCTATATAGCTCACATTTCTGGAGATTCAAGGACATGGTGCCAATTTGACTCAGCTCCAGGAAGAATCTTGTGGCAGATGGTATCACATTCAAAATAGGAAATCAAAGATTCTGGAACTAGGGGACTGAATCCAGGGATGCTTAAATACCAAGCCATGCCCTAGATATTTTCATTTTTTTATTTTGAGACAGAGTCTCACTAAGTTGCTGAGACTCATGATCCTCCTGCTTGGTCTCCTAAGACACTGATACTGCACGCATATGACACCATGCCTGGCAGGCTTTTATAACAACTCTTTCACAAGAAATAATCAGGGTCCCATGAGAAATACCTAATCGCCTCAGAGGGCAGTGGGCTCCTAGGACCTCTGATGAAGCTCCACCTCTTAAGAGATGGCTCCACCATCTCCCAACATCACCTTCCTGTGGACCTAGGTCCCTACACATGATTTTTTTTTTAATTTTTTATTGTTGGCTGTTCAAAACATTACATAGTTCTTGATATATCATATTTCACACTTTGATTCAAGTGGGTTATGAGCTCCCATTTTTACCCCATATACAGATTGCAGAATCACATCAGTTACACATCCATTCCCTACACATGAATTTGTAGGGGGACAAACCATAGCATTGCCTTTTGGAAAGTTATACCATCTTTTTGAACATCTATCAAAGGGGCCAATTATTATTATGGGCACTGAATCAAATCGTATGCATGATTATGTTCTACTGCTCAGATAATAAATAGACTGGAGTAGAGAAAGGCATCAAAGTTTGCTCACAGCAATAATATGAGTCATAAGTACATTCATGGAAGAGAATCCAATTTAATGAGAATTTGAAGAGACAGAAAACTTGCAAAACATTTGAAATCTTCAACCCCTCAAAGCACATTGTCTTAAAATATACTTGGAGCTAACCAAGAGGGACAGGTCTTTTGATGAGCCACTGGGTGTGAATTTTGGTAGTGGAAACTTGTGATGAGGATATAATGAGAAAACCCACACCTGAGAAGGAAGCTGACAGAACCAGAGGCTCAGAGACACAGGGTAATGCCAGCTCAGCTTTATGGGGCGGTCTGGGACACAGTTTGCATGACAGATCAAAGATGAATGCCAAAGGGAAAGAGACTGCGTCACAAATAACGTACCAAAACTTTATGTTCCAGGTCAACAGGGTTATTGAAAGAACTGGTTCACACTGTGGTGTCTCCTCTTATGGTGCTTTCTACGGTGTTTCCCTTTGAGCATATGGTGTCCCTCCCCATGTGGTGGTGTCTCCTGTCTCCTATGGACGGTGCTGAGAACACCACCGTATGACAGCATTTCCATACATAAATCCTCTCCAAGTTCTCAGCAAATGAAGTAGAAACAAAATTTCAGACCAAATTAATCCTTTTGGGATATAATTGTTTATATCATAGAACATATCTAGCAGGTGAGGGGGTCATGATTGCTTAGGTTTTTCGTGTTTTGGGGGAATTGGCAACAAACACAAAAATAGGAGAGCTGAAGGAGCAGTCTGTACCCATCCCCGTGCTTTGATATCTCTCAACACCATCTGCACCTTGTTCCTCCTCCACTACAGACACAACTTCTCTGCTGGAGTGTTCTCAGTGGGTACCGTCGGTGCTCCACCCAGGGCCACTCAGCTCCTTTGGCCATTTCTGGGTGCCCTTCTCCAGGCTTCAGTGTGTTTTTAATCTCCAAACATCTGCTGCTCCACTTCCTCTCCTGAGCCCTGCCTCTAAGCTCTGGCGCTGATTTGCTCTAGAAGTGCCTGGGAGTTTACATCTTAAGAAGTCATCTTCAGCCCGCGATGGCACACATGGAAGCAGGAGAGCCAGGCTCCCTTGTTTCAGGGCAAAGCAATTCTGAGGTGCAACATATCTGCTGAGTTCCTCTAGGAGTCAAAGCTAAAGCCACCTTTTCTTGGACTACCTATAGCCCTGGCACACGCACACTACCAATCTCACCAAGCACTTCCAGAGTACATCCTTGTGCTCAGATCCTCATCTTGGGGACTGATTCTGAGGACCTACCAAGACGCGGCATGTTATCAGGAAAAGCAAAGCATCTATTTTATCTATATTTTTTTCAGTACATATTGTTAATAGGCTTTCTTTCTTCCTTTTTAGCACAACCATTATACTATTATTACACCTAAAAATTCATTAAAATTCTTTAACACCATCTAGTAGTCTCAGAAATATGTTTTTAGACTTTGATATTTACAAATTCGAATCCATAAGGTCCACATATTACAAACAGTAAGTATGTTTATGCTCTACTTTGGATTTTTTATTTTAGTTTTTAATTCTAATTTGTTGTATATGACAGCAGAATGCATTACAGTTTATATTACATATATAGAGCACAATTTTTCGTGTCTCTGGTTGTATACAAAGAATACCTACACCATTTGTGTCTTCATACATGTACTTAGGGTAATGATGTCCATCTCATTCCACTGTCTTTCCTACTCCCATGCCCCTTCCCTTCTTCCCCTTCCACCCCTTTGCCCTATTAGAGTTCGTCTAATCCTCCTTTGCTCCCCCTTCCAACCCCACTATGAATTAGCCTCCTTATATAAGAGATAACATTTGGCATTTGGTTTTGTGGAATTGGCTAACTTCACTTAGCATAATATTCTCCAACTCTGTCCTTTTACCTGCAAATGCCATGATTTTATTTTCTTTTATTGCTGAGTAATATTCCATTGTGTATATACACCACATTTTTTTATCTATTCATCTACTGAAGGGCATCTAGGTTGGTTCTACAGTTTAGCTATTGTGAATTGCGCTGCTCTAAATATTGATGTGGCTGTGTCCCTGTAGTATGCCGTTTTTAAGTCTTTTGGGTATAGACTAAGAAGTGGGATAGCTGGGTCAAAACGTGGTTCCATTCCCAGTTTTCCAAGGGATCTCCATACTGCTTTCCATATTGGCTGCACCATTTTTCAGACCCACCAGGAATGTATAAGTGTGCCTTTTTCTTCACATTCTCGCCAACACTTATTGTTGTTTATATTCTTAATAGTTGCCATTCTGACTGGAGTGAGATGAAATCTTAGAGCAGTTTTGATTTGCATTTCTCTAATTGCTAGAGATGTTGAAATTTTTTTATACATTTGTTGATTGATTGTATATCACCTTCTGAGAAGTGTCTGTTCAATTCTTTGACCCATTTATTGATTGGGTTATTTGTTTTTTGGTGTTTAGCTTTTTGAGATCTTTATGTACCCTAGAGATTAGTGCTCTATCTGATGTGCAAGTGGTAAAAATTTGCTTCCAAGCTCTCTATTCACCTCACTGATTGTTTCTTTTGTTGAGAAGAAGCTTTTTAGTTTGAATCCATCACATTTGTTAATTCTTGATTTTAATTCTTGAGCTATAAGAGTCTTATTAAGGAAATAGAGGCATAATCTGATATGATGGAGATTTGGGCCTACTTTTTCTTTTGTTAGATGCACGTCTCTGGTTTAATTTCTAAGTCCTTGACTCACTTTGAGTTGAATTTTGTGCATGGTGAGAGATAGGGGTTTAATTTTATTGTGTTGCATATGGATTTCCAATTGTCCCAACACCACTTGTTGAAGAGGCTATCTTTTCTCCAATGCATGTTTTTAGCAACTTTGTCTAAAATAAGATATGTTTTTTTATTCCATTTTCCATATGTGGGTTAGTCTCTGTGTCTCTATTCTGTACCATTGGTCTACCAGTGTGTTTTGGTGCCAGTACCATTCTGTTTTTGTTACTATTGCTCTGTAGTATAGTTTAAGGTCTAGTATAGTGATGCCACCTGCTTCACTCTTCCTGCTAAACATTGCTTTAGCTATTATGGGTCTCTTATTTGTCCAGATGCATTTAATGACTGATTTTTCTATTTCTATGAGGAATGTCATTGGGATTTTGATTGGAATTGCATTAAATATGTATAGTGCTTTTGGTAGTATAGTCATTTTGACAATATTAACTCTGCCTATCCAAGGACAAGGGAGATCTTTTCATGTTATAAGGTCTTCTTTAATTTATTTCTTTAGTGTTCTGTAGTTTTCATTGTAGAGGTCTTTCACCTCTTTTGTTAGGTCCCAAGTTTTTTTTTGTTTGTTTGTTTGTTTTGTTTTTTATGAGGCTACTGTAAATGGGGTAGTTTTCCTCATTTCACTTTATGAGGATTTGTCATACAGAAATGCTTTTGATTATGGGTGTTGATTTTATATCCTCCTACTTTGCTGAATTCATTTAGTTCAAATAGTTTTAGAAGTTTTCTGGTGGAACTTTTAGGGTCTTCCAGGTATAGAATCATATCATCAGCAAATAGTGCCAATTTGAGTTCTTCTTTTCCTATGTGTAGCCCTTTAATTTCTTTTGTTTGTCTAATTGCTCTGGCCAGTGTTTCAAGAACTATATTAAATAGAAGTGGTGAAAGAGGGCATCCCTGTCTTGTTCCAGTTTTTAGAGGGAATGCCTTTAATTTTTCTTCATTTAGAATGATGTTGGCCTGGGGCTTAGCAGATAGCCTTTATGATGTTGAGATATGTTCGTGTTATCCCTAATTTTTCTAGTGTTTTGAACATAAAGGGGTGCTGTATTTTGTCAAATGCTTTTTCTGCATCTATTGAAATGATTATATGATTCTTATCTTTAAGTCGATTGATGTGATGAATTACATTTATTGATTTCCGTATGTTGAACCAACCTTGTATCCCTTGGATGAATCCCACTTGGTCATGGTGCACAATCTTTTTGATATGTTTTTGTATTCCATTTGCCATTATTTTATTCAGAATTTTTCCATCTATGTTCATTAGAGATATTGGTCTGAAGTTTTCTTTCTTTGATGTGTCTTTGCCTGGTTTGGGGATCAGGATGATATTGGCCTCATAGAATGAATCTAGAAGTACTCTCTCTTTTTCTACTTCCTGAAGTAAACTGAAGAGTATTAGTATTAGTTCTTCTTTAAAGGTCTTGTAGAACTTGGCTCTGTATCCATCTGGTCCTGGGCTTTTCTTGGTTGATAGGCTTCTGATGGTGTATTCTATTTCATTGCTTGAAATTGATCTGTTTAAAATGTATACATCATCCTGATTCAATTTAGGCACATCATATGACCCTGGAAAGTTGTCAATGCCTTTTGTTTTCTATTTTATTGGAGTACAAGTTTTCAAAATAACTTCGAATTATCTTCTGTATTTCTGTTGTGATAACATTTCCTTTTTCATCATGTATGTTAGTAATTTGAGTTTTCTTTCTCCTTCTCTTTGTTAACATGGGTAAGGGTTTGTCAATTTTATTCATTTTTTCAAAGAACCAAAATTTTGCTTTGTCAATTTTTTTAATTGTTTCAATTTCATTGATTTCAGCTCTGACTTTAATTATTTCCCATCTTCTACTGCTGATTTGTTCTTATTTTCTAGGGCTTTGAAATATAGTGTTAAGTCATTTATTTGTTGATTTTTTCTTCTTTTAAGGAATAAATTCCATGCAATGGACTTTCCTCTTAGTACTGCCTTCATAGTGTTCCAGAGATTTCTGTACATTGTATCTGTGTTCTCTTTCACCTCTAAGAATATTTTAGCATTCTCCTTGATGTCTTTTGCAACCCATTGTTCATTCAGTAGCATATTATTTAGTCTCCAGGTGTTGGAGTAGCTTTTATTTTTTATTTTATCATTGATTTCTCATTTCATTCCATTATGATCTGATAGAATGCAGGATAGTATTTCTACTTTTTTGTATTTGCTAAGAGTTGCATTGTGGCATATTATATGGTCTATTTGATAGAAGGATCCATGTGCTGCTGAGAAGAAAGTGTATCCATTCATTGAAGGATGACATATTCTATATATGTCAGTTAAGTCTAAGTTATTGATTGTATTATTGAGTTCTATTGTATTATTGTTCAGCTTTTGTTTGGATGATCTGTCCAGTGGTGAAAGGTGTGTTAAAGTCACCCAGAATTATTGTGTTGTGGTCTATTTGACTCTTGAACTTGAGAATCGAGTTTGTTTGATGAATGTAAATGTTGCATTGTTTGGGGCATATGAATCTATTATTTTTATGTCTTGTTGATGAATATTTCCCTTAAGCAGTATGAAATATCCTTCTTTATCCTTTTTGATTAACTTTGCCTTGAAGTCTACTTTATTTGATTTGAGGATGGAAACCCCTGCTTGCTTCTGCAGTCCATGTGAGTGGTATGATTTTTCCCATCTTTTCACCTTCAATCTGTGGATATCTTATGAGATGAGTCTCTTGGAGTCAGTATATTTTGGGGTCTTTTTTAAAAATTCAATCTGCCAGTCTATGTCTTTTGATTGGTGAGTTTAGGCCATTAACATTCAGGGTTATTATTGAGATTAATTAAACTAATTAATGATTAGTTTTCCCAGCCATTTTTGTTTATTTTTTTGTATTTAACTTTACTTGGTTTCTCCTTTGATTTAGTCTTTCCTTTAGTCTAATACCTCTCTTTGCTGATTTTCATTGTTGTTTTTCAATTCCTCTTTATGTAATTTTGCTATTATATATTGTTCTGTAGTGCAAGCTTTCGAGTTGTAAATTCTTCTAACTTTTGTTTATCATGGAAGGTTTTATTTCATCATCAAATGTAAAGCTTAATTTTGTTGGATATAAGATTCTTGGTTGGCATCCATTTTCTTTCAGTGCTGATATATGTTGTTCCTGGATCTTCTAGCTTTCAGGGTCTGGGTTGAAAAATCTGCACCTAATCTCAATGGTTTCCACCTATATATAAAATCTGATTCCTTTCTCTGTGGCTTTTAATATTCTCTCCTTATTCTGTATGTTAGGCATTTTCATTATAATGTGCCTTGGTGTGGATCTGTTGTGATTTTGTACATTTGGCGTCCTGTAAGCCTTCTAAATTTGGTTTTCCAATTCATTCTTCATGTCTGGAAAGTTTTCTGATATTATTTCATTGAATAGATTGTTCATTCCTTTGGTTTGGAACTCTATTCCTTCCTCTATCCCGATAATGCTTAAATTTGGTCTTTTCATGATATTCCATATTTCTTGAATGTTCTGCTCATGGTTTCTTACCATTTTCACTGTGTGGTCTGTGTTCTTTTTAACATTATATATTTTGTCTTTATTGTCTGAGGTCCTGTCTTCCAAGTGGTCTAATCTGTGGGTGATGCTTTCAATTTAACTTTTAATTTGGTTTATTGTTTCTTTCATTTCAAGGATTTCAATTGTTTTTTGTTTGTTTGTTTGTTTGTTTGTTTGTTTTTGTAGAACCTCTATCTCCCTACAGAAGTAATCTTTTGCTTCCTCTATTTGTTTATGTAGCTCTTTGTCAAAATGATCTTTTGTTGCCTATATTTGCTCTCTTATATCATCCTTTAATTCACAGAATATTTTAATTATGTGCATCCTGAACTCCTTCTCTGTCCTTTCTTCTGCTGTTCTGGCCATGGATTCTAATAATATTGCTTGTGTGTCTTCACTTCTAGCACTATGGATCCAAGGCATTACCTTTTTTTTACCCTATAGGCCCTTGTAGGGATCCTATACCTCTCCTTTGAGGTAAAGGACAATGTTAACAGATCCCAATATAAATAATATACACCCTAAAAACAAACTGTTTGCTATTATGACATTTACAGTTTGGTCACAACATACAGAAATGGTGAATTTGATTATTAACTACAATATACTCAGTAGGTTTGTAAAAGGGTTTACAGCTTCTGATGGTGGACAAAGAACCGGGGGTGTGAGGAGTAGGATGATATGCTGAGTAGGTAGGAGGTGAGACTATAGAGTTATTATATCTTAGAAAGAATGTAAGAGAAATCTAAAGAGGAAGATTAGTAGCAGGAGAAGAAAGAAAAAGTAATTTTGGGTAGACAAGAGGGAAGGTGGTAGAGTACATAAAACAAACACACATATATATTAAGAAAAATAAAAAATGTTAAAATAGTAGAAATTGGTGGGAAAAAAAGAAAAAGAATCTACAACTGTAATATACTATTCAGACGTCCCAGTCCTCAAAATCCCAATTCATGCAAAGTTCTTGGTTTCACATATGTTGGAGATGTGAGGGCAGGAAAAGAGAGAGGGAGAGGGGGAAAAAATCTTGAAAGAAGAAACAGAGATTGTTTTGGTTGGAGATCAGTATCTTTCCTGCTTCCTTTCTCATCCAATAGGTGGGGTCCTCTGTTGTTAGCTGGTGTCAACACCCTCAGGATAGTGAAGGTAACCATGTTGCCACTGTGCCAGGGTAGCAGCTACTAGGGAGAGGGAGGAGTTAGAAACTAGGTACCCGGCCAGTCGAAGTTCCAACCTGGGAGTTGCCTCCACTGAAGATGGTAATGAAGGCGGACCCAGATGAAGGTGCCTACTTTCAATGAAGGGGTACCGAATCAGGTTGGGGGAGCAAGGTGATGGCTTTGGATGATGAGTTCAGAGACGAGATCTGTGGCATGCAGTGTGTGGCTGTGGGATGACTTCAGAGCCTGTATGGAGTTCTCGGATCCAGGCAGGTTACTGCGTGTAGGGGACTATCTCCGGTGCTGCAGAGTCCCAAGATGGCAGTAACTGAAGGAGCCCCACATTGGTAGATGGAGGTTCACATGAGGGTGCAGCTGGAGTTCTTGTGTGTGGGAAGCTGCTGGTGTCCTGCACAGAAATGGCATCCATGATATCTGTTCGGGTGGGTGGCCGAAAGTTCTTCTTGAGGGCTGCTGCCACGATGATCTCGCTCGGGTACCGGGTTGTCCTGCATGAGCCAGTAGTTGGGAGACCTACCCTGACACTGAGGCCTGGAGGCCTGGACAGGCATTCCTGCACAGGGATAGGAATATCGCTCGCAGAGAAGCAGTATTCTCACTACTAGAATCCCAACTCATGGAATGAAACAGAATGCTGCCTCTGTGTCACCCGCCATCTTGGATCCCCCCTCTACTTTGGATTTGATGTGTCTCCTCATGGGCTCTGTGTTATAGGCTTGGTCCCTGGCATGGTGCAGATTGAGAGGTGGTGGAAACATCAGTAGGTGGGGCCTAGTGTAAAGTCTTCAGGTCCCTAGGGGTGCAGCCTTGAAGGGGATTGTGGGACCCCGTCTCTTCTTCTGTTTTTTACTTCCCAGCCATGAGGTATTGAATGGGTTCACTCCACCAAGTGTTCCCACCATGAGAAGCCAACTAACATGGTTACTTAGTTTTAAGGGCTCCTCCCTCCTTAGAGCCAAGTATTTGTTGAAAAAATCAGATCACTGATGTTGAAAATTACCCATGTGACAGTTTTGGTCAATTGCATCTTTGTGATTTGGAGTAACACTTATCACTACCATTCTTGAAAATTGATAATTGGATTTAGAGATTGATTCGATTCAGCTTTCTTTTTGCTTTTCTTTTTTTTTCCCAAAAGCATCTCATAGGATCTGTGCTTCATATTGCCTTATCGCAAAACAACCATCATGTCTTATTTACACTAAACCATTATAGAATTATAAAATTCACTGTCACTCTTTCATTTAGTGGCTTTGGTGGCCAATGATGAGTGTTTACTCCAAAATGCTGCTTTATTACAGATTGTAAAATAGTGAAATTGTATTCCATTCTTCCTTCTGCATTTATTAGCTGGAATCCCCTTCCAAAGAACAGTCTCTCATCAACTCTTTGATTACCTGAAGTATAATTTGTAAAAAAAAAAAAAAAAAAAAAAAAGCAGGATATGTACTTGATTGTTTACTTTTATTTGCAGAGTTCTAGATAAATGACTTGGTATCATAGTAATCTAGATAGGTGACAAATTCAGGCAGCAGATTTTTTTAAATTCTTGGATTGTTATATATTTAATCTACTTTATAAGGTCAGGATCCTTTTTGTTGTTTAAATTGTGCCATATTTGGTATTGGGATCTCATTCAACTCAGATCTTATAGCTTTATACCATAATCCCAGCAGTCTCCCTTGAAGTACAAGGTATTCCTGCCCAGACATGAAATTAGATTTTTCCTTTTCTTTCTTTTTTTTAAGAAGTATGATTCCTGTTGATGAGAAATGATATTTAGAGTCAAAATCTGAGTGCTATGTTACAATTATTACTGAGTTGTTTCAGTTCTAGATCTTTTTTCAGACAGAGATAGGAAATGCATGTGTGTATATATAAAATGCATGTGTATATATACAAAAAGTATTCTATATTTGTATGGATATTTACAACTCAAATAAAATATTGTAGAATTTTACTTAACTTCCTTGATTTTGTCTTATTCTCAGGACCTTTTTCCCTAACAACATTACTGATCTTATTGTTTTTATTCTTGAATACAAATCTCACACTTTCAAAATACTGATATTATTATTACAAAAAGTAGTTTGAATTTTCTTAGTCACTCCTTATATTTGAGGATTATTTTACCGCAATGACTGGTCAAGTTACTCCAATTACTTTGTGCAAAGGTCACTGGTACAAATTTTTCTCTGCATTTTGCCATCAACATCATGTTCAACTATGTTGATTTGTTTTGTAATTCTGGAGATACTGAACATTTTAAATTTAAAATAGTGTATAAAATTTTCATGGTTCCAAAGTCAAAGCCATAAACCAAAGCAGATTCCTCGCCATGGTTTCCCTATTCCACCAAGGGTATCAATTTTGTTTGTTTTTAGTTTATTCTTCTACTATATTTTTTTTTAAATAAGAAAATCTGTGCGCTTCATCTAGAAAAGGAGACAAACGTACACTTGGCTCTGAATCTTGAATTTTTCCCTTAAAACTGTGATAAACTTATAACGGGGGTCTCAGAATATTCCCCAAGAACTCCATTGTTTTCTTTTTCTTTTCTTTTTTTCCTCTTTCTCTATTTAAAGCACCTTGAACTAAGCTGCTCAGCCCTTCACTGCTTTGAAAATAGCTTTGCAAAATTAGTCCCCAGAGGGGTTGGCATGTGCTTCTGGACATGGGCCTGAGCTGAAGACACATCCAATGAAGGGGCAGTTGACAAGAACCAACAGGGTACAGGGCTGAAGCCAATAATCAAAACTTTAACAGATTTTTACACCATGATGCAGAGTACTTAATAACTAATAGCAGGACCTTAAGAGTCAGATCAATCTGAGTGACCATCTGCTCACTATTTGACCTTGGGCAGGGTATGTTTCTCTCTGTCCTGTAGGTTCTTTGTGCAAAAAGTGAGGATTTCTTTTTAAAGTAAGAATAAAACAAATGATGAATATTGAATGTGATGATGTATATAATGCCCCTCACACAGAATGCTTATCATCATCATCATCACCATTACCATCAGCACATAGAGCAGGCCCTTGCAGCCAGAACTAGGACAGACCTATTGGAGATGTCCCTCACAGTGGCCTACACCCCGAGACATTTCCAAGGATCAGGTTAAATTGGAGGTGTTGTTTAAAAGAGTGGTTACCTAAAAGAGAGCAGCCAGCAAAGAAATAGACCATGACAGAGGAGCAAAGTTATAGCAGGAGACCAGGTGGAACTGGAAAAATGAAGAGTGTTTTGAAGAGTGCAAGGATGGAAAATTGAAACAGGAGCTAAGAAGAAAGCCCAGGTGTAGAGAGGAGTATGGTGAGTGGCTTCTACGCAGTGCAGACTTAATGCTCCCAAGGTAAATGTGAATGCTTCAAGCATCTATGTAGTATGAGGTTATCGGTGAAGCATTGCTTACCCAATATTATAAGTGTTGTCAAATAGGTATGTGGGAGAAAGCTTTTGGGGCTGGGGTTGATAGGACTAAAGCAGACTATGATTCTCCAAATGGCCACTGGGGTTGTTATTTGGGATGTCATTTTTGGTGTTAAGCCCATGGAGGAAAGTGAAAAATTTAGTAGTCCAGCGTCTGGGAAGAAACCTGAGGTCTACAAAGTATTCAGAAAAAGCTGCTGATATAATGTGACATTAAAGGTGTGCCAGAACCTATGTGACCCTTCACAGGTGGATGAAACCAATTCCCAATCCTGGAGGGACATTGGCACACATGGAATTACACCTGCTTGGTGCATCACTTTATCTGGGTGTAGGCAAAAGGAGCACACAGCAAGGTCTAGAAAATTGAGCCAGAGGTAACATTCAGGAGGAGGAAAACAGAACAAAGCAACTCATACTGAAATGAAAAGGTTTTGGGTTTGCTGTGACCTGGAGACTTTTCAATATAAACAGTGTCTCACTGACCCTGCTGTTCCCACCTGTCCTCATCTTCATTTTGATTGGTAAGTTTTCTCCAAGGCACAACCCTGATTCTCGTTAGCAACCTGAACTTAATAAAAGAAAAATCATTTATTTATTTTAGGTGGTCCTTCCTATATTTCCATTCTCATGAATAATAGCCAACATATTGTAGTGCATATATATTTGCACTGTAAAAGGATCTTGGGTGATCAAAGATTTAGCTGCCTTTATCTGGGGTCCCTCCTCACCTTAACCCTCTCTACCTTCTCTGTCCACATAGATAGCTCCAACTGATCTTTCATATACCAAGGCTCAGATCCTCCAGAATCTTCCCTAAATTTACTGGGTAGAGCTAAACTCTTTTCCTTGTCTATATACCATAAACCTTTATTCATTTATAACTACATTTAACTAACCATATTTCTTTAATTACCTCTTTAATTACCTTCTTTAATTATCTCTTCCATTGAGCACATGGAGAACTGTACGCTCTTAACTTAGTATCCCTGGTACCTAGCCATAGTAAGTATGCTTCAAATGGTTACTGAATAAGTTAATATATGCATGCCAAAAACCAAGCAACCCAGAAATCCATTTTCCCTAAACTTGCCAAGTCATGACCAAGTAAAGAATAAAAAGAGAGTCGTAGACAAACTGTCCAGTTAACCTTATAAATTTGATAAATTTAGCACAATCACAGTAGACTTAACTTCAATCAACTCTGTGTCTTGTGTGTCATTTATGTAGTACTTAAATATCTATACATCATCTCTGCTCAAGCATACATCTCATGCATGATTTGTAAGCCTAAAGAGGCTGGTATGTTATTCTGGCCTACAGAGAAAAGTCATTGGAGCATAGATATGCTTGTGGGGAAAATTCAAAGACCTGGTATGAGTTAATAGACAAAGATTGTCTGCTTCTTTGGCCAACAGAGAAGGTTCGATACAGAAAGATGTAGACAGATCAAATAAGACACTATTCAATATAATTCTAACCAAAAGCGCTTGTTATTTAAAAGTATTAGCAAATTCTCTAGGAATGTGCAGATGATTTAAAAATCTTGGTTTATGTTTGTTTGTTTGTTCCTAACTTTCCCAATTGGCATCTAAGACAGTCTGGAACAATCATGGCTCCCTAGTGTTGCTTCTGTGTGAGGTCTGTTAACCTCTCTGTTCCTTAGTCCTGTGACTTCAAGGTGAAGACAGAACCATTTTAAAGAGTCACTATGTAAAGTCTAAAAGAAAGATAGAAAGGTAAAGACAGGGATGGGGTATGTCATTAAACCCACATTCCACTATATAACACATACCTATGACCCGGATATCATGGGGCAAATATACAGAAAAGATTACTAGAAGTTGAATTCATACCCTATTTGAATCCAATGTATGATATGTCAAGATCATTGTATTGTCTTGAGCAACTAATTTTAAAAAAAGGAAGTTGAATTTGCAGAATTGGCACAGTTACAGATGGCCAGAGACAAAGGGGGATGAGAAGATATTCATCTGGGCTTCATCTTCCTGAAGGATAAGAAAGAAGGTGGTAGAGAAAAGACAGTGATGAGAACAGTTTCCCACTCCAGGCACCAGATGGTACCATTGATCCAGAATATCCCTGAAAAAGGAGCGTGTGGTAGGAAGGGAGGAGAGCTGTCCCGAGCAAACCCCAATGGGAATATATTTGGTACTTAGTAACCTGGATGGCTAGGCCCATTGTATATTGAGTTTCAGTTTATATATTTTTTTTTCAGTTTAAGGAAAGACTCTTGGGAATATTGGAGGAAGGGGGAAAAACAATATTTCAGAAGCAGGGTAATTTGAATAGCTTATGGCCAAAAAACTAGCTTTTCTTTCACAGAGAGTGGATGTCATTTTAGGTCGTGGCACAAGAATATTTGCATCTCCAAAAAGAGGAAGGAGGAGTCTCTTGGTCTGCCTAAACTGGAATGCATAATTGCTAATATCAGAACAGGTCTCACAGTTCAAGCCACCTCTTTTTTACTAATACCTGAAATAACTCCAAAACTTCTTGTTTCATAAAGAAAACTTGAGGAAGTGGAGCACGCCATGTAACCCTATCTACTAGGAATCAACAAAAGAATCTTATATTCAGAAAATTGTGAATGATACATGGCTAACAGTCTTTGCACAGTGACTTACTACACAGTTCCTGGAACCAAACTGCCTAGGTTCAAATCTGTTTTAATACTTAGAAGCTGTGAAACTGACAAAGAGGAGCAGGAGAGGGGAAATCAGCATTGCACCTTTCTGTTGTCTGCATGAGGTAGAAGCCCATCTGTTAGGCAAGGGAAATTAAAAGCTAACTGATCCTGGGTGAATGTCTCTGGATCTAATCAGTGTCTATGGCCCCAATTACCAGGCCTCCTGCACATCCCCTCCCTCTGCATTTGAAAATGATTTTAAAACTTGAGTTAAAACTTCAGGAAATTTTAACAGCAAAATTTACAAATGTTAAGTGCTGAGCCTGATAGATTTTAACCACCATACAAATAGGAACACAGATCATCCCTAGTATAGTTATAGGTTTCCTCCTGCTCCTCTACCCTCAGTGTCCTGCCCTCAAAGGTAATGACTCTTCTGACTTCTATCACTGATGTTGGGTTGTATTTAAGATTCATAGGTAGCATCAAACACTATGCGATCTTTTGTCTCTTATTTTACTGAACATTATGCCTGTGAGATCTGTCCATGGTATTTGACCAGTAGTCTTTTTGCATTGCTGTGTATACTTGTATGATATGAACACAAGTTACTTTTCCAGTACAGCTTTGAGGGATGGTTGGGTCATTTCCAGCTTGGGACAATTAGGTGTAAAGCTGTTCTGATCATTCTGGAAGATGTCTTCGGGTAAACGTAAGTACTCATTTTTGCTGAGTAGGATCACTGAGTGGTGGGGTAGAAATGCGTGCATCTTTGACAGGTTCTGAAAAACAGTTTTGTGAAGCAGCTGTTCCAGTTGAGCACCCTTGTTGATAGTGAGAGTGTGTTGGTTGTTCTACAACCTCATCAAACCTAGACAATATCTGTTCTTGGATGTCAGCTTCTCTGGTAAATATGTGTCAGTGACACATTGTGGTTTCAATTTTTTACTTTCTGTAGTCTTCTATGTATTTGGGGGGCCATTTGAGTATCCTATTTTATGAAATCTTTTCAAGTCTTTTGCTCATTATTGAAGTCTATCGTTTTACAGTTAAGTTGCAGATTTTTTTTTTTTCATTTTGGACAAAAATTTTTTGGACATGGGCCCTTTTTTGGGTTTATGTTATAAATCTCTTTTCATGACGATTGCCATTTTATAGTATATAGAATTGCCTTCATTAATAAAGTTTTAATACACTTAAATGAAGTCTAATTTATTATTTTTAAAAATTATTAGTAAATTTTATACCCAGTTTAAAAACCTCTGTCTAGGAGCAGAGTGAAGAAGAAGAGGCCAGAACAGCCCCTGGAGCAACCAACCGCAAGGCCCTGCCTCCTGCTGCTGAGGCACCAAGTCCAAGGAAAGCTGAAGGGGATGCTGAAGGAGATAGAGCCACAGTGAAGGAGGAACTGCAGAGGAGATCCGCCAGGCTGTCTGCTAAACCTGCTCCTCCAAACCAGAGCCCACGCCTGAAAAGGACCCCTGCAAAGAAGGGAGAGAAGGTACCCAAAGGGGAAAGCTGAGCTGATAAGGACGGGAATAGCCCTGCCGAAAGTGGAGAGGCCAGGACAGACCAGGCACAGAAGTGGAAGGTGCTGGAGATGCCAAGGGCGGTGTGAGTGTTTTTGATAGCTGTGTGCTTCTGGTGACTGTACAGATTGAAATAGTATTTTTATCAAGCTTTATAAAATACAGAATTTTGTTTTACTTTAAAAAAAAAGACAATGTTGTTAGCACACAGAACACTTCACTGTTGTTTCGGGGAAAGTAGCGTATCACCAGCAGAATGTCTCCAAAGCTAGACTGCTGTGGGGAAGTGCCTTTCCCTTCTGGTTTTGAGGGACTTCCTCTGGGCTCCCAGAAGGAGGGATTCCCTCAGGTTGGCACACACAGCCACCTTGGCACAAATGCTTTGTGGTGTGGAAAAACTCAGACTCGATCCTCTCCCTCTCTGCCATTGGCATAGACTTGATTTACCTAATCCCGAAGACCTGTTGGGACCTGACTCCTGACAAATTGGTTTTACTGGTGTGTCAGGCAATCTGGACTTTCCCGTGAGATAGTGTTCCTCAAAGGAACAGCAGTTCCTTTTCTAGATTGTGGATCTTCAGGCTGGTAATTCTGCCATTCTCATTTAATATCCTGAAAATCAGGATCCGCTCATGAAAAGTTAATAAACAACAAGCTAGATGTGAAATGTCAATGGTTGCTCTAAACTCTCCACATGCAGAGCATAAGATGAAGATTTCATTGGGTTTTATAGTGGCTTTCTGATTTTGGTAGCCCATCCAAGAAGGGAGTTTGAGAGTTTCTATACACTGTTAGCAATTATCTGCCCATGTCCTGCCTAGAATGCCATTATTGTTTATGAAAAGTATCTTTAATAAGACTTTGGCTTGGAAAATAAAGTAAAATTTTAAAAACATTAGCTTATCAAATATCATGAAAAAAATTTTTTTTTGTTTGCATCTAAAGTCTGATTGCCTTAGGTCACAATACATGCTCTATCTCAAGAGAATGTTTTCTATATGGTGAAGGGTAGGGATCAAAGTGCACTTTTAAATATAGATTTTCAATTAACTCAGCACAAATCATTGAAAAGATCACATGTTCCTCACTAATTCAATCTGGTGAGCCATTTAGTTCAAAATACATTTTAATTTTATATTCACATTTCTAATTATAGATGGATTTTGAATTTTATAAAGAACTTTTTGTATATATCTATCAAAATAATTGTTTTTTTCTCTGACTGACCAACAATTTTGCAATACCAGTTGGGTATCTGATAATTCAGTTCAATTCTGACACTCATCAGCATTTCACAGAACTCAGATGTTTAGGACATAGTCCCACAAGATTGTCCCACAAGACTCTCCCCCAACTTCAGATACCAATCACAAGTAGTAGGTTCCCAGGTTACCCACAATTTCTGTCTAATGTGACTACAAATCAGAAGTTCCCATGATCCCTTTCTCTGGTTTGATAATAAGCTACAGCAGCTTACAGAACCTAGGATAACAGTTTACCAATAATTGCCAATTTATTACAAAGGATATTTTAAGGGATATAAATAAAACAGCCAGATAAGGAAGTGCCTAAGGCAAGGTCTGACGGGTCCTGAGAGCAGAACTTGTGTCCCTGTGGAGTTCAGGTGACCTCCTCCTGGCACGGGGATGTGTTCACCAACCTGGAAGCTTTCCAAGCCTGGTAGCACAGGGATTTTAATAGGGGCCTCATAATGCAGGCATGCTCCATTAACTCAGCCCCTCTCCCCTTCCTGATAGGGAGCAGCCCTGAACGTTTCAATCTTTTAATCAGGCTTGGTCTTTCTGGTGATCAGTGTCCAACCAGGATCCTGCCAAGAATAGCCTCATTAGAACAAAAGATGCTTCTATCACCAAGGAATTTCCCAGTGATTAGGAACTCTGTCAGGAAAGGGAGTCAAAGACCAAATATTAGAACAAAAGATATGCCTAAAGCCCTTAGAACTCTTAGGAATTTACGAGGGTTTTAGGAGCTCTTTGCCAGAAACCAGGGGCAGAAATCAAATACCTTTTTTATGTCACACATTCTTCTTTTAAAATATTGTTTAGTTGTAGATGGACACAATGCCTTTGTTTATTAATCTTTATGTGGTGTTGAAGATCAAACCCAGTGCCTCACATGTACTAGGTGAGCACTCTACCACTGAGCTACAACCCCTGCCCCTTATGCCATACATTCTTTTTTTTAATATTTTATTTTTTAGTTGTAGTTGGACACAATGCCTTTATTTTTTTATTTATATTTATGTGGTGCTGAGGATGGAACCCACGGCCTCCTCTACCGCTGAACCCCAGCCCCAGCCCATGTCACACTTTCTAAGTTGTAAAATATTAATCCATTTATACACAAGTGGATTTGGCTTACTAATATTTTATTTAGGAGTTTTGTAAATATACTCATGACAATATCGGTCTAATTTTCCTTTCTCATACTGATCTTTTTTGTTTTAGTGTCACATTTATTCTAGCTTCAACAAAATGAATCAAAGAGTCTATACTCTTTCTCAATTCTCCAGAAGGATTTATGTACAGTTGGAACTGCATATTCCTTACACCTGATAGTCTTGCCAGAGTGTTTTGATTCTCATGGATATGTAGTAATAGTGTATTGATTATGAAATCTCAAGAAATAAAATAGATGTCAATAAAAAGAGGTGAAAAGAGATGTCAAATAAAAGAGGTGAAAATTTTGAGGTAGTAGGAAGAAACCTAGCATGAGCCACTTTAGTAGGGACTTATGGCCTCTTATCAGCTCCTTTCCAGAGGAACCCAAGAAAGGGAAACATAAAGGCACCAAGAAAGGGAAACATAAAGATCTGTTAGAAATGGGTCCTGAACTTGTGCTTATCCTCAGAGACATGAAAGATATGGTAATCCACCAGTCACAGTGGACATCAGATGGTAAGTGAAGATTTAGCCTCATCCTAATGGAACTGAAGGGTCAGAACAAATAGTGGTAATACATATACTTAGTAACTGATAGAATGTCCACAATGGTTTTCTGACATGTGGAACGAGGGACATTCTGGTTGGAAGGACCAAATGTATATTACTGAATCTTCCTCTGCTGTGAAGCTAGTAAACCTGTTATGGTTTACATATGGAATGTTCCCCAAAAGCTCATGTGTGATACGATGCAAGGAGGTCTAGAGGTGAAATGCTCAGGTGATGAAAGTCTTGACCCCATCAGTGAATTAATCCCCTGATAGGGATTAACTGGGTAGTAACTGCAGGCAGGTAGGATATAGCTGGAGGTCTATATTTTGTATCTGGTGAGTGGAGTCTCTATGCTTCCTGGAACCATGTCCCTAGCTGCTTTCCCCTGCCACACCCTTCTGCCATGATGCTCTGCCTCACCTCGGGCTGTGAGGAATGGAGTTGGCCATCTATGGACTGAGACCTCAGAAACTGGGAGCCTAAAATCAACTTTTCCTCCTTGAAATTGTTCTTGTCTGGTCTTTTGGTCACAGCAGTGAAAGAGCTGACTCAACCAAAGCCAAAAGCTGAAATTCATCTCTGGGGAGAGTCATATTTAGCACAGCCATCAAAAACTTGAGAATGCAGAGGGTGATTCTTGTCATAAATCGTTTTGTCTAGATTACTGATGCAAACGCCAGATGGGTTGTGGAAAATGACCACAGATCATTACAAGCCTAATCAGGCACTACGGCCAATCACAGTAAGTGTCAGACACAGGGTTTTTGCTGGGAAAATCCACCTAGCTTCTGATACCTGGTGCACAATGAATGATCAGGTCAATGCTGTATTCTCCCCAAACAAAAGGAGTTTATATCCATATAGCAAGAACAATGGTTTATTGAAGTGTTATTTAATGTTTGTATAAAACTTGACTGCATTGTCTCACCCCTGTGTAAACTCCCTCATTCTCTTTCCCCATAGGATCCAGAGGAAATTTGCTCTTTCCAATAGCTCACAGAATATGATAATGATTTTATATATATAATGCTAAGTCGAACTGGTGGGCAAAAGGTATCAAGTACTACAGATGTTTTAATTAAGTATAGGAATGCCTGAAGATGGGAGATAAACTTGAAGAAAATTTAGGGGCCTGTCAGGATGATAAAGTCTCTGGAATGTTAAAATTTTCCTCTTACAGTTAAAAGATAGGGTACTGAAACTTGCTTCATCACAATTAAGAAAGATACCGACTGTGTTGTATTTTGGCTGGTATATATACTATATTTTGTCATGCTTCTCTGACCCATTCAGCAGATACTCCTCAAAACCCTCTATCAGTAACTGTCATCTATGGGTTAACAAAATACCTTATCTATTGTTCTGTATTACAATGCAGCACTGACTCCTTTCAGGGACTATATTTTATAGCCCAAGAAATGCAGTGATAAGCTCATAATATACTGTCTTATCATATGATTAATATCCAGAAACAGCTTACTTGATAGACAGTAGAATGTTCTGATTAAGACTTGGTTATGTGGGAGACAACTCCTTTCAAGACTGAGGCACCATCCTGCAGAATATGCTACAAGCTTTAAACCTATGGCCAATGACCTACATGAATGACAACAGGCTCCTTTGCCCTTTGGTTTTGTTTGAGCCACAGGGAACCCCATGCAGCAGGAGAGAGGAGAATGAAGAAGGATGAGGGGGACTTGTTTTCCTTATTTCCCCTGCAACACACACACACACGCCTTCTAAAGGCTGGCTTCCTCCCTCCAAGGGCCACTGCTTTCTTGGTCAGCCTCTTTACCAGTCTCTCCTTGCTCTGCAAACTACTGCCTCCCTCATCTCTTCTGGCCAGTTGGTGCTAACAGCTCTGCTGTAATTAGACTCAGGATGTTTCTCTTTTCCTCAGGGATTCCACCATCCTAAATTGAGGGCATCATTTCCTTTTTGCTGAGACCTTGTCTGCTACAGGTTTTCTATATTCTCTGCCCACCCCCACATTCCTGCAGAACTATCACTCACATTATCCTAAGTGTCTCCCTCCTCCCTTCTGTTTTTGGAGCACACAGCAAAGAATCTCTGCAATTAGTTTCATCTTTTTAAGGGACACAGGTGCCATTGCACCTTGTGTTTTTGCTCAGCAAAAATCCCACGGGCAGGGAATTATAAGTGGTTTGACTACCCACTCTGAAGAGGTGAGGAGAGAAGGAGGAATCAATACAAATTAATACTCTAATATATTCCAATATAACTCCCTGGCTGGCCATTTGCCTGCTTCCAACCTGGACATAGATGCTCTGCCTCCTCTCAGTGGCCCTGTCCTTAGCACACTTGGCAATAAAAAACTAATCAAAGGAAGGCAGATGCATTTCACTTCCAGTGTCAAACTTAATTGATTGGCTCCCAAAGCACGTTATTGGGAAAGATTCTGAGGCCTCATCCTAGTTCCACAGGAAAGAGTGCTGTAATCAATTGGTGATCACCAGGGGAGGTGACCAGAAGTATAGCAATCAAAAGCTGTGCATTTATTATTCTCTGTCTAACCCCCCCTCCTCCCTAAGCAGCAACCTCATTCTTGGCTAGTTAATCCACAGGTAATGCAAGAGGCCATTTCTCTTACGGGAAGAGACCACATTGGATGATTAGGACAAGAACTGTGGGCTTAAATTCTAATACACATTTCTATTTAAGAAGGTAGCAGAAACGTGTTCCATACAACTAAACAGACATTGGTAAACAAAGGAAGATATTCTTTATAGGCACATAGTCTTACTAGACATGTTCACAGATATTTATACCTTTAAATTTCTTTAAAAAAATAAATGATATAATTCCAATATTTCATGGTCACAAAGGAATTGCAGTAGCAAATGATTGCTTAGATCTAATTGAAGCAGGCGATGGAGATCGTCACTCTTCTTTCAGCATAATTTTTCTGCTTCTGTTTCCCCAGGTCTTAAAAGGCAAATTCAAAGACCCCTCCTACCTTTTGGTTGTATCCAGCTCTGGTTCAGGCCTTGTTCTTGAATTGAAGAAGGAATTCATAACTCAGCCTGCTGTCGAGAGCCCTCTGTGGGCTGTATGTGGACTATCACCGTCACAGCCAGTGAGGGGACAGGTCTGGCATTGGGAACTTCCCGTGGCACCCCCCGCAGAGTTAGGCCACCTGCTGCAGGGGAACTTCCCCCTCAACTCTACCAAAGGTCCCACACAGCACCAGAGATGGGGTGACCTGCCAAGATGCCAACCAACCTGCTGACCACAAGACATTAAGAAGCAAGACTTTACCCCTGAAACCTTATCCCTGCCTCTGATGTATCCCCTTAAATAAACCCCGGGAGCCGTTTCCCAGTTGTCTAGCTCCAGCTCCTGTGTGGACTGGACCTATCACCACCTTTTTGCAACTGTCTTTCCTACTTTGTCTTTTGTTGTTCACTAATTGTTAGAGTCTGTAAACAAGTCAGGATGGTGCCTGGCATTTTGCCAGAGGGAGTGGTTTGTGAAGTAACTCCAGCAAGCCATTAAGTGTGGAGATTTCTTATTGGTTGACTGATGTATCTAGTTTATGTTAATTAAGATAAGCTGTGTGGAATGTATAAATACCGCTCCTGTCCTACAATAAATGGCTCCCATTCCTGCTGTATCAACGTACACAAGTTGTTCGTCACCCCCCCCCCCACCGTTTATTTTGCTGCAGCCGGACTGTGGCAGATGGTGGCCCTTACGGGGAGCCCCGGGACACTCGGGGGTAAGTGACGAAAAAAAAGCTGCCCGTCCATAGATAGGACAGGAGCAAATCTGCTCGTCCCTCGGCAGATAGGGCGAGAGGAAAAATGGCCATTTCGAGAAAATGGAAAAGATTGGTACAGTATGTTTGTGTCTTGTTTTGTCTCAGTGTATTGTATTGTCTTTGTGATGAAAATATGGAAGGGGTGAGAAGTAAATTACTAAGGGAAGAAAACACCCCAGTGGAAACAAGAATAGTTAGGGCATGTGTTGATAAAAGCCCAGGAACTCTAGTCAGAAAGAAAAAGAAAGTTCAGAAGAAGAAGGATTATCAGGAAAAAAGTTGCAGCAAAAGGCTATTACTAAATACTTTTCGTTATGTTTGTGTCTTGTTTTGTCTCAGTGTATTGTATTGTCTTTGTGATGAAAATATGGAAGGGGTGTTAAGTAAATTACTAAGGGAAGGAGGCACCCCAGTGGAACCAAGAATAGTTAGGGCATGTGTTGATGGAAGCCCAGGAACTCTAGTCAGAAAGAAGAAAGTTCAGAGGAGGAAGGATTATCAGAAAAAAAGTTGCAGCAAAAGGCTATTACTGAATACTTTTCGTTACCGGAGGGTGCGTAAAGCCAAGTGGCGGCTGCCATGTGCGCGAACCGATCATGGTGCAGCAAGGGCTTTCCATGCGGCGGCAGCCGGCTCTTCCCCGCCCCCGCCCGGGGAGCGGGATGCCACTGCCAAGAGCCCAAATCCAAACCTGACCCAGAGGCACAGTCTCCGCAGGCTTTTGCTCCCTGTGCCCGGTGGCAGTTTGAGTCCGGGTCACTCCCCGGGGCTCTCCCAGGAGACCGGGGCTATCTGGGGCTGCCCAGGAGGCACATGGCGCCCCTGAAGTTTGGTCATTTCCAAGGCCAGTAACTACAATGGTTCTCCCACACCTGGAAGCTAATGAGTAATGAGCACTATTAAGGCTTATTTCAAATGTAAAAAAAAAACCTTGAGATAATATACTGAATTGTTCGGAAGGTTGTTTTCTTAGTAGAATACTTCAGGATTTTCTTTAGCCATCCAGAGTTCCTGCCTTCGTCCCAGTGCCAGTGAAGACGAAGGTGGAAGAATTTCCAGTGTTGCTGAGAAACAGACAAAACTTTGGCTGAGAAACGGATGAAACTTCGGAGCTGTTGCTGTTTCTGCTGCTACAACTTAAGCTAGCTGCCTGCAGAACTTACCTGGACTGTGATTTACCTGAACTGTGAGTTAATCTATTGAGACACTGCTTTACCTGGACTGAGACAACAAACTATAATCTACAACAAATTGTAACTCGGTATCTTTGCAAACCGTGTCATTGCTGGTATAATTTTTCCAAGGGCTTCTTGCATGGAGCCATCAATTGGCTTGGTATTGTGACATTTTGTATCCTCCCCTTCTGCTCGTAGCAGATTATTTGTGGTGTTTATGTAAAAACCACTATGGTCGTTATTTAAATTAAACAAAAGGGGGAATTGTTAGAGTCTGTAAACAAGTCAGGATGGCGCCTGGCATTTTGACAGAGGGAGTGGTTTGTGAAGTAACTCCAGCAAGCCATTGAGTGTGGAGATTTCTTATTGGTTGACTGATGTATCTAGTTTATGCTAATTAAGATAAGCTGTGTGGAATGTATAAATACCCCTCCTGTCCTACAATAAATGGCTCCCATTCCTGCTGTATCAATGTACACAAGTTGTTCGTCACCCCCCCCCACACACCGGTTATTTTGCTGCAGCCGGACTGCGGCAACTAATTATCCTAGACTTTAATTTCTTAGGTGGCTCACACCCTCCTTGACAGGAAGAAGAACCCCCTGATGAGGCGCTGCCCTCTCCCCATAGCCTGCCGTGACTGGAACTCAGCATTAGCAAGCTGGTGTGTCTGCTTTACTGCTCAGCTGCCATGATGCTTTCCCAGTCAAAGCAGGGTCCTGAATTGGTGGTGGTTATGATGAGGGGCCTCAGTTCTCTAGATCACTCCTTCTGCCTTCCCTGCAGATGAGGCCCTGAGCCCTTACTTACAGAAAAAAAAAAAAAAAAAGCCTTGCTCCTCTTTAGAAATCCTCTCCAATAATGACCCCCCACCTCAGGTCCCCTCTGCGTTCTCCTATCCACAGTGGTCTTACCATATCATTATTGCAGCACTCCCCCACACGGATGTGCCTTAAACTTTGGTCTAATGTACATTGCTGCCACTTTAAAGTGCCACTGGCCCCTGTCCAAATCTGGATAAGTTCCATCACCAGCGCACACTCTGTTCTCTACCCACCACCTCTGCTTTGCTGTTATGGAGTAGTGAAGACTTGCACAGCCTAAAACTTCAGAACAGGAGTTGCCTCTAGGTGCCAGAAGTCACAGAAGTCAGCTACATTCATCAGCTAGGAACTCTGCAAACCCAAACACCAACATGCTCTGGGAAAAGGGGTACACCCAACTAAACCTTTGCCACTTGATGCCAGAAGTCTAGACTTTGTTATATTTCTCCTATTAATGTTGTCAACTAATTCAAAAGGTTTCTAAACATTTAATTCGCATGTCACTGATTTGTTGTTTCTACTTTCAAGTGAGAAGGTGAAAGGTAATTTTCTAGTAATATAACCAACTTTTATCTTTCTACACTCCAGCTTAACAAGTCTTTCAAATGAGCTGAGCAGTTTGTGTACAGTGGGGAGCTGATTTTGAATCTCATTGTATGCAAAAGGAAACATTAAAAAAAAAAAGAAAGAAAAACAGAATGTCTTGACTGGGTAGCATTGAACACTAATTTAAAATAAAACTTTATTTCAAGCTACATTTATTTCCTAAGAAATGAGATGAAAAGAATTGAAATGAATCATCAACCAGATGATTCTAGCTCTTTAATCACCATCCTCACTCTTGCTAATTGAATCTTCAATGAACGTTGGCTTCACTCCCTGAGGTACACTAAAACAAATATATAATGCGTGTCTCCTTAAAATGAGAGATTTCACATGTTTGAAATTAAAAGTGCCCATAAATTGCAGCAAAAGCAGAGTATGACATCTAAATAGGAGATGGAAACCTTGTAGTAGAGATAATAACCTTATTCATCAGATAGCAAAGGTTCGGAACCAGAAGGGTCTTTATCATTATGTGGTTCCCAAATGAAAACTTGCAAAGTCTGATTGTGATGGTGCTTAAGCAACCTCATGAAGGTAAACCTGAGACCTCCAGGCAGTGGCTCTGCGTTTTCTTGAGCCTGCCTTTTAGTGCTGTTAATGTTGGATCAGATTTGCAATGTTAATTGGGTTGCATCAGAGCCTTCTGATTTGGTCATTAAGAACATCAAAATAACCAGATGTTGCCATTAATTGCTTGGCTATTGGTCTGAATTTTTTTATGATGCTGTTGATTCATGGATACATTCTGATTTTCCAAGGTAGAGACACTGACAGTGAGGTAAAGTATTCTGTGTATGGAAAATGTCCCTGGGCCTTTTACTGCTATGAAATCCTGAATGTCACCTTTTCATATTCATAGAAAAGAATGGGGAAAAGCAAAGCTTGGGCATAAATAAGCCAAACTGTGGTGAGCTAATTACTTTATGTGACACACCTGGAAGGGACTACTCATCTGAACAGGAAGTGACTGAAAAAAACAAGCAGCCCACCTTAAAGTTCAGATGAACCGTTTAAAACACAATTGTTCAATTGATTTCCAGTGGATTACCTGTCCATATAAGCTAACTTGTGAAGAACCATTTTTGCCCCATTGTATTGCAATTATATGCAGTCTTGGCTGTGACTAAAACAGGGCATACCGTATATTAAAAATATTTTAATTATATTTCAAGATATAAATTTATATACACATATTTCAAGATATAATTGCCAATTTGTGCAGTTTGATAGGTCCCAGTTAAAACAACCTAAAGGAAGGAGGAAGTTAAAGAATACAATTGTTTTTTTCAGTGCTGGGATTTGAACCCAGGACATTTCACATGCCAGGTCGGTGCTCTGTCAGTGAAGTACATCCCCAGCACAGACAAAGTTCAGTAATATTTAAATGTGGGAAGATGTTAAAACTATAAAAATGTAATGACTCCTAGGGTGATATATAGATCAAACGAACATGTTAATCACTTGCTTAAAAGAATAATTAAGATAAAGTAGAACATTGTTTGTTAATATGTTTGACTTTTGCATTTATTTGTTCAATAAAAAATTATTAATTCCCTAAAATATATACCCCTGCCATTCTATGTGTGATCCAGAGTTCATGGCATTGGTAATCCACTGGAAGCTGATTATAAATCCTGATTCAGCCGACTTCAGACCTGAGTCAGATCTGCATTTTACGAGATCTCTAGGTGATTCATGTATACAGCATTAAAGTTGGAAAAGCTCTAGACAACAAGATGCTAAGAAGAAAATAAAAACTAAATTAGCTCCTGATTTTCAGCAAATCATATTCAAGAGAGGGAAATGATCCCCACAGGTAACCCGTGATACAAGTATCAAAGCATTTAAAGGTGTTATGGGAACACAAAGGCGAAAGTGCAGAACTTAAGGGAGGCAATTCCTTGAAGAGGTTGGATCTTGAAGACCAAGTAAAAAGTGGAAGGCATACCCAGCAGAGGGAGCTTGTGGTGCTTGGAGAGCAGCTGGGATGGTGACCATTGGAACCCAGAGGCTGGGATGGGATGAGCAAGGAAGGGTGGCGACCACTGTTGGGATACTGTGGGCAACAGGATGAACCTCACCCATGGAGCAAGGAGGAGACAGAGAGGAACACTGTATGAAGCATACTAGGCCACACATGATAAAGAAGACCAGTGGGTCAGCTGTGTCTGGGAGGTAGTGATCCAAAGGAAGGAAGAATTTAGAAGACCATTAAAGGACAGGATTGAGTGTGGATTTTACCTGATTCCTTTGAACAAGGTATCTTGAATACTTGCAGAATTCTGAAATGATGAATGTTTAGAAATGCATGTCCACTAATTGGTTTTAGAGTTTTTACATATTTCAATATTTACAGAGATATGCTAATGCATGAGCCAGGCATGGGGGCACATGTCTGTAATTCCAGGGACTTGGGAGGCTGAGGCAGGAGGATCACAAGTTTGAGGCCAGCCTCAGCAACTTAGTGAGGATCTAAGCAACTTAGCTCTCCTGTTTCAAAATAAAAAGGTCTGAAGATGTAGCTTAATGGTAAAGTGTCCCTAGGTTTAACTGCCCGCCGCGTACAAAAAAAAAAAGTTCAGGGACAGATTGTTTTCTCCTTCTCCTTCTCCTTCTCCTTCTTCTTCTTCACAAGTATCTGTGGGTATTTTTCAAAGCAATAACTCAATTTATTTTTTAAATAAAAGTGACTTGTTTTGTTAATTAGAAAACAGCCTATTGTGTGTGTGTGTATAGATACTCAGTAAATAATGGAGAACAATGAAAAAATTATCAGTATTCTATTTCATCGTGCTAAAATAACTATTGTTAAATTTCTGCTGTATAACATAAAAATTTCATGATGAAATTGAGATATTTTTATAAAATTTGGTCAAAATACCAATAATGTTTTCTGTCCTGCCTTTTTCTGCTAGCAATTTATCGGATACAACTGTCAATGGCACTATAAATAAATGCACATAAATATTCCAGTGGTGGCCTTATAATTATTGTGCACATATCCTATAACCATACACCTATCCCATCACACACATACCCTGTAAAAAAGGAGTCTCCCTTGTTTTGATATTTCCAGCAATATAGCAAGACCCTTATAAATACAGTATGTTCACGTGTCAAATTATTTCCTTAGGATAATTTCCCAAACTCCAATTCACAGTGGAGTTTCTGGTTTTAATAAAATGCCTATTTAAAATTAGATAAGCATGCCACATTGTCCTTCAAACATACTTACCAACTTACCATCCCCCCCCAAATATGAAAGAATGCTGATCTTCTCCCTGAGTCTATCATCTTTATCAATACTAGCTTGAAGCACTGATTTTTTATAATAAGGGTAGGCCTACTTATTTCTTTGTGGTGAGAATATTTAAAATCCACTTTTAGCCATTTTGAAATATACATAATGATAACTGTACTCAACATGCTATTCAATAGAATTTATTTTTTCTAACAGAAACATTGCACTCTTTGATCAGTATCTTCCTTTCCCGCATTTGCCTGTCTCTCATCTTTCACCCTCTACTCCATTTCTATGAGTTGTACTTTTTAAGATTCCATATGTAAGTGAAATCTTGGGTGTTATGGTTTAGATGTGAGGTGTCCCACAGAAGCTAATCCGTGAGACAACACAAGACCGTTTAAAGGTGAAATGATTAGGTGGTGAGAAGAGTAACTTAATCAGTGAATTAACTCACTGATGTGGATTAACTATACACGGGTGGTAACTATACATGGGTAGCATGTGGCTGGAGGAGGTAGGTCACAGGGGTGTGCCTTCAGACTATATTTTGTCCCTGGTGAGCAGAACTCTGTTTCCTGGTTAACATGTCCTGAGATGCTTTCCTCCACCACCCTTCCACCACGTTATTCTACCTCACCTTGGACCCAGAGCTATAGAGTTGGCTGACTGTGGACGGAACCTGTCAAACTCTGAGCCTAAATAAACTGTTCCTTTTCTACGTTGTTCTTGTCCAGTCTTCTGAACCCAGTGATGCAAAGCTGACTAAAACAATGTGGTATTTGTCTCTCTGTGCCTGTCTTACTTAGTTCACTTAACATAATGGCCTCCAGATTCATCCATGTTCCACAAGGTACACATAGAGCAAGCATTACATTATGCCATAACTAACTATGATTTTTTTTAATGAAAAATATAATTAAAAAGAAAAGAAAGGTAAGTAAAAGTGCTGATCTCACTTAATCTTAATTAAGTCAAAAGAGAGAGCTAGATGTGGGTGGTGACTGGAGGGGCCCCTTCTATTCCAGGTAGTGTTTGAAGCCATGGAGGTAAGAGTGCCCCAGAGGGGCAGGTATATAGAGTGAGAAGATGCCAAGAAAAGTAAGCCTGGGACTAACCTCTGAGAAACCCTAAAATCAAAGGAACCAATAAAGGAACAGGAGTCAATGAAAAGGATTAGAACAAACTGATGAAAGTAGAATCAGAAGAGAGATAGAAGCAAGCTGTTTAAGCCAAGGGTCTGTACCTTCCAGATGTTGCCATCACGGACTCCTCAATTGAATTCAGATCCGTCATTCCTCCAAGACTTCTGTTGACCTCATTAACCAAGGTCAGGTGGGGCCATAGAAAGTAATTAGCTATATAGTAGACATTTTCAGAAAACTTAGAATATTCATTTATATTTCAAGTTATATAACTCAAAGCAATCTGAGTTTTGCAGAATTTCTATTAATGGCTCTAGATAAGACACCAAGAGATTTTGAACAGCACAGCTAAAAAGCCTGATCTCACATTGTCAAATAAAAAGTTAAACTTATTCTGTTAAAGTATGACTAAAGAGGCCAAACTGTACATATTTCAGAGATAACGCTGAAAGCCTGATCACAAAATACAATGGAAAAGTAACTTCAAAATAAGTGAAAAACTTTTTTTTCCTTATCTATATGTTCTTCAGTAGGTAAGACATCTGTTCAAGTGAAAAAAAATTATAAAAATCAGGTGAGCCTGACTTCTGACTCTTTTTCACTAAATTTGAGACTTTCACACCACTAGTTAACCTTTTCAATCCCCAAAACAAAATAAAGCTTCTTTAATAAATATATATGTGTGTATTATGTGTGTATATCCAACCCCCAAAGCATAGTTTTTTAAATAAAATGAGTGTATATGTGTGTATAATATGTATGTATACATACTATAGCATGTGTTTATAAGTATATACATATATGTACTATGTAATGTATATATAATACATTATATATGCATTATATATACATTTAATACATAGTATATACATTAGATAGTATATATATATTATATATTGAGTATATACATATATATGCACTATGTGTATGTATATTATATACACATATAATTTTTTAAAAAATATGAGATAACAGGGGGCTGGGGATGTGGCTCAAGTGGTAGCGTGCTCGCCTGGCATGCATGCGGCCCAGGTTTGATCCTCAGCACCACATACAAATAAAGATCTTGTGTCTGATGAAAACTAAAAAATAAATATTAAAAAAATTATCTCTCTCTCTCTCTCTCTCTCTCTCTCTCTCTTAAAAAATATGTTATAACAGAAACATCTTAAAATAATTTAGTCCCTCAAATGTGAGAAAGTCTCTCTTTGGGTGAATATTTTTACTGCTGAACGAGTCTTTTCATCAGAAGTTCCTGCAAGGTATATTAGCATCTGACAGACTCTTAGGATAGTGAATAACATTTTGTTTTTGCAGGGCTGGGTATTCAACCCAGGCCCTTACACATGCTAGGCAACCACTCTACCACTGAGCTTCATCCCCAGCCCTAAGAAAAACAATTTCTTAATAATCAGCATCATGGTTTTGAGATTACTATAAATTGCAGGATTTCTGTAATATTCAAAGCAAAGAGAACAGGTCTGTGTTATGTAAATAGCTCTTCCCTGGTGAAATTCTTTTTCTCTCTCTGATATTCTTCTGATTGGAGAAACTGTGATAATGGACACTAAAAGGAGGGAGTATGGCTATTTCTTTATTCTTGCTAGTTCTTGGAATAAACACATGCTACAGATTGACCATATGTGATAATTAGCTGTCATCCCTGCTTTTACAGCTCTTGACAGTCAAGTTGTCAAGACAGTAGAAAAGCATTCTCAGGTGTGCAGAGGCTTAGAAAACGTTCCCACGTACTCACCCTGGAGAAAGAAAGAAACTTCAGGACAGAATACATCTGAGGGGAAGGTTAATCTACCTGAGGAGTACCAACGTGGTACAGTCAGAGGGAAAGAACTGGCAGTTTGTATTTTAACAGGTTTAAAATAGATGTAAATCACAAAATTAAAAATGTGACTGCAAAATGAAGCCAATAAACCTAATGAATGATAAAACATATAATATAAATATTATAGTGTAATCATGATTATCTGGGTCCCAAATTCCCAAATGACTTCAGATGAAAATCCCAGTTCCTCCAAAGAAACAAGAGACTGACAAGCCCTTTCTTCTAGGGCCCACAGCAACAAGACACTTCCCACCTCTCCAGGTCGTAAGAGAGTGGCTGATGAGGAAAATGCCACAGAGATGTATATCCTGCTTCCAGGGCTGCCCACAAAGCCTCTCCTGCGATTCTCTGGTCCCTCTTCCTCCATCCCAGACTGGAAGGGAACACCCCAGGCAGCTCCAGAAGCCACAAGTGGGAGATGGCAGGGCCCTTGCCATTCTCGATTCCTAATTGACCACATGATGCAGATTTCACCCATCTCTCGGTCCTGGCTGAGCTTTACATGAGTAAACTTCTTTTCCTGCTAAGCCTCTGAGACAGTGGGTCTGAATGCTACAACGGCTGGCCTCACCTCAACTAACATAAGATCCTGCTCAAGATCTGGGGGAATGAGTCCCTTTGTCAAAAGCATCACTACGCTTGGGAAACTTTTAGGAGCAGTGCTGCTCTGTAAACCATCAGAATTTATGATCCGTTCTTCAGTAGCCTCTCAAAGGTCACATCAATGTCACAACCCATGACTCTCTTCTCTTTCTCTGTCCTCGGTTTTTATTTCATTGGTGGTGGGGAAAAGGAAGGAAGGAAAGGCAAGAATCATATAAGTATGATAAAAGGAAAAAACAATTTATTAACTCTTCCCTAAAAAATATATCTGACATGTCCACATGGAAATTGAATCCACAAAGGAGTGGTAAAGAGGAGAAAAGAACATGATTTAATTTATTCTCGGCTAACAGGAAACTAAAATCCATATGGCTTTCATCTCTCCTGCACCCGAGACGGGCTGGAGTGCCACATCTGTGAGAAATATGCTTTATGTCAAACTGATTAGGAGAGTCAATATTAGACATAACCTCTTTCTCTTTAAGGGTAGGCACACTCCATCATCCATTTATTTCTCTGGTGGGACTTAAAGGAAGGCCTTAATCAACTTGCCTTATAACCTAAAGGCATTTGGAAGAAAAATCTATATTTGTTTCCTTAGTCAGATTGCTGAAGCATGAAATGGGATGTCTTGTCCTGCTGGCTTGGGTAGAAATGCCATATATTCTGCTTATTTATTTGGATGGGGAAAAGCAGGAGAACTGTCGAGAAGTTTTATATTGCCCCACTGACTTTGAGTGATAGGGTTCAAATTGCTATAGGAAGGCAGGCTGATGCTTTCATCCAGGAAAGGCTCTCAGAACAACTTTTCCTCTTAAAACACAGGATGACATAGTCATTGCAATGACATCAGCCAAGAATAATAAAAATAATGACTAAATAAAAAATCAGTGCCTTTCACCAAACTACTTTGAGATTCTTAATTGCAATATTGCAAACATCAACTCCAAACTTCATCTGAAAGAGATCTTGTGGCTAAAAAAAAAATTAACAAAAGTTTGGACTAAGTAGAGGAGTTATGCAAAGCCCCTGGTCTCCAAACTGGAGGCCAGCTAGAAGCAAATGTGATGGGAATGAGAGCAAAAAGGACAGACATCCACTTGACTCGGCCTATACTTAGCCAGGAGATTTGGGCACAATTGCTCATCAGAAGGAGGAATTCCCACCAAACCTCCCAACCCCAACCAAAGGAAGAGTCTTTTCTCTTTTCTGGATATGAAGCTGTCAGGAAGGCAGGAGATTCAGGTATGCCAAACAGGCATCAGAATCTGGGTAGCAGGCAAAGCCCATCCAAGAAGCCCACCACCATTGTCATTGAACTCTGAATTACATTTCCCCTGCTGCATCTGCTGCACCTGCATGCTTACCATGTCCCAGTGTCACTGCTGCCATCACCACAATGAATTATCCATGGTCAGAGTTTCTATGCGACATCAGCCAGGTCCCTCTTCAAAGTCTTGTGTGAGTGTGTTTTATAAATCAAACCAGAGTCTTGCTCACTATCTTAACTGCCTACCTGGGCTGAAAAAAATGTTATCTGTCATTTGGATAGAGAAAGTGGAGGCCTTAACTGGGGAATTCCCAAAACAAAAGGAGGTATCTCCCAACAGCTAAGGAATTACACAATCTTCTTCCAAGGGGAACTTTGACTTTGCCCAAGTGAACAGGGGAAATCTGTGGGGAGACCAAAGAGATAAAGTAGGGGTGAGAGTAGCAAGTTCCCAGACTGGGATGACTTAGGAATAGCTGTTTCTGGGAAGTCTGGGGGAAAAGATGAGCTTATGAATCATTTAAGAGATTAATTGTCTAGACGTTAGTAACCATTCTCTCTAAAAGTTTAGCTACAGAAAAAAAGTTGTGTTTGAACATAAAATAATTATTAACAATGGAGGATAGTGTGGGAAAATAAATCTGTTCTTATTTTCAAAGGCATTTTTAACTAATAGGAGTTTTAGGATCCATGTTAAAGAGTAAATTTAGGAGTCTATGTTGGAAACCTACTTGGAGGAATACCTGAGAATCTGAACAGGTCACATAGCTCTCTGGAGCTGAAAGTTGTTGTTTATATGCAGATATAGCAGATTGTCTATCTCCATAAAGCAAGAAAGGAGTTCTATATTCTCTTATCAGGATCACAATTCACTGAAAGACCAATGATCCATTGCAGGAAGCCATTCCTGAAATACATGAGGACCTTCTCTGAGCATGGAAGCCAGGGAGGGATAGGCCTGGCATTGGGAACTTCCAGTGGCTCTCCCATGGTGACAGGCCTCCCAATGCACTTGACCTTCCCCTCCACTCTGCTAGGAAGACTCCTCATAGTAGCACCGGAGATGGATGCAACCCATTAGGAACTGAACAGCCCGCCTTTAACTTTTTGTTATACGGAGAGACTCAAATACTTCTCAGACCACACATTGCCATTTAAATTAAGCCTTTATTGCTGGCCAGCAGTGGTCACTCACTCTGCTCTCCAAAGAACAAGATAGTCAGAGTGGCACACCCACCTTCAGTTGGCCTCGTATTTAAGCCAAAAAGCCACGAAAGGGGTGTTTGGGGGTTTAGCCAATGTAAGCAAGCAAGTACAGAGGCTGAATTGGGCAGTTAATGAGAAAACGCAATGGGTACATCGGTATTTCCCACAGGACTTTCCAGGTTGGCATAGCAGCAAGCAAACAATCAGAAGGGAAGTGGGTCAAAATGACCCTAGATGAGTACAAGTTAGAGAATGGTTACTAACATCTGGACAATTAATCTCTGACAAGGTACATTGCCCAAGAAAAATGGAAAGCAAAGAGAACAATCTTACATTGTATAAGAATTGCTATTTTGTTTTGCCAAGTATGTTATGCTAGGTAACTATTAATGGGTACAGAAGTGGGGCTTTCCCACAGGAGAAGCATTTCTTACATGATATGGAGTCTCAGGGTAAAATGGAGTCTTTTGGTCATTGTCCTATAGCCTGGCCCAGAACACTTTTTTTGGAAAAGAATGATCTGTAGAATCTCTTTGATATCTCACAAATATAAATAAAGTAGGCACGGGCTCCATTTTGTCAGAAGCTCAATCTGTCTGGTCAGCTTGCCTGTCCTGCCCCCACTTTTAAAACTACTGTCTGTGCTCTGTGTTTTTTTTTTGTTGTTGTTGTTGTTGTTTGTTGTTGTTTTTTTGTTTTTTTTTTTTTTTTTTTTTGCCATTCTAATTTTCCTAGCTTGTATTTCTCAGCTAGCCCATTCCACCCAGGGGAACCCCATTCCCACCACCTGTGTGGGACGTGGGCAGGAATCTATGACCAGAAAAATGCTACTCTACCACTATGACTCTACTTTGAATCAGCACAATAAGAAATGGAATAGAGATCAGAAAAGAAGAAGTAATGCCTACCCAGTGGTGCACCACTGTAATCCCAGCAATCACAGAGGTTGAGGCAAGAGGATTGCAAGTTCGAGACCAGCCTGGGCAACTTAATGAGACCTTGTCTCGAAATAAAAATTAAAAAGGGCTCAGTGGTAGAGTTAAGAATGGACACATCAATGAATGAATGAAATAGACTACTAGCTCAGTGGTAGAGAACTTGCTTAAGATGCTGAAGACGTGGGTTCATCTCCACACTACAAAAAAGGACATAAATATAAAAAAATCAACAGAAAACCCAGAAATGGACTCACCCAACTATAATCAATTGGCTTTTTTCCTCTGTTTATTCCCTATCCTTTTTTCTCTTTTCCCCCCCTAACATTTTAGGAGTTTCCCTAGGGTTTACAATCTTTAATAATCCAAGTCCACTTTTATATAGTGTAGTGCTGCTTATGTATAGTGTAAAATCTTGCAACAGCATATCACATGTTCTCCTTCCATCTCTTGTACCATGATTGTCATTTCACTCATTCTTACATAGGTTGTAAACATATTATTATTGCTTTAAACAGCCAAGTTATATCTTATAGAAATTAAATAGGATAAAATATTGTAATTTCTCTTCATTTATGTCATTTGTGCAGATGTGTGTTCCTGGATTGGTATCAAATTCTTTCTGCTTAAAGATCTTCTTTTAACAATTCTTACAGAGTAGACCTGCTGGCATCCAGTTCCTTCAGCTTTTGATTTTCCAAGAAAGTGTTTATTTCTTCTTCACATTTGAAGGGCATTATTCTAGACACAGAATTTTGATTTGAGAACTGTTTTCTGGCAGTACATTAAAATATTGCTCCATTGACTCTGGCTTGCATGGCTTCTAATGGGAGGTCTGCTGTAATTCTTATTTTAATAACACATCAGCTACATGCGCTCCCCCAGCCCCCACCTTCTGCTGTATTCAAGGTTTTCTTTTTGTCTTGGTTACCAGCAGTTCAGTTATGACTACATTCATTTCCTGTTGTTTCATTTTTGTATTCTCCTGTAGGGCGTTCTCTGAGATTTCCATGTTTGTGGTTTGATATCTGTCACTAATTTTAGACAAGTTGCAGCCATTATTTCTTCAGATCTATTTTCTGTTCCATTTTCTTTGTCTTTTCCCTCTAGTATTTCAAATATGTATACATTAGAAAGCATGGTATTATCCTACAACTCTTGAATGATTTTTTTTCTTTTGTTTTGTATTTTCTTACTATTTTTCTCTTGGCATTTCCTTTGGTGTAATTTCTATTCACCTATCTTCAGGTTTACTAAGGCTATGTTGAAAGCATTATTTACTTTTTTGCTTTTAATTTCTAGCATTTTGTTATTGATGCTGTTATAGCTTCCATACACTGAAATTACCAGTCTGATCTTGCATATTCTATATCTTTTCTATCAGAGCCTTGAACTTACTAATTACAGTTATCTTAAATTCCCTATTAGTTCAATTGTCTGTGCATATGTGGGCCTCGTTTTGATGATGGCTTATCTTGTAAGACAACATTTTTTGTGCCATTAGGTATGCCTTATAAGTTTCTATTGAGAGTTAGATATTTTATACATGACAGTAGATACTGAATTAAGCACATTTCATAATTGGGGATGAGCGTGCATTTTCTCATGCTAGGCCTTTAATATGAGTGTTTCTGCTTATCTAGTCAGGCATTGAGCTGTTTTGTGGTCTGTTGTTGCTATGGCTACCAGAGTTGCTGTTTATTATTGATATTGGACACAAGAGATTTTCAGTTCTTCAAATGATATTTTTATTTTTATCTCTCTGACTGACTTTAGTTTCTTTCTTTGTACTGTTCCTGAGAAAGAATTCACCCCTTACAGCTATCCAGATGAAGCCCCCATTATTATTTTCATGTGAGCTACTTAGCATTGCTAGTCTTACAGTGTGTGTGTGTGTGTGTGTGTATGGGGAGAAGGAAGGCCTGGTATTCTGACTAAACATCAGACTTGGACATGTACCGGTACTGAGAACCTGGTGCTAGGGCTCTAGCTTTACTGTCCTTCCTCCAGAGAAAGAATCTTTTTTTTTTTTTAACCTCTTCTTCCCCTCCTCTCCCTGCCCTTGGCTGTGGTTGGTATCCACCTCTGTCCTTAGGCTACAGTATTAACACCTTTCCATGACAGATTGAGCCTTTTTTTAAGGGTAATAGAGAAATGGATTTGAGTATAGGTTTGGTGATTGCCTCTATCCTGCCCCCAGCCAAACTGCAATAAGATTCTTCCAGACCCCTGCCTGCAAACTTCATTGACTTCCCATGAAGATTAAGCCTCTCATCTGTAGGGGAGTGTTGGGATGGGTCTGGGTAGATTTTGCAGGGCTTTTGCTGTTTTCCTCCCTAACAAGCACCATATATGGGGAGGTCATACGGAACTTTCCCTGGATTCTACCCTATCTACCCTATATTAGTGTCGTTATCATTAAGCTACATCCTACCCTGGGTCAATTGGTTTTGAAAAGGTGCAAAGGCAATTGAATGGAGAATAGATAGGTTTTTGAGCAAGTAGGGATGGGACAGTTAGACACCTAGATGCAAAATATAAACTTCAATACATACCTCACAATTTTACAGAAATTAACCCAAAATAGATCATATACCTAAATGTCAAATGTAAGACTAGACAATTTTTATAAGAAAACATAGGCAAAAAATCTCTATGTACTTTGTCTAGGCAATGACCATTTAAATAGAACACCACAAGCATGATTCATAAAAGAAAAGAATTATAAATTTAGGATTTACCAAAATTATATCTTTACAAAAGACACTATTATGAGAACAAAAAGACAATCCATACACGGTGAGAAAGTATCTCCAAGTCACAACTCTGACAAAAGGCTTGTACATAGAATACATAAATACCTCTCTAAACTCAATAATAAGAAAATAGGGAAGATATTTGAATAGATGCTTCACCGAGGATGATATAAAGATGACAAGTAAGCATATGATAATACGCTCATCATCTTAAGCATCAGGGAAATGTAATTCAAAACCACAGGAGATACTACCATGTACCTATCATAGTCACCAAAACAAAGAAAACTGACAATTCTGAGTACTGGGGAGCATGCAGAGCTCATGAAACTCTCTTCAGTGCTGGGGGCAATGAAAAGGGGCACAGCCACGTGGAAAAACAGCTTGGCAGTGGCTTATAAAGTAAAATATACACTCACCATACAACCCAGAAATGCTTCTCTTAGGTATTTATTCAAATGAATTTAAAACTTATATCCACACTAACATTTATATTCAAACGTTTATGGTGGATTTATTCATAATGACCATAACCTGAAAATAACCCAGAAGTTATTCAGTGGGTTAATGAACAAATGAACTCTGGTGTATATGATTAATAGCAAAGGAGTCAACCATCAATACACGTTGATATATTAAGTATATCCAAGTGGAAGACCTGAAACACATTTTGGTAAGTCTGAAAAGCTAGGCATAAATGGCTACATATGATGTGATTCCACTGACAGAATATTCTGGAAAAGGTATAACAGTTGTATGGGAAACAGATCAGTTGTTGCCAACTATTGAAGTGGGTGAGGGGTTGACTACAATAGGCTATGCAGGGGAATTTTTGAGGTGCTGGGTGATGAGTATACAGAAACTCTCTGAAGTAGTTTTTACAATTTTTAGTAATATATAATTAATTTAAAAGGACATTTGGAAATAAAAACAGTAAGTCTTAACTCTATAAATCATGAGCAATGAGAAAAGGAGTTAACTGACTGAATCACAGTATGGCAAATCCACAGGATGGGTAGATTAACTACTTGTAGTCATGTTCCACATAACCATGTTTCAGTGGATTGCAGACCACAAATATCATGGGGATCTCACAAGATTTTAATGGAGCTGAAAAATTCCTATCACCTAGAAACATAGTAACCACTGTCATGTTGTGGTGGAATGAACTACTCAGTGCTTGTGGCAAGGCTGGTGTAAATAAACCTACTGTACTGCCAGTCATATAGAAGTATGGCATATACAATCATGGGAAGTACCTAATAATTGATATGGAGAATAAATGACTATGTCACTTGTTTATGTATTTATTGCACTTTCTATTGCTATTTTAGAAAATACTTCTTCCATATATACTCAAGGAAGCTTACTTTAAGACAGTGTGCCATAATAAACCAGCAGCAACTTCATACATCTCATGTTTACCTTATATCTTAGTCGTAGCAAGAGGCCACATCTAGAGATGGACCTATGCTATTTAGGTTTGTATAATTATACTCTATGATGTTTGCACAATGACAATCCCCTAATGACACATACCTCAGAAAATATCCCTGTTGTAAAGTGATGGGTGACTGTACATAGAGAATTAACTGCCAATTTTCCCCACTATTTTAATTAATTTTTAATTGCTGCATTATATTTATACATGATAGCAGTTAACTGCCAAGTTTTAAGAACTTGAGATGATTCATGATCTATTTGAATAACAGTAGGAAACAAAGAATAAAGTAATCATATTTTGGAAAAAAATGGAATATAAAAGAGCATGAGAATTTGCCTAATTTATGAATTAAACTTTATCATAGGAATGTACACAATGGGGAAAAAAAGCAGTATATATAGGATTTAGTGCTATCTTCAGCTTAAGATCTCCTTTGAGGGCTTACAATGCACGGAGGATGACTGTGTATACACACGCGTGTGCACACACGCATTTTTAACTTTTTTTTTTCTTACAACTTAGAAAAATGTCAATAAGAAAGTTGGCACCGCTTTTTGGCGACTAGAATGTTAGTGCCTGGCAAAGCTGAGAAGCAGCAACGCGGAGACAGCTTTCTGATTTCATCCTACACTTCTGAAATTAGAGCGCATCCAGTCCCGGGAAGCCAGATGGCCGCCTGTGAACTGCAGGGTCACCAGGCATCACTCATCCTGCTCCCCAGCCATGGCAAAGCAATTGGCTCCAGCAGGTGTCCTCAGGTTTTTTTGTTTTTGTTTTTGTTTTTTTTGTTGTTGTTGTCTTTTTCTTGACAAAAAGCCAAGGAGAGCCTCCCCCAGGCTGTGAGGATTGAGGGCTGTGAAGCACCACTGTCGGGGGAGCAGTGCTTTCAGGCCGCTTCCCCTCCAGCTCCCGAGGGAAGGGGTCCCTTTGCTATCGTAGGACTCAGCCATTCTAAGCTCAGCAGCTACAGACCAATTTTTTTTTCTTCTGAAGTTTTAGGGACAAAGACAGTCCCGTGCCTGCAGCAGCTCACCATATTCTTCTGCATTGTGATCGCCACACTGATTCATGAGGACAGGAGTCTCATCTATCTGCTTCAGTGGTTGTACCCCCAGCACCTATGACTGTGACCGGCATACATCTCTTAGAGAGTAGTCCACAGCACGCAGGTCATCCGTATTCACAGAGTATGGTCCCTGAGTTCTCTCTATGTGGATGCTAAAACCTGAAGATATTCACATCCCTAATATAAAATGATATGAACCTGTGCACTTCCTCATATAGACACTTCTTATAAAACCTCAGATGATGTACAGGATATGTCAATAGTTGCCATATTGTATTATTTAGGAAATAACGACAAGAAAAAAAGTTCTGTACAGATTTGGCACAGACACAATTATTTTTTCCAAATATTTTCAATCTGCAGTTAGTTGAATCCACAGAGGCAGAACCCATGGGTAAAGCCAACTGTAATTCGAATCGAAGGTCTCATGAGCATCAGACCCCAGCCCTCTTGAGTTGCAAGTGGGACAAATGGAACAGCATCTTATAAGGCACAGCATACTGAAGCTTAGCACATCTATGGGCAAAGTCCAGTCCACGGTACCATGAGCCAGAACCTCTGGGTTCAATGTCTAACTCTCTATTTATGGTCCTTTCCTTAAATCCCCCAACCTGTCTCCTTCTGTTTTCTCATTCAGCCAGAGGGTGCTATCTGTGTGGTCAGGCCATAGTGAAGATAAATTAAAAAAAAAAAAAAGTATAAGGATGCCAGATGTGATCAGTAAAATGCTACACAGATGGAAGACGTGACCATTACTTCTCCAGGGCAAGGAACATGCCTGCCATCCATACCCCAGCTTTTCCCATTGAGTGGTGGCCAGAGTCCCCAGTGTTCATATCCACTAAAGACCCTCTGGTGGTCTAGCCTCCCAGGAGGCTAGTGCTTTTATTTGAAGATCTGAGGGTGGCAGGATGGCTCAGCTTAATCTGCCTCTCCCTGCTTCCTTATTGTTGAAATCTTTCCCAAACTGTCCTCAGCTCTCTGAAGCTGAAGAAAATAGAGAGGGAAGTAAACACTTAGAATTATCCCTTCTAATCTCCACCTGGTGGTTAAATCTCTGTGCGCCTCTTGGTTCATTGACGCAACTCCTCTGTGCTTCAGCCCTCAAAGGTGATCTGAGATAATGCCACCAACAAACATGCTGGGGACTTTCGTGAGGTCGAACTTATCAAATATAAAGCATTTTTACAGATGTCAAGGGCCTTAGGAAAGCTGCAGAAATCAAGCTGGTGGCATTTGTAGCAGACTAATTTGAAATTTACTTTATGAGCACTTAATTTGTACAATAAAAACACTAAATGTTTTCAGTCTGAAGTCAAAATCTTATCATGCCTTCATGTTTTATTTTCTCGCAATTGATTTGTAGGGTAGATGAGGCCATATCTAGTTGAGCATTTATAAAATTGAGATCACATTTATTTGAAAACTCATAAGGAGCAACGAGGTCCTCACTTTTTGTAAGTAAGCTAATATTATTTGGGCAGGATAACTGCCTGGAATTCAGAGATGAATGAAAAACACCCACTGTATATGAAGAATTGACCAAACAGTAGTGGAAACAGGCTGCCATGGACTGAGAGAATGTTTGTGTTCCCCTAGATTCATATACTGAAGCCCTAAACCTCACATGATGGTATTTGGAGGTGGGACATTTGGGGTATTAAATTAGAAGAGACCATGAGAGTGGGGCCCCATGATAAAATAGTGCCCTCATAAGATAAAGGTGACCAGAGCTCTCTCCCTGCCTTACCACATGAAGATACATCTAGAAGGTGGTGATCTATATTCCAGGAAGGGACCCCTCACCAAGAACCCAACTGTACTACCATCCTGACTTTGGACTCCCAGTCTCCAGAACTGTGGGAAAATAAATGTTTGAGCCACCGGGTCTGCAGTATATTGTTATAGCAGCCTGAGCAGATTACCATGCAGTTATATAATATTCAACATATTAGGCCATCAGTGCTACACCATGGATATGTCCAGGTCCAATGGGAAAACAGGAGAAGGATCAACTTTCCCATCAAGAGGAGGTTACATGTGGCTTCACCACTGAGAAGGAAGTATTTAAACCTGAGACTTGAGCTTATATATTTATGGAGTGGTTATACTATGCATGTTTTTATTAAATATCTGCTATGTGCTTGGCACTGTTCTAAATGGCAAGATTTTAGCAGTAAATCCATAGATAAAAGCCCCCGTCCGCATGTAGCTCACGTCTAGAGGATTTGAATGAAGAAATAATACATTCCATTATGCAAGGCACCGCATGCCTCTGGTGACCTGGAGTATCAGGTGGTAAGGGACAAGACTTCAAGGTGAGAAAGGGCCAGATTGGGATGGGCCTCAAAGTCCTTGTGCTTATTTTCCTGACTTCAAATATACAAAGAATTGAATTTTCTGCATGGTGGTTAGGTTGATAACACTGCAGTTACGGCTATGAGAATTCTTTGTCATATTGAAATTCTTTGGGAATTTGTACTTGCAAATCTGAAACCCTCTGCCAACTCCTCGCTCTTTACCAAAACCCTTAATATAAATGTTACAGTTGTGGAGTATATTAGGACTGGAACCATCACTATAGAGCAGAATAAAGAACGCTGTGCACATTAGTCTATTTTAGGACCAAGTAAGTGGAGCTGCAATGCATGTCATTTCATGCCCATTTCCCTACCAGACTGCAAGCCTGAGAATAGAGATTGTTTTTCAAGTTGATCATCAAATTTCAGGCATGAAGCCTGATGCCTGGGACGTGGTAGCTGATCAACAATTAGCATGCAATAGTAAGGAGTTTACTACTTCTGTTGTGATAATTCATCATTTCCATGTGGCTGCTTAATTTTGTTAATATTAAATACAGTCATGCACCCCATAACAATGTTTCAATTAACTATGGGCAGCATATGCAATGGTGATCTCATAAGATTATAACAAAGCTGAAAAATTCATGTTGTCTAATAGTTTCACTGTCCCTTTTTATGTTTAGATATGTTTAGAAGCAAAAAAAATTATATACACAAATTATGTTAAAATTACCTACAGTATTCAGTAGAGTAACATACAGTATGACTGGTAACCTAGGTATGAAGTAGGCTAACCCATCTAGGTTTGCATTAAGTACATGCTATAATGTTCACAGAACCATGAAAACACCTAGCAACTAATTTTTCAGGGTGTATCCCTATTGTTAAGTGATGCAAGACTGTATGTTGTACACCAAACGAGTTCTATAAATCATTTTAGGCAACCACTCTACTTTCAAGAAAATTACATAAAAACAAAATTTTCTGATCCCTGCAGGATTTATTTATTTTACCCATGACTTCTCTCCCCTGCTTACATACAAATCTGTACTTTGAAACCACGGAGCTCCCAGTGGGAGGGTTTGAGCTAAAACCAAGATTTTAGATCCAATAAAAAAGAGATGAAACAGAATGACAAATAATAAAAACTAAACAATTGTACAAAATAAAGCACATTTTTTTTTTTTTTTTTTAAAAAAAAAAGAAGTTTGTATTATACATCTGCAATAGAGGTTCTGGCAGCCCAGCACTGGCCTTTTCAGAACAACCTTGGAAAATAACCAAATCACCGCCAAGCACCTTTTCCATGCTTAAATGAATCTAGAGGGTGATATAGTGAATAACCACAGCAGAGCCCATCAGTATTCTGCCTCTTCTTACCTCTTCCTCCCATCAATGTTTCCTTGCTCAGTGACACCAAAGTTTCCCCACTTCTCCCAGGCTGCCCCCACCTCCAACCACCAGTACCTTCCACCTGCAATTTTCTTACGTGCTTTATTCCCGTTTTGCTTTCCTACAGATGCTTTTTATTTCTTTCCAAAGACATACTCGCCCTCACATTTCCAATTTTGTCATTATTTCTCTGTTGCTCTGATTATTATAACCAAAACCCAGAGAACAGATTGCAAGGTTCAGGTGCACCTTGGCAGACATAGAGGAAGATGGGCTTTGAGGTTCAAGCAGGAGTCTCTCCACTGTGAAGAGAAGAGTGAAGAGGACAGCACTTCCATCAAACTTTTTCCTTTACCTCTATCACCTGTGCAACGTTGTTTAACATATTGAAATTATTCTGCCATCTATAGCAAAAGGAAGGTAAACTCCAGAAATGCCATTCTAAAGACACCGCCACTCCCCATGTGGCTGTGAGAGATAACTAGAAGAGAATCCAGAAACCAAATATAGGTGCAAGAGCAAATGAACACCGAGTCAGGTATATTCTGGGCCTAGAATTGAAGCCAAGAAAAGGAAATAGGTAGTTAAAACACAAGGCCCTAAGATGGGTGTGGTGACACATGCCTGTAAACCCAGTGGCCCTAGAGGATAAGGTAGGAGGATTGCAAGTTCAAAGCCAGTCTCAGCAACTTAACAAAGTTCTAAGCAATTTAGTGAGATACTCTCTTAAAATTAAAAATAAAAAGGGCTGGGGATGTAGCTCAGTGATTGAATGCCCCAAGTTCAACCCCTTGTATAAAATAAAATTTAAAAGTAACAAGGCCCTGAGGGCAGGGACACTCCATTTTGAATTCTGAAACCAAGACTTAACAACTGTGAGACTTTAGGCGTGTCATCAAATGGTACTGAAATTCTGTTTCCTTCCTTACTGGAAAAGCAACAAGATTAATCATACTCTGCAAAAGAGAAAGTGGTTAGCAAGGAGTTCAATGCTCAGTATTCCTTAAAGGTTAATGAGTGTTAGTTATTACAATGATCATGTGTATTATTACTTCAGACCTCAACCCCAGGCCTGTTTATTTCTAGGACATCAGAAATTTTTTTTAATGGATTTACCTCATAGAGTATTTCATATATTTTTGAGACTCTAAATTTTTTATAAAATTTCTTATTTTTCTCTATTGATTTATATTTAGGTGTTTATGGAGTTTTTAATAAGCCTTAAAACACTTTGAGAATTTCAAGTTGCCATCAAGTTATAGATGTGGTCTTTTTTATAGGGACATACACACACATATGTATGTATAATACAGTTAGCCCTCTGTATGTTCAGATTCTGTATCCATGGACTTAACCAACCACAGATGAAAAATATTCTTTAAAAGATTATATACATGAATCTCTGTGTTTGTATACACACACACCTGTATGTGTGTTTGTGTGTGTTGCTATCTGATCAAAATATCTGACTAGAACAACTTAGAGGAGGAAAAGTTTATTTTGGTTCATGGCTTCAGAGATTTAGTCTATGGTTGGCCAAGTTCATACTTCTGGGCCCAAGGTGAGGCAGAACATTATGACAGAAGCGCATGGCAGAAGAGCAATGATCATCTCATGGTGGCCAGCAAGCAGAGAGACAGAGAGAGAAGGGAAAGTGACCAAAGGAAAGAGAAACCCTTCCAAGCCACATCCCCAGATATCCACCTCCTAAAGCCACACCCACCTGCCTACAGGTACCACCCAGTCAATCCATTCAAACTAGGATGGACTGAATAGGTTACAGCTCTTATAATCCAATCATTTCACTTCCAAACATTCCTGCATTAACACTGGAGCTTTGGGGGGTGCTTCATATTCATGCCATGACCTATATCATCTCTCATGCACATGTACATTTTTGTCATTATTTGTTGAAAAATATAGTACAGCAAATATTTTTATAGAATTTACATTGTATTAAGTATTATAAATAATGTAGAGATGGGTTAAAGTATATAGGTGAATGTGCATAGTCTACATACAAATACTATGCCATTTTTATAAGGGAATTGATCATCTTAGGATTTTGATATCTACAGGGGATCCTGGACCAATCCCTCACAGATACTGAGAGACAATTGCATACACATAGATGCATATCTGTGGGTGTACGTGCAGGTATGTATTTTCTGAACCTCAACTTTTGGTATTATTTTAAGTGGCCAGTTTCCAGCCAGTTCTCTAATAGTTTCAGCAGGACAGGCAGAATTGGCTATGGACTTTCCGTTAGTGTGTTGAAGGTCTTCATATACATTTTCCCATTTATCAAACCTTAGTGAAATAATAAATTGTTTACTCCGGGCAGCCTGGGGTAGCCTTATGAAATTGTTATGATTTGTTTCTGAGATAGAGTGGAAATTCCATGGTAATCTTCACGGAATGTTAATAAGAGCGAAAAGAAGATTTAATTAAAGTGTTCTTTGTGGCTTTTTCCCCCACCTCCAACTGTAGCCATCTGCAGACACTTCCCCACAGTGTCTTATCGCTATCGTGCAGGCACAGTGGAATCTTTATCATGTGTGGCAGGGGCTAAGGAGCAGAGACACATAAAAATAATGGTGGGACACTTATTTTTAAAAAGCACAACACTGCTCCTCTTTCATGCACCTAACCCCAGATGGAGTTCTCTCTGTGCTTGAATGTAAGGTGCTGTTTTTACTGCATGGCTCCTTCTTAAAGGTTCTAAGAATCCTGGCCATTGCTTGGTAACGTGTAGTTCTCTTTCTAGAGCATGAAGTTTGATAATGAGGGGAAGGTGTGGTGTAAAATAACACAATTTTGTTTTAAAAATTCAAATAGGGACTCGAGGGTTTAGGAGAGTTTAATTGCTTTCTCCAGCTACTTACCCATTGACAGCAACCAATTTAAAAGCTTTGCAACTTGAATGCTTAATGATAATAAATTTGGTTTTTAAAGAATCAGGGTACATCATGTAAAAGAATGCTCACCATGCAATTCGCAACAGTGAAGAATGTATATCACAGTGAAGAATTTTGGAGAAGAATGTTATGTTACCATGGAAATAGGTTGATGACACATTAAGGAAAAAGTAAAACCCAGTACAAAGCTTCATATACAACATGATCTTAACACAAAAATCAAAAGAAATTAAGCTGCAAAGAAAAGAAATTAAGCTGTAATCTTGCCCTTCTTCTTACCTACACATTCTCCATTACCTATGAGGGATAGGTATTAGTTTTATAATTATGAAAAAGATCTTTAGAATGTAAGGTCTGGCCCTATTTGGGGAGAATATGGAAACACACTCCATCTTATACTTATGTACTTATAAAGTTTGCATAGGCTACAGAGGAGCCATCTGAGGACTCTAACACATGGATGATAGCAGGTAGCATGGAAAAAGAGACCAGATTTTGAGTCCCACAAAACCAGTGGTTGCTTTACCATTTTCCCCTCAGTATCATCTAACCTGGACAGGAAGGCAGCTTGAAGCCCAGAAACACACACCAGATGTTGACAGAACAAGCATCAGGAAGCCTTCTTTTTCCTTCTCTCCCATAGCAACACTCACCCAATACTCTGGTGACCCTGGCAGTGGCACAGTTACCTCAATGGCAGCAGGCGGGCACCTAAAACTCTGGAGGAGAACTTTCTCTCTGATCAAAGGAACTGTGGTCCCAAGAGTCACTGTGAATACATATTGCATGTATTTTTCTTCTCCTGCATTTGATTTTGGACACAGGCACAGTTATAGAAAGTTCACAGAATATTGGGTTGATGAATATTCCAGGTTTCTGGCCAAAGGACTGGGAAGGGAGGCCCTGATAACAAAAGCATGCTGGAATGATAGAGAGGAAGAAGATCAAGAGAGTGATCCCAATAAAGCTGTGTATAAATTCTAGAGAACCACTTTTACCTGTGCAAGTGTGAATCTGGCCCTAATAAACATTTCACAGGCTTTGAGAACTGAGATCCAGGGTCACAGACTGGCCAATGGAACTGGTCTGAGCAACACTGAAAATGCTTTGAAAATAGAATTATGTTGGAATCAGAACCCAGAGAATAACACAGGTCAGAATTTGTGGCCTAAATCTGATTTGCATGATTGCTTGTCAAAACAACAACAACTACAAATCAACATTCCCATTAGAATTTCAATAAGACATAGAAATTCATGATGTAACAGAATGCCCAGGATATAATCTGAAATTAATCAGTATGCAAAGAACCAGGTGCATTAGTTGCTATTCTGTCACTGTGACCAAAATACCCAACGAGAACTTGGAGGAGGTTCATTTTGGTTTATGGTTTAAGAGGTGTAGTTCATGGTTGGCCCTGTGCATTGCTCTGGGCCCAAGTTGAGACAGAACATCATGGCAGAAGGGCATGATGGAAGAGCACCACTCCATTCATAGCAGTCAGGAAGCAAAGAGAGGAAGGAGGAAAGGCTGCAAGGAAGATGCACCCATCCATGTCTTTCCCCAGAGACCCACATCCTCCAGGCATGCCCCACCTACCTACAGTTACTCCAGTTACTCCATTAATCCATCAAGTGGATTAATTCACTGATGAGCTCACAGATCTCATCTGATGGACTGATTAGGTTACAGCTCTCATAATCTAGTGATTTCCTCTCCAAACATTCTTGCATTAACACAGGAGCTTTTGGGGGATACCTCATATCCAAACCATAACACCAAGAAAATCTTAACTCACAATGTAAAAGACGATTAACAGGTAACAATCCTGAGGTCACAGAGATATTAGAATCATCAAAGACTTAAAGCAGGTATGATATGCTCCCAAAGTTTTTATATGTCCTAAACATAGCAAATTAAAGGTGTAGAATGTCAGAATAACAAAGGAGAAAAAAACGCCCAAATATATTTGTCTTTAAGAAACCCTCTTTATGTAGGTTAAAAGTAAAAGGATAGATAAAGATATACCATGCCTGCATAAATCAAATAAAGAGGGAGTGCTGACATTAATATCAGGCAAAGTATATTTCAAAATTTTAAAAAAAATCCCTAGGACTAAAAAGGACATAAGATAATGATTTAAAAAAAATGAATTCACTGTGAATTCATAGTAATCCTAAATGTGTATGTACCTAAAAATAAACCCCAAGATCTATGAAGCAGAAGTTTGACAGACTGGAAATGAGAAATGCATGAATAACTCCATAATTATAACTGGAGAGTTCAATACTCCTGCTTCAGTTATCAATCATTCTTAGATACAATGGTAAAGAAATCTATAAGAAAAAATAATCAATAGATTAGATTTTTAAAAAAGCAAAACACTTTGCTGTGTTTAAGATAGTGTTAAAAGAATGAAAAGACAACCTACACAATAGGAGAAAATATTTCCAAACCACATACCCAATTAAAGATTCATATTTAGAGTAGGGTATTTAAAAAGAAAAAACTCTCAGAACTCAACAGAAGGAAAACAAACAACTCAATTTAAAACATACTGGGCGTGGGGATATAGCTCAGTAGCAGAACATTTGCCTAGCATGCATCAGGCCCTGAGCTCAATTCCCAGCACCTATAAAATAAAATGAAATAAAACATGGAAAAAAGACTTAAAGAGACATTTCATCAAGCAGTACTGCACAAGCCCTTTGGAGAGAACTTCAGGTTGCCATATGCCCCAGATGCTGAACATAAAACTACAGGACTTGTTTGCCCAGTTGGATTTCAGTTTTGCTTTGGTCCCATTCCTTCTATGCTCCTAATTCTTCCTTATGGAATGGGAATATTCACTCTTTGCCTTTACATATATTATATATATAACTTGCTTGGGGCTCATGCTGAGAGTTTGCCTTCAGTTTCAGAGGAGACTTTGCACTTGTACTTTTTGGAAATCTGTTGAGACTATGGGGACTCAGGGAAATGAATTAAATGTATTTATCATTGTGAAATAAGCATGAGCTTTGAGGGGCAAGGATGAAATATTATGGTTTAAATATAAGGTGACCCCCAAAAAACTCATGTGTGAGACAATGCAAGAAAGTTTAGAAGTGAAATGATTGGGTTAAGAGAATCTTAACTTAACCGTTACATTAATCCACTGATAGGGATTAACTGTCCTATGGGTAAGATTTGGCTACAGGAGGTGGGTCACTGAGGATATGCCTTTGGGGTACATATTTTGTCTGTGGTGAGAGAAACGTCTCTCTGGCTTCCTGGGGCCATGTTCTGAGCCACTTTCTTCCACCACACTCTTTCACCATGATATGCTACCTCCCCTAAGATCAAAAGCAATAGAACTAGCCATCTATAGACTGAGACCTCTGAAACCATGAGGCCCCAAATAAACTTTTCCACCTGTAAGTTTTCTTTTCAGGTCTTTTGGTCACAGCAGGGAAAACACTGACTAAAACAGGATTTAAGGATGATAAATAAACATATGCAAAGATGCTCAGAAATATTAATCATAAGGATAATGAAATTAACACCATGAATAGTTATCACTACACACCTATCCAAATGGCTAAAATTTATAATAAAAAAAAAGCTGAATGTATCAAGAGCTATTGAGAATGTGGAACAATCTGAACTCACATGTTGCTAGAGGAAATGTAAAATGGCACAGACACTCTGGAAAAATAATTCGGTAGTTTCTTATAAAGCTACAAATATACTTACTATATGACCCACCAATTCCACCTACATATACGCAAAGACTTATATGTGAATGTTTATAGCAGCTCTTTCTTTATTTGCTTTACTTGGGAACAATATGAATGTCCTTCCAAAGAACAAGCTATTGATAAATAGAACAATCTGGATGAATGTTGCATTTTGGTGAGGAAAATAAGACAGTCTCAAAAGTTTACATACTGTTATGTTCTACTTATATGACATCCCAGGAAAAATGAAACTATGGTAAAGGAAAATAAACCAGTTTTTGAGGAATGATTAAACCATTCTCTATTCTGATGATGGTGAAGATTGTGGTTACACCACTCTATACATGTGATAAAACTCTTAGAACTCTTCATCCAGTACAAACCAAAAATACCATATGGTAATTTAAAAATTGTTATAGTTTATATCTTTAAATTTATTAGAATCACACCTTTAGATTTATAGATCACACTTCTACAAAATTATTCAGATCTATAAAAAAAATTGTAGCAGTTTTTTTTTTTTTATTTCATTAACCTGCCCTTAACATAAAACACTGGTTGATTCATATTTTTTTCTGTCCAATAACTACAGATTTCAATTTTTTATTTTTTGTTTTCTTTGTTATTTTTTCCTATTAAATATTTAGCTATAGGTAAAAATCTAATTCTTGATAGTATGTTTACTAATGTAACAGAAACACAAAAATAAAGGCCAAGTGCTGGAAACTAAAATCTGAAACGCAACTGTTTGGTAGGAGGCAGACACAACAACATTCTCCACAACTTTGGCAAATCAAGTTTTTCAGGGAAAGGAAGCTACCTATTAAATTGTTTTAGGATCGTAGTCATGTGCAGCAATAAGCCACATTATGGCTATATCTATGGGAAGGGCAGCTCAAGCAGAGAGAGGCTCCAGCTAATAGGAAGCAATTCTGTTTGAGGAGCTAAAGGCAGCCAGTGGCTGGAGCATGGAACCCCAGAGGCAAGGAGGTTCCCTGGGGGTGTTGGACAGGAGGTGTGCCCAGGGCAGATAATATAAAGTGAAGCTGACTCAGTTAATAATTCTGATTTTATCCAGAAGTTTTTGATGGCTTTAATAATAACATAAAAAGATTGGAGAAAGAGGTCTCTTACATATTTTTTCTGGTAAAATATTCTTAACAAAATTTATCAGTTCCATGACATTAAGTATATTCACATTTTTGTGCAACAACTAACACTCTCTATCTCCAGAAATTTTTTCCATTTTCCCACAATGAACCTTCTCACCTACTAAAAAATAATTCTCCATTCTCTTCCCTTTATTCCTTGGCAGGTGCCATCCTACTTTCTATATTAATTCACTCCTCTGGAGACTTCATATAAGTGGAATCGTAAGGTATTTTTCTTTTGCAACTGGCTTATTTCACTTAATGTCAGGGGCATGAATGAATTATGGGTTTGTTTGAGCCATCTCAAGGCAGGGGGGTTGCTCTTCTGAGAACTCTTCATGAAATCCCACCGATGTGAGACCACTCCATTTATGCTGACACCTGCCCCTTGGCTCAGACAGCCCTAGGTTCAATGCAGCAGCCTGGAAGGAGAGGAGGTGGGTAAACTTCTAAGTCCCAACCAAGTTGTTTTTGCCATCTTCATCCTATTTTCCTTGGGAAGTTCTTCACACTGAATCCCACTGGTGTTCCTACCCATTTAAATAAAGTGTGTGGGCTCCATTTTGTTGTTAGATCCAGTCTCCACCAGAGCTAGATCAACCATGTGCCCACTTTTCCCTGACTCGCCACCCTAGTTCAGGGAAACTGAATAAACGTCAGACACGTGGTGGTAACTTAACATAATGTCTCCAAGTTTCATCCATGTTGTCAGAATTGATACGTTTTATATACACCACATTTTGTTTATCAATTCATACATCAATAGACACTTGCATTGCTTCCACTTTTTTTGCTATTATAAATCATGCTACTATGAACATGGATGTGCAAATATTTGCTTGAGTCCCTGCTTTCGATTCTTTCGGACATGAACCTAGGAGCGGCTTGCAAGTTGATATGGTGATGTATGTTGTTCCTGGAAGCTGGGTGACCATGCAGACCATGGCTGCTGCCTGGGTTATGCCATATATAGAGAGAGTCCTTTTCTTAGAATGATTACAATCTAGCTAGATTAAAATATATATATAACCTTTACAAAAGCCATGATATAAGTGAAAGGAAAAATATAAAGGAAGTAAATTTGGGGGAGAGACCCTAAAAATAGGTTCCACTTAGCCTTCCCCCTTGTCAAAAGGTAGTGGATCTGCCCTGTCCACATTTCCTCCTACCTCAGACGCCTGCCTGTGACCACACGCCACAAAACATTTCTTAGAAAAAGACCCAACCACAAAGAAAACTAATTCCAAGAAGTGTACTAGGTTACCAGAGTCACAGATAAAATGGGCTGGGTTGCCACAGCTATTTAGTTGCATGTTTTTATTCCTCATTTGAACGTGTGGGAGCGTCGCCTTTGTGCTGCAGGAAGAATGGAGAAAGAGGGTACACCACCACACAAGGGTTCTCTGCAGGCCTCTGCATGTCTTCAACCACACCTCCAAGTCTGGAAAGCGCTAGCGCAGGAGAGCTGAGTGGGTCTTCCTGCCCCTTGGCTACCCCATCCCCTCCCTCACATGGAGCCAGGGGGTGGGCAGGTGTGCCAGTGTAACCCTCTCCCCAGACAGGTGCAGAGCCTGACTTCAGCTTTGTATGAGGATGGAAGTTTAGTGATTATGATGGCAATGTTACGTGTCCGCTTGGCTAGGGTGTGGGACCTTGGCCAGACACAATGTGGCTAGGAGGTACTTTTATTTAGATGGCATTAACATTTAAATCAGTGGATTTTAAGTAAAGCAGAGTGTCCTCCATAATCCAGTGGGCTGCATCTGATCGGTTGAAAGGCTTAAGAGAAGACTGGAGTCTCCTGGGAAGGAGGGAATTCTGCTTCCAGACTGTCAGGAACCTAGGTCTGCAGCTCACTGGTCTGCTGTGAAGATTTTGTACTTGCCAGCCTACACAACCAGGTGAGCCAATCATTTAACATCTCTTTCTCTTCTCCCCTCACTCATACACACACACACACACACACACACACACACACACATAATAGATGATAAAGATATAGATAAAGATCTCCTCCTATCATTTCTCTTTCTCTGTGGAGTCCTAACTCTTATAATTATTATGTTCCCTGTGTATTAATTACAGAACTGACACTTCTGTGACAAGTAGTGATGAGAGGGATATTTTTAATTAGCTAAGAACATGTGGGTAAACTATGGGATGTGCTTGAGATTTCACCCAAGAAGTAGAGAAGAATCCATACCACGGAGCAGAGACTTTGATTATTTTTTTCCGAATCCCAACAGTTTCATGCACCAGAAATCCAAAGTAAAATACAATGAAATGGACTATTTACAGAAGAACAGGAGTCAGGAACCCAATAATTCAAAAGGCTACAATTTCTATGTATGAGGCAATGGAGGTCTTTCTTTTGTTTGTTTGGTACTGGGGATTGAACTCAGGGGCATTTAACCACTGAGCCATATTTTATTTAGAAACAGGGTCTCACTGAGTTGCTTAGTGCCTCGCTAAGTTGCTGAGGCTGGTTATGAACTAGTGATCCTCCTGTCTCATCCTCCCGAGCAGCTGGGATTACAGGTGTGCACCACCGTGCCCAGCGCAATGGAGGTTTTAACTTCAAGGCATGCCAATGGCGGAAACATGAGGAAAAATATTTGAGTGCATCTGATGGATTCAGTGTGAGCCATGTGGTAAAAGAAGTTGAGGAGGGAAAGAAGTGATGATATCAAAGAAGTAAGTTGGGAGAACAAAGGCCACCTTGATATGGGGTGAGAAGGTGAATAGAAAGAGGGCCACCAAGAATCAACATCCAACTGGCACACAGGAGCTCAAAACGAAAGGGAGTTGGGGAGTGGACACAAGAAGGCATTGCAATAGTGAAGGCACAAACTAGTGAGGGCTCAGAGAGGAGAAGGACTAAAAATAGATCCAAAGCTTATGGAGAGAGGGATTTTGATTATTTTTAAATTGTGCTTGAAGATTTTTTCATTGTGGTGTGAAGGATCATCTTTTTAAAAAAATCATGCAAATAAAAAATTAAGTAAAAATGTGAACATTTACTTTAAATCAAAACACATTATACCAACTCTTAAAGTGAAAGAAATAAAATCAAGAATTAATAAACAGGATGGAATCAAACTAAAACGCTTCTTCTCAGCAAAAGAAACAATCAGGTGAAGAGAGAGCCTACATTTTGGGAGCAAATTTTTGCAACATGCACATTAGATAGAGCACTAATCTCCAGGATATATAAAGAACTCAAAAAAAAAAAAACTTAACACACACACATACACACCCAAAAATTCAATAAAAGGCTAAGGAGCTGAACAGAAACTTCTCAGAACAAGATATACAATCGATCAACAAATATATGAAAAAATGTTCAAAATCTCTAGTAATTAGAGAAATGAAAATCAAAACTCTAAGATTTCATCTCACTCCAGTCAGAATGGCAGCTATCAAGAATACAGACAACAAAAAGTGTTGGAGATGATGTGGGGGAAAAATTTCTGGTGGGACTGCAAATTGGTGCAACCAATACGGAAAGCAGTATGGAGATTCCTTAGAAAAGTTGGAATGGAACCACTATTTGACCCAGCTATCCTACTCCTAGGTCTATACCCAAAGGACTTAAAAACAGCATACTATAGAAGTGCAGCCACATCAGTGTTATATCAGCTCAATTCATAACAGCTAAACTGTGGAACCAACCTAGATGTCCTTCAATAGATGAATGGATAAAGAAAATGTGGTATATATACACAATGGAATATTACTCAGCACTGAAAGAGAATAATATTAGGGCATTTTCAGATAAATGAATGGAGTTGGTGAATATCATGCTAAGGGAATTAAGCTAATCCCCTAAAAAACAAAGGCAGAATGTTCTCTCTGATAAGTGAATGCTGATCCATAATGGGGTAGACATGGGAAAAATGGAGGAATTGTAATTGGGCAAAGGGAAGGGGAAGGGAGAAAAGGAGGTGTGGGGGTAGGAAAGATGGTGGAATGAGATGGACATCATTACCCTAGGTACACGTATGACTGTACATTTGGTGCAATGCTACATTGTGTACAACCAGAGAAATGAAAAGTTGTGCTGCAATTGTGTACAATGAATCAAAATGCATTCTGCTGTCATATATACCTAATTAGAATTAATTAATTAAAAAAGAAATTTTTTTAAAGTACCAAGTTCAGGTTTTTTTAAAATATTTTATTACTATACATTTAATGAACACTCACAATTATAACCTGCATAAAGTAAAATTTCCTCTGTTAATAAGGTACTATTTTATTTACCTTTCCCAAGCTACGCTAAATGTCAGACATAGTTCAAGAAAATAAATCTATAAATCTCTACAGGGAAAAACAAACCACATTATTCATTTTAAACAGTTGATCATTGCTACCTGCACCACAAGAGTTTTTAAAATTCCATGTTCTTTTTAGGATCAACTTTCTGATACATCTTATAATGCTTATTTTGTGTATGTTTTCTGTATTTTGATATATTTTAGCTGCACACTCTTGTACCAACTCTCACCAGGACAAGAATTTTGTACTAATATCATTTTTATTGATAAAATAGAAAGATAATTGTCTTATAGGTAGCATGGCTGATCAAATTTTATTTATCTACTAATAGTTTGGAAATATTTCCTTCAAGGTCATCCCTCATGACTATTCTTTGTAATATCAAGTTCAGTCAATCCTGCGACATCACCCAGAGATGCTCACTAGTCCCTGATAAATTCAGGAATTCTAAACCAAAATACAAAATTCTTTACTCAGTTCCTATCAAGAACTTTTTAAAAAATATAATTGCTTGCATTAGGTTTTAAACATAACTTGACAAGCAAGGCCATCTGTTTTGACCAGATACACTGGGACTCTAAGGCTATCTCACCAACCAACTTTTAGCATTGTGAATGACAAACCATGCAGCTTCTCCAATATTCATGTACTTCTGGTGCTAGGTGCCATGGGACAAATTTACATCATTGAGGGTTTTGTGCCCTGCACCTCTGGGTCAAGAGACCAGGTGAGTCAGCTGAGATGGAAAAGAAGTGGCCTCTCTTGCATCAAGACAGCTCACAGTAACTTACCAATAATTGAAAGTAATTGTGAACTCTGTACATGGATCTGACTGAATTCAAATGATTACATTTCCAGCACATCCTCCCCTTGGATAAATCCTAGATGTGTCCTTTCTCACTCCTGCATCATCTGACAGAAAGAAGTAGAAAGGAGGAGCGAAGTATCTTGCAAATATTGCAATATTGTATAAGCATGTGATCATATCACCCAGTCTTTTTTCAGGGCCTGGGAAAGGGTGTGCACAATGAGGGGCCCTGAGGCTCAGGCTCCATTAGTTTCATTGTAAATCTGTGTCTCATTTGGATAGAACCTGGAGGTGCAACCATACTTAAGAAATAAGAGACAGAAAGATTACCCCAATTAAATTCCAATTTAGAATAATTGTTTCTTCCATGTGGGTTGAAAAGGCAGATTTCCTTTTATTTACATATCAACCACTCCCTGGCTCTCTCCTAGACACTGAAGTTATATGAATAAGTGTGACTATTTGTTCCCTCTGAGTCACTTAAAACAAATACTCACACTAGAATGTATTCAATGGTGGGAATCCCAGGGAGAAAGCAAAGGGCCATACTTAGCAATGGGCTGGGGGTGCCCTGGGGCCCCAGAAAGTCTTCCTAAGGCCCGTACTCCATTTGAGGATTGAAGGGGCCATGCAAGTTTGCCAGGTGGACAAAAAGAGTGGGCACTCTGCAGGCAGGGAGCAGGGAGCAAATGAACCAAGATGGGATGCAGCAGAGTGGGTTCAGGGGAGAGCAATCGGTGTGCAAAGCCAGAGCCCCATGCAGAAGCAATGGCACAACTACATGGGCCAGTGGGAAGATGGCTGAACCAGTGAACCCCAAGGCAAGAGATCAGGGAAGAGGAGGGAGTCATCTGGATGGAGGAAGTGGCATCGATGATGCAGTAAAGTCGGTGTTAGGATCTGATGACCAATGACTTCATTTTGAATTCAATGAAGAGACAGGAGGTCTAATATGAAGGCTCAGACTTCCTATAACCATAACTGTAATAAAAGTCATTTTATTACATTGTTAAGTACAAAGGAAAAATAATATCATGATAAGCCCTGATGTTCCCATTGCCCAGCTTCAATAATGGTCAATATTTTATTACTCTCGTATAAATACCAATCCAAAATTTAACTCATAAAACTTCAATCATTATATAAGTAGTTACAATGTATGAGTGGACAGACTCTTGATGATATCTCAGATAATTGATGTTTAGATGTGAAGTGTCTCCCAAAAGCTCATGTGTGAGACAATGCAAGAAAATTTAGAGGTAAAATGATTGAGTTATAAGACCCTTAACCCAATCAGTGCATTAGTTAATAGGGGTTAACTGGGTAGTAACTGTAGACAGGTAGCATGAGGCTGGAGGAGGTGGGTGGATGAGGGTGTGCCCTTATATTCTGTTGTGATGAGAGGTGATTTTACTCTCTGCTTCCTGGGACCATGTCCTGAGCCTCTTTCCTATACCACACTCTTCCACTTTGATGTTCTGCCTCACCTCAGGCCTCAAGGAAAGGAATCAGTCATCTATGCACTGAGACCTCTGAAACCATGAGCCTCAAAATAATTTTTTTTTGCCTCTAATTATTCTTGTCAGGTCTTGTTGTCACAGTGGTGAAAAAAGCTGACTTAAAAAATTGAGGAGGGGAAATATCCAGTAAACAGTATGGGGCAACTAGTCCTCTATGTGGGGAACTAAGTTAGATTCCTACCTCACGCTGCATTTAAGAGACATACTGGGTAAAAAGGATTCTAGTGCTTCTTAAAATTAAATATACCTGAATATTGATCTAATTTTAAGGTTGAAAAAACTTTCTAAATGTAATTTTTTGGGGGGTTGGTACCAGGGATTGAACCCAGGGACACTTTACCACTGAGTCACATCTTCAGTCCTTTTTATTTATTTATTTATTTATTTGAGACAGGATCTCACTAAGTTGCTTAGGGTTTCACTAAGTTGCTGAGGCTGGCTTTGAATTTGCAATCCTCCTGCCTCAGCTTCCCAAGATTACAGGCGTGACCCACAGCATGTCTAAGTGTAAATGTAGTGGGAAAACAATTATAAAAGAAAAACTACATGTTATTAACTTAATTTCTGTAAAATCTTCTGCAAGTCAATGATGATGGAAAACAAATTGAGTGAAAAGTGGCAAACTATTAAGAAAGAATCGTTTGTATTACAGTTTATTTCTCTCTATTGTGAAATTCCCCTCAAATTAACAAAAGATAAAAGCCAATAGAAACATTATCAAAGACTGTAAATAGACAATCCAAAACAGAAACCACTTAAATTACATAACACCATATGAAATAAAAGAGGTCCATCTTGCTAATGAAACATCATAACAAAGCTGCGGGTCCATCCTTGTTCATCAAATTGGCAAAAAATAAAAAAAATTGTTTTTTTAGAGACTATGCTTAGCACTGGGGGAGTGCTAAAAACCAGCAGCCTTATTACCAATCATGGGAATATAAACTGCCATCATTTTCCTGGAAGGCAATTTGATCAGCAATTTCTATCAAGAGGTTTATAGATACTAAGGCATTGACCCATTAATCCCATACTTAATAATTACCTGAAGAAAATAATCAAAGCTGTATATAATGATATGTGTATAAGGATGTTCAACGTAGTATTAATTTTAACAGTGAAACACTGGCCACATTGTAAATATTCAATGGGTAAAGTTTGAAATTTATTGTCAATTATGGCAAACCCGTGCATCCAATATGACCCAGTTATTTAAAAATCACATTTTCAAATGTATTAATGGCATAGGGCATTGTTGATAATGTGTCAGATATTGTGAAAAGGATGTAACCTAATTTCAATTTGAAAGTGACATGTGTGTCACTACCTATAATTGTAGCTGTGCACGTGAGCCCATTTGTATAGTCAAAATACTGGCATTAAATACACTAAATTATTAATCCTGGTGATCTTTGAGAGCTAAGAATCTGGGTACCTATTGTCATTCCATATCCCTTTCTGTATTTTCCACCATAAACATGCATTATGCTTCCAAAAACAACGTTATTTTGTCTGTGAAAGTTCATTTGTTTGCATTCTGCTTCTAAAGGGAGTTCCATATTGAAAAAGAAATAGACTCATTATTTCACAGACACAAAGAACAACATCAAAATCGATAATGTGAGTATTTGTTTGCCTGGGGGCAAACTTTCCAAATCAAGAGATGCACAAATGAAAAAGGAACACAGCGGATTTGGAGCCTGGCAGTGTACTTTGACTTCACATAATATTAAGACATTTATTGGTATCTCCATAATTTGACCTTAGTGCCTAGCCTCTTGAAACAATCTATTTTTCTGTTTGTTTTTTTTTGGTTTATATCTGTCCATGTGTGTTCATTGAAGGGTGACTGTCTCCTTAAGCAACAAGCAATCCACTGAACTGAGTACCTTTACAAATATTTTCCTAGCCTGGGGTTGTCACTTCCAGAAATAAGATTACTTCTTTTTGAGGGCATGTTTTCCTGTTTTAAATAATTCTGCTGGCAAGGTGTTTTCATGTTCAGACAACATCTGACTGCCTGAAAATTCCTGTCCTGGGTATTAGCACTACCATTTCAATCCCAGAGGTCATCCCTGTCTAATCCCAGCTTCCTTTTCCCAGTGTTGGAGACCCTTAGCTCCTTGAATTTTTCTACACATACAGTACAGCTCTCTCCCTTACTAGCACAGACATCTTGCCTGTATCCATTGTCCTGAAATGTGGTACCAGGTGTATACACATGTGATTGCAGAGGTGCAGCATGCAGGGTGGCTGTCCTCTCCCTGGATGGGGACAACACTAATGGTGCAGGTCATGGCTTTGACAGTCATCCTAGCAGCTGCACCATACTCTGGCATGTGCATCTAACTTGGGGGAACCAAACAAAAACACATAAAAAGTCTTCCCAGGAGCTTTCATTTAAGGTGTTTGTATTAGTCTGCAGAAGCTGTTGTAACAAAATATCACAGACTGGGTGGCCAAAACAACAAATGTTCCTTTTATCAAAGTTCTGGAGACTAGAAGTCCAAGATTAGGATAGCTCTTCCCTTCCTGGTTTGCAGGTGGTGAACTTCTTACTTCATCCTCATACAACCTTTCCTCTGAATGTGCCGAGAGAGGATTTTGGTCCTAGCAGGTGTCCTTATAAGTCCAATTGTCCTAATTGTACACACACATACACACATGCATACATTTACACACACACACACACACACATATTATGGACTGGATTGTTTCTCCCTGAAATGCATTAGTTGATGTCCTAACTCCCAGTACCTCAGAATACAGCAGTACTTGGAGATAGGACCTTTAACAAAGTAAATAAATTAAAATGAGGCCAGGAGGGTGGGTCCAAATCCAATCTGATTGTTGTCTTCATAAGAAAAGGGGACTAGGACACAAGGGAGACACCAGAGGTGTACAGACCAAAGAAATACACATGTGAGGCCACAGAGAGACGGCAGCCATCTACCCATCAGGGGGAGAGGCCTCAGAAGAAAACAGCCCTGCCAACACTGTCATATTGGACTTTCAGCCTTCAGAACTGTGAGAAAAAAAATTTACACTGTTTAAGCTGTCCAGCCTGAGGTCTTTTGTTATAGCATGCTCAGCAGACCAGCATCATACAGAAACTCAAGACAAGGCTGCTTCGGGGAGGAAACCAAAGGCCACTGATACTCAGGGGCAGTGGGAATCAGGAGACAAGGGCTCCACTTCACAGCCTGTCCCTTCCTCTTTGACCCACCTCAATCCTTGGTCACATGATCTGGGGAAGCTGGAAGGAGGAGTGACCCTGTGAACTGACTCATGTGACTATGAGAGCCCAGGTTTCCATCTCCACCCAGGGCAGGGGAGAACGGAATTCGGAATTAGGGGAGCAGGAAAAAAGGAAGTTTTATAAATGTCTTAAGAAGCTGAGACTGAGAAACTTCAAGTGAGAGAAAAGTTGTATGGTTTGTGGCTAAGAAACCCTGAGCATCTCTGCAACCCAGGGGGAGAGAGGATTTTTTTTTTTTTTTTTTTTTTTTTTTTTTTTTGAGAGAGAGAGAGAGAGAGAGAATTTTAACATTTATTTTTTAGTTTTCGGCGGACACAACATCTTTGTTTGTATGTGGTGCTGAGGATCTAACCCAGGCCGCATGCATGCCAGGCGAGTGCGCTACCACTTGAGCCACATCCCCAGCCCCAAGGAGAAAGGATTTTGAAAGTAGTTTGGGACATTTCAGAGAGGGAAAAAATTATGTCTACACTTCAGTGAAACAAGACTCTTCAATTAACCAGTGACACCCACTACATATGCTGTTTTTCTTACCGTGTTATATCCTGGGTAGGAGACAGAGAAATTCTGGGTAGCATATTACCTGCCACCGGCTCATGCATGGCTAATTTATTGTTCTGCATTAACATCCTCCTTGGCTATAGTCGTCTCGGCTGTTTCTGTTTACACATTTCATGGGCATTTATCTCCTGGACACGGGACTGTAAGCGATGATAAATGGGCAAGGAGATTATGCAGGTGTGATTTTCACAAGTGTGAATCTACCCTCAGCCTGCTGAAATTGCAAGGGCAGGTAATAATGAGATGGAGGGTGCCACTAAGTATTCCCTGGACACGCTGTATGTGTCCTTGGAATAAGTTATTAGCTCCTAGCTAACCACACCCAAAGGCATGTGCAATCTCATCACAGAACACTCAATGATATATATAATGGTGAAGAACTAAAGCCCCTTATACCCAAACCAAAAGGAGGTATATATGCAGAAAATAAACATCAATATAATATAAAGGAATTTATGTGTGGTTAACTCTTATAATCCTGACAACAATCCCCAATTGCCTAAATTTCATAGAAAGTTTCAGAGAGGTTACATTACTTGCCAAAGTCACACAGCAAGTATGTGTCAAAGTCAGAATTTTGGTCCAGGTGCATTTGACATTTCAATCCTTGCTCTTAACAAGATATTCTTTCCTGAGTCTTTCTTTAGATGGACACATTTTACTTTGCAGCAGCCTCTATAAGACATGAGGGATTCACATAGAGGACTTTTAATGGAAGAGGGAGAAGGCAACACTTATTGAACTTCTGTGTAGGAAAGGCATCCTTCTCAATACTATGAAGAATACTGAAAAAAATCTTAGAATCTGGTGCAGGAATACCCTTTTTAAAAGATATCAGGGCTGATACAAGACTAAAGTTGTTTCATGCTACAATCTTTTTCTTATTATGGTAATTCAACATGAGATCTACCCTCTTAAAATTTTTGAAGTGTAAAATATGAGATATAATACCACAACTACTACCATGGCTGCTCTCAATAATAACAATAATTATAATAACAATGATAATTTTGTCATTTGTGACAGCAGAGTTGAATCTGTACCAGGCATAGAATGACAAATACCACATGATATCACTTACATGCAGAATCTAAAACAGTCCAAGTCATAGAAACAGAGTAGAATGGTGGTTACCAGGGGTTGGGAATGTGAGGTCCAGGAGCTGTAGGTCAGACACACAGACTTTCAGTCAGGCAGAAGGAATATGTTCAGGAGATCGATTGTACGTGCTGGTTACTGTAGTGTGTACTTAAAAATTGCTGAGAAGAGAATTTAAGTGTTCTTACAAAAAAAAATGATATGTATGTGAGGTAAACAGGTATTTTAATTACCTCAATGTAGTCATTTCATAATACACACAATACATTGAAACATTATGTTGTATATCATAAATAGATATAATTTTACTTGTTAATTTAAAAAACTTAAAAACAAATGAAAACAAACAAAGTTAAGTGGCTGGGCCTGTAATTCACATGTCTGTAATCCCAGAGACTCAGGAAGCTGAGGCAGGAGGATCATGAGTTCAAGGCCAACCTCAGCAAGTTAATAAGACCCTATCTCAAAATAAAAAATAAAAATGTCTGGGGATATAGTGCAGTGGTAAAGCTCACCTGGGTTCAATCACCAGTATAAAAAAAAAGAGTTGGCAAATATATGGAAAAATTAGAACAGTTGCCCACTGTTTTATAGTAATGCAAAATCCTCTATGCAGACCACTATGGAAAACAATGTAGAGGCTCCTCAAAGATAACACTATCATGAGATTGAGCAGTCTCACTTTGAGGCATCTATTTAAAAGAATGGAAATCAGGATCTCAGAAGTTAGCTATCCCATGTTTGCTTGTGGTAAATGAGAAATTCACAATAGTCAGGATATGGACACAACATGAATGTCCACTGACAGACATGGATTAAAAAAAAAACATAGTATATGCATACAACGGAAGGATATTCATTCACAAAAAGTAGAAAATTTTGTAATATGCAACAGCACAGATGGACCTTGAGGATATTGTGCTAAGTGAAATAAGTCAGCCACAGAAAGACAAATACCACCTGATTTCACTTATTGAATAGTCAATTTTATAAAATTAAAAACTGGAATGGGACTGGATGGATGGAGAAATTGAAAGTTATTAATCAACAGGAATAAGTTTCTGAAATATTTTTCTTAAACACCTCTCTCTCTCTCTCTCTCTCTCTCTCTCTCTCTCTCTGGCACTGTTACTATATAATCCCCTTATGGTTTAATTGCTAATAAATCAATCCAAGCAGATGAGATCCTGACCAATGACTGTCCTTTCCCCAGTTTGAGTGATTGCCAAAGGCATTTGGCTTATTCTGCAGTGGCCTCTTTTTTCGACATTTAATTTGGGCTCTTGTTAGAGTTTAATCCATTATGCCTGGTGAAATGTGATTAAGTGCTAGGGCTGAGGCCAGGAAGGTGGGGATGGAAGAAAAAAAACAAGCATGTTACACAGGATGCAAAAAAATATTCATTTCACAGCAACTCAAGATACCTTCAAAGAACTGATTTACAAAAGATCAGCAGGCAATTAAAAGTTGGTGGGAGTCCTTTGCCATTATAAAGGGCAATATTATACATCACCACTGTTGTCAGGATTAATAAAAATTTGAATAAATAGCAACTGGAATAAACCTTGGCAGGAGACATCTTAAGGCTCCAGGAAGGGGTGTGAAGAGAAGGGAAAGGCGGCTGCCAGCGTCAGCTGCTGGGAATCACACCTCTGCTGAGGTCTACTGTTTAATGACCTCAGACAGCACTGAATGTTTAGCACCAACTAGTATGTTCAGGAGAATACAACCCTGAGCCAAGCATGGAGAGTGTCCCTATAAACAGTATTTTGGGAACCACTTGCTATAAAATTAGGCAAAAAAAAAAAAAACCCTAAACAGATTTGATTCCACAATATGATTGTAACTATCAAAAACCAAAAGCACAAAACTGCATCAATAAAAGACAAGGAGATAAGCAGATCTACTAACGGTGATTGTCTTGGCTGATAGAACTGTGAGTGGGGCTTTCTTTTTTTTCTGTATGTTCCCAATTTCCTTGAGTGATTGTGTGCTTTAACCATGGGGAAAACTTACTTCAACAAAAAAAAAAAGAGGCAATTTTCTTAATTTTCTTTGTCTTACTGTGGAAAGCACATTATTTTCCTCTTCAGAATCACCTCAGCTTCTCTTCCTGGCACACAGCTTTCCATCACCCAGGCCAAGGCATGAGATGGAACAGATGAAGGAACCTTGGTGGATGGGGAGGGGAGGCTGAGACTTGGGGAAAGATGAGTAAAACAAGCTAGTTATCATTTAGTCACTGAGCACCGGCAAGTGGCAGGGGCACCAATAGCTGCTAACTTAATCTCTGTCTCTCTTTTTAAATCTTTTTTACATTTTTAAAAATTTGTTCTTTTTAGATATGCATGACAGTAGAGTGTATTTTGACATATTATACATACATGGAGCATAACTTGCCAATCTCTTTTAAGTCTTGTTTTAAGTTGTATAATACCTGAAAAGCATTATGGAAACCATTCTTCTCAAAGTGAAACATTCAGGACACAATATGAACAAGTGACTTTCTGAGCTATGTCCAAGAGAAAGTTATATATCACACACATAAACTAATGGGTATATATACAGATTTGCCAAATTAGTGATATTTAGGGAACATCTAGATGGTTCGTTGAGAACTAGGGCAAGAGTTAATATCAAAGTGGTTACAGGACACTAGTGTTCTAGATCACTATGTTAGGTAGCTAGGCAGCCAGGAGCAGGTCAATCAATGGAAGAAGGACAATGAAGGGTGATACGTTACAGGAAAACATCAGACATATGCATCCAAGAGAGTCCATAGATCACAGGACTGGGAATCACAGGGAACTTTATCAAAGCAGACAAACATCTGGAAAATGGAAACTGGTTATGTCAAACCTCCCCCAGCCACTTTAATTGTAACCCTTTAAAGGGAAGTATTGTTTCAAGACCTTATCTCTTGCAACCAGGCTGTCACAACCCACCCCTGTGACCAGGCCATCTAAACCATGTCATGTCCATCCCTTGTGACCAGGTCATCATGACTCTCAAAATGAAATTTTGCTAAGGGTTGTCAAAAGGGTAATAACTCACTTAACAGAGTGTGAAAAACTAAGACAAGAACAAGGGGATTCAAAGCCCTTTGAAAGTGCAGACTCCACTACAGCCACACTGTTCTCTCTGGAGACATACCACACAGTGTTGGCACTCATCTCAGTTTCTCTAATAAACTCCTGCTTGTTACTCTGTGTGGCTTGATTGAAATCCTTCATGCAGGATCACAAGAACCAGTCACTGAGGACCCCTGTGGTCACTTCAGCTCCATAGGTCAGTCTTGTCTACAATTGTACTTACAATGCTGAAATGACTTTGAAAGTAGATGTTTATTGTTTTTGTAAAAAAAAAAAAAAATCTTTTATCTCCATTATTTTCCAGAAGAAGAAATAACAATTCCAGTTGCAGCAATATACATTGAGTTTAAGAGTGTGATGTAGAAATCATATTGCTCAAATTCAAATTGAAATTCCCTACATTCATGGCCATATGTAAGTTACTAAATTCTCCAGGTCACGCTTTCTTGATTTGTAAAATAGAGAGCCAGGAGGTTAGAAATGACTAAATAGCATAATTAATATAAAGCATTTACTTGCTGCCTGGCCCACATGATATTAGTCATTGTTACCATCCTTAATATAAAATGAGTATCAGTTGAACCTAGTCTAAACTTTTAAATCAATCCCTTACTGTGAGAGCCACAATATATCTGCATCTTAGAAAATACTGAGAAGTATTGCCAGGAAGCCATGTGTACCTGCAGGAGGCCAACATGTGTTGTAGCAGGAACTCAGAATTTTAAGATGCTAGCCATATTTAAGAATCTCCTGTGCACTCGGTTTTCAATGATGGGAAAAGCAGCTTGAACATTTTGGGGGGTGTTAGGTACAGAATGTGGATTTTCCAGCTCTGTGTCCTTTGGAATGCAAGCTGCTACTTGTTTTCTGTATTGGAATGAAGATTCATTTTGGCAAAGATGAGATTGTCTTCCTTCCAGATTCTTGAGAATTTAACATGCCAGATACTAATAGGCTCAGCTCTCCATGTAAAAGCACCAGAAATGGCATCTGGTGGATCTACATATCTTTCCAAGAACCCCATCTACCCTCTCTCTTTAGCTTTAGTCCTTTTATAGAACAGAGCCTACATGGAATTTTTCTAATCTCCTTGATGGAAGAATACCAGTATTGATAGTTCAACATAAAAACTGGTCAAGTAGATAGGAAAATTCCCAGAGTATCTGGCACACACAAACGTGGAACCACTCTTTGGCAATGTTTTATCAAAGGATTATGTGCAAATTCCACCAGAGTTAATAATCCCCACCGAAAGTGAGCTCATAAGAAAAGTTACAAGTTATACAAAGAAAAATTTTTAAAAAAACACCAGGAAGATTGTAGGTACAATATCAGACAAGATCTGTGTTCCAAGAATCCAAATTTATAGAACAATGAGATGCTGAATTAACAATAATGATAACATATGTATGTTTATAAGTGTTATTTGAAAAAAAAGGACAAATCACACTGGAAGACCAGGATATATGAGAAGTGATCAATTCAATTGGAAAATGAAATAAATGGAGTTTCTATAAATGAAAACATAGTTATTGAGATTAAGCTTAGTAAAGAAATAAAACAGCATGTTAAATGCAACTAAAGAGAGAATTACTGAACTAGAAACTAAAACTGAAAAGAAAGTAAAGAAACATAACATGAAAATTTAGAGAGACATGGAAAATGGAATGAAAAATTTCAACACATATCTAAAATGAGTAACAGAAAGCAAGAGTAGACAGGATAACAAAACCATGATCTTTTGAAGTAATATCTTGGAATTTTACAGAAATGGTGAAAGAATGAATATTTATTTTTTAAATAGAGTACATTGAATCCCAAGCAGAACAAAGAAAAAACATTTTTAACTGGACATATAATAGATAAATTGCAGAATCCCAAGATAAAGATGAAATATTAAGAATAACTGAGGAGAAAAGATATTTTCATGTAAAAGGTATATAATTAAAAGGACAGCAGAGTCTCATCAATGCCAATGAAGACCAGAGGGCAATAAAACGTTATTGTAATGCTGAGAATAAAAAATCTATCTTCTATACTCACCTAAAAACTTCTATATGAGATTCTATTTCAATCAAATAGTTTTTTAGTAAGTAAAGTAAAATAAAGATCTTTTAGAAAAGTTTACTATTAGTAGATCCTCCTTGATAGAGCTCTAATGGAAGGATATGCTTGGTTCAGAAGGAATTGAACCGAGAATTTATGAATGATATGCAAAAAAAAGTAATAACCAAAAAATGAAAATAATAAGATAACAATAACAAGAATGTGACTAATTTGGATTTGGATGAGGTATTAGTAAAAATTAAGATTCACTATAATATAAGAAAGATCATTGAAGTGGAGTCAATAAACCTTCATTGTAGTGTTAGTATAACCAGCCTTGTGACTTTGAATAAATTCTCATTTGTAAAATAACACTCAAAGTGGAACAAAGTTTTCTTTGAAAATTTACTGTGCTTCTTACTGGTCTCCTTCTCCCTTAGAATAATCCATCTAATGATTTCAATGGAACCAAACACATTTCCCTTTTGGGATAAATATTTGGCTATTGAACTGCATGCATACTTCTTGTCTTACAAAGAATATTCGGGCAAATGCTCTTTGAAATCTCCTGATTGAGCCACAAGATTTATACCAATGGCATGCCAGGGAACACTATCTTTTGATATTGCTTGTGTGGAACTCTTGATGAGTGCTTACAGAATGCTGGTATGCCAAGAGCACAACCCACCCTCCAGTCATTTCACATGTTCCAACAATCTGTGCTGGAGTGAAACCCTCCAGGGGCCACTCAGAAACAGAGACACCTGCTGCCATTGCTAGGAAATCTTTAAAAGAAAAAAAAGTCGGAAATGAAACTCAGGTCATCCTGCTCATTCTGTAATAACAAGAGAAAGAAGATGAATCTATTTTTCCCTAGAACACAGCAAGAATGATTTCTTTCCAAGTGAAGTGTGTAATCTGAAGTCTGAGAATTACATTATGGATAAGCACCTTTTTTTCCAAATGCTCCTTTAACTTTTCTGGCAAGTCTTTACATGTTGGGAAGCTATCTCTCTAGTCCTAATTCAAGAACTCTTTGAATCACTGCTCTCATACTAAGTAAGAATATTGTGTCAAAACCCTTTATATTCTTGTAATGGATACTACTGACAACTACTGCCATTGTGTTAGTTAAAAGAATACTTTCATCCTGGCTGCATCTGCAGACAACTCCTTTCTCTATCCCTCTTTCCACAGATACCAAGAAACTGACAATTTCCCCAATATATTCAAACTTTGGCACATGTGACTCCCTCTTGGCCCTTACATCAAAAGATAGCCCCTATTCATTTTTAACATTCATCTTCTTCATTTTTAGTATGTGTCGCCATTCACATAATCTCTTAGGTACCTTCTTCTATGTGCTTCAACAGAATACTGTATCTGTAAGATAGACATTACTAATAATCAATATTTTAGCCAATTCACCTCTCCTTCTAGTCACAGAAAGACTGTACTTTTCCACTCCTTTGAAATTAAGCTTGGCTATGTGACTTTGGTCAGTGACATGTGAGTGGAAATCATTTGTGTCACTTTCAGTCCAAAGCATTTAAGGAATGTAGGTAATTTTCCACTCTTCTCTTTCCCTCTCATATCAGCTAAAGTCACATTTTCCAGATAATAAAGCTCTGCGATATCAAATGTTCCAGTACCCTGGTTTGCCAAGGTATTATATGTAGAATTTTAAAATGGAAAAATGGCTAAAGGATTTTGTGTGAGTGAAAAATAAGCCTTTTCTTTGTTTAGTCAGTGAAACACTGGAGCTATTCATTACTGCAGCATATCCTAACCTCCCTGACTAATATGTTTCTATAATAAAAGTTATAATGCTCTATTACATCATAAATTTTCTTTTCAATTTTTTTGAAATTGTGGGCTAGGACATTCATTTCTGTATTTCCTATACACAAAATAGTGACTGACATTATTGTAGGTGCTTAACAAATATCTTGAATAGCATGACAGTAGAGTCAATAGCAAGAAGAATCATTGAATTTGTTTATTGTAGGTCTTTTCACTTTATACAGTGATAGCCTCAGGTCTGTTAAACAGATAGACAATCATGTTGCAAAGGATAGAATATTTTCCTTAAAAAAGAAAAGCTAAAAATGGCAAGAATTGCCAGTTCTTGCACACTTTGTCCATGATGCAAATCACTTTCAAGCCTCCTTTTACCTGTAGAGATGAAAATCATCACAGTCTTTGAAATTGCACCCAACAGTCTCACTTTGAAAAAGAAAAGGAGTCATCATTCATTTATGCCTTGACCATCAAAGAAGTCTTGAGACCAGGGAGTGTTGTCTTCCACCATTTCTTCTTCCAAAGTTTTCTTGACCATTTTAGGTTGTTTTGAATTCCATGTAAATTTTGAAATTAAATTGTCAATTCTACAAAGTATTTTAAAAGCCTATTGGTATTTTAGATTAGGTTATTTTAATTTATAAATCAATTTATAAAAAAATAGTACCAATATTTATTCTTCCATTTTTCTTTTTTTTTTTTTTTTTTGCTTATTATTCTTCAAGTAATGTTTTCTAATTTCTTTTATTCTTCTGTAATGTTTTCTAATTTTTAAAAGTCTTACAAATATAATAAAAAAATTATTTCAAATCATATTTATTTTTATCTTACTTAAATGGGATAAATAAATCCTCATTATTTATTCTTCTAATATTTTTGTTGCAAATGCATAAAAATAAAGTTTTTTTAATATATTGAGCTTATAGCTAATGACACTGCTAAAAGCACAGATTGTTTCTAGAACTTTTTGAAAACTCCTTAGAATTTGATCCTGCCATCTGTAAAGACAGTTCCTTTCTATTTTTTATACCTTTTATTTCTTTTTATTTATTTATTTATTTTACTTCTTCTTTAACTTTGTTACTACACACCAATGAACCATGTGACTTGGATACTTCTTTGTGTGGTTTTCAACCAAAATTCAATTCCTGAAATAGTTATGAGGGTTTTCATATTTTTTATTAACTCATATCAGTTTGGGTAATATTAATCTTGCAAGGTATTTGTTGATTTCACCTAAGTTTAATACATTAGCATAAAAATAGTACCAAAGTCCTTCTCAACAGCCTCCTAGTGCCTATATCTTACCATTCTTGTTGTTGACATTTTGTATTCCCTCTATTTTGTTCAGTGGAATTTTATCAATTTGATAAATCTTTTCAAAGAACTGTATCTTTGTTATGTTTTATTTCTATTGTTTGCCTTCCATTTTATTTACTTTTTTCTTTCTCTTACTTTCCTTGGATTTGATTTGCTAATCTTTTTGAAATTACCTAAATGGAAATTGAGGTTATTGATTTAAAACTTCTAAGCATTTAAAGCTATAAACTTCCTCATGCTAACTGCTGTTTTTTTCTGAATCCCATGATTATACAATTTTATTTTCATTTTCATCCAATTCAAAAGCACTTCTAATGTTCTTCTTCTTTTAACATAATTTAGAAGTGTTGTTTAATTTCCAAATATTGGACTTTTCTAGATATCTTATTATGATTGGCTTCTAAATTATTTTCTTTGAGATTACAGAACATGCTCTATATGATTTTAATATTTTGAATTTCATTGAGACATTTAACTTCCAGCATATGATCTGTTTAGATATCTGTTTCATGTGTACTTGAAAATAAAAGGCACATTGTCCTTTGGGTGGGTAACTGTTCTATAAAAGACAATCCATTTGTTTTAGCTGAGAGTATTGTTCAAATATTCTATATCCTTACTTTTTTCTCTGTTTGCTTCCTTAATTATTAAGAATTGTGTTAAAAATCTTCAGCTATAATTATAGAAGTGTCTATTTCTCCTTGAAAGTCTGCCAGTTTGAACTTAATGTGTGTTGAAATTTGATGATTATTTTAACACATATTTGTAACTGCTTTGTCTTCCTTGATGAACTGGTCTTTTCTTTGTCGACCCTCTTGGTGATACTCCTTGTACCCATTTTTTCTGATATTAATATACTTTTCTTATGGTTAATGTTTGCATGGCATATCTTTTTTTAATCCATTTACTGACAACCTCGTTTGGATTAAAATGCAACTCTTTTAGTAGTTTGTTAAAATCCAGCATGTGCATAGATTTTGCTTTGCTATACAGTTTGAAAATGCATGCCTTTTAATTGGAATGCATAGTCCAAAATTACCACTATGGTAATTTTGCATATATTTTGTCTTTAAAGTCTACCTATTTGATATTTGTTTTCTGTTTTTCCCTCTTTTTAAAAATTCTTTCTGGTTTAATCATTTCTCCCTGCCTTCTTTTGAGCCAAATGGATTTTTTTTCAAGCATTTCATTTTAATTCTAGCTAATCTTTATTTTATCTGCCCCTTTTTTATTGCTTTGTTGTGTGTGTATCATTACAGTCTGATAGAGTTTATATTGTACCACATCAAATAAAAAGGAAATACCTACAACAGTGTCATTCATCTGACACCCAACTGTGTGCTCATCACATAATTCACATTCACATGTTAGAATTTAACTATAAAAGGATATTGTGATTTTTGCATTCAATTTTGCATTTCAAAGAAGTTAATTGAGGGATAAAAGGATTTAGTCATTAATTAAACATTTCCTGTACCCTTAATTTTTCCTCATAGATCCAAGATTCTGTCTCTTGTGAATTCCTTCAGCATAAATAACTTATGGATTAATTTTAACAAACTATCATAAAATTAGTAGCTTAAAGCACCACAAATTTATTACCTTGTAGTTCTCTAAATCAGAAGAAATGAACGCCACTGGCCTAACATTCCTGTGTCTACAGGACTGTGCTTCCCTCTGGGGTTGTAAGGCTCAGATTCATCTGATAAACTTAATTTTCTATATTGTACTTTTCAGTTCTAAAGTATTAGCTTGTTTTTTTAAATTAGTTTTTCTGCTGAAATTTCCCACTTGTTCACTTATTAGGATAGTGTAATCACTTGAGTCCTTCAGTATATTTATAAAAACTTCTCAAGAACCTTGTTCACTAATTCCAATATATTGGCCATCTTAATTTTTGTTCCTTTTGACTGTTTTATCTCTTGATTATGGGTCTCAATTTTCAGTTTCTTTATAAATATAATTTATTATAATTGTGGTATACTGCATATTGTGGAATATCTATCAAGCCAACAATTTAACTACTAGATTAAAACCTTGAACTTGTGGTTGCTGGTATTTTATGCTGCTCTAGTGGCAGGGATTTCTCCATAGTTTTAGAAAGAATCAGGCATTTCCCTTCTGGGGTTTCAATAGAAAGTCTAAGGAATTTACCAAACCTTTTTATTTGTACAGATTCCAACTTCAAACTCTCTCTCCGGTAATGGGCTGCAGTTAAAATCTATGTTCTGTTTTTCCAAACTCCCAGCTTTTGTTTTTCGCTTTGTTACCTGAGGCCTCCCCAATGCATGCACCCTCAGAGATTTGAAGAGAGTTTTTACACATATTTAGGGACTCTCCAGAGGCCCCTCCTTTCAAGACTTTCTCTCCTTAATTTATAACTGTCATGGCATCCCTAAATTCTATTCCTGAATCATCAAGCCCATAAAACCTCAGCTTTCTTTGAGTTCTAGCTACCCCTGGTCATGGACTCGTGGATGTCTTCATGGGAAAAGTTGTGTAAATGGAGGGTTTTTCCCTAGTTTTGTTCCTTCTCTCAAGCATCTAATTCCCTCGAGTTTCTGCTTCCTTTTGAATTCTCTCCAGTGCCTTCCAACACTTGGATTTTTTTAAATATATATTTTCTCTGGCTGGGTATGGTGGAACACACCTCACATCCCAGCTACTGTGAGGCTGAGGCAGGAGGATCACAAGTTCAAGCCTAGTCTTCACAAGACCCTGGGGCAACTTAACAAGAGACTATCAAGAAATTTAAAAAGAATAAAAGGGCCTGGAGATGTGTCTTGTTTTAGTCTTTTGTATGTGTTTTCATTTGGTTGACTTTTCATTTTCCTTTGAAGGCATTCTTAACAGACTGAAAATTGATTCTTATGTCAGATTACTTTTCATTGCAAATACCGTCTCCTTTTGAAGGGCCTCTTCATCCTCCTAATGGTGACTTTTGAAGAACACAAATAACTAATCTTATTGTAATTCAATTTCTTATGATTTTCCCTGTGTGTTTAGTGTCTTGGAGTCCTACTTTTAAAAAAAAACCTATTTGCAGTTTATTAGGATGCTTGTTTTCCTTCAAGAGTCTTTCTTGTTTACTATTCATATTTAGCTCTGTAATTCATCTGTAATTGATTCACTGAGATCCTTGTTATTATTTATTTGCTGCATTCCTTATTATTTAGAACCATTATTATTTTTTAATTTTTCTTTTTGTGTCAAACTTCAGTATAGCTCAACAGGGCTACTACAGATCTTTCCCTTACTCAATTTTTTGCTATTTTGTTCAGTGTGTATTTTTTGTGTGAAATTTGATTGTAAAATATTGCATTCAGATATTACTTACTTTAATTACTGAACCAATTACTTGGCATCCAATGGGTTCCTCACTCGCCTCCCTCAAGTTGCTGCTCTGCCTTAGCATCTCATGTGGATCTTCTTAAGATGAGGCTGCTGTGCATCTGTTTCAGGATTGCTCCACAGATTGTCTGTAAGATCTTCAGACACTGACAAGACTAGACATCTTATTCTTTTCCTTCACTTCAGTAGAAATACTCTGAATTTGGCCACCATAATGATAATGGTCCACCTTCAGAAGGTTCTGCAATCCTTCCAGGCCCAACTCTTCCAGGGATGCAACCCCATCTTGCATCCTAAGTGATTTCCTTCAAAGGCCCATCTGGCAGAGAAGAATACATTGACTCTTTAGTGAGTCATCCTACCATAAACACCACTATATTCGACTAAATTCCTAAACCATACCTGCAGCTATTTAGGTCTTATCTGTAGCAGGGCAGCATCATGGAATGCTCACAGCTAACCCAGGAATGGAAGTGAAGGCTGGAGCAGCCCTCCTCGGAAAGGGGTATTCACTACTTCAGGTGCACTGAGAGTTCCTGCTGGAATCAGAAACACATTGCAGAAAAAAAGAAACCCAGAAGGCAGTACATCACCCCCAGAATGTGCAGCAGATTAAATTCTTCAACTCTTGCAGCCTAGGAATTTAATTTGTGTCTGGAGCCAAAGCCCTGAGAGATTAGTGAAGGTTTGAGACAGACCTGCCTTCCCAATACAAAATCAGGCACTTAGAAAAGGAGGAGGACATAGCACATGATTTAATTCCTTATCTCTCCTCTGGCATCAATGGAGTCCTATTCTTTTCAGTTCTCCACCTCAACTCCACAGCCAGCTTTGTGTGTTCCTGCTCATCGATTTGGACGGTTGCCTGGGGCTATGAGATTTGTGGATAGCAAGACAGTTAATGCATTGGCCACTCATTGGGTGCTGTTTAAGCTGCGGCTTTTTCTTGCAGCAATTTCATTTCATTTCTGTCAGTGCACTCCTGATTAAATGCAATTCACCCATCGCACACCAGGTAATGGCTGGTATACAAACACAACCAATAGACCCAAATCCCTGCTTCTTTCACTAGACCTATTGCCCTTTCTCTCAAATTACTGAGTCCATTCCTCGGATTCTGATGCTTGTCCACTTCCTTTTGAAAACCAGACAGACTTTTTTCTTTCTTTTCAGCAAAGACTAAATTCTGGCTCCAGCTCTACCATTCTTCCATTGACTCCACCTTAGAAAGTCACTTTATCACCTTCTGCACCAGCATCTCTCCATTAGGTCTCATTAGGATGCCAGTGACTTCCCCCAAAACTCACCTCATTTGCTCTATGGTTGGAACATCAATCCTAGGTCATTAAAATAGGCAGTCAGGGTTAAGAACAGACACCTGAGATTCCTAATCACCCCAGAGGTGGTTTAAATAAAAATTTCTACCTCTTTCTCCTATCTCCAGAGTCTGATTTAGGACACTGGATTAGAGACCACTAATTTCCATTTTAATGAAGGTAAAGCTAGTGGTCCAGGAAACAATTATTAAGGAACACTAGCTGAAAAGGAGGAGGAGTTGCACATATGGTCTCTCTGGTCTAACTCAGGACTGATGTTCTACAATTTGGAGTTGCTGCCCTTCAGGAAAGTATGATCCCAATGCTTTGTTCTTGTTTAGTCTTAAGAAAGATGGATGTTGTTTATATCAAAGGATCTGTCTTTTACTGACCTCCCTTCTCTCCCCCAAATTGGAAGCAGATGATCTGTATGTATGAGCTCAACCTCCTCCCCTGTTCCCACACTCCTCTTTGCTCTCAAGGTTTTGGAGCCAATACTATGGCAATAGGAATTAGGAAGCTCTGGACCTTATAGGACTCAGCATAAGTGGCTGCCTTTGTTCACCTTCATTCTGGACTAACCTTGCATCTCTAACTATTGGTCCTCCACCCTAATCGCACAAGACTCACCCCTTCACCTCAAGTCTTGATTCTGTAATTGGACTTCTATATTGCTACCTATGCCTGTCTTAAAAACTGAGCTGAAGGTCATGCCGTCTTGTTGTCTTCCCTATTTGTGCAGTATCTCACCCAGTCTAGAGAGTAACGCTCCCAGATTTGCCCTTGTGCTTCATTCATCTCTCTGATTTCTAACACATACTTCTTACACTTTCTGGAACCTTCCCAATACTGAATACCTGCCCAGATTACTTCTTCCTGCCCCCCAGTCCACATATTGCCAAGTGAACTTGACTTCTTCCCAGCTACCTACCTCAGTATTCATTTGTTCCAGGTCCTCACATCTCCCAATTCACTGTATTGCTGAATTTCACACTCACTACTTACCAAGCACTATTATCAATGTTAGGAGAGAATCAAGGACAAAGAAGACTGGAAAGCATTAGGACACTTGCAGTGGATAGTGAAAGAAAGAGAAAGGAATTTATGGGCACACACAAGCAAGCCTCCAAAAAGGAGAGGGTGGAGACAATTAGGGTGTATAATATGGAACTTCAACACTCACAGCCATCTGACTTTTATTTTTTGTCTCTCTTTTCTGAATGTTGCTGCCAGTGATCTGCTTCTCAATGATGTAACATCCACAAAAGCAGAACCAAGTTTGCACTCTCAGCTTTGTGAACAGGGAGGAAAAAAAAGTTATATATATAACTTCCCTCTCGTTCCAGGAAGAAAAATCTTCCATAATCTCCATGATTGGCCAGGACTGGGTCCTATGCCCATCACTGAGCTGTTCAATGAAGTGACAGCAAAAGAATATTAGGATTAACCTGCTTAGATCCACTGATGCTCTGCCATCACTATAATTCATAGCCCTCACCAGAACCTCCATGTTAGAGATAAGAAAGAGGCCCTCAAGTATAAAATGGATTTAGGTTTAGGTCAGACAAAATAATAAATACTCACTACAAGGAGAATAACTGTTGTTCAAATTTTTACAGGATTAATTCATCTCAAATGGTTAAATAAATAAAAATTATCAAGAAACATGAATGATCTGAATCATCTGAGATAATTTGAAACTGACAAAAATTGAGCAGAGTATTACTATTCTAAATAAATGCCTTGTATTCTGGGGAAATCAACAGCATTACTGCACAAATTTTCCCATCCGGCTCTAACCCAAGTCTTAAGACCATTTTCCTGGGAGCTACACTATGTTCAGACCAAGAATTAGAAAACATCTGTTTAATTATTTCAATCAATAACCTATCCATTTACAAGATGAGGGCACTGGATCAGATGATCTTGGCAGCTTCTCCCTTCTCATGATGATCATGATGCTGTGACTTCTTGACCCATCAGATAGGGTCTGCATTTCAGGTGCCTGCTCCAGGTCTTACTGATAATGGTGGTGGTGATCAGGTAGTTGTTGTTTGGTTCCTTAAAATTAATGCTAACTAAATTCCTTGACTTTTCATTTTATGTGCTGTAAATGAAGATGCCAGATAATGCAATTAGACTCTTTTCACCTTCTAACTGAGCACCCAGTACTGTGGCAGAGTGATTAAACCAAAGAGAACCTTTCAGGTTAATCCCTACTTTGTCATTTCAATTAAAATTCTGAGGCCAAAGTCACTGTTTCATCCACAGGCAAGCAGCTCCCAAATAGAACTCTTGTGACATTCTCTCACATTGATGGTGTAAATGGAGCCTTCACTTCTATGTCATTAAGAACTGCCCTTTGGCCCACATATTTATACCAACTGCTGGGCTATCTCTCACTCACATGAACTTTTCAAAGGAAATAAAATTAAATTACCTATTTTTAAGCCTATCCTTACAAATTAGCCACTTTTCAGATGCCAACAGTGGCATATACTGATGCCAAGTTAAGCTTACTGAGAAAGAATCAATTTTTTTCTCATCTTGAGTTTTTCTTGGGACAAAACAGCAGTTCAAACCTTTGGCAATATTAAAAGTTATTTTAATAAATAAATAACTAAAAGTTATTGACCAGAAAGTTCAGGCTAGAAAGAAGAAATAACTCCTATCCTGTTTCTGCATGGTTACCTCTTTATGCATGTCCTGGTCTACCAATAGGCATAAATTGATGTCCTCCTTTTTGCAAGATCACACCAAATGTAGAAACATATTCACTAAAAAGTAGAATTTCCCTGCTTCTGGCTTTCCCCATTTTGAAGAACAAAACCTTTTTTCACAAATAATTCAGGGACTCCTGAAGAATACTGTTATGGGCTTAGTCACCATGTGCCCACCATGTTGCTCCTCTCTTCTGCCTATATGGCTTCCCCTAACCCCAGTTTTAGCCTTGTCTGGCTTCCTGGTAGGCTTATATGTCTACTCTACGTCAATATGTGTTTCAACAATGTCATCCCAACTGAAACAAATATTTTTCCACCCCTACTAGGGCTTCTCTTTGCTAGAAAATGCCTCTGATCCCACATACATTCCAGTCTGTTATTATTTGCTCCATAAAAAATATTGTAGCCCTTTCTCTCAGGTATCAATAGTCAATGCATGAGGACTAGCTCAGCAATTCTTAGAATAACATGCACTGCACTGCATTTAAAATCCTTCTTCCTGTTTGACTTGCCTGATTTCCTTAAGATAAAGTTGTGATTCTTTCAATGATATAAACTATTTTCTAGGAATACCTAGTATTCTATTTATCTGTTCTTCAAGACATACCCAAGTTGAACCGAATTACAGGTGGGCAATCACAGGTGGAGAAAGCAATGTTCCTGATACATGACTACATCCCAAAGTTCCTAGAACTCACTGTCTCACAAAGAAAAGAAAAATCCCCTAAATAGTGATTCTAATTGTCAAATATTCATCAGACACACACACACACACACACACACACACACACACACACACACACACAGTAGCTTGTATGAGCAAGAAATGGGGACATAGCTTGGAACAAGATAATAAACCATGCCTTCACTCAACACACTGCGGTCTATTAGAAGAGACAAGACAGACTTACAAACCATCAATTGCAAGACTATAATAAGTGCTGTAAAAATTTGTGTTCTAGGTATAGTGGTGGACCCAAGTATGGAGATAAACTCCATTTGGTGGTGAGGAATTGTGGGGGAGGATTGTGAAGAAGTGTCACCTATAGTCTGAAGGACCATGGGGGTGATCAAGGGATGTAGGTGGGGTCACTGGCACAATGGGCAAAGGCAAGAAGGCAAAGTTCAACAAAGTTTGTTCAAAAGTAGGTAAGGAGTTACAGCTCAAAGATAGGGCATTAAAATGTGGAGTGGCCAAAGGTCAAGGTAGAGAGACCCTGGAGGTGGGGAAAGTTTGTGTGCCATGCTTTATCCTGTCCACAGCATAGAGCCACTGAAGAATTTTAGGAAGGAAGGAGTAAGCATAGCAGAAAGGTGGTGGCTAGCTTGGAGAGAAGGTTCCATGGAGCAAGAGTATGACAGGCAAGTGGACCTGTAACCAGATCACTAAGGTGCATAATATAGAAGTATGGATGAATCCAAAAACAAGCCCTTAGGCTCAGGGATTGACCTCTATAAGCTGGATTCCCAGTGTTATATTCTGTCACTTTGAGCTCAATATAGAGCCTATCTTTAATAGCCTTTCCTTGGTTATTAAGTAATGAGTATAAAATCGAGTCTCAGAAGAGTTTTTGCCAGAGCCTTTATAATAAAAATGACCAATGAACATGCACCATGACCCCTGCTTGCCTCACACCTATCTGGGAAACTAGGTGTTGAGAATGCTTGTATCCAACCACACTTGCCTTGTATACCTTTGCTTTCATCATTATGTTTCTCTCACTGTTGACCTCAGCCTACACAAGGAAGGAAGAATGTGGGTAGCAGATAGCATTGTTAGGTACATGATACTCACTGTCCCAGGAAGGGTTCTAGAATCCTCTTTCAGCTTATTTGCCAATCTCTGGGAGCCCACACGCCAGGTCATCATCCACAGCTCTACCTGCCAATCCCAGCAAGTAGCAACTGAAATGCAACCACTCTTAGCACAGGATAAAAACTGATCCAGTTTGTACATAATTTGGAAAAGCCAGAGCTTATAAACCAATCCAATATATAGGGTGGCATCAAAATTTATCAAATTCCTAGGACTCTAGTTGCAATTCACATGAGTCATAAAATCTTAGAATTTGATTTCTATCTAAAAGATCATCTGAACTGCTGCCTCTAAAACATGACTGTGTTTTAGAATCGTTGTGTAAAATACTATATAGATTCTTTCAGTATATTCTAATTTGGCCAATTTGAGATGGGGCCCAAATATTTGTGTTTTTAAAAACTCATTAGCTGAATCTTGATAGGTAATTAAGCTTGGGAACCTCTGGTTACCAGAACGATGCTTCAATTCCACCTCAAATACCCTTCCAGTTCTTTCATTGATCAGCACGTGTCAAAACACTTCCTGCCTCCAGGGTCCAATTTCTATTTAAACAACTTGGATTACTTTGACATGCTATTTTATATAACCAGAGTATGTCAGGGTCCTCCATCTCTTCTCAAGTAAAGAGGAGGCTCTATGAGAGTCTGCCACACTGAGCACAGTGTCCAGGGAAGATACTTAGTGATCTGAGTCTTCTACCTTCCATGCCTCCCCCAGAACATCACCAGGTAGCCCCACATCCTATTTGGAACTGCTTCGTTTGTGATTAACTCTCCAACTCTCTTCCCTGGAAGAAACTGACCCAAAAGTTTAAGTCATTCTTTTACTGATGATTCAGGCAACCACCAAAGCAACAGAGACCTAACAAGAACTTAACAATACCTCACACCTTTCAGAGAAATGCTGAAGGGCTTACGACCTGGCCTCCCTTGGTTGTGCATGTAAATGTTCTCTAGTTCCTATTTTTTTTTTTTTTTCTGATCAGTGACCGTCTTGCTTTTTCTGGTTCTCTGTCTTCCTCCTACAGCCACGCCTCTTCCCCTGAGTGTCACCACTTGCTTCCTGTGTGACATTCCACCCTTCTTTACTGAAGAAGGGAATGAAGACCTCCTCTCTGGAGGGTCAGGATTTCTCCACGTGCTGATGGAGGGTTCCCGCTGCCCTGGCTTGACAAGCTCAGAAAAGAGCTTGGACCCTGAGAATGGGAGAAAGAAGGAGGGTCCTCCCATTGCACCTCATTGTCCCCTCCAGCAAGCCTTGTGACCTGTGTCCAGCAAAATTTCCTCACATAATATACACCTTGTCTTCACAAAAATTCATTTTTTCCCTAAAACAATAGAGTCTAGTCTCCTGAATCTCCCATTAACACGACCTTGACTAACCCCCAGAGTGAACACAACATCATGAGCATCATTGAATTGAGGAACATTTTAGCATCTTTGCTGTGCCTTTTAGTTTGCAAGAGCCACCACACTGCCTGAGCTCTGAATGGGCTGAACTGTAAGTGGCACTATTCCCAGAGATATTTTTTTTCTGGCACCCAAATTACTCTCCTGATAGAAAGTAGTGATGTTTCAGTTCACTCACACCTGTGTTAACCTGAAATAGTTCTCCCAGTATTGGCTGTTCTTTGTTTAATCAGGAGATCCATAAAGTACCATCCATCATAGAGATACAAATAGTTTATCAATGTCATGTTCCTTTGAGGAAATGGTGTAACAATGGGCAGCTGCACACCTTCCCCTGGCACAATTGCCATTCTGAGAGACAGAATACAAAACTGAACGGATGATTATTCCAATGCCCCAATTGCTCATACTCTACCCTAAGCAGCATTAGGCTTCATTTTTTAGATCCATATGCTTTGGAGACTTTTTCCTTTGCACCAAGAGCTTCTTGAGAGCAGGGATAGTCTTTTTCATAATAGTGTGCCCTGGGTCAGAGAGAGTCCAACACAAATGAGGAGCTCAGGGGGTGCTGAGTGGAATGAAATGAATAAAAGCAAGCATGACTAGATGGATGGATGCCATGAGCCCAGACCCCGGGGCGGGGGGGGGGGGGGGGAATCCAGCAGGACATGCATCCTGTATGCTTATTCTGCAGGTTCTGAAAATGTGATTGTCCAGCTAGGATTAGAGATGAAGCATGGCCCCTGGTTCTTAGGAGATGTGATTGCCTTGTTCTGTTGATTTTAGCTACAGCCCAAGCGGAGAAAAAGCAGATCCTGTTCATAAACATGATTATGCCAGATGGGAAACTGATTAAACAGGCCAGCTAACAATATCTGTTCATCTTAATTAGGGCATAGCTTGAAGATGACTGCCTGAAATCCAATCTGATCACAACCAGAAGCAATGGAAATTGCCAAATGTACTGATTCCTCCCTAAGAACATGAGTCTGGGATGGCTGCAATTTCTCTTAAAAACACATTTCAGAGGAAAATTGATCTCATTTGTTAAGGCATCATTTCAGGAAGGTCCAAATTACAGGAGATAAATATGGAAAGTGACAAAATCAACCAAAAGTTGATAATAAACAAAGCAGCTATATTGTCTACCCTTCATTGCTAAAGGCTAAAGGCTCCATTGCTAAAGGCTTGGAATTTTTTTAAGGAAAATGAGAGCACACATAACTATCATGCTTTATTTCTCCCTCCTGGGGTGCCAAACTTTGTGATTTTTCTAAAATAAACAATAGATTTTATTCTTTGGTCCTGATCAAATTCTGCCACTTACTAACCGTGTGAGACCAAGGGCAAAACAATTAATCACTTTGAAATTCAATTTCCCTATGTGCAAAAGAAAGAAAGTAAATTCACAACCTGCCTAACCTCATGGATGAGGGGGAAAAAATATGCCTGTTAAAGAGATATGCAAATCATTAATGCCAGACATCCTAGGAGACCATCTACATGCAACCACTTTTTAATCTGGTTGAGATAGGTGCTATTGCCCAGGAGGGTTCTGCAGCACTTAAAAGTTAAATAACTTCCCCAGTCACATGGCCAGCAAGCAGAAAATCTGATTTGAAAAATAGGACACTTTGCCCCAGAGCTCTTTGCGATACTGCCTTACAAAGTTGGTTTTCAAGAAGCATTCGTTGGGTGGATAGAAGAAGAAGAGAGAAGAAAGGATGGAGGGCTTAGCTGAGGGGCCCTTTTTAACATCAATGAAGCGATTATCTACTTTTTCTGATTCAGGCTTATCAAAAAGCCTTTGAATTATAATTTGACTTTCTCTGTAGATGAGCCTATGGGGAGAAGAAACTATGTAATCAGGTCAATTCAGATGATGTATTCCACCTGAAATAAGTACATGGGTTGTAAATTAACCAATTCACCTTAATGTTTGTTTATTCATTAATCTCTACACTTGATTTGTGTGCATCAGTCCATGAGGGATGGCCCACATAATTGGGATGACAAGCTACCTTTAAGAGCTTACTAGAGCAGACAGTGGGCCACAGTAAATCTACGTGGGTAATGCCTACCTTCAGGGTCTCCTGTAGAAGAGCATTTGCTAGAGAACTGATGTAAACTGACTCTGTTTGGATCAAATATTAAAGGATGAGCTCCCAATTTAGAGAAATTTTATCATCTATTCTAGTATCCTCGGTATTTAATTCAGTATTCTTTAAGACATGATTATGATTAAAAAGGGCACTGGCAATGGAAAAAATCAAAGCCATTTGGCTCTAGGCACATTTTAAGAATTGCTGTCAGACTGCCTTACTGGAAAAGACTCACTGAGGAAAGACAGGCTTTCCTTCTACTCCCTGTAGGGCCAGTAGCCCATTTCTGTACTTTCTAAATCTCTGCTGCAAAGAAAAGTAGGTCTGATAGATTCTCTGTGCAGAAAGAGATATGTAATCAAATAACATACTATAGAATATGCTATTATCCTTATCCATGAGGAATACATTCCAAGACCCCAGTGGAACAACTAATAGTGCTAAACCCTATGTAGAAAGTGTTTTTCCTACACCTATAAACCTAGGATAAAACTGAATTTATAAGTTAGGCACAGTAACAATAATTAATAATAAAAAGAACAATTAGAACACATTGTGATAAAATTTACATGAATGTGGCCTCTCTATCTCAAAATATATTATCACACTATTCTCAGCCCTCTTCTGGCATTGGTGTGAGATGATACAGTGCCGACATGATGAGATGAAGTGAGGTGAATGGTGTGGCTTTATGACACAGCATTTGGCCACTATTTTCCTTCTGACAATACATCAGAAGGAAAACCTTCAATCCATGTAGATGCCAATTTACTGCAGGTAACGGAAAGCTCAGAAAGCAAAACCATGGATGAGCAGGGGCAGGGCAGGGCATTGTACTGGAAAGTTGTTACATCCTGTTTTTAAAAAATTACTCAAATACAACTCAATGCTTCCCAAATTTCTCCCCACATAACCCTCATTAACATCCACTGGGATAGTAATTCCGGGCCTAATTCAGTTCAGCCACCAGATGAACACTAGTTGAGGATATACTTCATACAAGAGACTATCAGAAACGAATCTGGGAGAAGGCAAGTATTATGTTGAATGCCCAATATTTGTAAGTTGCTTCAATCTTATATCAAATTTGATCTTCAACAAATTTGAAAGAGACATTAATCTCATTTAACAATGAGGAAACTGAAACGCAAAGAAGTCAAGTCCTTTGCTCAATGTCATCCATAGTTTTAGACCATGTTTGTGTTCACTACAGATTTCATAATCATGTTTAACATGGACTTTTCATAAGTAACTTACAATATTGTGTAGAGTATAAGATTTCTGTGTGGCTTTATCACAAGAGAGAAGACCCAGTGTTTTCGGAGAGGGAAGGAAAGTGTGCTCTTGGGCATTCAGAGGAACTTAATGTTGCTTCCATCTGGGAAGATTCAGGAAAAGGTTTTATTTATGGTGTGACATCTGAGCAGAACCTTGATGGAAAGGAAAAATAATTCCATGTGGCAAGATAGGGAAACAAATTTAAAAAAATTTAACCTGTATAAAGAGAGAAAACTATCAAAGACCTATATGAGGGTAAATGTCTTCCCCTTTATAAAGTAATCTAATTATTGAGTACTTGATATGTTTGAGATGACAAGATACAGACAGTTAATATAGCACAAACATAGCATGGTGACCTTCCCTGATGACCTTCCCTGAACACAGCCTCCAGAAGCACAGGAGGTCTAGGTTGTTTTCACATGGAGCAAAGCTTCCTGAAAGATGTAAAATTTAGGCTGGAGATGGATTTGCATAGGAAAATAAAAATCTAACATATCAATTCATAGTCAAAGCAATAGAGAAAGATAAAACATTTAGATTGACCAGAGCAGTCTGAGATTTGGAAGAAATGTACAAAGTACAAAGGGTTCTGAATCCACCATTATTTTTAACTAAAATAATTCTCCTTTACCTGTGTTTCATTTTGCAGCTCTGTTTAATACTTTGTTTAATTAAAAAGAATTGCTTTACATAACAAATAACTTGAAGCTGTAGCAGACAGGAGTTGTAAATGTTCACAAGATTGGAAAGGAAGTACACCATCAATTATTTAATAGCCTTAAATATTGTGCTGTGAATTCTTGGTTAATTTAGTAGGCAATGAGAAGGATTTTGTAGAGAATTCCTGTCTGTTCTTCTTTGTTAGATAACAGGTACTCTCATGACCATGTCACCTCCCACCATTATTGTTATAGCAAAGAAAAAGAGAACCAATGTTAGAAATTAGGAAGAATGTTTGCCTAACTTAGTGATCATCCCAGGAAAACACTATGATAGAAAGTTTAACCTCCTTCATGTCCTTCCTCTGTCTTCAAGTCTTTGGGTTAAATACAGAATTGGCATCTCTAAAAAGAAAAGAAACTATACAACCTAAGTTCAAATTTTTCTCTCAGGAAAAGTGTTTGCTAGAGAAATCAAAGATATTATTCCATTTTAGGTGTCATTTAGGGCATGAACTCCTGATTAATGGGAATTTTATTTTATCTATTCTACTATCTCCTAATTCAGTTTTGATAAATTATCATAATTGAAAGGGCATCAGCAATGGAAAAACCCAATGCCACTTGGCTATAAACACATTTTTAAAATTGCTATGAAATGACTGAGACATTGTAAATAGGAATATAAATTACTATTTCAGTTGCAAACATGCTCTTTCTGGGGCATGAAAAAAAATGCCATAATGAGTAGCAACAGAAGATCCCAGCAGGGTTCCAAAATGCTAAAATTTCAAGGCCAGTGCCAGTATTCATAAAGTCACCCATATGAGAAAAATCTCTCTTCTCTTTTGAAAGATCATATTCAAAGTTTAATAAAGAGCCAGAATCAGAGAACAAATTAACATGTTTTCAGTCTTAAAAAACATGAATTTTCAAATAAAGTGAACTATATGAACTCAAACATGAATTTTCAAGTGAAGTGAATATCTCTCTAGTAGAGTTTTGCAATTAAACATAGGCATTCTACAGAAGGAAGTATGATATAGCTTGGCTGTACCACTTTCTAGCTATATAGGGTGTCCCCCAAAAGCTCATGTGTGAGATAATGCAGGAATGTTCAGGGGTGAAATGGCTGGGTTAGGAGAGTTATAACCTAATCAGTGGATTAATCCACCTATATGTAGTAACCAGGTGGTAGGTGAGCAAGTGTGGTATGGCTGGAGGATGTGGATTACTAGGGGCATGACTTTGGGGGTTATATTTTGTCACTGGTGAGCAGTCTCTCTACTTCCTAGCAAACATGTCCTGAGTTGATTTCCTTCACCACACCCTTCTGCCATGATGTTCTGCCTCACCTCAGGCCCAGAGCTACGGAGTCAGTTGACCATGGTCTGAACCTCTGAAACCATGAGCCAAAATAAACTTTTCCTCCTATAAGTTATTTGTGTCTTTGGTCATTGCAGTGAAAACCCTAACTAAAAACCAGGTGTCCTGGCTGTTTGCATGGTATCTCTCTGACTCATACCCACCCTTCCATACTCTGCTTCCCTGGATGGGTCTATGCAAACTTCACTTCTCCCTCCCCCGTGTCGGCTAACTTCCTGGTCAATTCTATGATAGGCTGTGGGCTCTGGTCAAGGGGCTGATGCAACCTCCCCTCCGAGTATTGTTTTTTCTCTTTCTGCCCCTCCAGCCCTCTAACTCCTTCATTACTACTGTCCCAACACCTGATGGATTCAGTGGCTATTTACCCTGAGCTGTGGTTTCCTCATTTCTAAAATTGGGCTAATAATATTGGAGAGTAAGAGAGTGTGAATTTAAGACTTTTAGAAAGCCTGTGCAATAAAAAGATGACAGTGGTTCCACATGTAATTCAAATTTTTAAAATAACAATAATTTGTATGTAAAAATTCATTAAATTTTGATTTTTAGCATAATGACTACTTAGATGCTAATTTTAATATAAAAATTTCATGTTGGTGGCCCTGCTTTGCTGCCATCTTAATTACTTACATTCTCCACCTATTTTCAGTCTACCACTTACAGCACCTGCCTTCTAGGGTTGTTTGGGGGATTGGCAATTATTATGTAAAGTAACTAGCCCAGTGCCCCATCCTCATAGGTACTAAATATGTGGCAGCTAGCATAATCTCCATCATAGATGATTTCAACAGCTAGCCATCTTTTGACTGATACTTCCTGCACTTTCCAATGTCACTATGATGTCTCAGATTATGCCATTCCCTCATCCACCTCCTCACAGCTGAGGGTGAAGATCTTGGTTAGCCTCAAGTGGAAACCACACAGATAATAGCAGCTGAAATCTCTCTTGATCCATTTGAATATGTTACAAGCCATAACGAGAAATTTGACACTCTCCCTAATAAAATGTACATAGCCTAGTTAAACTTAAGGGGAAATAAACTTAACATTTATTGTTGCTTATTATAGATTAGGCGGTCTTCTAGGCAGCTTCGTCTGAATATCTCATTTGGTCTTGTTAAACTCACTAGTTAGAAGATAATTTGCATTATTAATTGGATGAACATAAACAAAGACAATGGGAACTGTATTTTAATTAACAAGTCAGTCTTATATTAGGAAGATACTCATCCATGTAACAAAGATTTATTTCTTGCTTACCGAGTGCCAGAAATCGTACTAGAACAGAAATGAAAATAAAAGCCTACCATGCAACCAACTGCCTCCTTTACCAGCTGCCCAAGTAGTGGCTTCCAAGTGTTCACTGTTGACTTGAGCCAAGGCTGAGAGGTGCACCTCCCCCCAGGGCAGCCAGGCAATGAGTGGCACATGGGTACAAAAACCCCAGTCCCTTGCCTCAAGGTGGGAAAATTCTGTGGTGCTATTCACATTTCAGAGCTCCACAGGGAATCAGAGTGAGAATAGAGCCAAAGCAGCACATCTCTGCTTAACGTCTTCCCATTTGCTTCCCTCTCTTCCTTACAGGTACTACTAGGAGCACCCCTTCAATTAGCCACTCTTGTTGAATGTCTATTCCAGCTATGCTTTGAAGGAGACTGACCTTATCCTGTCTTCTGGAGCTTTTGGCCTAGTACAGAACCATACCCATAAACACACCAACAACAAACATATCAATCATAACATCATAAGTGCTACAGTACGAGAAACAATGGATGTGCACAGAGATGAAGAAATACGGCAGAACTCCAAAGGTAAATGGATAAAAGCAAGATATAAAAAAAAAAACCTACAATTCACCTAGAATTTAAGTACCATAAGGCATGTGTGCTAAAGCAGAGGTCAGAAAACTTTTTCTTAGAGTATAAGTAGTAAGTATTATAGGCTGTTCAGAACTGGAGGAGAAATTGTGTACATGATTTAGGTGTTTATATAACCATATCAAAAATGACCACAAGCAGCTGACCAGATATGACGTGTGGGTGTATCTAGAACAGTGCCTTTCAAGCATTAATACCCATAGTAACCACCACATGCTATTAGGAAAATGTAGATTCTGGTTCAGTAGGTCTAGGGTGGGGCCTGGGAATCCGCATCTCTATTCAGTTCCTAGTGATGCTGGTGTTGCTGGACCACTATCATAGTTCAAGTAGCAAGGGTCTAGGGAGACTAGCATACTAAGAGGAGAAATTCTAAGAGGAAAACAACTGGGTAATGCTGCAGGAGCTGAAAGCAGAGGAAGCAATAGCAAGGGCTGGAGGCTGAGATCAGAGGAAGTGCCTGATAATTTAATTAATAGACATTTATTGACTGTCAACTCAATGCAAGTCATTGCTCTAGGTGGTTCAAGGAAAGAGACAAAGTGTTCATAACTTGAGTACACATTGTTAAAGTATCAGCCAGAAGTGAGGGCAGCAGAGAAAGAAGACCTGTATAGTCGATTGTGGCGGAGAGCCAAGAGTCCAGCAGAAATATCCTGGATCAAGAGCTCAGATACACATGGCTAGAGGAGCTCAGAAATAAATGCTTCAAAGACAAACAGATAAGCACACTGGGATTTGAATTCCAGCTTCAACCGTTTACCAGCTCTTTGGCCTAATATATGACATCTAACTACTCCGAGCCTTGGATGTCCAACCTGAGCATGCAGATTATACCTACCTCAGAGGCAGTGTGAGGAGTAACAGCTGGCCCTTAACAGCTGAGTGAAGGTGAACTTGCCCTTCCACTTCCTTTGGTAAAGACCTTGGCATAGTCACCTGTTTGCAAAATGTGAAAAGATGAAGCTGGTGGTTTTAAGAGAGAATTTACAATCCATATAAATGTACAAACTTTCTCTGGAAAGATCCTTGGTAAGTTAATAACACTGATGACATCCAGATGGAGCACTGAATAGGTAGGGGACAGGGATAGGAGGAAAATTTTTGCATAGGTTAATTCTTTTCCATATTAGCATGCTACTTATTTTCAAATGGAATTACACTCATGCATACACAGTTGCACATGAACACACAGATACAACTGAATTACTGAGTGGATTAGTGACACAGATTTACAACAATGGTCTTTTGGAAACAGGCATGAGTGAGGGCCAACTTCAGCAAGAGAATGAGTTTCTGTCTGGAAAACCAGAAAAGTGTGCTAGTTTTCAAAAAACTTCTTTGATTTTTATTTCTAAATATCATCATACCTAACAAAATTCATTAGGATTGATAGTTCTGGAAAGCTATGGAAGATATAGTTGGTTCATTCAGCATCATTCCAGTATCTTCCTTAATTTTCTACTTAAAAATTAATTTTCTAGCTGCCTTTATAGGTAAAAGTAGCTATATGACAGAGAATAGTCCTTGAGAAAGAAGTAAAAAGCTGTTGGTGCCACCACTTAGCCCTCCTTGTGTCTTTCATGTTGATGTCCAGAGTTCTGAGATCTGTTTTGTGACCATGAAGATGAAAGTCACATGCCCAGGACAGTGGAGCAGAAAGATGGAAAGTGTTTGTGCTTCAACAGTATCTATGAGCTGCCACGTCAGATGGACCTCTGTACTTCTTGTTCCATGAGAAAAACAAATTCTCTATTGGCTTAAGCCATTCTATTATATTTTCTAAATAATGTAAAATGAACAATTCATATAAGATGAACTGTTAGTGATATAAATAAGAGTCAAGTTAGGAACAGGTGTTTCAGAGAAGCAGGATGCCTGCAAGCGATATGGAAGATAAGGAAGCAATCCATTTCAGAAGGATGATCTCAGACTAGCTGCAGTTGAAATAATCCCTTAGTGTTTCTTCTTCTCTTTCTGTGATATATGAACACAGCCCAAAAACCAAATAAGTGCATTTTATCAGCTCTCTCTGGCAATTTTAAAATTAGACTCCCTGCATTATTTTTCATATTATTTGTTTCAATAAAGTCATATATTATAAAACTCTGGAGAAGATCACAGAATAAAGGGAAACTTACCAATTAAACTTTGGGAAGAACTAAAAGAGATAAGTTCCCAGCTCTCCTGAAGGTGAAGACTGAAGACAAGCCTTCTACATCATTGATGCAGCTCTAACCACCTTCCATTTCTTTGTATCTCAATTCAGGATTTCAAGTTGTTAGAAGAATGAATGTAATTAACTCAATTTGTGTCATATATTCCTCTTCTCAGAACAAATTGCTATGCACAGGGGACAGGGTAGATCATACAAACATGGCATTTGGGAAATTACACAAAAGTGAGCAACATCCCAGTTTGTGTCTCCTACTTTACATCTCTTCCTGGGATGTATACTCACAAACATACAAAAATATGTCTAATACATATATCCTTTCCCGCATATATCCATAAACACCTCCTTCCAAATAAAAGCAATTATTCCATATATAATAACTAACACTCTCACCATCTTCTTCAATAGGAAGCAATCCAAATTCATTTCCAGCTGAAACCAGGTTCTCCAGCTAATATTAATTTGTATTAAGATTTGTAGTAATTCCATCTCGATATTCTGTAATAACACAGCCTATAAAGGGGAGGAAAGTTAGAGAACTCAGTATTAATAAACAGACATGGTATAGATACAAAAAGTGAAGAAATGCAAGTCAAAGTTTTTCATTTATTGCTGAAATCTGTCTTGAGGTTTGTATTCATCTATTGTGGGTTACTATAACAAAATGTCATAAACTGAATGGCTTATAAACAACAGAAATTTATTTCTCATAGTTCTGGAAGCTGAAAAGTCCAAGATCAAGGTGCCATCAGATTTGGTATCTGGTGAGGACCTGCTTGTGGCTCATACATGGCCCTCTGACTGGGCCCTCACATGGTGGAAGGAAAGAGCTAGCTCTCTGGGGTCTCTTATTATAACATATACCATTCATGAAGGCTCCATCCTTGTGACCTAAGTATCTTCCAAGGGCTCTAGTACCATCACGTTGAACAGGTTTCAAAATATGAATTTGAGGAGTGCACAAGTGTTCAGACCATAGCAAGGTTTTGTTAGTATTTCTGACCTCCACATTATTCCTGCCTTTAATAACTCAGCTAGTCAGTATTCTTTGCCCTTTGAAATTACCCAATATTTTATTCCTGATCAGTCTAGGCTTTTATGGTCTCAACTGGTATTGTGTATAATAGTAGTTCCTTTAGGAATCTCTAAGCCATGGAGTTCTAGATGGTTACCATAAATATAATTCAGCTCTACTAGCCTGTGATCTTTGCACAAGTTTCCAATGCTTAAGAAAGAGAATATTTTGAAATGAGGTATCTCTGCCCCTTGGAGAAATTGACCAGAGACCCAGGAAAAAAAATACTCACCCATGGAATGGTTATATGCAGGGTAATCACCCCAGATGTTTCTACCCAAATAGATTTTCTATCAGCAGCTATTTCCAAAATTGTATAAGTAGAATATGAATTTTTATATAATCAAATTTTATGTCAGTACTAATTTTATTCTTGCATACATTTTTAAAACACTAATGGAATATTCTGATTGCTATTTTAATTTAATTTTTCCTTCAGTCTTTCCTAACCACATATTTCTACATAGCTTATTTTATTGTCTCAGAGGTAAATCTAGGAGGTAATAACTCAATCTAAACAAATAGAGTGATTCCTTTTGCTATCAGTTCTGAACTATAATTGAAAGAACAGGGGCTGGGAAATTAGTTTGATCTGGATTTTATTTCTGCTACTTATTTGCTATCTGACCTTGGGCAATTCATTAATTGTTCTCAGTCTAATTTTGTTCATCTATAAAATAATTATCATAATGCCTAATTCATATGCAATTTGGAAATATATAATTTAATGTTGTAAATAAAATTTCTGCTTATAGTTTCTGGAAAATAATAGATACCCAGCAAGTGATAACCATGATAATCAAAGTTTATTCTTCACATGAACCAGGATAAAATTTATCAGGAAATACAGCATGCCAAAGTATCCAAAAATTCATAACCATGAGTTCTAGGTGTCCTTTTATACAGAGCTGAAAATGTCCACCGTTATGTCATCCACTGCTGGCAGCACAGTTCTTCCTGAGCCCTTCCTCAGCCCTTCAGCTAGCCTGGACCACAGACAACTGGGCCTCTTCTGGCTCTTTTTGACAGGTTCTTCTCACTAGAGTATTATGAGTAGAAGACAGGGCAGTTTCAGGCAAACAAGATGGAGCATCGTCAGCTCAGTCTCACCTCAAACCTCTTCTTGATTTGGTCCAACACCACTATCCTCCCATCCTCCATCACTCTTGTCATTCCAAAAATGTAACCATCCTACTATTTCCTTCTTCTTTTTTTCTCCATAAGAGCTCATAAACTGTACATTTTCCCTTAAATTTTCTCAACTCATTTTATTTCTCCTAAGTTACCCTGATAAGTTTCCTTTCTCAAACACAACAGATCTTCTCATGAATACTGCCCACTACACATGTGTGTGTCTGTGTCTGTGTATGTGTGTGTGTGTGTTTATCTTTTGTGGGGCAGGTGGGTGTTAATCATAATATATGTCCTTCAATTTTACACACAAAATATTATTTCCATAAAACTATCACAATTATCTGTAAAGGAGGAACTTCTACAGTTAAGTGTCTGATAATTTTCAACAATATATTATTCAAGAAAATCCAGCAAAAAAAAAAATTAGGTCAAAAGCTGAGAGTGAATTTATCCAAATGGCAGAATAGGAGATTTTGTCACTTGTCACCTTACATAAACATCAATTTGAGCATCATTCATGTGTGAAAATACCTTCATAATAGCTAAAGAATCCAGGTAAGAGATTATAGCATTTTGGCAGAGCATAAAAATAAGAAAAGGTGCACAGAGGAGGGTAGGTAGGACACTTTTCTATTACCTGCATCACCACTCCCTAAGCCTGGGTGGTGTGGCACAGTCTGCAACCCACAAAGTCACATGGGCAGGACAGTCTGAGTCCTTGGGGGCCCGACTCTGGCCACAGAGTGCACAAGGTCCCAGATTTGGAGATTTAGGACATAATGTCTGCCCTGCTGGGTTTCAGTCTTGCTTTGGATTGATTATTCCTTTCTACCTACCTATTTCTCCCTTTGAAATAGGAGTGTTTGTTTTGTGACTGTACTGCCACTTTATCTTGGAAGTATGTCATCTGTTTTTGTTTTTGTTTTTTTTAATAGGCTCACAGTTAGGAGTTTGCCTTGAGTCTTGGATGAGACCTGGGGCTTTGGATTACTGAATTAAAGTTAAAACTTTGGAACTATTATGGATGAGACTTTTAGGATTATATTTTGTGTTACTTAAAAGACATGAACTTTGGGAATCAGGGGAGAAATACTGTGGTTGGATATAGTGGGTGTTTCCTCCCAGGGCTCATGTATTAAAATTTAAGCCCAATATGATACATGGATGTGGTAAGATACTTCATTTGACTATGTGTTTATATGTGGAGTTTGGGGGAGGGAATTAGGATTAGATAAGGTCATTATGGTAAAACCCTCATGATGGAATCCTGATGGATTCAATAGAAGAAGGGGAGAGACCAGAAAAATATATATACATGAAGAAACACACTTGCTGTGATACTAAGCTGCCTCCTGATTCTGCCAGTAAGATGCCCGCCCTTAAACCTGCAGAACTATGAGTTAAATTAACCACTTTTCTATATAAAGTTACCCAGCTTGAACATTTCATTATAGTAATGAAAATCAGTCTGATACAATGGTCAATTGATCTTCAATAAATGTATCAAGAAGACCAAATAAGTAAAGAACACTCTCAAAAATCAATGGTGGTAGGAAAATTGACTATTCACATGCAGATGAGTGAAAATGGAACCTTATCTTACATAATATATAAAAAAACAACTTAAAATGGATTAAAGCCTTAAATGTAAGACTTTAATTGCAAAAATATTAGAAGAAAATGGAGAAAAACCTTCTAGGTATTGCTTGAAACAGTGATTTCTTGGGGTATGACCCCAAACACTTACACAACAAAAGCAAAAAACAGATGTGTTTGTACCAAACAAAAGCTTCTGCACAGCAAAGGAAACAATCAACAGGGTGAGAAGACAACCTTTACTACAGAATGGGAGAAAACATTTGCAAAACATACTTGTGGTGAACATTTAATATCCAAAACATATAAATAACTCAATAGCAAGAAAACAACCCAATTAAAACATGGGCAAAATACTTAAGCAGACATTTATCAAAACTCCAATAGGTGGGGCTAGGGTTGTGGCTCAGTGGTAGAGCTCTTGCCTGGCATGTGTGAGGCACTGGGTTCGATCCTTAGCACCACATAAAAATAAATAAATAAATAAATAAATGTATTTTTAAAAATCCAATAGGTATATGGAAAAATTTCTATACCTTATGAGTCATCATGGAAATGCAGATCAAAACAACAATAAGACTTCATTTCACACCTATTCGATGGCTATTTATCAAAAAAACAAAGATGATAAATGTTGGCAAAGGCAGGATGAAAAGGGAAAACTTGTGCACTATTGGTTAGGAATGTAAAACAGCACAGCAATTATGGAAAACAGTATGAAGTTTTCTCAAAAAGTTAAAAATAGAACTACCATATATTACTGCTCTGGGAATATATCCAAAGAAACAAAATCAACATCTCTATGAGATATCTGCACTCCCATATTCATGCCAGCATCAATTACAACAGTCAAGAAACAGGCTAAGTGTCCATGAATGGATGAATGGATAAGAAACTGTGGTATGTATCCACAATGTAATATTGTTCATCCTTAAAAAAGAAGGAATTCCTGTCATTCACAACCATGTGGGTAGTGTTGGAGGACATTATGTTACATGAAATAAGCCAGACAGAAAGACAACTGCTATCCAGCCTATTTTAAACCTAGAATCTACATCCAAACTCATAGAATCAGAGTAGAATGGTGTTTTCTGGGGCTGGAAGAGGGAAGGGGTGGGCAGATTTTAGTCAAATAATACAAAGGTTCAGCTACATGGAATGAATAAGTTCTGGAGACTCAGTGCACAGCACAATATCGTTAGAAACACTGTATCGTATACTCAAAATTTGCTAAGAGAATAGATTTGTTATCACCACATACAAAAGAAAAGGTAATGATATGAGGTATTTTAATTAGCTTAACAGTGGTAATACTTTCCCCAAATGTATATGTATATCAAAACATCCTATACCTTAACATATACACTTTTTGGTTATCAAGTTTACCTCCCCTGGGAAGGGGAGAAAGTGAATCGGAAAAAAAGATATTTGCTGAATTTGACTTCAATCTATTTTTCTGATGACCAAACACAATCCAGGCAACTTTAAACCATGAATATTATTTCTTAGCTTTATGAAAAGTAAAGAGAATCATATGCGATACAAAGGTGAAAGGCAAAGCTTCCAGTCTCAGACATTTCTCTGAATTTCACTCTAATCCCCCGCCAACTCGTGCACCGCGAAACTCACCTCCCCTGATCTGAAATGATTTATCAGCCCTTTAGAAATTACCTTAGATGCCACCACCTCCAGGAAGGCTCCTTTCTTGAATTTCATTTGCTTAATGCCTAAGAAGAAATTAGGCATCCTTCCATTATACCCTCATAAAACAATTTATCTTCCTATCAGTTATCACACTGCTTTGCAATTGTCCATCTGTCAGGATCTCCCCTGTTAAACTGTGAAAAAAATTCAAGGCCATGCCAGATAGTTCAGTGGAGGGAATTTAAAGTGGGGAATCAGTTTCAAAGTTGTTGGAAAAGCTGAATGAGCAAACGGGAAGAGGAGAGGCAAAGCAGATATTAGCATCTGCAGTAAACCACAACCATCCCTGTGGTGGGAAACTGAAAAGGAGGTGGTCCTGCCAGAGCCCAGGAGCAGGGGGAACAGGATTCTCCACTCAAAGCAGGGGACAGGCTAGAGAAATAGTCTGTTTTCTTCCTTTCTATTACCCTCCAATCACCACCAATGGGTCCCCAAGGCCAAATCCGACCAAAACACAGGTGACAAACAAGTCTGGGAAATAGTATTTACAGGCATCATCTCTGACATCAATGAACAGAGGCTGTCCATTCTCTCATACAGCAGCATACCCATGCCTTTCTACAGACTCCCTCATTATCTTTCCAAAAAGGGGAGCCACATATCCCCATCTCCAGGTATTAGGAAGACAGGTGACTGAAAACCAAGGAAGCCTTATCCAACAGATTAGCACCTGGAAGATGGGAGGCTATTATGTTAAAACCTCCCCCAGCCATAATTAATGACATCCTTAAGAAAAATTATTGTTTCAAGATCAAGTCACAGCCTCCCAGGTGGCCTGGGCCCTTCATATCACTGAAACTATGTCACAACCCCCCATTACCCTGGCAATCACAAAGAAAGTTTTCTTAGAAATATTCAAAGGATAATAGACAAATTAAGGGAACAGGAAATTGAGGCAAAAACAGGATATGTTACATTACTCAGCAAAAAGCCTGTTATCTGTAGGAGAAATGTAAATACAAACACAAGTTACTGATCAGCCTCACTAAATTGTTGAGGTTGGCTTTGAACTTGTGATCCTCCTGCCTCAGCCTCCCGAGTCACTGGAATTACAGGCATGCACCACCGCGCCCACCCGACATGGGCCAAAGTGACTCAGAGTTGTCATGCATAATGTGGATTTAGATGTCTGATGTCATCCTGCTGTCAGGTAGATCTGGGAGGGACTCTGGAAGCTTCCCTGGGACCCCAATAATACTGGAAAGAAGAAGGTGCCCACTGTCCATCTCTCCGAGAAGACCCACTCTCTCCCTTGAGAGTGTCTATCCTCTTTTCCCTTCTAATAAACTCATGATTGCCCCTCTGAGCAACACGTCTGACATTGTTCTGGTGTGATTGCAAGACCTGGTGAAGAGAGGACCTCTGCGGATTCTCAGCTGTGCAGCAGCTCTCTGTCCTGTAACACTGGCAGTGTTACGTCCTCTTTTACTCCTGTCACCTGATATTCTGTAGCCTAAACACTGAACTGCAAAGTGCAGCACCAACATTTCTTATAAAAATAGTAGTAGAAAAGGAAAGGAAGAAAATGAAATAATAGATATTTCTATGAGTGAGTGAGAGGAGGAGGGAGGTGTGTGTGTGTGTGTGTGTGTGTGTGTGTGTGTGTGTGTGCGAGTGAAAGGCGGGGGAGAGAGGGAGAGAGATACAAGTAAGGTTCTTTTTCTTGTGGGTAACAAAACTTCATTCCTGGGAGACCTGAGTTCTTGGTGGTCTTGCATTTATAAGGCTGCTCTAGACTTCTATCAATTTTGCCATTGAATGTGGTAATATTAGAAACACCTTAGTGACTCTCCTCAGTCCAATACAGTCCTCCCTGCCCGCATTGAACTCATTTTTTTCCTGGTAAAATATGGAGTCTCGTTTCAGCTGCTGATTCAATGGCACAGAGATCCTAAAATATCCCTATTGCATTCTCAATAGTTCAATAAAACTATTACTGAATCCTTGGTAAAAGCATCCCTCCTTTGGGAATTGAGACCTCTAAACCACAGTTACTGATAGAGGCTGGAAAAAGTTTTGTAAGTGGGTTATTAAAGTTAATAGTGAGAATTACTCCCACTTCCACTCTTTATTCCAAGACCTATGTATTCTGGTAAGGAGGAAAGAACACCATTTATTCATTGCAGTTAAATCATATGCTTTATCTGTAAGACAACAGAGTTATTTGGTAAGACATTGAAATCTGTGCTGAATCTGATGTCAACTGCTCCTATCATAAAAATGAATCCTGTGGATAGTGGCAAAGTTAAATGGGATACTGTGGGTGAATATAGCATCTGGCAGAAACTCGGGGGCAGGAAGGCAAAACAATTTACAGAATAGATGTTTTTTTCCAGAAAGGACACATCTCTGCCTTCTTCATATGAAGGAGTTCAGTGCAATCAACCTGATATCATATCGCACAGCACTGATCCTACAGAAGGCAATTCGGGCACTGAGGGCAGTAGCCAAAGCAGCCTTGGTGAAGAATCATGCATTTAGTGATCACTACTGTTTTGATCACTCTGTCCATGAGACCACTGAGCAAGTTTGAGGTAATTCAGGAAGAGACTGACTGGTATCCAAAGAATACACTCCCGTGTTCTCCTGATTATTGAGGATCTCCACTTCAGTGAGTTCCCTTTGGTAACCATATTCATGAGGTCAATATATTTAAACTTGGTGCTCTTTCCATGAAGTCCACCCACTTACTTCTGGATACTTGCTTGCTACCAGTCTTCCAGTCAAAGCCATTTCCAATCTCTTGCCAGGCAAACATTAAGCTACTACCATACATCAGTGAAGATGCATACTTACAGCCACATCTCTTTTCTTATGAAGCACCTCGCTAGATCTTTTGCCAGAAATTCTCACTTGGAGGATTCTCTTCATCACTCCTTTAAGGAACTGTACAACCAAGGCGGTTTACTTCCATCTATTGCCAGCTGATCATGGAAATCCATCATTTATCAGATCCAAGTTTGTTTCTTCTCCATCAGTTCATAACCCACTTGAATCAAAGTGTGAAATACGATATGTCAAGAACTATGTAATGTTTTGAACAACCAACAATAAAAATTTATAAAAAAAAAAAAAGTAGTCATAGGTAAAGTCTCCAGGAGGCATAGGAGAAGCTTGAAAGATGGGGAGCAAAGCTGCAGAAATAGATGCCCCCCCCCAAATTTGAGTCACCTGATCATACATATTACTTTTATCTTCTTGAACTTCCAGAATATGATTCCATGTTAAACATGTTCACTTTGATCACATAATGATGTACACAAGCAATCTCATGACTTAAATCAGGTAGCATCCAATTTACAATTGACTGGTGAAGCCTTACAGTCATCTAATTTTGAAAGGTCAAACAACTTATCTCCACCTGAAACTGTCTCAGATAAAATAGCTATCAACAGAAGAGAGATGTACTGAAAGGTCTACTTGTCATTGTCCTGTTACAGCTTGTCAAAGCCTCCGTGCAACAGGCAACATTTAATAATGGGAACTATTAACAAAGGTATTAAACCATAAGAATGGGACTCTAAATAAAAGAAGATATATTCCACGCTTGTATAATTATATCAAAATGGATTCTGCAGTCATACATAATTAAAAAGAGCCAATAAAAAAGAACAAAGAAAGCTTCCAGGTAAACACACTCTCTCTCTCTCTCTCACACACACACACACACACACACACACAGAAAGATACTCACAAAAATCAGATAGCAAATGATGAGAAAGAGAAGCCTATCGCTGAGTCTGGAGAGATAAAGAGAAACTGCTGTTACTAGAGACTTGAACCTGGGGCCACAGAGAGGAAAGTGAAATCATGGAGGGAATGCCTGGAACCATGAAATGATGTTTTCTAATATATTTGAAACCACTGAGAAGACACAGCCACTGATGGACATACCATTTAAGGCCCAGGGATAGATAAGAAATACTCAGGCTTCTCCACTCCTCCCACCATGGACTTCCTCGCATTAGTTAAACCTAACCAGGAACCGTTGGCAAAGAATCTTGAGAAATGTAATTTGCAGCATTGGAGGAGAACATTAGAAAATGGGTCAGCAAGAGAAATGGCAAAGGACTGGCATGCTGCCTCACTGTTGTCTTCCAAATTCCAAGACAGTTTCTAGCACACAATGGGCCCTCGAAATTCTGTCAAATGAATGAGGAACAATTTATTCTGATCAGGCTGTACTATGGGTGCAAATGGAAGCAGTTAGATAGTGGAATTTTTATCTTAGGAAAATTTGGTCCTACTGTTAGTTTAGAAGCAATAAAAAAAATGGGGGAAGAGTCCCAACTTAGGTTGCAGAGCTCTATTGCCCATTCAAGATGTCCCTTTGTGTAACAGAGCTTCTTAGCAGAGCTGTGGGAGACAGCAGCAATAGCCACCAACCCAGACACATGCCCTGAATTCCTTTAGGTCAACCATTCCTTGCTCTGAATTGGGCACACTCCAAGATTATTATTTCAGACCTAAATATTTTAGGAGTCCATTTTCTGTGGGAGTGTTATTACTGTTATTCTGTGAAAGGTTTGCAAAATTGATTTTAGAATTTTTCTATCTTGAAAACAGAATAACGTCACATGTCAAGTGAAAAAATAAAACAGTTCAGAAAAGAGCACAACTAAAATAGTAATGTTAATATAACTTTAATAATACTAATATAGCTTTTAAGAGCATACAAAGAAGACTCATATCCAAATAAGAAATTCCTTCCAAAACCAGTTAAGTCAGAAACATGCCTCAGGGGTGCTGCCTTTATTTAAAAAAAAAAAAATGTGGGTCTAGTTTTATAGTAGATTGTAAGGTATGCAAAAAAATTAACTTCTTGCTTTTAGTTACCCCAAAATGGATATGACCGCCAAACTAGTTCTCCCCTCTTCCATAAAAAGAAATTTTGCCTGGATACATGACTTCCTTGTAGCTTGGAGTGGCCATGTGACTATATTCCGGCCAACAACATGTCAGGAGGCATGTCCCGTGGCAGCTTCTGGGACCACCCCCCTTGAAGGGACAGCCATCAAACACCCTGGACACGCCCTTGTTATTCCTTCCTCCTTTCTTACTGCAATTTAGAATAAAAATTTGCTGAAGACTAAAAAATGCAGGTCATATATAGGAAGGGTTGAGTGGTAACTAGATGAGTTTGAGTCTTGGAGGACTTTGGGGACACAGCTGTCATTCATATGAACCACTTAATGCCAGACTAGGTTTACCCCCACAAAAAAGAAAATATTTATGTAGGTTCAGTTCACTCTTACACATTTCTCCAAAGAAGAAATGCAAATGACCAAAAAAGTATATAAAAAGACTCATTCATAATCAGGGAAATGCAAATCAAACCACAATGAGATTATCATTTTACCCCTAGTTAGAATGGCTATTGTAAAATCGCATGACCAATGTGATTTCTCCCTAAGTCACATGGAAACTTCTGTGTGCCTTGAACCAGTCTTGGGGCATAGGGACTCAGGTACATGTCTCTAACCAACTTTCTTCATAGGTCTAACCTGTCATGTTGTTTTGATGACTAGCTAAATGCCAGACTTTCAAATAAAGTCATAAAATCTTCCAGTTTGTGTCTAAGAGTGTGAGGGGGAAAGTTCAACTATTCTGGAGTCTCTCAACTTAGTTGGCTGTGATATGCTTAGCCCCTCTGGGATTTTGCCCTGGTCAGTGGACCAGATCTGCATATCTGCTCCTGTGCTTACTCTTCTCATATGCACCATTCTTTTGTCCTAGAACTTCTCCACTTCCTCTGTAGGCAACTTGAGCTTTTCCTTATCATAGGCAGAGTACCCTGCCCATTATGGGAAAACTATAAGTTCCATCCCAAAACTTACATGAGTTCAGATCTCACTCATATGTTGCATTTGATTAGTAAAAGTCATTTTTCTTTTGATTTTAATTTCAATTTTTTTTTGCTCTTGACAAAGAATGACTGTTAATTAATGTCTAGTTTTTTTCTAAATAATTTCTGGCTATCCTTTCCCAAGAGAGAAAATTCTTTGGGTGAGAAGCCACATGCCAATAATATTTATGACATTTAAAGATATATCTGAAACTATTTATGAAATATCCTTTTTTGTGGTCAATTCTCAAATATATTTGGTCACTGGCTGTGGGCCATTTGACATCCTAAGAGATGCCAATGTTCTGTGGAAAATAATTTAAAAATGATGATTTTCCTAAAGGTTGAGAGTTTTGGTTGTGAAACCAGTGGAGACGGTTGGATGGCTCAGATGGGTGGTATCCCTGGGGCTGATGTGATTCACACGTTGTAAAATTGCAGTGTAATTCAGGATCTTAAATTAGATCCTGACAAATTCTTTTCTTTTCTTCAATACATTCCCATAGTGCCTTTTACTCCAGTGGCTCAAGTGTCTGGGGAGTAAAGAACCAGAACACAGAAGGATCTTGAACAGGGAACAAAAATCTCCCCAACTTCTAGACTTCCTCAGAGACTGCAATTTATTAGTGAGACTTTGTCTTGATTTCTGAGACTTAACAGTCATATAGTGAGTAATTATTTTTTTACAGCTCAGTTGTTTTATCTCAGCCATAAGGCTGGTGATAGTAAAAGCTGTTGTTCAGTTGTTTAGGACATAACAGACAATTTCTCTGAAAGAGACATGGTCTTGATGTAATTCAGGCACTGTGTTTAAAGCATCTTCTCTAACTGGTATTTGTTTCTTAATGGTCGAATGTGTCTACCTCCCAGCCTCTCTCCTACCCTTAACTTTCCAGTTTCTCCTACTGATGATCATATGGTAGGTATACTTTTAATTTGGGGGGAACCACCATACTGTTCTCCGCAGTGGCTATACTAATTCACATTCCCACCAACAGTGTATGAAATTCCTTTTTATCCAATCTCATCATTTTTTATTTGTTTTAATTAGTTACACATGACAGTACAATGATCTTGACATATCTTACATTTGAATCAGATGGGATATAATTTCTCATTTTTCTGAGTGTACAGGTTGCAGAATCACATTGGTCAGCAGAGATGTTCAGTCAGCACAAAGAGGAACATCAAACTAGAGACAGATGACCAAAATGTTACTGTAGACACCAGCATATCATGCCCAAGAGGGCCAGGGAAGGCCTATCATTAGGGCTAGACACAAATCCAGGTTGAATCAGACCAGACTTACCCATGTACAATGGAGACCAGTGAAGATTCAGAGTACATCTTGTGGATCCAAAATCCCCTGTTGCCCAAGTCTCAAAGACATGCTAGGTAGGGCATGAGAAGAATCTAAAAGACTGAGCATTACGCCAAAGAGAGTGAGTCATCCAAAAAAAACTTGGCTAAACTGATTGAAATGTTCATTAACAGCATTCATGTTTGCTATACATCCTCCACCCGATCCATTGTACCCATGGAGGTAGTGCTCCATGACAGGGATTAGATCTGCTACAGAAAACAAATAAGCAACAACTTTTTGCATGCTGAGAAGTAACTGAAATTTAATTTTCAATCCCATTATATTAGTAATTCTAGGATGGCAGCAGGGGTGGGAGGGTAGAATGCAAGATCTAGAAATTAATACAATGCAAAAGTAGAATTTCCGTGAAAAAGAAACAAAGAGCCACAAGGAGAACAAAAATGAGGTGTGAATATAAAGGAATAAGACTGAAAAAAAATTTTCAACAGTTAGAATTCCACAGTGTATAATGATAATAATAAAGATAGATTGATGCCATGCTATGAAAATTAAATTTGGGTTTTGAAGGACAAGCTTGAGAAACTGTGCTAAAACGTGGAAAATTTTTAAATTGTTGAAACTGATCAATTTGAGTAAAACAAGTTTATAACCTAAGATAAAGAACAATTCTAGTAATAATCGGAACTGGAATAGAGACAAAAGTAGTTGGAATTGAAGGAAATTTTCCCATTTTTTTAAACATGTACATTAAGAGGATTCATTGTCTTCCAGACAAAAGTAGTTGAAAGAAACACTTGTCCCATCATTTCCACTTTTTCAGAAATATGAAGAAAGAATAATCTCATGAGCAACCTAAGACCCAAAAAAGTCATTGTTCTCAGAAATGTTACTATTGAACACTAATGGCTCATTAATAATAAAGAAAAGGCATAACTGTCTAACACTAAAGGCTAATTAGTAATAAAGAAAATATATAAACTTGAATGGAAATAGTTGTGCCTTAAGAATATGACTTTTTTTCTTTTATGTGTGAAAACAACAAAAGAAATCAATCCTCATATATGTAATTTCAGAAAGCCTTCCATATGTAGACCCTCCTTGAGAAACATTTTTAAAACCACACTGACTGATAAGTGGTCATAAATTATGACTCCAAAATGGGTTATTCAGGGAAAATACTTCTAGAACTTAGGAATGCAGATGGGTAAGGTGGTAAGAACGTTCTTGAAAGCTTAGTCCTGCAGAGCATCCAAATGCAATTTCTCACTATCAGGATTTTTTTTTCCTGAGCCATATCCTCTATCCTACTTTCAGATGGAATCTCTTGCAATTTCTGATGACTTCATTAAAAATAAGTGGTTCTTCAGTGCTAAAAGGAAATGAGCTGTCAAGCTATGAAGAGACATGGAGAAGCTTCAGCCACATGACACTAAGTGAAGGAGGTGAATCCAAAAAGGCTACACTATGTAATACCAACTATATGATATTCTGGAAAAGGCAAAATGATGGAAACAGTGAAAAGATCAGTCTTGCCCGGTCTTGGAATGGGGAAAAGAAAATGAACAGAAGGAGTACACAGTTAGGGCAGTGAAAATGTTCCATATAATACTATAGTGGGGGACACATGTCATTAAACATCTGATAAAAGCCATAGAATATAAAATACCAAGAGTGAATCCCAATGTAAATGTCAGACTGGGGCAATCATCATGCAGGCTTATCAGCTGAAACAAATGCACCCCTCTTTGACAATGGAGGAGATTATACATGTGAAGGGGGAGAGAGTATATGGGAAATGTCTACATTTTTCTGTCAATTTAACTGTTAATCCTAAACTATGCTTTAAAATTTATCTTTTAATAAAACTATCTAAATAAATAATATTTTTTTCTTTTACACATACTTACTAAAAATAAAAGAACCAAACATGAGGTTGGGAAACTGTGCTGAAAGAATTACTATTCCAAACATCTCTTTTGTTTGTCTACTACTAAATTTGAGCTATTACCCAAATGGGTTAACTCTACCAAACACGTAAGGAAGAAATTACATCAATTCTCTAGGAACACTCCCAGAAAACAGAAGCAGAGGAAATATTTTAGACTCATTCTAATGAGATACCATTATCCTAATATGAAAACCAGACAACAATGTTATTTAAAAAGAAAGAAAGAAAGAAAGTTACAGGCTAGTATATCTCATGAACAGACACAAAAATTGTCAACAAAATATTAGTAAACCAAATACAATACATAGTTTTACACTATAACCCAGTGGAATTTATTCCAGGTATGCATGGGGTAACGCACACTTGATTGTGCTTTAAATCTCTTTTTATATATTAAAATCAGTAACATAACCTATCACACAAACTAATGTATTCCATCACCTCAACAGGTTAAAAAGAATCATATAATCACATCAATATATGCATGTATTAGTCCATTTGCCATTACTATAACAAAGGCTTGAATCTGGGTGCTTATGAAGAAAAGAGCTTTATTTAGCTCACAGTTTTGGAATCAGAAAGTCCAAGACTAGGTTGCCCCATTGGTTCAGTCTCTGGTGAAGGCCTAATGGTGCATGGAAAATACGGGGAGCACATGAAGAAATCATAAGGCAAAACAGAAATGAAGAGTGAAGGGTGAGCCAGGTGCAGTGGCCCACACCTGTAATCCCAGGCAGAAGGATCCAGAGTTCAAAGCCAGCCTCAGCAAAAGCGAGGTACTAATTAACTCAGTGAGACCTTGTCTCTAAATAAAATACAAAATAGGGCTAGGGATGTGGCTCAATGGTCAAGTGCCCTGAGTTTAATCCTCGGTACTAAGAAAAAAAAGTAAAGGGTGAGGCCAGACTCACTCAGATAACAGCCCTCTTACAAAACCTAACACAGGTTCCCAAGAGAACTACCTTAATCTCTTCCAAGGGAATTGTTCTCAATGATGTAGGGACTTCCCACTGGGACCCACCTCTTAAGGGGCCCATCACCTCTTTTTTTTCACATTTTTATTGGTGCATTATAGTTGTACTTAATGGTGGGATTTGTTGCTACATATTCATACATGCACAAAATATAAGTATATAACTTGGCTAATATCACTCCTCAGCACTTTCCCCCATCACCTCTTAACTCTTCCACACTGGGGACCAAGCTTCCAGCACATGAAAACTGCAGAGATGAACTACAGCAAAACCATAGTAATGCAGAAAAAGCATACATAAAGTCCAACACCCATTCCAGATTTAAAAAAAAAAACAACACTCTCAGTAAATTAGGATTAGAGTGATACTTCCTCAACTTGCAAACAAACATCTACAAAAATTTACAGCTAATAATAATACACTTAATGGTAAGAAACTGAAGAATATTTGGTTGTTTTCCTATATACCTGTAATGAACAAGTATAATTCGAAATTTTAAAAAGAAGAGTGTATTTTAACACCCCCCCAAAATTAAAGTACTTGGGTATAAAACTATAAAACCCCAAGGAAAGAAATCAAAGAAAAACTAAATAAAAGGAAAGGTATTTTATGTTCATGAACAGGAAGACTCAATATTCTCAAGATGTCAGTTCTTCCCAATTGATTCATAGATTCAATGCAATCTCAATCAAAATCCCAGCAAGTTTTTTTATACTAAACTGATTTTAAATTTTATAGGAATGGGCAAAGGACCCAGTCAACCCAATACTGAAAGAGAAGGACAAAGTTGGAGATTGACACTAAACAATTTCAAGGCTTACTATAATCAACAATAAACAATGTGGTATTGGTAATAGAATAGACAATTAGATCAATGGTACAGAACAGACCACAGAAATGTATCTCACATAAATACAATTAGCTGAAATTTGACAAAGGATAAAAGGCAATTCAAAGAAGAAAAGAGAGTCTTTTAGCAAATGGTGATGGAACAACTGGGCATACACATGCAAAAATAAATAAATAAGTAAATCTAAGCACAGACTTATATCCTTCACAAATAATAACTCAAAACAGATCATAGGCTTAAACTAGAACATCAAACCTTCAAAATCTTAAAAGATAAGATAGAACAAATGTAGGTAGCAATGTGGGTGGTGACATCTTTTTAAATACAATACAAAATGTATACTCCATGAGAGAAATAATTGATAAGCTGGGCCTTATTAAAATTAAAAAAAATCTTTGCTCTTTGCTCTATAAAGACAGTGTCAAGGAAATCAGAAGACAAGCTGTAGTCTTAAAAAAATGAATACTTTCAAAAGATACATCTGATTAAAAAAACTGAGTCCAAAATATAGCAATGAGAGAGAGAGAGAGAAATGTGTCACAGTAGATTGGGTAGAGAGAGGTGATAGGAAGGAAGGGGAAGGGAGGGGGAGGATAGGAAGGGCAGCAGAATACAACAGACACTAGTATTGCTGTATGTATATACGTGGCTGTATAACCAATGTGATCCTGCAATCTGTACACTTAGAAAAATGAGAATTCATACCCCATTTGAATCAAATGTATGATATGTCAAGATCATTGTATTGTCATGAGCAACTAATAAAAAAAGCAGAACTGAAAAAGCAAAAAAAAAATATAGTAATAGCACTTAAAATTCAACAATAAGAAAAAGAACAGGGGCTGGGGATGTGGCTCAAGTGGTAGCGCGCTCGCCTGGCATGTGTGTGGCCCGGGTTCGATCTTCAGCACCACATACAAACAAAGATGTTGTGTTCGCCGAAAACTAAAAAATAAATATTAAAAAAAAATTCTCTCTCTCTCTCTCATCTCTCTCTCTCTCTCTTTAAAAAAAAAAGAAAAAGAACAATCCAATTTAAAAATGAGCAAAAGACCAGAACAGACACTTCACCAAAGAAGATGTAGAAATAGCAAATAAACATTAAAAGATGCTTTACATCATAAGTCACTGAGAAAGTGCAAATTAAAACAACAAGACACCAATACATTATTAGACTGGCCAAAATCCAAGACCTTGACAGCACCAAAGGCTGGCAAAAATTGTTGAGGGTGGGAGAGAAACTTTCATTCATTGCTGGTAGGAATGCAAAACTGACAGTCTCTTTGGAAGACAGTTTGGCAATTTCCTACAAAACTAAACATACTTCTACCATGTGATCCAGCAATCTACTCCTCAGTATTTACTCTAAGGAGTGGGAAACTTATATTACACACAAGGCCCCACCCACCCACACACACATCTCTATAGAGGCTTTATTTATAGCAATTCAAAAGTGGGAAGCAACCAAGTTGTTCTTAGTAGGTGAATGAATAAATAAACTGGTATACTCATACAATGCAATATTCATGAATAAAAATAAATGAGCTATAAAGCCATGGAAAGACACAGAGAAGAATTAAATGAAAGAAACCAATCTCAAAAAAAAAAAAAATACTCTGACATTCTTGGAAAGGCCCTACGATGGAGCCAATAAAGAGATCTGTATTTGCTGGGGCTCAGATAGGGGGATGAAAAAACAGACTGCAGAGGACTTTTAGGGCAGTGATAACATAATGGTGGGTACCAGTCATTATCCACTAGTCAAAACCCATAAATGTGCAATTCTAAGAATGGGCCCTCATGTAAACTATGAACCTTGGGTGATAATGACATGCCAGTGTTAGTGTTGGTTCATTCGTAATAAATGTACCATTCTTGTTGAGGATGTGGATAGTGGTGAGGGTGGGGCACATGGGAACTCTATATTTTCTGCTCTATTTTGCTATCAGTCTAAAACTGCTCTAAAAAATTAAAAGTAAAAAAAAAGAAAAAAAACTAAGCTCCTGACAGAAACACAGTGTCTACTTTCATGTTCAGGAACCTGTCTTTCAAGTCCCTATGAAATCATCTGTGTCATTGGCAGTGATCTCTTTCTCAATGGAAAAGGCCAACATACCACTACTCCCTGAAAGAAAATATCTATCACCAATTCTTTCCCAAATCACTTATTCTGGTGGGTGTATCTGTGATAACAATACTCAAATATCAGAATATGTAGTAGGAACTCAGTACTCTAAAACTGCAATCTAAATGATGTTATGTGCATGTATGAATATGGCACAATGAATACCACTGTTGTTTAAAATTATAATGCACCAATAATTTTTTTAAATGTTAAGAAAATTACTTGGGCACGATGAGATTATAGAGTACTTCTCAGCACTCCTACACAGCTTTTAGTATTTTCAGCTCGTTTTGCATACATGTATATCTAGACATTCAAATATCCATCATGTCATCACAGGTGCAGGGAGAGATAGTAGAATTGGCCAAAAAAAAATCTTGAATGAAGTATAACAAAATGGGAGCAATGATTTAACTGTGGCTACTCACATGTGCTCTAAGAGAATTTTTTTAGACCTACCTTTCTGTGTTTTCAAGATGTTTCATAATGAATCTATATTTCATATGGAAAAACATTTTTTATTCAATAAAAATTCAATAATAGCATATTTAGAACACTTCCTAAATAAACTTGAGCATTAAGAGGTTGTTATGACTAGGGTGAGAAATTTAGAAGATTTGCAGAAGTAGGAATAATGTGACATTTAGTTGATCATTCAAGGGAACTTGGACAAATAAGACTCTTTAAAAAAAATTAAAAAACAGTAACTAGTGTTCAAACATGATGTTTCTAGTATGATTCAGAAGTGAAGTGCCAAATTTTTCTGTAGAAAATTTCAACATTTCCCAAACCTAAGAAGTCACATACTTAGAAAACAGGAATTTAAATATCTTGATTCATTTATTTAACATTGATCCAAGAGTTTATCCCAAAAGGCCTAATTTGAAGAAAAAAAATTTCTGACTGATATAAACTGTTCCTTGCATTGAACTACCCAGATAAGAGTATCTAAGGAACATTGAATACCTCGCATACTCAGAGTATTTTATATACATCATCTCTGATCCTCACAACTATGGTGCAAGAAAAGTATTCACAGTTCCACTTTGTAGACAGGAAAACTGAGGCTCGAAAAAGAAAAGTGTCTTCTCTAACATTACATATTCAATGCATGACAGAGGTGGGATCTACATTTATGACTGCCTTACTCCTAAATCTGTGTTCTTGCTAATTATATCTCAACCCAACGGTGGTTGTGATCTTTGCCATGACAAATCATCTGTGTACAATGTGCTTTTCACAAAGTTTTTGACTAAAACATTATCATCCAGCAGAATTCCTCATCTAGTTTACAAAATATGTCTGCATAGGGAAGGTTATCATTTCCAAAAGCAAAAATCCTGCCACAAAGAATAAAGACTTAACCACGGAGCTTCATAGAAGAAAGTAACACAGATAAAAAACAGACTTCTAGAAATGTCTGAAACTAGAGGACTCAAAGTATCACTTGTTAGGAATCATATTCATTCAGAAGCAAAATCTCTTGTGTGCTCATTGAAAATAATAGTCTGATTATATCTATACCTGAAGCACAGTAGGAAAGTTGATTTAGTCATTTTCTTTTTATTCCCTTTGTTTTCTTGTTTCAAAAGCAGAATTCAAAAACAGATGATTACAATTATATTGTATAAAATGAGTTACCCACAATGCATTTGTTCTTTAATTTCTTGTATGTTACCAGTAATTGTATATTACTTATATACAATTATATAAGTTTGGATTATTCAAAATGGTGCCCTGAAGAAGTAAGCGCCTGGAAAGAGGGGTGGACCTCATTTATATCCATACCCTGTTAAGCACAGTAACTGATGAATAAACAAATCATGTGTTAAAGAATCATAGAATATAATCATAATAACAGTAATAATCATAGAAGATAATAACGAAGCAAGTTTCAGATGCAGTTCAACCCCAAAGAGATCATGTACCATCGCTGGTCTGCCCATTGGACTAACACAAACAGACCAGTTGGCCTGAGCTATAAAGACTTTTCTTTGAGATCTGGGGGGTTTTATACTGATATGCTGCTAATGCATTAAATAAGAAATGCTTTACTTCCCTGCTTTGATTTCTGATTTTCAAATAAGCACAGTGGAAGGCAGAAGAGAAAGGAAGAGGAAGGATAAAAGGAGGGGCCAGGAATCTCTTCTCCCTCTACAGTCCTGTGATTGGAATGTAGATCAGGGTTTGGCAATTATGGCCCCTGGGCCAAAGGCTGCCTGTGGTCTGTTTTTGTATAACTTGTATAATCTAAGAACGGCTTCCACATTTCAAAATGGTTGGGAAAATTCAAAATAATATTTCTTGACATGTCAAAATTATCTTAAAGTCAATTTTTAGTGTCCATAAATAAAGTTACACTGGGATTCAGCTACACTCACTTAATATGTATTTCCAGGCTGCTTTCACACTGCAACAGCAGAATGGAGTGGTTGTGACAGAGACCATATGTGCCACCAAGCCTAAAGTGTTTACTATCTAGACCTGCACAGGAGAACGACTGCTGACCCATGACCTAGACAGTCAAGCAAGTGATGACTTGAGAAAACAGAAACATGAATCCAGGATGAGCACAGCCTACATCAGTGAGGGAGCAATCCCCCCAACTACTTAACCTAAGAAAATCCACTCTGTTGGAAGAGCAGGTCACGTGTCTTGGCAGCAACACTGTTACCACCTGTCCAAATCCCCTCACCTGTGCCCTTTATGAGGCCAGCATTTCCTAGGCATGGGGAAGCAGGGCTTGTGTTGATGGCTTGCCTGCACATCTTCCCTTCCTCCTATTTCTTCACATTCTATTTTCTGAGTGGTTGTCAGAGGAACGCTGAATCCTGCTGTCGTCTTTCAGACCCCAGGAGCAGTTTCTGACAGTCTTGGCACCATGAAGCATTCCAAGCTCCTATCGCAGCCCTGCAGCTGCCTGCTCCTGGTTCAGCCAGGATGAGCTTCCCACAATGCATTTGTTCTTTAATCAATCTCTCTCTCTCTCTCTCTCTCTCTCTCTCTCTCTCTCTCACACACACACACACACACACACACACACACACACACACCCTAGTTGGACAGAGGGAGAAAAACCTTTCTGCTTCTTGCCGAGCCTAAGAGAAAATCCTTTTTATGAATAGAGATGGTTGTATCCATTGCAAAAGTGTGGCTGCCCCTCCTTCTGGATAGCACTATTTTTCTTCATGACCTGCTCTGACCCGTTGTGTCTGTGTGTGCATGCATCTGTATGGGTGTATGGATCAGGGATAGAGGGAACAAAGGAGAGGATGATCAGGAGAGAATACCACAAAATAGCCACACCAAAAAGACATAATATTGACATTATAAAGTTAAGATGTGGGATTCCCAAGTCAACTGCCTTCATGCTGCAGAAACTGAAGTATAAAGAGAGGACCATGGGTGGTTCTCTCTGACACCTTATTTACTAAGACAATTGTTGGTCAAGAATATCTTTGAAAAAACTGTTTATAATAAAGTACAGAAAGAGAATATAGCAAGCTGTTAACTCTGATTGTCTTTGGGTGGGAAGGAGAGGGAGTGATCCATTCCTTTTATTTCACCTATCCTGCCTTCCTTGTTTCTCTCTTTGATTTGAGCTGAAGAGAAAGAATGTGAATGGCACAGAAAATCTTTAAGAACTCTGACTTTGCCAAAGATGTTTTGTAATATGCTCCCTTTCAACCTAAGGACTGAACACAACTGAATTTACCCCACTGTCCCACGGATTCTTAGATTGATTCAGGATCATTTTCTGAACATCACTTCTTTTTAAACAGAAAATGGGGTTGAATTGCTACTGACTTCCAAACACATAGACTAGTGGATTAATTTGTCACAATAACATGCTTCCCCCTTTTCCCCTCTCTCCAAAGCAAAATAAATATGTAAATTTCTGATTAACTAAAGCATTGAATGATTAAGATTTTCCTCAAGGAGAAATATATAGACTTCAGTTTGGAAGAATGATCAAATAAATACATATATGCCAATCCTTCATTTAACTACATCAAAGTAACAGGAGTACACTTTTGTAAAATAAATAAACTCATAAGAGTAAGAAGAGATAAAAGACAATATCTGTAGCAATTAATTGGGTGGAAAGTAGAATGTAGAGTGGTACCTGGCATAAGGGACCCAGGAATGCTGAATCCTAAGACATCGATGGGAAAGCAATAAGGATTCCTAAGAATTCAGGAGTGGGCAGCATAATTGACCTCTGGAGGCAGAGGCAAAAGTAAGAATGAAAACGGGGTTGTATTCTAAATAACAGGTGGATCCCAGATACTTTCCCTGAGCCAGGTGACTGTACCACCCAAATGGTGACAGCCTGGAGGTTTCCTCCTTGCAGAGTAAAATGTGGCATCCCTGGGCTGGACCTCTCCATACACAGGGTGCTGAAAGCAGGAAGCACACGTAAATATGTATGTACTGAATAATGAGGCCCTCCAGGATTCTTTCCACTTGGTTCCAAGGAGGGCAATAAGCACACAGGCAGGAAGAAAGAACTCTGCTGTGTGGTTTAGATGTAGAAATGTCCTTCCAAAAGCTGATGATCCCCAATACAGCAAGGTTAAGAGGCGGGGCTTTTAGGCAGTGATTAGGGGTATAACTTCATCAGTGGATTAATCCATTTGATGGACTAACAATCTGAATGGAACACTGGGTGGCAACTGTAGGCTAGAGAAGGTCAGTCACTGGGGGCCTGGCCTGGACTATTTCTGTCCCTGTCGCTTTCTCTCTCTCATCCTCCCTCTCCTCTCTCTTTCTCTCTGTTTTCTGAATGCCATGAGCTGAGTAGCTTTTCCTCAATCGAACCTTTCCACCATATTTCTCCTCAGAGCTGGTTGATCATGGGATGAGTCTCTGAAACCATGAGCCAAAATAAAACCTTTTCTCCTCTAAGTTGTTCTTGTCGGGTATTTTGGTCACCATGACAGAAAATTGACTGACATTCTTCTAGAGAGAATCCCACCAGGTCAAGTGAAAAGGTCGGAAGACATGGTAGGAAGGAAGGAGGACAGTTTCCAAAACCTGGCCCAGCCAGATCACTTTTCAAGGAAGACAACAAGCAGAGCTTTCATCCATTTTAGCTTTTCAGTGCTCCATCTTTTCAACAGAAACCTGCAGCTAAAGGTCATCAGACTGCTGAGCAAATCTTCTAACATGAATGGCTCAGGCCTGAGCAAATAGACAAGAACAACCTGTATGGAAAAGGACTTGCTAGGAGATAAAGCCTTCACAACCATATCCTGTGTGTCCTCAAAGAAACAAAGGTAGACGTCCATTCCATGAAACAAAGACCCAACTCAAAAAATAAGAAAGCTCTTAAAAATTGAAAATATGACCCCAGATATTCTAAGACTATTCTTATTAGGAGGGTAGGGAGACAAAGTTGAGTTTCTACTCAACTTTGCACCATGCACCATGGTGCATGCCCCTTATTTCCTCTAGAAATAAAGCTGAAACTAAAGGGTTCCAACACAGTAGAAAATAGATAAGAAAACTGAAAGAAATTCAATATCTAAATGATCAGAATTAGAGAAAGAGAGAGAGAGAAAAGAACAAACAAAGAGAAAGAAAATAGTTTCCTAAAGTTGAAAGGCACAATTTGTATTTTTTTTTAATTTATCGGTACATAATAGTTGTACATAATGGTGGAATTTTTTGTTACATATTTGCACACTGTCTTTTAAAAAATTTAGAAGACTGGATGAAGAGAAGATCACAAAATTTCTAGAAACCAAAAATAAAATATTCTTAACAAAGAATCAAGAACTGGAATGTTTTCAGGGTTCACATCAGCAGCACCAGAAGTGAAATAATAATGAAGTAATAATTTCACAATTTGAAAGGGAAATTATTTCCCACCAAGAAATTCATAACCAACCTGTCATTTGAGTAATAATGAATAAAGTCCCTTTTCGGAAAATTTTGTTTCAATTTATCCTTTCTTTAGGAAGTTACTAGAGGATATACTCCAGCAAAATGAGAATAAAAGAAGAAATTTAAAAACAGAAGCTCTAAGAAATAGAAAGAGGCAAAGTAAACCCCAAGCTGACAGTCAAAGGGGACCACAGTATGACAGGAGTGCAGGTATCTAGGGAACATCCTTCATATTGGGGCAAGGAAAAAAGCTCTAGAAGAGAGATCTCCACACAGATGGAATTTATAGAATATTTGCCATGCCCTAACATTAGAGGAACAATAACAGGGAGAGGTTGAGCATAGAGTAGTAAAAACTATATAGAGACTGAACACCATGGTGCATGCTTGTAATCCCAATGACTTGGGAGTCTGGGGGAGAAGGATCACAAGTTTGAGGCCAGACTGGACAACTTAGAAAAGCCCTGTCTGGAAATAAAAAATTTAAAGGACTTTGGATATAACTCCATACTAGAGCACCTGTGGATTTAATCCCCAGGATCTACCAAAATAATAGCTATATATAAAGTGAAAACAATTTAGAAAAAAATTACTAATTCCAGAGAAAGCAAATATTGTGCCAAAGGGAAAATGTATCATCATATACATATATGGCTCTGCTATAAATAGCATTTTATATAGTCATAAAAATGCAAATACTGAATATTGACTGATCAAAATGATCCAGCTCTGGGGGAAGCTGAAGGTGGAGAGGAGGATGGGAAGCATGCCTCTGCACAGAGAAGTGGTGAAAGGAGAAATCAGAGAACACTCACATCCCTCCAAATGGAGAAGCTACTGGATAAGCACATTATCCAGAGGTATGAAGGGAACTGCTCAAAGAAGCAACTGTAAGCACTGAAAGTAATTGCCTCTAAAGGGCAGAAAAAAAGGAGAACTAGAGACAAGAAAGTGCTAGGCTTCATAATAAGCATATGTGGAATTTCTGGACTTAAAAGTCAATGTTTCAAAATCACCACATCATGTACATACATGACACAAGACAAAGCAAAGACAGAGAGAGATGGGGAAAATGAAAGAATTAGCTAAAAATAAGAAAGTTTTAGGGAACGATGAGTGATTGAACTCACAAATGAGAAGGAAATGTCAAAGAATCAATGTCTTTCATATTAATTTTTTATATTTTGTAATTAGTTATACATGATAGCAGAATGCATTTCATTTCATTGTACACAAATGGAGCAAAACTTCTCATTTCTCTGGTTGTACACAATGTAGTCACATAATTTGTGCAATTGTACATGTACCTAGGGTAACGATGTCCATCTCACTCCACCATCTAACCTACCCTATGCCCCCTCCCTCCCCTTTGCCCAATCAAATTCCTCCATTCTTCCCATCATTATGGACCAGCATCCACTTATCCAAGAGAACATTTGACCTTTGTTTTGGGGGGATTGGCTTACTTTGCTTAGCATAATATTCTCCAACTCCATCCATTTACTGGCAAATGCTGTAATTTTATTCTCTTTTAATGCTAAGTAATATTCCATTGTGTATATGTACTACAGTTTCTTTATTCATTCATCTATTGAATGGCATCTAGGTTGCTTCCACAGTTTAGCTATTATGAACTGAGCTGCTATAAACATTGATGTGGCTGCATCACTGTAGTATGTAGTATGTTGATTTTAAGTCCTTTGGGTATAGACCGAGGAGTGAGATAGCTGGGTTGAATGGTAGTTCCATTTCAAATTTTCTAAGGAATCTCCATACTGCTTTCCAGAGTGGTTGCACTAATTTGCAGTGCCACCAGTAATGTTTGAGTGTATCTTTTTCCCTCACACCCTCACCAACACTTATTGTTGCTTGTATTCTTGATAGCTGCCATTCTGACTAGAGTGAGATGAAATGTTGGAGTAGTTTTGATTTGCACTTCTCTAATTGCTAGAGATGTTGAACACTCTTCATATATTTCTTGATCAATTATATTTCTTCTTCTTAGAGGTGTTTATTCAGTTCCTTAGCCCATTTATTAATTGGGTTATTTGGGTTTTTGGTGTTAAGTTTTTTGAGTTTTTTATATATCCTGGAAATTAGTGCTCTATCTGTTTCCCAACCATTTCTATTGTGAGTCTCATTTCAGTCAGTGTTCACCTGCTTACTTGATTAATGCTCTGTAGAAGAAGGAAGAGTCCTGACACTGAAGGTCACTGTGAAGGAAGAGAGGATGTTCATCTCTTGTGCAATTCATACCACAAAGGCCACATGGCCGACTAGTAGACTACATGATTGACAGGTACAGGGCTACTAACCCTAGAAACTGGAAATGACCGACTGCCATTGATGAGGCACTTGTCACCACACTGCTCTGCCCTTCTCACCCAATACCCTTGTCTGGCAGGAGGGTGTGGCCACAGGAAAGTGTATTTGGGACCATCCCAACTCCACCCCAGCACTCCTTCACAGCCAAAGCCTTTTCACTCCAAAACACTATAAACTGGATTTCTCTCTCCCACATTTCAACGAATCTGTCATGAGAAGACAATCTGACTTCTGTTCTGTCCTTCATTAAAGGTTTGGACACTGATGAGTATACAAAAACCAGAAAGCACAAGATGTGATGACCTTTCTAGGGCAGAGCAGCAAAACCCGACAGAGTGGGCTTGCATCCCTATTGAACAAGGATGGGTGCACTGGGAGGACAAGGCCCCTCCAATATCCCAGGAGCTCTCTCCTCTTTTACACATTCCTGTGTTCCATTGCTGCATGTGAAACTAGTCACATATTCCTTTGATAGAAGCATTTGTGTCACTGATTAGCTACAGTCAAGTGGCTCTTCCTGGAGCTACAGGAGGTAACTACTGCTTTTCATTAACATCAATTTGATAAGTTTCTCCATGAAGACAACACTATTCCCTTTACCAGTAGGTTTGTGGGGGGAGATCCTCTCATAGATTGCTTCAAAAACTGGGCCCCTCTACCTCGGATGCATGATGCTGGGCAAGTTACTCACCACTCTCATCTGTGAACAGAACTACAGTGTCGGAAGGCTACCGTGAAACTGAATGAATTAATAAACATAAGGATCCTAAAGTGAGCGCTATACTCACAGAGGCATTGAATAAATAACCTAATTATTTCTCTGTCATAAATAACACATGACAGACCCAAAGACCACCACAGACCTGGTCAGCAGGACAAACACAAGGTGCATTTCACACAAATGGAGTCTTTGCCAATGGCAGCTCTGACTTTGGGTCACTCACTACCACCTAACTCTACCAATAATACCTACTCCTGAACAGCAAAGAGTCTACATGCAGTGTCCATCCTCCCCTTCAGAAGAACAAGTGGCAAAGATACTTTCCCTGAAATATAGAAAATAAAAGCATTCCCACATTTAATGGAGACAAACTTTGTGATCAGCCATACGCAGTTACTCAACTAGTAACTAAAACTCCATGGCTCTTCTTCTCCAGGCCATCAGACAAATGGCCCCTGTGCGCTACAACCCTGATTCAGAGTTGGCCTCATATCCTTCCAGCTAACTCACAAAGCTCAATAAAGCCCTCCAGACCACATCCTCTTTTACTGAGGTTGTTGCTCAAAGAAAAGGCAGCACAATCCATTTCAGGTGGCCCAGGGGTCCTATGAGGTTACTCAGAGAAAGCACTCTGCTCTCAGTCATTCACAACTCACAGGCTCAACATGTGGAACAGTGAAGTATAGTCCCAGTCACAGCAGAGAAGTGGGAGGAAAATTGCTGCTTTAATTCTTATCTTTCTGGCAGAGGGGAGGTTATAAAAAGCTGATTTCTGAGCAGTGAACCAAAAATTAGTTAATCTCTTCTGATACTTACTCATGTTCCCCCAGAGAAAACACCTAGCATATCTAAGTCTCCTCTGTGAAGAGAAAAAGTAGGATTAGTGGGTCTCCAAGGCCCCTTTCTATGGTAGGGTTCTAACTGCTACTTGCAAAACCTCTTCTCTGCAAACATCTGTATCTCATAAATATGCCACACTAGGAGAAACAGCAAAAGGAAACACAGATTAGCTGTTGTTTCAGGATAATGGAAATGCTATCTTGTCCAAGTTTGTCTTTGGAGCCAGACATTAAATGCCAAACAACAGTTATCAAAAATCCTGTCATGCAAAGTCAGATTCTAGAGCTGCTATGCAAGACGTGTAAAAGGCACAGTCAAAAATAAATTTTGCCAGGTCAGACTGTTATCTACCTCCAAACTTGAGAGAACATAACAAAGTTTCACTGGCGGCTCACACTAAGGACTTCTTTGAAAGGTCTACATGCTATTACATACCCTCTCCTTACCTCCTTCTCATGGGTGGGAAAAGGCTTCACCCTCATAGTTTTTGTGTGTGTGTTTTATTTTTTATTAACTGAAGAACAAGCCAGGGCTTGGCACATTTGAGGCAAGCATTTTACCATTGAGCTACCTCTCAGCCCCCTCATGGATATTTGTTTGTTTGCTTTGCAATGCTGGGGGTGGAACCCAGGGTCTCATATATGCTGGGCAAACAATCTACCACTGATCCATATTCCCAACCCATGCTTTCTCTTAAGGCAAGTGAACTGCATGAAGAGGAACTTCAAACATCGCCAGACAAATTAGCAGGTGCTTCAGAAGTCTGAAGAGCTCTGGAAATGCCATTCACTCTTCACACCTGAATAAAGCCCAAAGACAACAGTCTGTGGCTGAACTGCAATAAGAGGGCAGAGAAAAAATAGAAATATTTAAATTGAGAATGACCCATATTTCAAGTTAAGCTGGGCAAAGTATTGTGTGTTTTCTATGAACCAAACGTGGACTCCACAACAGGGAACCAGCTATGGATCTTGAAGAAGATTCTGCCCTAATAAATTTCCTGCCTCAGGCAACCCAACTTCAACAGGGAGAGGCTACCCTGGGCCCTCAGAGGCAGTGGCGAATGGACATCTAGAAAATGTATTGCCTGAGCTAGTGGACTGCAGTTACAAAACCCTGTCAGGGAAATCTCTGAGGATCCCACAAATGGTCCCCATAAGAAAGCGCCAGCAAAGCACCCTGCACCCAGAACACAAGGCCAAAATATGGCTGATCCATTCAAGAATACCATGGCTATCCCCTTCTCTCTCTTCCCTCCTCCTACCAGCACTAGAGAGACTAGAAATGACTACTAAGAAGAAAGAGTAGAGAAAAATGCCAAACCCACTTCCCACCTCTCCCTTTCCCACCGCAGGCTTCCCAGGCTGAGGCTGTCAGGGAGATGAAGAGACTATTTTGCTGACACAGATGTTCCTTGACTACAAGGGGTCATGTCCTGATAAATTCATTGTAAGTGGAAAACACCATAAATCAAAAATGCATTTACAACACATACCTACCAAACAAACGTCTCAGCTTAGCCTCACAGAAGAGTACGTGTTGCCACTCGTGACTAGGAGCTGTGCTCTCTGTCACTGCCCAGCATCCTGAGAAAGGACCACACCTTATACTGACAGCCTAGGAAGAGATCAAAGTTCAAAATGCCAAATATGGTTTCTGCGGGATGCATAAAAAACACCATGGTAAAGCTAAAAAAAAATTTTAAGTTCAGGGACTTGTCTGTATTTTATTATGAAAATTTTCAAACATACAGCAAAATTGAAAATTTTTACAGTGAACATCTGTGTACCACCCACCAAATAGATGTTTGCTTTATCACATATTATTCATATATCTATTCCTCTCTCCACTGATTAATCCATTGACTTTTTAGAGATACCTCCTTTCATTATTTCTCATTGATAGTTCTATTATGTATGAAAGTATACAAATAAGGATGAAGTTTTAAATTGGATGATATTTTTGGATTTTGAAATTAAACTGGACAAGATTTCATAACAATTCAAGTGGCTCTGAGAAATATGGAACGAGAAAGACTTCATCCAGTGTATGGGTAAGAATGAGTCCACAGAAACTTGAGAAAAAACAATCCGTTTTTGATTGCGCCTGTCTACCACATCCAGCACATGCAATAAAATTTTTATTCTGTTCTTGTTGATTGTTCTCAGTATTACTGCAACCATTGTTTTATTCCAAGGTGAAAAAGTAAAGAGAAAAATAAAGATGGAAAGCTGTTTCTATGCCTCAGTTTACCATTTGAGAAATGTAGTCAACATGACAGCTTTTTGCAAAGAAAATTGGGAGGGTTTTTCTTGCCTCTGTTATGTTTCCTGTTATGTTCTATAGAGAATTAGATTTTTCTCACCATGGGAATATATTAGAGCTATTTGATAACAAGTGCAGCTCTATACAGAAGCCTGATATGAGAAGAAGTGTTGTTCCATTTCCCTTTTTTCCTAGCTTCCTTTTCTAGGAGGTGAGATAGGAAGAAAAAAGCTGAAGAACTATTGATATGTGCAACAACATGTTGAATACTGAAAACGTTGTGCTGACTGAAAGAAGCCCTATAACAAAGAGTGATCACAATATGGTCCTATTTATGCAGTATTCTAAAATCTATGCTGGAAAAATATCCTAGGGTATAAGAGCAAAGATTGACTGGAAAGGAACACAATTGAACTTTCTAATCTCTGCTGTGATCCAAACTCCATGCTATAGACTTTATACACATTACCTCATTTATTTCTCAAAACCACTTTTTCAGGTAGTTATTAATTCCCCCATGTTATACAGACTTAAAACTTAGAGAACCGAGGTACTGTATCTTACACCCCATGGAATTTACTACTCCCTGAGGAACATAAAAATTAGCAAGTAAATAACACTTTTAGTAATAAATCCTAAGGCCATTCTCACCCTGATGTCCAAAGAGATTTACAAGAATGTTTTTCACAATGTTGTTGAGCATAATAGAAAATTAGAAGCAACATGAAAGATGATATATCATGAGCTTTGTAATGTTTTGAACAACCAATAAAAAAAAAGAAAATTAGAAGCAACCTAAATGTCTATAATTATACAAGTTAGATTAGTTATGATACTTTCATTGTATAGAAAACAGCTAATGTTGACAAATAACAGAATTTTAAAAAAATAACACGCAACTTCTGCTCACAGCCCAAGGAGACATGTTCAAGAATGTTCAGTGCATTTTTGCATAAACACAAATATTAAGTAAAATGTAGAGATTATGTACAAATGGTCATATATTAGGAGAGGAGGAAAAGAATAAAGGGAGACTTGAACTTCTTATACACTTTGGTATTGTATGTATAACTTGATAATTTTCACAAATACATTTTAAATACAGTTCTTATTGTGTTTAATTTACAAATTAAGATTGACTATATATTTGTATGCATTGGAAAAAACATCATATGCATAGAATGTGTTACTACCCAAGGTTTCCCTCCATGGGGGTCTTGGAAAGTAACCCCTGAAAATAAGGGGGGGTATGTCAATATTGCTCATAATTATGCTTTGTGTTATTCACACATGGAAGGAAGGTAAGAAGATGATAGGGTTGCCTTGATAAAATCCTTCCCATTACAGCAAAGGACTTCTACAACCATAATCTGTCCAGATGCTGACAAAGGAAAACACTAGAATTGGAGGCAACCTCAGGAAACCTTGCATTTTTAAGTGCCTAATAAATAAGTGGAGCTGAAAGCAAATCCATGACAATTGTGCATTAGAAATAAAATGTGCATTTATTGCTAATAAGTAAATGCAAAATATAAAAGATGCTGTTTTATATTCATAAAATCAGCAAAAATAAAACCTAGCTTTGCAAAATAAGGTTACCAAAAAATTATATATATATATTTATATACATAGATGTATGTGTGTGTGTCTGACATAGATGTATGTGTGTGTGTCTGTGTGTGTGTGGAAATGGAACAACACTTCCTCTCATATCAGGCTTCTGTATAGAGCTGCACTTTTTAATATATATATTTTTAAAAACAAGTCTTTCAGTATTACTTGTGGGAATACAAATTTTTATTACTTTAAGCAATCTGTCAGATCCTAGGAAAATTGAAGACAAGCCTTCCCTACAATTTAGGAATCCTGCTTTGAGGGCCATAGTAAGAGAGGTTCTTCACCTGTGCACCAGTCCTTGCTTATTCATGATCACCTTCCATGTTTCAGTTCACAGCCATCCAAAAATCGAAATGGAAGATTTCGATTTATAACTTTTAAGTAACTTTTATTGTAGATGTTACAATTGTTTTGTCTTATTAATTATTGTTCATCTCTTACTGTGTCTAATTTACAATTAAGATTATATACAACCAGAGATATGAAAAATTGTGCTGTATATGTGTAATAAGAATTATAATGTATTCCACTGTCACTTATTTTTTAAAAATCAATTAAAAATTTTTAAAAAAGATTTACTATAGATTTGTATGCACTGGAAAAAGCATAGTATACACAGTGACTACCCAGGTTTTCTCTCCACAGGGGTGTTGGAAAGTATCCCCTGAAGATAAGAGGGGGATGGGGATAGCATACAGCAAGGTATAGGGCAATATTAAATTTATTCAGCAGGCAAATTAAGTAGACCAGAGATGCATGACTCAATATGGATGAATCTTGAAAAGATGAAATTGAGCTTAAGGAATGTCAACCATATCTGTAATGTTTTGTTTTTATTAAGAAGAAGGAGAGTCAGGTGTGGTGGTATACACCTGCAATCCCAGCAGCTCAGAAAGAGGAGGCAGGATAATTTAAAGTGCAAGTTTAGCCTCAGCAACCTAGTGAGGCCCTAAGCAACTCAACAAGACCCTGTCTCTAAATAAAATATAAAAAAAGGGCTGGAGATGTGGCTCAGTGGTTAAGAGCTGATGGGTTCAATTCCCAATACAAAAAAAGAAAAGAAAACCAAGGAGAAGGAAAGAAAGAAGAGAAGGAGGAGGACAAGGAGGAAGAAGAGAAGAAAGATGAGGAGTATGAGGATGAGGATGAGGAGGAGGAAGAGGAGACAAAGAATAAAAAAATTAAAGAATCTGAAGAATATGTAGAAAAAAATCAACATTTTAAATTTTTCTGTAGTAGGTACATATATGTTTGTTATAGTATTCTCTGTCTTTCTATATGTAGTTAATTATAAGAAAAGTCATAGGAAAGAGTACTCTGAAAAAAAGACACCAAATTTTAATATTTAATGTTTCTAACTGTTAAGATTCTAAGTGACTTTAATCTTCCTTTTCACACTTTTGTATGTTCTAATTGTTCTATATTGAATATATTTCATTTACAGCAATAAAATGTTATGTAAAAATTAATATATATACTTCATATAAGATGAAACTACATGAAATATAGAAAAAGCAAGAAGAAATAGACCAAGATATTAATAGTTGTTGACTTTTGCAATTGAGCTTATGGGTGATTTGTCTTTATATACGATGTTTATAAATCTAAACACCAATCCTTCTATGGTGGGAAAATGAAGTATTTGTGAAAGTTGGGTTAAATAAAAGTTCATAGGTTTTAAATGAAAAGAAATTCAAATAATTTTGCAGCATTTTAAAATGTTGGTTTTCTTAATAATAAACTGCTACCAACAATATCTGTATTTTTAAACAAAGTTTAGTCAATTTTTAAATGAAGTCTCATGATATTGCAATTTTATTGATATTTTGTGCATGCTGTCTCTGCTGATCAGAATATGAAGTTCAATAGCATAAGCAGTTCCATAAATAAATTCTATGAGTGAAGATTATTGAGAAATGGGGAAACAATGGTTGGGAGTGGCCCAGGGATCTGAATTGTTGCCATGGAGTGGACTGGGAACCATCGGAGTCAGTTAATCAATGAAGCATCTTTTATAAATCTTCAGGAAATCTCCTAGAAAGCCTTTAAGGAGATGGATTCCTTATTACTTCTGATATACGTTCCAATTAAATCTTCAACATTGCTCTCATGAGACTGTCCAGTCTAAAAGATGGAAGAAGCGACTCCAAACTGCTGATGCCCACCCTCTGCAAGATCCGTACATATCAGGGAGGCATGGCCAGCCCCCTGGTTTAACTCTATGACATAAAATAATGGCTCTATACAAGCAATCTTGAAGCTCTGCAAAGCCCCGACGACTTTACCATTTCCACTATCCTAGGCCAATAGGTGTCCTTAAATATAAAAGCAATGTCATTTCCTTGAGGGGAAAAAAAAAGATCTAAAGAAATTTTACACTTGTCTCTTCTTTACCCCTGTTAGTAATAGCCAAATTCAAAGAAACAGATGCTGTAACTCCCACAGCTGAGGTTGTCTCTGATGTATGTTGAGTAACACTTTATAAAGCATATATGCGACCAATTATCTCATGAGATATGAACAGCAATGGCACAAGGCAGAAAAATCAGGGATTATTTCCACAAGAGCAGAAAATGAGGAGAAGAGTTTAAACAAGTTACCAAGGTCATCCTTGTAGATGGTAAGCCAGGTTGGCCTTAGGCAGGGTGAGAAAATATCAAAGTGGTGGCAAGAAGAATTCAAGGGCAGAAAAGCAAATAAAATAATGAATCTTACTTAACACTTTGTTTAGCCCTTTCTCTTTTGCACTTTTCTTGGGTAGAATAATTAGACCCAACAAACACATTCTCACCATAATTTTTCCTCCACAGTTTTAAGAATTCACATCTGGGTAACAAACAAGTGGAAATACAGCTGACCCTTTAGTAATTTAATGATCTTAGATGCTCCCTTTCACTTCTCTTTCTCAATAACCACAGAAGGCTTAATGAATTCTTCTGCCCCTAAGATGTGCGGCTTTCTACTCAGCAAATTAAACACAACTGAAAAAAATGATGTCTCCGTATACACAGTGATATACGGTAATCAAGCAAATGAATGCCCCTTTTGATAATGACATGTTTTTTCAATATGTTCAAATGAGAGGTTCATCGGAAATTACTCACTTTCTTCTGAGTTGCAAAAGAAAATGAAAGGCAATGATGGCTGGGTAAGCACGTGTTTGCATGAATCCCATTCTGCTGAATTAATACGCCATCCACAGAGCTTTTGACGACTAGCTTCTTCCGCTTGCTTTTTCACTTACCAGGTGGAAATGATTAAAGACTTAATTTCCTCCAAGGGTTATTTAGGTTGGAGATGGCACCTTTGTAATTCAAAAGCCAAAAAGTCCAGGAAAGAGAGAACAATGGCTTCCAGTGCTTTATCAGTGGGAGGAGAGAGAGAATGGAATGTCAAGATGTAAAAGGAATTCGGGGCATCACCCTGATTGTGTCAGAGAAGGAAACTGATTTTTTTTTTCCAGAGAAGTTAAGAAGTTTGACCAAAGTGAGTTTAGTGGTTTGGAGCAGAGGCTAAATCTAAGTCTTTCTCCCCTCCATCCTGCTGCCAGTAACTTCAGGAAAATGTGGCTTTGTAGAGAAGTACCCGAAGCACACTTGTAATTCCCTGCAAATTCATTAACCACACAGCTTCATTCATTCACAGAAGCTATCCCACTCATACATAGCCCAACATGCGCACACACACACACACACACACACACACACACACACATCTCATGCCCTGCAGCCAGAGGGATAAATAGAGGCTAGGTCCAGATCCCTATAGAAGGAGCCCCTCTCCCACTCTCCAGCCCCTGGTCTCCTCCATTAGCCCAGGTAAATCCATGTTCATACGTATCTCTTTGATGCATAATCCAGAAACCTTGTTCAGGCAGCTCTGCTTAACAAATCTGTTCATAATAACCCATTTTTATTCATCTTCATCTGATGAAACCAAAATATGTTTGATCTTAGCAAAAAGCAGACTTATAAGTCCTACTGCTAAAATGGTACTGTCCAAAAGTGAATGGTGTTAAGAGCAAAGCTTTTAGAACCAGAAAGAAATTAATTTAAATCCCAAATCCATCTTTCTAGCCATGATGCCTTGCCCAATTCATTCATGCATTAAGGGCTCTCTTACTTAGTATTCTAGGCCCAAGGCTCTGTTTGTCCTCATTTCACTCCTCAGAGGAAGCACCAGACTCTAACACATCTATTACCCAAGTCATAACTGTTATGAGTGCTGTGGAGGAAGTCCCTGGAACTATGAGTGCAGAAGGAGGGTTTGCCTGAGGTACAGAGGTCAGGAATGGCTTCCCCAAAAGGATAACTGGATTTGAGATCAGAAGAATGATGTGCTATAAGTAGGTAAAATGAGGAGAAGTCAGTATCCCCGGGCAAAGATGCAGTGCTGTGGGACCATGTCCAATCCAAGGGACTCAAGGAACTGAGTTTGTGCAGTGTGGAGCTGAGAAAGGGTGAGGTCAGAGAAACGGAGAAAGCCTCATGGCCACAATAAGGAATTTGCCCTCATTCCAAGGTGGGTTGTGAGCTACAAGGCATGCAGAGCAGAATGTGGAAAATAGACTAGGAGGCCATGTGGACACAGGTTACAGATAGAAAGCCAGAATGGTGATCCACACAAAATCCACAGTGCTCATGTAGCTGGAATGGATAAACAGAATCTAGAGGATATTTGACATCTAAAATCAACAAGCCTGAATGATACATTGACATGGGAAGTGGGGGGAACGGGGATATATCAAAGCTAACTGGTAGGGTTTGGGCTTATATAATTGGATTGGTTCAGCCTCTGAAAGACAGAACTCAAATCTGCTGACGTAAACCTCTGTGACTCATTAATTATCTGTAAAATAGAGGATAAAAATACCTATATCACAACATTGTTGAAAGCATTAGAAAAGGCTCCTAGCAAGTGACTGGTGTATGGTGTACTCTCAAACTGTGAATTCAGAAGCCCAGGCCTTTGTTTCTTTTTGCTCTTTTCCCCAACTGCTCTATTGAATTGCCAGTTTACTGATGTAATCACCCTAAATAGTCTCTATTACACCATACTAGCAGAGTAGGAAAGGTAGCAATTGTTCTTATAAACTTATTATTGTAAATGTCACTGCTACAGTTTAGCTCACAGTGGCTTACTTTGCTGTTCAAGGGGAAACATCGATTGTAAATACAGTTCCCATCATTAGCTAAACATTCATGCACAAATGTATTTATTAACCAGAAGTACAGTGTTGGGTCATTGAAAGAGAGCAGAAAACACTACTCCCAAAGGAAAGGAGACCAAACCAACATGCATGAAGTACTTCAGAGTTTATAAAACCCCATCACAAAATGCTATACCTTATCTACAAGGCATGGGAGGAAGGGCAGGTATTTTCATTATTATTTTTACAAATGTGATATTAACATAGAAAAAGTAAATTGCACAAGCTCACAAAACAAAGAAGTTTACACAACCATGACGAAATCCAAGTCTCATGTCTCCCCATTCTATAACATGTATATCAAAATTCCTATCTGCCAACACTAAACCACAATCTATAGAGACCATAAAAATCAAGCAGCCCCTAAATGGTAGAGAGAGGCAGGATCAAAACTTACTTGGATTTTCAGAGTAATGTTTTTATCAAATCATTGTTATTTCATTATTATCATGGTTGTCATTAATGGAAAAGATGTGTTGAATGACTGCTACATGCCAGGCCATCTGTTAAATACTTTATATATGCCATCCCATTGGAGCCCTGCTTCCAACATAGGTTCTCTTACACATCTAAATTACAAAAATACCTGTGGGAAAATGGAGGATCACAAAGCTTAAGTGGCTTGCCCGGCTCCTAAATCTGGCCTCTTTACAAAGCCACTACCCTGACATTCATGATTCCATGGATATATTTAATTCATAGCACAAATACCAATGAGGTCAAAATAACGAGTGTGTTTTAGTTCTCTTGGGTTTTGGAGAAATTCACACAATACCTCTCATTAGGCTAAAAGAAAGCATTTAATCTAACTGCACTCAATCCATGAGCAAACAGGTACGAGCTTTTACCTGGGCCAGATACCACCTGTAATGGGTCCTTTTGTGCATAGAACATTCCCTTCTCAAATTCAGATCGTTACTCTGTCCCCTGTTGGCTCAATAACTCTGCACAGGTGACTTAGCAGTTCTGATACAATCAGCTCAGACAAAATTCTACACATTCTGAGAAAACATAGCAAGCGGCTTTGTCTTCCAAGATGCCATTCTTTGTCTGACTTAGGTGGGGACCCACATCCTTCATTCAGAGAGCCAGCCAGCCAGGCATCCTGTCACAAAGCCTAGAAGAGGATCACATACAGATGCAGCTTCTGGTAACCTTGAAGGGACATGGATAACTGAGAAAGGAAGAGGCAAGAAGTAAACTGGACAATTTTCCTTATTGTTCATGTTTTGTTTGGTTTTACCATTCTAATTTCAGAGAAACCAGGGGTTTCCTTAGAGCACACTGAAAAATCATGAAGTTCCCTTAACTGTCCTTCTCTATTTGCCAAAAATATAACAGTTAAGAGACTGAGTCTGTATTAACACCTGTCTACTAGAGTTCAAATACTTGAATTGTTGTGTCTTAAGATCATATTTGCTAAGATATTATTTGCTTTTATGTCTCTTGGCCTGGACATAGCAATAATTGCTTATACCTGCTAGTATGAGAGAGATGGAAGGGAGAAGCAAGGGTCAAGAGGAAGGCAGAGGAGAACAGGGAGTGAAAACAGATCAAGGATGTTGATTTCTCTCCTTAGGAGACTGAATAAATGTGTCTATGCCATGCCTCCTTTGACGGAGATGTCTCCTAGAGGATTCATTCACCCTTGCATTCCTCCCTGTGTCTCCCACACTCCCATTCAAAATGTACCAAATAACAGGCCAGGTGAGTGGGAGAGAGAGAAAGGCATTTGAAATCAACAGACCTATTGTGATTCCCTAAATTTTGCCATTGGCTGTAGGATTCTAGATGGAAGCCTATCCCTTTTAGCATCCCTGCTTCTTTTTTTTATTTTTTCATTTGTTCTAATTAGTTATACATGATAGCAGAATGCATTTCCATTCATTGTACACAAATAGAGCACAATTTTTCATTTCTTGAATGTACATGACATAGAGTAGCACCAGATGTGCAGTCATATGTTTTCATCTCATTCCACCATTGTTCCTGCTCGCATGCCCCCCCATCCCTCCCTCCCCTTTGGCCAATCGAAGTTCTTCCATTCGCCCCACCCCACCACTTATGGATCAGCATCCACTTATCAGAGAGAACATTCAGCCTTTGTTTTTTTGGGACTGGCTTACTTTGCTTAGCATGATATTCTCCAACTCCATCCATTTATTTGAAAATGCCATAATTTGTCTCTTTTAATGATGAGTAATCCATTATGTATATATACCACAGTTTCTTTATTCACTCATCTGTAGAAGAGCATCCAGGTTGATTCCACAGTTTAACTATTGTGAATTGAGCTGCTATAAACACTGATGTGGCTGCATCACTATAGTATGCTGATTTTAAGTCCTTTGGGTATAGACCAAGGAGTGGGATAACTGGGTCAAATGGTGGTTCCATTTCCCAAGTCTTCTAAGGAATTTCCATACTGCTTTCCATAGTGATTGTACCAATTTGAGAAACCAGCAATGTATGAGTGTACCTTTTTCTCCACATCCTTGCCAACACTTATTATGCTTGTGTTCTTGATAATTGGCAACCCTGTTTTTCATGTATGCAATAAGATTATGAGCCAACAAGATAATGCAAATACTCTGTACATTTCTGTGAAGACTCATTAACCTGCATAAACAAGAGTCCTGGAAGCATAATTTAAAAGATATTATTTCAAACTGCTTGACTCCCCATGCCAGATTCCCATGTTTTTCCTTTGATTTGGCTTTTCTATTACCACTTAACAAGCAGGCATGTTTGTCTTCCTTCTGAGCCAAGTAATTCCAGCCACTGTCTTGACTGTAGTCACAAGCCCTGTCTTGGGCAGCCAGTGCAGAGGCTCAAGAACAGAGTCTGAGTCAGGAATTGAGAGAGGCCCTCACGGGTCTGCAGACTCCCTCAGCAACCTGTTGGGGAAAGATGGTGTCATGGTTTATATGTTAGGTGTCCCCCAAAAGCCCATGTGTGAGATGATGCAAGAAAGTTTAGAGGTGAAATGATTGGGTTATGAGAATTTGAATCTAATCAGTGCATTAATCCCCCTAGTAGGGATTAATTGGGTGGTAACTGTAGGCAGGTAGGGAGGGGGGTAATTGGGCTGTGCCTTTGGGGTATATATTCTGTGAGCTAAGATTACACACTCTCTCTCTCTCTCTCTCTCTCTCTCTCTGCTTCCTGGTGGCCATGTCCTGAGCCACTTTTCTCTACCACACTCTTCTGCATGATGTTCTGCCTCACCTTTGGCCCAGAGCAATGAAGTCGGTCATCTATGAACTGATGATCCCTCTGAAGCCATGAGCCCCCAAATAAACTTGTCCTCCTCTAAAAATTTTTTTGTCAAGATATTTGGGTCACAGCAGCAAAAAAGATGACTAAAACACATAGTGTGAGAAGGCATGCCTGCCTACCCCAGATAATGCTTAAGTTGTACTACTTTTAAGTGTGTTTCCACTCCAGAGATGGTCTGGAGAACAATGCTATGGAGCAGAGACTACTCTGTGATGTTTCCATTTGCTACAGAGAGATGTAAAACTTGTCAAGTCAGACATGGCAGTGGAGCCCCCATGAGGATCAACAAACTAGGGTTGTATATCAAAAGTGCCCCACAACCTAGTTTTAGAAGGTTCATGAATGGAAAATATTTCCACTTTTAAAAAGTTCAAAAAATTCAAAAGAAGGATAACATTTTATGATATATGAAACTAATATGAAGGTGAAATATAGTGTCTATAGTGTTATTGAAACGTGGCCCCAGTCATCCATGGACAGTCATTTGTCTGTGGCTGTCTTCTTGCTCCAACAGCAGAGATGAATAGTTGCAATAGGGACCATATCAACCACAAAGCCTGAGATATATACAGTCTGGCTCTTTGCAGAAAATGTTTACTGACATGACTGTGCAAAGGCTACAGGACTCCTTATCCCTCATTGTGGAACAAACCTAACCTTTCATTCATTCCTATCTCCTTACTCTTCTGGGAGTGCACTGTCTCATTGCTGCCTATTTTTTAAACACATTTTTCATGACTCCCTTCATACCATCTCTATTGAAAAACTTTAAACCTTCATGATCAAAAACAGTACCTTTCTATTTTTATTTTTTCTTTTTAATTAACATATAATAATTGTATATATTTACAGTGTGATATCTCAATACATGTACACAATGTATAGTAGTCAAATCAGAACAATTAGCAAATCCTTCTCTCATTTCTTGTGTTTGGCCCCCTTGAGCTCTTCTTTCCTAGGTGCTTATGAAATATATTTTTAAAAATTTGTATTGAAAATTATAATTATACATAATAGTGGGGTTCTTCATGATATATTTGTACATGTACATAGCATAAATTTGTCTATTTCATTCCTCGATACCTCCCCTTTCCTTTGTCCCCCCTGATATCCTTTCTCTACTGCACTGGTCTCTTATATTTTCATGAGGTCCCTTTGCAAAAAGCAACCTCACCTGTCCAAACCCAAAGAATGGACTGAGCAATAAAAGGTACAGAGAAAGTGAGGCTTTTAATGACAGTCTTGCCAGATGGTGTGTCTGGGTGAGCAGGTACACCCAGAGCAGTTACAATCTTCATTTTATTCCCTAGTGAGCAAGGTCCCTCTCCTGGTTCCTCCTTGGCTGAATACCACAAGGTATACAGTCTTTATGAACACTGCCTAGGTTTTACTATCTCCCATAGGGTTATTGAAAGAAAGGGACCTTTAGTTGTCCCCACCTTCCTTTGTTCTCTTGTGGCAGAAAGGCCTTCTTGGGTTGTGGGTGCATTTTGGCATGGACTCAGTTTATGTCTATTGGTCAGGTCAGGCCCCTTCCCTCTCACCTCCTGTTTATCAAGGGGCTGTGAATTTTTATACTCTGGTGTTAACTGCTTGTAACTTTTCATTCTGTTTGCCTCTCCAGCTGTAAGTAAAATTACTTACATCCCAAGCAATTTTACACTTAAGACTAAATACTGTATTCTGAAAATGGACCACTAAACTTTCTATTTCTTTCCTTGTTTCTGTCTCACTTCTGCATATGAAAGTAAACATAGAACCCTTGACTTTTTGAGTCTGGCTTACCTCACTTGGCATAATGTTCTCCAGTCCCATCCTTTCAAATCGAGCCTCTGCCTCCCCATCACTTCTGAGAGAGCATCCTGTTCTCCAGCCCCCATACTGCAGCAAGGCCTACATTCTTCACATCTCCCTGAAGCGTCTGACATCCAGCCCAAGGGCCTCTCCCCTTTTCCCACAGCTTCAGTCAGAAAACTATGTCCTAGTCATCAAGTGCTCCCAAAGCACAAACTTTCACAAACTTCTGCAGTGAAACATGTCTTACTACCTTGAACTTGTTTACCTGTACTCTAGTCTGACCCACCACCTCCATAAGTGAGTGAATGGCACAAAGATAAGAACCACATTTTCTTCATCTTAATGACTCCAGTACTTGGCACAAGGAAAGAACATAATGTAAGTGTATAGCATTGAATGACAATAGTTTAGTTTTCTTGTTCCTTTATCTCAGTGGTAGCCATTGGCATAAGATATGCCTTTTCAGATTCATCCTTAGTTAGCTCTGTGCCCTGAGTTAAGCCACTTAGTTAATTTTCTGAGATGCAAATTCCTCATATTAGAAGATAAGGATGAGAGCTAACTGACTGACTTTACTTCATAGGAGGGGGTGATAAGTAATCATAAAAATAACCATCATGAATTATATACAGCCACGTTTCTAAGAAGTACTAGTTTAAAAAGCACTTTCATAAATAAGATATTTTATACTAGCAAAAAAGATGAGGCCCAAATAACATAATTTCAGTAAAAACCTCTTTATAAATTTCAAAGCATACATGGGAAATAATATGGCTTTTCGTTTCTATTATAATAACCAGCTGGCAAAGCTCAAAATATCACAACCTGTCCTTGTGGATAGAAAAACCTGTTTGAGGGCTCGTAGTGCATTGAAGAGTAGCAGGTAATTCTATTTTCATGATAATGAAGCCTTCTGGCTTCCTCCACTTCAATTTCTTTATAGGGAAATAAAATAACATTTTACAAGTGCATTTTAGATTTGCAAAACACTTCCATACCCACTCTCTCTTTTAATACTCAGGACTTCCTCCACTTAGCAATTCTGGCGTCCATTCTTCAGAAGTGGAAATGACTTGCCTCAGACCTTCCAGCAAATTGAGAGGAAATTAGACTTTGAACTGAAATCCTCGATTCCTAATCTTTCCTTCTTAGCAGAGCCCATTTCATTAGGACATTTGAGATGATCTCTTCTGACATCTTTAGAGATTATAAAACTGAGACCAAGAGATTACAAATGACCAATGTAAGGTAACACAATTAAGAAGAAAGGTAAGGGCTGGATATGGCCGTGTCATAGCATTTGCCTGGCATGATTGAAGCCCTGGGTTCACTCCCCAGAACCACAAAAATTTAAAAGAAAGTTAGGAATCTAGCCAGGACCAGAACTCAGAACTCAATTGTACCCCCTGATTGATGGACACTTATATTTTATCTCCTGTGATATTCAACCTCAGAGGTGGCACCTCAATGATCCTGCCTACTGGTATTCACAGTCTTGTGTAGCCTGCTCCACACTGAAAAGTGTTGGCTTGTACACCAACAGGAAACTGTGGAAATGACAATAGATGACTTCTGAGGCTCGGTCTTAAGAGACATCATGGCTTTTGTCTCATTTTCTTAGATCACAGGTTCTAAAGACAGCCCACCACCACATTGTGAAGCCACTCACATTCCACATGGCAGGGAACAGAGACAGCATGTCAACTCTCTAGCTATGTGAGTGGGCCTTTATGGAAATAAAGCCTTCAGATGACGAAAGCCTCTGCCAAAGCCTTGACCATAACCTCGTAACAGACCCTGAGCCAGACCACCCAGCTAACTCACTCCTAACTTCCTGACACACAAAGATTATGTGCTATAACAAACACTTTTTTGCGGTTTAAGTCACTTAGCTTTGAGATAATTGTTATGTAGCAACAAAGAACTAATATACTTTCCAGTCTGGTCAGTAGACTGGTATTCCTAGGTTTAGACACATTTTCCTTTCTCCTCCTGAATTTCAGGCTTCTCTTCCTAATACAGTCATAAATCCACTTTTTAGCAGTTTCCTAAATTCATATTCAAGGGACAAGAACCAAAGGAGAAAAATTACTTTAATAATATGATTCTGTATGGCCCTCACCCAGTGACCCCAGAAATTTTCTATTGTCCCCAAACAATTTCCTTAAGGAATACTCATGTCTAACACCTGAGATAAGGTTGACAAGGTACATGAATGTCACATGTTCTCTATCTGATCTCTCCTCTGAACATCACCTAATAGAATCTGAGATGCATCTGGTTAAAAAATTGGATCCAGAAATGATGGGCTCATAGTACTCAAGCATATTCTTGTTTATTTAATCCAGGTTCCATGTCTCTCTCTTTTTTAAACCCTTCTATCATCCTCTTATCTTTTATGATTTATCATCCTTATTACTGAGAAACTAAAACCATAGAAGCTAGTTGTTAGCTACAAACATGCTTATCCTATTTTTTAAAGTATTTATAAAACAGGGACACATGTTTTTCCAAAGAAAAAGACTTCCCCACACAGACTGTTTCATGCATGCAATACCCTTGTAAAAAGGAAATAAGGATGAAAATTCTAAACTCACTTCATCTCTGCCCTAGGAAAATGTGTGACACTCATCAAGAAGAGAATAAGATGCTGTCCTATTGTGATGGCCCCAACATGGCTGCATCAAGTCCTTTGCAGAGGAGATGAGGGTGAAGCAATTCCAGTAACACTCCAGAATAAGCTTCAGGATGCCCTGGGTACAATGAACATCACTTCCTCCAAGGTACAGTTGCAAAGGAGAGTCAGGAATTTGGGATGGACCCACCCAACAAAAATGTTATAGCAAGGGACAATCTGGAAATAACAAGAACAGATAAAGAGAATTCAAGGAGCAAAGAAGATTTCCAGCACATACAGTAGTTCCTCAATATCCACAGAGATTGGCTCCATAGAGCCCACGCAATGCTCTCACATAAGTTCAATTATCTCTAGATGATTTATAATCCCTAATACAATGTAAACAGTACATAAATAACTGTCACACTGCATCATGTGGGGAATAATGGAAAGAAAAGTCTGTACAAGCTCAGTGTTTTTTCCAAATATATTTGCTCCATGATTGGTTGAATCCAAGGATGCAGAACCTGTGGTTATAGAAGGCCTGCTGTATTGTCCATCTCTTACAGGCCATGTGCCGTGCTGAATGGCTGGTACTTGGTATCTCATTTAAGCCTCCCAATTGCACAGTGATTAAGAGCATCTGCTCCTTTGAAAGCCTATGTTCAACAATCCCACTTCTGTTCATTTGATGCTGAGTGAGCTGTTTGACTTTCTGAGCCTCAGTTTCCCCTGATGTGAATCAGGGTAGCTGTCAGTATAATCAGGAGGTGAAACAGACATAATGAGTATTCTGCAGTATCATAATGAAGACGTAAAATCCTTGCAAGTACTTTTCAGACTTTCCTGAGTATACAAATTATTAAGAGATTTTGATGAAATATAGATTTTGTTTCCTAAGACTGGGGTATAGCCTGACAGTCTGCATTTCTAGCAAGCTTCCAGGAAATGCTGATGCCCAAGGATCATACTTATGGTAGTGAAGATATGAAAGACAGAAACCATTTGTGGCTGGCATGGTGTCACTCACCTATAATCCCAGTGACTTAGGGGGTAAGGTAGGAGGATCGCAAGTTCAAAGTCAGACTCAGCAACTTAGCAAGACCCTGTCTCAAAATGAAAACTAAAATGGGCTGGGGATGTGGCTCAGTGGTTAAGCACCCCTGGATTCAATCCCTGATACAAAAAAAAAATCATGACTATTATGGATACTAATATGTTAATATAATCTCCATAGCAAGAGTAGTGGAGCTGGTAGGTGAATTCAGAATGCAAATTCAGGCCTAAGGCTCCCCTTCCCTAAATTACCTCTTAAAAGGGTCAGGACACTCTTGGAGCCAGCTAGGCACCACCTTCACGGTCATCGCTCCAGTTGTCTACCAGTCCAGTGACTTCCTGAGTGACATTTCAACACCAGCATCTCAAAGGCTCTGGAAGACAATTCCAGCAGAGGTGTTGTAGATTCACTGCAGCTTCCATCACATTTGTTCATGCTGAGGACTTTCCGGGTCACCCAGAAAACTTCTGTCAGCAAAGACAGATTCAATCAAAACTGAAAATTGAGTCTTAATTCAGCCCGAGAATGAAACCCATTAACCTGGAGATGGGAGATTAACCCCCTGGGCTGCATCTCAGGAAGAGCAAGGGCTGATGGTTCCATGTTCATTAGAATTAATTAAGCACTGTCCACCACAGGAATCCCAGGAATAAGTTTCTCCTCCAAGATTGAACAGGCTCCAAACATGGGCACAGGGCTTAACTTTCATTGCATCACTGTAGAGGGTTGGACCTGAATAAGCAGATATTTGACTTTAAAGAGAGTACAGTGAGACTTCTGAGATGACCCTGGCAAGATTATTTTACACTTACAGCACTTTTGAGGCAAGAGTGCTTTGCATTTTTATATTAGTTTATTTTAAATGTATCAGCAGTCTGGGAAAAGGAAGCAGAGACAAATTCAGAGGAAGAAATGAGCAATCCTCACATTGTAAAACCTTGACATCAGATGCTTTAGAAATAATGAGCTTTGGAGCTGGGATTGGTGTAGGTATATTGGCAACCAGTTGTGATGTTTAAGACCAGGTGATGCGTTTGTAATCATAGCTAGTTTAAAATTGCACTGATAACACTTATGACTAATAGCAACTACTGTTTTGTCCCAGGCGCTGTGCTGAGAACTCTAAATGCATGAGCACAGTTGTCTCTCCAGTTCTCTTATGGAGGATAGAACTGTGAATCCCTATTGGACCCAGAACTGAAGTGACACGGCTTGTCAGTTTCCAAGGCAGAGGCAAAAGTACAAACCTACATTTTTGTATCAATGTGAATCCTTTGGTAGAAGGAAGAGATTCAGCACCAATCAGAGCACAAAATTTGAAAAAAGATGGTGGAAAAGAGAAAGTGAGGATGAGAAAGTTGTGTTGTTATTGTCTAAAATATAAGCCCTATCACCCAGTCATTTTAACTTGTACAGATGGTTCAACAGAATACTCATGAGCAGCATGGGGAAGGTCATGAGAGTTTTCTTTTTCTTTTCTTTTTTTAATTCCTTTTTCAATGCTAGGGATAGAATACCAAGACCTCTCACAGGCTAGGCAAGTGCTGTACTACAGAGCTACCCCTGCAGTCCCTAAGCTAATTCTTAAAGTAACTGTAGTTCCTTAAGGGTCCCTCCGGCCTCCGATCATAGCCACGCCCCCTGGGGAAGGTGCTGATAATCTGATGAAATCTTCCAAAATCCTCCGTAATCTTTATCACATAGCCTAAATTTGCACCCAAATCACAAATGCACTCTGGCATCTTGGGAAAAGCTACTGAAACCAAACTACAAAATGGCAGCTACCCTGCTCCTAAAAACTGTTCAAACTGTTTTTTAGAACACAGGTGCAGAATCCTGAGACCTGACCTAAGATAACCTTGAAAGCCTGGTGCAAACAGAAGTCTTCAATAAGCAGAATCTACAAAATGAGAGCTGTGGTTGTCAGACCTAGATTAGAAGTAAGGGGTCCCATCAACTCTTGCAAAATGGGCCAGAATGATTCGACATCTCCACCTGGACCCTCCTGCTAGGTGCAGAGTATTCCACTGAGACTCATACAGCTGTTTTTAGTCAGCTTTTTCACTACTGTTACTAAAGAACCCAACCAGAACAATTTTAGGGGAAGAAAATCCATTCAGGGACTCACAGTTTCAGAGGTGTCAATCCATAGACATCAGGCTCCGTTCCTCAGGGCTCCAGATTAGGCACATTATGGAGTAAGAGGGTGGCAGAGGGAAGCAGCTGACATGATGATTAGGGAGAGAGGGAGAGAGGGAGAGGGAGAGAGAGAGGGATAGAGAGTGAGAGAGAATGAGAGAGAGTGAGAGAGAGACTTCACATTCCAGATACAAAATATATACCCCATAGCCACGTGCCCAATAAACCACTCCCTCGAGCCACACCCCACCTGCCTCCAGTTACCACTTAATTAATCCCATCAGGAATTAATTCACTGATTAGGTTAAGGCTATATCCAAACCTTCTTGCATTCTCTCACACCTGAGCTTTTGGGGAACACCACATCTAAACCATAACAACAGCCAACAAGTCCTCTACTTGTCTTTAATCTGGGCCACTTACATTCCTTCTAGGGGAAACAGATTTGAATCAGCATACCTTCTATCTCCTTGCCAGTGTCCTCAATAAAGCTCTTTTTGCAAAACCCAGTGCCATAATACTGGCTTCCATGTGCACCCGGCAGCAAGCCTAATTAGCTTTTCTAATCATGCATCTTCATCTGTAAAATGGGGTTAATGCTACTTACTTTTCATGACCATTGAGTTGAACAAACAAAATAATACTTATGAAAATTATTTGACCATGTTAAATATTATTCTTAGAGGGAAATTGCTCTCTGTTAATTCCCAAGAGAAATAGTCAGCCTCCATCATTCTTTAGTTCCTTGTTCTCATTTGAAGGGGATTGCTAGGGATGCATGAATCATCAGAGCATTGCCTTTGCTTTCTACAGAGCCATTTTTCCCTTTCTCTTTTCTCAACTGGAAAAGAGGACTTTGAAGTGTGGCTGTGCCCTGACTGGTTGGCCCATCCCTCCAGGCCCAAACGAGAAGTTCTCCATAGGGAGCTGTGAAACATGAGAGAGGGAGCCTGAATGAGGGTAATCCTAAATCACAGGCAACCCCTGTGGCACCTTTTTTTGTCTGCCTTTAGATTATAGAATCTCAGGAGTGAACCCAAGCACACGTTCTTGCACACACCTAAGATACACATCCTCAGAAAGATGAGAAACTCCTGCCCAACCTCCTGCCTCTTATCAAAACAGTGTCCACCAACTGTTACTAATAGCTGGAGGACCAGAGCTGGCAGCAGAAAGTGAGGCAGGGTCTTACCAAGGGTCATAGAACCAAGCCCTGATCAACAGAGCAAAAACAGAAGCCAGAACAGGCCGAAGCCTTTTCACTATTGGAGCAGGACGGAAACAGTGTGGCCCTTGCCTCATGTTAACGTGGTCCTCCTTCTGTAAGTATTGAGCTCCGTGCTCCTGGATGTATTCAGGAGTAGGAGGAAAGTCAACTGATAGGGACATTCCCACAGCAATGGGAATCATCACTTCTGGATGAATTCTCCAGAACCTTCCAACATTTATCTTGTTTCCCCCAGCAGAAAGGAAAACATGAAACTTGATTCTGCACATGGTTTCTGTTCTCTCCCAGTTGATTTTCTTGTCTCTTGCCATCCTTATTTCCTCTCCTTCTTCCTTTTTCCTTCCATTCTTTTGAATTCGTGTGTGTGTGTGTGTGTGTGTAAACTAAATTGGTGATAATGATTTCAGAAAAATACATCCACTATTTTGAAAAACACCAGAGGCATAATTTTTTGAATCCTAAATTCTTATTGCGGGAAATTCTTTGAAGACTATACCAGACCTCTCATGCTCCTTTGCTGCCATAAATTTTGAATGGAAGTTATTTTTCAACCTAACATCCATTTCCTTGCCAAGGAATTAAAAATGTGTCTTGAATATGTTAATACTACATATTACAGAGTGTTCTTTCTCACAGGGAACAGCCTCCAGGTCCACAACTTCCCAGAGTAGAATATCCAAAAGGAAATGTGCAACTTGACAAATGTACAGTTTGTCACTGCTTTGGAAAGGTTGTCCTGTTTTTGTTTTGTTTTGTTTTGGTTTGGTTTGGTTTTGCTTTTTGTTTTTTGGTTTATGGCCATGTTGAAAACTGAGGATCAATCCCAAAGTTTCAAATATGTACAGATAACTGAAGATTCCTGAGAGAAAAGGCAAGAGAGGAGCTTTGTTAGTCAGTTTTCCCGTCTCTATGTAAAAAATATCTGAGACAAACTAACTTCAAGAAGAAAGGGTCGATTTTGGCTCAGGGTTTCAGAGATATGAGTCTATGGGCACTTGGACCCACTGCCTTTGGGCCTGTGGCAAGGCAGCACATCATGACAGGGAGCATGAGCAAAGTTGCTCACCTCAATTCATCCAGAGAGCAATGACAGAGGAAGGGGCTGGGGACAAAATGTCCCCTTCAAGGGTGTGCCCCTAGTGACCTACTTCTTCCAACTAGAACCCACCTCTAAATTTTCCACCACCTCCCAACAGCTCATCAAGCTATGAATTTGTCAATGGATTAACCCACTGGTGAGGGCAGAGTCCTCGTGATCCAATCACTTTCCACAGGCACCACCTCTGAACATTGTTGCACAACGGACCCAGCCTCACCACATTCCAGATCCAAACCAGAAAAGGGGCTAATGGAGGAGGCCTAGTAAAGTAACTGATTAAATCTCTCTTCTGAATTATTGTGTGTGGAGACTTTCTCCTCCACTTCAAGTACCTCCCCTAATCTATCCCAAACTGAGAGCCTATGATGGGAAAAGGATGGATCTTTCATTATCCTTAAATGAATCTTTACTCCATGAAGTACGAATGCTGATTAATGACAGGCAAGGTCCTGGGTCACAGAGGTCAATGAAGCAAGAATTCAAAGTATAGAACAATAGTATGGATTTGCCAGTGGTTTTTATTTACTAGCCTAACATAATTTTGAAATTTTAAATTTAAAAACATCTATCATTTCTTTCTTCATGTAACCAAGTGGTTAGCATTTTATTCAGTGTCTTATTTTGGATTTTCCCCAAAACAAAATCAGAGTGAAATTCTTGGAAAATGCTCTAGTTTGGAATGTGAATGTCTTCCAAAGGCCCACAATTTAAAGTTTGGCCCCCCAGGGTGGTGCTATTGGACATGGTGGAAAATTGAGGAGGGGCCTATTGGGAGGTCTTTAGGTCATTGGGGAGAGAAGTGTGCCTGTGAAGGGGATTGTGGGACCCTGGCTCTTCCTCTTTCTCTCTTTTCCTTCTTGGCCATGAGGTGATTTTGTACCCCAACACATAACTACCTCCACAAAGTGCTACCTTCCACAGACCTGAAAGCAGTGTAGCTATCTATCATGGACAGAAAACTACAAAACTATGAGCCAAAATAAACCTTTTCTCTTCATAAATTGATTATCTTGTGTATTTTGATACAGTGATGAAAAGCTGACTGACAGAAAGTGATGACAGTATACACAAATGAGGAAATAGAGGAAGTGACACAGGAAAAAGGAAAGCCAACAAAGGGTGTGTTTGCAAAGTTGCTGCAGAAAGCAGCAGGGCTGGGCTCTATGCGTTGCTCTAGGTATGTACCTAATCCCCCCACTACTGAACGCTGGGATATATGTAATTCAACCAACTTCTTAACTATCTAGATTAAAATGGAGATTGGAACAGAAAAAGAACCCAACTCTACTAATAACTTCATAATAAGCCTAATATATTGAATATATCCTCCATGCACTCTTTTGAATAAGCACTGCTCCTCTCCCCTCAAGGAAAGGGCTGTCCTGGAGTGGTAGCTGCTCCCAACTCCACTTTGAGCCTGTTAACCATGCACAGGTTGAGCCAACTCCAGCAGCCTGGAAGAAAGCTCTGCAGCAGAAAATGAAAAAGGTTATCTAGTGCCTGTAAAATCGGATGCAATAGCTGATGTTCAACTGCCTTACACAGCCATAGCTGAAATTTAGAGTGGACCTCAAGAATGTGTTCCACAACAACAAAAGGATTTGCCATACAGAGGTACATATCATAACCTCCTTCTTCTGTTTTCACCTCCTAATTTATGCAACCTCTATGGAGAGCAATTCAGAAATATTTTCCAAAATCAAAAATGTACTTGGTCAAAAAGTTCAAATTCCAGAGATTTGTTCAGTGTAAAGACTTTTTGCACACGTGTGAAATGTTATATGGACAATGATATTTATCAAAGCAATCAATATAATAGTAAACGACTGGAAGAGAAAAAACAAGTGTCAACCAATGTGGGACCATCAAATAATGACATATCCATGGAACAATGGAATGAGGGTGACAAGTAACTATATTTAACAACCTACATGAAACCGTCACAAAATAGAATGTACACAACTGAGAAAAACAGAAGCCAGTTGTAAAACATCTAGCATGGCCACAATGATGGATACTGGCTGAATGTCAGTCTTGAATGGAAAACCACAGGGCAACTAAAAAGAATGAGACTTCTCCATAGGAACAGTGATGCTCCTACTTATAAACATGACTTCAGAAAATTATTATAAAGTTCAGGCTGAAAGTTTGATCACTTTGACCTCAATTCCCCTGGCTAAATTCCTCTGCCCTGAGAACAACACAGACTTCCTGTAGCACAGAATGTCAATGCTTATTCAAAGAGTGCATGGAAGGATATATTCAATATATTAGGCTTATTATGAGGTTATTAGTAGGGTTGGGTTCTTTTTCTGTTCCAATCTCCATTTTATTCTAGATGGTTAAGAAGTTGATTGAATTATAAAGCCAGGGTCCGGCATATGAATGGCCAGACCTCACAGAGTTAAACTAATTCCACAGCAGGATCACTTCATCAAACAAACTGATAAATCACACTCAGCAGGGTTTTTTCTTCTTCCTGATGGCTTTCCTCTGAGCTTTAATATTCAAACAAAATTATACCAGCAGGAACAGAGAGTATTTGAAGCCCGGACTCCCCACTTATGAGAACCAAGAATATGAATAGCTATGTCCAGACCCACCCAAAACAAACTTCCCCAACTAACCTCCTGCATTCTGTCTTTAAGGCAAGGGGGAAAACTCACCAGCACAAAAATGCCACACTATACTTTTAAATCTCATACGAGGCTCAGACAAAACCCCATTCTTAAAAACAACATGGCTGAAAATCAAGGTGGAAAAGCTATTCAGATCCTGGATGGGATTCTCCTGTACCCATTTATGTGGCTGCCCTCTCATGGCCTCAACATGTGCTTAGCCGTGGACAGGATGTCAACACAGTGGGATGAACTCAAAGCAACCACCATAATTTAGACTGTCAAGAAAGCAAGTTGCAAACCCATCCAGTGACCTGGCTGGCATTCTGCATACTTTTCCACTGGCGAGAAATCCCTAAAGATAAAAAGAAAAGATCCCATGTCAGGGCTCATTCTAGGAGCAAAGATTCAGCATGGTATGAGCAAGACTTTGTCCATTGAAAACATACCTCTTCAATGGGTGTTTTATGAGGGTCTGTGAACAACCCATAAAGTAAATGCTTATGTCTTTCCTTTTCCACCCAGGGAGACCAGTGTTTGGATACACTATAGTTTAAAACAAAGCACATGGTAGGAGAGCTCATTCATCACAATGACAAGGACTGCAGGAAAGTTTCAGAGTTGGGTGCCATAAAGCTCTGATCCCAAGAGCTGAATACGATGACAAAATTTGTCAATTTCCTAGGCCTCAGTAGGAAGTGTGGAGATGGAGGAGCCAGGAGATGTCCTGGGGATGCAGAAGGAGGGGAAAGGTCTTATGGGGAAGGGGGGGATTGAATTATCAGGATAGACAGGAGAGGTGTTTATGCTGATTTCTATTTATTTTTTTCTCTTTTTGAGCATCCAGTCTTGTCTTATTTCTTATCATTAAAGCTTGCCCGTGGCTGAATCAGGGACAGAGATGCTGGAAAATGAACAAGTGAAGAACAAGTTAGCCATTTCCTCCCTAGATCTTGTGGTTTATGGAAGGGAAAATATAGGAGAAGTTATTTTTTTAATTGTTTAGTTTTCTTTTATAAATAAAATATTATCAAAATTGGAAAAGGTAAATTTCTCTCCCTCTAAGGTCCTTTTTCTACTTTTCATTATGAAATATTTCAGATAGTGAAGTGCCCCTGCCCCAACTCATTATATTCCCTTCCCTGTCTATGTTCCCCCCCATGACAATTTCTACAAGTTTGGTGTTTAACTCCTCTCTCTCTCTCTCTCTCTCTCTCTCTCTCTCTCTCTCTCTATATATATATATATATATATATATATATATATATATATACATATATATATATACACACACACACACACACACACACACACATATATATATATATACACACACACACACACACACACACACACACACATATATTACTAAGCAACATCTCATATTATTTTGCTTTCAATCCTTCTCTATATATACATTGTTATGGCTTGGATATGAGGCATACCCCAAAAGCTCATGTGAGACAAGGTAAAAAATGTTTAGAGGAGAAATGATTGGGTTATGACAGCCTTAACTCAACCAGTGAATGAATCCCCTGGTGGGATTAACTGAGTAATAACTGAAGGTGGGTTAGATGTGGCTAGAAGAGGTGGGTCATTGGGGGCTTGGTTTGGGGGTATATATTTGTATCTGGCAAGTGGAGATCTCTCTCTCTTTCTCTCTGCTTCCTAATCATGTAAGCCACTTCTCTCCGCCACACTCTTCCTCCCTGATGTTCAGCCTTGGGAATGGAGATGGCTGGGTATAGACTGAGTCCTCTGAAATTGTGAGCCCCTCAATAAATTTTACCTCCCCTAAAACTGTTTAGTCACAATAGCAACATATATATGTATAAACATACATATATATCCATATATATGTCTATATACACATATTTAACCATATATATTATATATATAATACATATACATATATATCCTTCTGCATTTGATATTTATCCATATGATATGAGTGCCTAGTTTAAGTAGCTGCCATTTAATTCTTCATTACATGAATCCACAGTTATTGACCTGTTCTCCTGGTGGTGTATATTTAAGTCATTTCATACCTTGCATTATTATAACACTGCTGAAGTAAATACCTACAGACATCCATGGACTTGTCTTCTTGCACATATATAAAACTGTATGGTTAGATAACTTTTTGTGCTATTACATGTTGCTATAATGTGCTTTTAACACTTGAGTAGTGTTTTAACATGTGAAAGAACTGAAATATATTGAAACAAGGTTGTTACTGGACATTTATATTGTCCCTCTCTTTGCTCTGTGCTATTAATAGTAGTGTTTATGTCTTCTTGGACATGGGGAGAACTTCTCCAGAATATGTAGCTAGAACTACAATGGCCTAATCAAAGGGTGGGCATACTTCCAACTTTGCTACACTCTGCCAACCTACTCTTTAGCTTTATTCATTTGCACAACCACCAGCACTGAAGGTGAACATCTACCACCTCACTTTTAGTACTATCTTTCAAGTTTTTGCAAGTTGAAAGATTGAAATGACATGACATCTCATAATGTTTATTGTAAGATTAAGCATCTTTTGTTTGTTGACCATTTGTTTTTCACTTAGCAATGTCATTTCTGTATCCTTTGATTTCTTTTCTTCTGAGTGGCCATTAAAAAAGTCTGCTTCCAATAATCTGTGTATTCTATACATTTTAAAAGAGAATGACATTCATTGAAAGCTGAAATAAAAATCTAGTACCTAAAGAATAAATAAAATAAGTCTAGTAAATAACATAATTTTAAAAGCCTGATAAGAAATTAAATTAATTCATGTCTGTTTCTCAGAGCTTTGGGAAATCAACAAGGACAGCTGTACTATAGATGAGAGATATCCTCAGGAATGTGGTTCTTTGCCTGTTGAGGGAATCAACACTGCTTTATGCCCTGTGGCTAAGGGAATAAAGAAGGAATTAGCATTCTTAAACATTGACCTTCCACCCAGAGTTTAATGGATATCACCTCATCTAATCCTTGCAACCAAACTGTGAAATAGTATTATTTCCTCCTTTGAGGATAAGGAAATGGAGACTCAGAGAGATTAAATGTCTAGTTTGAGATCATAGAACCTATAATTGGCAGAGCCAGAATTTGGAGGTCTGTCTGCTCCCAAAGCACAAGCACTTTCCTCCACACAGGAGAATCATAATCCTCAAAGATAAAGTCATTTAAGGAGAAGGTTGCTATTTGGGGAAGTTCACAAACCTTAAGAGTAATGAATGGCGGCCATTCTTTCAGAGGTAATTATTTGGGGAGCTAAAGATTATGCTCAATCTTTTCTGAAATCTAATCATTAGAGATCTTCAGAAGCACACTTTCTCCTCTTCAAGAGGAAACTGGCCGTCACATTATTGTTCAAATATTGCACATGCTGTGTGGAATTGATATGCATTCTATTCTTCTCTTTCCACTACTTGTCTTCCTGCTAAGAAAATAGTGTCTGCTTTTTCAGGAAGTAATATCAGCTGTTTCCTCAGGGGGTTGATGATTTGCTAAGACATGGTAAGGATAAGAGATGAATAAGGCTTTGAGAGACTATAGGACAAGTTAGAATTTTAAAAAATGTTAGAATTTATCCTGGAAATTTTTAAATCAAGCACATTCCCATTTAATATATTACTTATTTGTTTTACAATGCTTATCTCCTGACTATAATTTTGGGTAATTACAAAAAGAAGCCGAACTGAGAACTGACATTATGCAGTTGTGGGGACCTGCAGGGATTTCTGAAGTAGTTTGCATGGCCCTTAAGATGCCTTGAATCCTAGAAGTCTGCTAATCCACCCATGAGGGGTTTTGTTAACTCCAGTGTGGAGATGACCAAAGCCTTCTGTGTTGTGCATCAACACCCTGAATATGATTTCAGCTAAAGTTGTGCTGGACAGTTCCCATTGCAAGCTCCCAATTCCCACACACCTTTCCCACCCTCTTCATTTCATTGATTCTGAACCCAGGGCAGCTTGCTTGGCCTTTGTGAAGAGTCAGAAACGCAGGCGAGTCAATGCCCCTGGAGACAACCCACATACAAGAGAGGAGTCAGTCAATAGGTAAATGCCCCAGTCTCTAGCACTTCAAAGGGAAAATCTAAAGGGTACTTTACATCCCATTTGCCCACAGCAACACCCAGTTGAACAATGCACACATTTTTAGATTTTCTTCCTCTCTCCCTCACTCTTTCCACTCTCTTAATCCTGCCTCCTGGGAACACTGCACAAATAAATTACTTATGCCCTGTCCTTTATTCAGGTTCTGTTTTAGAGAAAATTTTAAATAAGAATCCTTAATTCTCATACATACCCATGTATTATTTTAGATATAACTTTCTTCAGGAAGCCTCTTTGGACCTCTTCTGAGTGTAAAAATAGAATCCAGACTTCAATATTGTCACATTATTTTAATTGGCTGTTTATTCATATTCCTCACTCAATAGTAAACTTCTGAAAGATAGAAGCTACATGCTACTGTATGTTTATGCTTCATCCTTAGCCCAATATCTAGCATACAACAGACACTCAATAAATATCTGATGAATAAATAAAAACAGTAATTTATAGATATTGAGATAGATACTTATTGGTCATATACTATGTTAATGAGCATTTTGTAGCTGTGATAAAACACCTGACAAGAACAACTTAGAGGAGGAAAAGCTTATTTGGGGCTCACTCTTTTGAGGTTCAGTCCTTGGTTGGCTGATTCCATTGTTCCAGGCCCTCAATCAGAACATCATAGCAGAAGGGTGTGGTGGAGAAAAGCCGATCAGATCAGGAAGCAGAGAGATAAAGCCACCAAGGATCCAGAAACAAAATATAATGTTCAAGGGCACCCCTGTGACCTGTGTCCTTAATCTGCCTACAGTTACCACCCGGTAGTAATTCAAAATATTAATCCCAAATGGGTCAATCTACTGATATGGTTATAGCTCTCATAATCTAACTATTTTGCATACATTCCTGCATTGCTTAATACATGAGCTTTTCAGGTGATACCTGACATCCAAACAATAACAGATACCAAGGTGAACAATAATCACAAGACCTCCATTGGTCAAGAGGATTCTATGACAGACAAAAAAAAAAACAGATAAATTGCAAGGCAACAGGTTTCTGCTTCAATGAAGACATGAAGTAATTATTGCCTGACCCCTTCCTTAACAGGCCAGGAAAAGGCTCTCAGAAAAGAGACTTGAGCAAGAAGTTTGGGGAAAAAATAGTGTGGCTTAAACGTTTTCTAAAATGTGAATTAGTAAAAATAACTAAAATTTTAAGAATTACACCTATCTATGCCTGCTTCTTATACAAAAGGTTCTTTAGGCATCATTTCATGTAGTCTTCATAGGTGGATAACAAGGAGTCTCATATTCCAGATGCAGAGACTGAGGCTTCTGAAGATAAGAATTTGCACAGTAACAAGTGGCAAATCCAGGATTCCAGCTATCTAATTCCCAGACTCAACCAAGCATTTATAATAATAAAGCTTCCTGTGATAGTGGGAAAGAGTCAAATCATGGATTATTCCCCACATGCCATGTATTCTCTTGTGAAAACAACCCTAGCAAGGACAAAGAAGTCTTCAGGAAAAGAGATGTGACGTCATCTTTGAGGAGTGACAAGCACTACCACATGTCCCAGTCCAGTCACTTTCTCACTTTACCCCAAAACTCCCATTTTTCCTTCTATATTCGGGGAGTTGCAGGGTCTATCTCCCTCTGTTTCAGTCAGCTTTTTTGTCATTGTGACCAAAAGACCTGACAAGAACAACAAAGAGAAAGGAAAGTTTATTTGTGGTTCGCAGTTTCAGAGGTCTCAGTCCATAGATGGCTGACTCCATAGCTCTGGGCCCAAGGTGAGGCAGAACATCATGGCATAAGGGTGTGGTGGATAAAAGCAGCTTATAGCATAGCCACTAGGAAGCAGAGAGAGTTCTGCTCACCAGGGACAAAATATATACCCCAAGAGCATGCCCTTGGTACCCACCTCCTCCAGCCACACCCTACCTGCCTACAGTTAGCACCCAGTTCATCTTTACCAGTGGATTATGCATTGATTAGGTTAAAGCTCTCAACCCAATCACTTCACCTCTAAATTTCTTGCATTGTCTTGCAATGCAATAGTTTTGGGGGGACATTTCATATCTAAGCCATAATATTCTCTTTTAGAATGATGTGCATCAGCTTCTTTTCTCACTCTCCATTGATTCTTTCAAACTTTCTTTAAAAAAAAAAAAAAAAAGTGTGGTTCCACTGAGAATCACCTTGCACTGCTTCAAGAACTTGTCATTCATTCCAAATCGGTTCATAGAATCTCCCAAGAGTGTAACTGTGCACAACATACACACACACACACACACACACACACACTCACACACACACACACACACATACACACACACATGCAAGATGCTCCAAGGAAAGCTATCCAACAATCACCTGAGTTATATCTGTGAAGGGTGATTTGGAACACTATTCAGAAATTAGAGGATAATGCAATATTTCAAGACTAAAATTCTGAATCAAGACTTCAAATTTGCTTTCAAAATCTGATAAACTCTGCTATAGAAACAGATTGTCCTGGTTTCATTCTCAGTAGAGTCAGAATACTACTTTGGTAACTTACCTCAGAGGAAATTAGGGAAGTTTGCTTGCCAAACGCTATCTTAACATGACCTATTATTTAAGTCATTTTATAAAGGTGAGAGGAAGGGAGGAGGGAGGAAAATGGGGAGGATATTATTCTCTTCTAACAGTAATAAGTGTGGTTGGTGAAAAAATAAAGTAAGCAACAGTAAAATAAAATTTATTTTCCAGATTTCTTCTCCACATAAAGGAGAAAGGAAGCTTCTTGCATTGCCTCTGCTCTGCAGGATACCAAACAGGAGAGAAAATGCCAGAAGAGAAAAAATATTTTTATCCTTATTTGAAATGCAGTGTGGATAGGATCTTCTAATGGCTCACATACAGCATAATTGATTAAGTGCAGAGACTGGGATGAAATTAATAACTTCACTTTATATTCTTTAAAGGAACCGGACATTCTTGGAAGATAACAAAGAGATTAATTGCAGAGTGATAGGCAGTTATCCGTGTCATATCAAAGGTCTGTTAATAGAATCTTGGAATGAGAATTGGTTTTTGAGTTGGTTTAGCTGTAAGACTGTAAGAACCTCTTCCAGGAAGACACTAATCCCCACTGGATGAAAGAAGAGACCGCTCTGCATAAAGCACAACCCACAATTTATGGCGCATTTTTTGGTGAAGATCTGAGGCAGCCCCCAAGAGGTCAACCAAGCTGTGATTCCACATTAATTGGTACAAAGATGCTGTTTTCCAGATGATCTCATAGCTAATTGAGTGAAGCAGACATACATACCATATGTAGTCATGTTTATTGCATGCATTATTGTTATTTAGTGTGTATCATTCTTTACCAGAAGTGTATTACAGTTAAGAGGGCTGGCCCTGAAATGAACAGACCCAAGCCCTGTCAAAAATCGCCTCATGATTTTAATTATCTTCAAAATGGTGACAAAGAATAGTATCTATCTCAAGTTATTATAGGAGACCATTGAAAAATATAACATATGGTATACTTTGAACATTGGTGAATATTATTATTATTATTATTTGCATTTTCTGAAAGAATTACAGATGGATTAGCTAGCTAGACTCGGCTCTTTGGGAAAATTCAACTAATATTTTTCAGGCATCTATTTTGAACACAATGCTAAATTCTTTATGAACACTTTTTATTCCTCACAGCATTTCACTGATGTTAATATTATTCTTTCTATTTTAAAGCTGAGAAAACCAAAGTTAAAGTAAAATAAAATAATGTGCCCTCCATCACCTGAGCAAAAAGTTGTGAAGATTTTTACCTGAGTCCAGGTCTTCTGATTCCACAACATCATACAATGTTTTGTCCTTTTACATATTGAATGTTAGAGCCCATGGATCATCCATCCATTGGTATTCTGATAAGCTAACTCTTCAAAGAAACAAGTTTATATTAGTCACATTTGCCAATTTCTGTGGTGTAAATACCCTCATCGTGGCTGATTTCAAACTGCTAAAACAATGGTTTGCAAAAGTTTTCTACACTTAACAATCAGTTTTCACTAGCCTTTATACTTGAAATATGGTTACCCGTATTTCCAAGGGCCCACAACTGAAGAAATGATCCTATACTTACTGGATCCTACACCTCTCTCTGCCTATTATTGACTCTGCTCTTTTTCTCTCAGCCTCCTTGACTTTCCCAGGCCTTGCGGATGCAACCTGGGAGCCTACCAAGCGATGTAGGAGCAAGTTGGAGGTACCAGACCACCACCTAAAAGATCCAGACTGTGCATCAGAACTGAAACAGCAGAAAGCAAGGCAGAGCCACAAAAACCATGATGGAGAAACAAGACCAATCAGTAGCCAAGAACCAAGGGAGCAGACCTAAGCAACTGCAGAGACAAAGCAGCCAAGCAAAGAATGATTGACTGGAGTTGCCAAGTGAGGATTGGGAAGCAGGCAGGTTGTAGTTCGATCCCCTTCCCAGCCCCTTCCTCACTGGGCACCTTTGGGAAGTTTATTTCATTTTTTTTGCCTCAATTTCCTCTCCTATAAATTAGATCAATGGTATCTTCATGTGAATAATTAAATAACATGAGAATCTATCACTGCTAGTATTTAGTAATAATAGGTTTTAAAAATTGGTCTTATTACTGGTAGGAAAGACAACCCTTCCTCAATCAGGAAAGATAATTTTTATTTTACCATAGCCTACCGTTAGAGCTTAGGCATATAGATTCAAGTTGATCACCTTCCTCGGCACATAGTAAGCTATGATCATCTATTTATCTGTGCCACTCTTTTTAAATTGTTGTCCACTTTATTTCTCACTACAATACTATTCTCTTTCCCCTCATAAGCACTTTCTCTCCAGGGTTTAGTAGGCACATTTCTAAACTACATGTTTATTCAATCACCTTTATATCATGGAAAATACACATTATGGCTTCTGAGTGAACTTTTTAAATTCATGTAAGTAGTGTTGTATTAGTTCTCTAGCACAATGTCACATATTGATACTTTAACAACATACTTTTATTTTCTCTCATTATGGAAGCTTGAAGTTCAAGATCAATGTGTTGGCAGGATTGATTTTCCCTGGGGCCTCTCCCCTGGCTTCTTCCTGTATCCTCGTGGTCTTTCCTCCGTGTGTGCACAACCTGGGTGTCTCTCTGTGTATCCCTCTGTGTATCCTTGAGTGTCTCTCTGTGTATCTTATTTTGCACTGAATTAAAGCTTAATATTTAATCCACCCTAAAGTCCTCATTTTAGCTTAATTTTTAAAGCCCCTATCTCCAAATATAATTATGTTCTGAGATACTGGAGGTTAGGGTTGCGACATACGAATTTGGGTGGATGGGAGCACGATTCAACTATTGTAGATTGTTGTAATCATGGAACCCAATGAACCACACACATCCTGGGACCTTGGCATCATGTTTTCCTCTCTGTCACAGACTCCAAGCTTGGCACATAACTTGCTCTAGACAGTAGGACATTAGCAAACATGATCCAAGAAAGACTTAATAACATCTTGTACACTGGGGCTTTCCCTCTCTTGCTACTAGCAACTTTTTCACCACAATGTGAGAAAACCTGAGAGAGCCTCCTGCCAGTTGCTACAGGCATGAGGCCATAAAGAGCCAATGCTGATGGCTAGATGAGTGGGTAAAGTCATTTTAGACAACCTGTAAGAGTTGGCACACCGTCAGTCAACTTCAAGGGCATATGTGAGTCCAGAAGAAACCAAGAAAATTGCTCTGCTTAGCCCAGAACAAAATGTTGAGATAATAAACAATTATTGTAAGCCAATAAGTTTGGGATTTTTTTTCTGTAGCAGTAGATAATAATCTATAGATCTCATTAGGTTTCTTGATTTTTTTCCATCTAGTATTATAGATTTGAGATGTTACTATTCATAGATCAGTTTCACTCCTCCTGGCTGCTATATGGCATTCTGTCATATACACATGTCATATTTTACTTATCTATTCTTCTAGGGATGAACAGTTGGGCTGCCTCCAGATTTTTGCTCTACAAACATTCCATGTACATATCTTTATCTGCCTATGTGAGAGTTTCTCTGGAAACACCATTTAGAAGTGAAAATGCTAGGTTGCAGAGCATCTGCACATTTAATTGTAATAAATGTTTTTGAGTTGATCTGCAGAATAGTTGTACCAATTTACACTCCTAGAAGTGAAAGAAGACTGGCCAGGGTACTTTAATATTTTTTTTTATTTGTGCAGGAATTATATGCTAATAGGTGGTCCAAAAATAAAAACCCAGCTACTGACATAAGCAGGTTTTAACATGCTTTCTCACAATTTCACTTCTTCACTAACTGATGACCAGTAATGGACATTCTGTTGTTTTTGTTGTTCATTGGATATATTTAATAAGTTCAACTGAGTTCAATAAATCAGTTCTACATTCCTAAATTGAAATTTTTAAACTTTTAATATTTTCATTTCTTCATCATAAAATATCTAAAAGAGTAATCAGAATTTACTAGTGGTAGAGAATTGTATTGAAAACAATGTGTACAAGTTATGAATGTGATTGAAAATACATGAAGAAAATAAATTTTTTTATCAGAATGGGACTCAAGTATGTTATAATTGTAAGAGAATAGTATTAGGATGAAGAATATTATGTAATGCATAATCAAAACTGTAATGACTGGGGCATTTTTCTCTGAAGCTATCTGCCAATGCCACCTGATTAGAATCTATTCTAAGTCTCTGAAAACCAAGAGGGCAAAATTTCAGGCCCAAAGCCTGCCCCAGATTGGAATTATCACAGGAATCCTTTTCCTCAGTAAGCATGGCCCCTACGGACAGAGACAAAAGCCATCAATGGTCCTTCCATTCACACACATGCAAAGCCTAAAACAGGATAGGAAATCTCCATTTTTCTAAGGCATTCTGGAGGAAAATACATTCATCCTTGCCTTCAGGAAATCTAAACAAATAATTTTTCAAGTCAATGACATTCACGTTATCAAAAGTAACCAGAGGTACAAGGAAGCAAAAAAACAGTAAGAAATAATAGACAGCTGAATTACAAACTATAAAACAACCTTGATTACCATGTCTACAGAGATAAAAGGCAGAAGATATCCAGTGTTAATGAAATCTAAAAAATGACATGGTCGTTCTGAAAAAAATCAAACAGAACTTCCAGATTTAAATATATATAATAAAAGGATAGTAAAAGTAAACTAAATAATGTCTAACAACATATGCACATGTATACACACTTATGCAAACACACAAGCACATACATAGACAAAGCCAAATTACTATTTAACAATAAGATGGGGAAAGGATAACCAAATTGAAATATTCAGAGATTTATCAAGAAGGGGGCTATAGAATTTTATTAAATTTTGATTTTTTAACAAGTTAGATATGCATGTTGTCATTTCTGTGGTAACTAGTGTCCAAGTCAAGGAAAAATAATATAATGAAAATATATTATCTAGCTTAACAGTTCTGCTACTGTTATATGTATAAACAGGAGCTGAGCAATTAAGTAAATGGCTTGCAGATGGTTTCTTCTTCTTGGAGTAAGAATTTCAAGATAATCAAGACAGAAGGCTACAACTATCCATATAGTAATGAATTGAAGTTGAAGACTTACTAAGAACTCACATTGAGCTTAATATTGATACATATGGTTGCATAATAATTTGTATGTACATGCCTACCAGTCAGAAGACAAACATACATTTCTTTGTTCTGTCAGTTAAGAGGGCCTAAAACACCTAATCAGTAAATGGGCCAAGGACCTGAACAGACACTTCTCAGAAGATGACAATAAATCAACAAGTAAATGAAAAAAAAATCATCCACTAGCAATTAGAGAGATGCAAATCAAAACCACTCTAAGATTTCATCTCACTCCAATCAGAATGGCAGCTATTATGCATACAAACAACAATAAGTGTTGGCAAGGATGTGGGGGAAAAGGTACACTCACACACTGCTGGTGGGACTGCAAATTGGTGCGGCCAATATGGAAAGCAATATGGTAATGGAACCACCTTTTGACCCAGCTATCCCTCTCCTTGGTCTATACCCAAAGGACTTAAAAACAGCATACTACAGGGACACAGCCACATAGATGTTTATAGCAGCACAATTCACAATAGCTAAACTGTGGAACCACCTAGGTGCCCTTCAATAGATGAATGGATAAAAAAAATGTGGCATATATACACAATGAAATATTACTCAACAATAAAAGAGGATAAAATCACGGCATTTAAGTAAATGGATGGAGTTAGAAAAGATAATGCTAAGTGAAGTTAGCCAATCCCAAAAAACCAAACGCCAAATGTTTTCTTTGATATAAGGAGGCTGATTCATAGTGGGATAGGAGAGGGAGCTTGGGAGGAATAGACGAACTCTAGATAGGGCAGAAGGGTTGGAGGGAAAAGGAGGGGGTACAGGATTATTAATGATGGTGGAATTTGATGATCATTATTATCCAAAGTACAGATATGAAGACATGAATTGGTGTGAATATATTATGTATATAACCAGAGATTTGAAAAATTGTGCTCTATATGTGTAATAAGAATTATAATTCATTCCGCTGTCATTTATAAATAAAAAGAAAAAGAAGAAAAGAAAAAGAAGTAAAATAATAAAAAAAGGAAAGTGTTCAAGAGTATGTTCACACACACACATACATATTCACACACTAGAAAGATTATGTCAAAGGGCACAAGAGTCAATTGAAAGAGCTCTCAGTGGCCAGAGGTGAAAAATTTTGAGCAATAAAATTAATATTGGATTATAACCCAAAATATAAAATAAATATCCATGAGTCAATATGGATATAAATCCATAATAAAATTAATAAATGGAGAAATCTCACATAGAGAAGAACTGTAAGTAATTTATGTACATTATCTTTCCTAAAGGAGGCGCAGCATACTCATCATTGTTTTCTTGTTTTCTCTTGCAGTGCTGGGGATCCAACCCAGGATCTCACTCATGCTAAGCAAGTGCTCTACCACTGAGCTATACCCCCAGCCCGACCCCTCACCTGCTGAATGTGGGCTGCATATACAGTGTCTTTCTTCCAAAGAATACATTATGTCCCCAAAGAAAAGAGTAAGTGTACAATGGAAAAACCTGATAGATGCCACCTTAGCTTGGTGATCAAGGTCAACACCAAAATCCACAAGTCACATTCATGGTGTTTACCTTTTAGATGATTAGAAGAAAGTGGCACTAAACACCAAATAAATTCCAATAGAAGAATATCCTGCAAAATACCTCACCAGTACTCCTCAACCCTGTCAAGGTCATCACAAACAAGGTAAGCTTATAAAAAGTGTTTCAGCCAAGAGAGATGGAAACATGATGTTTAAATACGATGTGGTGTTCTGAATGGAATTCTGCAGCAAAAAAGAGATTTGAGATAAAAACTGTAGGAAATCTGAATCAACTGTGGACTTTAGTTAATAATAATGTAGCGGTATTAGTTCACAATTGTAAGAAATATATAATGCTAAGATACTAGGTAACCGGATATGTGTATGTGTGCATTTGTGTGTGTAAAGGTACTTAATACTATATAGAAAAATTAAATAATAATGATGATAATGATGATGATGATGATTACCCAAGAGGAAGGGAAGAGGTTGAGATCACAATGGGCACATGGGTGTTTTTTAGGGTTCCTACAGTACTGTATTTCCTGACATGAATGAAGAAAAAAATAGTGTTTAAATAGGTATTTGGTTTAGTAATATTCTTTAAGTTTTATCACTATATGTTAAGCCATATCTGTCTCTTTTATTGCCCTATAAATGCAAAGAAAGAAGAGTAGACTGAAATAATAAAGATTGTCTCTGAGTTGGTGGGGTTATGGATATTTTTCTTTTTTATTAATTTTTTATTTGATTGAGTTAGTTATACATGACAGTAGAATGCATTTATGCACTTTGATATATCATAGATAGATAGGATATAAATTCTCATTTTTCTGAGTGTACATGTTGCAGAATCATATTGGTCATACTCACATATATACACAAAGTAATAATGTCTGTTTCATTCTACTATCTTTCCTATCCCTACATCCCCCTCCCCTCCCATCACTTCCCTGTACCTAATCTAAAGTAACAGTATTTTGCTCTAGTGCCCCCTGCCTTTTTGTGAATTAGCATACATATATTAGAGAAAACACTCTGCCTTTGGTTTTATGGGATTGGCTTATTTTGCTTAGCATGATGTTCTCCAATTCTATCCATTTACCTTCAAATGCCATAATTTCACTCTTCTTTAAAGTTGAGTAATGTTCCATTGAGGATATATACCACATTTTCTTTATCCATTCATCTTATTCTATTGAGGGACACCTAGGTTGGTTTCATAGTTTAGTTATTGTGAATTGAGCTGCTATAAACATTGACATGGCTACATTACTGTAGTATGCTGATTTTAAGTCCTTTAGGTATAATCAAGGAGTGGGATAGCTGGGTCAAATGGTGGTTCCATTCCCAGTTTTCTGAGAAATCTCCATACTGCTTTCCATAGTGGTTGCACCAATTTGCAGTCCCATCAGCCATGTATAAGTGTACCTTTTTTCTCCACATCCTCACCAACATTTATTGTTGCCTGTATTCCTGATGATTGCTATTCTGACAGGAGAGAGATGAAATCTTAGTGTAGTTTTGATTTTCATTTCTCTAATTGCTACAGATATTGAACATTTTTTCATATACTTGTTGATCGATTGTATTTCTTCTGTGAAGAGTCTGTTCAGTTCCTTAGCCCATTTATTGATTGGGTTATTTGTTACATTGGTGTTAAGTTTTTTGAGTTCTTTATATATCCTAGCGATTAATGCTTAAATCCCACATGATGAAGATTATGGCCTACTTTTTCTTCTATTAGACACAGAGTCTCTGGTTTAATTCCTAGGTCCTTGATCCATTTTGAGTTAAGTTTTGTACATGGTGAGAGATTGGGGTTTAATTTCATTTTGTTGCATATGGGTTTCCAGTTTCCCAAGCACCATTTGTTGAAGGTGCTATCTTTTCTCCAGGGCATGTTTTTGGCACCTTTGTCTAACATAAGATAATTGTAATTTTGTGGGTTAGTCTCTGTGTCCTTTCTTCTGTACCATTGGTCTACCAGTCTGTTTTGGTGTTAATACCATGCTGTATTTGTTACTATTGCTCTGTAGCATAGTTTAGGGTCTAGTATAGCGATGCCACCTGCTTCACTCTTTCTGCTAAGGATTGCTTTAGCTATTCTAGGTCTCTTATTTTTCCAGATGAATTTCATGATTGCTTTTTTTATTTCTATGAGGAATGCTATTGGAATTTTGATCAGTATTGCATTAAATCTGTATAGTGCTTTTGGGAGCATGGTCATTTTGATAATATTAATTCTGCCTATCCAAGAGCAAGGTAGATCTTTCCATCTTCTAAGGTCTTCTTTGATTTCTGTCTTTAGGGTTCTGTAGTTTTCATTGTATAGATCTTTCACCTCTTTCGTTAAGTTGATTCCCAAGTATCTTTTTTTTTGGTAATTGTGAATGGGGTAGTTTTCCTTATTTCCTTCTCAGAGGATTTGTCACTGATATACAGAAATGTTTTTGATTTATGGGTGTTGATTTTATATCCTGCCACTTTGCTGAATTCATCTACTAGTTCTAGAAGTTTTCTGGTGGAGTTTTTTTTTTTTTTGGTGGCGGGGGGTCTTCTAGGTATAGAATCATATCATCAGCAAATAGAGCTGATTAAAGTTCTTCTTTGCCTATACATATCCCTTTAATTTCCTTCATCTGTCTAATTGCTCTGGCCATTGTTTCAAGAATTATGTTGAATAAAAGTGGTGAAATTTCACTCAGCAATAAAAGATATCATGGCATTTGCAGGTAAATGGATGGCCTTAGAGAAGATAATGCTAAGTGAAGTTAGCCAATCCCCAAAAAAACAAATGCTGATAGTGAGCATAGCTGCCTTCCAAAAAAACAAATGCTGAATGTTTTCTCTGATATACAGAAGCTGACTCATAGTGGGATAGGGAGGGGGAGCATAGATGAATTCTAGCTAGATAGGGAAGAGGGGTGGGAGGGAAAAGAAGGAGGCAGGGAATTAGCAAGGATGGTGGAATGTGATAGACATAATTATCCAAAGTACATGTATGAAGACACAAATTGGGGGTCAACATACTTTATATACAATTAGAGATATGAAAAATTGTGGTATATATGTGTAATAAGAATTGTAATTCATTCCACTGTCATTTTTTAAAATCAGTTAAAAAAAAGAGATTAATGCTTTATCAGAGGTACATATGGTAAAGATTTTCTCCCAATCTGTAGACTGTCTCCTCATGGTATCAATTGTTTTCTTTGCTGAGAAGAAGCTTTTTAATTTGAATCCATCCCATTTATTAATTCTTCATTTTACTTCTTGCACTTTAGGAGTCTTGTTAAGGAAGTCAGATCCTAGGCTGACATGGTGAAGATTTGAGCCTATTTTTTCTTTTATTAGACACAGGGTCTCTGTTCTAGTGCCCGTCTTTTATCCACTTTGAGTTGATTTTTGTGCAGGGTAAGAGATAGAGGTTTAATTTCATTTTGCTACATATGGATTTCCAGTTTTGCCAGCACCATTTGTTGAATAGGCTATCTTTTCTCCAGTGAATGTTTTTGGCAACTTTGTCTAGTATGCCATAACCACATTTATGTGTGTTTGTCTCTGTGTCCTCTATTCTATACTATTAGTATACAAGTCTATGCTGTTGCCAATATCATGCCATTTTTGCTACTATAGCTCTGTAGTATAATTTAAGGTCTGGAATTATGATGCCTCCTGCTTCACTTTCCTTGCTAAGGATTGCTTTAGCTATTCTGGGTCTCTTATTTTTACAAATAAATTTTATGATTGTTTTTTCTATTTCTATGAAGAATGTCATTGGGATTTTAATAGTAATTGCATTAAATTTGTATAACACTTTTGATAGTATGGCCATTTTGACATATTAATTCTGCCTATCGAGGAGCACGGGAGATCTTTCCATCTTCTGAGGTTTTCTTCATTTCTTTCTTTAGTGTTCTGTAGTTTTCATTGTAGAGGTCTTTTACCTCTTTTGTTAGATTGATTCCAAGTTGTTTTGTTGTTGTTGTTGTTTTGTTTTTTTGTGGCTATCGTGAATGGGGTAGTTTTCCTAATTTCTTTCAGTGAATTCATCACAGATGTATAGGAAAGTGTTTGATTTATGGGTGTTGATTTTATATCCTGCTACTTTGCTGAATTCATTTATTAGTTCTGGAAGTTTTCTGGTGGAATTTTTTGGATCTTTTAGATATAGAATCATGTCATCAGCACAGAGTGACAATTTGAGTTCTTCTTTACCTATTTGTATCCCTTTAATTTCTTTCTTTTATCTAGAGTTTCAAGGATGATGTTGAATAGAAGTGGTAAAAGAGGACATCCTTATCTTCTTCCAGTTTTTAGATGGAATGCTTTCAATTTTTCTCCATTTAGAATGATCCTAGCCTTGGGTTTAACGTATTGCTTTTATAATGTTGACATATGTTCCTACTATTGCTAGTTTTTCTAGTGTTTTGAACATAAAAGTGTATTGTATTTTGTCAAATGCTTTTTCGGCATATATTGACATGATCATGATTCTTGTTTTTAAGACTATTAATATGATGAATTACATTTATTGATTTCTGTATGTTGAACCAACCCTGCATCCCTGGGATGAACCCCACTTGATCGTGGTGCACTATCTTTTTAATATGTTTTTGTATGTGATTTGCCAGAATTTTATTGAGAATTTTTGCATCTATGTTCATCAGGGATATTGATCTGAAGTTTTCTTTCCTTGATGTGTCTTTGTCTTGTTTTGGTTCAGGGTGATATTAGCCTCATAGAATGAGTTTGAAAGGGTTTCCTCTTTTTCTATTTCATGGAATACTTTGAGAGTATTGGTGTTAATTCTTCTTTGAAAGTCTTGTAAAACTCGGCTGAGAATTCATCTGGTCCTGGGCTTTTCTTGGTTGTTAGGCTTTTGATGTGTTTCTATTTCATTACTTGAAATTTATCTGTTTAAATCATGTATGACCTCCTCGTTCAGTTTGGGTAGATCATATGTCTCTAGAAATTTCTTCAATATTTCCTATTTTGTTGGAGTATAAATTTTCAAAATAGTTTCTAATCATCTTCTGTATTTCAGATGTGTCTGTTGTGATATTTCTTTCTTCCTCTTGTATTTTAGTAATTTGAGTTTTCTCTCTTTTTCTCTTCATTAGCATGTCCAGGGGTTTATCTATTTTATTTATTTTTTTCAAAGAACCAATCTTTTGTTTTGTCAATTTTTTCAATTGCTTCTTTTGTTTTTATTTCATTGATTTCAGCTCTAATTTTAATTATTTCCTGTCTTCTGCCTTTGGTATTCATTTTTTCTTCTTTTTCTAGGGCTTTGAGATAAAGTTTTAGGTGATTTATTTGTTGAATTTTGATTTTTTTAATGAATGCCCTCAATGCAATAAACTTTCCTCTTAGTACTGCCTTCATAGTGTCCCAGAGATTTTGATATATTTTATCAGTGTTCTCATTTACCTCTAAGAATTTTTTATATCATCCTCAATTTCTTTTACTATCCATTCATCATTCAATAGTGTATAATTTAGTCTCCATTTGTTTCAGTAGCTTGTATTTTTTTATTTTATCATTGATTTCTAATTTCATTGCATTGTGGTCTGATAGAATGCAGGGTATTATTTCTGGGTTTTGTTGTTGTTGTTGTTTTGTTTTGTTTTTGTTTTTTTGTATTTACTAAGAGTTGCTTTGTGGCATAAAATATGGTATATTTTAGAGAAGGAGCCATGTGCTGCTGAGAAGAAAGTATATTTGCTCATTAATGGATGAAATATTCTACATATGTCTGTTAAGTCTAAATTATTGATTGTATTATTTAGTTCTATAGTTTTCTTATTTAGTTTTTGTTTGGAAGATCCATCCAGTAGTGAGAGTGGTGTGTTAAAGTCACCCAGTATTATTGTATTGTGGTCTATTTGACTCTTGAAATTGTGAAGGGTTTGTTTGATGTACATTGTTGCTCCATTATTTGGGGCATAAATATTTATAATTGTTATGTCCTGCTTATATATACTTCCCTTAAGAAGTATGAAATGTCCTTATTTGACTCTTCTGATTAACTTTGGTTTGAAGTCTACTTATCTGAAATGAGAATAGAAACCTCTGTTTGTTTACACAGTCCATATGAGCGATAAGTTTTTTTCCTATCCTTTCATCTTCAGCCTGTCGATGTCTTTGCCCATGAGGTGAGTCTCTTGAATACAGCATACTGTTGGGTCTTGCTTTTTAATCCAATCTTCTAGTCCATGTCTTTTGATTGATGAGTTTAAGCCATTAACATTCAGGATTATTATTGAAATATGATTTGTATTTCCTGTATTTAGATTTATTTCTGGTTTTTGATTTGTCTTAGTTTCTCATTTGGTTGAATGTCCCTTTAGTGTAGATCCTCCCTTTGCTGGTTTTCAGGGGTTTTTTTTCCCCACTTCATCCTCATGGAATATTTTGTTTAGAATGCTCTGTAGTTTAGATTTTTCTAGTTATAAAATCTTTTAATTTTTGTTTATCGTGGAAGGTTTTAATTTCATCTTCAAATCTGAAACTTAATTTTGCTGGATATAAAATTCTTGGATGGCATCTGTTTTCTTTCAGAGCTTGAAATATATTATTCCAGGACCTCCTAGCTTTGAGGGTCTGGGCTGGGATATCAGTTGAGATCCAAATAGGTTTCCCCTATATGTAATTTGATTTTTTTTTCTCTCACAGCCTTTAAGATTTTCTCTTTATTCTGTGTGTTAGTCATTCTCATTATAATGTGTCTTGGTGTGGGTCTGCTGTAATTTTGTACATTTGGGGTCCTGTAAGCCTCTCATATTTGATCTTTCATTCTATTCTTTAGGTTTGGAATTTTTCTGCTATTATATCATTGAAAAGATTGTGCATTTCTTTGATTTGTATCTCTGCTCCATCTATTCCAGTAATTCTTAAATTTGGTCTTTTCATGTTATCCCATAATTCTTGGATGTTCTGTTCTTGGTTTCTTACCATATTCTCTGCATGGTCAACTCTGCTTTCAAGATTATATATTTTGTCTTCATTGTTTGAAGTTCCATCTTCCAAGTGACCTAGTCTGTTGGTGATGCTTTCTATTAAATTTGTAATTTGGTTTACTGATTTCTTCATTTTGAGGATTTCTGCTTGTTTTTTGTTTTTGTTTTTGTTTTCACAATCTCTAACTCTTTATTGAAGTGGTTTTTCACTCCTGTATGTTTTCTTTGATTTAACTCTTTATATTATCCTTTACTTCACATAGCAATTTAACTATGTACAACCTGAACTCCTTCTTGGACATTTCTTCTGCTATGTTATCAGTGGCTTCTATTGTTGAAGCATCTTGGTTTATTTGGGGCACTTTATACCCTTGTTTTTTCATGTTGTTATTGTGTTTTCCCATGTATAATTGTGGATCTAAGGCACCATAAATTCTACCTATATAGTGTCCCTGAAGGTTTCCAGTGCTTTGCCTTTACTGATGAGACCAATATCAACAGCACCAGTGTACACAATATATAGCCCTAAACCTAATAGCTTCCCCTAAAGCATCTACTGCTTTCTCATATTAAACCAAAATGATGAGTTCAATAACTATAGTACAAACAGAAAATTTGTTAAAATGGTTTACAATTTCAAATGGTGGATGAGAGAACAGAGGTAGTGTAATATTGCAATATTTGCAAGGAAGGAAAAGAGAAGCTAGAAGTAAAAATTCACAGGAAGAGTGGAAGAGGAACCAATAGAGATTAACTGTTGGTTGGAGAAAAATTGGAGAGAAAATAGATAAATGAGAGGAAGAATATAAACAAAGAGAAAAAAATTTAAAAGACATAAGAATACCACAAAAATGAAAAACACCACTCATATATCATTGTTTTCCACACACTGATGCATAAAAAACATCCTGTTCCAAATATGTAGAGAGATTAGCAAATCAAAAAATAAAATAAAATAAATGTGCTGGAAAGTCGAACTGTCTCTGTCAGTGTTCAACAGTTTCTCAGCCCTGTCTCTGATGTCTCTTGGGATCACCAAACCCAGATCAGCCCTCACAAACCCAGTCTCTATCCCACCAATCTGGGCTTCAGATACCTCAGGCTCAGCCACGCTGTAGTCCCAAGATTTCAATGCTGCTCCTATTGCAGAGAGACCACCAGGGACACACTCATGCAAAGGAGCAACCTCAAGATGCAGCAGCAAGACAAGGGCCACCAGCGCTCTCAGCAGGAAGATCTCAGGCTCCTCCAAACCCATAGGCACATCCATACCGGACTTTGAGGTCCCTGCTGGAGTCCCCTGACAGAAGCTCTTGTGGTGGTAAACCTGCTGGCATCCAGTCCCCAAGTCCAGGCTGGTGTCCCAAAATGAGTGCATCCACGTGCAACCAAACTTGAAGTATCCCCTGAAGCAGTCCTCTAGGCCGTGGTAGCAGTGGTAGTAGCAGTAGTTTTTGGCAGAAGGCAGCAGGTAGCAGGTCAACAGCAGTGTCAGCTTCAGTTGCATCCCGGGCAGCAGTGTCTTCTGTGGCATCAGCACCCAAAAAGAAGACCTCCAGGCAAGCTCAGGCTGGCAGCAGCAGAATCAGAGGCAGCAGCAATGGTAATGGTGCATGCATCAGTTGATTGACAGGAGATTTCAGGTTTAGCAGCAGAGACCATGGAGGTAACCTTGGAAGTAGTGTCTGTAGTAACCGAGGCAACTGAGGCCATGTCCAGAGAAGAGACCTCCAGGTCAGGCAGCGGCATTCGCGGCAGCAGCATCTGCCTGAATATTTTTCCTTTATCCTACTTTTTTAAATATTTCCTAATTTTTCTGCTATGAACAAAAGTGTTATTTATAACCTGGAAAGAATATATTCTGCTTATTAAAGAAGGAAAGAAAGCAGACTTACAAAGACAATTTTCCCTAAAAATAGTATTTCTCTTTCCTTTTATAACTTTATGTTCTGCTAAAAGTTGACTAGAAATATACCAGCTATGGTCATTTAATTGCATACCAAATGGAAATGTAAGGTAGAGTATAACACCTAAAAAAAAAACTAGTAATGTCATATTATAGTTTTCTGTAAGTCATCCTGATGCTTTAAAATTTGTTTTCATAATTCCCAGTTTAGAAATAAGCTAGCAAACAACAAAAATGCAATGACTTTGGAGAAGACACCATGACCCACGGAAAAGTTGCTTATCATTTAACAGTCCCCCTTTAGAAGCAATTAAGCATCTGGCCTTGTACTTTCATTTGGTGATGTCAAATACCAAAGGGGAAATTACATATGAAATAGACAACAGTCTCAGCCTGATTTTTTGCAGGCATTTCAAGGGAGCCACTCCATGAGATGTTTATCCTTAGAGAAGTCCAATATTCAGGAACTTGCTTGAGTACCTGTGACTTTCTGCAAGTTGCATAGGTCTCCCTGGACCTCAGTGTCCTCATCTGTAAAATGAGGGTTTGGAAGAAATAACCTCTAAGTATCCTCCGAGCATTAAAATTCTACACCTGAAGCCTATTCTAATACACAGCTCTTATGATAAAATCAATGAATAAGAACATAGCATTGAATATTCTATAAAATTAATATCCTATAACATTTTAAAATCTATTTTAAAATTTTTTCAATCGGCATGCATTTCATACTCAGCAAGTTCTTTTGTAAGTAGGAATAAAAATTTCATTATACCTATTATGGAAATGAGCAAACAAATGAAGTAGATATTGATATAAAGCAATAAAAAGTGCCAAATTTCAATTTATTCTGGAAAGATAGGGCCTGGCATTATGTAGCTGTGTTCTTGAGCATTTTGGTTCTCAAAGTCTTGTTTTTGTTTTTCCCCATCTGCAAAATTAGCTGGTTAAACTAGATGAGATGGTATCTATGATTTCTATCTTAGTTATTAGCCTGGCATTATTATGACCAAAAACGACGTGACAAGAATAAGTGAAAAGAGGCAAAGTTCATTTTGGCTCAGGGTTTCAGAGATTCGGTCCACAATCAGTCAAATCCATGTCTCTGGGCCAGAGGTGAGGCAGAATATCATGACAGAAGAGCATGGTGGAGGAAAGCAGCTTGGGACATGGTAAACAGGAAGCAGAGAGAGTGCTCTGCTCACCAGGGACAATCATAAACCCCAAAGGCCCCCATCCAGTGTACCTCCACCAGCTACAACCTACCTGCCTACGGTCACCACCCAGTTAATCCATTTGTGGATTAATGCACTAATTAGGTTACACTTCTTATAATTTAATCAGTTCTCCTCTGAGCCTTCTTGCATTGTCTCACACATGAGCTTTTGTGGGATACCTCATATCTAAACCATGACAATTCTCTTATGTGGCCACAAAAAATCACACTCTAGTAAATAGAGGTGCTTGGACCTAACACAGTTCTCCTAATTATGAAAATGGCCTTTTCCTAATTGATGGTAACTTCATGCACTTCAGCATTCAGTGCATGTGAAAATGATCTAGAAGTCTCTTATTTGGACATTCCCCACCAACCAACATAGTGGACGCTCTTCTGAATTGAGTCTGTGGAGATCCATGTTTTAATTCCAACTCATGGTCTCTAGACCTTAGTTTCTTAATCTTAAAACATTGTGTGGACTGTAGAAGGTCTTACAGCACTGCAGACACACCTCCCTGTGTTTCATAAGGCAACACAACCAGGAGAGTGGTTTTCTTGGTGTCCTACATTTATAATAACTGGATGTCACCCTTCCACAAGGCATCCCAGAGGATGATGCAGATGCTGCTCACCCAGGGGTCACACTTTGGGATGTCCACTGCTCTGAAAGGGATACTATTCCAAGGGCAGACTGACTTAATAGTTAGCAAGTTTTTCTAACAGATTTTAATCTAGACTTTTTTTCAAAACGCACCCTTGCTGTTATTGCCTTCTCATATAATACTGAAGAAGTTTGCCTTCTTCTACTTGGCTGCCTTCAAACATTTAAAGATAAATTTCTTGCCTACCCCACCTCTTTATAGTCACATCTAAGCCAGCTACTGTAAAAAGTTATTTGATAAATTTTTAACTATTTTCTCTGGTATTGTGGAGAAATAGTGATTGACCATGTTAATTATAGCAATTTTGTTTAAAAAAAATAAAATAAGCATGAGGTAATGAGACTGGTTCATGTGGTTCTTAAAGCTCTCCAAATTCTAATATGGATTACAAAGCAGTCATTATATGACATTCTGCACTGCATTATTATGATCTATTAATCTGAATGTATCTCTTCTCCCCTATTTGATTATATGAGTTAGAATCTGAGCTCCACCACTAATTATCTCTTGACCTTGGGCAAATTTTCAGACTCATTTTTCTCATTTGGTGGCTTTGAGGACTAAAATGAATACACTACACACACACACACACACACACACACTCATCATAGAAGAGTGCCATTATATACAGTAAGCCCTCTATATGTGTTTGCTATTGTTGTACACTGCTTAGAGAAAAGGACAATGTAAATTGATAGTTTTTCAGTGAGTGCCTGTCTGATAAAGAAATTGATTTCTCTAAGTAACTAATCCAATTAATAATAGAGGCTAATAGCTCATAGACTAAAAGTCTACAACAACTCACTTCTTAGGAAAATGAATTGACTTAACTCAGCAGAACTAATGAATTCAGTATTTGCTTAGGGAATGCCTCTTAAATATATTGACAAGCTTCTTGTTTTCATGCTTGTGTTTCATCTTCTGAACAGCCCAGCATTCTGAGACTCTCCAGCCATGTCTGACTACTTGGTCTGACCTGATAGCATGTGAGCCCTGTGACTTGGGTCCCCGTCCCAAGATAGGCCAACCACAGTGCTGCCATGGGATTCTTGGAGCCAGGACCAAGTAAGAAAGCCATTACTTGAGGGTTTACTGTAGGATGGGGAGCACAGACTGTATTTATAATCTTGTCTTCTGTGACATAGACTTAAAATAGAGGGAATCTTTATATATAAAAAAGAGAGAAAGTCATTCCAATGTAAAGAGAATTGGAGATAAAAGAAAAACAAAGTCAATTTTGAGAGCAACCAAATTTCTGATCCCAGGTGTCCTGAGGCCTAATCATATTTGTATCCATGGCTTCTATGAGAACATGCAGTTTTCTTAAAATAAGTTTCCCTTTTGTTTAATTTAGCTAGTGTTAGTTTCTTCCACTTGCACCTAACTTATCCCAAATGATACATTCATGCAAGACAGCTGAGGTCATTGTTTGTTTAGGTGTAATTGTAATGATACCCATGACTCTGTTGTGCTAAGATTTTAAAATGACAAGTAACAAAACATACACACGTATAATATTCATCTCAGATATAATAACCAAGATTGTTCATTTTCCAAAGAAAAAAACACTTCCAGAAAATACAGGAGATCAAAGTCTGAATCGAATCCAGTGCCCACTACAGCAGGAAGAGGAATTAATAAAAGAGACTGTTTTAACCCAAGCAGAACCAGGCTCATTCACCACTTCAGCTCTGAGGTTCTGGTTTTAGCATTAGGAGAAAGAATCTCATCCTTCAATGAATTCTGTAAATTCAAGGCCAGTCCCATCACACTAGAGCAGCCAGACTATAATAAACAACCTTGATCTAAAAGGGAGAGAGAAGAACTCTAAGAGAAGTGGTGAATAAAAAAGACACAGCTTCTTTGGAGGTGTTCTTGAGACGTCATAAGCCACATTCCCACTATCTCAACAATGCAATCAGAAGACAAATCTGCAAGAACCTACAGTGAGGGATGAGGAAGCTCTGTGAGCCCAGCTTGGAGTTGCTCCAAGGGTGGCAGTGTGTCATCCCTCAAAGTGCCCAACATTGTACTGTTTTCTTCTTTGTCTAGAACAGTGTTAGATACTGCCTGCAGACACTTCCTAGAACTGGCAAACCATAGTCTGGTTTAATGGTTTACCCCCTTATCTCCAAAGAAAATTTACCAAAAATAATCAGGAAGGTTGGCCACACAGGTCATGGTTATAATTAATGTCATGGCTGGCAAAGATCTGGCTTTGGACTCCAATTTCTAAAGGAAAATCAGGGTAGCTCATCTGTTCCATCTCCTGATTTATCTGTTCCATCTCCCTGACCCAACCCATTGAAGATGTGAGCCTTAAGCCACAGTGCAGAGGGTAACTTTCAAGGAAATGCGAAGTAGAAAGCTTTGGCCTCTAAGTCAAGATTTTGTCAATCTCACAGCCTGCAAATGACTATTTTGCAATATTAGCCTTTCAGCTTCCATTATGATAAACATCCCTTGTTCATTTATTCCCTCTTTTTGGATCACTGCCTTCACAAGTTTCACTTTAATTGATTTCTTTTAATTGCCCTATGTAGTGTGTGAAAGTGTAAACTTTCCGAGAGAAAGAGAGAGAGAGAGAGAGAGAGAGAGAGAGAGAGAGAGAGAGAGAGGTGGTCTGTGTGAAGCAAACATCAGAATAGAGATAGAGAGAGGGAGAGGAGGTGTTTGCAGTGGCAACTCTCCTTAACGTAGTGACCTCCCCCACCGAAGATATATATGCTTATCTCAATCAGTTAGAAAAAAAAATTCACCACAAGACCCTCTTTATATTCCTGTTGAAGAAAGTAGTGTAGGAAGTGGTTTGCAAACTAAACGCATGTAAATGGGTGGGTATAGTCATGTTTTCTATTCACTCATCCTATGATGGTCTTCTTATTTAACTGATGAATCCTTCAGGGAAGAGGCTGTGAAAAGAGTTTATGAATGTTTCAGAATTTCACTATAATTCCAACCTAGCATTCTTAAGTCTCTAGATCCTAAAATTAAGGCTGAAGCCCCAGCTCTATTGTATACCATTTATGTGATCATGAACAAGTCTCTGGATCTCTTTAGCTCTACTCTTCTCACTTAAAAAAAAAAAAAAAGACAAGAGAGAATTTATTCACACCTAAAAGACCACGTCTGTGTTCATTTGATATTGCAATGAGCAATTATAACTCAACATGATGGTTGTAATAAATGAGTCTGAATAAAATTCTGTGGCCTATGAAGAAGGAGCAATGGATTCTGTCAGGAGGAGTTGGGCTGGGCTGCTCAGGGAAGACAAATTGGAACTTGGAAGGCCCATTAAGTCAACCATGTAAGGGACCAGCGTGAGAAAGGCAGCAAACTGCCAAAGCCAAGTGAGTTTGGAGAAGGAGACCTAGGAGGTGGGAAGAACCACAGGAGCAGACACTGGAGGGCCCAGGTTACGCACATTTGGAATCAAATAAGAAATTGCATGGGGAAGCATTTTCTAAACTGCAACATGAATGTGAATGTCAGCCATTAACTATTACTTCTTTTCTTCCCTAATCTCCATAAGTGCTGCTGAGAATGCCAAATTCCCCCATCACATTTTCACAAAGTTGTGCTCTGAAGCCTTCAGACCTGAACTTGAACCTGGACTCCATGTTCTCACATTATGACCCATCATCACAGCACTTGATTTCGCCATCCCAAAGCTGGGAATAGTCAGACCTACTCTGCAAAATCCTTATAAAAATTAGAGGTAATTTATACAAAATGCCAGCATGTCCAGGTGTGTCAATAAATGGTAGCTATTAATACATTTTTATTAGATATAATGCATCTGAAGTGCCAAGATCAATGTCTGGCATACAGGAGATGTAATAAATCCTGTCACTTACTTTGGAGATGACAAGGGCAGTTTCTTGCTTAGCATTATTTGAGAAGGGTTCAGAATTCTATCTCCTCCAGCAATAATCCCCATCTGAAATCCCCACTCTCATTTGGTGAGTTATAGGAAAACTCCTAAAGTAAGTTTTTAGGCAAAATAGTTCTATGATCCAAATATGTTTCAGAAACACACACACACACACACACACGCATGCATATACAAACAGCACCTGCTATGAAGCATTTTCCAAACATATTTAACCATAGAACACTTTTTTTTCTGCAGACCCAATCTCAGTTGGGAGAAGGCAGAATAGGGCTTTATCTGCAAAAAGCCTCTGTTACCACTTAGACATCTTGTCCAAGAGGAGATAACAATAGTGGTAGAGATAAAAATATCTACAATTCAGTGTCGTCTGTATGAGAATCTCATTTAATTTATGTTCATTAAGGTCTTAAGATAATGAGAGCCACTCTTATATAATGCTTTGTTGCCCTGGGAAGTATTCCAAGAGCTTTACATAATCCCTCAATTCTTAAGAGAATCCTCTGAGGTAGGTGCCTTTATTATCACCATATCAAAGGTGAAAGATTTGAATACAGAGAGCGGTAAGTGATCTTCCAAAGGTGACAACAATCCAAGCAGCTAAACCTGTGGAGCCCAGGCAGTGTGCTTCCAGAGTCCTGACCAGGCACACAGCATTTGTCCACCCCTCAGGGATCCTTCCTGGGCATGAGAGTGAATCCATATGAAAAGTCAAGAGAGAGACATGTCACAGAGAAATAGGAAGATGCTCACAAAAACAATTGGATGAATACTGATCATCCTCTGAGACTCTTCCAAACAAACTCCTAGGCAAACCTAAGACATGATATAACTATTTCTGGATAGTTGGTTATTATGTGGTAGAGAGTTAAGGGCCCACAGTGGACCAGTATCATCTACAGAGGGCCCTGGGCAAGTAACAAAGGAAGATTATTTAGGTAGCCCCACAAAAAGAATTTTCTTTTCCTGCCTGAACTCAACTCCTAGTTTGAGATGGATCATCTTGAAACCATTCTAGCTATAAAACCATCGTAGCTATGAAACCATTCTAGCCATGAAACCAGTCTCAGCAGATAGTCTCTTACAAGATGGGCCCCAAACCTTCCCTAAATTAAGAACTAAACTTTCCCAGGTAGCAGGGTTCACCTGCTGCTCATTGCCCTTGTTTAAGCACTTGGTTAAGCCAATTTTAGTTCCACTTTGCTTAATATTTTTATATTTAGCAAATGAGTTTATATGGCTCCTTCACCAGATTTACAAAGCTGCCGATTAAGTTCTCTGTGTGGCTAAAATATTTTAGACCACAAAGTCAGGTCAGTGGGGTTGGAGCCTGGTGCAGTTGTTATTGATGCTGACAGCACCTACAGATGCCTTTGTTTTTCCTCCCACCGGCAGCAGTTACACCAATCTAACAAAGAGGACTTGATTACTTTTCCAGCATGCTCGCTTGTCTTCTCAGAGAAGAAAGGATTTATAGGCGCTTGAGAGCCCCCATGCCCTAAGATCCTCCCTACCATCGCTCAGCAGGTGTCAGCGCTCTGAAACCAAAAGGACATCAGCTCAGGTAACAGACGCTCAGCCTGGAGGCCTCCACACCGCCCCCTGAAATTATAAAACCTCATTATGGCCCATCCAGATGACAGATTATTACATAAATACAAGAAGGAATTAATGAAAAACAAAACAACGTGAACATAGAAGACAATGTTCTGGTGTAAGAAAATGTAAGATAGCAAAATTCAGAACGGCCCTCCACTCCCAATACAACTCTGCAAAAGCATTTGTGCAAGTGAAACCATATAGGCAGCATAATAGGAACATGACAGGCATCATCGGGGGAAAATCCATTATGGGCTAGCATGTTAGGTAAAGATTTTTTAAAATTATTTCATGGTTTTTTAAAATTTATTAATTTCACAACATTGTCTAAAATTTTGAACATCAAAGACTCACACTATCCATGATAGCTTTTGTAAAGGAGGGAAGTTAACTGCCAATGACAACATATGAGATGTTGAGGGATGTACATGTTGAGGGATCACAATTAATCCCCATAACAAAATCACATGTGGTAGACGCCATTGCCTCCTTATTTCAGGTAACACAAAGCAACTTGCTAGAAGTGAACTGCAATAGACCAAGTTGTATTTCCACATCTTTACTCCATCACCAATGAGAGAACGCCAACCTTTGACTTGTAAATTGGCAGTGCCCCTTAGATCCTGGTTTTAGAGAGGTGACTTGTTTTGGCTGTTGGGATGTTAGCAGCTCAGAATGTGCTTTTGCAGTAGGACTTGCTTTCTTGTCTCTTTGCCATCACAAGTCTACTACTTCTCTGGTCCCAAAAGGACATATGAAACAGAACCACCTTAACTGGGTCAGGTCTAGATCTGTCTATACACCTCAACCTCAGCCTTTCTGTCCCACAAACACATGTGCTAAACTAATCCTTATTGTGTTTGGAGAGAGGCTCAGTTTTAATTTTTACTTAACACCTGTAATTGTTTATATATGGCATACAGTGTGATATTTCAATACATGGATCCATTGCATAATTGAAATCATGCTAATTAGTATATCTATCACCTCAAACATTTAGCACATCCTCGTGGTAAGGATATTCAAAATCCACCCTTCTAGCTATTTTGAAGCACACAGTGAATAGTTGTTGACAATTGTTGATCTTCTGCGAAATACTAGAACTTGTTATCCTGTGCCATATTACCATAGAGTCTGAAACTTTTTCAAATTCACACTTGATATATGGGAAATTGTGCTGAACCAAATAGGATATTGAACAAGTTAACTTTTATCATCCTTTCTCTTTTCCCACTTATAATCTCCCATGCCTAAATATCCAAATTAGGCTGGTCCATATGCTTCAAATGACAATAAGTTTATTAAGCCTATTCCAATATGATTTTGCCTGGGACTTCGGAATTTGGATTCAGTGTGGTCAAGAAAAAATTTTACAAAGTAATGTTCACTATCAGATAAACAGAATCATAGCTGTTACAGATCTTGTCATGGAGGTGGTAAATAGGAAAAAAATGCTAATAAATTGTTGTACATCCAAACAATGGAATATTATCCCTCTATTTTATACATAAAAACCTAAATATGTCTATTTGCTTATTTTTGCATAATCATAAAGCAAAGCACAGAAGAATATACACTACACTGTTGGGCTAATTAGCTCGGGGAGGGAGCACAGCTGTCCCGTGTGGAGAGCCAGCTTAACCTGCCCACAGCCATGTTGGGCCGTAACTACCATGATTGCTCCAAGTAAGCCTGGTCTGTTTCCTCCACATAGTCTCTCAGCATACTGTGAATAAACAGAACCAATAGAGTGGTATGTGAAGCTTTTCAACTGCACCCTGGTGTCATTGGTGCCAGGAATATGGCTGGCATCCTTAATATTACCTTCAGATAAACTGGGTACATTCTAGCTGAGAAGATCACTTCTGTCCTGACCACTCGATAAGCCCCCCACTCTGACCCAAATCATGAAGATCTGCTGGTTTTGCTGCCACCCTTGACCATCGTTCTGTCAATAAGTCCCCAACAAAATGCACTCTGCACAATTCTGAATCTGTCTCTTTCTTTGGTCTCAAGATATCTTGCAGACAATTCTCAGACACTGGAACTGGCTTTTTCTGGAACATGGGTGAAAGGTTATCAGCATTTACTTTATACATCTTCAGATTGTTTTACTTGTTTCAAAATCGTATATCATTTTTCAGCCATTATTTTCATGAATACTTTTTTCTACTCCTTTCTTTTCCTTCTTCTCCTCCCCTCCCCCTTCTCCCCTAGCTCCTCCTTTTTCTTCTGATACCCTATTATGTTAATATTCTTGGTGGTCTCTCATATTTTTTTCTGGGATTATGTTCATTTTTTTATCCTTTTTTTTCTCTCTACTGTTCATCTTACATAAGCTCTATGGACCTATCCTCATTTTTGCTAATTCTTTTTTTTTCTGCCATTTCAAATTGAGCCCCTCTGGTAAAAATTTCACTTCAGTTATGCACTTTTCAACCCCGGAATTTCCAGTTGAATCTGTATTCCAATTTCTATTTCTTTATCCATACCCTCTATTTGATGTACATTGTCCTCTTGCCTTCTTTTACTTCTTTAATCATGGTTTCCTTTAATTCTATGGACAATCTCTGCATTCCCAGTTACTTTGGGGGCTTAGGCAGGAAGACTATTTAGATCCAGGAGTTTGGAACCAGCCTGAGCAACATAGCGAGATCCTGTCTTAAAAAAAAAAAAAAAAAAAAAAAAGGTCCTTTGGCTACAATGTCTATTTCAAAGTCTTTGCTGTTAAATATGACATCTGCTCATTCTCACAAGCAGTTTTTATTGCTTTCTGTTTTATTCCAGTGTATGGGTCATACTTTGCTGTTTCTCCATGTACCTCTCATTGGAAGCAGGACATTTTAGAACCATGGGTCAAGGATGGCAGCAAAACTGTAGCAGCTCTGGGTACTGATATCCCCCTCCATGGCATGTTTTTAGCATCTGCTTGTCCATTGTTTTGTGGCCAACTGGATTTTACTGAATCTATTCCTCCTCTCCCTACCTCCCAAGCCAGTTTTAAGCCTCTGATGTTGGTCCTCTGGGAGGTGCAGTTTTGGGTATGTCCACCGTCACCCTAGGATGACAGGAGTTCTCTTTCTTTCCCTGACGTCTCCCAGCTGTTCAGCTCTACTAGTTGCTTGCTGATTGTTCTATTATCTTCAACAACTCCCCAAAGCATATATTGCTTTATAACTAATCCAATCCAACTGTGATTCCTTGGGGGGAAACAATTGCTGAGGTTCATGTTAGAGATCACTCTAACCCCAGAGGGCTCAGAATATCTGTTACTCATTCCCCAGTTCTCTTCTGCAAACTAGCTGTTCAACAGGGTAGGCTATATCATCATGAAATTTAGGAATCAATTTCCTTTCACCACAACCTCCACTGTACTTGAGAGGATCTGTAGATTTGAACTTCACATTCCTTTGCAAATGAAGTCAGTTGCTTTGGAGAGAGATTAGGAATTGTCTATTTTAAGGAAGGCCTGTTGCTCTCCCAGGCAAAATCTCCAGGACACAGCTCTGGAGCATGAGTTGAGGGCATGACAAGCATCTCTGCTCTAGAAACTGAGTGCTTGATGAAGCAGGGGGAAGTAGACTGAGGTCTTCTTGTTTTACTTCTCCTGGCAAGGAGCCACCACCTCACAAGCTGGGGCAAGGGTGGTTATGACCCCAGCATGCTCCACCTGCCCTGTCCCACAGTGCAGACTGAGCAGAAGGGAGCCCTCAGCCCTCACCACTGGTTGCCTGGGACCCTAAAAGGCAGATAGGGACAATATAAGAAATGCTGATGGCCTGCTCCCCTCAGGAGGAAAGTCCTGACTGGGAGCTTGATAGTATATAAGAAAACTTGTGCCCACCCTGGATAAAGGGGGAAGTGATCATTATGGAGCACAGTGGATTCTTAGGGCAGTGAAAATACTCTGTGTGGTATTATAATGGCAGATATACAGAATTATGTAGTTGTGAAACCCATAGAATGTGCAATATCCAGAACAAACCTTAAGACAAATTATGGTCTTTGGGTGATAATAATGTGTCAGTGTAGGTTCATCAATGTGCCACTCTGGTAGGGGAGGTTGATAACAGAGGAAGCTTTTGCCCCCACATATGGGGGCAAGGTGCATAGGGAAAAATCTCTACACCTTACACTCAATTTTTCTCTGACTCTAAAGTTGTCCTAAAAGAAAATAAATCTTAAAAAAAGAAAAAAGAGTGTCTTCCTAATAGCTCAGGAGAGATGCCTCAATGTATATGAGCTGAAATATAAATGCAAGTTAAAATCCCATTGAAATATCATAACATCCCTATTAAAGTAGTGAACATATGAAAGAGAAGCAAGACCAGGTGTTGGAAAGGATGTGGAGCAACTAGAATTGCTGGTGAGAGCATCAACTGATACAACCACTTTGGAAGAGTGTTTGGCAATATCTGTTAAACCCAAAGGCATGCTAATTCTAAAACCCAGCAATTCCTCTCTTTGATATGCACCCCAGGGAAATGCATATGCTTATTCACCAGAAGACCTGTACCCGAATGTTCATAGTGCACCACTTGCAAAAGTTAGAAATGAGCCAAAACCCACTGCTCCCCAGGAAGCAGCACTAGAGTACAGGCCATTTATTAAGAGAGCCCTCAGGACTGTACCAATAGGGGAGGGGGGTAGAAGGATTGGACAGAGAGAAGTCTGCTGTGCAGTTCACACAAGAGTTCAGTCAACCCTACAAGGAGCCCTGAGACTAGGATAGCTCTTCAGAGTGGTCGAAGCTGGGGCGAGGGAACCGGGCCTTCATGTTTCCTTATATCACTAGCGCTAGATATGGTCTGCCCAGCACAGGTGTGCAACCCTGGACACGCCAGCTCTCTTTAGCCAACAGAGCAGGGGAATTTGTCCTTCAGTCCTGAATTAGGATGCTAGGTAGAGCAAACAGTAGCAAGGATAAATAAAGTGAAGTATGTTCACCCAATAAACAAATCAAGGTAAATTCCTACAAGTTAATCCAGTATAATAATGAGAACAAGCAAACCATAGCCATACATACTGATAAGGATGTGAAGCCAGACCCAAAGGGAGAACATATGGTAGGCTTCCGTATGTATAAAGCTCAAAAATAGAGCAAGTCTGTGACGAGCAGAGTGCCTACTCTGGAAGGGGTTGGAAGTGGGAGGAACCCCAGGGAGAAGTGCTAATATCCCATTTTGATCTGAGCTCTGGGGACCCCAGGGTGACCCCTTATGGAAAGTCTTTGAGCTGCATGCATGTAATTCTACACTCTTCTGCATATATTTATACTTCAATTAAAAGTTTTTAAAAATGGAAGAAGGGGGTTCAGTTGAGGGGGGAAAGATGGAGCAATTGAGAAAGAGGGAAAGGCAGTGAATTCACCAAAAACCCTATTAAATGTGCGTGAGAAGTTGTTTGGATTTTGTAGCCTGAAGGAAAGAAAAAAATTTCATTTGCTTCCTTTCTCTCCTCCATTAGATATCTCAGGGCTAAGCCTGTGCTGAAGGAGAAAGGAAAGTGTAAAAGAACTGGAGTGGCCACGGGGACCCTTCATTCTCATGTTCCGTCCTCTGTTCTCTGTCTGCAAAGCTTTGGTGAACTTGAGGGCCCTGCAGACCTGGGAGAGACATGGCAGGTGCAGGTCTCAGAAGGGAGAAGGATGAGAATCTCCCCACTGCCCCACGCATCCACCCTAGTTCAACAGGTAGCTCCCATTAGAGGGATGTTTTGTTTATGTGGCACAGAGACCCCAACAATGCCAGATCCATCAAATGTCATCCTGTAGAGCCAGGGGGGCCCAGTTTTCATTAGAACTGTTTCATTAAGTTGTGGCTCCTTTAATCTGGTTTTACTAAACATAACTCTGCTTTGTTGGACAAAAAAAAAAATGCATCTGGAGTACAAAATCTTAAAAGAGAATGTGCCCAGATGGTAGAGGTATTTAAGGAATACAGTTTTCCAATTTGGGAATGTGTAACCCCCTCTGATTTCATTTGCATGATTTTCCAACCCCCACCCCTATTTTAGCCTTACACACTGTTCAAGTAACTGGGGAGTTGTGTAGCGTAGTCATGGTAACCCCAAAGCCTCACTACGCTACACACACACACACACACACACACACACACATTCACTCACAACTCAAACTGTAATAATCATTTCTATCCTGAAAATAAGCTTAAAATAACAAATACAAAGTTGTACGAACCTCCACATGTTGTGTTTTTGTCACTGTGTCTAATAACTATTCACACCAAAGGTTAAAAACACAAATGGGATTTGATGGCAGATTGCTTGTGGTTGAGGACTTCCTTCTTAATAGAGAATGGGGAATTCGTGTGTTCCCCTGTGCTAAAGGGAAAGCAGAAACTGAAGGTGTTTTTAAAGAGGTGCTCCTTCCAGATTGTTTTCACTTTCTTTGCAGTAATAATGATTCTTGGCTAATAATGTTGGTTCTTAAGGCAGGTAATTAGTGCTTCCAACACAGTAATTGAATTTCCTGAAAGCAAAGACCTGCATTCTACAACCCTGGTCCCTTTTATTTGACCAAGAACTGAATCTCAAAGACAGGAGGTAAGAATTCCCCTGTGTGTGCCATGTTCAGTCACACCTGGGTTGGGGTGGCCAGTTCCCAAGAGACCAGTTTCAGGGGAACATTAGCACACAGCTCCACATTCAGGGACAGGAGATCAAGTCAGTGGGCAGATCTACAAACCTTGTCTTAATGCTCTCGAAGCAGGAAATCTTTGGTGTGCAGGAGTGTGAGGGATTTTTAAATCCCAAAGCCTGCATTTTATATCAAATGACCTCTGAGAGCAAAAGAACTCCTCAAAAAGGAGTGTCCTTAATGAGGGAGATTCCTGCCCTGAGCATTTACCACCCTCCAAAGCAAAGCAAAGGATGGGGAATACACGGTGCCCAGCCACTTGTGCTATTTGCTCTCCGTGTGCTCCCTACAGTGATGCGGTGAGTTTGAGATGCCCTCCGGGGAGGCAAGTCCCACCTCTCTTCAGTTTTAGTCTATTTTTTTCAAGTCTGCCTTACTGAGAGTAAAGATCAAGATGAACGTTTATGTTAGTATAATTTCTTAGGGAGGGTGATTCTAGGAACCAGGAAATATAGAAGACATGGATACTAGGAAGAAAAACCAGCTGCAGAATGCACATGCATTACCAACCGGCCCTCACTCTGGGGTCACTGCCCTGCAGAGAATCACCTGAGAAGTCATGAAGTGTGCTCTGAGATGCCTGCCCAGGTAAGAAAGAGGAAGGTGTGTATCCATGGGCTCTTGTCCTCCATTGGTCGGGTTTTAAACTCCCATCCATTTCACATGTGTGAGGGCTGAGCAATCCTCTGGGTGTACTGTTCTGTGGTTCACCAACACCCAAGGCAGGAAGCAAGGGCTCCATGCTGAAGGAGCTTGTCAAAGCCTGTGTGAATTGGTTACCACAGCAGCCACTGAAGTGCAGGCAGACTTGAAATACAAGCCGAGTTGAGGTGATACCCAGGAGGCATCCACTACACCCAAAGAACAGTAGCTATGCATCAGGACCCCATGTGGGTAGACACTGTCCTGGAATCCTTGGTCATTTCTTACATAGGGAGTAGTAAGAATCCGACTGTCCAGTTCTGACCAGCAATGCAATTTCCCATTTCCTTCTGCAGAATCTTCTCTAACCATTGCTCTGTGCGTGTGTGTTAGTTAGCTTTTTGTTACCGTGACCCAAATACCTGGCAAGAACAACTTAGAAGAGGAAACATTTATTTTGGACTCAGGATTTCAAAAATCTCAATCCATGGTTGGCTGACTCTATTGCTCTGGGCCTGAGGTGAGATGGGACAGAGTGGCAGCAGAGTGTGGTACTTGAAAGCTGCTTAGCTCATGGCAGCCATAAAGCAGCAAGAGCAAGGATCCAGGGACAAGATATAGCCCCCAAAGGCTCACCCCCAGTGACCTACTTTCTCCAGTCATGCCCCACCTATCTATAGTTACCACCCAGTAGTCCATTCAAATGATTAATCCAGCAAGTGGATTAATCCACTGATGAGGTTACAGATCTCATTATCCGATATTTTCCTAAAAGCCCTACCTTTTGAACCTTGGTGCATTGGGGATCATACTTCCAAACCATGAGCTTTGTGGGGGTGGACAATTCCAAATCCAAACTATAACAGTTTGATTTACTTCCATCTGAAACTCTGCCTCCTCAGACATTCTGTCTCCCTCTGACCTACTGTAATGCGTGGTGCTGCCCCAAGTTCCTCTGAAGGAATCAGAATCACCAAACAGTCCCCTATACACCTAGAATGTCTCAGGGTGACCTCTTTCTTGCCTTTGCAGGCACCACTCGCCATCCCCTCCTGATGTAGCCTTGTTGGATGTTCTGGCTCTTTCACCTTCTGCATTCTTCTGTCTTTGCCACTTAAGTCGGTCTCCCTCTCCACCTCCCCCGTCTCTTTTCTTCTCTTACCATCTTTCCTTTAGGCTTCACTTCCCTGAGGGAAATCCTATATGCAGTGTAAATTAGATTTGAGAATTTGATGCAAATGTATTATTGATTTTTTAAGCAAGATTATGTAAATTGCCGACCATCTATTATTCTTGCTTGCTGAAATTCTTGTAAGAAAATTATGAAATTGAAGCTCTTTAATACAAGGCAACCTGAAGTAAATACATAATGACCGAACCATGAAGGCGAGAGTCTAAACAATTCTCTTCATGTGTCGGATGTAACATTCAGATTCAATGAAACCTTGACTTCGCGATGGTGGGTACTATCTAATCTCTGCTCAACTTCACTCAGGCTCCCTAGGTCTCTTTTCCATGCAAGAAACACCGGTTTCCTTCAATCATTCTTTACTTGGCTTTGGGCCTATGACTGTTTCTTGTGCATTTCTGGGTCTCCTATAAACTGGGCCACATTTACAGTCATCGCTGTGTTTCTTAGGGGACTATCCAGGATAAAAATATCCTAAGTGAAAAATGCATTTAATACACCTAACCTACTGAACATCATGGCTGACCAGGAGCTGCGGCTTGCTGCCAACGCCCAGCATCACAAGAGAGTGATCATACCACTTATCAGCCTGGGAAAAGATCAGAATTCAAACTTCAAAGTAGGGTTACTTGTGAACAGGTGTTGCTTTGGCACCATCATAAAGTCAAAAAATTGTAAGTTGGACCATCATAAGTTGAACTATTGTAAATCAAACCATCATAAGTTGGGAAGCAACTGTATAGAATTTCTGATCCCATTCAGAGTTTTGTTGGTTATTTCTGGAAGTCTACAAGGGATGCCACATGTGTACATATAAATGTTTTCTCCATATTCTTCTGCCTCTTTGAACCCCACATCAATATCAGTGCCCCTGAGACACACACAGCTGTGGGAAGGTGGCCTTTCCCCACTCTCACTGTTGTCAAGACCACTGCCTCACCGTCCTCAGCCTGCCTGTGACTGCCTCTCACACAGTGGCCCAGCAACTGATTGATCTCTGCCATGAATCTGTCTTTCCCACCCTTCTTTCTCCGGGTACTGGGTGCTTATTTGATCTGTTTTTCACCCGCCAAAAAGAATTCTACGAGAATGCTCTCTAGAAGGTCCATTTCAGAGAACACACTAAGACTCACCCAGATAATTTACAGTTCCCTCTCCCATGTGTCTTTTCTGATCTCCTTTCACTGCATGCTCATCTTTAGCTATGGGACATTCTGGAAATGGCATGGCTTCTTCTGACCAGACTTAACATATCCTGACTCTTCCACTACACTGTCTAGTGTCCTTTTCACTTGTTTGACTCCAGGGAGAATAAAACATGAAGTGCCCTCTCTCTTCACAGACTCAAAGCACAACAAAGAGGAAGAGGCAACTAATATTTATGACCATCAGATGGAAAAAGAGTCTCAGATGGGTCCCTCACTTGCCAGGATTTGAACCTTGGACTTTCTGACTTTCTAACTACAAATCAATTCCAATCTCTCTCTCTCTCTCTCTCTCTCTCTCTCTCTCTCTCTCTCCAGGCTATTTCCTGTTCTTTCTGATTGCCTTCTGTCAGTCTTCACTGATTAGCTAAATGCAGTTTTTCATCACTATCTTGTTGGTATCTCAGCCAAGATCTTAATACAAAACTAAACTCCATTTTCTCTGTGGATGTTTAGTCCTGAGCCCACATTTCTCTGCACACTACACTTAAAGATCACCTATTACTCCTTCTGCAAAAGCTACTCATGGGCAATAAGCAAATTATATCTTGTCAAGCATCTCACAATGAAATTCAGCTAATATTGCATGCATTCTCCTTCTTGTATCCTACCAAGACTCACACAGGAAATTCTGTTTCTGCATTTTGCTTCATTTGCATTCCCAAGTGGATAATGTTCTCACTGTAGATGGTCAAACCCTGGAGGGACCCTGCAGCTACTTTGTCTGCCTTTTTCTTTGCTAAAGATAAGGAAATGGAAATTAAGCAACCAACCCAAGATCCCAAAGCCTTCCTTTACATCACACAAGTTAGGGGTACAGCCAGGCACCAGAAGGCTCCAAAAGTAAGCTGGGTACACAATTGCCTTTGCATGAATCAGGTGTGTTGAAAAGGTCCACACGTGTGAGCTCAGCTCTTCAGTGGCTGCTGGTGTTTAATATAGGTAATGCCAGGAGCCTCTTCCCACATGCGGAAGAGTTCTGTATTTGAGCAGATGCCTTATGAATACACAAACCACCTCCTTGTCCACATCCTTGATTACACTACATTGTCCTCACATACTCCCAGGCACATCCAGAGGTGGTTGGAAATTAATCAGCAACATTAGCCCTAACCCAGGTGAAGGAATGGTGAAGGGCTGGTTAAATAAACCTAGGCTAAAAGAAAGATGGTTCTGGATATTTTCATACAGGTATGTTTAATAAATGATTGCTGAATCTACATCTCCCCACCACCACCCAAAGTCAAAAGGATGGTCTCGATTTCAGACCTGAGCCTATTGTGTACCTAAAGGAAACCCCAGGTCCTCCATCAAATGTCTTCTGGAACCACTTTCACATTTGGATACATCCTAAAGAGCAGAGGGGGAAATCCTAGGTGTATCAGAAAAGCTGAACCCTTCCACTGGGCAGAGACTGAGACTCAGAGCAGGCGCCCGTTTTGCATTCTCAAGGTATCTACTGCCCTCTAGCGTTGGTACAGGAACAAAGCAATAAGCATGCCTTACAATCTAAATCCAACTTCACAGTTTTTTCTCAGCGGCCGTGGTAGATAGCTTGGAAAAACAGTACTAGAGAAGGAAACTGCCCTGGAGTTGACTCCAGGCTTCCAAGTGGCCCATTCAGCTAATTCACGCTGAAACAGCCGTATTTGTTAAAATACTGAAAGGCTTCCTAGCCAGTTAGCAAAGGATGCCACCCTCAGCCCTCTGAGGACCAACACCAACTCCTCAGAACAAGGCCCTCCTCTGAGCCACCCCAAACCTCTCCACCATTCACTAACTAAGAGATTTAAAGCTCAGCAAAACAGGAGATTCGAGATCCTTGCCCAAAGCTACAGCTGCAATGTGTTAGCTCAGCCTTTGAAGCAATCCAGTTTGAATCAGTCATTTTGAAAACTGATGTTTTTATTTTTCTTCTGCATTCACCCAGTGTGCTCATTCACCTGCCCCCCTTCTCATTTACTGATGCCTAGGTACCAAGCACTGTGTTAGTCACAATGCCTAGGAAAATGCATAAGACTGTCACATCAGCTCACAATCTTGTAGAGTACTCTACACTACAGATGGCATCTGATACTGGCCTGGTGGCACAGAAGCATCTGCAGCTAATGACCAACCTATGCTCAGGCTTCTCTGGGATAAGGTCAGTGGGGTTTTATCACCATACTCTACGCCCGGTGATGAGCATAATGGTCTCACCTCTAACTCATAACAGCTATTTGTTCTTTGGTTAGTTACTTTATCTATGTTTCAGTTTCTCCATTTCTAAAGAGAGGAAATAGCACTTACATCATTGTTTATATTAAGAACTGAAGGAGACGGGCTTCAAACGTCTTCATCATAGTCCTTGTTATGTATGATAAGTAATTTTTCAGTAAGTGTTTGATAATCTCTGGATTGCAATTACTCAAGATGAAAAATGTATTTGTCCATTAACAAATCAAATATGTCTACTACTTTAACATAGCAAAGAACAAAAAAGTGTAGATCATGGGAACACTTCTACTTTCCAGAGACAATCAAAGGGAGAGGGAATCCAGAGCATTAAAAAACATGATGAGAAATCAAGCCTGCTTCTGGTTGCACCTACAGCATCAGCTTCGGAGTTCCGTAGCTGCATTCACAGCATGTGGCATATTTATAGAGCAATGTGAAGAGCTCTAGATGGACTTATGGTAAAAACTGTCCAGTTAGCTGTCACATCATTGTGAACTGGTTAATGGGTCCCTTCGCCCGTCACTTGCAGACTTCATCATGACACATAGCATGAGGCTCTGTGTCCCCCTCTTGGCCATGGAATCACAGGTCTGATAAGTAAGCATGACACAGACTAAAGTAAAACAGACAGTTTTAATCATGTCAACCTGAAGGTGCTTTACAGGAAGATGGCAGACTTCCAAAGAAACCTCTCCATCCTCAGCTGGCTGTGAGTCAGCACCTCTCAATGATAGCAAGTGTGTCACATGCCTTCTGTACCTACAAATTATTCTTTTCCCGCTTCACAGGACCATATACCTCCAGATACCTGGACACCTGTAGAGACTTGTAGATACCAGGCACCACTATTGCCTTAGTCCAAAGGCAATATCCACAGGAGTAAATTTCTGTAGTGGACACTGGTACTTAACAGCTTACCAAGGTAATGAAAGGTAATGAAAGGCTGGAGGTAATGTCCCACCTACTTGAAGGATGAAGAAGATGGTTGCTTTTGTAGCAGTTGCTAAACAGACGATTCAAAACCACTGGCCAGTCACTCAGGGATACCCAAGAATAGTCACTGCTATGGTTTGGATAGGGTTTTTCCCTGCCAAGTCACTATGTGACTTCTCTCACATGTGCTTCCACCCTATGTTCCTATCCGCCATGTTGTGGTACAATCAAGGGTCCCTCACTAGGTACCTATACCACGCTGTTTGAACTTTTCAGCCACTGAACCCTCTTTTGTTTATATATTACCTGATATTAGGCAATCTGTTATAGTAATGAAAAACAGACTTAGACAGTCACCCATATCTGGGCATTTTTTTTTCTCTTCCCAAAATGGCACATCTCTAGGACCACTCTACTGAAATCATCACTACCATAAAGAATGAAACCTGTTAATCTTCCAAATTTGCTTATGAGAGCCCAAAGATTAATTTGAACTTTCCAAGTTTAGGCTATTACTTTGAAATAGAAAAGGGGGAAAAAAAGATTCACAAACAGGAATTACTATGGATAGACTTTTTAAAAACTATATAAACTTTTTTTAAAAAAACCTTCTAATACCTCAATCTGTTTTATTTATGTTATCCATCATATCATGAACAGAGAAATAACAATAGAAGATATGGTTGCTCTCTTCATCTGATAGGGCCAGGGCCTTCAGGATTCAGATGGACCAAAAAGGTGGAACACAATCTCATGCAAAATAATAACCTCATATACCTCCATTCCTGAAATCTGAAATGCATGTATTGGCCATTTTGATATTTTACCCCTTTGAAATGTAGCAAAATTGGCAATTTGCATTGAACTACTCAGTAAATATTTTGAACTTATTTAAGATATCTTTTACATCTTAGGTAATAGTCCAAACTGGCTTATATATTAAAAATAATAATAATTTGAGAGACCCACAGAGAGAGAATAAGTTATGCCTTTATTTCTATTTTTTATGTCATAAATACCTTCATATACTTCCACAGAATGTAATTTTAAAATGTGCTTCCTTTCAAAATCATTTATTAAGCTTACTGGATGAGCATCTATATATTCAGGGCTACCTCTAAAATGACTCTCTTTTCTAGCTTATTTATCACAGCTTAGGAATGTGCTATCAAAATTTCTGCACATTTTGAACTCATAATAAGGTTGCTATTTCCACTGTAAATTATGTAAACACAGATTTCTGAAAAGTATCCTTCTTAAAACCATTAGTACCTGTGCTGCTGGCAAATGTAATCACAAAATACATTTAAAGAAGTATACTTTTATCACTTTGAGTATTTGGAGGGGTCTATAGAATTGTTTTGGTAATTCTTGGGGAGAAATTCTTCAATAGATAAGAGTCATAACTGGTTCATCAAGTGCTTACTAACTGTACTAGCTGTTTTTCTCCATATTTTTAAGCAATTCCTTTGTGATACAGTCAAAAATCTAATTTTCCTGGAAATCGATTTTATTTATTTATTAATTGAAAAGTCAAAATCGCATATACTTGTGGTACACAACATGATATTTTGGTATACAGTCATTCACTACATAAAAAATGGGCCACATGTAACATGGTGGCTCCAATAAAATTATATCACCCTAGCCATTTTAGCTTGTATAAATATACCCCATGATGTCTGCACAACCATGAAACTGCCTAACTACACCTCTCTCAGAATGTGCCTCCGTCCTGAAGCTGCACGTGACTGTAGGTATACACTGTGGAATGGCTAAGTCAAGCCACTTAACATCCACATTACCTCACTACCCCTTTTCTTCTGTGGTGAGATGGAAAGATCTTTCTATAGCCTTTTGTTGTTGTTGTTCAGACTCTATTGAAATAATCACTAATGCCGATTTGGAGAAAGGTGAATTACTGAGGCTCTCTTTTATTTGTAAGAGGTGAAGTTCAGGGTCCTCAATGGCTTGCTCTCCTGAGTGACAGTAACTGTGATTTAATAAAACTCCCTACCAGTGATTATCAAATGAGGCAACCTTTAGCAGAGGGCAGCTCTGAAAACCCATCTTTATGGTCTCTGAAATTTTAATATATTTTAAGCCTGTAGGATGAAAGGCAAATGGACAACTAAATGTGTGTTTCAAGGTGACATGACAGTGAGTCCTTGTTCTCCACTTAGGAACTGAACCTTCCAGAAGGTGTGGGAAGGACCTTATAAACAAATCGCCCACCCAACCTCTAAATAGTGTTGACTCTTAACAACTTTCATTTTTCCACTGTGGCTAGCTCTAGTCTGGTTCATTTTATTATCAATGCTTTGGGAATCTTGTGCTGCCACCAAAAGTCATGCACATGAATTCCCCGCCACGCCTCTGCAAATTAAACAAAATGGGCTTTCAGTATGCCTCAAGTTCCAAGGCTCTATGTGATTGATTTCCCAACGGCTCTTAGGGCTGTGATTAAACATGACAGAGAGGGCCACAGTAGCACCATGTTTTGGACAGGGGGAAATCCACTTAGGTTTCTAGCACGGTACAGGCCATACGGAAGCCATTCTGTAAATCTGTGTAGAACAGGGTACATGTGGAAGAATTTGCCCCACTCTGCCTTTCTCTAAAGGAGAATGCTATTCAAGAGACACTTCCAAGCAAGGTACAGGCTCACCCCTAGCCATGCCTCAGTCACCCTGTGCTTCCTCAGATAGGGGGAAACTATTAGGATCAAAGAGTTCCATTATAAGGCCCAGTGAATTACAACATGCCACAAGCATATTTATCTACAAAAATCTATAAACATAGTTGCCACAAATATATTTGTCTCTGAAATTCACTACCAGGTAGAAATAGCCAAAACAGAGATCTCCGCACCCAGGTGAAAGGGCTCACACCCTCTGCTTAGTCTTGCAATAATTAGAGCCCTTCAGGCAGACATGGGCCCATAAGGACAAGGCCTGAGAGAAACCAAGTAGTCTCTAGGGAAGGAAATATTGTCCCTGACACTTCCAGTGTATGTGCTGATGTACTGCCACTAGCTGATAGTCTTCAAACTCTAATAAGATGGTTATCGTTTTTCACAGGCTGCTAGTTTTTGTGAGTTTCTGGTTGGGCTGACATTACGTTATCAAGACAATGAAACTTACCCAACAAATCAGTATCACCTCTTGGCAGGTTGTCAGTGCTACTCAATATGTGGATGTTGGCTGAACTGGTCCATGCCACCTGGGAGATTGTTAAAAATTCAAATTCTCAGACCCCACCCCAGATTTACTGAATCAGAGTCTCTGGTTTGAAACCCTGCCAGGTGATTCTGATGTATGCAATATTTCAGCATTTGTTCATCCATCCTTTCTCTTTTAGTACCAAGATCCTCAATTCGGAGATGTGTTGGCCATGTTCCCAGTAAGTACGACATTCCCTTGCCTTCTCTTCAACAAAGGGAGGTCAAGGACATGCTTGTGGAGAGCAGTTTTCTTAGAGACTGGCTCAGCTGAGAGGTGTCGCCCCTTTGTTCCTTGCCCTGCCTTCTGCTTCCTGCTTGCATTGTGGGTGTGAAGATTGTCACTTCAATAGCCATCCCAGCCCATGAGGCAGCCTCAATGAAAGATCAAAAAGTCTGAAGGTAAAATGAGTATATTCCCAATGATAAGCTCACAGCGCAACCATAACAGCCATGGCTGTCTTTTTTCCAAGTTCCCTTTATATGAGAGAAACAAACTAACTTATTATAAACTTACTATAAATTAGCTTATTTGGGTTTTCAGTTAATTAACTAATTTTGAGTTAATTCTTACAAATCCCAACTATTACATCAATCTTATCTCAGTACAAAGTCTTTCTAGAAAAACCAATGTCCTGCATGCATTCCTGGCCTCTCTTCTTTCTTCCCTGACAAATTTTCTGCAAAATCCATTCCATAAAAACTGATTAAATCAATAGGGAATGAACAAATGCACTATTTCCCTTACCTTCCCTTATCAATATAAGAAACTGGCACATTCCTTCAGGGAAAAGTGCCTGGAGAGGAACCACATTCAGAAGCCCACAGCTGTCTGGCAGGGCAGCAGGAATCCCCTTGCAACCAAGAGGTGCATCCTGCCAGCTATACGATCCCTGCACTTTGTGTTAAGACATATTTAATACCCATCGTGCCTGCTCACTGTAAGTAGAATAAATCAGAGGGTAGGAATTGTGACCAGCGTTTTTACCCTAACCTCAGGCCTTAGCACAGAGATGGGCACAGGAGTATTTGCGGAGAGAGTGAATGAGGGAGTGAAGGAAGGAAGGAATGGCTAAGAAGATGGATAAATACTAACCTTTTCATTTTTATACTGATCCTTCATATCTTCTATTTTAAACAGTCCAGTGGATAGTCAACAATGGTCTCAGGAGTGGAGGGTAAGTGTTGGTCACATTGTCTCACTATCAAAACACTGCGGGAGGCTCTATAGTGAGACATCGGTGACTGGGGGATTAGTTCAGAAACTAAGCAAGCAGTAGCATAGGACCTTGTAGCCCACTACTAGCCCACATCACATGTGGCCACAGTATCTCCATTTCACCTCTCAAGTTCCCTATGCACAAATAAGAAAATTGAAGAAAATGATTCAGCTAATTTAGGAGTACAGAAAAGACCTTAGTGCCTGGAAACAATCTCTAACCCCAGTTCTTAAAGATTTTATTAGTTATTTTTATTATTTTTTTTCATGAAGTAACATATACCAGGGAACTCGGGAATGGAGTTATTTATTACATGACCTCAAGGTAAAGACGCTACAAACTTCACATATAGGCACACCTCTTTCACTAATTATTTTTAATAAAACAAAAGATCAAAAATCAACATCAGGAGATGTCACAATACAGTTGAGACTGTTAAAAGAAACTACTCCCAAACTGGGAATCATTAAATGCATCACAAACCATGAAGGGATTTGCTCAATGAAAGAACACATCGTCCCTCTTGCCCCTCCATGGATGCCGTCAGGAGTTTCTCAGGGTAAAACACAAAATGAAAAAGAAATGGATGGCCAGGAAAGCTGTGCATTATCCCCCAAGGTCCTGCCACGGAGACTATTTTTAAAGACACATTAATCTCAGCAGTACTGACAGCTTGTAAGAAGTGGCCAGGTCCCAGTGCCAGGCAAACTCTCCAGGGGGAAAGCTGCCCACCGTGTCTATACCCTTCACCAATGCCCACATGATGGATGGAATGGGAGTCGCCCTTGGTTGGTTAGGTAGTTGGTTTAAGGAGCCATAAAGATGATTCTGAAGTTGAGTCCAGGAAACCAACTGGAGTTAACCCATGAATTATTGCAGCCACCCTGCACTCAAAAGTTAATCATAATTTAAATTTACAAGAGCCCTCTTAACTAGAAAAGCAAGCTCTGTCTTGTACATTTCTTAAGTGGTTGCTGCTCATTGAATTGTACTACCCATTGAAGAACAATGTTACAAGGGATGTGGTAATCCTGGATCTATGCAATTCTCTTTTATGATCCTAGCCACTGTATTTCATATCACAAGAATATGGAAAGTATATTACAGCTATATTACATAGAGTCTGTCATTATCGACTTAGCATTACGTTAGTTAACTCCTATAAAACACTGAGAGAAATGTTAATACATGATGGTATATTTACATATATATATGTACAGTTGGGGGCTTTGGGATGTCAAATCAGACTTGGTATTCCTTACCCCGACACACACACAAAGGTGGAGTAAATAAAGAGGTGGGGATAAGAGAAGCAGAGTAAACATTTTAACCATTAAAACTGATCTCAAATTGAAGGTGGAAAGGGTCATAAAATTTATTCCTTCCCCCTGTTGACCTTTTAATGGAGAGAATTTCAGAAAGATAACCTGAAGCTAGGGCAGGATGTAAGCATTTTTGGAAGAAACATTCAACACCATTATCATTCTGTATTAATTTTTGGAGCTTTCTGATAGGCAAAGTGAAGCCCTTTGTAGCAAATCAGAGAACTAGTTCTTGCAGATCGCCACTCACCCAGCCTGGGCACATTCACCTTCAGTGGTAGAAACTCCCTATGGGGCTCACTGCCACTTTTGCTGCTAGGCAGTTCTGACTATTTAAAAAAAAAAATTATTCCTTTTTCTTGGAGGCAAGTCTTCAGTCTATTGCTGACCTTTGCCAGAGGGGTTTGTCCTGGGTTCCTCACTTCACCCACTCTCTTCTTATGTCCCAAACTGGAATTTCGTCTTAGAGCACTGAAGGAAAATACATCGGACTCCACTATATTCCCTGATTCCCAGGCTAGTGGCCTGTGTTTCAAAAGCCTCAAACCAGAACATGTAGTATGTCTCATGGGACCTGATCACTGTAACAAATATGGATCCTGTTTTACTGCTAAGCAAACAGAAAGAATTCACACTTGGGAGAACTGTGGCTATGTTTCCTTATCCCTAAACTCCCCATGTTATTTGATTCTTGCCTATAAAGGAAGTGCCAGAGGCCAAGGAAAGCATCTTGTGTTGTTTCTGGTTGAAAAGCAAAGTCAAAGACCAGTACTGAAGACGGTAAGCTTCAGCTTCACAGGTCATCTATGTAGAAGAGAAATGTAACCTCTCTACCCACAGGAAGAAAAGTGCCTGGACTAAATGAAACCGCACTTGATTTGCTAAGTGCATCCTCTGAACAGCAGGTTAAATGGCTATAAGAAATTGTGCTTGCATTTTATTTGATTGCACCCAATTTCCTGGGACCTCAAACACCAAGTTCTCCCAAAATATGGCTAAAATGCTGGCAATATTTGCAAATAAACCCAAAGACAGTTATATACAAACTTAGTTTACAGAATACTCATCCTATTAAGTTTCTTCAAATAGCAAAACAGCAATAAATGTCATTCTTAAATGTATCACCTAGTCATCATGGAAAGCTGAGGACACTTAGCAAAGTCGATCTCTATAGATAGTGCTTAAATATTTGGTTTTGTATATCAGAGTATCTTCAATGCTATTGTGCCAATTTTCAAATGGAAAATATGTTCGGTGATAACTTTGAATGTAAAAATATGTGATCTCCCTAACTTCTTGGCAAGTTAATTCATTAGGTCATTGATCTCCTGGGAGCTTTATGTTTCTCAACCTCAAATTCATTTTGAAATGCAAATAAGTTCTTGCACCTTGCTTAGGGAAATGCACAATCTTTACTTAGGTATATACTCACTGAAGGGTCCTCCCTCTACCTTGGGCTGGGGAAACCTAAGGCCAAGTACACAGCTCTGGGATCCTAAGAGTGGCTCAGGGCACCCCAAATCAGTCACCTGAGTAACAAACATATTGACAACTGAAGTGGGTCCTAAACTAGGGATCTCAAAATCAACTTCTCCTGCGCTATCCAAGGTGTCCTGTGGACAATGACAGGTAGGAGATGTGGCTGCATTTTAGTGTCCTGGACAAGATTTTTTTGATCTTTCCTTTCCCCATAGGTTGTTCACATCAGGACCTGTTCTCGAGTCTCTGGCAGTCGAAGGGCAATCAGGCCACCCCCAACCAGAGAAGCAGCAGCCAGAAGGATGGGGACCACTTTGGTTATCCCAACAAAAGAAGCAAAGATGGTGTTTCCCAGGATGGCGCCAAATCTGCATAATCCATTGAGGATGCCAAAGGCTGTTGCCCTGCAAAAGAAAAGGAAAGGAAAGAATTCTGAAATTCTGGACCTTTTTAGATAAATGAGACAGGGTTCTTTTTCTTGGGAGGAGGGGGGGAACGGGGGCAGTTTTTTCCTAAATATAAAATTAGCGCATTCTCATTTAATCAAATTTAGAAATACAGAATATAAAGATATGAGGATATTTAAGGCAATCACAATGATTAATATTTTGAATTATTGCCTTCAAGTTTTTTTCCTTCTCTTTTCAAATATATCTGTTCTTAAAATACTTACAGTTAGTACTTGCTTGTTGCAAAAATAATAAAGACATATGCAAAACAGAAAGTGTAACGGTTCCCCCTCAGTAACACCTCCTTGTGGCAGACTGCTAGTTGTCCCTCCATATAATTTCTTCAAATGTAAGACTACATTTCCCAGAATCCCTTGGTGCTGACTGTAGTCATGTGACTTAGTTCTAGCCAATGGGTTGTAAATACAAATGGCACCTACTAAGAAACTTCCTTAAGAAAGCTCGTGATCAGGATTTCTGCTTTCTTTGTCTGTTTCCTTCTATCCTACTTCCTAAAGCATAGATGGTCTCATCATAGACCACGATTAAGTCTAGACAAGGAAGAACAACATAGAAAGAGCCTAAACTGCCTGCTATAGATTTCTACAAAAGAAAAAAATGAAATGCCTACCTCAGAAGGCCATGAAGTTTTGGGGTTTATCACCTAATCCTAGTTACTGTCTCTCAATCACACTTCCAAATGATAACTATTATTCACCATTTTTCCTGCCATGACCTCATCTATACACAGACATAATGTTCCCAACACCATTGCTCCCCAACTGAAGTAAAATATTCTTATACCAGAATTTAAGAATGTGATTATATTTTTGTACTCACAATTCCTTTTTATATTTGTCTATAATTGAACAACTCTTTACCTTTATAATCACTAGCACCCAATCCCAGTATTTTTGTTTTCAGCATTTTCCTGTATATTTATTTTCACATGTGCTTTTCTAAATAAAATTCAGAATATTTTTTTCAAGATCCCAGAGAAGTAAATCTCATTGAATTCTGAAATACTCTCATAAGTTAGAGAAAAACTAAATAAAATTTGACATTTTCATGAGATTAAATCATACATAATGAGTTATATCTTGACATTTATTTAAGTCTCCTTTTATCTCTTTGTAAGTTTTACGGTTATTATAGTTTTATCCCTATGAGTGTTTCAAATTGATTTCTAGGTATTTTATTACAAATGGACTTTAATTCCTTTTTAATTTATTTATTTAATTTATTTATTTATTTATTTATTTTGGTACTGGGGATTACAAACCCTAGTACTTCAACCACTGAGTTATATCCCCAGCCCTTTTTATTTATTTATTTATTGAGATGGTCTCACTAAGTTGCTGAGGTTCTTACTTAGTTGTCCAGGCTGGCCTTGAACTTGCCATCCTCCTGCCTCAGTCTCCCAACTTGCTGAGATTACAGGTGTAAGCCACCACACTCAGCTTCAGTTAAATTTTTAACTTGTTTTGATACATTTTAAAACCTGTAAGCCATTAAAAATTTTATTGCTGACCACCTGACCAGTATTACTTTCTTGTTTCTAGTTGTTTCTCTTCAGTCTCCTAGAGGTAAAATTATATCCCATTCAAATAACGATCAATTTTTTTCTTCTTCTTTTCTTTTGGACCAGGGGGGACTTAGTGTAGCTACACAAATCCCATCTTCTCTGTCACTAATTTGGGGAATGTTATTAAGATTTTGTTTTGTTTTGTTTGTTTGTTTTGTTTTGTTTTTAGAAATCCATTTACCTACCTTCCACACTCCTTCACATTCTTTTTTGGCCACAGGGCCACTTATCTTCACCTTAAAATTCACAATTCCCCCTCCACGTGGAGAAACAGCTACCAAGTAATGGCCTTGACCCTGTGCCTTTAAACTAGGCCTTTTCCCATGTGGCTTGTACAAAATAAAAGTAAACCCTGGGCTTCTCTGACATATTCTCTGCAAATGCCCTGGAACTTCATCTTTCATCCCTACCTTTATTTCACTCCCCAGCCCCACCCCCACCCTTGGTTTTCTAGTTCACCTTTTCCCTTTATCTCCCGTGGGCAGGCTTGTTCTCAACTCCCTTGAGGATTGCATGACACAGGTTTTGCTAATTGTTCAATATTAATCCTCTCTCCTAGATGTAGCTAGATCTTGTCTTGTACCTTTTGACCACCCACCCCATCCTATTGAGCCACAGATTGTCCACTTCTGGGCCTTGTCAACCCTTATGCAGGGAAACTCAATAACTTAGAATATATTTGGTGCATGGAGCACGAGAAAGACCAAGATGGCCAGGCACTTTGCAAGATTTAGTGGGCACGTGAACTTCTAGCTAAAGAAGTCCAACAAGTCCAAAGGAAATCCCAGGAAGGACTGACCTCTGGTTGGTGGGATACAGCTCCACTGTAATCACATCCAGAGCATTCCAGGCCGCAATGCTGGTCCCGCAGAACAGGCATTGCCAGCCAATCATTGCAGACTCACTATTGCCAAAAAACAGGAAGAAGCAGCAGACTGCTGAGATTAGCATGGAGCCACCTGAGGAGAGAGGTCAAGAGCAGAAAGAAACATGAAACCCCATGGCTTAAACAAGACTGTCACCCACAGGTTCTGTCCTGTCTCCCATCTTCACAGGCACACCTAATGGGACAGGTTACCTGAAATATTAGGTTCATCCTCCACATGGAGAGAATATAGCCTGAATCCCCCTCCATGGTACCCCAGCTATGGGATCAGAGGCTTCTGCATGGGTCACCAGAGTTTACCTCCAGGAAAGATTTTGAAATTGCCACTCTATGGTACTGTTCAGTCCAAAAGACCTGGGGGTGGTGGAGATGGAGGTATTTGTTGAGAATATACTAAGTGCCAGACACTGTTCAAGGTGCTTGAGAGACATAAAGATCAGTTTAAAAAAAGGAAAGAAAAAAAAAAGAAGCTGCACTCTGAATTTGCAATCAATATGTCAAAGAGACACCTGCCCACGTTCTCACAGCTCTATTTACAATAGAAAAGATACAGAATCCATCTAAATACCCATCAACAGATGAGTGGATAATACATATACATAATGCATATGCATCATGGAGTATCATTCAGGAGAGGAAAACCCTATCATTTACAGCAATACAGATGGAACTGGAGGCCAGACAAGGGTGATTTCTCCCCTTGCCCTTGCTGCCAAAGGGTTGCCTACCTGCCTCATTTGTTCTGAAAACCCCGGCAACATTTCTAAAGCCACCCATCAATACAGTCTCTTCCTTGAAACCAGTGGGGATGAATCTCTTCAGCCAGGACTCGAGCTGATCGAGCTAATGATGAGCGATCTCCTCAAAATAAGACGGGGCCGAATTCGGTGGGTCCACCCTGGGAGCTCGGGAAGCCCAAGGTGGGGGCAGGGCGAGGCAGGACAGGTTGCAGCCCAGGAGTAGAGCTGGAGAGGAGGCAGGAAAGCAGATCCCAAACAGCCAGTGGGAAAGCAGGCATCTTTTCCCAGCAGCCATCGGGCTGAAGAGAAAGACAGGCTTTGGCTGCCAAGAACCCAGAGGCCTGGCCTCAGACCCAGGGCTGCAAGGCTAGTACCACGGCTTGCTGATGAGCTTGGAAATGCTAACTGTCTGCCTGGATGCTGCAGACACTGGGAAGGTAGGGCTGAAAGTAGGTGTCCGTGGTCTCTTTCCCAATTGCTAGGAGAGAACTAGAAGGGGAGGAGACGGGCACCCAGGGACCACAAGTGCCATGAGAACAGTGCCCTCTACACACAGCAGCCCTCAAAGAAACCATGTTAATTGTTCCTGCTGTAGGTTCCTATAGCCCACGGTCCTCCCACTCTCTAATTTATTCCCCTGTAATTAAGAGGTTTGAGATCCAATTCTAGCTTCACCACTTCGAAACCTGTGTGACCCTGAATGAGTCACTTAACCTCTCTGTGCTGTCTCATTTCCCCGTCTGTAAAATGTATATTAAAGTAGTGCCTGCCTCCAAGGGTTATGACAAGGGCTTGATGTGTTAATAATGATAAAATACTTGGAACACAGCCTGACCTATAACAAGCATTTCATAGTGTTAGTTAAATGAAATTTCTAGCTTATGTCTGTCTCTCCCAATCTATCATTTGCTCTTTAAGCACGGAGATATTGACTATCTCAATTACCATTCCAGTCTCATTGCTTCCCACACAGCCTGGCAGAGAATAAGTACTGCATAAATAAATGTTTATTGAATGAATGAGTGGGTAACAGCCTCATTAGGAAAACTTCTCCTCTGCTGTTCACAAGAAGCAACTTCCACCCTGCCAAGAGCCCCGGAGAGTGAGCAGGACAGAGCTGCTCTGCAGATTCTATGGGGGCCTTGGTCTGAGGGGCATGGGAAATGCTATTTCAAAGCAGTTCACCATGTCCCATCGTGACGCTGTGGAATGGATATTTACTGAGTACCCAGAATTCACTGTGCACTGACCCACTGGGAGTCAGGCTTCTTCCTAAAGACTCAGGGTACAGAGACCTCTAGAGGAGGCACTGCCCAAGCTCCAAATGAGCTTGCAATCTAGCTCAGAAACAGAATTCTAATAGGAGTAGAATATGGAGAGATTCTAAATGGCAGTTCTAGATCTCTAACTGGGAGCCCAACTGTGACCTGGAATGATAAGAAGGGGCTTCGATGGCATGGAGAAGGTATCGGCTGTCCTGATGCCCAGCCTGTCCCCTGAGCCCAGCCTTCCTCCTGCCTCCATGGAGAGCAGGACCCACCCCATCCTGCAGTCCCTGCAGTCCCTGCCTTCCCCAGACTTTTCCCAGCTACTTCAAGACCTGGCCAACAGGGTCAGACTCTGGACTCAAGTCCAGCCATCAAGTGGCAGAAGTGTCACACGCCTGCTCTCATTATCTCATTGGAGCAAATAGAGAGATGATTTTAGCAATTATGAAAATGAAGCTCGGGATCGTAAAAGAATGTCTACGGACTCATAAAGCTAATTTTGAAAGAGATAGCCACCTGGCGCTGACACGAAGCCACCCCGTGGTACCCTCTGCTGAGAGCAAGGTGCCTCTGGAGAATGCAGGAAAGGGGCCTCCCTCATTGACACATGACTAAGTGTCAATGCACGGCAGGTGCTTGCCAGGCATGGGGGTTTCAGAAATGAGTAAGTCCTCGTCCCTTCCCTCAGGGGTGTCAGAACTGACCAGGGCACAGCCTGTAGCAGGGACAGCTCAGGGTCCCACATCTGTGAGAGGACTCTCCAGCCTGCCCGTAAGACTAAAAGCTTGAAGTCACAGGCACTTCTTATGCTCACCATTCGGAATATTCATGCTGCTATTTATCATAATAATATTCCACATGAGTCGAACGCCAGGAAAAGATTTTCTTCTCATGAACACCTGACCAATTTTCTCCGATATAATGACTAGGTGATTTATTTTGTTTCCCTTTGAGTTTTGGTACTAGGAATCTAGGTATTAATTTTCCTGACCAACTATATCCTGAGGGCAGATCCTTAATGGCATTTTTATTAATGGGTCTCCTGTCTCCCCAGCCTTGGGATGTAAGATGTATTCTAATGTACATTTTCCGCGGTCCTCGATGTGTACTTTTTGTTTCTTGCTCACCATGCATGCCATTATATTGCTGTAACACACAGCTGCAAATCCTGGTGGAACTGAGGTGTGTGTGTGTGTGTATAGCTACCATTTGTGAGAGCCTCCCATGTGCCAAACGTAGCACATGCTTGGGGTACGTTATGTTCAATCCTCATCATCCCAACAGGTACCTCATCTTATAAATAAGAAACTGAAACCCAGAGAAGTAAAAGACTGTTCTCATCTAACAGTCCCGGGGTGCTCAGATTTCAACATGAGTCTGTCTAACTCCAAAGCCCCGTCATTACAGTTAAACAACAAAAATAATCTGATTTATGTTAAATCATCAAGCTATCATTTAAGAGCATTTTGCATGTTTGTTTAAAATCCCCTTATGACACAGGAAGGGCAGATATATTTCATATTCATATTGAAGTGCTAATAGAATGAGTGAGGGCCACAGAAACTTTCAGCCTGGAAATGAAAGGGAGTCCTTCCCCTGTGCTAGAGCTCTCAGACTCCTTCCCCAGGGCCCTGGGCTTCTGCAGATGCACCTCCTCGGTTCAACTGCACCAGATTCAATCTTACCTGCTTGGTTTCCTGTGCAAGCTTTCTTTAATTTAAAGAAATACCCCATGGCCCTAGGGTGCTTGAAAGCCACTGACTGGCCCAGCCCAGGGGAGTCCAGATGGGACACCCTAACAACTCACCGATCATCTTGAGCCTTCCGATTCTATCCATGAGCAGGGCAGAAATGATGTTCCCAGGCAAGACAGAGAGGCTGCCAAGGAAGCTGACGAGGTAAATCAGGAAGTCGTTGTCTTCTTCGAAGTCCATGTGGCAGCCCTCCTTCTGCTCCAGGAAGGTGGAGTTGATAAACCGACAGTTGATGAACTTGTGCTTGTAGAGGTCTGGAAAGAGAAAGAAACCTTTGGCTCTTGAGAGTGTAGAGGAGCTGGAGAGAGGGGAAGAGAGGCAGAGATGAAGCTATGCCCCTTCCGTGAGCAGGCTGTGACCTCGGAGTCAAGGTGATGTGTAGCCAAGTGTGATGAAGAGAGGCTTTACATTGAATTGACTTTCAGAAATTCAATGACCTGTTCTAATCACCACGAGGAGAAATAAAACCAACGTAAATGGGAGGAACATTTTAAAATGCATCATCTCCCCAGCTGGATAACAGTCCAGTTTATACCCTGGGTGACTCTGAGGGTCACAGAGGCTGGCCCATTCCTCTGAGGCTACCCGACTTAGACAAGCAGAACACAAGAGAGTTGGGTCCATATTGAATCATCCACTCCAGAGCTTCTGCTGTAGTCTGTGCAGAGACTTCATGTTCTTCCAAATAAAAACCATTTCCTTTGGAAACAATTCACATATCTTCTGACACCTTCAAAGACAAGCTGTCCTAACAGAAAGAGGGTTAGATAGGCTCCCTGGACACCTGGATTTAAGGAGCCAGCCTTGCCCCTAACCCCTGGAACCTCCCTGAACCTGTACCTATAAAATTGGATTATCTCCAGTGCTTCTCCCAGCTCTGACATTTTCTGACTATAAGTGTTTGCAAAAACCCCTGTGTTAAGAGTATTCGAATGAAGAAGCATTATTAAAACATGAAAGAATAAAAGGACATGCACAGTTCAATGATAAATAGTAAATTTCTGGAACTCATTGTTTTAAGTTCAGTCTAACAGGAAATTCAGAAAGTAAGTCTCATAAGAATATTAAGAAACTGAGGGATATTGGGAGACCAGATATTGAATGGTTTGAGACTGGTATCATGGAGGGGAAAGATGTTCTTACATAAACTATACTTTGATGCTGGTGCTGGGGAGAAGGCATCCATCTGGACAAGATGCAAGTAGTTTGGTGGAAAGATTACAGACTTTAGAGACAAATAATTGAAGAATGGATCCAAAATCCCCCATCTGAATAACTGTGGCTTTGAGCAAGTTGCTAAAGTCTGAGATACCCTAACTATAAAGTGGGGATAACAATAGTATATTTCTGCGATAAGGTAAGTAAGGCCCCTGGTAACACACAGTTAGTTTCCTTATGTTCCAACTCTATTGGATATTTTATTAATCTATAACAAGAACAATGAGGAACAGTGGATGAGCAGAATTTCGTGATTTTTTTTAAATCATGGAAACTTAAAATGGTATGCTCCTAAAACAATATTAGCATTTGTTTTACGCACAAAATTTGAACAAAGGCAATTTTCCCTTTTCATTTTGTAATCATGAAAGCATAAGTTTTGAATTGTGGAAGATTCATATTAGGCAAAGTCTTTAAGAATGTATTCTGTGCATAAAATGCAGTGCCCTGGAATGCTGGTTTTTACTGGTATCACACTTTGTTCCTACCAAAGGGCCTTAGCGTGTACCATCAGCCTCATGAAGATGTGAACACTTGGCCAGAACTTTGGTTTCTAATTTTTTGTGTGATAAAAACAGACACAGATAAACTAAATGTTTGGTGAAGGCTGTGTACCTAATTTGTGCCATTCCTGGGGCTAGAGCCCATCTCTCCTCCCTAAGACTTGGCACTAGTATCTACAAACACTTCCCTCCTCCTGAAGCTTACAACTGAGCGTGCTGGTTCTTAGCCTACACTGATCCACCCCTGCTGCCTTCCTCTCACTCCACCCACCTTCTTACCTGTGTTATAAAAGACGGTTGATTCAATGGTGCAGTTTTTGAAATAGGTGTCAGTAGATGTAACATCTTCAAAATAACATTCATCAAAGAATGTGTCCTCGAAGAGTACGTGTTTAAAGTACATCTTTGTGAACCTGTGGGAGAGATGTTAGCCTCTGAGTGATTCATCCAGGAAAAGAAAAGAGACTTGAGACCAAAATGGAAAACACAGAAAGACAAAATAAGAACTGCATGACAAAAGGTGCTGGAACACTACTTTCAACCCAGATTGTTTCTGCATTTCTTAGCTGTTTAGTTAATTAGTGAGGAAGGCCTTCAGAACTACAGAAGTCAGAGTCCAGTCCAGGTCTGTATGGGGTACTGTACACAAATCAGGTATTCCCAAATGAGAGTCCATGGACCTTCCCCCATCAGAATCACAGAAGTGTGAAACAGTGTCAATGAAAATATGGGTAACAGTTCACTTTCTCCAAGGCTTTAAAAACATGCAGATACCTTGGCTGGTCCTATAAGGTCTGGAAGTAATATAATGGTGAAGGCCTGATAATCTTTATTTTTAAAATTGCCCCAACAAAGATGTAAGGAAATAGGCATTTTCATTTACCCTGGTGGTAGAATCTAATCAAGGCAGCCGCTTTGGGAAGCAATTTTGCAAAATTTAAAATTCACATTTCCATTCACCTAGGAATACCATCTCTAGGAATTTGTCTTACATATATTTATTCATACAATTGAAGAGACACATTCACTGGTCTTCATTGTGACATTGGTAATATTCGTAATGGATTATCGCACACATACAAACAAACATACATACTAGATAGAGGATAGACAGACACCATATAATGGAATACCATGTATGATATAGCCAATGAGGCTGATCTACATGTGTTAATACAGAATAATCTTAAAGATATATTGCTAAGTGAAAAACATCAAGATGCAATATAAAGTTCACAGAAGGTGACCATTCATGTAAGAAAAAAGATGGTCTGTGTGGTTCCAATATATACTCTCCAAATATATGTAGGGAGTTACACAGGAAACAAGCGCTGGGATCTGAGGAGATGCAAAAGGGGATAGAAACGAGATAAACTTCACTTTTACTTTATATCATATTACTTTCTCACTTTAAAAAACTCAGCTAATCAGGGGGTAAGTCACAAAGATGATCATGAGGTCCAGCCACCTTTGGGATCCACTTGCATTATTCCAATTTCTGCATCATCTTACAAAGAACAATATCACATTTAAGAATCTACCTCACATTCATTGACACCTTCTGTTGCTTGGTCAAATTTTGTAGGCTGCAGCCTTGCTTTTAGCTATATCTCCATTTGTGAGTGATCACAACCTATTCATTCATTCATTGTCTAGTCACTCATTTATATTTCCCATCTTCAGCAAAAAATTGCTGAGCATGGGACTGGGAGCTTTTAATATAGAGTGGAAGCCACCATCCCTGCCCTTTAGTCTAACTGGTGAAAAGAACAGGCATCAGACAACAAGGATACAGTGTGAATCACAGGGACAGAGCGGGCAGAGAGACCTGAGGGGTCACTGTTCTTCAGGCTCCAAGATAATTCACTCCCAAACACATATGAAGGCCAGTGTCTATCTTGCCACATAGTGTTCTACTCAGAGGTCTAACCTGCCACCTAAAATTAGCTTCTGCAAAATGGTCTCCCACCCAATAAGAAGAGTAAGTACTTGTCAAAGGGAGATGCCCAGACCCTCACATCAGAATAAAGAAGGAGGTCATTGTTAAAGATATGGCTTCCTAGGTTCCATCCTGACCTTATAAATGATAATGATCATCAGAGGCAACAGACCATTATAGTACTTACACAAAGATATGAAAATCATTGGTCTAGAAAACCAAATTATTTTGAATATTTTTTTTTCCTTTAGGCCAAATTTGCTACAGGGTTTGAAAAACAGGGGCTTCCAAACATTGTCATGTACTCTTCAATTTCCATAAGAAAAACCAATTGGTAAGCCTTTTATTTCAGGAAGATGCCTGTGACTTCAAATTTGCATGGCATATGTATTTACTCAGGACAGCTATTCCTGGAGACTGTCTCTGGCCTTTGCCTTTCTTAATATATCCGAATGTTTAATATAATAGTAGGCTGGCGATGTGGCCTTCGGTGATAATTTAATAGTCTTCCAAGGGTGGTTGAGAAAGCAGAGCCATAAATCATAAATGAGTCTGACGCAGGCAGATCTTAAAATGTATCTCCAAGTGGGTTATTAAAAGCCGAAAGGATGAAAGAGATGAACGGAGAAAGGGCCAGCACATGCTTTATGAGTCTTTATATGAATCATCTCTCCTGATATCTTACGTAGTGAACTGGCCCAAGATGCTTAATTCAGGAAAGTTCAGAAGCTGAAGGAAAAGTTAGCCAAAGGATAAGTATCCTGTGGAACTTTTCTTTTAAGGACTCAGAGTCCTTGAGGGTCCAGGGCCTACAACAGAATTAGGATTACAAGAACTTAATTCAGTTACCCGCATTGGAGATCCAATGCTTAGTCCAACAAAGGATCCGAATTTGGCCAAAGTCCCAATTATCTAGTCACTATATTTCAGGTTTGATGGAGTCACTCTCCAGAAACTAATATCCTCTCCCCAAAAGTTCAAAAGTTCCTGTGTTAGGCAATGTTCTGGATTATGACAGTTGGAACCTCATCAGTGAATTAATCCATTTGATGTTGTAATAATTTGAATGAGCTACTGGGTGTTAACCATGGCCAGATGGCACATGGCTACAGAAAGCAGGTCACTAGTGGCATGATCTTGGACTATATCTGTCCCTGGCTTCTTGCTCTCTCTCTCACTCTTTCTGTTTCCCAGCTGCTCTGAGCTGATAGCTTTCCTCCACCACACCCTTCCTCCATGACGTTCTGCCTCACCTCAGCCCCAGACAAATGAACGCATCTGACCATGGACTGAGACCTCTGAAACCATGAGCCTAAAAAATAAACATTTCCTCCTCTAAATTGTTCTTATTGGGTATTTGTATCACAGCTATGAAAAGCTGACTAACACAGTGCCCTTTAGTTGGCTTCTTTTTTAAGTAGAGAATTCACTTTCACATACATTACATCAACTTTCAGGGAGAAAATAATGAATGTGTTTCCTAGAAGTCCACGTCCACTCATATTCTACCACAATAAGCCCTGCAGGCACAGTGAAATGAAACAGAGTCCTTCAGGAAAGAGGTAGAGCCCCAGTCTCTCGCTTGTTAACTCCTAAAGCAAAACAAAAGGATCATTCACTTCAGAAAATACATGCTTGAATCTAATTTCCTTAGAGATTGGAGGAAGCAATCTTGCCTGATACTTTGTATAATTGGTTATATTCCACACATATTAGGCATCAGGCATTTTCCCCAGGTCTAGTAACATTCTCCAAAAACTAAAGAGACCAACTTTTAGGACTTGACCACTAAGAGATCTTGGGCAAGTCAGCTCTACTCCCTAGGACTTCGCTTAAGAATCTATAAAACAGGGGCATGGAGATGGCTTTTTCCAGCTTTATTTTCTGATTCTGTAAATAAGGAGCACCCTAACTTCCTCAGGAACCCTGGGGAAGAAGCATATGAATGGACTTAGGAGATGGCTGTCTTTCCCAATACTGAAATATTATTTCATGAAAACCCAGAAAATGTCTATGATAGGAAATCCTAGTAACAGTGTCCATCAAATACTCTCTCTAAGGAGATACATTCTTGTGTTTTTATGGATCTACCAGTGAATCCTACTTCCTCTCTCTTTCTCTTACACATAAGGCTATTAAGTACAGAAATCATGATACCTCGTGCTTTCTCTTTACAAAGATCTTAACACATTTACTGCTTTTGAAAATAATGACCAAAACAGAATTTCAAGAACAGAACACAATGCAAAAAGGAAAACAATGACTAAAATAGCATTAGAAAAAAATAGTAGAACAAATTCACATATATAGTTATATACATCCTAAGTCAAACACTAACTATTGCCAAATTCTGGAAACAATTCCAAATCCCTTTAGCTGATGAATGGAAAATCAACATTCAGGGGTGCATACGTATCATGAAATACTGCTCCACAATAAAAATAAATAAACTGCTATTCATGCAGCAACATGGGTAAACTCCAAATGTGTTATGCAAAGTAAAAGAAGCAAGTTCCAAAGACTTCATAGGGTATGATTACATTTCTATGGCATACAGAAGGTCACTGGCTGCCAAGGGCTGGGGGTTAAAGATGGAACGAGTACAAAATGGCACAAGAAAATCTGAGGAGTAATGGCCTTATTCTGTACATTGCTTGTGGTGGTGGTTACACAACCATATGCATTTGTCAAAACTCATAGAACTGTACGAAAAAGTAGGAATTTAATTGTCTGTAAATTAAATCTCAATAAAAAAGAAACTCCCAACAAATTTCTAAGACAATCATAACAAAATCCAAACCATGTTCACCTACCAACTAGATGGACTCAACATCCCCACACACTGCAAAAGCCTAGCAAAGGAGGAGGGGCATTCATCTTGATTGAAGAATGCAACCAAAAATTATAAACACATAAAGCAGCAAGAATAAAACAGCGTGATATAAAGGCACAGTCATTGAAAAAACAAGCCACGTGACACAAATACTTGAACTATCAGGCAGGGAATTTAATATAATTATTCCTGATATAGTTAATTCTTAGAAGAAAAGGTAGATAACATGCATGACTGTTGGGGATTTACAGCAGAGTAATGCAAATTCTAAGAAGAGATAAAATAAAAATGCTGGAAAAATTTTAAATGCAGTAACCGAGATTAAGAATGCATTTGATGAACTCATCAGTAGATTCATCATAATTAAGAAAGGAATTACTGAAATTTTAATCCCAGAAAAATTACCAAAACTGAAACACAAAGAGGAAAAATAAAGGCAGAACAAAGAAGAGTATCTAAGAGCTATGGGAAAATATCAAACAGACCAGCATAGGTGCATTTGAAATTCAAGAGAGAAAAGAGGGAATTTGGCAGAAGAAATATTTGAATAGACAACTGCAAAGAGTTCTCCTAAAGTAATGAAATAAGGCCAACAGTAAGTCAAGAGAAAACCTCAAGCAGAGTAAATACCAGAAGAAGAAGGAAGAAGAGAAAGGGAAGGATCAAGCCTACAAGGTGCAAACAACTAAATATCAAATATAAAAGGGGAATCTTGAAAGGGGCAAGAGAAAAACACAAAGATAAGAATATAGTAAATTGGGCCCAGTGGTGCACGCCTACAATCCCGGCTACTTAGGATACTGAGGCAAGAACACGGCAAATCCAAGGTTAGCTTCAGCGACTTAGTGAGACTCTATCTCAAAATAAAATTTACCAAGAGAGAAAGAGAGAGAGGCAGGGGGAGGAAGGGAGAAGGAAGGGAGGGAGGGAAGAAAGAGAGAGAGGAGAGAGAGCATGAGCAAACACACTGGGGTTATGGCTCAGCTGTAGAGTGCTTGCCTCATAACCCTAGGTTCAATCCCCAGCAGCACAAAAAAAAAAAAAAAAAAGAACTTATCAGACTTCTTGTGAGAATATCCAAAATTTCCTTCTACTCAGTAATTCCACTTCTAAGTATATAGACTAGAAAACATCTTTCATAAGAACACTTTTTGCAGTACTATTTGTATAGAAAAAAAAAGTTGTCAGTTATTTCAATGCCCCTCAAAAGAACAGACAAATTCACTATGGAATATGCATGTAATGCAATTAAAATTTAATGAAATGAGTTATGCAATTATGCTAACAGAGAAACTTCAAAACCCTGATTTTACGCAAAAAAACAAGTTGAAGAATTTATATAATAGTAATACAGGAATGTGTAATATAATAGTATAGTGTTTATCTAAAATTTGAAAAATATGAAAGGCTACAGTACAACTTTTACAATCATATAAGCATTTGAGAAAAGTACAAAAGCATGCATGAATGTAAAGCACCAATTCATGACAACAGTGACCGGAGAGGGAGAGGAATAGTATCAAGGGTGTTCACACAGTGGGCTGGGAATGTTGCTCAGAAGTAGAACACGTGCCTTGAATGTGGAAGCCCTGGGTCCCATCCCCAGCACCAAGAGCAAACAAAAAAAGAAAGGAAGGAAGGAAGAAATGAAAATTCACACAGTGAGTTTAATCTATTTTAAAATCTGAAGTAAATGTATCATAGATTTTATAAAGCTAAGGTGCTCTGAATAGAGTTGTTTGTATCACTCTCTAGTCTCTGCAAATTTGAAATATTTCACAATAAAAAAAAGAGAAGGCATCAAACAATAGTTATTTGCAGATGGTGGGATTATATAACAATAATGAGGAAAACTGTTAGAATGAATAAAAGCTCTGATACAAAATAAACATCTAAAAATCAATAGAATTAAATAAACTAATAAGAATAAATAAATAACAATTTAAAATCTGTTATTATTGGCAATAACATATGCAAATGATTGATGGGGGAGAGCCATCCCATTTTCAATGACCAAAATATAAAATATCCAGGAAGACTCCGAACAAGAACATGTAGGAACTTTATTAAGCTACAAATTTTACTGAGAAATTGTACTAACTCTGAAATACGATGGACATTCCATACTAGTATTATCCCTTCCCATGTGGAATCCAAAGCTGAGACAGTTCTGAGCTTTCCCAAGATGGCTCACCTAGTTGCTGACCAGTCAAGGAAGAACTCAGCTCTGTTTTCTCAGACTTAGAAGTCAGCAGGTGTGTTTGCTCATTTCCCACCAGCAGCATTTTCAAAGACTTTTTACTAAAATTTGGTAATTTTAGTAGTTGAAAAAAAAATCTTATTTATTCCATACTGAAAAGAGACTATCAGTGGCTCCAACATTTCCGTGTGAAGTGTGACATGATCTCCTCTTTTCTTCTTGTGCATGGCTTGCCTACTCTCTCTCCTCTTCCTACTTCATTTTAGAGCTAAATCTTATAAACTTCCCTTTCATTCTGAGCTCCTCACCTTTGATTCTTCATGGGTAAGTCATCTGTGTAGAGGGTTAGACATTCCCATTTAAGACTCCAATCCTGAACCTGAAGAACACAAAGCAAGTTTCCCTTGCAGCTCTGAGGAGACCTGGGATCAGGACCCTACTTCCTGGATCATTACCTATCGCTGAGGAATGCCCTTCCCCCATCCTCACCCTGACTGAAGTCAGCCCTGTCAAACAGAGGTCTCCTCCAGGGAGGAGAGGGCAAGTGAGTTAATTAATTAGTTAACATGTATTCTGAAATGAAAACTGATTCTGTCTTCAATGGATAATAAGGAAAACCTGACATTTTGTCTCAGGGTATAAAACATGAACTTATTCTTTTGTCTTTTTTGCACTTTTCAAAACGTCACAAATTCTAAACCAAAGGCTGTGTGGAATTCAGAACCACCTGGTCCTGTATGACGCATCAGGAGGCAGCAGACAATGCTTTGGGACTGACTGAAACTAGTCAGCATTTTTTGTTTCTTTTGGGGGTCAAAGAGATTGGTCTTACAGCAGGAAAACTTTTAGGTTTCAATAGGATGAAGTTTGAAGCCTGTGTAAACAGAAGTCATTTTCTCCCAAGTGTAATAGTAAATAAATAAATAAGTTATTTTTATCTGAATTTTAAAGCAGCAAAGTGTGGATAATGTTGAAAATGAAATACTGGCACACAGGGGAGAAATGCCCCCAACCAAGCTGTAGAACAGATTCATGCCTAATTCCTCAAGTTTGGGGTTTTCAAAGGAAAGGTGTTATCCACATGATGACCTGCAGATGGCAACATAACTCAAGAAAAGAACCCAACTTCTTAAAACTCATAGATACAGAAGTTGTAGTTAGTTCTCGCAATTTTTGAAGGAATGCCCTTCTATATACACATTTGAAACAGAAACATGGAAGAACACCTGTGTTTACAGGAAGAGTGTCCACGTGTACTCTCAAACAATCCTTGACATGCCTACTCATTCCCTGACCCTTGGCAAGAACACTGTGGTCCCCAGGGGTCCTGGATCCTTGAGGGGAAACCAGGATTCTCATTAGCCTTTTCTTCTTTCTCACTCCCACCCAGCAGTCCGCTGAAAGTTTGGAGAAACTGATAAAAATTAAAAAGACAGAGTGGGTTAAAATTCCCCACTTTTTACATAGCTAAGTCTTTCAACTCTATTATAAATTACAAGGATTCTGGCATTTCAATTAAGTTTTAAATGAAGAAAACATCATGCCAATCAGGGCCTCTGTGGAAATGAAGAGTCTCCCAAAGGGAATGATACTTGTAGTGGACAGTATTCACATGAGATCTGGAATCCTGGGTGGGGAGACAGACATTTCTATTTATATTAGCTGTGTGACCTTGAGCAAGTTACTCAACCTCTCTCAGTTTCTGTTTCCCACCTGAAAAATAGCATAGTTCTGAACTCAGAGTTTTTGTGAGAATTAAATGAGATAATCTGCATAAGGCATTTAAAGCAGGAACTGACACGTGGAGTACAAGTACTCAATATCATTGGCTTCCACAGTTATTAATATCAGCATTATTTCAACTCCTATCATTGTCACTTGTATCACAGTAGGGTGTGATTGAACATGGAATTCACAAATGAGATTCCTTTAGTGAGTTCATCTCTGCAGGAGTGGTGTCATATCATGGGTGACAGCTAATCATCCATGGTATCCCTTAGTTTTCAACATGTTCTCAGAAAGCAAGGGTGACATTTCTTCCTTGGTATGCCAACATTAGGTGCCCAGGCTCTTATTCAAAATCTCGGAGGTGAAACATCTTGGGGGAACAGCTTTAAACATTATCCGTGTGGGAGCTGCTGTCCCTGGAGCAGATTAAGGTCACTCTGAGCAAGCAGTCTATGCGTGTGTGGCTACCTGGGCATGTGGGTGTGTGGAGCTCCAGCATTTTTTATAAAACCACCTGAAAATCTGAACCCCATGTCCAATGATACTCCATCCTACTGCTTCCTAAAGCAAATGCAAAAAGTGTTTCTATGAATAAGAGAAGGAGGAAGGAACAAGAAACATATAGAGACACACATACAACACCATACCCAAAGGTCACATATTTGTGGAAGTCATATTCCCCCTTTGGCTTCCCACTTTCTTATCCCAAGTAACAGCGACCTTTGCTAAGGTCATTAAGAGCAATGGGGACTAGACTCCAGAGGGATCTGCCAGACCTCCCCCGCCACAGGGTCCTTTCCCACAGTCACCACAGGCGGGGACTTTACCTGGATGCCAGACACAGCTGAGAGCAGGTGGGGGGAGGTCTACTATTTGGGGCTGTTAATTGTGTGTGGTGATGATAAAGAAGGGGCAGTTTATGTCCTTGACACTGAACCATCTGGGACATGATGTTTCTGATGCCACCTCAAAACCCGCAGCACTCAAACACATTCACAACCAGGGAGCTTGCTAAGTATAATTTGAGAAGAGAAATAGCAGCAGGTCCATACTCAGCTTAGAGAAGAGTGTGATCTGGGATAAACTTTCCTAATGTCCTGCCCTGACCCATCATGAGATTTTCAGAGAGTAGTCTCAAAGAGGCTAATACTACATCGATATGTTTTCCCCTGAAGAACAACACCTCTGGTTGACAACAGAACATACTGACCCACCCTATGAGGTTACGTTAAGTGAAAGAATTTTAAAAAGTAGTGTCATAACAGTTCCAGCATGGATAAGCTCCAGTTCTCAGTAAAGATGGCCAGGTTGACCATCCTCAGCCCAGTGCCTCATCCTCAGATGAATTAGCCATGGCCAAGAGACAGGAGTAACAGAGGTCAGCCCAATATGACTCAAGCCACCAGGATTACTGTGTCTCTAGCAGCCACAAGAGGTGTGATGATGGTCGCATCCTCAGAGCTCATTCCCTGCCATACTGAACTCTTATCTTCCCAATGGCTCTTTCCCAATGACATCCCAGTGGACACCGTCACCCTGAACTGAAGAAAGCCCATCGTCTCACACTTACTTATCATTCACAAGTTTCCCATGTTGGTGGATCTGATTTTCCATCGTGAAGTTGATTGTGGCACCATACACGTGCTCACCGAAGAATACCTTCATTTTAGACTTGTATTCTTCATCTTGAAAATACCGGATCATATCGGGAAACCAAACCGTCAGGCCATAGTAACTGTAATGAGGAAGACAGACAGTCTGAACAGCAGTGTGATTGAATTCCTCAGAATCAGAGTCTGCATTCCTCACTAGAGGGAGATCAGACTCATTTCAGACATAGGAATTTGGTTCAATAAAAAAATCTAATGATATGCCTCATTATAAGGAAAACTTAGGACCATCTCCACAGATTTGGATTTGATTTTAAAAAATCAGTCTTGATTTTAGAAACACCAAGGAGTAGGGTTTGGTGGACACTTCCTTAATACATAGGGAATAAAAATCACATTTCAGTTCAAACACCAGAATCTTAGTGAATCACGAAACACTAAAGACATTGCAAGTAACCATAGGAACAGGACAAAACATCACTATCACTTAACAGTACACTGCAGGTCTTCACCAATTCAGATGAGGGAAAAAACTTAGGAATGTCACAAATTGCAAAGCAAGAGGTAAAACTATCTCTACAGGCAGATGATATGATTTTATGCCTGGAAAACTCAAAATAACCAACTCAAAAAAAATGAGCATTAAACATATGAAAAACAGATGCTCAACTCTATAGATAGAAAGAAAAATACAAATTAAAATCACACTGTTAGTTCTCATCTACCAGATTGTCAAAACACCAAAGTTTGCTAAATCACTCTGTAGGTTAACAGGTGCTGTCATAAATGCTGAGGAAAAAGACAAAATTGAACAATGCCTTGTGGAGGAGGACTTGTCAATGCCTAAAAATATGACAGATGAACTGGACCCTTTGACCCTTTAGCTCCACTTGCAGGAATCCATTCCACTGATAAACCAGTCCCCACAAAAAGTATCTTACAAACATGGCTCCTCATTTTGTCATTGTTTACACAACAAAAATCTAATACTGTCCCACCAGTCCTGCAATGAGGGCCTGGTTGAATAAACTGTGATAATTTACAGTGGAGGGCTAGGCAGAGGAACTATGTGCTATAAAGAAGAATGAAGAAAACCTTAATTTACTGGCATAGAGAGATTTCCAGAATATATCATTGAGTGTAAAAAGCAAATGCAAAATGTGTTTCTTTGAATAAGAGAAGGAAGAAGAAACAAGAAATATATATGCATGTACATGTATATATATGTACATATGTATCGTGTGTGTATACACACACATACAATTATTTGTTTACATTTGCAAAAAGAATCACTGGGATAATAAATAGAAAAATGGAAGGTGATTACATACTGGAGGCAGAAGGGAGTGGGTGGAGGGAGAGGGAACAGATTCAAGATTCCTGTGTTGTTTCAACATTTGAATGCATTACCTATTCAAAAAATTAAATTAAACATAAATAAATATGAATAAAACATTTTTAACACCATCAGTGAATTAATCCTAGTGTCTGTCCTTTGACTCCTAGTTGGGATTGAACAATTTGAGGGGTGCTAGTTCAGGCTTCTTCTATACCTTTAGCTGTTTGTTTGCGTCTCAAAGGTCAGGTCTCCACACACACACACACACACACGTGCTGGAGGACATTAAGTCTCCCCATGTTGTTCCCACAATCAGAGGTCATGAGAGCCCCTTTGCTTTCCTGGGGTGAAGGAGTATTTGGGGATACAGGTGGTGTGAACAAAGCAATTTCCCAGATGGAAGTTTAAAATATTGTTAATATTTCCAAGTTGATAATAGCAATTTATTGAGTACTTATTAAGTGCCAGAAACTATTGCAAGTACTTGATACATACAGTAAAATGTTCCCACAGTGCCCCCAAGTGGGTCCCAAAACACGCATAAAGAGTAAAGTCATGTTAGCTGGAGGCCACTGGAGTGACTTGGTGTAAGCCTGCAACTTCTCAAAGGAGTCAGCTAAGCATCCCTTTGTTGCAGGGCAGTGTTGCATGGGTCCCCTGTTCAATCTTTCCTATGTTCTCAGCAACATATATTTGTCTTCTCCACACTTGTTCCCTGCTACCTCTCTGTGAACAGAAACTTTTTTCCATTCAGGTGTCAACTCTTAGGAAAGGATGGAGCTTGTAGGTAAATCCTGATTTGCTCAAAACATTGGGAAATTCCATCCCCTTCATCATGATGAGTTTAGCCTGTGAACCACCTCTGCCTACTCTAATAGGAGGGAAAATTGACTGGGAACCTTCAGAGAAAAGTTCCCTGGCATTAAAAAAGGAAGCTTTGTAATGAGCAATTAGCTAACAATTAGCAATTAGCAATCAGTTAACAATATCATATTGTTTATTTGAAATCTGCTAAAAGGAGAGATCATAAGTGTTCTTAACACACACACACACACACATACATAGACGTTAGCTATATGATGGGCACACTCACTAGCTTGATTGAGGCCACTAATTTACAATGTGTGTGTTATGAAAACATTAATTTGTACACCTTAAATAGACACAATAATTATGCATCAATTATACCTCAGTATGGATGGGAGAGGGAGTCAGGACATTTTCCCCCATCAACAGAATGCCTCCACTGGCATCCTGCAGTCACCATGAGAGCCGGCCTGAAGCTGAAACCCCTCCTGCAGTCCACTTCTCCTCGCTGGGACTAGATATTTCCTCTAACAGAAGCCACTAGCATATGCTGCCTGTTCCCTGCAGCCAAAAGCATCCGCTCTGATACAAACTCTCCAAGTTAGAACCCGTTATCCTCCATGTGCAAAGGAAGCAACTGAGGCACAGGGGAATGGAGGAGCTCACGTAAGACAGAACTTACCTCAAAGCCATGGTAAACCAGACCACGGCCAAAATCAGCGTGTTCATTCTGTAAGGTCCCATCACACAGTACAGAGCGTTATCCCAGACCTAAACCCATACCAGAGAAGGATGGTTAAAGGAAGAAACTTGGAAAAGCCCACGTACCAGATTTTCTAATAAATGGCCTGATCAATGACCTAGAACCCCAAGTAGAGAATGAGCAATCCATTATCCCCCAGAGGCAGTAGATCTGTTCACATGGCAAGGAGAGCTTCCCGTCGCTCTTCTCCTGGGAACACATGCATGTGACAGAAAGCACACCAAATTAGGATTTCAGGGCCCTGAGCAACCCGGAGCAGTGAGCCCTCCCTGCTGCTGGCAGGGGCAATATAACACGTGGTTAGTGACCACACAATATGAGCAACGTCCAGCCTCTACAGACTCTGGCTGGTCAGCCATCTCAATGCTCAATAGCTGACCTGTTCCAGAGAAATGGCTTTGCCATGTATGGAGAATCTTTTCCCTAAGTCACTAAAAACCCCAAGGAGCCATTTATTACATTCACTTCTCTATCTAGCAAGAGAAGTTGCTAGTGAGAAGGATGCATACTCAGGCTGGTCAAGTTCTTGCCTTGAGAAAGATAAGCAAAGGAAAAGACTGAGGTTCAGAGAATTTGCACCCTGAGGGTACTTGGCAAGTTAAATGCAGCCCTGGGGCTGGAACCCCACATCCCCCACAAGATGCTTCCTCTCCAGCTCCCTGTTCTGGTTGATAGTGTTCAGGGTTTTTATTCTTCATCCACTAAGGTCATGGGTTCCCACAGAGACATTCTCCCACCCAACATATGTCCCCAGTTCATACCTGCTTGAAAGTGGTACTGAATCTGACCAGCCAGCGCTGGTACCAAGTTCCTGTTGAACTTTGGATCTCAATGAATTCATCCATTTGCTTGGGAGTTTTGATGTGGGAAACCTGAAAAGCAAAGCTAGTGTAGAGAATCTCTACCTCACTTTGTCTTCAGAATTTCATTTCGAAGTCTACATAATTAACTTGATTAAGTTATGTAGGCGAGATAAATGTCACCCTCTAGTTTTGTGATTTTGGGCCAAAAGTGTGCATAGTGTCTCTTAGGGAACTTTCTTGGATGGATATATCTCAGTGAAACAAAATGTTCAGAATATTTTTGCTAATTTACACCTTTAGGAGATTTGTATTAGTGGGTCCACAATATACTGGTTTCCCATTCATGTCTGCTTTACCCACAGTAAAGTTGATCCCACATTAAAATTTACAACTCTGTCCTTAATGGACATAAACATCACAGAAATCTAGAACCCAGACAGATGAGAAGGGATGTTGCTACAACAAAAATACAACAGAGAAATCACAGCCTCCCTGCAATCCCTGAGTTTGCCGGTAGAAATCAAAGAGAGGAAGGGGATAGAGTAGTATAGCTCAGCATTCCCTCAAGGGCCCTGGAAAGTTGGTGTGCCAAAGTCACACCCTTCTTCACCATGACAGTGACATTCAGGCCAATCAGATGCTTACTGTTAGGTGCAGGGCAGGCTGAACTAAGTTGTCTGCAGGGCAGGCTGAATGAATGGTAGCTGCAGGATAACCCAGGCACTCAAACCCCCCTCTGTCTGGTCCTTTATCACCTGTTTGCGTCAAGGCTGAACACTCAACCCCACTCAAGGCTGAACACTCACCCCCACCCGTCTGGTGCAACGGAAACCCACATCTGACCCCTGCCCCATCTGCCTGAAGGCAGAAGAGGACACCCTTAGCAAGTACTGTATGATCCAATCATTGTACGCCAACAAGGCAGCTTGCAGACCCAGAGACCCCATTAGATTTGGGCTATAAAATCTCCCTTTTCCCCTTCTCTCTCTCTCTCTCTCTTTCTCTCTCTCTCCTCTTTTGCACTGCTGCAATAAAGACCTCTTAGTCACTCCGAATGTCCTGGTCACTTTCTTTCACTTACAGCAACCAATGAAATTATATAACTAGTCACCACTTTAAGGAGATTCCTGACCCCACAAATTTTTTAGTCAAGTTATCAAGGTCCATGTTTGCAGATAATCTCCCCTAATTCATAGAACAACTAGAAAAGGGTACTCAAAAAACAGTGTCCATCATGTCCCCCAATAAGCCTAAGGTACAAAAAAAAATGAGTCCTATGAGTGTCTCCAGCTCTTTCTTCAGCCCAAGGACTGAGAATGTGAGGACCTAAAGGAAGAGAAATGGAGATGAGGTAGGAGGATGATCCGCAAGGAGAAGCCAGAGCCTGGTACAGACGCTGGCTCCCTGCTGCTTGAGCACCCAGAGAGCTTGGCAGGGCTTCTCAAAAGCCTCACCACAGAGGGTCAGGTGCCCACTGGAGAATCTGATAAGGCACAGGCTCTCCCTGGAGTTGGCCTCCCTGAACACACTGAGCCTCCTGGATTCCTCCACCCTCCCAGGTGTGCAGCTGTTGCAAAGCCTCCTTTGCCTGGGGTCACACAGGGAGAGAGAACTGTCACAGCAGGCTACACAGAAGAACTCTCAGTGGCACCTGGGCTTCAAGTTCAAGTTATCCAATACCCCATGGACATCAGTGAACCCCAGTGACCTCCAAAGGAGGCCAGAGGGGAAGGTTCACACCAAATCAGCAAGCACCTTAGAAAACACTCTCAGAAGCATTAAGACTTGCACTCAAATGTAAATTTTTCTTTGCTTTGCTCCTTAGGAAAATAACACCCCATTCCCTAGGGATTTGGGAGTGGGTGTATTGACAACTTCAAGCACAATTACTCTAATTTGTGATTAATTAGAATACTCGTCTTTGATTCAGTCTAGATTAGCAGATGGAAGAGCTGGGGATGTGGCTCAGTGGTATAGTGTCTGCCTGGTATGCCCTGAGTTCAATCCCCAGCATCACACAAAAACAGATTAGCAAATGGCTTGTGTTCCTTCCAGTCCTGCAGAACATGGGTCCTCAGCAAAATGCTTCAACTCCCTCCACCTTCCAAAGGTTTCTCCGGTGACAACTGCCAGGTGATTCAGAAGCATGTAAGGCTTAGGAAGTAGTTGATTAAAACCTGGGGCGCAAGGTGAAAGTGAGGAGGGAGGCACCTAGCCTCAGCCTTCAGCACCCCTAACTGGGATCCTAGCCAGCCCTCATTTCATCTTCTTAGGCTACTGAGAACATTTATGAGTCTTTTATTTACTGAGGGGGGCACACAGGTACCTAACAGTTAACTCCATCAGGGAGGTTGAATACTCACTGATTGACAACCAAGCATGGGCTAGCTATCTGAAGTCAGCCTTCTCTCTCTTCTTTCCTTCCTTCCTTTCCCTCCCTCCCCGTGGTCTGTGCACTCATCCACTTCTCAATGGTTCATACGATCCTAATTTACAGTGATGGAATATTGAACAACAACCTTTTTAAAGTTCCATTTTCCAATTAGTCACAAACTACTAAAAGCAGGGCTCTCTGAGGACCTAGGAATTTACATGCTTGTTGGGACAAAACACAATCCCGGACCCCTCATCTCTGATTTCTTCCTGAGCTTTCTTCCCTAGATCCCATTCCTGACATAAGGAACTCTGGTCCAGAAGTAAAAGGCTTAACTTTTGCCTTTGGAAATTGGAGTTTTATTGATTTGCAGGCTAAGATCTCATGCTTCAACCTTAGGCTGCTTATATTTGCTAACATAATTAAATCGGAGGCCATTAGGATTAGGCAGTGCTAATGCTCTGGGCTCCAACACAAGCAAACTGAACCTAACTCAGAATTTAAGAGAAAATTATACTTAAGCTCTGCCAATGACAGGCACTCAACTGACTTTAGTTACATTATCTCGAATTTCCCACCAGGAAGGTCCAAATAAATAAGGCAATTGCTCAAGCTTCAATTAATCTGCTTCCAAGTTCACCTGTGATAGCTTTTCTCCTTGCTCCTCCCGTGGAGCTCCAAACCACTTCTGGGTTGGATCTGCCCAGTTCAAAAATCACATTCTGCTCAAATAAACTCTTTAAGATTTCAACATGCTAAAGTTTATCTCTTAAGACATTAGAAGAAGTTGCCAAGAGAGAATACAGGATCGCTTCTCTAATAAGGAGTTTCCAGGAGGGCAAGCTGAGCTGGTTTGGTTTAGAAGGGGTCCTTCCAGAAGCAAAAAGCAGAAGGCCCTGGGAGTATTCTGCTATGGAGTAGCTGCCATACCAGGGGACTAAGGGTAAGACAAGAGACAGGAAGAGCCACTAGTTCACAGGGGAAAGATAAGGGTAAACATGCAAAATGGGGCAGACAGGACTTTTCTATCAGAACCCCTCTTAGGAGAGACCATGCGTGGAATAAAACTGTTAGTGTACTTCTTGAGGTAAAAGGAATATCAGAGAGATGGGCTCATACTTGAAGGACCAGCAACTATAGTCATGCGCTAGGAGAAGTTGCTTGAATCCACAAGGAAAAAGAGAGCAAGGGAAAGGAAAGGGGAGACCCCCATCCCAAAAAAAATTAAAGGAAGAGAGAGGATGGGGTGAAGAAGACTGTGTCCTCTGTTGTAATTTCTGTTATCCTTAAATTCTCAGTAAGGCTATTAAATTCACAGATGCTTGGTGTGGGTGGTGGTAGTGGGGTGTGTGTGTGCGCATGTGTGTCTGTCTGTCTGTCTGTGTTTTATACCCAGTTGATATGATGCAAAATCAATCCAGCTGATGTGGACTCAGAGGCTGGAGGCAGAAATGAATGACCAGGGAAACATCTCCCAGGAATAATCAGGAGCTTGGAGAGAAACTTTGGACTTCCCCAGGCTGGGAGATGGGGTGGCAGTGGGAGGATGCAGGAATGAGCCAAGTATGGCCAGCCCCCAGTGACCTGGAGCCCAGCTGTGGTATTACGTAAAATCCATCACTGAGAGGGAGGAGTGGGGGATGGAAGTCTGGGAGAGCCATTAACATCTTTCATTTGGGGTATTTCTGTTAATTCTACATCTTAATAATATTTGTGATAAAACTATTAATCCCATATTTTAGATATTTTAGGAGCACTGGAATTGGGGAAATATGCCTTCAAGCAATTTTTAATAGTTTATAACTTGAATTAATTTATGAAAAACATTCATAACCTTTTTAATAATAACATTTTTTTACAGATACTATTGTTGACAGATACTATTTTACATGTTTACAGATACTATTTTCTTGCTTTTCCCAATGATGAAACAAGTACAGAGAGTGCTTTGCCAAAGGCCACACAACTAAAAAATATTAAAACCAACCAAGATTTGGACCCACACTGCCTGGCTCCGGATGCAGATGCTTAGCCATCCTGGGATTCCACCTGAGAATCAGGAGTTTTAAGGAAGGACAAACATTTTAATCTAGACTTAAATTATGGAAGCCAAAGAATCAAAAGCATTGAATCAGAAGTAGGTGGGAGTTCATCCAGGAAGGCTTCCTGAGGAAAGAGGTTTGAAGTAGGGCTTAAAGGAAACTACAGGAACAGGTGCACAGAGCTGCCTGGCACAGGCATTCCTTGTGGTTGGCCACAGAGCACAGAGCATAGCAGGCAGGAGCACAGCATCTCTGCAACACGACATCTTAGCAAGAAACAACACTGGCTAATGACCAATGCTGGTAAAGGTGTAGAGAAATGGATACCCTGTTTCTGGTGGCACCATAGAGTTGCATAAACCCAATGGATATAACTTGGAGATATAACTCACAAGCTATAAAAATACCCATGCACTATGAACCGGTCATTTTCTTTCTAGGAATCTACTCTTAGAAAGCAAACTCAGAAAATGAAGGGGAGAACTATGTGCCTGTGAAGTTTCGTTGCAATAACATTTGCAGAAACAAGGTAATTAAAAGGGTAAATAAAACTCGAACATTTTAGGGACATTCAGGAAAATAGTGCTAACGTTCCTAACATTAACATGCATTAAGATGAGCGTTATGAATACTATGAGGCAACATATAAAATGCTTATGAGCGCTGCTAACTATGCATATGTAAATATGCACATGTATGCTTACACCCACACAAATAGAGCTAGTTTTTGTTATTATCTTTTTTTTTTTTAAACAACACTACCCAGGGAAAAACCTAAAAAGATACTATTAAAATATAAAGAATAATTACGACAAAGTGACAGGACTATCAGGGTGTTTTTTCTTTTGACAAATTTCAGTTATGTGCTTGTATAATAAAATTATTTTTAGTCATGAGCAAACCTCACAGAAGCAGTGTGACCCCCATGTTGGCTCAGGAACTGCACACTCACCGTGAACACCTTCTCTGGGGTCCCCTTGGCCCTCATGTTGGTGTCATGGACCTGCTTAAGAATCATCCAGGCTTCATCATGTTTGCCCATCTGGTAAAGCCAAGGAAAGAGACAAGAAAATCCATCGTTGAATACGCTTTCTGTTTATTAGGTATATAGAGGGTAACAGAGGGTACTGAGTCCTGGATCAGAGGGACTGCACACTGACTTTTTATACTAGGTAGAACTTGGAAAAGACTAGGACAAGTTTCCATTCCCGGCCCGTCTTGGAAGAGAATAAAGTTGTGCTTCAAGGTGCAGATCCCTGGTATTATTACCATCATCACCTACTAGGAGTAAAACTTGCAGTTTTTTATAACATTGACTAGACCAAGAGGTAGGAACCATGTTCCTCACTGAGTAGATAAATCAAAGAAGCTGCATGTTATGGGTTGCAGTCCTCATCCCCAGTACCTCAGAATGTGGCCTCATTTGCAAAGAGGGTTTCTGCAGATGTGATTAGTTAAGACGAGACCATCCAGGAGCAAGTGGGCTGCTAACCCAAAGTAACTGGTACCCTTATAAGAAAAAGTCACGTGAAGGGACTGAGGCTGTGGCTCAGTGGTAGAGCACTTGCCTAGCATCATGTGTGAGGCACTGGGTTCAATCCTCAACATCACATAAAAAAAAAAAAAAAATAAAGGCATTCTGTCCATCTGCAACTACAAAAAAATCTTTTAAAAAAAAAAGTCATGTAAAGACAAGAGACACACAGGGAGAATGCCATGTGGTGACAAAGGCTGTAATTTCAGAGATGCAGCCACAGACCAAGGGACAGCAAAATTGCCTGTAGACCACTAGAATCTGGAAGGATGCTCCCTTGCAGATTTCAGAGAGAGCCTGGCCCTACAGATACCCTGATTTGGCACCTTGTGCTTCCAGATCTGTGAAATAAGTTTGTTATTTTAAGTCATTCCATTTGTGGCATTTTATTATAGCTGCCCCCAAAAAACAAATACATAAGAAAGGGTGAATTTCAAGATGATTCCCCACTGCATCTGCCTGATCAACGGGAGGCAGGAGGAAATTCAGTGTGGAGGATCACTGTGCAGAAAGCTCCAGAAGCAGGCAGATAAAAGGACTTGTTCTGTGGAAGCCTCAGAGTCCTTCTGCCCCTTTGACAGCTCCTGCTCTATCTGACCACTGCAAGCACAAAGAATCCCCCCAAACTTGGAAGACTCCTACAGTCATCTCTCAGGACCAAAGGGTAGTTTTCCCGTGGGGAGGGGCCTGCATAGCTAAGAGTCCTGAAGGCCCTGGGAGCAGTGAAGAGGTTTCCCACGGAGTTCACTGCAGCAACATAGGAAAAACAGCACACAGCTTTAAAGAGCCTCCTCACCATGACCTCTATGGGGAGTGGGCACCACCAGACAGCTCAGGAGCTGCCCCTTTACCACTGCCCAGCCTCAGATAGGGTTCCTGAGCTGCACTTCATGACCTCCTGGGCCCTGAAGTATCCATGGGCTATGAACCCACAGCATGCCCCATCACCAACAGGAGGGAAGCCACTGTCAGTTATGGGCTAATGTTGGCCGACATGGGTAGGTTTGCAGCATGCACTGAGGAGAGGAGTAGAACCAGGGCTGAAAGAAGCAAGGATGTGGCTTTTGTGCCATGAGGAAGCACAGACTCACCTCTAGCAGAAACCTGGGGCTCTCTGGCATGAACTTCAGGGCCACCATGGACACCGTGCAAGGCAGAGCGCACACAATGACAAATACCCTCCAGCTGTGGAAGTGGTAATTGGTCCCCATGCTGAACCCCCAGCCTGTAAAGAAGCAGAGGATTTCCGGCAGTCTTTCCACTGCAGAAGACTGAACTCAGAAGCACCAGCTCTCAACTTGAGGGTACCACAGTATGGCCTGGGCAGCTGGTTAACATGCCACCTCCCCAGCGGCACCCCCAAAGTTTATGAGTCCTAATTCTGGGATAGAACCTGGGAATCCTCTGCATTTGGACAAATCCCTAGGTCTAGATGGCCTGACATTTACAAAGCCTTGGATAAGAGTACAAAACCCCATATTTCTATATGGGTGCTTAATTTCAAGTGAAAGAATTTACATAAAAGATGTTCTATCCACCTGCTTTGACAAGATGGCTGGGCCCAGAATTACATCCACTTTTGCCAGAAGAACTTCTCTTTCTCCTCCAGCTCCTCTGCTGAACAGGGGCCCCATGCCAACATGTAGGGACACATCACCATGATAAGAGGGGACACTCTTGCCTTGATTCCTTGAATTCAGTGGAAAGGCTGGATCCTGATTGTCCATAGCATGATCTGATCAGAAGCAGGAAGTCAAGGCCCAAGGAACCCCTCATTTTATTGGAAGACCAAAGGGGACTTAATGTGGCCAGGGTTTAAGGATGCCTCTCACCCAGGTCAAAAGGTAATGCCAGGGCTGGGGCTGTAGCTCAGTGGTAGAGCACAGGTGAGGCACTGGGTTCAATCCTCAGCACCACATAAAAATAAATAAAATTGTAATTGTGTCCATTCTACAAATATATATATACGTATATATATTTGTAATATTCGTATGTAAACATATATATATTTGTTTGAGTGTGTGTGTGTGTGTGTGTGTATATATATATATATATATATATATATATATATATATAATTTTTAAAAAGACAATACCAGCTCCAGGTGATTTCAATGCAAAGAATTAGGTACCACACTTTTAAAAACACTGTAATATATATATATATATATATATATATATATATATATATATACACTTTTTATAATAAAGTGGACTGATTCACTCAAAGTTCACCAGCACTGAAAGGGAAAAGCAACTATCATTCTACAAAGTATTGCTAAAATTCATATTCAGAAGTTATTTTTTTTTAATATTTATTTTTTAGTTATCGGCGGGCACAACATCTTTGTTTTTTTTGTATGTGGTGCTGAGGATCGAACCCGGGCCGCACGCATGCCAGGCGAGCGCGCTACCGCTTGAGCCACATCCCCAGCCCTCAGAAGTTATTTTCAAGCATTATTTTTTAATACCTCATGGGTAGCTAACTTTTCTTTTCTGAGAAGCCATAACACAATAGGAAGACCCTGGACTTTTACAACCATTTAGATCAGAGTTCAGATCCTGAGTTTATCACACCAAATGATAATGATGGGTTTTCCCAACTGTAGAAGGCAGGTAATAGTACTTCCACAAATTTGCTAAGAGCAAACCCCCTAGCAACCCATGAAAATTCAACTGCTGTTTTCAAAATAGCTGAATGACATTTAGTATCAAATATGTTGAATAAAATAGACAAAATGGATGAACTTCAGCAAAGATCAGCAAAAGAATTTTTTTTATAAAGAAAAGGCTGAGATTATAAAGTAAAATGATCCCACTCAACGCATCTCCAAAGACAATTCAAAAAGTATTTTTGTAAATCAAAACCACATAAATACATCCATTCCTAAATTTTAGAAGGTAATAATTATTTGGATATATAAGTTCTAGTTCTTTTACTTAAAACTATACTTTCTGACTTATTCCAGTGGGGGAAGCTTACCTCTTGAATTTTCATTGGCTCCCCCTGGGGCTTCTACTTGTTTGCCACAGTTTACTCCTAAACAATATGGGTGCTCCTGCGAGTATTTCCTACTCTGCACAATTAAAGGACTAAGAAGAAAGAAACCAGGTAGCAAAATGTGGGACTGTAGCCACTCAAGCATATTTGGCCCCAGCAACAGAGAACACACCCCATCCAACACAATCAGATTTTGCACAGCTTGGTTGCTTTTCATCTCACAGGGCTTTGTTTATTTGTTTTAATTTTAATTAAAAAGCCTTTCCATTCTCCTGGGAGTAACACTAGAAAGAGGAAGATAAAAACCATAGCAATATTGACACATTCTCAGCTCATGTCCAAAAACTGCTCTAGCATCATTAGAAGTAATGTTGATTAGAACTGCACGGTAGTCAAACTTAGGAAACCAGGAAAGGGAGCAGAAGCAGGTATGCTTATCAAGTATTCTGCCTCAGAAATTGTTTTTCTTTATGATAATATGTGTAAATTATCCAAAATCCATTATCCCTCATGCCTCTGTGGTTTTTAGGGTGACTTCAGTAATCTACATTTATTGCATTCATTAGGCACATCCTTGGGACCTTAAACTGAATAAAATTAAATGGTGAACTGCCTCCAAATATTTGGAACAATATTCATTTGGAGGCAGGGATTGTTCTGTTCACTGATCTTTTAGCTTGCCCTACTTTTCTGTCAGGATTTCACAAACATCTGGTGATGCTGGCTACAATGAGAATTAATCTTCCATAATATATCTATCTTTTTCTGGGCTATGCCCATGAGATCCCAGGAAAACATTCTGAGTTTCGTAATTTTCTCACTCAATGAGTCAGTCACTCAAATTTCTGGTGCCAAGACCTCCCATCATTCATTCTTGCAAAAGCAATTATATGGGTTACACAAGCTGTACACAAACATCAGTCTCCTTTTTGTAGTCACCCTTGCATTTGTTAGAGGATTAATAACTTAAGCATATTGAGAAATATCATCACATGTCTGGTTCCCTGTGGACAAAAACATCTGGTCCTAGTAAAAGGAGGCTTAAAATAAATAATAATCACTCTTGTTATATTGTAATTCTAGTCCATCATATTTCTAAAATAGTTTTTCACCAAGCTAATGGCTATTTGATTAAGCCTCTATTTTCAAATACAGTGTCAAAGTCACAGATTTCATAAGGCATACAAACAGGGATACGTCCTGTCCACTTGAGGTAAAATATTTAACCACAAGCTCTGCCCTCAAAGCAGCAGTGGTCAGCCAGCAACCATGCGGTCCCTCTACCATGGGCTCTCATTCAATCCAACCTGAATTCTTTCAATGCTTTCTTAGAAATAAGGCACTTTGATACTGGAGTAAGTATAATTTCTAGTTTATAGTGACTACCATGGATTGTCGCCTGCCTTCACAACACCCTCCCTGCCCTTCCTTTCCCACTACGGGACATGAGACTGACCCCACCCCCAATTCCAGGGATGGGAAACTATATCTAAACCATTCAAGAGCTGCATTCTCTGTGGTATATTGATGGTTGAGGTAGGCACATGATCCAATTGAAGGGAAGTCAAAGACTTTCACTCATTGCTTGAAGGCGAGGGCGTGCTTCCTTTGTGCAAGGACAGTATGCAAACAGAAAGCCTGGAGTAGCTACTGCTTCCCGGAAGGAAGCTAGCCAAGTACTGGAACCATATTGAAAATGTTCTCAACACTCCTTTGCATCCCAGGAATTGCTGAAACTTCACATTCTTCCAACATGTGATTCCATGATCCTATAATGATACTACAGTTAGTTCTTTTCCCTTCTCTCCCCCTCTCTATTTTATAGGTGAAGGTACAAAGGCTGAAAAGATGGAGTGACTTGTCCCATATCACATAACACCACTATATTGATTTGACTTTCATTCAATTTTTCCCCTCCCCCTAAAGGCTTTTCAATCACTTCATTTAAAGGTGGCAATCATTTCTTAGTTTTAACACATTTGGAGCAGTTAACAGAGGAAGTGATGTTATGTCAAGAATTGTAACCAAAAAAAAAAAAAAAGGCAATTTCTCACAAGGAAAATTAAACAGTACATTTGAGTAAAGGGTAGAATGCAGAACCTGATATTAGGAGTATACAATTATGTGCCTAAAATTATAGAGAACTGCCTAGTGCCAGAATTAGCTGGAAATTCTTCAACTTTATTTCACTATTCTTGTTCATATTTCTTCTCTGTTTCTGATACAAAACCCAACAGGTTCTCAAATAGTAGATATAGCAAAGGCTACATGATGTTCTCACACCCTTTTCCCCCACATTCTGCACACACAGCTAGATTGTTTCCCACTGTCATTACAATAGCATGTGGTCATACCACAAATGTGGGGCCAGTAGAGTATGAGCAGAGACTCTGTGCTCTACTTCCTGGCCTAACTTTTAAAACACCAACATACAAACATATAACTGCTCATATTCTCTTCCCAAACCAGAGACCTTGTGAGCCAAGAAGGTGGAATCACATGATGGCAGAGCGTGAGCCCCAGAATTACTGATGGAGCAGAGCCATCCACAGGATAGAAACACCAGTTGGACTTTACTTTTACTGTATTAAACCACAGGGATTTCAGGGCCTATCAGTTTATTGCAGTAATGCACCCAATATCACCTTAAACTAATACAGTAGATATTGTTCACTTTAAAAGCTTTCTAAAAAGATATAGAACTGAGCCGCCATTATCTCAGAACACCTAGCTGAGAGGATCAGGTATAAAACAATGAATGGGAGGTAAGTGTTGGTTATCTTCAGGGACAAGGTTAGCTAAGGGTCCTCAGGATTCTAAATCATGGCAAAGACGAGACTCATAATCCATGGTTTACCAAAAATGATTTTGAAGGATGCTGATGGCATGACCAGTTATATTCATAATAAAATTCAAAACTGCTGCCTCCTCCCTAATTTACTGTTGAGAAAACCAATCGTAAATGTTAATGTTGGCAGATCTCTATTTACAGAATACAGTTGTTACAACTATCCAGGGTAATAAAATTGTCCCAGCTAAAACCATGACCTTGTCTCCAAGGGCTGCTTCACCGTGCAGCCAAACAAGAATGACAGCAGATACCAGAGTGGAAAGTGTGCAAGTGTCCTGCACCTGAAGGAGGCTTGGCATCCTAACCCCCATCCCACCTTAAGCCAGGGGCATGACCTTGGACAAGGGCTGCTTGGCTTTTGTTACATCTGTCATCTATAAAATGGGGTCACCAATGCCTAACCCTGGAGGGAGGAGGGCTGGAGGACATGAAGTGTGAAATCCTTTCAGATAAAAAGAAGGATAAAAAAGGGGAGATAAAAAGGAACAGAGGTAAAGAGGGAGGACAGAGTATACTATGTGTAAAAAGTCATGGGTGTTGAAATTAACAATATGTTCCTTAGGAAGATCAAAGTCACATATAGGAACCTTGTGTGAATACTGGGAATAAAGTTGAGAACAGGAAAGGTTGTTTGGGTGCAGGTACCATAGAAACAGGGCCCCCTGGGCATTTTTTAAGCCAATGACTCACCATAGTGTGGAATGATGCTCCAGGCCATGGCAGATGCGTAGATGCCCCCAGTCATCCAGAAGATGCCCAGCCAACTGAGATGTTCTCCACGCTTCTCTCGAGATAAGAATTCAGAAAAATAGGCAAAAACAATCGGCAGAGAGCCTCCAATGCTGCAGAAAGGAAAATGCCAGGAAAGAGAGAATCAAGTTATATACTGAAAATGGTCATAACAGGAACCAAGTTCCTCAGACCCCACCCTTAGGCCCTGTGGTGAAATAACCCAGGAATGTGACAGACCAGCCAGGCAGTTCCTCTCTACCTATGGGAAGCAATCGTTTGACTTTATACACTGACTTTACAATTGCTAGCCCTAACCCTTATTTTTTCTAATGTTCAACCTTAATATAGTATCTTGAAAGTCAATCACAAACAATCCAGAGCTTTCTGGAGTTAGCAAACATAGCTAGAGTACCAAAGTGCCTAGACCCTTGGTCTCAGAGAGGCCAGCCCAAGGTCTCTGAGTCATACCCTATGCCTGAGATGAGTCGGCAGAAGAGGAAGGCTCCATATCCCTGCACAAAGGAGGAGAGGGAGGCGAAGGAGGCATTGATGGCCAGAGACATGCTGAGGACTCTCTTCCTTCCTAGCTTATCAGCCAGACCCCCCAGTATGAAGGCCCCCGCCATCATTCCTAGGTAGACTATCAGTCCTGTAAGAAGGGGAAAGAAAGGGAGAAGACGGAGAGAAAAGATAAGACATTAGAGACCATTTGATGTTTAGAAAATCCAATGCCCCTTTTTATCCATCCTAGAAATTCTACATCATAGACACACAAAAAAGAAATGTGACAAGATATTCATGGAAAATTAACATTTCTGTACAAATATGACCTTTTACAAATGTTAGTCCAACAACAATAACCTCACCAATACAATAACTGTATACATACCAGCATAGATGAACTGAAGCTAAGACAGATGTTCCCCTCTTAAAGACAATTGTTTTAAATGCCTAATTCTCAAATAAGGGAAAGGCTGTAATTTTACTTTGAATCAAGAAAAAATGTTTGTACAAAAAAAAAGTCCTCACCTTAGGGGTGATATTTAAGGAGAGAGAATTTTCAACGTAAAGTGTGGCAATGTGGGTAGGGGAAAGGTTGGGAAGGAAGGATATGGTACAAGTGTAAAAGAGCAATTGCCTACAGGGTCAACTATCATATTACACATCCACAGAGAAGCTTCTGGGAGCTATAATCAATGTTTAGACTTCTTAGGGGAATGTAACATAATTTGAATATAATGTGAGGTGTGTCCAATTTAATTCTGCATGAGGATATCCAGTGTTCTCAATTCTATTGATTGGAAGAGGTTGTACTTTTTGCTGTGTTTTCTTGGCAAATTTGATCATATAGCAATTAACCATAAATTTGTTCCATTGGTCTATATATATTTTATGTCAATCCTATGCTATTTGATTACTACAGTAATCAAACTATATTTGAAATAAGGTAGTGTTGATGCCATAAGATTTGTTTTTTTGTTTTGTTTTGCAGTGCTGGGGACTGAACCCAGGGCCTTCTGCATGCTGAGCAAGAGCTCTACCACTGAGCTACACCCTCAGTCCTCATCTTTGTTCTTTTAGCTCAACATTGCTTTGTCTATTTGGTGTCTTTTTAATTTAACAGCATTAATTCTTCTAATCCATAAATACAGGGTATTTTTCCATTTATATGCTTCTTCTTCAGTATTTTGTATTTCAATATTTTGTAGTTCTCAATGTATAGATCTTTCATTTCCTTAGTTAAATTTATTCCTAAGTAATTTTGAGGATATTATAAATGGCATTGTTTTCTTGGTTTCTTTTTCAGATAGTTCTTTGTTAATTCACTGTTAGTATATAGAAATTATACTGATTTTTGCTTGTTAGTTTCCAATCCTGCAACTTTAATGAATTTGTTTATAAGTCCTAACAGTTTTGGGTGAAGTCAAAGAGTTTCCTGTATGTAAGATCATGTCATCTGCAAACAGAATCAATTTTACATTCTCTTTTTTATTTTTTTATTTTGATAATTTTTATTTCTTTTTCTTGTCTAATTGCTCTGGCTTGAAATCCCAATACTGTGTTTGACAGAAGTGATAAGAATGGGCATTCTCACCTTGATCTTGATCTTAGAAGAAAGATTTTCAACTTTTCACCATCAAGTATGATATTAACCCTGAGTTTGTTATATATGGTCTTCATTATTTTGAGGTACGTTCCTTCTATACCTGATTTTCTGAAAGATTTTAATCATGAAAAGATGTTTAATTTTGTGTTTTTTCTGCAGCTATTGAGATGATCTTATGATTTTTATTTTTCATTCTGTTAATGTGGTATACAGTGTTTATTGACACACATTTGTTGAACCATCCTTGCATTTCAGGGATAAATCCCAATTGATCATGGTGTGTGATCCTTTTAATGTGATGTTGAATTTGACTTGCTAGTATTTTGTTGAGAATTTTTGCATCTATGTTATCAGGAATATTGGCTTATAATTTTCTTTCCTTGTAGTGTATTTGTCTGGCTTTAGTATCAGAGTAATGCTGGCCTTGTAAAATGAATTTGGAAGTGTTTCCTCCTCTTCAATTTTTTGAAAGAGTTTGAGAAGGATTGGCATTAATTTTTCCTCAAATATTGGGTAGAATTTGCCAATGGAGCCATCTGGTCCTGGGTTTTTTCTTCGTTGAGATGTCTTTGAATACAGACTCAAACTTCTTACTCATGTTTGGTCTTTCAATTTTTTATTTCTTTATGATTCTGACTTGGCAGATTGTATATTTCTGGGAATTCATCCATTTCTTCTGGGTTATCCAATTTGTTTCTGTAAAATTGTTCACATTACTCTCATGATCTTTCATATTTTTTATAATGTCTCCTCTCTCATTTCTGATTTCATTTAAGTCTTCTCTCTTTTTCTTAGTTGAACTAAATTGTCAACAAATAACATTGTTTGTCTTTTCAAATAACCAACTCCATGCTTTAACTATTACACTTTATTGATCTTTATAGCTACTAATGGGTCAGATTTCTCAGCTCTATATTAATTCATTCTTTCTTTGCTCAACTTCAGGACTGCTTTCTAAGTGGCTTCCTTTCTTCCAAGGAGATAAACAATTAAATGTATGATTATCACCAAGTGAGAAAAATGCTCCAATAAAGGTATGTGTCAATTGTTACTAAGACACAGAGAAGGAGCGGAACTTAGACATATCACACTCAATGTGGGAAGGCTCCCAAGAGAGTCATTGAGTTATTCTTGAAGGAAAAACAAAACCTAAGTTTCCATTCAGTGATTGGGGGAGTGCACTCAGGGAAGTGGCAGATGGCATGTGCAAAGACAGGAAGGCACAAAGAAAGCCTGATACCTTTGGGCAACTACTAGTATAGTCTAATGTAAGCAAAGCATAGTTCATGTGGGAGAACCCAATGAGGGATTGAGGCTGAAGTGTAGAAAAGAGGCCATAACATAAAAATGATAAATGGCTCTATATGTATGTGTCTGAGAGAGAGAGAGAGAGAGAGAGAGAGAGAGAGAAGAAGAAGAAGAAGAAGAAGAAGAAGAAGAAGAAGAAGAAGAAGAAGAAGAAGAAGAGGAAGAGGAGGAGGAGGAGGAGGAGGAGGAGGAGGAGGAGGAGAAAAAATACGCCCATGTATGGATGTATGCCATGTGTGGGTACACAAATGGATGCTTACATAGGTCCATAAATTGGAGGGAAAGAAAGGGAAAAATTAAAGGTGTAGTCCAGAGCTTGGCTAAGAACCAATCTATACCTGCTCTACCTTGGCCCCCAACCTGGAGAAAAACATTATTATCCAATAAAAATTCATTTTTCTTTTACTCCAGTAAGGCAATCTTCAGCACCTCTGAGAAGTAAAAGCACCCTTCTAGACCCTACTTTTAGATTCTGACTTTGCCTGCTGCTCCCCACAAGGATCTGCCAATAGGACATGAGACAGAGGCTCCAAGGGTGGAGGAGGAAGAAAGGAACTGTGCTTTCTTTTCCTGGTAAGACTTGTAGAGATTACTTCTTCACCCTGGCAGCAGCAATGCCTTTCCAAGGCAGCAGCTGAATGCAATGAATAGAAGCCACAGTGTGCCCCACCCTCCTCTCCCGCACCAGCCAGCTGGGGCCCCTCTTCTGCAATCTGAGCTGCCGCTCATTGGGGCACCTTCTCTGAGCTGCCAAATTATAATAATTCCAATCCCTTCTCATGATTTCTGCAGCCCTAGTGGTGGTAGCTGCTTGCTGCTTTCACTTTCTTAGTGATACTTTCTAAAAATATTTCTCTTACACCATTAATATTTTATTCCAAAGTCACTAGCATGAGTTCTGTCTCCTAACCATGCCATGGCTGATCCAGACACAGGGGCAGATTAACAAATATTAGAAATCAGATATGGAATCCAATCCCTCAGCTTTACCAGAAGAAGAGGTTGAGCCCCAGAAAGGTCAGTGACTCGCCCAGAACCTTGACAGTGGATGAATATCTGCTGTCACTGATCCCTGGTCTCCTGGTTCTGAGCCTAGTGGTTTTGCTAGCAAACCTCCCTGTCCAAGGCACAGAGGCACCAGAGAGAACAAGGCGAGCTTCTTGAATGCTGTCTTTGGAGGCTGGGAAAGAAGGAATGGAAGAAAAATGAGTCTTTCCACCAGGGAAGGAAAATGTGAAATTAACGATGCCTCTGAAATGGCTGTGCTATTAAACTCATTTAAAATCTGTCTTTAGCTGAAGAAATTAAGACAATAAATTTAGAAAATTAGAGTGCAATGGAGTTATCAAAAATTACATGAAGCAGATGAGGGGAAAGCTAGGAACTATCATCCTTCAATTCTGCTCAACAAGCTGAGTGGTATATTAGGGAAATGTCCCCAATACACTGAATTTTTAAGGAAATTAAAAACTATGGTTGTAACTTGCAGAGCAGAGAGGATGAAATCAAAGGGAAAGGGTATATAGAGATGGGAAAATCTCTTCTTCTCCTTCTCCTTCTCCTTCTCCTTCTTCTTCTTCTTCCTCCTCCTAGGGGCACTCTACCACTGAGCCATAACACCAGCCCTAGATTTTCTTTTTAATATATTAGTATTGTTTTGTTTTTGCTTTGTGTTTGTTTTGCAGTACTAGAGATTGAGCCCAAGGGGACTCTACTACCACTAAGCTACATCCTCAGCCTTTTTTATTTTTGAGACAGGGTCTCACTAAATTGCCCAAGCTGTGATCCTTCTGCCTCAGGCTCCAAAGTAGTTAGGATTACAGAGTTTTTAAAAATATTTTTATTTTAGTAGATGGACACAATCCCTTTATTTTACTTATTCATTTTTTTAGAGAGAGAGGGAGAATTTTTTTAATATTTATTTTTTAGTTTTTGGCGGACACAACATCTTTGTTTTTTTGTATGTGGTGCTGAGGATCGAACCCGGGCCGCACGCATGCCGGGCGAGCACGCTACCGCTTGAGCCACATCCCCAGCCCAACTTATTCATTTTTATGTGGTGCTGAGGATAGAACCCACTGCCTCACACGTGCTAAGAAAGTGCTCTATCACTGAGCTCCAACTCCAGCCCCTGGGGAAAGTTTTTAATTGGTGATAAAGCAACAAAGGAAAAGGACTACCCCTCCTTGGAAGAAGGGGGAGCCTGTGCTGATGGGAACAATGAAAGGAAGAGCCCAGTTGTAAAACAGATGGTGTCTGGTGGGTTCTGGGTTCCAGGATCACCAGCTGCACAACCACAGGCAGCCCACTCAGTTCTCCTGGCCACCATTGCCCTTTGTAAGACTCAGACCACAGCCTGCATTCTGCAGAGTCGTTAGGATCACATAGAGGAAGGGGTTGGAAGTACTCAGCAGGATGCCTGCCACCAAGTACATCCACAGTCAATAAGAGCTGCTATTGTTATCAGTAGTGTGGCTCAGAAAAGTGAAAATAAGATGGTGGCCTGTTAAAGTCAAACCAGCCACATATTACAGGAATCTGAAGAAAGAGGATCGAGAAGAGCAGATGAGACTTATTTTTAGCAACATGCCCTTTAAATAGACTTCCCTTTCTCTCTACCTGGAGAAGGAGCCAGATTCCAATAAAAACCTTTCTTTGACTAAAATAGTTTTCAAGTTTTCTCTAACAGAACTTTCAGGGAATTATCTTTCTAACTCTGTGTTTGTCAAATCCTCTGGTTAAATGTTCTCTTCACTTAGAGAGGCAACCCTGATGTTAGAAACTGGGCCTCCATCAAACATTTTCTGTAAAGGGCCAGAAAGTAAATATTTTACTCATAAATAATCATTTTGTATACCTCTGATAGTCTCTGTCACCTTTTCTTTTAAAATTTACAGCCCTTGTCAGGTGAGGTGGTGCATGCTTATTATCCCAGCAACTCGGGAGGCTGAAGGAGGAGGATTGCACATTTTGAGGCCAGACTCAGCAACTTAGACCCTGTTCTCAAAATTTTTTTTTTTAAAAAGAGCATGGGGTGGAATGTGACTCAGTGTTAAAGCACCCCTAGGTTCAATCCTTGGTACCAAAAATAAATAAAATGTCTAACCCTTTATACTATTCTAGTGTTCCACAGCATTGAAGGGTGACTACATTTCACAGCAACATTTTGTTTGTTTCATAAAGAACTAGAAGAAAAGATGCCAAAGATTTTCAACACAGCAAAATGATCAATGATTAAGGAGATGAAAATGCTAGTTAGCCCGATTTCCATTATGTAGTGTGTATGTACATCAAATTATCGCAGTGTACCCCATAAATATGTACAATTATTGTGGATCATTTAAAAAAAATTTAAATTTGCAACCCTTTAAATATGTAAAACTAAAAGCAGATCATGGGTTTGTGGGTCATAGTTTGCTGAACCTTGTTCCAAACAAAATTCAGTCATCTCTGCTCCTCTTTCCATAATATATTGGTCCATCTCTTCATATCATATATCTCTATTTGCTAGTAGATATCTATTGGTTCAATGCTTATCAAAGTCTGTTGACTATCAATTACTGGAGGTGGGGACAGTGTTAGTTCTAAGTTGAGTTCCTTATTGTGTCTTGAATTTAGCACATACAAAGCACATAGTAGGTGCACCATTAACATTTGTTCAAGAGACAAATAAATGATATAAAAATTCATATTAACTATAGAAAAATCTGAAAATATCCCTGAAACAAATAAAAGGTAAAACAAAAACTATCCATCACATCACCATTGAAGGACAGCTGTTGTTAGCATGTTTGTTTGTTTTTGTTTGTTTTTTGTGGTGCTGGGGATTGAACCCAGGGCCTTATACATGGAAGGCAAGCACTCTAACAACTGAGCAATATCCCTAGCCCTGCATGTTTGTGTGTTGTTGTTTTTAATGTTTTTTAGTTATAGATGAACACAATAACTTTATTTTGTTTATTTATTTATTTTTTTTATGTAGTGCTGAGGATAGAACCCAGTGCCTCACAAGTGCAAGGCAAGTGCTCTACCACTGAGCCACAATCCCAGGCCACATGTTTTATTTTTGTATTTATATGTTTAAATCAAACTGTATTGACTTGGTTGAGACCATTCTATATAAAAACCTACTCTGTTTTTTCCACTTCATAAGTAACTCAGCAAAGGACATCTTTGTGCATAATATCCTCATCTGCAATTCTGGTTATTTGCTCAAAATAGAAACAGAATCATAAGGTGAAAAAGGGATCAACAGCTTTGTGGTTCCTGAGATGCAATACCGATTTTCTTCCAGAGAGCTGACACATATCATAAACCTATCGCCAGCTCCAGATGATTTTATCCTCAGACAGACAAGATATTTCCTCTCTGCACCAGAGGCAGTGGGAGGAGGAGGCACACAATCAGATTGCACTGGCTTATAGTGATAATGTGAAAAAAGAGGCCCCTGCATGGATGATCATCTTTATTCAGCAATTAACCAAGGACAAAGAAGCCATTTCTAGCTTTCTTTGCTTCAATACATAGACATTAAATGCATTAATTATGCTGGGAGGATTCTGAGATCCCTTTTCCTGCAACCACTCAAATATTTATTTGACTGTATACATTTGCTTTGCAGGGATAAAAATCAGCATCTCCCAACTAGACTATTCCATTCTACTTACAATTTCTAACAGAAAATTCCTGACAACTCCTTTCCATTTCTTTATTATTTAATAAAATATATCTTCTTGAAAGATGATACTCTCCTGGATTAGGGTCTAGGATTCACAGGCTCACAAGCGGTAAATGTGATAAGGGAATCATGGGAATCCCCTAGGGAAGGCTCACTTGGATATCAAATCATGGAAGAACATCAGGATATCTGTCTGCACATCCTATGAAATCAAATGCATTGAGATTTGGGCAAATTATTTATATGACATTTTGATGCTTGGAGACCTCCAATTGTGTAAACATTTTCTATGAGGGCTAAGTATTTCTTGGCACAAGAAAACGTTTGGCTTTACCTTGTTGTCCAGTAGAAAACAACCTGGAATCACCATGCTAGACTTTTCTAATCCTTTATGTGTCCAACACATTCAACTGAATGAATTTTGGGGAGTAGGTTAACTTTCCCAGTCCATTGGAAATTGGAATTTTTTCCTAAATGTCACATAAAATATTCAGAAACAAATGTATAGAGGAGAAATGAAAGGACAAAGGAACTAGCATCTGGGAAGTCTCTGCCATGTGCTAGTTACTTTACTAGATAATACGTACAGTAATTTCTGTTTGCCATTCCAACTTTATGAGGAATATTAATATCTTCATTTAACAGATGAGGAAACTGAGGTTAGGAATTTTCCTTTCTGTCCACAGTTACTAGAATATTGAAGTAAAGCTTCCAGTATGGATGGAAGAATCCAAGTCGAGTGATTCGCCAATGCTGATTGTTCAGATCTTTGCATAGCTGGCCCAGGTTCAAGCCCAAGTTCAGAGAGCCTTTCCTAACCCTCCATCTTCAATAGCCACTTCATCCAATGAAAGAAATCACAAAGACCAGGTAGAAGCTGTTACATATATTCCAAGTGAGTGATATCGACAACTTGGTCCAGGATGGTAGCAGTACAAGTGGTAAGATGTGGCTGGATAATGGATGCATGTTAAGGGTAACATCAAAAAGAAGAATGGTATTTAAAGTTGGGACTGAATGAGATCCCCAAAGGAGTGGGTGGCAACAGAGTAGAAATTCAAGCACCCAGGATCAAAATATTCCAGTGTTCAAAGGTCAGGGAAATGGGGGGAACTCAACAATGGCCAGCAGCCAGTGAGGCAGCAGGAAGCTAGGAGATAAGGGTAGCCTAGAAGTCCCGCAAAAAAAAAGTACATCATGAAGAAGGAAGTGGTCAATGGCTACAGTGGCTGTGAACAGGTCAGGAGAGCTGAGGACTAAGATCTGACCACAGGGTTGAGTAAGTGAGGGCCACAAGTTGTCTAGCCAAGAGCATGTTTCTAAATTGATAGGGACCAAATCCTCCTCAAAGTGGGTTCAAGTGCAGATGGGAACTAAGGAATTAGATTCAGTGAGTTCTGCTAAAAAGAGAATAGGAAAGGTATGTGTGGGGTCAGGATCGCATTGTGTGCAGGTGGGAATGGTTCCACGCAGAGAGAAAATCTGATGACAAGGTGGAAGGTGAGAACTTAAAAAGTGAGGTCCCAGGGAGGTGAGAGAGAATGAGACCTGGTGTGCAAATGGACAGGATACCTCCGCCTGGGCCACAGGGACAGATGGAAGCACAGAGGCAATCAGGGAGGTAGGTGTGGAGGTAGGATGTGCTTTTCTGGTTGCTTCTATTGTTCTTAGTGAAAGAGAAACTGAGGTCACCATCCTGAGTGAGAGGATGGGGATGGGATGCTAGAAAATGGAGGAGAGTAGATAATGCACAAAATAGTTATTGAGGAGAATGGGAGAGGGAATGGTCCAGGGAAGAGAAGTATGCTGGCTGGCAGCACAAAGGGCCCCCTTTGTGGATGACCTTAGTGAATGAATTTATTGAAGCCAGTCAGCACAGTGTGTTTCTCACCAGCCACCACGTATAGGGTACAGGGACAGACTGATGAAAACTTAGGTGCAATTAGGTTTGGAGAGTACAGCAAAGTCAGAAAGGCACAAGGAAATTGATGGCATACACAAAGAGTGGTTATGATAATGGGCCTTGAAATTAAGTTCAGTGAGGACAAGAGGGTAATAAGAGACAGTTTGATTAAAAGCTATAAGGCCAGGACTGGTGGCTCACACTTGTAATTCCAGATACTCAGGAGGCTGAGGAAGGAAGACCATAAGTTTGAGGACAGCCTGGACAACTTAGTGAGAACCTGTCTCAAAAAATTTTTTTAAATTGTTTTACACAGCGGGCTGGAGGTGTAGCTCAGTAGTAGAGCACTTGCCGAGCATGTACAAAGCCCTGGGTTCCATCTCAGCACTGCAAAGAAAAAAAAAGTCCATTGGAGAAGACTTGAAGGAATTTAGAGAACAAGATATTGGGAAATAGCTATTGAAATCACCAAGAATTATAACAGAAATACTGTTGGAATGTGACAGTGAATTTGGAACTAAAATTCTTAAGATATGAGAGGGCCTGAGTCGGGTGGCCGGCAGATGATCACTACAAGAATGCATAAGAAGTGATACACTTTGATGACAAAAGACTCAGTTGTGGGGTTTTTAGTGAGGAGAGAGAAAATTGTCTAGAAAGGTCAATGAATATCAAGGAAGACAACAGTGCTAAGGTATGGGGTGTGAGGTACGACTAAGACTTCACAGCTTACATATGTCCTCAGAGGAGAAAATGTTTCAGTTACAACAACATGGTAAATGGTGAGGTAGGACAGACTAGGGACCCTGCCTCCATCAGCAGAGCTGACATAAGGCTAAGGATCTCCCTGTCACCTTGCCCCCTTGCTTCTATCACAGGGGCTAACTTTCCCAAAATGCAAGACACTGTTTTTCAGAAAGATTGTCCAAACATCCCAAGGAGTATACACAAACCCCAAGTTTGACCTATAATCTAGGAAGCAGAATCCCCTACATACGACCTCATACATATTACTTGCATCTCATGCATTTAATGTAACATCTGGGGAATGAGCATTTGGCGCATGTGCAATAGGCATTGTGGGCAAAGCATTGTAATCTGTCAATCACCCCCCATTTAACACAATCCACTCTAACAAAAAGCCTGCCAAAGGCAAATAAAGGACTCAGAAGCACATATAAGCCCAGACCCACTGTGAACCTGCAAGCAAATGTCTTTGTTCTGTCCCCATTGTGTTCTTACAGACTATCTTTCTCCAAAAAACTCTCTTAACTGTTCTCTTTGTCTTGGTGAATTCTCACCACCCACACAGAGGTGTCACCCAGGTCCCATGACCAACAGCATTGGGAGAAAAGCTTGACATAAAAGTTTGAGGATTGAAGGTTATAGAGTGTTCTACAGGAATAAGTCTGGGTGATAAGTGATGTCTTGGGAGACAAGGGCCTCTCAGGATGACTGACATTTACAGGGACAAAATGCATAATGAAACTAATCTTGATTTCCATGGCAAGGCTGGTAGTGTAGTGAAGGAAAAAATGCTTGGGATCCTATCAAGAATGCATTGAGCTCTGGAATTCTCTTCACTCCTGCCAGTGGAAGAGTAGAGGTCCAGGGGAGTCAGCTTGTTTATGATCTGTTTCTCCATTGAAATGTCAGTTTCATGAGAAGAGGGACTTGTGTGTCTTGGTCATCAAGGAACAAGTGAACAAAGAGTTGACTCCTTAAACAGTTATTGAATAAAGTGAATAAATTAAAAATATGCAACTATAGGACTAGGGTTATGGCTCAGTGGCAGAGTGCTTGCCTAGCACATGTGAGGCACCAGGTTCAATCTTCAGCATCACATAACAAATAAAATAAAGGTATTCTGTCCATCTACGACTGTAAAAAAAATCAAATTAATATTATAAATTAATAATATTAATTTATAATTAATATTATAAATTCATTTGTATTGGATCCTTATGTTGTTCCAGAGATTCTGATGAATACTTCATGTGCATTATCTTATTTGGTCTTCATAATAGTTTAAGGAGGTAGATACTAATAATATCTTGATTTTATAGATTAAGAAATAGCTGGGTGGTGGCATAAGTCTGTAATCTCAGTGACTTGGGAGACTGAGGCAGGAGGATCACAGTCTGAGACCAGCCTCAGCAATTTAGCAAGATCCCAAGCAACTTAGTGAGACTCTTTCTCAAAATAAAAAATAAAAAAGGGCCTGAGGATGTGGCTCAGTAGCAAGTGCCCATGGTTTCAATCCCTGGTACCAAAAAAGAGAGGTGGGCTTGGTGGGGAGAAAGAAAGAAAGAAAAAAGGAAGGAAGGAAGGAAGGAAGGATGGAAGGAAGGAAAGAAGAGTTCAGCTTCAGGGACCTTAAGTGACTTGTCAAAATGGTTAGTGATGTAGCCAAGCTATGAAATCAAGTCCATCTCTAAAAACTTGTGTATGTGGTACATTCCATTACTCACATTCCCAGCAGCCTTTTTCTCTCTTCTTTCTTGGTAGGAGAACCTTTTTTTTTTTTTAGGTATTAAAATATTTTTTAGAGACATTTTCACCATACACACTCAAACCTTGGGGATGAGTCGTAGTTAATTTACGATGGTCATCTTTATCTTCAACTAATTTTCCTTTTTTGAATTAATTTATTTATATAAATGACAGCAGAATGCATTTTGATTCATTGTACACAATTTCAGCACAACTTTACATTTCCATGGTGTACACAATGTAGCATCTCACCATATGTGCAGCCATACATGTACCTAGGATAATGATATCCATCTCATTCCACCATCTTTCCTGTCCCCATGCACCCTCCCTACCCTCCTTCCCCTTTGCCCAGTCAAAGTTGCTCCATTTTTCCCATGCCTCTCCCTCCCTGTTATGGATCAGAATCTACTTATCCAAGAAAACATTCAGCCTTTGTTTTTTTGGGATCGGCTTATTTTGCTTAGCATGATATTCTCCAACTCCATCCATTTACCTGCAAATGCCATAACTGTATGCTCTTTTAATGCTCAGTAACATTCCATTGTGTACATATACCACAGTTTCTTTATGCATCCATCTGTTGAAGGGCATCTAGGTTGCTTCCGCAGTTTAGCTCTCGTGAATTGAGCTTCTATGAACATTGATGTGGATGGATCACTATAGTATGCTGAGTGATTAATCCAAGGAAGGCAATAGTCATCTTTTCATCACTGTGATGAAAATGCTTGACAAGAACAACTTAGAAGAGAAAAAGATTGGCTTTGGTTCATCATTTGGGAGGATTCAGTCCATAGTCAGCCAGCTTCATGGCTCTGGGCCCGAGATGAGGCAGAACATCATGGCAGAAAGGCGTGGCAGAGGAGAACTACTCAGCTTATGACAGCCAGGAAGCAGAAAGAAAGAAGATGAACCCTTTCAAGGCATGCAACCAATGACCTACTTCCTCCAACCAGGTTCTACCTCCCCGTACTTCATTCAGCCATCAATCCATTGATGAGATCTGAGTGCTCATGATCCAATCACCTCCCCCCCAAAAAACCCACCTCTAAACACATAAGACTTTGAGGGACATTCTAGATGCAAACCATAACATAGGGGAACCTTGTTTTTTATCCAGGTTTTAAAATGTATTCAGAGGAATCACCTCCATACAGACTCAATGCTGGGAGAAGAGTCATGGGTAATTTAAGACGGTCATCTTCAGCAAGTCTCATGCCAGTGATTAATCCACGGAAGCAGTCATCCTTGTGAAGGCATCATCCAGAGGCTTCTGGGAAATATTTTCATGCCTAAAGAGGAGCATTATGGGGGAAGCACTTTCTCACCATCATCTCTCTTCTTCCCTACTTAGAAAGCTGTTATGAAAGGATGTAAAGCTAAGGGCTAGGGTGGCAATCTTATGACTTGAAGAAAAAGGCAAAGAGAATCACAATGATGCCAACCTTGGGGACTGACATCAATGGGCCATTGAACCAACTCTGGAACCACACCTACTTGAACATTCTTGTTCAGTAAATAATAAAGAGCTTTAGGATCCACAGTCATGGTTACCAACAGCCAAATGCAACTGAGGCATACAACCCTTTAAAAAAAAAGAAATCATCCAGATAAAAGATCATCTGATTGATTTACATAGTCACTCCTTAATAGCGAAAGGCAAGATGACTTAGTATAGGAAAGACCTCTGTGGCAACAGACAGGAGTCCCAGGTCCTGGTCTCTGAATATGTGAACTTGACCAAGGTACTTCATCTCTGGGACTCAGTTTCCCCATGAATTAGAAATGAAGAACATGCCAGATCTTGATCCCTTTCACATCTAATATCAGGTGGTTTCATAATATTGTAACCCCATGCTGTTTGCCTTATAATCTGTTGTCACATCTTTCAAGGATAAGTTCCCTTTCTAAGACCCACTGAGCGATGAGGCATGGAGGCCAAAGAAAGAATGAGAGAGACTTCTTTGGGCTATTTTCTGCACATCCCCAGTAGAGATTAATGTGTGCTCTGAGTCAGCAAAAGCTCCAGCAGTGAAACACAACACGCTCACTCTGCACTTTTGAGCATCCCAGGGCAGCCCACAGGGAGAGAAGCATGTTTACACTCAGTCTGTTCAGTGGACCCCATGGGGCACACCAAAGGCTACTCTCCTTTCCCTCTTCCCCTGCTAACATCTGACTTTCAACCTTCCTTCTCTGGAAACTAAATCAGTACTTTGCAAAGTGAAAATCAGCTCACCTGGGCTAGTGCTGCTTAAGATTTATTTTAGAGAGAGAGATTTCACACCCACTGACCCACAAAGGACCATTTTGGCTGTGCAATCATGAGATCCACAGAGAACTTGCAAATTCACTGTCTGATGTGGTTGCTGGAGAAGGGGATTGGAGGAGTCATTTGTGCTTCTGCGCTTCTGATCTATACCTGGTGACAGATGGTGCCTTGGGACACCTTTCATGGCCTGACTCAGGATGATGGCAGTGTTTCTGTACAGCTCTCTGGACAGCCTATTCTGGGTAGAAAGTCTATGCCTTAGGGATCATTGCAGACCCTTGAAGTTCCCCTGGGAATTGTGATCTAGCTGTCTGGGACATCCTCTTGTCTAGAGAGATGAGCTGTTCAGCACTCTGCTGGAGACCCAGCCCTGAATCATACTCGTAACTTATGGGAGTGATGTATTTTGCATGAAAGGTTGCTGAAGGTTATATATGTCATGGGCACCTGCAAAAATCTTCCATGGATGGTTCAGCAAGGTACAGGGGAAGCAAGAGGACAAAGTCAAATATAACAGTTTCAAATCCTAGCTCTGGCACTGACTAGTTTTGACAAGTTATTTTAAACTCTTAGTGCCTACATTTCCTCATCTGTAAAATGGTGAAAATAATGTTTACCTTGCAGGTTGTAATAAGAAATAGAAATGCCCTATATAAAATACCTAGTACAGAATGCATGCAAGGAAAGAGCTTATCAAATTATAACTCTTGGTGGTGGTGGTATAATTATTATAATTTTCTTTTAAAGTAGAAGAAAGGTAATAGAGGTTGAACCAGGCACTTGGAAATTACTGACTCTTTACCACCAGTTCCTTTTGCTTTCTAGGAAGAACTCTGTACATAATAGAATAAATCTTCCAACTTCATTAGTATAAAGTAACCCATAGCGAAGATGAATAGCAACGAGTGGATCACAGGGCCAGAAAACTTCGTTAGGAACTGGAGTCCACCATGCATTGCTTAAGATCTCAAAGCAGCACTTCCCTTACTGTGGGAACTGGGATTAGCATTCTTCCCATCTCACAGGGTCATTCAAAGATCAAATGAGAGTGTCCAGGGAAACTTGAAAATCTGTCAAGCACCGTACAAGGTTTTCAGGTGCAACTCCATTTCACTATGCTGGACAAGACATATGTACACACAAAAACCATCACTGCAAACACAAAAAGGAAGTCATGTGGGGTCAGTGCCTACACCTTATATAGCACAAAAAGAAAAAGTCCTGGCATCTGTGTAGCTCCCACTGACACAGAGTTTCTGTGTAAAACGACCTGGCTCTCTATCCTGGCTGCACAATAAAATCACTATATGCCTATAACTCACCTACAGAGATTCTGACTTAATTTTTCCAGAGCCAGATCTGTATTTTTAACAGCTTCTCAGATGATTGTAATGGAAAGTCAGGGCTGAGAATACTCTTCTAGAGCAGCAGTTCACAAATGAAAGTGATCTTGCCCCCCAGGGGACATTGGCAATGTCTGACATTTTTGGTTGTCACAACTGGGAGCAGGTTGCTATGGGCATCTATCTGGTGGGTAGAAACCAGGGATGCTGCTAAGTAGCTTACAATGCACAAGACAACCCCATCCAAGAACAAAGAATTAACCAGCCCAAAGCATCAGAAGACTGGTTAAAAAAAAAAAAACAGTAGCTAATTGTACTATACAAAAATGACTCAGCAATATTTCTGTTCCCATCTGCTCTCCCCACCTCAAGAGGTGGACTGTACTTCCCCTGTCCATGAAACCAAACAGTCTTTATGACTGTACAAAGGAAGTAACGCTTCTCAGCCTCTGAGGTGAGGTCACAAAAGGCAATGTGGCTTTGGTTTGCCTTTTTCTCTTGGGGTAGGCACCTTGGAAGCCCTGAGCTGACAAGTGGAAAACCCAGCTACAATGGGCTACCGTCTTGGAAAGATCACACATAGAGAAGCCCACAAGGAGCCCCAGTGTCTGTCTTCCCAGTGAGGGCCCAGAGTGTGAGTGAGCCTTACTGAGGAGTCCAGCATCCCGCTTCCAGCTGCACAAGGTGATGGCAACTAGAGCAGAGGCCTTGTGTCACCCAGACTGCAGACTTAACGAGCAAAGCGAATGGTGTGGAGGTTTTGGTTCTCCAGGGAGTCTGTTTGTTTAATATGCAACAATAGGTAATCAAAACAAAATCTGTTATGATTCTATAAAAGATCCACCCCCTTGTTTAGGCCACCAAAGTTAAATGCTTGCATGTACTCACATAGAGAGTGAGCTACTTACATATTTCCAGCCCACACACAATCCTGCAACCTCTATCTCCATTCTCAGTAAATACAGTTTACTTAAGGTTCTTCCATCCATACCTGCTATTTTTTCCATGGTCTGAAGGTCATATTTTAAAGCATATGGTTTACTCTTAGTGAATGGGAACAAATATAGACATAATAAAGGGAATCAATCTAAATAAATAATATCTTATTCCATAAATAGAAAATCGATAATTACCAAACATCTTTTACTTACTAGGTCTTCTAGGAGTATGCATCAAACTGGGAAGAACATAATTTAAAAACTCCTTAAAGTCTTTGAAGTCCCATCACTAGTACATCCTTGCCCTACATAAAGTTAATACAAGGGAGAAACTAAAGCATCGGATTGGATTGCAGTTGGATCAAAAGAGCAGGATGAGTATCGACTGAGAAACTACCATGTGCAGACCCTAAGGCTGGACAGTTAGCCTGGATGACTTCATTGACTCTCCCAAAATCCTGAGAGCTAAGAACCATCCTACCATTCTCCACTGTCCTTGCACCCTGTTCTTCTCTCCCCACATCCTCCCTCTTCAGACACTTCCCTTTACTCCCAGCAAAACTAAAATACACACACTTTAAGCTTCAAATATTTTTTATTCAATCTTGGTCAAAATTTACGTAACAACTGAGAAACTATAAATTTGAACAAGAAATTAATCACTGGAAATTGTCAACACAAGCATTTTTGAGACTGAGGCAGGGGTTCAATCTTTTGATGTAGGAGTAAGTCAAAAAGCATAAAAGCAAAATTGCTATAGACAAGTGGGAAAAGCATCCCACTCTAAACCAAATTCATACTTAATCTACATCTATATCATCAAAGTGGGTTGCTGATAAGATCTCCTATTGAGCTTTGTTTGGGGGTTTTTTTTGTTTGTTTGTTTTTTTCATTTCATGATAGCTCTTAATCATGAAGCTACCATGCTTGTCTTTTGGTTCTTGGTTAGTTGGTAGGTTGTTTAGAATTTGTTTTTATTCATTTTATGTTAGTTGTAGAAAAATGAATTTACTCAGAAACCTTGTAATAATCAACTGTCTGAACATGAGTTCTCCAATTTTGTAAGAAACACATTTATATAAATCTAAAAATATAAATTTCTTGGGGTGGGTTCTGGAGGTATGGGGATTAATATCAGCCTCATGCATGCTGGGCAAGTGCTCTACCACTGAGCCACATCCCCAGCCCTAACCCTTATACTGCAAACTGAACCCAGGGGTCCTCTACCCCTAAGCTACACACCCAGTACTTTATTTTTTAATTTTGAGACAGAATGTCTCTAGATTACAGAGTCTGGCCTTGAACTTACGAACTTGCTGCCTCAGCCTTCTGAGTAGCTGGGATTACAGGTGTGTGTCACCATGCATGGCTTAACAACATAAATTTCTCTAAGATATAGAGAAATTTACATGACTTGTACAAGAAAATAATGGTACTTAATTTTCAAACTATTTTTAAGCCCTATATTAAAATCTCAGTTTTCAAAACATTCAGTTTGCTTCTCAGATAACCTTCTATCAGGTCTCCCACCTTTAGTCTCTGTTCCCAGTAATCCATTCTTCATTGATAAGGGGATTCTGCCAGCACTAAGTCTGTCTATTCAGCTTACACATTACAGAACTGATGAAATACGGCAGGTCCCCAACCCCCTGGCCTATGATGAGATGAACCTAAACCAAACCTCCATCAATCATCTGACCTCCATAAGCCCATATTCAACCTCACAGAACACAGTGAAATTTGGGGAGTCCTGAAATGAGAGTCAGTTCAGAACCAATATCCAGTAGTTCCCAAAAGTTCCCTTTATTTCCTTTCCCCAATGCATAGTTACCCTGGTAAAAGTTTGTAGGTCCCTTTGGAGAGCATGGGAGAAAGATTGGCAGTATTAATCTGTGGTAGTATACTGGGGCTCTTTATCAAGCAAACCCGGCATCCCCTTCATTCAAGGAGTTCTGGGTCTATAAACTGGCTCCAATCTGGGGAATGATTTTAGACTTTTGTTCACTTAGCCTAGAATGGTTTTGCTTACACAGATCAAGTAAGAATTGAGTAGGTGTTAGCTTTTTGTCACTATGACCAAGATATCTGACAAGAACAGCTGAGAGAAGGAAAAGTTATTTGGGACTCATGGTTTCAGAGGTCTCAGTCCTTAGACTGACAATTCTATTGCTCTGGGCCCACGATAAAGCAAAACACCACAGCAGAAGTACCCAGTGGAGAAAAGCTGCCAAGAGGCAGAGAGAGAGAGAAGGGGAAGGAGGAAGGGACCAGGGACCCATATAGTCTAAGGCCACAGCCCCAGTGACCTACTTCCTTCAGACATGCCAACCTGTCTACATTCAAATTATTAATCCATCAACTGGATTAATCTACCAAAAGGTTACAGCTCTCATAATTTAATTTTTTCAATACTGAATTGTTCCTTTGGGGTTTATATTTTGCCCCTAGTAAGGGAAGCTTTCTCTCTGCTTCCTGGGGCCATGTTCTGATCTGCTTTCCTCCACCATGCCCTTCCACTGTAATGTTCTGCCTCACCTCGGGCCTAGAGCCAAGGAGTGGCTGTTTATGGACTAAGACCTCTGAAACTGTGAGACCCAAATGAATTTCCTTTTCTCTATGTTGTTCCTGTCAGGTCTTTTGGTCACAGCAATGAATCATATACATGGCCAACCAGATCATTGCCTCTTATAAATGTTTGATTAGGAGTATTCAATGATAATATTTTACATAATCTCTACTGCACATCACACAAGAGATTATCAGTGTTCTCATTACCACTAGAAATAGAATCCATAGTATTTCAAATCTATTCAAATTACCATGCCTGTAATCTCAACTATTCAGGAAGCTAAGGCAGGAGGATTGCAAGTTTGAGGCCAGCTGGGGCAACTTAATGAGACTTGATCTCAAAATAAATTTAAAAAAAAATAGATAAATAGGCCTTTTCATTCGACCTCAGTGGTAGAATGCTTGCCTAGCATGTGCAAGACCCTGGGTTGGATCCCCAATCCTGGAAAAAAAAAAAAAGAGAGAGAGAGAGAGAAAAAATCTAATCAGATTAAAGAAAAAATTCCAGAAACCCCAGATCCAATTCAGAAACCTGAACCTTAAGATTCTGTTCCTCTGGAATCACTCCCAGGACCAACATCACTGGGGGGAGAGTGGACATCACAGTTCCTGCCACGTCACTCCCTTCCACGAAGACATTCAGTGTCTCCCTATTGCCTGTGGCACCAAGTCCACACTCCTTCAGGTGGCAATCAGTAAGGGAGCCCTGAGCTTTCATTCTATTCTAAAGCATCCTATGATCTATAAATAAAAATTACAGACATAAACACATAAAGGAATATATGAAAATTCCCAGTTGTAGGTCTCCTTATCATGAGTAGCTGTTTATTAGGTGCATATGTCATGTCAGGGTTTGTGACATAGAATGGCCCCTTCTTTCAGGAACCGACTCACTGAATTCAGGACTAAGGACAAAGTAGCTCATCAATCAAATGTTCTCCCCAGAGGCTCAGCTAGCATTTGCATATAAAACAATTAAAAGATCATTTTCATGACAGCAGAGTAATATATCCATCTCTGAGATGTTATGAAAATTCAACTCATAATTTATGCTAATGGATTCACCCTATCTGACATTGCTCTCTGTCCTCCTTATAGCTGGCACAGACCCCAAGCCCCAGGGAGTCCCCTATTAGGCTCTAAATTACTGTCTGAACCATAAGACTCCCTGAGTCTTGGGAAGCCACTACAGATGGTAAGAAAAACTAACAGCCAACAAAATACACCCCAAGGGACTAGACCCTTCCAAGAAATCAAAACTTTTCAAGCAAACACAGAACACATGCCTAACAGTGGGGCTCTCTTTTGATCAGCATAAAGGTGGAAAATATCCGATAGTTAAGAAGTACTTTTGCAATTCTGAAAAAACTTTGGTGTCAATTTATCAAATGTAACCAGAGAAAGATGCTGTTGGTTTGTCTTAAATGTCACGTATACTAAAAGTCGTCCTAGCTGAAAAAATGGGTTGCCAATAATTCAGGGTCATTCGAAAGAACCAGATGGTTTGTCAGCCAGGCATCACTGACTTCCTACCTTCATGTCATTTCTTTAGGTGATTGGACTTGGGGTTTTCGTTTGTTTGTTTGTTCGTTTGGGGGTGTTTTTTTTTTGTTTTTTTTTTTTTTTTTAGCAAATATCCAGAAAATGCATAAACTTCACCTGAGGGGAAATCAAAAGACACATGGATTCATTCATAGCCACCTGAAATCATGGAGCTTCAGATAATCCCAAGGTCACACACAACAGTAGAGATGATGCAAAAACAAGTCATGTAACTCTAGGTACTCCCCAGGCTCTATCTCTTATACTGTTTTTGTTTCTTTCCTATCTTAATCAAAATGATAAGAGTGGATATACACTGCACAATTGTCTTGAGCCATGCTGTATTTTCTGTTTCTTGTAAGAGCTCTATTTCTGCCAGCAGATTAAAACTCCCTGAATGCCAGGACTTGGTCTGCCTCGTATTGCTACAGACTGGAGGCAGACCAGAAGCATGGTAATGCTCAAGAATTTTTTTTAAATAATGAAGGAAAGGTTTGATTAAAAAATGAATGCATTCTCCTTGTCTTGAAGGGGACCAACCACTAGATGCTAAGCAGGGCTGAGTCTCTGATGCTACCAATATGTCCATGGACCTTTATCCTCCCCAGGTGAGACAGTTCTAGGTGAGGAACTCACTAAAACACAATGCTGGAGAGAAAGAAACTTTCATCTCTCCAAAAAGCTCATAGAAGTGGCCCAGATATCTCTTTTACCTGGCCCAGGGGCATTTCTTTTATTTTCTGAACTGATTCATTCCTTTCCAGGAAGAAAACAAAATATCCTGTGATTTGAGACCTGAATCTGGGAGCAGGGAGTTCTCTTACAGCATTCTTTTCCTGGGTCATTGACTAGGAATCAAGCCTAGAGGCATTATTTCAGAGGGTCCTCCCCACCCCCAGCAAAGAGAAAGGAAAGGGAAAGAGAAAAAGCACTGGATTAACACCTGAGCAGGAAAGGTATTTTCATCAGCTAAGGTCAAATAGCTTGACCTCAAAATCTATACTACATGATTTGGCTGAGAAAAAATGCACAACATCATCTGAGAAAATCTGGTCCTGAACTTGGGTGGCTCATCATTTTAAACAGTCAGGTTAGTAATAACAACTTCAATCAACAATAACAATAACTAAGGTATCTTGAGTACCTGTTATATGCAGGCCAGTATTTTAGCCAAGTTTACTATATTAAACTCCATCGATTCTCATAATAACCCTGTGAAACAGACATCCTCATCATCCCCATTTTACAGATGAGGAAACTAGGGCACAGAGAAACTACATAATTTTTCTAAAGTCACTCTACTAAGAATTGGCAGAGCAAGAATTCAAACCCAAGCAACTGGTCCAGCATCCACATTGACCCATTATTTGACTGCAGCTATAATTCACTGCAAATGCTAGAAGTAGAAAGGAAACTGACAGCTGTTTAGAAGGCATTAAGTTCTGATTGCTTTATCTGTGTTATCTCACTTAGTCTTCATTCCAAATGTATTATGACCCTTCCTTATTCCATAGATGGGAAAACTGAGAACAAGAGAAGTTATGATGTGCCCAGGGTCACTAGCTGATCAATGGCATAGACAGTTACCAAACCCTGGAGGTCAGAGTCCAGTACCCAAATCATTATGCACTGCACCACGCTCCCTTTCTTGCAAGCAATCTGCAGTATCCCAGCAATCTGTGCGTGCTTGATGACATGGAGAGGAGCCTGGGCATGGCATGGTCTTTTTCCCACAGAGCATGTGTGAGAGCAAGGCAGTATGGTGTATCAGAATGAGCACAGACTGCAGTCATCCAAAGCTGGGGTCAAACTCCTGCTTGGCATTTACTGTCTGTGCAGTCTTAAATAAGACTCTTTGCATCTATTTCCTCACGTCTAATCCTCAAGGTGACTCTAAGTGTCATGTGTGATGGCATGTGGAAATTCTGGTCTCAGAGGCCCTCAAACCATCTACCTCCCTGGATCCACTTACACATCTTTTGACTACAAAGAATTCAACAAGTGCACAGTAAGTCCGTCTCTGCTCAGGAGGACTGTCTACCCTCCTTGGGCCAAGTCATAGCATCTTCTTAGCAAACACTATGGGCACAATTGCCCACACATGGGCTCTCCAGTTCAGGACTGCATTTCTTCCACCACTAGCATTTGCCCTGGGAGCCAGCAGGAGCTGCAAACATACTACAGCCCTGTTACTGAGGTTTCCAGGCACCATGGTGCTGGAGAATCTGGCAGGGCATGAAATCATTATTGGATCATTGCCAACTTGGTGTTATAGGGATCCAGGTTTCAGGTGGCAATAATGTAAAAGAAATTAATGTCTTGGAAATGCTTAGATCAGTTGACAATGGTTTGGTTTGGTTTGGATTTTGTTTGCTCTTAAAAAAAAATACTATTGTAGGGCTGGGATTGTGACTCAGTGGTAGCATACTTGCCTTGCATGCATGGGGCACTGGGTTCAATCCTCAGTACCACATAAATAAATAAAATAAAGATATTGTATCCTACAACTAAAAATAAATAAATAAATAAAACTGTTGTAGGCATTCATCCTTAATAACCTGCAACATTATAAAGGCAGCGATCAGAATCTATATATCTATCATTTTTAAAACTGTACTCAAATTTTGCTAGTGTTTAAAATCCCTGGTTGATACCCTTGCTTCTCAAGTCATTGCTTTTGTGTACATGTATTTAGTCTCTTTTGGTTCCTTGAAGGTCATGTCTGACACAGTTTTAATTATTTTAAATTGCCTTTTTGTTAAATATGAATGTAAAAAATAATTTTAAAGCCTCCAGGATAATTCTTTATGAGAACATTTCCTTATTTTATGCCCAATCTTATTTATAGTGGCTCTAAATCAGCGACTAGCATACTACAGCCCACAGACTAAATCTGGCCCACTGCCTGTATTTGTAAATAAAGTTTTATTGGAACACAGTCACATCCACTTGTTTACATTTGCCTATTGATGCTTTTGTGCTATAGTGGCAGAGCTGAGTAGTTGTGACAGAGGCCATCTGGGCCTGCAAAATCTAAAATATTTACTATTCAGGTCTTTGAAGCAATGTTTGCCAACTCTTTCTCTAAAGCAAGTAGTAAGGTTCAGAATCACACAAGGTATTTTATAGCACTTATCCTTACAGTAATTAAATAATTCTCTGTTTGTGAGTGCCTGCTTGTCCTGTTATAAGTTCCTTTGAGAGACAATAGCTATTTTCTTCCCAGGGCCTAAGCACAGAAACTAGCACAATGTAGATGAAAAATTAATATCTATTAGTTGTGTGAATGAGTTACATTTTTAGATAGGTTTGAGCTCTTGAGTGTTATAAATATTCTTGGTCCTGAAAGAAAACCCGAGCCATCGAAACTTCTCAATATCAGCATATTTTCTGAACTCTAAATCTCATGGACTCTAAATGTAGAACGTAGACATGTTTTTTCAGGACATTGGTGATCAAGACAAACCCTTGTCATTATTATGATAAATCTCTTCTATACCACACCATTTGTGCCCACCCTGTCTTTAACCTCACAAAATTTTCTCTGAAGTTTGGCACCGCTGGTGCTAGTCTCATAATTAACTTGCAAAGCTGGTCCTCCATCTTTGGAATCCATCTGTGCTTCACAGAATGATGCCCAACAGCCTTCAGGGGATCTGCTGGTGTGCTCAGGCCCGTCACTTATCCCCAAGGCACATGGGCATTCAGCCACTAATACTTAGATACAAGAGAAACCAGGAGCAGATGCTACTGGATTCTGGAAAGACACAGAAAGAAGGACTGAATGGAAGAGATTTCTGGTCTTCCACTTCCAAAGTGTATTTGTAATTTGGACATGGAATATGGTTAATATTTAGAGATAAATCTGACTCTCAGGGAGGCAACAAGACTTGAACAAATTAAGAGCTCAGAAGTCTAACAGACCTGGATAGGAAACCAAGCTCTGGTACTTACTTGCTGTGTAAAGTTGAGCCAATGAGTTGATTTCCCTGAGATAAAAATATTTTAATTGCAAAATGAGTATAAAATGACAACTTTGCAGGGACACTCTGGTATATTTTAAGGTGTCTACCAGTGACAGGCATTACATGTATTTTACTTTTTGCCTCTTCACATTTTTGAATGCACAAGAAGAATGATCTTTAGAAATTTCTACTTACCAAGCATTCCTTTCTTGGAACTGGACAGACACATGTCCTTCTCTGCGCTGGGCAGGGCAAAACTCACCACAAATACCTCCACTCCATCAGCCATCAGGGCCAAACCCAAGACGAAAAAGAGGGTCCACTGGAAGCGCCCATGACCACACTCATCAATGATGGTCTCATACTGGTGGGCCAGCTGCTCCTCATCTTCCATTCTCTCAGCCATAAGATCTGCCTGGCCCCGAAGGCCATCTGCCCTGGAGGGCGCCATCTTGTTCTGCTTGGCCTTGATATCATCTGGATGGGGGATGCCCTGGTACTCGCCCTCATAGATCTCATCCTCCTCATCATGGCCCTCTGTAACATCACTCTGCGCATCTTCATCCGGGTTGGATTCATTGCCCCGGTAATAGCCATCACTGGGGGCATATCCCTCATAATTGTCCTGATACTTGTAGTCATCCATCTCTTCACTCTGGGGCTGCCTAGTTATCTCTCAGCTATATTTCTTGCTCTGTGGTAGAGGTTTGGGCTGTTCCAATAACCATCATCCGTGTGTAGGATTTAAATATAGAATATGTTCATGTGTCTTCTTGAGTGAAAGTCACACCTGTTTTCTTCCTATTTGATTCTCAAGACAATCAGGTTTGTGCAAAGATTACCTAAGAGTTATTTTGCATTCAGTGTCTATTTGGAGGTCTTCAGAAAGTTGCAAGCTCTGGCCTGGTCTCCTTCAGTGACCCAGAGACACGGGCTGGGATGTACTGATTAAAAATGGACCCAGCTGCTCTTCTTGACAAGGAGCAAGTAGACTTGGCAGCTTGCTTGCTAGACTGATTTGTTCTGCCACTGAAGGTTGTGCCCTGAGAATAGAGAAAGAGAAGAATGTTATAGAAGGCTGAAGTTCTGACAAAATGGTCTCAGGATTAAACCAATATATTTAGTCATGACAATGCTTCATGGGTGAGGTAGAGGAAATCTTGATTAAACATTTGAATTCGTATCAACTGAATGATGAGTGACTCAGTGAGACTGAAGGAGGAGGGAGAAGAAACCAGGTCAGAGGCCCTCTGAAGCTCTGATTAACCCATGAAAGGGGTCAAATCTTATGCACGAATGAATCATGAAGTGGTCAAGGAATTTTGGGTACAAGATAATTTTGTGCCCCAGATTTCCTCTTTGAATTTATCAGGGCTGTATTAACAGAAGAAGTTTATTGAGTTCAATGTCTGTTATGAAAAGGCCAGCTTTTCTAACTCTGTGAAGTGGCTGTATGAGGAAGGAAGGGAAGGAAGAAGGGTGGGGGAAGGAGGGAGAAAGAGGGGAGGGAGAGAGGAAGAAAGAAAGGAAGGAAAGAAAAGGAAAAGGGAGGACAGAGAAGGAAGACAAGAAAGAAATATAAATAGATAAATCCAGGACAGTTTTCCTGAGGCTCAACACTGTGCTTCAAAGACCACTCTGACCTAGTATTGGCTTCAATGGGAAAGAATAGGAAGGAGTGGTGAAGACCCAGAGCCTCACTTCTTGAGTCTAAAACTCAGTTCTGCCACATAATGGTTGGGTGACCATTCATTCACCTTCCCAAGCCTCAATTTTCTCATCTGTAAAATGAGGATAACAATGTACTTAATAAGATTATACACAAAGTGTCTAATCTGAATGAAGCCCTGATATTATTATTGTTGTTGTTTGCTAGTTCCAATTCTGGAAGCCAGGAGCCTGGTTTATATCACAGTTTCAATCCCTAGTTCCCACTGGTGAGTTCTGTACCCAACACACTGACATTCTGCCCTAAATTACCTTCCTAGAATCTCAAGTCTCACAAGGTTTGGAGTCACCATTTAATGATACCTACCCTATAGCAGGAAATGTGCTAAATGTTTCACATCCTTTATCTGAAATTCTCAGAACATGGAAGGAAGGAAGGAAGGAAGGAAGGAAGGAAGGAAGGAAGGAAGGAAGGTCTTCCACTTACAGAGGGTTAGTAAGGTGGGTTAGTAATGTGACAAGGCCACAGAGCTAGGATCAACACAAGGTCCACTGGTCCCAAAGCCAGTTCCTTCCAGGCCTTTGTGCTTCCTAATAGTGCTCTGAGAGACTGTCACTTTACATCACCTGGGAACTTTAAAAACACAAATTCCCAGACCTTGTAAAAGGCTCAGAGCTCTGGTTTGCACACAACTCCCCAAGTGGCTCTGCTCCACCTCACTGAGCACTTCTCAGGGGCAGAGGCCGCCCCCCTCCTTCCCTCACTCCCTCCCTCACTGCACTCCAACTGTGCCAAAATGCCAGACCTCCAGAGGGACAAATGCTCAGGTCTCTGCATACCAGGGCTGCCAGAAACTCACTCCCCAGCCCAACCTACCTGCTAAAAAGTACATCTGCCATCAACTCTTACAGTCCTCGTTATCACACCTGAGATTTACTGTACTTTCCCCAGGCTCAGCAGATGTCACCTCACAATGGGTTGGCCTCCTCCTGCCCACAGCCCATCCCTGGGTCTTCTGCCCCACATCTGCCACCTGGCTCTCCTAGTCCTCAGCAATGGACAGACTCCAGCTCTGGAAATCATCTGACCCCAACAATACAATGCATTTCCTTCTAGGAGAATGCCAGAGAGCAGCCTTTCTCAGATGTGGGCCAGAACCACAGGGTACCAGTGAGAGGCTCATTAGATATGCAAATCCGAGGACTCCTCCCCAAAGACAGGAGTGCAGACACAAGACACAAAGTGCAGGAGGCCTGGAAATCTGTATTTTCCATGAGCACCACAGGGAATCCAGGGGACTGCACTTCAAAAGTGCTATGTGAGCCCGCAAGAAATATTTACTAACCACCCTTCCAGGTTTTTCATCATCCCCAGTAAATAAATTTATATTAGAGCATGCTGGCCTGAACATGTCAGATTAATATTCTAAATCTGTTTTTATTACATGCATTTAGGGACCACAGGAGAAATATAAATCACAAGTAAACAGCATGAGAATTTGCAGAATGCTACAAAAACGGGAAAGGAATGCCAACTGCCTGAGATCTGGTGTGTTATTTCCATTCTGGAGGCCCTGCAAAAGTGTCATGAGCCAGAAATGATGGATTTGTGATTTCAAAAGCACATGTGGGAAATACCACTTTGGGCAAAGATTCTGAGACTCGCCTATGGAAAGAAGCAGATCCTTGTCAACACTGATCCCACTTGCCTGATGCAGTTTTAAATGCAGTAGAATAAAGGGGCTTCACAAACATTCTTATAATTTTTTAAATCTATTTAATTGAGAAATGCCAAGTTGTTTATTTGTTTGTTTGTTGACAGCAGTACAATTTCTAGAGAATGCAGCAATTAATTATTTGCAATATTGTTGATTAAATTGTGTTCCTCTAAAAAGGTATGTTGAAGCCTTAGCCCCCAGGATCTCAGAATGTGATCTCATTAGGAACAGGGTCTTTATAGGGGGTGATCAAGTTAAGATGAGATCATTAGGGTGGTCCTAATCCAATATGAGGATTGGTCCTAATCCAAAGGGGAAACTTGGATGTAGAGACAGATGTGCACAGGGGGAAGATGATATGGAAACCCAGGGAGAGTACATCTATAAGACAAAAAAGGCCTGAAGCTACCAGCAGCTGAGAGCCAGGTCTGGAACAGATTCTCCAGCACAGTCTTCAGAAGGAGCTGGCCAGCTGACAACTTCATTTTGAACTGGTAGCCTCCAAAATTCGTCAACAACAGATTTTTATTTAGTCACCCAAATTTGTACTATTTGTTACAGCAGCCTCAAGAAGCTAATACATTCAACAAACCTAGAGTTTATCAGCTAACTAGCCATGATAAAACAACCACAAGAGCAATTATTAACTGACCACTAAAGTGAGTGTGTTACAAGCGCACTCATTGATTCTCAGAGTGAATAGAAAAACAAGATTATTCTATCCATTTTACAAATGGAGAAACTGAGGCCTAGGAGTATTAAGAATGGGCCCAAATCAATACAGTCAATATCAGGGCTTGGATCTGAAAACGTGTTCCAATAAGAAGTGAGGGATGATTTAGGAAAGACTATCAGGGACTTGACTAACCAAGATAAGTCAAGGTCACAGACTGAGCTGACAGAAGAGCTAAGCTGGATTTCTGACTCCCCCATTAGGGTTTGTTTGCTCATCCTCAACAAACATTTCCCAGAATGCTAACTTAAATCATTATAGTAAATATGGAATGAGATCCCCATTCTCAGGAGGTCTACCTTTTATGAGAAAATCAGATTAAAACAACACAAAGCATAATGCAGTACTAAAACTTAGAACCTTAACTATTAATAATATTATCATGTTTCCTTTATTGAATGCTTGCCTTGTGTCTTTGTGGCAGGTGCTGTGCTCAGTTTACCATGTGCTTTGTTCTTCTCACCCTTTGAGGCAGGACTATTCTTATCCCACTTTGCAGAAGATGTGATGGAGGCTGAAGAAGTTAGAGAGGTGACCCAGGGTCACAGATAGGTAGTAAGTTCTCCAAGGGGTTTCAGAGGAGCAAGGGACCACTACATGCTGGATCTTTTGAGAGGGCATCGTGAAGGTAAAGGGGCACCCAAGGGCAGCAAAGGGCTCAGAGAACCCAACAACAGAGAAGAACATATCACAGGCTGCAGAGTGAAGATAGGCAAAGGCACGGAGGTACCAATGGCTTTGCTTGTTTGGGCAGCGATGAAGAGGCAAATGATCCAAGAAGGGGACATATGGGAGATTGATGAAGAAGTACGTAGAGGTTGACTGAGTGCCCTGCTCAGGAGGGGGATTTTCTTTGAGCAAAGGATTATTAAAGAGAGCATAGCATTGTGTACAAAGCAGGAGTCTAGAAAGATCTCTCTGCTGGGAGTGTGTCTTGGTCTTGAACAGAAAACCTGGAGACAGTGAAACCAGAGAGAAGCTTGTGTGTGTGTGTGTGTGTGTGTGTGTGCGCGCACGCACGCACGTGCATGCATGTGCACATACACATCAGCGTGTGTCTGTGTGTGTTTGGTAACAGTTCAGAAGTGAGTAAGGCCTGGAAAAAGGTGTTGCCCATGGGGATGGGAGGAAAGACAAATGGGAAGCAAGTGGGACATTTCCCAGTATCATGGGTAAAGGAGAAGGCCAAGGACTGGAACCATAGTAACTCCAAGCAGCTGAATTCTGGACAAAAAATCTTTCCAGCACGCTATAATTTCTGTGTAAAATCAAGACAAATAAAAGTCTTTTTGCAGACTGATCTGCCCTTTTACTATGGTGGGGGAATAGGTGACAAAGATCCTGGTGTCAGAGGGCCCCAGGTTCAAATTCTGACCTCATACTACCTGTGTACAAGCACTTAACCACTTGGTGCCTCAGTTTCCTCATCTGTAAGATGGTTATAAGACAGTACCTATGTCGTAGAGGATTGTAAGGAAAGGGATCTCCGCTTGAGCCCAGTCTCACTCCAGAGAAGAACAAACCAACGTTTAGTGACTAATGAAAACCACTTCTCAAAAATGTCCTAGTGCTAATCTCTTAAATGTCTTCCTTTATCTCTTACAAATCTATTTACTTCTGCATCAATGCTGCTTGATTCAGAATTACTATGCAGTGAACACTTGTCCATAATTAAATATCATAGAGAACACAGCTAAAATATAACCAAGCAATGTAATGCTTCCCAAAATCTATTCTGTACAACATTTGGCCTTGAATATGCTCATTTAAGAGAAAAAAAAAGAGCAAATAAATTTGGGAAACATTACATTTTTTATTCACTGTTCTCTTTTGGCAATTCACAATGAGCACCATATTATATGCTGTGAGAAGACCTCAACAAAAACCAATTTAATACTATAATGACATACTTCTGCACACACATTAGAATAGCCATAATCAATGGGCAGACAATAACAAGTGTTGGCTAGGATGTGATGAACTGCAGCCCTTGAAAGTGCTGGTCAGAGCATAAAATGGTCCTGCCACTTTAGAAGACAGCTTGGCAGGTTCTCAAAATGTTAAACAGGCACTTAACAAACAACCCAGCAATTCCATCCTAAGCATCTACCCTAGAAAAACAGAAACATATGTCCACATAAAGACTTGCACATGAAAGTTAATAGCAACATCACTGAAAATAGCCACAAACTGAGAACAATACAAACGCACCAATTAGACGTGGTCTATCTATACATTGGAATATAAATTGGCAACAAAAAGGAACAAATTACTATTACAGACCACAACTTGGATGGATATTAGGCTAACCACAGAAGACCGCATCTTATATGATTCTATTTATAAGAAATGTCCAGAATAAACAAATACATAACAGAAAATGGATTAGTGCCACGGGTGGGGATGGGTTTGACTATCGATGAACCTGGAATTGGAAAAGGTGGGGAGTGATGGGAATTTTCTAACATTAGATTACAGTGATGACTTTACAACTCAATTCATGCACTAAAAATCATTTCATCGTGCATCTGGAATGAGTGGACTTTGTGGTACTTAAATTACACCTTAATAAAGCTGCTGCCACACCACTACCACCATCCAAAAAAAAAAAAAAATCTATTTGCTGGTGGAAATTACTGTTTCTTGCAATCATGAACTTCTTTTTCCTTGGCAGCATTGTTACACTCCATGAAGAGAGAGGTTGCTCTATGTAGGTAAGTACTGTTTTTGCACCGAGAGCCTATGCTGTATTCATCCCAGGATGCTGATGGATGTTCTGACTTGAGAGCCTATATGGAAACATCCTGGACCATGAGCTTTCTATTGAAAAAGAGAATGAGGGGGCAGAGCCTGGTCATGCCCTGGTGGGTCAAAGCTGGGGAGAGGGCTAATGCTGAAGCTTTCAACAGATTCAGTCACATCTTGGTGAAATATCAAGGGCCCAGAATGTAGCAACTTTGCTGTGAACAAAAACAGAAGATAGTGCCCTTAGAAAAGCCCCCTTCCATAGCACCCACTCCAGAGGGATAGGCACACTTATCCTTGGCAAGAGTCAGTAGCAGCTGTGGCTTCAGCTGCTACTGATCTTGAGGGATTCATCTTTAGCGAATCAGGGCTGAAGAAGAAAATAGTGGGTACCCTGTGCTTCAGAGGTAACCAGGCACCCTTCTGTGCTCCTGAAGCAATTTGGTAGGAATTTGAGGGATAAAGCCTGAGAAAAAGTTGAGGCCCTCCCTGTAATCTATTTTACATGAACAAGAAAGAGGCAAGTCAACAAACTCAGATTAACAAGATGATAACAGGTGCCAGTTAGCTTAAGAGACACCACGCTTAGGAACTCAGGACTTGCTGCCCCAACTATGGTATTTGAAAACACAGCAGAAGCAAAACGTTCTCCCTTTTGCTGACTTTGTCTTTACTGGTCTCCCTTGAAACAAGTCAAACCTTCCTGAAAAGTAGGTCATAAAATCTTTGTTCCTTAGGTGCCTGCCTTATACCTCAAACAAAGGGACATCCTTATATCTCAAGACAGAAGGACACAGAAGAATCTGAACAAATGAGCCTCTGTTGAGTTGCTTCCAGCGATTACCACTAGATCACACTCTTCCACCCTCCAATCCCGCTTCTGCACAACTGTCCACAGAAATACACAGATCTCCCCATTTCTTTGGGTATTCATTTCTCGAGGTGCCCATGTCATACAAAATGCATATGCTCTTCTCTGGTTAATGTCTTATTTTAGGGTATCCCATTCACAAACCTAGCAATGGATGAGAAATTTCTTAACCCTTATATCACCTCTTACTTTAGTTTCCCTTTTGAGAAATCATGCCAATATTGAGAACTTAAAGAGAGCAGGAGATAAAAGAAATACCTCTGCACCCTGGACAGAGGACCCAAACTGCAGTCCCAGAATTGCCATCAAGTTGCCGAGGGACCCTGGATGAGTCATACAACTTCTGAGGCTGCTACCCCTTACTGCTCAAGTGAAGACTGTACTGGATGATTTTATTTATTTATTTATTTATTTAAAGCTGTAGATGGACGGCATGCCTTTATTTTGTTCACTTTTATGTGGTGCCACAGATCGAACCCAGTGCCACACACATGCTAGGCAAGTGCTCTGCCCCTGAGCTCCTGTGCTGGATGATTTCTAAGGCCCTTTCTAGCAATGTGAGTCAATATTTTCTGATGTATTTATTATTTTTAAATTAATTTTTTAATTTATATATGACAGTGGAATGCATTACAATTCTTCTTACACATATAGAGCACAATTTTTCATCTCTGGTTGTATACAAAGTATATTCACACCAATTCGTGTCTTCATACATGTACTTTGGATAATAATGTCCATCACATTCCACCATCATTTCTAACCCCATGCCCCTTCCCTTTCCCTTCCACGCCTCTGCCCTATCTAGAGTTTGTCTATTCCTCCCATGCTCCCCCTCTCTATCCCACCATGAATCAGCCTCCTTATATCAGAGAAAAAATTCGACATTTAGTTATTTGGGATTGGTTAATGTCACTTAGCATTATCTTTTTCTGATGTATCTATAAAAATTCTTTGAACCATCTATTAAATATAGTATAACATAATTATTCTCATTTTAATATCTAAGATATTGACTCTAGAATTAAGAGCAACATTTACAAACCAAATAACCATTTTTTAAACTAATTTGATGGCTTTTTAACTCTCAAACATTTAGAACTACTCCAATGGGTCCCAAGGCATTGTGTATGTCTCTCTTTTTACCACATTATACTATTTATGTGTGTATCTGTGCCAGCAGATTGTGAGCAAGTTCAGGATAGACAAAGCCCTGAATTTTACTTATTATTGAATCTCCAACACCAAATGCAAAGTCTTGAAAATAGAAGGTTCTTGAAAATGTTTGCTGAATGAAGGAAGTTGATAGTTATTCAGTGCCTAACTGAAATCAAGTCAAAAGCACCCCATGAGCCATGTTTCTGGATATGTTACATCAACCCGTGGACTGAAAATACCAGGACTTAACTGGCTTCTAATGGGAGGCAGTTCTTTGAGGCACCATCAATCGCTATAGGTGTTTGCCCCACTTAGAACCACACGGGTTCATTAGTCTGACATGGGAAGCACTTTTCTGAGCTAGTATGTTAGAACAGAAAGCTAGTTCCCAAGGTATGAGAAACAATTGATTATTAAATTGTTTGGTTGGTTGGTTGGTGGAAAATAAAATACATTAATCTAAATCCTTCAAAGTAATACCAGCTTTAGTTTGAATTTTCAGAATGGTTCTTAGTTTTAAAATACAAAAAAAAAGACAACAATTTATGGAGCAATGTATTAATCATAACATTATTTCTAACATTAAACCTTGAAAACAACCCATATGTTAAACAACAGGGACTGGGTTTATAAATCATGATGTATTTATATGGTTAAGTATTATGGTAATGTAACAATTGTGATTTTGATTAACATTTTAGGGGGAAAAATTGTCAACTGCAATGCCAGGTGAACTTGCTAGGTAAGTGATATATTCATGTCATTATACCAATAATATCCATACTATTATATAACATATAAATGTGTATTTTGTTTATGCGAGAATTTCTGGCAGGATGATCTAAAATGTTGGTGCTTTACTCCCCATAAAGCCAATGTTCTCCTTCTCTGCTCCTCTGTATTTAAAGTCTGGTCATGTTTTTCCAGTGTATGATCCTCAAACCCCCTTCAGGAGAATCAACTTGGTGCTATGTCACTGCGACCCCTGGACCCCATCCCAACCTCACTGAGACAGAAGGACAGAACTCTGCTTTACTAGCAAGCTCTCCAGATTATTCACTTAAAGTCAAGAATCACTAACCTAAGTTCTCTTACCTCAGGAAACAGTCCTTTCTTTGTGACTCACAGGCAAGGCCAAAGGGGCACCCACAGCTTCCAATAGGTTAAGTCCTTTCAGGAGCTGAGCTAGAAGGAAAGAAGAAAGGGGTTGATGTTTTGACTTCCAGAGATGCCCGACCACTAGAGGAACTCAGCCTGTAGGCAGATTTGCAGCCTACAGGAACTCAGAGCACGACATATCACATAGAGGAAAAGAGGTTCCACATTGAGCTCCCTGAAAAGAGACAGCACCTGCCCCTCTTGCAGGCAGCACTCTGGATGTGGAATAGCTATGGGATGTCTGTGGAGGCTATTTTCCCTGTAAGCTTGGGATCAGCCGTAAGAGCCCTTACCCATAGCACATCCTGTCAGCAGGATCAAGAGACCTTTAGTAGAAGTGTCTTTGGTTCTTTCAAAGCAGAACTGCCAGAAGATATCAGAAAGCTGCCCCTGAAGGCAGCATCAAGCAACAGAAAGATGGAGGAGAGGAGATCCATTGTAGCTACAGCCATGGACCAAGGAGCCAGGCTCCTGACTGTTCAGGTGACTATTTCAATAAGTGGTCTCCCAGAATGGGGAAGGAAGTCGGTTCTAAGGGACCAATTTTAAACATCTTGCCAATCCTACTTTGATTTGATTTCATCAAGAAAGAAATCTTAGTGATATTTTTTGCCTTGGAGTGAGAGTTGTAAAGTAAACTCTTGCCCATTGCAAATAGACAGACAGACAGACAAGCTCTGTCATTTATAAACTGAATCACAATTGCAGTGGGTTGTTGAAGCTTCTGTTTCATGTGCAAAATGAGAATATGGGTTCTTGGCAATTGAGTTGTTATGAGAATTAAATGAATTAATATTTTCAAAAAGCTTGGTACAGTGCCTATCACCAAGAAAGAGCTCCATGAAAATAGCTTTTATTTTATAAATACACACATAGAGATAGGCCTTTCTGTGTATTCACTATATCCTGCAGCAATGCATACCAGAGCCAAAAGGACAGCAGGAGCCTTAACTTGCCCTACAGGCAAATCTTCAGCCTTCTCAAGAGAGATCCCCCCAAAAAAATTTCCCCCACACTCTGCTGGAGCAGACCCCTGAATCTCCACCCCACCTCCGTGAGGATCCTGACCACTGATACTTGTTCCCAGCTGGCTGATTCTGAAGGTGAATATTTCCCAAAGCAAAGATGTTACCTTTTATGGTACCTGACATGATTCAAAAGGTATTCAAACATATCATTAAATAACATCAAATCACATAGAGGAAAAGTGGTTCCATGTTCAACGTTCTTTCAATGCCTTTTAATTTAATAGAAGAGTCTCTTAGGGGCCAGCTCAGCTCTCCCACCTCCTTGCTAATTTGCCAACTGTCCTTTTTAATGAAATGGAAAAAAGCCTGAAATTCAAAAGAGTTAAAGATGTAACATGGTATTGTTTTCATTGTATTTGCTTTTGTAGATACCCTGTATTTACAGAATTAATACAGTTTCTTTCCTAAATAAATACATAAATTAAGAAAAGTGACTTGATATTTTTTAAAGTAACTAAGAAGAATAGAGGTGATAGATGATCCTTGCCAGAGAGAAGTTTTCAAATACCACCCAAATAGGAAATGCTGTCTTTGAGGTGGAGAAAGTAGCATTTTCTGAGCTGAATAATTGAGGTTGATCATCGAGTTGCAACTTCACAATGCTAGAAAATAGATACCTTTACTTTTCTGTTCCAGATATGAGATAACTAAGGTTTAGAAAGGTTATGTCATTTGCCAAGATCACGCTGCCAATAAATTCAAGAGTCAGGATTCAAACTCTCCCAAACTAAGCTGCCTCCCATCACAACACCCTTATTGCATCTCCAGCTGCTAGACCAATGCCTCTTGGAAACCAACAATAGCTGCAGGGAACACTAAATGTACATAGGATACTATCAGCAGCCCCCAGGAGGGCCTGTGGGCCAGACACTCCGTACTCACACCCTGGGGATCTTGGCCTCCTCTCTTCTCTAACAGAGAGATCCTTGACAATTCCATTTTACCATCTAACTAAGTTACCTGGCGAAGAGCCTTTACTGTAAGCAACAACTGAACGCAACCCTATAAAATCACTTTAGAACATCTGTACCCTACGTAAACTCTAAGATGGATAGAATTATACAAAGAATCTCAGCAAACTTGGGTAACATCAAATTATCTTATGAAGGGGTCATTGAGTCCAGCAAGAGCCAGGAGGGGCTTTGGGAGGATGACTGCCGACACATGTAGAAGAGACACACTCAGAACCAGGTTGGGAAGGGCTTGAGTGACCACAGAGGGTGTCAGCTAATTGACACTTGGATGCTTAAGGAGTGAGACTAGCACAGTTAGAACTGGGGTTCAATCAGAGGAAAAAAAGCTGACAAGTTTGGGGTGAGGGAGAGGAACATTGTTTCCGTGTCTATTTTTCCTGAGAAGCAATATTTCTTTTGGAAGAAAAGTAAGAGCTGTTAAAATGAAACCCTCTTCTGCTGTACAGCCACCTGGAGGCTCATCAGACACACCACAGCATTTATAGGTAGGTCATATTTCCAGTGGCCTACCAGAGCAAAGAGATATTATAACCTGCTGGGCATTTCAGACACATTTTTTTTTCTTCCCAAAATAGAGCTGATTCAAAAACAATTCTCCATGTGGAAAGCCTGCCTCAAATATAAGGAACAAATAGTTTAAACCACTAAGCCAATAATAGAATTGAGTCTGATCTTTAAGACCTCCATGACCATCAACATCAAATGAACCCACAGAAAATAGAGTATTGACAATCCCCTTCTTATGTGGCTGGCAGATTTTGTTTTCTGATCTTAATAACTTCTAAATTCTGACATTATACCAAAGAAGTAAGGTCTGGAGACAAGCCCCCGACTCCATTCCAGCAGCACTGCCATAATGTGTGTCTCTCTCCTGCATTTCCCCAAGGCCATCAGCCCCCTCCACACAGCCTGGCTAAATCCCTTAGTGGCTTCTCCAGATCTTCAAATCACTGACCTTGATTTGACCTATAAGGACCCTGTGGTCGTGAGCTTTTTATCACTGTGACCAAAATATCTTACAAAAACAATTTAGAAAAAGCAAAAGTTTATTTTGGTTCATGGTCTCAGAGGTCTCCATTCATGGTGTCAGTGGTGACTCCAATGCTCCAGGCTTGAGATGAGGCAGAGCATTGTGGTGGAAGGGGTTGGCAAAGGAAAGCTGCTCAGGACATAATGGAGCAGAGAGAAAGAAGGCAGGAAGGGGTCATAGGGAAAGTGAACCCTTCCAGAGCACAACCTCAGTAACCCACTTCCTCAGTCACGCCCTACCTGCCCCAGTCAGTCCATTCAAACTAGATGGAATGATTAGGTTATAGCTCTCACAATCCAAACATTTTACCTCTACATATTCCTGCAGTAACAGGAGCTTTGGGAGGATACATCATGTCCAAACCATAATAGACCCTCACTGAACAATGCACTCCAGTTGGCTTCCTTTTCTCCCTTTCTGGTATCCCCCCCAAGGGAGTGATCTTCTCATGCTTCACCACTGCCATGGTTGACCTATCTATCAATATTTTAGGGGAGTTAATGTAGGTCCTGGCACCCAGTAGGATATAACATAAGATATTCTCTATCATTGGCTCATTAGAACCTTTGGAAGCCTACCCAAAAAGTAAAAATACAGAGATGACATTAAACTTAGCAGATTTATTGTCCCAAAATAGGGCACTGGTTGCAAATTTGAACCTCAAACGACTTAAGAAACTTTGTATATACAGATCTATGGGTTATTGAGAAGGAGCCTGGGAAAGTAGTATATATAAAAAGAGGATTTATGACTGTTTCCCACACACCCTGAATGCAAGTCTGAGAGCAGCTGGCAGGCCCCAAGGACTACTTCTTCATGTCTTGATTCGCGTCTGCTCTAATCTTGGCCTTTATGAATTTTTTTTCTTTCTTAAAACTAACCTGTCCTTTACTACAATCTTACTTTGCCATCACCCAACCCACAGAAAAGCTCCATCCTCTAGAATTGCCTGTAGTCAGTACCCTGGCCTGTTGACTTACCTCTCCCTGCACAGTCAGGGTCTCCTAGTCTCTGCTGCCCAGCTCTGGCCATACATGCTCAACCTGCAGCTCTCCCAGCCTCTGAAAACCTCCCCACATTTCTCAGTGGGGAAAATAAACATAGAGACTTCCTAGGTTATCTTGGGGTCCCAGGTCTTTTCCCTGAAATAATCATTTTTAACACACCCCCAGGGCATACCATTCCATCTCCATCTCTTCTTAATCATTTTGCAACTGATCAGTTGCTGACACACACTCCCCCTCCAGTGCAGTACTTCTCTGTAATTAGTCCCTCCTCCTCTTCATCCTTACCCCTAATTCAGCCTTGGCAATATATAAACTTTGTAATTAGGAAGGGCTAAAATCTTGCCAGGAATGCAAACATATTTAGTGCTAGAGCCTAGCGTTTTGTGCCATTCTGGGCTCTACTCCAAATCCTAGAGGAATAGACAAGGGGAAAGAAATGAGCCTATAGTCCATGTGAGGGGCTTTGTCCCAATGGCATCCAAACCCCAAAGACCTGAGAGGGGCTTAGGTAACAGAGCTCAGAGAGTCATGGGATTTGTCCAAGGTAGCAAACCTGGAAAGGGGCAGAACCAGACCCAACCAAGATTGCCGCATCCACTGTGATCTTAGGGCTTCCCCACTTGATCACAGACTATCACAAATGATTTCAGACTGGCACCTGATGGGCTCAGCTAACTGGGTGACAGAATTCCTCAACACGGCTCTCTCCACTGTTGGGTTTTCCTGTTCAAAAAACTCCTACATATTTGGCAAGGAAAAAAAATTCCAATGATGTCAACATTTCTGAACAACTCTGAGAAAGCCACCAAAAGCCATCCTGCCAGGCACTCACTTGTGCAGCCACTGCTAGGTTGTAAGCAACTTATGGACAGAGTACATCTCTTAGTCATCTTTGTCTCCCATGTGGCACTAATGGTCCCACAATAAATGGGGTATTACAGAAGAAAAATAGAGAGAAAATTGGACTCTTGTGCAACTGGATCCCCAAGCAGAAACCCAGAGTCCATTAGAGCATCCTTTAAACTATCCTTGGATACTGAAACAATATTGCTGTGTCCTGGAATCCCAAGGGAGCAGGAAAAGGAGATGAGGGAGAGAGAGCGAGAGAGAAAGAGAGAGAGAGAGAGAGAGATCTCCACCAAGCTGGGTGACAAAATCATTTTTTACAAAATGAGTCTTCATTGCCCTCCTATTCTTAAATCTCCTTGTTATATAAAAGGTTGTCTTACACAAGGAGAGAAAAAGATACATTTTGAGAAGACCTGGCAGGAATATTTTTGTAGGCCCCTCAACAGTTACTAGAATCATCAGAGAAACAGATGGTACATTACTGCAACATGCGGCACAAAGGACAATTCCTACATCAGGCATCATCGGGGTCCACCCCCAGAGCTGCCTGCTGCTGTCATCCAGAGCCTTGAAACCAAATACACGATGTCTTTCTGCGTTCCATGAGTATGAGACTGTCATTAGCAAAATGATCTTTAGCAACTTTCACCTCTGAAATCAACTAGCAACTTGTTGTTTTCTTTTCAAAGGGAAAAGAAGACACTTTCCTCTTCATCCTAAACTGCACAGTGATGACTCCCCCTGGAAATATAAGGAAGAAAGAAGTGATTTGCAAGCTGTTGGGCATATAAATAGAAATATAGATAACATGAGCTTTGCAAAATGGGGAGGACTTAGTGGTCTCTCCTGGGGAATTTGAAACCAGCTGCTCAAACACCAGTGTATTTCTACTACACGGAAAAAGTTCCAGCTGCTTTCCCTGGGCCAGGGATCTGGGCAGTTGTGGGTATTGATATGATGCGGGAAGCACTAGCATCTTGAAAGATGGAGGAAATAACAGAGCAGAAAGGTCTTTATGGCTTCTCCTGCCCCTCTCTCCCCTGATGAGGGCCACAGAAACTAGAATTCCCCTTGCCCCTTCTTCCAGAAACAGTCCACTCTCTCATCTCCCTCTCTTCTCAAGACCCATATGACAGGTGTCCTTCTCTATACCTGGAGGGAAGGAATGTCACACAATGATGCCCAGAAGAAACTGAACCAACCATTGCCAAGACCCCACCCATCTGAGTTCATTGTCATCAGATTATAATCTTTTATCTTCCAATCACACTGTGCACATCGATCCATAAAAATACACAGATCTCCCCACTCCATCTTTGGGCCTTCATTTCTTAAGACTCCTGGATCATATAATGAAGGGAAAGCAAGGAAAGAGAGACGGGCGAGCGAGAAATGAAAGATGAAGACCAGGCAGAGATCCACATGAGAGTTTATTTGTCAAAGCTGACAAATAAAGGCCATCTCTCTATAGGAGAGAGAGACCCCCAAGATGTTTGGGTGTTGAGCTTTTGTGGGGTAGGGGTTTGGAGTTGTATTTGTGGTGCTATGGGATAGGGTGGGGGTGCTTGCATCAGAGCTAGGAGAGTGGGGAACAGCATGGGATTGGCTTAGGTAGATGGCACCATGGGGCTTTCCAGAGAAACAGATGGTACATTACTGCAACATGCGGCACAAAGGACAATTCCTACATCAGGCATCATCCTTCTGGGATTGGCTTACAGTTATGGTATCATGGGGTAGGTCACTAATGGGGGTGGGGGAGTTCTGGTAAGAGGAAGTACAGAAAAGCGAAATTTATCTCATAAGATGGCGGTTTACATTTAAGATGGCTGCTGGGATGTTAAATCAATACCCGATCCATAAGACTTTATGTTAACATAACTTTATTGTATGCTTTTCTCTGGCTAATCTGTCTTTTGTTATAGGGATTTCAGCCATGAACCTCACAATGGGTTAGGAAATATTAAACTGTTCAAACAGACTAGATCCTGAGCTAGCTCTTTGCTCTTGACACTGGATGCCTTCCACAGAGGTAGACTTCAGTCCCACCTTTTTAAATAAAATCCTACAGCTTTATAGAAAACTACTCATCATTGAATTTCCTTTCTCTCTCTCTCTCTCTCTCTCTCTCTCTCTCTCTCTCTCTCGTACTGGGGATTGAACCCAGGGTGTTCTACCACTAAGCTACATCTCTGGCCCTTTCTATTTTATTTTGAGATAAGTTCTCACTAAGTTGCCCAGGCTGGCTGGCTTCAAACCTTTGATCCTCCTATCGCAGCCTCACTGAGATTACAAGGTGAACACCACTGTGCCAGACTTGATTCCACATCTTCTATTTAGTTATCAGCTTGCCCTTGCTCTTGACCAATATGCTCCCTTCTCACTCTCTCAGTCCTCTCTGTAATGTGCACATCCCCAGGACTGGATCACAATCTGCCCTCCCATTTGGTATGATGAGTCCAAATAGGGATCCTAACATCTGAACATAAGCCTATCAACCTTCTAAATGAATTAGAAGACCCATTTCTCCTTCTCTGAACACTGCTGACTTTGAGTATGCTTTTGCTGCTATAGAATATATTCAAGCCAAGAAGAAAGAAACCAGGATTAAGTCTCTAACATTTATATCCTTAGAAGCACATCAGCCAACAAACCAGAAGACAAGGGATTGCCCCTTAGATAGGCATGAGCCACCCATCTACATGAACAGACTCAAATATTTTTCTGACCATTAGCTTCCAAATAGGCATGACCCATGATGTCCCCTAATGGATGGCTCTTCTTGAATTCCAAGCAAACGAACAAGTTTTCATGATTCTAATCCAAAGAAATTCCTGCAGGGGTTTTTAACTTTTACAGAACTGAATTTGAAAACAGTATCCTCAGCTGGGGCTTTGAAGAGCAGCCCCCTGGGTGTCATCCATGTAAGACAATGCCATATGCACAGTGGTATGCATGGAGAACTTTCCAGAAAGCAAAAATCCTCAACAAAATATTAATAGTAATTAGCTCCAGGAGAGGAGCTATGTTCAGGATGCCAGATCAAAAAAAACACTTTCTAGAAGGAAAGGAGGAAAAGGAGAAGGGAGAGTAGTAGAAGGGAAAAGCTCAGTGACTTCTTTATGAAGCACAGTGAGCTGGTCATCGTTGAGCATGGATCACCTTAGAAAACAACTTGAGCCTCCAGACCCACCGGGGTCTGAATTCAAGGGCAGATCTCCTGAAAGTCACTCAGCCCCTCTTAAACTCAGTATTCCCTTCTGTAAAAAAAATAGCTCAGATGATGAGAATCAAAAGAAAGGAAATGGATACATAAATCAGCACTGGTGGACATGTGTAAATCACAATAAATATTACCTACTGTTGTAAGGGTAAAAGAAATTGAAGTTAAAGTGTAAAAGACCGGGCATTGTAAAGTTTCTAAGCTGCAAGGCCTGAGTTAAAATGTAAAGGACCAGGTATTGTTAAGTTCCTATGCTACATGCAAAACCTGAAATTCCTGTAGCTGTTAAGACAATGCTTGGAACCGCCCAGTAAATATTCCCCCTGACCGCTTGGTTGTTTAATAACTCAGGGCCCTGTACGATCTTGCACGTAGGCATTGCAGGGCCTGGACCAATCAGTTTGAATGTGTACCCCGCTTTAGAACTGACCTATCACCCCCGCCCGACCTGTTCCCGCCAATGAATGAACTAATCATGTTTAGGAATTGTTGTTTGATTTTCCCGCGGTGTATGATGATTTGTTAAAGGAGACTGTGATGTATGTAAAATCCCCGCCCTCCCCAAAAAAGTGTACTTAAGCAGTGCTCAGCCCCTGCTCGGGGCTCTGGGCTGCTTTCCCTTCTCGGGGCTCTGGGCTGCTTTCCCTTCTCGAGTGGGCATGGAGCCCCAGCATGCTGGATCAATAAATCAATCCCTTTCTGCCAATTGCATGAGTGGTCTCTTGGTGGTCTCTTTCTCCGACGCTTCGCCGGACCCTTACACTGTCAATACATCACATATGTGGGTTGATTTTTTCTTCCAGACTATAAGGAGCATATGCCATAGACATGCTGGGGCATGCTGGGACTCATTAAGTTGGTGGCCATAAGGAACAGCAGCCAATGAACTGCTTAGTCATGTCTGCTTGCAATTCATAAAGAGCTGTGAGGGGCACTAGCCATAGGCATGCTTAGCAATGACTGGTTACAATTGATAGGGAGCACAGCTCCATGGACATGTACAAAGAACATGCCCAGCTGCAATTACATCACCTCACTGGACATAACCAATAGACATTGATTTTCACTGTAACCAATCACCAATGTGCACCACCGACTTGCAACTGTATTTAAATTGCTGGTCCTGTCACATTGAATAATTTTGCTCCAAGGACATCAGTGAGACTGGCTCCCATTGCTGTCCGTCCCTGGACTGACTCCACTATTCCCTAATGTCCAGCCAGGGGCTAAAAAAAACCACTAAACAAGGACAATGTCTGCTCTTTAGCTAAGAGAAGTTGTGTGGCATTGGAGGTATTTTGGGGCTCGTGGCTGCCTTAGGATTGTGTGATTTGCTTATAGTGCTTATAGTGCTGCTCACAACACAAATAACCCTACTCAAAACTTAAAATATTATAAATCAATTCGGGCATGGCAGCACATGTCCATAGTCCCAACAGCTTGGGAGGCTGAGGTGGGAGTATCATTTAAGCTCAGGAGTTCCAAATCAGCCTGAGCAACATAACCAGATCCTGTCTTTAAAAAAAAAACACACACGGGGCTGGGGATGTGGCTCAAGCAGTAGCGCGCTCGCCTGGCGTATGTGCGGCCCGGGTTCGATCCTCAGCACCACATACAAACAAAGATGTTGTGTCCGCCAAGAACTAAAAAATAAATATTAAAATTCTCTCTCTCTCTCTTTAAAAAAAAAAAAAAAAACACACACACACAAAAGATACAAACACACTGTCTTCACATGCTATCCAGAAGAACTTTCCCACTACAACAGCACTAGCTTCCACCGGCTAGTGAGAATTTGAAAGGTGGTTAATGTGACTGACGAAATAAATTAAACTTTATTTAAATTAGATCTAAAAGGAAATGGCCACATGAGGCTGGTGTTGAACAATGCAGATCCATATCTGGCCTCTTTTGCACCAAGGGTATCAGAGACATGCAAAAGTCCCCATTTTGTTAAGACAGGTCTCCAGATGATAATCCCCAACTCTGCAAAGAAAATGCCCAAATGAAGGAACCCAGATGGATTATTTTTATTTTCACTAAAAGTCCATTAAACCCTAGCTAAACCATAACAGCATTGCCACATTTAGAATATTTAAAAATAGAAACAGTGTGTTTTTGAGTAAAGATACAAAGGCATATCATCACAAAGGTTTAAGCTGTTAACATTTACAGAGTTGTTTTTGCATTTAAATAGAACACTCTTGATGCTTTTTAAAATGCTTCAATACATAATGGCATTCTAATGGTAGGATTTCAGGGAGTAGGGGCACTCCTTTAAGTGGTACTCAAGTCTGCAGATTTAGACTACTCCAAAGGCTTGCCCTATCTTATTCTGAATCACCTTGGTCACAGAAGATGGCAATGAACCTGTTGAGCAGTGACCTAGGAAAGTCCTATAGATAAATGCAACCAAAGTGAAGTCAAGACTCTCAAAGAATGCATTTGCACTCTATTCAATGAGTACTAAGATCAATAGATGTTATGGTTTGAAAGTGGTGTCCCCTAAAATTTCACATGTGAGACAATGTAAGAAGGTTCAGAGGAAAAAAAAATGACTGGGTTGTGAGAGTCTTAACCCAATCAGTGATTCAATCCCCTGATAGGGATTAACTGAAGTGGTAAGGTGGGCTAGAGGAAATGGGAACTGGGGGCTTGGCTTTGGGTTTATATTTGTATCTGGCAGAGTGGAGTCTCTGTCCCTGCTTTGTGATCATCATGGGAGCTGCTTCCTTCTGCCACCCTCTCCACCATGATCTTCAGCCCCACCTGGAACCCCGAGGAATGGAGCCAGAATTCTATGGACTAAGACTTCTGAAACCGTGAGCCCTCAAATAAACCTTTCCTCCTCTATAATTGTTCTGGTCGGGTTCTTTAAGCAGCAAAAAAGCTGACAAAAACAATAGACATTCCTGGGCAAGGAGTTAACTGCTGGATTCAGATTTTGCGGGCACTGAAGGTTCACTCTGGCGGGAACTGTGATGGTCTTCCAGCTCCCCACTCTCACACACCAGGACTGGAACCCTCATCCCCAGATGCTGGAAGTGTGGGTGGCCGCCAGTCCTTCCTGGAGGTTGCCAGGACTGAAGTGAATACCTTTCCCTAGGTCATGGCCTGTTATCTGAGCATCCCTAAAGCCATTGATCGTGTTAGGGCTATGGAGTCCAGGTTTGCTGGCTCTACCTCAGGCCAACTCCACAGGGCCTTTCCACTCCCTGGAGGGATGAGCTCTTTCATCTTCTCCTTCTGGCAAATCCACCTGCTTCTTTCACTACCAGCACTACCTCCAAAGGCATTAATGCCACGAGCATCCGTTCTTAATGCTGATCTCTCTCTGATTCCCAGAGAACCCACCTGGGACAGGTACTATGTGCCAGGCACTGTTCTCGACTTTTTATGTGTACTTACTCGTAGAATTAAGTACTTTTATTATCTTTATTTTAGAGATAAACTGAGACTACAAAGAGATCAATAATTTTTCCAGACACCCAAGTGGCCTTGGGAGATCTTGTAAAGATGGTGTATGTCAATATACTTAGAATAGTGACTCACAGAGTCAGTCCCCAAATCATTCATTAAGGTTTTTCATTCAGTCTATAAATATTTACTGAGCATCCACTATCTGCTGAGCCCTATGCTCAGCACTGCAGATAGAGCTGTGAGCAACATCCCTGACCTAAAAAAAAAAAACTAACCTTCTCAAGCAGGCAGGGCAAGACATAGACAAATAAACAAGAAAATATAGATGTCACACGAGTGCTGTGCAGAAACATAAGGCAAGTTAAGGGAGACAGGAGAAGACAGGGACAGGTGTGCAGCTATTTCTTTCTAGAGAAGTAAGGGAAGATCTCAAGGATAAAGTGACACTTGAGTAAAGGATAGATAGTAGGAAGTCAGTGAGTAGATACTTAAAGAAAGAGGATGTCAAGTGCAAAGGACAATGCCCAAGTCAGAAACAACGCAAGATCCTGAACAGAGGTGTGTCAGGAACTGACAAATTTTACATGAATCACTCTGGCTGCTGTGTTGAATAGACTTAGGTCAGAAACAAAAAGGAGGTAAGGATGTCAAATAGCAGTCTCTTGCCATATCTCAGGCCGGCAATGGTGGTGGTTCAGACCAAGATGTCAGCAAGGAAGTGGTTGGAACTGTTTGATCTGTGCCAGAGGTAGAGCCATCTGGATCTGCAAACGGATCAGGTGTGCAAGAGCAAGAGAAAAATTAAAGATGATTCCAAGATTTGGGGCCTGAGCAGTTACAAGGATGGAGCTGCCATGGACTGAGATAAAAAAACATCTGTGGAGGGAACAGCAAGATGGGGAAGGATCCAGGGATTTGGAGTAACGCAAGTTAGCTGTCACCAGCCAGTAGCACTTAGAGAAGACACAGCCTGCTGGTTATGAACACAGATCCATGGCCAGACTAGCCAAAGCTAAGTCTCACCAGCTCTGCTGCCATTATCTGTGTGACCTTGGACAATGTCCTACACCTCTCTGGGATTCATTATTCTTACCTATAAATAGAAAGAACATATGTACTAACTTCACGAGGGTGTTGTGAAGCTTAAATGTGTGTGTATGTATGCACGCACATGTGCAAATGCTCAGGACAGTAGCTCTCATGCAATAAGCCCTCTATTAGTATTTAAAAATTAAAATATGGCTCTTAGATTATGCTAAGTGAAGCTAGCCAATCCCTAAAAAACAAATGCCAAATGTCTTCTTTGATATAAGGAGAGTAACTAAGAACAGAGTAGGGACGAAGAGCATGAGAAGAAGATTAACATTAAACTGGGATGAGAGGTAGGAGGGAAAGGGAGAGAGAAGGGAAATTGCATGGAAATGGAAGGAGACCCTCAGGGTTATACAAAATTTAATACAAGAGGAAGTGAGGGGAAAGGGGAAAATAATACAAGGGGGAGAAATGAATGACAGTAGAGGGGGTAGAGAGAGAAGAGGGGAGGGGAGGGGAGGGGAGGGGGGATAGTAGAGGATAGGAAAGGCAGCAGAATACAACAGACACTAGTATGGCAATATGTAAATCAATGGATGTGTAACTGATGTGATTCTGCAATTTGTATACGGGGTAAAAATGGGAGTTCATAACCCACTTGAATCAAAGTGTGAAATATGATATATCAAGAACTATGTAATATTTTGAACAACCAACAATAAAAAATTTAAAAAAAAATAAAATAAAATATGGCTCTTGACTAATGTGAATTTTGAGAATCTATACATGATATACTAGAAACACAGGAAGGGTGATTCATTGACTCTGAAGACTTGTTTCCCACAGGAGGGGGCATCTGAGTTTGTGTTTGAAAGATGAATAGATGAAATAGCCAGATGCCAGATGGGTAAGGAAGTAGAGGGTGTGGGACAGTCAAGACAGAGGGATCGGCATGTCTCTTCCTGATCTTAGAGCCAATATGCAGCAAAAGCCAAATATAAAATGGCTCTTAAGACACTTGTATTTATCCTTCTCTCTGGTTCTATGGAATCTAAAACGTGTCCAAAGAGACTGAGAATGTTTTTCATCTTATATAATCAAAATAAATAAACCCTAGTAAGCCCACCTGGTCTTCTCATGCACCTGTCTTCACTGAGTTGGATCAGTGCCACCACTGACCATGAGCATGGGAAACCCATATTGACATACTGGGGCTTTTGACAGCCGTCACTCTGTGGCCCCAGCCGACCCCCAGGTAGCTTCCTTTCTGATCTCTTAGGTGAGGGTGTTCAAAAAGCACATGATATTTGCCTTTTCTCTAATTATATTTGAACATGTTTCAAGTCCATGTGGACCAATAAGTATCCTTGAACTCTCTGTGCCTTACCATTCCTAACAATTCTGCTAAAAAAAGAAAATAGCATTTGAAAGGTCAAAAGCTTGATTCCAGCAGAGCAATTCTGCCTGGAACTCAGTGAAATGGTCCACAAAGACAGATTCAGAAGTTAAGCATCAGATTTCATTACAAAAACTTTACCACTTGGTAAATTGTCAAGTGTCAGAATACAAGCAAAAAAAGGAGAGGCTTTAACTTGTATGGGATCAAAGCATTTCCTCACTTTTTAATGCATCCTGAATATGTAAGTATGGAAAGTCTCAACCACTAGTAACAGCTAGTTCAAAAGACAGCCAGACCCTGAGCAGTAGGAGCATGCCTCTCTGGCCAGGCCACCCACTGAAGACCTTCCATGTGCAGGCCCCGCCTCAGGTAGCCCCTCTCAACCATCTAGGCCCCTACGTTGCTCAAATGGCAGTATGGTCAGAGCTGCTTCCTCCTCATGAGTCAGTCCTAAAATAAATAGCCTGCAGCCCAGAATAACCCACCATGCTCTCCTCCAAAGAAACTTCCAGAAGTCTTCCATTCTGCGTCCTGGGTTACCCATTGCCCCACCCAGACACTGAAATGCAATCCCTTGAGGATTCCTCTCAGCTTCTACTACCTGTGGTCCTGCATTAACAGAGACACTCCTGGAAATCAATACCAAGAAATGCACTACCCTACTGGGATTCCCAAAGCCTTTTCTCTGCTCTAGAACACTTGAAGGCCCATGTGCCCAGCAATACCAAGGTTGATAACAGCCGTATTTAATCAACAGAAAACGAGACCTGCTTACCTCCACCCCAGGTAGAGGGACTCTCAGAGAAGATGAAGATCACTTGTTTATCAACCCTTTGCCCCTCCATCACCACCAAGCTTCTGGTAGCTCTGAGCACTGAGAGCAGTGTCACTCAGCCCTTTACCCCATGTCCTGCCCTCTTCAACAAATCACAGGGCCATTTACTCCTCATCCTCCTTCTTTCCCCAGAGAGTTTTTGTTTTTAAAAAATTCTTCCCTTAAGATTTGTTGAAGTTAACTCTGGGTAGGTCAGATGTTCTTTAAAAAAAATTTTTTTTGTCATTCTATTTTTTCAAAATAGAAAATGCATTTTATAATACTAAAATATGCTGTTTCCAATTTTAATATACATTTTAAAACCATAGGAGATTCTGCCAGTCCCAGAGAGGCATCCCCACCCACATGGCTCAGAATCTCTGATGTTTATTCTGTCTAGCAGATCTGGCCTCGTGCATATAACCCTAGTCCAGGTCAGACCCAAGTTTGCCACATAGTTCTAAAAGCTATAGCTAAGTTCTTTAGCCATTTTCCTTGGTCAGAATGTACCCCCACAGAGTCTGGCCTTATCCCTGGTATCCTCACCCCACCATATTTTGTGGCCTATGCCTGGTTATCCACAGCAGAAGCCCATAAAGGTAATGTTACATTTCATCTAAAAAAAAGTATGTTTTTAGGTTCTGGAACAAAGACTCCAATCAATAAATATGCTCATTTAGGAGGAAAAGTTAATTTGGGCTCATAATTTCAGAGGTTTGGTCCATGGTCAGCAGATTTCATGGCTCTGAGCCTAGATGAGGCAGAACATCATGGTGGAGGAGCATGGTGGGAGAAAGTTGCTCACCTCATGGTAAGGCAGGAAGCAGAGAGAGAGCAGGAAGAGCCAGGGACAAAATACATAATCCCCAAGGCACGTCCCCAGTGACCTACTTCCTCCAGCCACACCCTACCTGCTTACAGTTACCACCCAATACAGTTGTCCTTTCAAATTATTAAGCCATCAAATGGATTAACCCACTAATTAGGTTACAGCTCTGGTAATCAAATCGTTTCACCTCTGAACATTTCTGCATTGTCTCAAGTAGGAGCTTTCAGGAAATTCCTCATATCCAAACTATAAAACCTGCTTTATCTAATCTTAACATGTACTTTATTTTCTTTTTCTTTCAAGGCAAAATAAGCACTGAAAATCATCAGATCTCCTGTGTGCACCTTTTCCATCTTACTCCTCTCTCTTCCTCTCCACAGATTGAGCAGTTTTTATATCTATCATAGATATAAAAATATCAATGTATTCATCAAATATGTCTGCGTTATATTTAAATTTTATGGGAGTATCCTTGCTTTTTCGCCCAACATTATATTTTAAAACTAAAGCCATAGCATATATAAGTTCTAATTAATTTATTTGAATGGCCATATAGTATTCCCTTGCATACCCCTCTCTTTATTCAGCCATTCCCCTCTTTACAGTGATTTAGCTTTTTTCTCTCAAAAACAATATAATGGGATCAGTCTTTTACGTTAACTGATATTGATTGTCTGGGAAGAAGTACAATATTCTAACAAGACCAGCGTCCCTCCAATATCTATCAGGGGAAGAGCATACAGGTCTTTTTGACTGCTTCCATCTGAGACCAGCATCTATGCACCAAAGTCTGCCACAGCCAGCAAGATTAGCATGAGAGGGGGAGAGACCCATGGCCCTGAGATTGGACAGAAACTTGCCCTGCAGCAGCACCATTCATGAAGTGTCAGCGGTTGGCATAGTGTAAACAGCAGCCGCCATCATCATCATCATCATCATCATCATCATCATCATCATCATCTTCCTGACCCCCCCTGCTAAGCTGGTGTCTCAGGCCTCCCCTTTAGTCTCACCCCACAGTGACATTTTTATTCAGGCCCAAATGGCATACTTCTTATTTTAGTGCAATTTCATCCCAATGAATCTATGTAGGCACATCCTGTTCAGCAAGCAAAAGATTTTGCTTGACATAAAGCCAGAAGATAATTTAAAACTTTGCTGATTTTTCTTCCTCCATGTCTTTGGTGTTTATCCAAGAATATAAGCTGAATGCACATGTCTCTAAAACATCCCTACCTTGCCTGAAGAATCAAGTCTGCCTTTCTGGCCAGCCTGGGCCACCTATTCCATCTCATCCTTAGCTGTATCCCACATCCTGCATTCCAATCTGGGCCTTCCTTCATCCTATTGGGCCCTACATATCCAAGGGGTTATCAGATTAGCCTAAATAACCCAACTCAAATGTCACTTCCTCTGTAAAGCTTTGGCGGGGACTCACCCACACATAATAAATCATTCCCACATCTATATTCTTATCAGCTTTTCTTTGTAACTCTGCAATGCAAGAGCCTTTATGGGATCTTATTTTAATTATTCATGCAGATGTCCATCTCCCCCTCTAGACTATGAGCCCTGCAGTGCAATGACCTGTTTTATGCATTATTTTACCCACACGCTTTGCCTTGTGCATAGTAAAGTGAATAAATGTTTCACAAACACATCAAATGTGATTTTTTTTCCCATGACTAACTTCCAGCAAGAAGAGACTTTAGTATCTAGGCCTCTGTGTACTATTGATTTATTTTTGAAAGAACACTCTTTAAGCAGCATATCTTTAAAAAATTATTATGAACACAAAATCTAAGGCACTTAAACAGCTTCCCTTGCATGGATGTTTTTCTTGCCTGCGGGTTTTTTTTTTTTTTTTCTTTTAAAGAGATAGACCTATTTTGCTCCAGTAGTGATAGAATAGAATTGCAGAACCCCATCCCTCCCTTGGCTTCTGTACTCCTGATGCCAACAGAAAATGTACCTAGGTGACAATAATGGCAGACTGGCCTCAATAAGGAGTTAATATAAATCAGGCACTGTGCTGTGTGTTAGCTGCACTTTGGCATTTAACCTACCTGTCACCTTATAGAGGAGTTGAGTCACACAGCTAGTAAATGGCCCACCTGATTAACTCCTGCCTGTGTCTTTAACTGTTTATTTGATTGCTACAACAGAACCAAGCTTCATGTTTGTAGAACACTTTCAAGGCAATTTCACAAGCTGTTGCTTATTTCCATTCTCACAACTCTGGGAGATTGTATCAATTAGGGGGATGCCATGTCTTCATTTTATAAATTATGCATCTGTGGGTCAAAGAATTTACATAATACAATAAAGGATCCATTGTTAGGAAGCATTGTATCAGTCAGGACAGGCTAAGTTATGTGGTGGTAACAAATAGCCCCTAAATATTAGTGATTTAAAACAATTAATATTTATTTTTTGTTCATGCTACAAGTCATCTTTGCATCTGCTTGGCTCTGCTTTATTCTACCTTCGTTCTAAGACCCATGCAGTGCAGCAGGAGCAGCCTTGATCTTGAACACTGCCAGTTCAAGGGGAGCAACACCATTACAAACTATATTCTGACTCTTAAAGCCACAAGGACACATGTAATTTTCATGTACACTTCATTGGCCAAAGCCAGTCACATTGGCCACACTTGAATTCAACTTGGGAAGATGAGTAATCCTCTATGACCCTCTCATAGAGAAGGGTACCAAGTAGTTCAGCCCACTACAAGGCACAGCAATGTAAGAATTTAACCCCACACACACATAAAAAGATGCTATATCTCTTCAAGTCAGTGAGATCTACCACAGTAGAGAATCTCTTTCCTTCACACCTATATCAACAGTTGGCTTCCTGATGATTAAATCCTTGACTAATGAATTCTCCTGAGTCTTAGGGTGCTTCATCAGAAGTTCTGGAGTCATTGGAAATTCATTTCTGGAATATTCCAGAAAGTTCAAGAGAAAGAACTAGTTAAGCTAAAGATATGTATACCTATGACTGAAAACCCACTCCTAAGTATGTATTTTTTAAAAAAAAAGGAGTGCATATGTGTGCCAAAAGTCATGTGCAAGAACACTGATAGCAGATTTATCCATAATCACCCCAAACTGGAAACAACCTGTCAAACACATTATCCCAACTTTAAAAAAGGGAAGCAGAGCTCAAGAAAGCTGGCCTCCAGTCACCCCTCCTGAAGGCAGAGCTTAGGGAGAAGACATACATTCCTAGATGGTGTCCATTGCTTTGCCTATCACCCCCCAAGTCACTGAGCCACACCACCTGCTTCTCTGCCTGCCTCCCCTCCACTTCTGCTTAACTGAAGCATTGTCTCCTTTACAGGTGTCCTAGTATGAGACATCAATCAGACAAATTGCCCTTGACCAATCCCAGCCAATGTTGCCTACACTCAATTCTCTCTCAGTGGGCACCGAAAGTGCCCTGGCCAGGTTCCTATAAAAATAAAAGTACTAAAAATATATATATATATATTTTATCAGTTTTCATGATTATCTAGAAAACAAAACTGTCTGCAATTCCCACATTTATATTATAAAAGGAGCAAAATTTTTGTGTGTCCTTGTAAAAATTTAGGTTTGATATACTTAAACATGCTAGAATATGGAGAAAATATTATAAATTCTTTTTCTAGACTGCTATCCCTGAGAGGATAAACATATACATAGCATTTTTGTCTATTCCCGAAATCTCTTTTGTGGTCATTTTACAAGCACTTCACTTGGGAATTAGTCCCTGTAGTATTATAAACAGACAGATATGAAAGCTGAGTGCTTTCTAGAACAAGGATGTGAGGCAACTCTGAGAAGATGAAGGCCGCTTTAATTCTGCATTGGCAAAATGTCCTTGTGCTTCTCTCACAGATTTGAATGTCTTCAAAGGCCTTAGACTTTTAAAAATGCATGGTGTGCATCCACTCTCAGATCTGCCTCTTGCTCAGAACTGGCAAGGGGAGTGACCATCTGCTCTGCTCCAAAAAGGACTGCACAGGCTCTGTCTGGATCTTCCAAAGGGAGTTCCCTGGCTCCAATATTGTTTTGGCTTTTATAAATATCCAATTTGGGCAATGTCAAGGCAAAGCAAAGTCAGTGCTACATCATTGGAAATAAGAGGCTAACCACACAGGTCAGGAAGTACATCAGGTTGACAAACACAAATTTCCACACCTGTTTATTGAGATACTGCCACCTGCCAGGGCACCCAGGCAGATGCAGCCAACCCCCAAAGCAGGTTATTATCTCTTTCTCTTCCCATGGCATTTGCAGATGTCCCTTTCCATCCTGCTGCCTCTCCTGAACCGCCCCCCTCCACTTACCTACTTCCAAGAGATACAGCACATGACATTGAGCACACAGAGATCCTAAGAAACAAATGCCTCACTGAGTAAAGGGGACCACTATGTATTAATGGAAAAACATCAGCAACCAGATTTGCTGCTTTTTTTTTTAACACTTCAAAAAAGAAAAAGTGAATGGCTGGGGTTGTGACTTAGCGATAGAGCGCTCGCCTAGCATATGTGAGGCCCTGGGTTCGATCCTCAGCACCACACAAAAATAAATAAAATAAAGGTTAAAAGAAAGAAAGAAAGAGTGGGAAAAAAAAGTAATTCATGGTACAAGAGCAGCCACAAACCTGAAAATGACTGGTTTGAACCTCCCCAGCGGGGCCAGTTGCCTGCATCAGGGCCAGCAGCCATCCCGCCCAACCTGGGGTCCTGCACAGCAGCAGACCTGGAACTCAGCACAGCTGGATCTCAAGCTATGAGTGGCAGGTTAGTCCCTGAGGCCCTCCTTGTAAGAGGCTGCTGTAAGTCATTAACCTTCCCAGAAAAGAAAAACTTCATTTTTTTTAAACAACGTTAAACAACAGGAAAAATCAAGTGACTTCCTTGACCTTGTGCAATAGAAGTAAATGTCATATGCTCTCCCTTTTCTTTTTCTTCCTTTTGTAAAGGGAAGTCTTTTGTTAAAAAGTTTAAAGTAATATTAGGGACAATTCAGTGACTATTCTCTTGTCTATAAACACATCAAGAATATCACATTTCCTCATACACTACTTTATTAAAATCTCCTTTGTGAGATAATACTGATATTATCACATTGTACAAATGTTTGATACTCTTATCCATTAACTTCCAATAAGTGGAAGTCCAAGGAAACCAAAGGCCACTCCCAAGACTGACCTCAGATGTTCTAGTCATTCAGAAATTTAATTATATGTAAAGACCTACCTGGAAAATACTTTTTAGGAGAAATAGGATTGCAAAAGAAGAAAATAAATTCCAGAAGGGCATTACTAGATATGGGAGGGAAAATGAGTACATACGTTACAAAGTTTATTTTCTAAATAAGCAACAACTACAAAAACAAATTTATAGGCTGGATGTGGTGGAGCATGCCAATAAACCCAGCCGCTCAGGAGGCTGAGGCAGGAGGATCCCAAATTGAAAGCCAGCCTCAGCAAAAGTGAGGTACTAAGCAACTCAGTGAGACCCTGTCTCTAAATAAAATACAAAATAAGACTTGGGATGTGGCTCAGTGATACTGGGGATTGAGTTCAAAAAAATTATAAAAGCCCATAACTAAAGATCAATACTGACATGGTAGTGGGCAGGAAGGGGTTAGAAAAGCATGGGATGAGGACATGATGTAGTATTTTCTTTGTTTGATGGAAAATTTGGAGTAATAAGTATAGTTTTGGTTTTTTTAAAGAGAGAGAAGTTTTTAATATTTATTTTTAGTTTTCGGTGGACACACATCCTTATTTTATTTTCAATCTATAGTTAGTTAAATCCACTATTGACCAAACCAAGGATATGGAACCCACAGATAAAGAGAGCCAACTCTGTGTGTGTGTGTGTCTGTGTGTGTGTATACACGCCCCCACGTGCACATAAACATGGATAGATCATTAAAAACAGCTCTGTAAACCAGGCACAGTGGTGCACACCTGTAATCCTAGTGGCTGGGGAAGCTGAGGCAGGAGGATTACAAGTTCAAAGACAGCCTCATCAACTTAGTGAGGCCCTAAGCAACTTAGCAAGACTGTGTCTCAAAATAAAAAGGGCTGGGGATGTGGCTCAATGGTTAACAGGTCTGGGTTCAATTCTGAGAACAAAAAACAGTATGGCATAAAAAGGAAAGCAATGGAATAAAACCATGGTGCAATGCTCTCTATGCATATAAAATGTGTAGAAACAAAGCAACTCATACATTATAGAACATATACATAAGTGTTTACTAAACATGTTGGAGTAGATGCCTAAGGGAGGAGGTAAATGTGAATGGAGGTAAGAAAAGATGACTAGAATAACTCAAAGTGCAAGGCACCTCTCCAAGGGCCACTTACAACAATATGCACTGAACAAATCATGATCCAAAAGAAGTAAAAGAGATGGGGGAGAAATGAAACTTAGAGGGGAAAGAAATAAGGCAGTAAAGAGGATGTAGGAAAACGAGGGCTGAGTATGAGAAGCCACTAGATAATGAGAAGGATAAGCAAGGCAACTGTAAAATTTGACAGGTCATAAAAACAAGTGCTTTCTAAGTAATTTTCTTTACAAAGAAGTATCAAAGTAACTTTCACTGGTGAAGCCACACATTCATGCTGCAGGTAGAAAACATTCTTTGGACTTCCAAATTCTCTGGACTTGAAAGAGTGAACATACATTGTACTGATGGGTCCCTCCGGGTTCCTCATTAACCTCAGCAGACAACAGGTTGTGAGGTAACACCCTAACTATGTCACTTGGTCTCACTTACATGTAATCACCTTCTAAACTAAGGTGCATGTAAGAAGAACAATGATAAAATAAAATAAAAATCAAATGACAGCTAAGACAGCTTTTGGTCCCCAACTTCTTAGTAATGCATATTTGAATATTCTATAAAGTACAAGATATCTTCACTATAATTGTTATTTTGCTTATTATGGTATTTTAGTTTTAAATTAAATCCAAATAAAATAAATTGAAACTGGCTGAACTCTTAATTATGTGGTTCAGTTATTCAAAAGCCCTAAACACCTAGATTAAAAGAAAGAAAACCAGAATTTGAAAAACCACAAGTCCTAAGTGCTGGGTAAATTAAAACAGAAAATTATCAAATTAATTTAACTTACACAATAAAAAATTAACAAATCTCCTTGTCTTGGCAGCAAGGACAATATTTTTATATGTTGCTACAACAAAAAAGCATAAAATCATATTATTTCAGGGTTAGCACTATTTTTCTAAGGATCAAAACAGCACTTGACAGATGTTTTCCTGCAAGCCACAAAAAGCTTGACTGTGCAGAAATATTTTAAAATGCTGGCTTATGGTCTTTGAATGAAGTGTCTTCCAAAAAACAAAGCCAGGGCCACTGATCTCATAGCAAGGAGCAGCTTTCAGCACATTGGAGAGTGACCTTTATCTACTGTCTTCAGATGCTGGTGAGCAAGCCGGTTGGAATGGTCTCCCATTCTGCTGTCAAGTAGAAAATTATTGATTCAATGTGAGATGCTGAAATTCATCTCTTACTGGGAAACATTTCAGAGCATTATAGAATTCATTTTACCCACGCAATAAATCTATTGAGTAATGAGAAAGAAGAATCCACTTGCAAATATGGAGAAATATTTCCTCAAACAGTTATACCAGATAAATTATTCACCTTCAACAATATGCCACAAAATATAATGTCAATAGATTTTTTTTCAGATGCAGTGTTCATGCATCTAGGAATGAATGTTTATAAAATGTTAATGCTTGTCAGTTTTTCTTAAAAGTGTGCCTTGTACGTGACTCAAAACGTGCCCTGCACTGATTGTAAGAATAGAGCATGTTCAAACAATCATCTCTTCATTGTGAAAAAAAAAAATGTGTACTTCTAAAGCATAAGCAAGGTCTGAAAATAAATCTCTTCTGCATATTTGGTTGACATATCATGCTTCCAAATGAATCATCTCAGACTTGAGAATTCCCTTATTTTTTTCAACATTCAGTGAGCAAGTAGGAATATGTCATATTTATACAACTTGTTCAATGACCCTGATGGTTGATATGTAGACACCTTTTTAAAAATAGAAAACCACGTCTCAAAGAGGCCAAATAACTTGCTGAGGGACACACAGCAGCAAGTTGCAGAGCTAAGCTTTGAAAAGAATTTTGTCAACTCTATGTGTAATGCTTATCTATTCATCATAACCTAATACACTAGAATATGTCTCTAATATAACTTTTACTTGGTGGTTTGTCTCACAGCAAAATATAAAGAAATAAATTTAAACTATATCATGGGTTTCATTTGCATAAAATAAAACATGTTTATGACAGTAAGTTTCCAAATAAGTCAACAGAAGCCTTAAAGTTGTCAGCTTTGGGTATAAAATCAATCAACTTCAGTCTTCTTTCCATTTCATATCTCACTGATAAATATACAGGTGCATCAGGGCATATCTTGTCAGGAAAAATTAATTGATTTCATGCCCAAATGCAAACCTTTGTTCAGAGAAGAAAGGTGCCATAGTGTTATAATCTGTAAAGAATCCTCTTCAGAGGGTGTGGTGGCACACACCTGTAATCCCAGAGGCTCAGGCAGCTGAGGCAGGAAGATCTCAAGTGCAAAGCCAGTCTTAGCAACAGCAAGGCACTAAGCAACTCCTATCTCAACATAAAATACAAAATGGGGCTGGGGATGTGGCTCAGTGGTCGAGTTCCCCTAAGTTCAATCCCCCTAGTGTGCCCCCACCAAAAAAATAATCCTCTTCTCTGGAGTGATGTAGATAGAAAAGGAGCAGGTATCCAAAGAACACTTCAGACAGCCCAGTGTACATCTTAGGAGGGGTCTAATCACACCTAGTTGGATGAGAAAAACCAGTCTTAGCCTCATAGACTGGTGAAGCGATGCTTAGCTTAGACTATGGAGACAGGCTACAGAATTGTGACCTTTATGAGTCTCCCCATCCCCCCCATTTCTGATCCTTAAGTGCCTTGCTCTGGAAAAAGGAGATAATGAGATGTATCTTGCAGGACATTGTGAGAATTTAATGAGGTACCAGGTACAAGGTAATGGTTGAATAAATGCTATCCATTATCATTATCCAGTAGCTACAATAGCACTTTTCTGGTTCAGCAACTTGACCTTTGAAATGTTCAGTTCTGTTTTCCTCAGAAAATCCCTGAGGACACTGACCTCTGGGTGGGAGAGGCCAGAAACATCTCCATTCCCTTCCTCCCCTTAAGCTTTGTTGGGGGAAATATCATTTTCTAATAGAGCTTTGAGCTCTGGGTCACCAAGGACCCTTCATGTCAGTGTGCTAGGGGCAGCTGAGACCCTACATGTTCTGCAGGGTCCTGTGGTTATTTAAATGGAAGGAATGAAAATACCATCCATGTCACATCAGCAGAACTATATCCTGACATCCAAGTAGGTGAATCCAAAAAAAAAAAAACAGAAAGAGAAATATGCTGTACATCTCTGTGAATTAGAAACCAAAATAAGTTTGATCTTGAAGTATTCCTTTTTTCTTCTTAAATGGCCTTTAATTGATATTCAACTAGATGGATAAAACATGTTTCAGAAGAAACTTCCAGTGATAGGATGAAGTAATTTCCAATGCCATGCCTTTTTAAAAATGAAAAAAAATAAGGTTGGTTTGTTTGTTTGGTACTGGGAATTTAACCCAGGTGTGCTCTACCACTGAGCTATATCCCCATTTCTTTTTATTTTTTGAGACAGGGTCTCACTAACTTGTCCTGGTTGGCCTCGAACTTGTGATCCTCCTGCCTCAGTCTCCCCTCTTGCTGGGATTGCAGGCATGAGCTGCTGTGTCTGGCAAAAGAATCTATTATAAGTTTCTTTTATAAACTTTTATTGCTTGAAGTAGATTTGTATACTAATTTTATTATATAACATCAATAGATGACTGTATATTTATATCCTCTTGTGTACATTTATGCAAAACAGTATAATAAGTCTTAAGGCGACCCATGTGACATTTTGACTCGGAGTTTGCAAAGCACTGTTTCAAGAGATGAGGGCAATTCCATCTCACCACTTGGATCAGAATGAAATGGTGAAGGTCAGAGAGTCAAGTTGGAAGCCAATGATAAAATGAAACATATGGCTTTGGTGTAACAGATAAGTCATGAGTAGGCATTTTCCAAGATCACAAAGGAAGCAGCAGCTGACAAGCAATGGAAAATACCAGGCTGAAAAAGAAAGGAATTAGGGAACAGAAAGGTACCGAAATGATGAATCAGAAGGCAGCTGAGGCCACCCTGGGGACATTCTATGGGAAAGAGGGACATTTCAAATTTTTCCTCAAGAAATAATTGGTACTGATTCACCAACTCTTACAACATCTGACATCTGATTCATGATGATCAGGCAAATAATCAAAAGGCAACATTTATTGAGAGGTTTCTATGTGCCAGGCTCTGTGCAAAGCACCTTATAAGCCTTCTCTCATCCTTTGAGATGGGAACCATTATCATCTCCATTTTACAGATGAGAAAACTAAGGCTCTGAGAACTTAAAGAGTTGCCTAGTGATGTGAGGCAAAATTAATGGTGGTGCCCAGGCGTGACCCAGGACCCATGCACCTCTAAATATACAATAGAAAGAACTGCTTGAAAGTTAGAAAAATATCATACAGCTGAGCCTACTGAAATGAAGAAGAAAAAGTTCCATGCAAATTCTCATCAAACACTATGTTGGTTAGAACTGACATCAGAGGAGAGAGTTGAAGGTTGTTTGCATAGGAATAGTATCAGGGACTTTCTTAAGCTCAGTAGTCTTTTCTTTCTTTCCTTTTTATATACACATAAAACCCTGTTTCTTATTGCTCTAAAGCTCTTTTTAATATTCTAAATTGACACATCATAATTGTACCCATTTATGGAATTCAATATGACATTTCAACACATTTGTGCAATATATAATGATCAGATCGATCCCTAAAGCTTTTTGTAAAACTTTCTTTCAGCTGGACCATTAAATAATGACGTGCCCAATTAACCAATTAGATAAACAATGACCAAATGGAATAATCAGTTTGACCGCATCATGAGACTGTTGCTTCAGAGTGAAGGGGTTGTTGTGTGGCTCTTGTCATGGGGGAGTCGGGTTGAACCTACAGTGGGTATTTGCAAAATCATGGAAGAAACATCATCCTATCTGAATTTTAGAACCTGAAAGGTTTTAGTACAAGCAGGATTGTATGTCTCTGTGCAACATAGAAAAGGGAAAGTTGGGGGGACAGAGAGAAAGAGAGACGTAGGCATTTTTAAGAACTGAAGTCTAACAGACAAGGAAAGAAAATGAACTCCTGCATTTTCTTCTTGTATCTTGAAATATTCCCACATTTCTAAGAAGTATGACTGTCTAGAACCAAATCACCACTGGCCTAAGAAAGCTTGCATTCAAATTTACAACATACTGAAACTTCAAGGGAGATTCAAACAGGAAAGCCACAAAGAGGAATGTTTTCCTGTGATTAATTTAAAACCAGCATCAGATTCATCAGGGAATGTTGCTCTCTTTTTCAGACACCTCTCAAGGCCTCACCTATGACCATCAACTACCCATCACTGTGATTGACCACCAACTTTGCTTCAGATCCTGCACTAAATCGGAGCTTCACTTTGTGGCTGGCACATAGCAATTGCTCAACTAATACTTGTTGAATGCATACATGCATAAATAACTAAGTAAAGGGTAGCCCAATAGTTAAAAATCCAGAGTTTCTATTTCCGGATAGAAGTTTCTATTCTATTTTCTATTTCTGCAATAAGGTTATAGACCTTGACGTAGTACCAGTGATGATGTTTGTCTGATGGTACTACTCAAGCCAAATTCACAAACTTGATTCCCCTGGAGGCCAGTCAGCTCTGGTTATTCTGAGCACCCACAGTCTGCTGGAGTCCTCACCAATCATCTCTCAAATACTCACCACCGCCCATGAGGACATCTAAGATGGGTCAGTAGCAAGTCGTACCTGGAGGAAAAAATTCCAATGTCTGTTCTCATGGCAGAGATCGGGAGCACTTGTTTGGATCTTTCATTGTAAGGACTTTACATTTTTCTTTTCCATATTGCCTTTAAAAATGTTATTTAAGAGGGTAAATCCATGACCTGCTGTATATGAGTTAACCATAAACCAAGCTCCAGTGCACATATATAGAACTGTCAAATTTGGAAATCATTACAGAGAATTTTTTTTTCATCCATGGATCCAGGGCTCTAGGATTTGCATTATTTCTTCATGTTCATAGTCTCCTTGGGGCAATTGTCGTGTACCAGGCACTACAACAAAGCTGCAGAGACTAGCTGCAGATCCCATTCTCATGGATCACACATTCAAGGAAGAGACACTCATTGCAAATAGATAATCCTATACAAGCAAAGGAGAAGGCACCATTTGGGGTAATTAACATAGGGACTTACTCTGAGATCCAAAAGACATCCCCAGTGAGGTAGCCTTTGAGTTGACAGCAAAAGGATGAACAGTTAGCAAAAAGTAATTATTATGATGATGATGATCACTGCAATAACCCAGTTTACATGCAAATTAGGACTAAATTATCCAGATAATTATGGAAAAAGTCGACCTTCATTTGGATTCCCTAGATGCTGTCATTTGAGTTTTTATTATGCACCATTGAAATATCCAGTGGAGAATCAGTGATTGACTAATTAACCAGAAACTACTTTTGCTTTAATAACATAGCTACTTCTGAAAAATGGCTTAGATAGGAACCACATAAACAACTGCTTGAGATCTCCACTTCTGCTGCACTTACATCCAGTTTTAACACCTAGTTAAGATCTACGACTTTTTGTAAGTTGAAACTTGAGGTGTATTTTCCCCAACCTGTTCACACAACATGATAGATTCCAGTCTAACTTATTTCCTTCCTTGTAAGATACCATCTAGCCTTCCCCCAGACTAAGTTCCACCATTGAATCAGTCTTATTGAACTTTATGTTTTGCTATGTAATTGTCATCAAGATGACACAGGAAATGAAAACCCCAGACCCAGAGCCCTGTGAATGTCAATGAACAAACAGATCAAAGAAGTAAACAAGCTTGATCCTCATTCACTCACTATTAACGGGAAAACGGAGAGGGAGGGAACTGACCGTTTTCCAAGGACAGAATGGAACATAAATTGAATTTTCCTCCTGGCCTTTGAAAATGTTGACATTTTCATCTGCTCATCATTTCTACATGTCTTTCACAACTTCCTTAACACCCTAAATAACTGCCTCAGACCAAAAAAAAAAAAAAAAAAAAAACCTGCAATATTGTCAGGAGTTACTTAATTGCTAGTATTGGTAAGACACTGTGTCCACTTTCATCTTCTGTGAACTGCCTAGAACTCTTGACATTCACAATATTGTGAATTCAATGCATGAGAAAGTCTTGAAGAATATATGTCTCACTCATCTCTATAGCCCAGGACCTAGCACAGAACATGAGATAAAACCATGTTAGTCTCCCTAAAAGCCTTTGCAGCTTGAAAGCCATTTGCCAAAATAACCATCATCATCGGTAGAATGGCAACTCAATGAAAGGAAGTTCATGGGCTTTGGGATCAGACAGAAGAGGTTTTGAATTCTGACCTCTGTTACTAACCACATAACCTGAAAAATGGCTTAAATTTTCTTTACCTTAAATTCTTCTTCTATGCAGGGAGATAAAGACCATTTACATCACAAGGATAAACGAAAGAGAAATAAATCAGATCATGCAAAATAGAATGCTGGCATTATTAGGAAATGTTTGTCCTCTTTCCTTTACTTTCCCTTAAAACATCTAAGTGATCAGCTCGTGACATGTCCATGCTATAAAATTTTGATTTTTATTTTATTATTAGGGGAAAGTGAGATAGAGAAGCAGAACACCTCCCACTCAATATAATGCATATTTGCTGGAAAGTGACTCTTCCTGACTTGCCAGAGGAGAACACTAGGTATTCACCCATCTGGAATGTGCTCCCCTCTAGGGACAGAGGATGCCCCACACCCAAGCTCTTTGAGAACTTCTGGCAATCCATCTCACCTTTGCCTCATCTGTGGTTTGGATATCATTCAAGTGTCCCCAAGGGTTAACAAGCTGAATCTAATCCCCATTATGAAGTACTGAGATGAAGGAAACTTCACCCAGCTATGATGTTTTGAGGAGGGGTCTTGGGAAGGTAATTAGTTATGGTCACAGGGTAGAATCCCCATGATTAAATACTGGTGACTTTATAAAAAGAAAGGGAACAGAAGAGATTACACACATGCTCCCTCTCCCTGGCCTTGTGATGCTCAGTACCACCTTGGGACTCTGCCAGCCAGAAGGTCATCACTAGATACAACTTTTCAACCTGGCACCAGAACTAAAAGAAACCTCTGTTCTTTAAAGTTACCCAGTCCTGGGTATTTCATACAATTAATGCAGAACAGATTGATGCAGCATCTCTCCCATGAACCTCAGAACAGGAAAAAATATGCCCTGTCCAGATCAAGACACTGGATCCGAGTTCACCTGCGCTGTGCTTGGACCACAGAGGAAGCTAAATCCTCCAGAGGACATCACCAGACTCAGAAAGCTCACTGCTGAGATACCAGCCCATCCAGGGTTAGTCCAAGCATCCTTTAATTAACTATGTGGAAATACCACAAACTGACAGAGCTATGTTAGAAAAAGCTTTTCTTCTGCTATCACCACATTTGATTCCATTTGTCCTCAGATTTAAATCCCCTCCGTGGGCTTTGCTCCAAAGTGTGAACTGCCTGGGCTAGCCCACAGCTTCCTTCACACTGGATCCCACCTAAGGAAGACTACTGTTGAATGGAAATAGGTCTAGAAGGTAGGGCAAGTTAGTGCAGAGGGCTTAAACTATATGGAAAAATGATCCCTACCTTTCAATGACATCTTCTCCCCACTAAAATAAGAGTGACACAACATTTGACATTCAATTTTCAGCCAGGAATGGACCCATAATGCAGAGAGTACCTATTGGACATTTTACATAACTATCACATGGAGAACTACTGCATTGGTAATTGTGAAGTTTAATTATCAACCCCAGTGAAGCACAAAGAACTTGAGTAACTTGCCTAAAGAGAGTCAGTGAAGTCAAGGAACAAAGTCAGGGTTCTCTACATCTCAAGTTGAATTTTCTGAACCAGAGAACCTTCTGTTTTTCACACTCTGGTGATTTTTATTTGTCTTTGAAACATAAATTGGAGTTGCTGGCCGTGTCTCTACAATGATCCACTGGCTCTTCAGAAATCTGTTCACTGTTAGTCCTTTCAAGACAACTAACAGAAGGTCTGTGCAATCAGTTGCTAAATGGTTGGGGGAAATGACGAATGAGAGTATCTTCTCACAGGCGCTGGCTGGCTTGATTTAAAGACCCTTGCATGGCCCTCAATGTGCATTGAAACCAAGATCCCAAGGAGGACATGGAAGCTCTCAGGTGGACAAGACAAAGCCAAATCCACTTTAAAGTACTGAACAGCTGATCAAAGGCAGAGACTTCCACAACAAAGGCCTGGCCACCTCTGAGACAGCCACAGGGAATGGTCCTTTTGCCCAGCATTTTCCCCAGCTGGTTTGCAAGACTTTAATAATGATGTTGGAAATAACCACTTCTGCATACACGTATTCCCTCTGTGCAGCTTCCTGATAAGGAACTTTCAGTCTTTTGGAATAGATCTTCTCTCAGCTTAGAGGTGGGTCATCATTCAGGGAGGTCAGGAGGGGGTAGATACAGGTTTGCATGGACTGGGGGACAGATAAGTGGGCTGGGAGGACCCTGAGGACTGGGAAGGCTGGGGAGGGCTTGCTACTACTGGGAGAAGCAGCAGCAAGATACAATCCAGGGGAGAGCCCCGAGGGAACAATCTGGAAGACTGTGCTCCCAGTTTGGCTTCTAGTAGAAACTGAAAGTATTAAATGTCCTGGTAGGATCAGACCCTGCTTAGGGCTCTCCAGGGTTTTCCAGAACAGTTAAATGAAATCAAATTCCAGCTTCTTGCCAGAGCCAGCATCACTAACAACCAGGCCTGTCAATCCTACCACCCTGCGCCCTCTGCTCTCCCTGTTCTTCAAATACCCTAAAGACCTGCTCCCTTACTTCCTGGAAGTCTACTCCCATGGCCTTTGTATGTCTGGCTTCTTTAAGCTCTTGGGCTTTAGACCAGATGGACCCTCCTCCTTGAAGGCCACTCCCTGCAACACAACCCAGAAGTCTCTTCTCTCCCCCAAAGTAATTACTCCAGGGCAAACTCTCCTCTTTGTGTATTTCATAACAGTCATTACAACGTGGTATCACCTTGGCATTGATTTATTCACCTGTTTATTATCTGTACTTGTCTGCTATGGAAAAAATAAATGTTTTTTTTTTAGTCTGGCTCCTACTCATCTCTGCATATTAAATGACAGGTAATAATAATAATAGCAATACTTAAAAAATGTTTTTTATGAGCTGAATACTGCTTACAGTCCCTTACATGTATTGATTCACTTATTCCTTTGGGGCAAAAGTCATTCTCATCCTCACCACCTTACAGATAGAAAACTGAGGTGCAGAGAGGTTAAGTAACTTGCCCAGGGTCACACAGCTAGAAGACTAAAAGTGGAAACAACAAGCTGTTTCCAGAGTGCAAACTCTGAGCTGCTCTTCTCCCCTGCTTTTGCTTGTTGAAGAGAGGACAGGAGACTTCTTGGAAGAAGACACAGAGGGAGGCTTTGGGGTCTCATTCACATCAGCCTGCTTGTTTCCAGGTCCTGCTACATACTCATGCCTCCCTCCTTTCACTGTTCTGAGGATTCCTTGAGCCAGAGGACAAGAAAAAGACTCAGTGAGACAAGATGGTGTGTCAGGGAGGGAGGAAGGGGCTGCTCCGTGTGGTCCTGAGAGGCTGAGCTGGGTCTTGCTTATCTCTGAGACCCCCTGAGCCCGGCACACAGGAGACCTTGGGGGGGAGCAGGGGAGGAAAGTTTCCTCTCCAAGAAGGGCCAGAGAGCTCTCCCAGCAGAGAGAACAGCCCATGTGAATGTTTGGGCTCAGGAGGGGGACAGGTAGGACACAGGCAGGGAAAGCTGTGTGGCTCCTATGGGGGAGAGAGGAACAGAGCAAGGAAGGTCAGCTGTGGCCAGGGCCACCCAGAAGAGTTCAGCATGCCCAGCACAGAAGTTCAGGCCCTTTCCTGCTTCTTCTTTTTTTTTTTTTTGGTGGGGGGGAGGAGTATGGAGGGTATTGGAGATTGAACTCAGAGGCACTCAACCACTTAACCATATTTTGTATTTTATATTTCGTATTTTATTTAGAGACAGGGTCTCACTGAGTTGTTAGTGCCTCGTCATTGCCGAGGCTGGCTTTGAGCTCACAATCCTCCTGTCTCAGCCTCCTGAGCCGCTAGACTGCTTCTTCTTATTCTTATTGTTTGGAGGTGTAATTCACTCACACCAACTCGAGGTTCACAGTTGATGTGTTTTGACAATCGTACCCGCCCACTTAACCACTCACAATCATGATCATCAACATGGCTATCACCCCACAAAGTTTCCTCATCACTAAAGACTTCTGACCAACAAAGTATCCCCATCAGGCTGGTGTTTCTGAGAGGCGATTCTGCAGATGGTGTGCACAGCAGCTGGGTGAAGAGGGAGGGGCGTTGAGAGCGCCAGTCGTCTCTTTGTGCTTCATGGGGCAAGATGGAGGCATCAAGAGTCAATCACTTTAAACTACTCCCTGGAACACTGACGCCTCACAGACTTTGTCAAAATGCCAAAAGAAAAGAGAGCATAACAGCAGTGGGTTAAGCATAGTGTTTTTCGTGAAAGCGAGAGATTGCTGCCCGATCAATAAAGCCGCAGCGATCCATAGTCATCACGAGGAGTGATGATGGCCATTTCAGCTGGTCTGTGTGTTTTACGACTGAAGGCACAGCCTCCAAGATCCATTCCAACCAAACACTCTGAGAAAATTAGCTGCCAACTTGATACACGACCCAAACCAGCAAACCAGGCGGGTGGAAAGCAGAGACACCAACTGCAGTAGGAGTCACTGCGGCAGCAGAAGGGCAGCCAGGACCCTTCCTCCAAACACCAAAAACAGAACCAGCATGGGATCCGGCCACACCACTCCTCCGTATGTGGGCAAAGGAACTAAAGGCAGAGATACTCACGTGCCCATGTTCCTCACAGCACGATTCACAACAGACAAGGTATGGAAACAGCCCAGGTGTCCTTCGATGGGTGGATGTATAAAGAAAACATGGTGTTTAGCTGGGCATGGTGGTGCATGCCTACAATCCCAGTAACTTTGGAGGCTAAGGTAGGATTGCAAGTTTGAGGTCAGCCTCAGCAATTTAGTGAGACCTTAAGCAATTTAGCAAGACTCTGTCTCAGAATAAAGAATAAAAAGAACTGGAGATGTTGTTCAGTGGTTAAGGACCCCAGAGTTCAATGCCTTGTACCAAAATTAAATTAAATTAAATACACACACACACACAGTGTATATACCCAGTGGTGGAGTATTATTCAGCCATAAAGAAGAATGAAATCATGTCATTTGCAAAAATATATGGAACTGGAAAGAATTACATTAAGGGAAGTGTCAAATTTCCCCACATAATCATTGCTACTGCATTAATGTATATTCATGAGTATTCTGTACATCCTAACTTTGCACCAAAGACAGTTTGGTAATAAATGATTTTTTATATAATACCAGCACAATTTTTTTAAAAAAAAAAAGTTTCACATAATGAGCACACTCCATTCTTTTGCAAAATTCTTGGCATTAAATCTGCAATAATTATGTGGTGAAATACAGTAAGCCAGGCTTTGACAAATATGTGGAATCTAGAAAGGAAAATTTTTTAAAAGAAAACATGACAACACTTCAGTAGAAGGGAAAAAGGGGGACTATTAGAGACGAAGAAAATCGTGGTGAGGGAGAGAGTGAGGGAGGTAATATGGTGGGTAGAATCTAGAATCTAGTCACTTACCCAAGATCACACAGCAGAGCTATGATTCTGACCCCAGCAAGCCAGCTCCAGGGAGCCCGTGATTGCCTGGCTTTCCCACACTCAGTTAAGAACACAGGTTTCAGAGCCGAACTGAGATCCACAGTCTGGTTCCTCCCCTAACCCGCTGTGTGACTGGAACTTACCCTCCCTGTGCCACAGTGTTCTCATGTGCAAAATGAGCAGAGATGGTGTGGCTATGTTATTGTGTAAAAGCATCTGATTCAGGGAAACCTACAATGAAGAACGGATGTGACAGCATTTATCTGGGAGATCCCAGGTCCTGCTCATTCCAAGATGCAGATTATTCAGACGCCACTGTCAGTCAAATAGCCATCTTTAAAATAAATAAATAAATAAAAACCTGAATACTAATCAACTTGGGTTGGTTTTATTTAAATCTGTTATTCCATAAGATTGGGGATGGGTGGAAGTTCCCCAGAAATATTTATTTATATGGCAAATATTAAGTGTTTTTTTGGTGCCAAGCACTATCCTGGTTTCAGAAAATATAATAGTGAACCCAAGAGGAAAATCCCCATCCTCAGACAAAGAACAGTTAGATTTTTTAATGTATTTTTAATCAACTTTACATGAGGTTAATTTTACTTTAAAAGGAAACATTCTAACAAATCAGTATGTTAACCTCTAATATAGATGTATAAAAAAAAAACTTTAAAAAATCAAATGCCTTTATCTTCTGACCGACTTATATGAACCCCACACACTGACACTAAAATCTCATGAGAAATCTACCTGAGTTTTTTTGGTGGTCAATCACTTGGAAAATATGGATCTAGGAAGACAAATTAAATAACAAACTTAACTTTCATGATTAAAAAAAAAATCTTCTATTTCTCCATATTTAACACTTATCACCACTTGAAATTATTTCATCCATGTGTCCATTACTGATTCCTCATCTGTCTCTCACATGTTACAAGGAAGTTCAGTGGGTCTGGTCTCATCTGCCTCCCTACAGTACCCTCTGACACCAGAAAGCTGCCTATGTCTGTGAGGAAGGAAGCTCCTGTGACAGGGTCTCTCCCTGCAGCTACAGTTAGGAAAGAGGGGCAGGTACATGTTACTAAGTGTTCCCTAACTAGCCTGTTAAAGTAGGGTGGGGGCAATCTTCAGTCACTGAACAAAAAATTTTTTAACTTATTTTCACTAATTTATTTATTTTTGATTGGTGCTTTGTACATATACATAAAGGTGGAATTCTCTGTGGGACACCTATATGTGCACACAGCATGATTTTGTTAAATTCATAACACATTTCCTCCCCCTTTGCCATCCCTCCTCCCTCCCTCTCCATCTTCCCTGTCTTTATTTACTGAGCATCCATTCGGGACAAGGTACTGGTACATGCAGGAGAATGAAGTAGACTTAGTAGTGCAGGTTCCTAAGCAAGAGAGTATTGGGCTGAGGACACAACTCAGTGGTGTCCTTGCTAGCCTTGTCAGTGCAAGGTCATGGGTTTGATTGCCAGCATGAAGAAGGAGAACAAGAAGAAATCATTGCACAAGCCCAAGCCTGGGACATCTGCAAAGAGAACACTGATGAGGCTACTTCAGAGATGTATAATGTATGACAAGCTCTTGGCACCCTTCCTGGAATATAGGAAGTACCAGGTAACTGATAGGGAGGAGGAGGAGGAAGAGGAAGACAAAATAGAGGAGGAGAAATACCTTGCAGAGGAGGAAGACGACTACTTCATATGCAGAAAAATTAAGGAATCTTCTACAGACATCAAAGGAGTAATTAATACTGACTTTTAGAAAGTACCCATAATCTGCCCCTGGGCTAAGGAAATTCCATATGGGTTTTCTCTGCAGATAAAAAAAGAATCACCATGTTTAATACTGATGGTATCTTTTAGTTTAATATTTAAAGCTATAAGCCGGCTGTCATTTATACCATTAAGAAGCTACCTGGAGCTTCTGGCTCTAGGGAATATGGGATAAGAAGAGTTCTCTGTGTCTTCCACCGATTACAACTAAACCTGCACAAACTAGATAGAGCAACTATATGAGAATTCTAAAAAGTAAATAATAGAAGGCATGCTGGGAGAAAAATCAAAACAGAAAGAACAACCCACTCTGCAGCGAGTTTTCTGATTTAATGTTTTTAAAATCTCAGTTCTGGCTGAGACTCCAGGGTGGCCCAAATCCCAGAACTGCACAGCAGACACTGATGGAAAAATCTCCAGGAGAAACTCTTTTTCTGTCCAGAAGACTGAAAAGCAGGATCCCTGTGAGACAGAGAAGATGGACAGTATTCCCATTCTCCTTCCTTCTCTCTGCTGGCTGCATCCTAGGGGATCCCCTGTCATGAGCCTGCAGATCCATAGCAGCTGCAGAAGTGCCGGCCACACACGCATCAAAACCCCAGGACCAGACCAATGGGCCTCTATGGTCTGAAGAGTGTGGGAGGAATCCCTTTATTTTTCTTTCTCTTTTAATCTCACCGTTTTGCCCCAGGCAAACCTATTCGTGTAAATGTGAAACTGTGCAGAATGGTTGAACCTCAAATTTCTAGCCAAGGGACCAAGAAAAGAGGACCCTGGAAGTTAGAAGGGGTGGGAGCAATTATGACTTGAGAGGGGCTGGCAAAAGGTATTCTCTACATATGAAATCCTAGCCTCAGTCCCAGGCTGTGCATGGGTAGAGGTGACCCACAGCAGCATAGCAAGACCTCCAGGAGCCAAGCTGCAGGAGAAACCGTCTCCAAACCTTGCACTGACCCCAGTGGCACACCCAGGGAGGAGACCCCAATGGTATGACAAAGGCTTTGAAAACTAAACTACCATTAGAACTGGAGCGCACAGAGTGAAGGTCTGGACTTGGGCTCAAAACCCCAATGAGTCAATTTCCTGCTTAAAATCAAATCAACTTTCTCCAGAGGATTTTAACAGAATTTAGAGTCTTAATATTCAAAATGTACAGGATGCAATCTATGGTAGGATAAAGAATGATGTCCACTTCCTAATCCCCAGAACCTATGCCTATGTTACCCACTTTGCAAATGTGAAGTTAAGGATCTGGAGGTGAGAGATTGTGCTGACCATCCAGGGGGGCCCAGGGCATCAGAAGGGTCCTCATAAAGAGGAGCAGGAGGATGCAACCAGACAAAGGGCTTGTGATGATGTGACCAGTAGGTGATGTGTTTGAAGATGGAGAAAGGAGCCATGAATAAAAGAGTACAGACCTAAAATGCAAGAAATGAACTCTCCCGTGGAGTCCCCAAGAGGAAGGAAGCCCTGACAGCACCTTAATTCTAGACATGTGACCACCAGGACTATGAGCAAATAAGCTTGTCTTAGACCACTAATTTGTGGTCATTTGTCACATGAGTAAAGGAAAATTAATACACAACTCAAAGTAACTCTTAAAAAAAAGTTGGGGAAATCTTATTAACTCTCAAGGGAAAAGACAACCTGAAGAGGACCCGTGGTGGTCCAGATGTGGTTCATGTGTCAGAAGCTTAGTCCCCAGTGTGGTGATGCTGGGAGATGGTGAGACCTTTAAGAGGTGAGGCCTATTAGAAAATCTAAAGACTGGCCCCTTCTCACTGGCTGCCTGCTTTGTTAAGTAAACACTCTCATATGTGCTCCCACCATCATGTTCCACCATTAAGTCCTCAGCAGAGCTGAGCCAATGCCAGTGCCATACCCTTGAACCTCCAGAACTGTGAGCTAAATAGACCTCTTTTTTATTATAAAGTACCAACCTCAAGAATTTCATTATAGTAAAAGAAAACAGACTACTACAACTCAGATATTGGAATTATTAGATGAAGACTTAAAAAAAAAAAAACAGTGACCCTAACTATATTCCATGACATAAAGGGTAAACACTTTTTAAATGAATGAAAAGAGAATTTCTCAGTACAGAAATACAAACAACAAAAGAGAACCAAATAAAAATTTTAGATCTGAAAACTTCAGTAGCTGAAATTTATAACTACCTGCATGAATTCAACAGCATGATCCTTATATAAATATATAATCATGACATAAAGTCACTATTCTGGCCTAAGGATGGAGGAGTACACAGGACTAGAAATGCAGGCAGCCTCTAGAAATTGAGAGCAATCTCCTATGACAACCCCAAAGAAATAGGGGGTCTCATCTTATAACCAAAAAGGGCTTAGTTTTGCTGATCTTCTCCCAGGACTACCAGAAGAGAACAAAGTGCAGCTGATAATCTGTGATACTCTGAGCAGAGAACCCAACCATGCCATGCCAAACTCTGAGGTAAAGAAACATTTTGCTAATGATCAGATATTATTTTTTAAGTTTCTAAATTTGTGACAATTTTTTTACACAGGAATAGAAAACTAGTATGATAATACACAACTTCCCAAGTCATTGAAGACAAATGTTTCCACTTCTTTTCAAGGCTGCCTAATTTTATATTACTTTGTTTTTGTTTTGATGCAACAAAATATATTCAAACACACCCCATTTATATAAAACCACCTGGCTCTTATTCTTGCTATTTTAAAATAACCCAGCAAACATTCAACATGCATTTGCCTTGACATATCTGTGAATTTTTTTCTGGAAGACAGATTATTATTATTATTATTTTACTACAGGCACACACATTTTAAATTTTAATTGCAATTTTCCAATTAATGTCCAAAAATATTGAATTGATTCACACTCTCCAAAACAGACTACCATTTCCTCACACCTTTTACAATGTACTATCAAAGGTTAGCAATTTTGCCCAAATAAAGTAAATCCATTGTTTAAGTTTCCACTTCCATGATTACATAGCAAATTTTCTCATCTTGTTGTCCATTAATATTGTCATATACGAATAGCTTGGCTAATCTGAGTTAAGAGTGTTTGCCTCTTTGATTTTTATAAGGTTTCTGCATAATAGAAAAATTCTCTTTATCTTTTATAAATTATTCAAATACCTCTCCAACTCTGTTATTTGCATTTTTACATTTCAAATGTCAGTTATGAATTTTTTAATTTTTTTATGTTGTCAAATAAATATTTTTCTTAATGATTTGTTTTTCATGACACGTATTTAAAAAAAATCTTTAAATGTGTACTCCACTATTCCAATATTATATTTGACATTTTAAATGATTTCTGTTTTTCATGATGTTTAAATATGCTATGCCAAAATTATATTTTATAAGTTTTCTTTTTTACTCTAATATTTTCAAGAGTTTTATTAAATATAACTTACATTTTAAAGAATTCATCCATTTCAATATTTTAGTTTGGTAAGTTGTAGTAAATTTATATCATCCCCCAAATTTTCATCATGCTAGTTGGCAGGTAAGTCCTAATCACAGCCCAGACTCCAAGAAATCACCTATCTCTGTGGGTCTAGACTCTTCTAGAAATTTCTTATAAATGGCTTCATACAATGTGTGGTGGTTTTACATTCGGATTGTTTCATTTAGCATATGATCTTGAAGTGCATGTATGTTGTCGTCTGCATCAGTGATTCTGTCCTTCTGTTGATGAGTCATACAGTTGCCCTCCAGATTGTGCATCAACCAACCATGGATTGAAAATACTTGGAAAAAAAATTGGGACTGTACTGAACACGCACAGACTTTTTTTTTGTGTGTGTGTGTGTGTGTGTGTCAATATTCCCTAAACTATACAGTATAGCAATTATTTACATAGTGTTTACATGGTATTAGCCATTATAAGTAATTCAGAGATGATTTAAAGTTTACAAAAGGATGTGTGTAGGGTATTTGTAAATATTACACCATTTATACAAGGCACTTGAGCATCTGCAGATGTGTGTATCCACGGGCTGACTGCATGACATTATAGAGATAAGCAACAATTAGTTTATGCACTCACAACTTGACACCCATTTAGACTGCTTCCAGTTTGGGCTATTCTTAGATGATAATCCATCTGAAATTTATTTTGGTTATAAGGTTTAAGGTAGGGATCTATTTTTTTCTAAATAGGTAAGAAGCCTTCTTCCGCTAATATTGTAACCCTAGTGATTTGAATTGCAACATTGTCACACACTAACTTCCCATTAATCCTTGGATTTCTAGACTCCTTCTTCTAGTGCACTCAATGTCCATTTTGATCATTGAAGCTTTATATTATATTTTCAAAGAAGGTAGGGAAAATACCCTTTGATATTTTGTTCTTGAAATCTCAGCCATTTGCACACATTTATTATGTGATATAAAATTTAGATTAAACTTTCAAAAAAAGGATAACATGAAGGCTAGGGCTGGGCTCAGGGGTAGAGTGCCTGCCTAGTATGAAGGACTCCCTGGGTTCCAGTCCTGGTACCTCAAAAAAATTATTATTATTATTATTATTATTACAAGAATTGTACTAAATATGTTGGTTTGGGAAGGATTTTTATCTTTGCGATGTTAATCTTATATCAAAGAACATGGTGGGGCTGAGGCTGGGGCTCAGAGGTGGAACCCTTGCCTAGCATGCATGGGGCACTGAGTTCGATCCTTAGCACCACATAAGAATAAATAAAGCTATTGTGTGCACATACAACTAAAAAATAAATGTTAAAAAAAAAATTTAAAAAGAACATGGTGTGTCCCTTCACATGTTCCTTTGATAAAATGTATATTCTTTCTATAGCCATTTAGAGTTTCCTTCATGTAGACATTATATTTCCTATTTAATTTATCCTTTGGTAAATTAAAGGATTGTAGTTTTATCAAATTTTTATTTCATTTTATTTCTAAAATAATTTTTCATAGTAGAAAAAGGAAATCTGCCATGAAGGTAGAGTCCAAGCTCTACCTTTTACTCATGAAGAAACCAAGGGCCACAGAGGGAGGGCGACTCACCGTGGGCACATCAAGGCCTCTGAATCCGAGCCCAGTGCTCCCCACCTGCACCCCCCAGAATGGGACAGATGTGGAGATCAGGTGCAGTTAAGAAAGCACCTGATCCTAAGGCACACAGCATGCTCTGGACAAGGCAGGTGGGGCCCGGGCGGTGCGAGATGCTGAATGCCAGACAGAACTTGCTCTTCATCCCACAGACAAAACAAGGTCCTGATCTAGGTCCTAGTTCAAATCCTGGTCTGCCACTGTGCTCCATGACCTGGTGCAAGTTAATTAACTAACTTCTCCTATCTTGGTTTCCCCCTCTAAGATGGGAATGATAACAGCACCTAAGCCACAATGCTGTTACGAGGAATAAGTGAATGATGCAAAGTGTTAGAGCTGTCTCTGGCACACTGTAAGCATCAAAAAAGTGTTTTGTTATTTTTGATTGAGACAGAGTCACAAAGAAAGCTATGCTTCAAGATTGTTACTCTGGCCAAAACCATCCTGAATCCAGGGAAAAATGAGGGGCATGTTAACATTGCTTCTTATTTGAGATGGTCATAAAGAAAGGGAAAAGAAAAAGAGGTGTAGAGTGGGCCCCTGTTGTGGTTTAGATAATAGTTCCCCTAAAAGCTCACATGTAAGACAATTTAATAAAGTCCAGAGGTAAAATGATTGGGTTATAAGAGCCTAAACCTAATCAGTGCATTATTCTACTGATGGGGATTAACTGGGTGGGAGCTGTAGTCAGGTAGGGTGTGACTGGAAGAAGTAGGTCACTGGGGGCGTGTCTTTGTGATATATCCTTTATTCCTGGTGAGCAGCGCTTTCTCTCTCTGCTCCCACGGTGTCATGTCCTGAGTTGCTTTCCTCCACCACACCCACTTGCCATGATGTTCTGCTTCACCATGAAGTTGGCCACCTATAGACTTTGACCTCTGAAACCATGAGCCCCAAATAAACTCTTCTTCTTCTAAAATTCTAAAAGTCTTTTGGTCACAGCAGGAAAAAAAAATAGTTGACAGAAACAGAACCCCATGGGGTTCTAAACCCATCCCTCTATGATCTAGAACATCTCTCTTGATTTCACGTTTTTATCTTGGAGCCTCACAGAGATATACTAACATAGATGAAAATGAGGTAAAGGAAAAAAAAATCCTCTCTGGATCCTACTCTGCATTTCCAAGATCAGCTTCCCTCTCCCCACCTGCTTTCAGGACTTGTGTTTAATGTACCAGGCCCTTACCATCTCCTGACCTAATAAACCAGCAGCTGGGGTAGGATACAGTCATAGAGAGCCCTGGGCAGCAAGCAATGGTCTTGTGCCTACACATGTTTATCTGTGGCTTTAGTTTCCAAATAAAGCATCTGTCCAATGCTTTATGCAAACACAAAGTTGAAATGATCATCCCACATAAAGTAAGTAAAGAGCTCTTCATGTGGCGTACAAACCAGGGAAGTTTATGCTTGAGAGCAAAGGATTACACCCTGGAGGATTTCCAGATAGTGTTAGAAGCAAGCAATATTGAGCTCCTCTGGGGATTTTGATTTTCACTCTGAATTGATCATGAATCACCGTTTATCTGACTTTGCCTTCAACTAGAGATTTCCAGGAAGGGATGAGTTCTTGACCTTGTATGTTTAAGCCAGGCCAATATCCATGAAGGTGGATAGCCCAGAGCCACCAGTGCAGTCTCTCCTGTACCTCTTCCCATCATTAACCTGCGCCCATTCTGATGAAGCTTCCTTACATCCTTGGCTTTGGTTCATGATTCCTAATGTGCCATTTTGTTAAAGGTTCCAGCTTGATTTTTCTGAGCTTTAACTCATCTGATGCTTAAAATGTTCTGCCCCCACCTTCAGCTTCAGAGCTCATTTAACTTCTGGCATCTTGGGCAGTATCCTCTACTACAGATGCAATTCTTAGGAGCCGGCAGCTGCCGGATGATGCTTAGGGACTAAAACCCCCACAGGCCCTGCACTATCCCCTAGGAAGAGCATTAGGAAAAAGAAGAGGTGGGGCCTTTAACCTGTGGCCTTGTGGCCAACTGAGTCACATCCCTATGACACTGGAGGTCCCCAAGTCTCCCATCAGCCTTTTCCAGGTGCATACATTTACTACTCAACACCACACTAGAGAATCTCTCTCCAAGAAGTCCCTAGTGGTCATGCTGGACCTCTCATTCCACTCTAGAGAAAGAAGCACTCCACCCTTTTATTACAATGCAACAGAGAAAATGTGCCCACTGGCCTCTCTTGAGTGTTCACTCTCAGGGTCCATAGGCCCTGCAACGGAGTCCCTCCAAACCGAACCCCTGCAAGACATGTCTCCTGTGTCCCAGCCTGGAGCGGTGTGGAGTTCCCTATGACACGGACAGAAAACATTTCTCTATTCCTCATTTTTTTTTCTTCTAAACTTCTTGCTTCTTTCCAACCAAACTCATGTTTGAACTTGACTTTTGTTTTGACTCATCAGAATGTCAGTATCTGGACCCATCACTTCTTGGGAAACAAGAAAATAGCCCTGGGAGTTAAGATGAACAGGAGTCTCTAGAGAGGCCACAAGCATTCAAAGGACTTCTTAACATGCATGAGAGTCCTCTGAGTCAAAGCCATGATCCTAATCATCTGGGACAATGACCATCGCACCATATCAAAAAAAAAAAAAAAAAAACAAGATCTGTAATTCCAGTTTAGACGGGTAGTTCAGATTATTTAAAGCTTACACTTTGGATAAAAAAAAAAAAATGTAATTCAGCTGAAGAGGTTCTTTTTTCTTTTCCTTTTCATGAGGCAGAAGAGCTCCATTCTATAGCAGGCAGTGGGGTGGGGAGATTAGTCCCCAGACCAAACCCTCAGGTATTAAGTAAATCACTCAGTCATAAGACCTCAGGCCACATAACTCTGAGCTAAGGATCAAGACTCAAAGCCCTCTTATATCCAGGGGTCCAGAGGAAGCCAGGAAGCAGGAAAAAAATGATATTTGTATATAAAATTATGAATACATATGGTATATATAATCTAGATCTGGGAGTGTGGCAGCTTTCTCTCTCTCTCTCTCTCTCTCTCTCTATATATATATATATATATATATATATATATGAACACACATGTATATATATGTACACAAACACATATGTATATGGAATACATCTTTATTACATTTGTAAAGAGCTTACATTTAAATAAAGTCCCATTCATAGGTAAAGATATACAACATGAAGATATGGGACAGATGCTGATCTTGCACAGCCAAGTGGGGTCTAGATCTAGCTGTTCTGAGCTCCTGCCTGCTCCTCCAAATATGTGTGTGTGTGTGTGTGTGTGTGTGTGTATAAAATGCTGCCACACTCCCAGATCTACATGAACAATGACTACAGTTCATTTAGTCTGCACTTTAAGCAATAAACCTTTCTAAAGCCACATGCTGGTGACCAGTAAAAGAAGATGGTTAGGCAGGGACAGAACTGGTAAGTCAGTACCATGGCCGCCTGAACCCAGTGCTCACTGGAGTTGGATCCTGGGAACCCAGCTGCCTGCTTTGGACCCTGCAGGAACAGATGGTCTTTTAGATCTCCTCCTCCTCTTCGTGTGATGCCTCTGAGCTCAACCCTGCCATGCCCCTCCCTGTTTCCTTCCAGGGCCCATGCCTCTTTCTCTCCATGGCTTCTCTGGGGTGATGAAAGGTGGGAACTGTGGGGAGGGTGACAGGGAGATGGGAAGAATCCAAGTCCAAAGAATGAGGCAAGAAGGGGTTCCTTAGGCTATTTGAGCACATTGAGGACTCATCAGTAACACACAGGTGACTCATCAATGACAAATGACTGGCAATAGGCAAGAAGGTTCAAGACAGCACTTCATTTGTTTACCTGCATCATGCTATGCTGGGGCTGCCCAAGGACCTCTGCTTTGAATCTGAGGTCTGTTTCTTAGAGCCACCATGACAACTGACTAAATCACCATGCACTGGATAGCTCAAAACAACAGAAATTTATTTCCCATAACTCTGGAGGCAAGAAGTCAAAATTGAAGGCTCCGCAGGGTCACTTTCCTCTGCAGGCCCTAAGAAAGGATCCTTCCTTACCTCTTCCAGCTCTGGTCACCTGCATTCCTCAGCTTGCACCTGCTGTCATCACACATGTGACCTTCTTCCCTCTGCATAATCTCTATATTCACATTCCCCTTTTCTTTTTATTTTTTCCACAACAGACATGCTTTAATTTGTATCTTTGTTCATTTATTTTTATTTTTTTAATTATTTATTTATTCTAATTTGTTATATATGACAGCAGAATGCAATTCAATTCATATTACACATATGGAGCACAATTTTTCAAGTCTCTGGTTGTACACAAAGTAGATTCACACCATTCGTGTCTTCATACATGTACTTAGGGTAATGATGTCCATCTCATTCCACCGTATTTCCTACCCCCATTCCCCCGTATTTCCTACCCCCATTCCCCCTTCCTTCCCCTCCCTCCCCTTTGTCCTATCAAAATTCCTCCATTCCTCCCATGCTCCCAACCCCCATCCCCATTATGAGTCAGCATCCTCATATAAGAGAAAACATTTGGCTTTTGGTTTTGGGGGGATTGACTTACTTCACTTAGCATTATATTCTCCAACTCCATTCATTTACCTGCAAATACCATAATTTTGTTCTCTTTTAATGCTAAGTAATATTCCATTGTGTATATATACCACAATTTCCCTATCCATTCACCTACTGAATGACATCTGGGTTGGGTCCACAATTTAGCTAGTGTGAATTGTGCTGCTATAACCATTGATGTGGCTGCATCCCTGTAGTATGCTATCTATAAGTCCTTTGGGTATAAACCAAGGAGTGGTATAGCTGGGTCAAATGGTGTTTCCATTCCAAGTTTTCCAAGGAATCTCCATACTGCTTTCCAGATTGGCTGCACCAATTTGCAGTCCCAACAGCTCCTCAAAGAAATAGAAAAAGCAATCACAAAACTCATCTGGAAAAATAAGAGACCCAGAATGGCCAAAGCAAAACTTAGCAAGAAGAGTGAAGCAAGTGGCATCCTATTCCAGACTTTATATTACTACAGAACAATAGTAACAAAAACAGCATGGCATTGGCACCAAAATAGACCTGTAGATCAATGGTACAGAATAGAGAACACAGAGACAAACCCACATAATTACAGTTATCTGATATTAGACAAAGGTGTCAAAAACATATATTGGAGAAAAGACAGCCTCTTCAACATTCGGAGCTGGGAAAACTGGAAATCCATATGCAACAAAATGAAATTAAACTTCTGTCTCTCATCATGCACAAATCTCAACTCAAAGTGGATTGAGAACCTAGGAATTAAACCAGAGACCCTGCACCTAATAGAAGAAAAAGTAGGCCCAAATCTCCATCATGTTGGATTAGGCCCCAACTTCCTTAATAAGACCCTTATAGCGCAAGAATTAAAACCAATAATCAATAAATGGGTAGGATTTAAACTAAAAAGCTTCTTCTTAGCAAAAGAAACAATCACATCAGATAGACGCACATCAGATAGAGCATTGATCTCCTCTTCTTATAAGGACACCAGTCTCTGAATTTGGCCTGTCCTGATCTAGTATGACCTCACTTTTATTTTTTTTTTAAGTTGTCAATGGACTTTCATTTTATTTATTTATTTATATGTGATGCTAAGGATCGAACCCTGTGCCTCACACATGCCAGGCAAGTGCTCTGCCACTGAACTACAGCCCCAGTTCCTCACCTCATCTTTATTACATCTGCGAAGAGCTTACATAATAATATGACGTAAGGTCACATTCATAGGTGAGTATGTACACCATGAAGATATGGGACAGATGATGAGATCAATAAGGTGATAATCCTGCGTGGCCAAGTGGGGTCTAAGTCTGTCTGTTCTGTGCCTCTGCCTGTTCCTCTAAGTACAGCCAAATTCTGTCACCTCATTTCAGTATCTCCCGAGCCTTCCCAGCTAACCATGTTTCCATACTACCACACCCAGAGCCTAGAGGGCATGCAAAAGATGATGAATGCAGGAGACCCAGCTGATCTTACTCAAGAGACAAGACAAGTAGCCCTAAAAATAACTTTCCAACCCTTAATCAGGATGGAAAAGCCTTGAAAACACACCTCAACACTGCCTGCCTACATTGGGAAAGGGATCTCTTTCTTGCTTCTTAGAAGATGTTCTGTTATCGCCCCCAACCCTGCCAGGGGTTCTTGTCAATTTCATTCTGACCTTTGTCTCCAACCCTGCTTTTATCCCCTTGGTAAAATAGGACTTGACCTCAGCGGTAGCTTCCCTTTCCCCTTCCTCAAGGAACACCCTTGAATGAGCATCTTTGGTGACCCATATCTGACCTCTAGGATCCCCGGGGCCCAGGCCATTTGGCAAGTAGACGACAAAGCGTGTCTCCGGCAACTTAGCTCACATTCATGAAAAACATTTTATATGACAGACACGCTGTTACTGGTTTTCCGTGGATTAGCTTATTAAATCCTCAAAGCAACACTGAGAGGTAACAACAATTACTATGCCCTTGTACAGATGAGGAGACTGAAAATGAATGAGGTTAAAGACCTGCCCCAGAGTCACACACTTAAAAAGGTGTGGCACCTGAGCCTGTGACTGCAGCCAGTGGTCCTGAACACAATGCCAGTTTTTCAGAGAATGGGACACATAGTCATGTGAGCACTAGAGATGATTTGGGGTGGAACACAAATATAGTCTTATTACTGAATCTTGGTGATGTGGTTTTAATATTTGTGTCCCTCCAAAATTCATTTGTTGGAATTTAAGCCCTAACATGATGATACTGAGGTGATACCTTTGGGAAATAAGGGCTCTGCCCTCATAAATGGGATTAATATCCTCATAAAGAGTCTTCAGAGAGCTGCTTAGTCCTTCCATCTTTTTCATGTGAGGGAACAGAGTTCACTATTTTTCCACCTGCGGACACAGGAAAAAGGTACCATCTTGGAGCAGAGATCCCTCACCAAACACCAAATCTGCTGACTCTGTGATCTAGGATTTTGAGCCTCCAGAACCAAGAGAAATAAATTCGTGATACTTAGTAATTACCTATTCTCAGATATTTTGCTATAGCAGCACAAATGGACTAAATCGCCTGGAATGAAACTCTTCTTTAAACTCTTGTCCATTTTTTTGTGTTACATCATAAAGTCTAAGTTTGGTACCAGCAGGATGTGATTTAACACTTTTTCTGACAGTTGCTAATACTCTCTGAACCCTATCCCATTTTTTTAAAGGCAAGGTAAGCCAATTTTGAAAGAAAGTTCATGCAACTTGACAAGCAATGGTCTAGAAAGAAAAATAATCGTGGCCATCCACTTGTTTTTCTGCGGTGACTTTGAATTTGTGCAAGTCATGTTTTCCCTTTTATGGTAGTGATTAAAGACCTCATTTTGTGATGCCTTTATTTAAATACAAGATGTGAACAAATTCCTTAAAAAATAAGTAAATAATAGTACGTTTTTCCCTATATGGAAAAATCAGGAAAGTCGAACAGGAGACTCAAAGTTGGGAACCGTGCCCTGTGTTATGCCACCTCTCAAGTCTGAGTAAGCCCAGCTGTGGTGGCAGCAAAGCTGGTGTCCCCTACCCGGCTCCCTCCAAACACCACTAATGGTTTCTGATCATTTAGAATAGCCGAAAGTTTTCACAAGTTTTAGAAAAATCTATTCACAGGTTTGGGAAAATGTGAAGAGCATTGACTCATTAACCACCACTTTCTCCTCCAAAGAGTCCCAAAGTTTAGAGAAAGTAAAAATTAGCTCAGATTCAGAAAGGAGGAAAATGTACCCTGTGATTCTCCAGGCTGAGACAACAGGTAGATAAAGCCAGCTTCAAAGCAACAGGAAGCAATATTTTTTTTTCCCAAGAACACCCTGCACTTTACAACCTTCTTTGAGTAAGTACTGCTTTCTTGCATCCTGAAAAGCCTTGATCTCTAAAATCAGAGAGTATCAGAACCTTCACTGTTGGAAATGCTACTGGTAAGAATGAAACATCTCACTCTTGCCTAGAGGATCTAAGTCACTCTGACAGCAGAGAAGCAGCCGTGAATTCCAGCCCAGGAGTAAAGCTTCAGATAGTGGGCCCTGAATCTGAAGACCACACTCACATACATTTTAACTTAGTAGTTTCCAAGGAAACAAGAACCTGGTTTCAATTGACTGTCAATTTGCAGTCCAGACCTGATATCGACCTCCTTGCACCCAGAACTACTTTGCTTTGAAGCTTTATTTTCGTTTTGATCTAAATTTTATCCTTCCCTAAAATCCTATAGTAAGTCTATCTGTCCCTGTGTGTAATGAGATGCTCCTCAGTTCCTCTGGGTGTGGTCTTCATCATGGAAATGGGCTGCCAAATCTGACTTAACTGGGCCATAGATTCGTCCTTGATGGTCTTAGGCTGACTATGCTAAAGCTGTTTATACTTAATTTTCTTTATTTCACTCTTTGGTTATTGTTTATCTAGTAAAAAAAAAAAAAAAAAACAAGCAAATAATTCAATTCCCTGAGGACAGCAGAGTAAAATTTTCCTAGTGCAGTTTAACTCTCCTTTTAGGAATCATCTCATAAATGGAATCAACTTTTCCATGCCACCATTAATGTTATGGTTCATCTCTTTTGATGGTGGTGGCTTTGTTTTGTTTCAGTTCTGTGTTTGGGCCCCAGTGGGAAAACACACAGGCTTAAACTTCCCCTGGTGTGCTTAACTGGTGTTCCATGTCAGCACAGGACAAAGTTCCATGGCCATGGTGAGATGGCATCTGTGCTCAGGGCCACGGGCTCTTGCCAAGTCATCTTGATAAGGATCATATGGAGGGAAAGAACCCCTCCCAAGCTTCATGAGTGGGCAGGGGAGTTCTTTCAGAACAGCACGTGGCTCTCCTAGGCATGGGGAGGAGAGTCTAACCCGGAGTGGAGGGGCGGGGGTGCAGGATTCAAAATTCCTTCCCCACAGAGCCATCTGTTCTCTTGTCTCTGCTTCCCTACGAGCATCTGTCTGTTCTCTGCTCACTCCAGCCCCCCATATCTAAGGCTCAGACATGATTTTGCAGCATGTTTTGTGTGATTATTTCAGCCCCTCACAGCTTTAGAACTACATTCGCACAACAGAAAAAATGACTGGATTGGTTACCCCCCAGACAAGAGTCCACCCTTGTGCAAACACAGAGAGCTGTTTCTCTGTTCATCAGGGGCAGTGGACAGGAGCAATTCCAAATAGGGAGAGAGGCATTATGCATCCATTTGTGTATTAACTGTAATAACAGAAGGATAAAAGAGAGCCAAGTTTCATTCACAACCTGTTTTTCTAACTCAGATTATTAGCAGCTCTCTGACTTATTTATACTTCAGAGGAAATATCAATTGATCAGGAGTATGGTTCAGCCCCAGCGCTGAGCTGAACTGATGGGCTCAGAATCATGACACCAGATCACCCCCACAGTGACATGAGAGAAAGAGAAAGAGGCCAGCAGGTCACAGCAGCATATTCCCCCAGCAGAAGAACAACTTTCTGCCATTGGCCTGGATGTGAGACAGTTCAAGAAGCAGACAATTCTACCCATTACTCGTTCATACTAAACATGAGAAGGTCATCTTCCTACCACTGGATGCCATGGAAAGGGCACCAATTTTATGATTAGGTGGCTCTGGATCCAATCTATGTGACTTTTCCAGATCAGTGACTTGGGAAAATCCCTCTCTGATCTTTGGTTTTCTCACTTAAAGACAATGGACAGCATCACCTTGCCCAAGGTTGAATTTGAATATGGCAATATGACTTCTCCTCCCTCTAAGCTCCAAACCACATCCCAGATGGAGTGACTAAGAGCCTGGGCTCCCAGTGACTCAGGTTGTAAAGTCAACAGTTCAATCATTTAAGTTTGCTTGTAAGAACCTCCTTCCTTCCTTGGTAGATTGTCTCCAGAGGAAATGACATGAGAACACAAGTTCTTGTCTGAGATTAAGAGATCCTGTCAGATGGTACAGATGACACCATCACAGTACAGTGCCTGTTATCTCCTCATCTTACCATTCCAGATAACCCACCAGATTTCTCAAGACTAGTACCTGCATTGCTTTGCCTGAAGGCATTCTCTGGCCAAAATGTATCTGCCAGCTCATGGGTAGGACATATGTGTCAGGGACCTAGATTCCCTAGCAGCCCTCAACCACTGACGGGTGGAAGTGGGACAACTCCCATGTGGTTTAGGCTGAGACACTCCAATCGGGTTAAGCTCCAGCTGCCCACAGTGATAACCACCTTGACAATGGCCTCCTTCATGGCCAAGATGATTGGACCATGGAGTGCCCAGATATCTGGCCAAACATTCTGAGTGTGTCCTGTGAGGGTGTTTCTGGATGAGATTAACATTTGATCAGTGGACAGAATAAAGCAGATTGCTCTTCCCACTATGGGTGAGCCCCATTCAATCCACTGACATCTTGAGTAGAACAAAAGTCTGATTAAGAAAGAATTTTCTCTAGTTAAGCACGTGGTACACACATGTAGTCCTAGCCTCTCAAAAGGCTATGGAAAAAGGGTCATTTGAGCCCAAGAGTTTGAGGCCAGCCTGGGCAGCAACACAATGTGACTCACTGCTCTACCAGGGTTTACTTCACCACCCAAACAAACCACTTTCGTCTGAATCCTTGTCTCAGAATCTGTTTCTGGAGAACCCAGACTCAGCATTCCCAGGCCTCTTCTCCCTTTCTGTCTTCCCACACTGAGGCTGGAAACCCAAAGTTTGCTTTTCCAGCTTCCTATGTAACTCAATCCTGGACAATGACACATATAAAGAAGTCTATTACAGAGCAAAGGGACTCAAAAATGCCTTTTGACTTCTTGTTAAAAGGGGTAAGTGTAAAAAGAAACTCTTGTTCTTGTACCCTTCTTCCTATCTTCGATGCTATAATGAAACCTGGAGTTTCAACACGATTTTACAATCAAGGGAAATTAGCATCCCTGAAAGTCAGGTCACATTTGCTATCCCTGATAAGACCAGTCCCAAAAACCTAATTATTTGCTCCTAGGCATTATATATAAAACGTATGAAAACAGTTAAGTCTCCCTTTCCTAATTCTGGCAAAGTGCTGAGTTTTGCCTGTTGGTGTCCAGGAAAAGCTTCTGGCCAAGCAGAAAATAAACCAGCTGAAAGTGTTTCTGGTTTATGTGTCCCAAAAGCCCAAGGCCTCTGAAAAGGGAGATTCTGGGCATGAGACACCACTCTGCAGTGTCTTAAAGAATGGGAAAGGGGGAGTCAATTCCACTTCAACTGAAAAGATTCCCCTGGGTTGGGGGAAGAAGCAGGGCTAGGAACCACTAGCATCCCTGAGAAAATTTGTATCCACCTTGTGTCTCAGGGAGCTACAGAGGACTCCCAGACAAGAGGGAATGAGCAGGAAGAGACAGATCAAATCTCAATGACAGCCTTTGTGGACTGGCAAGGCCAACACCCTGCCGGGGGACTGAGAAAGTCTAGGTGCTAAGTCCAAACTCTTTTAGGGACATATTAAGAGTTTAGGACTAAAAGTTGTCCACAACCCAGCATTAGGCATTGCACTGATGCTAACCTTACTAATCAAATAAGTCCAATTTACTTTTCATAGTTTCAAAAAAATATAAGTTCCTCCCATTGCTAGGCATTTGAGACATAAATAAGACAGATTCTCTGGTTCCAAGGAGTTTTTCCGTCTAGTAGGATAATTGCTCACAGCCAATCTGTAGGCTCATGATTGCATTACATGTCTCAGAAGCTTCCCAAATGTTGCATGAATCAATCCTGCCCCCCCCCCCAAAAAAAGGACCATCCTGTGCCCCACTTGTGGGTAAGCAAACAAAACTCAGAGAGGTTAAGTGACTAACCGAAGGTCTTAAAGTCACTGTAGTACAGTGTTCAAAGATTCAGACCCAGGTCTGACTAATGTCATTGGACAGGTTCCTTCTGCTTTGTTCACCACTCTCCAATGCCCACAAAGAGCCAAGAGGAATTCTGGGGATAACCCTTCATACTCCAGTCCCTAGTGGACTTTACCAAATAGAATTTACTCATGTCTTGCTATTCAGTGCTAGTATCAACTCAAAGTCGGTTGCTGCACCTACTAAAGCTCTAAATGACTTACATGAAAACCAGTTCCATTCATCACTCCTTAAGGGTAAACAGCAACTTCCTATATGCATACATTAATTAACTCAGTAGAAATCTGAGACAGTTAATTATATGGTTTAAAAAATGAGGAACAAGCCTAGAGGCAAAGAAGGCTCAGCTCTACAGAATAAACCAAGAAAAGTGGATCCTTGTCTGAGAGCCACCCCTCTGTTGAGAAGCAGAGGTGATCAGTATCTCAGAGCTGGCCACAGGCTCAGGAAGTCTTTCTCAGCTGTGTCCATGAAAGGCCTTTAGCCATTAGAAAAGATACGTGCATCAATTATTCAGAAGGTTTATATCAAGGAGGAAGGAAAAATCACATGTCATTTTCCTAGCATTTAATGTTTCTTCATTATTTATTACCAACATCCATCTATTTGGGGAAGAATGAGTCAATGCTTAAAAATCCATGAACAACTGAATAGCTGTAGAGATACTGAGCAGTATATTCTCCAAGGCCCAGAAAATACACATTTACCACAAAATTGTGCCTCAAGAATACCAAGCAAAGTACATTGAAGCATGCCACAGTCCCCAAACCACTTTGATCCTCTGTTTATCCCTCCATTTTTTAAAATAAATATGATATCAGCTAAGAACTTCATCTCAATCTCTCTAGTTAGTTCCCACAGATATATAAGCAGTATTATACATCTTCTTCAAAGTAAAATATGTGTGGTCTGCTAGTATCAACAACAAGCAATAGCATTTTCCATTATAAAGAGAACAGAAATAATATTTGACTAGTTACCCTTGCCCACTTGAATAGAACACTGTGCTTTAAGAGACATAAGGCTCTTCCTTAACAGAAAATAGAATTCATAGACTTTAATGGCAACCTGTTCCAGTAGTCCCCATACCTTGGCATGCATTCCAATCACCTGGTGAGCCAACCAGGTCAAACTGAGTCATCTCTAATAAGATCCAGCCATCTATATTTTTTAATATGCCTCCCCCAAGTGATTCTGATGGATAGCCCTATTTGAGAACCTCTCATTCAACATCAAATATCTACAACAACATCTCAGGCAGTTCCTACAGTCTTTGCTCAAATGCTTCCCATGAGAGTAGTTCAGTCTAGTCTACCCTTTGACAGCACCAGCTGTGAGAACATCAGCCACTGGCCCTTCCTTTACCTGTTATTAACAGGAGCCTCGTTTTGAGGGAGCAGATACTTTGCTTGCACCTGAGAAGCTATATAAAGAAGGATTTACACCAAGATCTAAATTGCAGCCTATAAGAAAATGAGGTGCACCTTATCAAAAATGATTCTGTACAGAATTAGACCCAAACATGAGTTGAATTAAACACAGCTTTAGAATGGCTTTTATTGTCCTCTATGGTAGAAATATTAAGTGATTGAGAATCATATGTGAATAAACCACAGTGAATCTCAACATCATGTGCATCTACAAGACTGGGATCCTAATTAGAATAAGATATATTCCATGCTTGTATAAATACATTAAAATATATCCTAGATTCTACTGTCTCATATAACTAAAAAGAACCAATTTTTAAAAATTCAAAGCCCTAAAAAAAAAAAAAAAGAATCCAATGCAAAGAATACAGGTTTTTACATCAGACCAGGGTTGGATCTGGAAAATTGGGATGAAAACCAATTTAATAGGGTTATTGGTGAGATAATATGAGAAATTGGCATTCAATAAATGTTGGTTCCCTTCCTTCCCCTTCCTTTTGTTTTTCATGAGATCTTATCATTTCTAAATAGCTTCTGGATCCAATTTTCCTCCGTATTATCAACACCTCCACTACCACCCACGTCACCATGACTATATTTGTTCATCATCTTATTATTTAAATATTTAGGTTCAGAGGAGATAGAAAATAAATATCATTTTTTAAGAGCAAGCAACATAATTATTTTCAGAAAGTTATTCTTTGCTCTGGAAAAAATACCTGGAAATGTCACTCAGGGAAACAGATATCCTAAGAGCATAAGTTAGCAAGAGAAAAAGTCATAAAAGAAGTACAGAAACTGTTCTGCATTTGAAATAAACAGGGTGCACTACACATAAAAGAAACGAGGGGAAGAAGAGAAGAGTGAAGCTATGGGAAGCAACAGGAGGAGAGTCTTAAAATGTGGGGTAGCAATGGAGAATCAGAAGAAAAACAGGAAGTCAGAATCAAAGGGGACCTTTGAAAGCACCTGTGAGGGGCTGGGATTGTGGCTCAGCAGTAGAGTGCCTGCCTAGCACATGCGAGGTGCTGGGTTCGATCCTAGCACCACATAAAAATAAATAAATAAATAAAGGTGTCGTGTCCAACTACAACTAAAAAAAAAAAATTTAAAATAAATAAATAAAAAGAAAGCAAGCACCTGTGAACTAGAAGAAATCTCAGACTCTTCCACGGTGTCTAGATGGGAGTGTGACCTGATCATATGCAGCTCTTGAAGGGTCCAACACTTATCTAGCATGCATTGAGGTCCCTGCAAAACAGCTAACATTTCATTTCTGCTCTCCCTGTAGCATTCTTCTTAGGACATCTGAGGGCCCCAGGCACTGACTTTGTGTGGCCATACATTCTTTATTGCCAATTTCTGTTAGAAATTGTCTTTAAAATACACATGCTTGCAGGTACAACATTTCTCTCTGGATATAACTTTCTTTAAGCTCCCTTAAAAGAAAAATGTGATCTCTAACCAGAAAAACTATTTGGCAAATTGAATCTTTAGGAAGAAAATAGCAATATGGTAACATCAATTGTTTGTTGAGCAACCATGAAGTGCAAGGCAATAAGTAATCACTTTACTTACATATTCCCATTTAACCTTTACAAAAGCCTCCTTAGGGCATTATTATTCTTAATGCTGCTCAGATAAGCAAAGTGAGGCTCACAGGAATTTGGTAATTTTCTCAAAGTTTTCCTAATGGTAAGTGGTAGAGCCAGACTTCAAAGCAGAACCTGTCTGTACTCCTGACCAGGCCACCTTGAGGGACTTTCCTGTCACCTGTTTTGGGTCTAGGTGGGAACAGCAAACTGTAAAGATGCTTCTGCACATCTTCCTGAAGAAAAGCATGTCCTTACTCTGCAAAAGACCTCAGATGATAGTAGCAAAAGATCTGGGAAGACTTTCAGCCCTGGCTAGAACAGCTTGCGTTTAGCATCAGCAGATCCAGACTCAGACTACACATCAGAATCCCTTTAAACCCCTCCAGAATTGAAGTTTTTCGGACCTCAGTGCAGACCTACCAAAGCAAATTCTTTGGGAATGGGGTGCAATAAAAGACTTTATTTTAAAAATCCCCAAATAACTAACTTGTTCCAGATGTGGAGTTTAAGAAACAGTGTGATTCAATGCCACTCTTAGCTACAAATCTTACCACCTCAGTGCTGACAGCACCTCTGACTTACATCACAGTTATAGTTCTATTCTAAGAGAAGTTGGGGAACGTGTGGGGAATCTTAATGTTAGCATATGCTCATCTGAGGAAGCACCATGTTCTGTTTGATGCCTGTGGTCACGAGAAAGGAGAGAAACGTCAACTTCTCCATGTTTGTCTCAGCAAAGCTATAACTAATGAGGGATGCATTCTATTATGCTTAATACAGAGGTGATGAGCATGCCAAGACTTTTCAGCAGAGGCACAAGCATGCCTTTGGCAGAAGATAATGTTTCGATCCATCAAAATATCTGGTACCTGCCCCAAGTTCTGGGTGGTCCAGGAAGCTCAATGTAGGAAAAAAAAAACTGCACATCAGTTCTGCTCTTCATTCTGTTTGGAGGATATCAGAAAGAACAGAAACAGCCCACTCCTCCGACACAAAGTGAGAGCAACCTAATGAATGAGCTAGTGCCAGCTAAGGAGAGTTCCAGCCAAAAGAATATGAGAACTTAACTGCATGAAGTCCACAAATGAACACACAGGAGAGACATACACTTCATTTTAAAGCCTTGAGAAGGTGATTTGGTTTTTTTGCCCTACTTCTCTGGGAAAATTACTAGACCTTTGGAATTGAAAATGTTTACACAAAATCCCAAAAGGCACTTTTATTGCTTTAAAATCCTTTCTAATGGTTAACTGATTAATAATTTTCATTAGACTATACTTATAGAATTATCCAGCACCATTAAAATGTTTGTTATTGGGAAAATGTAACTTTTTTCTTAATCACTGTTATTTTTAAGAAAAATATAATTAGCATATATAATTATAATTAAAACAATTAGCATAGAACTATACTGCAATCCTTTAAAAAAATAATAATAGAAGATAGATCAGCAGAGTAGAGCAAGTAAATTAGGGGGAGGAAGGAAGGTACTGGGGACCAAATTATGTTATGTGCATATACAAATAAGGCATAATGAATCCCCATTATGTATAATTATAATGCACCAGTAAAAAGAAAAAAAGAAAAATGTCACTAGTATTGTAACACTCAAGGAATGTTTATGAATAGCTGCATGGACAGCAGCTCAGAAATGTTTTCAAACTCCCTGGTGGTCCAGAGGATAAGATTCAGCTTTTTCACATGTTTTCCTACACCATGGTCTTCAAACCTGATGCATCAGAGTCACCTGGAGAATTTATTTCAAAAGAGCTTGCTGGGCCCATGCCATGAGTTTCTGATTTGGTCTGGGTTTGGACCCACAAATTCATATTTCTAACAAATTTCATCCTAGGTCCTATTCCAAAAGAATAGGACCCAGGTGATGCTAATGCTACTGGCCCAGTACCTTGTCCCACCATATTCCAGAAACAGAAGAGGCCAGATTTTCCTTGGTTCCCTATTTGTCAGGGATACTATACAACTTGCTCTCCCAGAACAGTCCTGGTTCATATCTTTTACAATAGATTGATATCTATTAATTATTTTTGCATCTCCTTCCATCTTTAAAAGTATCCTGGTTTAGATGGTGATTATTGTATTTGCCCTAATGTTTGTTAGTCTTCATCTGTAGGAATCCCATGTACCTAAATGGAGGATGCTCTCCTTCAGGCAGTTTGCTTTGCTTTCTTTGAGAGCCAGGGACATAGGAGACCTGGGACCTCTTTAGCTGGGGTTGAAGCGAATGCAGAAATCCTAGTTCCTATTCCTCAGAGTTCTAGATCCACTTATCAGTTTATGGGTCACAGAGGTCATAAAAATATGTTAAATGACACCATAGAAATGCAAATAGCAAAACACACTCTATGAAAACTATGGGGCAAAGTATCTGGTTTCATCAATTAAAAAAGACACGATGCATGGAGAACTTATATATTCTTAAAGGTGAGTGATATCCACCAAATACAAGGTAGGGAATTTCTTTGGATCCTGATTTGAATAAGTAAACTAAAAAAGAAAAACTATAAGTCAATTGGGAAAATTTGAACTCTGTATGTAATGATGCTACAAAATTCTTGTTAATATTTTAGTCCCGATAATTGTACTTATTTTTAAAAAGAGTCCTACTTTTCTAGAGATACCACTGATCTATTTAAGCAAATCCCAACATCCTGTGATTTTATCCATAAATAAAGCAATAGTATTTCCAAAAGAATAGGACCTAGAATTGTGCTGTCCAATACAGCACTCCATAGCCACATGGAGCTACTTAAACTGAAATTAACTAAAATCAATGAAATTTAAAACTCAGTTCCTCAGCCACACAAGTCTTATTTTAACTTCTCAACATGTAAACATGGTTAGTGGCTACTATGGTGGACTGCACATATCTGTGCACATACCTATCTGTGTTCTATCACTGCAGAGAGTTCTATTGAACATGTTTTCAAAGATTCAGGCCAGGTTTGTTGACATCATTGCTGATGGTGGTGGTGGTGGTTGAGTCTACTTCATGGGTAGTGATCTGCTACTTCTATTAAGAGATATATAAATTCTTGTTGTCTTTCTTTTTGCAACGTTAACAGCTTTGGTGATCACAGCCTAGAACCTGTGATTCAGATTACAAAATCCTATCACTCTTTCTTCATGTATTAGCAGGAATACATTTATAAAGAGAAACTTCCCTCATCTATTATTTTGTTGTCTTGAGATATAGTTTGCATAGGAAATAAAAGGCAAACACCTGATTCTTTCCTCTTATTTACCATTTTTCAAAATAATAAGTAGGTTCCCTAGCAAAAGTGACCAGATTGTTGTTTTATTCTGAGTACCATCATGTACCTGTAGATTTAAACATACTTGATGTGTTCTAATCAAGTAAGGTCATTAGTAGCAGTTAATAACCTTATGTGAATTTATGTGTGTTCACATTGCTTATCACGCTAAGCAATGTGTTTATTTTTTGGAATAAAATCTTAGACATGAAATTTCTGATCTAAAAATAAACAGACATGTAATTTTTCCACCATCTCATGTCTGACACAGAGCTACTCAGTAGTTTTTTGTTTGTTTGTTTGTTTGTTTGTTTGTTTTGTTTTGTTGTTATTGTTATTGTTTTTTGTTTTGGGGTTTTGGTTTTGGTTTTTTTATTTGTTTGTTTGTTTGTTTTGGTACCAGGGATTGAACCCAGAGGCACTTAACCACTGAGCCACATCACATTCTCAGCCCTTTTTTATATTTTGTTTTTAGATAGGATCTTGCTGAGTTGCTTAGGGCCTCGCTAAGTTGCTAAACTGGCTTTGAACTTGTGATCCTCCTGCCTCAGCCTCCAGAGCCGCTGGTATTTCAGGCGTGTGCCACCCACGCCTGGCAAGAATATCTTTTAAATGTTTCAAAGACACTTTCATCTTGTATCTCATGTTCAGAAACACTTAATTTTCAAAATGACTGAACAGGCAAGATTCTGGTATAAAGACAACTTAGATACTCACTAGTAACTAGTAACTAGTAACTAGTAATTAATCATTGGAGTCTAGAGGGGTGTCCTGCTTACATATTCAAATATTTGATAAAATCATCTTAAAAACTGACAGGAATCAGGGCTGGGGATGTGGCTCAAGTGGTAGAGCGCTCGCCTGGCATGCGTACGGCCCAGGTTCGACCCTCAGCACCACATACAAACAAAGATGTTGTGTCTGCCAAAAACTAAAAAATAAATATTAAAAAATTTTCTCTCTCTCTCTCTCTCTCTAAAAAAAAAAAAAAAACTGATAGGAATCAGGGCTGGAGTTGTAGCTCTGTGGTAGAGCATTTGCCTTGCAAGTGTGAGGCACTAGGTTTAATCCTAGCGCCACATAAAAACAAATAAAGGCAGAGTCCATAAACAATTAAAAAAATTAATTGATATGAATCAGAAAAAAAAAATTAAATGAGATCTGGAAATTGTAAGACCCAACCCTCTCATCTGCTAGCTGAGGAAACAGGCTCAGGGACTGCCTGGTTTACCTGAGTCACCCCAGCACTGGTTTACAAGCTGGGTCACACACACTCTTCCAGCAAAATCTCTCATGGGCGTTTTGTCTTTGCCTGCACATTGTCTTCTGCACAGGATCCATTTTCCATCTAGAAGCAGACAGTTCTTCCTTATCTGCCAATCTTAATCTCCTGGTCACAGTAAGGAGCCTGTGAGCAGGACCGCAGGGATGAGCAGGCCACACAGAGCTCTTGTGCAGCTCTGGCCAAAGCCACAGCCCTCTGTTTCATCAGGGCCTCCTGGATCCCACATGCCCCTCTCCAGATGCCTCTCAGCACGACAGGAGAGCCAGCCAACCCTGGCTGTCACCGCCTCCGCCTCTCCTGGGGAAGGAAGCAGCCATTCCTACTCCTCAGAGACAGACATGCTGACAACTACAAAGGCAGTCTGCCTACAGGAGCCCGGAGCTTCCATCCTCCGGGGAATGGAGGCAATGATTGGCCCCATGCGGCTGTCAGGTCAGTCCCCTGCGAATGAAGCCAGGGATGAGATGGAAGATGTAAGGGGCTTTCTGGCAGCTGATCCCAAGATCATTTTTCCGCTTCATGGTTCTCTGCTGGAGCAAAAGCCGCCCAGAGAGCTGGACCCTCCCTCCCCCTGGTGCTCTGCTAGCTGGGATCAGCACATATAGAGAAAGGGTCTGCCTCCCCCCCACCCCCGGCCCCTAGATTGTACCAAAGACTGATGGAAAGTGAGCCACCCACGGTCTGACCCTTTATGTTCTGGCTGTCATTAATCCTGCATGGAATCTTCCAGAAACCTGCTGAGCCAGACCTGCTTCTTCCTGCTGATCTGAGGTTTATACCTAAGCCACACTGTACCCAAGCAGGATTGCCTGAAAGGCTTCCTACTAAACTGTCTCCTAGAAACATAGGCCACTCTGGCATTTCAGAGACCAGCAGCCACCTAACCTGGCATTCCCAGATCCCCCAGGATTTTATGAAAACAGTATTGTGTGAAGGTATTTTCAACACATTGTGATTTATATTTACCTTTGTATCTAACTATGCAAAAAAAAAAAAAAATTGAGCATGGAGTGGGAGATAGAGAAAGGGAGGCTGGATTGGATCTGTGCATGCATGCATTAAAATATCACAGAGACCCTCCATTAAGATGTACGATTAATACATAGTAATCAAAACATTTTTGAAATTGAGCATAGAGTTGGGAAGAAGTGCTAGTGTACAAAACCCTAGCAGTGGTTCTCTCGCCCTCCTGAAAAGGGGAGGCCAAGAACATCCTCCCCCTGGGAGCCATGCTCCTTAATGGACAGAGAGAGGTGTGCAGGAGAGGCAGGCTCAGGTTATAATCCAGCCTTGTGAACTTCGACAAAAGAATCACTGCAAACCCATCTTTTGTCTCTGAAACTGAGGACAGCCCCTCCACTTCACAGAACAGGGGCACAAAATAAATGAGCTAAGTAGAAAAAGCAACCAAGGGAGTCCCAGGCACATAATATTAGCAAATTAAACGCTGTCTTGCTTCTCCCATCACCTTCTCTCTAGCTCTCCTGGATGAAGGAGTAAAGCACCAAGGTTTTAAGTTTTGTATCAGACAAGTGTGGCCTTCAACTCCACCACATGGCCCATGGTGACTTAGCCTCTCTGAACCAAGGTTTTCTCACCTAGGAAAGAATTTTGTTTTTCTTACAGCATTTCTATGAGGATTAGAGAAAATGTACCATGAATCATTTGCTCAACAATAAGTAGATTTCACTGTTTTTTATGTTTTTCCCCACCCATCCACGAAGATAGGTTCCTACTGAGAAGCATCACATCTCCCATGTGGGTGGATCTGAGATAGAATGGGAAGAGAAAAAGATCAAGGTGCTGAATGTCAACCATCCTCAAAGTGGGGGCCATATCACTCGTAAGGGACAAGGATCAGTCCTCAGAAAGAACAATAATTGGTTCTTCAAGGAGTAAGGTTAAAAAAAAAGAAAGAAAATCTTAGATATCACAATGGTTCATGGCTACTCAAAAGGCCACACATGCAGTGAGTCTGTGGTATTAACATTTTTTGAGACTAGGTCTCACTACACTGCCCCAGCTGGTCCAGAACTCTGTGTTCAAGCCATCCTGTAGCCTCAGTTTGCCAATTGCTAGGACTACAGGGGCATGCCACATCACCTGCTTGTTATTAACATTTCATAATAATGACAATTAAGTGGGAGAAAGTTTAAAAAGGCTCTTTGGGAGATAATAAAAAGAAAAAAAATAAGATTGTAAAACACTGCTATGTAGAGTCCAGAGTTTGAGCAGAAGAGGAAAGGGCAGACCTGAAAAGTAGGATTAGACGGAAGGTAGGACAAGTAAGGAAAGGAAGGACAAGTAAGGAAAACAGTGAGATTCCATCCCAGCTGCTGGAAACCCAGCAATGATTTTGGGGGGTGGGTAGAACAGTTTTTGTCATTGCTGTTGTTTTTATTTGAATTTGTTTGCTTTTTAAAGATAAAAAGGGCTAATAGATATTGGACATGCATGTGCTAGGAATTGTGCCTGGCATTATGGATATAAATATGACCACAAAAGAATAGGTTTCATGTTATCAGAAGAGAAAACCAAGGTTCTTTGAATTAACAAGCAGAACACTCCAATCCAAAGCCAGTTCTTGGTAGAGTGGCCATCTTCCCAAATTGCTCTTGACAGTGCCTGATTATACCTGATGTCATTATTAAAGATCACCCCTTTCCACACTCTGGTGTATCCTGGTTTGTATCACAAATTCAATCATCATCCTACTTTACAGCTGCATTGTTGCTCTGTCCATCCCTCCAGGTATTTCCACAGAGCAATCCTGAACAGACCCTGAATTGTAGCAACACCCTCATCAGAAGAGGAAAGAGGCTCCTGGGGGAGAAGAGGAGGAGCAAGGTAAAGAAAATGCAAGCAAGTAGAGGAGGACTCACATTTTAAGAACTTTCAACATGTCTCGCTCTTTTAACCACCCTGCAAAAAGCCCTGGCGTGCACATGTACCTTTTGGAAATCAAAGTATACAAAACCACACATGTGATCACCACGGAAATGTACTGCAGCATCCCAGCTTCCTGCGCATCGCATACCTAGGAGGTTCACTGATACCCACACGGAGGTGGACAAAAGAAACCAGAAGCCCCAGCCAGGGGCTTCATTGCCATGGCACCAAGCAGTGCCCAGTGACCAGGCAACCTAGAAACTGGAAATACAGAGGGTGGAGGGTGTGGAATCTCCAGACAGCATCCTGCAAGCACTGGCTTCCTGAGAGGTGGAGGGAAGCCAGGCCGCCTGCTCCCTCCCCAGCCCGTGCCTCATCTGCAGACCCTTGCAGGGCCCGACAAATTGACATCTGCAGGTTCAAGCAGGAAGTCAAGGCTGCCAGAGACATCTATTTGTGCCTGTCTCTGAATAATTTAACACTCCCTCCAAAATAGACTTTCATTAGAATTTGTCAATTCCTGTGCATTTGAGCAGACAGGCTTGAAAAAAGAAAAAGGATGAAAAAAGAAAGAAAAAGTTCCCACACATACTGCCTCTGAGTAGTGGAACACACAGGTGGTAAGTTCAATTTTGTTCTTTTTTTTTTTTTAAAGCATCAAAGCCCTTTGCTCACTGGTGCATCTGACCCAACAAGAAATGCTGTCCTTTCATGTCTAATTAGCCCTAAGACCGAGTCTGTGCAGGCATGAGATGTAAGAGAAAATGCTTGATTCTTACAAATGCACTTGCGTCGGTTTCCACCTTCACTGCTTATTCTGTGCATGATTGGATTCAAGTCACTTAACCTTTATGGTCCTCAGTTTCTCCACATGCAAAATGTGAACAACGTGGCCTCATCTTTCGGGTGTTACTAATGGGGATAACATGCTCTCCCAAAGCCTTCATCCTCTATCCCTTCTTATGCACTGGCTTTAAGTAAAATGGGGCCAGTTCCAATAAAGAAGCATAGATAGGCAGTTTCCAACTCTACACAAGTCCACTTTCTTTTTTCCTATTGCTTAGGCTGCCAAACACTCATGCACACATGCACATGTACATATGTACAGACACATAGTATATATAAATGCACACACACTCATAGGGAAGCTCATCATCTCCACCCCAACACAGATGTCAAATCAATTGAACCCCAGTCCCAGTGGTCCATGCCCCTAGACGGTGCCCAGTTTGGTTCCCCTGTTGCATTCCTTTTCTATAAATCTCACCCCACTTGGAGAACCCTCCTCTGATTTCCCTGACTACCCCGCCCCCAGCTCACTGAATACTATCTCTCAAATCCTTATACATTCTGTCCACTCCATTCTCCTCCCCTCCTGCCTCCACCTCCACGGCACCGCACCGTTTCCAAGGCTACTCTCCCTGCTGGCTCTCAGCCCCACCCCTTCCTCTTCAGTCCTGAACTTGGCTTCATCAAACATCTCCTCCCTTTGCATCTTCAGACTCCTCCTCACACTCTTACTTTTTACCACACAAAAATGCTCAAGTAACACATATCCTGCATTCATTTCTGTTATCCCTTTTTCTTATAACCTCAACCTGCATTCCCTCCTTCCCTTCACCACCAAACATTGTAAAGAAGTCTGGGGCACTAATGTTGCCCCTACCTCCTCCTACCTGTGCCTCTGGTTTTGTGGCTCATTGCCATCACTGTACTGTCCCTGAGGCTCACTAGACACATCCAAACTGCCATCGGGGAGCTCCCTCTTGGCCCCCACCCTCCTCGAGCATTTTTTGGTCAGACTTCTCTTGTTGTGGTGACTGTGCCTCCAACTCTCTCCTGACTCTCCCCTTCCTTCCTGAATGCTTTGTCCCTCTCTTGTTCCCTGTCCTTTACCCTCCACTTGCATTTGAAACAGAAATAATCTTGTGGTCCTGTGCTTAGAAAGTTTCCCATCTGCCTTCTCCCTCTTCCTCTCCCTCCCCACCCTGTGTGTATGTGTGTTTGTGTGTGCGATTTCAGTCACATGTATCATGTCACACTTCAGCCCTAGCCAAGCACATCACTCTGACAGTGCCCCTGAATTTGCAAAAGGCTCCTCAGCCTACCCACTCGGACGCCCAGTAGCCCAATAAAGGCCTAACATAGCGTTCCATATTCCTCCAAAGGTCTTCCTGAGGAGCTAGCCTAAGAGCCTCAGCTGTCTGTCTCCTCCTGCTTTCTGCAGTCCCACTTCCCATATTTGCCTTGTCCTGGTCATTTCCTCCCAACATTATGAGTCTTCTGCATGTCTCCTTCCTTCCCCTCCACTGTCCAGGTTCAGACGCCAGCAATCCTGATTTATGTGCCAGCCTCAACTGTCCTCATGGCTCAGGCTACAGTCCCTCCCTTTCTAATCCAACTATCCACCTTGCCTCAGCATCTCCTTAGAAGGGTTGTTAGTATGAGCTCCCTCTGCTGAGGCCAGGCACAGTACCAGGCACTGAGCTAACCTCTTCAGCCCAGTTAACCTCTTCAAGTTCCCTACTTGGCCACTATTCTTTTCTTCGTTTTACAGATGAGGAGGCAGAAGTGGAGGAAAAGCACTCTCGTGCTCACGTGGTAAGTGGCAGGACTGAGATGTCACCCAGGCTCTCAGATTCCAGAGCACAGGCCAAAAACCATGAAGTCATGCGGCCTCCAACCATAGACCACATCAGACCAAACAAATCCTCTCCGAAGAAGCCTTCACTGGCTCCCTACTGCCTACCAGTTTCCTCTGCATGGTCTCCAAGGCCATCCACGGTGGCCATGCAGCACAGTCAGTGCCTGGCTCATCTTGCTGGACATTCCGCCTGTCACTCCAGGTGGGTTCTGTCCACCTTTGCAGCCACATCTCTACACTCAAGCCATACCCCCATTCTGGGCTTTTCCCCAAGCAAACTTGACCTTTGCTGGCTTCTGCCATCTTACTCTGCTGAGTTTCAAAGTTCCCTCCACCCCTAATTCAAGCTCAACATAATCAACTTCCTCCTCCTTAGCACTTTACTTATACTTCTGCCAAGGCCTTCATTTCACCCTGCCCTATGAGATGGTCATTGGTACATTTTACTCCACTGAGTTGACTCCAATTTTCTTGAAGACAGACCACGTCAATGTAATTTCTGTAGTATGTGTTTGCTCCCTGGCAAGTTAAATATTTGTCAAGATGACCTGGTCCCAAGGGTCTCACACATGCACTGTCACTGTAACAATTTTACCCCTGTTGGAAAAGCCACAGGACAAGAGGCTTGCACGAGGCAACGTGAGGATCTCATATTCAATCAGAAGCAGGTGGCAGAGTCTGGGAGGGTCCCTGGTCCATTCACTTATTTGGACTCTGTGCAGAAAAATCACTGTAACAAGCTGTTAAGTTGATTTTTAAGAAAAGAACAGAACATTCTTCACATTCCGACACCTCCTCCTGCTCTCCCATCCCACCTTCTCGGAGAACGGCCTCTGAGGATGACTCACTGGTGGGAAAGGATGAGAACAGCTCCAGGGAGGGGCTAGAGATCTCTGCTAGACACAGAGCAGGGCTGGTAATGGGATTTGTCCCAGAGGGGTGAAAATTTAGTTTCTGTACAGCTCCAGACTTGATTTGAGCCCTTGGGATGAACCCGAACAAGAATAAAGGCCTTTATAGGTGGATTCTCCTCCTTTTCACCAGTAGAACAGGCTTAAATACCTCAGGGATATTTTTCTCTGCAAAGCACCTAATGATATTATTCTTGATCTTCTCCCAAGTCTCCTTACAGTCTATAAAATGCAAGTCACTTTAATGCTTATGAGAAGAGAAGTGCAAAGAACTACTCTTGAATCTGCATACCTTCCAAGAGTTAACACAGAAACCCCGGGGATCCCCTGGGACCACTTCTGCACCCCACTCTGCAGATGTTAAAGCCTTAAATCCCTCTAGGAAGACAGCATGCCAGAGCCCTGCAGAGCCCTTAACCACATGCCTCGCTCCTTCATCCCTCCACCTGCCTCCCCATCACATCTCAGCTCCCTGCACACACAAACACACTTTGGGGCTGTCCCTGGACTCATTTTGCGACTGTTATGCTTCTGGAATATCTCTTTTCTTTCTCATCCAAGGGGTTATTTGTCCCATAGATAGAGCCTTTCTTTTCCATAGTCAGGAAAGGGTGGACAATCTGCTTTTTAAATACCTACCGAATCTTCCTGCCAGAGGCTGCAAGCTGAGCTGCTGGACGATGCTGTCCGTGCGTGGGTTTGGAGAACAGGATGCTCTCTTGGCAGCCCAAGCCAAGGTCACCGCATAATGAGCTGGCTCTGGGTCAGCTGCAGGAAGGATGCAGTTGATCCTCTTTCCACCCTCGCCCCTGCCTCTGAATTGGAATATCTTTGAAATGCCTAAACTCACCTCCCACCCTCCTCACTCCATCCCAACCATACCTTTCTCTTTTTTCTCTAAGATGAAGTTAAAAACCCAAGGAAAGAAAAGATAGTGAATATTTATGAACATCTTTCACATGTTAAGCTCAGAGCTGGAACCTTGGCATCCATTCAGTCCTCACAAGAATCCTCTAACTGGGCTGGGGATGTGGCTCAAGCAGTAACGCGCTCACCTGGCATGTGCGGGGTGCTGGGTTCAATCCTCAGCACCACATAAAATAAAATAAAGATGTTGTGTCCACCGAAAACTGAAAAATAAATATTAAAAAAATTCTCTCTATCTCTCTCTCTCTCTCTCCTCTCCATTAAAAAAAAAAAAAGAAGAACCTTCTAACTTAGATAGTCATCCCATTATTTAAAATGGGAGAATGAGGCAAGCTCAGAAAGGTTATGTCACTTGTCCCAATCACCTAGCTAATGATTGATGGAGCCAGCATTTGAGTCTAAGTCCTTTGATTCCAAATCCCATGTTATGTGTCCTACCATAGTAAATAGAAATAGTGAGAGTGGACATCCTTGTACTCTTTCTGATCTTAAAGGAAAAATTTCCAGTGTTTCACCACTATGAAGATGTTCACTATGGGGTCTTCATAGACGCCCTTTATCAGACTGAGAAAGTTCCCTTTTGTTCCTAGTATGAGTATTTGGATCATGGAAAGCTGTTCGATTTTGTCAACAGAATGTTTTCCTGTATCAATTGAGATGATCATATGGGTTTCTCTTTCATGCCCTTAATTGGTATATTACATTGGTTGACTTTTCACTGTTAAACCAACCTTGCATTCCTGGGATAAATGCCATTAGATCATGATGCATAATCCTTTTTATGTGTTTCTGGACTCAGTTTGCTAGCATTTTGTTGAGAATTTTTAAATTTTCATGAAAAGATATTGGTCTATAGTTTTCTTGTGATGTCTATGTCTGAGTTTAGCCATTGAAAGTTTTTTATTATAAGGCTGTCATAACTCAGTAGTTATGTTAGGAAGCATAATGCCTCCACAAATATGTCCACCTCTTAAACCCAGAACATGTGAGTATTCACTGTATGCAGTAAAGGCTTACAGATATGATTAGATTAAAGATAAAGGCACTATCTTGGGTTATCCAGGAAGGGTTGCTATGATCAGTCACAAGGGTCTTTATAAGTGAAAGAGGGCAAGAGCATCGGAGATGGAGAGAGAGATTTAAAAAGGCTAACCATCAACCTTGAAGATGGAGAAAGTGGCTGCAAGTCCAGGAATGAAGTTGGACTTAAGAAGCTGGAAAAAGCAAGAGTCCAGATTCTCCCCTAGAGCCTCTGAATGAGACACGGCCCTGATGACACTGATTTTCACCTGGTGAGAATATCTTTGAAATGCCTACATTCACCTCCTCCCAGTGAAAGGACACTCGCAAAGCCCACATGAATTCCAAAGACCACGCCGCACACCAGAATCCCTCGCAAGAGATTTATTATCAGTAACAGGAGGTATATGGATAAGGCTGTCCCTCTGAGGAAAGCAGCAAGTTCCTGACAGAGGCAGACTCCTGACCTCCAGAACTGTAAGATAAATCTGTGTTGTTTCAAGCCACTGAGCTTTTGTTATGGCAGCGATAGGTAACAAACACAGCATCCCAATAAGGCCTAGCATCTACCCTAAATCAGGTGCAAAGACATGGTTCATCAGCCCCATAACCCAACTCTCTTTCCCATCACCTAAGCATTCCACATGGTGATATCAACCACAGTGCCACCTGACCCATTTTCAAGAAGAGTATGCATAAAACAGATTCCTTATCTTGGCATAACCAACACCTCCTCTCCCTTTAATCAGACCAACATGGGAAGTCAATCCATATTTGGAAGGATGGTGTGCAGCATGGGAATGCAGCAATCAGAGGTGGATAAGCTAACCTGTCTGGCTCTCCAGCTTTTGCCCACAGCACCTGTGCCCACATCAGGCACAGCCTTGCCAAGGGAACCCTACTACCCAAGTTTGTTGGCTAGAATGCTCTTTCTTGAGCAGCAACCTAAGGTTGCCCTCTAAAAAGTCCTTTTTCTAAGCAGACTTGGCTGTCTGACCTCTTAATAGAGTTAGATGTGTTCTTTCTTTAGAATTGTGACTATTAAATAAGTAATATACTCAAAGCACTTAGATCACAGACTTAGTCAAAGTAAGCACTCCATCAATGTCAGATATTATTATTATTATTATTATTATTATTATTATTAGATTATTGTCATTAATATACTCAGTCCAGTTATATTTGAATACAGAGGGGCTGGGCCTCTTTTCCTCTTTCAAGTGACTTCATTTTTCCACTCTGCTCTTTCTGCCCTAATCTTTTTTTTTTAAATATCTTTGTTTTATTTATTTATTTTTATGGGGTGCTGAGGCTCGAACCTAGGATCTCGCATGTGCTAGGCAAGCGTTTTATCGCTAAGCCACAGTCCCAGCCCCTCTGCCCTAATCTTAAACTCTCAAGTTTTTGAGGAAAACCTAGCCCCTTAAACTGACTTCCAAATGAGAAATACATAAAGGTCAGCTGCAGCCTCTGTTGGAAGATCTGTAAGATGCTTTTTTGCCTAGAATCTCAGCAATTTGGGTGGCTGAGGCAGGAGGACAAGTTTGAGGCCAGCCTCAGCAACTTAGCAAGACCCTAAAAGCAGCTCAGAGAAATCTTCTTTCAAAATAAAAAATTAAAGGGCTGGGGATGTAGCTCAGTGGTAAAGCGCCCTTGGGTTCAATCCCTAATACAAAAAGAAAATGCTTTTCAATGATGAGAAAAATGTATATGAAGCCAAGAGTACAGTGACCACCTTAGAATACAAAGTCAGCAAGTCACACTTTTCCTGGGAGACACTCCCTGTCCTCACTCGTATACTCATTCCCTGTTAATGGGCTGAACTGTGTCCTCTCAAAACTCCATATGTTGAAGTCCTAACACCCAGCACCCCAGAATGTGACTGTGTTGTGAGACAGGGCCTTTCAAGTGGTAATTAAGTTAGAATGAGGCTGCTATGGTAGACTCTAATCAAATGATTATCGACCTCATAAGAAGAGGAGATTAGAACACAGACACGCACAGAGAAGCCCATGTAAGACACAGGGAGAAGACAACCATCTGCAAGACAGGAGCAGATCTTGAGAGAAAATAAATCCCTGTTGCTTAAGCCCCCCAGTCTCTAGTGCTCTGTTATGGAGGCCCCAGCAAAGGATTACTCTCCCCTTTCAAAGCAAATCTTTTTTTGCATCTTTAAACAGCAGAAAGTTTTAGTATGACTTAAAAGTGCCTGATCCTTCATTGGGTCAAAAAAATCTGTTTTGTAGAGTAAGGATTGCAGAGATTTCCACAGACTCCCCTCCCTAGGATACGGATGCTGCACTTCACACGCTGTTAATGGTTTCTCACCTCCTGAGGGAAGAAGGTGCCATTAGCTTCGCCATCCCCCCAAGGGTCCTACTTGGAAACTCGTGCATCACAGCCTCGCAGAGGAAATACCACTGGCACCACAGATACAGAAAGAAAAAAAAAAGATTCTAAAGTTGCAAATGACAGATTCGTGACTTCCCTGGGGAATAAATAGCATGAACAGATGGGTTCTGAGGCTGAAAGATTTTACTAAAATCTTAATAGAACTTTGATAATTTAATGAATGTGGGGGGGGGGGGGAGAATGGCAAACCAGTCCCGGCAAGTGAAAACACCATTTGCCTATGTTGAGGTTACCTCCAGAAGAGTTTTCCCATAATGAGGAGCACAACAGGGTTAATGGACAAGATCCTTCCCTAAGGATTTAAGGCATCCCCTCTAAACACCTCACAACGGGGTGCATCTAGAGCAACACAATGCAGCCCATTTTCCTTATGCATCTCTGCAAAGCACCTGTCTAAACACCAGTCCCAGGTAACAGCTAGGTAAAGGATGAATTTTTAGATAGATAGATCAAGTGTGCTCAGGGGTCAGGATGGTCCCCTCTAGTTTTTTTTTTTTTTCAAACTACCAACTCATCTCTGGAGACTTCCATGTTCCATATGGAGAAAAAAGAACAGGATAAGGAGACCAGAGACCTGATACAAGCCTGCCACTCTCCCATTGTGGATTTGGAAAGAGTCACTTAGGTTCTCTATCCAGTGGAACAATGCTCTCTTTCTTGCAAGAATTTGATGCAAAGTTCAAGGGAGGTCTACTTTTCAGAAAGTACAAGGCAAATAACTGTCTATAGCAAAAGCAGATCTTTGAACACACCCACCCACCACACATTTGTGTTTCACAAATAACACAGTGTGCACAGGAACCACTCTGAATATTTGCTGCTTGGAATGAGCCAGATCTCCACTCTCCTGGTTATTCATGAATACAGGGTCTATGGTTTTATGGCCCATCTACACTATCTTCCTATGTCATTTCTCTTTTTTTAATTGACTAATAAACATTGTATATATTTATCATGTACAACATGTTGTTTTGAACTGTGGATACAGTGTGAAGTGGCTCAATCAGGCTTATTAGCATATGCAATACCTCACAGGCTTACCATTACTTGTGGTGAGAATACTTAAAATCAACTCTCAGCAGTTTTCATGAATACATCATTATTAATGACAGTCACCACGTTGGATCTCTTGAACTTTTTCTCCTCTCTAAACGAAATTTCATATCTTTTGACCACCATTTCCCAAATCCTCCAGCTCCTGGTAACCCCCATTCTACTGTCTGATTCTCTGAGTTCAAATTTTTCAGAGTCCACATATAAGTGAGATCATGCAGTCTTGGTCTTCCTGTCACTGGCTTATTTCACTTAACATAATGTCCTCCAGGTTCAGACTCTTATTTTGGGGAATGACTTGGAAAGCACAGGACTAAAAACAGACAAAATGTTGGGGAAGATGAGCCCCAGGTGCAAAGTATCTTAACTCAGTGTTTTGTTAAAACATGCAGTGACAAAATCAGCAAGTAAAAGCAAGAGAAAGGATGAAGAGTCAGGGAGTGGCTGTGTACAGTTCACAGGCACCAGGATGGAGATTCAAACCCCAGGAGGAAGCTGAGCCATCTAAGATGACTCATGGAAAGGATCAACCCCACACACTCTGTCTTTTCAGGCTAGGTCCACCCGGAAGTTACCTGGGGACCCTGTTTGTGCACATCATGACTTGATTGAGATCAGGGAGGGCATCTTTGATAAATTCCTACTCTGAATCTGGCTCTGAGCTCATCTCTTCTGCATCCACAATACCTCTGGCTTACTGGGACATACATCAATGAACTAATAAGAGACAGTAGGAATTTACCAAAGGGGAGACCCTCAGCACACACTGGGAATACTTTCTCTGTGATCACTTTCCTGGAGTCAACAGGGGAAACACTGCTTTTTAAAATGTTAATAATGTAAATGCAGGATGAATATTTCTTATCCAAAAATGCTTGGGATCAGAAGTGTTTCAGATTGGTTTTTGTTGTTGTTGTTGTTGTTGTTGTTGTTGTTTGTTTGTTTGTTTTTGCATTTGGGAATATCTGCATATATGTAATAAGATATCTTGGGGAAAGGACCCAAGCACAAAATTCAGTAGGTTTCTTCTATACTGTATATGCATAGACTGAAGGTAATTTAGACAATACTTTTTAGTGCAGCTGTAATTTGACTGAAACCCATCACACATGACAACAGGCATGGAATATTCTGCTTGGATCATCATGTTGGAGCTCAAAAAGTTTCAGAGTTTGCAGCATTTCAAATTTGGTATTTTCTTATTATGAATGTTCAACCTGCCTTTTGGAGATGGGTGCAGAAGAGGAAGGGAGTGGCAGAGAGAAGCTAAGGCCCTGATTGGGACAAGAACCCATGTGGTTCCAAAGAGTTGATGTTCATATTTTATTTGCTTTCATTCCTAAGCCAACACCTCTTTCTGCCCTTTGCCCAACTGTAGAGACCACATCCAGAAGGAAAAGAGAAATATGCAAAAAAAGTAAAAAACATGACAGACTATAATAGACATGAAATACAAAGACGAAAGATTCTGCTATGAATTATAAGTAACTCCAGAGGGGAAACAAAAACAATACAAACGAACAATAATTGAAAGTTTCCTCTCCTACAGGGTCTTGGCTGCACATTAGGATCACCAAATAATTTATTTTTAAAATGCAAGTTCCCACCCCATCCCCAGGGATTCTGGTTTAAGCACTCTCAGGAGGGTTCAGAAGTTTTGTTCATGTATTCAAATAAATTCCTCACCTCATTCTGATGTACAGCCAGTATTAAGAGTCAAGGCAATAGATAAAAACTTGTCAGTGGTGAAAAAAACCCTGAATTTTTGAATCCAGAGTGCTCACTACATTCTAAACAAAGTTGCCCTGCCTGGCACTGTTTGGGGAGAGGGGCACAGAGCACCGCTCAGGGAGAACAACTTCACAACTTCTTCTCAGGGTGTTCCTCTGCAGCCACACACTCCAGGCTGATGAGGACCTGCCCTGATGATTTCTATGTCAAAGAGAAAATGACAAAACAAGCTACCAACATAAGGACAAAAATTGGTATGTCCATAGACTAGATCCATCCTACTTTAGACCATGGGAACCAACTTACAGGAGCCTTAAAGAAGGGAATAGATTGTAGAGTTTAACGAGACAGATTTCAGAATCAGAAAGCCTCATGTGGGTGCCCCAGCTTTGTCACTTACCCTACAACTGAGTCACCTGGCATAAATCAAAAAGACAACATGAGACACTGAATGAAAAGAACCCAAAGCCTGCCACATTATGTTCCCAATAAAGATCAGCTTCTACTATTTTATTATTCTTTTTAAATACAAAGTTTTATAACGGGATCAGAAATAAACATTGAATGAATAAAAAAAAACCAGATTCTATAGTGCTAGTTCTCATCAAATTAACTTCTAGTATAATTTAACTGAAATATAGTTGCTATCCAAATTCCAACAAGATTTTTCAACTCGGCAACATGATTCAGTAGTTCATCAGGGAAAAAGAAATGGGTGAAAAATAACCAACTAATGTTTTAAAAGTGATAAAGAGGGAGTTGTACTGCTAGATATTAAAGCATAACATCAAATAATCATAAAATAATTATGCCAGTTTTGACATGAGAGACAGAGATCAAATGAGACAAAATTATACAGGTAGCTTTTCAATTCACTGGGAAAAGGACTGTTCTTTAAATGATATGAAGAAATTTATTAACAATAGTTAAAATTAACTAAAATATAGAACCCTACCTCGTGGCATAGTTATAATAAGAATCCAAACAAAATTTTGAAATCACATACAAAATTAAAATACTAATGAAAATTATCAATTATCAGTGAATACTTCCCCGATTTTAGAGTTAAAAAAAAAACTTTATATGCATGAAAAGGAAAATATTTAAATGAGTGTGCAAAACCTAGGTTTAAAATGGGGAAAAATCATAGAAATACAAAATTAAAGTCAAATACATTAGAAAAATATTTGCAAGAATTACAAGAGCCCCACTGATTTAATGTCCTCAATATACAGAGTTCTTACTGTCAAATATGAAAAATGCTAATACTCAATTTAAGATGGACATAAAACATGGAAACACCGTACTTAATAAAGCAAATACAGTCAATAAACAAACTTATAAATAAAAAGTAAAATGAAACATTGTCTCATCCAATAAACTGACAATGTTTGGTTTTCCTTTTAATGATTATATTCTCTACAAGCATGGATGCACTGAGGGAGGCACCAGCCATTACTAGCTGTAGGGTAAATTAGGACAAGCATTCTAGAAAGCAATGAAGTTGCATGAGTAAAAAGCTTTATCATTTATAAGTTTTTCTATTTTCCCATTCTTATCCCATAGCAAACATCAATTTCTAATCAGAAAAGAAGGAGGAGGAGGAACTAACTATCTGAATAGAAAACTTGAATATTGACTAATTTCAGCAAAAGATGTAGGTAATTTCCAATTCCCTTGCAAACCCAACAACTGGAATAAACAACATTGTGGATATTATATTAGTTTATAACAATCGGAGCCAGGTGTGGGATTTCTTACTTGCTAAATCCAGGCAGGTCACCAAACAGCCTGGATTTAAGTATGAGAAGAATTGAATTGATGGCCACAGTTGCAACTCCTTGGATAGAGTACCTTAGGTACATTTTAACTTCTTTCTTCATCTGAAGTGGCCACTTAATCTGCCCTTCAAAGCTGCAAGATTGTCAAATTAGGAGAGTATTTATCTTTTCCAAGACAGTTCTTACCACTGGGAAAAGCTTGTTCCCCAAGAAATGCCAACCCTTTGGCTCCTGGCAAAGGCATGTTCCTGTATAGGGTATTGATTTAACATTGGAGCAGCCATCTTAAAGGTTAACTGCCATCTTATGAGATAAGTTTCACTTTCCTGTACTTTCTCTTACCTGAACTCTCCCCACCCCCACTAGTGACCTACCCCATGGTACCATAAGCCAATCCCAGAAGGACACGACCCCTTTGTTCTGGAAAGCCCCATGGTACCATCAACCTAAGCCAATCCCATGCTATTCCCCACCCGCCTCCCTCTGACGCAAGCACCCCCACCCTATCCCATAGCGCCATAGCTACAACTCCAAACCCCTACCCCACAAAAGCTCAACCACCAAACATCTCGGGGTCTCTCTTTCCTATAAAGAGATGGCCTTTATTTGTCAGCTTTGACAAATAAACTTTCGTGTGGATCTCTGCCTGGTCTCCATCCTTCATTTCTCGCTCGCCGGTCTCTTGCTTTCTCACTTTCCTTTCACCCTGCCTGCATTTTATTTATGTATTTTGGACTCCGCCTTATTCTAAAAAGTAGAGCAACTGGCCAAGCATCCTGCAGAGGATTCCATCTGCTGCAGGCCAGACAGAAGCTGTGGATTAAGAGTAAAAGCCGGGAGCTCCAAGCGGATCAGCCAGCATGCCCACACCCCCAGGCCCTGCCTCTGTGCAGAGAGAGCTCATTAGCCACTGTACAAAATTGTGTAAGGCTCCAAACAGAGCTGAAAGAGGGAGAGGGAGCTAGAAAGAAGAGCCCAAAATGAAGAAGGAGGTAGATTAATTTTGTTCATTCAAACTGGGACAAGTGTTAAGTACAATAACAACAGTGACAATAATTTTATTTATGATAGGGAGATGACCCTCCTTGGCATCACTGTGGTTTGGACTGGGTCCTCCAATGCCAGTGGCTTCTCTGTATGCAGTTTTCTTGGGATAGCCTTCATCCTCACCTTGGCCCTCTTTGACACTGATGATCCTTTCAGAAAAGGACAGCTGGGTGCCACTTCAGATACCAGCTGTCCACATGCTCAGCCACTTCTCCAGGCAGAGTTTCCCCTCTTGTGATTCACCTACTGCTTAAGCATCCTTGGGGCTCTAGTTCCTCCCCTAAGCATCAGGCTTTTTTGTATGGAGACTCCTACACCTTCCTAAGCCCTTGCCGGATGCAGTAGAAAAATATTCTTCTCCTTTCTCAGTAATACACTATCATCCATCTTTCCCTGCTGGTACAAGTTCTCCATAAAGCCATCAAAATTTCCAGACTAAGATTAGGCTCAATGTATTCAGATGGCCCAAAGTCCAAAGAACATGTCAAGCACTCTGAGGATACTCTGATGCCTAGTCCTCTTCCCATGACATTGATGTGGGCTTGGGTTTGGTCATGGGATGTGCTTTAGCCAATAAAAAGTTAGCAAACATGAAGTGTGCAGAAGTTTTAGATATTCTAGGCCAGTTTGGCATCCCTCATGTCCTTCTACAATCTTCCATCAGAAAAATATGTTACTGGTAGTCTTTGGTAACATCCAGATGATTGGATGAGAAACACATGGAGCAAACCTGAACTTGATCTGCAGCATTAAGGTGAGCCCCCAGGTGACTGAAAACTTCATAGGTGAGATAAATAATGTTTGTTACATGAGCCACTGGGATAATTGGGGCTAATTATTAGGCAGCATTATTACTATGCAGTAAAAGCTAACTTTCTATATGTCCAACATTATGCTGTGCATTGTTTTGTCTCATTTGATCTATACCACTTGACAACTAGGTGAGATAAAGCACTGGTTAATATTATCCTTATTGTATAAGCAAAGAAACTGAGGCGCAGAGCATGTAAGCACAGTTAGTAAGTAAAGGAGACAAGTTTCAAGTCCAATAATCTGACTTCAGAGCCTATACTCTCACAAAAAAAAAAAAAGGAAAGAAAGAAAGAAAGAAGAAGGAAGGAAAAAGAAGAAGAAAAAAAAAGCAAAATATGTGGCTCTCTGCTCTTCTATATCCGTCCTCTGAAACTGACCTTGGACTCAAAGCTGCAATGGCTGCTTAGGAGCTCCCTATCAGTATAAACCTAAACAATCTCAAGAGCTGAGGCAATATTTCCAGCTCTGTCAGTGTATGCAAGGAAGATGAGACAGGCTTTCCTTCCAATATGCATGACCCTTCTCTGAACTTTGAGGAGGGGAAATCCCACTGGGAATTCTAACCAAGGAACAATCCTGCTGTTATGAAGTGCAGTCACACACCCTTCTGCACAAGATGCACAGCACACCTCATTCTCTGCCTATTTTTATTCTCCCTAAGCAAATATCTCCAGGCTTCTTTTTTCTCTTAAAAATTATTACACAATTGCCAACTGCTAGGCTTATACAAATAACTTGATAATAGCAAAGCAATATGCTGTCCCGTGTTCAAACGCCACCACACAACAACAAAGCAGCCTGCAGTGCCAGTTCTCATTCACAGCCTGCAAACAGAAGCAGCACAAACGAAGGCCATCCACTCCCTCCCACCTCAAGAGAACAGAGGAGCCGGCAACTTGGTCCCAAATGAATTTCACTCCTCAGCTTCCAAGATATTCTACACAGGGAGAGTGCAAAGTCATGCTCTTTAGCAGAATAACTCATCAGTGTGGTTCACAGGTACATCCTTTTCTTGGACCAAGTTAGCAACCCTAACTTCAGTAGATATTTTTTTTTTTTTTTTTTGCAGTACTGGAAATTGAACCCAGGAGTTCTCTACCACTGAGCTACATCCCCAACCCTTTTTTATTTCGCGAAAGGGTCTCAGTTGCTGAAGCTGACCTCAAACTTACAGTTCTCCTACTTCAGCCTCCCAAGTCGCTGGGATTGCAGGCATGCACCACTGCACCTGGCAGGTACAAGGTATTTAAGTTATAAACTAGCTAATAATTCTGAAGTACATAATAAAAAATTATGCTACATAGTCATGCATGTGTATGTGTATTTGATATATACATATACAGAGTTTCTTAATAAACAGCTAGACTATACACCCCTGAGAGCAGAGATCATATCTTCCTTTCCTACCATTAACCCAATGCCTGCCACACTGGGCAGTCAAAAAATATCTGTCGAATAAACAAATAAATGTAAAGGGAAACCATCCATTTTAATTTTATGTATTTAATTTAATTTTATGTATTTTAAATTATTAAAATGCAAGACCAGGGCAAGGAGGAGTTGGTTATGAAAAGTTGATCCCCTTAGAAAAGGAAGGGGAGATGGAGAAATAATCAGATTGAGCACTTATGCACAGGACATCAGGTAAGGGCATCTGGGATAGACCATTCTCTTGTCCCAGATTGTAAATTTTGCTGAGCACACAAAACCAGAAAATGGCTGGGGACTCAGCTTCTTGGGAGTTTTTCCAAACAGTCCATCTATTAGCAAGGGCATAGGCTGGACTCTTTCACAGATGCAGATGTCCCCAGAACACAATGTGGAACTCGCTTCTGTACACAAGTCCTCCCACGGGTTTGTTGTTTTGCTCTTTCAGCTAAGGCCCTTTTCCTGACCCCTTCAAAGCAGAGAAAAGAGCTCCAAGTCAGAAACAGAGATTCTGATCATAAATCTACCTCAGGAAATAAGCCACCTCCTCTCCTGGGGCCTCAGTCTCCTTCTCCATAGTGTTAAGGGGCTGGGATTAAATTACCACAAAGGAGCCTTGTGTATTGGGCCAACGAAAATTAACCCCTTGAATCTTAGGGCTCTGGAACACAAAGCTCGCACTGTCAGGGGCAGGGAGGCCTGGAGTTTGGAGTAGTTAATCCCCTTCTGGATGACTGGGACAAAGAGGATTAACCTCAGATGAGAGAGTCGTCATCCAAATATAGAGCAACCCCAGTCACACACGTTGGAGACTGGACATGCCCCTCCTTCTCTGGAAAATTCTTATTCTTTAGCCTTTTTAGTGATGGATCCACCCTCCTGCAGCCCAAGGTTACAATGTTAGATCCTAGGGGCTTCTCCACACTCCTTCTCTGTTCTCCAATCCAGGGTCCATTGTTTCTCCTTTAAATATGTGGATTTCTTTAAGGTTCTCTAAGTTGGCTAAATCACCATCCATTTAGCACCTACATGTGCCAGGGACTGTATTAGACACCTGAGCTACAATGGCAGAGAAGATGGCATGGTCTCAGCACTCAGGAGTTTTCAATTCAGTGGGAAAGCACCGTTGTGTGCCCTGGACCCTGTTGAGCACTTCACAACCATGTCTCTTTCAGTGCCCCCTCGTCAACCCTAGAAAAGAGATCTTAGGACCATTTTACAGAAGAGGACACTGGGACTCTGAGAAGTCAAAACACTGTTCAAGGTTATGCAACCTGTGAGTATCTTGGTTTCAAAATGATTCAGGGTCCTAGAAGATATTCCCATCATTTTGTAGAAGTCAGAAACAATGGGAGAAGAAAGGAGAACACAGTGAATTTCAGTCCCTTGGGTGAGCACATTCTCCTAGAGTAGCCATCCTGGGAAAAGACTGGATGTTTAACCTCATGCTTATCAGCACTGAAACTGCGCCAGAAGAACAGGCAACTCAACAGTCGGCTGAGTCATAACTTTGATGTCATCTTTATGGTATCCAGAAACATTCTTCTGGGTCCTCTACAAGGTGTTTACAGAAGCCTGTGAGACATTGTTCACTGAAATCTCAGGCTGTGGTGGTGAAGCTAGGCTAACCACTGCCACAAGATCAGAGATGTCAGAAGTTTAACATAAGCAGTTTACTTCTTGTGGTGAAAACAGCCCCATGTGGAATCTCATGAAAATCCAAGGGAGATCAGCGGAGTAAACGAAAGGGACCAGTGAGAGGGAAGAGGGAAGGAAAAGGGGAAATACTGGGGAATGATACTGGCCAAATTACAGTGTTATGTTGCATGCATGTATGAATATATGACAATAAATCCCACTATTGTGTACAACTATAATACACCAATAAAAAATATGGAAAAAAAGAAAAAAAAAAAAAAAAACAGCCCCATGCATGGCCAACCAGTAGACAGGGGAAAGACCTAGAAGAGGACTCACAGGAAGTCATGGGGCCATGTCCACTCATGAGGGAGTCTGGGAGATGTAGTCCAGATGTGCAAGAAGAGTAAGAAAAGGTTTTGATGAACAGTTTGTGGATCTCACTCATAGGATCAGATACTACATACTTAATATGGATATTTCTAAAGAAAATAATGAAAAATGCTGTCATGGATAGTGGGGATTCTAGGTAGGTTTTCCTTTTCATTTCTCAATTTCTTGTATTATCCATAATGTGGTTCCAATACCTCCAAAATGGCAGGGGGTAAGCATGCGAAAGAAAGAGAAGAAGTCCCTAAAATCAGCATTTGAGCAGTCAGAGTGGAGCCAGGTAATTCAGGAAACTGCCTGAGAAATAGAGGCTAACGCTGTTTCCCTGGTCCCCTTGCCTTTCTCTTATCTATCTCAAATAGAGCAAACAGAACTTTCTGCTCCATTTGTTCTGGGCAATTGCTATCTATGGGCTTCTTTTTCTTTCTTAAATGTTTTCCATGCTCTCTTGGATTTTAAAACATCTCCAAGACATCAATCACGCTTTTCCAAGACTGCCATTTCTCTATTTGGATGGATATCTGTGATCAAGGCCAAATCAAACTTCTGATCCTCTCAGTTTACACACAGCCAAGCCTTGTTGCACAGGGTAGTGGGTATCTCACACTTCCAGGGCCACTTCAAGGAGCCAAGGCAATCAGCCCCTGTGTGCATCCCGATGGTTCTTGAGATTTTTCCTTCTTGATACACCTGATGATAACTTTTAAACCCAAGAGATTCTCCTGTGTGTCCTGACACTCCCTTCTAATCTCTTCCCCAGCCCCCTTCCCTTCATTCTCACCCCCTGGCCAACACCACCTCAGACCCCATGATTTAGACACAACAACTACCTACTGTTTCAAAATCAACCACGCATTTCAGGTCTACATGCCTTTCCTCGAGCTATTCCCTCTGTTAGGAATATTCTTCCTCCCACTGGCCATCTGAAAAACTCTTATTCATCCTTCAAGGCTCATTTGAACAACACTCCCACCCCCATATAATGGCTTTGCTTGTGCTCAGTCTTCTTTTCTCATGCAGCAATAGCAACTGCATCTAGCTTTGTGCTCCACAAATATCCACTCTGTGATGTCACCTTGTATTCTAATTATTAATTATTGAGCTCCCCTATGGTGGAGCCCAGGCCTGGCAGCCCCTGTAGGATCTGGTCAATAGAGGAAGTTTCCCGGGTAAGCAAAAAGTGTGGAGCCAAGAGTGTGAGAACATGTGAGTTTCAAACTAAGAAGAAATGGTCAGAAGAGGTTGTAACCTAAGCTTATAACCTGAAGATCTTGTTAAAATGCAGGTCCTCACCAGCAAATCTGGATTGGGGCCTGAGATTCTGCTTTTTTTCTTTTTTCTTTAGTACTGGAGATTGAACCCTGGGACTCTCAACCACGGAGCCATATCCCTAGCCATTTTGTATACTATATTTAGAGACAGGGTCTCACTAAGTTGGTTAGGGCCTTACTACTACTGAGGCTGGCTTTGAACTTGCGATCCTCCTGCCTCAATCTCCCTAGCCATAGGGATTACAGGTGTAGGCCACCGCACCCAGTGAGATTCTGTATTTCTAACAATCTTACTAATAATGTGGATGCTGCTAGTCCAAGCCCCTTGCTAGGGGTAAGGACCCAGTGTTTGTTTGCATGTATCTGCGGCAGCAAGAGAATCAAACCTCAAAGATTGCTATTTTCAGAGGATGAAAACATCTTGAAAAGACAGATGCCCTTCTGTTATGAAATAAACTTAAGAGATAAGACCTAGAATGTAGCAGTAACTCAAAAAAAATCTGCATAAGAGTGTAATGTGGGTGTGGCCCCCAACTCAACCTTGGAGTACAGAATAAATGAAGTCACATTCTATAGAGGAACACAAGCAAGTTTCTCTTCATTCATCCTTGGGGAAGATAGGGAATTGGTCTCAACATTATAGAAGAAATTGGTTATGAGACAAGGGGTACTGAATTAGGGACAGTTACCATTATGGATATGAAATTGGAGCCTTTTTAAAGTATCTCCAACTTGAGGTAAGTCTTGGCCTTGGGAATGAGCCTACAGGTAGAGAAGGGAATGGGAGTTTAGGAAAAGAGCTCTAGACTCTGGAATGCAGGTTGGAATCAGTTCCTGGTTGAAGCCAAATAGGTAGTAGGCGGGCATCTATAGCAGGTTGTAATAACAAGAGCTGGAGACATGAAAGCCAGAGGTTCTGAGTTGAGGCTCAGTCACATCTGACAAGCCAAATGGACCTGGCATTCTAGGGCATCAGACAGCTTCTTGGTAGAATCCACTCTGCCTTTTAGAAGATGCTCAACTTTGGGCAAGTTATTTAACTCTTCTCAAACTCAGTTTACTACACTATAAAATGAAAATAACAATCTCTTACTTCATGGAGATTATAAGAATTAATTAAAATCATATATACATAATCTTCATTATTGTCAATCAAACTGTAAGCACCTAGGAAAACAATATGCCTGTCTTTCCCTAGTATTTAGGATAAAGATTAATTTTTGCCATAAAATCAAATTTCATTATGTCCATTTCTTTGTAAAGTGGAAATAAACTGGTTTACAAAATATCTATCCAAGGATTGTCAAGGTGGCTTTCATGCTTTAGAATACAAAAGGGTTGGGCAGATGCTGGTGGCAATTCTTACAACCAGAGGGTGACTTTCCCTCCAAGTCCCAGGTGGACAAACCTTAGCAGTCCTTTCTCTCTCCAAGGTGACAGCAGAAGGGAAGTAACAGAGGCCTGGGTATGCTCCAGGGAAACTGAGGTGACACACTCAATCTGGAGCAGCAGCTGGTCTATGTGGTCAGATTCAGGATGTGACATTTAATATCATCTGCCCTCAGTGAGCACTCAGTAGGAGCCCGGCCATGTTCTCAGCTATTTATGCAAATTAACTTGTGTCTTCTTCCCCACAACCACATGGAATAGGTAATGCTATCATCATTCCCATATTACTGATCAGGAAACTCTCAAGGTCTCAGTAACAAGCAGAGCCCAACTAGGAACCTAAGCAGATAGGCCCTGGGCTGGGCCTGCACCATCTCAAAAAAGCACAAGTAGGGAGGGTGAGCTCCAGAATCCGGGAACTGACAGAAGGTCAAGTCAGCTAGGAGGAGCCTTCCTTGTTTGGAGGAAATTGGCTGAAAGTAGCAAGACATCAACCTGAGAGTCCTACAGGTGAAATCCAGAAACCTGATAGGACCAACCTGGCCTCTGACCGCACCCTGTAGTGTCCCTAAGACCCTGCACACTGGGCCACTGAGGAAGCAGGAGGCACCAACCATGCAATGTGATTTCAAGTCCCCTGCACAGCTTCTCTGCCAAAGATGGGACTAGCACCACCAAAACCCCAAACCAAAAAAGTCCTGGGGAGAAAGAGAACGTGGTCCAGCTGCCCCCTGTTTTCACATTGCTTCTCGCCCTTTCTCAGCTGCTTTTTCACTATTCCACTTGAGTTTATCTTCTACTGCTTAAAGCCACTGCCTTTCCCTTGCTTTCCTATAGATTTCCTTTCCTTAAAGCTTAACGATGTTTAGGCTTTGCTGTTAAAAAAAAAAAAAAAAAAAAAAGGAAGCGGCTGTATTTAATCCTTTAGTGACTATGTTTGCAATGAGCACTCACTCATCCTGGGGGTAGGGATAGTCCCTTTAGCCCTCCAGGGTCAAGGTCAGGAGATCCTGACCTTGCTGTGACCTTTCCAGGCCCCTCCCCAGGCCTAGGACCCTGCCCAGAGCAGACCACCCCCACAAGGCCTTTTCCTCTCCCTTAGAGCCTCCCACATGCCAGCTGGGCTCCATTCCGCCATGCCATCTGCCGCGCCCCAGATCAGGCAAAAAGGCCACGGGCGGACTCTGCCTGGCAGGAGAGCAGGGACCACAGGCAAAACAAGAGCGGGCTCCCACTAGGCCTGGGCTCTGGGAGCCAGGCAGGGAAACTCCCAGAGGATCAAAACATTTGGAAGAAGCTGCTTAGGAGCCTAACCAGGTCTTCACCTGCCTGGGAAAACTTGTGAGTTTTTCAGTGGAGAGTTTGTGAGCATAGCAATGAAGGGGATCCAGACCCCATTTTTCTTTTCTCTCCTGACATCTTCTATGAACTTATGTTTCTGCAACCCAAACCTGGGCTCTGGTCCTCTATCAGTAACTTATTTGTATGACCTTAAGTGAGCTATTTCCTCCTCTAAATGCAGCTTCCTCTATAGCCTAATAAGGAATTTCCATTTCCTGCTTTTTAAACTCTCTGAATTCAGCTCTGAAACTCTAAGATCCTACAGCTCAGATAAGCCCTTCCTTTGTCTTGGACTTATTCTGGGCCTGAAAAGGAACTTACCTGTAAACCATTAATTAAAACACAGCCTGCCCACCTCCAAGTAATGATCGACAGCTCAATTATCCATGGACATGTTTCCTCTCTCATCTTCAGTAGGCTCATTTGCAAGTTTTCATCTTGGAAGGGCCAGGAGTTATAAATCGCACCCATCCCCACCCACATGGGTGATTCTGAAAACCTAGAGTTCCTGCCAACAACACATCGCCTGAGGTTGACATTGGAAGCACTTAATGAGAGCCAAGTCACAGCTTGAACAGTTAGCTTCCAGAATAAGACATCCATGATTCAAGAAGGCCCAGAGGTCAGGCAAAATTACCTCCTCTTGCATCTATGCAGAGCTGGCAGAAAAAAAGAGATGATGCAATGCATCTACCTCTTCAAGAGTACTTTTGTCTGTGATTTCTTTTCTCTGGGCCTCAAATTTCCCAGCTGTTAAATGGACACAAAAGATGTGGTCTCCGTGATCTAGTTCCTAAGGTTCTGTCCCAAGGTGTTAAGCAGTCACTAGTCAGGGGAGTATTTTGTTGTCTTTTTGGGAAAAGAAAGTAAATGCTATTCTCTCCCCAGCCATTTAACACAAAAAGCAACAAATTTTATAGAAAAAAAGAAGAACAGGCATCCATTGGAGCACTAAAGGAGGGCATCTGTGGCGTGTGTCTTGTTGGTAGGTGCTACAGTTTGAATGTGGTTTGTCCCCACTGAAGTGCATATTGAAGCTTAATTCCCCAAAGTAATAGTATAGCAGTGATGGGGACTTGAAGAGATGTTTGGGGAAATAAGGGATCCACTTTTTTGAGTAGATTGTTTTTTCTTAAGAAACTGGATTAATTCTCTTGAGACTGGATTAGTTATGGCAAAAGCATGTTGTTCCAAAGTGCATTGTTTCCTTGGCTCACTCTCTTGCTTCCTCTCCTTCCATAAGACCTCTTTCTCTTGGAAGGGCCATGTGATACTATCATATGTGAGGCCCTCACCAGGAGTTGATTCTGGCATCATGCTCTTGAGCCTCCAGAACTGTAAGCTAAATAAACCTATTTTCTTTATAAAGTATCTAGTCTCAGGCATTTTCTTATAGCAACACAAAAAAACCTAAAACAAAGGACAGGAGACATTGTTGAATGAGCTGCAATCAATGGTCAGAAAAGAAAGGGAGATTTGATGATGGTATGTCTGAGAGTTCAAAGGGAAAGGTGAGTATATTATTCTTAATCTAGAAGAGGCCAAAATGGCAGCAAAGGTACAGGATTCAGAGGAGGAAAACCAGGAACTATCAACTACCTATCAGATGCTAGACCTAGCTCATCGTCACTGCCACCTAGACCTTTTTTAGCCTAGGCCATGGGGGAACAACCATGAAAAGCCTCCACCAACAGTCTCACACCTAGTATAGTGATTCTTTAATCAACATTCAGACCAGCATATTCCAAGTCCAGGAATATAAAGGAAACTGCAGAGGATTGGGGGTTTTCTTCCTACCATCACCACCACCACTATCACCATCACTACTTCCATCATCATTTGATAACTGAAGGCTCCAAAGGAATTAAATAAGTTGCCCAAGTTCACAACAACTAGAAAGTAACAAAACTTGAGTTCAAACTCAGCTCTAATTCCAAAGTCTATTGTTCCATCTCCATATGGTCAGGCCTAGCATCTACACATAAAAATAAAGGCCATCTTGCTCTCTTTCTCACACTTCATTCTGGGCTTTGTATTTGTTCATTTTCTGTTTCTATAACAAACTACCTGAGGTTGGATAACTTACAAAACTCTTTTTGTAAGTTCACTTCACATACAGTTTGGGGGACTGAAAGTCCAAGACCAAGTAGCCCCATCTGTCTGCCCTCTAGCGAGGACTCCCTTGGCTACAACATGGCAGAGAAACTGAAGGAGAACCATCATATATGGAAGGCTTCACTTTATAATAGCCTACTGTCAGGAGGGCTGACTCACTCCATGAAACCAGCATTAATTCCTTTCAAGGTCATTGCCCCTATGATCTTAAAGTTTCCACCACCTCAACACCACCACCCTGGAGACTAAGCCTGCAGGATAAGAACCTTCTGGAATCATTTGCAATTGCAGTATCTACCTTTATTATTCAGTCCCCATACCTCAAATATCAGTGCAGACAAAACTCACACTCACATATGATTGGCCACACCAGAGGAGTGAATGAGCAGCACCCACAGTCTAAGACTGGTCCTTCTAGCCCTCCCATTCACCTATAAGGCTCCTGCCTGTTTCTCTCCTTTTATAAACAGAAACACATTATGCAAGATACGGTAGAAGTGGGATTTTTCAAGCAAGCTGGTGACACTCCTTTGCGCAGCATACATTGATTTAAATAAATTTCTCCCCTCTTCAGGATTCTTCCTTGATGCTGCTTCATCTTAAATTAAAAGCGGTACAATAATAACCCAAGAACATCACACCCCTGAATTTTAGCCACTTCTCTCTGGAGGATCTTTCCCCCCTGTTTCAAAGTATGAGCTATTTTTTGGTTTCCACATGTTCCTCTTTCTTACTTGTCACCACACAATATTTTCTACAAGGTATAAACAATTGGAGGCTTCATGTCTAGAGTCCATTTTTAGTTCACAAGATCCACAATAAGACTCCCAGGAGAAAGAGAGGCAATGACCTCAGGGGGTTGTGGGGGGGTCACACATCACCCTCCACCCAAGCAAAGGTCTGCTGTCACCTCCATCCACTCACTCAGTAAATAGTCACCAGGCAATATCTTGGACAACTGATGACACAGCAGAGACTTGGCTCATTGAAGGGACAAAGAAATAATATGCTAATGTTATTCAAACTAAAGTCTCCTTCCTGGACTTCTTCCCTGAACTCTAGGCTTTTATATACAACCATGTACTTAACATCTACCATTGCATGTCCAATTAAACCCCATAACAGCTCCTTCTGCACCTTAGCAAAGAGTTAATTCATTCATTAGCTCAAGTCAAAATTCACCGAGTCATCCCTGTTCATGCCCCAAACTAATTCATCAGCAAATCCTGTTTACTCTACCATCAAATCTATCCAGAATTCGGCCATATCTCACTATCTCAACCATGATCCCACCTGGTCCAGATCACCATCATTTCTCACCTGGCTGATCTCCCTGTGTCCTCTCATGCCCGACCCCCAGAGTCTATCCTAAGCTCTAAAGCTCAAGTGATCATTATAAAACATGTATCAGGTAACAGCTAACCGGCTCAGAATTTTTCAGTGGCTTCCCATCTCATTCAAAGTAAAAGCCAAAGTCTATCCAAGGCTGCTCCGTTTCTGGGCTCATCTTCTACTGTGCTGACCCAGTCTCATTCACTTCCTTCTGCAGGAGCCTCCTTGCCATTCCTGGAACACACAAATACTCAAAGGACTCAGAGCCTTTGCATTCTTGTTCTCCATATCTGGAAAGGTCTTTCCCCAGATATCCATCTGGCTCACACTTTCATTTCTTCGTCTCCCCAACCACCTCTTATACCCAGCCCTTCCTGTCCCTGACTTCCGCTCCTGATCAACCAGGCACTCTCCCCTTTCTCTTTTCCCTGACTGATGCTCCTTAAGCACCTTATATATCACATATTTACTTATTTTGTTACATATTACTTGTCTCTGTAACTAAAACGAATGCTTCATGGCTTTTTGAAAACTGCTGTTTCCCTGCCTATCACATTCTGGCACATAGAGAACACTCAGTCACTATTTGGTAAATGAATGACCCACATATATCTATAGATGGGCAGCCATGGAAACACAGGAAACAGGGAGTCACTAGTCAAGAACAGGCTTTACCCATTCAAGCAAAGTCAAAGAGAAAAAACAACTTATCCGAGGGGACTTTTAAGATCCTTATGGTAGATGCAAAAATATTCCAAATGCTTCCCCTTCCTGAACCCATGCTCTGTGCCATGTGACTATGTAGCCTCTCCCAGCAAGATGCGGGGTCTGTTTCTTTAGCCTCACTCGAGCTGCCTCATGTTTTACTTTCAATGGTAAAAACAAGAGAACATGTAAACTTCTCTCTCTTGGTCCTCTGTCATTACCATGCGAACATGCTGGGTTAGCCTGTGGGAGAATGAAGGACCCACATAAAGCAGAGCAAACCATCCAGCTCAGACCAACCTCCCTCAGCAGACCAAATCACCAGGGTGAGCCCAGCTGAGAGCAACCAAGCACAAGTCGGATCTGCAGAACTGCCCAGCCAACCATAGCCGTGGGAGAATATTAAAGGATTTTTGTTTTAGGCCACTAAGTTTGGGGGTGGCTTTTTCCACAGTCCTATGGTAAGATCAGCCCTAATGTGTGTGATCAGTCCCTAGGATGGGCATCTAAGCTGCTCTGCTCTGAATAAACATGCATAGGGGAACATTTCCCTTGTGGTTTGGGTCTCATGACAGGGAGTCTGCAGGAACAAGACACACTAGCCAGGCCACACAGTGTCACAGTCACTGCAAATCAATAGACTGTCATACAGGCGAACAAAGTCACTGTGATGTAGTCCAGAGAGACATATTGGGTTTCTGAGGCAGCAAAACTAAAAGGCAGACATTGGATGAGGGAAGCACACCCTCTGAGGTGAGTTGGCGGATACCCAGCCGGACACCCTGACCTTGACCCAGCCTTACCACATCCTATGTCACAGAAACTTTGACAAGGTTCTCAGGCATCAGCCCTATTTCTGTCCATGCAACACACTGCAGTAGTCCTACTGCACCAAGGCAGCTGTGCAATAGAGCTCTCAAATCCCAAAATGGTGCTTTCTCTAGAGGAACAAAGTCTCAAAGGGGCAGAGCTGCACATTGTGATCTTTATATTAAGCCCATAAAATAGAAGCACCAAATAAATTCATCACATGGTATTACATAAATGTATTCCATGATACACTGAAGCCCATTATATTTCTAGAGGATCCCATCACTTTTCTATAACCATAGAAACTCTTCTCATTCTCAAAGAAAAAAGAATAATAACTAGCAAGGACGATACTGCTGGACTGTCACTAAAGGTGACTCTTTCTTTCATAGGGGAAAAGAAAAGAAGCACAAATACTGTCCACACTCTGGATGAAAGAAATCTGAACCCTGTGTCACTCTGTCTCCCTAATTTCCATTTCCTCGTGAACACTCATGTCTTCTGCTTGCTGCATTAGTTTAAGCTTTGAGTGACCACAGGTACCTATATTTGGTAACCCACCTTCTTCTAAACACAGAGTTTAAGATATCAGCCAATTCCTTAAACCAGAACTCAGCCCATACATTTTAGTGCCGAACATAAATCAGAAGAGGCAATAATAGCTCAGTGATCTGTCATGTTACCCCTTTGACCTCAACTCCAGCAGTTGACCTCTCACTCACTCCACTCAGCCTGCTTGGCCTCCTTTCTGGTTCTTTATGAACATGTCTCTCTCCTGCCTCAAGCTTTTACAGGTGCTTCTTCTCTCATTTCCCTCTGGTCTGGTCAAATATCACTTGCCAGCAAAGCATTCCCTGGTCAAAAATAATAATAATAATAACAACAACAACAAGCCCCACTCTGCCCTGCAGTAGCATTCTGCATTCTTCTCACTGTGCTTTATTTCTCTCCATTACAATGTCTCATCAGCTAATATGCTATATTTATTTGTCCATTATCACACACACACACACACACACACACACACACACACATATACACACACTTATACTCCTTGAGAGTAGGGGCTTTATTTTGTTCAGTTCGTATTCCTCCCACATGGAGCAGTGACTGACACAGGTTAGGAACTCGACAAGTGAACTGCCATTTTTGAGCACCCACTCTGCACCAGGCAATTTATATATGACAATTTTTTAGCAATGAACAAATACTTTAGGTATCTTTTATATAATTAGCCTAGCAACCCTGTTGTCTCCATTACAGATCAGGAAACCAAAGTTCAAAGAAAGACTAAGTAACTTGCTCAAGACACTCACCAGCTTCGACTGAGCATCAGAGTCCATGCTCATTGCAGTGTGCCAGCCTGCTTTTCAAATACCTAGATGATGGTTTAGGTTACAGAGTGCATTTAACAGGCATCTCTAGAAAAACTGCCTCACCCAGGAGTTCTTCATTCTATCATTTTCATCACCCACGGCAGCTTTTGTCCAGAAAGAAACAACCTCAAGGTTGGATTCTCCTCTCCCAGTGCAGAATTGTAGTCATGGCTTTAGCTTTCCTTTAGGCCACTCATTTAGGGAGATGGGGGTCAGAGTTTTCCTTTAGAAACAAGCTGGGACCAGAATGAGTCAGAGGCCCAGGAGGAAGAGTCAGAAGTGCATCTGTTCTAAAACAATCTAAGAATTTTCCAGAGTCCCTGCCTTTGTGATGTGCTTCTTTAAGCCTTCATAGTCCTGGAACTTAGGAAAACCATCTGTTAAAAAGAATAAAAAGGCTGACCTGCATTGGGTGTGTTCCTCCCTTGGTGCCAGCCTGTGCCTACTGTGGTCTAGTCACGTACTGCAAAAACTGCAAGCATTGCTGGGGCTTGTAAAACTCTGCCTACCCAGTGACAGTGAGAGTGGTGGGGTCAGAGAGGGATATAGGTCATTCACAGACCAAGGGATCAAGAGAAGGATCCAGTCTCTGCTGAAATTCATATTGACTCCATCTTTAAAATTATTCCCTTCTCCTCTCTGCAACCACCCACAAGATTTTCACACCTTTCACTGTCTCTGAACCTGTCACACTTTGTTACTACAGGTGTTTCTCCAGATGAGAGCTTGTGGGGTCCCGGACTTGGTTTTCATCATCTCTGCATCCTTAGGGATTAATCCCATCTCTGACCCATACAAGGTGCTCAGGAGTATTTGCTGACTCAGGAAAGATGCAGAATGAACCTCACTGCATCTACTGCAGACTAGAGCAAACAGGACAAGTTACTTCTTCTGGAAAAGGAAGCAAAAAAAAAAAAAAAAAAAAAAAACATAGAAGAGACTAAGGTAAACCAGAGCCACAGCTCAGCAGGCTACAATGCCTAATAATTCCATGTATACACACCTCTAGTCCCCCCCCCCATCCACCACTCATTGAGTGGCTTAGAAAACAAGCAAGCATACCCAGCGCCCCATCTCACCTCACCCATGCTGCTATTATCAAAGCCTAAGACACCGGACATTAAGTTACCTTGAAACAGAGCTGGTTTGCATAAGCGATTTCTGGATAAATGATAGTGTTTCCTCAGCCCTGCTGAACCCTGGACCCGTCCACGGAAGAAATAGCAGTACCTCTCTCTTCCCTAGCTAAACACATTTGCTCACCCATCCCTGCAAAACAAATCGTGTTCTTTTCCTTGCACTAAAACCCATCCAGAAACAAGAAAAGGCTTCCAAGCCCACGGAGGGCGCCCTCCACCTACGGAAATACACACAAACCCCAACCCAGAGCCATCAGGTATAAGCATGTTTTTAATCTATTATTTAAGAACAAACCAACAACAAAATCCATCTAACACAAGAATAGAATTTAAACTAAAAGAGGTGGCTAGGAAGCCTACGGAAACGGGCTATAAATGTCAGTAGCCTAAGTTGCAAAACTATTTATGACGCTAACAGTTCGCAAGGTTTAACAAACAGCCCTTGGGGAGGCCCCACCTTCAAGAAGCGCGCAGCCTGGAGCAGCCGGCAAGCCCTTGCTTTTCTGCGCGCTTTCCAAGACTCGTTTTGCTTTCTGTGCCATTAACTATAAACAACACTCTGTGGTACCGGCATGGGTGCATCAGCCCAGGCAGGCTAGCGCCGGAGCCCCAGAGAGCGAGTCCGCGCCGCGGCTGGGTCTACACGCACTGCAGCTAAGCAACGCAGTCCCCTACCTAGGTGGGAAATCCGCCGACGGTCGCCTCCGGGTGCGTGTGAGGCAGCGTCCGCCTTGGCAACCCAGCCCGCAGCTCCGGCTGAAGCGGCGCTGGGGCGATCCTGGTGGAGGGAGGCTTCGGCCGGTGTCACACCTGCATCACCGCGCCCACGCCGCCGCCGCTGCCACCCGCCCAGGCGCAGCGCGCAGCGCGCCCCCGCCCCACGAACACCCAGGGCGGGAGGCTCCTGGGTTCTCTGTTCAGCAGGATCAGATCCTAACCAGGGCATTAAAGGTATTCGCTGCGGGCAGCTCTTTGCTTCTAAATCCCCTTCTGATTCAAAGCTAGGTGTTTGGAATAGTTCCTAGGGAAAGGATCTGTTTCGAATCTGCAGACAGATAGTCTGCAAACTTCTTATTCCTCTAGATTCGGACCCAATTGATTATAATCATCTCTCTCTCTCTCCACCCTATGGCGAGGGGCGCTATCTATTCCATAAGCTCTTTCACCAACTCCAAACCAAGATATGTCAGAGGACAAGATCCAAATTCCTGGGAAGAGGAATCCTCTGATTATGTCATCCCTCCAAAAGCATTGTAGATAATAGATGTTAAATTACTCTGTCCTTGTTACTTCCTCAGGAACTGGGGGGAAAAACTATTTGACCAAATAGAGGGAAGAAGAAAACTTAGAAGACTGGATGCACTCCACGAAGTATTCTCTCTTCTTCCAGCGACCACCAACTCCGTTCACAAAAGGGTTCAGCAAACTGAAATGCCCAAGCTCATCCCACATTGAAAGACTTCTCAGAGCAGAGGGCTCCTTCTGGGATGAAGTGAGGAGCAAAGAAATAAAACCGGAAATTCGGAGGGGAAATCCAACAAAAGCCAAAGTCCACCTTGCAGGTGCTGGTCTCCTCCAATATTGGGAACGACATTCCTTTTCTAATAGTTTTGACATGGAGGCAAGTCCTGAAATATTATTGCCTTTTCCCCCATCGAGCCCTCTGCCATCCCCAGGTCTTCCCCTGTACCTCCCCACTTGGGTTACAATCAGAGTGCTGCTCTCCAGCTCCTTGCTCCTTTCCTGGCTCAAGCCTTCTTCAACTGGATCACTGGCAAGAGCTTCACCTACTGGACCTCCTAGGGTCATTTCTTAAAATGTAAGTCTGCCCTTGACTCCTTCCTACCTAAAACCCTACCTGGACTTCCCTATGTCCTTAAAAAAAAAAGCATGTCTCTGGTTTGCTACATATAGACAGGGCACAGAGCATCCCTGTGCTCAGTATGGATTACCATAGCCATAATCTAGGTTGAGATTGGGAACAGTTCTGACTTCCAGAGATGCCTTTATGTCCCTTCCCAGACAATATCAATCATCCCCCAAATGTAACCACTATCCTAATCCCTTGCAGCATCAGTTTGTATTGCCTATTCTTGGACCACATATGAATAGAATCATACAGTAAGTACTGTTTTGTGCATGGCCTCTTTCACTCAAAATAATGTCCATGAGATTCATTCATAACATTCCATATATTGGAGGGTCACTCTTTTATTGTTACCTAACACTTCATTGCCTGAATATAAAACTATTTATCCCTTCTCCTGTGGGTGGACATTTGGTTGGCTTTCAATCTTCAGCTATTATGAAATAAAGCTATTATAAACATTTGATAGAATCTATAACCTTTTCTTTTGAGGGTGTAAATAAAAGTGGAATTCCTGGGTCATAAGGTAAGTTTTTGTTTTAGCAGATACTACTAGGCAGATTTTCAAAGTGATTGTGCCAATTTATAATACCAATTGCAATATCTGAAAATTCCAGATGTCCTATTTCTTTGCTATAACTTGACAATGTCAATCTTGCTAATTCTAGCCATTCTTATGGGCATGGTGGTATTTCCAAACTATAATTTTTATTTCCTTGCTGATTAATGATATTGAGGCATCTATTGATTCTATTTATTTATTTATTTATTTATTTATTTATTTATTTATTTTGCTTTTGCTTTACCCATACATTTTGGGTTGTTTTCTATTCATACATAGAATGAAGTAGGTTCAAAGTTTATTTTTTCCAAAGATAGCCAGATGAAAAACCATTATGGAAAAGGCCATTTTTATTGATTAGTTACAGTAACCTCTTTGCTATAAACCAAGTGACCATCTATGTATGGTTCTGTTTCTATCTTGTTTCTTTTGTCCATGTGCACAACCTGTGTCAACACTTCACTGTCTTAATTAGTTTATTTTAAGTCTTTAAATTTGATAGGGTTTGTCCACCAACTTTGTTCCACTTGTATTGCCTTTGCTCTTTTAGGTCCTTAGCTTTTCCACATGAACTTTAAAATCATTGTCAAATTATATACATATAAACCCTGATGAGATTTTGATAAGATTTTTAAATCTTATTAAAATTGGTTTAGTGAGAATCAATACCTTATCAATATTTTCTTATAATCATTTTACATTGTATATTTCTTCATTTGTTTTGGTCTCTTTAATTTCAGTAATATTTTTTGGAATTCTGTAGGTAAACCTTGCACATAATTTTTCTGTGTGATGCTTAAGTATTTTCACCATTAAGTATGATGCTAGCCATGGCTGTACAGGGGAATGAAAAATAATTTTCCTTCTGCCTTTCTAAGCTTTCAGCTGGGGCCCTGTAACAAAGGACAGATTAACAATAGAAAAACAACCAAATTTATGAATATGTAAGTCTCCTACATACATGGAAGAAACCCAAGGAATGAGTGATTCTCACAGACATGGCCTAGAACTTCAACTTACATACCACCTTCAACAAGGAACAATAAATTTTAAGGGACATGACAAGGCAAAGAAAAGATCCTTGAGTCTTTAGGGATAGTAAAATGTGGGAAGGCAGTTATATAGGGTCCTAATGGTAGACAAAGACTAGTTGGTAAAATTAACTATTTAGATTTCTCTGCTGCCATCTCCAGACTGGTAAGGCTCTCAAGTCATATCCATTCAATGATTGGTAGAAAAGGGAGGAGAGACACCCTTATAAATTTAGGAAAATAAGGAGAGACAAATAGTTTTTCTTATGACTGCTTCTTTTGACTCAAAAATCATCCTTATGCCAAAGTGGCATGTCTGGGGGAGGGCGTTCTGCTACCCTTGAGTGTTTATTCTGTAAACCTTTACCACATTAAAGTTTTCTACTTCTGTTGTTTGCCAAAAATTATATGTATGCATTTAATTTTATCAACTTTTTGGCATCTATTGAGATAACCATAGGATTGAATAACAACTGTACACAAATTCATTTAATCTCTGTTTTCATGTTTCAAGGGTGCAATCTATCTTACTGATACCGATCAAGCACTTGCTGCCCCACATGCATAGAAGCCACTAATATGGCACCAGGTTTTGCAAAAGTGAAGAGCTTTAGTGCACAGTTAACCTGCAAGGAGGTCAGAAGCTGCAAGCTAATCTGCTTCCCCATGACTGGTATCCCAGAAATTTGCAGGAAGAAAGAGAATTATTTTTTGATTAGATAATGAGAAGGGGAAATTTTAGGGTTCTTTTGTATAAAGGTAGTCTCTTCACGTGTCCTATGTTTCTTTTGGGGGGCAGTCATCATGTTCTGCATGTGGGACTTTGAGGTTATCATGTCAAAATGTCATTGAGCAGATGATCTGGATGCTTCTATACAGGTCCATCCTTGGAAAGTCATCTCCAAATGGTCCTTAAGTGCATTCTAAAGGCTTTTCCTAAAAAACAATTTAAGTACTGTGTTATTTAAGAGAATAATTTTGTTTGAGCTTTAGCCAATTTATTGTGTCTATCCTAGTAAATTCCCTGTAGGGAAATTTTTTCTCCTGAGCACTGAGAAACTAGAATACTTCATTCTGCCTTTCCAGCATAGTGCTCAGCTTCTCATACCTCTCATCTCAGCATTCAGCAAACAACCTATCAGATAAACTGTACATTTAGAACTTCTCTAGATTTTAAACCAGCATATGTGGTCATGTGTTATTCTAAAACTCCACAGGTTTTCGCTTCTTTGCCTACAACTTGCCTCATCTGTAATACATACTCAACCTCAGCAAATCTCCTAGGAAAGAAAAGAATCAGCTCACCTGAGAGGAGCTCTTCCCTTTGGGGAATATTTAGTTTATCTAGTCTTTACTTCCACTGCCCTCTGATATCTTTTAAAACATCATTTCTATAATTGACTCTTTTTTTTAGTTGATACACAGATTAATGATTTGCAACTATCTATTAAATATTAACAGAAGTCAGAAATCAATTTGCTAACTTTTTAATCCTCATAACATTTTCATGGGGCAGGGAGCATTTTCCAACAAGTTATGTAACTTGCCAAAGATCATGTAAGAGGAAGTAATGAAGCCAGGGGATGAGGCTAAACTCTCACATTCTGAAACTGGGGGCTGGCGATGACCATGAAGATCTATTGTCCCCAGTTGTTGAGAACACTCTTTTCTAAAGAAGAAAAGAAATGCTAATTCTGATTTCTAACAGAAAATCTGAAGCAAAGATCATTTTTAAAACATTCTTTTGAGGTTTGCTTAGAGTCAGATATGTAAATAAATCACTTCAAATTCAAGACACACTTCTCACCAAAATTCATCTGTAGAAATTAAATTACCATTTTCTGTTCCTTTAGACCCAAAGGACAAACCTCATTTAATCAAGACCATTTTTGTCTCTATTTTCTGCAGTAACCATGAGGACAACTGTCAAAATTTCTGTCTTATTCCCACAAAAAGATTATTGTTATGTATGACAATTCACTTTATTGATAGGGAGGCAACTAGGAGATTTGATGTTTTCATTTGGGGGATATAAATGCAGCAACTTCCCAAACTTCTTTCCTAAAAAGGCAAAAGTTAAGACAATTAGGGCAGAAATGGGAAATTCTACAATCCATAAGTATTTTGAAAAGAAATTAAATGTCACGTGAAGACCTAGAGGTCATCAACAGCGGTTGGTTTGTGGCTGAAAAGGAGGAGTCACCAGTGAAACTGGTGTGGAAATCCAGAACATTCTGCAGAGCTCCAGGGTTTCCTCTGTGGACCTCTGGCTAATAAGAATGTGAGAATGACAAATCTCCTCCACAATTTTAACAGGACAAAAAATGTACCATGCAAAGAATCAGAATCTCTTCCACACACTGTAGTGGCAAAGAGGAATTTCAGATTTGGCCATACAAAATCCAATGTATAAACTGATTCAGAAAGCCCTCTGGATCTTGGTTTTTAGGGAGGAGAGCATGACCTAATCCTGCAAATATACCAAACAATTCTATAGGGAAAGTGTTGGTTGTTTGAAAGCAGATTTATAAAACTATATTTGAAAGGGAATTAAAAGGAACCTGCAAAGTCCCTGCATAGGATTTGAAATATTTCCATTGCCTTCTTCTGCCTCCCAGCCAACCAAGAAGAAAGTGATTCCAGGCATTGACAATGTCTAGCAGACTTCTTGGTTCATTTCCTGAATTTTTATCACTCTATAAATTTTGATGATTCAATTATAATACCATCAGATGATGTGGAAATGCCACTTTCCTATTAAAAAAAAAAAAAAGCTTTTAACACTTTCTTCCAGTATAACAATCAATTAACAGGTGACTTTATTAGGTGCTTACCATTTTGAAAGGCATTCTGTGTGTATTTTAATTAATCTTCTCAAAAATATGCACTTCAAGTTATGCACATTATTTTTATTCGAGAGATATCAAAAACAAGCTTAAAGTGGTCAGGTGATTTAACAAAGGCCACACAACCAGTAAACAGTGGGGCCAAGAGCAAATTGTGGTATAATTCCAAAGCCTAATATCTTTTCTCAGAATCACTTTTCTTCTATTCCACAGTCTTGACTCCTCCAGAATTTGATTCTAAATTCACCCACCTATCTTCTCCTCCTTCCTTCCTTTCCCACACCTCTCATTCCCAGCAAATTGGTCTATTCTCTCAAATGTTTTGTACTTAGTTTTTCTGCTATATCTTTAGCACACAAGTTCTCATACTAAGGCTGGTCCTTGGCTGTAAAAAGTCCCTGTCATTGACACTCCTGTTGAGATTCCACCTCCTCTAATAATTCTGCCCAGACTACTCTATCCCCACACTCAGCTTTCCATAGCAATCTCTCCCTTCCAGATATATATATTGTTTGTTTGTTTGTTTGGTTTGGTTTTTGTTTTTGTTTTTAGATATACATGCCAGTAGAGTATATTTTGACATGTTATACATACATGGAGTAAAACCCGTTCTAATTAGGATCCCATTCTTGTGGTTGTACATAATGTGGAGTTACACTGGTCATGTATTCATTTATGAGCAAGGGAAGGTTATGTTTGATTCATTCTACTGTCTTTCCACTTCCTTTCATTCCCCTTTGTCTAATCCTTAATACTATTTCTTCATTCATTCATTTAACAGATCCTCACTCACTTAAGGCACTGGAAACATGAAAAAAAAACAGAAATGAATTCCTATAATAGATATATAAAGATTAAAATACACACACAATAGTTAACATTATTGAGTACTTACTATGCATCAGGCACTGTACCAGGCCATTTATTTGTTCTGATTTATTTTATCTTCACAGCAACTCTGTAAAGTTCAAGTACCTCTTTACATATGAGAATACGGGTACAGAGAGGGGAAACAAGTTTCCCTAAGTCATACAGCTGGGAAGCTGGGCAAACTGGCTCTAGAGCCTACTCTTGTAAGACTGCTACTGAACCCATATAGGTTCAGATGTAGCACAAGGGAGATAAGCCTACCTCACAGAAGTCTTCACCAAAAAAAAAAAAAATGTGATATTTTAGTATCTTGAAGAAAAATGGGAAGCTGCTGAGCACCATGGTTCATGCCTGTGATCCCAGCAACTTGGGAGGCTGAGGCAGAAGAATTGCAAATCAAGACCAGCCTCAGCAACTTAGCAATCCCTGAGCAACTTAGTGAGACCCTGTCTCAAAATGAAAACTAAAAATGGCTGGAGGGATGTGACTCAGTGGTAAAAGGCCCCTGGGTTCAATCTCCAGTACCAAAAAAAAAAAAAAAAAAGATGAGACGCTGGTCAGGGCCCAGTAGAAGAAGGGTGCGATGGACACTACAGTCGATTCCCTACCATCCAATGCAGTCCCTCATGTGAACTCCATGAGTGTCCATGACTAACCTACGGCTCTCCAGGTCTGACATTCCAATAAGTCAGTCCAGCACCCTTGCCTATGACTTGTTCAGAAACCCACACCCAAAAGTTTTCTTTGCTATGGAAATTGATTCAAAGAAGCTTATAAATCCATTCTGGGAGGGGGGAACCCTGCTCTTTGAGGCACCCTTTCTTCTCTTACAGACATGAAAGAGGAATCAAGTAGACCTGCCTGCCACTGGCAGCTGTTTTACAACCATGAGGAAGACATGGACATAACATGACCATGAGCTGTGTTCATGAGCATGAACAGGAAGGTTCCCATTCCACTTACACCGGTGTTTCCCTGCCCATCTCCTTCTCCTCCCAAGTCTCCACCATTGAGAATCTTAATCATTGTAACAGTACTACATCCCCAGGGATAGCAACACTCTACTTTCCACCAACACTGGGGTCCTCGTTGACATCTGACCATTGAGAGACTCAGTCACATAATAGTCCAAGCTGAAGGACTTTTTTTCAGGGCTCATTCCAGTACCAAATGTCAACCCCTAAGTCGTCCCAGAAAGCAGAGCCTGAGGCAAAGATTTGCATGAGGTCATTTATTTTGGAAATGGGGTCCAAGGGTGAGGAGACTCTCAAAAGGGAAACAGGAGGAAGGAAAGCAAACTCAAGAACACATCATCAAACTAGTCCTGACCATTGACAACTGGACATTGGCCTTGCTGAGAAACTCCACGGGACTATGTACACCACGACTCAGAAATATCACCACCAGTTAGAGAAGTGAAGCTCTCATCTGCAGTTTTCTGTATTAGGAATAGAGTGTAGAGGGCAAGGAGGAGGCCAGTGCAGAGGCTAATGCAGCAATTCTGGCTGGAAATGACAGTGGCCTGGTCAAGGTAGTCAGAGTGAAGGAGGCAAGAGGGCTTCATCCCTAACACCTCATTGCACATGTAAGTAAAAAAAAAAAAAAATAGGAAGAAAATGTCTCAGAGAGGGAAAAAAAAGGATCCAAAGAAATGGGGGACAGAATGAAATAGAAAAGGCCGTAGGATAAGTGTTGAGGGGGATATTTGAATAAGGGCAGGAGCAAAGGGTAAACAAAGCAGGGAGAGCCTGAGAGAAAAGTGAGTTCTGAATTGAATCTATGATGATGCTAATCCATGGGCAAGCAAAGACTGAAACTACTTTTAATTTCATTCAGTTGCAACTCTTTAAAGACAATACCATGCCAAAGCTGGACCATGCGGGACCCAGTAGACATAAGGCTACACAGATTTATGCTGCATGAAATTAGTCATGTTTAACACATTTTGAAAGTGATTTTAGAGTACTTTTACTCATTGATTGATTTAGTATTTCCCTCTGAGATATATTAAGTACAAACTCCTGCAAAGAAAATTAGATGAAAAGCAGTTTTCGATACAAATTAGACTAGAATCGTGATCAAACAGAGTCTCTGCAGATAGAATGCAGCATAGAATTAACTTAGCTAAGTTTGGACCTCCTACATTAATCATTTCATAATTCATATCTTCAAATATTTACAGTTCCTTGCACAAGCTCATTTTCTTTCCCTGAGGGAAGATGCACCGTTCTTAAGGAGCCCTGTGGTTTAGTAATGGAAAGTGTGTGAAGTAAGGTGTGAATGACATGAGTCTCTGAAGCCACATTTTTGTGACTTGGTTTGCCTCCTTTCCAGACTAAGTGGATTGGTGAAATAGAGGGAAACTGGATGACCAGTTAAGCAGGGAGCATTGGATGGCTTCCTTGTCCAAAAAACATGTGCTAAAACAAATTAATTCTTTTATAATGCAAGTGCACAGTGAAAGTCTGAGCACCATCACATCTTTATGTGAACAGAGGAATACCTCAGTTATCTAAGATGGTGGGCAATGGCATAGAACTAAGAATATTGGGAAGGTCCTAAAAACTTGGAACAAGAGAACCTAGATTCTAGCCATATCTCCACTACTAGATATGTGGCTCCAAGAAGTCCCATTACTTCAATAAATCGCATTAGGAAAACTGGATATCCACATGCAAAGAATGAATCTCAATCTCTACCTTATGCCTTTTCCAAAAATTATTCAAAATGGATCACAGACCTAAACATAAGAGCTACAACTATGACTCTCTTAAAAGAAAATATGAGGCAAATTTCATGATACTACATTTCACAATGGTTTCTTGGATATGACACCAAAAACAAAAACAACAAAAGAAAATATAGGTAAATTGGACCACGTCAAACTTAAGTGTCTGTGCTTCAAATAACATAGTCAATAGATTTACAAGGCAACCTACTGAATGGAAGAAAATATTTGCAGGTTATATAGCTCATAAAGGATTAATATCAAGACTACATAAAGAACTCTCGCAACTCAGCAACATCAACAAAAATGAAAAATGGGCAAAAGACTTAAAAAGACATTTCTCCAACGAAGATATGCAAATGCCAATAAGCTTATAAAAAGATGCATAACATCATTGACATAATTAGGAAAATGTAAATCAAAACCATAATAGATAATGCCTCATACCCATTAGAGTAGATATTTAGGGGAAAAAATTGGAGTATTTTTGTACACTTGTTAGGAACTCATGTGCCCTGTTGGTAAAGTTGCACAGAAATTACGGAAAACAGTACAGTGGTGTTACGGTTTGGATCTGCAGTGTCCTCCACGGTCTCATGTGTTAAAATCTTGGTCTCCAGCCTGTGTTGCTACTGAGAGGTAGTAGAAACATTAGGAGATGAGCCTAGTGGAAGTTTCATCATTGGGAGCATATGCTGAAGAGGATGTTGAGACCCCAGTCCCTGCCTCTCTCTCGCACTTTTCCTTCCGACCACCAGAAGGTGAGCATTTTTGTTCCAATATACATTCCCTACTGTGATGTTCAACCTTGTCATAAGTCCAAAGTGATGGACCCAAGCAACTGTGTTCCGAAACTTCTAAAACCATGAGCCAAAATAAACTTTTCCCCTTTTGAAGTTTTTTGACTATGAAATTTTGTTACAGGGACAGAAAGCTGACTAACGCAAGCATTTCCTTAAAAAAATTAAAAGCAGAATTGTCGTATGATCCAGCAATTACACCTATCAGTACATACCCTACAAAACTGGAAGATGGGATTGGCAAATATTTTTAGATTCATGTTCATAATAGCAATATTCACAATAACCAAGGAGGGGGAAGAACCCAAGTGTTCATTGGCAGGTGAATGAATAAACAAAATGTGGTCTATAAACAACAAAATATTACTCAACATTATAAAAGAAGTAAATTCTGGGAGCTGGGTTGTGGTTCAGTGGTAGAACGCTTGCCTACCATGCATGAGGCACTGAGTTCAATCCCCAGCACCACATAAAAATAAACAAATAAAATAAAGGTATTGTGTCCGTCTACAACTAAAAAATATATTTTAAAAAAAAGAAGTAAATTCTGACACATGCTACAACATGTATGAAGCTTGAGTATGTTATGTAAGTGAAATAAGCCAGTCACAGAATGACAAACACTATAAAATTCCACTTATATGAGGTCCCTGGAATAGTTACTTTCATAGAAACAGAAAGTAGAATCACAGCTGCTGAGACCTGGGGGAAGAGAATGACAGTTACTTTTTTTTTTTTTTTTCCTTTGTACTGGGTATTGAACTCAGGGGCACTCAACCACTGAGCCACATCTCCAGCCCTGTTTTGTATTTAATTTAGAGACAGAGTCTCACTGAGTTGCTTAGCACCTCGCTTTTGCTGAGGCTGGCTTTGAACTCACAATCCTCCTGCCTCAGCCTCCTACCCACTGGGATTATAGGCATGCGCCACTGTGCCCAGCAAGAGCTACTTTTTAATGCGTACATAATTTCACTTTTGCAAGATAAAAAGAATTCTGGAGATGGATGGTGGTAATGTTGCACAACCAGGTGAGGGTTCTAAATGTCACTGGACTGTACACTTAAGAATGGTTACCAGACTAAGGTTGTGGCTCAGTGGTAAAGCACTTGCCTAGCATGTGTGAGGCACTAGGTTCGATTCTTAGCACCACATATGAATACATAAAATAAAGATCCATCAAAAACTAAAAAAAAAAAATTTTTTAAATGGTTACGATGGTAAAGTCTATATTATATGTATTTTTCAATTTATAAAAGTTTCTGAAGGCAATAAGCATAAAAATGCTTTCACTGTGCAGAGTACACAGAAAATGTTCCCAAGCTAATAAATTTTACATTTGTTATTCTTTCATGAAGTTTTATTGAATGAGGCCCAAGATAGCTCCATTTTGTCAAGAGTCCCTTTGTGGAAAAAAGCATGTGATGGAATAAAATGATCAGAATTGTTAGAAATGCCTAAGAAGTCATTCAGTCCCACCCCTCAGATAGAAAAAAAGTCACATCCCTTGCCAACTCTTAGAGTGCCTATTTCTAAAATCAATGGTTTGGACAATTCAGTTAGACCACCTATATGTCCTTTCATCTCTCATACTTCTCCAATCTAATTCAAAGTTCAAAAATCATATCATGCCGTTCTAGGTCCTCTGGGCAAAAGGACATGCTGAGAGGTTTGAGCTCTGAGTGCTTCTGTATACATGCACACACCCTGTTTTAAGTAGAGCTGCTCACTTATTCTTGTTTTATAGGCTGTGGTTATGTTCGATATTTACTTTTTTAAAGTGTTCTTCTAAGAAAATAATTGAAAGTCACATTTCTAAAGGCACCAAATAAGTGATTTTTTTTTTCAGATGACTGAAGTTTACCCCCTATAAATCACAAAACTCATGTTAAATTAAACTGATCCTTGTTCCACTGCTTCCAAAATAGGATTCCTTGAACACAGCCCCACTGGGGAAGCTTGGCTTTGCCAAAGCATGTGACAGATTCTGCTCTACATAGTTATGAGTTTCTTTCCCTTTTCATTCAGATACAATGCTTTGAGACCAAAATGAAACTAATAACTAAGGAGGAACTTGGTGCTTCCTCTCTGCCCAGGTCTTATCTTTTCCTGAATCAATGCACTCTGACTCCATTTGCCATTCAATACCATCCTTGGGTCCTCCCTTCCGTCTTTTCATAGATGTTATCTCTCTTAAGAGATCTTCCTCAGCCTAGTCTTTATCAGCCTAGTCTTTACCATTATTAAAAACTCAGCTCAGTTGTTACCATTTTAGGAAACCACCCAAGGTAGGTAAAAAAGCTTTTGCTCAGCTCTCCCAAACATCACGTACACCACAGCACCGGCCATATTTTTACTATGATTGTCATTTAGCCTTCTCCTTAGCTAGGTATGTGCCCCTAAATCCAAAGTCTGTGTTCTATTTATCTCTGTAACCTCAACAAAGATAAAAAGGCTATGTTTTTTTAACAGAACTATAATAATTTTATGCCAACTTAAAGGCTCACTGATCATTTTGTTAATTGCCAAAGTCTCTTGACTTTCTCAGTGAGTTTTCTGCTGTACCCTCTTAGTTATGTTAGATGATTGATGTTTCCTCCTGTTGACAAGAATATTTAGTGACAGAAAAAATATAACTGAAAATTAAATAAAACATCTAAATACAAAGCTGGGCAAACCTTAATCAAATTTTATGAAAGCAGTTACATATTTTACATATATATGAATGAATTATATTCATACATTATTTATGTGTCATTTTATAGATATGTCATCAGAATAGTTGACAGTGTTCAAATCTTGTTAGGCCAGGCACAGTGGCACATACCTGTAATCCAGGCTACTCCAGAGGCTGAGGCAGGAGGATCACAAGCTGAAGGTCAGCCTCGGCAATTAAGCAAGACCCTGTCTCAAAAAGGGCTGAGGATGTAGCTTACTGGTAAATTGTCCCTGGGTTCAATCTCCAGTACCAAAAAGAAAAAATCTTACTTGGCTGTCCAGATGTATTTTTCAAATTATCATTCTGAGACTTCCAGTTTCCAGTCAGACATGTGAGAAGATCGAAAGCCACTACTCCATCCTAACAACAAATCAAAAGCTAAACAAACTGAAATATCAATAACTTCTCCTAGATCCTCAGAGAAGTGAGGTTACAGGGCAGATGACTGTCCCAAAATTGGAGAGAGAGACAGCACAGCAGACACAGAGGACCATACCACAGAGCAGAAAACTCCTCAGGAATTTTCCACAATTTTTCTGTTAACCTAAAACTGTTCTGAAAAATAATGTCTGTTTAAATGGAAAAAAAAATTAATCTTTCCTGCATTTTCCAAATTTATCATAATGAGTACATATTCATTCTAGGGAAGCAGACGTAAATATGCTGAAATGTTTTCCTCTCTCCCCAATATCAAAGAAGAAAAGTCAAATGACTCAGAGGCTTCTCCCAACATTGTGCTTCCAAGTCCTGAGATGTTGGGTGAGTCTCACACTTCCCTCTCCAGCACTGAATGATCTTGTTCTGCGGTGAAAATATGGAGAGAAGGGATTGTGCCCCTCCCTGATTGACATCCTCCTCCATCTCTGCTCCTAGTCCTCCCACCAATGTAACCCAAAGGATATGTGTGACTTTGTGGCACTCTTATGTATAATTCAAAGTTTATTGATTTGGACGAGACTGCCACTTTCCAAATGTGTGCAACAAAGTCAGTATGACACATTAATATTTTATGGTTTTTCTGTTCATGTGTGAGGCTGACTCAGACTGGACTTCCCAGGACAAAGGCTACTGGGAAGTGCAGAGTCCCCTCTGAGACTGCTGAGCAGAGTGGGACCTCAATTCATATACACTGGTCATCAGAATCTGAGACATGGGTTAGATATCAAGATGAGTACCTAACTAGGAATTATGTTTCTGTGGCAATCTTATATTCCTGTGTCTGTCTTTGTTCCCCACCCAGAGTGTTAAGCCCATTCAGAGTCTCTGCAGGCTTTGCCCATCTGCATTGCAGCTGGGGCTTCTTCAGCTGCCTTAAAGGCTGCTAATAATCGTGGAAAATTAAGCCAAAGCCCAGACAATATTGTTCACAGTAGTTATCTTGTCATATTTTTAAGACTTTTTAAAATTCAGACATTCACAAAGATTTAAGACAATGAAAGTCATTGTTGCATTATTAGTAACAGAAAAACACTGGCAGTCATTTTGATGTCCAACAAAAGAGGATTTTTAAAATAAATCATGATATATAACTTCATGTGATGGGATACTTTAAGCCTAAAATCTACTCTAAAATCACTCCCTGGAAGACTAATCATGAGGGGAAGACACATGATAGATTATAAGGTGCAAAAGTAGAGTCTCGTAATACTCTGTACAGAATGGCCCCAATTTTGGATAGCTAAGAGGTGAGTTATGTGCTTCGGAGAGCTGATTTCATATAGTTCCACCCAAGTACCAAACTAGTCTTTCCCTGTGACCTCACTGCTGCCCTTCCAGGTGTCACTAGGGCTCACAGATATTCTTGACTTTTGAAGAGTGCAACTGGCCACACAAAGTAATTCAGATGGGGAATACCAGCATCTCTGGGAACAGATGGCCAACACACAAGCAAATTAATCAATGTGCCAGAGACCCACTGGCTGATCTCCGTGGGTGGTCCTAGTGCCATGGCAGGGAGGGACTGCTGACTGTTTTCTGTGGCTCTGGTGAAGCAGTTACTCACATCAGGCAGGTGGTCCACGGGCGTGGTCTCATGCAGTTCCCTCGAGGCTCCCAAATGGTACTCATGGAGGCAAGCAACTTAGGGAAGCAGCTAAGTACTGGTCCCCTCCAGAGGGTCTATGTCATCCCTCTCAGACCCATTCATCTATCTCTTGCCAAAGTTCTGTGTCCCATTCCCACATGCCTTCCCCTGGCACAGAGAATTCTTCATCTCCCCTGGGACCAGGGAGCCTGACTTTTCTTCCCTTCTTGTTTACTCCAGGCAATTCTATGCACTGAACTCTTTGGAACATGGACTTTCAAAATATTCACTTCCAGAACTTGAATTTCAAGACTTCTAAATTCAGATGTAAGTTTCAAAAGGCAATTTTGAGCCTTTAAAAAGCAATAGGAGAGGGGTGGGGGTCACGGCTCAGTGGTAGAATGCTTGCCTAGCATGTGTGAGGCACTGGGTTCAATTCATATGCACCACATATAAAATAACTTTTTAGAAAAGGTTAATCAACCACTAAAAAAATTTAATGATAAAAAATAAAATAAGTGGGAGGAGGGATGACACAGGACATAGTACAAAGGAATACAGTGTGGGAAAGTATTCAGGGTAATATCTCCAATTTGACTCCTACCTCATAAATATTTGCATATATTAAATATTGGAGCAATATTCACCTTTCAAAGTCATTACAATTGCTCTCTCTATATAGAGATGACCAATGACTTTCATCTTCCTCTTTGTCCATATTTTCTTTTTTACGTTTTCTGCAGTGAAGATATATTACAAGAGAAATAAACTCAATGACAGTATTGCTTTCCAATGGCAACTTGTAATGTGAAAAATTGTGGATAGTTAAAATTGAATCCCTCTAATTGTGCACCAAATACAGTACTCAGACATGCATTGATTAACCCAATCAGTAATTCCTGTGGGTTTGGAACATAAAGCTGTTTCTTCAGCCAAACACTAAATGAGGTAGTCAGCTTGCATCTGAAGTCCATGATGAATGGAAAAAAAGCATCTTAAAACACCTAGAATCACTTACATATAGCTGAACTTACTTTAGTTGAGTATATTAATAAATGCAATCATACTGTACTTATAAAATTAGAGCAAAGACTATATTAAAAGTGTTACTCAAAAATATTATCGAACGAGGTAAAATAACTTCAATATCAAAGAAAAACCTGATTATTCAAAGGGATTATTTAATTGCCAAAAATATTGTCCTTCTGTTTGCCAATTATGACACTTTTTAAATATAAATGTAAATCATTATCCCGATCTGGAGAATGGGCATAACTGACACAGTCTGGCTGGGCACAAATGCCGCAGTCTGGCTGGGCACACAATCAAGAGCCACCACACAGCTTGTAGATTCAAACAGCAACTCTTTATTCCCGAACTCACACCAGCCGTCTACAATCACGTTCTGGGGAAATCCACGTTCTCTGCCCAAATCCACCTCCACTGGGCTTCTGTCTCCCAAATATACTGTCTGAATCCCGTGAGAACTCAAGGGGAACTCAGGCAGCAGGATACGCCCTATTCCCAGCAGGAATAATCTTAAACCTTAAACCTGGAACCTAAACTGGGAACGCCCTAAACATGATTATCTTAAAACCGGGAACACCCTAATCTGCCTTGGTCCTTGAGCAAGGTCACCTACATTCAATGTCGCTGCAACATGTCAGCAACATGGGGTACGCTGGCAAGGAAATTGTCATACCTACTTGGCTAATGGCTCCCAGCATCTCCCCCCTTCTGATTAATTAAACAACAAGCAATGTGGCTTAAGGACCGTGCCTGGTAGGTTGTCCAATTCAACATATGGTTCTTACCCGTCATCGGAAAACTGACCTTTAGGCGTCAGCCTCCTGTCTTAGGTTGATACCACTGCAATTGAATCATACCCGTCACTGACTACCGGTCCAGCATACAGCCATACTTGTGGATAGGTCTATGCACCAGTGGGGGGGTGAGGTTCTTTGCCTCACCTCTGTTGGCCCCCAAATTTGGCCTTGGTGCCAGTGGGGGAGTGAGGTTAATGTGGCTTATGGACCGTGCCTGGTAGGTTGTCCAATTCAACATATGGTTCTTACCCGTCATCGGAAAACTGACCTTTAGGGGTCAGCCTCCTGTCTTAGGTTGATACCACTGTAATTGGATCATACCCGTCACTGACTACCGGTCCAGCATAAGCCATTGGCCCCCCAAATTTTAGACCATCACTAGCAGAAGGGAGGAGGATACAGAAATGCCACGACACCAAGCCAATTGACGGCTCCTTGGGAAAAAATTGCATCACTGGTGACACCATCAGCAAAGATATGTCAGCACTACCACAATTAACATGGGGTGCGCTGGCAAGGAAATAAAAATTGCATCACTAGTGACACCATCAGCAAAGATATGCCAGCATTACCACAATTCGCTGCACCAAACGATAGTTACATAGTCCAGGCAAGTTCTGCAAGCAGTTCAAAGCAGAGGAATCTATCAATATGTCCATTTCCTCCCAAAATCCGTTTCCTCCCAAAGTAAGTTGACTCTTTGATTGAGCATTACTTGTTGAGTTCTTCACTGGCACTGGGATGGAGATAGGAATTCTGGCAATGATGCTAAAAAGACATTATCCTGAAAAGAATTAAATATAATGAAAAGGAAAGGTGAAAGTAAACAAACAGATCTGTTAACCTACTTTAAAAACAATCCTTAACAGCCTTTTACCTAATTTAAACTAGCAAACAAACAGATCTGTTAACCACCTTTAAAAACAATCCTTAACAGCTGTTTACCTAATTTAAATTAAACCATTTAAATCACGTGAATAAAAATAATAATAATTCGGATCCATTTTTTCATGAGCGCTCCTCATATAAGAAATATGGACATACGCACATACAGACATACAACACAAAACACAAGAGTGTACACAAACGTACAACACATAAGAAAATAGTAAAGGCCTTGTAGCTTTACCTAGGTGAAATCTCCATTGCAATGTTTAAAAACTCCACAGTCAAAAAATAAAACTGATCAGAAAAACATTAACCTAGGTTTGTATGAGCTCAAAAAATAAAAATAGAACCTTATGATGTGGAAAAATGCAATAATAAAATAGTTATTGAAAAAAGCATCCTGGTTAATCACTGTCGCAGATGTAAGAATGGCCAAGCTGGAGTTCTGGATATCAGCTGTTATGGATTTGAGTCAAATCATCTTCTTTTCGATCTGTAGAGACTGTTTTAGTTAATCTCTCTGGAATCCAAATGGGCTGCTGTTCTCCCTGTGGAAAAACACAAACAGACCCCCGACTCCAGACAATCACTGGGTCAGGACCTTTCCATTGTCCTGTTAGAATATCTTTCCAAAGTACTTTAGGCTTATGTACATTTTTTGGATACATATGTCTTTCTGCAGCACTAAGTCCTCATGAATCCAAATTTAAAAAGTTTAGAGTAAAAAGCGTTATTTTAAGTTTATCTTTGGGGGATATATACCCCTTTCCAATTCCCTCTTTTTGCTTAATAAGTATATGTCTGTATCTAATAGTTGTCTTAGCTTCTTACATTTTCTATCTGAAATACCTTTACTTGACATTTTCAACCATTTTTTCTTATTTCTATCTTCTAGTTTTTTTTTTTTAAAGGTTTGTATATTTACCCTTTGTTGCTTATTTTCCTCCTAGTTTTTTTTTTTTCTTCCTATTTTGTGGGTTTAAAATTTTTGTCTTCCTACATTTTTTTATCTTTCTACATCTTTTCTATCTTTTTTTGTTTTTAACTTTCTATACTTCTGTCTTTAAAGTTTTTCACTTTAAATTTTTAATCTTCTTTATCTAAATATCTTTTATCCTATTATCTTCCCATTTTTTTAAAGTAATGCCTTTAAGATTAACTAGGCTTCGAATGATGCAATAAAGCAATCTTTTTTCCGCCATGAAGGTATCTCGACCACCTTCAATTTAACCTTTTAAAGCCTTTTAATTATCATCTATACTGTACTTTTAAATGTACTTTTTCACCACCTACAGCTTCACTCTTTTAAACGAGGCTTAGATTTTGTTTAAATCGCTTCAATGTTAGTTTACATGGCTGCCCTTCAACCAAAGGCTTTTTTTTTAACTCCATTGAGAAGCTTTGTCTCAATCTGCCATGTACAAATACCTTTTTCTTCTTTCTTTCTTTCTCAAGCTTTTAAATTAAGTCTAGTTTCCTCAAAATCTTTTTAAACGGCATTTTACAACTTTTTACTTTACCACACAGAGATTATCTCATCTAGAAACATTTCTTTTTCCTTTAACCTTTTATATTAAAATATATTTTCACATCTTGAATCTTTTTCTATCTCTTTTTTAACCATTAACCCTTTTTATAAATTTACATTTTGAAACAACTCTTATAAAATTTCTGATTTAGACAAATTACTCCACTTTAATAAGATGAAAGGCTTTCATGTTTTTTATGATACTATAATTGAAACCCAACTGAAAATTTTTCTACTCTTTGTATATAAATTACACATAATAGAATCTTAACTCTTAGTAACCTTGTTTTAGCAAAGACATAGACACAAAGCAATATTAAACATTTTTCCATTTACCAATTTATGAAAACACACATAATGTTTAAATATATTACCTTATGGAACTTAATAAGTAAAGAGTGGTTGTTGTTTCAACATTTTAGCTTTGTAAATTAATCAGAACTTTGTAGAAACCAAGATCTTAGACAAGTGTAGCAAACAGAACTAGCCCTCTCTTTCTTGTTGAAGAAAAATCTTTCTACAGGATACCATGATGGTCCCATTGATATACTTAATAACTCGTCTTTAAAAAGCCATGGGCTACATTTTTGTATTGTATCAACATATGCCCTAATTGTTCTTGGTCTCACTGGGGTGCCTCCTTCCTCTAACAATTTCTCTTGCTCGGAGGTGAACAACTTCAAACCTTGAGTCAACCATTTTCCCCAGTTTGCCTGAGAAAGTTCTAGGAACAGGCAACTTGAAATAAAAACAAAATAAATCAAAACAATAACACATTGTTTTTTGAATTGGTCACCCATTCTTTCGCTCTTCCTCAGGGGTGAGAAATTTCACTTACCTTTAAGCTTCAGAAGTTCCCCGCACGGGACGCCAAATGCCACAGTCTGGCTGGGCACACAATCACGAGCCACCACACAGCTTGTAGATTCAAACAGCAACTCTTTATTCCCGAACTCACACCAGCCGTCTACAATCACGTTCTGGGGAAATCCACGTTCTCTGCCCAAATCCACCTCCACTGGGCTTCTATCTCCAAAATATACTGTCTGAATCCCGTGAGAACTCAAGGGGAACTCAGGCAGCAGGATACGCCCTATTCCCAGCAGGAATAATCTTAAACCTTAAACCTGGAACCTAAACTGGGAACGCCCTAAACACGATTATCTTAAAACCGGGAACACCCTAATCTGCCTTGGTCCTTGAGCAAGGTCACCTACATTCAATGTCGCTGCAACATGTCAGCAACATGGGGTACGCTGGCAAGGAAATTGTCATACCTACTTGGCTAATGGCTCCCAGCACATAACTAAACAGAGTATATGCTCAGTGATTATCTTCGCAGTCAGTGTGAATGTACAGGTACTGAAATTTGCCAGCCTGGCCAGAATGGGATTGGGCTGATGATGCATACAAAGGGCACATAAATATTATGAGGTCACAGAATTTCAGAGATGGACAACCCAAGACAGACAGGAACTGAGCCAAGCCCTCATATTTAACAGGTGTAGACCCAGAGGGTCAGAGAAGCAATGTTTCCAAGTTCATGGAGCTGCCTGGTAAAGTGGGGACCAGTAATCAGGTCTCCTAATTATCCATCCTGAGTGCATCCTGAAACTGCCTTTTTGCACAGACGAAAAAACAGAAACAGAGAAAGTGGATAACTAGAAAATATGGGGTGGGAGAAACAGACTCAGCAGAAAGACAAACCCAGCACACAGTGGAACTCACTAAATATGCACTAAATGAAGTTCAGGATATGCTAATAGCCTATTTTTTATTCAAATTTTGAAACTCAGCATAATATGTGCATATTGTAAAATAAATAAGTACTAAAATATACAAGGAAAAAAATAAAAACTCTATTCCCTCAATCTCCCCATAAAAGGTACACTGTCAATCATCATCATTGACAGCTTAAATAATATCTTGCCAGATATTTTCCTGCACATATATAAATGATTTTATACAGAAGTTGATTCATAATACATACCTTCTGCATCTCTTTTCTTTTAATAATATATGAACATATTTTTTCTATGTCATATTTATGGATTGCCTTATTTGTTACAAGGTCTGAATAGTACTTATCCAATATTCTCACAATAACATTCTTCCTTGAAAAATGGGTTAAGAAAATTAAAAAGAGCACTCGGGGAGAAGACAGGCATTTTACAAATGATGCTGGGAAATATGAATAGTCATTTGGAAAATGCAAAATTGGAACCATTCTTCACACCATACAGTAGAATAAATTCCAAATGGATCAAAGGTTTAAAGTAAAATGTGAAATCATACAGAAGAAAATATGAGTAAATGTATTTAACTTGGGAGCAGAAAATTCTTCCCCTAACCATAACACAAAATCCAGAACAGTAAAGCAAATATGGATAATTTTGACCACATAAACATTTTGCAGTTGGTCAGGGAAGAGAAAAAAGAAAACAGGAAAGAGAACCCATAAAAAGACACTCAAAAAATAAATCTAATGCAAGGTATAGACCTCATTTGCATCCTGATTCCACCAATCCAAGTATAAATGCACAGGAATGCAAGCACACACATTCACACACACACACACACACACACGAAAAAAATCAAATTGTTTGAGATTAGAAAATAGTAATTTTTTAAATAACTTGCTCTATATCATGTCTTTGAAAGAGGACATATCTTTCAGAGATTCAAACTGGTCATATTTATGGATGAAAATTTTATGGGATTTTTCATATTTATGGAATTTGCTTCAAAATAATTCAGGATGTGAGATATCACCAAGTAGCTGGCAATATGCACGACATAAGAATGGCCATGGAACCCAGCATAGAGTTGGCACATGCTTGTAATTCCAGGGACTTTGGAGACTGAGGCCTGAGGACCGCAGGTTCATGCCAGCCTGATCAACTTAGCAAAACTCTGTCTCAAAATAAAAATCAAATAGGGCTGAAGATGTGACTCAGCAGTAGAGCACCTCGGGTTCAAATCCCAGTAACAACAATAGGTTTTACACCATGTTTTTTTTTCTCTTAGGGTTGGCTTTCATCCTTACATTTTTACTAAATTAGAATGTCCCAGCTGGCACAGTGGCTCACACCTGTAATTCTAGAGGCTCAGTAGCGGAGGCAGTAGGATTACAAAATCAAAGCCAGCCTCAGCAACTTAGTGAGGCCCTAAGCAACTTAGCGAAGCCCTGTCTCAAAAACTGAACAGAACTAGGGATGTGATTCAGTGGTTAAGTGCCCCTAAGTGCAATATCCAGTGTGTATACACACACACACACACACACACACACACACACACACATCCCAACCTACAGTTTAGGTTATCAAGAAGATAAAAACTCAAAGAAAGGGAAACCTAACAGTACTGGAGACGCTGGATCCAACCATCACTGAAGCCATCACAGATTGCATTCTTTCCATGTATCAATTCCCCCTTTCTGCTTGTTGGTTAGAGTTGGGTTTAAGTGTGGTAGTAAAGGGCTTCATTGCTGTACAGCACCCAACATGTGCTTAATAAAAAACAGTTGCTTAAGTTTAAGGGCTTTAAAACTATCTTAAACAACCATATATTATTATTCATCTCTCCCAACATTTTTTATGACAATGACTAATAGTTTCATAAAGAGCAACCATCCCTGAAGGTTCCTGGGAGAACAGCAGGCTTTGTTTTTCTTATCACATCTACCTAACTAAAATTTTGTATCCTTTGACCAACATCTCCCTGAGCCTCCTATTATTATTTATTATTAACAACTGTAGGATTGTGGGTCCAACATTCTTCAAGACCTGTGAGAACAGATCCTTATTGCTAATATTTTAAAATCTAAAAAGAGTACTGGTTCTTCATTTTTCTTTATCCAAAGTGACTCGTCTGGAAATTTTATTATGAAGGTTGTATTTTCCAAGAAAATTTATGTTTAGCAACCAAGCAGTAGGAAAATTCAAAGGGTGGTATTATTTTGGTAGCCCCACTAAGGTGCAGGGTCTATTCATTCCTCAAGCAAGTGACTGGTTATCAAGAACCAGAAGGAACATCACAGTATTTCAAGAATAATCTCACATTGGCAATTTGCAGAAACTAGTAAGTGACTCAGAATGCCAGTTTATTCATTTATAATGAGTAACATAACTACCACACTGAGCAAAAAATTACTGATGTGGAACGCATGAATCAGAACACAAGCCATCAGATGGTTTCTTGGCATGTATAAAATAAGAATAGGGATGCTTGAATGTATGGTTCAGATGTTTAATAGCATTGCTAGTAGAGTCCAGCTTCCATAGAAACTAAGAAAGTTAAATATACTGGAGATGGTAGACACTCCTTGGATACACACTGAAGATCAGAACTATGATCTGACTATGTTCTAAAACCCATGTTTCTCAAATTGGAGTGCCCCTGAAAACACCTCTGAACAGTACTGGCACAGAGAATACTTGCAATACATACATGGCAAATAATAAAGGGAAAAGGATATATTACTACTCAAAGCCAATGGGCAGTGTATCTTCCTAGGATATTGAATGTAGGCAATTGCAAATGATATTTAAAATATCTGCCAGGCACGGTGGTGCCGTGCCTGTAATCCCAGCAACTCAGGAGGCTAACACAGGAGGATAGCAAGTTCAAGGCCAGCCTCAGCAACTTAGCAAGGCCCTATGCAATTTAGTGAGACCCTGGTTCAAAATAAAAATTAAAATAAGGGCTGGGGATGTGGCTCAGTGGTTAAGCACCCCTGGGTTCAATCCCTGGTACCAAAATAAAAATAAAAAACTAAAATATCACATATGCACATATATTTATATTATTGTATAATGTTATGCTATATATTATAGATAGCACTAACTAGGGAGAATCCTATTCACATTTCTGTTAAAACATTAAACCAAATAAAAATGTTTGATTGCAAAAGATGGCTTCCAACTGTAATTTTACATGTTTGATAATATGAATCACTTTCTTCTGCCCTACTAAGTTCACCATTTCCCTTCCTTTCATCAGTATTTTTTAATTGCTTTTATTTTTAAATACATGACAGCAGAATGCATCACAACTCTTATTACACATATAGAACACTATTTTTCACATCTCTGTTTCTATATAAAATATGTTCACACCAATTCATGTCTTCACACATGTACTTTGGATAATGATGTCCATCACATTTCACCATAATTGCAACTCCCTACCTCCCCTTTTCCCTCCCACCCCTCTGCCCTATCTAGAGTTCGTCTATTCCTCCCATGCTCCCTCTCCCTACCCCACTATGAGTCAGTCACCTAATATCAGAGAAAACATTCACCATTTTTTTAGGGGGGCAGGGATTGGCTAACTTCACTTAGCATTATCTTCTCCAACTGCATCCATTTACCTGCAAATGCCATAATAGCTAAACTGTGGAACCAACCTAAATGCCCTTCAGTAGATGAAAGGATTAAAAAAATGTGGCATATACACACAATGGAATATTACTCAGCAATAAAACAGAATAAAATCATGGCAGTTGCAGGTACCAAAGGCCAAATGTTTTCTTTGATATGAGGTTTCTGACTCATAATGGCGATTTGGTCAGGGGGGAACATGGGAGGAATGAAGGAACTTTAGATACAGCAAAGGGGGAGGGAGGGGAAAGGAGAGGAGAAGGAGGTGGAAATGATGGTGGAATGAGTTAGACATCATTACCCTAAGTACATATGTAAGACACGAATGGTGTGAAAATACTTTGTGTACAATCAGTGTCTTGAAAAATTGTGCTCTATATGTGTAATATAAAATTAATTGCATTCTGCCATCATGTATAACAAATTAGAATAAATTTTTTTTTAAAAAAAGAACTTTTCCCAAGATTAAACAAATGATAGATGGTGGAGACAAGATTTGAAACAGATTCTTTTCAACTGTAGAGCCTCTGTGTTTTCCACTTGATTTTACTTGGGGGTGTCCTCCAACTCTTTGTTCAAATAACCTCACAATTTATTCCATAAAAATCCTGACAAGTATAATTTTTCAACTTTATGAATGCAACTTCATTTCCCTTATTTCCAAATTTTCAGGTAGAGGGAGGGGCTGCCTTAGTGCAGTTTCCTTGCATCATTGAAGAACATGAAAAGCAAGCAAGAGAAAGAGCGTGCACACATCAAAAGGAGCTTTCAGAAACAAATTTATTTCAATGTAAGAAATTCATTTTTTCCTGGAAAAGAATAGATTTACCTGTGCTTGGAACCCCTGGGGTATGAGCAAGCCAAGAATTTTAAATACTAAAAAAAGAAAAGCCTGAGGTTGGGGATGTAGTTCAGTGGAAGAGCACTTGCCTAGATTGTGGAAAGCCCTAGGTTCAATCCCTAGCCCCACTCCCCATTTTTTTAAAAAAAGATCATGGCAAAACCTTCATTAAGCAAGAAAGCCTTACCAGTAAGTTCCATGGCACTGAGAATCAGATTGAAAATTGCTCATCGAAGAGGCCACTGTCAGTTTCTCACATTTAAGGATCAGGAAGGAAAAGTGACCCAAAGCCCTCAGTATGTGTCTTCTGCTTGCTGGTCACAGATGCTAACCCTCCTCCAGGTCTCCACGGGGTGACTGGCTCAGGGGGACCTGGCCTTCCCAGAATCTCACCCACTCAGAGTCCTGCTTACAAGCAAGACATTCGGGGAAATGCCACTGAGTGAAAGAGCCTCAGAGGAGCGAGCAGCGTGCCCCAGTGAGTCTCTGTGGGCTAACAAGGTAGACTGGGGCCCCGCCAAATCTTCTTTTCAAAAACTGGTAGGAAAGCCAATAAGATAAGATAAAAATAAATCAAAATTTAACCAACATAGCCTGTAGAAGTACTTCCCAGTACAATCTTCATTTGGCCCTCCCCAAAACTCTTGGAAACAAACACTACATTTCCTGTTTTACAAATGAGGTGACAGAGGAGTCACAGTGACAGCTGGGTTTTGAGCCTCACAGATTATCTCTAAAATCTCTCCTTTTCTTTCTCCATGCTCAAATGCTTCCACTACACATGCTGAGCTCCAGCTGTATGCTGAGCACTGGGCTGTGTGCTCAGAGAGAGCAGAGACAGGACAGCATCCCTGAGAGCAGAGTCTACGATGAAGACTGACCGTCACACCAAACCCTCTGCAGTGGCTGCCACACAGGGCAGATAGGAGAGGTATGTCCATCTAGGATGTGGGAGTGACACCAAAGCTGGGACCTGAGATGGCCAGAAAATGATCAAAGGACAAGGTGTCATGGAGAATTTGATCCTGGGAACTGACTTGAGCAATCTCCAATCAGACAGCGACAATCACAAGTTCCCCTGCTACTCAGGGGTCATGAACTTCATGGACTTCACATTTTCACACTGTTAGGCAAATATTGTTAGAAGAATGATCTTTTCTTAAAAAAAAAAAAAAAAAAAAAAAGAATGGGGGACCAATAGAAGTGGAAACAAACCAGGGTTTCCCCAGAGAATAAAACCAGGGAAGTCGATCCTCCATTGGACTGCTGTGTCTGGATTCAATCTTTTATTAGATTTTAGTTAATACTTTGTTTTTAAAAACTGAGGAAAAATGAACAAAACCAGAAACTTAAAAAAAAGAATGGGTATGTAATACACATATAATCTATATGCACATATATGTGAACATGTATGTATGTGCATTCTATATACATATACCTGTGTCTAGAGAGAAGAGTTATAAACAAATTATATTCAGAAGTACAAAAAAAGCCATTACGTTCATGGAATACTCTTTTTTCATGTTGAACATTGCTTACTCATTTTTTCTGTGATTCATATATTTAATTATTTGTTTAAAAAAATGCTTAAGGTAGGGGCTGGGATTGTGGCTCAGCGGTAGAGTGCTCGCCTAGCATGCGCAGGGCCCTGTGTTCGATCCTCAGCACCACATAAAAATAAATGAATGGAATAAAGGTATTGTGTCCAACTACAACTAAAAACAATAAATATTTTTTTTAAAAAAAGAAATGCTTAAGGTACGAATATGTCATGATGTATTCCACTATTGCATATAATCATAATGCACCTACTTTTAAAAAAGTGCACACACACTTAAGGGGCTAGAGGAGTAGCTCGGTGGTACAGCATGTGTTCTGCTGCCTAAGGCCATAGGCTCCAGCTCCAGCTCCAGCTCCAACATTAACAAAAAGAAAACTTAAAAAGTATTAACTGAGCAACTGTGTATGCCAATCTTTATGCTGGGCACTGAGGATACAGCAATAAACGAGGTCCCTAGCCCCGTGTTACTACATTCTACTGGGGAAAACCCAAACAAGTCAACTTAAATAAATAAGAAACTTACAGACCAACGTAAGTATTATAAAGGCAGGGGGAAGGCTGAACACTTTCAATAGGAATGTCAGGACATTCAGAAGAGGTGATGTCTGAACTGAGACCCTGCAATTTTGAGATTTGGGAACAGCATTCCAGAGAGGACAGGAAGAACAAAGGCCCAGAGCATAGAGCTTGCAGTGTTAACACTCTGAGTCTCAGCCTTGGCTGCCCATTAGATTCACCTGGGGAGCTTTTTAAACTACAGATACCCGAGCCTCATTCCTGTGCTAGTTTTTAAGTTCTCCAGGTGAGTTTAATTTTCAGGTTGGCTATCCCTGTGTTAAAGGATCAAAGCCAGTGTGTCTGATCACAGGAAGTAAGGGGAATTGAGGTTAGACAAACAGGAGTAAGTCTGTGCCCAACCTTGCATGCCTTAGAAAGAAATCCGAATTTTATTCCAAGTCTTGGAGATAACTATGGGAGCCTTGTTCCAGAGGCACGTCACTAACTGATTTATGTTTCTAAAGATCAGCCTGATCTCTGAGTGGAGAATCAACAGTGGCTCCAAGGGGCATAAGTGGAGGGAGGAAGACCAAAGAAGTGGCCACACAATTGTTCAGGTGAGAAAGGTCAATGGCTCGGGCTGGGGTGGTGGCAGCAGAGATGGGGAGAAGTGGATGGGTTTGGGCTACGTTTTGGAGGTAGAAACTACGGGGCTTTGGGGTAGATTGGTTGTGGTGGGGGAGCAGAAGGAAGAAATGATGGATGACTTCTCAGTCTGAAGCCTTAACAAGTAGGTTGGCGCAATGCAATCCTGGTACCTGGAGTTCAGTCCCATGTCAAAGGTTGAGGACACCATCTTCCGCCAGACTCTCTTCAGTTGAGGCATCAGCCTCTAGTACCAGGGTCCCCATAGTGGAGACGGACTTCTGACTGGGTGATGGAAGGAACAAAATCCAGTCAAGTGAGTGGGAACATATGGGCAAGACTACAACTGGGGCTTCAGGGAAGGGAGAGAGTGCTGATCAAAGGACCAGGGCGCTCCCAAAACAAAGAGACCTGTAAGCATTTATTGATGTGCTAGGGGTGAGCTAAAGTCCTGTAGTTTTCCACCAGCCAGGGGCACGGTTCCAAAAGAAGTTTCTTTCTGCATGAGATTCATACCACTGGGCAGTCATGGTCAACTTTTCCCAGGAATTGCTAGGCTACTCTTGCTGCTGATACCATCATCCTGTGCAAACATCCTGGCCTGAGGCTCTGTCTGGGCCTTCTGATAGACTTTCAGGTGCTTGGGCTGCTACTGTTGCTGAAAAAGCACAAGAATGGGGGTGGAAGAAAACATACCAGTTCCCACGGGCCACCAACATGTCTACATGCAAAGTCAGGTAGAATCAGACCCAAAAGTTAAGGCACCAAAGGGGTAGATGTAATATGAAAACAGAAGTGCCGAGCCTCTTCATCTCATTCCTGTCATCCATTGGACATCAGCAAGCCCAAGTGAAGAGGCAGCGTTAGATGTGGACTGAGGATGCAGAAGCCTCACGTTTGGGAAATCCTCAGACCTCATGCTTTGCATCTCTTCATTTGGCTGGTCCTGGTTTGTGTCTTTCTTAGTAAACTGCAATGGTACAATATGGTGTTTCCCTGAGTTCTGTGAGTTGTTCTAGCAAATTATTGAACCTGAAGGGTGGAGGAACCCTCCAATTTGTAGCCAGTTTGGGACAGTCACGGAACAAAAGGCTGAAATAGTGAAATAAACTCAGCAGACAGAATGAAATCCCTCAGCAAGTCAGTATTAAAAGAGAAGATGGCCCAGGTCTAAGCCCTAAAGCAAGGAATCATTACTACCTACAACTCTGTTTTTCCTGCTGTCTCATCTTTATCTGCTCAGGTAGCCAAAAAAATCAAAGTTTGTCCCAATTGAGACAAGTTCTGGCTTTTATATATGCAGACCTCAAAAATCATGCATTATAGGAACAGAGAGGATTGCACCAAGGATATCAGGCTTAAGCCAATGAGCACCCTTGCTGTTCACATCTTCTAAAACAGAGAATAATATAGAAGAAAAAAAAAACTAAGAGCCCAGAATATTCTAAATGACGTGTGGGATATAACAAAACATATTCCTTTTGCCAGTGTAAAACTATAAAAGGATTTAAACAGTGAGCTTGTCACTTCTACAGCAATTTCTTCTATTTGATAATGTTCCCTATCCAAACTGTTACTGTATGAAAAATGATATTGTTTGTATTTTGTTTTAAAGGAAACATTTTCTCATTTCTTATTAAAAGCAAAATTTACTCAACTTTATTTTCTTTTTCAGTGCATAGGGATCAAACCCAGGGCCTCACACGTGCTAGGCAAGTATTCTACCAATGATCTACATCCTCAGCCCATATTTATTTATTTAACTTTCAAGAACTAATTTAAAACTACTGTAAGTCCAATAGATGAATCATCCTGAAGATCTTGCCACCTAGGACCAAAATTATCATGATGATAATCAATAAGATCTTCATCCAAAGCCATTCTAATTAATAATAAAAAGAATGACTAGCATTTAAGCTCCTATATATAACAACTCACAGCTAATATCTATTAGTTATTGAATGCAAGCATTTAATTTTTATTTAATAATATGTTTTCTATTTCACAATGACCCTGTGAAATAGAAACTATTACTACCCCTATTATATAGGGGAGGAATCTGAGCTTAGAGATAAAATAACTTGCTTCTCTACAAGATGTGAGTTGTTATTGAACTGCATCTAGTTAGCAAGCACCGAAGTTGGGATACTCGCTCAGTGCTGTCTGAAGATGAAGCGGTAAGAGGCTTGGAGTTGAAGGAGAGCTGGTCATGGGTACCTGTGCGCATGCCCTACATGCATGACTGCTCCACCAATGTTGGTTTTTTTCTGTTAGAAGGGACAGGACAGTGTGCACTTCCTGTGGGGCTGCCTTGCCCTCCCAGACTGTAGGAGCCAGGCTAGGCAAGCCTTGAATTGCTATTGGGTAAAGGAAGTTCAACAAAATAAAGTAACGCAACCCATTGTTCCGTGTCAAGTTTATTTATTTATATTTAGCCTTTCCCCAATCCCTGAGGACTGTCTGATTTAGAGATTCTTTCCCCCTTTGATGATGTTCCAGAAACTTCCCCCCAGCTGACTGTGCATTGGGCGAGGGAGACCATCACCAGAAGTCAAGCCATTGAGATTAAGCCAGTTACTACTTATTTGTCAAGTACCAAAATATCAGAATGTCTAGATGTCAGAGCATCAAATTTTAAAGAACTGAGGTTTATTCATTATTTTGTGTTTTTATATAGATATATTCTAAGTATAAAACACATTTTATTATTAGAAATTACTTATTATGTATTTACTATAGTAATAAGAGCTATCATTATTGAGTTTTTTATATGTATCAGACAGTTTAAAAATATTTTTACTTAGTCTTTGTAACACTAAGCATAGAAGGCATTATAATTCCCTGCAGAAACAAAAGATTTAAGACCATCCAAGGTCACACAGCAGCAGAATGGAGACTCCTTAATACAGGTACTTTCCTACATAAATTCTGCCTCTAATACACTGGTAGCAAACAGTCCCTTAGCTCCAGGCAGAGTGTAGAGATGTCTGTTTATCTTGGATGCCATTCTTTACCATCCACAGTCCCTGCTTAGCTGCAGGTAATAAACATCCCCCACCTGTTTTATTAAGCTGAATATATTAACATTATTGGAACAGCTATTATGACTCAATGCCCAAATACAGCGATAGTCTAGAGGTTATTGGCATGCATAGAGTTCTTTGCCTCCATGCTAAAAGGTGCAACACTAACATGCTTTTGTGAATTTTATTTTTTTAAGTGCCTGCGTCTTTTTGGTTTTTTTTTTTTTTCATGTTTCTTCCTCTACTCCACTGTTAATTTGTAAATTACCACACACATACCTCACTGGTGTCCTTGCCAGCCCAGTTTGGGGGTAGATAATTCTTAGTTCTGGTAAGGGGACCTTCCTGTGCATTTATCAGCAAGCCTGTCCTCTTCCTCCGAGATGCCAGTAGCAACTCTCGATTCCTATTCAGTCAAGCCAAAGAGGCCTCCAGACATCGCCAAATGTCCCTGCATCGAGGGGCAAACTCACCCCCCATCAAGAACGATCGTTCAGGGTGAACACATACACATACACACATTTCTGGATTACTACTTCTAGACCAGCTTACAAGAGGAAACAGCTAGCCAAGCTTATTAGGGAAAAACACAAAACAAAACTCAATAAGCTCACAGTGACAGTGTGTGAGGAAGCCTCACGGTGAAACTCAGGAGCTTTAGCTCTTGACATCTGTGACATGTGTCTGTTGCTCAAAGGCCTATTTTATTTTGTATACATTTTATATTTCCAGCATATTCTGAAGAGGGGAAGTCCTCAGATACGTGATTATAGACGAGAATACTGGGCTGGTGGGTAGCTTAGTGGTAGAGTGCTTGTCTCCCACGCACGAGGCCCTGCAAAAAAATTAATACCCAGCGCTGCAAAAAAATTAAAATAAAAAGGAAAAAGAAAATTTACTATGTATGCCACTATTGTAATCCCAAAGGCTGACTCTCAAAAAAAAACTTGCCCTGAGAATCTCTGAGGCATACAGCATGGTCTCCACCATTTCAACATTTGCTGTCGATGTGCGTGCTCAGCTACCAACAGCAGTATTCCAGAATCGATTTTTTTTTTTTTCTTTCATATGAACTTGATCAATTTTTCAGGCTTTTCAAATATCATCTGATTGAAAAACGAAACCACTGGGAGCCACTTATATATGCCAATGTTTGCACAATTTGGTTTTTCTGGGTTTGCTGATTGGAAATAAATCCTTATTGATGACACTAATGGAGTTGCTGGGTCAGAGGATGCCAGCACCTTCAACTTTAAGATATAATGCTAGTTTCTTCTCCAAATGGCTAAGACAATTAAAAATTCCACCAGCAATTTACTAGAGGTATAGCTACTTCTTACACAAAAAGGTGTTAAATTATATTAATAATATTTGGAAACACATATTATATTTGCATTATTACAATGCTTGCAGGAATTGTACCTTTCAAAAGCTCTTCCTGACTAATAGATGGACTTCCACACTCTGTACATTGATGGCTTGTGCAGAACAAGGAGGAAGCTTCGTGGTGGCAAATCGGAATCCCAACTTTCCCTCTGAGTGACTCCAAATGATCTCTCTTTCTTGCAGTTTCCATTGCTAGAGTTGGAAAATGACATTTTTAATTAGTTCTTTTTAGTTTTATATATAAAACATTAGGATTCATTTTGACATAATTATAAAAGCATGGAGTATAATTTGCTCTAATTCAATCTCCAGCACTTCCCCTTTCCCTCCTCTCTTTCCTCTCCCTATCCTCTTCCCACTTTTACTGTTTACTTATAGTTGTTGTTGTTTTAATTAGTGCCTTGTGGATGTGCAGGATGGTGAGAGCACTGTGGTATATTCATCCATGTACATAGGAAAGTGAGATCAGATCTATTCTACTCTTCTTCTCCTATCCTGTCCCTCCTCCTTCTCCCTAAATCCCTTTCCTCTATTCCATAGATCTCTCTTCTATTTTGATGGAATCCCCCTCTTTTCTGTCTTTCTGGTTTTGTTTGTTTTGTTTGGGTTTTTTGTTTGTTTGTTGTTTTTGTTTTCTTAGTTTGGACTAGCTTCTGCATATCAGAGAAAACATTTAACCTTTGAAATTCTGGGTCTGGCTTATTTCACTTAGCGTGATAGTCTCCAGTTCCATCTATTTGCCAGAAAATGCCATAATGTCATTCTTCTTTATGGCTGAGTAGTACTCCATTGTGTAAATATACCACATTGTTTTAGATTAATTCATCTGTTGACAGGAACCTAGGTTTATTCCATATCTTGACTGTTGTGAATTCTGTTGCTATAAACATTAATGTGCCTGCATCCCTATGGAAAGTGACTCGATGAGATTAAATGTTGAAGTTTTCCAAGATCCAAAGTCATTTGAGTGAGTATACCTTTTTAAATGGTTGACTAAAGAGGACTTAAAGTCAACACACTATAGTGACACAGCCACAACAATGTTTATAACAGCTCAATTCACAATAGCTAAGCTATATGGAACCTATCTAGGTGCCCTTCAACAGATGAATGGATAAAGAAAATGTGATATATATATATATATATATATATATATATATATATATATATATATATATATATATATATATAATGAAATATTACTCAGCCATAAAGAAGAATGAAATTATGGCATTTGCCCATAAATGGATGGAACTGGAGCTATCATGCTAAGTGAAATAAGCCAACTCAAAAAACCAAAGACCTAATGTTCTCTCTGATATGCAGGTGCTGACTCACAATAGACACATGGGCGGGGGTAAGTGGGGGAGATTCACCAGATTGGACAGGAAGGAGTCGGGGGAAGGGAAGGGTGATGGAAATGGGAATGACAGAATGAATCAGACATACATTTCCTATGTGTTTATATGAATACACAACCAGTGTGACTCCACATCATTCACAACCACAAAAATGGGAAGTTATATTCCATGTATGTATAATATGTCAAAATACATACTATTGTCATGTATAACTAAAAAGAACAAATAAAAAATTTTAAATAAAATAAAATGGTTGTCTCATTATCATAGAAGAGTGATCCTCCTCCATAGTGTATTGTTGTTTTCAAGAAGAGGCTGCCCAACAGGAACTGTATCTCCATTCCGTTTCTAGGCAGAACTAGTTCTGTGGTGTGATGATGGTGTCACTCTAGGAAATGATATGATGGTGGTGTCTCTCTAAGCCAGTGATTAAGAAACACAATCCCTCTTCTCAACCCATCAGATGCGTAAAAACAACTCGGGACCTGGCAGATGTCAGAGTCACAAGATAGAAGGAGCCTAGGCTCTGAAAAGCCACATCAAGAGCTTCCCAACCAGCTTGCTGGGGAATCTGAGAGAGATTTGTATTGTTTTAATCTATTGGGAAGTGGAATTAATCTGCTGGAACAGCTAACATTGCCCAAATAATAGCAAAAACCTATGCAGCTAAAGTAGACTTTATATGTATATGTAAGGGAATCCTTCCTTTCCATAGAGAAGTACAAGGATAGGCAATTATCAGGTCCACAGAATCCAACAACCAGTGTCTTCCCAAGCCAGCACCTTCAGCTTTGTTCTCAACCCCTTTTGGGCTTTTTGATTCACAGAGGCACTAAAATCACCGGCCCAGTGCTCAACACAGTCGTGCTCCATTTACAGATAGGACACATTCAAAGAAATATGTCAGGGGCTGGGGCTGGGGCTCAATGGTAGAGCACTTGCCTAGCATGTGTGAGACACTGGGTTTGATTCTCAGCCCCCCATATAAATAAATGAATAAAATAAAGGTCCATTGACAACTAAAAATATATGAAAAAAATAAACGTATCATTACGTGATTTCATCATTGTGCAAACATCACAAAGCACAACCATCTGGTCTAGGTCAATCATTATCACTCCATGTGGCTTTTTCTTTTCCACCAAGACAGGATCTCGCCAAGTTGCTAAGACTGGCCTTAAACTTTTGATCCTCCTGCCTCGGCTTCCTCAGTCACTGGGATTAAAGCTGTGCACCACCTCACCCAGCTTCAATATGGCCTCTTGATGTAATCAATAGGCACATTAAACATAAAACATATGAGACCACTGCTGGCTCTTTTTTAGTAAATCCTTTTTTTTTTTTTAATAAGTAGAAGTACACTTGAAAATAATGTCAAAAAGGAGTATAGTAAATACATAAATCTGTAACATAGTCATTTATTATCATTATCATAAATTATGTATGCTGTACATTATTTATGTGCTCTGCTTTTATATGACTGGCAGTGCTATAGGTTTGTTTACACCAGCATCACTGCAAATACGTGAATAATGCATTACACTACAACATTTATATTGGCTATGATGTTATGAAGTGACAGGAGTTTTTTAGCTCTATTACAATCTTATGACACCACAATTGTAAATGCAGCCAGTTGTTGACCAACACATCATTATGCAGCACATAACTGTGAATTAAATTCAAACAATACAAAAATGTGAAATAAATGAGAAAATGAGATGCTGATGAAATCAAGTTTGGCAATTGGCTTTCTAGAGTTAACTACCTTGGACACCCTCCTCCCCATGGCAAGCACCCTCAATACATTTAAAGACATGAGATCTGGCTTAAGAGATGGACAAGAGTAGACAACATTATTACTTCCAACATTTCTTTAGCACTCACAGCCTCCTGGGTCCAGCCCAAGTCCCATGAGTATGGACAGAAACATTTAGTTCTAAGGAACTCATCTGGGCAGAGGTGTGCCCAACCAGGCATTAAGTTTTCCAAAGTTTTATCAGAGCTGACTCTCCTGAGAGGGCCTCTTTATGGCAAGAATCTGCCTGTCAGTACTGCCAGGAAGAAGAACACTAATTACTTGAACATGGTGACAGCTGTCCACATGCAAAGAAGCCATCTCTCATGAAACTCTGGATATGTCAACTAAAAGATCAAAGTGATTAAACAAGGGAGAGGATTAAATAGACCTCATCCATGGGCAGGGAGCGTTGGGTGAGGATCTCTCCTCTATACAATGATCTCACAGCTTCGTCTCCATTACAAGAAGTGATTGAGTGGAAGTGATCTAATACCAATGGCATTCTTCACAGAACTAGAAAAACAGTCCTAACATTCATCTGGAAGAATAAAAAAAAAAACCAGATTAACCAAAGCCATTTTAAACCAAAAAAAGCAACACTGGAAACATCACAATCCCTGACTTCAAATTACACTACAGATCTATAGTAACAAAAACTGCATAATACTGGCATAAAAACAGACAGATAGACCCATGGTATAAAATAAAAGGCATGGAGAGACAAATTCACCCATCTACTGTCATCTGATCCTTGACAAGGTTACCAAAAACATACACTGGAGAAAAGACAGCCTTTTTAACAAATGGTCCTTGGAAAACTGGTTATCCATATGTACAAGAATGAGACAAAACATGGCGGAATGAAATGCACATCACTACCCTAGGTACATGTATGAAGACACGAATGGTGTGATTCTACTTTGCGTACAACCAGAGATATGAAAAATTGTGCTCCATAAGTGTACTATGAATTGAAATGCATTCTGCTGCCATGTATAACAAATTAGAATAAATAAATAAATTTTAAAAAAGAATAAGACAAACCTTTATATCTCACCCTGCACAAAAATCAACTCAAAATAGAGCAAAGACCTAGGAATTAGATCAGAAACTTTTTAACTCCTAGAAGAAAATGTAAGGTAAACATTCCAACATACAGGCACAAGCAACAACTCTCTCTATAGGACCCCCAAAGCTCAGGAAATAATGCCAAGAGTTAATAAATGGATTGTGTCAAATTAAAAAGCTTCTTATAGCAAAGGAAATAATTAGGAATGTGAAGAGAGAACATACAGAATGGGAGAAAAATCTTTGCTAGCTACTCTTCTGACAGAGGATTAATACGTAGAATATATAAAGAACTCAAAAAACTTTGCACCAAAAAATGAAATGACCCAATTAATAAATGGGCAAATGAATTAAGCAGACAATTCCCAAAAGAAGAAATATGAATGGTAAACAAATGTATAAAAAAACTGTTCAACATCATTAGCATTTAAGGAACTACAAATCAAAACTAGGCAGAAATTTCATCTCACACCAGTCAGAATGGCAGTCATCAAGAATACAAATAAAAATAAATGCTAGAAAGGATGTGGAGAAAAAAGGAACACTTTTACACTGTTGGTAGGATTATAAATTAGTACAACTACTATGGAAATCAGTATGGAAGTTCTTCAAGAGACTAGGCATGGAAAAACCATATGACCCAGCTATACCACCCCTCAGTATTTCACCTAAAGAATTAAAGTCATTATATTATAGTGATACTAATGTTTATAACTGCACAATTCACAATAGCCAAATTATGGAACCCGCATAGGTATCCATCAACAGATGAGTGGATGATGAAAATGTGGTTTATATACACAATGGAGTTTCATTCACCCATAAAGAAAAATGAAATTATGTCATTTGTAGGAGAAATAGATGGAACTTGAGACCATTTTGTTAAGCAAAATAAGCCAAACTCAGAAAGTCAAAGGCCAAATTCAGAAGTTTATGTTTTCTTCACTTACATGAGGAAGCTACAGAGAAAAAAGGAAAAGAAAGATGGGGAGTGGGGAATCACATGAAAATCAAAGTGAGATCAGTAGAAGAAATGGATCAGAGGGTGGTATATAGAAAGGAAGGGGTGAAGTGCTGGGGTTCGATGTTGGCCAAATTATATTGTTATATTGTGTGCATGTACCAACATGCATCAACAAATCCCATCAACGTGTACAACTATAATGTACCAATTACAAAAATGTAGAAATAAGGACTGGGGCTGGGGCTCAGCAGTAGCACACTTGTCTGGCATGTGTGAGGCACTGGGTTCGATTCTCAGCACCACTTATAAATAAGTAAAATAAAGGTCTATCAACAACTAAAAAAAATTGTTTTTTAAATGTAGAAATAAAAATAAATAAATAGAAGTTATCTAAACTGATGAGATACAGCAGCTGCTGCATTCCACCGAGGTGCCAATCTAGTTCCCTGAGATCTATTGGGCATTGGACCAGGAAGATGGCGCCCTGTGGCAAGATTGCCTGTTTCAACCACGCCATCATGTGGTAGAATTGGTAATAACAGCCAAAAATCCTGGACATCGTAGTTTTCCCTTTTGGAGGTGAAAATATCCAGAAATCAAAGAGTATCCCTGGAGGGAAGGGACTTTGGCATTTTAACAGAAGAGAGAATAGCATGAAAAGAAAAATCACATTCTAATTATCAATGGTATGGAATATGGAATGAGCTGTTAAATATTAAGGTGAATGTGTATCTCAAGCCAGTGAATAATAAAGACAAAGGCAGCTTTTGTCTTTTTGTTATGTTCCCTCTAATTCAGGCATAAGAGGTGCTCTGCATATGTTATCTTCCTTTACTGTTTGCAGCCAAATCTATAAGGTGTGTATTTATTTTCATTATTTGTGGAAACTGAAGATCAGAAATCTAGGAATTTGCTCGCATTAATACTTGCCAAGATATTGTAAAGTATGTTGAGTCTGCTGTTCAGACCTAAAACTGTCTCCTTCCAAATCCATATTCTTTTTATGATTCCAGAGAACATAGGTAAAATAAAAGAAGCCAATCTCCTCAGAAGGGAAGGGAGGGGTCCTTCATTACATTCTCTGACCCATGCAGGTGTAGAGGGGACAGAAGGGACCTATGAAATTTTGAACCCCAGGCACAGCAATCAGAACTTCAGTTTCTAGCACAACCCTTACAAGGTATCTATCCATTTTCACCTCCAGTCATTCATCCTGCCTGGTTAAAATTGATGTCAAAGACTGTATTCTTCTTACTACTAAATGTCACACTGAATTCCTGGGCACAATGCCCAACTGGGTTTATCTTTACTAATTAAGATGGAGCTTTGTAAAGTACAGTTGTTCCATTCAGTTGGTGTGACCTATCCATCTGCTACCAGCACAAATGTCTGTGTCAGTAGAAAGAATTGTCAGAGAGGAGACATTCTGTTATCTACTACCCCCATTAATAACCCAGCATAACTCAATGCAAAGAAATCGCCTCCTTAGATTGAATCCTCTCCTGTTTCTCACGATTTGGGCCCCAGGAGCTTTGACAAGTCCAAGGGTATATTAATCTGAGAGCTTTCGGTTGCCTGGAAGAGAAACACACAATGCTAGTTCATGGGAACTTGTGGGTTTGCTCTAAAAGACTCCTTTCTCAGTTTCTCCCATGGGAACATGATGGAATAGAAAGCAGCAAAAGTGTCCAAAAGCCCTGTCACAAAAATCTTAATGAAATCAAACCTCCCTGTGTAAAAGCTAAGATGTAGCTGATGCCAATCAGGATTGGGGAAGAGGTAAGTAGAGGTGGAAAGCAGAGGAGTGAGAATAAATGTCCTGTATGTACACAATGGGGGGGAAGGACAATACCATCAGCTGTTCATGGAATGAGAAGGCTTAAACAGTGGACACAGCGGAATGCAACGATAAATGGGGAAGGAGACGAAGCAAGAAAAGCAGCCAGTAAGCTGGGCCGATGGCTTTGCCTCTCTCCCCAGGTCTAGGGTGGGCTTATCTTAGTCCACTGGAAGTCGCCTTGATTTTTTGTTTGTGTTGTGTTTTTTTTTTTTTTTTGAGATGTTTTATGGAAAAAGTGTCAAGGAGTCTTCAGACCTGGCTTGGCCACTGAATTATTATTCAGAGTTAGCTTTTTGTTTAAATCTCTGGATTTCTGTCTCCTTATTAAAAAAAAAAAAAGGTAGCATAATAATGGTTGTTATTATACACAGGGTTGTTGCAAAAACTCCAAAGACAATGTCATGCTTAAGATAGTCTGTATAAAACTCAGAAAGTCAAGGATTGAATGTTTTCTCTCATATGCAGAAGCAAAGTAAGGAGAAAACGGGGGAAGCAGATCCACTGAAAATATAGGGGAGATCAGTGGAGTAGAAGAAAGGGATTGGATTGAGGGGGGTGGGAGAAGGAACCCAAAAAGGAAGAAATGTGGAATAAATTGATAAAATTGTGCCATGTTTGTATATGATGATATACTACAGTGAAATGTGTGTGTGTGTGTGTTACCAATTAAAAATAAATAAATAGGGGCTGGCGCTGGGTCTCAGTGGTAGAGTGCTTACCTAGCACATGTGAGGCCCTGGGTTCAATCCTCAGTACCACATGAAAATAAATAAATAAATAAAGGTATTGTGTCCGACTACAACTAAAAATATTTTTAATAATAATAATTAATAAATAAATAACCAGTAGAGAACAAAAAGGGGATCACAGCGAGGGAGGAGGGGAGGGAAAGAGGAAGCACTGGGGACTGCAATGAAGCAAATTACATTCCAAGCATGAGTGATTGTGTCAACGTGAACTCCACTATTACGTATAACTATAATGTACTAATAAAAACTTTTTTTAAAAGTTTGTACTAAAAAACAGAAGTAGATTTTCATCTTTGGAAAACACTAAAGATGAGCTGCAAATGGGAGGTGACACGGATGTCACACTGGTAAATCTGTCCAGGGTATTGTCCCCTCTGTCTTTCACAAAGCCTATAAGCTTGGCTTTGTCTCTATTGGTTATCCAGCTTTGGGATGTTATGAAATGCTCGTCCCAGCAGATGGCAGAAGAGAACTGAGACAGACCCAGAGTTTGAATACACCCTGTTAAATAAAGCATCCGGCACCTTGGTGTGCAGGCGAACTAAGCCTACACATCGATTTCACAATCTTACTGAATTGTCCTAACAAAGATAGGTCTGGAAAGTCATGAAGGCAACCACTGTCACAAAAACACCATGTCACTGAAATTCACTACTCAAAACATTTATTCCCTGAGCACCTCCGTGGTGCTGAAGACACAGAGATGAACACAGAATAGAGCTCCCAGTCCAGCTGACATCAAATAAGGAGACCACACTTTGCACTTTGGCCACTTCTCTCTCTCCATCCCTACCATCTCCACTCCAGTCCAACCCATCTCGGCCTGGGACACACGAGACGCCCTAATAAAGCCCCCTCTGTTCTGACCAAGCTCCCGTTCATTCTTCCCCTATGGACAGGGCAATCTTTCTAAAACACGAGTATTATTAAGCATGTTACATGCTATCTACTTTAAAAAGGACTGAATGGTTCTTCACTGACCTCACCTGTACCCTTAATCTCATTTATAAGGCTTTTTGTGATATGATTCTTCTTCTTCTGTTGCCTCTTATGTCTCTCTCACTCCTCCTCCTCCTCCTCTTCCTCCTCCTCCTCCTCCTCCTCCTCCTCTTCCTCCTCCTCCTCCTCTTCCTCCTATCAACTCAACAGATATATTTACAATTTCCCAAATTATTTTTATCCCTACTGGTCTTTGCCCCAGCTGTTTTCTCTCTCAGCCTAGAATACCTTAAAAATAAAGCTGTTCCCTCCCACTCACCCATTCTCCTTCCTGTGGCTAACTAGTTTTATTCTTCGGGTCTCAGATTACATGTTCTTTCCTTTGAGAAAATATCTCTGATGGTACACAGAAAGCTGGGCTGGATACTCACTTGCATACTCCACAGCATGCTTGACTTTCACCTCCCCTGCTTTTACCAGGTTTCTTAATCATAGATTTACACACTTCTCCATCTAGTATAAGCTCCAACACAAGGACTTTTTTTTTTTTCTTCAACAGTGTATCCTCATGTGTTGGCACTGTTTTGCTTGTTTCATTGTTGTTTGCTTGTTTGTGGGGATGTTTTGTTTGGTACTGAGGATTGAACCCAGGGTAAAATTCCCCAAGCCATAGCCCTTCTCACCCACCCACCCCCCTCCCCGTTTTTTTTTTGTTTTTTTTTTTTTTTTTGGTTTTTTTTTTTTTTTGTTTTTTTTTGAGACAGGATCTCACTAAGTTGCTGAGGACCTCACTGAGTTGCTGAAACTGGCCTCAAACTTAAATCCTCCTGCCTCAGCCTCCCAAGTCACTGGGATTACAGATGTGAACCACCACACCCAGCACAGTGCTGTTTTTGATGCAGATAACAAAATTAATTGAATAAATGAAAATATAAGTCATAAAGCACAATTGTTATTATTCAAGGTATCATAAAATCTTTGGGGCATGAGGTCTTTGAGGTCTTAGGAAAGGAGACCTTCCTGTATGTGTGACCAGATCCCTTTTATCAAGAAGCTGTCAACCACATGCACTCAAGACAGGTTTTTTTTTTTTTTTTTTTTTATTCAAGAAGGCCTTGAACTTGGAGCAAATCACCCAGGGAGACTTTTCATCCACAGCAAAGGAGTTCTATAAATTTATTATTTTTTTTTCTTTTACACTGTGTCTTCTTGTGTCATTCAGATGATCAAACTGCAAAGGCTCTATGAAGGGACTGCTGAGAGCTTCCATCATAGGTGAGGAAATAAATGGGATACAATAAGGAGTCCAGAGACTAGAAGCTATTACCCACAGCTTCCAGGGCCTACTTGAGACAAGAGCTGTAAGCACTGTTAGTAGAGTTAGCAATAGCACAAACTCTGGAGGAGGAGCTACATGGTGAGACTTGCACTACAAACAGCCAGATACACAATGCCAAAACAAGTAGAGGGCTGGGAAGAATTCCCTGGGCTCCTCGTCCTGCCCTCCTATCTCCGGGAGATGCATCCCCCGAGCTAAACTGAAAGCCATTGGGCCATGGAGCCTGTGCAGGCTGTTGTCAGGGCTCAGCTGGGCACAGCATGACTCCAAATAACCAGCATCCTTCCTGACCAGCACCCCAGAGAGCAAGACTGAATATCTCCATGTCCCTGGGAAGCAAGAGTAGAAAATATAAACAATAGAGGTTTAATGTTTAATTATTAAATGCTTTCAATACACAGAGACGCCAAGAAATTAATATGACAGGCACCCATAGACTCACAACTCAGAAGTAACATAATACCTTTTGGTCATGGTTGTTTCAAGAGTTGTTTATTTTGTTATTGTTATTTAAGGGGAAAAGGCAGCTAAATTATAATTACCCCCATCTTTCCCTCCCACAGTGATCATCACTACCATCAAGTTGGTGTGCATTGTTCCACCAATAATTCTGCCACAAATACTTACTTATAGCCATAAACAATATATTATGTTGTTTTATGCCATTTTAAATTTATTCAGGGGCCCCATGTGGTATAGATCCTTTTGCACCTTATTTTATATACACAGTCCAATGTTTCTGATGTTTGTTTATGTTGACATAGACCTGATATTTGTCTGTGAAAATACAGATCTGATTAGGTGGGGGTTTTTTCCCCAACATCCATGTGGTTTTCCATTGTATGAACATTTACATTTCCTGTGATTTTTAGTGTATTTCAATGTGTTTCCTCCGTTGTTATTGTGTTGTTTCATTTATGCTTTTCCTTTTCTGCCCTTTTTTGGGAAGGGGTGGGTGCATATCATGCTTTTTTTATTTCCTCTATTTCCATTTCCTCTAGCCTTTAAGGAAGTTACAGATTATATTTTTTCTTTTAATTCATTATCTGAATATTTTAATGTGCATGGTTTACTTGCAGAAAATATTAGGATGTTTTAACTCTGGATTATCTTCTCCTACCTCCATTTTATTGTTTTCCTGAATTTTTAGTTTCACCTTTAACTGCACACACATCCCCGCAATTTTTTTTTAATACTGCTGGAGACAGAACTCAAGGTGTCACATGCTAGACATATGTTCTACCACTGAGCAAAATCCTCAACTCCCCAAATGTGATGGTTTGAAACTTATTTTCACTCAAGATTTATTTAGATTTGCTTAAATGCTTACTAACTGCTTTGCACAACTTTGTCTCTTACATCCCACTCCTTTATTCTGTACCGAGTTTCCTTCTTCTTGAAGCGCATCCCCTAGTAGTTCTTTCATCAAGAAACTGTGACTGATTGTTTCATCACTGTCTAAGTGTTTCTATTTTTCTAATGTTTTTATTTTCTCTTCCATTTCTGAATGATAATTTACTTAAGATGAAATTACTGAACTAAAAGTTGCATTCCTGAGCAGTTTTAAAATATAATTCTCTTGACTTCTATTGTTACTAGTGAGAAATCGTCCCACTGAAGTTTTCCTCTGCATCTGTCTCCCTGATTCCTTTTTTATTTGTTTTTTAATCTTGAAACTTTGAACATCATTTCATATTTACAGAAAATTTGCAAAATAGTATAAAGAATACTCATATGCCTTTGACCCATATTTATTAATATTAAACTTTTCCCCATCTGCTTCATCTTTTGCTTTCTACACACACACACACACACACACACAATATTTTGCTTTGAACCATTTGAAGATAAGTCATTTGACTTACTCTTAAATGCTTCATTGTACACTTAAAAGTATAAATATTCTTTATGCAACCCTTAGGAAAATTATCAGCTTCAGTAAATTTAATAATGATACATTTTCATTTAATCTTTCATTCTTATTCTGATCTTTTTCAATTGATTCAATTTATGTCCTTTACCATATCCTTCTCCCTGGTCTCCAAGCCTACAATCCACTAGTCTCAGGCATTGATTTAGCTGTCATCTGTCTTTAGCCTTTGTAACTCTGAACTACTTACCTAAACTTACTTTGTTTTTTATGACATTGATAGTTTTATTACAGCTTCCTCCTTTTAAAATGAAATATTCCTCACTTGGAATTTATTGAATATTTCTTCATTAGACTCAGATTGTACATTCTTGCCTGGAATATTACATAGGTAATGTGGTGCCCTTGGAATATCTCATTTGAAGCGATGCAATATTCTGAGGGAGTTAAAAGATTTTCTTTTTGATTTTACTAAATGTGTAAAATGTTAATTTAGTCTATCTTAAATGTAAATTTTTGTCATCCTCCAATCTGAAGATGCATATTTCCCTAGTGTTCTCATTTAGCTAGACTCAAAAGAATATAAGAAAAAAACTAACTTTATTCTCCCAATCCCTTCAAACTTTCTCTGCAGCTCTCTACCTATTCCTGCATGAAATCACAGATAATTACCTAATTTGGGGCTAGTTCAACATAATGCCAAAACTATAAATTTATTCAAGTTCAAAATTTCCTTTCCACAGCTCAGAAAGCAGACATCTGTGCCCACCAAAAGTGGAATGCAGCTCTGTCCCCAGAGTGCAGCTACCGCTTATCATCCTGCTGCTGGGCAATAGCAGCTCCAACCATGGCCTCTTGGTTTTGAGCTTTTCTGGCATGAGTTGTACTGCTTCCCTGGAACCTTCACCTTCCGGAGACACATCACTGAGGTCACTTTTTTTTTTTTAACCTGATATGAGGGGACAGCCCCCTCCTACTCCTCCTCCATGACAGTCTTAAGTAGCACATCATTAACTCTCCCCTAAAAAGTCCTTAGCGTGAGTCTTTTCACCTTCAAGCTCTTATATAGGTCAAGAGTAGGTGGCTGGGGCTGGGGCTGTAGCTCAGTGGCAGAGCATTTGCCTAGCATACGGAGGCACGGGGTTCGATCCTCAGCACCACATAAAAATAAGCAAATAAAATAAAGGCATTCTGTCCATCTACAACTACAAAAGTTTTTTTTTAAAGAAAAGAGTAAGTGATTGACTCCTATCGTCAGACCAGTTTTGCCATCTATTAGCATGTTCTGCATTTGTGGCCAAGAGAGTAAATTTAACATCTGGGTCACAATTTGCCACTTATCATTCTTGATCTTGACCTCAGCTAAAACTGAAAAGAACATCATTTTCACATGCAGTTAGACACGTCTTTTATCTCTTTGGGGGAAAGTCCTAGCCATTATCTTTTTGAATATTGCTTTTCCCAGTTTCTTTTTTTTTCTTTCATCTGGAACTTCCATTGCACATGCATTGCTCCATCTCCTGTGATTATTCTTCTCTAATATCTCACTCTCTCACTTTTTTTCCTATCACATAAACTTTCTATGGGACATTCTGGATAATTTCCTCAGAACGATCTGCCAGTTCACTATTTCTGCAATTGTATTTAATATGCTATTTAACCCATCTAAAGACGTTTTTTAGATATTTCAATGATGATTATTAATTATTCATATTTTAATTTTCTTATTTCCTTTGTATGCGTCTTCTTTTTTCCTAGGGTTCTCTTTTTTATTGTGGTCTGTTTTTTTTTTTTTTTCTTTTTCTAAAACCTATTGAGTTGTTCTAAATACTATGATGTTATCATCTCTTTCAGATTATCATATAATTTCAAGTCATTAAGATGCTAATCCTTCCTTATGTTGTGCTTATTGATTGACCCTTATAGTGATTTCCTACTTGGGTTGTTATTTTTTATCGTAAGCTAATACCTAATGAAAATCTTATGCCCCGTGGATTATTAAAGTGTCCCTGCAAAATGGTTTTGAATTTGTTTCTGATGAATACTCTGGAGAGTTCATTGGTCTGGAACCATTTCTATCTATGGTGCAGTTACAGAACCTTTGGAGTCAACACTCACATGTGGCATAGGAATGAGCTTTCAACTTTTCAAAGAAGAGTTTTCTCTACCAAGAACATCAGAGACAAGTGTCCTCGCTCCCTCCTGGGTGAAATAGGAAATTTTTCTAATCTCTTCTTGTGGAGAAAGCAGTCTTCTCCTGAAATCTGCTTACATGGAGGAGACTCAATTCTGTTGCTTTGTGTCATTTGCCTCATGTTCCTGGAAGGGAATTCAACCCTCCCCCAACCCCCACCCATGCCAAAGTTCCTAAGACCCATATCAAAGTCAATATGTGCCTAAGTCACCGGAGCATTGGCTGGCACACCTCCTGTTCTCCCTGGGAGCACTTCCTTCATTTCTCCCACCTGGTGATTTTCATTTTTTTTATTCAAATTTGGCTATATTTTTTATTTTCCCTGATGATTTGTTTTGAATTTTTTTTAATAAGTTGAAAAAGTCATGCTATAGGAAATGCATTGAGAATGTGTCCCCTAAAATTTCAAGTGTTGAAAATTTAAACCCCAAATTTGTAAGATGATGGTATTTAGAAGTATGGTCTTTGAGGGGTCATTAGGAGTAGATGAGATCATGATGGTGGTGCCCCCATCATGGCATTAGTGGCTTTTTAAGAAAAAGAAAAGAGATCTCAATGAGCACTTCTGCTCTTTCTTGCCATGTGATGCCTTCTTCCATGTTATGATGCAGCAGAAAGATCCTTACCTGATATCAGCACCATGCTCTCAGATTTCCTAGCCTCTAGAATCATAAACCTCTTTTCTTTATAAATTATCCAGTCTCCAGTATTTTGTTACAGCAACAGAAAACAAAAACAAATATTATGTTCAACATCTGTATACCATTCTAGATTCACCCATAATTAATTGGAAGAGAGAGAGAGAGAGAGAGAGAGAGAGAGAGAGAGAGAGAGAGAAACACAAAATGTCTGGCTTCTTTATTGCCTGTTCAAGTCTTTTGTCAATTTTTTATATTGAATTTTTTTATTGATTTATAGGAGCTCTAGATGCAACTCATTAGTCAATTAGATGTAGGCAATTTTTGCCTATTTTCAATCCTGAATGGTGTCTTTTGACAGAGATCTTAATGCAGTTAGATTCATTATCTTATTCCTTCATGGCTGATTAATATTTTTGTTCTTCATAAGAAATAATATGGTACATATATATGTTTATCCAGCATTTGATACATTTTAGTAGGGAGGAGGTAAACATCAGCTCATTCCAGCAATATGCCAGAGCCTTATAATATAGATTGTAAAAAGAAGCAGCATGAGAAGAACAATCTAGTCACAGGATTTGTTATGGTTTAGATGTGGTGTCCCCCAAAAGCTAATGTGTGAGGCAATGCAAGAAGATTCAGAGGTGAAATGGTCCGGTTGTAAAAGTCTTAACCCAATCAGTGAATTAGTCCCCTGGTAGGGACTAACTGATTGGTAACCGAAGTACTAGAGTGTGGCTGGAGGTGAGAATTGGGGCGTGGCTTGGGGGTACATATCTGGCCAGTGGAGTTTCTCTCTCTGCTTCCTGATCACCATGTGAGCTGCTTCCCTCTGCCCTACTCTTCTGCCATGTTGCTCCTGCTTCACCGGAGCCCTGAAGAATGGAGCCAGCCTTCTATGGACTAAGACCTCTGAAACCGTGAGCCCCTAAATAAACTTTTCCTCCTCTAAAGTTGGGCTGGTTGGGTCTTTTAGTCAAAGCCATGAAAAAGCTGACTAAAACAGGATTGAGCTCTGACCCCTGTGACACCACCTACAGTATTTGATTTTTTTTTAAATTTCTTCATCCCTAGTGTTTAATTTAACTTTGTCTTCAAGTATGCAGTTACCCCATTGTGTGTCTTAAAGCCAATTAACTATTAATTGCAGTTTCCCAGGTGTTTTATGAGACCTCGAATTCACATCACACTTAATGAGAAAACCATTTGGGGGTATTTTTACATTTGGATGTATTTCCTAGGGGGAACAGATGGGGAAGCTTGTTGCCATTATCTAGTTGTAACTAATAAAAAAAAGTTTAAAAACAAAAGTTGCTTCACTTCTAGGAACTTCATTTTCTCATCAAGATGATGCTCATCAAATTTATTATCCAAACTGAGACACTTTGATATGGAAAGGCAGTGCTATTCCCATACTCTGGTACATGAGTATGTTGTTTCCTCTATCATAAAGTTTTATTTTTAATAGTCTGTTCTCTAGTGAAAACTTCAGGAATTCAGATAAACTTCAGAAACAGTAATATGGGACTGGACAGGCTCAGGTTTCTTTTTTCTTTTCCCCAAAGTCACATAATCACACATCTCTAGCCCCATAACTCAGCCATTACCAGTGAGAAGGATGACTCTGAGTCTTTGGGAGTAGCCCCTGAACCTGGAGTCTGGACCCGGGATGCTCCTTGGGAATCCACACTCCCCCAACTTCTGGTTCTTACAGCTGCAGTCTCAGTAGCCGGACAAGCAGCCATTAAATTTCCTCACATATTCCCATGAAATAATGTTAATTGAAAAAAAAAATTGAAGAGATACCAAACAGAAGAATCCTGGAAACGGATCTAGCCTCATATAAATGGCAACTGGAACTCTAAGTGGGGAAAGAAAACACAATCTAAATGGTACTGGGACATTGGCTTCATGAAAAAAAATGTCAAATTAGGCCCTACTTCACATATCCCAAATTGCAAATATAAAATCAATATTTCTAGCACTTTTAGAAGAAAGTATAAGACAATCGTCAAGCATGGTGGTGCACCCCTGTAATCCCAGTAACTCTGGAGGCTGAGGCAAGGAGGATGGCAAGTTTGAGGCCAGCCTTCACAACTTAGCAAGACCTGGACTCAAAATGAAAAATAAAGAGGGCCAGGCATGTGAATAAAGCTCAGTGGTAAAATACTCCTCAGTTCAGTCCCCATTACTAGAGAAAAAAAAGGAAATATAAGAGAATGTAATTTTATAATGGTATAGTAGGAAAGTACTGCATAAGGCACAAAAAAATACAAACCATAAGGGGAACAATTATTAAATTTTAGCAAATTAAAATTATAATCTCTGCCTTTAAAAAAAAGCCCATAACAAAAATAACCAGTTACGGATAAGCACATAATCCACAAAGATGAATCAACTAAGAAAAGAAATCTTACAGAATAATAAGAAAATGACTAAACAACCCTGCTACACATGGAGAAAGACTATGATCCGGGAATTTATACAAACAGAAATAACCAATTTAAAACAGAAACAAACAAAAGCAACCAATTAACATATGAAAAGATATTTAGGGAAATGCAAATTAAGACAATGACAAAATTTAATTTTACATCCATAACTTGGCAAGAGTCTGATAATACAAAATGTACACAAAATGTTAGATAACATGCATGAACTGATAGGGGATTATTATAAGAAATTATTATTTACCTCTTGTTGAGGTATAAATCAGTTCAACCACTTTAATGAACAATTTGGCAATACTTAGTAATGTTTAAAACTGTTTTCCTCAACTCAGAATTATGCACTGAGGAATAGAGTGTGAAACTCACAGATTCACAAGATACCACCTATAAATGTTTATTGCAGCACTGTTTATAATGGTAAACCAATTTTTTCCATAATTTTGGAAATTATTAAACTATGTAATGGGAAACAATGCACCAGTTTAAAAAAATCAATGAATTTTAACTTTTAATTTATAAAGTAAAAGCAAAAAAAGGTAATAGACTGCCATGTATATACATTTAAAGACAAAAACAATACCAATACATTATTTCAGATATTCAGATCTAAAGCTAAACACTTATTCATAATATCTGTGAATTTAGGTATATTAAAACAGAATAGAAATTATACGGGAGTTAGTTTCCTGACCTTTCCCTCCCTTTCTTTGTGAGCCTGCCCTTGTTCCTCGTGTCAGTCAAACTCTGGCTATTCTCTCTAGAAGGTCTTACGCAGGAATTAGTTTCCTGAACTTTCCCTCCCAGCAAAAGGCCACAGTCATTTTAAATTCCCAGAAGTTATACTCACTAACTTCAGGATAAATGCTTACTTTGGAAAAAAAGAAAAGAAAGAAAAATGGAGAGAGGAGTAATTGTGTATATCTTTGACCTCAGTTTTTCTCTTTCCCTTCTGTAATTCCCATTACATGTATTTTGGACCATTTGATACTGTTCTATAGCTTTTGGGTGCTCTCAGGTTTTTTCTTTTCTGTTAATTCTTTGTGTTTTGGGGGTTGGGTCATTTCTAATGCTCTTTCTCAAGTTCATTTATTCTTTCCTCAGTAATTTAAGTTTTCCTGATCTGTTAATTCTTCATCTCTGTTACCTCGCTTTTCATTTCTAGCAATTCCATTTGATTCCAATATCTTCCATTTCTCTACTGAAATCCCCTATCAGTTCATGCATGTTATCTAAAATTTTTCCACTAGAACCTTCAACTTATCAATACAGTCATTTTAAATTCCCTGATAGTCCCAACATCTGGGTAGTTTGATTTTGTTCATTTTTTAACAATTTTTTTCTTATGTATATATATTGTAATTTTTTATTGGATGGTGTACAGTGTGTATAGAATAGTAAACTGATATAAATAGTATTTATGCTAGAAATGGGCACAGGTCTTCTCTTATTAGGTCATCAGTGTATGAGATTGAATGGGTCTAGTCAGGAACTGAGGGTTTGAGTTTTGTTGTTGCTATAGTTACCAGTAAATTCAAATTCCTCTACTGTAACCTTGTGCTTGGGCGGGGGCGGATGCTGGAGGGCTTTTATCAGTGTTTCTGTGCTGCACTTAGCTTTCTGCATCACACAGGATTTCCTTCCACGCCCTGTCTCTTCCACAGTGGTAAGCTGCTGTCATGGGGTGGGGACGGAAGAGGGCATTCTCTGTTGTGGAGAGAGGGACTCTGTTGTCCTGGCAAGCCCCATGTGCCAGGGCCTCAGAGGTCTGACTTTCTTTGTGAGCCTGCCCTTATTCCTCGTGGCAGTCAACTCTGGCTATTCTCTCTAGAAGTTCTTACGCAGGAGTTAGTTTCCTGACCTTTTCCTCCCAGCAAAAGGCCACTAATATAGAATTTGTGCTTATAATTATTTCCCTGAAGCAAAGAGGATGGGTATTTTTCCCCCTTCTGCCAGCCACAAAGGGTCTTCCCTTTAGTGCTGCCTCTCAGTTTACTGCTTTCCTTCCATTGCTAGTTGCTTTTGTTCCACAGGAAGGAAATCCTAAGGGATAAGGTCTCCTACCTCCTGCAAGTCTTGGTCACCAAGAGAAATTCCTTCAGGTCTCCCTCGTCACCACAGTCTTTCTTGTGAGCACCCAACAGGGGTCCATGCAGAATAAACCGCTAATGAATGTGAACTCCCCTTGTATTCTTTTTTTTTTTTTTTAGGGTTGTAAATTCTTTACTTTTAAAAAAACCCCTGCTCTTTTCTTGATTTTATTTTTTTAAATACACAACAGCAGAATGCATTACAATTCTTATTACACATATAGAGCATAATTTTTCGTATCTTTTATATAAAGTATGTTCACGTATGTTCACGCCAATTCATGTCTTTATACATGTACTTTTTTTTGTTTGCATTATAATTTGCATGAGAGGATTAGATTAATTCCCCTTGTGTCTTGGAGAGCTCAGATTTCTATAAAGTCAACAGTTGCCCTTATTCATTAAAAATTTAGTTGAGGGCTAGGGTTGTAGCTCAGTACCACATAAAAATAAAGGAATTGTATATATATATATATAGTGATTTTTATTAGATGGTGCACAGTGTGTATAGAATAGTCAACTAAATTTTATAATATGTATATATGAAGTTTTCATATATATATATATATATATATATATATATATATATATATATATATATGAAAATTTAGTTGACATCTTTCACCTACTAATATGGTATCCAGTGTTTCTCCCTCCTGTGACTAACACAAGGGGAGCCATATCTATGTCCTTTCTCCTTAGTAGGCCTATCTTTCCTTGGATTATAGGCATCTTAGTTACCCTCCATCCCCAAGGCTCTGATGACTTCAAGAAAAGTTACAATTATGGTTTATCTGGATTTTCTTATTAAGTTGAAAATGGTACTTTTCAACTTCCTACATCCAGTGAAAGTGGAATCTACCTATATCTTTAGTTTTTCATTTCTTAATTTAAATTGTTTTAAAGAGACCAACATTAACCAAGTGATTTCATATGTTAAATCTGGCTGGTGATTCCACAGCATGGCAAAGAATCTTTTTTAGCTGGGAACATCATCATCTTGAATAAAAGATTTCATTTCCTATCACTCTGCAATGACATGTGAACATATGACTAAATTTGAGCCAATAAGATGTGGTAGAGAGTGTTGCCTAAAACTTCCTCTAAGTCTTTTTAAAGAGTAAGTCATTCCTATGATATACCATGTGGATCTGATTTCTGGAGCTCCAACAACCATCTTGGAAACACAAAGACAACCCAAGATGGCAGAACAAAGAACTGAAAGTTGTGTTTATAATGATGATACTGCAGAAATGCCAAACCAGCTCTGGATGGACAACCTACAGATGGATTTTATGTGATAGAAAAAAACAAAAGTCTTTGTTGTCTAAGCTGATGGTATTGCATGGGATGAAGAGGGATCTGCATCAAACAATCTAGACTGTTATACTTGGTGACAACTTATTTTTTGTGTTTGAATTATTTCATAACTTAAATTTTAATTAAAGTGAAATTGCATGTACTATAAAAATATAAACTATATATAAAAATATGCATTGAAGAAGAGAAATCTTTTTAAATGTATTAACAATGGTTCTCTCTGGATAATGGGATTTTGTGTTTTTTTCTTTTGTCTTTGTCCACGTCTTTTAAAATTTTCACATTGAGCATTATTCATTTACATTTCTATTTGTTCTACTGAAGTATGATTTTCCTGCTCTGTTGGCACTGGTATCTCATTTCTTCTGGGTGCTTGGTGGAATCCTTCATCATTTGATGTTTCCATAGTACCTCTCTCTGCTGTTTTCATCTTTCTTTGTAGTTCATCTCCTGAGCATATGGTAGCCCTAGTCTAAAACCAAATTTGCCAATTAATAAAGATGTGAACTTCCTTCTCTCTCTTTCTCTCCCCACACTTAATACTTTCTGCTCCTGTTTACCAAGGAGAGAGATTTTTCTCCCAGCAATGACCTCTACCTCATTAGGATTCCCAAAGAAATCCTGGATCCCTTAATTCTAGCATTCTTCTCTAAAGCTCTTGCCAGACACTGCATTGGAGACCTTAACCAACATAGCTTGTGTCCCTCAGAGACCAACCATCACCGCTACCTTGGATTCTGAATGCTCTGATACTGCGTAAGTACAATCATTAGGAGTATCCAAAACCCTGGAGTTTTCGAGCAGTCTTTAAGACTATAAATTTCATTGACCTAGCATTTTAGTTATCTAGTGCTACAGTGAAAATCGCCCCCAAACTTAGCAGATAAGGACAACACACTAATATAGTATGTTTTTGTCCCATGTTTTTGAGGGATCGGGCATTCAGACACTCAGTCCTCTATTTCAGAACTTCTCCCAGGACAGAAAACAAGATGACAACCAGGGCTCCAATCAACTGAAAGTCCAACAGGGGCAGGCTGGTTGCAGTTCCAGACTCACCTGTGGCTGTTAACAGGACTCAGTTCCTCACAAGTTGGTGGGCTAAGAGTAACGGGTCTTTGTTGTATGGTGAACAGGAAGTCACCTTGGCTCTGTGCCACTCTGGTCTCTCCAACATGGCAGCCAGCTTCATCCAAGCACACAGGTCAAGAAGGCAAGAAAGGGGATGAGACAGTGGCAGTGAGAGAGAGAGATTCCGACAATGGAATTTTATCCATCTAAAAAGAAGAACAAAAATTTTGTCATTTGCTAGAAAATGGATGGAATTTGAAAGCATTTCAGGAAGCAAAATAAGCCAGACTCAGAAAGTCAAGGGTCATGTTTTTTCTTATACGTGGAAGCTAGAGAGAGAAAAAGGAAAAAAATTATATGGGGGGAGTCTCATGAAAACAGAAGGGATTCCAGTAGAGTAAAGGAAAGGGATTGGGGGGGAGACAAGGAGGGACAGGAAAGTACTAGGGAAAGAAACTGACCGAACTATGCTATGTGCATGCATGTACACATATGTAACAAAGTATTCTCCTATTATATACAATTGTAACCCACAATTAAAAAGAAGAAAGGGGCTTCCTAGAGAGGTAGAAATCACAGTCTTTTGTGACTGAATCGCGAAAGTTGCATCCCATTTCTTTTTTTTTTTTTTTTGTAGGTATAGATGGACAGCATACTTTTATTTTATTTATTTTTGTATACGGTGCTAAGGATCAAACCCAGTACCTCACACATGCTAGGTAAGTGCTCTGCCACTGAGCCACAGCCACAACCCTACATCTCATTTCTTTTGCTGTACTCTATGCTTGAGAAGCTGGTAAGACACATAGGAAGGAGAATGTACGAAAGGGCTAAGTACCAGGAATTAGGGAGCACTGGAAGTCTGCCAATCATACTAGGTATCACCACCAGTCCCAAAGTTCTCACCACAGTTTTTTCCAGGAGGCCCAGAAGATTTCAGGCCACTTGGACTCCAAATGACCTCTTCTGCTATCCCTGGGTTCATATGCGGCCACGCAGGCACACTCGCTACCACTTTGCAAAGTTGGTCTGTCCTCTACTTAACACACAATCCAATTTAGTTTGGGCTGTCAGAGAACAAAAATGGCAGACAGACAAAAGAAAAGCTTATCTGAAGTCAAAGACTTTAAGGATGCTTCTGGTTTCCAAAAGAAATTCTACTCCCTGGTAAAATAAAATCCTTATTCTGCTTGTCCAGTACGCTTGACCCAGAGCCCAACAAAGGGTATTCCCGTTCACACTCACTGAAGCCACACTGTCTTCCTGAAAAAGCTGTCTTGGCCCTAGGCTGAGGCTCAGCTCCTACAGAGGGACTTAAAAGGAAACAACAGTTCTTGGTCCAGAGCAATAAAGAGACGAATGAGTCATAACAGTCTAGATTCTCCCCAGCATAAGCAGTTCCATGAATCGCCTCTATAAAAACCCATCCCAAGCTGTGTTCCAAGTGCCAAAACCTTCCATTCAAGAGGTTTATAACTCAGCCCTGTGCTCAGAAATGTCACTGCACATAAGAGGGCCTTTGATCTCTGGCCATACCCAAGCCCATAGTCTGCAGCGAAGCGTGGTTTGATAACTATCTAAAGAGAAAAGTGCTTTGGCTTCCTCTCATCTATTTCTATTCTACTTTTAATAAGCTGCTTAGCTTCAGGCATCTGCCCTCTGCCCTCCAAGCTTCCATCTGAAGCAGAAGTACAACAGGCCGGTGGTTATGAGCTTTGAGAGCTTTTAAAATAACAATAATGGTAGCAAATACTTATAAAGGGCTTACTGTGTGCCAGGCACTGTCCTCAGCAGTTTGTGTAGGCTATGTGATGAAGAGAGGTTTGCACAGATGAGGAAATGCAAGCACAGAGGGCCTCAGAGTGACTAACTCTCTGACAGAGTCACAGAGTCAACAAAGGGCAGGGCCAGGATTAAAAACCAAGCAGTACATCTCCAAAATACACCCTGCAGCCTGTGCAATGAAAGTGAATAAGATCTACCATAGAGTCAGGGAAATATGGGGAATATGAAGTCAGAAATGGTAGTCTCTACCTAGTAAGGGAGCTATGGAACACACTCCTTAGACCTAAAAACATGTTATTCTTTTTCTAGGTATTGTGTTAGAAATCCCTTCGGGAAGAAAATTGAATGTGAAGTTCTTGTTCTAAAAACCAAAACTTTCCATGAGCTTTTAATGAATGCAACTGAACGGTTTGCCCCAACTTAGACCAAATCATGCTCTAACAGAAGCAGCAGCCCACTGGGGTTGAGTTTTTCTTCCATAGAGTATAAAAACATGAGGGAGGGCTGTGGCTCAGTAATAGAGCACTTGCCCAGCATGTAGAGGCCCTGGGTTCAACTTACAGTACCACAAAAACAAAAACAGACAAATGAACAAACAAAAAAATGGCAGCAGAAATATGAGAGTTCTATTGTTGTCTAATTGCTTTATTAAAATATGCCAGGCATGGTAGCACACATGCCTGTAATCCCAGCAATTAAGGAAGCTAAGGCAGAAGGATCACAAGTTCAAGGCCAGCCTCAGCAACTTAGCAAGACCCTAAGCAACTTATCAAGACCCTGACTCAAAATAAAAAAAGGGCTGGAGATATATGGCTGAGTAGTTGAGTGCCCCTGGGTTCAATCCATGGTACCAAAAAAATAAAAATGAAAATAAAAAGATGCTTTATTTGTTTGAGTTAGAAACCTGTACTTTTTAAAGCATGTTTTCATTAAGTATGGATAATCACAAAAAATGGCTGGTCAGAAGATAATGATAGTTCATAAGTTAGACCTAAAATATATCATTTCAAACATGCCTCTATTCAATACTTTGTTATTCAGAATTAACCCTAGAATCATTTTTATGAACAAACAGCTATTATAGTGAAAGCTACTTTGCTTTCTCAGTCCTTCCCCAGGAACAAGGTGGGCATGTATGTTCTGCTGTTGAGACTACTCTGTCAACCTAGCTAATGTGATTGCTTCTGGGGTGTTCACCAACCCTGACTGGACCAACAAAAGCCCTCAAGTTTTGCTGGAATTATTGAGAAAGAGTTCTTTTTAGACTGGGTTTATTAAACATGGAAAATTCAAGTCTATAGTTGCTCCAGGCCACCCTGTTGGGGAAAACCCACCTGAAAGGAGGCAAATAAAGAAGAAAAGCAGATAGAAACAGCTTCCAATAATTTCATTGGGACATCTGGATCCAGCTATACCTGAATCTCCTTCAGTGCTATGCAGTTAAGTGTGCTTATAAATCTTTGTATTTAAATCCATGAATTAGGTTTCTGATACTTGTAACCTAAGGAGTCCTGACTCGTTCAAAGGAGGAGGTCAGCTGCCAGACTCTGCTCAGTTACTACCAATCATAGTGTGAAATAACACCCCAAAGAGCTGGGTATTTCAAGGCCACACCCACATGCTGGGTGTGTCTACTAAAGCAATCTAACAGCCATGTACACAGCTGGAGCTAACTTCAAGAGCTCCTAGGAAGCCTCAAACCTACAGCTAGAGGTCATATAAAGACATTCTGATGAGATAATAAATAACACACACGCACACACCCATTAGGTAAAAATACCACGTATTTTTTCTTAGAGGAAATAACCATGAGCAAAGTATGGTTATGAGTCAGTAACTGACTATAATTAGGGGCTTTCTCCCCAGTAATATCTGAATTAAGACAGAGAACATTAGAGCAGCCCGGCAGTTGGTAAAGAACTAACCACAGCTTTCTTGATGTTTCCCATGACTCAACACTGAGGAACAGGCCCCTGCAAGTCAGAAAAGAGCTTCCTAGGAGAATTTAATGCTTAAGTAATGAGGAGGTTCCTCCTCTAACAGAATCAAAATAATTCTACCTTAGGTCTTCCACCTGGGGCTTGACATCACTCAAACATCTGCCCCAGGAATCCCCATCTACTGGGCAATTTTAGATCCATTTCTATCTCAAACATTTTATTATAATATAAATGATACATAGAAGAGAGTTTATAAAACATATACATATACTTTAAATAATAAATAATAATGTACCCACCAGCTAGGTTAAGAAATACATCACAAATCACTTTAAATTCCACTATGTGCCCCTCTATAATTACATCCTGCTCTCCCTCACTCCCTTGGGTTTAAAATAAATAAATAAATAACTGTAGCACAAATGTACATAACCCTAAACAATATGTTGTTTCATTTTGTAGAAGGCATGCTGGTGCACACCTGTAATCCCAGCTGCTCTACAGGTTGAATCAAGAGGATCCCAAGTTCAAGGCCAGCCTGGCCAACTTAGTGAGACCCTGTCTCAAAATAAAAATAAAAGGGCTGGGGGTGCAGCTTAATGGTAGAGCACTTGCCTGGCATGCCTGAGGCCCTGAGTTCAATCCCCATTGCCACAACAACAACAACAAAAATTAAAATTAAAAAAAGACTCAGTAACCAGCACAACCCTAGTCATGTGTGGAACAAGCAAAACCAGCGTGTGTGTGTGTGTGTGTGTGTGTGTGTGTGTGTGTATGTGTGTGGTGGTGGTGGTGGTGGTGGTGGTAGTGGTGGTGCTGGGGATTCAACCCAGGGCCTTCTGCATGCTAGCCAGGCACTCTATCACTGAGCTATACCCCAGCCCAATGTCACCAACTTTAGATGAAAAAAGCTGAACAGGAGCTCATTGCCAGGTCACAGTCTCATTTCAGCTTCATAGGGCCAAGAAAAATCAGTGAGTCCCCCCAAACAGAGAGCTTGCTACAGCTGGGGCATCAGGCAGGAAAACCGTTTGTTCAACAAGCAATGCCTAACATTCTCAATGCACTCAGTACTTCATACTTCTAATTCCACATTGGCCTTCACCCTCACCCTCTAGCCCTCAGAAGTAAACAAAAACACAAAAATGACATGGGGTAGCATGAATGTCCTCAGCAGATCTGAGTAGAAAAGAAGGAAGAAATTCATCAATAGATGGTCAATTCCAGCCAAATTAAGAAAATAATATGAAACCCAGATACACTGTCTTCAAGTTAAAACCAAAGTAACAGTCCCCAAGGAAGTGGTTGATGACAGCATTCAGCCTGTCTGTAGGCCCCTCCCCACGGCTGGCCACAGTACAAGACGCTCCCACTCTGGGATCTTCTCATCCTCCAGGCAGACCCTTTCTCACATTCCCTAACTGAATTTCCTGATTCTTTTGTCCCATATGGTCTTCTTTCATGGTTTGTTCTTTCGTTTGGTGGGGTCCATACTGATTGATGAGACTCTTAAGGAAGTTTGCATGAGACATTGTTTGAAATTTTACATGCCTGAAATTATAATTTGCCAACTTTCAACCAGAAGGATAGTTTGGGTGTAGAACTCTAGGATGAGAATAATTTTCTTTCAGAATTTTAAAATCCCTATTATCTTCTTGCTTTCCGTGTTGCTATTTTAAAACCCAAGGACATTTTTCCCTCTATATTCTTGGCATTTTTCTCCCCTAATATAGTAGTAATAAACTACTATATTTATAGTAGTTTATAGTAACATTATTTATATTATATTTATAAATATATAATATAAATATTATATAGTTTATAGTAACATTATATTTCTTCCCAGTTTTCTGAAATTTCATAATATGCACCTTGTTATAAGTCTGTCTTTACTTTTTTTTTTTTTTTTTTTTTTGGTACTGGGAATTGAACCCAGGGTACTTCAACACTGAGCCACATCTTCATCCCCTTTTTGTATTTTATTTAGAGACAGGGTCTTGCTGAGGCTGGCTTTGCACTCACAATCCTCCTCAGCCTTCTGAGCTGCTGGAATTACACACGTGTGCCACCATGCCCAGCCCCAATTTTCCATTTTACTATTCGTTCAACAGACTCTTCAAATCCGGCAGCTCATATACTTCTTCCATTCAGAAAAAAAATTCTTAAATTGTTTCTTTAATGATTTCCCCTGTTTTGTCTGTTCTCTCATTCTGGAAATTGAGATTATTCAGATATTGAATCTCAACAGTAACTTATCTTTTTGCTTTCTTATATTTTTATCCTAGTTTCCTTTTCTATATTTTTTATTTTACTTTCTAGATGGCTTTCTTTTCTTCTACTGAGTTTTTAATATCATTTGTTAATATAAAAACAGTGTCATTTGTGTGTGTGTGTGTGGTGCTAGGGATTGTGCATGCGAGCACTCTACCAACTGAGCTATATCCCCAGCCCCCAGTATCATGTTTTTAATTTCCAGAAGCACATTTTTGTCTTCTGAATACTTCTTTTTATAGCATCTTATTATTTTTTTTTTTGCATAGATGCAGTGTCCTCTCATTTCCCTCTGAGTTTCTTTTTGTAACTTTTTCTTCCCTCTTTGTCTCTATGCTGTCTGAGCTGTTTTTTATTTGCTATTTTTATCTCAACCTATCATGTTAGAGACTTTTCTCAGATACCTAGAACTTCTTGGCCATCTATTCATAATAACCAGTAGTAAAGAAACTCTGCTTGGAAGCTCTCAAAATATAATAAGCCTTGTTGACTCTGAACTTCACTGTAGGCATGTATAGATGGTCTGCTGTAGTAAAACCCTGAAGTCAATATACTTAGGTCTTTTCTCTGGGGCTGATGGATTTCACAAAGAACAGCCTGCCAACCTCCTGCCTGTAAGTAAGAACCCTGGTACCAAAGTTCTGGGATTCAACTGAAAGAAGGCGGCAGTGGGTCCTTTCACTTTGAATTCAGTGTGCAAAGGGTTACTCCATCCCCACTTGGGGGACAGTGTGCACTGGTGTGGTGTGCATACTCACTCGTAGTGCCCCACAGACTGCTTCCTTTTTATTCCTTCAGAAACCAAACCTGCCAGAAGACCAAAGGGCAGTCATGAGTGATGGGGCAACTATCACTTTACTGTTAACTATGCTCACGTCAGTATGACCTTGTGGTGACAGTTTTTCAAGTTCAGGTTCTTCGACAGTATTTCAATTGCTGTAGCTAATTTTTTTCACACAACCTGCTGAAAAGCTCTACACAAATACTCTCCACAGAACCACCTGTGAACAGCGTATGTGAACACCTTCTCCAGCTATAGGTAGAAAGTAGAGAACTCCTGGGTTAAACACTGGCTGGAAAGATCTCTCCCATCCATCCCATCTATATGTGCTCCCTACTCATTCATCCAAAAGAGTCCTTTACAAATTTTTTTAAAAGGTCAACTTGATGTCTTTCTAGGGTTTCATTTTATTTTCTGTCTACATACGCCATACCCAAATATAAACTGAAAAAGCTTGCATGACTGGTACACGTTCAGATTACATGTGACAAGGAATGCCAGGGTCACTTAGGTATTCTGTGTCACAGGCACCATCCCCACCCACTATGCCACTCTGCCTCAAGTTGATTAGCAGTTTCCTTGGAAACACATCTGCTTACAGACTGAATTTTAAGGAGGAGAAAGCTTATCATAGACTTTGAACAAGAGGTGAGGTCTCTTCTCACAACTTGTGAATTTATTTACCAGTACCTGGGGGTCTTCCACTTGAACCATATTAACAATGCTACCATATAATGTGGTGACTGAGGTATCAGGATGCTCTGTGGGGATTTATCCTGCCAACAATGACTGTGGCTTTCCAGCCAATCAGGTTCCCAAACTGTGATTTCTACTTTCTTCCATGGCTCAGTTAGCCCAGTGTTTCCCTAATGTCTGACTTCTTCATTTTCTAATTAGACTGAAAAACAAGTGGCAGTTGTACTTTCCTCTCAGTTTTGCTTAGTTTCAAAGAGTATTATTGGTTTTAAGGAAAGAGGCTCATTTTGTGGAGTTTCCAAATCCCTGGCTCGTTGAGTGTGACTATCTGGATTACATTAACAAAACAATATATGCCCAGAAATATCTAATGAACAAACAGAACATGTTACAAAAGTCATGTGTAAATTACATGTGGGGAACTTGGAATATATTTCCCCATAGGAAAATTGTACTGTGCCTTTTAAAGGCATGACTAAGTGAAGAACTAAATGGATAATGAAGTTCCCAGGCCAGCACACAAAAGCCTGTTCAGTTCATTTTTAACCCATAGTACGCCTAAGTGTAATGGTAACATTACTATATAGATGTATTTGGTTCTGAGCACTAAATGTTGTTTTTATGGGAAGACACATTTTCCCAAATGCAAATACCTCTGGTGCCTTAACATCATAAAGAAGAGCAAGAGACTTAACACATAGCCTTTAATGCATCAAGTATTATACCAGGTAATTTTTTTCACAATAGCTTATTCCATTTTCAGGACAGCCTTTCAAGAAAAGCATTAAAGACTGAGTCACAAAATAGTTCACAATATTTAGTGCATATTAATATTGTGTTCAAAGGCATAAAGGTAATAAATGGCAGAGCCAGAATTTAACCCAGGTTTATCTGAGACTATTTCTAGTGAGCTTAATTACCTTCCTCAATTTATATTCTAAATATTCTGAACTGAGAACAACTTGAACTCCTCCCAGGGTGCAATAAGAGGTGAAATAGTTGGGTTGGAACTCTAGAGCAGCGGATCTCAAACCTGACCAGGCATCAGAATTACCTGGAGTGTTGTTAATCAAGATGCCTGGGCCCCATCCCTCGTGCTTTTAATTCCATAGATCTCCGTGGTACCTGAGAAATTGCATCTCTGACAGACTCCCAGGTGATACAGATACTGCTAGTCCAAGAACCAAGCTCTGGGAATTCAACAGGGCTTTCTTTCCTAATGAGTGACCATAAAAAGCCAACCCTTAAAGCTATGACTTTTATAGCAAGTAACAAGGGATGAAATTCACTTAACTCTTGAAGATCTGTAATTAGGATTGGTTCCTGGAGGGAGATAGCAGGTGAGTTCAGCTCTGTGGAGAGACAACAAAGAAACAAATGTTCTCAGCAAGGTTACCCTCCAAGGCATAGATTTCATTTTCTCCAAAGGGGGGCGGGATGAATAAACAATACAGAAAATCAGCAGGGAATGTTTGGCTTTGAAGATAGAAGCAATAATTGGCCAGGTTGTGAACAGCATGATGATCACAAAACAATTGAGTTTCCCCCATTTTCCCCCAGTTCCTTCAGAGAAGCTCAATTCACCAAATTCTTAAAGTATGCTCAAATAAGAACAGGGTGGAGTGTGGTTCCTGACCTCAAACAAGTCAAAGTGATGCCTCATTGATCAGTTTCTCGAGGAAGGAAGCATGCGACAAGGTGAAATTCCCAAATAAGTAAAATGAATTCCCTAAAGTACACAAATTTTATTAGTTTAAAGTTTATTTTGTATTCTAAAAAATCCTTCTAAAATCTATACCATCTTATGATTTTAAACAGAGAAAAGTTTAACTCTGTCGTGATGATTCTAAGTCAACATTACAGGTATCAGCTTTTAATGTTCAGTAATGATCACAGGACATTGAAGGGCTATGTTGTTGTTTATCCTTTCATTAAAAGGACCCAGCCTGTAATACCAGTGACTCAAGAGGTTGAAGCAGGAGGATCACAAGTTCAAGGCCAGCCTCAGCAACTTAGGGAGGCCCTCTCTCAAAATAAAAATAAAAATACAAAATTAAAACGGCTGGGGGTATAACTTAGTAGTTAAGTGCCCCTGGGTTCAATCCCCAGTACAAAAGGGGGCAGGCAAATGAAGACAATATTTGGGTTGGGCTATGGGTGGTGAAACATGCCTATAGTTTCAGCTACTTGGAGGCTGAGGCGAGAAGATTGCAAGTTCAAGACTATCTTGGGCAATTTAGTGAGACTTTGTCTCAAAATAAAAAATAAAAAGGCTAGTGATGTAGCTCAGTGGTAAAGTGTTCCTGGATTCAATCCCCAGTACCAAAAAAATAAAAATAAAAAAAAAAGACACACACACACACACAGAGACATATTTGGGTCGTTTCCATCCTGTCTCAATTGTCACCTTATCCCTGCCTTTATTGGTCCCACTTCAAATAGCTCATTTCACTTATTTGCTATAGATTAGGAAATGCATATTTTGGTAAAACCAAGCTTAACAGAAAATAACTCTGAGTGAAGGTCTGCATATCTTGTCTAGAGCTCAAGTGAGGTTTAAGGTCTGGACTTTTTAATTTCTTTTCTGACAAGCTCCCAAGGGCCTTTGGTACAAGACCACACTGTTTTTTGTTTTGTTTTTTCCTTTGGAAGGTGCTGGGGATTGAACCCAGGGTCTTATGAGTTCAAGGAAAACACTCTACCAACTGAGCTATATCCCCAGCCCTCAGGGGCACACTTTGAGAACTCATTAGGGCTTCTCTAATGAAGGCTTTCAAGTGTATCTACACTTTGAGGGGATGTTTGGTTCAGGCTTCCCAGCTCTTTCCTTTCTCCTTTGAATATACTGTCATCCTCTGAAACTATCCGTCGAATCAGTATAGGATCTTATTCCCTGCCCAAAATTTTAGGTCACTTATTTACTGGATGAATAAATAAAGGTTATATAAACACACATAAGAAATTGATACTCCCGGGGCTGGGGATGTGGCTCAAGCGGTAGCGCGCTTGCCTGGCATGCGTGCGGCCCGGGTTCGATCCTCAGCACCACATGCAAACAGAGATGTTGTGTCCGCCAAGAACTAAAAAAAAATAAATATTAAAAAAAAAAGAAATTGATACTCCCTATAAACCAGGTACTGCTTAGATGTTTTCATTTGTTTATCTCCTTTATATTTCACATCCACATTTTGAGCTAGGAATGAAGAGCTATAAGAGGTGAGTAAAGAAACCCACTCCTTCAAGGTCATATTTAGTAAGTGGCATAGCTGGGATTCAAGTAAAGCCAACATGCTTTCCATGTGACCCTGGTTACTGCCCCCAATGAGAGCAAATTGAATATTGGGGTGAAAGGAGAAATGGCAATTCGCAGTTTAAAAAAAGAAAAACTCCTAACAAACATAATGGTACCTCAAACAACCCACCCCCACCCCCACACACAATTCCATGGCAGACAGTGTTCTTTGCTGCTGCACATGGACATCCTCAGAATTATTTTCAACCCAGTGTCTCAAATAGCCAGCACTGATCAATTAGAATAGGCATAGAGTACAAAACCATATGCCTTACCTTCACTTATTTGGTAAGTTTTGTTGGTATTCCACTTAGAAAAATTCCACTAAGAAAATAGAAGATGAAATTTGAAAAGGCATAGATAGATAAGGTTAGGGAAGGTAGACATTCAGTAGAACTGACAAATTTATGTTATCCTTCATCACTGATTCTCAACTGGGGTAATTGTACCATTCACACTGATATCTGGAGATATTTTTGATTGTCACAACTCTGGGGAACTATCAGCATCTAGAAGCTGAGTCCAGAGACACTGCTAAACGTGTTATCATGCACAGGACACTCAGTCTTTCTCATAGCAAACAATATGCAACCCCTAATGTCAACAGCGCCACAGTTGAAAAACCCTGTCCTAGTTCACAGGCACAGGGAACAGATGATAGCTCTTGCAGATGTGTGCTGCCTCTCCATCACATTGGTAAAATAAAATTTCAGGAACAGCCATCATTGGCTAAGGATCTGCTTCTGGCTGCCCACACACAGACTGGTTTCAGCCACGGCTAGCTAAAGTACGGCTTTGTTTCTTATAGCCCAAGAAGATCAAAAGAAGCATAAGATGCTACCCACAGATACTGTACCAACATGGCTTTTGGCATTGATCTTACAGTTTCTCTCCAATCCAGAAGGACAGAGGTAAAGGATATTTACAAGAGAAGGGAAAGTGAAGGGGTGAAGTTCCACAAAAGCAGACAGAATCTGCAAGGAAACTCCTCCCACCACACCCGCTGCAGCCAGACTGGTTCTCAGTGAAGCTGGCAAGTGTTCTCACAGTCCTTTTGTTCCTATATTAAATGACCTCACTGCTCTAAGTGTGGTGTCCAGAGCAGCAGAATTGGCACCACCTGGCATTTCCTTAGAACTGTAGAACCTCAGCCCTCCCCAGACCTCCTGACTCAAAAATCTGCATTTTAACAAGACCCCCAAGTGATTTGTATGCACATTAATGTTTGAGAAGCACTGCTCTAGGGTTTCCAAAAGGCAAAATAAAACTGCAAAGCGAACAGCTGCAAAACAGATGCAAAGCTAATCACGTGGCGTAACATATGACTTCTCCAGGGGATTTATGACCCTCTGTGGACGGTAGATTGTAATATAGAAAACAGAAATTTGAAGGAATATATGGAGAAAAAAAAAAGTAAATGCCATGTTATGGCCTTTTAATTGCCCTAAAGAGATCCACCTTGGGATAGAAAAAAATGTAGAGGTTGGCACCTGAAACACTAACTATAGCTCTAGAGTTTGTGCTTTTTTTCCAATTGGGGACAGAGAATTCATTCTGATCTTCCATGAAATTAGAGAGATTGATTTGATCAGTATTTCCAACACAGCTTTTTACAATACCAAAATTTTATAATGAGGGGGAAAAAGTCAATGTGATGCGATTTTAAATAACCTAGAAAATACATGAAGGGCAATGGGTCAGGTAGGACATCAAGTGCACTCTCAACTTGGGCAAGTTGACTTGGTTTCATTCAATCAACAAATATTAGGTCTCAGGGTTGTGCAAAAAGAAGGTTCAAGGTATGCATCAACTGACGATGCAAACTACTGCATTAGTTAAGTGCCTCAGGACCCCTGAAAATTGAGTTGGAAAGATAAACAGAGCTGGAGACAGAGAAGTCCTGGAAGTACTTGTAGGATTAAGAAGCTGGGCTCCCTGGGAAGCCTGACCCAGTCCTGAATTTTGCCCTGAATTTGCACAGTGTACAGGGCCAACCTGACTCCTGCACCTGTCTGAAGGACCGGGCATGACTGTACCTGGTGAAGGCTTTCAGGACACAATGTCACTCATTCAGGCTACCGGCTCACTGCTCTGGCACAGGGGCCTAGTGGATGAACAAGTTCCCGGTGAAGACTGCCCAGAGCATTCTAGGAACGGCCACTAGGGGCCGCCCTAGGTCCCTCCACCGAGGAAACGGAAGGGCCCGAGCAAGTTTGCAGCTGGCTTTGTTCAGCCAGGGACACTCTGTTCTCTCCTAACATCCACACGCTCTGCCCCGGGCTCTGCACAAGCCGGCAGGAGATCAAACACCAGCCTAAAGTCAGAGCGCCCCACGGCCCCTAAATTACCAAGGGAGGGGTGGGTGTGCTGGCTGGCCCCGCCAGTCTCTCCTTTGGATCTCCTCCCAGGCCTCCCACCAGGCAGAAGGTTTTGGCTCCCTGGCAATAGACGTCTGTCCCCTCACTTCACTAGATTTCAGAAGCCCTGAGACCTCGTTTGCAGAGAGAGAGAGAGAGAGAGAGAGAGAGAGAGAGAGAGAGAGAGAACCTGAACACCGCCCAGACCTTTCGCAGAGAGGCCTCAGCAGCCAGGGCTGTACCCAGGAGGCTGGGCGGGGGTTGACACTGCTAGAACCGATTTGAGAGAAAACAGCCAGAGGCAAGGCGATGCCGACCAAAGTTTCCAGAGGCTGCCCCGCCCACCAGAGACCATTGAATTGTTGAGGTCAATGAACATTTTCAGCTGTGGAGTGAGGACTCAGACAGAATCATGACAAAGCAAGCAGAGGAGAAATTGGAATTGGAGCCAATTCTGCCCCAGGAGGGGAACCCTGGCACTATCATGGGGAAGGGAGATAACCCTATGCCAGATAGCACCCAGGCATGCGCGTGGGTGAGCGCTCACACACATATTTCCCTCATCTTCCCACATACCCAGGTAACCACCAACATTGCTTCTTTGTTGTAAACCTTTATCATTTCTTTATGTGTATATTAGTTAGTAGAGTGGAGTTCTAATTTTCCCTTCATCCTGAATATATTGTTCCATGCCTTGCTTTCTTCACTTAAAAAAAAAAAATCTCAAGAGCTTTCCACACCTCCACATAAACTGCCTCATCATTCTTTCCCTTTCAAGTGTTCCATTATGGTGCTCCACTGAATGTATACCATAACTTTATTAGTCTTCTATTGCTAGACATTGAATCCTTTCCCACCTTTTTCTACTGTAAACAATAGTGCAATGAATAACTTTGTACCTACATCATTTCTGCACAAGCCAGAGCCAGAAGCCCACATCTAACTAACTCTAAATAGTTTATGTTCCCTCTCTTCCAAAGTTGACATAGGACAGATTAGATGCCAGCTCTGGTAGATAAATGCTCATATCTCTGTCCCCATCCCCACCTCCTATCTCACCACTGCCCTTTTCTAGTTATGAAGCCTATTCATATTTGAACAGCTACAGATTTTCTGAACAGAGAGTTCTTGCCATTTTATCTCTTTCTGCGGTTGCTTCACTTCATTCTTTAAATACCAAGGGTGACTGTTACTGGGCTGTACTGGAGACAAAACTCTACAGATGTTGTTCTGCATAAATATGGAAATTCTGCTACCATTTGGATCCCACTGTTTCATCCATGTGCCAGGGAAGTTCAAATCCTACAACAGGCACAGATCCCAGTTTAGAACTGAAAGGAAGGCTAGCAAGAGGCAGCCCACTGCTGCGGAAGCCGCAGTCTACCTCCAGGTCTAGCTGTTGACCTAAAAGTACAGGAAATGAAGAGAGGCAAGGTTGGGCCATGTTAGAAGGAAGTCTTCCTTCTGGCAAAGATAAAACTATCACCTAAAGCTTTCATCCTTGTCATCTGTAGCCAGTGTGTCCTCTCTTTTTAGCACTTGGATTCTTCAGTTCACCTTTCAAAATATTTTCCTTTTCATTCCTCATAACAGGAGTCACCAATTAGAGAGTACTTAAAAAGTCACACAAAAACAAATTTAAAAACAAGTGAAGGGGCTGGGGCTGGGGTTCAGTGGTAGAGCACTTGCCTAGCATAAGCGAGGCACTGGGTTCAATCCTCAGCACCACATAAAAATAAATAAATAAATAAATAAAGCTATTGAGTCCATCTACTACTAAAAAATGTTTTGTTTTGTTTTTTTTTAAGTGAAGGCATGTTTTTAATCATGCCATTTTCGCTACAATCTGCATGGTTAACTGAGACATGGGTTCATTCTGTTTAAGAGGCATTTCAATTTGATTCTTCCTTGAATGCTTTCTGCATGCCAGTCACTAGGTTGATGAATGACATAAGGCCCAGGAACTCCTGTCTAAAAGGAGAGTCAGGCACACACCAGATATTTTTTGTGCAGCAACAGAAATCAATCCAAAGCAACAGGAGAATGATATGGGTAGACAAGTATGTCCAAGGGTCTCCTTGAGCTCAGACAAGAGGAACTTAGTCCAGAGTGGGCAGAGAGGAAGAGAGCCAGGCAATTCTAGAAAGGTTCCTTAGGAACATGATGCTGATATGAACCCTGAGAAGCAGGCAGAGAAGGCCAACAGCATGAGCAAAGGCCCAGATGGGGGAAATGATGTGGGGCACTACGACCAATATGTAACTCTAATTATATACCTGAAAAAATGGATCGCAAGCTATTAGACATGGAGCAAGTCTTAAGGGGGAAATTTGGATAGATTTGAATTAAGTCCCACAGTTCTTACCTATTAGCCATTCCTCTGATCTTAGCTTAATTAAACTAGCCTTGGGTAATAAGCTCACCCAGATCCTCATCTTCAGCTTCAGAAACATTTCAGCAGGCAGAGTTCCAGGCCAGCCTTCCTCAACTGCCTCCTCCTGTCTGTCTCTTATCTCTGACCCATGACCATATTCTGCTAATCAGAAGAAAGGCCTGAGCTTGCCTTTTTAAAACCACCACAGCACTCTGCACTTGCACAATTCCTCTATCTTTTCTTCCAGCTGTTGACTGTAAAAGGACAAGTTAGTAGCCTTCTGGAAAACCCTATGACAGCTCCTTTCCCCTATGAATGGACACTCATTGGAAAGGACACAATGGAAGGGCTGCAAAGCCCAAATCACTTGTGAATTAGGCAACATGCCAGTTGCCATCTGAATAATAACCACCATTGTATCTCCAGATATTGTTGATCTGCAATATGTGGCTGAGAAATTAATGCACCAGATATTCTCTTTAAAAGGCAGTTTTAGCCAGGCATAACGGTACACACCTATAACCCCAGTCATTCAGGGAAGCTGAGGCAGGCGGATCGCAAGGTCCTCCAGCCTCCAGTCTTAGCAACTTAGTGAAACCCTGACTCAAAATTTTAAAAAATAGATCTGGGCTGAGGAGGGAGGATTGTGAGTTTAAAGCCAACCTCAGAAAAAGCGAGGTGCTAAGCAACTCAGTGAGATCCTGTCTCTAAATAAAATACAAAATAGGGTTGGGGATGTGGCTCAGTGGTTGAGTGCACTGAGTTAAATCCCCAGTACCAAAAACAAATAAAAAGGGCTGGGGATGTAGCTCAGTGATAGAGCACCCCTGGGTTCAATAGATGGTTTTATAGATGGTCTTTCAATAATAATAATGCCAGTAACAATAGTTTGCATTTATTTAAAGCTTATGTTACAGATACTAGTCGAAATCCTTAAAAGTTTTATCTTTTAGTTCCCCAACTTCATTCTCAAAACCTAATCAAAATTTATGTTGCTTCATCCAAATTCAAGAGTCCTTGAATCTAAATCCCAGGTCTAAAACCTACAATTTTTATAACATCTTCACCCTCAGTTTTCTTACCTACAAAGTAAACATAATAATACTCCCTACCAGAAATAAGTGAAATAATAGAAATTAAAGCACCTGATTCACAATACAATCACAATGAATGAGTGACCTTCCCTACATGACTGATATTTTTATTAAAAATGATTCCATTTTCCAAGAATCTAAAACGGATGGCCTAATAAAATGTTTTAAGGAAGTCAAAAAGTTCTAAATAACAGAAGGAAATTCTATGCACTGTTTCCTCTTCTGGGATATGTGTGTGTGTGTGTGTGTGTATAAGTGTGTGTCTGTGTGTGTGTGTCTGTGTCTGTGTGCATGTATGGGTCAAGGGATCGAACCCAGAACCTTAAACATGCTGAGCACAAGCTCTACCATTGAGCTACATCTGCAGTCCCCGGTCTATATTTTTTAAATAATGCTATTAATATAAGGAAAGAAAAATATGAATACAAGTCTATGTGCCAGTTAAGGATATATTTCCTATTCTGGACTTTGCCCACTCAGGGCTCCCTGCCTCACTCCCACCCCCATGAAATCATCAGAAAAGGAAAGAGATGCCTGGGCTCTGAGCTGCTGTTCAATTTTAGCTCTAGGTGTTAGGGTCATGTGGAAGTGGCAGGTTTGTGAAGTGCTGACATGCTGACACTTAACCACATGGCTGGATCCTATTATAGCTCAGAGAAAGTATATAAAGAATTTGGTCCTAGGTGAGATTTAAAAAAAAAAAAAATGAAACAATGCCCAGCATGATGTCAGTGGTCAAGCTTGGGGATGGGAAGGCTGGAGCTTGACTCTCAGCTTCACACTCCTTCACCGTGTGACCTTGGACTTGGATAAATAATGTATTGTCACTGTATACTCCATCTCTTTGTTCACCTGTGAAGCGGAGGTAATCGCATCCTCCTCTCAGTGCTGGCCACTCTACAGATGTCCCCTGCCCTCCCTTCTGTGCTCAAAGGCTGACTCCATTTAAATTTGTGTGGATGCTCAGCCCAGCCCCACTGCCACCTTCACTACCTCGTCAATTGTTGAAAATGTGCCTCCCTATTTTGTTTTGTGTCTTTGAGGATCTGTGTTGGGTTATTTCAAGGCTCCGTAGCACTGCCTGTCCATGGAGCAGGAACAGTTTTCTTTCTGAGCTCCTGTTCAGTACTGTCGCCTGGCAGCTCTCACATGGACCATTCTGAACACCACCCCTCATGCTCTCTGCATGCGACATTCTTTTGGTTTCCAACAACAGACTTTAATCTTTCTGGAAAATGCCTCCAGCTCCAATTGGGGCTATACCAGTCCCTTTAGTGCTCACACCTGGGACTCTCAGTCTGCATTTCCTACTCCTCTGCCTTTGCTTTCTCTTTCATTTACTGAGGGGTTTCTCTCTCCTTGCAATGCCTTTCTGGTTTTTCCTTCGCTATCTCTTAAGGACCAAGGTTTTAAACCCCCCATTACTCCCTCCTTTTTCTATTGCTCACCCAGCCTTCCCTCTCTCTCTCTCTCTCTCTCTCTCTCTCTCTCTCTCTCTCTCTCTCTCTCTCTTCTCCCTTCCTTCCTTCCTTCCTTTCTTTTTTCCCTTCAACTTGGATGTATTGAGAATACACCACAGGGTCTCACACTGCTCTACTGTTAAACCACATCCCCAGCACCACATCTGGCTACTTTTGTTCCCTCATCCTTCCCTCAAAATAACACATACAAAAAAAGTACCTAAAAACACCTCGGAATCATTTAACTGGAAGCATTAGGAAATACAGCACAGCACAGTGGTACGTACATGCCTATAGTCTCAGCAACACAGTAGGTGGAGGCAGGAGGATTGCAAGTTCAAGGCCCGTCTCAGCAACTTAGCAAGACCCTGTCTCAACATAATAAAAGGGGCTGAAGTTGTAGCTCAGAGACACAGCACACCTGGATTCAATTGCTAGTATGAAAAAAAAAAAGAGAAGGAACAAGAAGAAATATGTTTCTAATATTTTAATATTATTTTTAGTAAACATCTCTTTAATACAGAGCAACTAGACTTGCAGCAGTATTTGTGTTTTATGTACAGGGATATGTAAACACAAAGCAATCTTGGAACTATTAGCATTAAAGACATCGATAAGAACACATCTAAAGCTTGAGAGCAACAAACCTACCATTACTATTTTAAGCCATTGTATACTGACAAACGGTCCATCTTACTGGACATGACCAACTTTCTGCTGTGCACATCAGGAATCATACCAAGTGAACCTTTTTCTTGGTGTTAATTCTTAACCACTTTCTTCAGCCTCTTCCTGATGTTTCATTTCATCCAGGTCCAAAGGTTAGAGGCCTGACTATATCTAAGGGAATCAGAATCCCCAAGGAAATAGTATGAGAACAGAAATAAGCTGTACTAATCTCAAGATTCAGAGGTCAGAACCAGAGAGCCTGGATGCAGTTTCTTTTTGTTTTGTTTGTTTGATTGATTTTTGTTAGTTTCTCAAGACAATACAATGATCTTGACATATCATACATTTGATTCAAATAGGGTATGAATTCTCATTTTTCCACGTGTACAGATTGCAGATCACATTGGTTATACAGCCATGTGTATACATACAGCATTGCAGTTTCTTTTTGAATAACCACAAACTAACCCTTCTGCTCTCATGGTTCAGTAGGCGTCTCAGTTAGGATGTCTTTCACTTTCCTTTCCCATTCTCAAGGGCAAGAATGAAGGGGTCTAGTAATTATTTCAAAAAGTTTGGATGCACCCAGAACTTGCTTTATCCATAAGTGTGTTGATAGGCCAGCCGGTCTAAATGAACAAAGCCAGGGTGGACGCTGTTTGGTTTCATACAAGTTACCTTGGACCGCCCACCAGATTAAACACTTAACCACAATCTTGACACTTGCTAGAATCTTTGTTCTCTGATTAGGCACATTGGCTATAGTTCTTCCCCATTTTTTTCTGAATTCTGAGACCCACCATTTTCCTATCCCCTTGTTCTGTGGAGAGTGTTTACATTCAATTTTCCTCCTCAAAAGGACCCTGACACCAATCACAACACACACACACACACACACACACACACACACACTTCTCTCCCTTTCAAATTCCTTGCACCCAACGTAGGTAGCAGTTTCATTCATCTCACACCTTAATATCACCTGACAATCTTCTATTGTTAAATGAAACCACTATTTATGTGTTCTTGTGCTCTTTACCTTGTCACAAGGTAGGATCATGGTTACCTTCACATTTCCCCCAGTGCCCACATAGAGCACTCTGCACGTGGCAAGTACATGATGGATATTTGTGGTTAGTCAACTATTCATCTGATGAATGACTCTCTGGCTCCACTAGGTTTGGCGTCTCATTTTTTAGAGGTCCTGGCACTTTCTAAAGAGCTAGCTAACACTTGGGGAAAAAAAAGAAAAGAAAAAAGAAAGCAGGTAATTAACTAGTGCTTTAGGATTCCCGTCATCTGAGGGTGGAGAGGGCTGGGTGGCAGAGCCTCTGCCATGGTAACTTCTGGCTTTAAAACATATGCACTGTGGATCTGGAGACTGAAAGAGGTAGAACTTCAGAAACCAGAAAAGGAAATCAATAAATACTGAAACTACAAAATATTTACTCAGACAGGCCTCCCCTCTTATCCTAGAGGCCAGAAAGGAAGTAACTCCACCCTTTGGAAATAGAACTCCCAGGTGAGGAGACACCCATAACACCCAGACTCTACAAGGCCTAAATGTATACCATGTAGAAGGCCTTCCTCACTGGAGGGTATGCATAAAAGGTGAATGGGTGGAAGAGTGAACGAGGGAGATCTAAAGAAAGAGATTGATAAGCATTTTTCTCCATACAGGTCATAAACTTTCAGTTTCCAGACAAATTTGATTTCCCTAGAAAATTATAATAATATTAGAAAATACAAACATTTGTTACATTCTAGATGCAAGACATAGGTATAAATGTTTTGTGTCTCAGCTCATTTAATCTGCCTGATTCTTTGATGCTGATCTTTTGTTATCTTCCTTTTGGGATACAGTTTGGATCTCAAATGTCTCCCAGAGGTCCCCCAGCCCATGCCACTATTGGGAGATGGGAGAACCTCAAAGAGGTAGGGCCTAGTGGGAGGAAGTTAGGTCAAGGGGGGTGTGCCTTTGAAGGGGATATTGGAACCCCAGTCTCTCCTTTCTCTCTTTGTGTCCTGGTCACCATGAGGTGAATAGGACTCTCCTGCCACAAGCTCCTGCTGTGATGTACTGTGCCACCACAAGCCCAAAGCAACAGAGTCAAGCAACCATGGACCAAAACCCTCTGAAACCATGAGCCAAAATAAGCCTGTCCTCTTTTTATGTTGAGTTATCTCAAGGTATTATAGGACTTAAAAGCTCACCCATTTTGTAAATAAGGAAATTTCAACCCAGAGAGGGTAAGCAACTTCTCCAAGATTCCATAGCTAATGAGTGGTGAACCTGGGAATGAGGAGAGAAAGATATCAGAACTCAAGTCAGAAAAACTTGGTTTATAATCTTGGCATCATCATCTATTAGCTGTGTGACCTTTTGCAAGTTGTTTAGACTCCCTGAATCACATTTGCCTCATTGGAAAAATCAGGTTAATTGTATCTACATCATAGGATTACTGTGAAAGTTAGATGAGTCTTGGAACTTGGAGTTTCCTGTAATTGAAGGACTAGTCATTTGGACCAATCCTCTTGCTGAAAATAACCAAGCATGCTGGATAATTTTTCTTTCAATCTTCATTAAACCATCAAAGAGCTGACACGGTGGTAAGAAATTGCAGGCCCAAATCTAAAAGAAAGCAAGAACTCAGAGAAGTAAGCAGAACATCAAAGCCATTTTTCCTAAGAAGAAATTTGTCAATCTGTATTACCCAACCTGTGAAACTGAGCTGTGGTCTTGATGGGTTCTGGAAGCAAAAAGGACAGAAGTTAACACCACAGGTACCATGGTTTCCACAACCATCTCCTCAAGTCCTTATGAACCAGAATTTAAATTAAACTAAATTAAATGAAAGGATGTGCCCTTCCTACACATCCACTGGAGACTACAGGGACCAAGTCTGGTGCTACTCAGAGCAAAGGGAAAAAAAAAAAAAAACTATCTCTAAGAGGTTGTAACCATGAGCTGATATTTTTACAGATTTGAAACCTGAGTCTGCATCATGGGTGTGGTCCAAAAATTCAAGCTATGTATTTAAATTGTACTACAGGAAGAGAGTGATGAGAAGATAGAGAAAGGGGTACAGAAAAAGAAGGTTAGAGAACAGCAGAGGCACACACAATTTGTGTGCCATGTTTCAGCCACACAGACATGCTCTCTTCATGCAGACACCCACACACAACTTCTTATCTTTGCACTGTTTCCTCCCTTGTGGATATTTCCACTGTCAACTATATGATCTCTAGAGTCAGATGGCCCAGGTTCAAATCCTGACTTGGCTACTTAATAGCAAAGGGACTTTGGATAAGTCATTTAATCTCTCTGCCATTTTTCTTATCTGATCAACCTCCTTATGGTTGACTGTTAGGATCAATTAAGTTAATGTACACAGAATGCTTAGTACAATGTCAGGAACATAGGAAGTAGTTATACAGTGATGGGTGATACTGATGATAACGATGATGATGGCGATGATGGTTTTCTGAAATGATCACATTCCCCTTGGTTATTTGTCTCATTTTATTATCTTTCACAATTCAGGGTAAATATTACCTCCTCCCTTAAGCCTTCTCCATCTCTTATGCACTACAAAACTTGACATATGCATCTCTCCTGGGTCCCTTATTACACTTTGTTGTAATAGCATATCCATACTTTTATCTCCCCCATGGAACTGAGTTACTGGATGGTTAGGACTAAACCTTATTTGTTGTTATGACCTCAGTTGCTAATACACAGCTTGACACACCATAGATGTTGAATAAAAGAGCATATTAATGGCTTTACTTGCCTTAATGGAACCATATTTTATAAGATTTTTTTTTTTAAGTTTCCTGCCCCTTATTCTGCTCTCTTGCTTTAAAGTCCAAAACATAAAACATTGTTTTCTCACTTGAATTGTTTCTTAGGAATGTAAACATCTTAAGATCAGCCTGTATCTTATCTGCTTAATTTTGTTCCCCATAAGCCATAGGGTGTCAGGAAAATGACTAAACCACCATAAAAATGATATTGGCAAACAAATTGGACGGATGAGTCATGAGATCAGTGACCAAGAAATATTCACAGAATTCTTCCTGCTTATGTGGGAATGTGAATTTGAACTGACTTCCTGGTTCTGCTGGACTCCTGGGAAGAACACTGAATTTGGAGTCAGAAAACTTGAATTCAGGTCCCCGATTCTCTCCTTATTTGTTATGCGACTTAGGACAAAACTTAATCTTCCTAAACTTTACTTTCCTCATCTGTAGATTAGGTTTAATAGCACCTACCAGACAGTGCTGCTGCAAGGACAGTATGTAGCTGTAATGCATCGATAGCCAAGTGCCTTAAAATGGTAAGATAATTATAATTGCCTGTCTCACCATTATGTGGACAGCCTCTCTCAGTAGAGGCCCTTTATCAATTTTACATTCACCGCCAAACCAGGGGGGAAAAAAGCTGTCCTTGTGGAACTGGAGAGACTTCTTTGTTTTGAGAGTTTGTGGCAAGTGACTGAGCTTGGTTCCAGAGAAAACAGCCCTGGAGGGACCTGTTGAAGGAGCATGTAGGAGAGCTCATGCTTTCCCTGTGACTCCACTTGCTCTGACACATTCGTCCACAGTAAGGAGTGGAGAGAGGGCGTGGGCCACCCCAGCTGGGTGCCTGAGAACAGAGAGAAGCTTCTCTAGAATGACACAGACTTGAAAACCAGCTCTGAATCCAAGAGAATAACCAGGCTAGAGAGTAAAAACAATTCTTCCCAATCAGGAGACCCACGTCAAGCCTGGCGAGTGGGGGCATTAGAGGACATCACCTCTAAGTCATTATAAGACCAGACTCTAAATCCTGGCTTCAGAGACGCATTTGCTCATCCTCATTATTCATCTAGCTGAATCCTGCCCTTCTCCATGCAAAAAGCCAGAAAAATTTCATAACGGAATGAGGCAATTTTATTTTGGCACTGCCTTCATCTACGAAGACCATATTTTTTAGCTAGGCACCAAGTTACATATTCATGGCATTAAAAGATACCAGGACTTGGAAAAATTTAGAGAACATCTGTTTGAATCCATAGAAAATGAGACCCAGAGATGAAGTGACACACCCCCGGAAAGCAGCAAGTGGGACTAGAACCAGGTGTCTTCACTCCTTGTCTGGAGCTCCACCCTCCTTTCCTCTCAGACCAGTAAACCTGGAGAATCCAGATGCTTCCAACTCTCAGCTGTGGTTTGAGGGTGGATCCAGGTCAGAGGTATAATCTGCTAAACAAACAACCTTAGTGCCGCAGCAGAGGCAATTCACACTGAAACCTCCTACCAAGACAGGCTGTGTGACAGTCATTATCTGTCTAAGGAAGGTTCAGGTTGTCATTACATGTATTAGAGTTGCATCAAGGATCAAAAACGTTCACCTAACCAGTTCTCTCCCTCGCCGAGTCTTCCCCAAGCAGGCTTCCTCTTAAATATAATTTTTTTCCAAACTGTCTCGCAGAATAAAAGAGTGGGATAAAAAGTTAAGACTTGAAGGTCAATGCTCTGTGTCCTAATTTAACTGCCATTTAATATCTGTGGGCCATTTAACATTTCATATGACATCCCGTTTAACCCCCTCTACAACTCTCTGAGCAACACAATAGCAATTTACAATGAGGAAACTGAGGCAGGAGGTCAAATAACTTTCTCCAGATCACACATGTAGTAAGTGGTAAAGCCATTAGGAAGTCTTTCTGTCAGCAGTGGGCATTTGGTCCATCATATTGAAAACTGGTTGAATGTGGTATACTTATTTATACATATAACTGTATATATCTGTTTATACACAACAGACACAAATATATGTCCATTTCTAAGCAATGCCCTGAAAAATTAACTGTATTTTATATACTCAAAAAAAAAAATGTTAAGCCAGGTGTGAGGCATGATGGTGCAATACTATAAATCCACCTACTGGGAAGGTTGAGACAGGAGGATCATAAGTTCAAGGCCAGCCTGGGCAACTTAGTGAGATCCTGTCTCAAAATAAAAACTCAGTGATAAAATACCCCTGGGTTCAATCCCCAGTATTATTGCCACTTAAAAAAATAGCATATACTCAGGCTCTGTTTCCCTGAGTCCTTCCTACATTCATATGCATAAGAAAGCTAAAAGTAGAAGATCTTTACTCCATCATGCCAGAATCATATCTGAATATAATCTAAGCTCCAGTCCATTCCAGGCTACATAAATCTGCCTTTGTGCTGGGAGCGGTGGCGTACTCCTGTAATCCCAGCGACTCGGGAGGCTGAGGCAGGAGGATCACAGATTCAAAGCCAGCCTCCTCAACTTATGGAGGCATTTAGCAACTCAGCCAGACCCTGTCTCTAAATAAAATATTGAAAAAGGGCTGGGGATGTGGCTCAGTGGTTAAGCACCACCCCTGCCCGCTTCCCAGCCGTCAATCCTCAGTACCAAAAAATAAATAGATAAAATTTGTGCTCTAGAGAAAAATAGTGTCCTGATTTCACCAGACTTCAAACTAATGTAAGAAAATATTAAGTACCATTCAGTAAGTGATTACCATGTGCCACACACTATAGTACTAAGTCTTTTAAATTACCTCCCAGCAATTACAGAAGAGAACTACCATTATTAGCACCATCCTTACATTTAGTGAGATATGTTTCATACAGACAGTAAGACACAGAGCCATGCCCATGACCATCATGTCATTGTGTAACCCACTGTAGAGAAGAGCACAGAATTTTATATTTATAAGCTAAGATGGGCTTGGGAAAGTGAGGTGCTAGACCAGCATCCCTCAGCCTCCTCTGGCCTTGGTTGGGGAGGTGTCAGATGCAGTGATCTAAGGTCCAGAGGGAGATGGCACCATTACTTGTTTGATACCGACATGTGGCATCTGATGGAATCCCAGTTCTGATTTAATGCAATCCCCCACAGAGAAAAGTAGCTTTGCCACTATTTAAAAATTGCCAAGAAGTTCAGACTTAAATAACACAATGACTACAGGGATGGTCTCCACCTTGTGGTAGATGAAAGTCTCAACTCTTCTTTTTTTCCCCCATTAAGTCAATTTGAAAAGACCGGATTTGTTTGTGTTACAGTGCTAGGAATAGGTAATAACACCAGCTTGCGATTGACCTCATTCAGTTGCCCAAGAGTCTCTTGACTTGTTATCTCATTACCTCCACACAATGCCTTCCTGGTTTGCAGATAAGTCAGTGAGGTCACCATTCCACACAGGAGAGCTTTCATTCCACCTCTGGCCTTCTGCTGGAGCCTGTTCTCCCTGATCTTCTCATCCTTTAGATGACTTCCTAGCTTTTCACACCTAGGTCTGGTCCATTTCTGGAGGTCTACCTTGAAGTTGGGTGAACAGGCTATTGTCTTAAATGTTAGTATTCTAAATGGCCTCTTTTGCATGTTTTATTTCCCCTAATTGGGTCAGCAGTTTCTCAAGGACAAGGAGTATATCTTTTACTTATTAGGTTTCCCACCCATAATGCACAACAGGTTGTCAGCACGCCTTTGTTGACCAACTTTTATTTCCTCTGCCCAGCCTCCAACATAGGGAAAAAAAAATTAAACAACCAGAAAGAGGAGACTAAAGCAAAGGTCTGAACTTTCCTGCCTTCAGAAAAAAATAGATAATTCTCTCTGGGAATTTTCATGTAAGGTTCTTGATTGTCAATCACGTTCCACCCACGCATTAATGACTTTTGAAAACAAAGAGAACAAAGACTCATTGAAGGCCTACCGTGGGCTGGGGTCCTTATATATAATATTATTTCAATTAAGCCTCACAACAACCATAAAGAGCAATAACTATTTTTCTCGTTTGGGGAATTGGGACTCTGGGATATGAAGTCATTTTCCCCGAAGATGTCTATCTAACAAGTGATGGGACTAAGATTCAAAACGCAGTCTAATTCCAAACCTATGATTTCCACTAAATAACACATCCCCAGGCCCTGCCCCAGGGTTCACTTGCCCATCCCTTTCATTCCTTTTCTTTTTTTTTTTTTTTTTGACGGGTTTATCTGTGAGTTGCACAACATGGACTTCAGGGAATCCTGGTAATGGCCTCATGGAAAAAGGGAGCAGGAAAGTATGGGTTGGGGGCAAATTTTTCTGAGCCCCTGCAGTATGCCAGACTATTACTAGTTTTTTTAATATACATGACCATTTATTGATTCTTCTTAATGTTCTCATTATGTAAATGAGAAGACTGAGGGTTGGGAAGACACCTGACTTATCCAGGGTCCACCAGCAACTAAGCAGTGGAGTGGAAACCGAGCCCCAGGACTGTCTAGCATCAAAGTACAAGACTAGTGCTGCCTAGGAAAATAGTGAGATTCTACTAAAGAAGTCAGCTCCGTTCTCAGAATTTAGGACTCTGTCCTTATATTGTTATCAAGCTTCATGGGCTATAGGTATTTCCTGAGTGGAAAAAGACTCTAGTCATGAACTTCTGACATTGGGGATGAGGCACTTGTTCTGATGTGGTTCACGGAAGCCCACAGAGAAAGTGCTAGAGGTCACAGGCCAAAATCACAAATCCAGCCATCTCCCAGGGCTTGACAGCCTGTGAACATGCTGCTCACACATCCTGTGTGGTGACAGGAGACCCCAAGAACCACCAGTTCCACTGAATGAGGTTATTCCATCTGAAGACCTTCTCTTAAACAGAAACTATGCTGAACCATCATTTTGGTATGGAGCCCTCCAGATCAACATTGCCCACAATAGGATATAGTAAATTATTTTTAGGTAAGAGATATCAGGGATATTTTTGTTTCTACACTTGGAAGTCAGTCATTTGCTTCTGGAAATGTCCCTATTTTCCTCACCACCCCAAACCCTGTGCTGTTGATAAGTTGACTTTTCCTCCAGCGTGGCCAATCACAGCCACGTGTTCCTGATCACTATAGCGCGTCCAGAGGAACCTGCAACCCAGTGAGAGGCAGTGGGACTTTCCCTTGGATTCTAGGCAGAGGGGTGTTCTCTCTTTCCTTCTTTTGAACATGGTGGGATGCTGGCCTGGGGTCGCTCCCAGCTATTTTGCCTTCATGTGGAGATAGAGAATAAATCACCACAGAGTGGGAAAACAGAGATACGAAATGAAGTAGATTGTGTCCTAATGGTACTGTTTGACCTCTGAATCTAGGCTGGTCAAAGCTTTTCAATTCCCTGAGCTGATATTTTTCCATATATATATATATATATTTTTTTTTAACTAATTAATTATTTTTTTAAACTTTTTTTTGCTGAAGTCAATTTAAGTCTGCTTTTATATCACTTGCAAGAAAAAAAAAGTCCTGGCACAATGGCTTTTCAAAAAAAAAAAAATCATCTTCTGAGTCTTTGGAGCCTCAGAGTTATTGACGTTCTGATAGAACTTATTTTTTCATATCTCCTTCTTGAGGAGGCTTTTATTGAACTCTGTATTATAAACTAACTCCCTCCAACCCAACAAACCCTGTCCCTCTCCTTTGCCCTATTTATTTATTTATTTTTGGTACTGGGGATTGAATCCAGAGCCACTCAACCACTAAGCTGTATCCCAACCCTTTTTAATATTTTTATTTACAGACAGGGTCTCACTATGTTGCTTAGAGCCTCGATAAGTTGCTGAAGCTGGTCTTGAAGCCATAATCCTCCTTCCTCAGCCTTCTGAGTCACTGAAATTAGCAGGCATACACCATGGTACCCAGCCTCCCTTGCCTTGTTTTTCACTTATCACTATATACTAGGTGATTTATTGTACTTATTTGTAACTTTTATGTTCATTATCTGTCTCATGTAAGTAAATCATCAGGACTATAATAATAACGATTATTTTTATTGATCTGTTTTATTCATTGCCCCCACCCCCATATCAGAACAAAGTTCTCTGTTTCCTTCAAAGAACCTGGCACATGGTAGGAACCCAATGTGTTCACTAAGTGAATGAACATTTAAATAAGCAATACAAGAAAGAATTCCAGACACATTGAATCTTCCCAGAGTCTTTGGATTCAGACAGGCATGGATTTAAATCTAGGCTCCCTCAACTACTGGTTACTTAATGCTGTGCAAATAATTTCATCTTATTGAGATTTGGTTTCTCACCTAAAAACAGGGTGTAATAATTTCTACTCTCAGGACTATTATGAGATTATGTCATCCAGCACTTGCTTGCCACATGTAAGCTCTTGTTACATACAAATAGGATGGCCTACTAAAATGAAAAATAAACAGTGAATCCCACCATTATGTATAATTATAATGTACTAATAAAATATATGGGAAAAATAAAAATAAAATGGAAATAAAACTCACCAGGCTCATGTCTTGCTCTCTCTCTCTTTTTTTTTTTCTATACTGAGAATTTAATCCAGCGGCACTTTACCACTGAACTAAATCCCCAGTCCTTTTATTCTTATTTATTTTTTTATTTTTATTTTGAAAAGGGGTCTGAATTGCTGAGAATAACCTTGAATTTGGCTATCCTCTTGGATTACAGGTATATGCCACTGTGTCCAATGTCTTGTTTATCTATTGTGAGTTCATCATGGCTGAGGAACAACTAAGAATACATACATTCAGCCAGATGAGATAGCACACACCTGTAATACCAGCCACTGGGGAGCTGAGGCAGGAGGATCTAAAGTTTGAGGTCAGCCTGGGCAACTTAGTGAGACCCTGTCTCAAAATAAATAAGAAGGGCTATAACTAAGTGGTACAGCACCCTGCATTCAACCCTTAGTAAAACACACACACACACACACACACACACATTTTTTTTTTTTTTTTTTTTTTTTTGCCCATTGTTAGCATGCTCACTTGGTTTTACAATGGATGGATGATTCAAGACTTTTCTGGTCTGGAATTCTGGTGGGACACAGAGGATAAATCGCTGGCTTCTGGCAAAAGACAACATGACTTTTATTACCATGTGTTATGAACTGAACGTTGTTATAGACTAAATATTTTGTTCCCTGAAATTCATTTGGAGATAGGGCCTTAGTGTCCTTATAAGAAGAAACATCAGGGCTAGGGATGTAGCTCAGGGGTAAAGCCCTTCTCCAGCACGTGTGAGGCCCTGGGTTCAATTTCCTAACACTGCAAAACAAAAGCAAAAAACCCCAGAAAAACAATGGATCTCAAAAGACACCAAAGAGCTTGTTTCTCTTTCTCTCTCTCTCCCTCCCTCCCTCTCTCTCTCTCCCTCCCACCCCCTCTCCACACACACACACACACACACACACACACACACTCATATCAGAACAAAGCAAGAAGGCAGCCATCTACAAGTCTTCAGGAGAAAAGAAATCCTCACCAGCACCTGACCATACTGGCATGGTACTCCAAACTTAGACTTCCAGCCTCCAGGACTGTGAGAAATTAACGTCTGTTGTTCAGCCACCCCATATTTAGTATTTTGCAGCTCGAGCTGACTAAGACACATAGGTACTCTCCCTTCCTCACGGAACTCACAAAAAAATGAGAATCTGTATAATTAAATAGTAAAATGAGAAGAAAAAACTCAGACCTGGGAAAGTGCACTTTAGCCTAGGAGGTTTAAGTGAATGGGAAGAACAAGTAGTTCATAAGGTGATAAAGACTTCTAGAACCAAGCTGTTAATTTAGCTGTGAGATGAGAGAAAGGGACATTATAAGGATCAGCAAAGGACAGATTCGCTCTGGCTTAATGTCTAGGGAGTTGAGAAACTTCTAGAGTTCAAGGGTAGCATCAATTATTTAACATTATATCAGGCGTGGCTACTTGACTCCTTCATTATATGATTGATGCCTTAACAAACATGCCCAAGTGAATAAGTTCAAATTAATACGTTGAGTCTTCAAAGCGATCATTGAGCTGCCACCCTTTGCTCATCACTTTAATGAAATGTCTCTGGTTTTCCCTTTCAAGCTGGTGGCAACTTGTTCGAATAGACTCAATATCTTTGCCCTATGAGAGTGGATGTGAATAAAAGGGAAAAATTTCCCATTATGAAGCCCTTTCAGTATTGTGCTGAGTACTCTCTGACCCTTATCTCTACTCCCCACTGCAACTCATTCTATATAGATGAGCAAGCACAGCTCAGAGAGGTAAAGTAAAATAACTGGGACCCCAAAATCTTCAGTTCTTTTCATTCCATCAGTTGTTTCTCAAACTTTCATCACGTGTGTGCTGTGCCACCTTCACAGTCTTCATCTTATCCTCATAACCTTGATTATTGTTTAATATTTTCCAGGAAATTAACTCACTGTATTTTTTTATTTGCAGTATTAGAGATGGAACCCAGAACCTCGTGCATGATAGGCAAGTGCTCTATCACTGAGCTACACCCCTAGCTCTCACTTGAGTTTAACTTAAATAAGTTTAACTTTTCCTTAAGCAATATCCATGAAATTATAGGTTTGATGTGGCTATTAACTGTATGTATGGATTACATATAGTTAATGGACATATACATATATAGTTAATGAACATTAAAATAGCTATGTAACTATTACTTTTTAATTTTATTTATTTATTTGGTTTTGTTTGTTTGTTTTTGCAGTACTGGGATTGAACCCAGGGGTACTCTACCATTGAGTTTCATACCTATCCTTTCTTCTTTTTAATTTTTATTTTAATACAGAATCTCACTAAATTGCTGAAGCTGGCCTCCAACTTGCAATTGTCATGCCTAAGCCTCCCAAGTCGCTGGGATTATAGGGGTGCACCATTGTGCCCAGCTAACTACTATTTTTTAAAATTTAAAAATGAGTAACTACAGGCTGGGGCTATGGCTCAGCGGTAATGCACGTGCCTGGCATGTGTGAGGCATTGGGTTCAATTCTCAGCACCACATATAAATAAATAAAATAAAAGGTCTATCAACAACTAAAAAAAATTTTTTTTAAATGAGTGAATACTACCTAACATAACTGATTTCCCACTAATAGTGTGCATATTCAACCTTTGAGTATTCCTGTGCTGTTCCTAGAAGTTAAGTGACATAGCTATTCACTAGACAATATGATTTGTCACTATTGTTGGGTTTAAAAATAATAGGATTCTTCTTTTTTTTAATATTTATTTTTTAGTTTTCGGCAGACACAACATCTTTGTATGTGGTGCTGAGGATCGAACCCGGGCCGCACGCATGCCAGGCGAGTGTGCTACCGCTTGAGCCACATCCCCAGCCCCCAATAGGATTATTCTTCAAGCAAAGATCATCAACTGTTTCCAAAGGGGAAAAAAAATAGAAATACAAAAATATTTCAAATAGTCAAAATGCTATCACAAGAGATGTGGCTCGACTCACAAGAGATCTGTAGAAAGGAGATCCAGTTATCTAGACAAACAGGGTTTTTTTCCTACTTAAAATAGACTTTTGTTAATAGCCATACTTCATTTTATTTATTTGTTTTCATGTGGTGCTGAGGTTCGAACCCAGGGCCTCGTACATGCTAGACGAGCGCTCTACCACTGAGCTACAACCCCAGCCCAAGCCATACTTCAAATAATGCTATGAGTAGAAACTGGATAAAAGCCTTTGGTCAATAATGATAAGCAGATTAATTCCAAATCATATTTATATAAGGCCTCAAAAGTGCACTATGATGAAACAGAAACATTAGGGTTAATTAAGTCTTTTCACCATATGATATACTGAGGGAACCCACCTTCCTTCGATTAAACAGCATTAAAAATAGAAAAGTGTGTGATGAGTTGAGTTTATCCTTGGTGTACCAGTGTAATTCTCTTTGTGGGTTTTTACTGATTGACTTTAAGAATAGGTTTGAGCAGTAATCCCAAGAGAGGAATCGTTTGATCTAACCAAGTGAAAGAGCAATCTCATTAGTTCTAAAGCAAGAAAAATGTCATTTACTTATGCCTCTAGCATCTACTGGATGGATGCCTGGTTTTGCTGAGTATTGGGTTCAAAGAAAATCTCCTAAGATGAGGCCACTGCCCTCAAGGAGCTTGTATTCTAGTAGGGAATGCCAACAAATAAAGCAAAGAATGATAGCTGGTGTTGTCTACACACCATAGGACCCCAGAGAATAAGAATGCAATCAGCTTGAGGACATCAAAGAAGGCTTCTCAGAGAAGCGAAAGCAGTACCAGCTACATTTTAAGGATGAGTTGGAGTTAGTGATGAGGTAATTCCAGTCCAGAGGACTGAGTCACAGATAGGAAAGCACCTTGAAGAGGGGAAATTTGATGGAACTGGGGATCAGGTTGCTCATTATAAACAAGCAATGCAGCAGGGTCTATGTGAAGGCTATTGGGGAAAAGAAGTTCAAGATAGCTATCGATGGACTAAACGATGACAAACCTGACTCAGGGTTCATCCTGAGAGCCGTAGTAGCCACTGGAGATTCTAAACAGAGGCCATGTGGATTTCTCCAGCAGTGGCTGCTTGTCACCATTCTTTCCCTGGACTTTCCCTAGATGCATTTGGCAGCAGAGTAACAGCTGCTATCGCTGACTGCTGGAAAACAGGGTCTTGCTGGCTGGCCTGGGATTCGGGTGACTGTAATTACAGATAATGGGCCTCAATTTGCCTGTCAGGAATTTGCACAGTTGACTCTATCACTGGAATTTGAATACTTTACATCCCACTTGTGCACCAAAGTCAGACAGCCGAAGAAGCAGAAGTCCCCTGGGATTCCTATTGGTTCAGAAAGTTGGCCTTGGAAATTGTCTGGGACCTATTGAGAGTGAGCTTTTCATGAGCAAGCCCACACCTATAGAAAAGGGTGAGACCTGCTGCCAAGGTACCAGGTCTGGGGAGCTAAGGAAGCTGGGCTTGTTGTCATAGTGAGACCACAGCAATTTCCTGGAGATGATGGCAATTCAGAAGGAATATGTTCACCCACTCCTGGTCTTGAATTCAGGCGGATATTCCCTCCTGCCTCACCACCTGCAGCCAATTTAAAAAGAAAAGAGGTGACTTCAACATGAATTCTGTAGGTCTACTTAGGTCAGTTGTCTTGAATGTACTGCCTCACTGTTGCTTTTGTTCCTTATCACCCATTCTGGTCCAGAGTCAACCAGTTTTAGTTTTCTTACCCTTCTGGTTTTGTCTTCTGTCCCTGTCCCAGCACCAACCTCTCCATTTATCTACATACTTAACAAATATTTATAGAGTCCTTAGCCATATGCCAAGAATTTGCTAATAAGTTTATGCATATTAACTCGAGTTTATTCCTGGTAACAAATGTATACAGTAAGTGCAAATAAGGAAGTTATTGTGACACTCATTTTAAAGTCGAGAAAACAAGGCAGGCAGTAGTGGAACTCAGATTTGAACCTGGTAGTATGGTATTGCTCCAAAGTCTATGCCATACTACACTTGAACTTGATAAATTTCAACTTGTCTCTCCTTACCAACTGAGATAATTTTTTAACTTGTCACTTTATTTGCACTAGATACTTCACACGTGTGATTTCCACTAATTCTTTCAAAAACCCAAAGAGATAGATACAGACCACAGAACCAAGTCTTTATACAACTTGTGCAAGCCTGTTCTGCCAGGGAGTGGAGGTGTTGCTGGCTGCTAAGCCAGAACCCTTCATCCCCAGTTTCTTCTGCTTCTCCCAAGACTTGGCTTCTGTGTATTGCCTGATTCTCTCCTGTACTGACTGCTTTGGTAGTATTCTCACAGCCTGAGTCAGTCCCTGTGACCCAACCAGCAAGACACAGACACACCCCAGTCCCCACTCAAGGGGAACCTAAAACATTCTGCCACAATTTCAGAGGAATGAAATCTCAACCTTCAGCCTACTCCCTAAGGCTGCATTCTCACTGGGGCAAAGAGCTGCTCAGTTAAAAAATATATATATATATGCCATATCAATAATATTGGCCCTTTACTACATGCTTTCTAAAGTGCCAGATGCTCTATATACAATATTCCTAACCGTTAGGACAGCCCTACAAGTAAATGTTATTATTGCTGTTTTACAGATGAAGAAACAGACATTCAAAGAAGTTAAATAACTTGCCCATGGTCAATTATTCAGATACATTGACTTCAAAATCTATGCTTGTTCTACCATACCTGTATGTGTGAACTGGATCCAGGACAAGACTTTTCAGAGCTTGGAGAAGATAGAGAGACAGGAAGAGAATAGGTTTCGACTTGAATTGGTGGGATATTTCTCTTTTCTTCTTTTTTCTTTCTTCCTCCCTTCCTCCTATCCTCCCTTCTTTCCTTTTTTCAATTAAGAAAAATCACACAACTAATAACAAAGCTAGCAGAAGCACTAGACTTGGCCTCCTGACATTTTTAAAATCCAGGTTCCACCCATACACAATTATGACTGCTGACAATAAAATCCCAACCCAGTGTGAATCAGCACAGAGAAAAAGCAAAAGAGGGCAGGGCTGGGGCTTGGTGCTCAGAGTTAGCCCCAAAGTTATGAGTCAGAGAAGTCTCAGAATAACCTCCCTGCCAAGTTAAGCCCAGGCCAGAGCTTGCCTAGGGGCAGCTGGTTTCCCAAACTGGAGTGGACTGCCCTGAGCAGACAGGACAGCCCTAACACTAGAGAGAGACAGACTGGGCAGGTCTCTGGAATCACTGGTGCTACTACGGCAGAAGCAATCCTAAACCACATAGGTTGAAGTGTACTTGTTTAACTCTGCTCTTCACAGGATTCAAGATATGTGTATATAAGGCATTCAAGAGGGAAGTAGAGATTTATTTGTATTATTAAATAATATCTGAACTGGCCAAAAATAAAATATCAATATGATGAATACATACTATACTAAAAACAAAGGCATGGGTTTGTAGAGAGTTAAATGAAATAAAAAGGTATTGCAAACTTTTGTCTCAGGACTAGGGACATACCTCAGTGATAGGGTGCTCACCTAGCATACACAAGGTTCTGAATTTCATTCCTAGCACCACAAACAAACAAGTAAATGTCTTTGGTTTAGGTTGTTCTCATCATCTTTAGGTCAACCTCTTTCTCTGACTCTGAACTTTATGAGTAAATTCAGGGATCAAGTGATGTCAGAATGACCTTGTGACCCAACCCCAGACAGACCTAGGCTCCCGTGGGTCTCCATCATCTGCACTTCTTGTATTCAAATGACAAAACCCAGAAATGTTCTCCTCACCCAGATCCTCTTAGAGAAAAAAAAAGGTAGTCATAAATCCAGGCAACATGAAAAGAACTTTAGAATCAAAAAGATCTGAAAATTAAGTCCAACCCTATAGCTTTTGACAATTTATTTTCTGTACAAGAGAGAAAACAAAATTCACTCTGGAAAGTTGTTGAAAAAAATCAAGTGAGAAAATACATGTCAAAGTGCCCAGGGCAGTGTCTGACTTGTGGTTAATTATATCTTGGTCACCCACTTTCCCAAGCTGACTTGTGTTAGAATGTCTAGTCTTTCTGTTTGTTTGTTTGTTTTTTGATACTGAGAATTGATCCCAGGGGTGCTCTGCCAATGAGCTACATCTCCAGCCCTTTTTATTTTTTAGTTTGAGACAGGGTCTTGCTAAGTTGCTGAGGCTGGCCTTGAGCTTTTCATCCTCCTGCCTAATAGGTGTGTGCCAGCACACCCAGCAAAAGTCTAGACTTTTTGAGAACCCTAGTGACACCTATTCTTTCTCACATAGGTCTCATTGATCAGAAATGCATTGAAGGGGCCTGGGGGTGTATTTCAGTGGTAGACCACCTGTCCAGCTTATACCAGGCCCTGAGTTTGATCCCCAGCACTGCAAAGAAGAAGAAAAGAAATGCACACATTCTGAGACACTGTGTGTTCCAGAAATGCAAATGGGTTATTCAATTATTTTATTTGATAAAAAGTATTGAGCATTGATTCCATGCTGAGGACTGAACTGGGAGCTAGTGATAGATAAATGAGATATTGGAATCAGATAAGAGGGGAAACAGACTAGTAAGACTATTGCTGTGAGATATACCCAGGCAAAAGTAGGGTGCTGAGCACATCCCAGGAAGAGCATCAGTAGGATTCTCAGGAACTTCCTGAGTGTTGGGGGGTGGGTGTTGGGAGTAAGGTATGATGGGAAGTGGGGCAGGTTAGAGATCCAAAGGACAACAAGGTACAACAGGAAGGTGAGACTGTGTCTGCTAGCAGAGGAAACAGTATATGCTAGGTACAGAATATGAAATTGCCAGGCAGGACCATGAGGCTGGGGGCAGTGGGAAAGGCAGCGGCTGGGGAGTTGGGCAGAGGTCAAATCACAAAGAGTCTGAGGAGCTCAGCTATGTAATTTGGGCTTAAACATGAAATGTAAGGAGTCTTTGAAGCATTCCAAGCAGGAGGGTAACATGATCAGATTTGCTTGTTTAAATTGCCATGAAAATTTATGTCCACGGATTTGACTTGTTTTTATAAACTCATGATACTACTCAGCACCCTCCCCTTCCGTGGAAGAAAAAATACATCTTTGAGAATTAAAACTGTCAAAGAACCTCATGCTTGATGGGCTTTGGGTTTTGTTTGTTGGTGATGTTGCTGGGGGTAGAGAGGCCGGACTTGAATAGAAATATTGCTGCTGAGATTTAACCAACTTAGCTCTTTTCTTCACCACCAGAGCCAAATCCACATTTCTCATAACATGAGCAGGAATTTTGAGATATTTACCATGTCTGGAGGAGACAATGATCTTGTCTTTGACAGACAGGTTCTGAGAGGCTTCTCAGGCGTGAGAGAGCACAAGGCTGTAACCCAGCCCTGAAATTTATTAGCAGAAGCAGTTTACGACTATAAAGTCTCACTCTTAAGGCACACCAATGCTTGCCTTCTATTTCAGGCCCTAACTAAAGCTGTCAGCTTCTCACTTTCAAAAGATTTCAGTTTACTTAATTAAAAAAACATTATGTTTGTGAGAAGTCTACAGAAGTGTCCTGAAAACTCTGACTTTGTCTTTGGTGGCTCTAGAACATTTGTTTTTGATCACTGTCACTTTTTTCAATCAAGTTCACAGTCAAGGTTTTTTGAGTTTTAAAGGCAGTTTTTCCTACCAACCAGGACCCATTTACTTAGAGGCTCTGTCTCCGTCACCCCCACACAATACCACATCCAACCAGCCCTGGCTGGCAACAGGCAAGATCTGGAAAGCAGAATTAGAAAGTGGATTAAAAGAAAAAAATCTAAACTTTTTTTGTGTTGCAATTCTTTATTGCCCTCACTCACTGGAAAGCTTTTCTAATGTGACATTTGTCTTGGCAGATAAAGTGTCACATACTAAGCAGGTGATAAGTGGCATAACTCCGTGGAGGCATTTGGGAAAGTAAGTCAAAGATGCATGACAAGCTGCAATGTGTAACTGTCAGCACGGACAGGCCAAAGTCCCCACATAAAAAGTTATTTGAAGGCTCCTCTCAGACTTGGCAATCCTGAAGTTAGACAGGCAAGGGCTGACTTTTAAAATGGTGTGTGTGTGTGTGTGTGTGTGTGTGTGTGTGTGTGTGAGGGGAGGGGGGAAGAGAGAGAGAGAGAGAGAGAGAGAGAAGGCCGATGAGCACAAGTAAGCACAGGGGCTGGCTGCTGTTGTCTTTTCCATTGCTGAATACTTAAAGCTGAAAATCAGAAGGCAGTGTTATATTTAAAATGAAAAGACAGAGATGGTGATCTTCAAGAGAAAAAGAAAGAGAAGTAAAGCAGATTTCCAAATATACCTGATAGCTACTTCAACAGTGCAGCTAAAATTACCCCAGCTAGAGTGTCTTGTGTCACAAGCTGTGTTCCTAATGCATGCTGAGGCCAAGTCTACCCCACGTGGAGCATCAGGCACAGCTCAGCTGGGAATTATACATCCACAGGGGTCTGTAGGTCAAGACTGAGGTGCATTAACAGAGGGCCTCTTCAGGCTAATATCGCAGAGACCCATCAAATCCAAATGGAAGCCCAAAAGGGGAAACAAAAAGAAATTAAATAGTCCATTCATAAACCTCAGTGAGTTTTCATAAATTGAGTCATATTTGTGCAATTTTAAAAACATTTTCCCAATACCTTATTTATGGCTGAATGAGTCTGTACAGGTAGGCAATTTGGGCATTGGCAAAACACTTGCTTTTTGTTCAGAGAAATGAATGTGAAGATAGAGGAGAGAGGTGAAGAACCAGCTTCTAGCCTGCATCTGTTTCCAAGGTTTTCCAAATCCCAGAGGTCTTGCTTTAAAGCTGTATGTATCTATGAGAGCAGCTCCCAAATAAAGTGGGACCCTGCACCACTTAATATAAGCTGGTGACTAAAAATTTAACTCTTCATGATCAATAAATAGTGGGCTTCAGGGACTGGGGTTATGGCTCAGCGGTAGAGTGCTCCCCTCACACATGTAAGGCCCTAGGTTTGATCCTCAGCACCACATAAAAATAAATAAAATAAAGTTATAAAAAATTACATATAAATAAATAAATAGTGGGCTTCAATGGAGGGGGTGTTTTCAGGCTGGCCTGAAACATTTGTAGAATTACCCAGGCCCCTAATGCCATAGGAGGATATTCTGGGTGAGATAACCATATCCATAGGGGCAGGGCATAAGGAAACCAAGGGGTATTTTATGGGCACATAAAACTGCAGAGTCAGAAGAATGTAGATCAGTCTAAATGATTGAGGCTGGTGTCAGAGGTGACCTGAAGGTTGTCTACCCAAGAAGTGAAATTTACTGAAGGAAGAAAAGTAGGAAAAGGGATGGAATTGGGAAGGAAGGTGATAAAGATGACCATCTGTTGAGTCTGCCTTCCTAGCATCCATCCACCTGCTTCTGACCATAGTTGGTCAATTCTCTTCTAAGCACACAGCTCTCCCGCTATAAGAATTGTAATGCATTCCACTGTCGTGTATTTAAAAAAATAAAATCAATTAAAAAAAAGAGCCATCCTTGATTCTTGCAAGCAAAAGTTATTTCTGTATGTTGTGAGCTTCCTTCGACATTTTTTGTGGTTGTTTTTGTTGTTGTTGTTTTAAATTATTGGCAAAGCCAGCTCTTGTAAACCCAGCTCAGGTCACTAACCCGGATCTCTGGACCCAAATTTTCCATGTTCTTTTTTCTTTTCTTTGCTTTCCTTTTTTTTTTTTTTTTTTTTTGGAGGGGGGCAGTAACCAGGGATTGAACTCAGGGGGCATTCTAACACTAAGTCACATCCCCAGCCCTATTTTGTATTTTATGTCAGGGTCTCACTGAGTTGCTTAGCACCTCGCTTTTTTATTTACATATGACAGTGGAATGCATTACAATTCTTATTATACATATACAGCACAATTTTTCATATCTCTGGTTGTATACAAAGTATATTCACACCAATTCGTGTCTTCATACATGCACTTTGGATAATAATGATCATCACATTCCACCATCATTTCTAACTCCTTGCCCCCACCCTTCCCCTCCAACCCCTCTGTCCTATCTAGAGTTCCTCTATTCCTCTATTCCTCCCATGCTCCCCCTCCCTACCCCACTATGAATCAGCCTCCTTATATCAAAGAAAACATTTGGCATTTGTTTTTTGGGGGATTGGCTAACTTCACTTAGCATTATCTTCTCCAACGCCATCCATGTACCTGCAAATGCCATGATTTTATTCTTTTATTGCTAAGTAATATTCCATTATTGTATATATGCCACATTTTTTTTATCCATTCATCTAGGTTGGTTCCACAGTTTAGCTATTGTGAATTGGGCTACTGTAAACATTGATGTGGCTGTGTCCCTGTAGTATGCTGTTTTTAAGTCCTTTGGGTGTAGACTTAGCACCTTGCTTTTGCTGAGGCTGTCTTTGAACTGTGATCCTCCTGCCTCAGCTTTCTGAGCAGCTGGGATTACAGGCGTGTGCCACCACGTCTGGCATTCAGTTTTTCTTGAGCCAGTGAATCAGAAAAATCTTAAATGAAAAGGTATATAATGCCCTGAACACTGTGTCAAATGCTCTCAGGACTGAGATAAAGATTTGAGAGGGCTGGGGCTGTAGCTCAGCGGCAGAAAGCTTGCCTCGCATGCGTGAGGCACTGGATTCCATCCTCAGCACCACATAAAAATAAACAAATAAAATAAAGGCATTCTGTCCATCTACAACTACAAATAAATAAATATATAAATATAAGCTAGATAATAAAAGATTTGAGAGCCATTCACATGGTTAAAATAATAATAATAAAAAACATTTATTACTTTTTTTGCTTGGTGTCAGATATTGTTCTAAGCGTCTTTATATTTTTTTCTTTCCACCTCATGACAACTCTGTGAATTAAGTACTATTTACATCTGTATTTTACATATAAGGATACTAATGAACACATAGATAGTTTAGTAATTGGCATGGTAACAACAAGATGGTCCTAGTGAAACCTGATTCCTGATATTCATCCTCATTTCATCCTCTCTTCTTGTGTTTGGACTGGACTTACTGACTTCCTTCTAAAGAATAGAATAAGGTAATGAGCAAGTCTCCCTGGGTTCATTTCCAAGCAAACACACACACATACACACACACACACACATAAAAAAGAAGGCAGAAGTGATTGTATGTAACTTGGAGACTACATAAATACAATTGGATTTTCACTCTCATTTCTCTGTCTGTCTGTCTCTGATCACTCACTTTGGGGAAAACACATTGTAGCCAGCACTATAAAATGTCTCATAAGGTAACTTAAGTCTCTGGTCCCTACTCACAGGAATGACCTTGGAACTGGACCTTCCAACACCAGACAAGTCTTTGCTGACTGCATCTCCTACAGAAAGTTTTGTTTTCCCCTCATGAGAGACCCTGAATCACTCCTGGCCAAAAACAGAACTGATCTTTTTTTTCAGTGTTGGGGATCAACTCCGGGCCTAGCACATGAGGCTAAGGAAGTCCTACGCTACTGAGCTAATCCCCAGGCCAGGGCTGAGTCTTAGTCAAGGAACTCAAAGTATTACTCAGGATAAATTTCAGAATTGATATGGATCAGTGATGCCCTGGTGCCTTTCATTTCCTCTTTTTTCCAAACAGGAATGTCTACAGAGATTATCCTATGCCTGCTCCACCACTGAACATTGTGTGTGTGCGCGTGTGTGCATGCATGTGTGCACATGCATTGGAGGGTATAGATAACTTGTCTATTATTACACAGACTTCACAGGTTTAATGATTAAGATGAACTATACTTGAGCTATATATAAGGAATATGCCTAAGGACACTCATTCATAGCTTGACCCCATTACATTATAAATTTCTGGGCTTTGGACTATTATAATGGGCTGTGATTTTTGAGGGCCTTAAGAGGTGGTGAAAATATTTTACATGTGGGAGGGAGATGAGTCAACAAGAGGGCAGAGAGAAGACTGTTATAGTTAACCTCCAAGATGACTCCTGATGCACCTCTCTTCCTAAAGTTCAGTCCTTTGAGCAATCTTTACTCTTTATGTGTGGAGTGCCCTTATTGACTTGCTCCCAGCAAAAAAGGTAGGGCAGAAGTGTTGGTAAGTGTTGGTACATGAGCTGAAGACTGTGCCATAAATGTAGCCTCCCCACTTTCGTCACTTAGTGTGTTAGTCATCTTTTTGTTGCTATGACAAAATACACGAAAAAAGAACAAACTTAAAAGGGAGAAAGATTTATTTTGGCTCATGGTTTCAGTCCATGGTTGCTGACCCATTGATTTGGGGCCTATGGTAAGGCAGTACATCATGGTGAAAGTGTGTAGTAGAGGGAGGAAATGGCTCATATTATGGCAAGGGGGAAGCAAAAAGAGAGAGAAAGGGGGTGGGGTCCTGCAAGGAACCACCCTCAATGATGTAACTTCCTTCCACTAGGCCCCACCTACTAAAGGTTCTACCAACTCCCAATAACACAATAGGCTGGGGACCAAGCATTTAACATATAGGTCTTTGGGGGACATTTAAGATTTAAAACATAACACTCTGCCTGTGAGAAGCCACACTGTGAATAGTCCTGAATAGGGGCCCAAATAGCAAGAAATTGAAATGTCCTGCCAACAGCCAGGCAAATGAGCTTGAAAGAAAATCCTCTGTCTCAATCCAGAGGCTACAGCTCCAACCACCAGGTTCACTGAAACCTCAGCAGAGACCTTGAGCCAAAACTACCCCTGTAAGTGGTCTGTATATTCCTAACCCTCAGAAACTTTGTAAGATCATTTAAACTAAATTTGGGAGTAATTTGTTAATACAGTAATTAATAATAGGCACACATTCTGTGTTTCCATCTAAACAAGCTCTCGGGAAGACAAATTTTATCTAGCTGTCACCCGGAATGCTGACCAGGGGTGGAAAATGACTGGGCAGGGGCCAATGAAACTTCTGGAGTTCACAGAGGTATTCTCCATCTTGTTTGTGCAGGTAGTTATACATTTGTCACACATTGAATTATGCACTAAAAATGAATGTATTAGTGTACATTTTACCTTTGTAAATTGGTTTTAGGAAAAGTGGGTAAGTGATGAAGAAGTGGGGGTCAGTAGGCTAAAAAGTGAGATGGTAGAGGCAAGAAGAGAAATGGGACAGTGCCTTAAGAATGTATCTGGGTCAGGAATTTTATTTGTTCATTTCTTAGGATAAAAGGGGCTTGAATATGTTTGAAGGCAGTGGATGAGGGGTTTACATCTTTTAAAGATGTAAAAGAGAATGTTCAAATTATAAAGTAAAAATCTGGAGGAACTGAAATGACATGAGACAGGAAGGTAAGATAGTGTAATACTTCCTGGAGAAGATGGCTAAAGTGATGCACTTAGATATTTCCAATGTTCTCTATTCAGTAGAAGATCTGTTTACACACCAAGCACTAGAGGCTATTTGAGTTGAGGTAGGAAAGAAGTTTAATATAGTTTTTGTGCAAATTGACACTGCAAAGTCAATTACTTTTGGATTTTCTGTGAAAGTGTTTAGTGATTATTCTGTCAATATTAAGACAGGGACTCCCTGGAAGTGCTTTGAACAAGCAAGGACCCCTGTCACGGTTGTACTTTAAGAAAATCATTAAGTTTCAGAGGGAAATACAGACAGTTGGGAGATATTAGAAGCAAAGAAGCTAGCTTTACCGTAATCAATTAGTCAAAACTGGATGAATGGATCCAAGAAATGCAGGAAAGAGAAACTGGACTCAATCTGTGGTGAAATTAAAAGGCAAAATGCTAGAGATGACTGAGTGGAATTGAGAGAAGGGGAAAGCCAGAAATGGAGCAGGTGAGGGGAAAAAGAACTCACTTTTGGAACTGAGTCTGTGGTTTAGCAGGCTGTACAAGTCAAGAGGTGGGAATGTAGGTTGACACTTCCTAGGAGTGATCTGATCTGGTTGGGGTGGGATTTGGGAAGTATGTATTTGCTATTCTTTGTTTAAATTTTTTTTTAGTTGTGGATGGACACAATACCTTTATTTTATTTGTTTATTGAACCCAGTGCCTCACACATGCTAGGCAAGTGCTCTACCACTGAGCCACAACCCCAGCCCCTACATTTCTATTCTTGACTAAGGAATTAAGACCTTTTGAAATGGATAGCGGTGTGAGTGTTCTATTGCTAAATGTCATAGACTCGGTGTCTCAAACAATAGACATTTATTTCTTAATTACAGAAGGTTGGGAAGTCCAAAATCAAGGCGCTGTAGGTTTGTTTCTTGGCCTGGGTCTCCTCCTCGCTTGCAGACAGTTACATTTTTGCTGTACCTTCTCATGACAGAGAAAGGAAATTCTTGTGTCTCTTCTTCTTTTTATCAAGCCACTAATCCCATCATATATGGGGGTCCACCCTTATAACCTCATCTAAACCAAACCACCTGTCCAAGGCCCCAACTCAATACCATCACATTGGGAGTTAGTGTTTGGACATATGATTTTTGAGGGGATACAAACATTCAGTTCATTACAGTGGGGTAAATGTTAAATGATGCTTCAGAATATCTGTCCTGTTATTTCTGAAAAATTAGTTGAAGAGATTTGGGCAGTGTTTCTTAAATTGTATCCCTAGTGCAATATGATGAATTAATACATTTTCTGAGAGCAATTGATTTCATGGTCAAAGAAATTTGAGAAATATAGGATTAAACAAAGCTAAATAGCTTTATTCTTTATATTCTCCAAACCCTTATAGATAATGCTACTGTGCACAGTGAAGCCTCAAGAGGAAAGGAATATACAATAAAGCATTTCTTTTACTTATTACAACATGCAAAGCTTTTTCTAATGAAAAGTTTCAGGAACAAATGTTCCAAGGAAAGTACCTTAGGAAAAGTCTGGGTTAAGCTGTGAAGAAAGTGCAGTTGCCTGCAGATACGGATTTATCTTCTTTAATAGTTAAAATTCTATACTTTTAGAAAAAACATAATGTATTAAAGGTGAAAACAAATTTTTTTAAAATTTGCCCAGGAAAACCTGAGTTTAGGCCTCACATTAGTTATTGGAGTCCATTTCCATTAAATGGTGTTTAGGGCTTAAAAAACATGGTGTTTCTCTAACTCCATCTTCAGAAACCTACCATTATAAATAATTGGGGATAATTACGAGAGCAGCTGAATAAACTGGAAAAGGCTGTGTATAAAGAGAAGAGCAATAGGAGGAAATGTGCAGTACTTCAGCCAGCCCATAAATCTCTGCAGAGGCAGAGAAACAGTCCCCATCTTCTTTAAACTGTTACTTATATTTAGAGTAAATCTCAAACCAAACCCAACCAAATCAAAATAATGTCACCCCAAAAAAGTGATTCTGACTTTTGTTTATTTTTATTTTGGGGGGTTATTAAGAGGGAATCTCTAGATCCTTTTCTTACCCTAAAATTAAATTCCTTGGACTCCAGACTGAGAAGTATGGCAATAACTTTGTCTGAGGTCAGGGTGGTCCATTAATCCCAAGGCTTTTGTGATTCTCTTCCTTCCATCAACCCTTCAGCCCTAACCCTTCTACCACTGGAAATATAATGGCTTTAGAAGGTTAATGTGGTCCCACGGGCAGATTTAAATAAATCTATTGCTGGAAGGATTGTTATAGAGAAAAGCAAGGGTTTCAGAAATTAAATAAATTGTTCAATCAATAAATGGTACATCTGGAGTACATTAATTGAAGGCTGGGGAGCCTCTGGGGGCAGAAGGCTGGGTGGCTGCCATTTCTATTGAGGAGGTTAACACAAGACAATATGCACTCTTTATTGGAGATTCTCTATTATAATCGTGGCAAGGTGCATGGTTCCCTGAATTTCTCTAACACTGACTTTTTCTGCAAATAATATCCTAGATTGTTTCATTGTCTTTAAAAGGGGAAATGGAGGAAGGAGTTAATGTGGGCAGAGCACTTGTACTGTGACAGACAACACATTGAAGGGTATGCCCAGGTTGTTTTATGTATTTGTTGTAGGGTGACTGTCCTACAACTGATCCCTTCAAACGAAGAATTTTGAATATCCAAGATTCAGGAATAACCCTGATTGCTTCTAATACCCAGGTCTTTCTGTTTCACATGGAAAGAACTTCAATCAGAGAGGTTAGGCACTCATAAATCAGTACAACTGTTCTGGGATTCTACTTGTAACTGAGTTTCCTATTTGTAATTTAAATTCCCTAAAAATGTTTATTATTGCCTGATCTGGTGCTACACTTTGGATCTTAAATTTCCCCCAAAGCCCTATGTGTTCAAGGCTTAGACCTCAGCTTGGTGCTATTGGGAGGTGGTAGAAACTTTAAGAGGTCTTAGGGCATTGGGTTAGTCAGCTTTTTGTCACCGAGCCCAAAATACCTGACAAGAACAACTTAGAGAAGGAAAAGTTTATTTTGGGTTTATGGTTTTAGAGATCTGAGTTCATGGTTGGCTGGCTCAATTGTTCTAGGCCTGAGGTGAGGCAGAATGTGATGGTGGAAGGGCATGACAGAGGAAAACTGTTTAGCTCATGGCAGCTGGGAAGGAGAGAGAGAGAGAGAGAACACCAAGGGTACACCCTATATGATCTATTTCCTTCAGCCATACCCCACCTGCAGATAGTTACTATCCAGTAGTCCATTCAAATTATTAATCCATCAAATGGATTAATCCACAGATGAGGTCACAGCTCTCATAATCCAATATTTTCACCTCTGAACAATGTATGTTGCCTAACACATGAGTTCTACAGAGGAAATTTTTAGATCCAAGCCATAACACTCATTGAGGGCCTGCCTTTGTGGAACCTTGGTCTCTTTCTCTCTTTTGTGTCCTGACTGTGAGGTGAGCTGATCTCCACAGGCCTGAAAGCAATGGGGCTAACAGATCATGGACTGAAACTTCTAAAACTATGAGTCAAAATAACTTTATCTCTATATAAGTTGATTATCTTGGGTATTTGTTACAGTGACAGAAAGCTGACTAACGTAGCTGGTAATAATGATAAATGTCATTCACTGTACATATTCCCTGTCAATTAATATATAATTCTAACCTAGTTTTTAAATTTTGTGCCTGCAGAGTTTCTGAAATGCATTATAGGAATGTATTCTGGACATGGATCTGTTGATTAAGTGGCTCTTTATCAAGCACTTACTTTGTAGGTAGGCTAAGTGCTCACAGTTCTAAGTAGAGTGAGAGGGTATGTGAGACGGCCAGAGTAAGGGAAGATCTAGTGCATGTACTATTCTAAATTAGATTTGGTGACTTTCCCTTAGTTTTCTATTCTTGGGAGGTAAACTTCACCAATCAGTAGCTATGAGATTTGGAGCGAGTTATTAATCTCCCTAAGCCTATGTTATATGTTAAAAGGGGATAATAGTGCCAGCCTAAGGGATATTGTAAAGAATAAATGAGATAAAAATCCATCAACCACTGGGTATGTAGCTCAAGTGGTAGAGCCTGTGCCTAGTGAGTGCAATACCCTGGATTTGTCCCTGGTACCATTTAAAAAAAGAAAGAAAGAAAATTAAACAACCTGACTTTTGTTGTCGTGTACAGTAGCCACTACCCTTTTAAGCACTTGAAATGTGGCTAGGGCAGGAGGTGTGTCAGTGGTAGAGCACTTGCTGCATACCAACATGAAAGCTTACTAGTCTGAATTGAGAAGACATGTAAATATAATACATACTCTGGATTACTTTAAAAACTTAGTATAATAAAAAGAAAGCAAAATACCTCATTAATGAATTTTTATATTGATTATACATCAAAATTATAACATTTGGGATACATATCCATATATAAAAATATATGTGAATACATATATGTACATAAATCCATATACACATATACATGGTTAAGTAGGATATTATTGAAAGTGATTTCACCTGTTTTTGTGCTGAAATGTGGTTGTCTTTAAAGGCACTTACACATTTGAACACTTTTAAAAATAAAATTTTGCCTATCTGTTTCCCTCGATACTGTAAGCTACTTTAGGACAGGAACCTTGTTTTTCACATGTAACCCCAGGACCAAACCTAATTCCTGGCACACAGTAAAGTTTTTTTGTTGTTGTTTGTTTGTTTTTGGAGTATCAGGGATTGAACTCTCAAGGGCACTTGACCACTGAGCCACATCCCCAGCCCTATTTTGTATTTTATTTAGAGAAAGGATCTCACTGAGTTGCTTAGTACCTCACTTTTTGCTGAGGCTGGCTTTGAACTCTCAATCCTTCTGTCTCTACCTCCCAAGCCACTGTGGTGTGTGCCACCGTGTCCAGCCACAGTAAACTTTTGACAGCTATTTGCTAATTGAAAAAAGAGGCAGCTTTGGCACTGAACAGGGATCGTCAGATGCTCATGGATGGTGTATCAGTTAAAATTCTTGTGAATGTGAGTAACAATAATTTTTGCTATTGGCTTTATTGGCTTATATAATTGAAATATCTACATTTTGTTCCATCTTTAGGAAGTACTGGACTCAACAGTTCAAACAGAGTCACTAAGACATTATTTTCTTCATGTTTCCTACTTTTCCACTGTGCTGGCTCTATCATAAGAGGTTCTTTCCTCATGGTGATAAGATGGCTATCAGACATATCCTTCTTAATCCTGTCAAGGCAAAGACTCCAGTCAATGAAAACATTGATAATTCAAAGAAAGGGTAAAATTTGCTCTCATTGCCCCTGGTTGACATATTTAGGATTATGTGACCAACCCTGAACTAATTTCTATTGCCTGTGGGTAGGATGCATTGATTGGCTCAAATTTGGGTCCTACGGTAAGACCATGGACTGTGGTAGAGTTGGCTTCACACCAAATAAGGGGCTCAGAGAATTTCCCAAAGCAACATCAGGATACTATTTCTATCATAAAACAATAAAATGTCCACTGCTGCACAAGAAGAGCCCTGGGACAAGTTTGTTCCAGTGCTTCCTTTGCAAAACTAGACATATTAGGAACCATGGGTCTCCACAGAAGTTTCTGTTCTTCTAATCATGCTTCCAATTTTTTTTCTTTCCTTTGTTATTTCCAGGGTCTCTATAAAATGGGACTTATCCTTGTTATATTAAATCAATTAGAAAGATACTGGAGAGACACAAAATCCTATGATAGCTTGATAAGGCCTTGACCTCTTTTCTGGCTTGTAAGCTTAAGGGAAGTGAGAAAATTATTAAACCTGAAATCTCTTTCTGTGAAATGGGACATTCTCTGAAGAGATATTTGGTGCACCTTAGAAAAACAAATCTTCAGTATCAGGGACATTCAGTTTGAGGGCGCCTCATCGGAGTTCTTTTTGTACAAATTCATTCATGTGAAACTTATTATTGAGTCCTCACTGTGTACTAGGTGCAGAAGATGGAGGAGTATACGAAATAACAGGGAGATTACATTATAATGGGGGACAGAACCAAAATACACATACAAAATAAATAAGATATTTTTAGATTAGAAAAAATGCTATGAAAAAAAATTGAGTAATATTAAAGAGAACTAGGTGAGAGTGGACCTCTTTATTATTGATTTCATTATTTTCTTCTTGCTTAGCATGCAATATTAACATGTAATAATTAACACATAATAATTGTATACCTTTGTGGGGTGCTGTGTGATAATTTTTAATACATGTATATAATATGTAATGATCAACACAGAATAATTAGCATTTCCATTTCCTTACCATTTCCTTTATGTTTGGCACCTTTGATCTCCTCTCTTCTTGTTTTTCTCAAATATATAACAAATTATTGTGAACTACAATTACCCTACTGTGCTACAGAACATTATGACTTATTGTTCCTGTCTTTCTATATTTTGTAACAGAAATAACCACCCTTTATTTCCTTGCCCTTCCCAGCCTCCAGTAATCATTAGTCTACTTTATTCTACTTGAGGTTACATATGAAAGAGAACATGCAGTATTTGTCTTTCTGTGCTTGGCTTATTTCACTTAATATAGTGACTCCCATTTCGATCCATTTTGCAAAAAATGACAGGATTTCATTCTTTTTATGGCTGATTATATTTCATTGTTTTTTTCTAATCATCTGTTAGTGAACATCTCAGTTTATTCTATATCTTGACTATTATGAATAGTGCTACAATAAACACGGGTAAACAGGTATCTCTTTGATATGTTAATCTCATTTCCTTTGAATAGATACCCCTAAGTGGGACAGTTGGATCATATGGGATTCTATTTTTCAAATATATTTTTAATATCTTTATTTTGTTGTTTATTTTTATGTGGTGCTGAGGATCAAACCCAGCGCCTCACATGTGTGAGATAAGCACTCTACCACTGAGCCACAACCCCAGCCCTGGGATTCTATTTTTAGTTTTAGCTTTTTTCAATATGAGTGCTTGAACGCCAGCAGTGCTTTACAATTGAGCTATATTCCCAGCCCTTTTAATTTTTTTATCTTATGTCAGAGTCTTGCTAAGTTGCTCAGGCTGGCCTTGAACTTGCAATTCTCTTGCCTTAAACTCCTGAGTGGCTGGGATTGCAGGTGTGTGCCAAACATCCTACTGTTTTTTAGTTTTTTTGGGGAGCCTCCATACTCCTTTCCATAATTGCGGTACAATTACATGTGAGAGTGGGTTACTCTAGATAGGTTGGTCAGGCAAGTGGAGTCGTAGTAGGATCTAGTTGCTACAAGGAAGACATGTTTTAGACAATAGTCATGTGTATTGGAAAGAATTTCAAGGACTGTATTTATGACTCATTGTTATTTAAAATGTTTATTGTGATGTTGGTTTCTGTTCTGTGGACAGTGTAAAGCATTCCAACAGAGGATTTCAATATAGATTTTAATTTTTTTACACCCATGTAGTTAATTACTAAATATAATTGTCTTGTCATGACACTGATTCAATGTCTTTCTAAAAGCGTACTGCATAAAGTTCTTCTATTTAAAATAATCTTGGTAAACTTCCCCAACACGGGAATTCCTTGAGGGTGATTTCAGGTTCCATTGGAAATTTATGTATAACCTGTTTGGGTGGAAAAGCTGTTGTCTTCAGAAACTTCGGTATTGTTGACCATTGAAAGGGTCATCCAAGCAAAGTTATGGAATTACTTGGTTATAAAAATGATTGCTGGGGGCTGGGATTGTGGCTCAGCGGTAGAGCGCTCGCCTAGCACGGGCGGGTCCCGGGTTCGATTCTCAGTACCACATAAAAATATAGGCATTGTGTTGTGTCCATCTACAAAAAATAATAATAAAAAAGATTCTCTCTCTCTCTCTCTCTCTCTCTCTCTCTCTCTCTCTCTCTCAAAAGAATTAAAAAAAATGATTGCTGGGCTGAGGATATAGCTCAATGTTACAGCTCACACGTCCCATGTGGGTGGCCCTGGATTTGATCCCCAGCACTGTCAAAAAGATAAACACAAAAAAAAAAATGGAAAAGAAGATTATTGGCACATTCTATATGATATACTATGCAATATATCTAAATTGAATAATAGTACAAGATAAAATTTTATATTGGACTAAAACTTGTGAATCATCCACTATTATGTGCAATCAATACATAACTTTTCATGGAAAAATGAGAAAGGATAGCCAATATTCAGAGGAATATCTGAATGATAGCCATGCAGATAACTATTTAGGACTTCCCAGAGGACAGAAGGGCTCAGCGCTGTCTGGAAAATTTAGAGTAGACTCTGCCTCTCAGAATGGGATCCCAAATGAGCAGTTTCAGTACCAGCTGGGAACTTTTTAGAAATAGAGAATCCCACAACCTTAGACCTACTGAGTCTGAATCTACTTTTAACTAAATTTCCAGGTATTTCATAGGTACAGTAAATTTAGAAAGTGATGAACTTTCAATCCTTTCTGCAGCCCCTGAGAAAGGTGTAAATATCCCACTAAGAGTGGGGAGTAGGGAATGGAATTTTCAGACAGTCACTAGAAAAATGACATGGTAACATTTACTGCGGCCTCAGCTAACATTAAGGTCCAAATGACTTTCTGGGTGAGCCCCCTTGCGAGGTTCTTCATGGAAGAGCAACCTGCTCATGGTGAACTCTTTTGTGGCAGGGTCAGGACTAGAATGCAGGAGTACTTTTCTCTTTGTGCCAACTATTAAATATTTTCAAGGAGGGTTTTTTTTTTTATTTTTTTTTAGTCATACATGACAGCAGAATGTATTTTGACATATAACACATACATGGAATGTACATACATCAATCATAATGTCTATTCCATTCTGCTGCCCTTCCTATCCCCCCTACTCCTGCCCTCCTCTCCCATCCTTTCTCTCTATCCAATCTAATGTGACACACTTTTTTTTCTTTTTCTCATCATAACATCATATATGTTTTTTTTTTAAAAAAACAGTGAGGTTCTCCTTCCATCTTCCGTGCAACTCCCCTTCTCCCTCTTTTTCCCTCCCACCTCTCTTCCCTATTTGGTGGTAGTCTTCTTCTCATGCTCTTCCTCCCTATCCCATTTTGAGTCACCCCCCTTATATCAGAGAAGACATTCGGCATTTGTTTTTTAGGGATTGGCTAACTTCACTTAGCATAATCTGCTCTAATGCCATCCATTTGCCTGCAAATGCCATGATCTTGTTATTTTTTAGTGCCGAGTAATATTCCATTGTGTATAAATGCCACATTTTTTAAATCTATTCATCTATTGAAGGGCATCAAGGAGGGTTTTGAGTGAATATAGAAGAAGTTGAGCAGCATGATAAGGTGATTTGGAAATTTTTTTTACATGAAGAACCAGGGTTAGCCTTGGTTTTTATCATTTTTGTGAAGGTGAACTAAGAAAATAACATAAGAATCAGGTTTACTGACAGAGAAGCAAATTTAAGCTCAATAGTAGAAGAAGTTCTAAGATTTAGAACCCTTCAACGATGGGAGTGCCTGATACAAGTATTAGGTTTTCATAATATTCTCTCAGAAGTTTGGTTGCTGATAGTGAGCTTATCTGGATCCGGGTTTCCCAAATGACAGTCATTTGCATCTTTGCAAAAATTTTTTCCATGTCCTGTAGGATTTTTAAAAGTTGACCTTAAAAATACTTGTTTACAATATGTAAAGTGCACTACTCTTAAGTATACAGCTACTTTTGAATTTTTCATATGTATATACTTTTTTATCACTCAGATCAAAATGCAGAACCACCACCCCAAGGGGTCCTTTGTTGCTCCTTTCCAGCCAATAACCTTCTTCCCCTAGGTAACCATGGTTTTTTTCATCAATCTCTACAAATTGGTCTTGTACGTTCTTGAACTGCATATAGTCTCCGTTTTTCACTTAACATTTTTAAGTACTTTTTTTTTTTTTTTTTTAAACTAGGGATTGAACCCAGGGGCTCTGTACCGTTGAGCTACAAACCCAGATTTTTTTTTTTTTTTGAGACAGGGTCTCCCTAAGTTGCTTAGGGCTTTGCTAAATTGCTGAGGTTGGCCTGGAATTTAAGATCCTCCTGCCTTAGTCTCTGGAGTCGCTGGGATTACTAGGAGTGCGCCATCAAGCCGGGTTAGGGTTCTTTCTTTCTTTTTCTTTTCTTTTTAAAACAACTTTCTATTGACCTAAGAAATGACAAAGGGGAAACAGTGGTTTGACATGAGAGTCATTTCCACCCTCCTCTGCAATACTTATTAAAACACACACAGAGTGAAAACGTTTCTTCGTATTCCAATATAATATCCTGGACCACCATTGGAACTTGGACCATATTTTGCTTCTCAGAAGCCACCAGATGATTTATGAGGTCCTTTGCATTTGTAAGCCTAAAATTTTGTGGTGATCGAGTAGCCAAAATTTCACAATGCATAGTGACAGTCCTGATCTCTCCATCGCGCCATCTATCCAAGTAACACTTGTTGAGTACCTAGCATGAGTCTCTTACATAGGACAACTGGAAGACCCCACTTCCTCATTGGAGTTAGTGGGGAGAATAGAAGAAAAAAATCATTTGAGTGTGTGTGGTAAGTGCTACAGCTCAAGTAAGCGCCAAGCACACTGTGGAAGGGCGGTTTCCGGAGATGGGGTGGAGAGAAGGTGGGTGGGCATTTCAACCAGCGGCAGCTGCTAGCTACCCGACTTTGATCACTTTGCTTCGGAGCAGCGGCGGCGGTCAACCTCAGCCTCCCTTAGCAACCAGAGCACACTGCCCAGAAAGACTTCTATTGGCCTCACGGAGTTTGATGGGCAGCTCTACCATGCAATCCCAGCTCTTGGCCCTGGTTTCCGCGCTTACTCACAGGAGGGCTCCTAGGTTTTACGGCCCTCCTCTAGTGCCCCGCCCAAAGCCCGGTGGCTTGCGGCGCATGCGTGGGTAGCTGGTTGTGTGCTGGGCCAGCGCGGAGCCGAAGCGGCCGTGGTGAAGCGCCTGGGCTCGGTCGAAACCGCCGAGTCGGCTCCTCGCCTAGTAGCCGTCGCCGCAGAGCGGCCGTCTGTTGTCTTTCTCCGCGGCGAAGGTGCAGAGCTGCTCCGGCTCGGCCCGCGGGGGAGCCCCGGGAGCCGCACGGTGAGAGGGCAACTTAGTTGATGGAGTTGAGGGAAGTTTTGTGGTTTGAGGAGGGGTCGGGGCGAGGAGCGCGGAGCGCCGGCCCCTCCCCCTGCGCCGGCTCCTCGGGGCGGGGGCGGGGGCCGGGGCCGGGGGCGCGCGGGCGGGGATGAATGGGCGGCGGGCACTTCCGCGGCCCCGCTCTGTGAACCCCTCCTCCGGTATTGTCTGTGCTCGGGCTGAGGCGCGCCTCCGGCTCCCGCTGTTCCCCTCTGGGCTGCCGCGGCGCCTGGGTGGGGGGCGCGGCACCTCTCCCGGCCGCGGTTGCTCCGGTGGCGCCTGCGCCCCCCGCGAGGCTTTGGACCCTCTCCCGGGGCTCCGCGCCACGGGGGCCGTCCTTCTCCTCCCGGGCGGGCAACCGCTCCTTGGGTCTCGCCTGTCGGGCGGAGTGCGCTGCCGTGAACAAGTGCTGCGAGCGCTAGGGAGCGGCTCCCCCGGGCCGGTGCGGACTGTAAACACTTCGGGCCGCGCCCGCCTCGGGGGGCTTTTCTGCGTCTTCTCCGGCGGCGCGGCCCTACTGACCCGTGCGTCTTCTCCCGACACCAGAGGCCAGGGGGGACCGGTGCGGTCCACTAGCGCTCCGGGAACCGTGCATTTGGCTCGCCTTGCCACAGAGCTCAAGTGCAGCAACACTTTGAGACCAAAAGAAACAGTTTTTTTTTTTAAATTTTTTGTTGTTGTTTTGTTTTTTGGTAAATATGGCTCAGGGACACTTAAAAATTTTTTTTTGTTGTTTGCTACAGTTTTTTTTTTTTTTTGTTGTTGTTGTTTTGTTTTTTGGTAAATATGGCTCAGGGACACTTAAAAAAATTTTTTTTTGTTTGCTAAGCCAACCAGTATGTAAGGAGTTTTAAAAACTCATGGGGAAATTTTTTTTTTTTTTCCATTAAGAAAGAGTACACGTTTTTTAAAAAAATAATTAACAGAATAGTTCCGACATATTGTTTCTTGATCCTACTGTGTACTCAGAAATGCACAATCAAAGTTGGATTGAGCAATATTTTGGTGTTCGTTCTTTGCTCTTGTACTCAGTAATGAAGTTATTTTGAGAGTTTATTGCCTCAGGCAAATATGAAGTGCTTAGCATTGGACCTTCTTTGGTTACTACCCCCACTCCGATTTATTTTCAGAAGAAGCAGTTTATTCAGTTTTTATAAGCCCTTGGACTGTCCAGATCAGGACAAATGCTGCAGTGCTTGAAAGGTCATTATTTGCAAATTTGTGAAGGAGTTATGATCATTTGAGATAAATCATTGTTACTGTTCTTGCCCTCTGTAATGGTCTCTTGGGGATTTGTGGACTGCATTAATTACAAGCCTTGTTAAGCTTTGGTTGTACCATTCCACTGCATTCGGTTTGTTGGGCTTAGGATATGAGAATAATTCTGTTTAAATTCCCCAGATGGAACTAGCTTACATGTCTGTCATTCATAGAGGAACAAATTGACCAAAGTATCATTTAACGTTAATTTCAGTTGTATCCCTTTGCCATTTGCTAAATTAAAGAAATTTGGGAAATACTGAGTGTAATGCTTTGTTTTGATTTCTCATGCTAGTGAGTAATCTGGAGAAGTGATTTTGGGTGTTTCTGATTTGGTTGGCCTTCTTGTGCTTGAAAACCAACTTTCTTCACCTGATAAGCTAAAAGAAGACATTTCTTAAGGCATAGGGATGGAGGAATCACAATGTTTGTCTTGGGCTTCCTTTCCTGTTTCTGTGGTTTTGTGTGTGTGTGTGTGTGTGTGTGTGAGAGAGAGAGAGAGAGAGAGAGAGAGTGTGTGTGTGTGATTGTGGGGTGGAAGGTAGGGAGGGTGACAGAGGTTGGAACTAGTTGTCAGGGAGGGACATAATGTAAACAAATACTACTTAAAATGTAGTGTGACAAGTACACCAGTTGCTTTCCTTCTCTAGGCTGTGATAGCGTGTTGTACATACTTTCGTTATAGAATTTCTCACAGTTCATTTATTTGCTGGACTGAACAGTAACTGTACTGGTAGTGTAAATGGAATCCTCTGGTCTTTTAACTCCTTGAAGACTGTAATGGGCCTTACTTAGCTTTGTATCCTCTTTGCCCAAAAAAGTGTTATACACAATGCAGGCATTCAGCATGTGTTTGAATTGGGTGAAATGCTTTTTACTAGCCAGTGGTAGTGAACAGAGGAGGTAGCCATTGACTCTGAGGACTTGTCCAAAATGAGAGTTTACTTGTACATCTGTGATGAAATTTAGTTTTATTTAAAAAGGATTTCTCACCCTCCTTTTCATCTGTTGATTTCTTCTTGAATTGGGGTTCAGATCATGCACTATGGATTTCAAAAAAAAAAAAGATTGCAATTTAGAAATCCTCCCCCCCAGTTGGTGAAAGGTTAAAATGTTAAAACTGCTGTACTAATCCATTCACAACTCCGCATGTTCCTCAGTTGTGAAATTAGGAGATAGCACGATTTAGAAGGAAGTACACACATTTTGGAGGTAGGTAAATTTGAGTCCAAATCCTCACATTTCCTTTGAATAGTTTTGTCCTTGAGCACCTTACTTTACCTCTCAGCTTCAGTTTCCTGTTCTAAAAGGTGTAGTAGCATGCTTACAGTGTTCTTAGGAATAAGTGAAACTGTGTTAGGTAGCTGTCTCCTGGTAGCCATAATGTTAATTTTGATGCATTTTTTACATAACTTACAAAAGCATTCTTAAAAGTGATGCTTCTGTGTGTGGTGGTTCAGCTGTTTCTTTGATAAAGAAGAAATCCTGAGACTTGAGTCTTATTTATACGCTTTTTTTTTTTTTTTTTTTTTTTATATACCGGGGATTGAACTCAGGGGCACTCTATATCCCCAACCCTTTTAATTTTAAATTTTGAGACAGGATCTTGCTAAGTTGCCCAGGCTGGCCTCAACCTTGGTGATCCTCCTGGTCAGCCTCCTGAGTAGCTGGGATTACAGATGTGCTGCCCCTGCACCCAGCTGTGCTTGCTCCTTCAAGGTTAATGTTTAGCGCACTCAAGTAGGTTTCATTTACTATAGTTATTACTAATGAGGGCAGGTATCCATTTGAAAGCACTGCTTCCCCTGTCAGGCTGTCTTTGGGGAGACTGGAGGAAGCAGTTGGTAGAAAGTTTGTTTTGTGAGCATGTCCTCAGATTTATAGTCTTTCTCTTCACTTTTGGGTTGAATGATACAGAATAAGTAGAAGATGAATAGATCACCTATTTTTATCAGTCTTTGTTGGGAGGGTGGACTAGCAGATCTGTTCCTGAAATACTGTCATTTGTATGAATAGTTGTGTTGGGCAGTGGGGTACTTTCTTTTTTCACCTCTTCAGAGCTGTGTTCAGTATCTGGGAAAGTTGCATATTAATGTGTTTATATGATGTGGATATTGGGGTGGGAGAGAAGGAATAGGTGTGAGGTGTTTACCGTTTATGTCACTCGGTAGGCTCTTTTATGGAAATTAATGTTTTTGAATTTGTACTTTCTGATCATGTCATAAGCTCATACTTTTCCATAGTATTAGCCTGTCACTCAAAATAACCAGTTATTCTTAAATGGTTAGGAATTAATTAAATATGACATTCTATAATAATTAGTGTTTTTAACTAAGACATCATATTACAAAAAGTCAGTAGGAGTTAAGAGTTTTACAGACTGAAGATAGTTCTCTGATGGTGATCTCTAGTAAAAGCATGTGATATGGAATCACAGGATCTGACTTCACATCCAGAGTTTACCATTATTTGCTGTGTGATCTTGAGCAAGCTGCTTTATCTGCCTTAGACTTAGTATCCTTCCTTATAAAGTGAAAAATTAATATTATCCTTGTCCTGTTTATTATATACTACTCTTGTGAGAAACACATGAGATAAATCACTATACAAATGCTGTGTGGTGGGGCTGGGGATGTGGCTCAAGCGGTAGCGCGCTCGCCTGGCATGCGTGCGGCCCGGGTTCGATCCTCAGCACCACATACAGACAAAGATGTGTCCGCCAAATATTAAAAAAATAAATATTGAAAAAAACAAATGCTGTGTGGTGGTGTAATTTCATTGGTTAGCTACTGCTTTCAATAAAACTGAAATCCTAGTCTAAAAAGGGAAAACATCCAAGTTTATTGTTTGTTCTTTAAAGAAGGTAATTAAAATAGTACAACATTTTTATTGCCATTCTTTTTGCTTGGGAAACTGATATTTTTCTTTTCACGTTTGGGTCTTCTTTTGTTTCCTTTTATAACATTTGTTGTGGAATATTTTCTAAAATAAATTTCAGTTCACAGTGCTTGCTGTTAGACCCAAATTACTGTGGACTTACAGGAACTGACATTGGATGCCAGTGCTTGAAGTCAGGTGAAACCACAACAGTGAACAAAGAATGTCAGAATATTTCAGAAGACTACAAAAGAAGCTAGTCTGATCTTTACTATCATTTTCATACTTAAGATTTAAAAAACTTTGTAAGTCAGGGGAGTGTGCCTCTTATGTGCCAGATGTTATACTGAATCTTACCTATATTTCTTATATAATTCTTAAACCTATGAGGTAGGAATTATTAATCTATTTTAGGATGAGGAAATAACTAAAGTGACTTGGCAGTGACCATATAGGTAGTAGGCCATGGTGCTGAAATTTGAATTCTGGCTCCAAAGGCCATGTTTTTTACATCATTGATAACTGTCATCTGGAAAAAGTACATTTGAAAAACAAGTCAAGTTTATAGAAGCATTATAAATTTATGATATGTCACCCATTTTTAAAGAATAATTTTAGTTGTAGATGGACACAATACCGGTAGGCTCTTTTATGGAAATTAATGTTTTTGAATTTGTACTTTCTGATCATGTCATAAGCTCATACTTTTCCATAGTATTAGCCTGTCACTCAAAATAACCAGTTATTCTTAAATGGTTAGGAATTAATTAAATATGACATTCTATAATAATTATATTATATTTAATTTATTTATAAGTGGTGCTGAGGATTGAACCCAGTGCCTTATATGTGCTAGGCAAGAGCTCTACCACCGAGTTACAACCCCAGCCCAGTGCACCTGTTTTAAGTATACAAAATTTAGTGAATTTTGAAAAGGTATCCGTGCTTATAACTTAAATAGCACTATCAAGATATAGAACATTTCTGTCATTTGTGATGTGCTGCTTTCCAGCAGTCCCTTCAACTCTTACCCATTGTCTACCTCACCATAGACAACAACTAGGGTACTCTCTTTTCTGTCATTGTAGTTCAGTTTTGTCTTGTCAAGTCTGGCCTGCTGCCTGTTTTTGTAAATAGGGTGTTCTTTGGAAAGCCACGCCCTTTTGTTTACATATTGTCTTTGACTGCTTTGGTGCTACAGTGGCATCCTAGAGTAGTTAACACAGAGACCCTGTGATCCTCAAAGACAAATATATCTATGGTGAGGCCTTCTATAGAAAAAAATTTGCTGATCCTTGTTCTGTATAACCAAATGCAGTTATTTCTGTCTAAGAAGTTTAATAATAATTCTGTACTATTATTCATACATATTCAGCTTTTTTTTTTTGTCTCCTAAATGTCTTTTATAGTTGATTTAAAACAATTTTATTTGAACCAGGGTAAAATCAAAGTTGCCTCAATACATTTTTTTTTTAATTTTTTTTTTTTTTTGAAAGAATATTTTAATATTTATTTTTTAGTTTTTGGCAGACACAACATCTTTGTTTGTATGTGGTACTGAGGATCGAACCCGGGCCGCACGCATGCCAGGCGAGCGCGCTACCGCTTGAGCCACATCCCCAGCCCCAAAATTTTTTTTTAAAGAGAGAGGAGAGAGAGAGAGAGAGAGAGAGAATTTTTAATATTTATTTTTTAGTTTTTGGCGGACACAACATCTTTGTTTGTATGTGGTGCTGAGGATTGAACCTGGGCCGCACGCATGCCAGGCGAGCGCGCTACCGCTTGAGCCACATCCCCAGCCCATCAGTACATTTTTATGTTTCTCTTGTCTTTTGTCATTCTTTTTTACATGTATAGATTACATTTATTAAAATTTACCCATTTTAATGTGTAATGTTCTCTGAGTTTTGACAAATGTACACATTCATATAGCCACTCCTTGAAAAAAAAAAAAAGGAGCAGTCAGAGTTCCTTCATCCCCCCAAATTCTTCTGAGTCTCTGTGTGTGTGTGTGTGTGTATATATATATATATATATATATATATATATATATATATATATATATGTATGTGTGGTGCTGGGGATTGAACCCATTGCCTTCTGTATGTGAGGCAAGCACTCTACCAACTGAGCTATATCCCCAGCCCTCTTCTGAGTCCTGTTGTAGTCAACCCATTCTTCACCCCCAGACCTTGGAAACTGCTGATTTGTTTTCTGTCTCCAAGTCTTTGCCTTTTCAAAAATGCCATATAAATGGAATTATGCAGAATGTAGCCTTATTTTTAAAAATTTTCCCAGTGACTAATGATTATATCTTTTCATATGATTATTTGCCATTCTTTGGTGATGTTTCTATTTAAAATTGGCCATTAAAAATCCCAGCAGCTCAGGAGGCTGTAAGCATCTGCAGTTCTTAGCCAGCCTTAGCAACAATGAGGCACTAAGTGACTCATTGAGATCCTGTCTCTAAATAAAATACAAAATAAGGCTGGGGATGTGGCTCAGTGGTTGAGTATCCCTGAGTTCAATCTCGGTAACTCCCCCCCCCCCCCAAATATTCTAGATTTATGATTATGATTTGCAGATTTTCTCCTATGATGCTTATCTTTTTATCCTTTTTAAAATGTTAATTGTATTTTTTATACCTTTATATTATTTATTTGTATATGATGCTGAGGATTGAATCCAGTGCCTCACACATGGTAGGCAAGTGCCCTACCACTGAGCTACTTAAATGGTTAGGAATTAATTAAATATGACATTCTATAATAATTGGTAGCCTTAATGTCATTTAAGGAGCAGAATATCTTAATTGTACAATGTTTTTTTTTCATAGAGCATTCTTTTGGTGTAGGTAGTATCAGAAATCTTTGCTAACTTTATAGCACAAAAATTTCCCCGTATTTTCTCTAAGGAGCTTTATAGTTTCAAATTTTACATTTTGTTTTATAAACTTTGAAACTATTTTGGTGGTGGTTTGACCAACTTTGAGTTAATTTCCCTAAGTGATTCATGCTATGAGTGTTTTTTTTTGTTGTTGTTGTTCTTGTTTTTTTTTGTATGTGTATCTTCTAGCAGTGAGTGGTGAAAAGACTATCCTTTCTTCATTGAATTACCTTTGTACCTTTGTTGAAATTTGGCCATATATGTATTGGTCTGTTTCTGAGTTCTCTATTCTGTTCTATTGATCTGTGTTTCATTTCTCCATTACCATTGTTGATTACTGTGGTTTTATAGTCCCTCATGATAAAAATATTATTTGTGTGTAACCCCCCCCCCCCCCCACCCCTTTTTGGCAGTGGTACTGGTGATAGAACCCAGGGGCTCATGTATGCTGGGCAGGCATTCTGTCACTGAGCTACATCCCCATACCACTGTAGCTCTATGGTAAGTCTTGAAATCAGGTCTTGTGAGTTCTCCTATTGTGTTTATTTTTCAGAATTCCTTCTGGCTGCGTATTGCTTTGCCTTTCCATACACTTTTTAGAATCATCTAGTTGATGTCTAAAAAAATCCCTCTGGAATTTTTTGATTTTTTTTTTTCCCCTTTTCTTTTGTGGTGGTGGGGATGGAACCCCAGATCTCACACATGCTAGGTAAGTGCTCTACCATTAAGGTATACTCCCCAGCCCTGTGTTTGGGATTTTTGGTTGTCATGTTATTGAATCTGTAAATCATGGGAGAATTGATGTCTTTATGACATTGAGCCATGAACATGGAATATCTGTTTATTTAGGCCATCTTTGATTTTTCATCATTGTTGTAGTTTTCAACAATTGGATCTTGCATATGTTTTATAAGCTTTATACGGTAATCCCTGCCTATCTGCAGTTTCCATATATGTGGTTTCAGTTACTGCTGTAAACAAGAAGGTAGAGTACAATAGAATAAGATATTTTGAGAGAGAAAAGAGAGAGGAAGACCACACTCTTAATTTTATTACAGGAAATTGTTATAATTGTTCTTTTTATTGTTTTTTTTTTATCAGTTTCTTATGTCTTATTTACAAATTAAACTTTATTACATGCATGTATGTGTAGGAAAAAAAATAGTATATATAAGGTTTGGTATTTTCAGTGGTTTCTTGGGATTCTACAAATAAGGGAGCCCTACTGTATCAGAGTTAGTAGGAATTCACATTCTGAAAACTTGTCTGATCATGATAAAAATATTATTATGAAATCTATTGTACATTTCCTGTTTCTAAAGGTGTTGGTAATAGTCGATAGATAATGACATTTTTAATGTGATGCTAAGGGTATTATTTGTGTGTACTTCACATACATAGATACACAAAAGAGTCTGGAAAGAGGTTATTGCAAAATGTTTAGTCACTCTTGAGGAGTGAGATGGTATAGAGTAATTTTTGATTTTCTGATTTCCTTCAGTGTATGTATTTGTCTTTACTCTTATTTTTCATAAAGGAAGTTAATATTTTTGGAGAGTCTGCTCAGTTGGTGAGTTTCTGGGGTGATGGGCTTCAGTTGTTTGCTGTGCTAACATTACTTGTTACCATTGTCTGTGTTTTTTAAAAAAATTGAGTCCTTAATCATAGAGGGCAATCAGGTAAGAGGGTATGGGTGGTTTTGATATGAATCCATACTGGCTTCTTGGAATACTGTTAGCCAATACTTTTCCTATAAGGCTAGTTGTGGTACCATGACACATCAGAGAAATTGAGCGGAGTATGGAGTTTTTGTTTTGTCTTAAATCTGAATTTTATCAGGTTTTTTTTTTTTTTGTACTGGAGATTGAACCCAACTACATCCCTAGCTTTTTTTGTTTGTTTGAGACAGGGTCTCACTAAATTGCTTAATGGCCTGGCTAGGTTGCTGAGGCAGGCTTTGCACTTGTGATACTTCTGCCTCAGCCTCCCTAGTCATTGGGATTATAGGTGTAATTGAAAGTACTCTCTTTCATAGGTGTAATTGAAAGTACTCTTTTTCATAGGTGGTAGCTGTGTTAAAGGTGGTGGATATGTCAGGAGCGTTTTGTAAATTTGACATTTTCTTTAATATCATGAATCACATCTGAAAGCACTTAGAATGATTTGGTCTTGCTAGTTGAATTCTGTTGGTCTACAGTGGGTGTGTTTTTGGAGTCAGAGAAAGGAAGTCCATTGTGACCTTGTGTGAAAATAATTTGTTACCTTTGACAACCTGAGAGAGATGGTTTTTTGCATCTCAACAAGAGGTTGAACTCAGAATAGAGTTTACAGTTGTGGAGTTATTTAGGGAAAAATGGTGGCAACAAGAGTTCAGAAGTAGAGTTCTTTTGTTTTATTCCCCCTGGGGTACTGGGGATTGAAATCAGGGCCTTGAGTATGGTAGTCAGTATTCTTATCACTGAGCTACATTTCGAACCCTTTTTATTTTATTTTTGAGATGGGGTCTTGCTAACAATCTGCTAAGTTGTTCTGGCTGGTCTTGAACTTGTGAACCTTCTACCCCAATCTCCTGAGTTCCCAGGCATGCACCATCATGCCTGGTGAGAGAAGTAGTGTTCTTAGTGTTTATTTGGTCACAGGAAACCTTGGGGCCTGGCTAATGTGCTTTCTCTCTTTGAGGATTAAAGGCATATATTGGTCAGTGGCAAACTACACCTTTCCTCTAGGATGTTGTGACTATATATACATAGTCTATCTAGTTTTATGCCATAGGTCACATTTTTTTCACAGTGATATAACTAAATCCAAAATAGCCAGCTTAAAATTCCAGCTTGTTCATGTTGTAAATAGAAAATCACTATGGTCTGCTTTAAAAATTTTCCTAGAATTCTTAAAAACGTACTAGGCTTTCAGGTTTCTGCCTTGAAAACCAGAAACTTGCCAGTAGAATTATATTTTCTCTCATGTGCAGGAACTTTGAGGATGGAAATTAATAATTAACATTTGCATATTTGTTCACATCTTTAAAGTGTTTTACAAATATTTAGTTAGGTCATTTTTAACCTTTATTAGAAGTTGAAAATCCAGATTTTTTAGGTTCATTGTGGGAGTACAGAAGTGTTAGGTGGGGAGTCTTAAGTGAGAAAAATGCAGGTGTTAAATAGACCTTTAGTTTTTGGCCCAGCTTAGTTCATATCAAGCATGTTTTTGGCTGTATATCATCTTCTTAATGTGAGGGAGTAGAATTATGTGGATTGAAAAAAAAAAAAAGACAATGGGTGGAATGGTTGGGAAAAGGCATGGGTGATTCAAAGACTTGTAATGCAGCTTTCTCTTCCTTAGTCCCTTAAATGTGAATTGTCCCAGTTCATTCCTATGAGCATTTTTAAAATGGCAGGATGTGATTGGAACTGACCCCAGGCACTTGGATAGAGCTGTTATGCATGCAAATTGCTAGGGAAAATTCTTTTTCTTTTTAATTCTGGGTTAGGAGATAATGACTAATGGATACCTTGCTGCATTCCTCCTCCTCATTTGTTACCTGATTCCATCATCTCCTTTGCTATCCCAAGTAAAAATTGGATTTTCCTGCAGGATTGTATAGTTGAAAGGAGACTCTAGTTTTTAGTTCTGCTGTGGTTCTGTCATATAACTAGCTGTGTGACCTGGAGTAGGCCACTGCTTTTCTTCTGCTTTGGGTTCTTTTGTTCTGTGAAACGATATTTGTTAATGACTTATTTTTTCTTGAGCGCTAGAGGGGTGGCCAGAGGAAGATATAAAAATTAAGCTCTTATACATGAAATGTGGCAGAGGATGTTTTCATATCAGTGAGTATTGTTTGGAATAATTACTTGATTTTCTTACTGTTGTCAACCACATTATTATATTATACTTTAAACATCGTCCCCCCCCCCCCCCGCCCCCCATGTAGTGCAACAAATAGGACCATTTGAGAAATGTTGTATCTGGGTGATTTCCTAAGACAGGACATCTTTTTCATCATTGCTTATACTCACAGGGACCTGTTTTTGAATCTTTAGATGACCTTGCAAGAGAAACCTAAGTATGTGAAGGCAAAAAGAAAATTCTTAGAGCTTTGCATGTATGTTTAATTAAATTCTTAGAGCTTTGCATGAATATTTAATTAAAACAATTTTTTAAAATCATGAATGAGAATCTGTTCTTTTAATGGGGCTAGAAAAGAATGGCCCTGAACTTTTTCCTCTATCAGATGGCGTTTTTTCAAAGTCTCTTTCCCCCTTTTCCTTTCCTTCTGCCCTTAAAATCTGAAAATTTAAAACATGAGTTGCTTGTGGCTGGAGAATCTCTTTTTAACATTAAATATACCCAAGTTTAAGCTGTTCATTCTTTCTGTTCTTCCACTAAGATTTGTGGAAGGAATGTTGTACAGCTGGACCTTGAATAATACTTTATATGATCTTTGCATAATTGAGATTGGCTTAGTTAAATGTTGTAAGTCACCCTAGGATGTCTGAAGAGAACATTACTTACCTTTTTGAAAAAGAGGACTTTTTTTGAAACTTTTTTTTTTGGTCAGGATAAATTATGTATATAAATTAGACAAGATAAAAGTTTTGTTTTGGAGACTTAGCTGGTTATACCAGTATTTTAAGCTACAGAAATGAATTTTTAAAGATACCATGCTAGAATAAATGATTGTTTTTCCTATTTAAAATAGGGATTTGAGATGTACTGTTTTCACTCACTCCTTTATTTAATCCTATATTGTCTTTGCCCACTGTTTTATTTCCTTTCTCATAAGTTAATGTAGTAGGATTTATTTGTCAGATTAACTGAGTAGATTGGGTAAGGCAATACCACATGTCTGAATTTCTTCCTAGATTATAACCTCCATGGAGGCAGATTTTTCTCTGCTTTAGTCATCACTCTGTCCTTAGCATGGTACATAATAGTTGCTATTCAAGAAATATTTGGATTGATGGAAGGATGAATAAAATTTTGTCAAAACTATATATGTATTATTTAACTTAAAATATATCCTGTTGTAAATAAATGAACACATTTTAATTTTTCTTTCCTTAGCATCAGATTTTATGAGTTTAAATTAATTCCTTTTTCAGGGAAGAGAAGACACCATGTTAAATGAAAGATTGATCAGCGTTACCCAAGTCTGGAGGCAAAATTTGTACAAGTGTTGCCTGACTTTTGTGATTGGTCAGTGTAGTGCTCTATCACTTTACAGTGTAAACCTGTTCAACTTTATCATTGGCCTTTAGTTGGTTAGCCTGAAATGTAGGTGTAACATGTCTGCCTAATTTATTTAAAAATATTTACAATTTCAAAACATTCAAAATGGAACAGTAGAATTGATCCCTCTATACTCATTACCCAGATTCTAGAGAATTAACAAGATTTTGCTATTCTTTTTTTAAAAAATATTTATTTTTTAGTTGTAGTTGGATGCAATACCTTTATTTTATTTATTTATATGTGGTGCTGAGGATTGAGCCCAGGGCTTACACGTGCTAGGCCAGAACTCTAATGCTGAGCCACAACCCCAGCCCGATTTTGCTATTCTTTGCATGCATCATTTTTAAAATGTCAGCTTTATTATGATAAAATATGTCTGATACCATCAAATTCACCCTTGCTTCATTTTAATTATGTTCATCTAAGTTATCTTTAAAGTTATCATTTCCTTAATGGTGATTTTTAAATGTTATTTTTATTCTGATATATAATACTATAAACTGTGAAATGTTTCTGTAAAACATGGCAGGATATGTTTCCAGGATACCAATGAGACAACTTTAACTCAAAGCAAATGAGTGCTGAGTAGCCTATTTTCCTTTCAACAGAATAATTACAGAAACAGGACCATAAACCTTCTATTAAGCACTTTTATATGAAATCTGAGGTTTCTGTTAAATTAGACATGGAAAATTAAACAAAGCTGCACAAATTACTGATCTGTGCAATTTTTGAGTTCTCCCTTATGTTAAGACTTTTTTCTTTTTTCTTTTGGAAGACCTTTAAATACCAGCACAAGAATGTTATGATTTATACAAAATTATTTTTGGTTTCTTGTCAGTTTTTTCACCTCCCCCCATAGAATTTAGTGACCTTTTTTTCCCCTCTAGAATTTGTTTTTCTTCTTAAAATGCATTCCTACTTACTTTAAATTTTGTGAAGAAAATACTTTTTTTTGAGGCAGTGAATGCCTTAATAAATTTTGTAGTTTTTAATAATTCATTGGCCAGTGTAGATAAAAATGTTGAATTTTTCCCCCCATGCTTTTAAATTCATGTCAGCATCTTAACAGCATTTATTTGAAGCCCAAGAACAATTGATAACACTGTTTTTCATGGCTCCTGTTTGTATATATTGTATTGTAAATTCATGAATTCTCTGAAATACCACACTCCCTGCCTCCCCAACCCACTGTGGTAAAATATTGTTTTGGCTGTTTGGCCAAAAGTGCTTGTGGCAGTCTAAAGACTACTGCTTCAATCGTTAGGTCTCTAGGATATGTGTCCTTAAATGGAGAAACTTCTTTCCTGAAACCAAATAAAAATAATGTGTCCTCTGTGAGATGCCTCAGGACCCAAGTACTAAATTCAGAAGAAAAATGTTATTTATTCTATTCCTTCAGCCTTGATGCCTACAGAAATGTGCAGGGAAAAGTTCATTTATTGAGAATACTATTGATCTGGGTATTTTATGTATATCAGTTCTGATCTGTATAAGCAAGATAGTTTTAGGATTCTTCTGGAATTGAGGCTCAGGGAGGTTAATTAATTTTGGATGTACTTCATTCAGCATGTTACTGAAGGCCTGTTGTGTATCAGGCACACTGCTAGATGCCAAGAATTGAGGATTGAATAAAGATGAGGTCACTGCCCTTAAAAGTGCTCATGATTTTTTTCATTAAGATATGATAAAAACAATAATAATAGTAATAATTGCCATCATTTATTATTGCTTTTCATATGCCAAGGTTAGTACTAAGTGCTCCGCAAACCATATTTTAATCCTCACAACTCTTTTAAGAGGTACTATCTATTATTAATCATATTTTATGAATGAGGAGACTGAGGCTCAGACTACATAAATTGCTCAGGATTGCACAGAATGTTGGCAGAGTTGGGTGTTGAACATGAGTCTGTGATTTTAGAGCCCAGACTCTTCTCTGCAATGCCTCATTCTAGCAAGCGTTGAAATAGTTATGCAAAGGGGACATCCATTGTGAGTTATGATTTTGGCAGGACTTTATGTAACTTTGACTTTGCTAGTAGGTTTATTTTTATAGTTAACTTTCTACTTTATAATCTCATATGCTAGGGGTCATCAGATAGTTCTTATGCTTCACAAAAAAAATTTTTAAAAAGTCGTATTTTTTTTTAAAGTAGTAATATTCAGGCCCTCTAGAAAGTCAGAAATTATACATTACACAAAAAAGTACACATATAAGTAGTTAACATTACTCAAAGAAATTATTTTAGGTATAATTTGATGTTTTTCTTTCCAAACTTGAAAATTTGTAGAGGGTGTGTGTGTGTGTGTGTGTGTGCGTGCGTGTGTGTATACCTGTGTACATAAATACAATCCATGTGTGACGTACATACTCAAGTGTAAACAGATTACAAAACATTTCATGAATATAGCTTTATATTCTATCAAGTAACTGATGTATTTTTAAATAGCTATATAATGTTTCATTATATGAATTTAGATTTATCCTCATTCACTAAATATCCTATTTGAATATTTAGGTTATATTCCCCCCGCCTTGCCTAATTTTTCCCCTCTTCCTTTTTGCTAAGGTAAACCTTGCTGTGATGAATCACTGTGTTATTGAGCCCTTCATCATTGTAAGCAAAATTCCTGATAAGAACAGCTTGGAGGAAGACAAATTTACTTTGGGCTCATGGTTTCAGAGATTCAGTCCTTGGTCAGGTGATACCAATGTTATGGGCCTGAGGTAAGGCAGAGCACCATGGTTGGGAAGGGTATGGTGGAGAAAAGCTGCTTAGCTCAGGGTACCTGGGAAGTAAAAAGAGAGAGGCTGAGAGGAGCCAGGGACAAGATATAATCCATAAGGGCATGCCCCCACTGACCTGTTTCCTCTAGCCAAGCCCTGCCTGCCTACATTTACCATCTGGTAGTCCATTCAAATTATTAATCAGTTAAATGAATTACAATCTACTGATGAGGGAGCAGCTCATAATCATTTCACTTCTAAACTACTGCTTTGCCTAATATGAACTTTTCAGGGTGGACCTTGTGTTCAAACCATAACCAACTTATACATGTATTTTTGAATACTTGTTTACCTTTTTCTCACAGAAATGGAATTGCTAGGGCAAATTATTTCAGCAACTGTTCATTGATAATGTCAAGTTGACTACAGAAAACTTAAAATCTTTAGACTCCCACTGACAGAACATGAGTGCCTACTTACCATTTTGTTTTTTGCTTTTTTTAAAACAATTTTTTCATAACATGTAGAAAGCAAGTTTTTAAAGTTTTAAGTGTCATGATAGAAATACTATTAGAATACTGGATTCTTGACAACCAATAATAAATCAAAGAACTTTGTATTTCTAAAGAATAGCTTCAGCAACTCAGTGAGGCCCTAAGCACTGAAAGCTAATCGAAGATCAGTTCTCAATATTAAAAGACACATGAAGGCAACTTTCAAATAAAAGGAGTGACTAGTACCATGTTCTTTTGGATACTTCCTAAGTCCAGAGTGACTCTTATCAGTGAGACAGGGAAGTATTTGAGATAAGATTTGTAGAGATGATAGGAAGTAAGGTACCCTTTTAAACAAGGAGCTCTGAGAGGCCATCTGGGGCCATTCTGTTCTATATCAAAATTTATAGAATTAATGTTAAATCTCATTTAGTTCTGAAAACATGACTGTACATAATCCACACATTGTACCTCAGGTCTCAGTTCATGTGTTGACATTATAGTTTAAATAATCAAGAAAATCAAAGTAAACATTAGAACTGTGCTCTTGACTTTAGTGTAGCAAAACTTCTTTTATTTTTTAGGAGCAAGGGTGAATCAATTGGTCTCAGTTATAACAGCAGTGATTTCCAACCAGATAACACTTGTCAAGATTTTTTTGTACTTTAGGTAGAAAGAGCCAGTTGCACAGGAGATTCTAAGGTAGGTGCATAAGTCACCTACTGGCAGTATAAATATACCAAAGGGTCTGTTCTTTTGGAAAATTTTAGGAGTTTTACCTGGCTGATCTTTAGCCTATTCCTGGTTATAAAGAACAAGCTGATTAATTATAATGTAATGGATAAATCTAGAAGCTGGGCGTGGTGGTGCACTCCTATAATCCCTATGGTTTGGAAGCTTGAGACAGGAGGATCACAAGTTCAAGGCCAGTTTCAGCAACTCAGTGAGGCCCTAATCAAGGTAGTGAGACCCATTTCAAGATAAAAAACAAAAAGGGCTGGGGATGTAGCTCAGTGGTAAGGTGCTTTTGTGTTAAATCTCCAGTAGGTGTCCATGCCCCCACCCCAGGAAAACAAATTAAAGACTAGAAGTAGATGAACTGATCTATGCTGGCTCTAAAATTATGTTCTGGAATATGTATATGGTTATTCACTTGTGAGAGGAGGAGTTCTGTGGTCTCTTTGGAACTGCCTTTTTTTTTTTTTTTAAGTTTTATGTAGGATAGATACCTGATTCTTGAACTGTTCATGTTATCTAAATGTCTGGATGTTATTTTGTTTTTGTGGGAACCCTCTTTTATGTGAAATTTTGAGGACATCCTCTGCCAACCTGAATTAATGGGAATTTTATAGGCTTCCCAAAGGGCATCTTTGTTGGAAATCTTTTGGGGTCAGGCTAACTTTAATTTTTTTCTGTTACAACTGCGTTATTTGAGCTTGAATCTCAGAAGTGTGCCATCTTGCTTTCTCAGTATTTCTTCCTCCTAGTAACTTGAGCTATAAATTGTTTACCAAAGAAGCTAGTCAATTTGTGTCAGTATTTACTGTCTTGACAAAAGATAATGCATGAAGAAAATGGAGTAATAGCATATAATAGGTCAGGCATTGAATATCAGAACCTTGTCTGCTAACATATCAAAAGATTCTTTGAGTCTTGTTACTTTCTTTCCAGTCTTCTGGATGTGGATTAAATATGAAAGGTTTGGTAAATCAGTGCTAGGAGTTAAATGTTTCTCTGCCCTTATTCTAGGACATCTGAAAATATTAATAGGGAACAAAATAATAAAAGAATGAGTGATGAGTGATGAAGAACAAAATAATAATAATATGTGAATAATAGAGTAATGTGAGGGCACTGTTAAAAGATGCCAGATGACAGAGATGAGAAGGATAAAATTCTGACACAGAGCATTCTGTAGCTGAAAAAAACTTGGTTGTCAGTGATCAGACACTGGATTAGGATTCAGCAGATTTGTGTTCTCAGCTTAGTTTGTTGCTAACTACTTTGGGCATGTGACTTAGTTTACCTTGCCTCAATTTCATTTTTATTTTTCGTGGTACTGGGGATTGAATCCAGGGATGCTCTACTACTGAGCTACATCCCCCAACTTAAATTTTTATTTTTATTTTTTATAAATCCTAAAACTGGTTCTCACTAAATTGCTGAAGTTGGCCTGGAAATTCAGATTCTCTTACCTTAGCCTCCCAAATTTGCTGGGATTACAGCTATAGGCATGTGCCACTGCACATGTTAAATTCTTTAGAGTTAGTGAATTAATTAGAAATTAGATTAATCTCAGAGTCATGATACTTATATGGCTACATAGGAATTTTGTTGGAAACTTAGATGTCTCAAGCACAAATTTACTATGATGATACCCAATACAAAGAAATTGGGCATTTTGCTGGGCACAGTGGTGCTTGCCTGTAATTCCAGTGATTCAGGAGGCTGAAGCAGGAGGATTGCAAGTTCCAGGCTAGTCTCAGCAACTTAGTGAGACTCTTATCTCAAAATAGAAATAAAGAGGGCTGGGAATGTAGCTTAGTGATAGAGTGCCCCTAGGTTCAACTCCTTCCAGAATGAAAAAAGAAGAAGAAGAAAAAAAAGACATTTTAGGGATTGACTTCTTTTGCCAGCCTGAGGTTTGATATAAAGAGGCTTAGGATTTGATCCCTAAAATAGTCAAAAAGAGAGAAAACAAGCATATTTTTCTTTAAGACATAATGGTTTATAAAAATAAAATCAACATATGCTGGGTTATTAGTGCTCTTCTGGGTTATTAGTGCTCTCCTACTTTTATGCATGTGTGGTATCACATTTCCCAGCCTCTTTTAAGTTGGTGTGGCCATATTACTTGTTCTGTTCAAGGAAATGTAAGCAGAACTGAAGTGTCACTTTTGGATAGAAGCATTTAACAGCTGATAAATGGGACCAGGACATACAAGTTGATTTGGAAGTATGATATGAATAAAGGGGATGGAACAATGAATTGGAACATGAAGGGCAGCAACCCTACTGAGTTGCCTTAGAACCACGTTGATCTTTATTATTATTTTTTGGTAGTGGGGATTGAACCCAGAGGCACTCTACCGCTATCTACATCACCAGGCCCTTTTATTTTTAATTTGAGGCAGGGTCTCACTAAAGTTTAAGGCTGAGGCTGGCCTTAAACTTGAGATCCTTCTGTTTCAGCCTCCCAAGTAGTTGTGGTATTGGTGTGTGCCACCACATCTGGCTACATGTTGATCTTTGAGTGAGGAGTGAACTTAACAATGGTCAACCTCTTATACTTTCTGATTGTTATAACCTAGCCTATCCTGATGTTACTACATACATCATCAGAAATTATTGATATAATAGATTTCTAAGGAGAAGGACTGACCAAGAATGAAAAAATTTACTTCAGAAGTGATTTTCTTTTCTTTGGATATCATCTGTTTTATGTTCTATCAGTTTATTCTTCCTGAGTCACAATTTTGGTTATATTACTGCTATACATCAGCTTGTGCCTTTGTTTATTCAGACATTCCAAAAACATGTATTGATCATTTTGTGTGCCAGTGCTGCTTGACTCTAGGGACATATGGAATGTTCCTTTCTCTCAGTGGCTGATTCTGCCTTAGGTTTGGTTGTGAATCTTGGAGGATATTTCCTGCCTAAGCCCTACCTTATTCTCATAGTTGGAGATAATCTGTCTTTCTGACCTATCAAGCCTTTTTAGCACATTGCTTTGTATCCTGTGTTGTATATTTTTCTGTATGTTATTCCCTTTACTGGACTAGTGTCATACCTTTGTATCCCTAGTACTTGTAGCATGATTAGGGCTCTGTAGTGTTTACTGGGTGAATGGTTGTTAGATTGTGACTGTGTTGAAAGACCAGTAATTAATTAGCTTAGTTATCTTTAATGTTCTTTTGCCTTTCTTGTTTGTACGTACCTCCTCGTACATATTGCTGTTTGTCAAGTCATAACACTTAGTGGGGCCTTATGTAGCAATGGATTATTATTATTGTTGTTATTGTTTTCATAAACTCTTATCTAGAATGCTGTATCCTAGGCACATCCATGATGTAAGGTCTGTTTTGTGTTTAACTATCTGTAGGGTTTCATAATGTAACTTATTTGATATGTCTGGGCTTATGAGGAACATATGGGTTACAGTTTTAACCGTTTCAGACTGTTTTGTCTTGGTATTTTGCTGTATCAATAATCATTTCCTGAAAGATGTGTGTCCTTTATTCAGTTTTGAACTGAGTGGTTTAAAAGACTTCTTGATTCTAGTCTCATTTGGCTGCTAGCTGACTTTGTTAATTTTGCATGTGGACTTTATGTATCCTCAAAACAATTGGTTTGACAAGAATCGTTATTTACATCCTGATTTTACTGTGGACCCAAGTAAGTTATTTGAATTCTAGTTTAGTGTGGGTACACAAATTGGAGACAAGATTCTAGTACACAGGGAGTAGGGTGAAAAACAACTTTAGATTTATTGAGTGCTAAATATGTGCTAGATGCTGTTCATGTGCTTTATTCAGCATCTTTTGAAGGAAATTTTTAACTCATGTTTTAGTTAAGAAAATCTCGGGTGCAAAGAAACTAGGTTACTTATATAGCCAGGAAAGACAGGATCCAGAACTTGGGCTGAAGTTAGTCTCATTGCAAAGCCAAGGTGTTTTTTTTTTTTGTTTTTTTTTTTTGGGGGGGGGGTTGTTGTTAATTGCCAACATTTGCAGATTTTGCTAATAGCCTTTAGGTAATGAAGGATGGTGTACCTTGAAACCAGGACTATCTGTTGTGTATGCTACTATTGGCAGAATCCTTTTAAAATAAAAAGGAGAGTGACTGGAAAAATAAGCTTGCTTTGAATCTTCCATTAAAACCATATGCTTCACATTAGTGCAGTAATTCCATTTGTTTATTATAAATGCATTTTGCATTCTCAGTGAAGGGATAATGGCTGACATTCCCATGGCAATATGTGATTTCATGATTGTGGGTTCAGGTCTTGCTTCTTTCTCTCAATTGCTTTTTGTAACCTTGAACTAGCTAACTAACCCTTTTTAAAAATGCATTTTTAAAAATTGGCACATTGTAATTACATATAATAATGAGATTCATTGTATCAAATTGGTTTATGCACATAATTTGATTAATTTTATTCCCCAGTACCTTCCCTTACCCTCTTCACCTCCCTGCCCCTCATCCACTGATCTCCCTCCTATTATTATTATTATTTTAATCAGTATATTCTAATTATATATATGTCAGATTCATTGTGGTGTATTTGTATATGGTATGTAACCCTTTTTGAGCTGCAGTTCTCTTGTATGTAAAATGAGAAAAAAAACAGTACCTACTTTATATAGCATGTTCCTTGTTGCTAGGCATATATTTGTTTAGAAGCAATTGCATCTGTGGTGTTGGGAAATTTTTTTTTTTTCCTCTAAGTATAGGATATTGGAAGGTAGAAGAGGAGATGCTATGCAGCAGATACTGACCTTTGCAGTCTGCATTCCTGTTGAGAAATGAATTAGTTAAAATATTTGTGTGTTCCTGTTTTAGAAGACATGAATAGGTTAATATTTGTTTGCAATTTTGCTATTTTGTTAATTGTTTTAAGTGTAATTATATTTTATAATATTTCAAGTAAGCAGAGAGTAGATACTTTGAGGGAAAAATATGTGAGAATGGAGCTAGTTTGATGGTTTCTAGGGATAGATTTATTTTGTGATTTCATTTAGCAAACATTTGAAACACCTTATTATGGGCTAAATTCTGAAAGAACCAAAGGGGAGTAATGCACAGTCCCAGTTCACAGAGAACATATCTTTGGAGAAAATACTCTTTTATGTTGTGTGCAAAACAAAAAGAATAAGTATTATGTCAGATTGTAAGTACAAGTAGAATAAGTTCATTGAAGAAAGTATTTGAACAGAATGTTCAAAGAAATTAAAAGGTAATTTTTGAATGTAGTCAGGGAGATAGAACTTTATGGTATAATGGTGACACAATATCAACTTTGTGGTATTCAGAAATCAAAGGAACACAAATGAGGGATAAAGGATTGCACTGGATCTTAAAGTGTAAGTAGGGTTTTCTAGGCATAGGTTGAGGAGAGAAAGAATGGAAAGATATTTCTGAAGCAATGCAGTGTGCACAAAGAAACAGACATCAAAAAGTTTAATGTGTGACAGCAGCAAGCAGTAACATGTATTTGATTTATTTAGTGTGGTTAGGGTATGGTCATAGGTCAAGCTGGGGTAGGTGGAAGTGTCTCATGTGTTTGTATAGAGAATTTAGGGCTTAGCCTCCTGAAGCAGAAGGGGGAGAGTGTAGTCTTTTGTTTTGGAGAATGTGGTCTGGGAGCAGTATGGATAGTGACTTAGTTGGGGAAGAAGGGAGCACTGTCTCTTAAGAGACAAGTTACAAGAGAGAATTACAATAGTCTGGGACAGAGATTGTGAAAGTAGTCCTGAATGTAGTGAAGATAGAGGAGAGTTAACAGTTCTACTGGATATTTGAAGGTCAAATGGATGAAAGTTGGTGAGTAGATGGTGGGAAGTAAGAGATGGTAGTAGTCCAGAAGGATTGGAAGTTTCTCTGAAAGTTTTTTGGTTATGAATGATTGTGTAGCTGTGGGGCATGACTCATTCTGCCTTGGGGATGGCTAGCTAGGCTTTCTGGAAGAGGAAATGTTTGAGTTCAATTTAGATTGTCTCTTTTTCTAAGTGGTTCTCGGTCTTGCCTATAATCTATTTTAGAGTTTATTCAACTAGAAAACACTAACTGCTTAGTATGCCAGTAATGAATATTTAATTTTGTTTTTACATTTTAATTGTGGCAAAATCCATACAGCATAAAATCTATTTTAACCATAGTTAAGTAACATTAGATACATTTACATTGTTGTATAATATTACCACTGCCCATGTCCACTGCCATATTTTCATCTTGCAGAACTGAAACTACTCATTAAACAATAACTGCCCATTCCTTTTGGCACCCCACCATATGGCAAACATGATTTTTCTTTCTGTCTATGAATTTGACTACTCTAGGTACTTCATATCGATGGTATCGTGCAGGATTTATCTTCTTGTAATTGACTTACTTCAACTAGCATGTCCTCAAAGTTTATTCATGTTGTAGCATATGTCAGAATTTACTATTTTCCAAAGGTATCATAATATTCTGTTATGTGTATATATTACATTGCATTTTAGTCCCTCCATTGATGAACACTGTTGCTGCTTCCAGTTGTTGTTTGCTCTTGTGTGTAATGCTGCTGTGAACGTGGGTGTGCAAATATCTTAAGTTCCTACTTTCAATTCTTTGGAGTATGTACTCAGAATATTCCATGATAATAATATTCCGATATGCCATAGTCCTGATATTTATAACAATTAAATATTCTGAGTGAAAAATAATGCCAGTTTCACTTATTGTCTTTGATGAAGCAGTAAACATTAATTTTATTAAATTTCAGTCTTCAAGCACACATTGAAAAATGTGTGATGTAGAGAAATATGCTCAAAGAACTTCTGTACATGAAATTACTATAGTTGTTTTGAGGAAAAGCTCTCTTGTCCCATTGTCTTTACGGGTAAACTGCTGCTTCTCTTTTTCCTTTCTCTCCTCCTTTTCTTTCTTTCCCCCTCACTCTTGCTTTAGTGGAACTCCATTTTTACTTGAAGGGAAGAGTGAAAACTGTGGTTATTAAGAAGGTAGGTAGTTGTTTGGCAGATATTTTCTTGAAAACAAAGCAAGTCTGTTACTTCAAGGAAGATAATAGACAGTATTTGTTGCTACAGATAAGATTTTCGGATGGAAAATCAGAATTTTTGAAAACATACTATTTATCACTGTGAGCTTGACAGGTTTCCCAGTATTTAGAAACTCTATTTTAGGTTTATTAGTGATATTAACAAATGTGATTTTGATAGTATATAAGGAACTGTATCTACATTTGGAAGATATGCATAACTCAGGGTACTAGTGTTTTTCAAATGATCATTATCTAACCAAATCATATGTGAGTAAAAGTTTTTTTTAAATAGACAAAAGAATTTTAATAGAATACAAAAAGTTATGGATGTTTTCAAATTTCATATTGCAGCCGACCTTAAAGATACACCTACTTGTCAAATTTTAGTTTAATATAAAGAATATGAGCAATTATCTGAAAAGGCTGTTAAATACTCCTTGTTCCAACTATGTATCTATGTGAGGCTGAATTTTTATCATAACTTAACAAAAACAATATAAAAATTTGAATGCAGAAGTAGAAGAGAATCCAGCTATATTCTGTTAAGCTAAACATTAGAGATTTGTAAAAATGTAATACAATACCACTTTCTTATCACATTTGTTTTAAAAATATTTTTTATGAAAGTATGTTATTTTAATATGTAATGCATTCATTGATATTTAATTAATTTATTAAATTTTTTTTGTAGTTGTAGATGGACAGCATGCCTTTATTTTATTTATTTGTTTTTATCCGGTGCTGAGGATTGAACCCAGTGCCTCACACATGCTAGGCAAGCGCTTTGCCACTGAGCTACAGCCCCCAGCCCAATTTATTTATTCTTTTTTGATACTGGGGATTGAACCCAGGCACAATCTTCCCTGAGCTACATTTTAGTCCAGCCCTTTTTAGTTTGTATTCTGAGACAGGGTCTCCCTAATAGTCCAGGCTGGCTGGAATGTACTATCTTCCTGCCTCAGCCTCTCAAATTGCTTGGATTACAGGCATGCACCATAATGCATATTATAATATGAATTAGTAAATATTTTGTATATTTTTGAGTTTTAATATTTGATGTATTATCAGTTATATTCCACATACAAAAGCTCTTTTGGTATAATTGATTTTTGTGTGTGGGTGTTGGGGATTGAACTCAAGGCCTTGCTAAGCAGGTGCCCTAACATGGGATCCTCAATGTTTGGGGGTCGGGGACAGAGTCTTGTTATGTTGCCGTGGTTGGTCTCTAGCTTCTGGACTTGAGCCATCCTAGTGGCTCAACCTGTGAGTAGCTGGGTTTATAGGTATGCACCACCATGCCCTAAGGATCATCAGTTTTTAAGAGAGGTCTCAGAAGTTTGAAACCTTTGAATATAATTTACAGTGGATTGAAATAATATCCTAAGGAAATCCTTTAATTCTTGACTTATTTGAAAATCTTTATAGAAATAATACATAAGAAAAGAGAAATGCTTTGTTTATATTTTTTATTATACTGAGTTGTATTGTTAGATACTTAATAGGTGTCTGGCCCTGCACTAAACATGGCATTTACATTATTTCCACTAACTTTTATCCTTTAACAGTTATCTCAGATTTATAAATCAGGGGAGTAAGGCACTGAAAAGTTAAGTAATTGGCTCAGATTTATTTAAGAGCTATGTTTTAGCTCTAGTTCAAGTTAGAAGCAAAAGCCCTAGCCTTTCATCATCATGCTCTTCCACCTCACAGAGAAGTGTATGTTATAAATCAGCACTGAATACACTCTACAAACCAGTCATTAGAAGAAAAATTTCAGAATTTGGTTATCTGACGATCGCTGATACAAGCATGGAGCAATGGCTGCTGATCCTGCCCGAACTTTCTTTTCTAGTTTTTGGTGATGCTGTGGATGATCCCTGCATGCTAGGGATCTACCACTGAACTGTACTCCAGCTTCTCCCCCCATGTTTATTTCCTCCCTCCGTCCCTTCTCTCCCCTCTCCTGCCTTCTTTCCTCCTTTCTTTCTGTCAATTTTACCAAAACTATTTACTAGAAGGGTGTTACTTCTTTTTAAACAACTAATAGACTATATTATGTGAAATCCTACAAATAAAACATGGAAAGACAACTGATATCTTGATGTACATTAAGACAAACTATTCCAGTGACAAATATTACATATAGCCAATATAACAAAAAGGACTTGGACTTTATTTACAGATCACTTCATTGAAAAAGTAATTAGTATTTTAAGAGATGTTTTTGCCTTTGAAGAAATAAATCTTAATAAAAATAGTATGTGAAAACAAAATGATTTAAAAATCCAAAATACTTTAGATTTGATTCTTGTATACCCTGAAATATTTGCATTCCTGTTTCCTGTTCGCTTTTTTTCTTTACCTTTTTTTTTTTTTTAACCCCAAGTCATAGTTTTCTACTGTTTCATAGAGACAATCTTTTTTTTTTTTTTTAAATTTATTTTTTAGTTTTCGGTGGGCACAACATCTTTGTTTGTATGTGGTGCTGAGGATCAAACTCAGGCCGCACGCATGCCAGGCGAGCGCGCTACCGCTTGAGCCACATCCCCAGCCCCCATAGAGACAATCTTTAGAAGGTGATTCCTTCAGAACTTTGCAACAGACTGTATGTAAGTCTGTGGGCTTAATTTTTTATGGATTACCAGTAGTTAGTATATGAATCTCTAGCTCAAGGTTGGGGAGATTTACAGGATGGCTTTAGTTTAAAGGCCTCTGCTTGAGGTAGTTGCCTTTATTATTATTATTATTATTTCATTTCATTCAGGGGTGTAGAATCTTAGGTTGTGTTACAGCATTGTTTTGACACTGAGAGGGAAATAGGAATGAAGTTGAAGTCAGGTGAAAATGAGCAGAATAGCAGTTTCTCTGAGCCAAGGCTCCTGGGTTATTATGCTGAGGGCATTATATGACTGAAAAGAAAGCCTGCATGAAAGCATACATTTCAGAAAAGGGAAAGCTATGCAACCCAAGTTCTCTGCAACAGCATGTGTTACATGTTGTGATTTCAGTTTGGGATGGTGATAATAGCAGAATATGTTCTTAGGCCCTCTCTTTTGGGATCAAAAAGCAGAACACTTTTGTTCTTCTTGGTGGGTTTGCTAACTAAGAGCCTCACAAGCCTTGCTCACAAGATTGAGAAACTCAGCTTTCTACTACTCAATTTTAAAATTGTCTTGGTAAATTTATTTTGAAATTAATAATATGATCATATGTTACAATTATATTTCTTTATTAAGGGATCTATATGAGTATACATTTATTATGGTGCATTATACTTATTAAACTTTCATTGTTTTAGCTAACCTTTTTGATATCCCAGTAGAAATGGACATAAGAGTGCCTATTTTAGTAACCAAAAGCAGAGAAAAAAAGATGTCATTCTTTTTTATTTTTTTGGTCTTCATTAACCCAAGCTTTATGCCCACATTTCTTTTTGACTTTCATACTGTGCCCTGAATCAGTCTTCCTTTCACACAACACTACTGTGGCTGGTATACACTTGGTGCTTATCTTTCAGAATCGTGTTCTATAAATAGGCTTTGATGGGGGCAAATTTAAACTGTTGTAAAGATTGCCTATTCATTTCTAAAACTATATTCTGTGGTAGAATCAAATTGCTAGTTGTGTGAAGGAGTTTTTAAAATGAGGGACAGATGATGAGAACTTATGGATAGTTACACAGTTAAAAAAAAAAGAATATGATCATTGATTGTACTCCCCGCCGAATAGCTTTTTATTCCAGTGATAATTAATAAAAAGTTCCTGTATATATGAAAATGAGTTTTGTTAGTAGATGATAATATATTGAATGAAATGGGGGGGGGGGGGGTCCTAATAGTACAAATGTTGTGGTCCCAGACTGTTCCTCTTATTTATGTAATTTGAAAAGAGTTAGGGAGCTCCAAAATAGGATGTGATGGACAATGTGTTTTGTTAACTCTTAGGTCAAAATGCCTTTTCTTAATGTGGATACATTTCTAAGATGAATGGTTAGTATGTTCTTGTTTCCTTTTCAAAGACTGAGCAGATGACAAATTTAGGTCATGTCCTTATTGTGAACAAGAACATACTTTTGGTATCTACCTGGAGCGTTTTCTCCTCTTAGCTTTTTCAATGTATTTGGGAAATATATGACTGTTACTAAAATCGTGTGTGGGAGGATAGTTAGTATTCTGTTTTCTTCTTATGTGAAATTGCTGCTTTATAATGGGGGAAAAAACACCTAAGTGTAACTTCAGACTAGGAGGAGAAGGGTATTGTATGAATTGAAGTTTTTACTCTCAAGTTTGGCATGATACTGTAGAAATTAATAATTTTTCTTTAGTTAATCTGAGGATTTTCAGTGGGAAATGCTTTTTGACATGAGTACATTGGTTATTTTATTTTTTCTTTTAGTTATCAGTGGACCTTTACTTTATTTATATGTGGTGCTGAGAATCAAATCCAGTGCCTCACACATGCTAGACAAGTGCTTGATCACTGAGCCACAACTACACTCCTACATTGGTTATTTTAGAAAGAGGTTTATGAGAGAACTGAGGGGCTAAAGCCTTTTTCTTAAGCTTAAAAGTCATGGTTCCAAGCATTTATGAACAATAATGAGCCAGTATGGTCAGAGTCATTAGAAAGATTTGAACAAAATATGGTGTGGACATACGACAACTATAATAGCTTTGAGGAGTTGGGAAGGAAAGGAAGAGAGAAGGATATTCTAAAACCTTTAGAGCATTAGAAAAGAATGGGGTGGGGTTACTCCTATAAACTCAGAACTCACTGGACTATGTATTTGATAAGTGGACACATAAGAATTATTCCAAACAGCTCTAGTCATGGTGCAATTTATATTAAACACTGTTCTAGGTTTTGGGGAAGGAGTTTAAAAAGATATCCAAATGTAATCCTATTTCAGTGTTTTTTTGGGGTAAGGTTACTTTATGAGCAACCCAAATAACATTTGGTTCAAGCCCCAGTTGTGGAAGCCAGTTACAATGGCAGACTGGTGCTTTGTTCATTCTGTTTCCTTTTTCTTCCCCATGACTAGCCATTTTGGAAGTTATTCATTTTGTTAATGTAAAGTTACACTTTATACCTCTCCCCAGTAATATTTGTTGGCCTGCCAGCTAACTGCAGAAATTTTTGGGACAACAGTGGTCAATGAGAATGTCAGAGGTACTTAATTTCTTCCATGGCTAACTAGTTTTTAGTAAGGAAAAGGAAACTTGAAAGAAGTTGGGTAGTTTGCTTTAACTTGTAGTATAACGTGTAAGATGGCTTTTCTACAAAGTGTTATATACCTAAGGAATTGATGTTTGTTGTCTGTTTTGGAATTTGGTATGTTAGAGTAATTCAGCTCAGCACTGTCCAATAGAAGTAAAATATGAGCTGCATATTTTAGGTAATGTAAAATTTCCAGTAGATGCATAGGAATGTAAAAGGAAATAGGTGAAATTAATTTTAATATTTTAACACAAAGATAAAAACATTTGAACATGTACTATAAAAAATTGAGATATTTTATATTCTTTTTTTAAATGTGTCTTCAAAGTTAGTGTATATTTTACATCCTAGTATGGACTAGTCACATTTTAAATATTCATTGTTCTCATGTGTCTAGTGGCTACTACTGCATGGGATCTTGTAGCCTTAGTGCTTGAGTAGTGGCCACAATTCCTATTTGCTTTTCTTAAATGTAAAAATACTAAAGGAGCCAAGACTTCAGCAGAAAATCAAGTTTTGCACAAATTCAATATTTAAGTTTACAGCATACTTTTTTAGTATTGGCAGTGTACTAAAATTGCTCATTAGAAACCATGACATAGTAGCTTTGTGGTAATGCAGATATTTGGTTGTCTTTCCCATATTTAGAAATTCCACTCCTCATCAGGAATAGATGGTATAGGTCCAAACAAAATAGACTAGTAGTTTTTAAAAGGTAAATAATTATACTTAGCCTACAGATTTTAAGGAATGAAATCACATATTTATCCTTAATAATAAAGAACGTGGGCTGGGGTTGTGGCTCAGTGATAGAGTGCTCGCCTGGCATGCACAAGGCACTGGGTTCGATCCTCAGCACCTCATAAATGTAAAATAAAGATATTGTGTCCACCTAAAAACTTAAGAATAAATATTAAAAAAATAAAGAACGTAAGTGGCTAAATCCAATTTTATTTATTTATTTATTTATAGCTAAGTCCAATTTTAACCACAGAAAAGAAGCAGTGGAAATATTTACATGGATTTGAGGTACATAATTAAATTGATAAATCTACTTTTAGTGTCTACCGTGTACCAGGCATTGTTAAGATGTTTAAAGATTAAAATAATAAATGGACCTAGTCTCAAGGATGTCATCTTTAAGGATTTATTTAGTTACTTTCACAGTGGTATTTTTCATCTGATTGAAACTGAGAAGAAAAATTTGGGGGTGATTGAAAGAATTAAAGTATACATTTTTTTTTGGATGTTTCACAGTGAAGACTGTTTAATTTAGGTACTTGTTCTTTTTTAAATATTTTATTTTTTAGTTTTTTTTAGATGGACATACAATATCTTTATTTTATTTTTATGTGGTGCCGAGAATCGAACCCAGTGCCTCACATATGTTAGGCGAGCACGCTACCACTTGAGCCACATCTCAAGCCCCTAGGTACTTGTTCTATAGCATACTTGGTTAACTTCTTTGTGTGCATTTTAAATAAGTATTATATGGTACTGAGAGGGACAGAATGTTGAGTGCCCCAGAGCCAAGTTTGTAAAATGCTGTCCTTTTGTCTGTGACCTGTGATTATGTTGCTACATTGCTATTCCTGTTGATCCATTGATCATACTGATGAACTTGATGTACGTTTTGACTAAGTTGTTGATGCTGTTGTTTTGTCTGACCTTTTTATACAAGTAATATGGCTCTTGTAAATATACTTCAGTATGTCATTCTAGGATACTACCATATGTCAACATTGAGCTGGGTATTAGCAGAATTGTTTGGATGAAAAGTAGATGGATATATGCCTGATCATTTAAGAGTAAAACATAATTCATATGAGGAGAGTACGATTTTTCCTACTTTTGTTTTTGGGGAGAGTGAGGAGCAGGGGTCAGGGAGTAAAGAGAGAATGAAGAGAAATGATTAGTTAACCAGCATTTATTTATTTTTTTTTTAAAAATGGAAAGTTTTTGAAGATAGATGCCTTTTCTCATCAGTAACAAACGTGTATGTCATCTATTCTGTTGTGCCAGCAGTGCTTAAGTTGGTAAGTTGAGCAACTAGGTGGGGAACATGTGTACCTCATTTTTTTCTGTAGAGTTGCAAGGAGTGAAGAGGATGAGAAAAAGAAGACATCTTTCATATTTTTATGTCATTGTTGGCTGGTTTGAGTGTCCAACCCTTGAAACAGTGTTCTAACAACAGCAGTGGCTTCACAGTGCAGACTATTGGGCTAGAGGTGAAGCTCAGTGGTAGAGCACTTGCCTAGTAGGTGTGAGGTCTTGGGTTCAACCCCAGCATATCTATCTATCTATCTCTCTCTCTCTCTCTCTCTCTCTCTCTCTCTCTCTCTCACACACACACACACACACACACACACACATATACAGATTATTGTCACTTCATTTCATGAAGTCAATAGCTTCTTAGAAAGTCTGGCTCATGACTTTGGATATGATGGATGGTTCCTTTAGTATCATTGGTTAAGAGACCAATTCTTTGGATTGTTCTCTTAACTTTTCCATTAGTGAAAGAATGGATGCAGGATATGGTATTATCATAGTAATTATCTTTTTTATCCAATGTGAAGACCATGGTCCAGTTTTGTGTAAAGCAATTAATGGACCATATCCTTTTTTTTTTTCCACCTTAAAAACTTGTTGTTTTTAAATATATGTGACAGTAAAGTGCATTTTGATATTTACATACATGGAGAATAATTTATTCTAATTTGGATCCCATTCTTGTGGTTGTACCTGATGTGGATTTTCATATGAACATAGGAAAGTTATGCCCGGTTCATTCTACTGTCTTTTCTGTTCCCATTCGTTCCCTTCCCTTCATTCCCCTTTGTCTAATCCAGTAAACTTCTGTCTTCCCCCCTCTTATTGTGTGTTTTCATCCATATTGAGAGAATATTCAGCCTTTGTTTTTTGGGGATTGGCTTATAAAACTTAGGATATTCTTCAACTCCATGCATTTACTTATAGCTTAGTTATTGTGAATTGAGCTGCTATAAACATTGATGTGATTGTATCACTGTATTATGCTGATTTTAAGTCCTTTTTGGGTATACGTCAAGGACTGGGATAACTGGGTCAAATTGTGGTTCTATTCCAAGTTTTCTTAGAAATCTTCATACTGCTTTCCAGAGTGGTTGCACCGATTTGCACTCCCACCAGCAATGTGTGAGTGTACCTTTCCCCCAGCATCCTCGCCAACATTTGTTGTTACTTATATTCTTGATAATTGCCATTCTAACTGGAGTGGGATGGAATCTCAGTGTAGTTTTATACACACACACACACACACACGCACACTTTTTGTTGTTGTTGTAGGTGGACACAATGCCTTTATATTTATTTACTTTTTTTTTAAGTGGTCCTGAGGATTGAACCCAGTGCCTCACCTGCACTAGATGAGCACTCTACTATCGAGCCACAATCCCAGCCCTTCAGTGTAGTTTTAATTTACATTTCTTGAGTTGCTGGAGATATTGAACATTTTTTCATATATTTGTCGACCATTTGTATTTCTTCTGTTAAATGCCTGTTTACTTCCTTTGCCAATTTATTGATTGGGTTATTTGTTTTTGGGGTGTAAATTTTTTGAGTTCTTTTTATATCCTAGTGATTAATGCTCTGAGGGTACAGGTAGCAAAGATATTTTCCCATTCTGTAGGCTCTCTCTCTATGTTCTTGATTGTTTCCTTTGCTGTGAAGAAGTTTTTTTGTTTGATACCATCCCATTTACTGACTATTGATTTTACTTCTTGTACTTTAGGAGTCTTGTTGAGGAAGTTGTTTCCCAAGCTGACATGATAGAAAGTTGGGCCTCTATTTTCTTCTAGTAGTCACAGGGTCTCTGGTCTAATACCTTGGGCCTTGATCCACTTTGAGTTCAGTTTTGTGCAAGCCGAGACGGATGAAATTTTATTCTACTATGTTTGGAGTTCCAGTTTTCCCGGCACCATTTGTTTAAGAGGCTATCTTTTCTCCAGTATATGTTTATGGCACCTTTGTCTAGTATGAGATGAAACCCTGTCTCAGAAAGACCAGGATTCTGTAGTTCTCTAACATCATATCTGTATATAAATTCTGCTGAGCAGGGTCCAGGCATTCCCATTCCTCTTGAGAGAAATCATTTGCCACATCCCTGAATGTTAGTGGTTCCATTTCCTGGATTTCACACTGCCTGCCCTAAGCTCTCCCTGTATAGGTTGGGAACTTGGGGCTCCTGAGCAGCCCAGACATGGATCCCAACAATCAGTGTACCATATCTTGAGATAGAAAAGACAAATACAAGTTGAAAGTTGATTCTTAAAACTCTTAACCCTAATTGGGATTTGGAGGAGAGGAGTACATTACTCAGAAAACATAACCACAAATATTTGCTAAGGGTAAAAATGTAGGTTCCTATAGGCATCAGAGATACATTTTCAAAGGAGCCTAGCTCTTTTATGTTTGGGAAATTATCTTTACAACATGGACTTGTAGGGAAAGGAAACTAAAATATAAACAAGGGATTTTTATTTATACTCTTTACTTCAATGTAGGATATTTTTCATTGGAAAAAAATTAAGGGATTACATTTAAAAAATTAGGAAACTCCATTTGAAGGAGTTTTTTTTTTTTTTTGACTCCTTCCTAGTTTACACGTTTAGGAAACTTGCATTTATGTGGCAGTCTGAGAACTGTTTCCATTGTATAGGATTTTATTATTAAGCAAGGATACAGATGGAAGGTCACTTAGAAATTCAAGCAATGGATTTGATTTATGTTTTTGATTTCTCATATTTTAAAAAATGGTGACCATCTTACAGAAAGTAACTTTTGTGAAATAGCTAGGTGTCAAAACAGTTCAAGGCACATAGAATTGGAATAAATAAGAAACGAGGATTTTTTAGTTGGAATAAATTAAGGGCAAATGATACTTTAGATTGGATTTGAGTTCTTGTAGTATACTAGGAATTCTCCAAGGGTGGGCAAAGCTAAACCTAAAAATAGATGGAGGCTTATCTGCACATTGAACTTGTGGAACAGCTACAGTGGCTCTCCTTTACCCTTCCCAATGAATAACACTTCCTTTCTGTTGTCTGCTTTTTTGAGAAGCCTTCATTGGCTCTCAGGGCATAATTGAAAATAAAAGGGGGGGGGGGCTTGAATTAGATCATAAGAAGTGGAATAAATGTCAGGGAACATTTGATAATTTCTGACACTGTCAAAATAGAAGCAGTATTTGGTTGGAGAGGTTGCAGGAGAGCAACAAATGTTTTGATGGAGGAGTCTTCAAATGTATATTTGTCTTCGTACTTTTTTCTTTGCTTTTTCCCTTTCCAATCTAATATTCAGTCTCATCTAGACTTTTAAAAATATAACTGGAAGAGTTAGAGATAAAGGCCCTTTCTCCCTTTCATGGGTCCACAGAAGATCACAGAAAGGATTTTTTTTTTTTTTACTTTATAGACTTATTATTTTAAAATTTCAGAGTGAAAGTTTATTTTCCCAGTTTCTGTTTTTCGACTTATCTGCATCATTAAACAGCTACATTTTCCCTTGTTCCATAACAAGGCTTAGTAACGTCAGTGTCCTGTTTTATGAGGGAAGTGTTTGTCCTGCCCTCCATATATCCTGTCCCTATATGTTGGCATTCCAGAGGGTTTTGTTTCAGTTACATCTAGGGGATATTTGATAAGAATAATGCAGATGATGGTAGACACTATCATGATCTCTTTGCAAGTGACTTATCCATAGTCATTTGAATGATTACTCTGTGCAAACTAGTGTGTATGGTCCTGAGGTTACACATTCTTAGGACCTAATCTTGTTTTCAGGGAACTTAACATTTTAGTGGGAGACGATAGAAGGCAACCAACATTTTGCAGTACAGAGGCAGGTGTTCTATTGAGAGATTTCAAGTGTGCTGTGGAAGATGTGGAGGAAGGTTAACTGGTCCAGGTTAGTATGAATAGGAAGAATTAGGGGTTGTTTGCTGGAGGATGTGATGCTTTCATTATCATCTTCTGAAGGAAGAGGAGAGGAATTAACTAAAGAAGAGAAAAGGCTTGGAGTTAGGGTGGGAAAGGCTTGGAGTCAGGAGAGAAATTTGTGATGGTTATATATTCTGTTCAGTTTTCAAGTTAGGTATTATTTTGATTCATCTGTAAGGAAATGTAATTGACTGATTTAAATTTATCTTTTCAATTTTAATAAAGTTATTTTGTAGTAGAGCTGTTTAAGAAAGAACTTAACCTTTGTTTACCCTATCCAAACCAAACCAAGCCAAGCCAAGCCCAAAAGTGATGAATCCTTCCCTATATAAGCATGATTCTACATTAGGAAAGAACCCATTTCAACTCCATATTCAATAGGTGTTGTTGTTAATGTGTAATTTTTTACATTGGCAGCAAATTCGTCTTGGTAAGGTACATGTTCTGCAATATATAGAGGTGATTTTGAAAACCATTTTAGATCTTAATAATATGACATTTTTTGGTTGTGAAAAGAACAGTTGCATGGCCAATATACAAGTGAGCCACTTGAATATAGTACAATATTAATGCATCCAAGTTTATCATTTATTTTTATTGGGATTAGTTTTATTATTTATAAAGCGATGTGGTTATAAATTATAAATTTTAAGGCATTTAAATTATATAAGGTAAAATCTTTTAGATCCTAGGAAAATTTTTGAGAGTATCAAACTCATTTAAAGAAAGTCACTAAGGACTTGTGCTTAGGCAGGGCTTAATTATCCTTATCCTATTATCCCATTACTACAGGATTCAAGATAGTTCTTTTGAAAGAACTGATATTAATTGGTGGGTAGATAAGTTTTCTAGAGCAGATGAGGTTTTGAATTTTACACATACATAGCCCAAAAGATCTTTAACTATAAGATGGGTTGAAAAAAAAGATTTAGTCATATTGCAAATTATTGTTTTGTGTGAAGAAAGAAAATTTAAGAAATCTATAAACTAATGACTTTGTCATGCTGTTTGAATATTGTTGTAAAAGAGAAGCTCCAAAAATACTTTGAACAGTGGCATCATTGCTAGAGTAGGTATTAACTCATCCAAAAGGACTTTGGGATAATTGTTAGTTCATTGAATAATTCCAGTTTTGGCTCTTATTAAGTGCTTGAAGATTCTATGCATTATCAACATCTTTAAAAATATTCTATGTTGGTTTAGTCAATACTAATGAGTCATCCCATTAATTAGTCTAAATGTGAAGTTTCACTGTAGACTGAGACCTTGAATTATTAAGCCAAGTTCTAATTAAGGCAGTTAGCAAAAGAAGCAATATTCACTCAGTAAAGTGAGAGCTTAATTAATCTATAAGTGTCTGAATGAGTCTTTACTGTTTATGGGCCTCTGAGATTATTATCAAGGATCATCCTAAAACAAAAATATGTAAAAACTCTAGTGTGTCTGTGTGTATGCAGATTCACTTGAGTATTGAAGTAGCAGTCTGTGGATTCAAAAAATTTTTTGTATGTATGTTAGTGAGCTTTTCATTACTGTAAAAAAGTACCTAAGGTAATTAACTTATAAAGAGAAAAGGTTTATTTTGGCTCACAGTTTTAGATGTTCCTGTTCACGATTGATTGGTCTTATGGTGTGTGAGTGTGTGATAAAGCAAAATAACTTGTATCATGAACCAGGAAGCAAAAGGGAAGAAGAGGAGACCAGGGTCCCACAATCTCCTTCAAGGGCACATACCCAGTGACCTAAGGACCTTCCACTAACTGCCACCTCTCAAAGGTTATGCCACCTCCCAATAGTGCCACCATAGGTACCAAATCTTTTTAACACAGGGCCATTGAGGGACATTCAAGAGAGCAGTTTTACTGATACAGTTGCATATTTGAAAAGTATATTTTCACATTTGGACTTATGCTGAGGAAAATAAAGTGATCATAAAATTTGAAGAGAAAGAAACATTCACAGTTCTCAGTGTCACTTAGAAAACTTGGTGGAAGATGGTACATGATGCCTGTTGAGATTTATTTGACTGACAAAACTTCAGTTACTGTATTTTGGCATTTTAAATTCTAAGTATCTACCCCCAAATGGTTTTTAAAGGATTGTGCATTGTGATGCATTTTGAGATCATATTATCTCCTTCATAAATACCTCTGAAGAAGTTTCTTACATGTTAATTCTTGTGGCCATTTGTGTATAATCATGTTGACCAGAGATGTATGTTCCACATGCTGAAGTCCTGTTTCATTATAATCTCCTTAGCATTGGTTTCTGTATTCTAGGAATTAAAACCTCATTTCTAATTTTTCCATCCTTTATTTTTGTATTGTGCTTTCTCATAGGAATAAAGAACAGTAGTTACTGAAAATTCGGAGGTTTGGCATTCTTCCTTCTCCTGGTACATGAAGTTTTGAGATGCTTATGATGTCTTCAACTAAAAGCTTGATAGAGTGGTTTTATGAAAAGAGCATGAGTGGCATGCAGGCATTTTGACACCTTTAGGGAAAAATTTGTGACTGTGTGTATCTGTGTGTATTTTAAGGTCCTTTCAAATTCCTGGTGCAATAAAATTGCTTTAAAAGTAAAATGTTGTCAGGCGCTGTGGTGTACCCCTATAATCCCACGCCTTAGGTAGATGGTAGAATATAATTTTAAAACTGGGTGGAACAAATTGGGTATTGTGGTGTGTGCCTGTAATGCTAACTACTCAGTAGTCTAAAGCAGGAGAATCACAAGTCTGAGGCCCACATAGTCAGATCCTGTTTCAAAAAAGGAACCATTGAAATCATCTTAAGCTTGTTCATTTTATTGATAAGGTACTTGAGGACCAAAGAGATAAACCTGATAAGACTAATTTTACTAGAAATAATTGTGAAGATCTATATTTGGGTCCAGAAAGTCAGTTAAGCAAATATAGAGAAAGTCTTGCTTTAACTAGAGCATTAGTTGACCATAAGTTTAGTCATGAATGATATGACTCTTAGAATTCTCAATTGATCTTGAATTGCAGTAATAAAAATATAATGTCAAAAGAACTGGATATTGGTGTTCTATAAGAGAAGAGGAACATGCCAGAAGATTTGGAGTACTGATGTGTTTAGTTGTTTTGATCTTATTTTCAGAAGAACATTGACAAGCTGTAGCTTACTATTCAACTTACAGTACTGAAGACTCTTTGATACCAGAAGCCTCAGCCAGCTTTTCCAGGTACTCAATAGAACTGGGTTCAGGTCTTCTTCTTGGTTACATGAACAAATCTTAAGTCTGGCTTTTTGCCTGTTTTTCTTAATGTGATTTTCTTGTCTTTCCTACTGGTAAAAATCACAGTAACACCTTTTTCTTTCCTAGAGGCTTGGTCAGGCCATGGTAACCCCTATTTGAAACTGTGAAGGTTGAGAGTTGTTGTCACTCTTCTTATAAAGTCAGGCCTTCAAACATTAGTAAAAATAATGTCCCCTCCCTCCCCAGGTGTCTAGGAGATTTAGATGATTGTTATAGGTTTGTACTTGTACTATTAAGATATGTCTGAAACAGATATAAAAATCCCATGGGCATTATGATCATTTTTGGCTTTTCTGTGACCTTGCACATGAATGGCTGTGGGAATGGCTAAGGGATGGTACACTTGCTGGAAAAACAAAGCAAACCAGTCATTTTGAGAAGACACACAGTTAAAAATAAGGGTAGAAGGACCATCCAGGCCTCCTATACCAGGTGCATAATGTTTTTTGTGTTACCTACTAAGTTTCTATGTAAGGTGGAAGGGAACTAATCTTTATATAACACCCAAAGATCAGGTGCTTTACAGTGTACATCTTATTTTTTCTTACTCTGCAGTCGTGTTCTTACCTTATGTATGATTGAAGAAACTGACATATGAATGAAGTAATGTCGTAGAGGTAGTGGAACTGGAATTTGAATTGAGGATTTTTTAACTGAAAATATCTTGCAGGACCTTTATTTTATTTGATCCACAGACTACAAGTTATATTTCTTTTGTGTAAAACAGTCAAATAACCATAATTGTTTTTTGTCTAATTGTTAACTTTTATATCTGTTATACCTGTTAGGGCCATTATCTGTGTTTTCCTCTTTACTCTAGTAGGTTTTCTTGAATTCTTAATTTTCTTGAGTTCCTAACTAGGAATCATATAATCTTCTCCTTTTTTCTTTGCCTTACAAAACTTATGGTCTTCCCTGGGCTGTCTTTCAGAGTAGGGAAATGTCTCTAGGAAGCTTAACTGCCTCCTTGCAGCATGGATGATTATTCTCCAGAGTACTTCTTAAAATTTTATGTTTATTGGACTAATTTGCTTTATTGGTTGAATACCTACCAGTGAAGATGCTCTTTACTTACATGATTTGGTGTTAGTTTCCCAGGAAAATAGTAATCTTCCTTTGGCCCTCAGGAAATTTAGTATTTAGTTTGGGAGTGAAAATGTGTACAAAAGTGGCAGTGGTGTGTGTTGCAAGGCCATAGATTGTACAACCAACCAGTCAACATCCAAACCACCCCACTGCATGTTCAGAGGGGAAGGGAACAGAAATCTTAATAAATACTATAGGGAGGCTCCAGTTCTGATTCTGGCTCTGGATCATAAAATCTTGGGGAGATTTTAATTCAGTAGGTTTGAAGTAGATTTATGCCATCAAGGAGAATCTTTTATTTCCTTAGTTCTCAAAAATGTGTTGGTTCTGACCTTCTGAATATTCCTTTGCATTTCTCCAGACTTTGTTCTATTTTGTTAAATAATTTTTAATTAGCACATAAAAATGATACGTGTTTATTTATAGGGTACCATGTGATATTTAATACTGTATATATTGTATAAGGTTCAAATTAGGGTAAACTTATCTCCTCAAACATTTATCATTTCTTTGTGGTGAAACCATTCAAAACCTTTTCTTATAGCTGTTTTGTATATAATCATGATCTGTAGTCATCCTACTGTGCAACAGAAACCCAGAGCTTTATTTCTTCCTGTCTATAATTTATTACTTCTTGACTAACTTTTCTGTGTTCCCTATTTCCTGTACCTTCCCTAGTCCCTGATCACTACTCTCAACTTACCTGAGATCAACTTTTTTAGACTTCACATATGAATGAGGTCATGTGGTATTCATCTTTTTGTGCTTCTCCATCTTTTATCCTACACTTTGAAGTGGAAGTAATTGAACTTGGGGGTGTGTTGTCTCATTTCTTTTGTCAGTTAGTAGATCTGTGAGTGTAATCTGTTGATAAATTTGGTAGAATTTCCAATGTAGAAGTAAATTTAGTGCTTCTTGGTGTTAATTGTAGAACCTAGTAAAATAAACTTCATTTATTTGCATATATTTAGGACCAAATTTTTGTATTAAATAGCAGAACCTCATCATATTCTGTAAGGTCTCATTGATTTCGATGTGGCAGTTTAAATTTGTATTTTGGAGGCAAACTCGGGTAAATAAGGGCACCATTGTTTGCTGTAGTGTGCTTACTAATGTTTCAATCATTGTAGCAGGCCAGGTATAACTTCTTGGTATTGTTTATTGGCTCCTAGTTTTAAGTTATTATCTCCATTAAAGTAGTTAAAATTTAAATTCACTAACATCATTAAATTATCTTTCCCAAGCAGTTTGAAATTGTAAACTGTAATTGCAGAATTGAAGTATGCTGATATTTTCTCTTCAACTGTGGTGAGAGTTTATGTGACTCAGTCTTTCCCATATGGGTAATATGAGTGCTTTGAATTTTATTTGCTGTTGGTGGATTTGTTTCTTAAAAGCCATATGTTCTTGTACTGCTTTAAACCAACTACCTGTCTAGATAGGATGTCTTGAAGTTAGTCATTCTTACTCTTGTGCTCAAAGTGATATTGTGGTCTTTGTAGTTTCTGCCTTTTATCCTGTTTTTACATGTCAGACGGGTTTATCTGACCTTGTTCTTTTTTATCCTAATTGTTGTATAGAAAAACTGGCATTTGAATAGCTACTGTATATCAGGCATCACCTTGATGACTGTATCTATACTAGCTTACTATTTGTAACTATACTTGTTTGAGAGTTAATGTTTTTATCCTTGTTTTGCAGGTGAAGAAGTGGAAGCTTTGAAGGTTCACATATTTGTGCTAGGTCATAGAGCTGGCAAATTAAAGAACTCAGATTGAAATCACACCTTCCTTTAGAACTCATATTTTTTTTAACTTTGTTTGCTGTACCAGTATTCTCTTTTCCTTATCAAGTTGGTAAGCACTTATCCTTCTTTAAGTGGACTGAGAGGAAAAGGTCACAGTCAGGGAATAGTTGGTTAGGTTTTTTTTTTAAAATAATGACTGCTGGATTGTGAATTGAGAGAATAGAATAACCATAAGTGTATCATTAATTTTCAGATGTTCATGCTGATGGTATAGATTCATGCTCCACCTAGGACAATCAACATAGATTTTGTGGAATGATTTCATGTAAATCGCAGAACCAGATATTATCTGGAAAAATTGAAAACTATCCCGTTGATTATGCAGATACAGTGATTTAGAACTTAGACTGGAAGCTGGAAACTTTACACTGATACCTTAGGTCTGCCAGATTTTTTACCTCTAGGCAAATTATTTAACTTCCTCAAACATTAGTTTCTTCATCTTGTATAAAGGGTTTAATTAGCACCTTCCTCAAAAATATAAGGATGAAATAAAACAATGTAGAGTACTTAGCAGAGTGCATTGTAAGCACTGTGCTAGTAGTTACTGACATGAGCTCATAGAAAAACTGTGGTAGTATTAACTTTAGAGCTTACATGAAAACTTTGGTGAAGAAATTTGTTAACTGATGTAGTGCTAACCAGTTAAGCACCTGCCCTTTTGTGTTAAACTGACTTTTATTGGTGTTCCTAAGGTCAACCATTTCTGATATTAAGTAATTATTTTAGAGTGCAAGTAAAAATGCCAAATTCGGAAATATTTTAGACTATTTAAAGGGCTTTATGTTTTAAAATATTCTGCTTGTAAGCATAAAGAAAGTCAAGTAGATAGTCGAAAAATTGATTATAGTATTCGTTTAGCAGATTACTTGAAGGAGAGTTGTGTTTGTGCATTTGTGTTTGGTTGGAAGAATTCAGGCAAAAGAGATGTAAAATGGTACAGTTATTGATCCAAATGAAGAGTTGGTATAATTGTGTACATCTGGGGTTTGGTGTATGTAAAAGATGCCAGAATTTCACTGGGAGGCCAAGTTTATTTACCTAGGATGTTATCTTCAATTACAGGATTTTATTAGCTTTGTGCATGCTAGGTTGGTGCTATAGCTGTCCTAGCTTTCTCTCCAGCCCTGGGATTTTACTTTTTGAGTGTTGAATGTTACATATGTTAGTTCTTATTTTGAGCTTTTCAGGAGAATATGTACTTTAGCCTAACAACAATAGAAAACAGCTTTTTCTTTTAGCTGTCTTTTCTAACCTCATTCCTAACTTAGCCTAACATCATGTATTTTGGCTGCAAGACCCTGCCTACTTTTTACCTTCTATTAAACATGTATTTTTCCTTTAGTGAGAGGAAAAGTGCAAGCCAGTGCTTATTAATTTTGGATGATTTCCCCCTTCTTATTATTTTCTTAACCCTATGATATATGACATATGTTTGAATTTGAGGATAGCTGAAACATTTTTTTGTGCAGTAGTTTGTAAACTGTGGGAGAATTCTGCTGAATTCTTTTTCAGGGCATCATTCAGTAGCAGTTTATTGGTGATCAGAGATTACTATTGATGCCTTTACTATTCCGGGAAATTTCTAGGCTTCGAAGGACTCAGGAGTTTACTGTAATATAGAAATAAGGAAAAGCTGTACTTATTTGAAAAAGACAAGCAGACATCATTCCCATTATACCACTAGATTTTCATTCACTTTGTAAATTGGGACTTATATTAAGGTAATAAAAGGTGAAAAAAAAAATGATTCATGGTCCTGGCAGTGTTGCTATGGTCTACTTTCAGTTTTGAATCATGTGGCTGCAAAAGTACAACACTATGGAGAGAAATTCTAGGTGGATTTCTGACAACTATGTTTATTATGGTTGAGAGGAGCCATCGTCATATTTTTTTGGGGGGGGGCGGTATTAGAATATTTATTTATTTTTAATAGATCAGTTAAAACATTTTATTTTTTTATTAATTTTTTAAAATTTTTTATTTGTTGTTCAAAACATTACATAGTTCTTGATATATCATATTTCACACTTTGATTCAAGTGGGTTATGAACTCCCATTTTTACCCCATATACAGATTGCAGAATCACATCAGTTACACATCCATTGATTTACATATTGCCATACTAGTGTCTGTTGTGTTCTGCTGCCTTTCCTATCCTCTACTATCCCCCCTCCCCTCCCTACCCTCTTCTCTTCTCTCTCTACCCCCTCTACTGTCATTCATTTCTCCCCCTTGTATTATTTTTCCCTTTCCCCTCACTTCCTCTTGTATGTACTTTTGTATAACCCTGAGGGTCTCCTTCCATTTCCATGCAATTTCCCTTCTCTCTCCCTTTCCCTCCCACCTCTCATCCCTGTTTAATGTTAATCTTCTTCTCATGCTCTTCGTCCCTACTCTGTTCTTAGTTACTCTCCTTATATCAAAGAAGACATTTGGCATTTGTTTTTTAGGGATTGGCTAGCTTCACTTAGCATAATCTGCTCTAATGCCATCCATTTCCCTGCAGATGCCATGATTTTGTCATTTTTTAATGCAGAGTAATACTCCATTGTGTATAAATGCCACATTTTTTTTTATCCATTCGTCTATTGAAGGGCATCTAGGTTGGTTCCACTATCTTGCTATTGTGAATTGTGCTGCTATGAACATCGATGTAGCAGTGTCCCTGTAGCATGCTCTTTTTAGGTCTTTAGGGAATAGACCAAGAAGGGGAATAGCTGGGTCAAATGGTGGCTCCATTCCCAGCTTTCCAAGAAATCTCCATACTGCTTTCCAAATTGGCTGCACCAATTTGCAGTCCCACCAGCAATGTACAAGTGTACCCTTTTCCCTACATCCTCGCCAGCACTTGTTGTTGTTTGACTTCATAATGGCTGCCAATCTTACTGGAGTGAGATGGTATCTTAGGGTGGTTTTGATTTGCATTTCTCTGACTGCTAGAGATGGTGATCATTTTTTCATGTACTTGTTGATTGATTGTATGTCCTCCTCTGAGAAGTGTCTGTTCAGGTCCTTGGCCCATTTGTTGATTGGGTTGTTTGTTCTCTTATTGTCTAATTTTTTGAGTTCTTTGTATACTCTGGGTATTAGGGCTCTATCTGAATTGTGAGGAGTAAAGATTTGTTCCCAGGATGTAGGCTCCCTATTTACCTCTCTTACTGTTTCTTTTGCTGAGAAAAAACTTTTTAGTTTGAGTAAGTCCCATTTGTTGATTCTAGTTATTAACTTTTGTGCTATGGGTGTCCTATTGAGGAATTTGGAGCCCGACCCCACAATATATAGATCGTAGCCAACTTTTTCTTCTATCAGACGGCGTGTCTCTGATTTGATATCAAGCTCCTTGATCCATTTTGAATTAACTTTTGTGCATGGCGAGAGAAAGGGATTCAGTTTCATTTTGTTGCATATAGATTTCCAGTTTTCCCAGCACCATTTGTTGAAGATGCTATCCTTCCTCCATTGCATGCTTTTAGCCCCTTTATCAAATATAAGATAGTTGTAGTTTTGTGGATTGGTTTCTGTGTCCTCTATTCTGTACCATTGATCCACCCGCCTGTTTTGTTACCAGTACCATGCTGTTTTTGTTACTATTGCTCTGTAGTATAGTTTGAAGTCTGGTATCGCTATACCGCCTGATTCACACTTCCTGCTTAGCATTGTTTTTGCTATTCTGGGTCTTTTATTTTTCCATATGAATTTCATGATTGCTTTCTCTATTTCTACAAGAAATGCCGTTGGGATTTTGATTGGCATTGCATTAAACCTATAGAGAACTTTTGGTAATATCGCCATTTTGATGATGTTAGTTCTGCCTATCATGAACAGGGTATATTTTTCCATCTTCTAAGATCTTCTTCTATTTCTCTCTTTAGGGTTCTGTAGTTTTCATTGTATAAGTTTCACCTCTTTTGTTAGGTTGATTCCCAAGTATTTTATTTTTTTTGAAGATATTGTGAATGGAGTGGTTGTCCTCATTTCCATTTCAGAGGATTTGTCGCTGATATACAGGAATGCCTTTGATTTATGCGTGTTGATTTTATATCCTGCCACTTTGCTGAATTCATTTATTAGCTCTAATAGTTTCTTTGTAGACCCTTTTGGGTCTGCTAGGTATAGAATCATGTCACCTGAAAATAGTGATAATTTAAGTTCTTCTTTTCCTATTTTTATGCCTTTAATTTCTTTCGTCTGGCTAATTGCTCTGGCCGGTTGCCGCAGTCTGGCTGGGCACAAATCACGAGCCACTGAAGCAGGAACAAACTTTATTTTTAAACTGCAGGAAAACACTTCACACAGCTCCCGGGGAATCCTCCCTAACTCCACGAGGCTTGTCCAGGAACCCCGCAGCCGGAAATATCTCTCCTGGAAATCCCTCCTCCTGCACTTCCCCAACCAATGGGAACTCTCGGGGAATCCCCGGAAATCCCCACGAGAACTCCAAAATAGTGCGATAACTCAAAAGTTGCGGCAGAGGCGGATAGTAATGCCTCGCCTGTCAATCAATACTGTTGGCAAAATGCCAGGGGCCATACAGACTCGGCCGAGGCTCTCAGCAGCCGGTGTTTCGAGAACTATGTTGAACAGAAGTGGAGAGAGAGGGCATCCCTGTCTCGTTCCAGATTTTAGAGGGAATGCCTTCAATTTTTCCTCCATTCAGAATGATGCTAGCCTGAGGGTTAGCATAGATTGCTTTTACAATATTGAGGTATGTTCCTGTTATCCCTAGTTTTTCTAGAGTTTTGAACATAAAGGGATGCTGTACTTTGTCGAATGGTTTTTCCGCATCTATCGAGATGATCATATGGTTCTTATTTTTAAGTCTATTGATGTGGTGAATAACATTTATTGATTTCCGTATATTGAACCAGCCTTGCATCCCAGGGATGAATCCTACTTGATCATGGTGCACAATTTTTTTGATATGTTTTTGTATCCGATTCGCCAGAATTTTATTGAGGATTTTTGCATCTAGGTTCATTAGAGATATTGGTCTGAAGTTTTCTTTCTTTGAAGTGTCTTTGTCTGGTTTAGGTATCAGGGTGATGTTGGCCTCGTAGAATGAATTTGGAAGTTCTCCCTCTTTTTCTATTTCCCGAAGTAGCTTGAAAAGTATTGGTGTTAGTTCCTCTTTAAAGGTTTTGTAAAATTCTGCTGTATACCCATCCGGTCCTGGGCTTTTCTTAGTTGGTAGTCTTTTGATGGTTTCTTCTATTTTCTCAATTGATATTGGTCTGTTTAGGTTGTCTATATCCTCCTGACTCAATCTGGGCAGATCATATGACTTAAGAAATTTATCTATGCCTTCACTATCTTCTAATTTATTGGAGTATAAGGATTCAAAATAATTTTTGATTATCTTCTGTATTTCTGAAGTGTCTGTTGTGATATTGCCTTTTTCATCCTGTATGCTAGTAATTTGAGTTCTCTCTCTTCTTCTTTTTGCCAGCATGGCTAAGGGTCTGTCGATTTTGTTTATTTTTTCAAAGAACCAACTTTTAGTTTTGTCAATTTTTTCAATTGTTTCTTTTGTTTCGATTTCATTAATTTCAGCTCTGATTTTAATTGTTTCTTGCCTTCTACTTCTTTTGCTGTTGTTTTGCTCTTCTTTTTCTAGGATTTTGAGATGAAGTATGAGATCATTTATTTGTTGGTTTTTTTCTTTTTTTAAGGAATGAACTCCAAGCAATGAATTTTCCTCTTAGAACTGCTTTCAATGTGTCCCATAGATTCCGATATGTTGTGTCTGTGTTTTCATTAATCTCTAAGAATTTTTTAATTTCCTCCTTGATGTCTTCTTTAACCCATTGATCATTCAGTAACCTATTGTTCATTCTCCAAGTGATGTATGCTTTTTCCTTCCTTCTTTTATCATTGATGTTCAGTTTCATTCCATTATGATCAGATAAGATGCATGGTATTATCTCTACTCCTTTATATTGTCTAAGAGTTGCCCTGTGACATAATATATGATCTATTTTTGAGAAGGATCCATGTGCTGCTGAGAAAAAAGTGTAACTGCTTGATGTTGGGTTGTATATTCTATATATGTCGATTAAGTCTAGGTTATTAATTGTGTTATTGAGTTCTATAGTTTCCTTATTCAACTTTTGTTTGGAAGATCTGTCCAGTGGCGAGAGAGGTGTGTTGAAGTCTCCCATGATTATTGTATGGTGGTCTGTTAGACTCTTGAACTTGAGAAGAGTTTGTTTGATGAACATAGCTGCACCATTGTTTGGGGCATATATATTTATGATTGTTATGTCTTGTTGGTGTATGGTTCCCTTAAGCAGTATGTAGTGTCCCTCTTTATCCCTTTTGATTAACTTTGGCTTGAAATCTATTTTATTTGATATGAGTATGGACACTCCTGCTTGTTTCCGAAGTCCATATGAGTGATATGATTTTTTCCAACCTTTCACCTTCAGCCTATGTATGTCTTTTCCTATCAAATGCATCTCCTGTAGGCAGCATATTGTTGGGTCTTGTTTTGTGATCCATTCTACTAGACTGTGTCTCTTAATTGGTGAGTTTAAGCCATTAACATTTAGGGTTATATTGAGATATGGGTTGTTCTTCCAGCCATATTTTTTTATTTCTGTTACTAAACATGGTTTCTTTTCTTCTTTGATTATTTTACCCCCCCTTTAGTGTCCTACTTCCCACTGTTGGTTTTCATTGTTATTTTCCATTTCCTCTTCCTGTAATGTTTTGCCGAGGATGTTTTGAAGAGATGGTTTTCTAGCTGCATATTCTTTTAACTTTTGTTTGTCGTGGAAGGTTTTAATTTCATCTTCCATCCTGAAGCTTAATTTCGCTGGATACACAATTCTTGGTTGGAACGCATTTTCTTTCAGTGTTTGAAATATGTTATTCCAGGATCATCTAGCTTTCAGAGTCTGTGTTGAAAGATCAGCTGTTATCCTGATTGGTTTACCCCTAAATGTAATCTGCTTCCTTTCTCTTGTAGCTTTTAAAATTCTCTCCTTATTCTGTATGTTGGGCATCTTCATTATAATGTGTCTAGGTGTGGATCTCTTATGATTTTGTACATTCGGCGTCCTGTAGGCTTCTAGGATTTGGGATTCTGTGTCATTCTTCAAGTCTGGGAAGTTTTCTCGTATTATTTCATTAAATAGATTGCTCATTCCTTTGGTTTGGAGCTCTATACCTTCCTGTATCCCAATGACTCTTACGTTTGGTCTCTTTATGTTATCCCATGTTTCTTGGATGTTCTGCTCATGGTTTCTTAACAGTCTTGCTGAGCTGTCTATGTTCTATTCAAGTTGAAATACTTTGTCTTCATTGTCTGATGTTCTATCTTCTAAGTGTTCTACTCTGCTGGTAGTATTCTCAATTGAGTTTTTAAGTTGGTTTATTGCTTCCTGCATTTCTAGGATTTCTGTTTGTTTGTTTTTTATAACCTCTATCTCCCTGTATAGTTGATCTTTTGCTTCCTGGATTTGTTTGTGTAATTCATTGTCGAAGTGATCTTTTATTGTCTGATTTTGCTGTCTAATGTCTTCCTTGATACTCCAGATCATCTGAAGCATGTATATCCTGAATTCTTTATCTTACATTCCATCTGCTGCAGCTGTTACCTCTTCTAAAGTTGAGTTGACCTGCATTGCTTGTGGTCCTTTCTTTCCTTGTCTTTTCATACTGCTTGCGTTTCTTTCTGCTTGGTGAAACTGTTGTGTTTTTGAAAAATTTTTCCCCCTGTATATTTATATTGCTCTTGTATAGTTGAAAAGTCTCCCTTGCAGGGTTGGCCGGCGGTCTGCCTACCTTGCAGGCACGGGCGGTGGCTCTGCTCTGCCCCTCCTCCAATTGGTGTGAGGTGTTTACCACGCCCGCGGACCCCTGGGCCTGTTCTGCCAGTCGGTCGCAGGTCTGCCTACCTTGCAGGCGTGTGTGGCGGCTGTGCTCTGCCCTTACTCCAATTGGGGTGACGTGTCTACCACGCCTGCGGGTCGCTGGGCTTATTCCGGGCGCGGGAGGCGGCTCTGCTCTGCCCTTACTCCAATTGGGGTGTCGTGACTACCACGCCGGCAGGTCAGTGGGCCTGTTCCGGGCGCGGGCGGCGGCTCTGCTCTGCCCCTACTCCAATTGGGGTGATGTGTGTACCACGCCGGCAGGCCACCGGGCCTGATCTGCCGGTCGGTTGCAGGTCCGCCTACCCTGCAGGCGCGGGCGGCGGCTTTGCTCTGCCTCCCCTCCAATTGGTGTGACTTGTCTACCACACCCGCGGACCGCTGGGCCTGTTCCGGGCGCAGGCTTAGGCTCTGCTCTGCTCCTACTCCAGTTGGGGTGACGTGCCTACCACCCCGGCCAGCCGCTGGGCCTGTTCCACCGGTCGGTCGCAGGTCTGCCTACCTTGCGGGCACGGGCATCGGCTCTGCCCTGCCCCTACTCCAAATGGGGTGACGTGTCTGTCGCACCGGCAGGCCACCGGGCCTGTCCCGCTGGACGGTCGCAGGTCTGCCCACCTTTCGGGCATGGGTGGCGGCTCTGCTCTGCCCCTACTCCAATTGGGGTGTCGTGACTACCATGCCAGCAGGTCGCTGGGCCTGTTCTTGGTGCGGGCGGCGGCTCCGCTCTGCCTCTACTCCAATTGGAGTGACGTGTGTACCACGCCGGCAGGCCGCTGGACCTGATCCGCCGGTCTGTCGCAGGTCTGCCTACCTTGCAGGCGCGGGCGGCGGCTCTGCCCTGCCCCTCCTACCACGCCCCCGGACCGCTGAGCCTGATCTGCAGGTTGGTCGCAGGTCTGCCCACCCTGCGGGCACGTGTGGCGGTTCCGCTCCGTCCCCACTCCAATTGGGGTCACGTGACCACCACACCGGCGGGCCGCTGGGCCTGATCCAGGCGCAGGCAAAGGCTCTGCTCTGCCCCTACTCCAGTTGAGGTGACGTGTGTACCACGCTGGCAGGCCGCTGGGCCTGATCCGCCGGTCTGTCGCAGGTCTGCTTACCTTGCAGGCGCGGGCGGCGGCTCTGCCCTGCTCCTCCTACCACGCCCGCGGACCACTGGGGCTGTTCTGCCGGTCGGTTGCAGGTCTGCCCACCTTGCGGGTGCAGGTGGCGGCTCCGCTCCGCCCCCTCTCCAATTGGGGTCACGCGAACACCACGCCGGCGAGCCGCTGGGCCTGCTCCGGGCGCGGCCGGCGGCCCGGCTCCTCCCCTCTGGCTCGTTGACAAAGCGAGAGAGACTCGGGTGTCTGTGACTCACCCTCCCTACCAGGAGACCAACTGTTTCTCCATCGTCATATTTTTAAAAGCAGCAAGGTACAGTTGTCCATTATCTACTCTTCCTGCTGCTTCCCAGTTATATAGGTGATAAATATATAGATTATATATATAAATATATAAAAGAGACCAGATAATCCCTTCTTTATCTCATGACATAGAGATATTAGCATTTTGAATTTCTTCTAGCCTATTTCTCTTATACATGCATAAAAACATAATTGAGAAGATAGGTTTATATATGTATACTGTTTTCTCTTTAGTTTTCAATTAATGATGGTATTCCCATGTTATGCAGTTTTTTTCAAATACTGTTTTGGAAGATCATATACAATTATTTTGGAGCAATCAGATTTAACCAATTCTCTATATAGATAATAAGTTCCCCCATACTCCACAATAAAGTGTTTTGCTCAATTCAAACTTTTCCTGGGGCTGAGGTTGTAGCTCAGTGGTAGAGCGCTCACTTAGCACATGTGAGGCCCTGGGTTTGATCCTCAGCACCACATAAAAACAAATAAATAAAATAAAGATACTGTGTCCAACTACAACTAAAAAATAAATATTAAAAAAAAACCAAAAACATTTCCTTATGATAAAATAAAATTAGTGGGTTAAAGTTTGAACACTTCCATGTGTCTTCATTTGTATTGTTAAATTTGTTAAATTTTATTTATAAGCTTGTGACCACTTTTTGTCTCCTAGCTATCAATCAACTATGTTAATACTTGTTTTGCCACATCTTTCTTTGTTAGTAGTGGCATTTTTACTTTCTTACCTTTTCTTGATTTCTAGGTGGAAAATTATATTGTCTCAGATACATTATACCTCCCTCAGAAATTTCATGACTGTTGAGTCAGTCCACAAACACCCTAGCTTTTATTTTTGGTCTGAACCTAATAATGGGGACTTCCCAGTCTTTGCATCATATTATTAGCTAAGCTTCCTAAACGCTTGGGTGTTTGTGCTAGACCAATGTGGTTTCATTACAATTTGGATATCACTGAAAAATTAAGCAAGTATTGAAAATTCCTTGTAAAGGAAAAAGAACAACCAGCAAAGCTATTCATGTTTATGGTGTTTGGTGTTCATCTTTTATATATTTAGCAATTACTTCGAACCAGTTTATGCATCCAGAAGAATCAGTCAGAATATCTGCCTTCTCTTCATCAAAACCATCACCTTGGTCATATGCTTGCCGCAGTCTGGCTGGGCACAATTCAGGAGCCACTTGTCAAAGAAACGAACTTTATTTTTAGAACCACACACGCCAAACAAAACAGCTCCTCAGGAAAAACCCTCAGAGCCCAACTGCCACCATCGGCTTCCCACAAGCCTCTCCACCTCCCCCCCTCCTCCTGCTCTTGAGGCCGATTGGCTGGGTCGTGTGGGCGGAGCCAGAAAAGTCCCCCAATGAGCAGCTCCGTGGTCTGAAAGGGCAGGGAAGCAGCCCAATGAGCATCACCGCAGAGGAGCCAATCAGCTAGAAGTTGCTGGGGCCGCTGTGAGCCAGTCATCAGCTGACAGTCTGAAAGTTTGCTGGGGCCCCTTCGGCTGTGGCTCTCAACATCTCCCCCTCTCTGTTTAAACAACAAGCATGTGGCTTAGGGACCGTGCCTGCCTTAGGTTGTCCAATAGTACATATGGTCCTTACCCGTTATCGGATGAGCTGACCTCAAGGCGTCAGCCTCCTGTCTTAGGTTCGTACCACTGCAATTGGATCTTACCCGTCACTGACTACCGGTCCAGTATATAGCCACACCTGTAGATAGGTCTTTGTATCAGCGGGGGTGGGGTGGGGTGGGGGATGTGAGGTTCTTTGCCTCACCTCTGTTGGTCCCCAAATTTTAGCAAAAATACAACAACACTACCACAAGTCGCTGCACCAACAGATAGTTCACAATGCATACAGGTGAGTTCACAATGCATACAAGTGATTCATAGTCCAGGCAAGTTTTGCAAGCAGTTCAGTAATGGCTATTGCAGAAGCTGTAGATTGGTTTTATTTTTGTCTTCACTGGCACTGGGATGAAGATAGGAATTCTGGCAATAATGGCTAAAGAAAAAATTATGTAACATTCCAGAAGGCACTAAAAGAAAACAATTTTCTTAATGATTTACATTGTCTTGAAGAGAATTATTAAATATAATGAAAAGGAAAGGTGAAAGTAAACAAACAGATCTGTTAACCTCCTTTTTTGTTCACATTGTAAAACAATTCTCAACAGCTATTTACCCAATTTAAATTAAGCCATTTAAATCACGTGAATTAAAAAAAAGTCATTTGGATCCATTTTTTCATGAGCGCTCATCATATATGATATATGGACATACGTACATTCAAACATATAACACAAAACACAAGTGTGCACACATAATACATACAACACATAACATAATAGTAAAGGCCTTATAACTTTTTACAGGTGAAATCTCCATTGCAATGTTTAAAAACTCTATAGTCAAAAAATAGAACTGATCAGCAAAACGTTAACCTAGGTCTGTATGAGCTCAAAAAACAAAATAGAACTTCATGATGTGGGAAAGGGCAATAATAAAATAGATATTGAAAAAAGCATCCTGGTTCTGTCGCAGATGTAAGAATAACCAAACTGGAGTTTTGGATATCAGTCTTAGGTTGGTATTAGTTGTTATGGATTTGAACCAAATCATCTTCTTTTTGGTCTGTAGAAATCACTTTAGTTAATCTCTCTGGAATCCAAATCGGCTGCTGTTCTTCCTGTGGAAACACACAAACAGACCTCCGACTCCAGACAATTACTGGGTCAGGACCTTTCCATCGTCCTGTTAGAATATCCTTCCAAAGTACCTTGGGTTTATGTACATTTCTTGGACACATATGCCTTTCCGCAGCACTAAGCCCTGATGAATCCAAATTTAAAAAGTTTAGAGTAAAAAGGGTTATTTTAAGTTTATCTTTGTGCAATATATACCCCTTCCCAATTCCTTCTTTTTGCTTTAATAAGTACATTTTAGTAGTTTGATGAGCTCTTTCAACTATGCCTTGTCCCTGTGGATTGTATGGGTTTCCTGTTATATGAGTAATGCCAAATGATGAGCAAAATTGTTTAAAAGAGGTAGAAGTATAACCAGGGGCATTAACTGTTTTTAACTGTTTTGGAACGCCCACAGTGGCAAAATTTTGTAAGCAATGAGCTATAACATCTTTAGTTTTTTCTCCAGCATGAAGGGAGCCCATCAAAAATCCAGAAGAAGTATCAACTGTAACATGCAAATATTTTAATTTTCCAAATTCTGGCAAGTGTGTGACATCCATCTGCCAAATATGGTTAGGTATCAATCCTCTAGGATTGACTCCAAGATTAACTTGTGGTAAAAAGGTCACACAATTTTGACATTGTTTTATTATTTGTCTAGCTTGTTCCTTAGTTATTTTAAAACGCTTTTGTAAAGTATTAGCATTGACATGGAACTTTTTATGAAAATTTATAGCTTCTTCTAGTGTAGTGAAAATATGTATGTCGTGTAGTTTTATCTGCTAAATCATTGCCCAAACTAAGGGCTCCAGGCAATCCTTTATGTGCCCTGATATGTCTTATAAAGAATGGATCTTTTCTGTCCCAGATTAGACTTTGTATAGTGGAAAGCAAAGAGAAAACAGTAGAGGAAGGGGAAATCCTACCAGCATCTTCAAGGGATACTATAGCATTAACTATATACTGACTATCGGAAAATAAATTAAATACAGAATCTTTAAACATCACAAAAGCTTGTAATACTGCATTAAGCTCTACCTTTTGAGCTGATTGTTTGGGTACTAAAAATGTAAAAGTTTGATTAGGTGTAACTATTGCTGCTGTACCATTATTTGATCCATCAGTGAATATATTTGGAGCATTCATGCATGATAGGTGTTTTTCTTGTCATTTTTGGAAAAATTACAGGATGCGATGACCAAAAAGACAATAAAGGATTAGATGGTAAGTGGTTATCAAATGAAACGTTAGATTTGCACATGATTATTGCCCAAGTATTTAACTCATTAGCTAACTCATCAATTTGATCCATAGTATATGGAGTAATAATTTTATTGGGAGAAGTTCCAAACACTCCCTTGGCTGCCTTTATTCCTTTGAGTATTAACTGTCCTACAACTTCAGGATATCTAGTAAGAATAGTGTTAGGAGAATAAGATAAATGTATCCATAATAATGGACCTTCTTGCCAAAATACTCCTGTAGGAATATTTTTTGTTGGTAGTACAATAAATAATAAAGGCAAACTTATATCAATTCTATCCAAATGCATATTTTCCATGTATGTTTCAATGATTTTTAATGGGTTTCTTGCTTCAGGCATTAACACTCGGGGTGAATTTGGATCTGATGGACCTTTTAGGATATCAAATAAAGGTCCCAACTCTCCTGTTGGTATACCTAGATAAGGCCTTATCCAATTTATGTCTCCTAATAACTTTTGAAAGTCGTTAAGTGATTTGAGTTGATCTACTCGTATTTGAATTTTTGGTGGACGGACCATGGTTGAGGATAATAGAACTCCTAAATAATTAATTGGAAAATTTAATTGTACTTTATCTATTGCTATCTCTAGATTATAATTTTTTAATAAGTTTGTAAGTGTGGCATAACATTCTACCAATGTGTTTTTATCTTTGTGTGCTGATAATACATCATCCATATAGTGAAATATTTGTAGTTTAGGATTTTGATTTCTAAGTGGCTGGATTACTTTGTTAACATAAATTTGACACATAGTTGGGTGTTAGCCATCCCTTGAGGGAGTACTTTCCATTCATATCTCTGATCAGGACCTTCATGATTCAGTGCAGGGATAGTAAATGCAAAACGTGGACTATCCTCAGGATGAATTGGAATTGAAAAAAACAATCTTTAATATCTATAACTAAAACATACCAGGTTTTTGGCAAAGCAGACAATTGAGGAATCACCGATTGAGCAGGTCCCATAATAACCATCTCATTATTAATGGCTCTTAAATCTTGCAATAATCTCCATTTACCAGATTTCTTTTTGATGACAAAAATGGGAGTACTATGGGGAGATACAGAAGTTTGTATATGTCCTTCCGCTAATTGTTGTTTGACCAGGTCATGGGCTGCTTGTATCTTTTCTTTAGTCAGGGGCCACTGAGGAACCCATACTGGTCTTTCTGATTTCCGAGAAATTTTTATTGTCTCAGTGGCCCTTTCTGAAAATCCAACCCATGTCTGTCCGTTCCTTGATCTATTTGTATTGGTGCTGCTATACCTTGTTCTTGTTTTTCTAATCTTTTTCCTTTCCTAAAATCTTGTCTAGTCATAATAGTGGGTGCATTTTGGTTGATGTTATTTGGTAATGTCAAACCTAATTTATCTAGGACATCTCATCCCCATAAATTTATGGAAAGATGATCCAATACATATGGCTGTATAGTTTCTTCACATCCTTCAGGATCCTTCCAATCTAATACCATTGCACTTCTATGGGGATTAGTCGCCACTCCTAGGCCTTGAAGCGTTTGAGTGGCTTGTTGTAATGGGCAATGTTTTGGCCATTCTTGACGAGAGATGATGCTAAAGTCTGCACCTGTATCCAGTAGCCCATTAAATTCATGTCCTTGAATATTTAGTTTTAGCATGGGGCGGGAATCTAAATTTAAAGAAAGCATAGCCCAATCTACACCTGTGGAGCCTAATCCCTTGGAACCTCTTTCTACAGCACGACTGGAAAATTTATCATGTAGGCTGGGTATTATTAGTAACTGTGCTATTCTATCTCCTGGTGAAATTACTGATATACCCTTTGGAGAACTGGCTATAATTTTTATGTCACCTTCATAATCGGGATCAATTACCCCAGGACTTATCATAAGTCCTTTTAGAGTAGAAGAGCTGCGTCCCAATAATAAGCCTACTGTTCCTTTGGGAAGAGGTCCTTTTACCCCTGTGGGAATGATTTGAACTCCCATCTCTGGAGTTAGTACTGCTCTGGCGGAGGCGTAGATGTCCAACCCTGCGCTCCCTCTGGTTTGTCTAATGAGGGATCTGATGGACAATGTGTCCTGGGCACTACCCTGATGGGGTTCCTGGGTTCCTCCAGTGCTCCGTATATTTGTGGTTTTGGGCCCCGGAGCATTGGGCCCCCCTGTCCATTTTTTGGCAATGGAGCCCGATGCCTTTCTCCACGATATCGTGGATAAACACCCTGTCCTTGTTCATTTTTTGATAATGGAGTACCCTCTATGGTGGTTTGAGAACGGCATTCATTAGCCCAATGTCTCCCTCTACGGCATTGTGGGCAAATACCCGATATTCTACTCCTTTGATACCTAGTTTTGTTAAACCCTCCTCCTATGGGGCAATTCCTTTTAAAATGTCCTGTTTGTTCACAGTTGTAGCATGTTCTTGGCCTGGCATCTAAAGCCTGTTTTACTGCAGCTGCCACAATTTGCCCTTGTTCATTAATGTCTCTGGCATCTAAAGCCTGTTTTACTGCAGCTGCCACAACTTGCTCTTGTTCATTAATGTCTCTACATAATTTAATATATGTGTTTAAATCCTCATGTTTCCATGGTCTAATGATTTCTCTGCACCAACGATTCGCTTGGTCATAAGCCAGTTGTTTTATTAATGGCTTTGCCTGTTCTGTATTCCCCAAAACTCTGGTAGCTGTTTGAATAAGCCTATCTACAAATTCAGCATAAGATTCATTAGCTCCTTGTATTACCTTAGATAATTGACCTTGTAAACCTCCATGTCCTTGTAAAGTCTTCCATGCCCTAACCGCCTCTGCAGCAATTTGTGCGTATACGCCAGGATCATATGCAATTTGTTGCTGCTGATCCTCATAAGGTCCCTTTCCTAACAACATGTCTAGATTTCTCTGAGGATAACCAGCTGCTGCATTTCGCCTGACCGTCTCCTTGCAAAATTCCTCATTGGCAACGTTCCATAACAGGTTTTGTCCTCCATTTAGCACAGCTTTATACATATTAGCCCAACCTGCTGGTGTCATGTTCAAGTTGTTAATGGATTCGACCAAGCTTACAGTGAAGGGTGCTTGAGGACCATAGGTTGTTACAGCCTCTTTTAGCTGCTTCACTATTTTGAAATTTAAAGCATGGTGAATTTGCTGCCCTCCTGCCTCAAATACAGGGCATGTTAATACTTGAGATCCTGTCTCAGGATCCCAACTATCAACTGTGGGGGTTGGGGGCCTCCCAGCATATGGAGGTGGCCTTGTTAGTTGGACATTTATGTCCTCTGGTGATAGAAAGGTGTTAGTAGCAGTCTCCTGTAGAGGTGGCGCTGTTGGTTGGACACTTACGCCCTCTGGTGATAGAAAGTTGTTAGTAGCAGTCTACTTTTGTAACTTTCCCCTTGATGGCCTTTTCTGCTCTTAGGTTTCTTCCTCTATCTTTGTCTGAACTGAAGGCTTTGGACTAAGCAAACCAGATACGAACGTCCACAATGGCAATGTGCCAACTGGCAGAGTCCCTGGGCTGTTCTTTTCTATTCTTTTTAAATCTTCACCATGATGGTTCCATTGTGATATATTCAACAACTCCTCCTCAAAAAGCCATGGGCTACATTTTTGTATTGTATCAACGTATGCCCTGACTGCTCTTGATTTTACTGGGATGCCTCCTTCCTCTAACAATTTACTTAACACTCTTTTGATTTGTTTTTTTACTAATTTCTGATCCCATATTTCCACTATAATACAACCCAACAAGATGACGCCAAACAAAACCGAGACAGAATGAAATAAAAATGGAACAACAAAAAATCATTAGAGCCTTTCTATCCTCCTGAAATGTGCATCCGTCCTTTCTCCCTATCTGTTCCTCGACGTAAATAGTTTTTCCTCAGATGTGAGCGGTTTTTCTTCCGTCTCACTCATCTCCAGGGACAGGCAACTTAAAACAAAAGTGAAGCAAAACAAAAGAGGAATCTTAAAATGGCTACCCATCCTCTCGCCCTGCCCTCAGGGGCGAGCAGTTTACCTTATCACTTACCCTCAGTCATTCCCTGTGGGAGCCACCAAATGCCTCAGTCTGGCTGGGCACAATTCAGGAGCCACTTGTCAAAAGAAACGAACTTTATTTTTAGAACCACACGCCAAACAAAACAGCTCCTCAGGAAAAACCCTCAGAGCCCAACTGCCACCATCGGCTTCCCACAATCCTCTCCACCTCCCCCCCTCCTCCTGCTCTTGAGGCCGATTGGCTGGGTCGTGTGGGCGGAGCCAAAAAGTCCCCCAATGAGCAGCTCCGTGGTCTGAAAGGGCAGGGAAACAGCCCAATGAGCATCACCATAGAGGAGACAATCAGCTAGAAGTTGCTGGGGCCGCTGTGAGCCAATCATCAGCTGGCAGTCTGAAAGGGCGGGGAAACAGCTCAATGAGCATCACCGCAGAGAAGCCAATCAGCTAGAAGTTGCTGGGGCTGCTGTGAGCCAATCATCAGCTGGCAGTCTGAAAGTTTGCTGGGGCCCCTTCAGCTGTGGCTCTCAACATATGCTCCCTATTGCCTTTTCTTTTAACCATGACTGGCGTGTTCCCAACTTGTTTATATAACTTTAGCTTCATGTTTATGGCATAAATCTGTTTTGTGGATGAAAGCTTTTTTAAAAATTTCCCTTTTCCTGGAATTTGTGTTCTGAAATATTGCTCCTATTTTAACTGAATATGTATTGTAAATTCATGGGTTCTATCCAGGAGGGACCTGACTTTGATAATGTGGAGCTGATGCAAAATCTTAGACAGGCAGTTGTCATGTAAATAAAACAGCTTTTTTTCTTTCTATATTCATCAGTAGATGTTGTTGTATTCAAGCTACATAGGTAAAGCAATCTTTATTTAATTAGTTTTCAGTTTTAGTCTGTCTCTACCAAAGATGTCAACAGAGTGGTGCATCATAGCACTCTCACACATTTCTCTTTTTCCCAGAAAAGCTGCTTTCTCACGCCCTTCCAGTTATTCTTACCATATATGTAATTGGAAGAAGCTGTTTCTTTTTCTAGCCTCTACCAAAGAAATGATGGCCCTTTAAGAGGCCAAGGATTAAGTTTGGAGATGGTGTAGTATTTTTTTTTAGAAATAAATTGTATTTATTTATTTTTAAAATAAAATTTAAAAAACGTAATTGGATTTTACAAAAGGGGCTGATAGAGCAGTTGTAAGAACCAACAGTCTGATATAAAGAGAACTACAAAAATTGTAGGTAAGATCTCTAAGCTCAGCATTCTGGTGACATTGGAAGGTTTGAAGATTTCTGTACAGATCTTTTTGTGGTCAAGTTTTCACATATGTAGATACTTAAAATTGAAATTTCTGGGTTAAACTGCTTTTCAAAGTGGTATACATTTTACATTTCCACCAGCATTTTTATGAGTGTTCTAGTTTTCCCGTACTTGGTATTGTTAATCCATTTCATTATAGCTATTCTGGGGGCTATGAATTGACAAGTCTAGGGTATCATGTTTTCTTTTATGGATCACATACTTTGTGTCATATCTAAGAGGTCTTTGCCTTAGTCAAGATCATAAAAACTTCTTCTGTTTTCTTCTAAAAGTTGTATAGTTTTTGTTTTTAGGTTTATGCCTGAGGTCTATATTTGGGTTAATTTTTGTGAGCTGAGTTTACTTTTTTGGATATGCATATCTGCTTGTTCTAGTGCCATTTGTTAAAAGGCCCTTAGAACTTCTTTTTCCTTTAAGCTATGTTACTACTTCTCAGACTTGGATATACAAGAAGCCTTCATTTTCTGGCAGAGTTGGGGGAAGTGGATGGGAAGGGATTTTTTTTTGGGGGGGGGTCTTAGCTTTGTTATAGGGAACTCTTATACTGTAGTTCAGTTTGCTTTGATACTTTACCTTTTGAGAAGACATCCACAGAGTGTTTGTAAACAATGAATAGTTTTGGCTGATTTGGCTCGTCTTAAGAAGTGCTCTGTTTCCTTGCCCCCTCAGGGTGATTATGAAATCTTAATCTTAACCCAGTTAGGGGTGGCTAAGCCTAGGATAGTACACACTATCTTACTAAACATTTAACAAACAGTTCTAGAATGAAAATGGTGAAATGCTTCTTTGAACATTTTCTTTTCCTCGCAGTTCTTTCTAACTGTATAAAACATATTTATTACAAAAGTGTTTAGATACTACTCAAAGTAAAAAGAATAATCTTTTTCTTCTTTCACCACCACCCTGATTGTAGCTCAGCAGTGCTTTTAATTTTGTAGATTGATATAGGGATTGTGGACAACATACTTTTTTAGAACAGTATTATGATCTACTGGTGGATTCAGGTCTGTTTTTTGCATTTCTCAGGAAAAGGGAAAAAGGTAGAAACTTATTTTTGACAAGCATCTATTGTGAGCCAGGGCTTGTACTTCACAAAGCTCAATGGAGTGTTAAAATTACATTAAAATAGTATTAAAAATTTATTTTCTATCCCTTTCTCCTTCCCTTTTTTTTTTTTTTTTAAATAGATTCTAGTTCAATAATTTGCCCAGTGTCATTCAGCTAGTATGAGAGAGAGATGACAGGGACAAAACGTAAGCATCTTTCAATTTAAATTGTTCACCTTTCATGGTTTAAAAGGCTAAGAAAGAAGAAACGATGAAGTAATTTCCCCTTTCTTGCTTTCTGGTCCTATGGTGTCCCCTTTGTTCTCCATCAGAATTAGAAATCTCATGATCCCCTTATGTTCTGCTCATATTAAAACTTGTTTTTCTTTTCCTTTCGGCATCGTGTTTTCAGCTCCTAGACCCTTAGTTTTAACTTTGGTATTCAGTTGCTGCATAGAAAGAAGATGACTTGGGTTCTTAATAAGGCATATTCTTTTGAATTGTATTTTTTTGTTTTGTTTTGGTACTGGGGATTGAACTCAGGGGCACTTTACAACTGAGCCACATCCCCAGGCTTGTTTTGTATTTAATTTAGAGACAGGGTCTCACTGAGTTGCTTAGCACCTTACTTTTGCTGAGGCTGGCTTTGAACTCGTGATCCTCCTGCTTCAGCCTCCAGAGCCGCTGAGATTATAGGCATATGCCACTGCACCCTGCTGAAATGTATTGATTTTTATCAGCAATTTTAATTTAAGTGTTATCTGATAACTAACTGGGTTCTCAGGCAATCCGCTCACTTCATTGATTCAATGGGCTGCCTACTCAACAAGGATTTTTCCATGGTATAGTACTATTCCTTATTTTTCATGTAAGTAGAACCAGAAATAAGGTTCTAGTAATATGGGCAAAGAGTTATCTACCAGAGGGATGAGATTTGAAGAATGTCTGTTTTCTCATAGTACCCTTAAATCTCAAATTCTTAAAACTTTTTTGTGCTCTTCCTTTTATTTAAATATATATGTATGTATGTATACATACATACGTATGTATATACACACATACATATACACAAATGTCCATGAATATAACTAGATGCATGGCTATATTTATATATCCTTATCTGTATATATGAGGAGAGGGAGAGAGATTGATATATATCTTATATATGGGGGGAGGGAGAGATTGATTTATGATTCTAGAATTCATATTTCCTCTGTTTAGGAGGTATTTAGACCATCAAGTCTCTTTTGATAGCCAAAACTTCCCATTGACACTCTAACTTTATCAAATAGCACACTTATTATAATCTGTTGATTATTTTGTTGCCATAGTATCCTTCTTGGAAACAGAAAGGCGGTTAGTATATTTGTACAGGAATTCAGGGTTTTCCCCTTGGCTGACATTTACTGGTAGAAATTATTTTCTTAGTGATTCAGGTTAAAGTTTGGTGCTATAAAGAATACAAAGGGATGTGAGATGTTTGGACTCTGGACAGTTATAAAGCAGAATTCTTAATATTAACCCACTCTGTTAATTGCTAAACTGGTTTATTTAGCGATTTAGGGCTTTCTACTTGGGCTAGTTACTTGTTATATGAACATCCTGACAGATGTTAAACGTGGGCTGAACATTAGAACTCAGGCTAGAATGGAGTACCAGGCTCATCAAACAAACAGAATAGAAAACAACCAAAGTGGTAGACAGCAGTGATGACATTAATACATTTTGGCCAGTGAATCCTGGTAAGGAATGATAAAATGTGATTATTAGGTATGGAAATGAAATCTTAAGTGGTTATGTTTTTAATTTTATTCTGGTGCAGTGAACCTTTGACATGATTGCAAATGGTGTTCACACAGGAGTAAGCAGTTGGTTAGAATCAAATTGTTACTTTATATTGATTGTCATTTTTAAGTGTTCGGAAAAGCCAGGAAGAAGCTGCTACTAATGTAGTGAAATTCCAACAAGCAAAACAATCCTTTTAGGTTGTCTAGAACTACAAAATGAACTTTTAAATTCTTCTTAGAAGACATGGCCACAGAGTTTTTGTGGGAACAGGATTATAGTTCAATAAAAATTTAGTGAAGTTAGCACTAGGACCCCAGTAATAGTTCTGGGGAATGATTCCATTCTCTATGGCCTTCTACTTTACTTTTGGGACCTTTTACTTCCTGGAGGCTTCTCTGGGCCCCTTTGCCCTTGAGTATTCTTTTACCACAGAAATTAACTCTTTATATGGTACAATCATCATAGCCATTTTGAAATCTGTTTCACTACTGAGGAAATTAACAGAAGTTGTACAAGTTCTTGAATTTTGTTTTTTCTATTTAATATCTTGTTTTCTCTCAAGGTGTGTAATAAATGTTTTGTTCCCTTCTTTTCCTCCATATACTTAATCAAAAAACCCTTATCATCTGATCTCTGATAAGTACTGGCAAGTTAGTATAAAGCAGTTCTTTGAAATGAATTTCCTTAACGTTATTTATGTTTTTGAAAGATGCTGGATGTTGCAGTTTGACCCCTTAACACTGAAAGGGGCTTCATCTCTAAACCTGGCTTTTGGAATCCACAAAATCTATGATGGCATCTCTAAGAGTGAGCCTAAAGGAAACTGATTAACATGTTCTAATTTTAGAGGTACAACTAATAATTTTAGGATTTTTATTAATCATTAATGCAGAAGTAAATTTATCAGGAAACTTAGTTATGTAGGATATTCTGTTTCCTGAAATGTCATTTAATTATGTTTTTTTTTTAACCTGCCTATTATGGAAGTAGTTAATGTGGCAATCTCTTCTGATGAACATTCATTTAATTACATCTTCCTTTGAACTTCCTGGGTACTGTGACTTCACCTATATTGTAGTATATACTTATAGACTGACTTGGGGAAAAAATTCTGCCTTATACTTGAAGTAATTAATAAGGCAGGAATGGAGATAGCCAAAGATTATTCCTAGTTGTCTCACTATAATGGCACCATACTGAAGGTTTTCTTCTGTTTATTTTGACTTAGTTGTAGAAGTGCCCTGGCTGTTGAGTGGTCTAGTTTTTTTTTTTTAGAGAGAGAGAATTTTTTAAAAAAATAAATATTTAAAAAAAAATAAATATTTCAGTTTTCGGCGGACACAACATCTTTGTTTGTAGGTGGTGCTGAGGATCGAACCCGGGCCGCACGCATGCCAGGCGAGCGCGCTACCGCTTGAGCCACATCTCCAGCCCGAGTGGTCTAGTTTTATTGCTAGTGTGGTGACAGCAGGAAGTAAAGATAACAGACATTAATTTGGGTTTAGGAGATTTGACCTTATTGTGAAGAAAGCAAGAGGTCCTTGGAAAGGTTTGATAAGAAAATTAACATTCATATCCAAATTGTGGTAGAGTTGATCCATGTGGTATTCATGGAGGATTGGATAAGTGGTTAGAGGCAAGGAGAATAGAAGAGAAGCTATGACTCATGAGAGAGGATAAGGAGTTGGGCAGTAGGGATGGATAAATAGCAGTTGTAGAGGAAAAATAATGGGATTTGTTGAGGTATAATGTGAGAAATAAAGGAGAAGGAAATAGCTGCATAAGGCTTGAGGTGAGACTTAATGAGCTAAAGGACAGTAAATGAGAAGATGGGTTTGTGCACTGGGACTAGTATGTTTGTCAAGACAGTTCGGTTATGGAGCTTAGGCAAGTAGTTAGAGCTGGAGAATCCGTGTCAAGAGCAGTCTGTACGTGAGTAGCAGCTGAAACTGAGGGAATGGGGCTAAAAGGATTTGTTGGATATGAGGGCAATCTGGAGTTTTGTTTTGTTTTGTTTTGGTACCAGGTATTGAACCCAGGGGCACTCAGCTGCTGAGCCACATCCGGAGCCCTATTTTGTATTTTATTTAGGGACAGGGTCTCAGTGAGTTGCTTAGCACCTCGCCATTGCTGGGGCTGGCTTTGAACTCTCCTGAGCCTCTTGGATTACAGGTGTGCGACACTGTACCCGGCCAATCTGGAGTTGTGGTAAGTTCAAGCTATAGTTATTAGCTATTATCATCATATTCTCTGGTAACTATTCTAGATGGGCCTAAGTAATAATTTGGTACATTTGGAGTTTAAATAACTCATAGTTAAAACCTATTGTTTCAGAATCTTTCCCTATGCTCTACTAGTAACTTTAAAACCAATGAGAAATTGATTTAAGTTTTTTCTTTCTCCTTTCCTCTCCCTTTTGCTTGCTTTGGCTTAGTGGAAGCTGGAAACATCTTTATGTACTTTTTGGTTGTAGGTGAGGTAGGGAGCATAGCCATAGCAGTAATAAATTTTATGCCATTTTCGTTCTTTCTTTTTTAAAAAAATCCTTTTTTTTTGTTAGAGATTGAACCCAGGGTACTTTTCCACTGAGCCACATCCCTAGCACTTAAAATTTTGAGACAGGGTCTTAATAAGTTGATTAGGGCCTTGCTAAGTCCTTGAGGCCGTCTTTAAACTTGCAATCATCCTGCCTCAGCCTCCAAAGTTGCTGGATTACAGGTGTGCGCCACTGGGCCTGGCATAAATTTTATGCTATTTTCTTTCTCATTGTACTTATCTGTGTCATTTTACTGACACTATCTTATATGAATTGTATTGGTGTTTGATGGCAAGTTGAAATTCACAGAACTTTTCATATCCAATGTTCCAGCTAGCTGCTGTAATCAGTAGAAAATAAAAGTACTATTCTATGTTGGAAAATACCTACCTTGGCTGTGGTCAGGCGGGTCAGTCCTCAGGGTTTGAGATCCATTCAGTTATCAGTAGGCTTCAAAAGATAAATATGTGTATCCTAGCAGTATGTATAGAAAACAAAGAAGGAAATTTAAACATTAAATTAATTGATCTTTTAACATTTTTATTATAGAATATTATGGTAACATAGTCATTTATTTAATTACAAGAAAGAAGATAGTTTGGGGCTGGAAGCAAAAATGCAGCATATAACACTTTTACTACTCTTTGATGTTTTATTGGGGAATTACTTTGAATTTTGGCATTGTGCTTTTATGAGATGTGCCTTCCAAACTGTAGTGTGTGATACTTGTTAACCTCTAGCTGATTATCAGATCAGTTTTCATGAAAACAGGTGTTCCCTTCTCCTAGCTATGTTTTTTTTTTTTCAGAAAATTGATGCTAAGAGGAAGTCTGAAATCATTTAGATAGACTTCTTGCCAGTGACTCCTTAACCAATTAGGTAAGACGAGTTGAGAATGCACTGTTAGAACTCATAGCTGCAAGTCTTCTGGGGGAAAAGACACACAAATTCACAGTCTTCTCCTTTCTACTCTCAAATGATACAACTCTTAGTCTGCTTCATGCAACACATAAATTTAGAAATCATCCTAGACATTTCCTTTTTTCTTACTCCATACACTTTTCAGCAAATATTGTTGACTTTTAATGTCCTGAATATCTGTTGTCCATCCATTCTTTCCATCTTCATCACTATGATCCTACCCCAGCTATTCCCTTGTATCTTAGCTGCTGCCATAGTCTTTTAGTTTGAATCCTGGTATCTTCTTGCACTCTGCTGTCCATGATATAACCAAGTGATCCTTTAAAATGTGCATGTGATTATTGCTCTTGGTCTTAAAGACTGAAGTGCTTTATGAAGCCTAAGTAGGCCTACGGTCTGACACCTGTGCTTTTTTTCAGCCTCTTTCACACAGTGTTCCCTTTTATTCTCTTTTCTTTAGCCACATTTATCTCCCCCTAATCCCTCCTATTTACCTTTTCTTTCTTTAAAAAAAATTGTTGTTGTTGTTATAGTTGGACACAATACCTTTATTTTTATTTTTATGTGGTACTAAGGATTGAACCCAGGGCCTTGCACATGCTAGACAAGCACTCTACTGCTGAGTCACTACCCCAGCCCCCTGTTCACCTTTTCTATACCATCTTTGTACCTTGAAGGATATATTGAATAATATATGCTTGTAGATTGTGAAAGTTAGTCATACCTTTGGAAATGCAAACCAGGTGAGATTCTCTTTTTGATTTGGAACAAAGTAAGTGCCAAATCCAACAATCTGTGGAAGACATTGATTCTATGACTTAACTGGATTTCGATGTGCTACTTAAACTTTATGTAAAGAAGGAATGGGAGAATAGGTTAAACTGTTAGTACTGAATTTGTGGTCAGAAAATGACAGAATATCTTATTTGCTTTTTTAAATAATAGATTTATTATTGTTGTTGTTATTGTTGTAGTACTAGGGATTGAACCCACAGGTACTCTACTGAGCTATATCCCTAACTTTTTATTTTATTTTATTTTTAAAAAATTTCAGGACAGGGTCCTGCTTAGTTGCCCATGCTGGCCTCAGGCTTGAGAGCTTCCTTCCTCAGCCTCCCAAGTAGGTTGGATTATAGGCATGTACTCTTGTTATTTATTTATTTATTTTTAGATAAGAGTCCTTCAATAAAATTGAAAGAATATAAATCCAGTTGTGATTTTTAAATTCCTTTTAAAAACAACTCTATTGAGATATAATTCACATACCATACAATTAATCTGTTTGAAGTGTAGTATTTTACAATTCCATGGCTTTTTAGTATCTGTATTTACAGAATTGTATGACCATCACCATGATCATTTTAGAATATTTTTATTACCCCCAAAAGAAATCCTATGCCCTTTGCTATCATCCTGACCTAACGGTTTAATAACTTTTATCTCGAATAACTCACTTAAGTTCTCTGGAGCTCAGTTCACTTTACTTGTTCAGTGTGTTAACAGCCATCAAGAAATCCAGCCAGATTTTCTGCTTCCTTAACTTTTCATCTTATTGACTGGGGAGTTTACTGGCTGCCAAAATCACAGGTCTCTTTCTATTTATGCTACTTTAACATAGGTTTCTTCTGCTAGGCGGAGTGGCACACACCTGAAATCCCAGTGATTTGGGAGGCTGAGGCAGGAGGAATGCAAGTTCAAGGCCAGCCTCAACAGCTTAGTGAGATGGTGTCTCAAAAAAATTTCTTCTCCTTGTCCATTTGTATGTGTGTCCTGGGTGTTTTGATAGAAGTGCAGGGTTCACCTGTATCCATATTAAATTTCATCTTGGTGCATTTGGTTTCTCACTTATATCTTTTGTACATCTTTTTAGCCTTTTAAAGGACAGAAAGCCCAGACAGGGAGTACCCCAAGTTCTGTATAGAAATCCTGTCAAAATTATAGAGCCATACTTGAATGGGGGCACCAAGCCAAGGCTTAACCTTAATAGAGAATGGAACTGCCATCAAGAGACAGAAGTTTGCCTCTGAGTTCACTTAAGGGTCTGCTTTAAAAAATAAGAAGTTACTCAAAATCTGAAGAAACAGAAAAATGTGACCCATTCTATAGAGTAAAACTAAGTAATGGAGATTGATGCTAGATTTAGCAGATAAGGATTTTAAAGCAGCTGTTATTACTATACTTAATTACATACAGGAAGACATACAAAATCTCAGCAGAGAAATAGAAGCTATAAAAAAAGAAGAACAAATAATTTTACAGAGTAAGTTTTTAGCAGAATAGAGATAATGAAAGAATTATTGAACTTGTTTATAAGCGTGATGTAATCTGCAGAAAGCAGTTGAAACAAAAATGAACAGAACCTCAAAATGTGGAACAGTTAAAAAGGTCTGGAGTTGTATGTAGAAAGAGAAAATGGTATGAAAAAAAATTGCACAAACAAAGGATAAACATTTCCTAAATTTAATAAAAAATTAAGTAGAAATCATTAGAGTTTGTTGTTGCTTATAAAAGTAAAAAGGAAGATGGTTTACACACTGAACCAGGAAGAGTTCAGGCTGGACTGTCCTACTTTTCCATATGTCTGGTTCTAACAAGCCTGACTGATTTCAGTCCCTGTAGTGTTTCTTTCTGGTTCTTACAGATTCATACCATTAAGAGATCAGTAGATTAAGATGCAGCCAAGATTAAATTGCACAAAATGGTAGAATGTAATGATTTTTTTTTTTTTTTAAATGTGCTAGGGCTGGTATCTTTGAGAGGTCTGTAAGTAACCCTGGATCTTTTTGTGTGTTTTGCTTTTCCCTCTGCTTTTTTTGTTTTCCTTTTCTGCTGTATTCTTGTTTCTGATAAAGGGTTAAAAAGGAGACACATAATTTGAACTTGATTGGCTACATTAAAGGCAGTGAGTTCTATAGACACCATGGTCAGTGTTGGCAGAACCCTAGGGAGGCTTTTGAGGGGTTTTTGCTTTTTTTCTTCTGGGTAATGTTATTGGTGGCAGTACTGGGAGTCACTGGGTAATGAATGTTACTAACATGCCTCGGTTGAAATGTGAAAGCTAGGTTCCTATGATTCTAACCTTAATGTTCTTTAGAAATGCATACTGCTGTGGTCATGTCCAGGTACTGTGTCCTAATGAGGCCATGATGATTGTTAAGATTCTGAAATACCACCTGGAAGATTATCCCTCCCCTTTCCACATAATGCCTGTGACCCAGCAATTGTAGGGATAAAATCTGGTATATGGCAGTGATTGCCACTGTCACCTTGATTTGATGATTGGTGATTTTCCTCTTCATAAATATTCATACATCTACCTTGCTTCTCCCTCTTGTGCCTGTGCCCATCCATGTGTGTACATCAGTAATGTTGTAAGTCCAGTTAGTTTAGAAATCCAGTTATAGATTCTGGGAGTTAGCATAGTACAGAATTAGAGAGTCGGCTTTTGAGTCAGATTGATTCCAGAGTTCACCACTTTTTTTTTTTTTTTAAGAGAAAGAGATTTTTTTTTTTTAATATTTATTTTTTAGTTTTCGGTGGACGCAACGTCTTTATTTTTATGTGGTGCTGAGGATCGAACCCAGCGCCCTGTGCATGCCAGGCGAGTGTGCTACCGCTTGAGCCACATCCCCAGCCCAAGTTCACCACTTTTGAGCAGGGAATCTTTAAACAAGGTCTTTGAGTCTTGTCATTTTTCTTGTAGAATAGAGGAGAGTACCCACTTCTCAAGAATTTTTAAACGAATCTGCATATAAGAAGCCTTCCATGTAAACATATATTCGTTTGATTTCTCTTTGGTGTTATCATAGCCAGTTGTTCTAGCTCATTTCTACTTTATATATTTTTGTGTAATTCTTCAGTTTTAAGGAATTAACTTCAAAATGGGAAGTTTAAACTGGTAGGTTCTTTTGTGTCTATAGTATAGAAGATGAGCTGAAGTATGATTGGATTGCTCAGGATTATACAGCTATATGTAATACGATTCAGGATTCTTAAATTTATGTCAATATCTCCCTAATAGTAAAGTTAATGTAGGCTTGGAATTTTCAGTTTCTTACCCTATCCCTTTTCCATCTTTCACTAGTTTACAGATAGATTACAGTAGATTTCTACTGTACTTAAACTTGTAACGATCTTTAGGCATTTATTACTTTATAACCTTACTGTATATTTGCTTATGGATCTGCATGCTATTTTATAGTAGACTAGAGGTCTCTGAAGGGCAATTACTTGGAATTTAGTAATTTTTGGATCCTTTGAATGATTTATTATCTTATCCCTCTTCCCATTATACTGTTTACCAGTGCACCTTACTCATCATAGTAGATTGTTTTTTTAAATTGATGACAATGATAACTAGAAAATAACTTTTGAAACACTTTGTTATGGTTTGGATCTGGAGTGTTGCAGTCTCATATGTTCAGAGGTGGGGCACTGAGGAAATGATTGTATCACAAGGCTCTGACCTCATTAGTGGATTAATCTATTGATAAACAAATAGGCTGCTGGAATGTGGGACCTAGTTGGAGGAAGTAGGTCACTGGGGGCTTGCCCTAAAAGATTTGCCTTCTTTTAGACCCCTTCCTCTTTAAGTGTGTTTTTGAGTTTTCATGCTTCTCCCTCCCCACCCCATTCATTTCCTTTGTGTCTTCCTCTACCTAGATAACTGTGGTACATCATTTCACTTTTTTGTTTTCATATCTATTTACCTTGGAGTGTATATACTTTGAAGAACAAGGGTTATATTTCTATTGTTCTGTCTGTAGCACCTAACACAATGTTCCTAGTTGTAGGTGCTTACTGAACTTTGGTGAATGAATGAAAAAATAAAGAATAAACAGTTTCAGGAGTTAACATTTGAGCTTGTAATCTTTTTGGATCTGCGGTAAATTATCCATTAGATTCAAAAAGTTTGGTCATTGCACGTTCTCTCTCTTTGTCCAGTTAAGTGATTTAAATGTTGACCGAAGTCGAGTTGGGAGGGCATTTTTGATGCCTGATTTCTAATTTTTTCAAGGACTCAGTGTATTAAAATTTTCTTTTATGTATTTTTGTCTTAAAATAATGTGGAAGAATGACAGCAAAAATCTTAAAAGTATTGTTTTGTTGTTTATGTGATACAGGAATAGCCTACATTTGCTCATTTGTAGTCAGATGGATATCTGTTTGATTATTCTCTCTCAGAGTATTGTGTGAGTTTAAAGGGGCTCTTACATGCATTCTCAGGTGAATGAATATGATGAGAGCATGTTAGAAAAGCTTGCTTGTATTTTTCAGGATAAAGGAAGTTTTAAGGTTTTCCATGGAGACTCTCTAAGACTGCAAAGAACTGAAGTTGGGAATCCTGTCTCTGCCTTCTCATCTTTCTAGCCCCGTCTGCAGTTTGTATTACATGTTTTGATTAGCTGAAACATATACTTTTTACAACCAGTGTCACTTTAAAGCTGGTTAAATTCACAGCCCTTTTAGAGATATATTGTGATTTGAAAATCACACTCTGTTATGATGACTCTTCTGGATTTAGTAGTTGTCTTTACACAAGTTTGGACTATTTTAATCTCTAGTAGCAGATGAGAGATTATCTTTGGAAAGAGGCTATGAAATGAAATTTAACTTTTGGTAAAACAGATAGTGATTTTTATGTTGGAAGAATAAGCATAGTAGCATTTTAACAGTATAGTCATGTTCTGCTTAGTGTTGAGGACATTGAAGAATTATAACACAATAGTGGTTGTACTATGAAGCCTTGGTGTGTAGCAGACTGTTTTATGTAGTTTTGTGTAAATGCACTCTGTGATATTTCCAGGATGACAAGAGAGCCAGCATATTTCCAGTGTTAAACAAAACATGACCACAATTGTTATTTTAAAGAATACAAGGATATTGAATAGATGTCTTGGTTCTCTCAGATGATTTCCATTTGTATCACTTTCAGAAGTTTTGTTATTGTGTGAAAAAACAAACAGGAGAACAAGTAAAGAGCTTAGGATATGGGTATGATTTGTAGAATATTGTATACAGTTTTAAAACATAAATAAATTAATATTTGGGGGAGTAGTTTTGCCTTTATTGATTTTTTTTTTCTTTTTTCATCAGTGAGCACTCATTTGGTTGAGTTTGCCCTCTTCTAGCCTTTATACTTTTTTGCAAATTTGTTAAGATCTTCTTCAGGTTTTTTAAAAGCAGCTTTTGTATTTTCAGTATACAGACCTTACACATATTTTATTAAATATATCCTTAAATATTTGGATGATATTATATCATGTTTTTTGATGATATTATAAATATCTGAAATTTCAAGTTTCTTTTGTTTGTTTTAGCAACTAGGAGAAATACAGTTATTTGTTTATTGACCTTGTAGTCTGCCATCTTGCTTTATAAAACACTTTCTTTGTTAGCCTTTTGGAAGATTCCTATTGTCTGCAGATGAGAGGCAGCATTAATTCTCTCAATCCCCACACCATCTGTATACCTTTATTTCTTTTTCTTACCTAACTGTACTTGCTAGGACTGCCAGGACTGTGTTAATTAGCATGGGTGAGAACTCACATTCTGGTTAAGTTGCCTGTCTTAATGGTAAGCATTCAGATTTTTTACCTTCTTGTATGATTTTAATGGATTCTATTTATCAGGTTGAGAAATTTTCTATTCCTAGTTTGCTGAGAGGTCTTATCATGGATTAATGGTGTTTTATAAATGAGTTTTCTGCAGTAATGTAGTTGTATGCTTTTTCTTTCAAATTCTTTAATGAGGTGAATTATATACTATTATTTTCAGAAGTTAAATCATCATTGCATTCCTGGAGTAAATTTCATTTGGCCAATTTGTATTATTATTTTTTTATATTTCTGGATATGAATTGGTAATATTATTAAGGATTTTTGTGTCTATTTTTGTGAGTGGTTTGGCTTGTATTTTTCTTAATGTTTTTATCTAGTTTTGATGTCAGGATAAGTTGGTTTCATAAGATGAACTGGAAAATGCAGCTCCTCCACCCCCATTTTTTGATAGTGTAAGTATGGTATCATTTTCCCCCTTGAAATTTTTGGTGCATGCCATTATAATGCTATCTGGGACTTGAGTTTCTTTGTGAGAAAACAAAAAAATTCAAGTTTTAAGTAGATAAGAGGGTGATTTTGTTTGATGTATAGAGGCATCTTATAATAATAATTTTGACTGTTCCCTAAATAGGATGTTGAGCAACTTTCACATGCCTTTAGTCATTCATTTATTTTCTTCAAATATTTGCCCATTTTTAATTGGGATGTCTTCTTTTTAAGTTGGAAGTGTTCCTTATAAATTCTGGATATATATTCATCATCAGATACATGCAGATATTATTTGCAACTTGTCAAAGGTAAAATAACTCTTATGCAAATACAAAGTAACCTCATGTTAAACTTCTAATACATCTCTGGTAATTTTTTATTGTGTGCTGCATTGTAGATGATGAGACCACCATTTTTTTTCCCTCCCCTCTTCTGAATAATGTTAAACTTTGTTCTGAGTTATTTTTACTTTTGTTCATTTTGGACACAATTTAGTTCCATCTTGCTTAGTTCTTTCAGGCTTCCATATTGACTTTTTCCTGGAAATTTTATGGATTCTCTCCCTCAAGTACAATTTGGGAATCTGTCAAAGATTTGGGCAAAGTTTATACACGATTATAAGAATAATATCTTTTTACTTGAATTCTAACTATTGCATCATGTGATCTGGGGAATGCCCTTAGTTGAAAAACAATATAAAAGTGGGACACTGAGGCAGTAGAATTGCAAGTTCACAGCCACCCTCAGCAACAACAAGGCACTAAGCAACTCAGTGAGACTCTGTCTCTAAATAAAACACAAAATAGAGCTGAGTATGTGGCTCAGTGGTTGAGTGCCCCTGAGTTCAATCCCTGGCTTTAAAAAAAAAGTGAGTTTTCTCAGTAACATCCAGCTTTCTGACAGCTTTTGTCTTTTTTTTAGTGCTTTCAAATAGTCACTTTTGTATATTGTCCAGAGTTTACAATCTGTATTCTGCTTTTACTTCCTTGTTGACTTTTTAAAATAGTGAAGTCTTTTTTTTTTTTAAGTCTTAAAATCATTACTTACCTATTCTCCTGGATTTGATATTCATATTGGTTTTCTTTCTTTTTTTTTCCTTTGCTCAGTATTTGTGAGCTATCTCTGGTCCCTCTTAGAAATACATATCAATTAGAGAATATTTTCCAAACCTTTAAGCTTTTTCATTGTTACCACCAGTTAACTTTTTATAGTACATGTCTTAGGAAGCCTAACTCAAAAGTTTCACATTTTTAAAAATGAAAGGTTGATTTGTTTAGTAAGATTTAAAATGTTATCTTTGCTTATAGTTATGATTTGATTATAGCTATTGAAAGGCAGATCTTGCCTTAGGGGTTATTAAGTACAGCTAATACAGATTACTAGTGGAGGTTTTGGTTGCTTTAAAGTTGCAGGTCTGCCTAAGACTGTTAGCCCACATCTGAATGCCGAAAAGATTATCTTGAAGATTTCATAACTAAGTTTTTAAGATTCTCAATTCTGTGGTATTTTTTCTTTTGGACCAAGTGGGGCAGCATTCAATGGGTGAGTGCATTCTTTGTTTCTTGCTCTGATTTAGTTTAGCCATCAAGGTCTATAATGGAAGGACATATCATATTGGTTTTTAGTCTACACATCTTGTTTCTTTAAAAAATATTTTTTGTAGTTATCGATAGACCTTTATTTTGTTTGTATGCGTTGCTGAGAATCGAACTCATTGCCTCACACATGCTAGGCAAGTGCACCACTGAGCTACAACCCCAGCCCTGCTTTATTTTTTAGTTGTCTTTTCACCTTAATGGCAGATTTCCAGGCTGATAATTATCTGTTTGAAAAGCCAGTGTGTTTTTTAAGTATTGAAATAGTAGGATAGTATACTACTTATTTGTACCTAAAGTTTATAAAATTCAATGCAGTACTGACAGAAACATCACAATTAGAATGGGAAAGACTGCCTATTCATTTTCTTGAGTTTGGGCATTGGTTTTGAAGCTTGACTATTTTTTTTAAATAATATTTTTATAGAATTTAGGGAAAACATTCTCAGAAATTTCTGTTGCTTATAACAGCAGTTAAATTTGGGGGATAACAGATTTCACATGGTTGATGTAAACTTATTTTGTGTAGGAGAAATTCCATTTCTAGCTAATTCTGAGGCTTATAAACATTTCCATTTGAATATAGATGTTGGCCTATTGAGTTGCTTTATTTGTTGGGTAATTAGCAGCTGACTCTTTCTATAATTCATTACCTACCATTGTTGCAAAACAGAATACAACACATCTATAAATTGGTCCACAGTGATGTGCTTTGAAGAGATAAAATAGATGAGTTAGTCTGCAAAGAAGCTTTAAACAGGCATATGTTACTGCCTTCCTCTTCTCACTTTATTCTTTTACTTAGTGAAATTTTCCTTCCTCCAACATGCATTTTCTATTTGAGTGAATAATTATTATACTGGGAATTGAACTCAAGGGTGCTCTACCATTGAACTACGCCCCCAGCTCTGTTTTTTTTTTTTCAATTTTGAGACAGGGTCTCACTAAGTTTTCTAGGCTGACCTATAACTTTGAATCCTCCTGCCTCACCCTCCCCAGTTACTGGAATTCCAGGCATGTACCATCACACCCAGAAAATTTCTTTGTTTTCATCTTTTCTATATTTAGTTCCCAGCTCACAAAAATTACCTTGCCTCATTTGTTTATATACCTGTGGCACTGGGTTAAGAGCATGGATTTTGGTGTCAGATCTGGGTTCACACTCTAGCCGTCACTGTTACCACCTGTGTGACCTCACATGGGTTAGTGTTTTAATCATGAATCTCTTTATTTGTAAAATGGATTAATGTCAGGATTAGTATGGTACCTGGAATTATAGAGTAAGTAAACTTTATAGGTTCCAGCAATAATGATGATGTGGTATTTCTTCCTAATTTATAAGATATAAGCTGTTAAAACTACAGAATTAATACTCTTTAGAAGAACAAATGAGAAGACTATCTAAATGAAATCAGATGAAGTGAAATTTATCTGTCAGTGAGGTCCATTTTAGATGAGTATGAATTCTAAAAGCCAATGAGCACATGTGTTTACCACCAGGTATATTTTGGTTATATTTGAGAGAGAAAGATGAGAGATGGAGGAATATTTTAAAAAAATGCTCCTGCTTGAGTTTAAGAAATAGGCTTCAGATGCCAGAAGAAGCATGTAACATGATGATTAGATCAGTTGGTATAATTGAAGCTAGTTGATAATCCTTTCATTCTGTTCTCCAAACATTTACAGTGTTCCTATTTCTGTACAAACATGTGAGCTTAAAAATGCCAGGTCCTTCCATAGAAACTTCATGTGTCAAATTGGGGAGGGAGAAGCCACAGAGTAAGGAGAATGTGGAATAGAATCAGTAGTCAATCTTCACCTTTCATCTTTGTTTAGGTTCTTCCTGTGATGGGTAATTGGGGTGCTTTTGTTTTAGAAAGTGGCTCTGCCCACATTTGGGGAATAATGGAGCATAGAGAAGGAAAGGGGAATCAAGAATATAATTTTTAAACTGAAAAAAATTGACTTTTGAGGTTTTACTTCATCAGGTAGGGACTGAAAATCTGCTGAATTGTGGTTTGTAACCATTGCTACTCCCTGCTGATGGAGAGCTAGCCACAAAGACAACTGTTCCTAACTCTGTTTGATAGTTAAAAACATTTTTTTTTCATCTTAAATTGCCTAAAGACAGAATTGATTTTACCGAGGTTCTAACCTTAAGCTCTCAAACTAGTGTTGAGTAGGCTGTATTTCTTAAAAAATTCTGCTGTGACAACCAATAAGAAGTAAGGATTTAATTTGTTTACCATGACCACCTTTTTCTTGTTGGTTATCCTGTGTCAGTTTTGCTTGGTGTCAGTGAAAGACAGTCTACAGAACACCTGTTCTGGGTCACCACTATACTAAACTGCTGCACAAATGGCATCTCATTTGACCTACAGCAGGCTCTCTAAGGCAAGTGATTATTAAACCTGTTTAATACAGAGGAAGAGAGGGGCTGGGATTGTGGCTCAGTGATAGAGCGCTTGTCTAGCACATGTGAGGCTCTGGGTTTGATCCTCAGCACCACATTAAAAATAAACAAACAAACAAACAAATAAAATAAAGTTACTTAAAAAAAAATACAGAGGAAGAGAGCCTTCAGTTAGCACAGGGTTATGCTTCAGCTTCTTCCTCTCCCGTGCAGTGCCCTCTTACTATGACCAAAGCAGTCTATCAGTTCTTTACTTGGCATGGGATGTTTTGTTGATTCTGTTTTGGATGTGTCTAGGTTTTTGGAGCAGCTTAAGTTCTTTGGTCTTTTAGATCTATCTGAATTTTGTTTGCATCTGACCATGACTTATCTAGTACAGAACCAACTGTTTACTGTAGTGGGGAGCCATTTGTGAGGCCTATTTATGTGGAGAATCAGAAAGCCAAGGCCTCACAGCACTATCTGCAGAGCTTATTTGAACTATATATAGTTAGTTCTATCTAAACTCCCTTTCTACAGTATGCACTCAATTAGTTGTTGAATTATTTCCCTTTTTTGCTTTTTTAAAATTTGTTCTAATTAGTTGTATATGACAGTGGAATGCACTTTGACACATCATACATAAATGGAGTCTAATTTCTCATTCTTCTGGTTTTACATGATATAGAATCACACTGGTCGTGTAGACATATATGTACATAGGGTAATAATGTCTAATTCATTCTACTATCCTTCCTACTCCCTCACCTTCCTTCACTCCCCTCTATCCAATCCAAAGTACCTCTTTTCTTCCCTAGCCCTACCCACCCCAATTGTGAACTAGCATCTGCATATTAGAGAGAACATTTGGCCTTTGGGTTTTTTTTTTTTTGGGGGGGGGGGATTGGCTTATTTCTCTTAGCATGATATTCTCCAGCTTCATCCATTTACCGGTAAATGCTGTAATTTCATTTTTCTTTAAGGCAGAGTGATATTTCATTGTGTATATAATATATACCACATTTTCTTTATCTGTTCATCTGTTGGAGAACACCCAGTTTGGTTCCATAGTTTAACTATTTGGAGTTAATTGATCTGTTATAAACATGGATGTGGCTACATCATTGTAGTATGCTGATTTGCATTCTTTATATCTTTCTTACCCCTTCTAGACTGAGCTGCTTTGCCTATGGCCTGGGTTCTTTGAACACATACATAATACATCTACTTTTCACTCTCTCATTTCTGGACCCAGTTAGAGAAACCTACAAAAACATTGGTTTTATATTTAGGACAGTACATTCTAAAATCTATGCTCTTTTTTTTCCTAATTAATTTACTTTTTGATTGGAAAGGTTTTTAGGTGAAGTAGCCAGTTGTGCTCCTTGTGTGCTCATTATGATCAAATTGTTATCACTTGGGATCAATAATTAACACTATTATAGCATTGATTTTTATGGAACAACAATAGTTTCTCAGTTTGTATTTTTTTTAAATGAAAGGATATTGTACAGTAGATGCCTGGCTGTTTCTCTCGTGATATTTTTGTGTATTTACCACATATACTAAATATTTGAAGTTTCATGTGCATACTAATATGTCCTGTTTCCACACTTATTAGAAATAACAATTTATGATTTTGTATTTCTACTATACAAGGCACATTTGTCTCCACACACAGCTAGAAATGCTAAAATATTTTAAAGGACTAGATTTGCATTTTTATGACAACTTTTAATTAATTTTAGTTCAGTGGGGAGATTAATTTTCTGTTCATGCACTGTATAGTAAATCATTAACATGTCTAATCCATTAAGAGTTTCTTTTTTTAATATTTATTTTTTAGTTTTAGGTGGACACAATATCTTTATTTTATTTTTATGTGGTGCTGAGGATCGAACTCAGTGCCTCATGCATGCTAGATGAGCACTCTACCACTGATCCAAGACCCCAGACCTCATTAGAAGTTTCTTTTAAGAGGAGTTCAGAAAATTTGAAATTCAGAAATAACTACTGAAATTTCTCTTAAATCTGTTATTACTAAATCCAGCACTGTAATATTATCTGAGTTAAACCTGATAACTTTTTAATAATTTGATGAAAATCATGTCTTAAATCATTCTTAAATAATTTTCTGTGAATTAATGAATTTATGAGAATTTGCAAAGCATGCTTTGCTTTTTTAGCCTAGAAAATGACTTTGAACTCAGAGATAAACTAATCTTCCACTTCTTTATCTTAGCATTGTCAAACAGTCATGTTTGTTTTATGAACGCATTGAAAGTGAATTGTCTTTATTAATATCCTAACAGAATTAACCTCAGTTCTTTAAATTACCGTGTTAAAAATACATTGGCGCTGGCCATGGTTGGCACATACCTATGAACCAGGAGGCTAAAGTGGGAGGATTGACGTTTTCTTCTCCATATAGATCTTTGCAAAACACTAGAAACCATTTTTGCAGGAAACCACAGGCCTGTGTTAGCAGTTAACTCAAACTTAGTGAGGCCCTAAGAAAGTTAATAAGACCCTGTCTCCAAATAAAAAATATAAAGGGCTGTGGATGTGGTTCAGTGGCAAAGTACCCCTGGGTTCAGTCCCTTAGTACCAAAACAAACAAAAAATGCATAGGTAATTTCTACTTCTACTGTGGACTGTTATGAATGCAGATTCAGTTTCATTTAGTACTCCCCTACATGTTACTTGGAGGAGAGATTTGTGAGGAATACCTTTCTACCATGTAGTTAGGGGTTGGGAACACTTCTGTGGGGCTGAGACTGTAGCTCAGTGGCAGAGTGCTTGCACTAAGTGAGGCACTAAGTTTGATCCTTAGCACCACATACAAATAAACAAAACAAGGGCCAGGCACAGTGGTTTGTGCCTGTTATCCCAGCAACTCAGGAGGCTGAGGTAGGAGCATTTCAAGTTCAAAGTCTGTCCCAGAATCTTATTGAGGCCATAGGCAACTCAGCGAAACCCTGTCTATAAATAAAATATAAAAAAGGGCTGGAGATGTGACTCAGTAGTTAAGTGCTCCAGGGTTCAGTTTTTGATATTCCCCCTCAAAAAAAAAAAAGGAACAAACAAACAAAAGGCATGCTGTCCATCTACAAATACAAAAAAAAAAAAAAAAAATTCAAACAAAATGCAAGCAAATATTAAGGAAAAAACCCATTTTGGTTATTTCAGAATACTCATACTTTTTTTGTATTTAAGTAGTCAAATTTTCTATCAAAAATATTAATGTTGTCACAAGTTCTATACTGACATGGCATCTTGATTTTTCGAAGTGGGGATGTTGATTTTCCTGTGCATTTACATGGCTGATCCTAGTTCATTAAAAGTCTCTAACAGGGGACTTTTCTTTTTCTGTGTAGCATCTTCACCTAATTAGGACATTTATAATTTTCTTTTATTTGAAGTTTTTATTAAAACTTTGCAACTTTGAGATGTTCCCTTCTCAAAATGCCATTCCTCTTGTTTTTCAACATTGTGTTCTCAAAAAACTTATTATTGTATAACATTGAAGGCAGGCAGTATTTATCCTTAAGACCTGAGAACCATTTTCATGATTTAAAGGCCTACCTTGACCACTTGCAGCATTTTGTTTCTGAGCTCTTCTGCTAGCTACTTGTGGAATTCATTTGATATTTCTTTTGTCATATAATGTGTTCAAGAAGGTGGGCTATGTGTCCCTGTGAAATCACTTCTAATAGAATAGCCACAGCAGGCCCTGGGATTTGTCCAGGTAAGGTCATCCAGCTCAGTAATGTCTGTTGCATTTGTATGTGTGCCCACTTGCCTATATTTAGTCTTTCCAGGTGGTTTATAATTGGTTTAGCCCATTGGGCTGCTTGCTTTTTCGATGAGAGAGGATGGAGGAAGTGTAAAGGCTTGAATTTGGCAGTCTTTTTACCGGATATCTATTTTAACCCCTGCAGAAGTTAATTTACATACAGCCCAGCTGTGTATGAATTTTTCTAAATTTAAAGTTTATTCTTATTGCCATAGGGATAAGAGTGTCAGCACTTATTGAATTTATGGTCTTGCTCTTCCTTGTCTGGACCTCCAGGCAGCTTGTAGTTCCTGTTTCCTTTGGATAACAGGATACAGCTGGCGGCAAAATTCTCACCTGTGGAATGCCACTGGGAGTTTTCTTCTCCATATAGATCTTTGCAAAACACTAGAAACCATTTTTTTTCAGGAAACCACAGGCCTGTGTTAGCACCAAAGGAGAATTGAAATAACATGTGCATGTTCCTCTTCCCAGAGGTAGCAACCATCATGTGAGAACCCAAGTATAGTATTAAATAACCCTTTGCCCTCCTCTTCGCTTTGAGGTTGTCCTCTGAATCTGCTCCCTGTTACCTCTCTGGCAGATTAAACAAATTGCTTAAGGCCGGATTCCTTAACACTTGGCAGGATCCATACTGTCTTTAATGAGCTTCTAGATGAACCTTCTGGGACTAGATTAACCTTAGATATTTTGGTTTTGGTAGGTTGGTTTTTATAGCTATATGTATTGATCCCTTTCCATAAACTATGGCACAGAAATCTAATTAATTTCTGTCTCTGATGTTCATACCAAACATGTTTTTCTTTAGTATTTTTTGTGTGTGGGGGGGAGGGTCCAGCACGGTGCCAGATATTGTGGCATGAATGGTATTGGTGCAAAGAGAAAAAACCAGACGGTATGTCACTGCTGATTGTGTGGGTTAAAATATTAGCAGTAATCCTATAATCAGAATCACCAAGGGTAGGAGGCCTTCACATGTGCAAAGGTAGGACTGGACTGATAGCATGATGCTCACAGATGGTGTGTACAGAGTCTGAAGGAAAAGGAGTGCAAAGAAGACCACAGAGATAATTGAGTGGGGTGGGGAGGGGAGGGGGCTTGAACATAGTTCAGGTGTACCAGAGGGAAGCAAGAAAAGTGTGGGTGGCTTCTGAGAGCTCAGCAATGATAAAAATCGTGTTTAATAGAACACCAGATATGTTGGGGTCTCTTTTTCCCTCAGCAATACCTTTTGTTTAGAATTCAAGATCAGCACAGGTGATTAAGAGGGTCTAAAAGATGTGGGAGTTGATTGTGGTGTGAAGTTAGTGTTGAAATGGTTTTCAGTGATTCACACTAATTATTAGGAACAGGAACTTAATTTTATGATTTTATTGCCTACAATTGTGTTAGACATTTACACATATCTTTTATTCTTATTTATCCCCATTTAGGAGATAAGGAAAGTAAAGCTTGGCAATTAAGCCACTTGTCCAAGATAACAATAGTCAGTGAGTACCAGTACCAGAGTTATAATTCAAATCCAAGTCTGTTTGTCTCCATCTCTGAATTATATTGGTAGTCTCATTTTAATCTTTACATTCTTCTTTCAGGGCTTGTTTAAAAAATTCTTAAACAATAAAAGGTTGTTTCCAATCTAGATGAGGACTTTGCAGTTTTTTTCTTCTTTTAATATCTTCATCAAAGTGGCTTATTGGTGGTTGGTGTAAAATAAATTTATTTAGTCTTTTTAATAGAGGCAATGTAGTGTGCTTATTAGTTGCTGTGCTGGCCATGTGTGTCTGTGGTTGCAGTATTTAAGCTTATGCAATGCTCCAGCTGTTGGAAGTTCTAAGAAAACTAAAGATGGATCAGATATGTCCCCCCAAGCCAATTACATTTTAGTTTTATACTTTTTTCCCTTCTTGAATCATGGCAGGTTATAATTTTAGTACCATGCCATAGAAATCCCTAAAGAAAAGGATTGGTACCTCAGAAGAACACTTTTAAAAGATTGCTTACTTCAGTGTAGGCAGAGAGGGTGCTATAGAAAACAAAAATAACATTTGGGGAAGGTTGAGTCAGAGGTGCCTAGGGAGCATGGAGAGATTTTCTCAGGGTGATAAGGCTCTGGCACCCAGTCTACAAGCAGAGGCAAGTAAGCTGGCAGTGATTCTTCCCTGGGGAAGCAAGATGATCAGGACTGATGCTGAGACAGACCCCTCTTGATTATAAGTTTTGTGGCTGATGGGATTTGGTTAGGGACTGGGACGAAGACTCTAATGCAGATTCATCTGGAAGCCAGCTGTTGGCTTGCTGTACCTCAGGGGAGCCATGGTAGGGTTCTGGATTGGTTGTGACCAACAACAGATTCTGGGCTGTGTCTGGGCTTGAGTGTAGGTTATGTGATTATAAACATCCAATGCTACTTTTAGTGAATCTTTCAACATGCAATTGTAAATAACAGAAATTTTAACTGAGCTTAAAAAGGGTGGTGATGGTGGTGGGAGAGGGGCAGAAATTTTTTGATGCCATTTCTCTTGAATGGCTATGATTTCTTTATTGTAGAGCCATGTCATGGTAATAGTTTTATTTTCTTCCCTCTCTCTTTCTTGGTTTCTAAGGCCATGCAGCTTTGAGGTATATAAATTGACCTAAGTACCTCTCTTGGCTCCATCCCTGTCATCTTCTGCTTGCACTTTTCACTAGTCTGTATTGTTGTGAAGAACTCATTGTGCGGGCTGGGGATGTGGCTCAAGCGGTAGCGCGCTCGCCTGGCATGCGTGCGGCCCGGGTTCGATCCTCAGCACTACATACAAACAAAGATGTTGTGTCCGCCGAGAACTAAAAAATAAATATTAAAAAAATAATTCTCTCTCTCTCTAAAAAAAAAAAAAAAAAGAACTCATTGTGCTATCATGTGTTGTGCTTGCTGTTCCTTTGACTCTATGCTCCTCCTAATTCTACCTGGTGAAACTCCTTCACAGTTGCCTCCTCCAGTAATTTCTGCCTGGGCTCCCACCTTACTGATCTTTTATTATTGTTCTAATTATACTCTTAATTTAAATCTGTTTACATATATAAGTCCTGTATTAAATCAGCAGGAGCCATATATGATTTCTCTCTGAAACTGCATAACTAGTTTCTAGGGGCTCAGAAAAATGAAAAAATTATCAACCATTATTGAGTCTTTGTGTTCCAGACATTGAGTTTTATAGGCATAAGAAAAGGAGGCAGTACCCACTGCAAACACTATGCTATATTTTTTGGGCTTTTTAAATTAATTTTTAAAAAATTTATATATGACAGCAGAATGTATTACAATTCTTATTACACTTATAGAGCACAATTTTTCATATCTCCCGTTGTATACAAAGTATATTCACACCAATTCATGTCTTCATACATGTACTTATGGTAATGATTACCATCACATTCCACCATCATTTCTAGCCCCATGCCATTTTCCCTTTCCCTTACACCCCTCTGCCCTATCTAGAGTTCATCTATTCCTCCTGTGCTCCCCTTCCCTACCCCACTATGAATCAGCCTCCTTATATCAGAGAAAACATTCAGCATTTGTTTTTTTGGGATTAGCCAACTTCACTTAGCATTATCTCCTCCAACTCCATCCATGTACTTGCAAATGCCACGATTTTATTCTCTTTTATTGCTGAGTAATATTCCATTGTGTATAAATCCACATTTTTTTTTATCCATTTATCTACTGAAGGACATCTAGGTTGATTCCACAGTTTAGCTATTGTGAATTGTGGTGCTATAAACATTGATATGGCTGTGTCCCTGTAGTAGGCTGTTTTTAAGTCCTTTGGGTATAGACAGAGGAGAGGGATAACTGGGTCAAATGGGGTTTCATTCTCAATTTTCCAAGGAATCTCTATTCTGCTTTCCATATTGGCTGCACCAGTTTGCAGTCCCACCAGCAATGTATGAGTGTACCTTTTTCCCCACATCCTCGCCAACACTTATTGTTGTTTGTATTCATAATAGCTGCTATTCTTATGCTATATTCTTCCATGTGAATTTCAAAGTAAACTCTAAAAAAGTCTTGAGTTTTGATTCTTTTAAATTTAATTTTTAAAAATCATTTTTATATTGAAAGAATTCTAACTTTTTAAAATTTCATAATATTTACTTTGTGTGTATGTGTGTTTGCCCTAAATTCATTATCATTTTGCCTATTGTATAATCTAGCATTGATTAAAGAATAAATTAGATGAGTTAATGTGGGAGTTAGTGTTTTTGTTTGCTGTTTTGATTTTTGTTTTAATTTGCTATGTTCATTTGTTTTCCTGTGGAGTATTATTATCCTATTGAACCCTATTTCCTTTCTGTTCTCTCTATCTGTTATGGCTCCCCCATTTGTGATGAGGTCTTTTTTTTTTTTTTTTTGGTGGTAGTAAGTCTTGTGTCATGTGATAGTTGGGCAGAGCAACGCTATCTGCCAAATGAAAATAAGACACATGTTGTGGGCCTCAATATCATTGTTTCTCAAAGTGTAGGCCAGAGTAGAAACATCATCAGATCTAGTCTGATTTGGTCTCTATGGTGGTGGGGGCAAGAATCTTCATTGCTTAACAAGGCCTTCAACTGATACTCAAGTACACTAAGGTTCAAGAATCACTGTTTAAGGCTAACTGCACAATTATTAATTAGCGTAGCTACAGCAGAAGAACATTCATGAGTGCTGTCAGACTTCTTCAGTATCTCAATCAGGAAATATATTTGGTACATGTGGTATTTATATTTTTTATGAAGAACCTGGCATCTTCAACAGGAAAAGTCTATTTACTCTGTGTGCTCTGCTTCTTTCTTCTTTGTTCAGAATGCCTCTCTCCTACTCCCAGCCTCCCTAACTTCCTCAACCAGTATATAACAGGCTTATAGCCTCCAGCACCTATTCCTTAGAATTGAAGGAGCGACTCTTTGGATCCTGTTATTTTCCTCAAGAACTGAAAATTGACTCTTGTTACAAGAATCTAGAGCATACAGTGTCATTGACTGTGTAACCCAGTCTTAGCAAGGTCCCTGGCCAGGGAGATTTGTTTGAAACATATTCTGCCATGGAAATACTTGGAAGGTAAAAATCTTCTATGTACACTTGGGTGAGACTCAAACAGCTATACCCTTCCTGTTGGGACTGGGGCAGATGTGAGGGGTGATTTGCACACACCTCTCTTTGTGTGTGTATGTGAGAGAGAGTGTGTGTGTGTGTATGTATGTATTTGGAAGCTTCCCTATTGTGAATGATAAAAACCTTGTCAATTGAGTTGATAAGTTTATCAGACTGGGACAGCTGGTCCTTAAGAAATGAGATATCACTCAGCTAAATAGGCACTAGAAAGTTAATAGTTTAATTACCTGATATGATATTGGCCCCCCTGCCCAGCTTTTAAGAGACATTTCATTATAGGTGAAGCACCTGTTAAAGGATTCTGTAGTCTATTTGATTTCAGTTTTGCACTTCTAGGAAACTGTCTTTTTAATCATATCCATATTAGTTGTGGTATGTTGAATGACAGGGAACTTAAAACAGATGCTCTGTGTATGTTTCTTACTGTTTTGCAAAAGTAATATCTGTTTGTTGTTTGAATAGTTACAGTTAAGAAACTGATAATTTAGGAATGAAATTTCCCTGCACTGCCCAGAGATACATACACTTAAGAATTCAGTATTTGTTACCCCACATTCTTTTTTTGTGGTTGTGTCAGAAAGATATCTCTGGGTACCTGAAGGGTTTCATTTAGCCATTTATGGTTTTTAGATGTCTTTCATGGTTTATCTCTGTTGACATTCAGAAACTGCAAGAGAAAGAAGTGGTGGCTTCTCTGTGCCTCGCAGTGTGCTTTAAGTGCTGGACTTGGATTGTGTTTTTGATTCTTCCACCAACATTGTAGTGTAGGCAGGAATAATTAGGCTGTTTCTGTAAATAAGGAGGCTGAATTTTAGACAAGTCAAGTGACTTGCTCAAAGTCACACCATGAATCTGGATTAATCTGATTCTTGTCTAGAGAATGTTGTGCAGCACCCTATAATTTTCCTGTATTGAGGAGTGTTTTTTAGCTGACAGCATCATTGAGACATAACAAAGCTGTTGAATATGGATGTAATCCTTCTTGAGCTTAAGAGGTATTTTGTTAGTTTTTAACTAAGGGTTGGCATACTGTCACCGGCTGGCTGACTCCAGCATGTTGCCTCTTTTTGTAAGTAGTTTTATCAGAATGGAGCTATATTCATTTTTTTTTAAAAAAAATATGTTGTAACAGAGACAACCTGCAAAGCCTAAAATATTTGTTTACCCCGCCTTTTACAGTGATGGCTGACTATTGCCATAGACACCAAATTTAATTTAGGTGTAGCTTCCTTTGTAACTTTTAAGATTTTGCATTCATTTGCTTAGGCACATTGGTTGGTGGAGGTGCTTTCTGTCTCCCTTTCTCTCTGAATCAGGTCATACTGCCATATCACTTCATGCCTGAGTTTCTGTGTAGTCCTGTATGGTGATTGAGTTTCTGCAAACTCCTTTGTGAACAGCATGAATTTCAAAAATTCTAAAACTTGTGCTATTGTTTATCTTTTAAGCATTGTATGCCCATCTTTGGTTCATTCTGCTGATGGTGTCCTCACTGTACTCTATGAAGAAAAGACTGACCATAGTTTATATCAAAATTCAGGAACACTTGTACCCACAACCTTTGCTTCTCTAAAGTACCTTTAGAGATTTATGTGTGAGTGTTAGGGGACAACATCAATTTATATAATTGAGACAGTTGCATTAAAATTGGGAGAGTATTATTTTGACATAAAGTGATTTTGTCACTTTTATATGACACTGAACTATGAAATTTTGTTTTCAACATTTTAAAGTGAAAAATGTGGAAACAATAAAAACAGAGGCTGGGGCGATAGCTCAGTGGTAGAGTGCTGGCCTTCCACATGTAAGGAACTGGGTTCAATCTTCAGCACCACATAAAAGTAAATAAATATATTGTGTCTATCTACAACTTATTTTTTTTTAAAGAATAAAAACAATTATTATGCTTCTGTTTATTTCACACTCCTTACATTTATGACTGCTCAAAACTCTAGCTGGTTTTACTGTTGAGTGGTAGATTTGTTGATCGTACTTAACACCATGTCGTGTAGTCTTTTAATTTTGATATTTCTTCTTAGTCTTTCAAATGCTAGGCAATCTTTATTGTCAGTATTTCTCATGTATTGGTTGTAACATGAAAACAGTCCTATTGGACTTGTGAATTTGCTTTAAGTCATTCATTGCTTTCTAGGTAAGGAAGAAATAGTAGGGTTTTTTCCTAACATTCTGTCTTAAAACCATTGCATGGACAGAGTACATTTCTTAAGCTTTCTTTTTGGGAAGGCTTGATCAGTACTGGCAATGTGGAGAAAAAAATGTATTGGTATCACACAGTGTTTGAATTTAGGTTCTCCCGTTTACTTTTTGCTCTTTGTGTTAAATATGTTTAATTTTTGAAAAGACTCCCCCACCAGTGAAATGAGAAAAGTGATCTTTTTTTTATGGAGAATGAATACAATATCATATATAAAACCCAATGAAGTTTAGTTCTCTCTTTCCCCTCATGTGTCATCATTGAAGAAGTCTAAAAACCAATCTGTTCCTGGAGCCTTCTGGTCATTACTTTTATTACTTTTGACAGATATATTCTTTTCAGTAGCCTGTGTTGCCAACAACACAATGACCTGGCTCTTTGACCAGTGGGAGAGGACAGACACTTTGTCATCCCTCTTTAATCCTCTTATCAGAGCAACTTGTTATGGGTTATGGCTTTGAAATACATTTGGATAAACACAGTTCAAGCAGTTCAGATGGCATCAGCTCATCGCTTCTCGGCCTTTTGGCTAAGATCAAGTGTAGTATCAGATGGCATCAGCTCTTCATTAGAGCCCTCTGAGCTCTCTCATCTCTCAGTTCACATCTGTATGCAGTGGGAGCCCCTCAGATAGTTGATGTTGTGGTCCTTACACAGTATTCTAAGTTTCCTTGGCAAATTATAACGCATAAAAGGGCTGAAAAGTCATTAGTTTGTACCCATAGATTTCTCTAATTCTTGTGGGTTACCAATGTGTTAATTTTCATATCAGTTTCTTCTGCCTGCGATGGCAGGAACACTTCTTAAGTTATTCAAGACACATTAGTTTATAAATTTATAGGTTCTTTAAATCCCATATCTCAGCAAGTCTGAACAGGACCGGGAAATCTGATTAAAGGCCAGAGAGCACAGTGAGTTAATTTTAAATTAAATGGATATTTAATACATTGAGCAATTACTCAAGCCTGCCATTTTTTCATCAGTGTTTGTTATTTGAATCTGAAATATACTTAAAATTTTCCACTAAATGAGTTTGTTACTATTACATTTCTTAAAGTTGGTTTTTAGTGTAGATTTCTTTAGGCATACTGGAAGGAAAGAGTGCCCTGAAGATCAGCTTATAGTCACATTCAGGATGTTTATCATTCTGAAATCCTACATGCTATTCTTAATATTCAGAAATGTGTTATACAATATTGGGAATCTTCTGTAAAGTTCTTCATAAGATTTTTGTGAGCATTCATTTAATGACAAATAATTAAGGAATTCAGCTATTAATTTTGAGGAAGGTGAGTTTTTAGCTGTTAAAGGCAAGCTGCATCTTCTCTGAGAAGATGGCAGTGAGCAAAAGAGCTCTAGTGGTCTTTTGCTACTTCCTTTCCCTTTCTCCAAACTCCTTAGTGGGACTAGGGGGATATCTTGGGTAGAGCAGCATTTTGTGAGTTTGATGGGTTATACAGAAGCACAAATGAACATTTAATGGTTTTGCTTTGGTAAATGCTTTAAATATCTGATCAATGGTTTTCTGTGACAATGAAGCCTTTGTCTTTCTTCTTCAATTAGAAAATCATTCTCCCCACTTGAAAAGTGGCTGGAATACAAGGAATTCTGTAATCCTTGAGCCTCCTTTTTCCCAAATCTCTAAGGAAAGCCGAACACACACACGCGCGCGCGCACACACACACACAGTAACCTCAGACATAGGATTATACTCTTAGAGCTGTGGGTGATTTTTATATTTTTGGTGACCATTTCCAATTTGATTCTCATTTATTTCTTCAATTTCTGTTTCAGTGTCCTGGGTCATGAAACTTAATCCACAACAAGCTCCATTATATGTGAGTAAATGTGATTTCTTTTCATTTTGTACTTATCTATGTTGTTCATTATTTGTAATAAACTCATACTCTTGTGATAGAGATTACCAAATAATTTTTTATGCATTAGGAATTGAGTTTGATTTAGTAAATACTAAATTGACTAGTACATGATGAAACTGAGCTGAGAACAAATAATACCTGTAAGACTTGTGAGGTAATCTAGTCAGGGTGATAAGATGTACCTATGAAACAAATTGCCCTGCAAATGGTACTGTACTGTGGCTTCTTTCTTTTATTGCTGTGCATTTCTGTAAATGGAGATTTTTCCCATTCCCATTGTGAGTTACCTTGTGTTGCAGCTAGGTGGCACCCTGTCATTGGCAAGAGTGTTGTTTACCTTAAGACTGGGTGAAAGCTGACACAACATTCTTCTTGGAGAGAGTGAATTATAGGATGAAATGGATAAATTAACAGATTGAGGCTGGACGAGGAGTGGAAGTGCATTGACTTCATTGGGGGGCTGGAAAGGTGCTTATTAGGGAGGAGCCATCTAGAGCTACTGACAGAGTTGTGAGAGGCCAGAGGATGTTGGGTTGCTATGTTCTGGAGAGGGTGAGAAAAGTTTGTGATAGGATTTGAGTCAGGCCTTGAATCAGGACCAATTAGTTGGTTGAAACATCTCCTTAATTTGTTTAGGACAAAAGGGAGATGGGCAATAAGGGTGGTGTTAGTTGAGTGGTGGTAGGGTAAACAGTAGAAACTCTTGTCCAGCTGAATTTCTGTTGGGGAATCATGTGGGATAACTATAGAGTGTTGAAGCTTAGTTCCAAAGGAAGACAAAGGTGAGGGAATTTTGTTTTTTGACCACCAAGGAGTCATTGATGATGTATATTTTAAAACTGCTGTTCATTATGTATTTAATTATTTTTAACCATTGCTGTTTACAGTAGTTATTTTTTTCCAACATGAGTCATTCATATAATTCTTATGCATAGTTGATTTTGTTAATTTTAACATAATAAAGAAAAATACATGCTCTTAGAAAATATTTTATGTATTTATTTTCTTTCCTGATTACTTGGGAATGATATATGTTCATCAGTTAGTTTTCATGTGAATTGAATGCCTTAGATTTTTCTAGAGCATCTTCGTTGATTCACATATCATATATTCTCCCTTTCAAAAGTATAATTAATTGGTTTTTTATATACAGGTAGAGAATCCCTTGTCTGAAATACTTGGGACCAGAAGTGTTTCATGTTTTGAATTTTTTCTGATTTTTGAAATATCTGTGTATATATAATGAGCTATCTTAGGACCCAAGTCTAAACATGAAATCAATTTGTTTTATGTACATATTTGACACACAGCCCCAAATTAATTTTAAATAATTTTGTGTGACATTTTCAGGTGTGGAGTTTTCTACTGTGGCATCATATTGGTGCTCAAAAAGTTTTGTGTTTTGGAAAAGCATTTTGGATTTTATTTAGATTAGGGATGCTCAGTCTACATTTCCGTTTGTGCCATTATGATCATTATCTAACTTTAGGACATTTTTATCACCCCTAAAGAAATGTCATACTCATTAGCAGTTCACTTCCCACTCCTCCCAGCGCTTGGCAACCACTTATTTACTTTATTGATTTATCTATTATACAAACTTCATGTAGTTGGAGTCAACTATATGTGACCTTTTGTGACTGTCTTTTTAACAGCATGCTTTCAAGTTTTAACTATTTTAGAGCTTGTGTTGATATTTTTTATTGATGAATAATCTGATGTGTATCTATCTATACCACCCTTTGTTTATCCATTCTAGTTATTGTTCATTTGAGTCCTTTCCACTTTTTATTGTTATGAATAGTGTTGTTGTATAGGAATACGTTTTTATTTTTCTTGGGTATACACACTAAGAGTAAAATTGTTTAGTTATATGATAACTCTGTTTAATATATTGAGGAATTGCCAAACTGTTTTCCATGGTGGCTGTTGTATTTTACATTCTCATCAGCAGTGCATGAGACTTTCCATTTCTATCTTTGCCAATGTTTTTATTGTCTGACTTTTGGATTGTAGCCCTGTTGGTGGGTGTGGTAAAACTTATTGTAGTTTTGATTTGCATTACCCAAATGGCTAATGATTTTGATCACTTTTTTCATGTGCTTGCTGAAAGAAATATTTCTTGCTTTAAAGAAATATCTATTCAGATTCCTTGCCCATTTAAAAATTGGTTTGTCTTTTATTATTGAGTTGTAAGGATTCTTTGTATAGTCTGGGCTCAAGTTCCTTATCTGGTTTGTGATTTGCAAAATGTGCTGTTCTGTGGGCTGTCATTTTACTTTCTTAGTGATGTTCTTTGAAGTTCAAAAAGTTTCCATTTTGGCTAGGGCTGTAGCTCAGTGGTAGAGCACCGGCCTTGCACATGTGAGGCACTGGGTTCGATCCTCAGCACCACATAAATAAATATATTGTGTCCATCTAGAACTAAAAAAATATTTTAAAAAATTTCCATTTTGATAATGCCCAGATTATTATTTATTTATCACTTATACTTTTGGTATCCTATCTAAGAGTTCTTTGCAGAAACCAAGTTCACAGAGATTGACTCCTGTGTCTTCATCTAGGGATTTTATAGTCCGCATCTTAATTCCCAGAAACTGAATGTATTTACCTTATACTGTAAAAGGATCTTCTTATTGATTAAATTATGGATCTTAAGATGTAAGACTATTCTGGTGATCCATTGTAATCATTGGGATTCTTATAAGTAAAAGAGGGTGTGAAGAGAGTTGGGGTCAGTTTCAGAGATTTGAAGATGCCACACTGCTGAATTTGAAGGTGAAGAAAGGAACCATGAGCCCAGGAATTACAGCCTCTAGAAACTGGAAAAAGCAGATAACACTTTTTCTCTCTAGAAACTTCAGAAGGAACATAGCCCTGCTAATAACCTGGTTTTTAGTCCAGTAAAAGTCATTTTAGCCATCTGACTTTTAGACTTGTACAATATCTATGTGAGTTCTTTAAAGCTACTGAGTTGGTGGTGGTGTGTTTTTTGTAACAGTAACAGAAAACTATTCTGTAGTAGTTTGGGAACAATTATTGGTGGTAGTATGAAGAATAATTGGGAAGAAGAGGGTAGAGGCAGAAAGATCAGTTAGAAGCCTCCTGATCTTTCCTTCTTGGAGTCTACTAGAACTATAGAGTTAATAAAAACCTTTGATATTATCTACTTCAGCCCCGTTCCATCTTAGAGATGAGGAGATGAGGTCTGAATGTGTTGTGATAAAAGGCATAGCTCACTGGTGGTAAAATTGTGATTTGAGTCTGTGTTTTCTAAAATTAGTCATAGAAACCAATGTAAACCTTGTTAAGCTTATACAAGTTTCATTCTGCTAGGGAAGCAAGGTTCAGCCTTGCTTCGTATATAATTATGTGTTGAAGTGAACTGAACAGACTTTACTGAAGAATCGCTTAAACTTCAGGTTTCAAATACATTTATTATTAGTAATAAGTAGGGTAGTTTGTTATCCTTTTAAAAAGGGAAGTGACAGTATATTGTATTCTCAATTAACTGAGTCAAATCATAGTGATTTATGCTGTTTTGGTGAAGAAAAATACTAGTTATAGGTGAGTTTGTTGAACTGGAGGTACAGTTCTCTGCACCTGTAAAAACAGACAATGATCAAAGGAATGGCAAGATTATGTTGAAGTTTTTCTTTTAGTTCATATTTGGGATCAACTAGGGGTGAGCATCATTGGTAGGAGAGAGAAAACTGCTACTAAATATGAAAAACACATAATCCTAAGAACTTATTTCTACAAGAAAAAAATAGGCTGGATTCCAAATAAATATTTTAATCAGTCTTTAAATAAAGATGCATCCGGAATAAGTTGCAGTTGTAAGAAAGTTTCTATACTGTGCAGGTGGAAGTATGTACTGTTGAATGTTTAAATGAAACTCCTTTAATGATTTTTTTTTTTTTTTTAGTGAAATGTTCACAGTGGGATGGCTTAGAACTTTTTTCTGGGGGGGGTGTACTAGGGATTGAACCCAGGGACACTTAACCACTGAGTCATATCCCTAGCCCTTTTAAAAACTATTTTATTAGATACAGGATCTCACTGAGTTGCCAAGTGCCTCGTTAAGTTGCTGAGACTGGCTTTGAACTCGAAATCCTCCTCCTTCAGCCTCCCAAGCTGCTGGGATTACAGGTGTGTGCCACCATGCCTGGCTGGCTTAGAACTTTTGACAACCAGGAGCGCAACGTGACTATGCCTTTGTTTCTTGTCTTATCAGTTCTTATTCCTTGAGTACAGCCTTTGTGTTAGGCAGTGTGTAGTTATATTACTAGGTCAGGTATTTCTAACAGCCTCCACAGAAATATTGATTATTGCCAGGTGGATTTATAAGGTTCCATTGGGTGGTGGTGGTAAAACCTCTGAAAAGCTTAGTAATACCCCTTTTTGTGTGTTGGTGTACATAAGTTAATGAGTTGAAAATGGAAAGACAGTGGCAGATGAAAGAAATATTTTTAAAAAAGGACTGAACACTTCATTAGAAATGGGGAGTGAAAGAGAAGACAGACTGAATGACAGTTGACAGAAAATTTTGAATGATTGACAGCTGATGCCATTATCAGGCATAGGGAGGCAGTGGTGAACTTGTTCTTTAAACAAAGAACACACGAGTGTCCTCTGGATAGCAAGAGATTTGGGCTTGGAATTGTGGGGCAAGGATGTTGGGTTTAAAATAGGGATAGTACACATCATCTCTAAAAATTGGTACTTCTTACTGTGAGAATAAATAAGCTCTTTAAGATAAAAGAGTAGATGGAATTATAATTAGTGGAGAATGGGAAAGAAGGCAAAGTTAAGTCAGGAGAAGAGGAATTCCAGAAACCTTAGTTGCATTTGAGCCTTTAATATTTTATTCCTAAGAGTCAATTAATCTCACTCACATGTAAGGATTAGATGTGAATTTTGGGCTGGAGCTGGGGAATTCTGACATTCAGGTGTCCTCTTTATGCCAAGTCCTGTTCTGGATGCTAACGATTTACCCATGAACAAAACATACAGTCCCTTCTCTTATGGTACTTGCATTACAGTGTGCAGGGGCAGATGACTTAGAAAACCTAACAGGAATAAAAGGTCTATGAAAATAAATAAAACCAGAGGATGTGATGGTGGCTAGAGCTATTTTGTTTTAGGTGGATGGTGAGGGGAGGCTTCTGAGGGGAGGGACATGCCATAAAAGGTGAAACCTGAGTGACTGGGAGGAGCTATCATTGTGAAAATGTTGGCATTATTCTGCCTCAAGGGAATAAAATGCAAAAGCTCTAAAGTGAGTACCAACTTGATGTGTTTGAGGGACAGAAAGAATAGTGACTGGGTCTTAGTGAGGACAAAGATGGGCTGGGCCTGTTTTCTCCTCCAGAATGAAGTTGGAGACTTAGGAAATAAGGGAAAAGTTATATCTTATAGAATTTCACAGACGGTTGACTCTCCCTTGGGTCCACCTTTCCTTACATTTGGTGTATGCTTCGAAAGCTTTAATGGCCCTAGCGGCTTGGGGTTAAGTCAGACCTCTTAGAGATATCATTTATCCTAATGTGTATCTGCTGGGCTGCCTGGATTCTTGAGGAAAAATAGTTTTAGATCTTTTTAGTAATTTTTAAGCTCCATGTTTCAGATATAAGAAGATATCCTTTAATTGAGAAATATCTTTTAGTGGAGATGGCTATCACTTACCTGAGTTTGATTTTAAAAAAAGTTGGCTTTGTTTTTATATTCTTCCTTTGCTAAAAGTATTATTTTGGGGATGAAAACCCCACCATATTTTTATAATTTGCTATTGGTCCATTTCACTAATTTGCTCTTGGTTTTCCCTGAATACTTTACCTAATGGTATGTAAACTTCTTTTGCATCTCTATAATCTTTCAGGAGACAACCTGTAATAACAAGAGCTCATGTTTGAATAGTATCTAATAGTTTAAAAAGCTCATTTTCATACTTTTATGTCATTTGAGTTTTACGTAAAGTTGTGAAGGTAGAGGAAGCTGTGTTGTCATTTGAGGAAACATAAGCTCAAGATGGCTCACTTAATAAATGACAAGGGGCGGGGTCTAACCAAAATTGGACCTCTCAAATCCATTTTCCAAACTGTCTTACTATAAGTTCACAGCAATTCCATAAAAAATGAAAATGTTAATATCATTTTAGACTTTTTTCTTGTAAGTACCTCAGATTTAATCTTCCATGTTACCTGTTTTTAAAAATCTTAAAAACTTACTTGAAATAAGTTTAGGCTTACAGATAAATGGTAAGAAGAACATAATTTTATCTCTAATCATTCCAGTAACTAACATTTATTCATATTTGCTTATCATTATCTATATTATGTATTTTTATGTTTTTGAGTCATTTGAAAGTTGTATACATTATACCCCATGACCTGTGTTTCAACTTTATTTTCTAAGAACTAGGGCCTCTTTCACAATCCGTACAGTTAACAAAAACTGGAATTGTAACACTGATGTCATACTCTTGTGGAAGCCTATCTCTGAATTTCTGTATCCCAGTAATATCTTTTATAAAACATCTTTTACATCCTACCCAATCCAGAATTTAATCCAGAATTACACATTGTATTTATATCTCTGTAGTTTCTTAATCAGTAACAATTCCTCTCTTTAGACTCTTAATCCATAATAATTTCTGTTTTTCTTTGTCTTTCATGATATAGACACTTGTGAAGAATATAAGCAAGTTGTTTTGTAGGAGTTTGGGATTTTTTTTTTTCCTGGTTTTGGCAAAAGTACTGCATAAATTATGTCCTCATTGGTGTATAACCTGAGGACACTTAACATTCTTTTTAAAAATACCTTTATTTTACTCATTTATTTTTATGAGGTTCTAAGGGTTGAATCTAGTGCCTCATGTGCTAGGCAAGTGCTTGACCACTGACCTACAACCCCTGCCCCGACACTTAACATATTCTTGTCTAATTATTGGAGATGTTGACTTTGGTCAGTTGGTTAAGGTGATGTTGAATACATAAATTTATCTGTTTGAGAGGAATTGGATATTTTAAGGAGATGGTGTGAGTGAGTGCTCATTTTGTCCCTCTAATGTTTTCTCTAGTTTGGAAGCACCTTTTACATATTGGATTATCCTAAAATGGGACACCCTTGTTCTCTGTAAGTTATGTCTTTGAAAATAGGTAAAAGGGCTAACTTCAGCAGAGAGCTCATTATGAGTAATGAATTGCTTGAGATTTGAGCAAAACATTGTCTCTACCTTTGTAGCTATACATGGTTTATAAACAAATGTAATTTCCATCTGAACTATCACAACTGTATTTAATATGGATGTAGTGAGCACTCAGTAAGCATTGATATGGTGAGTGAATGAAAAGCAGGAGAGATAAAGCTAATATTTTAGTCAATTCACTTCTTCTTTAGTCAGTTCCCTTTCAAATTGCTCACTTGTTCTTGGCTTTTAATTATTAATTTACCCTGTGTATGCCCAGAATTTCAGTGATGTCACCGTTGTGATTGAAGATGTTGCTAACAAGGAAACACTTAGTTGAAAAACATGCTAGAAACTGTGCCTGTATCTTGACTCCTGAGTCATTATTAACATTAGTCCTTATGGGACTTGGGATCTGAACTACTTGTTTGCAGTAAACCATGTGACTGCTAATATATTTTATGAACAGTATATGTATCCTTTGGCTCTAAAACGTTAGGATAGTGTTTTCCCCAAGGAGAGAAGGGATGAGGAGTGCTGTTTGATAAAAGAAAGATTCAGGTACATTGAAGGAAAGGTTGGTAGTTAGAGAACAAACTAAATAGGCCCTGCCACTACTCCCACACACTAAGCACTTCCGGACCTAGTAACCACACTAGCAGCAGTAAATATATCCTCCCCCAGACTAACAGCTGAAAAGGAAGGAAGATTTTTAGACTTCCAAAGGAGGAGGAAAGGGATTTGATGTCTCTTATGATAGGTTAAAGGTACAAAGAGACAGTAGTTCTCAAGAATTAGAGAAGATTTGGATGAATCCCATACTTTCTATACTGGTGAGTCACTTCTGTCCTACCACCACTTTGCACCCAAGTGAATGTCCTACAGTCAACTCTACAAGTGGGAATGGACTTTGTGAGAGAGGTCAGCCTGGGTGAAAAATTTGATGAGTCATAGGTGTCACTGTGTTTTGGAGATGGGTGAGCCCAATTTTCTGGAAGATTGGGGAAAGTGAGCAACAAGGAGATTGAAGGATTGGTTTATAGTTTCAAAGGGGCTATGATTATAAGGTTAGATGGCAGAACTTACGGATAATTAGTCTGCCCAATGTGCAGGAGGTAGGCCAAGACAACTAATGAATTGGTCTGAATTTAAGATTCAGACTATATGCACAGAGTAGTTACAGTGTAAGTTATGGAATAAATGGCCCAAGAGGAAAAAATGTAGCAAGGTGAAGAAGGGAGTAATGTTTGAAAAGAGAGCTCCTTGTTGGACTGGACAGGTAAGGATTAGAATGTCTTTGTAGGCTGTAGACACATAGAGTAGTTTGTGATTATTATTTGAAATTACTCTTTTAAGTGGGAGAAATAGAATAAAATATGTATTGTAATTTTTGACTTAGGGAAGTCAGTAATAGTTATAAAATATGATTGGATATTTCATATTTATGCTTAGAGCTTCCTCAAGAGGATGGTGAATTGTTAGCTCTGGACCAGTGAGAGTCATGTCAAGATCATGGAACAGGAAGAGAGTGCAACTTCTGCACAGGTTCTTTGATGCCTTTTCTGTATTAGAATAATATTCTTTACTGGTTTTCAAAGTGTTGCAATGGTCTACGGATACCTTGTGGTTAACGTCACATGCAACTTTGAGCACTCTAGAGGAGATTACTGGGCCTAACACTGACCCTAATGGTTTATATTAGACATCTATGATCCCCTAACCAAAATGACTGTAAGAACACATTGAAAGAGGAAACATTTGGGGTGCGTTTCTCAGATTCTTCAATTAGAAACTTGCTTTTTTATGTCTATAAAGAATATTTTTTTCTACATGAACTTATGTCTATGCCTCCCTCAGGAAAACCAAAGGCATTTTCCCCCTGCAAAGTCATCTTTAAAAAGTACTTTAATTTGATAAGACATGCAGATGCAAGATATAAATTTTGTTCTGAGACATGTTCCAATGTAATATATGGGCTAATAATCATTACCTGCCATATGTTTGGGATAAAACCCATGTTTATTAGATTTTCAAGGGGAAGAGCCATTTCAATTACAAAACAAATTTCCAGAACCTCAACAGAGCTGGCTTATTATGTTCCTCTTCCTTTCTTCTTTTTTCTCTTAGTACTGAATATTTTTGCATGTTACAGCTTTTGGAAGGAGGCAAAAACTTCCTGACAATAGAGGAACATCGTAAGAAAAAAAATTCTGGCACTAGATACCTTTCGTTATTTAAAAAGCACAAAACAAAACCATTTCTAATGAATGATTTTAAGTGTAGCTGTTAGAATATGGATCAGTCTTTATGGTGTTATTGTTCTCTGTTTTCTAAGGGAATGAAAAAGTATAATAAGATACTTGTATTTCCTGAGAACCTATTTTTGGCAATGTACTATAGCCAGCAACTTAATACACATTGCTTGTTTTAATCTAACAGCAAACAAAGGGTTTGGTTAATATTTCCACTTTACATCCAGAGAAATGAAGATTGAGAGGGGGCCACTAGCAGCTGCAGTGGAGGTAGGATTCAGATGTTGTGAATGGCTAAAAATCCCATTTAAAAAGGAAAATCAGAAAGGCATATCTCTTACACTTGCATTTAGATCTTGGAAAACAGTTTTTTTTTATTTCTCCCTACCACACTGGATTCTTGTCCACTCTGGACTTAAGGTTTCCAGCCTCAGGTAAGACTTAGACTTTGTGTGGTAGATTAATGTGGTCTGCTCATGCTAATTAAAGCCAACCTCAGAACTCAGATGATGCTAGAAGATAAGTATGCCAGTGCAGATATTTGCTCAGAGGGAGGAGGCTGTAAAACTTTAATCAGTTAAAGAAAAAAAAAAAATGTTCCTGAATAAGTACAGTTTGCATTAGTTAGTGTTTTAAAAGAACTGTAGAACTTAGGTTGCCTGAGCTTAATGTTCTCAGTTTCCTGATTGTAGAGAAGAGGACCAGTTTAGTCATCTCACAGTTTTATCATTGTTCTTAGGAAATGTATTATTTCTGTAGCTGTAGTTGAAATAATCTGTGATTCTCATTTGGCTGTTTGTTTGCATTGTGCGACTGCAAAGTGCATTATCAGCCTTCTGATCTCTTAAATGGATTACCAACCTGGGTTAACAATACATTTCTCATGGGTCTACTCCAATATTTTGTGGACTGGTGGCCCTGTCCAGACAAATCTAAGACCTGTATTTAAACAACAACACTTTATCACTAGTGCCAGCAGAAATAAGGAAGTCAAGTGTTCCTCAATCTGGCTTTTGATAGTTTTACAGAGCAAAAATTGCAGAAGGAATTTTGTTGGACGTCTTAATCAGTTTCGGAAACTTGCTTTCAAGTTAATGTGCTTTACATTTGTAAATGGTATTTTCTTTTCTTTTTGGTACTGGGGATTGAACCCAAGGGCTATTAACCAGAGCCACATCCCCAATCCCTTTTTATATTTCATTTTGAGAGGGTCTTGCTAAGTTACTTAGGGCCTCACCACATTACTGAGGCTGGCTCTAAACTAGTGATTCTTTTGCTTTAGCCTCCTGAGCCACTGGGATTATAAGGTGTGTGCCATCATGTCCAGCTGTAAGTAGTATTTTCTTACTTTTCCTTGGCACTTGTAGAACAGACAAAGTATGTAGGTCAGAGACTTTTCAGAGCATGTTTACAGCATGATTTTTATAATAATTTGATGTTTTCTAAGCTTTTTAGTGAAAAAAAAAGACTTGCTGTCTAATGAAGATTGAATTGTAATGTTCTGTACCTTTGGTTTATTCAGAACAAGTCTTTATGAAGTACCAATTAGGTGAATTAAAGAAAATTGAAGAAATTAAGAAGATACTAAAGAAAAAGATTCTTTCATTGGGGAGGCAGGGGCTCCGATGAGTAGTTAATGACAGTGCCAGCAATACTTGTTCAAGTGCTACACAAACTATGCAGGTAGTGAAGCTCATAGAAGGCAGAGGAATGATATATTGACAGAAATGATTGGGAAGCCTTTGGGAAGGATGGTGCTCTGCCATCCTAGCCAGATAGGCTGTAGAGAGATGGAATCGCAGAGCCAGAAAAGGAAACACAGTCTTTTGAGTTAAATGTAGACATAGTGTTATCAGGGTTGCTGAGGGACCTGGCTTGACTGGGATGGATAGCTTATATTGGAGGATACCTGGTGATGAGATTATGTTGAGCTGCTACATTCAATATGGTGGTCACTAGCTACACATGGCTGTTTAATTAAAATGAAGTAAAATTAAAAATTCAGTCCCTTAATTGCAAAGGACTCAGTTGCCACATGTGGCTCTGTTGTGTGCATGTTGAGGGCAGGGACTTTCTTATGGTTTAGATGTGAGCCCCCTGCTCCCAATCTCTTTGTGAGTCAATGCAAGAAAGTTTAGAGGTGAAATGATTGGGTTATGAGAGGATTCATCTAATCAGTGCATTAATCTCCTGGTAGGGATTAATTTGGTGGTAACTGTAGTAGGTAGGGTGTGGCTGGAGGAGATGGGTCCCTGGGGGCATGCCTTTGGGTTGAGCAGAGGTCTGTCTCACTTCCTGGTATGAAGTCCTGAGCTGCTTTCCTCTATTATACCCTTCTGCCATAATGTTCTGCCTCACCTCAAACCCAGAGAAGTAGAGCCAGCTGTCTATGGAATGAGACCTCTGAAACCATGAGTCCCAAAATAAATTTTTTCTCCTTTAAAACTATTCTTGTCAGGTCTTTTGGTCACAGCAATGAAAAGACTGATTAAAACAGACTTCAGGTTTGAATTATTTTTATTGCTTTTTTTTCATTTAAGTTTGTATCACAGTACCTTGTACATAATAGGCACTTAACTATTTTTAATTAAGCAGTCCCAATTAGAACTAAATTTCATCTTCAGTAAGTGGTTTGCCCCATGTGTGGATGCTTATAAATTTCTGATTAGCCAAAGATGAGGTCTTTCTTTGTTTGTGGGCTTATGACCCCCAAAGGGAAGACTTTTTTGGCTCATCACTCCAGAAATGAAAGGGCAGTACGTTGTGACCAGAAACCAGCGACAGAGTGCCACTTTGCTTTGACATCTGCTCTGACATTTTAGGAGACTCTCTAGTGAAACAGACTGACACTCCATTAAAAAATTTGAATTTTAGTCAAAATAGTCTAATTCTTCTGTATTTTGTGTGGGTTATTTACTTGGAATTCTCTGTGTGTGCTTCTTATGATACTAATCTTGTTTTACTGGTTTGATAAATCTATAAATTAGGAATTAGTTTCTTATTTTACTCAAAGGGAAATTGTGATGGTAAGACTTAATAGTTTAATGTTCTAGTATACTTATTATAAGGTTAAAGATTTTCTTTGCCCTCTTTGAAATTTTGCTGTACCACATAAGATCAGCCTGTTAGCTTAGACTCATGAAGTTATACTTCAGAAGTATAAGTTACTGAAGTTATACTTCGAAAGTCCAAAATTAGCTCCATTCATATAGAATGTTGAGAATGTATTTATATCATCAGGGGCATAGAAATTAATATTTTCTGAAAGGTGTACAAATTTACTTATTGATGAGTGGGCTGGTGATGCACATTTTTAGTACTTTTTCTCATTTGTACACATTTCTGCTCAAGAGATTCTGATTGTTTCCTTTATATCCTTTTATGTGAGAACATAACTTAGGGTACTTACCCTTAAGTATAAAAGGTATCCACTTAATACTCTCAGAATTTTGTTTGTTTGTTTACTCTTTTAAGCTGTTGGCTCTTGTGCATCCTTGGAGCCCATCACAAAACTCTGGATTAACAGCTGACCCCATGTGATGTACAAAACATCTGGCAGCTAGGGTGGTATTCTCAGCTGTCTCTCTTTGTTCTGTCCACAGAAGGAAATGTGAGTTTTATCTTACTGCTCAGGCGATGGTACATTCCTTTTTTGGTTCGTAAGACCCACCGATCTGGTTGTAGGCTTATTTCCTACGATTTCTGTCATCATCTTGAATTTGTTAAAGACAATCTCAACCCACTGTTAGGAACACAGAATTGAGATCAATCTCAACCTACTGTTAGGAACACAGAATCCTTAGTCACCTCTGGCATTCGTAATTTCTACTTTGAGTACAACTTACTAGGTTTTGCTGACTGCCTAGTTTGTTCTATTCTGTATGGTTAAGGATCCCAGGCAGCATTATATTAAGAAACTATTACCACAGATATTTCTTATAGCAAATGTCTTTTCTCCACAAATCCCCATTTTCCAGATCTCTGTGAAATATAATTTATTTTTGCCACATCTGGTATATTGATGTGTTGTCCATGTCTTAATAAATCTCAGAATTAAAAATGGTTTCTTTCCTTGACTATAGGAAAAAAATGGGTATTTTGAGAAATGGTATTCTGAGATTTCAGTCCCAATTCTTATGTTGAGTATTGATTGTAGTTGTATTGATTTTTCAGTTGCCATAATGTATGTATGTGCCTGTGTATGTAATAGAAGGTGGCAGAAATATATTTTGTATTAAAATGATAATCATAAGTGCCTCCATATATTTAATACATGATAATACTTATCCACTATGCCATATGTTCTTCCATGTTCTCATTTAATCATACTCACAACCTCATGACTTAACTTTTTCCTATATTTTCAAGACGGACAGTTTCAGAGAACTTACGTCATCTGCCGAGGTCTTGCAGCCTACTAAGGGACAGAGCTAGAATTTAAACCAGAAGCCTAGGTTCCTAATGATGTAGTGCTATTATGTGTCTTTTTTTTTTTTTTTTTAAATAAGAGGAAAGATTTATTTTTGGCTCATGGTTTCAGAGATTTCAGTCTCTGATCAGCTCTGTTTCTTTGGGCCTGTGGCGAGGCAGAATATCATGGAAGAATAGTGTTGTAGAGGAAATCGGCTCAGCTCAAGGAAGTCAGAATTAGGGAAAGAAATAGAGTGTGTGTGCGCCTAAGCACTGTCTTATTCTTAACCCTGATGGTGTGAGAAGGAAGTGGGCTATTGCTCAGGATTTGTAAAATAAGGACTTTGATGGTATTATTTAGGCAGAACAGGTGTTGAAAAGTGGAATCAGTTGGGAGGAAGAGCAACCATTTAGGCCAGATGCTAGACCTTTGTGATAACTGGCACATGGATTGTACTGTTGTAGGATCACTGGTTCTCAAACTGGAACATGCATTGGAATCATGTGGAGGGTTATTAAAACACAGTTTGTTGGGCTGCACCCCCAGAATTTATGATTTACTATGTTTAGGGCAGAGCTAAGAATTTATATTTCTAGTAAGTTCCCAGGTGACACTGCTGGTTTGGGACCACATGCAGAGAAAAGTGCAAGGACCTAGGCTTTAAAAATTTCTTCAGTACTACTAAAACCAGTTGTAGAAGCCCTGATTCTTCATCTGAAAAGTTTTAACAGAGTAGTACCCATACTGCAGGGTTTTTGTGAGGATTAAACTGGATGTTAAAAAGAACAACAGTGCTCATCTTTATTATATACTTACTACGTATCAGGTACTTTGGGCAGTGCTTCACAGGTATCATTCAGTTTTCAACAGTTACTATTATCCTCACACATAAAGATCCTAGTACATTGCAGTTGCTCGGTTAATATTCCTGTCCTTAAGAAAGCCTGGAAATGCATAATGTACCTTATATAGATTTTCACAAAGCTTAAAAAATTTCAACTTTCAAAGGAAAACTTCAAAAAACTGCATTATTTATTTAAAGCATTTTTTCTTATCATCTTAGATAAGAAAATTGTTATTATCTGAAATGATAGAATTGCCTTCTTTACTACCTTTTTAAGTAATGTATTGCTTAATGCCCATATTGTTATAAAATAGAAAGAGTAACCAGTTTTAAGAAAACACTATACACTTTCTTTTTTTTAATATTTGTTTTTTAGAAGTAGTTGGACATAATACCTTTATTTTGTTTATTATGTGGTGCTGAGGATCGAACCCAGGGCCTCTCACGTGCTAGATGAGCGCTCTACCGCTAAGCCATAATCCCAGCCCCTATACATTTTCTTTTAAAACTAATGTGATAAGTTATTTACTGTTCCTGTATTCTCTTTTGAGTATAGGGTATAGTTTTTTTTTCAGAAGAATTTCATAAAGCCAGTTTGCCATCCATTTAAAAATTATTTTACCCATAATTAAGTAAAACCAAAATATATTAAAATTTGTCATTCTTATTTGGCTGTATTTGAAAAATGGTACATTTTATTAGAAGAGATTATAAAGAGAGGTATAAAGAAGGAGCTTCTGAAATATAGATTAATTGAGGATGGAAGGGAATATACTGTCTGCTAGGTACTCGCCATACCTTGTTACAATGCTAATACTTTATATAGGTGTTAGGGGATTAAATGCTGTGTAAAACAAACATTTTATTGTTTTGTTAGTTTTTAATTTACTTATTTTTGCAGTAGTACTTGTTAAATCTAGGGCCTCATGCCAGGCAAGCTCTCTACCACTGAGCCAGACCCCATCTCTGTGTAAAACATTTAAAACAGTGTTGGCACATTGTAACCATGTGATGAGTAAGTCATTTTGTTTTATGCATTTCAAATATGACTGTATGTAATAGATAAAATTTTTACCTTCATAGAATTTATAATCTAGCAGGTTCCCAAAAGTATTTGAAGTACTTGCTTAAAAATTCAGATTCATGTTATTTCAAAGCCTGTGGTTTTCTTCCAGTATTAGACCAACCCCACCAAGCAATGCCTCCTTGTTCTGTATTTGTAATTTCTTCCATAATTTTGATGTAGTTGGCTGTTTCCCACTTTCCAACTTTGAGGTCTTTTTTTCCATACTAATAATAGTATGTTGTATCCTAATGTAGAAATGATATCTGAAGAGGGGTGATTATATATGGCCTGCTTGGTTCCTACTTAAGCATTTTCCATTGCCTAAATCTGATAGGCTCAAAGAATTGGAGGAACCTTGATCTACATGCAGTGGGTCAGGCATAGTATATGTTAAGTCAGGTAAGTAGACTTTTCACCTGAGGAAGGAATCCAGATTTCTACTCAAATAGAGAGAATTGTGTTGTTTCATGCTTTGCTATCTTGTTCTAACAGGTAGGGGGAAGCATGGCCAAGCAATGAGACAAGTAATAAAAGTGAGGCTTAAATATTATGTCCTTGCTGGGTGCAATGGTGCTGACCTGTAATTCCAGTAGCTTGAGAGGGTGAGGCAGGAAGATTGCAAGTTTGAGGCCAGCCTGGGTAACTTACCAAGACTCTGTCCCAAAATAAAAAGGGTTGGAAATATAGTTTGGTGGTATAGCACTGGCAGTAGCGTTCAATCCCCAGTATGTGGATTGAAACCTACCCCTCTCAAATCCCCCCAAACAAAAATGTATGTCCTTGAACTGTCAGCTGCTTGGTATGATTATAGCACAGGGTTTGGGTTTTATGAGGGAGATGAAGCTGGAGAGGTAAGCAGGGACTAGGCTAGGTTATGGAGTATCCTTGTACACTACAAATAGAAGGAGCAGGCTTAGGAGTTAGGATTTTATCCTCTTGACCAACCAAGAGTTTCAGGGGAGTGACTTGATAAAGGTTTTGGAGACTTCTGTGCTTTGTAGCACATACATTTCATACCAAATATCCTAGAAGCTGCAGCCCACCCAACTTTATTGATGATTTTAGAGGAAAACCAAGAGAACCAAGAATGATACATAATCAAGGAAGCTGGTAAGTAACTATGAGAGATGGGTGAGAACAGATGTCAAAGTGATATAGTGTGTAATGACAGAATATGTCTCCTTTTCAGTCAGTGACCAACTATCAGAGAATAAGCTTCTAATATCTGCTTTCTGGGAGGGGAGACAAGGAAGAAGGTAGGAATGGGGAGCCAAAAGAGGTTAATGTTATCTAATAACTTCCAGCCTTTCACTAAAAATTTTAGCAAAAATTCATAAAAATCCTATGTTGTCTGCATTTCAACCAAATATCTGGTGCTGTCACAAAAGGTTGAGTGTCTCCTTTTTAATGCTGACTTAATTATTCTAGCAGTTCCAGGGAGTTGTGAAACAGTGGTGAGGGGGAGAGACTGGAATTTTTTTTTTTTTTTTTTAAAGCCACCAGGAAAACCAGCATTCTCCAAAGCTAATTTAGCTTTGCTAAACTGAGGCAGAGTTGTATATTGAAACAAAAAGACCTTACATATTATATACTCTTAGAACTTTAAACAAATCTCTTCTTTTAAAGAAGTATTTTTCATTGAGGGACCATATATTACATGATTTTCAAACTTTTTTAATTTGATTTCTTTTCCATCTGAAAAAGTTGTTCCTTGTTAGGGAGAAAATTTTCTTACTAAATAGAGAATTCAACAGAAATCTGTTGAGCGCCATCTGCTGGCTTTGTCATAATGGACCAAATAAAGCTCCTGGAAATGTTAGAATTTGCCTATATATTAGTGTTGCAAAGTTATGATCCTGGAAGTATATGAATTGTGTTTTTTATTATTTTCATTTAAAATAATACCATTATGTGTTAGTACTGCGCAGAGGGATGCTCTGGGCTTTTATTTTCAATCCTGCATATATATATATATATATATATATATATATATATATATATATATATATATATATATATATATATAAAATATGTTATAGGAATTTCATTGGCCAGTATCTTTTACTGGCAAAAGATTAGCTTGTTTGAAATAAAAAGTAACTTTAAACATCAAGTAAATTTGTTTAATATTGTCTAACAGTGAAATCAACCTAAGTCTGTATCTGGAATGACTTTAGTTTGTGGTAAAAGTCAGTAAGTTTCCAAGTCAATTCCTATTTATGCAGCATGAGGTACTTTGAGACATTTTCTAAGAAAAGCTGTGTAAAAGGGCTTTGCCTGCCAGTTTAGAGTAGGCAGGGAGTGTATCTGAATGAATATATATATATATATTTTATCTCCGAGAGATGGGTAAAGTCCATAGGTTAAATAAAAGGGGTGATTCTGTTATGTTCTCTTCTTGTCTGTAGTCCTTTTGACTTTTAGTTATGTTTTAAGTGACCTTTTTTGTTTCTTTTGTACCAGGGATTGAACTCAGAGGCACTAACCACTGAACAACATCCCCAGCCCTGTTTTGTATTTTATTTAGAGACAGGATCTCACTGAGTTACTAAGTGCTTTGCTAAATTGCTGAGGCTGGCTTTGAACTGACGATCCTCCTGCCTCAGCCTGCTGAGCCACTGGGATTACAGATGCACTGCTTAAGTGACCTTTTAAAGGACTGAGCTACAAATTTGTTACACTTAGCATTAGATTATAAATCTTTTGATTTTTTTGTCCAGTCATCTTATCTAAGATTCATTGAAGAGAGAGAAGTAGATTGTTTACAGAAAGAGACTGTAGTTAGTAATTCATTCAGCCAGAGTTTATTGAGTGCTTAAAACAACCAGACACTCTTTTAGGCACTGATATAGCACTGAATGAAACAAATATGGTCGCTGCCCTCAGGAAGTTTACAGAATAGAAAGAGCTGGGTGAGTTCATATATGCTTATGTATGTATAATATATTAAATACATTTATACACATGAATAAATCTGTGTGCCAGATAGTAAAAGATGCTATGGGAAAAATCAAAGCTTAGCAAGATAAAAGTTAGGGTAAGAGAGTTCTTACTTCATTTGGTATAATCAAGGAAGACCTTATTGATAAGGAGATATTTGAAAAATAGTGAAGATTAATGTTAAATAAACAACAGTCATTTATTTTATTGATCTTCACCAACTATGTATAGAAGTTCACAGGACAGATAATGTTAATCCTTTCGTGGCTCCCCTTGATCTAGAGCATCAAGGCAGAAGTCCTTGTTCTGGTCCTGTCTTTTGCTTATGTGTTGTTCCCTTTGGTCAAGCCATGGCACATAACTCCTCAAATATGCCGTATTTATTCACTTCTATGCCTTTTCATATTCTTTTACCTCCTTTGTGTAACTTATCCTTTGTTTCCCTAGTCATCTTCTATATGTTTTTTTTTTTTTTTTTGAGATTCACCTTAAGTTTTATCCTCTCTGGGTAACCTTTCTAATCTTACCCTGGATGATTTTATTTTGTCTTGTTCTTTCTTTTGTTATGCAATAGCACTTAAAAAAAAAAAAAAAAAAAAAATATATATATATATATATATATATATATATATTCTTTTAGTTATACATGGACACAATATCTTTATTTTATTTATTTATTTTTATGTGGTGCTGAGATCAAACCCAAGGTCTCACACATGTGAGGCAAGCGCTCTACCGCTGAGCCACAACCCCACCCCTTAATATTTATTTTTTAGTTATAGGTGGGCTCAATATATTTTTATGTGGTGCTGAGGATTGAACTCAGTGCCTCAAACATGGTAGGTGAGTGCTCTACCTTTGAGCCACAACCTCAGCCCTGCCATAGCACTTTTGAAATGCTTTTGTTTGTAGCATTTCTTATGTGACTGTACCTGTGAATTTGCATGAGCTTCTCCTACTTGAATCTTGGGTCTCAATCTGTTTTTTTTTGTTGATGTCTTTTGTGGGGTAGGCTAGTGTGTGAATCTCTGGAATATACCTGCAATTTTTTTTTCTTTTGGTCTGTGTTTCTTTCAAGGAAGAAGGATTAGAGTTTTTATCTGATCCAAGCAATATAGTATATTGAAACTTTGGGCTGGGAGTGTAGCTTAGTTGCACAGCATTTGCCTAGCATTCATAAGGCCCTAAGGTCAATCCCCAGTAATGTCCCCTGTCCTCCCCTCAGATAAGTTTATTATTAGGACAGAGGCTTGTATACTACAACTTGTGAGCCACTGGCCCACTGCCTATTTTTGGAAATAAGGTTTTATTGTAACATAGCTGTACTTTTTTCTCTATGTATGTCTATGGCTGGCTTTTGGACTATGAAAAGCAGAATAGAGTAATTGCAACAGTGACCACATATTTGACAGAAACTAAAATATTTACCATTTGTGTGTTTACAGATGAAATTTGCCAGCTGCTGTATTAAATACATGGTGGAGACCTTGCTCTCACTTTTTTTTTTTTTTTGGTAGCCTGGGTGTAGGTAAAACAATACAGTATGTCTTAGTGAGTTCTTAGGATTAAAAAGTAAACATGTGATGCCATATGACACACAAAACAACTATTTACTCCTTCCTTGGGCCCAGAAACTACAGTGAAGGCAGGACAAGTCACCTAACTTCTGACTTTCCCTTTACCCTAGGACAAAGGGCCTGGTATTCTTCTGGTGAATCGGTTTGGATTTCACCAAAGCCTAATGACAGGTGATGGTCTTGTGGCCAAGAACGCAAGCTCTGGAAACAGGTGTCATCAGCCTGCTTTCTCTAGAACTCGGGTCCCCCAAACATCAGCAAGTTGGAACAGGGTGTGGTAGCAGTCTACTTCCATTCACTGAGAGTTTCAGACTCCTTATATTCTTTGGGTATAAATGGGCATTTGCTATCAGAGAGACTTTGAGTATACATCTAAGACTTGTCCAGGAGGAAATGGCAGGAGAATAAGTGGTCAGGAAACTTGGGAGTGGGACTTAAGTTATCTTGGAGGTGGAGGCACTTCCTTTATTAGTCTGTAGGGTTTTGCTTTGTCCAGTTGGTATCTTATTATCTTTAGAAATGGATTATATCATAACTCCAAGCATTTCAAGCAGGAACAAACTGGGGGAAATAGAGATTGATCCTTTCTGTTCATTAGACACTTGATGAAGACTTAGGTAAGGGTTGGAGAGGTGATTTTCCAAGCCTTCTAAGAGAGATGGTGGCACTGTATCACCTCTCAATTCCATCTACTTTTTGTGTTTTGTCTGAACCACTTTGGCTAGCTTCCTCAATCATCTTCCTGTTTCTGTGATTTCCCTACTGTGGTCAATTCCGCACAGAGGAACCATACTAATTTTTTTAAATTTTGCATTTTAAGTTTTTAAAAAATGTCACTCTTTTTTCCCTCCAACCCACCAGTGGTTTAGCATCACACTTAAAACACACACACACACACACACACACACACACACAAACACCCCCCCCCCCCAGTGGTTTAACATCACACTAAAAATCCACACTTGATCCTCACACCCCATATCAGTTATTCACATTATTTACTTGCTCCTGCTGACCTACCTTCTTTGTTATTCCTTGAACATGCTGAATCTGTACTTGCCTTCCCTTGAACACTTTTTTCCTCAAGCTCAAATATGATTCCCTGAGAGGAGTCTTTTATTGAAAATTACCGTCTGCCGTAGCTGCTTTCTTTTTTATCAGTCATTTAATTCTTTAGTAAGGTATTGAGGTAAGCATCTTGCTATTCTGCCTTATGGCACAGAGAACTTAAATAACACAATTGTTATTTAAGTTGAACAAAAAAATGATGTGTATACTGTGATTCAAGCCCAGGCAGGCTTGTATCAGAGCCTGTCTTCTTAACACCATGGTATGTTAACAAGTTATAAACCAAATTTTAAAAGGTAGAAAACAAATTGACTTAAGGTAGTGCTATTACTGGACTGCTCCAAGCACAACTGCGGCAGCACTGTTACCCATAAACTGAGGTACTTTGTTCTTGCCTAGGGTCTTCTCTTACAGCAAGGCCTCCACTCTTACAAGTGGTGAACTCTCTTATATTGGTCTGCGATCGTATCCCTTTGTCTTTCCTATGGAAATTCTCCCCCTTCCCTTCCCTGTCTTCTCCTCCCTGCTGGTCTGTTCTTAGCAGTGTTCTGGTTAAAAGCTGATTCCTAGTGTTTGCCAATTTCATCGGTGCAAATACTCCCAGATGATTGATTTCAAGGCGGCAGTCTCATGTTACTGAAGATTGAATTGGTAAGAGATGTTTGCTTAGGAAGACATGTGTAGTAGCACACCATTTTACAGAATTTCTATCACAGTTTCTATCACAAACTTCAACACAGATAATAGGAAGATATAGATTAAAAAGTGATGATTTTTAGTATTTGTGAAATTTGTTCTTAATATAATTAACTTAATTGTAAACTTATATAATTAAATTTTATTAATGGCTGTGTTTAACAGTTGGCTTGTAGAATTCCTGAAAGTTTAACAGCTTTCATGCATCTATACATGTCAGCTCCATATACCACTATAGGCATCTTTTTGCTGACTAGGCCCACCTTCAAAACCTGATGACTGGCACTGTCTTACTATCCAAGATGACAGTGCTAGCCCTTCTTTTACCATTCTCCCACAACACTTCCTTTCCTATTCTCCTGACCTTATTTATCATATTTCCTGTTTCAAATCCCCATCTCTTGCCCTCCTATTGTTTTCTTAAGAAGTTAATTTCCCCAGTTATAGGTAGTATCCTGGGGAATAGAGTCATCCAGCAAGATCTTATGTGGAGAGGAAATCTTTAATCAAGAAAAGGAAGATATTTTGTTAGAATTGCTGGTTAGAAATCTAAATGAAAAAAATTAAACTTAATAATCACATAAAGGTAATTACAGTGCTATTAATGCAGTAGATATACTATATAAATGAATTTAGGATGGGGAGAACTGAGACCAGTGATTACCATTTGGAATCATTTTTATAATCCTTTTATAAAAAGCTATTTGTTATTGATTTTAGTTATACATAACAGTAGAGTCCATTTTGATAATTATTATACAAGCATGGAATATATCTTATTTTAATTAGAACCTCAGTCTTGTGGATGTACATGATGGTAAGAGTCACTGTGGTATATTCATATATGAACATAGGAAAGTTTTGTCAGATTCATTCTACTGTCTTTCTTTTTCCTATTACCCGCCTTCCTTTCACTCCCCTTTAATCCAGTGAACTTCTAGTCTCTCTCCTCCCTTTATTGTGGGTTACCTTCTGCATATCAGAGAAAACATTGGGATGTTCAGACCTTTGGTTTTTGGGGATTGGCTTACTTCACTTAGCATGATTGTCTTCAGCCACATCCATTTATCAGCAAATATAATAAAGTCATTCTTCTTTATGGCTGAGTAATATTCCATTGTGTGTGTGTGTGTGTGTGTGTGTTTGTGTGTGTGTGTGTGTGTGTGTGTGTGTGTGAGAGAGAGAGAGAGAGAGAGAGAGAGAGAGAATATGAAAAAGGTGTAGGGCTTCTACAATGAAAACCACAGAATAATAAAAGAATTAAAAGAAGACCATACAAGATGGAAACATCTCCCATGTTCTTGGATAGGCAGAATTAATATTGTTAAAATGCCCTATACAGATTTAATGTAATTCCTATTAAAATTTCAATGACATCTTTCACAAAAATACAAAAGGCAATCATACAATTCATTTGGAAAAATAAGAGGTCCAGAATAGCCAAGGCAATCTTTAGTGAGAAAGTGAAGCAGGAGGCATCACAATACCAGATCTAAAATTATACTACAGAGTTACACTAACAAAAATGGCATGGTATTGGCATAAAAACGGGCAGGAAGACCAATGGAACAGAAGAAAAGACACAGAGACAAACCCATATAAATACAGTTATCTCAAATAGACAAAGGCAACATACGTTGGAGAAAAGATAGCCTCTTCAACAAATGGTGCTGGGAAAACTAGAAATACATATGTAGTAGAATGAAACTGAACCCTATCTCTCACCCTGCACAAAACTCAATTCAGAGTAGATCAAACACCTAGGCATTAGACCAGAAACTCTACACCTACTAGAAGAAAACGTAGGCCCAAGACTCCAACATGTCAGTGTCAGCTCGTGAATTCCTTAGTAGACTCCTAACGAACAAAAAAATAACATTAAAAATCAATAAATGGGAAGGCATCAAAATAAACAGCCTCTTCACAGCAAAGGAAAGAATCAAGAGCATGAACAGAGAGCCTACAGAATGGGAAAAAAAATCTCTGCCATCTGTACCTTAGCTGGGGTGTTAATTTCTAAACAAACAATTCATAAAAAACACCAAAATCAGCAACTACAACAAAACACAAAACTACCCATCAATAAATGGGCAAATAAACTAAAAAGACACTTCCAAAAAGAATATGAACAGTCAACAAATGTATCATAAAAGTGTTCAACATCTCTAGCAGATGTTGAATTAGAGAACTGCAAATTAAAGCAATGCTGAAATTATCAAGAATATAAGCAAAAATAAATGTTGGCGAGGAAGTTGGGAAAAGGGTACACTCACTCAGACATTGCTGGTGGGACAGAAATTGGTGCAACCATTGTGGTAAACAGTATAGAGATTCCTCAAAACACTAGGAATGGAATCATCTTTTGATCCAGATATCCCACTCCTCAGTATATATCCAAAGAATTTAAAATCAGCATTCTATAGTGACGCAGCCACATCAATGTTTATGTATAGAAGTACAATTCACAATAGCTAAACTATGGGGGCCAACCTAGGTGCCCTTCAGCAGATGAATGGATGAAGAAAATGTCTCTCTCTGACATTTCCTCTGCTGTGCTGTTAATAGAGACTGTTCTTGAAACATTTTGGGTTGTTTGGGATTGTTTGTTCCCTTTTTTATATTTTTTGTGTGTCTCCCCATTTATCAGTATGGATCTGAAGTGGCAGAGTTTTCTACCCCATGAATTTACAGTGTCTCTCTAGGTTTTCAGTACCTCACAGATTAGGGGGAGGAAAATAATGTCAACAACCTATGCAAACAACATACAGCATTAAACTAAATACTTAGTTTCTACTGTGACTTCTACAATGTTAATTAGCACCAGAAACAAATAGTATGGTTAGCAGTTGCCACCAGGAAGAACAGCAAGTTATGTATTATGTGTGGCATAAAAACCAAAGAAAAAGTGTCATCTATGACTTCCGTAGCATTAATAATTGCTACATCATTAGTGATGGGGGCAGGCATTATATGAACCAATTAGTGCTAAAAGATGTTAAGAATAGAGTTCAGTGCAAGGGAAGAATTTTAGGTAGGTATAAAAGAATTTGAAGTTTCAAAAGGTGAACAGGGAAAATGCAAAAGAGATATAGGATGTGATGGTTATGAGGGAGGAGGAGAGAAAATAGAAGTAAAACCTTAAAGGAAAAGTGAAAGAGCATGATCAAATTTGGCCATTTGCAAGAGCAGTAGAAACAAGGGAAACAGACAAGTGAAAAATAATACAAAATGAAACCAAAATATACTAATCAAAACCCCTAACCCTCAAAAGACAGAGCAAGGAAAATAGCTACCTTCAAGAAATGATAGATATGAGAAAAAAGAAACATGTATAAATGCCTATGAACCATTCAGCATACATACCAGAGAGAGTGAGAGTGAGAGTGAGAGAGAGAGAGAGAGAGAGAGAGAGAGATTGATTCTTGGTGAAATAATAAGGAATTGTTTCCATTGTGTGGTCAAAATCCTCTCTGAGAATATATGTTCACTATCTGTGTCAAAATGACTTTTTTTTCCCATTTCTTTTTGAGGTATGTACTGAGCACAAGAGTAGTGGCATGGGCTGTCAAGTCCTTTCTTTTTTGTATTGCTCACCACGTTGCCAGTTGGAGTTCATAAATTCTCAGCTTCCCTTCTGGGCAGTATGAGGTAGAGTGGGCTGGGAAGTACTGTCAGCTTCATCCCAGGGTGGAGTCGCTGCAGAGTTTTGTGAGAGGAGTTTCTATAGATGTTGTTTCCGAAGATGTTGTTTAGGGTCTAGTCAGGCCCCAGGATCTTCACTGAGTGGTGACTGGCCTGGAGATACTAAATCATGGTGCCTCCAGGGCCCAGCAGCTGCAATCTGTGTTGAGAGACTAAACCCAAGAGTCTCCCCAAGATTCCACTTGTGAGTGGGCAGCTGCTTTTCAAGGATCCAGCCTTTCCTGGCTTTCCAGGCTTAGTCCTGGAGTACAGTCACATCCTTCACACCCACCCCACCCCAGCTGGTCCTCAAGCCAGCCAGACTTCAGAGGTGGGAATCTACACCAACCTATTGTGTAGTCAGCCTCTGGATCAGTCAGACACTGTTTTTAATCTCAGATTTCTCCACACCTAGATAAGCTATGGCACTGCCTGAAATGCTACTTCCTCTAGTCCCCCTCCCCTGATTTGCCCATGGTGGGTTGGCTCTGGCAACTGGCAACGGTGGGGGCCTTTCTTCTTTATTTTATTGTATCCAACCTTCTGAATCCCCAAGCTGCTCTGAGTGTCTGGTATCAAATCCCAGTGAACTCCCTCATTCAACCACCTCACCGAGAGGCTACATATCTGCTTCTTTGGTCTCACACCGTGGAGCAGCTTGGAAAGCAAACCTCCTTTACTCTGCCATCTTCCCTCCTCTCTGAGCAGTGGTTCTTAAACTTGAACTGCCTAAAAAGCAGTTTTTATAGGCAACAGAATGATCAGTTTGGTGACATGTTGAATCCCAATGCATTTATATTTGGGAAATCACCTGCACTTAAAAAATAATGCACAGTATAGGGTATTTTTTCCATTAGTTCTTGCATCATCTATCAGGAAAACTAACACGAAAAATTGTCATACTCAAAGATACATTTCTCATCAATGAAGAAATATGGAAAATATCTTTGTAGGAGCCATACTCTTTGTTTCTTGAGTTCAGTTTATTGGAAAATTGGTGACATAGATGTACTCTCTTTCTGTGGTTGGGTAAAACTAAAATTGTAATTGAGACTTTCTTGAAAATTGCCCTTGTTAATAATAACTTCATCTCTTGTAGTTAGTTACATAACAGACTTGTTAACTCTGCAACCAGACTGATTTGGTCTGTTTATTCTATAGGTTGGTCCTTTCCTTGACGTAGCAGAGTAATTCATCAGTACATTCTTCAAGGAGGGTAGAGGTTAAGCAGCCACTTTGACAGAAAGTCTTATTGAGATGTTTTACATTTTTATATTTTGTCTCCATTCTACTTGCTTAATTTTTCCAGGTCATCTCAAGTAATGCTAGGTACCTGGTACTACTTGCTGAAGTGTAACAGGGTCATGTAGTTGAAATGGGAAGTTTGCCTTTTAATCTCAATGACTATATCAGAATGCAGAGAATTCTCCTTTCAAGGAAAACTTCCAAGTGCCTTTGGAATTTAAATTTCAAGTGGCCTCAAAGTGAATGAAGCTTCTTTGTTTCTTTCTTCTTAATATGTTCAGCGTAAGGTTTTTAAAGGTATGAAGACAATTTAAAACTTGTTTACTTTGTCTTAGGAGAGAAAAAAAGGTTGATATCGAAAGCTTTGTTAAAAGGATTTTTCACTGCCTGTGTTAGCTGTCTCTTCTATTATCAGAAAAAGGCAGGTCCCAGACATCACCAGTAAGGTCACAGAAAGTCTCTCAGAAAGATGTGAAGAGGAAATCCTCCAATTAGAAAAGGAATATAAAGTCTTAGAATTCAAGTTGAGAAATGTAAGTTGAAAAAAAATTACAATTAGAAATTTAAGTAATCCCCCCCTTTAAAGATCCAGTTGGTTAAATACACTCAATTGCTGTGGCCCATTATAGTGCGAAAGTAGCCATGTGCAAATGAATAAGCACTTAATAAAATTTAATAAAATAGGCATATAAACAAAACTATGAACACTGAAATTCAAATTTATATAATTTTTATATTAAAGGTTTCATTTGATTTTTTTTTTTTTTTTGTGGGCCATTTAAAATGTGAAAACCTTCCTTAACTTGTGAGCCCTACAAAAACAAGTGGGAGGCAATATATGGCCCATGGATCATTTTTTCCAACCCGTGTGGAAAAGGAATGAAACTTTTGAACTTTGGTTTGCATTTTTTCAGGATATAATGATATTTCAATGCCTTGAGAAATTGATTCTTCTTTTGTGCCGTAAACATTTTAATTGGTTGTGTCATGCATTTTACAAGCTTGAGCTTTTCACAACTGTTTCCAAGAGGAGAACTTACACGTAAGAGAGTATAATTCTGTCAACTGATCTAAGTTAGTGATAATTCTGTTTTACTATACTCCTTGTGTTAGGATACTTTTGGAACTCTTCAGTTCAGTAATCATGTCAATAACTAAATTTAAGGCGTCATAAGTTACAGATTATTTATGATTGTGGTTTATTCTGTCTTCTTACATGTTGTGTTTTACAAATTTGAACTCTTAAGAGATCCCAGCACTTTGGGAAATAGTTTGAACTCTGTTTTCAGAATTGACCTACTGGAGCACATCTATTAATAGACTCGGTCCTATGTTTGACTTTATAGATTTTTCTGAGGCTTAATGAGATCTGACCACAGGGTGGCATGTTTCTCTTACAAACTTCATTGTTAAAATGGGAAGGAAAGGGGTTTTAATTAATGAAAAGTCTTTCCTCTAATTTTGGTGTTTAAATGACCGGGTTTTCTCTAAATTGTTTTTTTTTCCCCCTGTAGTTCATTATGAAGATTTGCATAATATTAAATTACAGTGCCTTAAATCTTGATGCTTTAAAATCTCCTTACCTTGTGGTTATAACACAAATTATGAAATGTTTATAATTGAGAGAATAGTGATTAGAACTGTTTTTCATAGAATATATTGGATTTAGCCATTGACCCCAGGTTTAAAAATCAGTCTATAAAAACTGCTAAAAGAATATAACGAAAGGACGAAAGTATCTTGCCTTTTAGTTGTGAAGGCATGGGCAAAGTTATTGGCATAAGATTTTTATCTGATTACAGAGTCTTCATGTAGGGATGAATGAAAAAGAGCTTGGATGCCAGATGGTCAGGAGACACAAAATAGTTAGAAAAGTGACCTTTCGTTCTGTTAGATTAAAGTGAGAGCTGAATGTCTTCCAAAAATTTTCGTACATGAGCTATAATGAGAGAAGGATCATCTCTGTGTAGTTTTTAAGGGAAGTGAGTTTAGTGGAGCTAATTAAAGTCTTTGTAGGTGGGACTTCAGTGCAGATTTACCTGGAGTCTAGGCACATGCTCTTTGTATGCAAGTATTTCCAGTTGGGTTCATTCTTTGTTGGAGAATGGGTGGACCTGGTGATGATTCTTGAGGTGTAGAGTTTAGAGAATTATTGCTGAAACTAGAAAATGGGCCAAAAGTATTCTGTGAGAGTATAACTATTTAATATACCACTCCATCTTCTTTGTCTAATTTTTTTCATCTCATTTCGAACCTATATACCAAGTAAATACACTGTTAATAATTTACATGTTTATCTAATCACCTCCACCAAAATGTAAGCTCCAAGAGGTTAGAGATCTTATTATCAGGCTCATTTTGTATTCCATTGCCTAAATATTGCCTGGCAGGTAAGTGCTTAGTATGTGTTTGTTGTTATAACCTACCAGAATGGGGTATAGTTTCAAAGTTGAGATGATATATGTAATTTTCCTTAACTACAATATTTTATGAAGATAGCCTTCCAAGAGGAGCTTTGCTAATGCAAATTTGCTATATCTTTTCCTTTCCTAGGGTGATTGTGTTGTTACAGTACTGCTTGCTGAAGAGGACAAAGTTGAAGATGATGTAGTTTTTTACGTGGTATTTTCGGGTTCTACCCTCCATCACTGTACAAGTACCCGGAAGGTCAGTTCTGATACTTTGGAGACCATTGCTCCTGGTAAGTATTTGGGATCTTTTTTAGCCTATACTAGTTCTTGAATACTTTTGTTCTATGTTCTTTACTATAGAGTAATATGAAGAGTGAACCAGAGTGATTCACATTTTTAAATACATAGGTGCTCTATTTTGTTAATCTTGTTTGTTCCAAAGAAGTGTGAACCTAATTAGAAATAAATGAAATAAAGTGTTATTATTTGAAAAATAAAAATCAGGATCAGCAAAAATATTAATTTATTGTAATGTTGAAATTTTGGAAATACTAAAACGTGGTAGAAGATATGAATTCTCATATGGGCATACAGATTTTATTCTGAATTTCATGGTGGTAAAACTAAAAAATAAAACATAAGCAGTTATGCATTTCTCATATCTAGGATGAAAAAACCTGCAAAACTTTTTATGAAGCCAAATTTGCCCCAAATTCATAAGTTATGGTTCATTGTGGAATGAAAGCTTAATCACTATTGTATTTTTAAATTTAACAGAATTAAAAGATGTTTACTTAATAAAAATTTTTATGAAGTTATGAGGACAATGCTACTTCTAACAGAAAGGGGTGATCCAGTAATGCTTATCTCTTGGCCTGTTCTAGCCTTTGAAGATATATTGATTTGTATTTGGAGATGAGCTTCTATCCTCAGTTGACCTTGCTTTAAAGTTAACAATTAACCAGTTTTCATCAGAATTCAGAAGAGTGTATAGTTAGAGGGAACCTCTAAAAATGCCAACAGCTTAACTATTACCATCTAGGGAATGATTAGACTGTCATCCTTTTTTATGAGTTCCACTTTGTTGGTGTAGGTGTTATAAGGTTAATTTGTTTGTGAAGCACTTCGAATGTCTGTTTTTTGCCAGTATTGGATCAGGTTGCCCATTTTTCATTCCAGTGACATTTCATATAAATTATCTTTATGTCTGATACCTACCAAATTCTGAAAATTATTCCACAATTAAGAACTAAGATTATGACTACTGAAAGTTTTATTTACCTTCTTGCATTGCAAAAATTATTTTGAAAAATATGGGATATAAGATTTGAGACAGGAAGATTTCTCCCAAACTGTTAGGGATAAGAAATAAAAAATAGTGGTCAGCATAGATACTGATTCCCTGCCCCCCAGGAGTATTAGTATCTTTTATAATTTAGACTGCCAGTCATCTTGTTTGCTACTATGTGCATTATATTGGAAAAGGTATATCTGGAACTTGAGGTCTTCTGTCTAGCAGGTACCATTCATTACCATTGCTAAAAATGTATTATATGTTGGTGATAGGGAGAAACAGTTCCTTAACTAGGTAGAATCAGTTTCTTAACTGGGTAGAATCAGTCTGTGACTGGGCTCTTTGAAAGGAATGGAGGTAATTTTTATTAACTAATTCTTTCTGAATTAGAAAAACTTTAAAGTTGAAGGTGTGTGTCTTTATATGTATATATGTGTACATATGTACCTAGAAAGGAACATCTTAATTAGATAGTAGAATAGTATGAGTAGTTAGAAAGGGCAAGTAGGACAGGGATATAATCCTGGGTTTTAGCCATGACAATAATAAACCCCAGCAGAGTCCAGTACTTTGATGGAGAGGGATGTGCCTGGAATCTTCCTTAGAAGGGCCTTTAAATTAGGAAGGTGGCAGGCGATTACTTTTCTTGGAAACATAAACCAACTGAACTTATAATGACAGCTGGGGTTCTAAATTTATTCTAGATCCTTGTAACATTTTTTTCCAGGATAACTTTCTGAACTTTAGTTTCCATTTCTTCCCTTGACTTTGGTTCTGATACCTCTTTATATGTCTCAGTACCCCCTTTTCCAAGCCACACCCCTCTTGAGTGTCCATTTGTACCTGCTGACCATGGGTGCCCTGCACTGCCATCGCAAGCCAATCAAAATGAATATTGTGTACTCTACTCTGCAGAATAGAGTTTTTGTCTGAATCGGCAGAAATTATTCCTGACCCATTCACTTCTTCAGGCCTGTAGTAATGCCATCTCTTTCATTTTCTACTAAACAGCTTTCTTCTTATCCCCTTCCCACATTCTCTATCATGCTTGCCAGCCATGCCCCCCATTCCCCTGAATATTCTGCTACCTACCCACATTCAGTCAGGTAGCTTAATCACAACAGATGTGAAGAAAAGATTAGAGTTCTTGAAGACTCTACTTGTGGAAAGCCAGGGAACATCAAAGTAACTCTTTAGCATGTGAGCTTCTGATTAATATTTGATATTTGATTTGTAAGGATATCAGCGAGACCCCTAGTTGGTGCACTAGAAGCCAACTATTTAAGCAAAGGAGATTGCCAACTGGATCTTTCTGCTCTAGTCATCATGTATAAGAGTTTTCTGTTTTCTTTTCAGCTACTGACATTTGGATTAATTTGGTAATTTGTTGTGAAAGGATAGAGATAAGTGTGTTTTGGGGGTTAACTTAGTTTTCCCTCCCTTTTGTCACTTTGCTTCTTCCCACTTGTTTGTTTTTCCTTTTCTTTCTTTCTTTTTCTGGGGATTGAACCCAGGAGCTCATACCCAGCCCTTTTTATTTTGAGACAGGGTCTAAGTTACCCTTCTAGGCTTGCAGGCCTCCTGCATCAACTTCTGAGTAGCCGGGATTACAGGTGTGCATCACCATGGATGGCTTCAGTTTTTAAATTCTTGTTTAATCATGGAATTAATTTTTCAGGCTAGAATTAAACTGCCTTAAATCTGCTTTTGTACTTTTTAAACTTGTGCCTTCCCTTGCTCCAGGTTCTTGCTCATCATGTCTCATTGAGGCTTCTTGTCTACCTTATAACAATATACAACTGCCTCCTCTCAGAATTCCATGTTCCCCTTTCCTGCTTTATGTTTTTTCATTGTACTTATCAACTTCTAACACATAATATATTTAGCTTATTTATTTTATTTTCTGCCTGCTTCTACTAAGGTTTAGTTAGGTTTATGAGGGGAATAATTTTCTTTCTTTCAGTGGTACGCGCTAAGAAGGCTTCTTCTAGGAATTCCTGCCGCTTGATGGGATAGCGTTTCTGCTGTGTTGTAATCATTCTAGTTCTCAGAAAGGTGAATGTACATATATATATTCCCCTTCTCCCTAATTTTGGGGAGAGGGGCAGAAATGTTTCTTAAATTAAACACTTAGCTTGGAGCAGAAGTCTGTGTCCTCTTTCTGAAGCTAACTGATAATTTCTTTGCATCAGTTAAGCTGTATTGATAGCCTCAGGTTTCCTGTATACTGAGGGCAGTGGCAGTGTCAGATTAATCAAGATTCTTCATGGAAAGTCTACACAATAGTGTGTGCATTCTAGTTACTGGATAAATGTACGATGTCTTTTTGCTGCAGCTGCTTCTAATCAGGATGTCTCTCTCTATCCTTCTGCAAGGATAAGACTTGCAATTCCTAATTATTTGGGCTGATTGTGTATGAAAAGAAAAAGAGCTTTGTGCCTTATTCTTGCTTTTTTACGTCATGCTTCATCCACATTGCTGGCTCTAATTTTTTAGTTCTCTGGTATGTTTTACTGTAAGTGTTTTGAAATGTTTTAGTTTCTAAAACCCGGTGATTGATTGACCTTCAAAAGACAGCTACTTCTTGATGTCATCTGTAAACTTTTATCAAATATTGTCTGAAAATAGGTTGAAATACTAGACATTCTAAGTTTTCTTCTAAAACAAAACTTTGACTCCAGATATTACAATTACATCCCCAATGTATGTTTTCTAACTTTTTTATGTTTTCTAATAAGAACTGTCCATTTGAATAGAGGCTGTAGAGAAGTGGTAAAGGTTTTTTTTTTTTTTTTTTTTTGTAATTTTTATTTTTTTTTTGTAGTTGTAGATGGACATTCAGAATGCCTTTATTTTGTTTATTTTTATGTGGTGCTAAGGATCAAGCCCAGTGCCTCAAACATGCTAGGCAGACACTCTGCCACTGAGCTACAGCCCCAACCCCGGTAAAAGCATTTTTAAAGTAACCCTTTCTTGCTTGCCTACCATAGATGGCTCTAGATGTGATTCAGTCCCCGCCCCCCACAAAAAGTATGGTAAGAGTAGTAACATATTTAGGGACAGGTGAGTAGAGACTTTGACTTCCTACTTTTTTTGCCTTTGAATTGTTTGAATTGAAGCATACTACTTATATAATATATAGTGATTTTTAATAAATTTTGAACACTGAAAAGAATACTTTCTTTTTTTTGAAAATAAATGCTTCATTGCATTAATTAACACTAGACACAGACCAAATTTTATAATAAAATATTATACCCAAAATACTTGTGAGATGGCTGGTTCAAGAATATAATTTGCTATGAAATACAGCTTAAAATGGAAAAACATTTCTAATAATAAAAGACGTTAATTTTGTAATTAAAGAAAACATAAAACACCCGTTATTGTCTCCGCATAGTAAACAGATCCAACCTTAAATCACACTTTATTTAATTAATGATTTTCCTCTCAAGATGAAGCTAAGGTAGTTTTTTTGAAGCCAGTATAGGATTGGTAAATAGTGTAAAGAAATCTGAGTATCCTTAGAAGGTAATTCTTAGGGGAAATATAGAGTACTATTCTATTATATTCACTTTTATCCATGAAACTGAATTTAGACAAAGCATTGATTTCGGAATGCAAAATGGAGCAGGATGTTTAGTTGATTCTCCACACTGTTTTGTCAAACATGCTGGTATAGAATGTTTTATAAAATGAAATCTTTTTTCACCTTGTCAATTACTTTTAGAATTCATAGCAAGCATTCTTGTTTGACAGAAAAACTTCAAACCTTCATTGACCCCAAAATTAGACTCAGCACTTCCATATTTTTCTTTCTCTTTCAAAAGGGAAGGTACTATACAAAGAAATTTGTCATGAAAAGGAAAAACAAAAACATTTATCACAATCAGAAGTCTTCTGGATTTAATGAAAAATTGCAGCCCAGATCTCAACAACTGGACCTATAGTTACAGCATGATGTGTCTTTTATTTCATGTGAACCAAGATCCTTTTTCTAGCAGCGGATGTGCAGAGATAACCAAATTAGATAACATATTTAAAAATAAGTTGTAAGTTTTTAATTGGCCCAATCAGAGAATTCTGATTTCGTCTCCACTATCAAAGCAATCATTTATTTTTTACTGGACATTTTATAAGAGTCTCCCTATTCTGAAGTACTACTATAAGGCTACTAGACAGCTCTGAGAAGTTATACATTTTATCACCTTGGAACTATGAACATGGAACTGGAATATTGGGGCATGCATTACAACAGGATTGATATCCCCCAGGGAGTATAAATTGAATCTTGGGGCTACAAAAATATAATCTTACTCTTTACATATAAAATAAAGATAGACATAATACAAATATGTGTATATCAATGGTATTAAAATTTCATGAGGTGGGAAGTAGAGAAAAATGTCTAAAAAGGCTACTTGGAGGGATAATAATGAAAAAAAAAATGGTTGAGAAGTCTGCCTTAGTGGTATGTAGGCTGGAATATAGAAGATCACATTTTTAGCATTAATTAGCTCCTTCCTTTTTCAAAATGCACATGATGCAATTCCTTCCCATGCTTGCTTCCCCCAATCCCCCACCCCCTGCTCAAATACTCTTGTGCATACAGAGATGTTTTGAAAATATACCAAATTTGTACATCTGCAAATAGAACACCAAAAACTAGCAGTGGGTACATACTTTTTCATGCAATCCCCGCTTCTGAAAGAGTGTGGCTCTGAAGAATGAACATTTTCTTTAACTCTGTTATATCTACTTGAAAGATAGAAAAAGACTAGACTTTTAAATACTTTGATGCCAAACTGAGTAGTAAAGACATTATTTTATATTTTCCACCTCTGACTACTAATTTCTTAGAAGATGACATCTGTGTGAGACTGGGCTTGTCTGGCCCAGCAAACACTTTCAGGGTTCTTTTTTGGATAACTGGTAAAACAAAGTCCCAATTGTTTCATTCTGAAAAGAGAGGGCCCGGATGGGATATGTTCCACTTTTAGCTTAATAGGAAATGAAGTAATTCTTGGGCCATGCTTTAGTTTTGTGTATCTGTAGCAGTGTTTTGTTTCCATGGATGCAGATGCTCCTTATAGTGATAAGAAGCCTGCAGGAAAGCTCTCTCATGAACACATACCTTTGACTTAGGAATTTAGAAAAGAAGTGGATTAAATTATTCTAAGAGGACCTTTGCTTTACATTGCTGCTCCTCACCTACATCCTTCTTGTATTTTTGTTTATTTTTCTCCTTTCCTTTATTTTTTCAGTTCTACTGTTGTGCCAAAGGCATCAATTGGCTCCAAAGCTTTGTTGGGCCACGGTGATTGAGAAGCTCTTTATAACGTTTTAGGGATCCGTTTTTCTTGAGTTACCTGAACAGGAACATTTTAGTAGCTAATAGTAACACTAGTTTTAGATGCCTGCTTTATGTCCAGTGCTTTGTGCATGGCTGCTTTTCATATTTGTAACAATCCTTGGGTTGGTGGTATTCTCATTTTAGGTATAAAGGAACAGGCTTCAAGGTTGAACAGCTTTCTCAGGATAACCAAACCAGTTTGGGGTTCAAACCTAATATTGTTTGACTCTTCAGTCAATAGTCAGTATTCTTCAGGATCCCTTTCAGTTCACTCATCTGGGAACAGGTCTCTTCTACCTCAAAAATCTGTGAACAGGCTTGATATAGGATAAATTTAGAAAGGATTTTAAAAGATGAAAATATAAGGTGGTCTGGGGATTGAATGTGTGTGTGTACTTAGTAATACATGTATGCTTATCTCTTACTGCTGTTTTGGCAGAATTTATTAGCAGGTGGTCCATCAAATTTAAATTATGATCATTAACGTTTGGGTCTTTAACAATTTATCTTTCTTTGTCATCTCTCTTAATTCCTTTAGGGCTACTTCCTTCATGAGTTCAATAAAAATTTCCAAACTTCCTTTAAAAAAAAAAATACTGTGGTTTTTATTTTCCTTATTAACAGGAAATCGAGTGGAAGGAAAAACACCATGGAACTAGCAAAAATCTTGCTACTCTTCTTTAGTGTTTTTATAAAAGAAGTTAAATTGTATTTATTATATCAAATTAGATATGAGTTTTCCATTGGATGTCTATATAGTGTAGCTGTAGAGATTGTTAATACCCTGTATTCATCATGTAAAAAGGCAGCCATAAGACTAATAGTCACCAATAAATAGTCATGCCTCTAGAGCTAATTTACAGTAGTAAAAAGTTTTATGTATGTTTATGTAGTGACTTTAGTTTTCTTAGGTTTACATTATAAAACTTTTAATGTAAAAAATTCTGATTTCTTTCCCCATATGCTTTATCCAAAAGTTTATACAAATTAAAAACTAATCTTTAGATCCTCTTGTGCCTAATAGAAAATATCAGTATGAGACAGTAGCCCGTCAACCTTGTGTAACATTAGGTTGAGAAAGTTTGTTCTTGGTCAGTAGTAACTCTTCCAGTTACTCTTCAATGAAGAGTTATCCATCAAACCCTCAGTTCTCTGCTCTTCTGTTAACCCACAGTTTTTTTTTTTTTTTTTTAAATAAGCCTGTAATAGACCAAACAAACTTCAGATTTATGGCATGTTTAACTTACAGTGATTTAAGTTCTCCTTCAGATTGTTAAGTTCATCTGACAGGAAAATATTAGGCTAACAATTGGATGACATCTGTTTCATGGTCTTTTAGTGGCCTAAACTTTCTGCCTTTTCTTGTATATATTTCAGTTTAGTTATATACAAGTAGAGTTGATAGTAGTTCACTTAAACACTTCTACCTGCTAACAAATTCTGCCAAAGCAGCAGTAAGAGATAAACATACTTGTACTGCTAAGTACCACACACACACTCAATCCCTAGATCACCTTATGTTTCTCTCCCCCTTGTTTGCCCCTACCTCATTGTTTTAGTCAGCTTTTTCACTGCTAAAGATCTGAAAGAACAATTTTAGAGAAGGAAACGTTCGTTTGGGGGTTCATGGTTTCAGAGGTCTCAGTCCATAGACAGCCAGCTCTATTCCTGGGGGCTCAAGAACAATATGTCAGAAAAATGTCAGAGGGAAGTGCATCACATGATGATCAGAAACCAGAGAGAGAGAGAGAGAGACTCTACTCACTAGATAGAAAATGTATACTCCAGTGACCCATCTCCTCCAGCCACACCCTGCCCATCTTCAGTTATGGACTCAGTTAATCTCATCAGGGGATTAATTCACTGTTTGGGTTAAGGCTCTCATAACACAATTATTTCTCCTCTAAATTTTCTTGCATTGTCTCTCACACATGAGCTTTTGGAAGACACATCAAACCATACACTCATCCTTCCTAGGTAAGTAGTTACTTTAGTAGTCCCAGATGGATTTCTATGCAGATATGTCTGCACTTAATAACCTTGAACAAGATATACTATTGCTTCACCATCACTTTTTTACTGTATGGCACATACAGAAGGTGATTGTGTATATGTGTGTGTTGGGGGCAGGTAACAGGGAGAAAGAGGGAAGGAGATAGATGCTGGGGATTAAACCCAAGGCTTTGCACATGATAGACAAGTTCTGTACCACTGATCTAGATCCCCAGCCCTTTGTGAGTTTTATTGTGAGACAGAGTCTCAATGAGTCCCTTGGCTGGCCTTGAACTTGCCATTTTCCCTCCTTAGCTTCCTGAGTAGCTGGCATTATACGCATGCACAAGCTCACCTGGCCAAGGAGGTGATTTTACTTCTAGTGGCATTGTGACTCCCTTTCTAAATCAGGTTTTCAATCTTTACAGAGAATTGGGGAAGGAAGATTGGTAAGAAAGAATAAGGACTGTTTTCATGGGTAAGGCCAGTAGGTATTATTATTTTAGGTTCTTGTAATATCTCTTCTAAGACATAGCAAATATAAGTATGATGGCAGAATTCAATTTGGATCCTAAGTTATTTATAGCATTATTGTGGTATTGTGAAGTTAGTGATTTTCCTATCTACCTCAGAGAACTTTCAGGAATTTATAAATTTGTTTAATTCTGAAACAATGAGGCAATGCTATAATCAATCACAACATTTTTGTCTTTAAATGAATTCTTCTGTCTGAAATACATATTGCTACCCACCTCCCCTTCCAATTTGGATTGAAGTGAGGCTTTGTGCGTTGTTTTCAATGGTAGTATTAAAGAATTTGGGAGAGTCCTTCCAAATTATAGCTCTCCACTTATAAGGCTAAGGAGGCCCAATTTGATAGTGTTAGGTTGTCATTTACCTCAGGCCACATAGCTAATAAGTAAGAAATTCTTGTCTACTAAGCATCTAGATGTAGCTTAGTTAATATTCTCCCAAAACTCACTCTCATAGTATTAGTTCTATCCCTTGAGCTTACCCTTTGCTTTACATTTTTACTATTTTTTCCCCTCCGTATTGGGGATGAACCTAAGGGTGCTTAACCACTGAGCCACATCTCATCCCATCTTAAAATGGTTTTCATTTTTTATTTTGAAATAGGTTCTCACTAAGTTGCTTAGGGCCTCATTAAGTTGCTGAGACTGGCCTTGAATTTGCAATCTGCCTCTGGAGTTGCTGGGATTATGGGCATGTGCCACCACACGCAGCACATTTTACATTTTTAAAGCTATTTCCTTCTTGACCATTTCTCCCTCTTTACCTTCTGCCTGGCATGACCCATACATAGTCTTGCAATTGGAGAAACCTCAGTACCGGTAGCATTATAGCTCCCCCATGCTATAATGAAGGAATTGCAGCCCAGAGTAAGAGCTACAACGGAATATAGATGCGTTTTAGTCAAGGTTTGAATGTGTTTTTTATTCCTTTCTCATTGATTCTTCCATGGTGCCCCCCCTTCCCCTTTCCTCCCCTCCCCTTTCCTCTCCTTTCTTTTACCATCCCTCTTTTTGTTTTGTTTTTATTCCCTTTTTTCCTTTCCCTCCCTCCCTCCCTCCCTTCCTTTCTTTCTTCTCCTCCCTCCCTCCCTCCCTTCCTTTCTTTCTTCTCCCTCCCTCCCTCCCTCCCTCCCTCCACTGAACTACGTAAGCTCTCTTTATATTTTTTTTTTAAGATTTTTTTTAGATGTTGACGAACCTTTATTTTAGTCATTTATTCATATGTGGTACTGAGAATCGAACCTAGGGCCTCACACATGCTAGGCAAGTGCTCCACCACTGTGCCACAACCCCAGCCCCTCCCTTTATATTTTGAGACAGGGTCTCACTATGTTGCCAGCCTTTGCCTTGTACTTGAAATCCTCCTGCCTCAGACTCCTGTGTAGCTGGTAGTAAAAGCCTAGGCCACTGTGCCCAGGTCTTATTTTACTCTTTAGGCCATCTTTCTTATACATTAATTTGGGGTGTAGAGGCAGATTCTAGAGTATTGAAACTTTGAATCAAATTCTTAGTTTTTATTTTTAATTTGTTCTAATTAATTATACATGACAGTAGAATGTATTTTGACACATTTTACACAAATGGAGCACAACTTCTCAGTCCTCTGGCTGTACATGGTGCAGAGTCACACTGGTAGTGTAATTATACATGTATATAGGGTAATAATGTCTGTCTCATTCCACTGTCCTTCCCATTCTCACACTCCCTCTCCTCCCCTCACCTCAGTCTCTTCTGCACAATCCAACTTTGGATTCAAGTTTTAATTTGGCCATGTAAGAGCTATTTATAACCTTGGGCAAGTTGTTTAACTTTCTTTGTTTGGCAAATAAAGATAATAATACCTACTGATTATTATGAGATGTTATTTGTAAAGCACTGAGAATAGTATCTGGCTCATGGCAAGTAAGTGCTTATTAAATGAATAAGAAGAGAAAAAAGAATAAAACACCTTAGTTCTGAGGGTTATAGAGAAGAATCCCTGGGTTGAGAGACTTCGGGACAGTGTGCGTGTGAAGGGTCCTTCTTAACTGCTGCTTCCTTGGTGAAATGTACTCCTTCCCCATCCCCTAGTTGCACTGTGTGTTTCTTACAGAGCACATCCAGTTTTAATTTACATTGCAGTTAACTGTAGCTTGTTGGAGTCTTTCCTGTGAATTATAAAGCATTGGAGAATTGAGACTCTTCCCTTACTCATCTTCACCTTCTAATCATGATGCTTGAACTTTGTGGCTGTCCAGCTACTAGTTATTGAACAGAACTGAGCGAGATATTATAGAATATTTTAAAAGAAATATTTTCTGCCAGTGAAATACACAAACCTACTACTTAGATTGGTTGGCTAATTTCTGCTGACATGGATGCTTTTGTAATTAGGCTGACTACCTTTTAAAGAAATATTAAATTTTTCTCTAATTTCACTTAATATATTCAAGGTACAAATTCTACATATATATATTGAATTGAAGTGGAGTGTGCACATATGTATGTGTATGCACATATTGGGCAGGAGATGCTTTAGCTTTTTATATCCTTCATAGAAACTTAGAAGGCACTGTTTATATCCTCTGGAATTACATTTGTGTGAAGACTGATCTTTACAACTTGTGAACATGTCATTCTTGATTACTAGTCATACTGGCCTGTCGCTTTGCAAGTGTCAGGCTCCTTTCAGGGAGGAGCTTAGTTGTTACCTTACCCCCTTTGTTGATGGATAATATGATACAATACCCTTGCATCATGATGTGAAAGGGCATGTCCTTTGGCATCATCCTTGACTTTGAATAATGAATTCTACTTCTTAGTATCTGTGTAACCATGGTTTAAGTTCCTTTAATTTTGGAAGTGTCCATTTTCTCATCTATAAAGTGAAGAAAGTGAAGAAAGCCAGGCACAGTAGTGTTCACCTATAATCCCAGTGACTAAGGAGGCCAGGGCAGGAGGATCAAAAATTTAAGGTCAGCCTTTGCATCTTAGCAGATCCTGTTTTAAAATTAAAAGAACTGGGTATGTAGCTCAGTGGTAAAATACCCCTGCGTTCAATCCTCAATACAAAAGAAGAAAGAAAAGAAAATGAAGACAATATATACCTTATAAAATTGTCATGTAGAAAAAAAATTACTTGTCAGATACCTGGTATATAGTAGATTCTTAGTACATGTTAACATCCTAAAATTACATAGCAGTGAGAGATTTTCCTTTTGTTGCAAGGGTGAAGGTATGTGGAAAAATCATAACTTGCCATTGTGATTGACAATGGACATTGTTCTCTTTCAAAGACAGCAGAAATCTTAGTTTGTTTTGTCTGAGTCTGAAATATGTATTGGCCTGTGCCCATGGTATGGAAACTCCAAATCTTGGACCACAGAGTGGAATAATGAGAGAAGAGTGATAATGGTAGGAGCAACTTAGTTGTGGTAGTTGAGATCTTTGTTGAAAGTTGAGAAAAGACAGTGTGTGTTTACTTGAATACATTCTGCATATTGGAAATATTTAATTTTGAATGATTAGGTCTAGAAAAAAGTCTCATCCTCCAAGAATGCCTTACCTACAGAAACATTGTGTTGCTAATTTGGCTCTTTGGGGTAGCATATAGGTTGTTGTCTGAAGTCAGAGCTCATGAGGTACCTGCCTGTCTGGACAGTGGATACCACAGAGTCCTTAGCATGTTTGTTTCTCTTGAACTGGGCTTCTATCCACGGCATTACACTTTCATTATGGAACCAAATGATTCCATTGAAGTTCTCACCACATTAGTAGTGGAAGAAAAAGTGTTTATATGAAAACAGTAAAAAATATTGTTATTTACTTTTTAGGCCTTGCTTTGCTAATAATGTAAAGTAAAATAAAGTAGGTTTGCACTTTTTAAAGGGCTTCATTGTTTGATTTATTACATTGCAGTCATAGTGAAACACATGCTGGGGAATCTGTAAAATTCCTTCCATATTCCTGTGAATGATAATTTTCCCAATTATGTTTTCAAATCTAATTCAGCTTAGTAGGTATTTGACTTTTTTCCATCATATGCTAGGCCTTAACAGATTCCCAGAACGTTCATTTTTTAATTTGTTAAAATTCAACAGCAATAGTTGATATTCAACAGCCTACTATATGACTAATACCATTTTGTAGTTATAGTGAAAACTGGGATACACAATTATTTGCTGTTACAGGAAACTCATTGATGTTTTCAAGTAACAATTTAAAAACCTGAAAATGTAGTTCGTCCTTTGTTTTTCTTAATAGTTATACGTAATAGTGGGGTTCATTTTGACATAGTCATAAAATGCATATAACATAGTTTTCCCCATTTCAATCCTTAGTACTTCCTCTTCCCCTCCACTCTCCCCCCATCCCCTTTCTCTGCTGCTTCTGCTTTTTTTTTTTTTTTCTTTCTTTCTTTTAATGGTGCTGGGAATGAACAGGGAATCAGGCATGCTAGGCAAGTGCTCTACCATTGATCTACATCCCAGCTCTGAAAACAAGTTTTGAGAAATTTGATGAAAAAAGTACTATTAGAGCTCAGAGGAAGAAGGGATTTCTTTTAGAAAGAGAAAAATTTGTGTGTCATAAAAAAAAAAAAAAAAGAACTAATAAGATGACCCACTGGTGTCCTTCTTTCATCAGGGGAGTCTAATACTATTTTCGTGGTCATCTGTGCTTTCTTTAGGTCATGACTGCTGTGAGACAGTGAAGGTGCTGCTGTGTGCTTCCAAAGAGGGCCTGCCTGTGTTTGTGGTAGCTGAAGAAGACTTCCATTTTGTCCAGGATGAGGCATATGACGCAGCTCAATTTCTGGCAACCAGTGCTGGAAATCAGCAGGCTCTGAACTTCACTCGTTTTCTTGACCGGTCAGGACCCCCATCTGGGGATGTGAATTCCCTTGATGAGAAGGTTGCACTGGCATTCAGACACTTGAAGCTGCCAGCAGAGTGGAATGTTTTGGGGACAGATCAGACTTTGCATGGTGAGAATTGCATGATCCACAAACTGAGTTCAGAACATTTCTGTTTTTGTATGGGACTGCTTTTGTATGGTTATTATATCGAAGTACTTCTCCCTTAAAATTACTGTAGCAAATTAGTCTTGAAGGCATCTTTTCAAGGTTCTTTGAGCTGTTAATCTTGTCCTACCAGTGAAGTGACCCAAGAGAAGGTACCCATATGGATAGTGGTCTAGCACTTCTCAAACAAAGGCAGAGGTTTGCCTTTCATTAGAACAGTAGCAGAGTAACCGTTTGGTGTTTCATTATTCAAGACCAGGTTTACTGTGTTCTGAAATTCTCAAGATTGTACAAAGTTGGAGGAAAAGAGGACTGAGGAGTATGCCATGGGAACATGAAAGTGGGATAAGCTTTGAGAAGCCTACAGTTCCTTAACCAGGGTAGTTTCACTTTTACTGATTTTGTGTACTGGCCTTCCATATAAAAATTCTTTAAGTAAAGGCCTCTGCTTTTTAGAAACACTGATATAATTGGTATATACATAGGTCTTCTGAATCACAAGGGGTTTCCCACATAATTACTCTTGTAGCAGATGACATCTATTAGATGTTATAATTACACAAATATTTTTTCCACTGAAATATAATATATACCTGGGATCCCTAAATAACAACATCTTTCTCTGCTGAGTGCAAATCCAGTGAAAAATTTAGGTTCTCACAGAGACAGTTCAGAATGTTTGCTTTAATACATATGAAAACAAGATTGGAAGACTGACCTCAGAGCTTCCAGAAAGGCTTGCCAGAGGCTTTCTCTGTCATCTCTAGAAGAGTGGACAGTCACACTCTGCCTTCAGAGTCTACCTATCTTTGACTATTGTGCTGTGTAGGGCCAGCAGACCAGAAGTCCCCCTTTCTACAGGTGAGCAGTTCTTGAGGAGAATTGCCCAGATAGGACTAAGCAAGGCATGCCCAGTTCCTGCTCTCTCAGACCTGTCAGGTAAGTTGATTATTCCTTCCAGGAAAGAATGGTGAAGAAGTACTGCTAGCACTGAGTCTCTTAAATCCATGGAATTTAACAGTCAAGCCTGTGATCAACCAGTGGAATTGTGTCAGGCCTATGGTCAGATGCTACCAAGTCAGGCTTCTCGAGGTTATATATAAAGGAAAAGTCTGTACTATAAAAATCAAGAAAGAAGGCACCCCCAATCCCTTTTAAATTTATATACCATCCAAGAAACTTCTGCTTTACTAAGTAGAATATCTTGAGGTCTGAGTACTTGAGTACCTAATTAGAAACCTAATGATGTGCCCTAAAACCTGTAGTTTCTGCCATTTCTGTATTAAAGTGGGAATGACTTTTACAAATCAGTATCAAGTTAAATAGAACTGTGTTAATTATTTCTGGAGCTAATGGAACTTTTATGGTTTTGCTTTCTCTTTTTAAAAATAGGATCAGGAATTAATTTGTTCACGTTAAAAAGATTAAAAGAACTATTGGAAATAGCAGAGGTCTTAAACTTCGACTGTATCACTTTTCTTCTCTGGACCTTAGCTTCCTTGTCTTTAATAGGAGGAAACTGGCCATCTTTAATTTTTTGTGTAGTTTCCATGTACTCCTAAAGTTTTATGTTGTACAAAATTGCTTAAGCAGTGTCAGCAAAGAATAAACAAGATTTGAATACGTGCAGGATTTTAAGATGAAAACCATAATACAGTACCATTATACACATATTAGAATAGTTAAGATTAAAGATGCTAAGTGCTGGCAAGGATGTAGTACATTCTCATAGACTGCTGGTGGGAATGCACAGTAGAACTGCAACTCTGGAAAAGTTCAGCATTTAAAAAAAAAGAAAAGTTAAATGTATGTTTACAGTAAGATCCAGCATTCCCACTTTGGGGCATTTTATCCTAGAGAAATGAAGACTTACATTCACTAAAAAGTCTGTGTACAAATGTGTCTATAGCAGCATTAATCATAATCACCAAAAGGGGCAATAACCCAGGTCTCCCTCTCTGACTGAATATGTGAACAAACTGTGATATATCTATACATCAGAATACTACTCAGCAATAAACAAGGAACAAACTATTGATAATGTGCAGTAACTTGGATACATTTTAAATGCATTGTGCTAACTAAAAGTCACTTTCCAAAAGTAATGTACTTACATGACATTCTGGAAAAAGCACCATTAAAGTAACCAAGAAGACATCAGTAGTTACCAGAGTTGAGATTAGGGTAAAAGTCTGGTTGTAAAGGAGTATTATGAGGAGGGAATTCTTTAGGAGCATTGAAGTTATTTTGTATCTTGTTGGTGGTAGTGGTATAAGAATCTATGTGTTATATTTGAGTATACCACAGTGAATCTCACCGTCCTGTACATCCACAGGAAATTAATTAAAAATATAATAATAACTATGGACAAATGGCAGAAGGATCAATAGAAGGAAGAGAGCAAAGGTAGGGAAGGGGAAGGAGAGGTACTTGGGTCTGAAGCAGATAGAATATATTCCATGCTTGTATAATTACGCCAAAATGTATTCTACTGTTATGTATAACTAAAAAATAAATAAATAAAAAGAGTATATGTGGTAAAATTCATAGAATTGTACACCTTCTAAAAGTTATTTTATTTTACATACATTTAAAATAATTTAGTAACAAAAATAATTAAACAAGTTAGGTTGAATACTTTCAATATGAAATGTACACAAAGAACTTGATAGAACTGCCAGTCCAGCTAGGATCAGGAATCGGCTTTCAAGTGCTCCATGTACCTTGCAGTTTAGATTGTTCTCTTAGTTGTGAATTGGAATCTAAGAACACTGCACTGGTGTGATCAGGGCAGAGTAACACCATTTAAAGAGTTAATCATGCTTGCTATTGAGGGATGAAACTAATGGGATAATCTGCTCACATCAGTCACTTTTCACTTTAGTTACTTTTAAAAGGGTATTTAAAAGAAAAAGGTATGAAGTAAGCTTGGTGCCTGGGAAAATACAGGTAAATAGGGTACCTCATTACATAAGAGAAATACTTGCTGTTGAAGGCTGGGATATTTACGGATGTCCCAACCTAATACACAGACAAAGGAATCATGTAAGATTTATGGCTAATCCTCTTTAATTGTTGAGATGCAGTGCTTTTTGGCTTTTTTTCAGGTAAGTGACTCCTTTGAAAATAGCTCAGATTTCTCCTCAGAAAAAAAATACAAATAGGTATCTTCCTGCAAGCATTAACATGTACTAATTTTTACAGTCTCCCTGAACTTTAGTTGTGAACATGGAATTAAGAAGCCTTGGTTTAGATGTGATATTTTAAAATGGAAAGAACATGGGTGTTGGAATCAGACTGTTTACATCCTGGTTTTATTGCCATAGTTTTTGGAAAATACCATATCACTATTACTCAGTTTCCTTACTATAAAACAGAGGAAAGTATAGTTTGATAGTGTGTGCTGGTTTCCAGGGTAGTCATTTCAAACATATTGTGACCAACATCCAGTAACCTTTTAGACACACAAAACACTGATAAGCCATGACAATGGATGGTGGTATGTCCTTTGAAAGGATGAAACAGGACAGCCCTAAAAGACTCTTCAAAGCAAAATGAAACTGTTTTGCTGGACTCAGAGCTCATGTTAATCCTTACTTTCAAATAGAGGAAGAGTGAGTTTATCCATTTTAATTCTTCCAAGTGTTTCCCAATCCCTAGTTATATAAAGAAGCCCCTATACTATACTTTTGGTCACAGATCTGCCTTAAATGCAGATAATAAGGATTATTCTTGATAGAGAGAGGGAGGATGATTGGGGGACAAGGGTGTTCTCATTTTCTGAGTTTTCCAAGTCTCATTTAATGTTGTTTCAGTTCTTCATTGCCTCCGTGGCTAATGAGAATAGTTTCTCATTTGAGACCTCTGTGTAGTAGCAATCAACTTGACTCTCAGATAGTTTAGAGTGGGCCCATTGAAGACTTGATCTAGAGGAATCAAAGAGAAATAGCCCGGGGAAAGTGTTCCTTCTTACTTAGTAATGTTATTGTATAACTAAGTGAAAAAAAAGATGTAGTCATCTTTGGGGGTGGAAATCTTCCCCACAATGAGAGAATTGGCTGGACAGAAAGATGACAGGTTTAAGAAAGACTGCTCTGAGAACAGTCTGTGCATTCCCACTTCTACATGTCTGATTTTGGTTAGTAGATCCTCCACCTTAATCTTTTGGTGCTTTAGTTCTAGCAGTCTTTTTAGAGTATGGGATAGCTTTTCATGGAAGGTTTTCTTTAGCTGCACTGGTAGTACTTGTCAGTTTTTTCAGCTATCATCACTGTTAAAGAAGAAAACAGTAAAATATAAAAAGACTGGTAATGGATTTTTTCCTTGGCAAAGAATTAAGAACTACTGACTCCAAGACAAGCAGTACCCTGTAGCAACCAGGGGTAAGCTGTAAAAGGTTTTGTTGCTTCTCAAATCTTCGTTTTGTCACAGGGTTATAAGTCTTGTTTTAGAAAAAGTTCCTTTTGTCACACTGTCAAATTAAGAGTGTTTTTACTTTCTCATTTAGTGTGAGAATTCCTGCATTATATGAGACTTTAGGTTTATTTATGAGGCAGTCCAGAATAGTAAGAATGAATGGTGATTTTGGAATCCCATTCTGTGCAGAAAAGCTAGGCCTTCAGAGAGGCCTAAACAGGATAACCTGCCAGCATGGGTCCAGTGAAATACCATTTAGTATAAAGAAAAAAATATCGTAAGTATTCATGTGGAATACTGTGAGAATGGTTTTCTTTAAGAAACCAAAGCAAAATTTAGAAGACACTTTTCATTTGTCTTAAAAGATCAAAGAAGTCAGACCTTTTATAGAGTTAAGATAAAGAAGCAACAAGATGTAGGTTTCAAGAGTCAGGGTTCAACTAGAGAAGGAAAACTGAAGGGGAAATAAACATTTAAAGATTCATGAATAGCTGGGGAGTCTGGCTAAATAAGTGGACAAGGTCAAATCCACCAACATGGGCCAAACCTATTGTCCTTGGGTCCTCAGAAAAGGGAGATCCTGAGCAGAGTGGAATTCCATAGGCATTGGCATAGGCTGAAGGTGTCCTCCATAGACAAGGTCCTTACTCCAGGGTAAAACTAAGCCCTGCTTTTATTTTACCTTTTTTTTTTTTTTTTAAAGCTCTGCTTTTAAAGAATTCCAACTGATTCACTCAGGTCTTACCCCATGTTTACCAGGATAAATCTCCCTTATGAAATCAATTGATAAAAGAGCTTTAATTAATTACATCTGCAAAAGAAGCTATCTGAAGGGCATAGATGGAGAGGGAGTTGGTAGAAATGCTGCAAGGACACCCAGAATCCCAGGGCATAATTAAATTCACATTGAGATGAAGAACTCAATTGAGCTTGTAGGAAATTCAGTTAATGATCAGGAAAAAAAGGTTGAGTAGCTCTCAGAATACGGGGGGAATAATCACAAATCGTTAAAGAGAAAATACAGAAACTGAGAATAGAGAATTGGGGATTTATCATGAGTTATTGGTGATTTGCAGTTTGAGACAGAAGGAACAAAAAACAGTATTAAAGATAGTAATTTGGGTAAAAGTTTCTATACTTTTTTTTAAATTAGAGCTTTAAAGTTATACATAGTAGTTGGGTTCATTCCAACAACCTCATACATTCATGGAAATTGATTTCAGTTGATGATTCTCCCCCTTTCCTCCCATCCTCCTTCCCCTCTCCTATTTTTTTTATCTACTTGACTTTTTGCTCATCTATTAATTTCTATTTGATCAGTTCTTTATAATATCCTATCTTCTCCCCACTGTTTCCTTTATTTTACCTAGCTTCCGCATATGAGAGAACATTTGACCTTTGAGTTTCTGAGTTTGGTTTATTTCATTTAGCATCACATTCTTCATTTTCATCCATTTACCAGCAAATGACATAATTTAATTCTTTTTTTTTTTAAAAGATGGACACAATACCTTTATTTATTTACTTTTATGTGGTGCTGAGGATCAAACCCAGTGCCTCAACGTGCGCCAGGCAAGCACTCTGCTGCTGAGCTAAAACCCCAGCCCCAATTTAATTCTTTTTTATGGCTGAGTAGAACTCCATTTGTGTATGTTTGTATACACCACAATTTCTTAATCCTTTCATTTATTGACAGGCATCTGGGTTGATCTCATAATTATTGTGAATGTGCTGCTATAAACATGGAAGTGGCAGTGTTGCTATAGTATGTGGAGTTTAAGTCTTTTGGGAAAATACCAAGGAGTGGGGCTTTTATGCCCTTAAAACAATACAGACTAGAAGAAATTCCACTTATATGTTAATTTGTTAATTCCTTTGTACCTTGGCTACCTCTTCTACAAACCTAATTCAGATGACTTATGTGAAGATAAAATAATGTGTGGAAAATGAAGAAGGGAACATTTAAATAAGCTGACATGTGTAATGCATGTCATAGAAGAATTTTCAAATCCTCGTTTTGGTTGTGGGCAAGCTATTAATTCTGTGAACTTATGTTCATTTGCAAAATTAAGACAGTGAGACCATATGGGGTTATTGTGAGAATAGAAGGGAAAATGTTGGTATAAACTACATATCCCACTAAATGGAATGTAGCAGTTCCTCACTGCATATTACTTTTTTTCAATCTGTTGTTTGCAGAATGAGGCTAGCTAAAAGCAGATGTGGCACCTATTACTGAAAACTTCAGAAGGAGACTAGAGGAGGATTAGTGTAGGGATCAGGGTGCCAGGTTCTGAGCAGGTATGCGGCCTTATTGTTGAAATTTCGTGACTCAAAGTCTAAACTGACTTGGAGTAGATAAGGGACTAAAAATGGTAGGGGGGAGGGGAGAAATCTACTTTAAGGAAGTATTAATCTCCCTTTAAGGCTGGAATTAACCAGCTCTGAAAACTGTCACATTTCCTGGTCAGTAAGTGCCTCATTCGTACCTTAGTTTTTGATAGGAATGTCAGAATGCTTGTGAGCGACTGTAAAGCATAAGTCAGATGACAATGTTTGATTTTTTTGTGAGAGTTCTTTCTGTCCTTGCCACCCACCTCCTCAGACGTGTTGATTATTACAGTTTGTACTTGCACATGTAATGGGGCATCAACTTTTTTCCCCCCTGTACTTGGGATTGAACCCAGGGCTCAGTGAAGAAGTTGAGGCCCAAAGGAAGCCAGGAGAATGAGATGTGAAAGCTAAGACATGAGGAAGAAGGCAGGCCCAACCCTGGAGTTGAGTAATGCACAGCCTCTTGGGGTGACATTCAGCAGCCCTGAAGTGGCCTTATGTCCTGTCAAGAGCATGACTGAGGAAGAGGGTGTTGCTAGTGAACCCAGAAAGTGACTTGAAGTCTAGGAGGACTGGGCAGAGAGCAGGGAGAAGGAGAACTGACATTTAATGAGTACATGCTGCAGCCAGTCATTAGACTAACATTTCACCTGCCTCCTCTCATTTGTAACAACATCTCTGAGTGATGGTCTACTACTCTAGGAATGAAGAAAGTGAGGCTCAGAGAGGCAAATGAATCATGCCTGGTAACTACCAGGTTTGAACCCAGAATTGTCTGACTCGAAGTCCTTGCTTATTCCACCATTTTCATAGTGACTCACACCAAGAAGGAGCCTTCGTTTCAAGTGGAAGAACCCCAAGCACATGTTTTTCTTTCTGAAATTATTAGCGTATTGTCTGTCTTATTATGCCCGCAGATGCATTTATTTTTCATATTAAACATGCAAACAAACAAAAAGCTGGCAGTGCCAGCTGTTTCATGTGCCCTTAATGTCAGGGAATAAAAAGACCTGTGTGTACTTAACAAGTAGAACCTGTTTTTAGTGTTTAACTAGCCAACTCTTGTCTGGGTGTTCTTTTCAAATGTAATTACACCCTTTATGATACATCCATTCTAAGTCCTAACAGCTATTCTCCTTGTGTCCCATCTTGTGTGACTGCCTTTATTATTTATTTGTATTTTTAAAGGAAAAGAACATGTGTGAAGTCATCTTTATAAACCTCATTGTGAAATTTGTTGAACAAATGTTAAAATACAGAAAGAACTTGATTCTTTTTGTGGGAACGTCTCCTATGTAAGATTTTACTTCCCATACTTTTTTCTAGCTTTCTTTTGTCTTTACTTGGGGTCGATTCTACTTGACCTCAATAAAGGTCTTCGTGCTGTGTGCAATAGCTTACCTTCAAAATATCAGGCACTTGGAGGTAGTGGTGTTTACTTGTCTTTTGTTTGTTTGCTTGTCCTGTTTTTTTTTTTTTTTTTCCCCTTCTGATATTCTTATTTATTTTCATGTTCTCCCAATTTAGATGGTGGCCCCCGGGAGACATTGATGCATTTTGCTGTGCGGCTGGGACTGCTGCGGTTGACATGGTTCCTGTTGCAGAAGCCGGGTGGCCGCGGAGCTCTCAGCATCCACAACCAGGAAGGGGCAACACCTGTGAGCTTGGCCTTGGAGAGAGGTTATCACCAGCTACACCAGCTTCTAACTGAGTGAGTGCTTATTCTCTCTCCCTCCCCACATCCATTGCCAGCTCCACCTCCTGATTCATAATGGTACCACCCACTTGGTATCATCTGCCTGTGAGCTTGCCATGAATTACCATCTCAGCCCTGTGTCTTGCCTTCTCCTGGAGGTTTGTAAGCTTGTTTCTACTGACTGCTTCAATATCTGAGGGACACAAACGTAAGTTATTGCCATTTGCTTCCCTGCTTCTTACCTCTTACATTTTACCAGACACTCAGAATTAATCTTTTCTCTGGGGGTAACAGAGCATTACCAATGTATAGGGTTCATCTTGGTTTTGTATAAGAGGAAAGTTTTCCTAATCCACTTTTTTTTTTTTTCTGGTATATCTTAAGACTTGAAAGATTAGTCAGAAGTATTACTTTCATATTATAACTGCTTATAGAAAATATTATAAACAATTTAATTTTGGTTTGAATGTAATTTCTGTGAATAAAATTGAGAGCAATGGTCTCTTAATATGAATATCAGTAAAAAGCTGGCTGAATTGTTTAGGAATCATGCAGTAGGAAATCCTGTTTGTCTCTGGCTCCGATCGTTTCAATTCTCATCTGACTCTTTAAAGAAAGAGGCCTTTGGAGGATGGTTGTTAGTCAAAACATTTGAAGAGTTTGGTTTATTTATTTCTTCTTTTCCTTGTATAAATAGGGAAATAAGCACATTGGAGCAGCCAACACTTTTTAATTGGAATATTTATAAAAGTCAGAAACTTTAAGAAGGTTCTGTTATTTAATATATTTTCTATTAGTTTTATGTGTATCATATTTTCTACCACATTATCCGAACAAGAATAAACCATCCGTGTTCTTTAATGATTGAAGGACCCTTCTAAAATGAGGCAGTTTTCCCAAATTCTCAGATATTTGTGCATGCCAGATTCAATTTGGTTAAATTTTATATTTTATCATTTTTAGCAGTGTGTGAAGAAGGTAGTGTGTGGCAGGACTGTGAAGACATCTGAGAGTGTAATGCTACTTACAGTTATATAGACAGTTTTTTCTTTTTTCATTTTTCAAACTTACAACTTTCTCAGTCAAGCCAGATGGAAGCTTCTTTGCAGACAGCTTTCTGATAGGTGCTACAGATACAATGGTGGTAGAGGGAGCTTTCTTTATCTCAAATGAGCTTTGGATACCTGAGCTTCCGTGTGACAGTATTCCAGAGAGTGATATGTTCCACTCCTTCGTACTTCCCATCTGGCCAGAGATTGGATTCATTCTGCTGTTTGCCTGATGGTCTCAGGAAGGGAGGTAGGGAGGTATTGTTCCAGAAGATGAAACAATTAACTCTGTATACTGTTGTGAAGTTCAAATGCACTTCCTCTAAATTTGATTTTATAGCTCAGAATGCTTTCTGGGAAGCAGAGTTGGTTAAGGATTGCCATCCAAAAATGGGGAAACAGTGATTACAACAGCTTCGTTATAATGCTTAGAAGGGGATGTCACAAGACTGTTATTGCAGCACAGCTTTAAGAAAACTAGAGTATGTTTATTCTTGGAGAATTTTTGCTTACTTTAACTGCCCTGTTAAATGTGGAAAAACCAGTTTTTTCTTTTGAAGGGAGAGAGGTAAGGGAAAACCAACTTGAGAAATCTCCAAGTAGAGGACTTTGATAGGAGAGTATGAGCATCTTGCTGCAAATCTAGCTCTTAATTTGAATTCTTCTGAACTGTTATTGCTCTGAAGCCTAGAAAAAGTGCTGAGTCACAGCTAGCAATTAAGAAATGATAAGGAGGTGATTCTCCAAATCCCTCCGTCTTACTGTGGTACCGGCAGTCTTTGCTAGAATTTCAAACAGGTTTTTTTTTTTTGGCTACTCCCTATGTTTTTTTTGGTGTGTATTCATATACCATAAAATTTAACTCTTTTAATCATTTTAAGGTGTATGATTCACAATGATGTTTAACCATCACCACTATCCATTTCCAGAACTTTTTCATAACCCCAAACCAAAACACTATACCCATAAAGTACTAACTTCCCTTTTAGTCTCTTTCCCCAGCCCCTAGTAAACTCTGTTCTACTTTCTACCTCCAAGAATTTTCCAGTTCTAGTGAGAATCATTCAGTATTTGTCCTTCTATGTCTGACTTCTTTCACCTAGCATAATATCCTTATGTTGTAGCATGGGTCAGATAATAATTGCGGAAAGATTAGATTTTAAATGTTCTCATCACAAAAAATAAGTAGGTAAAGTGATGCCATGTTAAGTTACTTGATTAATCTTTCGATAATACATTTATATACATATATCAAAACATCACGTTGTACCCCATGCATATATAGTTATTGTTAAAAAAAAAAAGTCCATGCATAGCCAAAAGATGGGAATACCCTAAATGACACTCAGCAGATAAAGAAAATATGTTTAAATGAAATGGAATATTATTCAGCCCTTAAAAAAGAGAAATATCATCTTTATCAGATGAGGAAACTGATCCAAACGGGTTAAATTTGACTACATTTCGGTAGGAAGGTAAGGGACCACAAATAGAAGCCATATTTCCTAAGAAGCTATCTAGAGCTTCTTTCATTCCTAGGATTCTTATCAGGGGGCGCCTAAACAAAGACTTCATAAGGTCTATAGCCTTTTTGTTTTTTAAGTCTTTATTTTTTAGTTGTAGCCAGACACAACATTTTATGTATTTTTATGTAGTGCTGACAATTGAACCCAGGGCCTCTCATGTGCTAGGTGAGTGGTCTACCGCTGAGCCACAACCCCAGCCTGGTCTGTAGCCTTTTAAATTATAGGCATATATACACAATGGAGTATTATTCAGCAATAAAAGAGAATAGAATCATGGTATTTGCAGGTAAATGGATGGAGTTAGAGAACATAATGCTAAGAAAAGTTAGCCAATCCCCAAAAACCAAATATTGAATGTTTTCTTTGATATAAGGAAGCTGATTCATAGTGGGATAGGGAGAAGGAGCATGGGAGGAATAGACGAACTCCGATGGGGGCGGGGAGGTAAAGGGAGGAGACATGGGGTAATTAATGATGGTTGAATGTGATGATCATTATTATCCAAAGTACATGTTTGGAGATACGAATTGGTGTGAGTATACTATGTATACAACCAGAGGTATGAAAAATTGAGCTCTATATATGTAATAAGAATTGTAATGCATTCCACTGTTATATATAAAATAAAAAAGAGATAAATAAATTTTAAAAAATAAATAAATTATAGACAAGACCTTAATGGACATTTCTGAGTAGAGTTTGTTTTGGGAGATTCACAAAAGGGTTTGTAAAAAGTTAAGAATTGACATAGTGTGTATAATGGTACCACATTTCACCTGATAATCATTGCTACCATATTAACAGATATCCATGGGTATTCTGTGTCATCCTGATCTTGTACCAGAGACAGTTTAGTAATAAGTGATTTTTTTTTTTTAAGTAACACTGGTACAAAGTTTTTAAAAAGCTTCACATAATAGTCACATCCCACTGTTCAAAAAAATTGGCATAAATCTATCTTTACTAAACTGGTTAGATGTCTTTACCTGACACCCTGCTCTTTAAAAATTTTTTTTTATATATAGACCTGCCTCTTATCACTGCTTTTCAATTACAGTGAAATAGAGGTGTGGTACTATGTACATTTTACATTTACTAAATAACTGTTCACATTCTTCTCTTTACTGAGAAGTCAAATTGATTTTATAGCCCTCTCAGGACAGTTATTTTAATTCCTTGCTGCTTTGCCTATTAACTAATTAATTCACTTTTAATTGGTGGTATTGTGCTGGTTAAAGCCCAAACTGTTTTTATGTTTCTTTGTCTGGACAGTCCATTGACAGTCCATTTTGATAAACTGTGAAAATGTTTTGCTGTTCTTAGAAGAATTCTCTAAGTCTTGTGAATTTAGGGAACTCTTGGAATTGATATTAAATCTCACAAGATAATAGGAACTATTTAAGACATTTTTGGTAGTTTTCTTTTCCTGTAACTTATGATGTTAGGTTTCACTTAGTACAGTGACAGGGAATGGGAGATTTTTTTTTTTTTTTTTTAATATTCTTCATTGTAGATGGACACAATACTTTTTAAAAAAAATTTTTTTTAGTTGTATATGGACACAACATCTTTTATTTATTTTTATGTGGTGCTGAGTTTTGAACCCAGTGCCTCACATGTACGAGGCAAGTGCTCTACTGCTCAGCCCCAGCCCCAGCCCCTTTTATTTTATTTATATGTCGTAATGAGGATTGAACCCAGTGCCTCACACATGCTAGACAAGCGTTGTGCCACTGAGCCACAACCCCAGCCTGCAGGGAAGGGAGATTTTATTGACTTATTACTCCTTTAGTTTAAATTTTGATTTTATATTATGATACAAATATATTTATGATCTGAGAATTCACCTTAAATAAAATGTTACCAGGTTTTTGAGAAATCTTAACCCCCAGAAGATTACACCTAATCCTGTTCCTGCTTTAGGTGCACAGTCTTCCCCAATCTGAAGACCCCACCCAAGGTCACCTAGCTAGTGATGGGATAAAGTAGGGACAGAATCCTGGTCTGTAGGCTCTTGGTAAAATGCTAGGAAGTGACTACTTGAGATGAATGTGGCATTGGTGTCATCTAAGATGAGAATATTAAAGCCAAATGTTATCATATATAGCTGATAAATTGCACATCACAAAGAAGGAATTTTAGGACCTGGACTGCTCATGTGGGGAAGGGCCAAACTGAGGATAAGAGGCAGCTCTAAATATGCAAACTTGGAAGTCAAATCTAAGTTTGCATTTTGGCTCTGCCATTTTTAGCTGTATTATTATATTCATTATAATATTTAATATTATAATATGTATTACTATACTTGTTATATTTGTTATAATAATACAGCTAAAAATATCAGATATATACTAAATAATTCTCCTCTTTAAGCCTTGATTTCTTCATTGTATAAATAAAAGATGATAATATCTACCTCGAAGAATGATAGCAGATGGCCTGCTGAAAAATTGGGGCTTTTCATGCAGATTCTGGTCATTTGTAGAGCCGTAAGTATTTCAAGTTTGAAGAGAGAGAGAGAGTGCGATATGAACTGCTGAGAGGTGAAGAGTTTAATTAAAATCTAAGCTTTCTCATTTAGTAGCTTATATGATTTGGGAAAAAAAAATCACCTATTCATTCTGAGTCTCGTGTTTCTCATTGCTTATTGATAATACAATTCGGCCTACATCTCAAGGTTGTTGGAGCTAAAATGCTCCAACATGTCCCTTGAGAGCCAATTTAAAAGTATTTGTCCTCATAAACTTTGTATCATTTTTTTGTATCAGTTCAACAAATCTTTATTTATTGAGTGCCTATAGTGCACTGGAATCCATAGTTGGTAAATTACAGATATAATTTTATTTCAGCCTTATGATGACTGTCCTAAAGTTAATTTGTTTTACGGGTAGAATGTGGAAGCTTGAGAGTAAAGTGACTCCCCAAGCCTATTAGAGTAAAGTATTAGAGCTACTCTTGCATAGACATCTGTGGAATTCCAAGGCCCATATTCTTCCCCTACAGGAATGTGAGGGGAAAGAAGAGACTCAGAAAGAAGCTACTGATATACTGGATGAAATAGTACTTAATTTTGAAAGTGCTATATGGTTTTCATTTAGCACCTCTTCTCTATTTTTGCTGAAGAAAACATGGTCCTTACTATAATAATTTTACCTTTATATTACCCATCATTTTAAAGAATTATTGATTACACTTAAGCTATTGTTTTACATTTTGATTCTCACTATGGCCAGATGAATGGGTAGAGTAGGTGGTATTATCTAGGTGAGAGAAGTGAAATGTCTTGCTCAAGGTCACAAAGTATCAGAAACTAGGCTTAGATCCAAAGTCCACTAATCTGTCCAGTTTGAGAAGATTCTTGAGAATGTGCAAAACACCGACCCAGCCTGGCTAGCACTAGGTGCTCAGTCATTGCCCATTGTAGTAGGCAGTGCTGACCCCTGAGAACTTACAGGGACAAACCCCTCAGAGGTTTTGTCCCTGTAAGTTCTCAAGTTCTTCCTTTGAGATGCTTACACGGGAAAACATGGCTTCAGGGTCAGGAAGTAGAAAAGCTACTCAAGTATACATATTTTCATACTAAAGTCAAGTACTGTTACACAAGATGTTTGGTCAGCATAGTGATTTCAGGGTCCTCTTCAAATACTTGACTGTGGGTCCTCAGTAGCCTATCCAGTGCAGAACGAGATTGGGACCTTTGGTTTTGCTTAAGGGGAAAAGGATGGAGAAAAAAAAGGTGGGGGTAGGGGTGTACAAACTTAACCTTCAGAATCATGGCCTGAGAACCGGATTTGAAATGACTGGACATTTTTCTGGCCTAAGTCCTATTTCTTTATCTCACTGTGAATCTATCTGACCTCCTTTGTCACTGTGTGATCTGGGTCTTTGTGTTTTGGTAAAAATGAAGTGGTGGAAGTGGGTGGAAACTAGAGATGGGGAAGAGCACTAACATTTATTAAATACAAATACCTGCTTTGTATTATGCATGAATGCTGCATTTAGTGCTGTGTATGTGTTCTCATTTAAAACCTCTCCACAAATCTTTAAGGTATAGTTGGTACAGTTAGTGTTCTTCTACACTTGAGAAAATAGACCCAGAGAGTCTAACTATGATGATTCAGTGATCTGGTTTTTAGTGTCGTCTTTTTTCTTTTTGTAATTTTTCTTCTGAATGACGAAGAATTTTGAAATTCATGTGTTTTTTAAGCCATTCAGCTAATAATCTCAGTATTGCTGTTTCTGGCAACATACTGTAAAATTACAAAATAGATTTTCTGAGGATAATATTGTACTGATAAGACAGTAACTGTAGTTACCATTTATTGTATTTGTCCTAGGCATCTTGCATAAATTCTCATATTATCTTCTCCCTGTCTCTTTGGAGATGAGGACATTATCCCCATTTCACAAGAAAATTGCCACAGATGGTAAGTGATGAAACTGAAATTTGAACATCTCCAAAGTCCATCAACTTTTACACTGCCTTGGACTTTCCACGAAAAAAAGTTGGGTATTGGAAGTTAGTTTAACGCACAAAACCTTTCCAAGTGTCTTGTATTTCTTTCCATACACTGCTTTTCTCTTTCTGCTCTGAGTGTAGATGGTCTGAGCATTTGTTCATTCTCTGTGGCCATGTGACATTTGGGCCTCAGAGTTTTCAAATTCTCCTTGGCAACAGCATGTGATTTTGAAAACACTTGTTTCTGACTTCACTGTAGGCTTATGTGGGAGAAAATATTGACCTGGACTTGATAGGTGAATATGAGAAGATGAAGGGTCAGTTGGTACCTTCTATTCTCTAAACAAATCTCAAACCATTTAAGTAATCACTCACATTATTTTTATTTGGTCAGTTTTGAAGTTTTCAAAAAGGCATGCCAGTTGAAAGAATAATTTTAAAATTTTACCTGCATTTTTTATTAAAAGTACAAACAAGGAACACAAAATAGGTGTAGTGTATTGAGTAAGCATTTTAGCTAAAAGTCAATATTTAGACAAAGTTGAATATCACCAGTTGTATGATAGAACAATAAATGACATAATAATCAACTGTATTCATTTATTAAAATTTACCAATTCTGTTTTTAAACATTTCACCTTATAGGAGAAGGACAATAATTTCTCAATGTTACTAACTTTTAGATTGTTCTTCAGTTATTAAACTGCGTATACTTTTTCTCCTGTCACATCAGCAGTCTCTCAAATAGTTGGATTGTAGGCTGTTATAATTCAGAAAAGATTTTAGTAACATGATTTCTAAGAGGAATTTTATATTAGGATTCTTCATTCAGCAAATAAAAAAAGAATCCTTTAGCGGCTGAAATTGGTTTCCACCACTGCTGTCATATATATTTTATTACATGAAAATAAACTAGTTGATACAACTTTTTAAAAAGTTTTATTATTATTCTGCAACACTGGGAATAGAACCTGGGGCTGCTTTACCCCTGCACTATAGCTCCTGTCCTTTTTAAAAATTTTGAAATAGGGTCTTTCCTAGGTTGGCCTCAAAGTTGAAATCCTTCTGTCCCAGCCTCAGTCACTAGGACTATAGGTATATGCCACCACACCCAACCAAACTCAAGTTTTTATATAACCTGATATCTATAATTCTTTCTCGTACCACTTACATTTTTATAAACATTCGTTGGCTTAAAAAAGAGAAAACGTAAAGTAATCTAGCCAGCGTATTCTTTCAGTGCTGATAATTGTCAAACTAATTCTTTTTAACTGTTTGAAAACTGTTGTTTTTGCATGTTGCATTAACAGTTTTTACAATCAATACTTATTCTAGCATTTTAGTTTATATTATATTAAGTTTATAATAAATTATGTTAAGTATATATTTTATGCTTTTGCTAGCTATTAGAATTTCTGCATAGAAATCACATAAGGAGATTAGTTTTTAAATTATGTAGAGAATACTTATAGAGTATTTATTTTGATAATATTTCTTATACTAGTGGTACAGCTTTATTGCTATGATGGGAACTTCTGTGGTTGCTTTATTGTCTTATCACAAATGCTCAGTAAACATCCAGCTGGGCTTAAAAATGGCAGAACTGAACTTGGGTGCGCTATTATTGTTTAGCATCAGTGGGCCTCAGTTTCCTGTTCTGTAATGGGGAAATGTAGCTGATAGATTTATTAGGATTAAATGAGAACATGCTTGAAAGGTTCTTAGAAACTTAGCAGGGAAATTGAGTCCCGTTTTTCACTTGGATTTTGTGGGGAAATAAATAGTGGTAGGTGATGTAGGGATGGTTGTCTGACAGGTCAAGATGCTTGTGCCTTTTTTTTTTTTAATCAAATACTCAGCAATTCCTTTCTTTTTGGATCATTGGAATTACGTTAGCCTTATGATATACCCCATAGTCAGAATTTGTATTTAATTTTGGAGGACCAGACATTGAGCTACTACTGTGTATTCATGTTCATTTGATCCTCACAACAAACTTAGTATTCCTAATTTACCAAAGAAATTGAAGTGCAGGAAGAATACAGTCATAATGTGGTGATGTTTCAGGAAGGAATCAAACCAAGTCTGTATAATGTTCCAGCTTATGTTCTAAACCTTATCATGTAAGGCTATATGTTGTTAATATTTAAAGGACAAAGTTTAGAATAAACTAATGATAATACAGAGTAGGGCCGAAATGATATGGTTTCTTGCCTTTTTATGTCATTTACATTCTCCCTTTGCTTATTTTTCAGGGGAGAGTGACAGTTCTGTGTCCACTGCTATGGTTTGCATGTTTGAACCCAAGGGTTTATATGTTGAAAGCTTAGACCTGAGTGTGGCAGTAATAAGAGGTGAGGTCTACTGGGAGTTTTCATGAGCATGAGTTGTTTAAAAAAAACCGGAACCTGACCCCTCAAATCCTCTGTGGCTTCTTGTATTATGATCTCTTGCTTGTACACGTGTTTCCACCATTTTGGTGGCATCCACCATAATAAGGTGATGCAGGTAAGGAGGCCCTTGCCAGAGCAAGTGTGTGCAGATTGAACTTTTAAGCCTGTTACATTATGAGCTAAATAAACTCTTTTCTTTATAATACTCAGATATTTCACTATAGTAGTAGTAAAAAGGACTAATATACCCCTGCAATGGCCACCTTCCCGCCAAAAAAAAAAAAAAAAAAAAAAAAAAGAAAGAAAAGAAAAGAAAAAAGAAATAAAAGGAAGGGAGAAGAAAAAAGTATGGGTGCTAAAATTCCTAGTCAATCTGTATATACACAAATGTTTATGTGACTATACTTAACCTAGCAGTGACTCCCCAATAGGGAGCTGAGAGAGTAGCTTCCCATTCATTTTGCAGCAGCTTTTAACCCCTTACCCAGTTGTCCCCTTTTGGAATTTAATCTGTCCATGACCACTTCAGTGAAATTGGGTTATTTGTAGAACTCACTGAAGTTTAGCAATATCATAATGTGGTTGAGTGGAAGATATTGCAGTAGTCTTCAAATAAGGAAGTAGGTGCTTAGTTCCTTGTCAGAAGTAGACTCAGAGCAAAACATGCCGTTTGGGAGGACTGACCTGACTGCTTTTCTCTACTCTTAAAGCTGTACTATGAAGCCCAAACTAAAATAGGATGGGCTTAAGGTATTCCTGGTGCTTGGGCAGGCATGTGTGAGTATGAGTTTCCAAACTGCATTGTTATTCTTCATTGTTCACTCTCTGACATTTTCTCTGGCTTTTTGCTGTAATTCAACAAGAGACATCTTTGAATTTCCTCTGAACAACTGGTGTTGGATGAGAAAAGGGTTTTCGATCTATCTGAGCATGAAGCCTCATGGTTGGTTGGTTGACTATTTGCTTAGGTTTTTGAGTAGCAACATGCTAGAGGAGTTGAAAGGTTGATGCATAGCACTAGGATGCTGGGAAATTCGTTAAAATTCACCTTGGGCGTATTGAATTTTTATTGTACCACATACATCAGCTGTGGGTTTTGGATGCTTTAACCCTGTCTCTGAGGAATGACCTCTGGTTTGTGTTATTCTACAGTTGAAAAGGTTTTGCATGTTACAAAACTTATGAAAACAGAGGAACACTAAGTGTACCTGATTTATTTTGATACATATAGCACCAGACTTCTAGTTTCTATAGTTAGAGGCATCTTGAAATACAATCGTAAAAACAATATAGAGAATACTAGGCTTCAGATAGAATATATTTTAAAACAATGGCATGCCATCTCTCGTATTCTTTTCAACAGGATTTTGGAAGCATTTTAACATTAGTAGAAAAAGATCAGTATGAATATTTGAAACAATTATTCATATAGAGCTAATATACTTCCATATATTGAGGAATAGTAGTAATTGCTTCATATAGTGACCTAGTCCTCTAGGTCATAAGATGATCGATTTGCATTTAGACTCTGTAAAGAGAAGAATTTTGTAAATCAAAATTCTCTATATACTTAAGCTATAAATATCTTTGGGGATTTTTGTTTGTGAACTTTTAGAGAATATGTGCTTTTGAAATTTTTTTAACTTAAAATTTGAATGTTTAGAATACCTCAGTGCTGTTTTTAAATGTAATCTACAGAAATACTTTGCATTTATTTTTCATAAAAGCAAACTTTTAGCGTTGCTTTTAGCTCATTAATCCACACAGTATACTAGATTGAATGGATTGTTTGGAATGAGTTTTAAAAGTTGTGTTTTGTCCCCATTCATACTACTGCTCTATGTTTTATCTATATGCAGATATATTGGCCTTGTCCCTTGGAAAACTAAGTATTATGTTTTTGATGCGAGTACTCCACAAAACTGGTTACTGCTTTACTGTTGTATTGTTTTTACTGTGTACTGTGATTTGCTCCCAGTATTTCACATTTGATTGAAGGAAATCAAGTCAGTAAATTACACATGCTTTTTGTGACATGGTTGTTAACATTGACATTTGGATGACTTTTGATTGAATAATAATAATAAACCAACTGGGAACTGAACTTTTAAAATGTTCTTTAATGTTATTCAGTTAATTTTCAGCTTCACAAGGCCTATATAGAGTATACCTTCTTAAAAAAATGAAACCTTGTCCAGTGGATCTATAGTTGGCACTATATATTTGTGCCATTTCATGCTGTACTTTCTGTCTCTTGCCAGTAGCCTGTTTCCTGTTTCTGCAGGATCTGTTGACATTAAATCTCATTTTTTATCTAGTAATTTGTTTTTGGAATTTTAACTTCTGTGATAAATTAGAAATTTTAAAAATTGTGATTCTACATAAATAATTTGAGAAGTTTTCTTGTTGTACAGTGCTCTTTTCAGGGAGACTAGATAAAGTGTTATATGTTTTTGCAAAGATAGGAATTTAAAAACGAGACAAGGAAAAAGTCACATATAGTTAAAAATATTGTGTGTGTATTATGACCTATTTGTCTTAACTGCTTCTAGATAAGATTAATCCATTTTAATAATAAATTATGAAAAGTGTTCAATCAGGTCAATGGGCTCTATAAAAATATATGTCATTTAGAAACTTATTTGATGGGTACTTTACTTGAAGTGACAGTAACCTGATTGCAAGTGAACCTCATGTTTGAAGATAGGGGTCCTACCCAAACTAATGAGCAAAAATTTCTTCACTGAAATAGCTAGCTTATAGTGTGCCAATTTTATTGTGGTTATTTAAAGTTACTGATTTCTGCATGTGCATAAATTTCTACAAGTATATAAATTGTTCATTCTTAGAATTATGGAATTCTCACAATTGGAAACTTATTAGTCCACTGATTTTAATGTTTACCATGCCACTTGGAGTTACAGATTCATATGTAGGTCTTAATCTTTCTGTAATATTAAGATTCAATATGATTTTCAGTAATAAATCAGGAAGAAATAGATGTGCATTTATTTCTCTTGTGATTATTTAAAGTGAAACAAAGGATTGCTGTTTGATTTTTGTTTTTACTTCATAAGAAAGCCAAAGAAAACTTCACATTTTAAAGACAAACCTGCCCTCCCTCTGTTCTGTCTCTGCGTGCTTGGACTTTTCTTCTTGATGCATCTGTGTCAACAATTTGAAATTATTTTACCCAGTTAATCTGTTATTCCCAAATTTCAGATTATTTTATAATCATTTCTCTTTCCCAGGGTAGAATTTAATTTTGGTTAACAATAGCAATATGTTCTCACTCTCAAAATAATTCTCAGTAGCCTGTGTTTTTCTTATTTAAGCAGCATATAAATTTCTATAAATAAGTAAACTTTATTCATAGAATTATAATAAGTAGTTAGTAACCAGAAATCATCGTGGTATAGGCAAATAAACTCTGGCAGAGATTATCATTTCATATTTGAACAACATGGGTTTGAACCATGCAGGTCCACTTCTTGGGGATTTTGGTTTTGGGAGATTTGCAACAATTTGAAAAAATGCACAGATGAACCTCATAGCCTGGAGATAATGAAAAAATTAAGACAGAATTAGGTGTATGTTATGAATGCATAAAACATACATAGTAGTCCATTTTATCATTTACTATTGTGGTTTGGCTATAAGCTGTCCCTGGAAAGCTCTTCCCCTCTCTGCTTTCTAACTGCTACCAGCTGAGTAGTTTTCCTCCACTGTACCATTTCACCATGATGTTGTGCTTCACTTGGGGCCCAGAGCAGAGGAGTTGACTAACATGGATTGAAACGTCTAAAACCGTGAGGCATCTCCTCTAAGTTGTTCTTGTTGGGTATTTTGTTCATAGCAGCAAAAAGCTAACACATTTACAATCATAAAATATATACAAGTCTATTATAAAATTTAAAATCTGTAAAGACTTAGGTGCAGAAACCCAAAGTGTACCTAGTACCAAAGTTGAGAGAAATGTAAGCCAATGTAAAAATGCAGTATTAAATCCAAAGTGCATAGATTTAACTGTACTGTTGCTTTTGCTGTGAGCTTAACTGTTGCAAGTATTCATTTAAAACACTGATACTAATCATTTCCACATGAGCAATTTGTCTTTTCAGTAAATTCTCTCTAGTTAATTACATATCACAGTAAAAAGTAATCTCTTGAGGTTCTTATGTATTTTTCACCATCTACAGTACAAATAACATAAAATGTGTTAATTGATTGTTTATGTTATTGGTAAAGCTTCCAATCAACAGTAGGCTATAAGTTAAGTTTGGAAGAAGTAAAAAAATATACACAGGCTTTCAATTGCCTAAGGTGAGCACCTGAGCCCCAATGTTGCTCAAAGGTCAGCTGTAAATCTGAGTAACAATAGAAATTCCTTTTTACCCACTTCTACTTTATAATTACTTAGATAGCCTATGCCATCTGGAGAGCCAGGGCTGGAAAAGAGACAGTGCATTATTGAATAGAGATTAGTTAATCAGGATTGTTCCTGGGTGAGGATCTGTTTGATGTGCCTGTTGTTGGTGTGGGCATAAACTAAATATAACTTTGTTGGAGTCCAAGCCCAGACCTCTGTCATGGCTTATTTCTACTGTGTTCCTTTCAAGTAACTTTCCATGACACCTCTACTTTACTGTTTCTATCCTCTGACCTAGGCCAGCCAGCAAATGTTTTTTGTTTTTGTTTTTTTTTTTTTTTAAGAAATTATATATAATAATGTTTATGATGCCATCACAATAAGCTTTTTTCGTTAAAAGATTAACTCCCACATTGTAGGTTTTTGAACAATTGCAGCTGATATTACATTTTGCAATCTGATATTTTCACTTTATTATAATGTTATGTATTTCTTTGACTTTTGTAATTATTTTGCGGCTCTGTAACATTTTATTATGAATACTTAATACTTAGTACCTGATGCATGGTAGTTACTTCTGATTTTAATACTTGGCAACTAATGCTGGATGGTAGTCAACCTCTGGTTTTCAAAAATTTAAAATTTTAATAACCACTGTAGTGAACCTTTTTTTCCACTTCTGTTAAATTATCTCCTTGGGTACATTCCAAGGAATTGTTTAGTTAGAACACAGGATATAATATTTTCTGTTCTCGTATTCATTGCAGTCTTTTCAGCCTTAGCTCTGCTTTTCTTTTTTAAAATCATGTGGCAGGTGCTTTAAGATGGCATTTTCCAACCTTGGCGCTACACATTAGTCCCCAGAGGATTCCAATTACATTAGAATCTCCTGGGGAGTTTTGAAACACTGATACCTGAGGGTCACCTTTAGAGATTTTTTTATTTAATGGGTGTGATCTGGACATAAGGATTTTTAAAAGTCCCTCTAACCATTTTTAAAGTACAGTCAAGGTTAATATGTTACTTTAAGAAAACTGGGCTTAACATTGCATGTGAAAATAACTTCCTGAGAGTTATTTGTTGAACTGGGTTTGGTGGCTTAACTAGACTGATTGCAATAAATATTTTTATAATATCTTGAAAAAAATGTGGTAAGGTGATACTAGAACACAGCTTGGGCTATTAGAGGAGTGTGGCACTCTAAAATTCAGGGAGCTGTTGTAGTAAGCTAGCTGATGTAGACCCTCTGTATAAAAAGCAGGAGAGAAAAATGTTCATGGAAGCCATGGTGATCTAGAACTTGTTTGCTGTTCACCAAAATATATATTGAAAAATTTTTTCTTTGTTTTGGTCTGCATTCTCTGATTATAAAATAGGCAGGAGAGTTAGTTTTGTGTGGTAGTATAAGATTGTTAGCTGAAATCTGGGCTCCATTACTTAATAGCTTTAAATCAAGGTATTCGGTTTCCCATAAAATTTCCTCCTCTGCAAATTAGGATAGTAATATTCTCCTTCACAAAAGATAGTTAAGGGAATAATTGGGATGATTCATACAAAGGGCAGGATGCTTTAACTTGATACATATATCAATACTCCATATATATATCAATGTATAATGTATCAATATTATTGATAAAAGGAAGTGGTTATGGTTATATCCCTCCTTGTTTGTGAAAGAAAATAGATACTGTTTAATGAATACTTGTGAATGTAAAAAGTTCATATATCTATATTTACATATTTTGAATCCTTATGTCAACTGTCAGACCCTCTTTTTTTTTTTTTTTTTTAAACCAAATGGGGAAAAATAAAAACCTGCCTCATAGTAGCTAAATCACTTGTCTTAAATGGACCATGGTATAAATGAGTCTATTCAGACCTCAATACCCATGCTTTTTCCATCATACCACCGGTTTCACCTCAATGGAAATTTCAGTTCAACATAATTAGATAAATTTGTAGTGAATCACTATGGCAAGTAGAGTATTTTTTCACCCTTAGGAAAAAGATAAGTACTGAATGGTGTCAGTTTCTGAATAGTGTGGTGCACAGTGGGGGCCTAACATTTTTGAACATGTCAGAGTTGATGTTGTTTCAGTAGAATGTGCTTAATTTGAAAACAGCGAGGCAGTGAGAATCCGGGCTAGGCATTTCTCCTATATTGTCACAGAATCTCATTAGTGCTTATTCTGTTGAGTAATCAATCAGATGGTGGACTTTGGAATTTTCTTTTATTCATGTATGTATGTATGTATGTATGTATGTATGTATGTTAAATGTTGTGCCTGAAGTGGATATTCTTTCGACTCACAAAGTTGTTTTTCCTAAGACCTCTTTGCTACATTCTGCCCTAACATGACCTTGAATGTTTCTTAATGTGGGCACTCTGAGGCATTCCTTATAAAGATCACCCCTTTCTTCTGAAAGCAGCATTTAATATAATGAGGTGATTACAAGCTCTGGGCCAGTTCATACATTTGAATACAGATGTATTAATTCATTATTTATTGGTGGTATGCTGAGTAGATAGGGTCCTAATAGTTTTTGACTATCTACTGTGTGCTAGGCATTATTGGGTACTTTCTGTATTTCAGTGGTTCATATGTGTTTTCTGCATTTCAGTGGTTTATGGGCATTTCCTTTGAGACTTAGTATCTCTCCCTTTATTCCCAAATTCCTACTCATCATATTAAATATGATGGAGCTACTAAATGAATTAAAAGGACTAAATGAATGTTATAAATTGGCATTCATTAAGCACAACATTTATTTACTTTAAATAAAGTGTCATTTACTTAGTTTTTGGTTTAGAATAGAGTGTGAATATGAATAAGAAGTATGTTGATTTTTTTTATGTGTAGGTACTTTATGAGGTCCTTTAAGCTTTTTAAGATTCTGTCATTTTTATCTGAATGAAGTTCTAATTTTAATATTAACTAAATTTTCAGTTGGGGTTGTTTATTCCCTTTGTATTTCTTTGATATTATAAATACCCAGTCATATTAATTGTAAAATTAATGAACCTTACTGACATTTCCATATAGCATGTATCATATGTGGTATTCACTCTCCCTACTACCCTCTTTTGTCCTCCCTTTTCTTTCCTCTTTCCTTATACCATTCCCCTCTCCTACACCTTCTGTTTTCATTTGTTTCCACATGTGAAGGAAAAAAAATGTGTGTGTGTGTGTGTATGTATATATATATGTGTATGTATATATATATATATACACCTTCCTGTGACTGGCCACTTTCACTTAACATGATAACCTCCAGTTCTAGCCGTTATTGGGCAGATGGCATGATTTCATTCTTTATGGCTGAATAAACTTCACTGTATATGTGTGTATATATATATATGTATATGTATATGTGTGTGTATGTGTATATATATATACACACTTGCATGTGTGTATGTGTATGTATGTCTGGAGAGAGAGAGAGAGAGAGAGAGAGAGAGAGAGAGAGTCAGTCCATTGGGTTGAAACTGAAGAACTTTCCTTTGTACAGTTATCACCTGCAGCAGTGGATTACAACACTTACATTTAGGAAACCTGCCTAGAGCAGTAGAGCATTTGCTAGGCATATGCAAGGCCCTGGGCGCAGCAAAAAAAAAAAAAAAAGAGAGAGAGAGAAAGGAAGAAAGAAACCCTCCTGGGAAGAAGGAAGATTTCTGCTGGGCATGATGATGCTTGCCTGTAATTCCAGCAACTCAGGAGGCTCAGGTGGGAGGATTCCAGGTCTTGAAAACTTAGCAAGACCTCCCAACAATTTAGCAAGACCCTGTCTCAAAAGGGGTTAGGGATGTAGTTTAAAGGTAAAGAGCCCCTGGGTTCAGTCTTCAACACCACAAAAAAGGAAAAAAATAAAAGAAAGAGGAAGATTTCTTGACCCTACCCAGTTGCATTTCTGTAAACTCAGAAGAAGAGCTTTTATTGCACTTTTGTTACCAAAAGATGGGATCCTAATTAGATTAAGTTATACTCTATGTATGTATAATATGTCAAAGTACACTCTACCGTCTTATATATCTAAAAAGAATTTTAAAAGTTAAATAAAGCATAGTATAAAAGTAGTGATGTTGGAAATGTTAATTCATTTGAAGTATTTTCACTATTACTACCAATACTTCAGACAGTCTCTAATATTTTAAGATGTATGCATATTTGATATTTTTAAGACTATACTTACACTTTAAAATGTACATTTTCCAAGTGTGAAATCAGGTACATTTGGATCAATGCTGCTGTAACATTTGTCATAATTTAGTTTGCAACAGTTTTTCTTCAGTGGTACATAAATTGGTGGTGCTTTTGTAATTAATAGCATCTTAATTTTTTATGAAATATGGGATATTTTGTGCATACAGTGCTACATTTAATGAGGGTAAAATTCCAAGTAGATTTTTTCTTGCATGTTGTATCTGTCTATGGAGGTGACACTGAAAAGTCAGACTGTGCCTGTTTAACCTTAATTAATGTTTGACCTTAGGCTGTATTCATTTTTATTTATCCTTGTAGTCCTAGCGTGCTAGCACAGTGCCTGGCACTTAATGGGTGTTCAGTTAATGTATCATCAAATGATTTTTAATGTCATAATATGAAGCTAGACCATGAAAACAAGATTTTAGTTAGGGGTAATTAGAAAAAAGAAAGTGAGTCAATTCAAGAGAAAATTATAAATCATACAAGAAAGGAAAATAGCCATATTGTATTACTAGATCAGCTATATGTACAGTGTCTATATTCATAATGTAAACCACTGAACACTGATCTAACCAAAATCATAACTTATGATTAGGAAAAGACAAACTGTGTGCATGTGGTTTTGGGGAAGGAAGGCAGATAGTAAGCGGAGCACTGATTTTCTGTGTTGGAAAGTCGATTTGTAATACGTCATCAATCTCAGTTCCCTCATTCCTCTTCTGTTTGTAAGTCTGGCTCTGTGTTATGATTCTGTGGTTTAGAGATGTGTAGTTTTTTTAAATGTTAGGCCTGAATTTAATTTGTTAGTCCAAAAGAGTGATAAAGAGAAATTGTTTTCCGACTTATTTTTGTGTTATGTACAGACTTTACATCTTAAACCCTCAGTTAATTGTAACTCTATTAGATGTCATTCCAACCCGAAAGAACTTGTATTCCAGTGAGAAGGATATGACAGGAGTATATAATTACTGTTACTTAACTCAAAGAGGTTAGTTTAAAAAAGCGTTAATAGAGTGATACAGTAAGGACCTTGTATATTCCCAGGGGCACAAAGATCTTGAATCAGTAGAGAGATAAATGGAAAGAGAGATCAGAAAACCAGATTGAAAGATGGGTGGATTGTGGACAGTTTGGCATCTCTGGCAGATAGGTTGTGGTTTAGGAATGGGCAGTGTGTTTCAGTTTGGCTCCACAGTGGCTTATAAGAAGATGAGTTGTGGCTGGAAAACAACACCAGTCTATAAGGTGGAGACTGTCTGTGGCTAGGTAGAAGAACTGTTGGTGTAGCATGGCCTGTGAGAGTACCATTATGAGCTATGTGGCCTTGGTCATGAATTTTTGTGTCTGTTTGATTTATATATCCATACAGTAGAATGGTTAAAATTAAAGAGAAAGTGTTGGTGATATGGGCCAACAGAATACATGTTGTTCTCCCGGTGCAAAAAGAACAAATAAAAAATAGTTGTTTTCCTTCACAGAGGAAACTTCTGAGCAAGAGAATGACTTCACTATTATTATAAAAAAATATATGTAGTAGATTTGAAGGCTGGTAGAGATTCTAGGGCAGCTGGCTTGTAAACAAGAGTAGTAGCAAGAGTCCAGGTAATGCAGCAAAGGTTTGAGCTAGAGCAGTACTTATAGGAACGGACATAAGCGACTGCATGGGAGAAGCATTGTAAACATGCAATCTACAAAACATTTTGAACAAGAGAAATAATATTGTTAGGGATAGCACTGGCTTCATTAAAGGAAGTAGGTTTGGATTTGATGGTTTTTGGAATGGATGGGGCAATATAAAATTGAAGTTTGAAATTTGAGAGTGCCCCCTAGACATCTTGGTAAAGACATTCCTCAAGTTGTTGGCATGTGAGGCAAAACTCAGACTTTGAGGCTAGACCGAAATTTGGGAGGTGAACTGGGTCTGTGAAAAAGGATGAGTGAAAGAAGAAGATTGAGTTCAGAGATGACATATTCACATCTGTGTGAGAGGAAGAAGAGCCAGGGACAATAGTGGATGAACAGATAGTGTCTTGTGGATGCCCCATGAGAAATACATTTCAAAAGAAGGCTCAGATCAATATTTTAAAATTCTGTGAAAATCAAGGATGATGGGGATAAAGAAAGGACACTGGATTTTGAGATTTACTTGGCGTCAGGTCTGTGACAAAGAAGTTTTAATAGTGGTGGGACTGAGTAAGCATCAAGTTGCGAAATCTGAAAGTATTAGGAGGTAGATGTGGTGAGCGGCCTCTTGAAGGGAGGGGAAGGGGAGGGACATGACAGAGTAGTTCAATGGTGTTAGGGCAGGGTTTCTCAATTCCAGCACCAATGACAGTTTGGGACTGATAATTCTTTGCTGTAGGAAACCACCTCCTCCTCCAAGTGTTAACAATCAGAGATGTCCTTCACTTTGTCAGATTCCTTAGGTGAGAACACCTGGTCTACAGAGTTACTCGGATTGCTGCTGCTTCTACCCTCAGCAGAATTCCCTTTTCTCTCAGGGATGCTTTGTCTGCTGCTGGTGTGGGGAAGGAGCAAGCCCACAGTGGGTGGAAAACTAAGAACAGCCAGATGGTCCCTGAAGCAGAGACTTCAGGAAGGCAGGAAGAAATAAAGCAAAACCCCTATCTATAAAGAAGTTAGGATGGCTAAAAGCTTTTTTTTTTTTTTTTTAGAGATGATTATTTTAGTTCTTATTAGATGGACCTGAGTCTCTTACTAAGAATGAAGTAGATGTGATTAATGTTTGGCATTTGTGAAAATTAAAGAAAGTGTAACCCTTTTGCAGGGACAGGGGAATGGACCGATTTACAGGTGAGTGAAAGCATTACTGAACAGCAGTGAGATCTGAATAGGAACTTTAAAAATAATAATAAAAACATTGACATCTTGAGGTAGAAGAAGAACCTATAACCCAACAACCCTTACACGATTATTATGTGTGGAATTTTACTAAGCTTTTGCTACATTTCTTAACCTTTTAATTTTCTTTGAACATTATAGAGTTGAAAAAGGTCACTGAACTATAATTTCAGTTATTTTCCAGTTATTTTTGTAATAATATATACATCTGTTCTTTAATTTGCCAGTTTCTAGTTACTGACAGGCTGTTTTCATTTTTTTTTTTATTATTTTTATTTTTATTATTAGTTGTTCAAAACATTACATAGCTCTTGACATATCATATTTCATACTTTTTTTTTTTTTCTTTTCCAATCTTTTTTTTTTTTTTTTTTTTAATTTTTTATTGTTGGCTGTTCAAAACATTACATAGTTCTTGATATATCATATTTCACAATTTGATTCAAGTGGGTTATGAGCTCCCATTTTTACCCCATATACAGATTGCAGAATCACATCAGTTACACATCCATTGATTTACATATTGCCATACTAGTGTCTGTTGTATTCTGCTGTCTTTCCTATCCTCTACTATCCCCCCTCCCCTCCCCTCCCCTCCCCTCCCCTCTTCTCTCTCTGCCCCCTTTACTGACATTCATTTGTCCCCCTTGTATTATTTTTCCCCTTCCCCTCACTTCCTCTTGTATGTACTTTTGTATACCTCTGAGGGTCTCCTTCCATTTCCATGCATTTTCCCTTCTCTCTCCCTTTCCCTCCCACCTCTCATCCCTGTTTAATGTTAATCTTCTTCTCATGCTCTTCGACCCTACTCTGTTCTTAGCTACTCTCCTTATATCAAAGAAGACATTTGACATTTGTTTTTTAGGGATTGGCTAGCTTCACTTAGCATAATCTGCTCTAATGCCATCCATTTCCCTGTAAATTCTATGATTTTGTCATTTTTTAATGCAGAGTAATACTCCATTGTGTATAAATGCCACATTTTTTTTATCCATTCATCCATTGAAGGGCATCTAGGTTGGTTCCACAGTCTAGCTATTGTGAATTGTGCTGCTATGAACATCGATGTAGCAGTGTCCCTGTAGCATGCTCTTTTTAGGTCTTTAGGGAATAGACCGAGAAGGGGAATAGCTGGGTCAAATGGTGGCTCCATTCCCAGCTTTCCAAGAAATCTCCATACTGCTTTCCAAATTGGCTGCACCAATTTGCAGTCCCACCAGCAATGTACAAGTGTACCCTTTTCCCCACATCCTCGCCAGCACTTGTTGTTGTTTGACTTCATAATGGCTGCCAATCTAACTGGAGTGAGATGGTATCTTAGGGTGGTTTTGATTTGCATTTCTCTGACTGCTAGAGATGGTGAGCATTTTTTCATGTACTTGTTGATTGACTGTATGTCCTCCTCTGAGAAGTGTCTGTTCAGGTCCTTGGCCCATTTGTTGATTGGGTTGTTTGTTCTCTTATTGTCTAATTTTTTGAGCTCTTTGTATACTCTGGATATTAGGGCTCTATCTGAGGTGTGAGGAGTAAAGATTTGTTCCCAGGATGTAGGCTCTCTATTTACCTCTCTTATTGTATCTTTTGCTGAGAAAAAACTTTTTAGTTTGAGTAAGTCCCATTTGTTGATTCTAGTTATTAACTTTTGTGCTATGGGTGTCCTATTGAGGAATTTGGAGCCCGACCCCACCGACTGTAGATCGTAGCCAACTTTTTCTTCTATCAGACGGCGCGTCTCTGATTTGATATCAAGCTCCTTGATCCATTTTGAATTCACTTTTGTGCATGGCGAGAGAAAGGGATTCAGTTTCATTTTGTTGCATATGGATTTCCAGTTTTCCCAGCACCATTTGTTGAAGATGCTATCCTTCCTCCATTGCATGCTTTTAGACCCTTTATCAAATATAAGATAGTTGTAGTTTTGTGGATTGGTTTCTGTGTCCTCTATTCTGTACCATTGGTCCACCCGCCTGTTTTGGTACCAGTACCATGCTGTTTTTGTTACTATTGCTCTGTAATATAGTTTGAAGTCTGGTATCGCTATACCGCCTGATTCACACTTCCTGCTTAGCATTGTTTTTGCTATTCTGGGTCTTTTATTTTTCCATATGAATTTCATGATTGCTTTCTCTATTTCTACAAGAAATGCCGTTGGGATTTTGATTGGCATTGCATTAAACCTATAGAGAACTTTTGGTAATATCGCCATTTTGATGATGTTAGTTCTGCCTATCCATGAACAGGGTATATTTTTCCATCTTCTAAGATCTTCTTCTATTTCTCTCTTTAGGGTTCTGTAGTTTTCATTGTATAAGTCTTTCACCTCTTTTGTTAGGTTGATTCCCAAGTATTTTATTTTTTTTGAAGATATTGTGAATGGAGTGGTTGTCCTCATTTCCATTTCAGAGGATTTGTCGCTGATATACAGGAATGCCTTTGATTTATGCGTGTTGATTTTATATCCTGCCACTTTGCTGAATTCATTTATTAGCTCTAATAGTTTCTTTGTAGACCCTTTTGGGTCTGCTAGGTATAGAATCATGTCACCTGCAAATAGTGATAATTTAAGTTCTTCTTTTCCTATTTTGATGCCTTTAATTTCTTTCGTCTGTCTAATTGCTCTGGCCAGTGTTTCGAGAACTATGTTGAACAGAAGTGGTGAGAGAGGGCATCCCTGTCTTGTTCCAGATTTTAGAGGGAATGCCTTCAATTTTTCTCCATTCAGAATGATGCTAGCCTGAGGCTTAGCATAGATTGCTTTTACAATATTGAGGTATGTTCCTGTTATCCCTAGTTTTTCTAGAGTTTTGAACATAAAGGGATGCTGTACTTTGTCGAATGCTTTTTCCGCATCTATCGAGATGATCATATGGTTCTTATTTTTAAGTCTATTGATGTGGTGAATGACATTTATTGATTTCCTTATATTGAACCAGCCTTGCATCCCAGGGATGAATCCTACTTGATCATGGTGCACAATTTTTTTGATGTGCCTTTGTATCCGAGTGGCCAGAATTTTATTGAGGATTTTTGCATCTAGGTTCATTAGAGATATTGGTCTGTAGTTTTCTTTCTTTGAAGTGTCTTTGTCTGGTTTAGGTATCAGGGTGATGTTGGCCTCGTAGAATGAATTTGGAAGTTCTCCCTCTTTTTCTATTTCCCGAAGTAGCTTGAAAAGTATTGGTATTAGTTCCTCTTTAAAGGTTTTGTAAAACTCTGCTGTATACCCATCCGGTCCTGGGCTTTTCTTAGTTGGTAGTCTTTTGATGGTTTCTTCTATTTCCTCAATTGATATTGGTCTGTTTAGGTTGTCTATATCCTCCTGACTCAATCTGGGCAGATCATATGACTTAAGAAATTTATCTATGCCTTCACTATCTTCTAATTTATTGGAGTATAAGGATTCAAAATAATTTTTGATTATCTTCTGTATTTCTGAAGTGTCTGTTGTGATATTGCCTCTTTCATCCCGTATGTTAGTGATTTGAGTTCTCTCTCTTCTTCTCTTCGCTAGCATGGCTAAGGGTCTGTCGATTTTGTTTATTTTTTCAAAGAACCAACTTTTAGTTTTGTCAATTTTTTCAATTGTTTCTTTTGTTTCGATTTCATTGATTTCAGCTCTGATTTTAATTATTTCTTGCCTTCTACTTCTTTTGCTGTTGTTTTGCTCTTCTTTTTCTAGGATTTTGAGATGAAGTATGAGATCATTTATTTGTTGGTTTTTTCTTTTTTTAAGGAATGAACTCCAAGCAATGAATTTTCCTCTTAGAACTGCTTTCAATGTGTCCCATAGATTCCGATATGTTGTGTCTGTGTTTTCATTAATCTCTAAGAATTTTTTAATTTCCTCCTTGATGTCTTCTATAACCCATTGATCATTCAGTAACCTATTGTTCATTCTCCAAGTGATATATTCTTTTTCCTTCCTTCTTTTATCGTTGATTTTCAGTTCCATTCCATTATGATCAGATAGGATGCATGGTATTATCTCTACTCCTTTGTATTGTCTAAGAGTTTCCCTGTGACATAATATATGATCTATTTTTGAGAAGGATCCATGTGCTGCTGAGAAAAAAGTGTAACTGTTTGATGTTGGGTGGTATATTCTATATATGTCAATTAAATCTAGGTTATTAATTGTGTTATTGAGTTCTATAGTTTCCTTATTCAACTTTTGTTTGGAAGATCTGTCCAGTGGTGAGAGAGGTGTGTTGAAGTCTCCCATGATTATTGTATGGTGGTCTATTAGACTCTTGAACTTGAGAAGAGTTTGTTTGATGAACATAGCTCCACCATTGTTTGGGGCATATATATTTATGATTGTTATGTCTTGTTGGTGTATGGTTCCCTTGAGCAGTATGTAGTGTCCCTCTTTATCCCTTTTGATTAACTTTGGCTTAAAATCTATTTTATTTGATATGAGTATGGATACTCCTGCTTGTTTCCGAAGTCCATATGAGTGATATGATTTTTCCCAACCTTTCACCTTCAGCCTATGTATGTCTTTTCCTATCAAATGCGTCTCCTGTAGGCAGCATATTGTTGGGTCTTGTTTTGTGATCCATTCTACTAGCCTGTGTCTCTTAATTGGTGAGTTTAAGCCATTAACATTTAGGGTTATTATTGAGATATGGGTTGTTCTTCCAGCCATATTTGTTTATTTATGTTACTAAACATGGTTTGTTTTCCACTTTGATTATTTTCCCCCCTTTAGTGTCCTACCTCCCACTGTTGGTTTTCATTGTTATTTTCCATTTCCTCTTCCTGTAATGTTTTGCCAAGGATGTTTTGAAGAGATGGTTTTCTAGCTGCAAATTCTTTAAACTTTTGTTTATCGTGGAAGGTTTTAATTTCATCTTCCATCCTGAAGCTTAATTTCGCTGGAAACACAATTCTTGGTTGGAACCCATTTTCTTTCAGTGTTTGAAATATGTTATTCCAGGATCTTCTAGCTTTCAGAGTCTGTGTTGAAAGATCAGCTGTTATCCTGATTGGCTTACCCCTAAATGTGATCTGCTTCCTTTCTCTTGTAGCTTTTAAAATTCTCTCCTTGTTCTGTATGTTGGGCATCTTCATTATAATGTGTCTAGGTGTGGGTCTCTTATGATTTTGCACATTCGGCGTCCTATAGGCTTCTAGGATTTGGGGTTCTGTCTCATTCTTCAAATCTGGGAAGTTTTCTCGAATTATTTCATTGAATAGATTGCTCATTCCTTTGGTTTGAAACTCTGTTCCTTCCTGTATCCCAATGACTCTTAAATTTGGTCTCTTGATGTTATCCCATATTTCTTGGATGTTCTGCTCATGGTTTCTTAACAGTCTTGCTGAGCTGTCTATGTTCTTTTCAAGTTGATATACTTTATCTTCATTGTCTGATGTTCTGTCTTCTAAGTGTTCTACTCTGCTGGTAGTATTCTCAATTGAGATTTTAAGTTGGCTTATTGCTTCCTGCATTTCTAGGATTTCTGTTTGTTTGTTTTTTATAACCTCTATTTCCCTGTATAGTTGATCTTTTGCTTCTTGGATTTGTTTATGTAATTCATTGTTGAAGTGATCTTTCATTGTCTGATTTTGCTGTCTGATGTCTTCCTTGAGACTCCAGATCATCTGAAGCATGTATATCCTGAATTCTTTATCTGACATTCCATCAGCTGCAGCTATTACCTCTTCTAAAGTTGAGTTGACCTGCAATGCTTGTGGTCCTTTCTTTCCTTGTCTCTTCATACTGTTCGCGTTCCTTTCTTCTTGGTGAAACTGTTGTGCTATTGAATTTTCCCCCTATATATTTATATTGGTCTTGTATAGTTGCAAAGTCTCCCTCGCAGGCACGGGCGGCGGCTCTGCCCCTCCGCCAATTGGGGCAATGTGCCTACCACGCCGGCAGGCCGCTGGGCCTGCTCTGCCAGTCGGTAGCAGGTCCGCCGTCCTTGCAGGCGCGGGCGGCGGCTCTGTCCCTCTGCGGGCCGCTAGGCTTGTTCTGTCGGTGGTCGCAGTTCTGCCTACTTTGCAGGCGCAGGCAGCGGCACTGCCCCTCTGCAGGCCTCTGGGGCTGTACTGCCAGTGGGTCGCAGGTCCGCCTACTTTGCAGGCGTGGGGGGGGGGCGGCTCTACCCTTCCTCAGGCCACTGGGCCTGTTCTGTCTCTCAGTTGCAGGTCTGACCTGTTCTGATGGTGGTCTCAGTTCCGACTACCTTGCAGGCGCGGGGGGGAGGGGGCGGCTCTGCCTCCCAGCAGGCCGCTGCTCCTCTTCTGCCGGTGGGTCGCAGGCCCGCCTACCTTGCAGGAGTGATTGGAAGCTCTGTCCCGCCGCGGGCCACTGGGCCTTTTCTGTCGGTGGTCACCCTTCCCCTACCTGGCAGGCGAGGGGGGTGGGGGGCGGCTCTGCCCCTCAGCAGGCCGCTGGGCCTGCTCTGTCTTTGGTCCCAGTTCCCTCTACTATGCCGGCGCAGGGGGAGGGGGCGGCTCAGCCTCTCAGCAGGCGGCTGCTCCTCTTCTGCCAGTGGGTCGCAGGCCCGCCTACCTTGCAGGAGTGATTGGAAGCTCTGTCCCGCCATGGGCCACTGGGCCTTTTCTGTCGGTGGTCACCCTTCCCCTACCTGGCAGGCGAGGGGGGTGGGGGGCGGCTCTGCCCCTCAGCAGGCCGCTGGGCCTGCTCTGTCTTTGGTCCCAGTTCCCTCTACTATGCCGGCGCAGGGGGAGGGGGCGGATCAACCTCTCAGCAGGCGACTGCTCCTCTTCTGCCGGTGGGTCGCAGGCCCGCCTACCTTGCAGGAGTGATTGGAAGCTCTGTCCCGCCCTGGGCCACTGGGCCTTTTCTGTCGGTGGTCACCCTTCCCCTACCTGGCAGGCGAGGGGGGTGGGGGGGGGCTCTGCCCCTCACCAGGCCGCTGGGCCTGCTCTGTCTTTGGTCCCAGTTCCCTCTACTATGCCGGCGCAGGGGGAGGGGGCGGCTCAGCCTCTCAGCAGGCGACTGCTCCTCTTCTGCCGGTGGGTCGCAGGCCCGCCTACCTTGCAGGAGTGATTGGAAGCTCTGTCCCGCCCTGGGCCACTGGGCCTTTTCTGTCGGTGGTCACCCTTCCCCTACCTGGCAGGCGAGGGGGGTGGGGGGCGGCTCTGCCCCTCAGCAGGCCGCTGGGCCTGCTCTGTCTTTGGTCCCAGTTCCCTCTACTATGCCGGCGCAGGGGGAGGGGGCGGCTCAGCCTCTCAGCAGGCGACTGCTCCTCTTCTGCCGGTGGGTCGCAGGCCCGCCTACCTTGCAGGAGTGATTGGAAGCTCTGTCCCGCCCTGGGCCACTGGGCCTTTTCTGTCGGTGGTCACCCTTCCCCTACCTGGCAGGCGAGGGGGGTGGGGGGCGGCTCTGCCCCTCAGCAGGCCGCTGGGCCTGCTCTGTCTTTGGTCCCAGTTCCCTCTACTATGCATATTTCATACTTTGATTCAAGTGGGTTATGAACTCCCATTTTTACCCCGTATACAGATTGCAGAATCACATCGGTTACACATCCACTGTTTTACATATTGCCATACTAGTGACTGTTGTATGCTGCTACCTTTCCTATCCTCTACTATCACCCCTCCCCTCCCCTCCCATCTTCTCTCTCTACCCCATCTACTGTAATTCATTTCTCTCCTTGTTTTTTTCCCATTCCCCAAACAACCTATTATATGTAATTTTGTATAACAATGAGGGTCTCCTTCCATTTCCATGCAGTTTCCCTTCTCTCTCCCTTTCCCTCCCACCTCTCATCCCTGTTTAATGTTAATCTTCTTCTCATGCTCTTCCTCCCTGCTCTGTTCTTAGTTGCTCTCCTTATATCAAAGAAGACATTTGGCATTTGTTTTTTAGGGATTGGCTAGCTTCACTTAGCATAATCTGCTCTAATGCCATCCATTTCCCTGCAGATGCCATGATTTTGTCATTTTTTAGTGCTGAGTAATACTCCATTGTGTATAAATGCCACATTTTTTTAATCCATTCATATACTGAAGGGCATCTAAGTTGGTTCCACAGTCTAGCTATTGTGAATTGTGCTACTATGAACATCGATGTAGCAGTATCCCTGTAGTATGCTCTTTTAAGGTCTTTAGGGAATAGACCGAGAAGGGCAATAGCTGGGTCAAATGGTGGTTCCATTCCCAGCTTTCCAAGAAATCTCCATACTGCTTTTCCAAATTGGCCGCACCAATTTGCAGTCCCACCAGCAATGTACAAGAGTACCCTTTTCCCCACATCCTCGCCAGCACTTGTTGTTGTTTGACTTCATAATGGCTGCCAATCTTACTGGAGTGAGATGGTATCTTAGGGTGGTTTTGATTTGCATTTCTCTGACTGCTAGAGATGGTGAGCATTTTTTCATGTACTTGTTGATTGATTGTATGTCCTCCTCTGAGAAGTGTCTGTTCAGGTCCTTGGCCCATTTGTTGATTGGGTTATTTGTTTTCTTATTGTTTAATTTTTTGAGTTCTTTGTATACTCTGGATATTAGGGCTCTATCTGAAGTGTGAGGAGTAAAGATTTGTTCCCATGATGTAGGCTCCCTATTTACCTCTCTTATTGTTTCTCTTGCTGAGAAAAAAACTTTTTAGTTTAAGTAAGTCCCATTTGTTGATTCTTGTTATTAACTCTTGTGCTATGGGTGTCCTATTAAGGAATTTGGAGCCCGACCCCACAGTATGTAGATTGGAGCCAACTTTTTCTTCTATCAGACGCAGAGTCTCTGTTTTGATATCAAGCTCCTTGATCCATTTTGAGTTAACTTTTGTGCGTGGCGAGAGAAAGGGATTCAGATTCATTTTGTTGCATATGGATTTCCAGTTCTCCCAGCACCATTTGTTGAAGATGGTATCCTTTCTCCATTGCATACTTTTGGCACCTTTGTCTAATATAAGGTAGTTGTAATTTTGTGGATTGGTCTCTGTATCCTCTTTTCTGTACCATTGGCCTACCTGCCTGTTTTGGTAACTATTGCTCTGTAGTATAGTTTAAAATCTGGTATCGCTATACTGCCAGTTTCACTCTTCCTGTTTAGAATTGCTTTTGCTATTCTGGGTCTTTTATTTTTCCAGATGAATTTCATGATTGTTTTTTCTATTTCTGCGAGGAATGTCGTTGGGATTTTTATTGGCATTGCATTGAACCTATAGAGTACTTTTGGTAGTATCGCCATGTTAATGATATTAGTTCTGCCTATCCATGAACAAGGTATATCTTTCCACCTTCTAAGGTCTTCTTCTATTTCTCTCTTTATGGTTCTGTAGTTTTCCTTGTATAGTTCTTTCACATCTTTTGTTAGGTTGATTCCCAAGTATTTTATTTTTTTGAGGATATTGTGAATGGGGTGGTTGTCCTCATTTCCATTTCAGAAGATTTGTCGCTGATATCCAGGAATGCCTTTGATTTATGCGTGTTGATTTTATATCCTGCCACTTTGCTGAATTCATTTATTAGCTCTAGTAGTTTCTTTGTAGACCCTTTTGGGTCTGCCAGTATAGAATCATGTTATCCACAAATAGTGATAATTTAAGTTCTTTTCCTATCTTTATGCCTTTAATTTCTTTCGTCTGTCTAATTGCTCTGGCCAGTGTTTCGAGAACTATGTTGAACAGAAGTGATGAGAGAGGGCATCCCTGTCTTGTTCCAGATTTTAGAGGGAATGCCTTCAATTTTTCTCCGTTTAAAATGATGCTAGCCTGAGGCTTAGCATAGATAGCTTTTACAATATTGAGGTATGTTCCTGTTATCCCTAGTTTTGAACATAAAGGGATGCTGTACTTTGTTTAATGCTTTTTCTGCATCTACCAAGATGACCATATGGTTCTTATCTTTAAGTCTATTGATGTGGTGAATAACATTTATTGATTTCCGTATATTGAACCAGCCTTGCATCCCAGGGATGAATCCTACTTGATCATGATACACAATCTTTTTGATATGTTTCTGTACCCGATTTGCCAGAATTTTATTGAGGATTTTTGCATCTATGTTCATTAAAGATATTGGTCTGTAGTTTTCTTTCTTTGAAGTGTCTTTATCTGGTTTAGGTATCAGGGTGATGTTGGCCTCGTAGAATGAATTTGGAAGTTCTCCCTCTTTTTCTATTTCCTGAAATAGCTTCAAAAGTATTGGTATTAGTTCTTCTTTAAAGGTTTTGTAAAACTCTGCTGTATACCCTTCTGGTCCTGGGCTTTTCTTAGTTGGTAGTCTTTTGATGGCTTCTTCGTTTCCTCAATTGATATTGGTCTGTTTAAGTTGTGTATATCCTTCTGACTCAATCTGGGCAGATCATATGACTTAAGAAATTTATCCATGCCTTCACTATCTTCTATTTTATTGGAGTATAAGGATTCAAAATAATTTCTAATTATCTTCTATATTTCTGTAGCGTCTGTCATGATATTGCCTTTTTCATCCCGTATGCTAGTAATTTGAGTTCTCTCTCTTCTTCTCTTCGTTAGCATGGCTAAGGGTCTGTCGATCTTATTTATTTTTTCAAAGAACCAATTTTTAGTTTTGTCAATTTTTTCAATTGTTTCTTTTGTTTCAGTTTCATTGATTTCAGCTCTGATTTTAATTATTTCTTGCCTTCTACTACTTTTGCTGTTGTTTTGCTCTTCTTTTTCTAGGGTTTTGAGATGAAGTGTGAGATCATTTATTTATTTTTTTCTTTTTTTAAGGAATGAACTCCAAGCAATGAAATTTCCTCTTAGAACTGCTTTCATTGTGTCCCATCGATTCCGATATGTTGTGTCTGTGTTTTCATTTATCTCTAAGAATTTTTTAATTTCCTCCTTGATGTCTTCTATAACCCATTGGTCATTCAGTAACATATTGTTCATTCTCCAAGTGATATAGGATTTTTCCTTCCTTCTTTTATTGTTGATTTCCAGTTTCATTCCATTATGATCAGGTAGGATGCATGGTATTATTTCTACTCCTTTATAATTTCTAAGAGTTTCCCTGTGACATAATATATGGTCTATTTTTGAGAAGGATCCATGTGCTGCTGTGAAAAAAGTGTAACTGCTTGACGTTGGGTGGTATATTCTATATATGTCGATTAAGTCTAGGTTATTAATTGTATTATTGAGTTCTATAGTTTCTTTATTCAACTTTTGTTTGTAAGATCTGTCCAGTGGTGAGAGAGGTGTGTTGAAGTCTCCCATAATTATTGTATGGTGGTCTATTAGACTCTTGAACTTGAGAAGAGTTTGTTTGATGAACATAGCTCCACCATTGTTTGGGGCATATATATTTATGATTGTTATGTCTTGTTGGTGTGTGATTCCCTTGAGCAGTATGTAATGTGCTTCTTTATCCCTTTTGATTAACTTTGGCATGAAGTCTATTTTATTTGATATGAGTATGGACACTCCTGCTTGTTTCCGAGGTCCATATGAGTGATATGATTTTTCCCAACCTTTTACCTTCAGTCTATGTATGTCTTTTCCTATCACATGCGTCTCCTGTAGGCAGCATATTGTTGGCTCTTTTTTTTTTTTTTTTTTTTGATCCATTCTACTAGCCTGTGTCTCTTGATTGGTGAGTTTAAGCCATTAATATTTAGGGTTACTATTGAGATATGGTTTGTACTTCCAGCCATATTTGTTTATTTATGTTACTTAACATGATTTGTTTTTCCTCTTTGATTATTTTTTCCTTTATGTACTACCTCCCACTATTGGTTTTCATTGTTATTTTTCATTTCCTCTTTCTGTAATGTTTTGCTGAGGATGTTTTGAAGAGCTGGTTTTTTAGCTGCAAATTCTTTTAACTTTTGTTTATCATGGAATGTTTTCATTTCATCTTCCATCCTGAAGCTTAATTTCACTGGATACATGATTCTTGGTTGGAGCCCATTTTCTTTCAGCATTTGAAATATGTTATTCCAGGGTCTTCTAGCTTTCAGAGTCTGTGTTGAAAGATCAGCTGTTATCCTGATTGATTTACCCCTAAATGTAATCTGCTTCCTTTCTCTTGTAGCTTTTAAAATTCTCTCCTTATTCTGTATTTTGGGCATCTTCATTACAATGTGTCTTGTTGTGAATCTTTTATGATTTTGCACATTCGGCATCCTGTACGCTTCTAGGATTTGGGATTCTGTTTCATTCTTCAAGTCTGGGAAGTTTTCTCATATTATTTCATTGAACAGATTGTTCATTCTTTTGGTTTGGACCTCTATACCTTCCTGTATCCTAAGAACTCTTAAATTTAGTCTCTTTATATTATCCCATATTTCTTGGATGTTCTGCTCATGGTTTCTTAACAGTCTCGCTGAGCTGTCTATGTTCTTTTCAAGTTGAAATACTTTGTCTTCATTGTCATCATTCTATCTTCTAAGTGTTCTACTCTGCTGGTAATACTCTCATTTGAGTTTTTAATTTGGTTTTTTGCTTCCTGAATTTCCAGGATTTCTGTTTTTTTTTTTTTTAAATAACCTCTATCTCCCTGTATAGTTGATGTTTTGCTTCTTGGATTTGTTTATATAATTCATTGTCGAAGTGATCTTTCATTGTCTGATTTTGCTGTCTAATGTCTTCCTTGAGACTCCTGATCATCTGAAGCATGTATATCCTGAATTCTTTATCTGACATTCCATCTGCTGTAGATATTACCTCTTTTAAAGTTGAGTTGACCTGCATTGCTGTTGTCCTTTCTTTCCTTGTCTTTTCATATTGCTCACGTTTCTTTCTGCTTTGTGAAACTGTTGTGTTATTGATTTTCCCCCTCTATATTTATATTTCTCTTGTGTAGTTGCAAAGTCTCCCTTTTGTGGAGAAAGACAATGTTAACAGTTCCCAATATCAATAGTACATCATCTAAGCACACGTTTTCCTTATTACTACATTTATAGCTAGACTGTATGTCTACAAATGTTGGTTTCGATTATCATTTACAAATATAGTCATTAGTTTCATGAAAGGCATACCGTCTCTGGGAGCATGAAGAAAACTGAATTTCAGGTGTAGGATGTTATATTTAGGGGGAAAGGAGTGAGGGTATGGGGTTAATCTAACTTAGTAACTTTGGAGAGCTCTAACCAATCGATGGGTAATTTATGGAAGAATGTATAGATTCAAACTCCTATCTGTATTTATAAGATTACCCTACTTATAAATAGTAAAATTTAGGGGGTTGCAAGTGGGATAGAGGGAGTAAGAAGGAGAAAAACAAATATGAAGGAAAGAGAGAGAAAAAAGAGAGCGGGAAAAAGAAAATAAGAGAAAAAAGAAAAGAAATAAAAGGAGGGGAGGGAGGTGGGGCATATGGAATTCCTCTATATTATATATTCTGGTGGTTTAGTTATTAAAGACCTTTTCCATGCACAATTCTTGGTTTCACATATGTTGAGGTTGTGAGGACCAGAGGGGGAAGGGTAGAGGAGACTGGATGAATGGATGAAAAGAGAGAGAGAAGAGAAAAAAAGAAAAAAGAAAAAGAAAAAAAAGTCTCTCAGAACTCTGTTTTCTTTTCTTCCAGTAGGTGGTGTTGTCTATTCCTAGTTTGAGTCTCTGCGTTCAGGGTGGTGTTGGTAGTCAGTGTGAGAGGACTTGAGCTTCCACCTGTGGACTCTCTACTCTTATTCTCTGATGTAAACCAGGTGCCTGATCCGCTGCAGAACCGAGCTGGTAGCCACGCCCACCGGTTTATGGGTTTTAAGGGTTGGTTGGATTTTCCAAGATGAGTTCCATTAGTTTTTCTCATAAGGTGTTTGATGAGGTGGGGGGTGTTGGGGTGACCTTATGTTTGTCCAGAGCTCGGTCAGGTGACCACACAGGTGGGCGGCTGGGCCCCTCCTCCAGTTGGGGTGGTCTGTCTACCGCACAGGCGGGAGGCTGGGCTCCTCCTGCATTGTTTTCAGTTTTTAATGCTACAATACCTAAAGTTGCTGCAAACATTCTTATGCATAGAGCTTTGCCAGCTTTCTTTTAGTGGACTTAGTAAAGGTTTTTATACAGGTTTAATTCAGAGCAGGAGATATATTTATTTAAATGTTACCATGTTTCAAATTGCAAGATTCATCCCTGCTGTGCTTTTCTCTATAATACTTGCTATCTTCTAGGTGACTTACTTGTCTTGATTGCCCTTTTCTCCCTTGTTGAATATATAAGCTCTCAACAGAAGAGGGATGTTGGTTTTGTTTCACCAGCACCTTGAATAGTGCCCGGCAAATAAATACTTGCTGAATGAATTAATAGTGGGATTTACTCAGACCTGTAGGATAAGATGGGTTTTGATGAATGTCAGTAGCAACAGACATTAATGGAAGCCAGTGAGAAAATAATTGCAGTGACAGGTCTTTAGCGGAACTGAGAAGCAACAACAGTCCATAGGGACAACGAAATGAGAGATTGAAAAGTTAGTACCTGGAGGTAACTTGACAACCAAAGCACCTTCCTCTGGAAGGTCAGGATGGGAGAGGTAGAATGTAAATAACTTGTTGTCAGAGACAGGGACTTCCCAAGGTTTAAAGAATAGAAATGGAACAATTTAAGAATTAAACAACTCAGCTTGAAAATTGAGTTTACAGAGAAATTGTCACTTTCTCATTTGGTGTAACTGATTTTTTTTTTTTTGAGCCATTCCATTGAACTTTTAAGGGTCTAACTTATCGGTAGGTACTTTTTATTAGAGGTCGTTTTACCCAAAGTAGAGTAGCTTGACAAATTCATAAATATATAAAATACATAAATAAGTACATAAAACATTTAGCACAGTATATGCCAGTCTTATTTTAAGCAACTATTAGGTACCCTGTTTTGGGAGATATGAGAACTAGGCCCAGGGGCGCTTTACCACTGAGGTATATTCCCAGCCCTTTCTTATGTTTTATTTAGAGACAGGGTCTCCTGTGTTGCATAGGACCCTGCTAAATTGCTGAGGCTGGCTATGAGCTCTCACTCTTCTTCTGCCTCAGCCTCCAGAGCTGCTGGAATTACAGGCATGCGCCACTGCACCTGGTTTAGGCAGTCATTCTTCAGTATGGAAATTGCAATAGTGTTCTTTGCAATAGCCTTCATTGTTACCCTGAAGTGCATGCTTTTATACTTTTTTAAAAGGCATTTCACTTCACCACACTCTTAAAATATCATTTGTTCCCAAGTTGAGTTATTAATGACAGGTATGATTTATGAGGTAAAAAAGTTTCTGGAGAGACAATTGAATTATTTGTGTCTCTCTCTTGATTTTTTAGTTTCTTTCATTTCAAAACATGACATTGATGTCATATATAACCTTTCTCTTCCCCCATAATCTCTTAAGATACTTTACCAATGTACTGTTTGCTTAGGTGAAATATAATATGAGGAACCCAAAACACCAGTGTTATAAGAAAAGAAAAAATAAAGAACATTTCAGATAAGGAGGGAAGGATTAATAGCATAATCTTATTGTTGTACCTAATATTTGAGCTACTAGGTATCTACTCAGAATGATGTTTGAGAACTGTTTTCAGTATTTTTAAAGCTTTAAGAAGAAATAGGATTTTCTGATAAATACAGAAAAGAAGATGAACAAGGAAGGAAGGCATACTAGGAACTATTTTTAAGTGAATGAAAGCAGGAGTAATAGGCAACATCATTTTTTTATTTTTCCATGCCAAATAGTAAAGACATAGTTCTTTGTATTCTAATTCTTGAAAATCCCTTCGTGTGCATTATGTAATGAAGGCCCAAAGAAATTAAGAGACTAACATCATGTAGCTAGGAAATAACAGCCCTGTAGTTTGAATTCAGAAATCTCCAACTCTGTCATTACACCTTATATCAAACTAACAAGAATGGACAGTGACACAAAGGATCAGAACTTTAGAAATTTTTATACTTCTGTTGAACACCGAAAAGGCTGCATAACTCTTGAAATGTGTGCCAAAATACTGTAATTGGGAATATGAGGTTGTATGGTGTACCATTGTCTGCTTTCATTGCTGGTTTATCTTGTGCCCTGAAATTCCTTCATCTGCTGTGAAAAACACAATAGACATTTTGGTTTGTGTTTCATGCAAGCATTATGAGTGTGTCTTATAGAAGCAAGGGTAGAATTAGAGGTACTGTGGCCCTTACAAAACAAATTCACTTGCCTTGATCCAAACAACTGACTTTTAATAGTGGAACTATATAGAGACTTCATGCTTTGAGGCCCATGTCAGAAATGCTTTGTTATATGCCTGTACCCTTGTCAATTTTATTTGTATATATGTTTGTAATGAAATCAGCACAGTTTTTTGTTTATTGTTGTTTATTTTTAGTGGTGCTGTGAATTGAACCCAGGGCCTTATACATACTAGGCAAGCAATCTATCAATGAGCTACACCCCAGCCCTGTTTCTTCTTTAAATTAAAAATAAATTAATGATTCAAAACAGAATCTTATAATTATATTAATAAGGATAGTATAAGGCATTTTATAGTTTTCTCTGTGGAATTGACTTCAAGAAGTTTGAGGGTGTTTCGTCCACTCATTACAAACGTTAAAGTACCATTAAAGGGGTTGTAGCAACTGGGTATTTCTTCCCATATAATCTGTAATTAGTGTAAGGTATAATCTATTAAACAGCAATTTTTAATAAATCTTGCTACTATTGGAAACCAGGCTAAAGCCATCTTTCTTAACACATTATTTGGTTGTTAGCATAATATCAGCTATTTTAAGATCCTAAACTTCTCTTTATCTTAATCAAAAGAATGTCTTTAGGGAGGAATCCTGTGGTTTCCATTTGCCCAATTTGTAATCTCTTATTGAGGAGGATAGAGAAATTTGTTATATTCCTGTATTATTGGGGAGCTATATAAACCAAAAAATTGCTATAGAGCCTTAATAGCAGTCAGGTTAGAAATATGATGTGATATTTGCTGGGTTAAACCTACACATTGGGAGATTGTGTTTATGTATTAACCAGAGTTTACTTGCTTGCAGGGAGAATGCTAGAGAGCCAGACTCCTGGAGCAGTTTATCCTATGAAATCCCTTATGGAGATTGTTCTGTGAGGCATCATCGAGAATTGGACATCTATACATTGACCTCTGAGTCTGAATCACATCATGAACCTCCGTTTCCTGGAGACACTTGCTCTGGACATATTTTTAAACTTATGAATATCCAACAGCAACTGATGGTAAGAAGAAAGTTTTCATTTGCAGGTTTATGTATGTTCCTGTGTGTGTCCCTCTCTATCCCAGTGAAGCTTGCTGTTAAAACATAAAATGCCTCCACCAAGGCCATGAAACCTATAAAGCAGCGTTCATGGTATTAGATGATATCACTTAAGATACAGAATTAGCATTAGGGTTGTAGTAGTAGGGGGCTGAGTGTTTTAAATTGACTTTTGCCAGATTTATAAACACACATTGTAGATGTAGAAGTAAGAAACAACTAGAACTAAATTTTCCTGGCATAAAAGGAAATTTGTCTGTGTTTGGTTTAATTTTGTAGAACTAAATGAGGGAAAAGAGTTTCTGAGATTGTTGCTAAAGAACAAGAACCCAGTTTGCTCATCAATGAAACCTTTTCCCAGCTGTTTTAGTGAGTGATTATAGTGTTGCTATATTCAAATTGATAGTTACATGGTTAAAAAGATCACTAAAAAAATTTAAAATTTTATAATCCATTCAGTCCTTCAAGATAAAGTTGTTACCAGACATAAAAACATTACAGACTCCCTGGTAGCATTTATTATGAGTAGTATAGACGTCATATGGGTACATTTCTCTTGACCACAACATCTGAAAGGCTAAGTTTAATTTTCCATGTTGTTTATTTCAGAGCTGATTGGATTTGGATACAGTTTGTTAATAATTTCATTTAAGGTCATTTAGGTTCAGTTCAATGGCAGAGGCTTCTTTGAGAGCAGACATGATTTCTGAGACCAGCAGGCCAAAAGATTCCATAGTAGGGTTGTATAATGTGCCTGCCTCTGTCTTTTTGAATTGTTTGTTCCAAAGCAGTCATTTTATTTTCCTTTGAAGAGACTACTAGAAAATCAGTTTTTTCCCCCTTAGAACTCTTCTTACTAGGTGAATGATTGTCCACTTGAAAATTGCAATTAATAGATGTCAAAGCTACCAGAAAGGTATGGTTGGCAGAAAATATGAGCAGTTAAAACTGTGGAGGATGCATGTATTAGGAGCTTCCAAAATTCTTCAGGTAACATTACTTATTTCTGCAGATCTCTGTTTTGTAATGTTCATTAAATGTTGTGACCTGCTTTCATAGTTTTTAGGAGACTGTTGCTTTCAGTATGAATGGTATCAAGTTAATTTTGAATACTCTTAAGTGTAGCCTGCAAGCCTTTAGTGAAAATCCTTTTTTTTTTCTTTTGTGGTATTCTCTAATAGAGATACTTTAATGAGGATGACACATTTTACTCTTTTATATATAAATTTTTACAGTAGACTCAGGAATTAGGAAGAGTCTCATGATATAGTGTGCAGCATATTTACTGAATGACTAGATGATTGAGAGGACAGATGACAGTAGGTATGCATGAGATCATTGTAGTTGTTCGAATAATAACAAATAATAACAAATCACATATTTTAAAATAATTTTAATGTATCATGCAAATAGTATTCCTATAACAATTGCTGAAGTCAGGATATAAACTTACTAAAGACTCCTGTGTAATTTTTTCCCCTCCATTTTTCCTAAGACTGGTCTATATACGCATGGGAATTTTACATAATTATAACAGATTAAGTATATAATTTTTTCCCCACATTGTATTATAAATGTTATTTTCTGATTATACTATGGTCTTTATAGTTAACATTTATATAATAGCATAGTATTCCTTCCATCAGGTTGATGAACCATGATTGTCTTAACCATTCCCTTGTGGCTTCTATTGCTTACATTAAAAAAAAATACTTTAAAGTTGCAAAAAATATTTTTGAGATTACTTGTAATATCTCAAGTCCCAGTACCCTCTGAGAGTAATTAAGTTAGACATTAGTGCTGTATGTTCTCATATAAGTCAGTATTGACATCAAAATGTCAAAGAATACCTACCATGCCACTTTTTTGTTTTTTCCTGGAATTTGAACCCAGGGCCCCATGCATGCTAGGCAGTCATTCTTCCCCTGAGCTATATCCTCAGTCATGTCACTGCTCTTGAAATTATGAACCAATATGTAAAAAAGTTAAACTAGATTGGTTGGGCTTTTTTGGGAGATTAAAGGATTCTTTGTAACTCATCAGGGAGTGTTTAGGATACATAGACATCTGATTGCATCTTGTGTTGTGGTTAAAAACAGTTTATGAAACTGGTTAGGATTTATTTATACTTGAATATATGAGACAGGATTAAAGTAGACACTTCCCCTTTAATGAATATATTAAAAAGCATACTTTGAAGGTGCTCACAGTGCTTTTTAAAACTCTTTTATTTGTTCTAATTAGTTATATATAACAGTAGAATGCATTTTGACACATTGTACACAAATGGAGCACAAATTCTCATTCCTCTGGCTATACATGTACTGATGCAGAAGTCACGCCAGTAGTATAGGCCAGTAGTATAGTCATGCGTGTATATAGGGTAATAATGTCTGTCTCTTTCCACCATCTGTCCCACCCTCATACCCCTCCCTTTTCCTCCCTCACTCCCCTCTGCCCAATCCAAAGTTCCTTCATTCTTTCCTTACCCCCCCCAATTGTGGATCAGAATCTGCTTTTTTGGGGTTTGGCTTATTTCACTTAGCATGATATTCTCCAGCTCCATCCATTTACCTGCAAATGCCATAATTTCTTTCTTCTTTAAGGCTGTGTAATATTCCATATCACATATTCTTTATCCATTCATCTGATGAAGGGCATCTATGTTGGTTCCATAGCTTAGCTATTGTGAACTGAGCTGCTACATTGATGTGGCTGTGTCACTGCAGTATGCTAATTTAAAGTTCTTTGGTTATATGCCAACGAATGGGATAACTAGGTCAAATGGTGGTTTCATTCCAAGTTTTCTGAGGCATCTCCATATTGCTTTCTATAGTGGTGCACCAATTTGCGGTCCCACCAGCAATATATGAGTGTACCTTTCCCCCCATATCCTCACTAACACTTACTGTTGATTGTATTCTTAATAATTTCCATTCTGACTGGAGTGAGATGAAATCTTAGAGTAGTTTTGATTTGCATTTCTCTAATTGCTAGAGATGGTGAACATTTTTCCATATTTGTTGGTAGATTGTATTTCTTCTTGGCTCACAGTGCTTTTTTAAAATAAGATTTTTGAGCCTTAGTTTTAATCTACTTTCTAGCATAATTTTCTATATAGAAAAGAATCAGTGAGTATTTCCTAAGTCATTTTTAACACCCCAGTGGAGAGAGGAAAATAATACAGAAATGAGAGATAATTAGGGCTGGGGTTGTGGCTCAGTGGTAGAGCGCTCGCCTGGCACGTGGGAGGCCCTGAGTTCGATCCTCAGCACAACATAAAAAAAAAATAAACATATTAAAAAAGAGAGAGAGATAATTAATTTGTATTTGCTTAGATCACCGTATCATGTGACCTTGGAAGGGCCAAGAGGGTAGTGAGTTATGTTCAGTAGAGTTGGGCTTATAAGTATCAGTGACATCTTCTCTCGAATAGCTTTTTAAAAAAGTTATCTTTGGAAAAAAAAATAAATAAAAATAAAAAGTTATCTTTGATTTCCTCCTAGAAAACAAACCTCAAGCAGATGGACAATCTTACGCCCTTAATGATGACAGCACAGGATCCTTCCAGTGTGCCCAGTGCCCCAGAGACAGATGGCCAGTTTCTTCTCTGTTCACCTGAGTCCTCCAATAGCCAGCAGCTTTCTCCTCCTCCTAAAGAGACTGTGAGCACTGTGTGCTGCCAGGGGAGCCCTGTTGGACCAATTGAGAATTCCTGTGAGTTTTCAAGTGTAGTTGAGGAAGAGAAGACAGACCGATCTGACAGTAAAAAAAATAAAGGCGTGGCGAGAAAAGGGGAAGAGGTGGAGCCAGAACCTATTATGGACTCTGGAACTGTGTCCAATCAAGACAGCTGCATTCAGAGCATGCCTGACTGTAGAGTAAAGGGCACAGCTGGCCTGCTATCCTGTGGAAACCAAAATGAAGAAACTGGAAGAATGTCTTGTAGAATGGGCACAGACGAGGAGTCTTTGAGCATTGGAGGCAGTGTGCTGCAGGGAGATGTGGTCACAGAGTTAGGCACAGCCCAGCATTTCTCAGGGGGTGAACTAGCAGACAGTTCAACAGCAGAAAGCAGCGCCTCACAAGGTGCAGGGGAAGTGGAACATAGCCTCATGAACATAGCTGCTGCCACCCAGAATAATATGCCTCAAGCAGTAGAAAGTACACAGGAAAGATTTGAGAAGTCAAATATCAGCACAACTGGAGCCGCTGACATACCAGTCATAAGTGAGCCTGTGGATAAAATCAGTGTTCCAAACTGTGTCTTTGCCACAAGTGCCCCGAGTAGTGACAGACCTGCTGAGTCTTCATTTGGATTTAGTCTTGGAGAAACCCCCATTGAAAAAACAGCAGAAACTGAAACTTCTGGAAGTTGTGAGGAAAGTGCTGATGCTCTAGATCAGAATTCTCTGATAATCCCAACTGCTACAAATAACAAGATTTTAGATGAATTAGAGCCTAGCACTTCCTTAGCAGACAGATGTGAAGCAGTGTTACCTTTGGATTTACTCTTTTCTGAGATAGAAAAAGATGTAATGCCAAACCAGGGATCAGAAATGAATTCATCTCATACTCAAAGCCAAAACAGAAAATTACTGGCTTATTGTGCCAATGGAGATGATAAACTCTGCTCTGACTCGGAATGTCAACAGAACACAGTGACTTCTAGTGGTGAAGTGATTGCAAAACATTGCAATGACTTGGTCAGCCAACCTGAAAACACCATGAAAGGGCAACCCAAAACACAAGACCCATCCACTGCCATCTGCCTTGAAGACCAACAAGTGAATACAATCACTTCAGAATGTGTAGATTTGTGTCCTCTCAAAGTTTTGAATAAAAAAGGTCAGGGAAAAGATTCAAAACTAGTTACGCTTTTAACAAGTGTTCTTGAGGTAGTTTCACCTCTGTATCCAATTGTGCCTAAAACTGAGAAAGAACTGGTTCCAGACCAGGCGGTGCCATCTGACAGCACTTTCTCTCTGGCAGCCAGTCCAGGCAGTGAATCAGTAACCAAAGATGACGCACTTTCTCTTGTCCCCTCCCAGAAAGAAAAGGGAACAGCAACTCCTGAACTACACAGGGCTTCAGCTTGTAGAGATGGCCTGGCTGGAGGAGATTTATATGATCCTGCTGAACAGTTGCCAGGAGACAGGGCAATAGGCCTGTCCTTGCCCTTGGCTGCTGTGGAGCTTCAGCTAAGTATGGGGAATACCAGCCCCGGAAGACATGGTGGGGAGCTTGAAGGTCCTGGCCCCTCATCAGCTCCTGAAGTTCTGACTAACTCTTCTCTACTGAGTGTGGGTAAGGCCACTTTGACTTCTAATTCAGTTTTCATTGAAGAAGGCAAAAATCTGGTGGTTACAGAAAGCTCTATAGTGCAGAGACAAGATGACAAGGACAGAGCAGTGCCTTGTTCCTCCATTAAGGGAGACATGCTTTCTTCAGGAACATTTCAGGAAGAGCAGAGAACACTACCTCCCGGACAAGAGACTCCAAAATTCTGTGAAAAACCTACGTTGGTGGCCTGTGCTGAGGACAAAGCACTTCAGCCCAGCCATTCACTGGGCACACCCTCTGCTTGTCTTAAGACAGAAACTAAACATAACAAGGAAGTGGCCCCACAAGTCTCCCTGCTGACTGAAGGTGGGGCTGCACAGAGCCTGGTGCCACCAGGAGCAAATCTGGCTACAGACTCAAGGCAGGAAGCCTTGAATGCAGAACAGAACAGCTCACCTCTGTTGTCTGGTTTGCTGCCAGATGAATCTGAGGCTCTTGACTGCAATCCACCTTTTGCTCTGGATGTGGGAGTTGATAATACTGAATCCCAGGGAAAAACCACTGTTCATGAGTTGAGTGGAAATGTGATGGTGGATGTTGCAATGGTTAATGCTCTCCGAGGTACTGCTAGGCCCAGAAGAAAGGATACATCACCCAACATCCAAAACATCCCAATTTCAGAAGTTTTATTGAGCCAGGAGAAGAATGTGATCCAGAGTTTGCCAGGAGATTTACCAAACAAAGGTATGACTGGACTACAGGGAACTGCAAACCCGGGGATGGTACCTCCTGATTGGAAGACAGGGAAGCAGGAGAGAGCAGACCACGGCTATTCTATGGGTGACTCTGAAGAGTCACAAGTGGATGATGGAGCACTGCAGCTTATTGCTAAGGAGCTCCCCACACAGACAGGGCTCTCAGCTCTCGATGACAAGGCTCCCACTGGCATGAGAGAAGTCACACAAATCTTGGCTCCAGGCAGGGAAAGGAGTGATCGCATGGTCTCTGTTGAAGCTGCACATGTGCCTGAGGGAGCAGACTTGCTAGAGGTGACTGCCTGCCGTATAGTGGAAGCTGTCATTGAAGGAGTCAAAGCCTCAGGAGTGCTGATTCCTGAGGGGAAAATCAGTCAGTTATCACCATCTGGTCCTGATCTGGGCCCTAGGACAGAACAGCTGACTGGGAACCCTTCAGGATGTTTTGCTGGAAGGGAGGAGCCAGAGATTGGTCAGCCCGAGCTGGCAACAGGTAAGCAAAGCAAAATACAAAATTAATATTTCAAGAAGCAGATTTCCTTTACAGTCTCTGGGACATGCTGTAAAATACAGGTGTCTTTGTTGTTTGAAGGTCTTTCTTGCTCATTGAGTAGATTGCCAAGTGAATAGACACCACCATCAAGAGACGCACATCGTCTTGGGGTTGGACAGATTTTGCTTCCTGTATTATAGACTCACAGCTTGATTGCTTAAGCCTGTAAGTGCTCTGTCACACTGGAGCAGTTGCAACTTTCCAAACTGGAAGGTGGTGCCTAGATCACAAGTACTGTAAAAGATGAAGGAATTTAGCAGATGTTTTTATTTACACGGCCTAGTTCTTTTCTTTGGAACCATAAAACAGTGCTGTAAAGGATGTGTTTTATTTACAAGCCTGAAACTCTTCCTCTTTATCATTCTGTCTGTATTCTGAGAAAATTTAGAGTCAGAGTAGTTTTATGAACAGCTATAAATAAGTATCATTTTAAACCCAGCACCCAAAATGGTGGTATGAGGTCAGTGGTTTGACTGAGGAGACTCCCTCCTTTTCCTGCCTGAGGAGCAAAACTCCAGTTCCATTGCTTATTACTTCTGAGCAGAGTCTGAGAATTCAGGACCCTGCACAACACAGAGGATAGGATGCAGGATTTCCGCCCAAGCCCAGTCTGCTGAGCTGCTGTCACCAGGCAGACCTTGTGTCTGCTTATCTTGGTGAAGCAGCTGCACTGAGCAGATTGCTCATACAGCAGCCTGTTCCATCTATGGGTAACCACGTCCAGAGACAGCAAAGAGAAACCACTGTTGCTCAGTGGAAATAAACTATCTGAATAAAACTTCTTATTGGGGGTTGAGACTGAAGCTGAAACTGGAGTCTGTCTTGGTCTTGACTTCTGAAGTCTTTAAAGGTCAGTTGGATGCACATTCTTATACTACCATCTGCTACCATCGATAGACAGAAGACCTATCTGCATGCCTGCCCCTGTGCTTTTGTAGGTAAGAGATAGCTTGTTTATCCTTATTATTTGGTTGTTTTTGTTCTGTTTTTTCCCCTTTTTAAATTTTGACAAGCTTTTATATTATAGTACGTGTTAGGAGTGTGGGGTGTGGTGTGGTGAGAAACGGAGCAACAAAAACAATTGCTTAAGAAGAAGTGCAATTTAAACACAGTGGTTAATTTCCCTGGTAAAGAGCTTTTAGCCATTTTGTACCCTCCACCCTGTCCCAGCTGGGGGATTTAAGTAATCGGAAGTAGAATTTTTGGTGACTAAAGGTTTTTAGATTTATTAATGCTTTAAATTATTAGTGATAGAAATTTGTTGATTGCTGTCTCAGAATTTAAATGAGAATGTCTCTACTGTTTTAAATAAGGCACAACAACAAGTCTATTTTGGGGCCCCTGGCAGGTTGGCATTTCAGAAGAATGGGAGTGGCTGTAAGTTGATGCCTGGCTATGTTCATTTAATTTGGGTGCTGTGTCCTTGGCCACTTGGGTGGAATTATTTCTTCTTCTGACTCCATGGTCAGAATTTAACCCAAGCAACTTTGTACTATGTAGGGTTTGTGTCTGTAGTGCTGTATGAGAAAAGGTGACAATGGAGAATTTCAAACTTTAATAGTACATAAGTGTAGTGAATACACTAGGAAGTGTTTTAAGATTGTAAACTCTTTAAGAAGGAAGAAAGCACAAATCAAAATTTAATAAATAAATAAAAGGAAATTAAAAAGGAAAGAAAATAGGAAATTTCAACAGTGTATGTGGTCTTGAGATTGGTGTATTTTATGTATGTGAATTACTTGTCCTGTTTCCAAAAGGTGTCTTCATAGGTTTACTGTTCTCATGATCTCAAACTACAGGGAAAAGTATCCAGTGATAAAGAAATCGGTGCCTTCTTCAGAAATTAGGGCTGGGAAAAGTCCCTGGTCACATTACCCTAAGAAAAAGCACCTGAGTCTGATCTCAGAGCCAAAGGGTATTTCCTAGGAAATTTACATTTCACTTGTAAATTTAACTATGTAGTTTTACCAGAGAGGAAACATAGGTTTAGCTGCTGATTTGGAAAGAGCCAGATAGAATAAAGGGGATGTGATCTCTCACCCATCAAAAGCATTGATTGCAGTGCTTAGGAAGTTGGTGGTGCATGACTGAACCATGCCAGTCCCACAGAGCTACCAACACCCCTCACATCTCTGTAATCACTGTTTACCATTGGAACTGGTTGCTATGTGCCAAGATACATATTTTCTGTTTTGGGGTATAGGAAAGTAAGGTTGTGCCAAGAATACCATCCCTAGATGAATAAAATAAAATTAAAAAAAAAATCAACACCTATTCCTCCAATTACTCTCACTTAGAAATATTTTGATAAAGGGGTATTTCTAAAGGCATTGTTCAGTGAAAATTTTTTTTTAACTTTATAGTTTATAAAACTTAGATTTTGATACTCTGGGCAAAGAAACTTCTTAATCCATTTTTAAATTGGTAGTAAGATTATATAATTATAAAGGCAAGGAGAGAAAAAAGGAGATTTATAAATGTTCGTTTATAGGAATCTAACCTTCCCAAATCAAAAGAGAACTTTGGACATGTTGCATGTACTTCTAGAATAAAATCTTAATTAGTATAATTTATTATTTGGCAAAAGAAACAAGCTTTGTGTTTTTTGGTATTTGTAGGGAGCATTTTTATTTGTCAGAGTAGTGGTATCATGAGATCAATGAAGACCACAGCACATTTTTCACATGAAAATGAGATGACAGTTCTGTTTGCATTTAGAATACTGAGACAAATTTGTTAATCATTTTTCCCTTTATACAAGTATCAGAAGCCCAGATTTACCTCCAGCATCATTTTTATCACTTCCTTCCTGTATTTGTTTGGCCAAGTAACAAAAGCATCACTGTTCAGTCTGTTGGTGTGGCCAGCTAGAAGACAACTACATAATACTAGAGAAAATATGTATAAAGATTTTTTCTTAATAAAATGAATTGCTAGTCTTTTTTTTAATGTTTTGGTTTTGGAGAAAATAAAGAGTTAAAATCAAAAGTAATTTTCTGGAGTAGTTCAGTTTTAGTGATTACAGTGATAGGGTGGATCGGGAGTGTGTGTAGTACAGATTTAGAATAAGTCAGACTTGTTCCAGAGGGTTTGTCTCATTTTCAGTACAAATCCCTCTGGCTATTTTTTAAAAAAATATTTTTGGTATAGTCAGAAAGGACTACTTATAGCTGTTAATCTGTTCCCTTACGGTTTATGAATTGACTTTTCCACACGGAAGTCAGCACCATACTCACAGATTTGTCATGAAAAGTCAGGGGTGAAATGAACATGAAAACCACACAACCATGTGATAAGAGTAGCTCACTCAGCATGGGGTCAGAGTGACACCAGCTCCTGACAGCAAAAGAATACTTTTCCATTTAAGGCAAAACAAACAAAACATGAAACCTGGAGCTTGTTGTGTAAATAGTGAGTCCCAAGAATGAATTTTTTCAAATGCACTCACTTTATAACCCTCCTTTTCTCTTCAGAAATGCCAGACAGGAAAGCTGAAGATGAAGTGGATTTTCTAAGACAGACCAGAGCTAGTTCAGTGTCTGAAGAGGTGGCTGTAGGGAATGGAGCTACCACACGTAGGATGAAACAAGGCCCAAAGACCCAGGCGGTAAGTAGCATCAGTAAGTGTATAAGCACAGTGTATGTTTATTAGTTTGGTCTCCTGTGTCTGATTTATGGCTGTGGTTTTTGTTTGGGGCATAGGGGCACAACAGTATCCCTGCCCCCTTTTTCTCTAATTCTGATATAGAAATGTGGTTGTTGTTGCAGCTAAGCTTTCATAAAAACTGTGTACCACACAACAAAGTTTGAGATGGGCCCGCCTACATGAATATCTTGGAGAGTACAGTGAAATACATTTCCTCCATGAACACAAGACTAACTTTTGTCATAACGCTTAAAGTGGTCAGACAGTAAGAATTACCACAAAAGGGGAATCTATAAACCTGTCTTAAACCTGACTCCTCTTTCAGTAGCAGCAAAAGTGAGGTTTTTGTTTTATAGCTGTCTAAAATATGAAGTGTTATCATTTTTAGCAAAGAAAAAAGTTTAGTTTGTTTTTCATAACACCTTTATTGAGATACCATAAAAACCCACCATAAAAACCCACCCATTCAAATAAAGGGCACATTCAAATAAGGGGCAGCTTTTAATATAGACTTATGCAGCTGCCACCACTAATGTTCTAACTTGACAATATTATCCTCACTCCATAAAGAAAGTCCATGCCCGTAGCAGCCCACCCTTGCTGCTCTTCCCTCCCATCATCTTCTGGCAGTCATTTATCCACTTTCTGTTTCTACAGATATACCCATTCTGGAACTTCATATAAAAGAATTACCCAATATGTGGTCTTTTGTGACTTACTTTGTTCATTTAGTGTGGTATTCTCAAGGTTAATCCATGTTGCAACATCAATCATTATTTCAGTTCTTTTTAATTGTCAGTCTGTTGTATAAATTACCACATTTTATTGTGTATTTGAATTGTTTCCACTTTCTGGCTATTAGAAATGTCACTGTGAATATTTTACGTACAAATTTATGTGAACATAATGTTTTCATGTACCTAATAGTGGAATTGCTAGGTCATATAGTACTTCTATACTTAATATTCATTAGATTTTTAAAAATGTTTTTCTCCAAAATCTTGAGATAATTTTTCTCTGGTTTAAGGCTACTAACTTTTAAAATGAGATCTTAAATTCATTAGGGGAAAATAGTACTCTTACTTTTAAGATTCCATGCTGGTCAAAGAAAAACCTATAGAAAGTTGTAAACCAAGTTAATGGGCTAAATCATACTGCCCCTTGGAAAGTTAGTATTCCTCTGCTAGACTTGACAGTGCGCTGTTTTTGCTCTTCAGGGAGCTAATTTGAGTTTTGTTTCTTAAAGTTACCCCAGTAAGTAAACAGAACTGTACTATCCAAACTTTCACGTGTATAACCTGATAAATAAGCCTAATTTTATTGGAGTACAGTGGTAGGAAGGTGCTGACTGTTCTAACTGGCCCCTAATTGTTCCAGATAATATTCATGACTAATGCCTGGGTGGCTACTTGTATAGCAGGCATTTTTCAGATAAATGTTGCTTTTGCTCCTGGGAAAAAAAAGAACACACCCAGCATGGGTACATATGTCTTTTGTTACTGAAACCCCTCAGAATGGGAAGGAACAAACTCACATCCTCAAATTCAAATGCCTCTGTTTCTTAGTTCTCCATCCTGATGTAGTGGTTAGTGTCATCTAGCGCCATCTGATGCTTGGCTATAAAGCCACTGCTCTCAGATGAGGGACAGCTCTTTCCTAAGTGTGTATTGTCTACTTTAAAGAAGAAACTTTATGATTTAAAACTGATAACTTTTAAAACAAAGGAACTTTTAAAAAGTTCTTAAGACATTCTTCTTCTTTTAAAGTCCTTTCTCTCCTAGTCCCTTTCCTCTTTTGGTTTTTCCTCTAGTTTAGAAGATGAGAGAGAATTCCTCTGGTAGGTCAGCATGCTACATTACAGATAAAAGAGTAGACCCTAGGAGAGTCATCTGACTAGTTCAAAGTCAGACACAGCTGGAAGGAGAATTTGGGGTTTGATTTCTAACCTAGAACTTACATAACAAGGCACATTCCTCCCTAACTCTTTACCCTGGATTCTGTCATTGGTGGACACATGTTAAGGAGCCTTAGAATCCTCTTATTTGTTTCTTGCTAAGAGATCTTTCCTTTATGCTTTGTGTCTGCTTCCACTTGGTGTAGCTGGAGAAAGCATATGCCAATAGGATTTTCAAGTCTAAATGGTGAGGGGTTTTTTGTTCCATCAGCATAGTTACAATAATGTGAAATCTGCCTCACTCCTTGTCATTGCCTCACTCCCTGTCACTCTGCCAAACTTTCCCTATTAGCTATGAATTGAAGGATAAAGTTTGGATACAAACTTTAATTTTTCCATTGTCTTATTTTCTCTCTTTTCTGATGAAACTCTTCATATATTTATTATGTAGTTTTCACTGAGTCAGAAAAGATCAGAGGTTTGTACTCCTTCTTTGTTAAGGGCAGAAAGTAAATAGGACATTCAGTCTACATCATCACTAGTCACCTTTGCTTTTACAAAAGGAGCCATCACAGTATGTAAATGAATGAGCCTGACTCTGCTTCAGTAAAACCTTATTTGTGGATGCTGCAGTGAGACTCTGTTCTTATAATGTTTAAATGTCATGGAAGAGTTTACTTCTGATTTTTTTCCAGGCACTTAAAAATGTCGAATCTACTTAGTTTTGTTTTGTTTTGTTTTAATAATGGACAGGCAGTGGGCCACTCACTTGCAGTAGTAGCATGTGAGTCCCTGACCCACAATATACTTGTATATACATGGATGAAAAAAAGAAAGCAAGCAGATTTCTTCTATTCCTGTTCTTTTTAAAAAGTATTTTTGTGGTGAAACTTCTAGTTACTAAACTGTAAGTTTGGAGCGAGGGTTCCAGGTCTGTCTTTTCTGAACCAGCTTTTTGACATAAAGTCTGTAGAGTTTAATTTCCTTTTTTCTGTTCATCTTCTTAGCCTTACTCTTCTAGAATCTGTTTACATTTGGAAAAGTTAATTGAGCTTATGATTGTAGTTGAGGGTGGAGTGGCCTTTGTTTAATATTATTTAGTCCAGTATGTCGGGCACATGCCTAGTCTATGTGTTAGCCAGTTATTGCTTCATCTACTTATTCTGTCTCAAATGTAAAACAGAACACGTACATGCATCTTATGCTTTGCTATTGTCTTGAAAAACTAGGACAGTGATGAATTTGTTGCAGTTTTCTAGTAAATGTAAATAATCCATTATATTCTTATGAGGGAGGGTCTTCCCATTTTGTAACCTCCTTTTAACATCATTAATTGTAAAAGCAATGGGAATCTCTGTCCAGAGTGGAACTACCAAGGATTTAAAGAAGCAAGCTACTGTTTTCTCTAGTCTAGCTGATATCTATCATACAAATTAATTAATTTCTTACTCCTTCCTTAACCCATTTGACATGTTGTAAGCCCTTACTTTAGAAAATAAATGCTTTAAAATCATAGTTTGTAAAGGAATTAGACAATATCAAGATTTATGTTTGCTTATATTATCAGACAACATACATGAAGGGTTAAGTGCTGCTGATTTCTTGATAATTTCAACTGATATTTCTTTACTGAATTGAAAATTATTCACAATCTAGGAGGCAGAGTCATTAATTTGTACCTAGTAAGGTTCTTTTCCATTGATCATTTTATCATTTTATGATTATGGTTTAATGTTAAGTATTGCCAGAGTTTTAATAGTAATTACAATTTAGTATTCAACATTATTCCCTTTTACATATTTCAGTGGTTTCAGACTACCTTTTGATGTCTTCTTGTTTTCCTCTCAATGAATGAATATCATTTATCAAGTGCTTAGAACAGACTGGCACACAGAAAGTACAGATGCTGCTTAGTTTTGCAACCTCAGATTCCAGTATCCTATTGACTGATTTTAATTACCAATGAAATATGATGGTTCAGGCTGTTATAACTTTTTGAACATATGTTATAAAAACCTGAGTATAATAGCATCACATAATAATTTAAGTTGGTATACCTGGATATTATTTTATTTCTGAGATCCTTGAAATTTGAAGATACCTAAAAGATTATCTCTGTCTAGCACCTTTGCTTTATTGAAGAAGAAATGGATTCATGATTAAATGCCTTGCCATTTTCCACAACTAATTGACTTTCAGCTGGACTGTAACCCAACTTCTGTGCTAGTAATATTTCCATTAACTGTATCCTGAGAAGTCATCCTGAGGGTGTACTCTCAGGAAATTCAGTTCACTTGGTTTAGGATAGGATTTTGCTTTTTAAACAAGTATCCCTGAATGATGCCTATATATACTGAAATTTGAAATTCATTGTGTTATACTTCCATGCCTTCACTAATAGTGAAGAGAATTTCTTTGGCCATTTAGGATCTGAACTGATTCATTTTAAAATAAGTCTTGTGTTTTTATTTGCTTTTTGTAGCTACAACTAAATACCACCAAGATGGTATTCATCCTAAGTGCTTGCTTATATGTCAAAATCAATAAGGTATTCTCAACCTTATTATTTCCTAAAGAAAGACGGGAAGAGGTGTAGAACCATGTGTTGAATGAGAAGCAGGAGATGATATTGAATTCCTGAGTCCATAAATAAAACCTCTGGGACCATTCACCTTGAGAGTATGTTCCACTGTGGCTAGCAAGGAATTTCAGATTACTATTTTCCTGCCCTAGACCTGTAACCCAACATCTCCATGTGGTGCAAGATGTTGCCAAGTTCATTAGAAAGGAAGTTGCTCTCCTGGGGTATTTGTTCTTGAAGGTATCTCTGAAATAATTCCTTTCCAGATTCTCATTGAATAAGCTTGTTAGCCATATGGAACGGTTAATTCTGCAAGCCAGTATATCTTGTCAGGAGACAAATACTCAAGAGCAAATATATTCAGGGACAACTATAAAATTCCATATGTTGACATTAGCTTACTAGGAATTTACTCTTCATTAACGTACCCTCCCCAATCAGGAAAGCATTTTCAGTCAGAACCATGATTCCGTTTTTTATAATTATACAGGCAAACATTAAATTAACTGAATTTTCATTCCTAGTTATTTTTACAATATTAATGTTTATATCTTCAGAGTTGTGGTAATCACAGTTTTGGTCTTGGACTATTTCCTGTTATTATCTTCCTCCATTCTCTGTGTCCTTTTATAATTTTTAATGGGAACACTGTGTTTTCTTTCTCTTATCTCAAGGGGGCAAGCTTGCATTTCCACCCTTACTTGAGTAGTTTGGTTAAACACTTTTATGTTTTATGTGGCTGTTCATAGCCTTCATGCTGTGGGAAAGTAGAGTAGCTGCTAGGCTATTTGGTAACTAAAGTGACATTATATTTACATTTGTAGTTTTGTGGTCTATGTGTCACCTAAGAGGCTTATTGGCGTCTTTCTGATTGCCATGAATTTTCTCTGGATACATTTGGCATTTAGGAGAACCCCCTCACCCCCAATTATTCCTTTTAGGTACAAAACTGGAGCTAGCATCAGTTACAGGAAAACTCAGCCTTTTCATGTATGGTTTTTGCAGACTCTTTTGCTCTAAGTCTCCTGAAATGGAGAATTTCCAGAAAGTTTTATTAAAGGCTGCTTCTATAGGTTTTCAACACAGCTGCAAAAATAAAAATAAAAAGACATGCTTCAAAGTATCCCAGATTGTAAAGTTACAAGAGGCAAAACTGTAACTTTAGAGTAAAAGCATCCATCAATAATGTATGTAAGGGCGTAGTTTAATGGTCTGACTATATATTTTTAAGTGACCTTAAACAAGTTGTTTAATCTCTCTGGTCTCTCTTTTCTCTTTTACGTATATAATGATTAAATAATCTCTAAAGTTCATTCCAGCTCTTAATTTTCGGCCATTGTATGATTCCAAAATGATTGGAACAAACTCATAAATATTGGGGGTATATCTTATGCTGAACCAAAAGGATAATCATAAGGGACTTTTAAAAATCAGACTTTCTTTAATGATCAAATTCTTAACTAATACTTTTTTTGTATTTTTTCTTTTTTTATTAGTCTTATTTTTTAAATACATGAAGTGGAATGCATCACAATTCTTATTACACATATAGAAAAATTTTCATATCTGTATATAAAGTATGTTCACACCAATTCATATCTTCATACATGTACTTTGGAGTATGAAGTCCATCACATTCCTCCATCATTGCTAACCCTCTGCCCCCTCCCTTCCCCTCCCACCCCTCTGCCCTGTCTAGAGTTCATCAATTCCTCTCATGCTTCCTCTCCCTACCCAACTATGAGTCAGTCACCTTATATCAGAGAAAAAATTCACCATTTGATTTTTTGGGATTGACTAACTTCACTTAGCATTATCTTCTCCAGCTGCATCCATTTACCTGCAAATGCCATGATTTTATTCACTCTATTCTGGAGTAATATTCCATTGTGTATATATGCCACATTTTTTAGTCCATTCATCTACTGAAGGGCATTTAGGTTGGTTACAGAGTTTAGCTATTATGAATTATGCTGCTATAAACTTTGATGTGGCTGTAATATGCTGTCCATGTAGTATGCTGTTTTTAAGTCCTTTGGGTATAGACCAAGGAGAGGGATAGCTGGGTTAAATGGTAGTTTCATTCCAAGTTTTCCAAGGAATCTCCATACTGCTTTCCACATTGGCTGCACCATTTGCAGTCCCACCAGCAATGTATAAGTGTGCCTTTTTCCCCACATCCTCGCCAACACTTATTATTGTTTGTCTTCATGATAGCTGCTATTCTGACTGGAGTGAGATGGTATCTTAGAGTAGTTTTGATTTGCATTTGTCTAATTGCTAGAGATATATGAACATTTTTTCATGTATTTGTTGATTGATTGAATATCCTCTTCTGAGTAGTGTCTCTTCATGTCCTTGGCCCATTTATTGATTGGGTTATTTGTTTTTTTGGTGTTTAGCTTTTTGAGTTCTTTATATACCCTAGAGATTAGTGTTCTATCTGATGTGTGAGGAGTAAAATTTGGTACCAAGATATAGGCTCTCTGTTCACCTCACAGATTGTTTCTTTTGCTGAGAAGAAACTTTTTAGTTTGAGTCCATCCCATTTATTGACTCTTGGTTTTAATTCTTGCACTATAGGATTCTTATTAAGGAAGTTGCGGCCTAATTCCACGCGATGAAGATTATGGCCTACTTTTTCTTCTATTAGATGCAGAGTCTCTGGTTTAATTCCTAGGCCGTTGGTCCATTTTGAGATGAGTTTTTTGCATGGTGAGAGAGAGGGGTTTAATTTCATTTTGTTGCATATGGATTTCCAGGTTGCCCAACACCATTTGTTGAAAAGGCTATCTTTTCTCCAATGCATGTTTTTGCCACCTTTGTCTAATATAAGGTAATTGTAATTTTGTGGGTTAGTCTCTGTGTCATCTCTTCTGTACCATTGGTCTACCAGTCTGTTTTGGTGCCAATATCATGCTGTTTTTGTTACTATTGCTCTGTAGTATAGTTTAAGGTCTGGTATAGTGATGCCACCTGCTTCATTCTTGCTGCTAAGGATTGCTTTAGCTATTCTGGGCCTCTCATTTTTCCAGATGAATTTCATGATTGCTTTTTCTATTTCTATGAGGAATGCCATTGAGATTTTGATCAGAATTGCATTAAATCTATATAATGCTTTTGGTAGTATGGTCATTTTGATAATATTCTGCCTATCCAAGAGCAAGGTAGATCTTTCCATCTTCTAAGTTCTTCTTTGGTTTCTTTCTTTAAGGTTCTGTAGTTTTCATTGTATAGATCTTTTACCTCTTTCGTTAATTTGATTCCCAAGTGTTTTATTTTTATGTATTTATTTTTTTAGGGTATGTTTGAGTAGTTTTTCTCATTTCCCTCTCAGAAGATTTGTCACTAATACATAGAAATGCCTTTGATTTATGGGTGTTGATTTTATAACCTCCTACTTTGCTGAATTCGCTTACTAGTTCTAGAAATTTTCTGATAGAGCTTTTTGGGTCTTCTAGGTGTAGAATCATATTGTCAGCAAATGGTGTTAATTTAAGTTCTTATTTTCCTATACGTATCCCTTTAATTTCTTTCGTCTGTCTAATTGCTCTGGCCAGTGTTTCAAGGACTGTGTTAAATAAAAGTGGTGAAAGAGGGCATCCCTGTCTTGTTCCAGTTTTTAGTGGGAATGCCTTCAATTTTTCTTCATTTTAGAATGATGTTGGCCTGGGGCTTAGCGTAGATAGCCTTTATGATGTTGAGATATGTTCCTGTTATCCCTAGTTTTTCTAGTGTTTTGAACATGAAGGGGTGCTGTGTTTTGTCAAATGCTTTTTCTGCATCTATTAAGATGAACATAAGATTCTTTCAGTCTGTTGATGTGATGAATTACATTTATTGATTTCATTATGTAGAACCAACCTGAATGAATCCCACTTGATCATGGTGCACGATCTTTTTGATGTTTTTGTATTCGATTTGCCAGAATTTTATTGAGAATTTTTGCATCTATGTTCATTAGAAATATTGATCTAAAGTTTTTTTTTTTTTTCTTTGATGTGTCTTTGCCCATTTTTGGGATCAGGGTGATATTGGCCTCAGAGAATGAGTTTGGAAGTGCTGCCTCTTTTTCTATTTCCTGAAATAAATTGAAGAGTATTGGTATTAGTTCTTCTTTAAAGGTCTTGTAGAACCCGGCTGTGTAACTGTCCCGTCCTGGGCTTTTCTTGGTTGGTAGGCTTCTGATGGCATCTTCTGTTTAATCACTTGATATTAGTCTGTTTAAATTGTGTATATCTTCCTGATTCAATCTGGGCAAGTCCTATGACTTAAGAAATTCGTAGATGCCTTCACTATTTTCTATTTTATTAGAGTATAAGTTTTCAAAATAATTTCTTATTATCCTCTGTATTTCTATAGTCTCTGTTGTATGATATTATCTTTTTCATCACATAGGCTGGTAATTTGAGTTCTCTCCTTCTTTGTTAGTGTATCTAAGGGTCTGTCAATTTTATTTATTTTTTCAAAGAACCGACTTTTTGTTTTGTCAATTTTTTCAGTTGTTCCTTTTGTTTTGATTTCACTGATCTCAGCTCTAATTTTAATTATTTCTTGCCTTCTTCTGCTTTTGCTGTTGATTTGTTCTTCTTTTTCTAGGGCTTTGAGATGTAAATTGAGGTCATTGATTTGTTGACTCTTCTTTTAAGGAATGAACTCCATGCAATGTACTTTCCTCTTTGAACTGCTTTCATAGTGTCCCAGAGATTTCGATATGTTGTGCCTGTGTTCTCATTTACCTCTAAGAATTTTTTAATTTCCTCTTTCATGTCTTCTGCAACCCATTGTTCATTCAGTAGCATATTGTTTAGTCTCCAGGTGTTGGAGTAATTTTTATTTTTTATTTTGTCACTGATTTCCAATTTTATTCCATTATGATCTGATAAAACACATGGTAGTATCTCTACTTTTTTGTATTTGCTAAGAGTTGCTTTGTCGCTTAGTATATGGTCTATTTTAGAGAAGGATCCATGTGCTGCTGAGAAGAAAGTGTATCTGGTTGATGCAGGTTGAAATATTGTATATATGTTAGTTAAGTCTAAATTATTGATTATATTATTGAGTTCTATAGATTTTTTTTTTTTTGAGAGAGAGAGAATTTTTTAATATTTATTTTTTAGTTTTCGGTGGACACGACATCTTTGTTTTATTTTTATGTGGTGCTGAGTTTCGACCCCAGCGCCCCGCGCATGCCATGCGAGCACGTTACTCCTTGAGCCACATCCCCAGACCAGCCACATCCCCAGCCCTCTATAGATTCTTTATTCAACTTTGGTTTAGAAGATCTATCCAGTGGTGAGAGAGTTGTGTTAAAGTCACCCAAGATTATTGTGTTGTGATCAATTTGACCCTTGAACTTAAGAAGAATTTGTTTGATGAACATAGCTGCACCATTGTTTGAGGCATATATATTTTTGATTGTCCTATCTTGTTGGTGTGTGGTTCCCTTGAGCAGTATGTAATGTCCATCTATATCCCTTTTGATTAACTTTGGCTACTTTATTTGAAAGGAGGAGGGAAACCCCTCCTTGCTTCCATAGTCCATGTGAGTGGTAAGATTTTTCCCAACCTTTCATCTTCAGTCTGTGTATGTCTTTTCCTATCAGATGAGTCTCCTGGAGGCAGCATATTGTTGGGTGGGGTTTTTTTTTAATCCAATCTGCTAGTCTATGTCTTTTTATTGATGAGTTTAAGCCATTAATATTCAGAGTTACTATTGAGACATGGTTTGTATTTCTAGCCATATTTGTTTATTTTTGTTATTTAACTTGATTTTCTTCTTTGATTAGTTTTTCTTTTAAGTTATTACCTCCCTCTGCTGATTTTCATTGTTGTTTTTCATTTCCTCTTCATGGAATATTTTTTCAAGGATGTTTTGTAGTGTCAGTTTTCTAGCTATAAATTCTTTTAACTTTTGTTTATCATGGAAGGTTTTTATTTCATCTTCAAATCTAAAGCTTAATTTTGCTGGATACAAGATTCTTGTTTCCTAAGTATTTTATTTTTTTTGAAGATATTGTGAATGGAGTGGTTGTCCTCATTTCCATTTCAGAGGGTTTGTCGCTGATATACAGGAATGCCTTTGATTTATGCGTGTTGATTTTATATCCTGCCACTTTGCTGAATTCATTTATTAGCTCTAATAGTTTCTTTGTAGACCCTTTAGGGTCTGCTAGGTATAGAATCATGTCATCTGCAAATAGTGATAATTTAAGTTCTTCTTTTCCTATTTTGATGCCTTTAATTTCTTTCGTCTGTCTAATTGCTCTGGCCAGTGTTTCGAGAACTATGTTGAACAGAAGTGGTGAGAGAGGGCATCCCTGTCTTGTTCCAGATTTTAGAGGGAATGCCTTCAATTTTTCTCCATTCAGAATGATGCTAGCCTGAGGCTTAGCATAGATTGCTTTTACAATATTGAGGTATGTTCCTGTTATCCCTAGTTTTTCTAGAGTTTTGAACATAAAGGGATGCTGTACTTTGTCGAATGCTTTTTCCGCATCTATCGAGATGATCATATGGTTCTTATTTTTAAGTCTATTGATGTGGTGAATAACATTTATTGATTTCCTTATATTGAACCAGCCTTGCATCCCAGGGATGAATCCTACTTGATCATGGTGCACAATTTTTTTGATGTGCCTTTGTATCCGAGTGGCCAGAATTTTATTGAGGATTTTTGCATCCAAGTTCATTAGAGATATTGGTCTGTAGTTTTCTTTCTTTGAAGTGTCTTTGTCTGGTTTAGGTATCAGGGTGATGTTGGCCTCGTAGAATGAATTTGGAAGTTCTCCCTCTTTTTCTATTTCCCGAAGTAGCTTGAAAAGTATTGGTATTAGTTCCTCTTTAAAGGTTTTGTAAAACTCTGCTGTATACCCATCCGGTCCTGGGCTTTTCTTAGAAGAAACCATCAAAAGACTACCAACTATTTCCTCAATTGATATTGGTCTGTTTAGGTTGTCTATATCCTCCTGACTCAATCTGGGCAGATCATATGACTTAAGAAATTTATCTATGCCTTCACTATCTTCTAATTTATTGGAGTATAAGGATTCAAAATAATTTTTGATTATCTTCTGTATTTCTGAAGTGTCTGTTGTGATATTGCCTCTTTCATCCCGTATGTTAGTGATTTGAGTTCTCTCTCTTCTTCTCTTCGCTAGCATGGCTAAGGGTCTGTCGATTTTGTTTATTTTTTCAAAGAACCAACTTTTAGTTTTGTCAATTTTTTCAATTGTTTCTTTTGTTTCGATTTCATTGATTTCAGCTCTGATTTTAATTATTTCTTGCCTTCTACTTCTTTTGCTGTTGTTTTGCTCTTCTTTTTCTAGGATTTTGAGATGAAGTATGAGATCATTTATTTGTTGGTTTTTTCTTTTTTTAAGGAATGAACTCCAAGCAATGAATTTTCCTCTTAGAACTGCTTTCAATGTGTCCCATAGATTCCGATATGTTGTGTCTGTGTTTTCATTAATCTCTAAGAATTTTTTAATTTCCTCCTTGGGAATCAACCTAACAAAAGAGGTGAAAGACTTATACAATGAAAACTACAGAACCCTAAAGAGAGAAATAGAAGAAGATCTTAGAAGATGGAAAAATATACCCTGTTCATGGATAGGCAGAACTAACATCATCAAAATGGCGATATTACCAAAAGTTCTCTATAGGTTTAATGCAATGCCAATCAAAATCCCAACGGCATTTCTTGTAGAAATAGAGAAAGCAATCATGAAATTCATATGGAAAAATAAAAGACCCAGAATAGCAAAAACAATGCTAAGCAGGAAGTGTGAATCAGGCGGTATAGCGATACCAGACTTCAAACTATATTACAGAGCAATAGTAACAAAAACAGCATGGTACTGGTACCAAAACAGGCGGGTGGACCAATGGTACAGAATAGAGGACACAGAAACCAATCCACAAAACTACAACTATCTTATATTTGATAAAGGGTCTAAAAGCATGCAATGGAGGAAGGATAGCATCTTCAACAAATGGTGCTGGGAAAACTGGAAATCCATATGCAACAAAATGAAACTGAATCCCTTTCTCTCGCCATGCACAAAAGTGAATTCAAAATGGATCAAGGAGCTTGATATCAAATCAGAGACGCGCCGTCTGATAGAAGAAAAAGTTGGCTACGATCTACAGTCGGTGGGGTCGGGCTCCAAATTCCTCAATAGGACACCCATAGCACAAAAGTTAATAACTAGAATCAACAAATGGGACTTACTCAAACTAAAAAGTTTTTTCTCAGCAAAAGATACAATAAGAGAGGTAAATAGAGAGCCTACAACCTGGGAACAAATCTTTACTCCTCACACTTCAGATAGAGCCCTAATATCCAGAGTATACAAAGAGCTCAAAAAATTAGACAATAAGAGAACAAACAACCCAATCAACAAATGGGCCAAGGACCTGAACAGACACTTCTCAGAGGAGGACATACAGTCAATCAACAAGTACATGAAAAAATGCTCACCATCTCTAGCAGTCAGAGAAATGCAAATCAAAACCACCCTAAGATACCATCTCACTCCAGTTAGATTGGCAGCCATTATGAAGTCAAACAACAACAAGTGCTGGCGAGGATGTGGGGAAAAGGGTACACTTGTACATTGCTGGTGGGACTGCAAATTGGTGCAGCCAATTTGGAAAGCAGTATGGAGATTTCTTGGAAAGCTGGGAATGGAGCCACCATTTGACCCAGCTATTCCCCTTCTCGGTCTATTCCCTAAAGACCTAAAAAGAGCATGCTACAGGGACACTGCTACATCGATGTTCATAGCAGCACAATTCACAATAGCTAGACTGTGGAACCAACCTAGATGCCCTTCAATGGATGAATGGATAAAAAAAATGTGGCATTTATACACAATGGAGTATTACTCTGCATTAAAAAATGACAAAATCATAGAATTTACAGGGAAATGGATGGCATTAGAGCAGATTATGCTAAGTGAAGCTAGCCAATCCCTAAAAAACAAATGTCAAATGTCTTCTTTGATATAAGGAGAGTAGCTAAGAACAGAGTAGGGTCGAAGAGCATGAGAAGAAGATTAACATTAAACAGGGATGAGAGGTGGGAGGGAAAGGGAGAGAGAAGGGAAAATGCATGGAAATGGAAGGAGACCCTCAGAGGTATACAAAAGTACATACAAGAGGAAGTGAGGGGAAGGGGAAAAATAATACAAGGGGGACAAACGAATGTCAGTAAAGGGGGCAGAGAGAGAAGAGGGGAGGGGAGGGGAGGGGAGGGGAGGGGAGGGGAGGGGGGATAGTAGAGGATAGGAAAGACAGCAGAATACAACAGACACTAGTATGGCAATATGTAAATCAATGGATGTGTAACTGATGTGATTCTGCAATCTGTATATGGGGTAAAAATGGGAGCTCATAACCCACTTGAATCAAATTGTGAAATATGATATATCAAGAACTATGTAATGTTTTGAACAGCCAACAGTAAAAAAAAAAAAAAAAAGATTCTTGTTTGGCACCCATTATCTTTCAGAGCTTGATGTTTTTCCAGGATCTTCTAGCTTTCAGGGTGTGTGTTGAAAAATCTGTTCTTATCCTGATTGGTTTTTCTCTATAGGTAATCTGATTCCTTTCTCTTGTGGCTTTTAAAATTCTCTCTTTATTTTGTATGTTGGGCATTTTCATTATAATGTGCATTGATGTGGAACTATTTTGATTTTGTGCATTCGGCATCTTGTAGGCTTCTTGAATTTGGATTTCTAATTCATTCTTCATGTTTGGAAAAATCTCTATTATTTCATTGAATAGATTGTTTATTCCTTTGTTTTGGACCTCTATGCCTTCCTCTATCCCAAGAACTCATAAATTTGGTCTTTTTATGCTATCCCATATTTCTTGAATGTTCTGCTCATGGTTTCTTACCATTATCACTGTGTGGTCTATATTCTTTTCCAGATTATATATTTTGTCTTCATTGTCTGATGTCCTATCTTCCAAGTGGTCTACTCTGTTGTGATGATTTCATTTGAGTTTTTAATTTGGTTTATTATTTCTTTCATTTCAAAGATTTCTGGTTTTTTTGTTTTGTTTTTGTTTTTAGAACCTCTATCTCCCTGTTAAGGTGATCTTTTGCTTTCTGTATTTGTTTATGTAGCTCCTTGTCAAAGTGATCTTTCATTTCCTGCATTTGCTCTCTTATATCTCCCTTGAGTTCACAGAACATTTTAACCATGTAAATCCTGAACTCCTTCTCTGTAATTTCTTCTGCTGTGGCTGCAAATGATTCTAATGTTGAGGTGTCTTCTTTTGTTTGGGGCACTTTATTCCCTTGTCCTTTCATGTTGCTCATCTGTCTTCCTTTTTCCAGTTCTCTGGGTCTAGATTGTTATTGTTTTTACCCCATAGGTTTGTAGTGCTCTTGTAGGGTTCTAAGACCTCTACTTTGTGGGGAAGGACAATGTTAACAGATCTCAATATCAACAGTGTACCACCTATGAACAATTTGTTGTTATTAAGACATTTACAGTTTAGTCTCGATGTACAGAAATGTTGGATTCAATTATTATCTAAAATATAATCAGTAGTTTTGTAAAAAATTTACAGTTTCTGACAGTGGACAGTGAACTGGGTTTGGGGTGTAGGATGATATGCTGAGGAGGTAGGATGTGAGGATATAGAGTTAATGTATCTTAGGAAGTATGAAGGAGAAATGTAATGAAGAGGGTTAGTAGCAAGAGAATACACAGGAAGTAATTTAGGGTAGGCAAGTATGTGGGATGACAGAGGAGTACATAAAAGAAAACATATATATTTAGAAAAATATAGACGTTAAAACAGTAAAATTTGGAGGGGGAAAGAAAAATGAAAAAATAAAAAGGAAAAGAAAAAAGGGCACATACAACACCTCTATATTATATTATTCAGATGACTCAGTCTTGAAAATCCTATTTCACACAAAGTTCTTGGTTTCACACATGTTGGGGATGTGAGGGCCGGAGGATAGAGGGGTAGAAGAGAAAAAACAAACAAACAACTGTAAAGGAAGAAGCCAAGGTTGTAGCTAGATTTAGAGATCCGTATCTTTCCTGCTTCTCTTCTCATCCAGTAGGCGGCATGGTCTGTTGTAAGCTGGTGTCTCTGCCCTCTGGATGGTGGAGGTAACCAGGGTGGGAAGACTGGTCCTAGGACAGGGCACTTGGATGCACGGAGTGGCACCCACCAATCCCTGCAGAAAGACTGCACCATATGGGTCTCTCTTTGGGACCGCTCGCTTTGGGACCTCTGGCTCTGGGACTGCTCGCTTGTATGACTTGAGCACCCAGTACTATCTCCCTCTCTTGCCTGGAGATTTCCCAGTTCCTGGTCTCTCTGTTAGGCTCCAAACTGAGCTCTGTCTCCTTCTCCCTTAGCAGTTCCCAATTGAGAAAATTTTCATCCCAGGGCTCCCGTGGGTGGCTTTCTGGTTGCACTGCACGCCTGTGTTGGGCAACTACTGTGTTGGGTTACCGCCTCTGGGGAGGGGGAAAGGTTGGAAATCTGGTACCTGGTTGCTGGAAATCCAATCTGGGAACTGCCCCCAGCTAAATGGCGAGAACGTTGAGTCTAAATGGCGGTGGTCTGCTTTCAATACCAGGGAGCCTAGTGAGGTGGGGGTAACCTGGTGAGGTTGGGAGAGCCTGGTGAGGTTGGGAGAGCCTGGTGAGGTTGGGAGAGCCTGGTGAGGTAGGGAGAGCCTGGTGAGGTAGGGGGAGCCAGGCAATGGTGTTACCCTGTGGGTAGGTAGCAGCTGAGTGACTTGCGTAGGAGCGGAGGGAAGTCTTGGCAATCTGCAGATGTGTTGATAGGTGATGCTGCTAAGGCGCTCGTGAAGTCTTGCGTGGGCTGGAACTTCGAGCTTTGGGTCCTGCTCCAACACCGGGCATTCTTCTCGAAAGCTGGAGCCCCTCGTAGAGTCACAGTGCTGGTGATTTCTGTGGAGAGCAGCTGGATAGTACTGGGTGCTCTAATCCTCTTAGATATGCAGTATTCTGACTAGGCTAGATCTGTGAGCATTGCAGCGTGGGGCATGGGGTGGCTCATTCCCTTCCCGCTGCCATGTTTTCTCTCCCAACTAATTCTTTTTCCTTGAACATTTTCCAAGGTGTTTTGTTCTAGGTTGTTAAAACAAATGATATTATAATCCACTTTTTTCTTTTGTACCACTGCTGATTCATAGGTCGTATTACATTTTGGAGGAAGTATGTCCATTATACCTTCTACTACTCTCCTTCCTTGGGTCAAAAACTGAAATCTGTCTTATCATGCTTTTCCATTTTTTTACACTTCTCATTTTCCTTTTCCTCATTTTTATCTCTTTGTAGTAACAACCAGTGATAATAGCTAAGTGTAATGAAAAGATTATGGAGCCCAGTAAACTAAGGTTTTAATCCCAGGTCTTCCTCTTATTAGCTTGAATAACTTTGCTTCATTTATTTAGAGGCCTGGCTTCCTCATCTGTAAATTTGGGGTATTGATGTTAGTTATTTGTACCATGATAGTTAATATAATCCTAGCATGTAATAGCCACTTTATAATTCTATTCCCACTTTAAACTTCTTCAGAATTATCACACCTACTCTTAGGGTCATGTAGATAAATGATTTGACTGAGGTGATGGTTAAAATTCTCTTGGAAGAAGTTATCAGGCCATAGTGGCACTCACTTAAATTTTCATGTTACTTTATATTTCTGGGATGGTGCACTGGTATTTTCAGTACTTGATTTAATAAATGTTTGCTGAACTCTTTGTGAGGCCCCAGGTATGCTAAAATAAAAATAGGTTACTCTCTACATTCAAAGGCTCACATTCCAGTGGGAAGAGACATTCAGGTATTAAACCAATAAATAATATGAAGTCTGAGTGTTAAAATATAGATAAACATAAAAACACATCCTCGTCAACATTTATTATTACTTATATTCTTGATAATTGCCATTCTGACTGGAGTGAGGTTAAATCTCAGTGTATTTTTAAATTGCATGTCTCTTACATGCTAGAGATGTATAACTAGTATTTCTGCCAGTAGACTTAAAAGGGCTCTACTTGAATTAAAGGTACTAGGTATGTCGTAGAAGAACTATGTATTGCTTTTGATCTTAAGTTCTGTGTTCACCTAACATAAACAAGAGCTGCTTCTTTTGCCTCTTAAATAAGAAAGCTTCTAAAGAAGAAAAACTTAATAAAATAAAATCTCATCATTTCATCCGTTAAGAAAGTCTCCTTGGGAATGTATATGGTACCTATAATTTGAGCAGTTATAGATTTCTCATAATAGGTATTGCTTTTGTATTTTAGGAAGATGCTTACAGGAGTTTACAGAGAGTAGAATCTTCAGTAAATTGTTTGTTATACTGGTGTTTCCTTGGTGATCCTGTAAGACAGGTGGTATTTCTATTCCATTGGGGAAAATAAATATATATTGAAGGAGCTACTGATGACCTTTCCAGCCTTCTAGTTATTATTTGCTTAAATAATGCATTGGGCCCTTTAGAGATCTTAGAATTGACAAAGAATTGCCAGAAACACCCCAGTTTGCAAGTAACTGATAAGGCAATATCCAAGATTCAGAAATCCAAGTAGGAAACTAAGAAAAGTAGCATTTACCATAGAAATACGAAATGGAAATATTCAGTAGTATGTGAACCATGTGAGAATCAAAATGAGGAGTGCTTCTGCTTAAATATTTCCCCCATATGAACGATTATTGTGGTGTTGCCTATAAGTACTTATGCCAGCAAAAGTCTTCAGAGAAAGTTCGTTGATGGTGAGGTATCTTCCTTAAACCTAAGGTAGAGAATACTCTTGAGAGCACATGTAAAACATCCTGAGTTTAAACCTAACTGAGAAGTCAGAGTAAGGCAAAATATCTATTGTGTTGCTCTGTCCCAGTAGAGTCACCAGTATTGATATATGTTGAAGTATTTTGGAAGTGTAATCATTCTGGGGTTGGCATTTGGGATTCAGCAAATCATGGAACAAATTTTGCATCCTGTATCCATACTGAAGATCATTGCAAAAGTTTCTGAAACTATTAGAGCTAATTTTAATAGAAACGATTGGATTAAATGTATAGTTTAACATAGTGGATCCTGTGGAAAATATTTAAATGTATAAATTTATCTTTGCAGTTTTATATATATATGTGTACACACACATCTGGGAAATTTACTCAACCCCTTCCTTGAGGCAGTTAAAAAATATGGAGGTGGGGAGTAAGTACTGAAAATTAAGGATTATTTTATTGCTTAGAATCTCCTTGAAGAAAGATAGACTAGTAGAAAAACTGTACTTGAATTGAAGGTGCCCATCCCCCTTTGATTTGTTTGTAAAAATAAACCATGGGAATCAAATGGAGCCACTTAAAAATTCTTTATTCTTACAGGAAATAATGTTCTCCTTATAGAATATTAGTGTTGGGAGGAATTTCAGTGATTGTGAGATCTGGACCCATAAATTTGCATGGAAGGAACTTGAGTTCCAGAAAGCTAAAGGGCTCAAAGGGCCTGTCATTATTTGCCCTGCTGGTTAGGGGTCAAGCCTTGCCCTTCTTTCCTGCCTTACCTCTCTATTAGAGATCATCTCATTGAAATAAGTAATATCACACAGTAAGCCAGACATTCCCTGTAAACTTCTCCAGTATTTCTCCTGATTCCTAGTTATGCACTTGTCCTACATTAGAAATCCATAAGTAGGTCCACCTTTACTGCTCAGTGACCATCCACTTCATTAAATCTTTTAGTTGGCATCCCTCCCCTATGCCACTACATTGAGAGAAATTATGGGATGATACAGCTGAATATGTATACTTGATCCCTTTATTGGGTGGATAAGCTGAGTGCATACACTGTATTGGTGGTTCTGCAGTATGTCCTTTTAGCAAATTGCCATCTGATGCGGGTTCTTGGAGGATTACTGTCAAACTATGTATGTATCAATAAGGAGTGATCTGGGCAGATTTAAGAGCCCCCCCCCCCTCACCGCGCCCATTGTTTTCTCCTTTCCAGAGGATGGCATCTTTATGTGTGTTTTCTCTTATTATCTTCCTTGAAATCTTATAAAAATTGTTACCTACCAGACAGTGGTCTTTAGTTCCAAATGAGACTTGTATGAGTCACTTAGGAATCCAGTCTTGTTTAGTGATGCCACAGTGGATGAATGATGTGAGAAAAAGAGCGACCTTTTGTACTTCACTAGGGATCAGTCCTAGAAAAAGCAGAATTATGGGATCCCTTTCTAATATACTATTTCTGACATTAGTAAATTATTTACTATCCTTTCTCCTTATGTGCTACCCAAAATTCTGTTGTATTCATTTTCCCCCTTGAATCATCTACAAAACAAGCTCTTTTTAGGCAGAAATGCCTCATGATAGAGTGGATTGCACTTGAGCCTCTTCTATCATGTTTGGCTAGCGACTGGAGAAAAAGCAGGGACACTGCATGAGGTACAGGAGAGTAGACCAGGGCCTGGGCTAGACTGGAGGGAGAGAGGAATGCATGATGAGATGCCCCACAGCCCAAAAATTTATGCAGTCTTTACTTTGTAGGCAATAGTGCACTTATTCTAAGTGGCTTATGAGTGTTTCCCCTCATTCCTTCCCTGAAAGGCCAGGGAACTTGGAAGCCCCACACTGACAGGTCAGCAGGGAAAGCATGGAGAGAGCAAATCAGTGTTCATTCTTGAGCCCCTCACTTTAGACACTTAAAGATTCCACCAGTAAATTGTGCTGTTAGACTATGTTCCCCTCCTCAAAGAGATGTAACTGTTGTACATTTGCAAAACAAAATGGGCCTTTAATCTGCAAACATCTTCTGTTTTGAGTGCTATATACATTGTAGTAAAAACCAGGGATACCACCCACAATGGGTGAATCAGATATACTCCATCTCTAAAGAACTGTCATTGAGGAGAAACAAACAAAAATGTGAGCCAGGATTTGACACATGGGTTATGGGAATCCACAAGAGGATCATCTTTTGTTTAGGCCTATTTACAGCATGTCGCTTTAACTTTTTCTTCTGGTGGCATTATACCATTGGATATTAAGTGGAATTTTACTGAAATGTTTCACTCAAGGGATTTCCCTGTTTATAGTTTTGCTTTCTTTAAAATAGGGAGTCAGTGTTTTTATTCCAGTTTCAAAAAGTGATGATTGTTTTACCACGAATAGTCCCTGTCCCTGTTACCCATGTATGTAACACAACCGTCTGTGCTCTTTCTTAGGAGTCATTAGATTTCTCTAATGGGTGGATGGAAAAGAGGGAAAGAGAGCTTTAGCCTTCCTCTCTCATTAGTGCTGAAACCTGGTGCTGTGCCTGCTTCACATCAAATTTAGTGGATTGTTTTTCTTCTTGTCAAGAATGTTCTTTCTTCCTTGAGTCAGTAAAAGGATTTAAGTCTTGGCTTTCTTGACATGTAATTTTATTGCAATTGCTGTGGCAGCTGAACCCATTACAAGGAATACCTGCAAACTGCAAAGAAATACTGTTTCTAGATTGGCATATGACATAATGTGGACAGTGATTTTAGGGTTGCTCCTTAGTTAAAAGACCGTGTACTATAGGCTTTGAGGAAGCGAGTTGCTCATTGATACATCCTTTCCCACTCCTGCAGCTCCCCAGGCTTCTGTGAGATGCTGTCTGTGGTGCATACAGATGACTGCTGCTTAGCGTCAGGTTGCAGTGTATCTCTACCTATTCATTTAGGTTTTGGTCTTATACTGGAAGGTACTGTACTTTTTAGATGTCTCTGGAGCTGGAGGAGGAGGAGGGTGACAAACTCACCAGTGCCTCACAATGCTAAGTTTTCTTTTTATAATTCCTGATGGGAACCCGCACTGCAATGTCTGTTTCTGGGCATGGCTCCTTGAGAAGGAGTAGGGCTTAAATTTAAAAAAAGTAATACATGCCATTTTATGAATATGTTCTCTGAATCAGTCTTGTTGTTTCTTTAATTTTAGACTTACCTATTGGTTATCTAATATCAGCCATGTATTAGCAGACAAACATGAAGGGTGTTTCAGGAAATGTGACTGATATGGAAAGTTGACTTGATCCTTACTTTTTAAAGACTAGTTAGTGGGATCTTGGAGCCCAAAAGAGGGAGGTAGCAAAAAAGAAGGGGAAGATGAAAGAGCTTTCTAATAGGGGAGTTGGGGAAGCAGAAGGATTACTAAACATGTCTCTTTTTAGCATCTGAGATTGACCAAGCTCCAAAGGCATAAAATGACAACCGTTGTAAAAAAGATTCAAGTTGTGTAACACTTCTAGCAGTTGTTCCTAAAAACCTCTGGCAGTTTATTCCCATTACATAGAATGGGCACAAGGGGAATTGGTGACTTTTTAAAAGAAGAAAGGGCTTGCTGACTCTTCTCCCATAACAAACTAATATAGTCTAATGGAGAGAGTTAATTGCACAATCTGAGTAAAAATTGGGGATTGTCAAAATGTTTTTAAAAAGCTAAACTCTGGGGCTGGGGATGTGGCTCAAGTGGTAACGTGCTCGCCTGACATGCGGGGCGCTGGGTTCGATCCTCAGCACCACATAAAAATAAAATAAAGATGTTGTGTCCACCGAAAACTGAAAAATTAAAAAAAAAAAAAAAAAGCTAAACTCTGGGCTTGGAGTAATGGCTCAGTGGTAGAGCGATTGCCTATCACATGTAAGGCACTGGGTTCGATCCTCAGTACTACATAAAAATAAACAAAATAAAAGGTATGGTGTCCATCTACAACTAAAAAAAAAATCTAAAAAAAAACCTACTTTTAGAAATTTCAACAGCTGTTGCTAAGTAGAGGATCTGCTGGGCCATCTTTAACTTAATAGGACTTTAAATATTGGCATCCATTTTCACAAATTCCTTTTGAATACTTTTAAATAAATATGAATGAGAGCATTTGACAAATTTATATTATTTTAAGTTTAGCCTTTTATAGGAAGGGGATATGTGTATGGGGGAGGGGGCAGAAAGGAAAAGAATGTGTGTGTGTGTTTGTGTGTTTTCCCCCTTAAAAAGTATATATTGTTCTGATAACCACAAAGAGAAAGAATATAGTTTTAGCAGGAAGAGAAGACTTAAAGAGTCTTCTTGTGTTTTTACTTTCCGTTCCTCAGCATTGTGGCTTGTAGTTCCTCATAAGGTTACCTTCCTCATGAGTGTAAGACCATCTTATTATTAAATTAGGACATTTTCACTGTACAGAAAATTTGACAGGTGAATCTCCTACCCTCTGGTATTGGGGATCAGGATATTTGAGCCTTGTGCTTGCCAAGCAAGCCCTGTATCATTACCTGGCTACATCCTCAGCCCTTTTTGATTTTTATTTTGAGACGGTGTCTCACTAAGTTGCCCAGACTGGCTTCAAACTTGTGATCCTTCTGCCTTAGCCCCCTGCATAGCTGGGATTATAGGTATGAGCCACTGTCTCTAGCTACAAGTGATTCTTTTTAGAATGACAGTTTTCATATAGTCAGAGGTTAAATCTTTTTTTTTTTTTTGGAGAGGAGGGGGCATTAAGTTGTTGATTAGAGGCTAGCACTACCAAAGAGTCTGCTTTCTGTTCAGTGTCTTAGTTGTTAGAGAAAATCTTCCCATATTTTCTTCCCACTTCCAGCCTCAGTTCTCCCTATCCTGATGGTTCCGCTGTATGAAATGGCAAATGTCAAGCTCCCTTCTGAAGTATAACATTTGGGAATTGCTGAGCTGTTCTCTCACAGACTCTGACAGTTGCCTGGCAGGATCAGGGAAAGGGTCTTGTGCTCATTCCTTACCTGTAGTTGAATAAAGAGGCAAGATGGCAAGCTGCAGGAAGAGCTCCGTCATTCTATATTCCCGTTTTTAATATCCCTTGCAGTTAGGTAAGTCTGTGTGATCAATTCTGGCTCGTGGGCTTGGAGGAAAAGTGATGTCAAATCCCATGATCTTTTTTCTACTTGAACTTATCCTTTATGTATGTCTATGGGATGTGTGTCTCTGCTCATATTATGACCCTAAAAGCAGGTTGTGAATGTGGTGAAGTGATTTGTCTCACCTCAAGAAGGGCTGATTAACTAAACATCTTAGGTTTACATGGAAATAGATTTACATGGAAACCATAACACCTACCAGATCTGTAATTCACACAGATATATGCAGCCCCAGTGATTTGACCTGTCTGCACCCTACCCCAACTGCCCCTGGGACCACCTACTGCCTTGATGCATCCTGGGAGTCAAAGTCCCATCTTAAGTACTGTAGCTTCTATTAAGAGGTCTTTGTTGTAGTATATTTTTACAATATCTATGCACTTGGCTGGCTTCTTAAAAGCTGAGAAAATTTTGTCCTTGATGCCTTAGGATTGTCATGTTATCATTAAAGGTAATGTTAACTATTATAATAAAGATGCTTAACAGTTGACACTGTTCCTACTATAATAGTACAGGAACTTTCATGAACAAGTTACTCATGTCAGTTTACCTATTTATTCTTAGCTCTGGTATCTCAAAATTTGGAATGAGACATTTAATCCTGTGGTCCCTTACTAAGTGCCTTTCAACTAACTTCATTAGCACATAGGTTATTGGAACAGTTTTTTCCTAAACAACTTAGCCATACTTATAAAACCATTTAAGTTTTGAATTCTTACTATAATTTCTCTTAATTCAGCTTTGTTCAGAATTCTGTAAATTGTTTTGTTTGGTTCATCTTTCTATTTGGAATTTGGATAATTGCCTTTGTAGTGAAATAGAGCAGACCCAAAGCCTTTTAGGTTTATTATCATGGGACTTGGAGGCACAAAACCTTTAGAATTCAGATCTGGGAAAACTGTACTTGTATGAAAGAATAATAACGATAAGCCAATTAAATAATGCTGTGCTCTTTAATATCACTAATGTTTATTATTGTAACATCTTTGTAGGGGAAGGAGAAGAAAGATGAATAATAGTTTAATAGAGGAAAATTTAGAGGAACAGAGCAAATACCTTATTTGTCCTGTCAGTGCTGCACTGGGTGCTCAAGAGGTGACTCTGTAGTTCAACATGTTTTTTTTAATTCTCTTGGGTTACCTCATTTGCTAGATATATTGTCCTTGACATAGCACATAACCAGTCAATGCTGTATGGTCTTCTGAGCCATTAAATATACATACATATCCCATTATTTTTAGAAAAATTACCAAAATGTTTTCATGAAACTTGGTCTTGAATAATTGATCATTTGGGGCAGAGTATAACTAAAATTTCACTGGGAATGGTGTCTTTCTTTTTGCAAGGTTTGTATTAAAAGCATTCATAGTAATACTAGAAAGGAATATCTACATATTTTGAAAGGCACTAGGATGTTAACCTATTATAATTATAATAATGAACAAATAAAATAATCTCAAAATCAATAGTGTGTTTAGTCAGGCAAATTTCTAGAATGAATGAACTTCAGAACATACAGAAAATATAAATGAAGTTTATATTTTAAAAACTCATTTAGTCTTCAAATTTATTAAGATGTATACATTAAATATTTACAACTTTTTGTATGTCAGTCATATCAATAAAGTGGATTAAATGGTTATTTTTGTAAAAAAGTATTCAGAGTAAGCAGAGAATTTCTTCCATTTACTAATTAATTTTGGATAGGATCATTTATTGATGAGTTCTATTATTAATGCTATTTGTTCATAGTGGCAGAGTAGATGACCTTAAATCTCTAGTGTGTTTCTGTATCAGAAGTCCATACATTGTGTAGGTTTTTTAATAAAGGAGCTTGTGAATCTAGATTGCCTGCATCAGTATCAGTCTGCCACTAGGAATGGATTCTCTATCTGAAAGCTTGTCTTCAGACACAGAGATGGATACAGTTCCCCTTTAACCACCGTTTCACATTCCTTGGCCTCATTTTCCTGAGTCAGCTGTGGTTCAAAAGTAGTAAATAGAAAATTGCATAAATAAACAGTTCATAAATTTTAAATGTGTGTTTTGTATTGAACACCTAGGTAAGATCTCATGCCATCTTGCTTCATCCTACTCAAGACATAAACATCCCTTTGTCTGGTGCATCCATACTCTATATGCTACCTACCAAGTTATTCATTTAGTAACCGCCTTAGTCATCAGATCAACTGTGGTGATATTGCTGTGCTTGAGTTTGAGTGACATATATTTTATTTAATAATGGCCTCAAATTACAAGAGTGGTAGTGCCAAAGAGGCACTAGGGCATGAAACACGTAAGGGCTTTTTAACTCGGATACCATGGCGATGACACAAGACATAGGAACGGGAAAAAAAAAAAAAGTGCAATTAGGATTCCATACCATCTGTGGTTTCAGGCATCTACTAGGGATCTTGGGACATATGCCTCACAGATAAAGGGAGACTAAATATAATTTATTACTCATACAGGTGCCATTTGTGTTGAATGCTAAAGAAATGGGTCATGGCTTATTCCATCAGGCTTGTGCAACAGGCACTTATTACTATGGATCGGTGAGTGCTAACATAAGTCTAACTGAATCAAAGGAAGGACAGGCTAGTTTTTTGACTGATGTGTTTGGTGGATGCATCATGGATGTGATAGCACTTGAGGAGATCTTAAAGATACAAAGCATTTTGCATAGAAATGGAAAGCAGAGATGAGAAAAAGGGCCAGAGCAGTCACTTCCTAGACTTTGTTCCCAGAGTTTGTTCACTTCTTTAAAGCCAGATGCTCTTTATTTCAATGGTTCACACTGGTAGCTCAGCCTTCTGGGTAGGGGTTATTTCAGGGACATTTAAGTTCAGTCAAAATTAGGCTCTAGGCAGTTGGCCAAGAAAAATCTTCTTGGCCAAACTGCCTGGAAGCCTAATATCTGACTGAACTTAAATGCTCCCTGATATAACCCCCCTTCCCAGAGGCTTATCTCTTCCTATGTTCTCAGTCCTATCCTGACTTTTAAGGAATTACCTCATTAAGCAGCATGGCATTCAGATGCCCAGTATAGTAACTTCTTTAGTCTTAGTTCCTGGGGGCTGTCTTTAGTAATCAGAACTTTCCCTTCTCTTTGTTTTCCTGTCCCCTAGTACAAAATATATTCAGAGGAAACATGAGGGTCTAATTCAAATCAGAGTTTTGTTTTTTCAGTTCTGAATTGAGTCAGAATTTACCATAATTACTTGGTTTTGTTTTATTTGCACCCTTGCTAGGCTGACTTTAAAAAAAAAAAAACATTTTTAATAAGGTAAAAGTATAATGAATCCATAAAGCAAACATGACATAACAACTAATATGCTATAAACACTATATAAATACTTTACATATATTCATTCTTCATAACAACACTGTTATTTTACTATTTACCTTTATTTTTTTATCCCCTGAGAATAAAAAAACTGAGGAGTAGAAAGGTTATGTAACTTCTTCAAGGCAATCTGGCTCCAGAGTTCATGCTCTGAACTGCTATCTTAGATTAATAGACTCATTAAGATGCTCAGTCACCCCTTCACTTTTTTTCATATTTACTGTACAACACATCTCTGAATATATGCTTTTAAATAATAGAGTATGTCCTTCTCTTTAAGCATATTTTGTGATAACCTTCCAGAACAAACTCTCACAATTTCATCTAGGTGAAGAAGAGTTAACACTACACCTTTTAAAAAAAAATGTTTTTCAGGATATTAAAATATTCATTCTATTTGAATAAACTATTAAATACAGGCTACAAATAATACTCTGTTAAATGAGCAGAACCAAGTTTATTGCTTTGGGAATGAGCAAATGCCAGCCAAAACTAACCGAGCAATGGTGCTGAAAAGTGGGCTTTCTCAAGAAAGAGATTTCTCTTTTTCCCTCTGCTTTTGTCTTTTAGATAAAGGAGCAAGTTTTACGTCTACTTTTTTTTAAAGCATGACTATACAGTGGTATGTGTTTGCCTGGAGGGATGAGGAAAGTCTTCCATGGGAAGCTGACTCATTATTTGGCTCATCTGACTGAATGACTATGCTGGAGCTATTCTTTTTGCCATTAAGAGAAAAATACAAAGAATAAGTAATTTCCTAAAGTAGTACATTTCATTTTATATATTGGATTCAAATTTTTCCTAAGGTTATGGTTATTTTGAGTAGTTTTCATGTCTAGCCAGGACTTTTATCCTTTTAATTCAGGAACTTTTCTCTTTTGAGACAGGGTCCCACTAAGTTGCTTAGGGACATGCTGAATTGCTGAGGCTGGCTTTGAATTTTGCGATCCTCCTACCTCAGCCTCCTGAGTCCCTGGGATTACAGGTTTATGCCACCGTGCCCAGCTTAGAGAACTCATTTTTCATATATGTTAACACTGACATTGTTTTTTCTTTCTCTCTCATTGTTTAATAACTAAATTTGGTCAGCCATTGGGTGTGATTGTAGTAGTGAATGAAGATATAATCTGCTTGTGATCTGGCCTGTGGATGTCTTATACTATTTGGGGGACTCTGAAAGAAAAGTTTAACAAATGATCGTTGCTTTTAAGGAGCTCATCTTAGCTACTTAGTTGGACCAACATGCAGCAGTGATAAAGAGTACAGTGATAAGAATACATAAAGTCAGTGCTTTAAAGTCTAAACACCATAATAGTTCAAAGGAGATTTATAATGAGTGCTAATGTAGGTAGGGAGAGCTAAATTAGCACAGTGGGATTTGAAAGGTTTCAGCTAAAGTAGACAAGGGAAGGAATTCCACAAACTGGAGTTGTTCTAAGACCAGGGGAATTAAAGTAGGAAGAGCCAACTCCTAATTAAGGAACCTTGGAGACATGAACCATACTAGAAAATGAGATTTGATAAGGATCGTGAAGCAGTATAAAATTCAGAAAAGGGAGACTAGACTGTAAAGATTTTTATATCTCCTTTCTGAATTACAGAACAATCCATAACACTTCTGCTCAAGTGTCTTCACTAGCTCCCACTTGCCTCTGAATAGGGTATAAATTCTTCAGCAGGGCATCATGTGCTTCTGTAATCTAGCTGTTAATGTTTTTTCAGTCTAATGTCAGCAACTCTTATCCAAGTCCAACTAGACATTTTGCTATTTCTCTGTCATACCTGCATTCTTTAGCCTCCGAACCTTCGCTCACATTCTTGATGTGTGCCTGCCTTCTCCCTACCATTTTCTTTTTCACTCCCTTTATGTTAATTTGGGTGCTGGGAGTACTAGAGATTGAACCTAGGGGTGCTTAACCACTGAACCACATCTCCAGCCCAGTTACTGAGGCTGGCTTTGAACTTGCCATCCAACTGCCTCAGCCTCCCAAGCTGCTGGGATTACAGGTGGGCCCTGCCCCCCCCCCCCCCGCTAAATTATCATCTTAATGAGACTTCCTGATTACTTTAACCAGAGATCCTTATTTATTTTGCTGAAATTCTGCATTTTAGCTGTACTCTCTATCCTTGATGTGTCCTGTATTTATTTTTTGTGCATTTGCCCCAACCATGTTTCTATTGAAGACCTAGAAATTTCTCATGCATTTTTGTATCTCATAACACCTCATGGAGCACCTTACCTATTGGAGACACTTAAATATTTGTTGAATTGATAAATAAATTCAGCTGATAATCATTAATTTGCTACTAATTGACCATCACTTGCTGGTGATGACAAAATTTAGTTAGGAAATTCTTGTCAGTAAATGTCACTATTGTTTCCCTTTACCTCATTGCCTTTATTTTATAGAATGAAGTTTATTATTTTCATAGATAGTCATATGGAAATGGAGTTTCCTGTTTGTTCTTTCCTTTTTTCATTTTATTGCCAAACCTCTCTCCTCTAGCAAGTCTCCTCATATTCCCTGCCATTATGTGCACCCCAAGGATTTTCTTTTTCTTTTTTTTTTTTAAAGAGAGGGAGAGAGAGAATTTTTTTTTTTAATATTTATTTTTAGTTTTCGGCAGACACAACATCTCTGTTTGTATGTGGTGCTGAGGATCGAACCCGGCCGCACACATGCCAGGCTAGCAAGCTGCTGCTTGAGCCACATCCCCAGCCCACCTCAAGGGTTTTCTTTTGGTCTCTGTTGCAGATTTCTTAAATAGAATCAGAGTATATGAAAGGACAGTCATACATCTTGCATAGAGATCTCTTCATGCTAATGGTTCTTTTTCTCCGTTAATCTATATGCCTAATTTCTCAACCTTTCTTCTGAGTTCCAGGCCTGTAACACTAATTCAATTACTGATCAGAATTCCACTGGTTATTTATGAGATGCCTCAGATTCACTATGTCTACTTCTTCTTTTAGCTAGTTACCCAGGACAGAAAACCTAGTCAGCCATGACACTTCTTTTTTTTTCATCTTCTTACTCCTGTGCCTAATATCTTGATAAGGTTATTAAATGTCTTTGGACCCTCAATTGTTTTTCTAGATCTCTACTCTGATTACATGAATTCAAGCTACCATCATCTGTCATCCAATTTCTGTAACAACTTTGTAATTGGTGTCTGTTTCTAATTTGCAAATGTTTATACAAGCTATTTGGGTGGGAAAATAGCAAAAGGACATGAATTCTCTTGAATTGGCTATTTGATAGTATGGTTAACATGTTTAAGAAGATGAGCTGGGCACAATGGTGTACGCCTGTAACCCCAGTGATGAAGGCAGCAGCAGGAGGATTGCAAGGTCAGTGCCAGCCTCAGCAACTTAGGCCCTAAGCAAATTAGCAAGACCAAGTCTCAAAACAAAAAATACAAAAAAAGGGGAGGGGATATGTTTCAGTGATTTAAGCACCTCTGGCATTCCCCATGTACCCCCCACCAAAAAAAAAAAAAAAAAACAAAAAAGGAAAGAAAGAAAGAAAATAGAGAGCATGTCCTTCTTACCACCAATGCCTAGGGGCAGGGAGGATGCTATTATTTATGGTTATTCTACTCAGAAGTTTGCACCTAACATTGTTTCATGAAGTTAGTAAGAACTCTACACATGAAATCTTGTGTTATTGCACCTTTATGAAGAAAAAAATTAGAATAGCTTTTGTTCTTAATTTGTCAGAGTTAGGCTGTCTTATACAATGCTCTTATGATTATACAAAAAGAAATCCTGCTATAAGATTAAAAAATAACAGCAAATATGGTTTATAGTTGATCAGATATGGCGTCTTTGGAATCTGGTTTCGGGTAGAATTTATGACCACACAGAGAAATGGTTATCCAAAGTATGCAACATACAAGTGTTTCATTTTCCTTTTTAATACGATTATTAAGTTGAATAGGATAATGCCATGAATCTAGTATGTATTAATTTCAGCAAGAAATTTTATTAATTTTGCCATATTGTATAGAAGATGAGGAAATGTGACTCAGGTTTTAGTTCACTTTGTGTCTAATGGAACAGTACTTTTTCAGGACTGCTGAGAGATGGATTGCCATCCTTCTAGCAGAGGCTTTTAGTGACAATGTCTGGATTCCATTGTTAGGCTTGCTTTTCAGATTTATAGATGAAACAATTTGAAGGAACAACATTTGTTTCAATGATAGAATGTAGATTCAAGATAGTCTTTTTAGGATAAAAAGAGAGGATATAAAGGGAATTTTGCAATAAGATAAGATTATCGTATGGTGGAGATCTACTTTAAGTCAAACAAAAAAAAAGATAAAATAAGCTTATTCTTCTAGTGATGAGATACTTATGTTAAAACCAGTTTGATCTTAATCATTCGGTTTAAGCCATTTCAGAGGATTTTGTCTTGACTTCCTTATTATAGGAAGGGCAATCAGTAAACAGTGCTCCATCAAGTATCCCCTTGCCAGAGGTTAGAACAGCTATGGGCATCTTGATCCAAAAGATTAGCTTTGAGGAGGGTGATGAGTCATGGTGAGTTTCTTCAAATATTTGAACTGCTGCCATAAGAAATAACTAATGTTTGTCTCAAAGAAAAACTAGAATCAATATACCCATTCATTCTATGGAATACCTGGATGACAGTGGTCATCATCCAGAGATCTGTTAGTCTCTGTTTTGGTTGTGTTCATTCTGATTTTTTGAGATATTACTATAGTGAGAAACTACTAAATATTGATAAAGAAGTTGTCTGTTTAATGCAATGACATGCTTTCTACAATGAAGAATCATTTGTCTTTTTAATTTTCAAAATGACATCTTCTCCTGTCCTTTGGCATTTATGTACAATCAAATACAGGAATATTGATGATGAATAAAGGACTCTAAGTTTTGTTTCTCTAAATTTTATCATAGGCTTTCTTCATTTTAATTTGGGGCATTTCTCAAGTGGCTAAATGTGATAAGTAGTTGAAAGCAATATTTACAGAACCAAATTTCATTAGTTTTGTGACCTTGTACAGCTGATGTAAACTTTGGGTGCTACTTTTTCTCATTTATGAAGTATAATAGCTCTTGTTTCATTGTTGTTCTTGGTGGTGATGGTGGTAGTAGTGGTGGTGGTTGAGACCCAATCTCAGGATCTTTGCTACATTGCCCAAGCTGGCCTTAAACTTCTGACTCAAGTGATTCCCCTGCTTCAGCCTCCCAAGTAGCTGAGACTACAGGTGCATGCCACCATACCTTCCCACTTTATAGCTCTTTATGAGGAGTAAATAAATTTGTCAGAAATGATGGATGACTATTTTTAAGTTAATGAGATCATAGGATAACAAAAAGTATTAACTGTGGTAAAGCCTTTCCTTCCTATTTCATGTGAAGAGTGAAGGTGGAAGACATGCAAGAAGAATGGTTTCTACACCATGTCTGCTTGAAGTTTTGAGAATGTCTCAATTCCTTTTTCTTTGAATCTACCCACATCCTTGTGAGCTATATGACAAGTGATAAAAGATTTCCTAGTATCAGGCTGACAGTATATAATTTTAAAGCAATAAGGAACTTCGGATAGGACCCAGCACTGAACCCCTCTCATGTTTTTATTCTGTAAATCTAGGTCTACAGAGTCAATCTACTATATTCTCAGTCACTCAGAGAGTTAGTGAACTCTCCCTAAGATAAATCTCTGGAAGATAAAGACCCTTGATTTCCACTTCAGTATCTTTTATTCCTTGAAGAGACTAAATCAATTATTGCTCTTTAAACTAGTCCCCAATCACATGCTGCTACTCCTTTGTTCATTTTGGGGTTTTAGGAAAAATAATTCCTTATACCACCCCCTTACCAGCCTGTGGTGTTCTGTCTGGGTCTTCAGCATGTCCACTAGGTGGAGTCCTAACTCAGAAGCTTTGTTGTGGGAGTTGAGGACTTCTGTGCCCTAACTAGAACTAAGGGATCCACACAGTATTGACCCATTACAAATGCTGAACCATTTGAGTAAGGTATTATTAGATCTTGTAGTTAAATAAAGATAAAATTGAATTAATGACTATAAATGCTCTAGTTACAGTAAGATGTATCAAATACTTTTAGATTTTGTTTCCAGGAATGTTTAAGAATGTATGTTAAGCTGGGCGCAGTGGTGCACACCTGTAATCCCAGCAGCTCAGGAGGCTGAGGCTGGAGGATCAAGAGTTCAAAGTAGGCCTCCGAATCAGCGAGGTGCTAAGCAACTCAATGAGACGCTGTCTCTAAATACAATATAAAAATAGGGATGGGGATGTGGTTCAGTAGTCAAGTGCCCCGAGTTTAATCCCCAGTACCCCACAAACCCTGCAAAAAAAAAAAAAAGAAGAAGAAGAATGTATGTTGAGACTGTGGTGTGAGACAGTCTAGTTGCTTCTTGAACTTGGTACTACCCTTGTTGTGGAGGGAAGGTGGGATAGTAAGCACAGAGAGAAGGGAGATAGAATTAATATTGTAAATAACTACTATTATATTACAAGTTCCAAAAATTAAAGGAAAGAGGAAATATACACAACCTCCTTTAAGTTTATAACTCTCAGCTCTGGTTTAGATATGAAATGATTGGTTGCTGTGTTTTAAAATCCTAACGGAATAACTGTTTAGTGGTTCCAGATGTTTTTCATGAAAACTTGGAATTGTCACATCAACAGCAAAAGCACAGAATCTGTCTTCTGTTGGAGAATGCCAAGCCAGATCCAGAGGGAAAGCAAAACAGACACCCCTGACTGCCCCTTTAGCAATTTTTCCCTACCCAAAGTATTTGTTCTCCAAGAAGGAACAAAATATATAGGAACAATGTTTATGTGTTCAGAAAAGGTAGAAAATCTAGATTTCTAGCCTATTTCACAAAGCCTACAGCTAGTCAGAAGTAAAAAAAAAAAAAAAAAAAAAAAGTTTAGGCTATATGTCTCAAATAGTAATGAGGGCTATTTCAGAAAAATTTGAAAACAAGTTTCTCTTAGTTACATAAAGTTTCTCTTAGTTTCATAAACTTCCTGAGGACAGAAACCTTGTTGTATGTTTCTTTTGTTTGCCTTTACCACAAGGAACAAAATATCTGTTAAGTTGATAGATTGTCTACCTTTAAGTCATTAGTTAGGCTTGGGATAGGAAGGCTTACTGGTGATTAAAGTATCTCTGATCCCTAGAGAGATGCCTGGGAACCTTGGAAACAGGAAACATTTGATTCTCATTAAAACAGAAGGGAGTGGCCGCAAGGAGCAAACCATATTGAGAACAGAGGGGAGGCAGCTTTGTTTCGTTTGGGGAGAAGAGAGAGTTCTAAATTACAGCTTGGTGAAAGTTGTTACAGAAAACATAATAAATGATTAGTTTTTTTATACACTAAAGCCCACAAAACCTTTCAATCTGTGCCCTCAACCACATAGTTTGAAAGTATTTGTAAATCCCTGGCCAGATTCCCACACTTTTAGTAAACCTGAGCCAGAATTTTACTCACAACTTTTTAATCTCTCTAATTGTCTTGTTTCTACTGCTTTGTAGCGTCATCTCTACTGAAAAGCAACATCTGTTTCATTGTACATGTTGATAACATTATAGACAGTGCTCACTAGGGGCTCTGGAAAAAGTGGGTGTTGTCCATCTTCATGCCTGCCATGTGCTAGGGAAGGATTGGAGAGAGAAAAGGCTTGGAATTTGGATATAGCTGAAACTGGTGTGTGTGAACAGATTCAAAAATATCCTTGCATTCTTAGCTGGGGTTTTCTTATTTCTCTCATTTAAGCTGGTTAGTGATTTAAAGGCCTGGCCTAAGGACATGATGACTTACCAGACCTTCTGTACGTCTTTTATAGTTCCTAACAGACCTTTTCCAACTTCACAGTATTGACAGAGATTGAGATGTTAAATCTCTTTTCTTCCTTTCTGTCATGGTATTTGAAGCCCTGTATCCACTCTTTCCAAGTATAAGGACTGTTCTGACCAACTCAAAGAAAAATTGCTCCTCCTGGGAAAAGAAAAATCTTCCTTTTTCTGGATTTTACTCCCCCCCCCCCTTCCTTTTCTTTCTCCACTCCTTTTAGTTTTTTATTTGGTTTTTCTTCATTCAGGTCCTTTTCCACCTTTTCTCTCCTAACTCATTTATAATCCAGTCCAAGTAAGAGAATGTCTGAAGTAAGTGCATTCTAGAATAGGTCTGCCCCTAAGGATGTTGGATTAGGCCAACACCTAGAAAGGTCTGGAACAGTAGGAAAACAGGCAAATGAAGTAACAGCCATGAACAAGGCCCAGTTAATATGAATGAGAGCACTGGTGAGGAAGTCCCAGACAGGTGACTTTTCTTGGTCACAAAAATATTAAGACAGACATAACCATTCATTCCATTCCTTTTCTCTTTAATTTACTTTTAAGCCCCTCTGTCATTCATCCCCTGACACACCCATCCAAAGCTTAACTCTTTTTTTTTTTTTTAACCCATAATAGGGATTGAACCCATGGTGCTTTACCACTGAGCTACATTGCCAGCCCATTTTATTCTGAGACAGAGTCTCACTGAATTGCTGAAGCTGGCCTCAAACTCGGGATCCTCCTGTGTCTGCCTCAAAGCTTAACTCTATGATTTTTAAACCTTACCAGACATTTTATAGCCACTTCTGGATCCAGGGTACATAACTCTGAAATATTTGGCTAACATTTTTCTCATATTAAATCATTGCTTTGCATTTGGCAGGAACATGCAGTGTATACTTTGGGTAGTTTGAATTTTCTGTACTTCAAGGAATAGATAAGTCTGTTGTATAGGCTTGTGGTGTTTAGGATGACAGCCCTCCTTCCTTTATTAGCATACTAACCCTGACATCAAAGAACTCTAGTCCAATCTTGCAGTGCCTGACAGCCATTTTCATAGGAGATGGTGTGAGGAGGAGGAGCAGGAGGAAGTGGATTGGAAAAAGGAGCTTTGTTTTTCTCGTCTTCGACTGTGGATGAATCATGTTCCCACCACTGCAATTAGATTTTCAAACCTCCAAGGCTGTGAGTGCAGAGCTGAAAGGGCAAGTAGTGACGTTCTTGAGAGAGAAGTAAAAAAAGAGGGGAGGAGACAGGCAGGGAAGGGCTGGCGCAGGAAGGAGGAAGAAGGGAGGGGAGTACAGCAGGAGGAGCCTTTTTCTTTTTTCCCTTCTGCTGTGCTGTCCTAAGTTATTTTCAACTTAAAGGAAAAGCAAAACTCTACTACTGCTTTGATGAACAAGGACAAACTCCAAAGATTTGGAAACATCTACTTTGAAGATCATCTCTAGCTTCCCACCCCCATAAGGAAAAAATTTTTTTCTCATCTTTGTTGTTTTAAGGAAGAACAATTTAATGAATTTTCTCAAGTCATCCCTTTGAAATAGAGTCCCTTTTCTTTTTCTCTCTTTTTGGCAAAATACGTACTGGATTTTTATTTCCTGCTTTTGGTTTTTTTCCCCACATGTGTCAGCCGTTATGCTCAGACAGTTTATTCTCAATTTTTCTACTGGACTTATGCCCCATGATGGAAAGGGTGTGTGCTTCTCTTTCAATCAAGACCTGCATGATTGGGATCTTGAGGCATTTGTTGCTTATATCATGAACTATAAATTGATCATCTCAGAGCTCTGAGTTTGCCAGAAAGTTCTTACTCATTTCAAAGAATTGGATTCTGCTTGGCTTTTTTTTTTTTTTTTTAATCCATTTTGACCCTTAGAGGATATTCTATATAGAGTTGAAATCTCCTATCCACCTTAAGAAATTTGGAGCTTTGGACTTGTGTGAGCATACGGGTCCCCCAGTTAACGGTGGATATACTTTCCTGTATTTTGCTCTTCTGCATCTGAGTAAAAATGTATGAGCGGCACAAGAGGCGTTACAGCCTGTGTGACATCTCCAAAGTGGACAGGACTGTAGATGTGGTGTTGCTGAAGGTAAGAGGGGGCAATACCTCATGCATTATGAAACTTTCCCGGCTATTTTCTCTGTGTCCAGTAGTAGTATCTCTGGACTTCCACATTGGTAAGAATGCTGAGAAAGCCTGTGCCAACAGGGAAAGGTAGGGGGATGAGTTTGAGATTCTTAAAGGAGTGTCTGAACAGAAACAGGGTGTTCACAAATTATCATCAAAACCCTTTAGAAATGTAATTTTTACTTTAAAATGGATTGCTATGTTCAGGAGAACCTCATACTTTCAAAAATCACTGAGTGAGAAATTTACCCCTCTGAGTTGCTCTTTCCTGGGGTGTGTCTTTCCTTCTGTCTGTGTCATTCCTGCCTGTCTGAGTCTCTTTCTCTGTCATTCTCGCTCACCCTGCCTCCATCTCTTGGTCTCTTTGTCTTTTTGTTGTTTGTCCAAGTCTTTTCTGTCATGTTCTCATTTCTTCAGAGAAAAGATAAACAAATTTATTTGTTTGTTTGTTTGTTTTTTTCCAGAAGTGTCTCCAGTTGGCCTATTTATTAAAACAGCAAAGCTGCCTTTCTGGCTTGATTTGGCTGTTTCTTGCATGTAGCTTTCAACTCTGTTGATAGGTGTATTTGTTTGCCTTCTCAGCATTAGTTATGTGAGGTCTTAGCAGCATAGGGGTGGAGACTCTGGATAGCTAATTGCTCACAGAAGGTATCCTTGAATCTAAAATTAGTAAGGACTCCTCTAACCGGTAAAATGAGAGTCTGGGAATATTGGACAACTCAAGGAGCACTTTTTGGAAGTTTAGTGGTTTTCTGGCAAAGGCAGGGGAAATTGGAAGCCAACCAAGATCTGGCAGATGCCAAAAGGACCTCAGTATCTGAACTTGTGAGACTGTGGATGAGAGGGAGTAATTTTTGACAAAGTTTTGAGGGTAAGGAATGGATTTAGAAAGGTAGACACAAAAACCAGTGAAGTATCTTGTTGGGAGAGGAGGTGTGATTTGTGGTGGAGTGTTGTCATTGTCCTTCCATAATCACTCTTGGGTGGTGGGGTGGTGGTTTGACTTCTGAAACATAGGCTGACAGCTCTTGTTTAACTTGTTTTGAATTTGTTACAAGATACTGTTTTAGTTCCTCTGGTAGATCACATGTTTTAAAAGTTTTGTCCTTGTGTATGTATTTAGGAGAGCTTAATTTTTAGGATCTTTATTTGCATGATGCTTTATGATCTTATTGGGGCAGGAGGGGGAGAAAGAAAAATCTTTTTCTGTGTGTTTCAAGGTAATTGTATATTCAAAATAGTACTAAAGTATGTAATATTCTAGTCTAGCTGGGAGTCTCAGCCTTTATGAGTGAAACTGAATCAATATAAGCTCATTGGCCACAGAAAGGCTATTTTACATTTTAATGAAGTTATTTCGTATACATTTTTTCAAGTGGGACTTATTTGTCAGGCAGTGACTTTTATCCCATTTTCACGTGAAGAACTTGAGGGTTCTTTTGAGCTACAGTGAGGAATATGAAGAACTTGAGTATCAAAGAGATTCTTTTTCAAGGCTGCAGCTTATAAATGTTTGTACTCTTTTATTTGTGCCATATTACATTACATATTTAAAGATTCTCAGTAGAGAAAACTGCACTTCAAAGAAACTAGTCATTCTATTTATTTATTTATTTTTATTTTTATTTTTTTGTGGTGCTGGGTTTTGAACTGAGGGCTTTGTGCATGTGAGGCAAGCATTCAACCAACTGAGATATATCCCCAGCCCCTCATTCTTTTTTTTTTTTTTTTAAGAAAAGTCATTTATTACAAATTTATAAACACTAGGAGTTCTGAAAGTATCTTGCTTCCAGTTTAAAATGGAATAAAGACTTTTGGTGTTAGTTGCTTTGTTTGATAAGACAGCATCACTGAGAGCTATATATTTTAAACATATGTTAAGTACCTATTCCATGGTAGACATGATGCCAAATCCATTGGGGCACATTATTTATCTTCTTACTACTAACAGGCCAAAAAAAATTAAATAAGTACAAACCATTGTAAGTGATTTGACAGAAGTTAGTAGGGTGCTGCATTGGAACGAATGGGAAGAATTAGATAGAGTAGTCTTTAGCTAGAGGGTCTTCTTTTTAAGGTGCTGACATTTAAAAAGCTGATCTCCAGAGGATGAAAAAACACCCACTATGTCAAGGGAAGATATTCTAGAAAGAACCAATAGCAAATAGACTTGCTAAGGAAGGAAGGAACCCGTAGGGCCATCATAATGGATGGGAGCATACTGAGCAGCAGCAAGTAGTGAATGGTGTGAGAAGAGCTGCAGGTGGACCTGGAAGAGCAGGGCCCTGACAGCCATGGTGAGGATACTGTACTTTTCAGTTTGTTTTTAAAAAAATTGTTCTGGCAGCCTGGAAATCAGTATCACATGGTTTTGTGGTCTGAAAGGGGAAGAAGGGAATGGATATGAGACATAGACGTTGAATGTTTACATTATTATATTTGTCTCATTTTACATACACAAAATCATATTTCTATAGCCAGTAATTTTCCTAGAATTTCACACTTATTATAGAATTAGTGGTGGGATATAACTCCAGATAAGACTTTTTCAAAGTCCATGCTTTTTATCATAGACTTTTTTTTTTTTTTTTTATTGGAAGAACCCTTCTAAGTTTTACCTTGATCACTTCTCTCCCATTGTGGGAATTCCTTTTGTGACACTTTTTAGACAACATGATAACATTTAAGTTCATTTTGTTACATTTAGCATGTTTTCCCCATAATTAATTTATTTCTTCCTTGTCATCCATTAGTGTTCTCCAGTTATTTTTACAAAATCATTTTGAATTTTTCTATCTTCTGTCAGTGTTCAAAAAATAAGTGTGTTGGATGTGATTCTGCAATCTGTACAATCAGAAAAATGAGAAATTATACCCCAGTTGATTCAAATGTATGAATTGGCAAGATCATTGTAATGTCGTGTGTAGCTAATAAAAATAAATAAATAAATAAATAAATAAATAAATGGGAAAAAGTACAGATAAAAAAAAAAAATAAGTGTGTTGGGAGCTTGTACCAGTTAAATTTATAAGTGATCACGTGCATGTTTTCACTCCACTCCTATGTGTAGAAGTTTGTTTTTTTTTTGTACTAAGGATTTTTCATTTTTCATCTATTCATTAATATATTTAAGCACTCAGAACATCTCTTAATTCATATTAAAAGCTCAACAAATATTTGTTGATTGAGTACATTAATATTTTAAAATTTAAAGTATGGATTCATGAGCCTCATGTTATATAAATTGTGTTTAATGTGCTGATAACTTTAATATATGAACACAGATAAAATACGCCAAGAATCACAAGGTTTGGATTGTGAGCCTTTCACTTTGGTATTTCATATTTGCAACTCTAATCCCTCCCATTAACATCCTAATAATTCACTGTAAATTAGCTTCAGAATCCTCATTCTTGGTTTTATACTGGTACTTTCTTTGGCTTACTCTGTATTCTGATCTGCTTCCTTTGTCAGTTCTGTGTAGTTAGTTTCATTGAAGGTCTTTTGTCTCCAGAGTTTCTTCTGAGATTTCCCTGAAGCTGGGTGCATTGGTCTTTATGTGCACATGAGTTAGCTCTTGTATCATCATTGACCATCAACATTGCCAAAGTCTTAGCTCCTTTCCAGAAATTTTTATACGTAAAAAAACTTCAGAGGGTACTATTCTGTCATCACCCACCACTCTGTACCTTAGTCTACTTAGCACATTCCTCTTCCTCGTATATAACAACCCCTTGATTCCCCTTTCCGGATGCATATTTAGCTTTGGGTTCTATAAGTGGTTAATAACTACAAATCATAGACTGAAAAGGAATATGGAAGAATTTTAATTGTTGGCAGGGACTCAGGTTTAGTACCAATATGCCCAGTTTTCCCAACATCCTTCAAAAAGCTAGAACTGACTTCACATGTCAGTGAGTGTTGAGAGCTTCGAATAGCTAAACTTCAGCTCATGATGAGCATTCCTAGAGGACATCAAGAATCAGAAACTTCCTGCAAAACTAACATACTGAAAGGAAGGAGGTCAGCAATGCATGACTAAATTTGTTACTGTGGAATTTACAGTGATGTTAACCAGGTCTTCTTCTGTTTTCCTAATTTCCTAATTTTGGTTACCTAGAAAAAACTGACTACTAATAGTAACATAATTCTTCATGTTATTGATAATTTATCCACAGCATATTTTGTGACTAGTAAATCAGAGTGTTAGCTGAGTGGTTAAAAGATTTGCAACGGTGTTGTATACATCAAATGAAAATATTTACAAAGGAACATAATCCCCTACGCATTGTGGTGCTTGGGCAGGCAACACCAACCTCATTAGCGAAAGCTTGGAAGAAATAGTTTGTCTCTAACTTCATTTCCCCGAGAAATGTACATTCTTTAATAAAAACTGGCCTCTACTTTGCAGCAAAACAAAAAGACATAAGGGGGCTAAGGATTGAAGACAACCACACCATCTACTTGATTGTAGTCTGATTCCCCTGAAGAGACTTTGACTCAAGTATTGACTTCCATGTCCGGATGGTGGTGGGTTTTTACTTCCGTTTTGTTCAGCCTTGTAACTTTGCCTGGATCTCTTGAGACAGTTGGAGAGGAAATAGGTACCTGCGGTGGCTGGGAAGGCTGGGTGTAACCATGAGCTGTATTATTAGGATGTTCAGATATAAACAGTAGCAGAACCACTGCCAAAAACAAAAGACATTTTCCTCTTCTGAAAATACGTATTGCTCTATTTTCATACTGTTGGGAACACATTGTGGGTGTAGTTTAGGTCATTATAAGAGGTCCGTAGACTTCACGGCAGGAATGAAAAAATTATCCAGATAGGTATGGCATGTTTTCTGAAGTTACTTTTATCATCTCATGTTCTTTACACACTGTTATCACCAGAACTTTGGATGTTCTGCTTGTCAGGGCAGTTCTGTGGGCAAAGAAAAAACAGTCACTTAGATTATTTTTTTAGCTAAAGAATCATAACTGTGATCGAGGCCAAAAATGTGTTTTGCTGACCTCTGTCTTCAAAAGATGTAGATAACAATATTTAAAATTTGTTTTCTACATTTTCAGCTACTTTAACTATTCCCCTATCCTTCTCTTTCAGTCAGTGGCCAATCTCGTATTTTATTCATAGCTCAGTGATTCCATAAGGGCAAAATTTGGAGTCAGGGGCACTCATCATCATCATATAACCTTCATTTTTTTATCTTAAAAATCTAATTGCTAACAGTGCCAACACTGATGTTTCTTCCTTTTGTGTCTCCTAATTCTGATAGAATCTTTTGCCAAGCCTAGTCTCACATAGAATTGGATAAAGAGAGAGTTGATAGTACAAGGACCAGCTTATCCATTAGTGTAAGAACCTCAATCTTAGAGGTCACATATTGGGAAAGAGCCTGACTGAGAATAAGCATCATAAAATAAAAAGATAGTTGGTAGATTTTAATTTCCTATACTAATAAGTTTCAAATGCTTTACCATGCTCATGTCCTGGCATTGTATCTGGCCTACTGGGAAACCCTCTAAAAATGTTTCTAAGAGAGCAACATGGTGTGGCCTTTAAGTTGCCTTGGTTGTGTGAGTGAAAATAAAACTGTAGAGTTATTGATGAATAGAACAGAGAGTAGGACAAATTTATCTGCCACATCAGTGATTCTAAAATAGGGAAGGAAGAGGAGGAGATGTTTTGTAATCCAATTTATCTCTTTTAAGCATCTTACTTATATAGTAATTGCAATATTCTTCACACATGAATACGATATGCTTGGTATTGCTGTTGTACAGGATGTGGCTGAAAATGCTGATACATGTTTTGACATTCTTTCCACATTTAGTGCAGTATGGAGTTTGTCCTCTGGTTAATGGCATTGACCATGATTGGTAGCATCTGGCTCAGATTACTGGCTCTGACTCTGGCTTTGTGGGCTTCTTGACTGGTTTACTTTCCACAAATTTGTGTATTTCTCAGTGCTGCACACTCTTTTTAAAGTCATGATTATATATATATATATATATATATATATATATATATATATATATATATATAATGATAAAATTTGCCATTTTTAGGAATACAGTTCAGCAGTGTTAAGTATATTCACACTGTTGTATAACCATCACCATCAGACATCTTCAAAACTTTCACACCTTCCTAATTTAAAACTCTGTATCTGTAAACAATAACTCCCCATTCCTCCTGCCCTCTAGTCCCTGGTAACCACCAGTCTATATTCTGTTTCTAATTTTGACTACTCTAGGTAGCTCATGTAATTAGAATTGTACAATATTTGTCCTTTTGTAACTGTCTCATTTCACTCAGCACAATGTCTTCAGAGTTCACCCACACTGTAGCCTTTTTAAGGCTAAATGTTCTGTTTAAAGTACATACCACATTTTGTTTGTCCATATATCTGTCAGGGGACATTTGGACCATTTTAATTGTTTGGCTAATGCAAATAATGCCACTATAATAAGCATTGGATACCAATTCCCGTTTGAATCCCTGCTTTCAGTTCTTTGGGCTGTACTCCCAGAAGTAGAGAATTGCTAATTCATAAAGAAATTGTGTATTTCCAAGTTTTTGAAGAACCGCCATACCATTTTCCATACATATTCCTACTAGTAACACACAAGGGTTCCATTTTCTGTACATCCTCACTAACACTTTTTATTTTCACTCTGTAATTTTTTTAATACTAGCATAATGGGTATGAAGTGATATCTCATTGTGGTTTCTATTTGCATTTCCTTAATGCATACTTTTGTGCCACTTATGTATCTAAGAAGCCAGCAAATACAAGACTTCTAAGCTACTTCCCTGCAAATAGGTATTATCAAATATGATTGCGACCGTGTGTGTGTATTCTCGGTGCTCTGTCTTGGCACACTCTTTTCACCTATTCACTCAACAACAACTGAAACTATATCCAACCTTTCTTCTCTCAAGCCTCCTTAAAGTTTTTAACCTTTTGCAAGACAGGTTGACATCTCAAACTTAGTAAAATAGAGTGTACTGTTGTCGTCTTCCCCTCTGGATTTCCTTTATCTATTAATTGTGGACCTTTGATCCCACGTTATCTTTTACGTTGATGGATTCTGCCATTTGTACTAGCTCTTTGATGTACATCTTTTTCTATACACCAAAGTACATTTCCCCAGTTGAGTTGTACACTGCTTCTAGAGTAGACTAGTTTAGACTCCTCTTAACTGGTCTTTGTGTTCCTGATACTTTCTTACTCCCCAATATTCTATTTTTATCTCTACATTCTAGAATTATTTTCCAAGTACAATACTGATCCTTTCACTCTCTTCCTTATATGATTATTGGGTACCAATATCTTTGGTAGGGAATAAAACCTAACTTTATTGTAGCCATATCTCCTATTCTTTCCTTAGTTTAGACTTTTGGACACTATTGGGATTTTTGTGCTCCTGAAAGACATTTAAGCAAAGGTCCTTAATCTAGATTATAATCATGGGCACCAGAATCCCTGATTGTGACAAATGCATGTTCTTTTATAAGGGTTCCATGGCTTTCCTTAGATTCTTGATGGAATGAATCCATGATATAAAAAACTGTGAAGTCCAGCCCTAGAATGTCTTAACTGTTTTGCTCATACTTTTGTTCACATGGCTGGAATTTCCTGCATTGTCATCTTTCTCTTTCTCAATCACACTGCCTACTTTTAAGGCCTGCTTTTTTATGCTTCTACTTTTGTTGAGCTTTTCTCAAATCCCTGAAATTGTTTTTATGCTAGGAGTTTACTTACCTCTTTAGATCTCAGTTATTTCTGTATCTGTTGTCTTTCACACTCTAAACAGTATCTACCAAGCTACAGGCTATGGTTAGTAAAGGTATCTCACTGAGCCTGATAATTCATAGACTTATATGTTTATATATACATACATCTGTTATCCTGGGTTTTGGAGGCAATATAACATTTTACATTAAAAAGGGTTCTTCAGAGCAGGGCACAGTGGCACATGCCTGTAATCCCATTCACTTGGCAGGCTGAGGCAAAAGGATCACAGGTTCAAAGTGAGCCTCAGCAGCTTAGTGAAGCTCTAAGCAACTTAGACCAAAATAAAAGTAAACATTTTTAAAAAGCTAGGAATGTGGCTCAGTGTTTAGGTGCCCCTGAGTTCAATCCCCGGTAACCGCCCCCCACCCAACCTCCTGCAAAAAAAAAAAAAAAAAGATGAAGAAGAAGAAGAAAGGCTCTCCAGACTTCTAAACCCTGGAACCTTTGTGCAAATTGTAATGAAAATCATATTTATTCATCTTACCTATTGCCATACTTCTCACATCATCACAATACACAGTTTCTTACCTAAATGGGTTTTCCAAGAATGCTAGCTGGCTAGCTAGCTCTGTGGATGTACTAATTTGTAGCTGATAACTTTAAGAAAGAAGCCACCTTTTTTTTAGAAGAATGCATTTTTGGCGCTGGGGTTGTAGCTCAGCAGCAGAGTACTTGCCTAGTACATGTGAGGCCTTGGGTTTAAGCCTCAGCACCATATATAAATAAATAAAATAAAGGTATTATGTCCACCTACGATTTAAACGGGGAGCAGCCTGTGGTTGTGGCTCAGTGTAGAGCGCATGCCTAGCATGTGTGAGACACTGGGTTTGATTCTCAGCACCACATAAAAATAAATGACTAAAATAAAGTTCCGTCAGCATCTAAAAAATTGGGTCATGTGGTGGTTCCTTGCCTAATGTTTTAAGTAACCTCTATACTGATTTCTATAGGTGTATTAATTTATTTATTATTTCTCTCACATTTTTAATTGGCATATTAGAGTTGTACATACTGATGTGATTTGTTGTTACATATTTGTATATGCATTCAATACACAGTACAATATAATTTAGCCAATACCACTCCCCAGCACTTCCCCCCTCCCTCCTAATCCCCCACCCCTTGGTCCCTTTGATCTCCCTTTGATTTTCATGAGATCTGCCTCATCTTTCTTTTCCTCTTTCTTCTCTTCGGCATATGAGAGAAAACACATGACCCTAACCTTCTGAGTTTGACTTATTATACTTAACATAATGGTTTCATGTTCCATCATTTTCCTTCAAATGCCATAATTTCATTTTACTTTATGGCCAAATAAAACTCCATTCTGTGTATATATCATGTTGTCTTTATTCATACATCCATTGATGGACACTTAGGCTGGTTTCATAGTTTGGCTGTTGTGAATTGTGTTGCTATAAATGTGAGTATGCATGTATCACTGTAGTATGATGACTTTAATTCTTCATGATAAATACCAAGGAGTGGTGTAGCTGGGTCATATGATGGTTCCTTGCCTAATCTTTTAAGGAACCTCTATACTGATTTCTATAGTTGTACTAATTTATAATCTCACCAACAGTGTAAAAAGTATTCCTTTTTCTCCATATCCTCTCCAGCATTTAATATTACTTGTATTCTTGTTGACTGCCTTTCTGACTAGTGTGACATGAAATCTTAGAGTATTTGTGATTTGCACCTTTCTAATTGCTAGTGATATTAAACATTTTTTCATATATTTGTTGTCCATTTGTATTTCTTCTTTTGAGAATTGTCTGTTTAATTAATTGTGTATTAATTGGGTTATTTGATTATGTAAAGTTTGAGTTCTTTATATATTCTAAATAGTAATCCTCTGTCAGAAGAATAGTTAGCGAAGATTTCTCCCATTCTGTAGATTCTTTCTTTCTTCGCCTTCCTAATTGTTTCCTTAATGTCCAGAAGTTTTCTAATTTGATGCTATTCCATTTATTAACTCTGGACATTATTTTTTGAACTTTAGAAGTCCTATTGAGAAAGTCATTAGCTGTAACTGAAAATTGGAGTGTTGACTCTACATTTTCTTCTAGGAGTTGCATAGTTTCTGGTCTAATTCCTGGGTCTTTACTCCATTTTGAGTTGATTTTTGTGCAGGGTGAGAGATAAGATTATAGTTTCATTCTGAAAGAGGCCATCTTGTGCTAGATTTCCTGGTCTTTTTCTGGTACACAAGTACTGAATTACCTGAAATTCTACTATTTCTTAGTATAGATTTTACTTTTAAAAGTTTATAAATTAAACCTTCAAACAGAAAAGGAAATGACTGAAAACGTGCATCATCTGATATTTTTAGATGACATCTAATTAGAGACAAAAAAACCCTCCTCAACACATTACTAATAATCAACTTTTGGTGATTAAAAACATAGCTACTAGTAATAGACAATCCCAAAACAAATAAATTGTTTTGATGTTTGAAACATTGATATACACAGTTGCATTTTAGTTAAGTTTTATTTGTATTTATTAATTGATTGATTGGTACCAGGCATTCAACCCAGAGATGTGTAACCACTAAGACACATCCCCAGTTCCTTTTTAAATTTATTTATTTATTTTATTGGTTGTTCAAAACATTACAAAGCTCTTGACATATCATATTTCATACATTTGATTTAAGTGGGTTATGAACTCCCATTTTTACCCCGTATACAGATTGCAGAATCACATCAGTTACACATCCATGTTTTTACATATTGCCATACTGTTGTATTCTGCTATCTTTCCTATCCTCTACTATCCCCCCTCCCCTCCCCTCCCATTTCTCTCTCTACCCCCTCTACTGTCATTCATTTCTCTCCCTTGTTTTTTTTTTCCCCTTTCCCCTCACTTCCTCTTATATGTAATTTTGTATAACAGTGAGGGTCTCCTTCCATTTCCATGCAATTTCCCTTCTCTCTCCCTTTCCCTCCCACCTCTCATCCCTGTTTAATGTTAATCTTTTTCTCATGCTCTTCCTCCCTGCTCTGTTTTTAGTTGCTCTCCTTATATCAAAGAAGACATTTGGCATTTGTTTTTTAGGGATTGGCTACCTTCACTTAGCATAATCTGCTCTAGTGCCATCCATTTCTCTGCAAATGCCATGATTTTGTCATTTTTTAGTGCTGAGTAATACTCCATTGTGTATAAATGCCACATTTTTTTAATCCATTCGTCTATTGAAGGGCATCTAGGTTGGTTCCACAGTCTAGCTATTGTGAATTGTGCTGCTATGAACATCGATGTAGCAGTATCCCTATAGTACGCTCTTTTAAGGTCTTAAGGAAATAGTCCGAGAAGGGCAATAGCTGGGTCAAATGGTGGTTCCATTCCCAGCTTTCCAAGAAATCTCCATACTGCTTTCCAAATTGGCCGCACCAATTTGCAGTCCCACCAGCAATGTACAAGTGTACCCTTTTCCCCACATCCTCGCCAGCACTTGTTGTTGTTTGACTTCATAATGGCTGCCAATCTTACTGGAGTGAGATGGTATCTTAGGGTGGTTTTGATTTGCATTTCTCTGACTGCTAGAGATGGTGAGCATTTTTTCATGTACTTGTTGATTGATTGTATGTCCTCTGAGAAGTGTCTGTTCAGGTCCTTGGCCCATTTGTTGATTGGGTTATTTGTTATGCTATTGTCTAATTTTTTGAGTTCTTTGTATACTCTGGATATTAGGGCTCTATCTGAAGTGTGAGGAGTAAAAATTTGTTCCCATGATGTAGGCTCCCTATTTACCTCTCTTATTGTTTCTCTTGCTGAGAAAAAACTTTTTAGTTTAAGTAAGTCCTATTTGTTGATTCTTGTTATTAACTCTTGTGCTATGGGTGTCCTATTAAGGAATTTGGAGCCCGACCCCACAATATGTAGATTGGAGCCAACTTTTTCTTCTAAATGGAGAAAAACTGAAGGCATTCCCTCTAAAATCTGGAACAAGACAGGGATGCCCTCTCTCACCACTTCTATTCAATATAGTTCTCGAAATACTGGCCAGAGCAATTAGACAGACAAAGGGAATTAAAGGCATTAAGATAGGAAAAGAAGAACTTAAATTATCACTATTTGCGGATGATATGATCCTATACCTAGAAGACACAAAAGGGTCTACAAAGAAACTACTAGAGCTGATAAATGAATTCAGCAAAGTGGCAGGATATAAAATGATAGCATCTTCAACAAATGGTGCTGGAAAAACTGGAAATCCATATGCAACAAAATGAAACTGAATCCCTTTCTCTCGCCATGCACAAAAGTTAATTCAAAATGGATCAAGGAGCTTGATATCAAATCAGAGACAGGGCGTCTGATAGAAGAAAAAGTTGGCTACGATCTACATACGGTGGAGTCGGGCTCCAAATTCCTCAATAGGACACCCATAGCACAAGAGTTAATAACTAGAATCAACAAATGGGACTTACTCAAACTAAGAAGTTTTTTCTCAGCAAAAGAAACAATAAGAGAGGTAAATAGGGAGCCTACACCCTGGGAACAAATCTTTACTCCTCACACTTCAGATAGAGCCCTAATATCCAGAGTATACAAAGAACTCCAAAAATTAGACAATAAGATAACAAATAACCCAATCAACAAATGGGCCAAGGACCTGAACAGACACTTCTCAGAGGAGGACATACAATCAATCAACAAGTACATGAAAAAATGCTCACCATCTCTAGCAGTCAGAGAAATGCAAATCAAAACCACCCTAAGATACCATCTCACTCCAGTAAGATTGGCAGCCATTATGAAGTCAAACAACAACAAGTGCTGGCGAGGATGTGGGGAAAAGGGTACACTTGTACATTGCTGGTGGGACTGCAAATTGGTGCGGCCAATTTGGAAAGCAGTATGGAGATTTCTTGGAAAGCTGGGAATGGAACCACCATTTGACCCAGCTATTCCCCTTCTCGGTCTATTCCCTAAAGACCTAAAAAGAGCATGCTACAGGGACACTGCTACATCGATGTTCATAGCAGCTCAATTCACAATAGCAAGACTGTGGAACCAACCCAGATGCCCTTCAATAGACGAATGGATTAAAAAAATGTGGCATTTATACACAATGGAGTATTACTCTGCATTAAAAAATGACAAAATCATAGAATTTGCAGGGAAATGGATGGCATTAGAGCAGATTATGCTAAGTGAAGATAGCCAATCCCTAAAAAAACAAATGCCAAATGTCTTCTTTGATATAAGGAGAGTAACTAAGAACAGAGTAGGGACGAAGAGCATGAGAAGAAGATTAACATTTAACAGAGATGAGAGGTGGGAGGGAAAGGGAGAGAAAAGGGAAATTGCATGGAAATGGAAGGAGACCCTCAGGGTTATACAAAATTACATACAAGAGGAAGTGAGGGGAAAGGGAAAAATAATACAAGGGGGAGAAATGAATGACAGTAGAGGGGGTAGAGAGAGAAGAGGGGAGGGGAGGGAAGGGGGGATAGTAGAGGATAGGAAAGGCAGCAGAATACAACAGACACTAGTATGGCAATATGTAAATCAATGGATGTGTAACTGATGTGATTCTGCAATCTGTATATTGGGTAAAAATGGGAGTTCATAACCCACTTGAATCAAAGTGTGAAATATGATATATCAAGAACTGTGTAATGTTTTGAACAACCAACAATAAAAATTTAAAAAAAAAAAAGAAAATTTGTTGCATCACTTCTTTGACAGATGTGAGTAGGGTTTGGTGAAGTTAATGAGTATATGGTTACTACTTTATTGTGCACAACTAGTTTAAATTTTTGAGAGGATTTTTTGTATAATACCAGGGTTCTTGCTAAACATTTTTTTTCATTTAAAATCATTTTCAAATATTTGGCATCATTTTATAACACATTAGGAAATGAAACAGTTATGGCCTCTGGCTCCTGCTGCCTTTTTCTCTGTAGTGGTAAAATAGCTGAAATGAGCAAATGTTTTGTTTCACATGGTTCTAAGTTTGCATTTTGGTTACTTGTAAGTAATTTAATTCTTTTCTCTTGTTGTCAATTATTTATAATTCTAGAAAATGTTCTGTAACTTTCTGCCTCATCCCACTCAGTATATTTAGTAAAACTGTTGATCTTTATCAACAGAGTAGTTTAATATCTTCTCACTGAAGTGATCAGAAAATTAGGGAGTTCATAGAGGTCATTAAAATAAAATCATAGCTTCTGTGTTTTGGCACTACAGACATTCAATTACATGATAAGTTGTTTAGATAATCCTATTTATATTATTTAAAATTACAGTTGAGTGTTTCATTTTTAATGAGTTTGGGAGTTGTGATATTAAGGTGTTTAGAAGTTGTGAAGACTAAAATTTATATTATGTTTCACTTTAAAATAAATAAATAAATATATATATATATATATATATATATATATATAATTTGCCTGTAATAAAATTCACCTATTTAGGGCTGGGGAGGTAGCTTAGTGGTAGAGCCCTTGGTTAAACATGGATAAGGCCATGGGTTCAATCCCCAGCACAGGAATAATTTTTTTTTTATCAGTTTAGATTTGCTTGTGTTTAAGCAAATTTTAAATTCTGTAATCAGTACACTATTGTATAGGAATCTGTCAGTTCAAAAGATCCTTTCTGTCCCTTTATAGTCAGTCTACCTGTCCAGTCCTTGTTAATCACTAATATGCTTTCTGACATTACAGTTTGCCTTCCCTAAAATATCATGTATATAGAACTAATACAGTAGATCATCTTTTTTCTGCCCCCCCCCCCACTTTTTAGCGTCATTCTCTTGAGATTGATCTATGTTGTGAAATCATGAGTTCAGTCCTTCTTATTGTGAGTCTACTGCATCGCATACTATAGTTTGGGTATTTAAACTGTTTCTAGTTTGTGTCTATTATGAATTAATCTGCTATGAATATGCCAGTATACATCCTTATGTGAAAATAGGTTTTGATTTTTCTTGGATTAAAATACCCATGAGAGGGATGCCATATTATATGTAAGTGTATGTTTGACATTATAAGGAATTACTAGATCATTTTTAAAGTGGCTATACTGTTTTTCATTCATACACCATGTTTCAGTTGCTCTATATCTTTGTCAACACTTATTTTATCAGTCTTTGATTTTAGACAACCTAGTGGACGTGTACTTGTATAGTGACTTTGACTTGCATTTTCCTGTTAAGCAATGATTTTCTAGATCTTTTCCCATGCTTATTTGTCATTCATATATCTTTTGTTTTTTGATGAAATGTTCAAGTTCTTTACCTATTTGAAAAGTGTTGTCATAGCAATCTAATAGTCTTTTTGTTTGTTTTTAAATGTTCTTGGTAAGAGTCCTTTAGCAGGTGTTCTGTATATATTTTCTCCCTGCCTGTAATTTGCCCTTTCATTTAACTAACTTGGTTTTTGAGGAGCAAGTTTTAATGTAGATACAGATGAATTTATCAGTTTTTTATTCTGTTTTGTGTGTAACTTTAATAAATTTTTGCCTAACCCAATATCACAAGAAAATATTCCTGTTTTTTCTACAAGTTTTAAAGTGTTGGCTTTGATATTTTCATATGTTATAAAATTTGAGTTCATTTTTTTTTTTTGAGAGAGAGAGAGAGAATTTTTCATTTTTTTTTTTTTTTTTTTTTTTTTTTTTTTTTTTTTTAGTTCTCGGCGGACACAACATCTTTATTTTATTTTTATGTGGTTCTGAGGATCCAACCCAGCGTCCCGCACATGCCAGGCGAGCGCGCCACCGCTTGAGCCACATCCCCAGCCTTGAGTTCATTTTTTATGAATGGTATAAAGTTTGAGATTTTTGGAGAGTTATTTATTTGTGTGTTTGTGTATGTCTTTTCCACAGTCCAGTTATGCAGTGGGGTAAGTTGCAAGACAGTCAAAGTAAGTGCCCACATGTCAGGGAAGACATGATTTATTGGGGAAACTTACAAGAGATCAGGGACTACATCGAGAAGAGATCACTGTCAACCGGATGACAGATAGTACCTCTGTCCCTTATCATGTTTTGCCAGGCAGTGCCTCCTTTCCCTCATGGAGCTTGTCCAGTGGTCGCTGTCTGGACAAGTGACATGTATCCCTCAGTTCAGTGTGCTCAGTTCTGCTTTATGATAGGATGCAGAAGCAGTGACATCATCAGCATTAGCTTGTTTGTTTGTTTGATCAGCATCGCAAGGAGCTACTGTCCCAGTATACATTGCAAAAAATGTAGCTTTCTACAGCTAACACTAAGTTAACCTTCATTTCCTATGTGCATAAGAGAGAGCCAAGTCCTTCAAAATATTATGTATCTGGACTTTCTGGCCCAAGATTGCTCTCATTGTTCCATTAACTGGGCTGGGTCTTTGGGATCAGAAAGGAAGCATTTAGGGATAGGGTGTTTTACTATCCCCCTTTCTATTAGGGATGATACAGCATATGTATTGTTGAAGTATTATTTGTTCATATAACTATTTTCCCCCATTGAAATACGTTGACATCTTTGTCAAAATCATTGAGCTATCTCTATGAGAGTCTATTTGTAAATTTTGTGTTTTCTTCCATTGACCTGTGTGTCTTGTCTGTACACCAGTACCACACAGGTTTGATTGGTGTGACTTCTATAGAAAGTTTTGAGATCATGTAGTGATTTGGGAGAGAACTAACAACTGTTGAAGTTTTGTGATCTGTACAGATGGTATCTCTTCATATTAATTTGAGCCTGCTTTAATTTCTCTCATCCAGTATCTCAGAGTTTTCAAAGTACAAGTACTTGTGTTTTCTTAAAATTGCCCTCATTACTCTTTGATACTTTTGTAAACAGTATTACTTTTACTTTCATTTTGAATTTATAATTATTTGTTCCTAGTATATAGTGCTAGTTTGTAGAAGTAGTATCAATTTTGGGGTGGGGTTAAGGACTATGTATCTGGCACTCTTCCAAATCATTTATTCTCATATCACTTTTGTAAATTACTTAGGATTTTTCTACATAGAGTTGTGCCATTTGTGAATAAAGAAAGTTATGTTTTTATTTTATTTCTTTTTCTGATTTCATGCAATGACTAGAACTTCCAGAATGATGTTAAATAGAAGTGATTAAAGTGTGCATCTTTGACTTATTTTCCTATCGCAGATGAAAGCATTTAGTCTTTTCACCATGAAATATGATGCTAACTATAGGGCTTTTATATAGATTCCCCTTATCTGACTGAGAAATTTTCTTTCTGTTCCTAATATTCTTAGCATTTTTAATCATGAATAGATGTTGAATTTTTCCAGGTTTTTTCATCTATTGAAAATCATTAAATCATTAGTTTGTGAGTTTGGGATGTAAATTAATTTTTTTTTAAATGCTAAACCTTTTATTCTTGGGATTAACTCATTTGGTCACAGTATCTTGATCTATTACATATATTGCTTGATAGAATGTATCTAACATTTTGTTCAGAATTTTTATATTGATGTCCTTGAGTAATACTATTCCAGAGGGTGGTACTGGGCTTATAAAACAAGATATGTACCTTTTCTTCTATTTTCTATAGAAAATATTTTTTTCTATTTATTTTCTATTTTGTATAGAATTTGTATTATTTCTTTCTTAAATGTTTGGTAGTTTGGTGGAATTCACTACTAAAGCCATCTGGGCCTGGAGTACTCCTTGTAAGAAAGTTTTAAACTATGAATTAAAGTATTTAAGAAGGCTATTAAAGTTGTTTATGTCTTGAGTAAACTTCAGTAGTTTGTGTAGTTTCATGAATTTTTTATAGTAAAGTTGTTCATAATATTCCATTAATCTTTCAGTGTCTATAGAATCTATCTATAATCATTTCCCTCTGGGATCGACAGTATTGGTGATTTGTAAATTTTCTTTTCTTCAGTCCAGCTAGCATTTTATTGATAGTTTTGATCCTTTTAGGGAGTCAGCTTTCTGTATTATGGATTTTATTTTTTTTATATTCTTATTCATTTCTGTCCACTATTTTCTGTATTGCTTACTTTGGATTAGTTTTTTGTTCTTTTTCAAGTTTCTTAAGGTGGAAGCTTACATTACTGAATTGAGAACTTCCTTGTTTTCAAATGTTACAAACTTACTGTTGCTTTGTTCTCAGTATTGCTTTGTACCAACAAACTTTTATATGTGGTATTTTAATTTTTATTCAGTTTAAAATATTGTTTTCCTTGATATTTCCTATTTGATTCGTTGGTTACTTAGAAGTATTTATTTATTTTTTTTCTCTAACGCTTTTACTTTATTGCCTATACCATCAAACAAACCTTTCATTTTCTCTTTTATTTCTTTTAGAGATTGAAGTAAAAAATATCTTGGCTGATTGCTAGATAAATGAGCAATTTCTGTTTGAGAATCAGGTTCACTGAATGTAGATGAGAACTATTTGGATTCTCCCAGTTAAACTGTTAGCTGTCAGGAGCTGTTTATTGAGGTATTTTGGATATCTTGACAAAATTTGTTACTCTCAAATTATGGGACAACAATTACCCAAGAAAATGGCTTTCAAAGTTCTATCCAATTTATGTCATGTTTTGTATTTTTAATCAAAATTAACTTGGCTGATTCCAGGTCTTTAAATGTATAGCTACTTGTAATTGGATCATCTTTGTCATTAGAAACTTCATGGAATCTAAAATGAATAATTTGATTATGGCTTTTGACTACATTTTATAAATTCATTTTTGCATAATATACTTTGGAGCAAGGGCTTAAGAGCATTTGTTGTTCTTGTTTTATTCCAACTTGATTTTTTGTGAATATAGTTTTTTTTTATTGTTGGTTGTTCAAAACATTACATAGTTCTTGATATATCATCTTTCACACTTTGCTTCAAGTGGGTTATGAACTCCCATTTTTAGCCCATATACAGATTGCAGAATCACATCAATTACACATCCATTGATTTACATATTGCCATACTAGTGACTGTCGTGTTCTGCTACCTTTCCTATCCTCTACTATCCCCCCTCTCCTCCCCTCCCCTCTTCTCTCTCTACCCGCTCTACTGAACTTCCTTTCTCCCCCTTGTATTATTTTTCCCTTTCCCCTCATTTCCTCTTGTATGTTCTTTTGTGTAACCCTGAGGGTCTCCTTCCATTCCCATGCAATTTCCCTTTTCTCTCCCTTTCCCTCCCACCTCTCATCTCTGTTAAATGTTAATCTTCTTCTCATGCTCTTCGTCCCTACTCTGTTCTTAGTTACTCTCCTTATATCAAAGAAGACATTTGGCATTTGTTTTTTAGGGATTGGCTATCTTCACTTAGCATAATCTGCTCTAATGCCATCCATTTCCCTGCAAATTCTATGATTTTGTCATTTTTTAATGCAGAGTAATACTCCATTGTGTATAAATGCCACATTTTTTTAATCCATTCGTCTATTGAAGGGCATCTGGGTTGGTTCCACAGTCTTGCTATTGTGAATTGAGCTGCTATGAACATCGATGTAGCAGTGTCCCTGTAGCATGCTCTTTTTAGGTCTTTAGGGAATAGACCAAGAAGGGGAATAGCTGGGTCAAATGGTGGCTCCATTCCCAGCTTTCCAAGAAATCTCCATACTGCTTTCCAAATTGGCCGCACCAATTTGCAGTCCCACCAGCAATGTACAAGTGTACCCTTTTCCCCACATCCTCGCCAGCACTTGTTGTTGTTTGACTTCATAATGGCTGCCAATCTTACTGGAGTGAGATGGTATCTTAGGGTGGTTTTGATTTGCATTTCTCTGACTGCTAGAGATGGTGAGCATTTTTTCATGTACTTGTTGATTGATTGTATGTCCTCCTCTGAGAAGTGTCTGTTCAGGTCCTTGGCCCATTTGTTGATTGGGTTATTTGTTATCTTATTGTCTTAATTTTTGGAGTTCTTTGTATACTCTGGATATTAGGGCTCTATCTGAAGTGTGAGGAGTAAAGATTTGTTCCCAGGATGTAGGCTCTCTATTTACCTCTCTTATTGTTTCTTTAGCTGAGGAAAAACTTTTTAGTTTGAGTAAGTCCCATTTGTTGATTCTAGTTATTAACTTTTGTGCTATGGGTGTCCTATTGAGGAATTTGGAGCCCGACCCCACCGACTGTAGATCGTAGCCACCTTTTTCTTCTATCAGACGGCGTGTCTCTGATTTGATATCAAGCTCCTTGATCCATTTTGAATTAACTTTTGTGCATGGCAAGAGAAAGGGATTCAGTTTCATTTTGTTGCATATGGATTTCCAGTTTTCCCAGCACCATTTGTTGAAGATGCTATCCTTCCTCCATTGCATGCTTTTAGACCCTTTATCAAATATAAGATAGTTGTAGTTTTGTGGATTGGTTTCTGTGTCCTCTATTCTGTACCATTGGTCCACCCGCCTGTTTTGGTACCAGTACCATGCTGTTTTTGTTACTATTGCTTTGTAGTATAGTTTGAAGTCTGGTATCGCTATACCGCCTGATTCACACTTCCTGCTTAGCATTGTTTTTGCTATTCTGGGTCTTTTATTTTTCCATATGAATTTCATGATTGCTTTCTCCATTTCTACAAGAAATGCCGTTGGGATTTTGATTGGCATTGCATTAAACCTATAGAGAACTTTTGGTAATATCGCCATTTTGATGATGTTAGTTCTGCCTATCCATGAACAGGGTATATTTTTCCATCTTCTAAGATCTTTTTATATTTCTCTCTTTAGGGTTCTGTAGTTTTCATTGTATAAGTCTTTCACCTCTTTTGTTAGGTTGATTCCAAAGTATTTTATTTTTTTTTAAGATATTGTGAATGGAGTGGTTGTCCTCATTTCCATTTCAGAGGATTTGTCGCTGATATACAGGAATGCCTTTGATTTATGCGTGTTGATTTTGTATCCTGCCACTTTGCTGAATTCATTTATTAGCTCTAATAGTTTCTTTGTAGAGCCTTTTGGGTCTGCTAGGTATAGAATCATATCATCTGCAAATAGTGATAATTTAAGTTCTTCTTTTCCTATTTTTATGCCTTTAATTTCTTTCGTCTGTCTAATTGCTCTGGCCAGCGTTTCGAGAACTATGTTGAACAGAAGTGGTGAAAGAGGGCATCCCTGTCTTGTTCCAGATTTTAGAGGGAATGCCTTCAATTTTTCTCCATTCAGAATGATGCTAGCCTGAGGCTTAGCATAGATTGCTTTTACAATATTGAGGTATGTTCCTGTTATCCCTAGTTTTTCTAGAGTTTTGAACATAAAGGGATGCTGTACTTTGTCGAATGCTTTTTCCGCATCTATCGAGATGATCATATGGTTCTTATTTTTAAGTCTATTGATGTGGTGAATAACATTTATTGATTTCTGTATATTGAACCAGCCTTGCATCCCAGGGATGAATCCTACTTGATCATGGTGCACAATTTTTTTGATATGTTTTTGTATCCGATTCGCCAGAATTTTATTGAGGATTTTTGCATCTAGGTTCATTAGAGATATTGGTCTGAAGTTTTCTTTCTTTGAAGTGTCTTTGTCTGGTTTAGGTATCAGGGTGATGTTGGCCTCGTAGAATGAATTTGGAAGTTCTCCCTCTTTTTCTATTTCCTGAAGTAGCTTGAAAAGTATTGGTGTTAGTTCCTCTTTAAAGGTTTTGTAAAATTCTGCTGTATACCCATCCGGTCCTGGGCTTTTCTTAGTTGGTAGTCTTTTGATGGTTTCTTCTATTTCCTCGATTGATATTGGTCTGTTTAGGTTGTCTATATCCTCCTGACTCAATCTGGGCAGATCATATGACTTAAGAAATTTATCTATGCCTTCACTATCTTCTAATTTATTGGAGTATAAGGATTCAAAATAATTTTTGATTATCTTCTGTATTTTTGAAGTGTCTGTTGTGATATTGCCTTTTTCATCCCGTATGCTAGTAATTTAAGTTCTCTCTCTTCTTCTCTTCGCTAGCATGGCTAAGGGTCTGTCGATTTTGTTTATTTTTTCAAAGAACCGACTTTTAGTTTTGTCAATTTTTTCAATTGTTTCTTTTGTTTCGATTTCATTAATTTCAGCTCTGATTTTAATTATTTCTTGCCTTCTACTTCTTTTGCTGTTGTTTTGCTCTTCTTTTTCTAGGATTTTGAGATGAAGTATGAGATCATTTATTTGTTGGTTTTTTCTTTTTTTAAGGAATGAACTCCAAGCAATGAATTTTCCTCTTAGAACTGCTTTCAATGTGTCCCATAGATTCCGATATGTTGTGTCTGTGTTTTCATTAATCTCTAAGAATTTTTTAATTTCCTCCTTGATGTCTTCTTTAACCCATTGATCATTCAGTAACCTATTGTTCATTCTCCAAGTGATGTATGCTTTTTCCTTCCTTCTTTTATCGTTGATTTTCAGTTTCATTCCATTATGATCAGATAAGATGCATGGTATTATCTCTACTCCTTTATATTGTCTAAGAGTTGCCCTGTGACATAATATAATCTATTTTTGAGAAGGAGCCATGTGCTGCTGAGAAAAAAGTGTAACTGCTTGATGTTGGGTGGTATATTCTATATATGTCAATTAAGTCTAGGTTATTAATTGTGTTATTGAGTTCTATAGTTTCCTTATTCAACTTTTGTTTGGAAGGTCTGTCCAGTGGCGAGACAGGTGTGTTGAAGTCTCCCATGATTATTGTATGGTGGTCTATTAGACTCTTGAACTTGAGAAGAGTTTGTTTGATGAACACAGCTGCACCATTGTTTGGGGCATATATATTTATGATTGTTATGTCTTGTTGGTGTATGGTTCCCTTAAGCAGTATGTAGTATCCCTCTTTATCCCTTTTGGTTAACTTTGGCTTGAAATCTATTTTATTTGATATGAGTATGGACACTCCTCCTTGTTTCCGAAGTCCATATGAGTGATATGATTTTTCCCAACCTTTCACCTTCAGCCTATGTATGTCTTTTCCTATCAAATGCGTCTCCTGTAGGCAGCATATTGTTGGGTCTTGTTTTGTGATCCATTCTACTAGCCTGTGTCTCTTAATTGGTGAGTTTAAGCCATTAACATTTAGGGTTATTATTGAGATATGGGTTGTTGTTCCAGCCATATTTGTTTATTTATGTTACTAAACATGGTTTGTTTTCCTCTTTGATTATTCCCCCCCCCCCTTTACTGTCCTACCTCCCACTGTTGGTTTTCATTGTTATTTTCCATTTCCTCTTCCTGTAATGTTTTGCCAAGGATGTTTTGAAGAGATGGTTTTCTAGCTGCATATTCTTTTAACTTTTGTTTGTCGTGGAAGGTTTTAATTTCATCTTCCATCCTGAAGCTTAATTTCGCTGGATACACAATTCTTGGTTGGAATGCATTTTCTTTCAGTGTTTGAAATATGTTATTCCAGGATCTTCTAGCTTTCAGAGTCTGTGTTGAAAGATCAGCTGTTATCCTGATTGGATTACCCCTAAATATAATCTGCTTCCTTTCTCTTGTAGCTTTTAAAATTCTCTCCTTATTCTGTATGTTGGGCATCTTCATTATAATGTGTCTAGGTGTGGATCTCTTATAATTTTGCACATTCGGCGTCCTATAGGCTTCTAGAATTTGGGATTCTGTGTCATTCTTCAAGTCTGGGAAGTTTTCTCCTATTATTTCATTGAATAAATTGCTCATTCCTTTGGTATGGAGTTCTATACCTTCGTGTATCCCAATGACTCTTAAGTTTGGTCTCTTAATGTTATCCCATATTTCTTGGATGTTCTGCTCATGGTTTCTTAACAGTCTTGCTGAGCTGTCTATGTTCTTTTCAAGTTGAAATACTTTGTCTTCATTGTCTGATGTTCTATCTTCTAAGTGTTCTATTCTGCTGGTAGTATTCTCAATTGAGTTTTTAAGTTGGTTTATTGCTTCCTGCATTTCTAGGATTTCTGTTTGTTTGTTTTTTATAAACTCTATCTCCCTGTATAGTTGATCCTTTGCTTCCTGAATTTGTTTGTGTAATTCATTGTCCAAGTGATCTTTCATTGTCTGATTTTGCTGTCTAATGTCTTCCTTGATACTCCAGATCATCTGAAGCATATATATCCTGAATTCTTTATCTTACATTCCATCTGCTGCAGCTGTTACCTCTTCTAAAGTTGAGTTGACCTGCATTGCTTGTAGTCTTTTCTTTCCTTGTCTTTCCATACTGCTTGCGTTTCTTTCTTCTTGGTGAAACTGTTGTGTTTTTGAAATTTTTCCCCCCCTATATATTTATATTGCTCTTGTATAGTTGAAAAGTCTCCCTTGCAGGTGCGGGCGGGGGCTCTGCTCTGCCCCTCCTCCAATTGGTGTGAGGTGTCTACCACGCCCACGGACCCCTGGGCCTGATCTGCCGTTCTGTCGCAGGTCTGCTTACCTTGCAGGTGAGGGCTCTGCTCTGCCCCTCCTACCACGCCCGGGGACCGCTGGGCCTGATCTGCAGGTTGGTCACCGGTCTGCCCACCTTGCGGGCATGGGTGGCAGTTCCGCTCCGCCCCCACTCCAATTGGGGTCACTTGACCACCACACAGGTGGGCCGCTGGGCCTGATCTGGGCGCGGGCGAAGGCTCTGCTCTGCCCCTACTCCAGTTGGGGTGAAGTGTGTACCACGCTGGCAGTCCGCTGGGCCTGATCTGCCGGTCTGTCGCAGGTCTGCTTACCTTGCCGGCGCGGGCGGCGGCTCTGCCCTGCCCCTCCTACCACACCCGCAGACCGCTGGGCCTGATCTGCAGGTTGGTCGCAGGTCTGCCTACCTTGCGGGCGCAGGCGGCGGCCCCGCTCCTCCCCTCTGGCTCGAGGACAAAGCGAGAGAGACTCGGGTATCTGTGACTCACCCTCCCTACCAGGAGACCAACTGTTTCCATCGCTGCTGGCACCGATGAAGTTCTCTCCTCGGCCGCTCTCCGATGACATCAGATCTCTGCCATGCTGGCATCCCCTGTTCTATGGCTTAATCCTATTTTCTTCTCTTCCAATAGGCGGAGCTGTGCCCTCCGAGCCGAGCTTCTGCCCTCTATGTGCTGACAGAAATCCCTGTAAGGTGGCACCTGGGAGTCTCTCAATCCTGTTAGTCCAAAGCCCTTTCACTTATCCGGCCCCTCCCCGTGTTCCTCCTCCCAGCCAGCCAGCCAGGTCCTGTTCACCGGAGGCGGTTCCCCAAGGATCTGATTACACTTGCAGCCCCACCGTGTGTCCTATGTCCCGAACGATGAACATCCTCTCTGTCATTCATCTAAGCCCCAGTGCTGTGGTGGGGTGATCTGGGAACCAACAGTTTAATTTTTCCGGACCCCTTTGGTGGGCACGCCCCCAGAAACTGGCGGCTAAGATCTTGGGTGTCGCCGCTGGTGTTAAGGGGGGGTGGGGATCTGGAATCCCCTCTGCTTCCCTACAGACACGCCCCCGGAGAGATTCCCGAGGTTTCCTGGCTGCTTGTATCTGGAGGGGGTGGGAGTCACACACCTGCTAACGTGGATTCCGCTGGGAAGGAATTCTGTCGGCGGAACTCTGGTGATGTCACCTCTCTGCTATGGCGGGCCCCAGGCTCCTTGCCAGAGTGTCCGAAGGGAGGGGTGGGACTGGTCTGTCTCTGGTTGGTTTCACCTCCCGGTTCGCTATTTCATGAAGGCTTGGCGAGAGACCTCTTCCTAGAGTCCCTGCTCCGCTCCTGCTGCGCTGCGCCTCGGAGGCTATCCACCCTGACGCGGGGGCCGCGTGCAGGCAGCCGACAGTTGCCGAGTCGCGCGGGCAGCAGCTGGCGGGTCTGGACCTCTGTGCTGCGTGGCGGAGATTCACTCATCTAGGGCAAACTGTCACCTCCAAAAATCCTTCCACTTCCCGGCCGGTCTCTCTTCAGTGGAATTTTGCTAGGAGTTTCTCAGCAGGTCGAATCTAAGCGTATCCATGCGTCTCTCTGACCCCGTTGTTGAGGAGGTACTGAAAGCGCTGCCTCCCCCCTCGCCGCCATGTTGGATCCCCGTCAGAAGTATTTTTTTAAATTTTTAAATATTATTTTGGGTTTTTCAGTGATCTTTTGTTTTTGGTTTCTGATATAATGCTGTTGTGGTTAGAGTATATATGTTAAAGATTTTAATCCTCTTAAATTTAAGAATTTGTAGGTTTTATTTATTAAAGGTTGATGTCTTTGAATTTTTTTATATCTTTGCCAATTTCATGTCTAGTTATTTTATTAATTACTGAGAGAGAAGTATCAAAATCTTTAATGGTAACCTTAAAGTTTTTCTTATTTCAAAGTTACGGAACATAGAGGGTTATAATGTTAAGATGGTTGCAAGATATAAAAGCTAAATTTTTAAAAGCTATTTAAATTAGGAGGAAGGGAGTATATTTGCTTTTTAGAATTGCAAAGACTTGCATTCCAGAACCATTCCTGCTATTTGTGATCTTGGAAATCCCTCTTACCCTATTTTTCCTTTGGGTGAATAGAGGTGACACAAACTTTTGGTGGCTATTGTGATGATTGGATGAGATAATACTTGTAGAATTCTTAACATGGTACCTGGCGTGTATTAATTCCTAAATAGGAATTATTTTGTATTTTTAAATTTTTGTGTCTTTTCTTAACTTGCATACTAGGACATTAAATATGCATTTTAATATTTGGTCGCTTTCATCTTGTTGAGTTCTTTATTATTTCACCCTTGGCCTGCACCATGTCCTTTTTTGTCGTTGTTGTTTATTTTTTCCTCTTGCTTTTTTATGCCTCTTTTATTGACAGTCTCTTCAGAACTTTGAGTGTACATTGCCTTGGTTGTATTGAAGCTTTTGTTGTATGTTTTTCTTCCTTGACATAATTTTACCCACCTTGCAATAAAGTAGTAAAGAAAAAGGTGGAAGGGTTTATATAATAGATAAACTTTAACAACTGTAAAATTGTTCCACATTACTTTGCTGTCTGAAACAAGTTGTTTTTCTTTCCAGATAAACCGAGAAAGCTGGTGTACAATAGAACCATGCCCAGGGGCAGCATCTCTTTTGGCTTCCCAGCAGAGCCCAGGTAAGCAGAGTTTTTCCATTTTCCAGTTTGTCTGAGAAACTACATCCAAAATGTTCATTTTTCTGGAGCCATAATTCTACTCTAATAATAGATCATTGATTCGTAGCTCTGCCCTTCCTTAGCATGTTCCACAGGAATCAGAGGAATGGATATGTATGATGTTCATAAGCATCTGGTTCATAGGCATCTCATTGAAGATGAGCACAGATAGTTTTCTTAATTTTATTTTAGAGGCAACAGACTTAACATGTAGCTTTATGATTTATTAATTTATTTGTGAAATTATCTGGTGCTGTGAATTTGTGTGTGATATAAGTTTTTTAATCTGATAAAATTGTAAATATATGTATTATTAGGGACTAAACCCATGGTTCTCAATTTTGGCTACACAGTGGATTTATCTGGGTGAGCAAGCTTTCAAAATACCTGGGTCCTATTCTCTGAGATTCTGATTTAATTAGGCTGGGGTATGGCCTGAATCTCAGAATCATAAGCTCCTTTGAATTTCCTCTTGGGTAGCCTTGGTTGAGAACTATTGCAACTTTGGAAAAAATTGTCAAGAGTTTAATTTGTTATTTACCCTTTCCATATCCTAACTTCAAGCATAAGCAGTTTGGCCTTTTTAGTGATTATTTTTAAACCTTAACATAACAGAATTTCAGATCTGAATTACACTTCTGTACTTCAGACCTGAGATTTGTATTTTAGGCAGGGTTTTTTTTTTTTTTGTTTTGTTTTTTTTTGTGTGTGTGTGTGTGTGTGTGTGTGTGTGTGTGTGTGTGTGTGTATCCATCCCAGGTGTATACTTTATCTCGCAGGTTTCTTTTTTTCTCTCTTTCTCCCTCCTTTCCTCCTCCTCCTCCTCCTGTTTTGTTTTTTTTTTTTGTTGTTGTTGTTTTGTTTTGTTTGTGGTTTTGTCCATTTGTAGTACTAGGGATTGAACCTAGGGGTACTCTGCCACCATCCCTAGACCTTTTTTATTTTGAGACAGGTTCTCCCTAAATTGCTGAGGCTGACCTGGAACTTGTTATCCTCCTATCTTAGACTCCTGAGTAATTGGGCCACAACAACAGGCTTCAGTTTTTGTTTTACTTTACAGTGTCTCAGTAGAACAATAGACTTAGAGCAAATAAGATAATAATGTTCTTTAAGATCACTTTGTGTGATAAATACAAGATAGCATTATGATTAGCATGATTTAACAAAGCCCAGTACAGGTTGCTGATGTTTTCCTATTCTTTTCCAGCTAAAATTTGTTAGCATATACAGTCATATGTGGCCAAAAGATAAGGATACATTCTGAGAAATGTGTCATGAGGTGATTTTTACCATTGTGTGAACATGATAGAGTGTACTTAGGCAAATCTGGGTGGTATAGGTACAATCTGCTGCACACCTAAGCTGTGTGGTATATACCATCATATATGTGGTCCACTGCTGACTGAAATATTTTTATGTGGTGCAGAAATCTGTCATTTTAAACCCAAAAGACTGGATAACATCTCAAAAAGCATATTTTCTGTTAGCTTTTAAAAAGTTAATGATGCAGTACACAAAAATTGGGTGCATATTTGTATATGGGTTATAAAACATGACTTGTCCTTGCTATGCCCATTTTCAGATTACTGTCATCCAGATATTTAAAGAATCACACGTTAGAGATTGATAGAGTCCGAACTTGATTAGGCACATGTATCACATATCTGCTAAGTGCTAAGGACCAGAGTTCTGGTTACTATGTATATAAATTATTTATGTGACTACAACTCCTGGAAGATACTAATCATTTCATTTCACTGGTATGAAAATAAAGAGTAGAGAGTTAAATTACTTCTTGCCTGTGATCTAGATTTAAGCCAAATCCATTGAACTATAAAACTAGTACTCTACTCTTGTTTATGTTGTTCTACATTATTCATTAGGTGATGTGTAGGAAGAAATGAAAGAGTTCATTAATTTTGAAAACTTAACACATGTGACACAAGATCTGGTCACCTTTGGGGAAATGCCCCCCCCCCAACACACACACACACACACACACACACACACACACACACACACACAATGGAGGTGGTTCTGGGGTTATAATGGCTTAAGGTCCTTGTGTCTCCATTACTTCTTTTCCATCCCCTTCCCTTTTCCCTACCCCAGCAGTCAACATTATCTCAAACAGTGAACTGTTCCTCTTCCAAACTAGGTTTGTGGTCCTTTTGGCTGGCTTGGATTTATTTTCTGGGTGAGGTATTTCTAAGTCTGAATCTGGATCTTTCTGTGGATTTTCTGTTAGAATATCTTGAGCTGGGTTGTTTTCCAGTCTGGAATTTGGACATGGTCTGTTAGACTGCCAGCTGGACAATCTAGCAGCTCAGCATAGTTGCTGTGACAGCCCTTTCTTTTCTTGGCTAACTCCCTTGTTTTCCCCTCAGCCACAGAATGGAGCTTTTAATTTTTCCAAGTGGGAAAAGGGAAAGGAATAGAAAGATCACAAACCTACCAATTCCACCTAAGTTTTACTACATTCTATGCAATGTAGGGGAGGGGACTTCCAGAATACCCATAATTTCCAATGTCTTAAAGGCAGGTCCCTTCCCATTGAACTAACACATCTGAAATAGTCCATTAACTATAGGGTCTTTTTTTTTTTTAATTTCAAATTTTTAAAGTTAATCCACACCCCTGACTCATTTTATGTGGATGGCATCCTTTACACAATTCTATGATGAAATTATCTTTTAATGTTTTCATTTCTGCCACAGATAAAACCCCCTCTCCCCATATATTTTTATTTGGACACTCCCCAGTACCTAAATAAATGCCTAACTACAGAAAAAGTAGTTTTACTGACAAGCAGTGCATTACCTATACTGATTCAGTGCCTCCTTCATCAGAACTTACCTGGCTGGTTCAGGGTAAATGATTTTATTATTAATTCTTAATTTAGATAAAAACTTCCCATTAGCTCTACCCTACATCCACACCTCTCTCTCTCTTGCTCTTCTTCCTCCCTTTCTTTCTCCCTCTCCTACACACACACACACACACACACACACACACACACACAAACATCATTCAAGCATCGAATCTAAGAATCAGAAGATTCACTGGAAATTAACTGGTACAATCTACATTCCTCCCTTTGTGTATATTATAGCTTTTCTTATAATATCTTGACATAGGCATTCAGTCTGTGCTCCAACTGTCCTGGTAAAGTGACATTGTTTACTTTTTGAGGCCTCAGCAAAGTCCTGAGAATAGTGAAAACTCTGCCACTTAAACTCAGTGGTCTTTTTTTCAGTTCCTAGAAGAATACAGAAAGAAATATACTGCTGTTTTTAGGCACATTTTCTTCAAACTGTTGCCCAAGCTGAATGTAGCCTGTTTGTTTCTACTGTTGTGACCTCATTACCATGTACACATTTTTTGTTTTATCAGTGTTCCAGTTTAAATGTTGTCTGGGAATAAACAGTCATGTGTAATATGGTCTTGAAAGCACATAGTGACAGGATCATCCCCATTTGGATTCCAGTACATTGAATGTTAATAGGACGTAAAATTATTTGTGTGTGTTTGTTTTGACATCACCTTGTATTGTCAGCTCTTTTTAATTTGCTTTCAACCAAGACTTCTGGGTAGAGATTTAATGAACTGCTGCCTTCATCACTTGGGTCACATACAGATTTGATTAAGTATACATGTATATATGTCCTCACCAAACAATAAAATAACTTAGGAGCGCCTATCTTCAAACCTCTGAAGAAGGTTAATATCTACCCACTACTTGACTTTTGGATTCTTCATCTGGAATATGTTAGTAGCAAGGATGGGAACTGGTGAGCCAAGAGAGGGATCCATGACAGAACTATTAACTCAAATGTGAAGGAACCATTGGATTTCATGTGTTAAATCTCTGTAATCCTTTTGCTAGCAAGTCTTATGTCCCTTTGTTCACAAAGTTAATAGGAAATAATAAGTGCATAGTCAATTTCAGGTTAAGTCTTAAGGATCCTTCATGTGAGTATAATAGTTCTGTCGTGGACCCCTCCTCTCATTCATCAATCTCCATCCTAGTTATTGAATTGAAAACAGATTCCGGATGGATGCATTTTTCTACTTCAGCACATTTTTTTCCGATGCAAGATCTATTTAAAGGGAGGAAAAGTTAAGTTACATTTATTATTACTCAGTAGAAACCATAAGTGTAATACACATATGTTTATTGATAGCACCCCCTTTATCTTTATACCACTGTTTAGAAAAGGTAACAAGTTTCCAGAAAGAACTTTAGTCCCAAGCTAAAATTGGCCTCAAATCCTGTCACATAATTTCCTAGTAATGAACTTCAGATTTTGGTGGCAAAAGAGAATTATTCCCTAACTACCAGGAGGAACCATTACTGTTTAGATAGAATATGATTCTAGATCATCGTTCTTTCTTTACCTTACATAAACATGGCTAACTCATAAGCGGCCTATGGCAAACGTATGATCCTAGAATTGGAATAGTAGAAACTATTAATTTGACTTTTAGTAGTAGAAGCTACTAATTTGAATTCTTGATATCTAAAAAGAAAGAGAAAGAATGAAGGGATGGATGTGGAAAAGCGGGGAAAACAAAAGAGAAGAAAGATTAGTTGCTTGGAAGAAAAGAAAAATTTTTAAGTATCAGTTGAATAAATTTTCTTTTTCAGGATGTGAGAACATTTTGGATGTTGCATTGAGCAGAGAGTGTAGCTCAAAACAAGATGTACTTCAGAGAGAATCTGGGAGTGATTCTGACCTCTTTCATTCACCCAGTGATGAAATGGACAGCATCATCTTCTCAAAGGTATTTGGGTACCTTCCCTTTTCATTTTGTCCAGTGATTCTCATGCTCCCTTTGGTCTTCCTTAAATCTCTTTCACTTTGTTCTTCTCCTGTGCTCATCATCTTCTCAAGGCATATTATTTCCCTTAATATGTGACTCCTACTAGTAAATTGTGATCCAGCTGTCCCCATAGATTTCGCTTGCCATTGAAGAATATAAGTATTCCCTTTTGAAAAAGGAAATGAGATTTCCAGAGTTTAGGAAAAAGGGCATTATCCAAATTTATTTTCTGCAAAATGCAGCTTGTTTACATGCAAGTTTTGGAACTTGCATTGAAATCAAAGGCATGGAAGTTCTTTTAGAATGAACTAAATCATATGACTAAATCATATGACAGTGAACACTATTCCTTGGGCAGGAAAGGACTACAACTTAGACTGTATGATGTCATGTGTGTAAGCTAACCATAGATTCATTTTCTGATTGGTGTGTGGGGGCCTGAAACTTTACTGTTGATCCTGGTGATATCACCCTTATTCATCCACCCTGCTTAATTGGAACTTTCTAGATCTTTGCTAAGGGATTCAAGCTTTCTATATAGTGAAAAATTCATGCACGCAAATCAAGTTATGTTTGCATAGAGTTTGAGGCTAGGGAAGTGGGTGATGGGAGCATTTTGCTGTCTTTTGCTTGGGCTTGTTTCTCCTTGCAGCAAGTTGTTTTGTTCCATAAGAAGAGTATAGGGCTTCCACACAAGCAGAGGGCAGATAGCACTCAATTGTGTGCCATGAGTGGTTTTCTTAGTGGTGAGAGGTGGAGGGGCAGAAATGCCATGGCAGCTGTGAAGAAGACTCTTCCTTCAGGTTTTAAGATGACTTTGGAAAAGTGGTGAGAACAGTTGTGCTAGTGGGTGATCAAGTTATCCAAGAGAGTGTGGTGATTCTGTGTTTAGAAGTTATAGTATAATAATGAAGGCATAAAGTCCTGGAATTCTGGTTTGGAACATACTGAAGCCTCTGTGAATACTCTGTTATACTTCCCTTTCATTTTGTCCAGGGACTTTCCTATTCTGACTGGGTGTTTCCTTATCCTTTCTACCTTGTTCCTTTCTCTTCCAGGGTCCTTGGGAAGATTTGTGGTGCAAATTTCAGGATTTCTGTCATTGTTACTCATAGTGTATTGACTGAAGGGATTCTTTGAAGTAAAAACTCTGTACATTGGAAGAGGGAAACCAATATGACTTTTAAAATATCAGAATTTCAGTACTTTCCACTGTGCCTTCAAGACTTTAATTGTAAGGACTTCTGTTCTCCTCTGGGGAAATATCATTGTGAATATACATGTCTCTAAAAACATTGCTTTTGTCTGAGATGAACACATTGGATGGTTTCTCTAGTTCCAGCTTTAACATAGGCCCATTGATTGATAATGATGGTATATGAAGGTTCAGTAAGTATTTATGTTTTGAAATATTAATAATAATATTTTTTACTATTGGAATTGTTTCATGTAGAAAAACTTGGTTGTAGTCTGCCAAAGTGGTTTGTTACCAAGAGATACTTTGCATTAAATATTTTCTCTAACATTAATAAACCAAGGGCTTACTACTTGTGAAAGGAAAAGGAGGGAGACAAACTAATATTGATAGAGTGCTTACCATACACAAAGCCCTGCAACTCTAATGGTTTTGTCTTCCTTTTACCCTTAAGGGAGTAGAGGCTCTGATTGGTAAAGAAGTTAATCCAAAATTACTGAGCTACTGAGTAAGAGAACTGAGATTTGCACATACGCCTGACTCTAAAATCTCTTTGTATTTTTTTATTTTGCTCTCAGTCTCTGAAAAACTCTTCTAAATCCAGTGATTTATTTGAAAGTATAGTCATGGTAGACAGGTCATCAGCTGCTTCCTTAGAAGTCTTCCTCATTGATCATCCACACATGGACTGTACAATACCAGAATGTTTCAGTTTCTTCCCAGGGCCTAACCTCCCTTTCCTCCTTTCTCTTCCCAGGGCTTACCCCTCCTCTTCTTCATTCTCTAAAAATATAATCTGTGGGCAAGAATTGCAACATCCTTTTCTGTGAACCATGAGTGGTGCATTAGGTCACTTCCTGCAGTCATTTATGTGACTGTAGTCTTACAGAGCGCTCTTTAACAGCCTGAAGTGTCCTTCACCAACTGTTCACCTTAACCTGTCTTTCCATTGAGTGTGCCTCCCAGCAAATGGAACTATCTAATGAGTGTTATGAGCTTCATGTTTATTCTTATGAATATTTGTGAGTTATTAAAGTCTTTCCATTCCTTATATCAGCAGCATAAATTTTACATTTTTAAAGTGAGAAGAAATCCTGGAATTCTTTTTGGCACTGGCTGAGAAAATGTGATCATAAAATATGCATAATCTAGGCCACTCTGATCTAATACTTAAGATTCTTAGATAAAATATTATTAGATAAAATAAATGAGTTAAGTGATTGTGGTATGTATTAGATGTTTAAAATGTGAGCTGTGATTTTTCAAGGCACATAGCAGGACTCCTTGAATATAACATAATAAATAATATTAACTAATTGAGTGAATAGATAAATGAAAATTAAAGGACCAATTAAAGGACCAGTGTTTGGGCACTATTAAGCTTGATTCCTTCAGTTATAGTAATAAAACATAAAGTGTTTAGCTGTTTTCACATTTTTGTGTGTATGAGTTATATAATTTTTAAACTCATATATCTTACTTACATAGTTTAACTCTGGTTGAGGAAGCCAAGCAGGCGTTTCCCCCCAACTTTTCATTATCAAAACACAGAAACATGTAGAAAAGTTAAAAAATCATGCAGTGAACACCAGATATTTCCATCTCTCAGATTCTACAATTAACTTTTTATTGCATTTACTTCCTTACATAGCAGTATTTCTGTTCATTCATCTATCTACCCACCAGTCCACCTAAATTCTTTGGTGCATTTCAAAATATGTCAGTACACTTCACCTCTGAATACTTAGAATTCATCATTTGTTTATAGTTGGTTTTTGTTTTATTTGTAAAAATTTATATACAATGAAATATACAATCTTTTAAAAATTTTTATTTTTTATACTGGGGGATTGAACACAGGGGCAACTTTATCACTGAACTAAATCTCCAGTCCCTTTTTATTTCTTATTTTAAGACAAGGTCTCACTAATTTGCTGAGGGTCTCACTAAATTTGTTGAGACTGGCCTTGAATTTGCAATTCTCTTGCCTCAACCCCTGGAGTCACTGGGATTATAGGCATGTGCCACTGTGTCTGGCTGAAATGTACAATCTTGAGGATTCAGTGACTGTTGATAAATACATTCATTCACTTTTTAACCCAAGCCCACATCAAAATATATAAACTATAAAGATCACCTTGGAAAGTTTCTTTTTTTTCCTTCCCAGACAGTCTCCATTTAAACTCTCCAGAGTCAGCACTCCCCCGACCCCCACCCCCACCCCATGTATTAGTTTTCCATGTTTCAGAACTTAACGTAAACCCAATCTAAATAATGTCATTTCTTGGACTGGGGCTACAGCTCAGTGGTAGAGTGCTTGCCTTGCTTGTGTGGGGCACTGGGTTCAATCCTCAGCACCACATAAAAATAAATAAAGATGTCGTGTCCATCTACAACTAAAGAAAATAATAATAATATTATGTTTCTTGCCTGAATACCTAGAAGTGGAATTGTTAGATTATATGTAGGTGTAGGTTCAGTTTTATGAGAAACAGATTATTTTCCAAATTGATTATACCATTTTACACTCTCACAAGTGGTGTATGAGAACTCCACTTGTTCTACATCCTTATTGACATGTATAATTGTTTTAGTATTTCTGGCATCCATGCAGTAGTATGTCTTCAAGGTTTTTTATTTACATTTCCTTGGCAACTAGTGTTGTTATAAACACATTTTCTTGTGTTCATTGACAACTTTCTTATCTTCCTTTGTGGAGTGTCTATTCAAATCTTTTGACCATTTAAAAAAAAATGTATTGTTAGTTGCTGCTGAGAAGTAGAGTTCTGTGTGTAAACCTGGATATCAGTCCTTTATTAGGCTTATGTTTTGCAATTTTTTCTAGGTATGCCTTGCCATTTGCTTTTGTAATGATGTTGATGTGAGGTGAAGTTTTTACTTCTGATGAAATGTGATTTGTTAATTTTTTATGGTTATTGCATCTTGTGTCCTGTTCTGTTTTTGTTTTCCCTGCCTTTAGTTTTAATGTTTTTCTTTAAAAGTTTTATGCTTTTAGCTTTTACATTTAGCAGTAAGATCCATCTCAGTTTGGTAACAGCTCTACAGGTTGATAGCACTAGGATTCAATCCTAGCTGCATCTAGAATCACCTAAAGAGCTATTTAAAAAAAAAAAAAAAAAAAGTGCATCTAATTCTTGGCTGAGACTAGCTAAGTTAGAATCTTGAATTTGTCATTTAAATTCACTGATCCTCAGTTTTCTCAACTAAAAATGGGAATGAGAATATTTATTCAAATAGTTATAAGGATTAAGAGGAGTAATATTTCAAAATAGCTTAGCATAAACCTGACATGTGATAAGTAACTAATAATTATTATTCAAGTTCCATCATATTTTTTGTTTTATATTATTATTTAAGAATAGTAATAGCTTCTAAGACTTTATTCAAGTAGCATCATTTTGTTTTGACCTTTTTCATTTATTTTACCTATATAATTATTTTATAATTAAAATCTTAACTACTTTATTTTACCCCAAATTCAGCAGAACATTGTCCTTGCCTTACTTCATAGCTTGGTTTCTGTCCCTCTAGCTGAAGCTGTCCATTTAAGGCTGCTGCTTATAAAGAGCTGCAAACTCTTGCCTTTGTCTTGCTTGGAGAGCTCTTTTTTTGGAAGTATCTGTCTTTGCCTTTTGCTACCCTGATGTCTTTTGCAGATTTTTAGGATTAGATAAGCCCTAAGGATTTTTCCTGATGGTAAAGATGATACTTTTTAGTGTATTCCAACCCTCCTGTATGCAGGAGGAAAAACAATTGTGAGAACTCGAGGGAAGAAGGATTTGTGTCAATCTCAGATATAAACACAGCTTTAGTTTCTCCAATGTTTTTCCTTCTCACATACATACACAACTATTTCCCACCCATTCTCTCTTAGTCTCCCTTTCTGAGTTTCTGTTTCTTTGTCCTTCTTTGTTTGGTGTCCTGCCTTCGAACTGTATCTTAGGGGAAGAACGAAAACCTGAATTATGTTTGGCCATCTACAGAATGTACCAGTAGAAATACCACTGAATTATAATTCCATATAAATTAGATATCTTGGATCAGCTGATCCCGTGGCATCATTCCTTCAGACAGGAGTAATATCCTAAGTTCCTGGAAGTCATTTAATTAGCAGACATTTTTTAAGATAAATTATCTGCCTAAGAAAGACTGACACATAACCCAAGAACCCTTAATAGAAACTTTGGATCTTAGACATGGAATGTTAAATGCCAGAAATCATAAATTTTCTTTCCTTCCAACATATAAATGGAAAAACATAATTCCCTCAAACCCGGTATTTGTATGTAAGGGGGCAGAAAGAATGGGGGAAGTAATAGTTCTTTAGTCTATTTTGGGTAGCTCTAAGAACTTCAGCACTAAATAGTTTCAGGAACTAGAAAGCAATTCTGTTCTTAAAAAATTGGAAAATTTACAGAAAGTTTCAGTGTCATCCATGATTTAAATGGACCTTACCTTTCAATAGGCCTCATATTAATATCTGACCTCTGTTAGATCTGTTGAACCCTTTCTTATTAGATGGCAAGGCAACATGAAAAAACTGATATCTATAGTCAAGATGATTAGCTATAGCAAGAGCATGACTATAGTCTAGATATGATTTTCAGATTGCCACCCATTTTTATTCTACAGGGATCATACAAAGACATGATGGAGTTGCAGGGACAGCACTTGAAAACATGTAAAAGTATTGGGGAGAAAGTAAAGATTCCTTTAGATTTGGTCCAGTATTGAAGAAAACTATTTGTCTTAGTATTTAACAATTGAACTCAGTTTTAGTTTCAGAATATTGTTCTGCTTTTGCCTTTTTGGATAATACATAAAAATACATGAGAATATTACACTATGTGAACCTTACTTTTAATCAGAAATGCAGGACTGAAAAAAAATCAGAGTTACTGTTAAAAGACTCCTTGGTCATTCCTCAAAATGTCATACTACACACCAGAGGAAAAGGCTACATTGAGGATAAATTCTAGACAGATCTCTTCTTTTTTTTGAAGGGAGAGAGAGAGAGAATTTTAATATTTATTTTTTAGTTTTCGGCAGACACAACATCTTTGTTTGTATGTGGTGCTGAGGATCGAACCCAGGCCTCACGCATGCCAGGCGAGCGCGCTACCGCTTGAGCCACATCCCCAGCCCAAGATCTCTTCTTTTTTAAAACACATGAACAGGCCATCAAAGATTTTCCCATTTTGTTTTAATGTTTTGGGAAAGGGAAGATGTTTATTTTATGAGTTTCAGATTAGCAAAATGCAGAGTTATTTTTTTCAAGATAATAACCTTCTAAGAGTAGATGCCAAAGTAAAGAAGCACCTGTTCTGCTGTCATGAGTCATTTCCAAACTGGGAGGAGCTAACTTATAAGAAGAATATATAGTAAATGGAAAGTAACTCAGAGGTTGTGTTGCCTTTGAAGCCCTTCTTGTGTGTTTTAAAACAGGCTTGTCTCATTTTGCTTATTGATGCCCATTCTGTTTGTCCCCTGCTATTATTTTGAGAATGAGAAATTTAGGGAACTATGTGAATATATTAATTTCCTAGTGCTGCTGTTAAAAATTACAATAATTAGGGATGTATCTCAGTGATAGAGCATTTGCCTGGCATATGTGATATCCTGAGTTTGATCCCTAGCACTCACTGAAACAAAACAATCCCCTCTCCCCAAATCTGGGTGGCTTGAAGGAACAAATTTATTCTTTCACAGTTATAGAGGCTACTTGTCCTGAAATCATGCTGCCTGCTGAGTTGCTTTCCCCCTAGAACCTCTGAGAAAGAATCTTTTCCATGCATCTCCTAGTCTCTGGAGCTTTTTGGCATTGGCATTCCGTGGGTTGTTCAATCTTTACTTCAGTCTTCATGTGGAATTCTCCTGTATCACTTTCCCCTTCATTTCATCTTGGATCAAGGGCCCACACTACTCTACTGTGATCTCATCTTGACCCTATTTCCAAATAAGGTCAGGTTCTGAGAAGGACACATATTTGAGAAGGACACGTTCAACCCACTGTAGTGAGAAAGCTAAGACATTCTAGAAGTATTTTCAATAGTTGGCATTTATGACCATTTCCATTTTCTTTATTTGTGGAGAGTATCTCTGTGAATACGAATCCTTTAGGATGGCCACATAATTTCCTCATTAACTTAAAAAGAACTGTCAGTGATTTTATTTTACAATAATACTTATCATTACTTTAGAATTTACTTGATGAAGTGCAGTTTATTTTGTAGTTTGATACAGTGAGGGGAGGGGATTTTTCTGATACTTAGAGATCTTGTCCTTATAGAGTTTTTAAAGATATTCGAGATAACGGAATAGGGCAGTTTGGAGTTGAAATCAACTTTGATTTGAATCTTGATTCTGCCACTCACTGCCTATGTACCTGGGAGAGTCCATTAAATAGCCTGGGCCCTGGTTCCCGGACAAGTACTCTGATCCCATTGCATTTTCCCTCTTCCCTCTCAATCTCATTTTACACATTATATAAAAATGAATTAATCTAGCAAACTGTACTGAGAGGGGTGGTCAACAGTAGGTGAGATCCAGCCAAAAAGGTACAAAGGTGCTTTTATAAAGTAGTATGCTTTTGGTCATGAGTATTTATAATTAAACCTTTTAAAAGACTGTCCTTCAAGTACAGGGTTTGTTTTCTATTCCAAAGCTGAAAGGACTCATTGGCTCTCAGAGAAAGATTTTTTAAAGTATAAGAACCACATATTTCTTCACTCTAATTAAAACATTAAGTGACTAATTAGAAATGTACTTGAAGGGGAGGTGTCGCAGCATGCCTTTCTCTATTCCCTGTTCCTTGCCCTGTTAGAGTACAAAATAAAGATATTAAGGAAGTGCTTGTAAATGACAATGTGACCATGCATCTCTTAAATACTTAAAAACAGTCTTAAGGCCTTTTGTATGCCATGAAACTCATCTTACTTATCAAGAAGTAGTGTGTATTGGGCAACTATGCCTAAAATGTGCCCAATTCCTATTATGCTCTATAGGTTGGCCAGGAAAAAATCATTGTCACTTTATCAAAGAACTCATTGCCAGGACTGACTGTTTTGGCTTCATAATATTCAGCCAAGTTAAATGAGAAGAAATAATAGTTTTCTTCTATTTTGATATTGGTGGCAGAGTTAAGGTGGGATCAGAAGCTATTCTGTGTTTTTCAAAAGGACACTTAAAAATACTTAGGTACTTGCTTTTGGAATCTTAACTTTACTACATTATTTTTGTAGCCATACAGGTTGCTTTGTTTCATTTAAAGCTTTTGAAAAAGTTAACTCTTAATTCATATCATATTAGACTTTTCATGCAGCAGAAAGTCTAGAGACAAATGGTTCCCCTCATTTCAGTTGATCATATTCATTGAAAGAATAAACCTAAGAATTACTTGTAGTCTAGTACGACTAGTAAGATGACAGAAGGAGCTAGACCTAGAACATTTCTATACTGAAGGCCAACTGCAATAATGCTTTAAAAACAAAAACAAAGCAACAAGTCTGTTCTAAGGCAATTATTTATCTTGTCCACCTTTGATCAACTATGAAGCCATTGGCTTGTTCTAGAGTGACCGAGACTTCTGGTTGATCCTGCCAGTTTCAACTGTATGTATTTTCTCTCCATTACAGCCCGAGGAAGAGCAGTTGGTCTGTGATATTACAAGATCTGGTTCTTCTACTGATGACACAGCTTCTCTGGATCGACATTCTTCTCGCGGCAGTGATGTGTCCCTCCCTCAGATTTCAAAGTTGAAGAGATCTAGAGACCAGCAAAGCCATGATGGCTTCTACAGCCATGGGGTGGGAGCTGAGGGTCCAGAAGGTGAGAGTGAACCTGCTGGCTCTGGGGAAATAGAAGAAGAGGAGATGGACAGCATCACTGAAGTACCTGCAAACTGCTCTGTCCTGAGGAACTCCATGCGTTCTTTGTCCCCTTTCCGGAGACACAGCTGGGGTCCTGGAAAGAATGCAGCCAGTGATACAGAAATGAACCACCGGAGGTGAGATGAGAGCCCATTCACTTAATGTCTCAGTGTCTGCTTATTTTTGAGAAGTTTCTGATTTGGTAATATTATCAGTAAAAGATGTTAGGAGACACCATGGTATTGAAGAAATAACATGGGCTGTTGAATCAGGAAGATCTGTGTTCAAACACCAGCTCCATAAATTTAACATGTAGGAAACCTGGGCAAGTCATTTGACCACTCCGAGCTTTAATTTTCTCATCTGCAAAACACTGGCCTTTCAGAAGATTTGTAATAATCAAGTGAAATGTGTCATTTAGTGAGTTTTAAATAAATAATAATGTTTATTCTTGTCAGATTTGTTAATGAAATTTGTGAATTAGAAAATATTGGAGCATGGGGGCTGGGGTTGTGACTCAGTGGTAGAGCACTTGCCCAGCACCTGTGAGGCCCTGGGTCCAATCCTCAAAAATTATATAAAAATTAAACCGCATAAATTAAATAAAGGTATTGTGTCTATCTACAACTAAAAAATATATTTAAAAAAAAAAAAAGAAAATATTGGAGCATGGCATGTTGGTGCAGGAGGATTGCAAGTTCAAAGCCAGCCTCAGCAACTTAGCAAGGCCCTGACCAACTTAGTGAGACCTTGTTTTAAAATAAAAGAATTTTTTTTAAAAAAAGGCCAGGGATGTAGTTAAGCACTCCTGGGTTCAATTCCTGATACCCCCAACAAAAGGAAGAAGAAGAAAAGAAAATACTAGAGGGAATACTTTCTTGTCAATTTTCAATTAAGAAAGAAACATGAAGTCTTAACAGTCTTGACACATCTCAGTTTTTTAGAGTGATTCCTGAGAATTAAACCTTCTGTTTCTAATGCAGAAAGTTTAGATGAAGTCTAAATGATCAATTTTTAATCCTCAGGAGAGCACAAGACTCATGAAATACTATAACCTTATTGGTATTTCACCACATGTCATACTTTGGGGGATTTTTGCAAGTTTGGCCCAATCTTAGTCCTTCAGTTTGGCAGTAACCAAAACAGAAGATAAGTTGAATTTGGCTTCTAAATACTGGCTGCCTTTATGAATTCAAGCAGGTGTTTTACCTATAAAGAACACGTACCCAGTATTTACCAGGCTATACCTATTCTACTTTCTTTATGAGGAGACCAGGCTAAGAGAGGAGACTGACGATTAAATGTTGTAAACAACTCAGCTGAAACAGTCTGAGAATCTGCCTCAAAATAAAAAGGGCTGGAGATGTGGTAAAGTACCTCTGGGTTCAATCCCCAGTACCAAAACAGAACAAAACAAATCCTAGGTTATATAAAAATCAGTTTCTTACTGCTTTCCTTCCAAGTTTTAAACAAGCTGTATTTTGCAAAAGCATTCACATAGTAGAAAATATGAGAACATGGAGAATGATCCCTACAGCCAGAATTTTCTCCCTGAAGCAAGGAACTTTTTTTTTTAAATGTTTTGTAGTTGTTGGTGGACCTTTTTCTTTTTCTTTTTTTAAATTTTTTAAAATTTTTTGTCTTATTTATTTATTCATTTGCAGAGCTGAGAATTAAACACAGTGCCTCACACATGCTTAGGCAAGTGCTATACCCTTGAGTCACAACCTCAGCCTAAGGGAATTTCTTGATAGGACATCCTTGTGTTAGATGCAAACAGCATCGCGGAATAAGTGTTAATTTTATATATAAACACATTTTTTTAATAACCCACTGTGGATCATGATTTGATTTCAGAGCTCCATGCTACTGTATATCATGTAGTGCACATGAGGAAATTGAAGCTCATACTAGATGATATGTCCAAGATTACATGATATCCAAGATCAAAGATTAGAACCCTATAACATAAGTTGCTTATATTTTTAACCTGTAGGTCATGAATTGCCTGTTTTAATTTAGTGCTAAGGATTACCTACCACCACTATTTTTAATACTTTGGGAGATAATGGAATGAGAATTAAGTTTGACTGGTTCTTTTGGTGTTATCTGCATGTAGTGTTACCTGGATGTTAAAGTCTTAAGGAAAATCCTTTTAAAGTTTTGAATGACACTTTTTTCCGATCCCTTTACTTTTATAATGTAATAAACTTAGTAAGTTGTCATCTTGATAAGTAGCCCTTCACAGAATCTGTCAGGCCTTTTTGGTTCTGATATTTTTCTCATTTTACATTCTTTCATTTTCTTACTCCCTGTGCTATTTATCTTTGGGGATTATCTCTTTTCCCAGTGTGGTGTCTGATTATTTCATGCATTTGTACCTCATTTTGTTTCACCTGCATCACTGACCTCTTCCATCATTCATTTTCAGTTCAATGCGAGTTCTTGGGGATGTTGTCAGGAGACCTCCCATTCATAGGAGAAGGTACAGAGTTCACAAACTTGATGGACTAACCATGTCGCCTCTGAGCATATACTAACAATATTTCATCCTGCTTAATTCATAATTAGACAATTTCTTGTCCCTCTTCCCACCTCCTCCCCCCTCAGTGTTAAGGATGACACCCAGGGCCTTTTGCATGTTATGCAAGAGCTCTTCCACTGAGCTGTACCCGTCAGCCCCCTGAACAGTCTATTTTTAAATAACATCACTTCTAATTCAGGCAAATAAAATATCAGTACTCAATAATTGCTTATGTCAATTCTATATGAAGTAATTTTTTAAAATTTTTTTCCTATTTTCTTAAAATATTTGAAATATATTTTTCATCTTGTGCTTCTTGGTTCAGATAACTTTGGTAATAGAGTCTCACCCAACTTTTATTGGAGAATTCAAAGTATTTTCTGTGTTGTGCCTATATAATGGATCCGGGGGAATACCTTTCTTTCTCTTTCTCTCTGGAAAAGAAGAATCAGAAATATGTATGTGCTTATACACAGGTCCTAAATATTTTCAACACATTCTTTAATAGTATGATGAAAGACTTTATTACTAGGTCAGTTGGCAGTTTCCATTCTGTTGTTGACGTTGTCATTTCAGAAAGCAATTAAGAGGCATAAGCCTTTGAATTCCTTAATTATTTTGTTGGATAAAAATTTGAAGCAAAAAATAAGTAATTTGTAAGCTAAGTTGCTTCTAATCACAGAAGTGCTGATGTGCTTTAAATTTGCCAAAAGCTACAATTTGTTTTACTAATTAAAATAACAATAAAGTTTAGAAGTCGTTCATCCATTATTTGGAAAATACAATTCTGTTAATATTAGGTTCTCATATTGAGAGAGATTTATAAAGAAGTATTTTTATCTATCAGCTAAGTGTGTTGGGAATCAGGCAAATAGTGATTCGCCTACTTCATCTTTTTCAAGTGAGTCCTTCCTTTAATTCCGTATTTTAGGCCAAAAATTGAGCTTAAATTCAAACAGTATCATGAATCTTAAATGATCATGTCTTTGATTAAATTTCCCTTCAGGGGAGTAACTTGTTCAAATGCCTTCTTCAATAAAAGGTATTCTAAAATCTCTGGAAATGTTTTTGTCAGGCTCTGTATTAGAAGCTCTTCATTATGAACTTTTTAAAACGTGCACTTGATGACAGAGTGGAGGATGCAAGTTACTGGAGGCAGTTAGCATATCGATTTAAATAAGCCCAGTTACAATTTTACCCTTAGTGAAACTTTATTTTTTAGGAAGAACATAATGTATAATTTAAAGTTTATAAAATTGAAACATTCCAACAGGAGAGTAGAGGAAGTGTTTGTTTTTTAAAAGTCTGAAACTTATAAATCTCAAAGCCAAAAAAGAACCATTCAGTATTATACCCCTTACTTGAAGAATTAAGGAATTTATGATATTGTCCAAAAAATACCATAATTATTAAATGATTTTTCTGCTAAAAGGAAGGGACAGATATTATAGACCATCTGCAGTTTACTGTGGATCCTTGCAGATATTATTATATCTTTTTTGGGTCCCTATTGTTCTTCATCTTAAATTTCTTTGTAGTCTTCCATGTTCCATGATAAGTCTTTGTCGTCTTATCATGTTCTGAGAGTAAGGTGTTTTAAACTGTAAAAAGACATTTTGAAGAATGATTATTTGGCAACATATATTCAATTAACTGAGTTGCCATGATCTGTTTTTCAGTAAGTTGGATATTTAGGTACAGTGGCCCAATTTATTAACAGTTTAGAGATTTAAAAATTAATATCTTCCAAAAGTGTATTTCTGAGTCTTACATATGTTTGTAAAATGTATCTTGTTTCTGTTTACCCAGGTAAATTATAAGTCACTCTGATCCTGCTTATCAGAGATGTGTCTCAGCTATGTATTTCTGCTCTCTGCTTTTGCACTTATGAGCTTTGTACTATTAATTTTAATGTGATTTAAACTCTTTTATATCACTTAATTGGGGGGGGGGGGTGTTAACCAGGGATTGAACCCAGGGGTGCTTAAGCACTGAGCCACTTCTCCAGCCCTTTGTTTTATTTTTTATTTTGGGACAGGGTCTCACTAACTTGCTGAGGCTGGCTTTGAACTCGTATTCCTCCTATCTCAGCCTCCAAAGCCGCTGGGATTTCAGGTGTGCACCACCACACGCCCAGTGTTTAAATTATTTTCAAATGCTGTTTTAAAGATTTCCTTTTATAAGAGTCATAGGAGAAGTTGTGCCCCCGCTACTTTCTTCATTTTCTTTCCTCTGCCCCAGAAGGCCACTTGACAATCAAGCAGTTCTTAGATGTATTCACCATGGGTGTTTTTGGTGCCTGCAGGCCTTCCCATTCACAAGAGGCAGTAGGGAACCCAGCAGTTTTACTATTGTCCAGCAGCTCTGTTTTTATTCCTTTTGAAAAAAAAAAGCACATATCACTTAACATTTTAAGGCCCAAATTGCAGCTCTGTGTGTGTGTGTGTGTGCGTGTGTGTAAAATTTAAAAATTAATATCTTCCAAAAATGTATTTCTGAGTTTGTAAAATGTGTCTTGTTTCTGTCCACCCAGGTAAATTATAAGTCACTCTGATCCTGCTTATCAGAGATGTGTCTCAGCTGTGTATATATACACACACACATATAGACAGACACATACACACACACACACACACATTTTAAATACTTTTTTAGTTGTAGATGGATACAATATTCATTTTTATGTGGTGCTGAGGATTGAACCCAGTGCCCCACACGTGTGAGGCAAGTGCTCTACCACTGAGCTACAGCCTCAGCCCCCCCACATATATTTTAATGATAATTTCTGTTAATCAAAAATTCTGACTCAGAGCGCTAGAAGTTTGTTTCAAAGAAAAGGCTAAAGGAATTGGGAGGGTGGATTCCTGACATGTTGATACAGTTTCCTTCACAGAGTAACTGATACTTTTAATTGGTTATTTTTTTAGCTGGCTATATGTATTTAGCCTTTCCAACCCCAGGTCAATGAAAGGAAGTAGATGATCAAATTATTTTTTTTGTTTATGTTTTTCTTTAATCTTGTGGGCACAATGGATATTAACTAAAATTTAAAAGATAAATTTCTAGCTCAGTACTATAGAATTCTAAGGGGAAAAAAAATCCCTTTATTACAGTTAAAGTCCAAGGGAATATGGCCATTATCACATGCTTTATTTTTAGCAGGTGAGCCTAGTAAGTAGCTTTTGAAGATGTGATATAGACTGAATATCGTGCAAGATTTATGAATTGTCTGGTCTAATTTGGACCCTTACTGAAAACACTGAATAAAAAAAAACACAAAACTGATGACTCAGTGAGCCCACCCTAGCACAGTTTGTCACTGTTCCTTTTAGTCCTGGATTAGAACTCCTCGTAAGAGTGCCGTGGGGGCAGTGTGGTATATTGAGGAATCATCCCAGTAGTGGAGGTGAAACCCTTCTGAGAGTGTCTGAGGAGGAAGCCAGGAATGGGGTAGGCCCTTTGCCAGGGGATCGCTTGAGAAAATTCTTGGATTTCAGATTGGACTGATTATCCTGTAAAGAGCTCAGTCTTTTCAAAAACATTGTCTAGATGGACATCAGTTGAACAATTTCAAGTTTCTGTGGCTGTTATTCTAGCCTCTTTCTAAATTCTCAATGTTACATTCCTAAATTTGTTGATGATTAAATAAATCCATCAGTCTCTAACTATACCCTTTCTTTTTAAACTTAATAACTCTATACTTGTTTCCCTTTTTCTCCCTCCATTTCTGTTTCTGCCTTTGATGTCATCTCCAGTATGAGCTGGTGTCCTTCTGGTGTGCAATACTCTGCTGCCCTGAGTGCTGACTTTAATTATAGAAGGTATAGTATCATTGTATGTCCAGCCAGCAAATGAGAAACTATAAAATATGGCCTCTGGCTTTTGGCTTGGAGCTAGCTGGCTTCTGTGTGGCTGGAATGTATATGGGCAGCTTTCTTTGTCTGTGGGCATAGTGTTCCATTGTCTCTGCTCTGGGCATCACTAACTCAGTTGACGGGTGTGGCCTAGGAGAACCCAGTGATGTATCATGTTTGTCTCAAGAGCTGTAGATATGGTGTTTTCTGTACAGACTTGTCTCTGTATAGTAGACTACGCCTCTCTTTGTTTTGTTCTGTTCACATTCTCAGATGAGGAAAACAATGAGAGAAGCAAGACAGTTATTAAGATGCACTGGTTTTTGTTATTCTTCTAAATCCACCAGTCTCTTCAGATTCCAAATTCAGAGACTCCTCATCATTTCATATTTTTCTTTTAAATGAGCAGCCAAATTTAATTACCAAAATATTTTTAGTATTAAGTTTTGTGGAAAACATAGATCTGGTTTTCTCAGGCTTTCCCAATAACTCACAATACAAAACTAAGTTTCCTTTCTTCTTATTCCTAGTATTGAAAATGAGTTTTACAGATGTATTTACTTGTAATTAGTCATAATCTCTATTGTCATATTAAAATGAGGAAAACCTATTATTTAATTTACTCAGTAGAGAAAATCATCACATATGACTTTAGTTTATAATAAGTAATTTATGAAGCCAAAAAAAATGCCAGATAGAAGGCTTTTTGTCTGGCATGTATGAACTTAATTGTAACAGTTAACTGTACAGCTTTCCCAGACCAGAGGTAACTAAATAGCTTCAGTACACCTCCAGATATAGTTCCAACTGGTTGTTAACTGAGGACCTGGTCAGCTACAACTATATTTTGAGAACTTGCTTATTTTGAAGAAGTTCACACTGCATTTATAACAAATGCGAATTATTCAAGTTTGCAGACCCAAGGAAGATAAATAACTAAACCCTCTCTATGTAGCTTCCTGATTACAGAAAATGTTTGTAATTGCAAACCACAGAATCTTTATCCCAAGGATCCCATTTAAAATTCCAAACTCTGTTTTTTTTTTTTTCTTTCACTTATATCAAGACAAAAGAACTCTTAAGACCTTGTAGCTTTTTAACATTTTTTCTTTAATGTGAGGTGTAATGTCTGTGTATCTGCAACTAACAATTCTCAGGAAGCCTGTCACCAGTTATTATCTAGATAGGCGAATACAGATGGTAATGCTCACGAGTAAGAGTAGGGTTTCTTGGGTGGAAGTATACCTGTAAAGTTGGAAAGGTCAACTAGAATGTAATTGTAAAGTTATAAAAAGTACCCGACACACAGAAACCGGCCACTTTGCTTTCTGGAAGTTACTAATATTTTCTCTGTGAAATTTGGCATGTAACAGAGATAGAGTCTGGCAAAGATTAATTACAACAACTGATTAATTTTTTAAAAATGATAGTAAGATAAATATGGTCTATTGAAAAATGTGAGAAAATGATTTTAGTTTAATATTTAGATGAGTTGAACAAAGTGAAAAAGATCTATGTGTAGTATTCTTAGCATTCCAGGACCTCTGGGGGCAAAGGTAGCTGGCATTCATTGTGACAGGCCCTTACAGAAAGTTTTGGTAGATGACACAGAAATACTATATGAGCAAGGGAGATAAAACTAAAGGGATTTTGTGTCCTCTTTCCATTCCATAACATACAAATAGATTGAATTAATTCCTGTGCTCTGTGTTCAGTTTCAGTCTGGAAGGCTTGACAGGAGGAACTGGTGTTGGAAACAATCCATCTTCATCTCTAGAAGTAAACTCTGCAGACTCAAAAGAACTCAGACACTCTTTCAGTGGGGAGGAACGGGGTGACTCTTTGGTGTCACTTTCAGAAGAGGATCTGGAGTCAGACCAGAGAGAACATAGGCAGTTTGATCAGCAGGTAAGGCTGATGTATCTATATATTGCTAATTTTGGGAAAAAAAATATATTATTTCCCCCCCAAAAAAGAGCTCATATTAGGAAACAGAAGGCAAACCTCTGTTCATATAAGGCTAGTAGTTATGCTTACTTGCCCATTAATAATATAGCATTGAAGCAAGTTTTTAGTACTTTGTATTAATTTTAAAATACCATTAATCTGCATAGACTTAAATATTTTATCAAAGCCAACTTGATAGAAATGGAAAAGTATTGAGGATATTCAGTTGAATTTTTCTTCCTTTTATCACTTTAGTAATACAGTGAGTCTTGAAGTATGTTACATGTCATTCCTAAATTTCCCAGTTCTCAAACATTATGTCCCAAGTTTGTGCTTTCTAGAAAAAATACACTTTGTTTTACTACACTGTACAGGAGATGACTATTGATTCCCTCTGCTTTCTGTTACTACCAGAATTCTTTACAGAACATCTACACTCCTGCCCTCTCTTTGTCACCACCTAATCATCTCTTAATTTCCCCTGCTAGCACATGCTTGAAACTCCTTTGACCATAGTCCTGTCTTATCAAGTCATGGGCCTTGTCAGTCAAATCAAGTGACTTGATCCTATTTTTTGTCACATTAGGCCCCTCATTGTCACCTCTGACACCCCAGAGTAATTTGGGTTTTTTTTTGTTTGTTTGTTTTGGTTTTTTTTTTTTTTTTTTTTTTTTGAGGTGGGGGGATTGAACCCAGGGCCTTGTGCATATGAGGCAAGCACTCTACCAACTGACCTATATCTCCAGACCGCAGAGGAGTTTTTGAATTGAGAATTGGAATTATATGCTTTTGTAACATCCTACCTTACCCACAGTCCTCCTTCTTTCTCTTGGGCAAGGAGACTCTGGGTTAATTTCTGAAAGAATGTGGAATACCACTTAATTCTTTCAAATGAAACATTTATAATAAAACACACAAAAGGTAAAGTGTGTGTCTTTGAATAGGTGACTATAGTTTGAGATAGGAATTTAATGAAACATTTTTAAATAAATATTAACAACCTGTTGTTTGACTTGATTACTGGGCTTTTTGTATAGAAATTTAATTCCTTATTTCATCCTATTTAGCATTGACATGACTAAATATAAATTTGGTACTGAAAGATTATCTTGGTAGTGAATTTATGATTTTTTAAGGCCTGATGAATAAGAGAATTTAGGCCTAAGGAAAATCAAATTGAAGATATAAAGGAATTTTTCCACTTTTTAAAAAGTTTTTAAAAGTTTCTACCTTTATCAACCACATAAGAAAAAGTTAAAAAAAAAAAAGACTGTAGAGAATATGCTTATTGATGCAAGCGGTTTAGATTTATCCAGCCTGATGGTGACAAAAGAAAGGAGGGGAAATAGTAAAAATTATTTGGTGACTATCAAGTATAACTTTGATGAAGGTAAATAAGCCATGAAAAATACATTGCATTTCAAATGGGTGGAATCTTTGGGGATTCAATTACAAGGCCAGATAAAATGCCCAAATTGTAGATTTGCAAAGAGAATCAAGTACTTGGAATCAGTGAATCCCTTCAGATTCATCTCTCAAAATCTTATAAACATGAGAACTTCGAGCCCACTTAAGCGACCTGCCTAATAACATGTAATTATTTGTGGAGTAGTATATTAAACTGAGAGTTCCTAGCTGTTGGTCTTACTGCCTCTTTCCATTTCTTTAGACAGGTTTTAATGAGGAAATGAGATTATTTTAGTTTGCTTAATATTATTTTATATGCTACCTTTTCTGAGACTGATATTTTCAGGAATCTGACAGACCCTTTTAAGACAGAGTCATCTGTGATGTTCATTACACTGATGTCCTTCTGAAATGGACCTTCTGATTGACTCTTCAGATAAAGTCAATATGCTAGTAAAAGTCAGCATTTTAGTGCCTTGCTGTGTATATCCTTCCTGGAACTCTATGCTTACCCATATTTTTCATCTTGTGTGCAACCTCAGAGCAGGTATGTGAGCTGCTTCTCTCTCTCTGATCTGTACAAATTGCTGCAGCCAACTTCCTGTTGAAAGTCTGTGCCTTTTGCTGAGGTCATTTTTTAGACCTCATGGTTGTATTTGAAACATAGCAACTGTTTGCCTTGGATTCCATGGTTACACAGGGAACAAGCTCTAAATAATCAGAAGTCTGGCCCAATTGAGTCGGGTTCATGCTAGTAATGGATTTTCATTGCTTCCCTTTCAACATGTGTGAGTCATAAGGAGACAGATTTCATCCTACTAAACAATGAAGAGACTGATGATAATTAACATTGGTTAACAGAATGAGCTCTCTCAAAAGAAATGGGGAGGAAGCCCTTTACCACCAGAAGCGTGATACTGTCTAACTTTCAGGGATGTTGAGCAGGAACTTCTGCGGTTGGTTGGATTTTATGGCCTTGAAGCTGCTGTGAATTTACTCAGGGAGTTAAGTTACTGAATTTCAGTCCACCCCCATGTTCATGTAGAATCAGTCTTATCTTAGAAGAGGAAATGAAAGAGATTGAGGTTCTTTCCAGATGCTCTGCTGTTTCGCTTATGATCTTTAAACACTTTTACTTCCATCTCAGATTTCAACTCTTTAAAATCAAAGTAATATTACTAATACTCTGAATTTCTGTAGATAGTTTTCAAAGAACAGGTACCACATGTAGTTTGGTATTTCCAGAGTAATCATTTTTTTTTCAAATTGTGAATCTAGCACATATTCATTAAGGACTTACTTAGTTTGAGATATTATTTGAGGCTCTGAGAGATCTGAAACCACTATAAAGGATGACTACTTTATCTCTGCTTCAGAAAACCTGAGTAACTTCTCAGAAGTTAAGCAGTTACTAAGTGACATAGGCAGACTAGAATCTAAGTCTATCTGACTAGGAAGAATGCTCTTAGCTCCCTTCTAATCTGCCTTAATTCACAGGGTTGTGTCTGAGCATAAATTCTGTGCTTGTCAAGAAGTATTAGAAGGTGTACTTAGTACCTGTTCTTTACTTTTTTACTTTATAGACATGTCACAGACCTAAGCAACGGGGATTTAATTATTGCACATCAGCCATTTCTTCTCCATTGACAAAATCCATCTCCTTAATGACAATCAGCCATCCTGGATTGGACAGTAAGTATTATTACTGTTTGAAAAATGAAATATATTGTATCTTATCCACTTTCTTATCATCTTTTTTACTTTAAGGTCCTATAACATTAACTTCCAAAATTTGCCTGCTTCTTCCTCTGAATAAATGGTTCAGCACTTAAACAGACAAGGAAACGGAATTTGGAATCTTCCTTTTTTTGCTACTTAAAAAAATCTCCTTAATACATTAAATTTACTATATTGTTGGGTGTAAATCTGACAGTTTTCTTAACTTTTTATTTTAATATAATTTCAGACTTGAAAAATAAATGCAAATGACCCTCATCACACACACATAGCATTACAAAAACAGTACAAAGAAGCCTCATAAATTCTTCACCAGAATTCCCAAATGTTACCATAATACTCATTTTTTTTCAGTCTCTATCACTCTTTAAGTTTCTTTTTTCCTGAAACACTTGATAGAGTATGTATCACAATGTTTTCTTTTAACCTCTAAATAATCTATTGTATATTTCCTAACAAAGATGTGCTTTCATGTTACCATGGAACAGTTATCTGAATCAGGAAATGTAATGCTGATAAATTTATGTTATCTGATATGCATCCCTTATTCGTATTTAAAATTTTTTCACCTGTTTTTGCATCTAGGACCTAATCCAGGAACATATGTCAAAATTTTAAGTGGCCATGTCTCTTTAGTCTCTTTTAATTTGAAAGTATTCCTCAGTTAATAAAGATCAGTAGAGATACTCTCAACAAGTAACTGACTTGAATACATCAAAACTGTCAAGCTCATGAAGGGCAAAGACTAACCGAAATTCAGTTTTAGTGAAGCAGTACCAGGAGGAACACTAGTGGAATTGTATGCAGAGTCATGCCCATTGATGTGTAGAGTTGGTACATAGAGATGTCGTGGTATCCATAAACACAGGGTTTTGTGGATAAAAAATGCTGAGAAACATTTGAACTGGATAAATGCCATAGAAAAGCACCATGTTTGAAAACACCTCCTCCAAAAGATAGATAGATAGATATAATATATATTTTTTAAACAATTAATTGCAATATGAGATCTTGATATAAAGGTTAAGTCAAAGAGGGAGTGATGTACAACATTCTTTGCTGAAAGGCCAAGTATTCTGGATGCTGAAGCAAAGGAGCAAACACAAGCTATTTGTATCTCGGCTGTTTTTTTAGTGTCTCCTGATTTTATAACTCAGTTGGAAACAATGGAGCCAGAACAGCTTCCCTGTATCAGTGGGATGTTTTTTCTTACTTCATGGCTTACTGCAAGCCTAATCTTTTTAATTTCCACAGGGGAATTAAGACAAAATGGATGATTCTGTTAAATTTGTCCTTATTTTCACATGATTAGCATTTCAAATACAAATCTATGCCTAATGATGATGTATTTTCTTCTTTTTTTTTTTTTTTTAACTATTTAGACGTTGATGGACCTTTATTTTATTCATTTATTTATACGTGGTGCTGAGAATCGAACCCAGTACCTCACACGTGCTAGGCAAGCACTCTACCACTGAGCCACACATAACCCCAGCCCTGATAATATATTTTCAAAGATACAGATATAACTTCACAAAACTGTGACACAAATAGCTTTTCCTTTTCTACTTTGACTTGACTTTGAGTTAAAGGTTTTGCTGATAGAGAGTGGATATTATAGTTTCAATGGATTTGATGAGCCAGAGTGCTGGAGTGCAACAGCCAAAGAAATGCAGAAAAATACTCTGAGACTTTCAGCTCCATACACCTTCCTTCTGTGACCAGAAAGTGTTATGGCACAATGGAAGTCCTATTCCTTGAGTGACAGATAAAACCAATTCCAACAGAATGTGTTCCATAGAGAGATCTTTTTCCTATAATATCTGACACACAGTTTCCTTGTGGATGAAATACTTTTATTTTATTGTTTTTCCTCCAAAAGCAATATGGTTTTTTACTGTGTTTTCAGTTGCTATTCAAACACTATAAATAATGTGGCTAATGCCCAGAAAACACTGTTTTACAGATTCTGGCACATATAGCTTCCTCCCCCCCCCTCCCCCCGTTGCTGGGAAATCATCTACCCAGCCTATTGACTACCTAAACCAGTGTAGACTATTGTCAAGAGTAAGAGTTTGAAGCAAGATTTTAGTCCTTTCATCAGCACATAGTACCCTCATTTTGATTTATAGTATGCACTTCATTTAGTTTTGAATAACTAATTTCTTACTTCCCTAAATTGGCATATATTATATTGGAAGATGAATCACTGTTTATATCACTACTTCACTTTAGTTTTTCCCATATACAGTTTATAAAATTCCCAATTGTATTTCTTATCTTTTTCTAGAAATATGACCATAAGTTTTTTTGGAAATGTTAAAATTCTGACTGTTGAAGATAAAATTAATATTGTTAATATACCTTAAGCATCAGGGTAACTGGATATTTCATAATCTGCAGCAGAGTCAGAGCTCCCTCCATTTCTACGTCTTGAAGACTCTGCATGGTTCGTCTTTGTTTATGGTTTTCCTAGTGGAAAGTGTCATCATTAAATCTACAGTTGATTTTTAAAGCCTGAAGAGTTTGATATTTAAAATATCCTGACACTTAATGGCTGCAAGACTTGGAGCTTATTCCAGAAACTCTTCCTAAATCATTTCAACTATTAAATAAGAATAATAATGTGATATGACTTAAATGTGAATTTATTTAGAGCCTTAGCATATTTCCTATGATATAATAAGCTTTTGTTATCTCTATGGAGTATTGTGGTTCACAGTGATCACAACAGTGTCAAGGAGTGATTGTTCTCTGACCAGAATTTAAGCAGTGTTAAGAGACAAGAACATTGTCTCATAGGTAGCTGTGTCTTATGAGCATTCATGCTTGTTTAGGAACAGAATGCTTTGAAGTCATTCCTACCTTACTGCTTCCCAGCTTTTATCTGTGCTCTGTCTCCTCCTCCTCAAAAAATTACTAACTGATTCTACCACATTTTTTCACAGCTGTTAACATTTGAGCAGTTTTGAAAATGTATATCCTTTGAGTTATTGTCAAAAGTGTCTTGTTGGGTCATTTGCTAGATTAGAAAAAAACAGATAAACTTGTAGCATTTCTTTTTCTAAGGTGGGAACTGTTTCAAAATCCATTGATGTGGAAGAAAATACTAAAGGGGGTGACCAAAACATTTCTGTATCATTTTCCAAGGTGAAAGTAGACATCTTATTTAGGGCTGGAAAGCTGCAAAAACTCCCTTCTTGAAAGAACAAGATGAACATGTTTTGCTGGCTCGTTTTTTTCAGGGAATAGCTGAGGGGCTGGCTCTGTCCTGAGGCATTAGTAGGAGAACTGCCCTGAGGGAATCCACTCCAGCAAAAGTGTTAATGGCATTTGTTCTCCTTGAGTCAGAGAGAGAATGCCTGGGGCTTTTGTCTCCCAGCAGACAAACTTAAATGGTTTCTTGATAGAATTTAAGAATAAACTTCATATTTGCATATGCAGAATAATCCATTTATTATAGATTATTCCATTTCAAGACTGTGTTTTAGTACTTTTCATTGCTGCTACCCAGAAGATGCTGTAGACAATAGAGAAACTGCTTGATTGTATCCCAGAACTCTTTAATTACATTAGAAGTGATAATGTTAAAGGCAGATTATGCCCACTAGATGTGTTAACCTAATGTGCTTATTAATGATTTTATTTTCCCCTTCAGTTTGCATGGACTGTCATCATCGAGAAGGGTATTCACAGATGACACTTAACCTTGGGATCATTCTTATATCTTTACTTAGTGTGTGTTTGCCCAGTTTCTCATGCATGTTTTGGTGGGAGTGCTGGCTTATAATTATATAGCTTGCTGTACACTGTAAAAGCGAAGTCCATCTTGAGAACTGAACACTGGCATTAATATATAATTTCTACTAGGCCTAAAATGATAAATAACCCATATGACCAGAGATTAAGAGTGAGCCTCTGAAAAGTTAGGCATCAGTGCTAATGAGATTATTTCATCTCCATTTTCTATACTGGCTCTCTATTTCTAACTATGCAATGTGGGATGGAAATTTACTGAAAAACATATATTTTCTTAGTTCTATTTGGAGAAGGCAGCATTGATTAATATGTCTGAAAGAATAAATTTCATCCAATAAATTGGCTTTTTATTGATCTTTTGGTTAAATTATAAGACTTTGTGTGTTTGTGTAGATATATACATGTATGTGCATAGTATACCATAGATATGTGTATTTTGTTTGCTTTGAGTATATTATAAACTTTCATCACTGTGTTACCATAACATCTTTCCATATATGTTGAAGATTTTCATATATGTTAGGGATATTTTTTAGATATTCATAACAATAAGGTTTTTACTTATCCATGATTTCTTAACATGAGAATATACTCCTTGATTATAGATAATAAGGCAGCTCATTTTCATTTCCAAAATTTGCTTCATATTTTGAAATATTTTAAAAGGACACACATTACAGTAATCTTAGTTTTTACACAAGGCTATGACTGCCTAAAAAGCCACTCTACATTTATTTGTGCCAACATTTCTTTGGTCTCTGTTACCTGCAGTGACTGTAGACAACAAATAGTCTGACATCATTCAGCATTTATCTGGGGTGTGGAGTGGCTTGCATACCAGTAGGTACAGGGCATTTTGTGTGTGTGTGTGTGATTACTTTTGGAATCTTAAGATTCCTAGAGCCTGATAAGGAAAATTTATTTATTACTTTGTTGTATTTATTTATCACTACATATTTGAGTATCTACTCTTTGCTGTGTCCCAAACTAGGTAGTGGTAGGAGAGGGATGAACTTACCAGATACGGTTTCTTTCCTGCCCACATTTGCAACCTATAGAGTTAACAAATGAGTCTAATAGAAAATAGTAGAGCAGCTAAAAGAATTTGATGTATGGAAGTGTCTGAGTAGAGGGTAGTGGATCAGTAGAAGGCTTTTTCAGGATTCACCTGACAATAGGATGGTGATCTGAGCCAGATTTAGAGCAATAACAGGAGAGGAGAGGTTGAGGTTCAGAGAGACCCAGAAGACAAAGTCAAGAATTCTGAGGAAGAGTGCTATAAGGATTCAAAGATGGTACCTACTTTTCTATTTTGAGTAACTTGTTAGATGTTAGGTACCACTCACAAATGCAGGAGCAGGAAAAGATTAGTTAACTTCTTCCATATACTTGTTTAGTTTCAGCTACCTGGGGAGTATTTCATCTGTAGGAGAGCAATGAGGTAAGTGAGTCTATCCCTGAAAGGAGAGATGTGTCTTAAAGATTAGAAAGATGTTAATCACCGGAATATTGTATGCACATTGTCATACAATGTGGAGATAAATGAAATTTAGGGTGGGGGAAAAGAAAGCTAAACACAGATGAGGAATTGTGGCACAAATGTTGTCAAAAGTGAAATATTGGCCCAAATATATACCCAGTGACTTTTTAGGCACTACTAGAAATTTTCCCTACAGCTTTTAAGGAAGAAAACTCCAGCTATGAATGGTGACCATTAAAAATAGCGTACTTCATGTTTCTGTAATTTAACAAGTACATATTTATTGGGCAAGTTTTTTTTTTTTAACTGCATTAGAATTCTGTATATATAGAAATTTAAAAGTACATTAATTACATTGTTTACCTAGATAGCCTTTCTTGGAACCCCATAAGTCATTGACATTCTGTTTCCACATGGGTCAGAGATGCCTTTTACTTTATCTTAGCATAATCTGTGCATGCACTAATGTCTCTCTGTTAACCTACTTCTCAGCTCAGCAGCAGATGCAGCCAGCAAGGCGGATCTCCTTCTCCATCAGCATCTCTCCACTCCTCCTTAAATCTAAAACTCTCTTTTCTCTTGGCTCTTCTTCTTCCAGTGATGAGGAGGAGGAGTTGCATAGTAAGTAAGCAACTTTGGTGTCAAGTGGCTGTTCTCCAACATCTGACCAGCTCTAAAAATGCTGTAGGCTTGGTACTGAAAAGTTGTTTGAGAACTTTTACTCCTTGCATGCCATCTTTTATAAATCATTTGACTTCAGGCGTGAAATTTTATAGGGATAAAATAGTTCTTGTCTTTTGTACACTACTGACCCTGATCAGTCCAGTGGCCTCCTGAGTTCAAGGCACAGTGCATCTTTCCAGAACACTATACTTTCCTAATACCATATTTTCTTTTCTTCTCACCATTTCAGAACATCTCTTTAAAAACATAATTTAACTTTGAGACTAGCACCTATAGATTAGGGGATGGGTCTCCTTTTGGTCTCCTTTTGAACTTTTATTTTATCTATGTTTCTGTCCTTTTGGCAAACTAGAGGTTTCAGATGAATATAGTCTTAATAAAACCTAGTTTAAAAACATTATAAGATAATCAGTTTTAGTAAACTTGGAAAGGAAATGGATCCCCCTTCAGGAAAATGATTGTCTTCTATTGTACAAAATTTATACAGTATTACAGGATTGCTGTTTTTAATAGAAACAAATTTCTATTACAAAGTTAAATAATGTTTTCTTTCATTTTATATAACTTATGTTATGACTCTAAAACATTTAAGTCCATGTAATTGAGAACCCTAATCCCCTTCCTCTTGCTGATCCATAATTGTAGCAATGCTTTAGTATTGCTCTGGCTAGCATTTTGCATTATTTTTATATAAAAGTGTCTTGGGCACAGTAACAAACTTTAGTTGGTTTAGTTAGTTTAGTTTTAAATGGAGGCCATATTAGTGTTCAGTAGATTTTCCACTGTTAAAAGATATTTGAGAAATAAACACACAAAAATATATTTACATTACATTACCAGCTGTAATAGGAGGAAAGTTGCAAAAATCCACTTCAACTTTGAGTAGAAATGAGTTCATCTTTAAGTTTCTGAAATTCTCCAAAGCTGTTTCTTCATAGTGAATTGATAATATTCTCCAGGTCATCATGACAAACCAACCAATGTCCCAATAGTATTTTTTCTACCACCAAAACAGAATTATAATCCACTGGTCACTCAGTAATCCAACATGATGGAGTCCTTAAAGTATAGAAATTGATGAAGAAACCTTTGAATCAAATGTGTAGTGTTTCTCAAAATGTGTTCTTTCAATTCAAAAATGCCAATGGGAATTATGGCAGGGTGAGGAGGTGGGTGAAGAAAAAAGAAGGAGTTGGTTCATACCTGAATAAAGTAATAAATCTCTGGGTTAAGCAGATTTAAAATGATAAATGTGTGTGCATTCTAAAATTCCAAGGCAGTATTTGATATGCTGTGTTCCCCATTTTTATCAACTAGGAAATCATAAATGTACAGAGCTATCTATAACATTTCATTAAACAAGTGTTCCATGGAACACATTTTGAAAATTATTGGTCCTGACTGGCTAGTAGTTGCAGCTGAAAGTCCCTGTATGTATATACTATAATAGGTCTGCACGTTATTTTGCACCTTCAAAATAATCTGGTTGAAATGTTATTTACCTGCAATAATATCTTTTGGACTAACTTTAACCAAAATCTCTGATTTTGTCATGGATATAACTTTGGTTGTTTTGTATTCTCAGATACTGTGAACACTTAATGAAAAGTTAGCAATTTTACAGGCATTGGTGAAATAATCAGTATTCAGAATACCTCTAAGAAGTCATAGTAACTGAACTTAAAAAAAAAAAAAAATTGGGCAGTGAATAAGTTGGGAATACTTACAGGAGTCATAGATTTCTCCCAGTACCTAATCACATTTGTTCAGTTTTTAATTTATTCCATTGAAATCTACTAATAGCTTATTCCTTGCCAAGCTTTGTGTTGAGTATTTTTCTGCATTATTTATTTTATTTTTATCACTAGGGTGGCATCTTACTAGGTATTTGCTTAAAAGTATAGCAGAATACTGGCAGCCTGAGGTAATTTAATGCTGCTTCTATCATCAAAGTCCTCTTAAGTGGGAATCATTTTAAAGCCACTGATTAAAACCACCATCTTGATTTTTTTTTTTTTTTTTTTTTTTTTTTTTGGCCAACTAAGACATCATGAGGTTAAAATGGCATGTGGAAATTGTACATTGATAATTTCATACCTAAATGGTGCAGAACCTGGAGTATTGAGCTCAGATATCCTTATTCTTGCCCCACTGATCTTTTCCTGTCACCTGGTTATTGTTACCAGGCCTTGTAAGTGAAGTAGAAGATCCCCAAGTAGAAAAAGAGAAAAAGCATAGAAACCATTCTCTTGAAGATTAAGGATTATTTTTAGAGTTTATAATGCATTATTTCCACCTATTTAAATTTAACTATTTAAATTTCTTATAGTAATAACTAACTAGAATTTTGCATTTCTGTTCAGATCCTAGAACAGATGGGGAATTTAAAATAATCTGAGAATCCAGTTGTGGAACATCTTCATATCTGTATCAGATTAAGTTTTTTTACTCAGAGTAATCTCAGAGATGCTTGAAACTAACCTCAAAGAGAAAGAGTATGTGTTGTCTATGTGGTAATAGTACTTTTACTGAGCAAGCTGTATCTATCTGGAATATACATGGAAAGTATTTCTATACCTGGTCTCACTAAAAATTGAAACCCATTTATCATTTTGTGATTGGGGCCTTGCTTTCAAGTCCTCAGTACTCAAACTGCATTAACATGATAGATGGAAATAATGATGCTGTTCCTTCTGGGTTTTTTCTCCTTGTTTTCCTGCTGTCTGATTTAGCCTTGGATTGTTAATGGGTTACTTCCATTAACAAGAAAGAATGCATCTGCCCCGTTCATGTTATCACTCTCTACCTGGAAGGACTTTATCATCTGTTTTATCCCCAGTATTTCACAGACTGAGGAATGAACTGAAATCAAAATGTCTTGCCCTAAGTTAGAGGCAGGGCCAAGACTTTACAAAAAGCAAGCTCTGATGCTTCCTCCTGATCACTAATCTGTTTCTAGAAATTCTTAGGAAAATGTCAGATAATATTAAATTTTTAATATATAAATATGTGAAAGAAGGATTAACAATGAAAAATATGATATTTTAATTTTTATTTTATAAATTCTCCCTGTGACATCATTTAGGAAAATGGCATGTGGAAATGTGGAAATTTTACATTGATAAGAGCATAAATAAGTTTAAGCATTAGAAAAATGTTGATTTTTTTCCCCCAGGTGGTTGAATCTTGAAATAAATTTATTTTATTCATGGGAAATCCACATTGCTATCTTTTTCCAGCTCTAATTTGAAGGTTTCAAGTTCTATTTTTTTCTTCTTCCAAAACCTGTGAAGGGAGGTAGCACCATACACTGACTTTCAAACTCTACGTTACTTTAGTTATGGGAAAATCTTGAAATAGTTTATCTGTCAGTAGGGTAAAATTCTTTTGTTTTAACTTTCCCTTTCCCTTTTTTGTTTCCTAGATTCACGGCCTTTCCACAGCACCAGTGCTAATCTGACTGAGAGGTACTGTCCATTTATTTTGTCACTCATTTTCCCAGAATGAAATTAAGAAAATCCAAACTATTCTATTTCATGTAATTAAGAAAACTTTTTTGAGCTCATTGGGTTCTTACTTCCTTGAATGGTACATTTGGAATAATTATCAGAAGTAGATTTATAATGAAGGTTATCTCTCTTTTTTCTAAATTAGAACATTATAGTTACACATAGTAATTGGGTTCATTTTGACTAAACCGTATATACATGGTGAAGGCTATATCTTTTTAAATTATTATCTTCAGTACTTTTCCACTTTTATTCTTTAATATTGCCCTTGTGATAAAGATTCTTATGTGCATTTATTCATTTAAAGGTATGCTTATATTTGACTTCATGACCTTATGCACACGTTGTTTGTGGGAACTTTTCTTTCTCTTTTCAAGAGCATTGGTTTTTATGCCATTTGTCTTTTATCTTAAAAACAGACTAATTTGTTTTGTAAACAATGTGTATATCAATAGAATTTAGCTTTTGAAGGGGACACATTATAGTCCTACTTCTGCCTGCCTTCTCACTGAGGCCAATACTGCTTGATCTGAAGGAAAGATGTAAAATAACTGTTCTCAAACACCTAAACAAGGTAGTATAAATGGATTATTTCTCCATTTAATGTATTATTTAAGTATTCTTTAAGAAAATTGTCCATTGTGAGTTTTTTAAGGTCAAAACATGCCTATCTTGGATGGACTTGGATTTTATATAGGCTTCCTAAACAAGTAGATCAGTAAATCTGGATCTTTGAAAAATTATTTTATCTTTCTGTGTTCTGCTTGGAATCTGCCTGATATTCAGTATATTCCCTCCTAAAATTGTGCATAGCCTCATGGACCAGTCTTGATTTTTCCAGTGTGCCAGAAGGCTAGAAAATATGTGCAAAACTCTACTACTAAGCAACTTGGATATGCAGTCAGTCATAAGATTCGTTTGTTCACAGCCCTTATTAATTAAGTACTCTTATTCCATTATATATACAGAATTTCCTTTCAAGAGTCTATTTGTTACAAAGTAGTTTAGAGATTGAGTGCTATTTTAGATTAAGAAGTTTGACATACAATAATTAATAATCTTGTTCTTAGATATTATATAAAACTGTTCAGCAGCCTCTGTACAACTCTTATTCTTCCATTTAACTTCTGTAGTCCTTTAAAAAAACAATTTTTTAAAAAACTCAATCTTGTTTTTATTTAGTATAACTGAAGAAAACTATAACTTCCTGCCACAAAGCCCCTCCAAGAAAGATTTTGAAGGGAAAAGTGGAACAAAAGTCAGTCGTACATTCAGCTACATCAGGAATAAAATGTCCAGCAGTAAGAAGAGCAAGGTAAGTATCACAGTGGGCATTCCTTGTGTGACTACCTCAGTCGGTAATGAGTAAGCTCATGTCACAGCCTGCATACACCCAAAAGCTAACTAAATGATGGGATCATAAATAGAAATAAATTCAGGGTCATCTCTGAAACAGCCTAGTATATGAAGAAAAGTAATAGTAATAAAAAACAGCAGCAAGAGGTGAGGCTACTTACTGAGGTTTTACTACATGCTAAGGGCCATTCATATATTGCTTTATTTAATCCTTTCAATGACTCTGCAAGATAGGTCCTTTCTCTCGGAGCGTGGTACCTTATCTAATGTGGAAATAGAGATTCAAACCTAGATTTCTTTGACTTCTGGTCCCACACTCGTAGCCACAGTGCTTAAATTAGTAAATTAGGTTTAAAATGCAGTAGAAGGATTTAATGCCAAGATTAGGGGACTGAAAATATATATAGTGCTTGGGTTTAGAGGGAAGAAAATTCTCACACAGAAAATTACAAGAATTTTTAAAACTAATTTAATATCCTCTTTAGTGCTTAAGAAATTATTTAGTCTCAACTATTTATCTAGTTTATTCTTACATTTTTATTTTAGGAATCTTCAAAATATAAAAGCAAGAAAATAAAAATCGTGTGATAACCCCACATAGAAATAAATATTCTTAACATTTTCAAATCAGTGGTGAGAAACTTTCTGCCTTCCATTTCCCCTGTACTCCATTCACCTACTTACATATGTTCCCGTACAATTAAGAATAAGTAAACAAAGATTTGAAATCAAAGTACTCTTATAAGGAATCATTGTATACATCTGTGTGTTGTATATACAAATATGTATAAATACATAAACACACTTAGAAGTTGAGGGAATAAGCACAGAACTCAAGGATATTGTTATAAAAATATACCCCCTTACCTCAGCACTAAGTCTGTTGTACCCTCAATTAAATGGGCTGATAGAACTAAAGCCAATGTATTTTACAGATTTTTGTGAATAAGATCTCTTTTTTAGCAAATACTAAGTCATCACTCAAAGAAATTTTTCCATAAAATTTGCTATCAGAATTGTGTCTTCTCTGTATTTATCCTGCCCAATTGCAAAAGGAGAGAGAGTCAACAACTGGGAAAAGATGCAGTCTTAGCAATTCATTTCTAGCTTAATCACATATTTAAATATTAACTTCTAGAGCTCACAGCCTTGACCTTGAAAATTTTTATGATATAATTTGAATGATTTTAGAATTTTTTATAGTGTTTTTAAACTACAAATCTTGTTTTCAAACAAACTTTTAATTGGAAGACCAGTGAGTGAGTAGATTCCTGTTTCTATCAATGTCCCCAATTACATGGATTTTTAGAAGAGTTCAGTAAATATACCACTGATGTTGATGATATAACAAGACATTTTTTTTTTAATCGGTGTAAGACTGGATTTAGAAACTGGAACCTGACCTTTAAGAAAGTCATATCCCAGCCTCCTTACTTAACAGACTGAAGCACAGAGAAGTATGCTTCAAGCCACAGAACTGTATTAAGGCAAAACCTCTTGTGATTTGACCAGCAAACAACACTGGTCATTTCATGCTTACTTTTTTTTTTAATATTTATTTTTTAGTTTTAAGTGGACATAATATCTTTATTTTGTTTTTATGTGGTGCTGAGAATTGAACCCAGTGCCTCACGCATGCTAGGCAAGCAGGCTACCACTTGAGCCATTTCCCCAGCCCCTCATGCTTACTTTTATACAACATCTGTTATTAAGCAGTATATATTTTTCCTTTTTCTTCTTTATAATTTTTTCCCCTAATCTCAGAGGATTAGAGTTAGGGAGTTGAGATAAGATAGAAGAAAAGTTGATAATTTTTGTTAGAGGGAAATTTGTCATCACTGGCAGAAGCAGTTGACCTCTTGCTTCTGATCATCTCCTTCATCAAAATGACAATACTCTTTTGTAATTGAGACTGGTTCCTCTTTTGGATTTGACTTCAAGATTTGATCTTTGGGGGCTGTGCTGTCTCTAGCAATGGAAACTCAAAAAATTACAGATGCATAATCCTGGGTTGCAATCTCTTTTCCATTATCAGGTATCAAGAGTGCCCCAGTGGCCAAGTATATTAAAACATCCCCTTTCATAGTTAGTTTTTATTAACTTTTAAATAAGATTGTTATGAACCCTCCTGTAGAAATGCTTGGATTTTGTTAGTGTCACCAAAGATAATAAGAAATGGGGAAATAGTGAAGTTATACATGCTGTGTTGAGTTACATTAATTTCCCTGTCTCAAGATGCCACATGTCCACAGAAGAACTTTGCCATACAAAAGCATTTTATTTTCTAATTGATAGCACAAAAATAAATAAATATATTTTTTAGCATGATGATTCTCATTCTCTTTTCTTAACTACTAAATAATATTACTTCTCCTTAATGATAAAAAAACTAATATAGGGCTGGCGATGTGGCTCAAGCAGTAGAGCGCTCGCCTGGCATGCGTGCGGCTCGGGTTCGATCCTCAGCACCACATACAAACAAAGATGTTGTGTCCGCCTAAAACTAAAAAATAAATAAATATTAAAAATTCAAAAAAACAACTAATATAAATGTTAACACTGACTTTTCTATGAAAATGTTAAATTTTCACTTCTTTCTAATTATTTTTAAGTATATGCTATCAAAGTCAGCTTGTCTTATTCATCTCCTGAACAATGTAACCATGCCTGCTTCTTCTAAAGGAAAAATTTAAGCTACTGAATATCATATTAAATTGGCACCTATAATTCTTATCTACAGGTGGTTTGGAAATTTCTGCTTTTCTTCTGCATGATACGTGTGTTTATATAAAATAGCTTATAGTTTATATAAAATAGCTTATTAGCCTAGATTTATTACATAAAATATATTAAATTTTGACTGTAAACACTTCTTTAAAAATATTCAAAGAAGCCCAAACTCATTTGTGTAAAAAAGAACTGTTCCCATCAGCGTATCAGACTTTCAAAGGTAATGTACTCTTAGCAGAGTACATTAATGTTTATAAAGATTTAAGACAAAGTTAAGTCTAATTCTCTCCTTTCTTCTTTAATTAAACAGCAAATTATTCACCTTCCTGGTATATTTTGCCTGTAAAGGAAATTTAGTTATCAATTCTTTCACATGTCCTTTTGAGAGTTATCAATAACTGATTTACTATTGGATAAATATGTTGAATGTTTTCAGGAAGGAGTGGAGGAGCCTAAACAGGAAGTATAACAGGAAGACTGGTAGTTTCTGCTTTTGTCTTAGTATCTTAGAGAGGTAGTTCTGTTTCCGGCTAAGTAGGTTTACTTGTTAGCAATATTTAAACACTCAAATACAATGTTCAGTTTCATAAAGAGAGTGGATTGACCATCCTATTGCTCTAGTTTTCTCTCCTGCTAAGCTTTCCTCTTTGCAGAGACAGCTAAAAGATGGTTAGATAACGTTGTAAACCAATTCTTAGTCTGACTGAATAAAGGCATTTTGGAGTACATGGGTAAAATTCCTGCTCAGCTAATATACTACATGACCTTTACAGCAAAACATTCAACTCCAGCTCCTATGGTTTGTTTAAAAAAGAACTATTCCCATCAGCTTATCAGACTTTCAAAGGTAATGTACTCTTAGCAGAGTACATTAATGTTTATAAAGATTTAAGACAATGTTAAGTCTAACTCTCTTTTCTTCTTTAATTAAAGGTTTGTACCTGGACAGTTGTTTAATCACATTGTTTTCACAGTTGTCCAGCGCATTCTGTTTTTTTTTTTTTTTTTTTTTTTTTAACTACAGTTAACTTGCCTAAAAAGAAAGACTTAGAAAAGTGAAAATACATTTTCTTTCATAGTATCCTATTATAGTAACATAGTTGTTACTGATACCTTTCCCTTTTAAATACTGTTAGAGTCTATTTCCACACCACATAGTTAAAACATTTTGACAGTTATTAAAGGTGAACAAGTCAAACTTGAGAAAACAGTCAACCACTACTTTATCATAGGCAACTTCACTAAAAACATTTATGAAATTCTGCTTTTTTATAAAATTGGGGGTTTGATAGTAAATAAATAAATATATATTCCTTCTAGCATTAAAAATACCATCAGCCTTTGCAAGAGTTGCCCTATTGCAATGCAAGCACTATCCACATACACTGTATTTGGGGGGATTAGCTTTGTTTCATTTCCTGTGTCTTTTATTAATGGGGTAGTTTTACTAGGCAGCATTCAAATAGTTAAGATTGTCTTAAGGAAACCAGCAGCCTCAGCCCTCCCTCCTTCCCTTTCTCAACCAGTCTCTGGCTTCCTCTTACGGTTTCGCTAGTGGCAGCGCAAAGCTGCTGAGCTCTGCCCTGCAGGCATGAGCCCCTCCTTCCGTGAGAGCACATTTCCTGGCATGGGGGTCGAATCATGTCGCTAAAATGGGGTCGGCTTCCTGAAGTGCCCCTCATAACAGTGAGACTCACAGGACCAAAACATGGGGAGGTAAGAGTCAAATTCTAAAACAGACGAAACAATGTAGTTGGTTTTGTTTTTATCCATAAAGAACTAGTTTGAGTTGCTGCAAAGGTTGAAGGAATTATTTATTCTGATTTGAAGAGCATTACAAGGTTTTAGAGAATAAACTAATTGTCATAATAGAAGATTCTTTTAACTACCACAGCATGCTTTTGGCTTTCTTCAGCAAAGCATCAGATGCTTTTCAGTTTGATGTTTTATGCATGGAGAAACCTTTAACAAAATTTAGTTTAAAAAAAGGAGCTATTTGGAAGAACTCAATTTTTGTTATTGATTTTTATTTTGACTAGAATTTTGTATACTTTAACAGTTGCCAATTTTCACTTAGCACAGTTTCCTTTTTTTTTTTTTTTTTTGGTAATGTGAAGTAGTTTTTCTCCCTTCCTCTCATTATTTTGTATAGTTGGAAAACATAGCATTTTGGTGCTCAGTTTTTGTGTGTTCTGTTAATAAAGGACTTCACATGCATCAAATATTCACCATTTCAGTGTGGTAGACAGGTTCTGAACAGAAAGTCAGAAGACCTGGTTTCTAATTTTGACTGCTAACCATTTGCTTTGTGAACTTTTGCAACTTAACAGATCTCTCCAGCCCTTGATGGTTAGTATGATGAATGAGAGTGCAGCTTTAGAGTCAGCCAAATATGAATCTTAATTCCAGTTTGAGCAATTGTTGATGTGTGGCTTCAAATAGATTATTAAACATCTCTAAGCCTCAGTCTCTTCATATGTAAAATGAAGATAACTAGTATTTAATTCATTGGGATGTTGTGAGAAACTTATGTAAGTCACTTATTACAATGTTTGGTACGTAGCAACTTTTCAGAATTTTAACTTATTTATCTTCTCAGTTGTAAAATGGAAATCTTAATACCTACCCTGCCCACTTCAGAGTTATTGAATCAGATGAAATAATTTATATAGAAGGCATTGATTTAAAATGTTAGGCATTTAGTAGTTGTCATGATCACTAACTGGGGAACCCGTTTTCCAGGTGTTTATCTAAATGATAACAATAGTATACAGCAGTAGTGAAACTCCTGCCAGTATGTATTGTAGTTCTTTCAGTTGATTTGAAAAGAAATTATTCCATTGCTATTGATTAGCCAGCTGAGTGCTTTGTCAAACAGTGCTTCTTTTAGAACTTTTTAGGGAGAAAAACTTTTTAGGTCCCCACAGTTCCATATAGTGTTTGCTTGAAATGTCCCTATTTTATGTGTTTCATTAAGTATCTGGTATTCTGCAGTATTTCTTCAGATTTTCAAGGTTTAAATTCTTTTCCATTTCTTTTTGTGCCTGTATAAGTGTTGATAACAACCCCTCTTAGATTGAGATTTGAATCACATGAAAGCCCTCTGCTTTCAATCAGTCTCCAAAAATGTCATTTTTAACATTTCTATATTGTTTTGAGATAACATCACCAAGCATTCTGGTACTCAGAAGTCTTACACCCAATCTAGGCAACCTTTTTCTCATTGGATCTAGTCTCTAGTTTTCCAGTATCCCCTGAGCCTTGGACCTGGCCCAGGTAGTCTGCCCAGTCGCCAGAAAGCCATGCACACGGTAAACTTAGATACATGTCAGTTTCCTGTTCCCCCTGACAGGTGAGGGAAGACCTTGTGAAAAGAAGGGCACATTGTAAAGAAGATCAGAGAGCAGATATTGGTTTGTCTCTTCAAACCATAGCCAGTCTGCCACCTTTACTTATAGGGCCTCAGGGCAGAGGAGTGAGCAGCTAGGCCTTGGGACTTCCTTTCTCTGGGTACCCATTTTCTTAAAGGAAGTGACCACTGTGGGTAACTAGGCTGAGGGGACAAAGGAGGTAGTTTTTAGAGTGGTTGTCAACAAGATTTCTTCCTCTCATCTTTTTCATACCCCCTATCTTCCTGGCTCAGCAGCAGTGTCTTTGCCATTCTTCAGTTTTCTTTGTCTTCCTTCCTCATGTCACAATTTTCTTTCTCTCACTGCCAGGGAAATATTTCTATGTTGCACTAAGAGAGTAATAAACTAATGAAGCTCAGTGAGGTATGAATAATTATTATAACAATTTAATAATTGCTTGCTAAGAGCCAGACACTGAAAAACGCTTTCCATATATTGTCTTATCTAATTTTTTTAAAACATGGGATTGGTACCTTCCTCATTTTACAAATGAGGAAACTGAGGTTCAGCAAATTAACTTGTGCCCCTTCACACCATTAATAAGCAGTAACGGTAGAACTTAAGATTTTTACCCAGGCCTGACTCCATTGTCGTTTTGTTTTTTTGTTTGTTTGTTTGGTTGGTTGGTTGTTTGGTTTGCTTGATTGGTTAGTTGATTGATTGGTTTTCCTTTTTTTCATTGTCCACATTCTTAAGAACTGTGCAATTTTTTGTTCTCTGAGCAACCTCTTCTTCCCAATTTGACTACGAGAGGAATATAATATCTATTAGTCTTGGAATTCTAATTAGTGAAAACTGTATATGTGGGGGATATTTAGTAATTTCGGCTATAATAAGGAGGAAATATCAGAGACGCTCCTCACTTAGGGATATGTGACTAGTATGAAAAACAAAGGAGTCTCAGTAATTTTTCATGCTTTATGATTATCTGTCCTTACAAGCTAACCCAGAATTGCTACTATTCCTTTTTGTTCCTTGCCTAAAGCTGACCCTCAACTCAATACTTTATTCCTATGTGGACTATGCTATGGCATACTGAGGAGACCCCTCATTGCCCATTGTTGGTCATTAGTCATTGTATCTATTGGTATAAATAACCCTGAGTGAGCCACTGTCCAAACTGTGGAACCTATCCAGTTTTCATATGATTTTTCTAATGCAGTTTTAAAAAAAAATGCCCAGAACATTATTCCCCAGTTTTATCCAAAATATTCACCAACCACCCATAGGCCATCTCGGTGCTCAGGTAATGGGGGATGACCTTACAGTGTACTTGTATAAATTGTTATTAATTGTTGATCTTTTCTTCGGCAGGAAAAGGAAAAAGAGAAAGATAAAATTAAAGAGAAGGAGAAAGATTCTAAAGAAAAGGAGAAAGACAAGAAGACTCTCAATGGACACACTTTCAGTTCCATTCCTGTTGTGGGTCCCATCAACTGTAGCCAGTGTATGAAGCCTTTCACCAACAGAGACGCCTACACTTGTGCAAGTAAGAGATGTGCTTCTTCCTTTCATAAGCTGAACCTCTCTTGGCTCAGGAAAGCTCATTTCTAATTTCCTGTCCATCCCACCCCTTATCTGTTCCTCATTTATGTGGAGAAGTAGCTCTGTTTACATTTTTCTTCAAACATCAGTGAAGAAATTAATTCCAGATATCTAATACACAATCTGTATTTTTTTTCAAAAGCCCCATTTTCAAATATTCTTGTCTTTCTATTCATAAACCACCACCTATTCCAGAAGTCTGTGTCAGCATCAGAGTTATCAGTAGCCTCGAACCCTAAAGTCACCCTTGTCTAGACCATATATGCCCACTTTTAAATCTAGTCCTTCAGTATATGTTTCAGCCACTTGCCAACATTAAGTCAGAATGACTGCCACGGGGGACAGGACCTTTGTATACAGGTGCTCTGTGCCAATCCCCTGCTGGCCTGCCTGCAGCCATCTCAGAGGCAAGTCTGTTAACTGAGTGGGTTCCTGGTTTTGATAAGATACTCTCAGGCCAGAGTCAGTTAACTTTCTCTATATAGAACTTTGATAATAAATATCTTAGGCTTTGTGAGCCATCTGGTTTTTGTCACAGCTACTGAACTCTGCACTTAAGTACAAAATTATCCATGAACATATAAATTAAAGGGTATGGCTTTGATGAAATTAAACATCATTTATGGATATTTAATATTATATAACATGGACATTAAAATCTAAATTTCATACATTTTTTACATGTCATGAAATATTTTTAATTTATTTTTTCAAATCATTTAAAATGTAAAAGACATTCATATTCATAGATCCTGGGCTACACAAAAATAGGCTACAGGCCAGATTTGGCTCACACACTGTAATCTGCAAATCTGCTTATAAGGCATTATATCTCAAAAGTTTTTCATTGCACACATAGAAATTAATAATTTTTGTTAAGCGTACAGAGGTAAATCAAGGAGTCTGCTTTGGTCAGAGGTGACCTGTCTGGAGATCCAGCTATCCCAGGGCCAGCCAAATCACTTAGAAGGCCAAGGTGATTAGTATAATATACCTGTAACCAAAACAATGACAAACTCAAATTCCAAAGATCAAGTCCCAGATCATGATGTCATAACATTTTGTTTTTAGTCATTTGTGTTAAATATTCTAAGTAATCTGTTACTAAAAAAAAAAAAAAAAAATGTTAATTTGTAAATTGTAAATTTTTAAAACTTTATCTGGACAGAAGTTAATTCTATAATAATTTTTACTCGCTTTCTTGAATAAGAGCAGCAAAGAACCTGCAGGTAGCAAAGGACTTAAAGCCTCTTTTATCTATATAGCTATAGCTGTTGTGAGTTTTAAATGACTGGCTTTATCCCAAACATTCTTGTAAAATTGTTTCTGTGGATGTTACACCTCCAAAATTGTCTACACCCCTATTCATTTTGCTGTTTTATTTAAAAACAAACAAACACTTGGAAGCATTCATCTAAATCTTTATGTATCCCTGTAGACAAAGATCACACACATTGCTATTACCCTTCATTGGTGACTTACCACAAAATCAAAAATTTCTACTATATGGTGATGAGTATCTTGTGACCTTTAAGAAATAAGAGGCCATTCTTTGTCCAGTAGCCCTTCAATATTTTTATTTTAGAACCCATGTTCTAGTAGTACTCTTTCCTAGAATACCAGTTGAATGTCTACAGTTTAGTTTTTTAGACACTAGACACAGTCTGCTTCTTAGTATTAGAATGACTTGTTTACTTAGAGTAGTAGACACTGAGTGATTTTTAGGCATGTTTATCATTAAAATATTTTTTAGGATATTTACACAGGGAATATACATTTAATGTAAAAATTACAGGAGTCTTTGTATACTTAATGAAGAGCTTATTCTAAGAATCAAAGAAGCCTCAAATTTGCCATTTACTTGTCAGTTATTAGTACAGTTAATATTGTCTTTGATTCATGACTTCTTAGAGGAATTATGTAGCTAGCTCTCTCTTTCATTTTGTTTTTGTTTAAACAAGATAGTACAAACGGTAAGCCCACTTAATTGGGTATCTATGTATTTCCATTTATCACAAATATAGTGAGAGTGAGCAAAAGGTGGGTTCCACATTTGCATTGTGCATCCCTAGTCCACCTCTGAAGTAAGGAGCACCCCTTCCTCCCTCAGGAGACCTCTAGTACCATTATATAAAGTGAGGCTGCCTAATAAAGATTGAGTGAGGCACCAGTATATCAATCTATATATTAACTCCATTTTTCTTTGAAGTGGATTAAAATGACAGTTCTAGGGAATGGGGGTTTAGCACAGTGGTAAAGCACTTGCCTGGCCTGCAAAAGGTACTGAGTTCTTTCCCCAGCACTGGCCCCTGCCTCTCCAAAAGAAAGAATTAAATGAGAGCTGTAGAAATTTCTTGCCATATTCCAAAGGATCATACCGATCTTGGAAAAGGCCATATTTTTTTATTGGCATCATGACATTTATATTCAAGGAGCTTCATCACTAAAGCAGATTGGATACCTACTCTCTGTTTCACAACATAAAAATGCTGGGTAAAATGTATATATATGTATGTATACATATGTATGTGTATGTATATATGTGAACACATATGTGTGTATGTACATATGTTAATGAATATACAGCTGAAACTGCCAAAAGGAAAATCCCCTGAGTGAACTCAAATCAGAGCAGTAAAGAACATAACCCTCAGGCTGGGGATATAGCTCAGTTGGTAGAGTGCTTGCCTCTCACGCATAAGGCCATGGGTTCAATCCCAAGCACAACAATAAAAATCCCTCGATTAGGGACAGGATATGTAGCCTTGGAGTATAGAGTAGGAGCTAGAATTGAGAGCCTTGATAAAATGAAATGCTTCAAAAACTAAGATCTATGATGAAGGGCCTAGAAGAATTCCACCTACTGGCCTTAAAAAGCAGCAAGGGACCTTACCATTTCCCCAGGATGCTCAGTGAAAATTCTAAATGATGCATGAATTGGGGGCCCAAATTGTATATGTGCTCAAACCCAAAACTAAGGAATTTCACAAGAGATTTATTGAATCCTAGTTTAAGGATCTACCACTGAAACAAATACAGAGCTGCTCTGTGTGATAACTTTGACAAAAGAATATACCAAGAGGCTACCATGGAGGGAAAAAAAATCCTAAGAAGCTGAGCACACAATAAAATACATAGATGCCATATAAGGAAGTAAACCACTTTAGGGAACATTTAACAGATACATGGGCAAGAGAAGATATTGAAAATTTAAAACAAAATCTATAATGAAACAAGCTATAACATTTGGGTAAATATGAAAAGTAAGTGAATAAAACTTCAAGAATAAGCCGGGTATGGTGGCACATACCTATAATCCCAGTGACTTAAGAGGCTGAGGCAGGAGGGTTGGCAGTTCAAACCCAGCATCAGCAACTTGGTGAGTCCCTAAGCAACTAAGCAAGACCCTGTCTCTAATAAAATATTTTTAAAAAGCTGGGGATGTGGCTCTGAGGTTAAGCACCCCTGGGTTCAATCCTTAGTAACCTGCCCATCTCCCCAAAAAAACCCTCAGGAATAGCAATAATTGTTGAAGGTTCTCTGTGGAGACTTCTCAAATATTTTAGTATTCTGATTCATCAGCATATTGTTCACATTTGTATTTGTTTATTTTTTAAAAAATTTTTTTAGTTGTCAGTGGACCTTTATTTTTATGTGGTGCTGAGGATCAAACTCAGTGCCTCATACTTGCTAGGTGAGTGCTATACCCCTAGCCACAACCCCAGCCTTTATATTTATTAGTAAAGGAGGAAAATGGCTTCTGCTCTCTTGTCTGCTTTAATAAGGTAAAAGCTGGCCAAATATCCTGGAAAATCTTGATGACTTCAGACTGGGTTTATTTTTTACTTTTAAAATAATTCAGCAAAGATCATTTGCTCAAATTCTGTGAGCTTCTTTTTTTGTTATCGTGATCCATTCAGAAGCAGTTAAACAACAAATACCTTTGAGTACTAGTATGTGCCAACCATCTTTCTCAAGTTGCTTATATATTGGTTTATAAAAGTTGTTCTCAAAGTATAATTCTTGGTACTTAGATTAATGTAACATCAGTTATAATGTAGAAAAGTTGAAATTAACCTAAATACCCTCAGATAAAATATAGTGTATGAATTAGATGAAATATTGGGTCAATACTAAAAAGAATAGGATAGATCAGGTGTTGCTAAACTTTTCTGCAATGGAACTGATATTCGATTTTGTATCCGATCAGGTTTTTGCCATGACCCTACCCTTGTAGGATGAAAGCAACCGTAAATAATACATTTTAAAAAATGAATAAATTACAAAAGCAGGCTACAGGCTGAATTCAGCCCACAGAATATAGTTTACTAATGTCTGAGAGAGATCCACAGGAGTAGACAGAGCTCTGCAAGACATTTCAGTGAATTGAAAAGGCGGCAAATAAAACAAAATGTATAGCATGATCCTAATATATGGAAAACAGATAAATGAACTAATTGTTTTTAAATACACAAAAATATCTGAAAGGATATACAACAAACTGTTAACCATCCAGAGAAAAAGAGATAAGAGGTCAAAGGGATCTTTTATTTTATACTCGTGTGTCATTTGAATTTTTTAAGAATAAGCTTATGCATTTGTATTCTTTAAAACACTATATATTGGACCATTGATAGTTTGAAAGTTTGTTCTTGTTACTCGACAGCTGATCTATGATTTTAAAAAGCAATATATGTTCGAGTCAAGAATTTAATAAATAAAGAGCAAAATTATTACTGGAAAAAAATTAGTTTCACAAGACTTGAGAGTTCTGCTAGCACCAGCCTGAGAAAGTTCTATTGACTCTGTTCTGAGTTGTGATGTGAAATATTATCAGAAGGTATAAGGATAAAAGAGAAAGTCATTTGAAGACAAAAAAAAAAATCTTTCTTGTGCTGTAGAGAACATGGGTTTATAGTTAAAATGAATGAATGTATCTTGCCATGGTTAGCTTCAAACAACTTTCCAATTTTAAGTTCAGGTTGGAAGAAGTTGTTTAATATATGTCAGTTTATAATATAGTCTTGTATTGCCATTGATTTGTGGCATTATTTCTAGGTTAAAAGCAGTTGAATTTTGCTCTCTTTGGTTATGTAAGCCTTGGTCTATGTTAGATTTACAACACAGAATTAAACCTACAACTACTATTATTAATTTTTCAAATAGCAAAAATAACATTGTAATATAGAAGAATGTACCTCTTTTAATCACAGACATCCTGAGTGCCCCTCCCTTTTTGTGGTGCTAGGGATTAAACCCAAGGCCATATGCATCCTAGGCAATCTCTTTACCAAGTTACATGCCTGGTGCTCTGAGTCCATCTTTTGTTTTTCGATATCTTTTCCTTAATTATTAAGCATGATAGAAATTCTGTTTTCCTTAACTCCCAGCTAGGGAGTTGTAGGACTGCCAATGCTATTGGTATGGCATGTGCTAGAACTCCACTGCCACATGGTTCTGTTATAGCTCTTGGAGACTTCCATTGCCCAAGTACACAGAGGAGCCCATGGAAAATCATTTGAAAATCATTGGTTAGGAAAAAAAATACATGAAAAATGTCTTAGTACTAGGATCTGAAATTTTTAGCCACACATAGGTCTAGCAATTAAATAGTTAATAGGATAGCAGTCTTCTAGATATCTGGTGTTTAGAAGTTCCACAGATTTTTAAATTTATATATATTTAAAATTATATTTTTTCTAATTAAATTTTATTTTAATGGATATCAAGATGTTATGACAGGTTTTTGGTCAAGTTGTTTCTATTAAAAAGTACTTATTTTGAAACCTTATTAGTTATTGATGGACCTTTATTTATTTGTTTATATGTGGTGCTGAAAATCGAACCCAGTGCCTCACACATGCTAGGCAAGCACTCTGCCACTGAGCCACAACCCCAGCCCTTAACCAGTCTTTTGCTGTTGAACTTGAATGATCATTGAAACAAACAGTTCTGACACCATTCTTTTACCATTGATAAACCCATTTTGTCCCATTGTCCCAAGATCTGAAACACATATAAAAACTTAAATATAGTATATAACATAATAATGATAGTACAATAGTCACAAAATTAATATTGATATAATAATAAACACTTAATATAATGATAGTATAACAATCACAAAACTAATGTTCATGTAATAATATACATGGGTTCTAGATTATGGTTTTTAACCTGTTTTGATACACCTGTGTCAATTTTGTTGAAATATTCACAGAATTAAAACTTAGAACTTAAAGGGTTAAGACTAGGGTGACAGGTAGTAGTGATAATAATCATTTGACCTTCAGAGTTTTGTGGGCAGACTCGATAACCTCACCAGTTCCAGCAGCCTTTCTGTTTACAGCCTTTCTGTTGACTCCCACAGCAACTGTCTTATATCATGAAAAACAAAACCACCCAGAAGAGGATAGTCAGAGAAGCTCTCAACAGACATGGGTTTGCCAGGCACCTTATAAACAATGCTAGTATCACTAGATTTCAAGAAATTGGGGCCATCCTGTAGATTCTAACCAGATGGTGATCAGAAGCAGTGTAAACCATCTAGACAGGGACATAACTAGCGCTCATTTGTGTTGATTCAAGATAATCAGCTGATCAGTAAAGCTAACTGCTTCCATTGGTGGGTCGTTTTTGCTGTCACCATCAACATTGCCATGACTGACATCTTGATAGACAAGTTCTTAACTTTGAAGCCTATGTTGTTCATAGGAAAAGCTTCACTCAAAGCTTCACTGTGCATTTCTACTGAATTTACTTCAGTTATGGTGTTAAATGGAGCAGAGGGGACCAGCATGCCAGATTTGAAAACAGTTTTAAACCTTCATTTGCATACACACACACACTATATATATATATAATCAACACATTAACTTTGGTATCAGCCTTTCTACTCATTAGTATTTTTATTTCCATCTCTAAGTATTTGGAGAATATACTGATTGCAAAGTTAAAAAAAAAAAAAATAACTGCTTAGAGCAGGGGCCACATGCTTAGAGCAGGGGCCACATGCCAGTAATTATAGTGACTTGGGAGGTCGGTGCAGGAAAATCGCAAGTTCAAGGCCAGCCTGGGCAATGTAGTGAGACTCTGTCTCAAAATAAAAAGGACTGGGGGCCAGCTGTGGTGGACACACCTGTAATCCCAGTGGCTTGGGAGCCTGAGGCAGGAGAATCAAGAGTTCAAAGCTAGCCTCAGCAATGGTGAGGCACTAAGCAACTCAGTGAAACCCTATCTCTAAATAAAATTCAAAATAGGGCTAGGAATATGGCACAATGGTTGATGCTCCTGAGTTCAATCCCTGTTACCAAAAAAAAAAAAAAGGACTGGGGATGTAACTTAGTAGTAGAACACACCTGGTTTCAATCCCCAGTACCAGAAAAAAAGAAAAAAAACCCCACAACCTGCTAACTGTATTTATTTGTAGATGTGAATGAAGATGTTCTCTATCATGTACTTAAAACTAAATACAGAAATAAATTAGATGCCATGGTAGATATATAAATGGTTCAGATTTGAAATTTTTATGTCCATGAAAATGATCTCATTGATTAAAATTTTAACACAAAAAATAGAGCTGTAATAAACATTTTATGTACTTGAGTTCCCACAATACAATATTGTATTTCATTTAAGACCTTCTAAAGAAAGAAAACCCAATGAAATAGTATATTGACTATTAGTTGTATGCTGTGTTTATAAGAAGCCTACTCGGACTTTTTTGGTGGGGTCCGTGAATTTTAATGTTTCCCAAGGGAAACTGCTTCTTCTAGAAGCTGACTGTTTCAAAAAGTCCAGTATGTCATCACCAGAGTCTTTTCTGTTTAGTAGGGCTGTCTGGTGGAAGGATATCATGCTGTCCTTTGCCAGTAGTTCTTTGATTTATGGTAATAGCTTGATCCAGTCAGTCGTCACAGGATATTTTAGTCCTACTTGCTCAGCAAAAGCAAAGAGTTAATGTTTTGGAGTTTAATCTGAAAAGATTGTGTAGCAAAAAAGGAACAGTTTAAATAGGGCTTGACGGTTACCTTAATGTGTATCCAAGGTTCAAAATATGTTTTTAATTTGAAAACCACATCAGAAACTTAGGAACCCAATGCTTCAACTACAGCTTTGCACCCTACTTCAGTAGTAATGTTGAAATAGTCTCCACATTTGATGGTTGCATAAAGGTTTGTGTATGATAGTGTGCTACCTGCCTCTTATAAATTGAAAGCAAAGGAACAGTATGTAGTCATCTTCCCTAAAGAACAGAAGTAATTGGCTTGTTTTCCTGGCTTCCTGAAGCCTATAATGCATGTTTATGTGTATGAAGCCCCATCTGTTATCTTGCCTGGAAATGGAAAATATGAGTAATTTGGGGACTCAGAGTCTTTCATCCTTTCCCTTCATCCCCTCTCATGTTCAGGATCTTCCCTGGAGTCTCAGGAAATACATTGTCCCTGCAGTTAGTCCTCTACCTCCTAGAAAACCATGTTGCTTTCAGAAGAAAGTAACTGTCCTTTTTGTTTAATGTAAGCTTATTTTGCTGACCCCTGGGTGGAGCTTCACTCAGGCAGCTGCTCAGTCGGGTTTTGACTCATGGTTTAGAAAAAAACAGTCATTATGATAATGTTTTGTGATAGGTTATGTAGACTTAAATTCTGTCTTCCATCACTTTATATATCTGCATGCAAATTCTAAGAAATTGGTTGGAATGAAATGTTTCAAAACATACCAGCATTTCTGATGCTGCTGGATTATACCTGGACCAGTCTGAGGTCATAAGGGTGAAAGGTGCATGTCCCTTCTGTGGATTAATATAGAAATGATCATGAAGACACTAGAAATAGCCAGCAGCAAAGCATCCTTAGAGCTCCCTTAGAGTCTGCTTCTTGATATGAAGAGGAAAAGTAGAAGCAAAGCCTAAAAGAGTCTGGTCAGAAATATTTCCAAGTATAGGAAAAACCTGGAAGGTTTTTGTCTAATCCCAAACTGCCCTCCTGCTTCAGGATTAGGTGACTTTAATGGAGAAAAGAGTATAGTGTCTTTCTAGTTCTTTTTTCTTTATTATGTAAAACTGTCCTTAAATAATCAACTGTTTGTTCTAGCTGCTACAGATAATTTGGTTTGTGGAAAGCATGGTAGAGTCCTTCAGAAAAAAAGAATTTATTGTGTTCAGGTTTTTTTTTTAATCTTGCTAGTGGTTTTTGTTTGTTTGTTTGTTTACTTTAAATAGATGTTAAATGATATTGAGATTATTGTTGATGTGTGTTCTATTGAGTTAGCAGTTTCTGAGTACTTTTCTTATAGATTGTTTCTCTTGATTAAAAAAGTAAGTGGAGCTGAGCATGGTTGTAATCCCAGCAGCTGGGGAGGTTGAGGCAGGAGGATCATGAGTTCAAAGCCAACCTCAGCAAAAGCAAGATTCACTAAGCAACTCAGTGAGACCCTGTCTCTAAATAAAATACAAAATAAGGGTGGGGATGTGGCTCAAATAGTTGAGTGCCCCCGAGTTCAATCCCCACTACTCAAAAAATAAAATAAGCGGATTGACTACAATCAATTGGGAAACAAGAATTTAGAATATGTAATGGTTGGATTTTATCAGAAAAGAAAGCTCTCTACATAGACAGTTTTCTGGCATGTAGAGTTTGTTTTCATATGAAATAGTAAAATACATATAATATATTAAGGAAGGTTTTTTATTTGGGGTGGGGGTAGTGGTGGTGAATGAAGAGCCTAAGCAATAAAGTCCAGTCTTTATTCAAGCAGAACACTTTCATTTTGTTTGATTTTTGTTTACCAATGTTCTTATGAAAACTGCTGTTAACGAGTACTTCAGCCAAGATAGTTTGCCTCTTTTTTGTGGCTTTCCTCTTGTGTTATACATCAGCACTGTGGTTATTACACCAGCTACCAGAACATCTCACATGACTTTAATGTATAAGCACTATCAGTCCACACCTTGCAATGTCTCATGTTTCCCTAAGAATTTTAAACAAGAAGTCACAGAATTTTGGAGCATGCATTTCTGAGTTGCTTGTGTTTAAATGTTTGATCTTATTCTTTGGTTTGGTTTGACTAGGGTTGAAATGATCAGAAGAAGTTGCATATTTCTATCCTTAAAGGTAATTCTTTAACCTGTAGCTCTAGCAAGGATCAGATCATTTTTCCCAGATAAATTTTGTTGCTCATATCTGTCCCTAGCTGTCAAACAGAACTCAACATATTCCCTAGTGACAATCAGTGGACCAAAGTATCTGAAAAGTCCTTTCTCCAGAGCTCTGGCTGCATAGAACTCGGCTTACAGAGGTGAATCTTTCCTTTGGTAAACCAGTCCTTTACTATTCTGTAAGGTTAGTTTGGCTTAGCTACTCCTCCCACTCTTCTGTAAAAACGATTTTCTTAAGCTAGTCTCTATAATGGTTTGTTTTATTTTTCTGCTGAAATTAAATGCATGATATAATAGTTCACCAAAGATCTGTGGTGGTTTTTAGCAGAGGTTAAAAATATGTGCAGCAACAGTTAGATGGCAGTTTCTACTCCTGTGGGGTTTGCTCCATTTTCTTTTGATACTTCTTTGTAAAAGAAAAGGAAGTTGAAGCTTAGGCTATTTGCTTTTAATCAGAGGAATTTAATTAGAGGTCAATTCTGTTCCCATAAATTACTGTGCTAAGACCTTTTTGAAGAATTTTGAAAACTAAAAGCATATTGCTTACTGCTATTAGGAAATTTTAAATAAGAGGCCAAGCTATTTCTTGTTTGATCTTCCTAATGGCATGGTATTGTGGCAGAGAGCTTAAAAATGTTTTAAATGTGTTTTCAGTTCTTATGTTCTTATTAATTTTGTACTTAATTCTTGTGTTCTTATTAACTGTCCTTTAAAAAAAAAAAGAGAGAGAGAGAGAACGAGAATAAGGTTGCAAGCCCATGACTTTGGTTGATATCTCTAGGGGTCAAAGTCTCTAAATCAGCCATGCATAGCCCTAAAACTGTAGCTGCAGATTGAGTCCAGTAACACTTAGTAACAAGTTGAACGTTTTTCAAGTAGGTACTTCAGTATGTTAACAAACATCCATGTGAACTATTATCACTAAGACTTGTGACCATAATATTAAAGTTTCAGCTGGATTGTTGATTTGGAGACATGTCTCAATTAACTGAAAACATGCATCTATGTGAAAAGTTCTAGAAATACATTTAAATTTTATTTCTGCTTTTATGATTCATCTAACAAAACTTTTTTAAGTCTTAAACGCTGGTCTTAGAACTTAAAAACTGCTAGTCTGTTTAAAAGTGATAGTGCCACTCGCTCTCTTGAAAACTGCCATTGGCTGATTCCCTATAGCTGTTGGAACTTGCAAGGAGAAGAGGAACAGGAAGGATCCAACTTGGGAATAAGTTCTGTCCACAGTGTTCTATCTGGTCACTTTGGCAGATTGGAGTTAATGGCAAGTTCTCAAGGAAATCCACTACCTCTTATATTGCACCAAAAATATTATAGATTTTCAGTAAAGCAAAAATATTGTAACTGGGATATATGATAATAAAACCTAATTTTAAATTGTTTTAAATTTATCACAAATGTGATGTTACTTTTTTGTAAAGATAAGGAAATGTTGGTAAGGACATACAAGGAACTTTGAAGGATAATGAATTTTGGTTTGGTTTGGTTTCAATTTGTATTAATATAAACTGTTATACATGGATAATTTAATAGGCATTCTATATACCTGCCAATCAAAATGGAGAAAAACTTAAGATTTTGTCAGTGCTTCAGATTATTTTTTATTTTTTTTAAGAAATAAGCCATTGTAGCTGGGTGTGGTGGTACACACCTATAATTCCAGCAGCTGGGGAAGTTGAGGCAGGAGGATCATGAATTCAAAGCCAGCATCAGTAGAAGTGAGTCTAAGCAACTCAGTGAGACCCTGTCTCTAAATAAAATACAGAATAGGGCTGGGTATGTGGCTCAGTGGTTGAGTAACCCTGAGTGCAATCCCTGGTACCCCCCGCAAAAAAGAAAGAAGGTATTGTAGTTAAATTCCCACTTCCTTGCTGTTCTTCTCCAAGCACTATCATGAATTTAGCATATTTGTAATTTGATTTTTAATTTTATCTCACATAAGATTTTAAAATTTTATTATTTATTGTTTTTTATTATTTATTGTTTTTAGTTTACATAAATGGTACTGTACAGTGCCTACTATTTTGTAATCATCACGTTGAAACCCATTGTGATCATTGACTTTCAGCTCTTCCCTAGTATTCAGCTGTAGATATGTCAGATATGTTCCACTGCTCAGTCATTTGGGTTATTTTCAGCTTTTCTGTGTTATACACAATGCTGTCAGAACATCCTTAAGGTGTGTGTGTGATACTAGGCTTTATATCAAAATGGGCTTATTCACAAAGAGGGGCACATTTTCAACTTCGTTACATACTGCTAAAATACTTACCAAAGTGAGTGTATCAATTTCTAGATCTGTTAGCAAATGATGAGACTTTTTTATTCATTCTCATATCCTTATCAGTATTTAAAACTAAGGGAAAATGTGGCCCCTCTTATTTTATAGAGGTGGAAACTGAGGACTGTGGAGAATGAACTAGGGTTGCACTGATTAACAGAACCTTACCTAAATTAAATTTAGTTTGACAGCTGTTTGTCTTGTTCTTTTTAGTGTTAAGTTGATCCAATAAGTTTCACATTCTGTGATCAACACTGTGTTGGGGCATTTGGCTTTCAGATAAAACAGGCATAGGTTCCACAGATAGATATGTGATTAGGTGCCATGAGCCAGGCACTGTGCTAGAGTCTTAGCAGTGTATGAATGATCCCTCCTGAAGAGTGCTCAGTGCAGAACAACCTAACATAATCCCAGAACGGTGTGACTGGGAGAATTCAGAAGAGACCTGTGAACCAAATGGGCATTGTAGAAACAGTGGTTGCAGAAGAAATGGAAAAGTCCTTTGGGGTTTAGGTTTCTGGCAGTCTCCTTTTTAGCCATTCTAGTGGCTTCCCCTTCCCTTGTCATTCCAATCCCCCCAGCCACCCCTACCCCTGCAGTCCAGATGTCTGAGCTTCAGTTTTGGCCCATGACTATTCATTAAGCTGGACAGGACCTGCAGCACTTCCTGAAGCACTGACTAGTGAACAGTATCTGTGGTTGATTTCCTGATCCAGCCTTTCCCAAGGGAAACTTCTCATCTGTGTCCCCAGAGACAAATCTTTTGTTTCTGCTTTCCCTCTGGCCTCTTGGTCCAGTTGTGTTTTACGACTTCATAGCAGCAGTAAGAGCTGGTGATGACCCTTCTGGGGCACAGAGTGCTTCATTTTTACATCAGTGGTCCTGGTAAGCCAAGGAAGTAAGAAAAGTATTTTGAGATAAAAATCAATATTGGCATGAGCTGGGGTTGTAGCTCAGTGGCGGACCACTTGCCTCACATGTGTAAGGCACTGGGTTTGATCCTCAGCACCACATAAAGTAAATAAAATAAAGATGTACAATAAGATATGACAACTTTATTTAAAAAATCAGTCTTGGCAAATTGGGGTCTCTGCTTTATCTTTCAGGAAATCTTCTACTTTCGCTGAGTCAGGGTTCCCAGGAATGCTGTGGGGTAGTTGTGATAACCTTTCTTGTATGTCTCTTGACTCAGTAGTTTGTGAGGAGCTCAGGATATTTAAGATCCCAAACAGAAAATTATAAGCAGGTAGATTTTCAGATCCATGTCCTGTATTTTGATAGAGTACTACACAGTTTACAACCACTCTTAGTGGCATTATTTATTTACTTGTGATTTAGACATACATCTTGATGGCAGACACTGAAACTTTTAGTTTTGGTTGGTTCTTCAGCTTCCTGTCTGAAGAGTTCCGGAGTTTTTATTCTTGTTAATCAGAAGTCACGTCTGCTCTTGTTTCTCCTCCAAACAACATCACAGGCCTGTATCCTAGGACTGCACAGTGTAATTTCCATTATTAATGATATTCTTCCCTGTGAGTGACATCATCTGGAAATCTGTAGGTTCCTTGTAGCTGTGGTGCAAAGTCAATCTCGGGTCTTTTTGCTTTGTTTTTGTGACTTTGGTTTCTGCTTTCTTTTCAGATTGCAGTGCCTTTGTCCACAAAGGCTGCAGAGAAAGTCTGGCCTCCTGTGCAAAGGTCAAAATGAAAGTAAGACATTCTGGTGAAAAGATGGCTTAAAATAAAAGGGTTTCAACTAACAAAATACTAAGAAATTGGGAGAGTTGAGGTTGCAGTGGGTTTGTTTGTTTTAATCATTTGGTACCAACCTTGAAGCCAAAATGATCAAACAATAATTTTTCTCTAAAATGATCAGTTCCCTTTTTGATTTTAACATGCTTGGGAATTTGAGACTTCTGGGAAAAGAAAATGCTTCCAGAACTTAAACATGTTAAATATACATTTCCCTGTGAGTTTAATATTTCTGAGTTGCTGATTAAAATAATTTTGCTCTTAACCATATATGCAGACCTACTCTGCAATTCACACATCTGGCTTCCTCATACACTAGACAGGCACAGAAGATGGCAAGTGGGGGTGACTGGGGCTGTATTGCAGGGTGCTAAGAGCCAGTGAAAAGACCAGACCAGGAAATTAGGCCAAACCACACTTTTTATTCTAGGCTGCTTGAAACTTGACAGAGGCTAAGTCATCAATGCATTTTTCTTGTACTTTCTTTTTCTTTAGCAGCCCAAAGGGAACCTTCAGGCCCATGACACGTCTTCACTCCCCACGGTCATCATGAGAAACAAGCGTAAGTAGCTCAGCCAGCCTCCTACAAGTCCCTTTCTGACTGACTGGTTCTGTACCATAAGTACTGTTGTAGTGTTCATTTATTATTTCTCATTAGGATTTGAATACCTATTCTGAATACCTAACTAGAAAGGCTGTTTATTCTACAAATTCACTCACCAATAGTTTTATATGACACCATCAAATCCTCTTTGAAGGTTTGTATACCCAGTGAAGTTATGTAAATGGTTCATTTTTTTCCTTCAAATGTTACACATGGTTGAGTGAATCACACACTCCCATTCACATCATGCTATCTTCACCAGTCTATGTGAGGCTACACTTTGAATTTGCCTGATATTTTACTTTTTGTTCTTTATTTCCTATCTCATTCCTACTATCGTATATTTAATGTATGTCTTTCTAATCTGCCATATCTTTAGACATATGTATTTTGGGGAAAAAAATCTGTTGTTTTTGTGCATTAAATTTAAATTAGGTAATGTGACTTATATATTATTATTTGTTTTCTTTTTCCTTTTTTTTTTTTTTTTTTGTCTTCCCATACTGAGGATTAAATCCAGAGTCACTTAACCACTGAGCTATACCCCCTCATTTTTTTTTTTTAATGTTTTGAGATAAGATCTTGCTAAGTCTTTAGGGCCTTGCTAAGTTGCTGAAGTTATCTCACACTTGTAATTCTCTTGCTTCAGGCTTCCAAATTGCTGGGATTATAGGCATGAGCCAACCACACCTGTCTTATTCTTATTTTTCACTCAATATCATTTTGAGACTATGCATGTTATTATTATTTTAAGCTGTTATTTCAGATTGCTGCATGATATTCTTTCAAAAGTGTATATCACATTTTAATTACTAGTTCCCCCAAAACAGGATATTTAAGTTGCTTCCAACTTAAATATAAATAACTACTACCATAAATAATGCAGTAATGATTATCCTCTTAGTTGACTCTATGAGAACCTATGAGAGACTTTCCCAAAATAGAGTAATTTCCAGGATCCATTAAACACACATACTTTTGTGATCCACCCACATCTATGAATCAGAAATTCCAAGGTGGAGTCCAGTGATCTGTGTTTTAATAGGCCCCCTAGGTGATTTTGATGACCCCTTCAGCTTGAGATTCACAACTTTATGCCTTATTTTTCTAAGTACTTCCAGATAACTCCAGAATAAGTACCAGTCTGTACTCCCACAGGGAAATGTGAAATCCTTAAACATATTGCCTGATGATTATCCATCTTTGCATGTAGATGGCTAGAAGAGATGCTTTGCCAGACTTGACGCCTACGCAAATCTATGATCCAACCCATTCCATGTGACTTTTGCAAGTCTAACATTAACTCTCTTACTGTAAAATGCCTGTTATGTGCAAGGTGGTTGTTGTCATTTTTTTAATATTTTTTTTTCTTTATTTATTGGGCTGAGGATCGAACCCAATGCCTCACACATGCAAGGCAAGCACTCTATCACTGAGCCACAGCCACCTTGCCCTAGTGTGCAAGGTTTTTTATCTCTGACCCATACAAATGTTCGTGTGTGTGTGTGTGTGTGTGTGTGTTGCTGGAGGTTGCCCATGTTAGGCAAGTGCTGAACCACTGAACTACATTCCTAGCCCACACGCAGATATTTTTATTTCTACTTTACCCCACTGAGGCAGTATACTGGTTGAAAGTACAGATTGTGGATTCTAGTTATATGGATTTGAATCCAAGCACCACTACTAATTAGCTGTGTAACCTTAAATGCTGCTGAACTTCTCTGTGCCTCATTTTCCTCCTATGTAAAGGAGGTAATGGTAGGTTTCCTAGGGTAGTCAGGCTGCCTACCTGACTGATAAATAAAATCATACCTGTAGGCTCAGTGGTTGGGCACTTGCCTGGCTTGCCTATTCAATGGATTCAGTCTGCAGTGTGCCTCCCATTGTCCCCCCACTCACACAAATCAGACTAGTAAAATACTTAGTAGTTGACACTCCTTAAGTTTTGCTTCTATCATTGTCACAAATAACAGACTTAAAGATATTAAGTGACTTCCCTGGGTGGACTATGGATTGCTTTCCATCAAGGAAAGGCTATTATTTTCATCCTCTTACCCCACCTTTTGGATACAAGTTGTTCTTTATTAATTGTAGAGTTTTATGTAACATTCTACTTCTTCAGCCTTTTCACTGGTCCCTTACCTACATCTTCTACCTATTTCCTCCTCTGCTTTTCTTTTTGCTTCATGATTTCTGCCTTTTATTCATACAGTTCTTCTCAGAATGTCCTCTTCTGATCTATCCACATTCTTTAAGAACTAGTGTTGGGTTTCCCCCCCACCCCCTTTCAGATTTTGTCTGCTCCCTGAACTCCCTTCTGAAGCACTTGGACTTCAGACTCTTGATACTTGAGCATGTTCTCTTTTACCCACTGTTTGCTCTGGCCTACTAGAGCAGGGGCCACAGCTACATTTCTTGGGACTCCTGTAGCAATATCTGGTTGTGATGCAATGTGTCATGTTTCTGGTGTTTTACTATACATCACCTTTGTCTAAATAGAATTTGAATTTGAAATGAATGCTTAGCCGTGCGCGGTGGCACATGCCTGTAATCCCAGCATCTCGGGAAGCTGAGGCAGGAGGATTGCAAGTTCAAAGCCAGCCTCAGCAACAGCAAGGTGCTAAGCAATTCATTGAGACCCTGTCTCTAAATAAAATACAAAATAGGGCTGGGGGTGTGGCTCACTGGTCAAGTGTCCCTGAGTTCAATACCTGGTACCAAAGAGAAAAAAAAGAAGAAATGAATGCTTGTATTAACATTTATTAAGTTTAAAAAAATCCTGACATTTGTCAAGGAAAAATAATGTTACATGTATGCCTGTGTGACCATTTGAGCAAATTAAAGTTCCAGTTTCCTCTTTGCCTATGTTGAAGAGAAGTTTGCAGAAGGAGGATCAATTAGCTATGTGACATTAAACAAGTAATCCTGTTTTTTTTAATCCATAAATTAAAGGAATTGGTCAGAATCTGTGCTCTCAAATGATGAACTGAAGAATTGTTTGAGAAGCCTATAAAATATGTAGACTCCCAAGTCCCACTCCAGAGTACAGCAAGGGCTGGGAATTTTATACCTAAGAAACACTTCACAGATGTTTCATGGTATGATCCAAAGAACACTGGTCTCAGTTACCTCTAAGATTCCTTTTACTCTTAATGTTATTTCAACCTTATTTTTATTAAGTTTAAATTTTAAAATATATAATATTTTCATGTGATTCTTTATCCTCATTGTTTAGTTTCTATCCCATACCACAGGTAACCACTCTTAGTTTTTCATTTATCTTCTCAAAGTTAGCCTTGTTAATGTAAATACTAACTTGGATTATTGATTTCCCTTTTTTAAAAGCATTAAGAGTGGCCTATTATTATGTACTGTTTTGCATCTTGATTTCTCCCACCCCCTTTCACTTACTGCATCTTAGGGATATGTCAGTACATGAAGAATATTTTCATTTTGTTAAAGCTGCATAATATTCTAGTGTATGATGTACTGTAACTTATTGACCGATTTTTTGGTGCTTATTAGTATCATTTCCAGTCTTTTTCTTTAATCAACAATATTTCTTTGAATAACTTTGGACACAAATCCTTTCAAACATACACAAATATATCTTATAGACTAAACATGTTCTAAAGGTGAAATTACTAATAGCAAGGTTTGGTTGTGCATACCTGTAATCCCAGCAACTTGGCTGAATCAGGAGGATAACAAGTTCAAGGCTAACCTTGGCAGCTTAGCAATACCCTGTCTCAAAATAAAAATTAAAGGGACTGAGAATGTAGTTCAATGGTAGAGCACCCTGGGTTCAATCTCTAGTACTGGGGGTGGGGGGGGGGCGGCAGGGAGTAAAATTACTAGATCAAAGAATATCAGTACTTACAATTTCAGTAATTACTGCCAAACTGTCCTTCATAACCTTTGTAGCAATTTTACCCTCCAAGGGCAAATCTGTTTTAAAGCACTTTGCTTCTGTTTGGCATTGTCAGATGAATCAGTACTAAGTGGGCATAAAGATGAGACTTCAGTTGTGTCCTCTTCCTCTGCAGCCTCACAGCCCAAGGAGCGCCCTCGATCCGCAGTCCTTCTGGCTGATGAAACCACTGCTGCCCCAATGTTTGCTAATAGACGGTCCCAGCAGAGTGTCTCGCTCTCCAAAAGTGTCTCCATTCAGAACATTACTGGGTAAGTAGGAGGTTTAAAAATAACATGATTGACATGTGGGTGATAAGAGTATAATAATCACATCATTTGACAAAAGATTTTTCTTTAGAAACATTTGTGTAAAGTAACGGGTTGGTGCACATTTGGGTGCTACAGATGAGGAAAATGGGGATTATACTTATGATGCACTGTTATAACCGCTATTTTGGGACAAGGATCTCCTTTAGACACTACTGTCAGACCACGTTGCTGTAGTATTTGTACATGATCAGCCCAACTTTTGAAGAATATAAAGTTCTAAAGGATGATTTTTAGATCAAATAAGAAGGCATGGGGGGAAAAGATGATTAAATTATGAATTTTTGTTTGCAGCCACTTATATGTTCAAATGTCACACTTTTGTATTGCTCAGATGAGCCTGGTTCTTTAGTTTCTTTTTAAATCATTTTTCTATCCTTGCCTCTAAGTCAGTTTCATGGAGGTAAATTGTGGGCCATTTGCTACCATTAAGTTCCCAGTCACTCAGTTGCACTCAGTTCTTTTTGTGGTCTCCTGAAAAGTTGCTGTGGCCACTGACTGTTCATGCATTGGCTGTCTGGTTAGCATAGGAATGATTATGATGTTTTGGCTGGTTTGGATAAAATGCCTACTTGCCTATCATCTCAAATGTAAGACACATCTTTTGCATGTGTCTTAACCTAGGTTGATGGAAGTTAACAAGAGGATGCAAAATTTCCTTTTGTCTGTATATCCTAACCTCTGTGCTAGCTAATGTTTCCTCCTCTTAAAAACATTTTTGTCTTGTGGTCTCATTATCTCCATAAGTCTTTTTTTCAAAAGTTGTATTATTATCAAGTTGGTTCGCATTGTGACTTGAAAAGTTGTTTTAAAAAAAAAATTGAAGTTTTAAGTGATTGTTATTGCTTTTGCTTTTGTGTTATGCAGTACATTTGTTGGGTACCTACTATACAAGCTGGTGAGTTGGATTGAGAAAGTCCCGAGAATATAGCACTTAGTCTATAATTACTTAGGCAAGTGTAGTGGCTAGGCAATAAGTTTTAAATAGCAAAATTTCTTATATAATGTGTACATGATATGAGTGAAGAAAGTTTTCTTTGCTGATTATCATTTAAATAAAAAAAAGAAGTCTCAAAGAGTTGAAAAGTTTTACGTTTGCAAGGATATTAAATGCTACTAAACTTTAAGAATAGTGTTGTTGCTCTGTGCCTGGTGTAAGTAATTGGTCTTTAGTCACTGTAGAACTTTCAGCCAGCTATCGTTTTCAAATTTTTCAGGTACTTCTTTAAGTGTGTGAACACTGCTATTTGATAGAATGTACTTCTTTTTGTCCCCAGAGTTGGCAATGATGAGAGCATGTCCAACACCTGGAAATTCCTGTCTCATTCAACAGACTCACTGAATAAGATCAGCAAGGTCAATGAGTCAACAGAATCACTTACTGATGAGGGTAAGAGGAAGTTGTGGCCTGTATTATATGCCTCTGTAGAGAATGTGCCTTTACATAGAACACCATTGTTAATAGTGCCTACCTCTTCCTTACCGTGTGAAGCTTCTCTAAATTTGTCTGTAAAGCATCAAATGCATTAAAATGAATTGGTAATCACCCTTAACCAGTTGTTAATTGTGCCATTGACTTTTAAATGTGGGCATACCCTTGTGTGGAGAAATGACTTTTCTTCCCTAGTCATTTGTGCACTATTAATTCTAGCTCTCGTGGCATGATAAGCTTACTTTATTAAACCTGTAAAGGTAGCAGATCCCTTCCAGTTCCTGCTTCATGTGGGAATCATCTCTTATTCATATGTTTGATTTATATTTTATTTATCTTTTCTTAGCCAGTCTTGAATGTAGAGTCTTAGTCACTCCCAAATAGGACATTGATTATTTTCTAGAACCAGGATATACTCTCCATGAAGAACTCCTGTGTTAATGCAGAGTATTTGTTTCTTAAGAAATCATTTATCATCCTAAGAAGTATCCAACCTAGGCTTTTTAGAAGTTACAAACTCAAGATTCTAATATTAATTTTTTTTTATATTTTGAGGAGTAGGTACAGACATGAATGAAGGACAGCTAATGGGAGACTTTGAGATTGATTCCAAACAGCTAGAAGCAGAGTCTTGGAGTCGGATAGTGGATGGCAAGTTTCTGAAACAGCAAAAGAAAGATGTGGTCAAACGGCAAGAAGTGATTTATGGTGAGATTCTTCATTTGCTCTGCTTACATTTGATTTGCATTGTTCAACATTTTTAAACTAGTGATTTGATAGGCTGTGGAAAAATCAACTTTTGATTTTTAAGATTTTAAAGATTTCCTTTAAAAACTTTGAGGTACACAAACAAGTTCTTATTTGTATCCTTTTCTTCCTTTGCCCTATTCTATTTCTTTTTCATTCTCTTGAGTGTTTTATTTATATATGAGTGCTCAGTTGCACAGCAGTCCTAGGAAGAGATCTCTTATGAAAGTGCAGTTTTGAGCCAAGCATGGTAGCACATCCTTGTAATCCCAGCAGCTCAGGAGGCTGAGGCAGGAGGATCACAAGTTCAAATCCAGCCTCAGCAACTTAGTGAGGCCCTAAGCAATTTAGCAAGACTTTGTCTCATAATAAAAAATTAAAAGGTCTGGGGAGGTGACTCAGTGGTAAGTGCCCCTAGCTTCAATTCCCACTACCAAAAAAAAAGGAGAAAGTGCAGTTTTGTTCCTCAGCTACACTAGAAAGTAGATGAAATATAAGTTGTTTATAGGGAACAGAAATAGTCATTTATGAGAGGTGCTGAATCCAGTGAAGCATTCTTGGTGTAACCAGTACTTAAGTATACCTGTCATCAGAAAATAGTGTTGGGTAATGTGAAAAGTAGAGGATTAAGATGAGAATACCTTAGGAAAAATACAGCTATTGAGCCAGTTTTAAAGTTTAAATTGAATTCCAAAATAACCTTATGACTGTAGCAGCTGATCTTTGAAGGACAATGCTCATTTAAATTAAAAATAAAAATTGTTGATCTCTGTCCTCCTTCCCAGAGTTAATGCAGACAGAGTTCCATCACATCCGAACTCTCAAGATCATGAGTGATGTGTACAGTCGGGGGATGATGACAGATCTGCTCTTTGAGCAGCAGATGGTGGAAAAGCTGTTTCCCTGTTTGGATGAGCTGATTGGTATCCATAGCCAGTTCTTTCAGAGGATTCTGGAGCGGAAGAAGGAGTCTGTGGTGGATAAAAGTGAAAAGAACTTTCTTATCAAGAGGATAGGGGATGTGCTTGTAAATCAGGTGAGCCACGGGAAGGGTCTCTGGTTCTTCTCACTTGTTGTGAGGGGGAAAAGTGAAGCCTCGGGGCTCAGGAACCATACATTCACATCTCAGTTCTGCCTTTTACCTGTGTAAGCTTAGGGAAGTTAATCTCTCTAAGCCTTGATTTCCTTTTCTATAAAAAAGAACAATAGGGATTCTCTGCTTTTGCTATTTTAAAAAGTTAAAGGGAAGTATCTGTATGTATGTGTGTGTGATATATAGATAAATATGTTATATATCAATACCTAACACACAGTAGATAACACAGTAAAAAAGAGTTGGAAATCAAAGAATACTTATTGGAAATCTTCACCTTTGCCCTGTGGCTCAAATCAGAAGGATCTCATTTACAAAAAAAAACAAACAAAAAACTGCTGAACATAGAAAATTGAACAAGAGACTATCTGTGAACTACATAACTAAAATATGTATTGTTGATATTTTTATCATAGTGGTATGGTTTTACTCCCACTCTAAGAAAATTTATCTAAAAGTTATTTTGATACTTGCAGATGTATTTGTCACAAGCAGCTATTAATGGTTTCTTCAGAAAATTTTCTTGAAAAAAATAAAACTTCAGGTATAACACACTTACAATTAGTATTTTTTTCCCCCAGCAAATCTCTGCTTTTGTGAAGGAACAGAGGCTTAATTGCTGGAACATTTGTCTGAGAATTAGAAATTTTGTCTTTTCCTTGTATTAGCCCATTCTGCTCATTTCACTAACTCATTATTGTATTCATTCATTCTTGAAGTATTTACTGAGCATCTGGTAAATACACAGATATGTTAAACATGACTTGGACCTCTGCCTCAGGGAACTGCTATTCTAGAAGTAAAAATAGGCGTGTTGTGAAATAAATGCAAATCTGGTATGGCAGATTTGCATATTGAACAGGGCATCTGCAACAGAGCCTTCCAGTCATTTTCCATTCCACTCTTTCTGCCTTACCTCTCTGCCTTTAAGGCCTGCAACAGGCAATTCACCAAACCTTGACTTATATTATCATTTGTAGCTCCTTACATTTATTTATATACATCCCCTAGTAAGATCATTGACACTGGGATTGAAATCATAGTACTGGTGTCTATTTCTGTGCACCAGTGCTGGATTTTATCTTTTAGGGCACTTGTTTTATGGTATATAGGTTATAAGTAAATAACATCTTTCTGCTGGTTTCTCCATTGGTAAGTGGGGATAGGAAAAACTACCCTGAGTCCTTTTCAAATTTTTTTTTTTTTTTTAATATGGTGCTGAGGATTGAACCCAGGGTCTTGCACGTGCAAGGCAAGCCCTCTACTGCTGAGCCATAACCCACGCCCCAAATTCTTTTTTTTTTTTTTTTTTTGTATAGTGCTGGGTATTGAACCAAGGGCCTTATGCATGCAAGGCAAGCACGCTGCCAACTGAGCTATAGCCCCAGTCTACTTTTCAGATTTTTTTGGTAAAGTGTAATATGTCTGAGATTTTTAGTGCATGGAAATCAGTGCTTAGCATGAATTAGATAGACACCTTACAAAAATTCACTGATTTACCCCAAGATGAACATTACTTCAGATGGATCTTTGAGATTGCACAGATTTGGGAATTATTTAAGGGTATACAGGTTTATTAAAACTGTTTACCTGAAGTAAAAGTATCTCATGAAGAAAAACCCAGCCCTTACCTTAAATTAAGGAGATCGAAGTTTTAAGACATGAAATGTATTTTTAAATCATGAAAATGTAAGTTTTATTCAGATAAAATTCTTATTCTGTAACAATCCACTCATTTAAAATGTGAAGCTAAATTGTTTTTAGTATATTCAGAGTTGTATAACCACCATCACAGTGAATTTTAAAACATTTTATCATTCCAGAAAGAAACCCCATACTCATTAGTAGTTGCTCCCTTTCACACAAAAACATCAAATTGCCCTAATCCTAGGTAACTGCTAATATATTTTCTCTTGCCTCTTCTGGACATTTCTGTATAAACATAATAAAACAATATGTGGTCCTTCATGACTGGCTTTTTTCAAGATTATAATGGTTTTCAAGATTATTCAGAATTGTAGCGTGTAATAGTACTTTGTTGCTTTTTATGACTGAATGATACTTCTTTGTATGGATACCATGTTTTATTTATTTTATCTACTGATGGACATTCTTTTTACTATTTGGGGGCTATTATGAATGATGTTGCTATGAACATTTGTGCATAAGTTTGTTTGTTTTTAAAGAGAGAGAGAAAAGAGAGAGAGAATTTTCTAATATTTATTTTTCAGTTTTTGGCAGACACAACATCTTTATTTTATTTTTATGTGGTGCTAAGGATCGAACCCAGCGCCCCGCCAGGTGAACGCATTACCGCTTGAGCCACATCCCCAACCCTGTGCATAAGTTTTTATGTAGATGTACGTTTTCATTTCTCTTGGGTATACACCTAGGAGTAGAAGTAGTAGGTCTCAAGAAAGCTCTGTGTTTGACCTTTAATGGAGTGCCAAACCATTTTCCAGAGCTGCTATCAATTTATCTTTAAGGGGAATTTATGAGAAAGCATTCTTAGCTTTTACAAATGGACTGGAAACTTTTTACAGGATGATCCCCTGAAATAGAGCATAACCGTTATTCTCTTTCCTCTGCAGTTTTCGGGTGAGAATGCAGAACGCTTAAAGAAGACATATGGCAAGTTTTGTGGGCAACACAACCAATCCGTAAACTACTTCAAAGATCTTTATACAAAGGATAAGCGTTTTCAGGCCTTTGTAAAGGTATTGATGTGAAACATGAAAATCTCCATCAAGAGCAATACATCACTGTCAGTTTTAGCTGCAGTCTTCCTTGTGCAGAAGTTCCTAACGGTTTGTTTACTTCCTTGCAGAAGAAGATGAGCAGCTCAGTGGTAAGGAGACTTGGGATCCCAGAGTGCATATTACTTGTAACCCAGCGGATCACTAAGTACCCAGTTTTGTTCCAAAGAATATTGCAATGTACCAAAGGTGAGTCTCCTTTTTAACTCAGTTTTATATGCCATTGCACTGTTGACCAAATTCTATCCTGTAGTGCTAGAGACCACCATAGAAAGCTGTTTCATATTGCAGTACGTCTAAAAGAGAGCCTGTGCTTTATCTTGAAAACAGTTTTCTTTAGTGAAAACTTGGAATGTTATGTCACCAGACTTAGGATGGATGATAACAGGAAGGAAAAGGGAGTAATTATTGATTCCATGAAGAGTTCAGAGCCCTGAGCAGCTAATTTCCCTGATCACTATACTGTCAGACAGTTCCACCAGTTCTTCCCATGAGTGCTAGAACTGCTGCTGCTTCTCATGTAATCACTGCATGCTGGTTTATCGTCTTAGGTTCTCCTAAGCATTTACATTAACATTAAAGATTATAAGCTAGCTAGCTATGTTAAAGATTTGGTAAAATAAAGAAATAAATAACTTGTTGCTCCTTCCTAGCCCTCCCTACTTAAAATGTAGGGTTTCTTTTATTTTGAACAGAGATATAAGTTCATATTATCTGTATTATTGAGAACTGCTAACCTTCCTTAGTATTAGACTTAAAAATGCAAGAGAGAGGAGCATGTGACCTCTGGCGTGTTGTCTGCACTCTGATAGCCTAACCACAGAGGGTGAATGATGAAGTGGAACAAAAAGGCAGGACTCCCTCCCCTTCTACTCTAGTCTGGAAGGAAGCCATTATAGCATAATTATTCTTTGTTCCAAAGACAACGAAGCAGAGCAAGAAGACCTAACTCAGTCCTTGAACCTGGTGAAGGATGTAATTGGAGCTGTAGACAGCAAAGTGGCAAGTTATGAAAAGAAAGTGCGTCTCAATGAGATTTATACAAAGACAGATAGCAAGTCAATCATGAGGATGAAGAGTGGTCAGATGTTTGCCAAGGAGGATTTGAAGCGGAAGAAGCTGGTAAGAGATGGAAGCGTGTTTCTGAAGAGTGCTGCTGGAAGGTTGAAAGGTAAGGCTCAGCTTACTTGTGTCTGACTGTATGCCTAAGGAGAAAATCCAAGTATTTTATTGGAAAAATTCACCACAGTTTTTTTTTTTTTTTTTCCCTCTGGAGCCTATGTCCAAACATCACTCAGGAGCAATAATCATTTAATTGTGATTTTTAGATCAAAAAAGACTGGTTGAGCCGAGCACCGTGGCACACACTTGTAATCCCCAGCATCTCAGGAGGCTGAGTCAGAAGGATTGCAAGTTCAAAGCCAGCCTCAGCAATGGCGAACTGCTAAGCAACTCAATGAGATTCTGGCTCTACAAAACAGGGCTAGGAATGTGGCTCAGTAGTTGAGTGTTCCGGAGTTCAATCCACGGTACCCCCTTCCAAAAAAAAAAGCCTGGTTGGAAATAGTTTGCAAAAATCATATGAAATAAAATTAAGTAAACAAGGAAATGATGCAGTCAGGGAAAATGGAAAATAAGATTTTAAAAAATAAAGGGGAAAATTAAAAATTAATACAAATGTGCAAGCAGTTAAGGAAGATGCATTCTCTTATGAGAGGAATGACCAGTGTGGGATTAGGGCCTGTGGGAAAAAAGTTATAAGGAGGGAGAACTCAGTCAGCATCTGTGAGATTGAAAACACAACACTTGTTCCCAAGAGATGTTAGAGGGCCTTGCAGCTTCAGAGACCCTAAAGGTAAGTTTAACTCATATCAACCAGAAATGTTCTCTCATCTTTAAGATATAATGATGTAGGTAACTGCTATCAGAGGAGTCCTTACCATAGTCTTACCATAGAGTCTCACCATGCTTGGAACAGTATTACAGAAGCCCCAGGCAGTCAACTGTTTTCAACCATGAATGAATCTGGGATCAAAACAAAACTACTTGGAAAGAGATACTTGCTATCGAATCTGATACGTGCTGGAACAGAGAAAAGGGTGGGTAGTAGTGGAATTATTCCTGGTGGTGGGGACTAGCAAGTGTGGAAACATGGAATTGGAGAAGTAGACAGCCCAGGCTCTCAAACAGATTGCACAGTGAGTGACAGGGAAGAATGGAAAATAGGCCTGAAGAAAACTGCTGGAGCTGCACTGTAATGAGGAGCATAGTACACACCGAGGCATCAGTGGCCACTCTTGACATATGTGGGTCAGGGATGGGTGCCCAATGGAGGGGTTTTTAAAAGGAAAGGGATATATTAGACATTTTTTAGCACAGTGACTAGATGGAGTGTAGAGTTGAGTGTGAAAAGAGACTGGTGATGGAGGCATCAGGAGATGGTTGTGATTCAGGGAAGTGCTAATCCAGGCCTGCCCTGCAGTAGAGGACATGTAAGATAAGGACAGGGTAATCACAGAAAAGAAATGTCTCTTGTGCCACCAACAGCTGTGCATTTCACTGTTCTGTGATATACTTGAATCAAGCTCCTCCCTTCCAGCCCTAATGTCCTGTGATGTTCGAAGAGCTCTGCCTCAGGACTGTTTCCAAACTCACCCTTGAGGCTGTCTTTTGAGCAGGCTGACATTTCAAAAATATCTGCACACTCTTGTAAGGACCTGGATTTCCTAAAGCCACTGCTCTCTGGATCTCGCAGTATATTCTTTCCTTTGCATAGCAATTTATTGATTGATTCTCAAAATAAAAACTAATGGATTCCAACTATTGAAAAAAAAAATTGTGGTCAAGCCAGTGTCATAAGGATAGATTTTCTGGCTTGAAATGCATCTGCTGGAGAACGAATTGGTGTTTAGTCATTTTCACCCCTAAGTGAACTTGTGCCAAAAACAGCCAGTACTATGTTGAGTACTTTTGAAAAGGGTGGATTGTTTTTCTCTGATACATAGACACCAATCATATAAATGTCAGGATTCAGTAAAATTGAAACTTGTGTTTTGTTTTTTCAAACACGTGAATTATCTAAAATTAAACTTCAGACAAATAAATGTGTCAAACCTAATGATAGTTTATGTAAAATTACTATAGTCTAAGTTGAAAAATTAGACCTTCCTTAAAAATGGACATCCTTCATTCTATTTTTTTATGACTATGAAGTGAATTTCACAGAAAGGGGATTCTGGTATGGCAGAGGTTTAAGACAAGGCCAGGAGGGAGCTGCACAAATCATTTCCATCCTTTTCCCGAGGAATCATAGGCTTCACTTTCTAGAGTAAAGATATGTAAGGGACAACCTATGAGCCCTCAGTAGATGGCTCAGAGATGTCAAGCTGTCCTTAAGAGAGTAATGGAAAAATGTCACTTTGTAGTCCTAGAAGATTACTCAAAGCAAGAGTTTGTGAAGTTTGGGAAAGTTGTTGTTTTGTTTTTATGTGTTTAATTCTTGCAACCAGTTAAGAGATGTTAATCTGGCTTTGGTTTGGGAAAGGAGGGGCTGCAGTTGAAAGCCAGGGCCTCACATCTGCCAAGCATATGTATATGTTTTAATAGAAAGGAAGAGAAGGCTGTTATCACAAAGACATTGAAGAGGACTACTGCCTATGGGAGCTGGGAACAGACCTCTGTATTCACTTGTACTTATGAGACCAGAGAGTGTCTGCAGAGGCCCTTCTTGTTCTTTTGGGGGCACAGAAGAAATCTACTTGTTGTTAGACTTAGATACTTCTGTATATCAACTTTCATGGCTATTGTTTCCCATGACTGTAATCATAAGTTGAGAAAGATTATAATGTGAGAATTTTGTGGAAAATGTTGCTCTAGGTTGCTGTTTAACATTGGTTGAAATAAAAATTTAAAACTTTATTCTTAAAAGCATTCTTAAAATCTTGCCCTCTAAAATGTATCTTTTCAGGACTGAGTATTTAAACTTTTCCAAGATAAGGCTTTGGTGATAAACCCCATTTTTAAATGCCTTTAGAAATCTAGTGACTGAGACTAGTCCTACGGAACTGTAAAACTGCTGCATTGAGGAAGAGTGTGATCTCAGACCATAGTTTACCCTTGTGGGGTGTATGACTGAAACTCCTTCAGTAAAAACCCTTCTGGCTGTAGTTAACTATTTAGTGATCATTGTTCCCTCTTATCTTTCTCCATTGCTGCTTTTCAGAGGTCCAAGCAGTTCTTCTCACTGACATTTTAGTTTTCCTTCAAGAAAAAGACCAGAAGTACATCTTTGCATCATTGGTAAGCTGAATTGTTACTTTCTTCTGCTTGGAATTAATACTATCCAAAACAACTAGGTTAGGTGTGGAGTATAATCACTAACTCATGGTTCACCCACCCTCTGAAAATTAAATGGCTCAGGATCAATTCCTGTAATTTCTTACATAGCCTCATGATTTTCTGTTGTTCCTTCCCACTGCCAAAATTATTTTTCTATTCTCTCACAATCCTTTTTATTGCCCAGAACGTTTGATGATTTGAATAGAAATTTGTCACTGAAGTGATTCTCATGATTTGATCTCATAAGTGGTGCTCATGTGTGATATGTCTGTGGGGAACCTGGAGTCATTATGTGAAAAACATGACTAGAAGCTTTATAGCTATAGACTATCATCTCCTTTTTGGAAATCTTTTTCTGTTTTTTAAAATTGAAATGAAATAGTAATATATTTATCTTTATCCTAAAATTGCCATTATTCTTTTAATCCATACGCACTTAAACAGTATCTGGTCTTATCTTACATAAGAGTTGTTCTTAAAAGTTAGAACATTGTATACATATCTTATATTTGCCCTTCCCCATTTTCTAGGACCAGAAATCAACAGTGATCTCTTTAAAGAAGCTGATCGTAAGAGAAGTGGCACATGAGGAGAAAGGTCTATTCCTGATCAGTATGGGAATAAAAGATCCAGAGATGGTAGAGGTCCATGCCAGCTCCAAAGAGGAACGAAACAGCTGGATTCAGATCATTCAGGACACAATCAATACACTGTAAGTGAAACACTAGAGCCCACCCTTCCTAGACCTCTTGATAACTCTGTAATTTCATAATAGATCAGGCAGTAATCAGAGTAATTGATACCTTAGGAATTTTTTGTTTTGTCTTTTCTTTTGATTTTATTAGGAACAGAGATGAAGATGAAGGAATTCCTAGTGAGAATGAGGAAGAAAAGAAAGTGCTGGATACCAAAGCCCGGGAGTTAAAAGGTAACTGTTGGTCACTGGTCCAGGGCCTTTGTCTGTGGAAAATCTATGATTGCAAAAGACTATTAGTGGTTTCCAGAGGTACTGGCTGCTCCTCAGCTCCAGAGCTATCTCAGCAGGCCTTGACAACAGAGAAATGAAGAGTTCCTAACAAAACAGTCTTGGCAAAGAATGGCTATAAGAATGGTCCGATATTAGATCAAGAGAATGTTAATTGTCTTTTTAGCATCAGTATTCCTGGACCCTGATGATATTCTTTGTGTTTATCACAGAGAATTTACCAAATTTCATGGTCACATCTAAGATTAAAACGAAGGAAGAAAGGTATCTGAGGAACATAATCCTCCTGTTAATCTTCCTGTCAGTCCTGGCTTTCTCAGTCATCTATACGTTCATAAATGAGTAGTGAGTTGGTTTGGGAAGAAAAGTACTTATTGATTATGTTTGACCACTATTTATTATCTGCTTTTTCTTATCAGTACTCTACAAGACAAATATTTTATTTCTTATTGTGCAGGTGAGATACTGAGGACCCCAAAGGCCAAACAACCTAGAGTCAAATGTATAGCTAGTGACTGAGCCAAAATTATAATTCCTATCAGGATGAGATAAACAGAATGACCTGATACTCATCCCCTTCACATGGCTTATTGCATGTTCCTAAGTAAAGACTGCTTTGAGTAGAAATCAGGCTGAAAGTCAAGTAAATGTAAACACTAAGGTGTTGTTAGTCCTTTAAGCTATATAAAGGGATAGCATTCTGTTTCATTAAAGGAAAAAAAATGGACAGGTTTAGGCTGGAGCCAATTTTATCAAGTTTTTATCTTACATATCAAATGATTAGGATGACAAGGATAACGTTAACATTTTTTAGGCACCTGGCTAGGTTGTCCTACTAGATACTAGGGGAAACTCACACTCCAACAATGTAGACATAAGGGAATGACAGGCCACAAAGTGGTTATGAGACCCATAAACACATATAAAGTGTGGGAGATCTGCTCATCTGCCTCTGATAAGTTACAGAGAAGTTAATGCCTGAGCTACATCTGAAAAAAAAATTATCTCCCCGAATTAGAATAAGATAAGGGATTGGATGTATCTGCAAAGAATGACAGTTTTGAGGTATCTGGAGGGTCAAGGCTAATTGACAAGACAACAGCTTAAGCTGGGAAGGAACCAGGTCTTGAAAGGAAACAAGGGCTTAATGATAAAATTTTAAAAAATAGTTTTAATATGTGTTGGAACCCATTAAGACAATTGCTGGAGGGAGTGGGGGTCCACTGGTAATAGATCAGTTTGGAGACTCTTAGGTCAAGATATGTGAGAAACGAGATGGAGGACTGATGTGAATAGGAAATAAGATTATTAAAACTTGGTCAACTAGGGGCTGGGGATGTGGCTCAAGTGGTAGCACGTTTGCCTAGCATGCGTGCAGCCTGGGTTCGATCCTCAGCACCACATACAAACAAAGATGTTGTGTCCGCCAAAAAAACTGAAAAATAAATATTAAAAAATTCTTTCAAAAAAAAAAAACTTGGTCAGCTGGATGTGAATGATGGAACAGAGTGAGGAGACAAAATCTCTCTCAGGACTCTAAATTGGTAACCTGAAGGATTGGGAGTGCTGAGGAAGAGACCATAAGCTAAAGGAGAGAGTAGGATAGCAAGACCAGAAAACAGATTGGTTTCTGACATCCTGAAAATAAGCCATCTCATTAGAGATGGCCACTTGACAGTGGGGCTCAGAGGTTTGACACTCAAAGAGAGAACAGGATTTGAAATGCTTGTTGGGAATTATTAGCATACAGGAGGTAATTAAAACCATGGGAGTGAGATCCCCAAGCAGAAAAGTGTAAACAGTATAGAAAACAGCAGAGGTTGGAACCATGGGAGGAACCCAGCTATGCTACTCCCTGGCAGATGGCAGATCCATAAAGTGCCCTGAGAAAGAGTGATAGGAATAAAACTGATGTATTCAAGTGAAGGAGGGAAATTGTCTCAAAAGGAGGAAGTAATCATCTGTTGGAAAAGACCTAAAACTAGGACTGGGGCTGTAGCTCAGTGGCAGAGCACTAGCCTAATACATGTGACGTATTGGGTTTGATCCTCAGCACCGCATAAAAATAAATGAATAAAATAAAGGCATTTTGTCCATGTACAACTGAAAAAAAAAAAAAACCTAAAACTAAACTAAAGGATCTCTGGCTGGGTACAGTGGCACACACCTGTAGTCCCAGCTACTTAGGAGGCTGAGGCAGAAGAACCACGAATTCAAGGCCAGTCAGGACAACTTGGTGAGATTCTGTCTCAATACAGAATAAAAAGATCTGAGGAAGTGTCTCAGTGGCAGAATGCTTGCCTAGAATGCTAGAGATCCAAGGTTCAATCACCAGCACCACGAAAAACGAAAAGCTGTCTTTGAATTCAGTAATGAAAGCAGTTTGCTGAATGGTGGGGCCAAATCAGGAGAGAAATGGGTTGAAAAATAAAAAGCCAAATAAGGGAGCAGAAACACAAAGTACAGACTTATTTGGTTAGATATTCCAAAGTGATCTTCCAGGTAGCAATTATAGATTATAAACTTGATAACTGCCTGCAAAATGAAAAGGAGTAGGGGCTTGGATTGTGGCACAGTGGTAGCGCACTTGCCTAGCATGCATGAGGCACTGGGTTCAATTCTCAGCACCACATACAAATAAATAAAATAAAGGCCCATCAACAACTAAAAAATATTTTTAAAAAAATGAAAAGGGGTAGAGGAAGCCATTTTCTGTCTTGGCCTTTTCCATAAATTACCACAAGGTGGAGCTCATGTTTTAGTCATCTTAAAATTCTAAACAAATCACTAATGAGTTTTCTCCATCCACCCTAAAGAACAACTTCAGCAGAAGGACCAACAGATCCTCCTCTTATTGGAAGAAAAGGAGATGATTTTCCGGGACATGACTGAGTGCAGCACTCCCTTGCCAGAGGATTGCTCCCCAACTCAAAGCCCTAGAACTCTCTTCCGCTCGAACACAGAGGAGGCTCTCAAAGGTGGACCTTTAATGAAAAGTGCAATAAATGAGGGTAACTACCATTTAGTATTACTCCTTCTTTGGCCTCTCCCAATGTGGATTAAACACTGTTAACAGTTTTTACTGTGTTATTGTAAAATAAAGCACCGATACAGAAAATTAGAGTAAACCCTTGGCTCAATTATCAGTTGAGCATCCTTATACAGGTCAAGAAGTACAATGTAGCCAAATACCCTAAAAGCCCCTCCAGGTACCCTGTTCCCATCACATCTCCCTCCTTCCAATAGGAGCAGATATTTCTGCCCTTACTAGTAATTACACACTGTCCCCTTCTTTGTATATAGTCTGTGTTTGAATCATCTGAGCTGTTTAAACTAAAGGTGAGTATTATTCATACTGCAGTTCTGGCCTCTCTTTCCTTCAAATTCACAGCTGAGTTCAGAGGCTTAATTGCTCAGAATTGATTCCTTTTGGCAAGCTGTGTTTTTGTAGTGTTGCATTCTTTATCAGGAGGCACCAAATATGTAATTGACTCCCCTTTTATGTTGCTGTTATTTTTGGGGGGAGGAGTTGGTAACATAGGAAAAATAGGGTAAATTCTTGGGGTTTTTTTCCCCCTCCCTTTATTTATCAGTTTCCAAAGTTAGTAAATTGGTTTATGGTCCTTCTGAAGGGAGGAACCATACTTTTTTTTCTTTTTAATATTATTATTATTTTTAATAATAATATTTTTAATAATATTATTATTTTAATATTTATTCCTTTTTTCACCTATTGAGCCATTTTCTGTTGAATCTGGGGTATAGCTCAGTGGTAGAGCCTATGGATCACTGATGTTCAATCAAAAATAAATAAAATAAATATGGAGGATTCATGGTTTTAAACATGCTCACTGAGTTCCAAGTTATTGCAATTCTCAATGTCATTTAAAGCTCAGAGTGTCCTATGTTTGCAAGTGAGCATCTCTTTGTTTGACTTTGCATTATGTAGCATGACCATAGTCATCTGAGAACTCTTTTTACTATCTGGTAGAGTAAGATGGTCCAGGCTCATCTTGATTGTTTTCTGTCCCAGATAGGAATCAACCATTTTCCCAAGAGCTCTAATTTTTTTTTAGTGGAAAATAATATTTTAAAACTATAATATGGACACTGGGGATGGTCAATATTACTCAATATGTCATTGTTGCTAGCTTGGGCTTTTTCAGTGGACAGAGTTGGGTGAATATATTTATATGAATTCATGTTGATGTATCTAATCAAATTGTGAAGTATAGGGATTTTTTAACCTAATGTCTCATATTACATCTCTGTCCTTTCTTCCACCTTATGAATCTTCATTCTCGAAGATGCGTCATAGAATTGAATATCCTGTATTTACTTACTGTCTTCATTCTACTTTAACACACACATCAGTGTCAAATAAATAATACTGGTACTCCTGCTACCAAACATAGTTTTTGTACATTAGCCCCATTCTCCCTATGTATTTAAGTAGGTGTTCTGTGTCTATACTGTCAGCTTGTAACCATTTATACTGAGCTCTCCTTTCATACTCTTGTTCTACAAGCTCATAAAATTAAAGCTTACCATCAGTCTTTAGGTCAGTGTCCCTCTATTCATTATGGTTGTCTGAAGCTTATCTCCAGGAGATACCTTAGGAAAGCCTTATGAGAATAATATCCTGAATTCGTGCATGTCAGTAATCACTTGAGCATTTTGTACTTGAAAATCTCTTCTGCTGGATGTAAAATTCTTGGCCTGTTTTTTTCTTCCCTTGGATGTGTTAATTTTCTCCAATATTACTTTGTTTTGTACTGGCATAAAGTGTTGCTCTCAGAGGCTGATGACTATTTGATTTTCCCATGGAAGTCACTTGCTTAGATGACCAAAGGATTTTTTTTTTTTTTTTAAGTCCAAGTAGTTGTATTAGACTGCTTTCTTGTTGGTTGTTTTGGTTGAGTGTCTGTTTTGATGTGGTCACAGGTTTCAGCAGAGGCATTCCTGAATCACAGACTTCAGGTATTCTCCCTGTTCCCTGGGTGGTTTGCTTCTCCAGGAACTGCATTTGCCCAAGTGATCGTCCATCTTGCATATTTTCAGTGTTTATTACTTTACTTTTAATACTTTTTATCTCTTCATCTTTTTAATATTTATTCCTTTTTTTTTTTTTTTTTTTACCTGTTGAGCCCGGGGTTTTTTGTTTGTTTGTTTGTTTCAATTCTTTGAGTGTTGCCACCTCATCTCTTCTTCTAATTTTGACTTAGGTTTTTTCACATCTTGTTTGTTTTCTCAATGTGTTTAAGCATTTTTGTTTTCTGTATAATCTTTCTGCTATGCTTTTTTTTTTTTTTTTATTGTCTTTAAGGAAGTTACTCCCCTTGTTCTGTACCCTCCCTCCATTTCTTAACTTTATATGGGATTCAGCTTCAGTACTTTTAAATGAAATTAGTTTTTAAACTTTGAGGTTCAGATAACTTTTCTACTTGGTAGTTCTCTTATTTTTGTGTGGTTTTGTTGTAATACCAGGGATCAAATCTACGGGTGCTCTGTCACTGAGCTACCCGCCCCAACCCTTTTTATTTTGACTAAGTTGCTGAGGCTGCCACAGTGCCCAGCTTTTGTAGGATTTTTTTTTTTTTAATGTAATGCTTGTTATGATATTTCCTGCCTCTGATTCTCTCAGGACCTTCTTTCTTTCATTCCTGTTGTCCCTCTTCTGCTCAACTTTTAGCACTTTCTCCTTTCTGTAGGCTCTGCTCTAGAAAAGAGCCCAAATTGGTGAGATTTGAGAAGTCAGATGCTTAGGTTCCTCGAGCCCCTTGAACCCCTTGCCATCAGAGGGACCAAAACCCCACCAGTTTTACTTGATGTTTTCACATTGACCTACCTTGCTTTCAGGGATTATCTTTGGGTCTAATTCCAGAAGCCATGCTCCTTCCAGTAAATTACTCTGCCTTCCTTAAACTGTCAAATTTCCCAGATTTAATAAAAGTAAAGTTGAAGGTTCATCTTGAAATGTTTCCATAGAATCCAGCTAAAACGTATACCCTGAACTGAGTCATTCTGGACCAGAAAAGTCACCTAGTCACTCTGAGAACATCCTCATCCTGTTCCCTGTACATATCATGCATTACCATGACATGTTTTCCTCCTCGTTGAAAAACTGAAGGTCAGCTTTGTGTGTTACCTTTTTTCCAGTGGAGATCCTTCAGGGTTTGGTGAGTGGAAGCCTGGGAGGTGTACTTGGGCAAGCCATCAGCAGCCCTGTTGAGCAAGAAGTCATGGCTGGCCCTATTTCTCTGCCCCGGAGAGCGGAGACCTTTGGAGGGTTTGACAGCCATCAGATGAGTGCTTCCAAAGGTAAGCAGTCCTGACTCTCCCACACAACTAAAAATGACTTGTATTCTGGTAGCTCCATCTTGTCTGTCCTATTTAATCAATAAATGTTTTAGTGGCATTCTAAAACACTCAGTCATTGGGCTGGGGATGTGGCTCAAGCGGTAGCGCGCTTGCCTGGCATGCGCAGGGTGCTGGGTTCAATCCTCAGCACCACATAAAAATAAAATAAAGATGTTGTATCCACCGAAAACTAAAAAATGAATATTAAAAAATTCTCTCTCTCTCTCTCAAAAAACAAAAACAAAAACTCAGTCATGTTCATTTTGACTAACAAAAAATATTCTTCTGTGATCTCAGCTAAGCTATAGCCAAAGAAATAATAATATAGATTGAGCATCCCTAACCCCCAAATTCAAAATCCAAAATCCAGAACTTCTAGAGTGCTGAAATGATGCCACAAATGAAAAAATCCACACTTAGTGGATAGTCAGAACATAGGCATGCTAAAAATATTGTATAAAATTACCTTCAGTCTGTGTATAAAGGTATATGTGAAACAAATGAATTTTGTGTTTTGGCATGGTCCTGTTCTCAAGATAACTCATAACATGCATATATCCCAAAACCTGAAAAAAAAAAAAACCCAAAGTTCAAAACATTATGATCCCATGCATTTAGACAAGGCAGGGATATTCAACCTTACTTGGTTTTCCTTCCTGCTTCTAGGGCTTTTGCATGAGTGAAATTACTAATAATGGTTTAGACTCCAAGTAGATTTTCCTTTGGAGGGCAGGGGAAGTATTAATACAATTCAGAAATATCATATCCCTAAATTATCTATATCATACTCTTTGCTTGGCTAGTCTCTTTCACAACTTAAAAACAACAACTAAAAACAGCTTTGTTTTTTATTTAGGAGGTGAGAAGGAAGAAGGAGATGATGGGCAAGATCTTAGGAGAACGGAATCAGATAGTGGTCTGAAAAAGGTATTTATTTCTAGAACACATTATATCTGAACCTCTTTGGCACTTTCCTCAGAATTCAAAACTTTTAAAATTATTCTACTTTAATCTTATTTTGGATGCTTGACTTTCTACTTTTAGTAAAATTTTATTTTGAGGGAAAGCACAGTATTCAAAAAGACTATACAATTGAGAATCCCACATCATTGGCGCTTTGTCCTCCCTGGTTTAGATTTATTTTAGAGTGTAAACACTTTGTTTACATTCTTAATTCCACCATCTTTCTGCCAGGACCAGTTTCATTAAGAGGTTTGTTTTAGCCCCCCCAACAAACCTGATCTCTTTATATGACTTCAGTAATAAATAGTTGAACCTTAGAACTATACTACCTTCCAGTGAGAGTAGAAAAGAAAAAAATAGGAAACTACAGTGTAACTTAGAAACACATTGCATATAACTTTTGCATCAAGATCATCATTTTTTAAATGTGTATTTTTTGTTTTAAGGGTGGAAATGCTAACCTGGTATTTATGCTTAAAAGAAACAGTGAGGTAAGGACATTATGAACTATATAAAAGAATATGTATTTCTAATCATTGTTAAGAATATTCTTTTTTGTTTTGCTGTTATAAACAAGCTAACTCCTGGCTATTATCTATTTATGAAAACCATACAATTGTCCATTTCCTCGGCCTTAGGCACTATCTTGGAATTTTGCCAGTGAAAGTATTGTCCTAAGGCTATTTCCAATTCTCTGTCCTTAAGAGCTTCTTGCTTTTCTTCAGCTTTCTCTACACAGGGCTGTGAAGCCCTATTGGTGATTTTCTTTAGTCCAATTTCACATAGTACAATTTGTACTAACGTTTCCTATAACACAAACCTTATCCCAAAAGTCAAAAGTCTGAACATGGGAATTTAACTTACTGCATAGTAATATTTTCCTCTTTCAAGAACTAAAGTTGAATTTGCTTCTTTGAACACTGTCTTTCATGCAGTATGGTATGTGAAGGAGCAAAGTAAAGTAGCCTTAGGGTCCTCCCAGGTGGAAGTCTGACCCTGATGCTAGTCTCCTGTAACTGCCCTCAGCTGAGCTCTCTGCCTGACCCTGCAGGGTACCAGCACTGCTGTCCCTCAGACCCTCCCTGACTCCTTTGGATAAAATCAGCTTCAGAGTCACAGCTGTGTCCACGATTAGCTTATTCTGAACCTCTACCTTTGTGTGTAAGCAGACTAGAATCAGATAAAGTGATAGTAGCTTCTTTTTATGGGCGGGGGTGACGGACCAGAGATTGAACCTGGGGCATTTAACCACCAAGGCACATCCACAGTATTTTTAATTTTTTTTTATTTTGAGGCAGGGTCTTGCTAAGATTACTAAGGGTTTAGTGAAGTTACCAAGGATGACCTCAAACTGTGATCCTTCTGCCTCAGCCTCCCAAGTCACTGAGTTTACAAGCATGCACCACCACACCTGGTTGTGATAGTTGGGTTTCAGGGAGCACGTCTCAAGGATATTCTTTTAGTTTCTGCCTTCTTGCATTTAACATAAGAGCTTAAATCCCTGCAGAGCTTCATTTTGAATTTTTAAATTAAGGGAAATCATTCCTCCTCACCCCCCCCACCCCCAAAAATGAACCCTATTGTATTTTGTTTGTTGGCATAAAGTCTAATATAGCAGTCACCTGAATGCATCCTGTTTGGTGTGTTTATTCCTGAAGTGGCAAGACTACTTTGTTTTTGAAGCATTCCAGTATAAAGTACATACTATAGTGGGCAGCTAGGGCAGATCTTCTGTCTTTCTAGAGTAAACTTAAATAAGGAATAAAAACTATTTTGAAAATAACTATGCTTGGTAACTACGTTTTGGGGTTTTGTTTTTAAATTTATCTAATAAGTATAATCCCACCATTGAGTAATAACTTGTGATAAATGTTTGTTTATATTTCCAACATTTTCTTCTATTTGATATGTCTCTGTGTATGAGTGTTGTGAAAATAGTTTTATACAATTTGTATAAGTACCTCTGGGTTTCGTCCTCTTCTTTTTTCTCTCAACACATCCTAGAAGCATTTCCCAAGGCATGTTTGTACAAAGCCTGGTATTGAAGAGCTGCATATTAATCAGTGTATCATGTACCATAATTTATTTAATCTTCCTAGTAGTTATTTCTCTCTCTCTCTGTCTCTCTCTCTCTCTCTCTCTCTCTCTCTCTCTTTTAAATTTGGGTCAAGGTCTCTAACTTGTGATCCCCTGCCTTCCGAGTGTCTGGGATTACAGGCATATACCAATGTGCCTAGCCCACTTTGTTTTTTAAATAATGCAGCCAGGAACATCCTTGTACATACACTGTTTGCATAGTTTTTTCATTACTTCATCAACATGCCAGATTGCTGTCTGAACTGTTACACGATACCATACTCTACCCCTCAGTAGAATCCATTTTTTAATCTTAATTTCCCCAGCATGGATGTTAGCATTTTTTAAATTAACGTTTTGTTGGTTTGATAAATCCAGGTTTCCTTTCTTTATTTTATTTTGCATTTATTTAATTTCAAATAAATTATTAATTATTGTTCTTATGTTCATGCTGGAGATTAAACCCAGGGCTTCAGGCATCCTAAGCAGTACTCTGCTACTCTCTGAGCTATACTCTCAGCCCCTGAATTGCTGCTGATATTGTATGTAATTGACCATTGTATTTCTTTGGTAAATTGCTGGTTTGTGTTTCTGGCCCATTTTTGTACTGAGTTATTCTTTTTTTTCTTCTTTTTATTCTTAGTGATTTATGAGAGCCTTTTGTAAATCAAAGTTTTTTTTCATTTGAATTTGTGTTAAAGTTTGTCCTTCATGTTTGTGGGTGGTTTCTTTCATTACTTTGATGTTGAAAAAGCCTCCCCTATAGCTCTTTTATGGTTCCATTTTTACCCTTAATATATTCATCTATTTGAATATTTTTGTGTGTGTGAACCAAGGTCCCAACCTAATGTTTTCCAGAAATTTGGCCGCTTTTCTCAGAAAAATTAATTGGATTTCCTTTCCTTCTCTGGAGATTAGATATGCTACATATATACTCAGTTCTTTATTTTAATATATAATTTTTTTTTTTTTTTTTTTTTTGGCAGGAGGGAGGATACTAGGGATTGAACTCAGAGGCACTCAAATACTAGGCCACATCCCCAGCCCTATTTTGTATTTTATTTAGAGTCAGGTCTCACTGATTTGCTTAGCATCTCGCCATTGCTGAGGCTGGCTTTGAACTCAAGATCCTCCTGCCTCAGCTTCCCAAGCTACTGGGATAACAGGCATGCACCACCATGCCCAGCTATATACTAAATTCTTAGGGTTCGTCCTGAGACTTTCTATTCTGTTACATTGGTCTACATATCATTTTTGCTAGTCATTTTTAATAGTTGAAGCTTTATGATACATTTTAATAGAAGTATCTTGTTGTATTGTAAGGATGTCATGCCATCTGGTGTGATGGACTCTGAAATTCATGAAGTCATTTTGTTCCTTTGCAGCAGGTTGTCCAGAGCATTGTTCATCTCCATGAACTCCTCAGCACTCTGCAGGTACATGCCTTCATCTTCTGTCTGTGCACTTTCTTGTTTAGAGAACAAGAGTAGAGAGATTTTTGTTGACCTGAATCTTGAGGTTTTTGTGTTGCTTTATGAGTAAATGGGAGCCTCAACCTAGAGAAGACTGGCTCTTAAGGTGAGACTTACAAAATCCAGTGGTTGGAACACCATCAACCTTCCAAGACTAGAATTGATGAACAGCTGGTTGTCTGTGGGTCCTGCTTAATGACACAGGGTGCTTACATGCACTTAGGAGAGCATTTCACTCCAGATAGTCTCTAATTGTAAAGTTTCCACTTCCATACCTCTGTGTGCTGTTATATCCTTGAATCCTGCTCATTTCCTTCCTTGAAGAGTCAACCTCCCACCTGCAGTATATACATACTCTCTGCACCCTAGGGATGGAGGCATATAGAAGTGACTCTAGAAAGTATGTGACCAGGTTTGACATGAAAGTGAGTTCCTGCACCTTTGTCGTTCTAGAGCATCTTATTATCATATATCAGACCCTTAAAACACAATGGGAGGGAGGCTGGGATTGTGGCTCAGTAGTAGAGCACTTGCCTAGCACATGTGAGGCACTGGGTTCAATCCTCAGCACTACATAAAAATAAATCAATAAAATAAAGGTACTATGTCCAACTATAGCTAAAAATATTTTTTTTAATGGAAGGGTCAGTCTCCCATAGTGCCCCCTGGTATGAAATCAGCAGGACGCTGCTCTTCTGGGTCAGAGTTGCATGGCTGTCTGCTGTGTGCTTTCCTCAGGGTGTGGTGTTACAGCAAGACACCTACATTGAGGACCAGAAGCTGGTGCTGAACGAGAGAGCACTCACTAGGAGCTCATCCCGCCCCAGCTCCCTTATTGAGCAGGAGAAGCAGCGCAGCCTGGAGAAGCAGCGCCAGGACCTGGCTAATCTCCAGAAGCAGCAGGCACAGCACCTGGAGGAGAAGCGCAGAAGGGAGCGTGAGTGGGAGGCCCGGGAAAGAGAACTGCGGGAGCGAGAGGCTCGACTGGCTGAGCGCGAAGAGAAGGTGCAGCGCGGGCAGCAGGACTTGGAGAAGGACCAAGAGGAGCTCCAGCAAAAGAAGGAAACATACCAGTGTGACCTGGAGAGGTTGCGTGCTGCCCAGAAACAGCTGGAGAGAGAACAAGAGCAACTGCGGCGGGATGCGGAACGGCTCAGCCAGAGGCAGATGGAACGGGACTTCTGTCAGGTAATAAGAGTCTCTGTCCAGCCAGGAGAGAGGGCTTTTCCTTACCTGTACTAGGAAAGTCATGTAATGGCTGACATTCTTAACTAAGCATCATTTAAAAAGCAAGCAGAGAGAGAATCCCTGTTTTTACAGTCTTTGCTCTACTCTGAGATGGGGTTGGGGAAGAAGTGTCTTTATCTGCCTTTTGCATCTTTAGGAAGTTGAAGAGGAAGATGGACATGTTCAGGGGTTTGGGCCAGGGAAGTCAGTGAACCCTTTGAACTCACTTGAACTTCCTCAGCCAGCACCAACATGGGCTAAGTAAGTAGCCTCAGCATATCTGAGAGAATAGCAGTCAGCCATTCAGGATTTGGGGAGCAAATCCTCTGTCCTGTGCCACATGAGAAACCAGGCTTGGCCTCCACGTAAAGGAACTTGTAACCTGCTAGGGAAACACCAAGGAAACCCCATAACATGCAGTGCTGTGGCCAGGAGACAGCAGTAGATGGCTATCTGCACAGATTTGCTTGTTTGGGGTGGTGAGACACCTGGACTCTCAGGGCCTGATTCGTCCTGTGCTGCTGTTGAAGACCTTTCCTCTTTGGTAGCTGCTGTTTACATGGAGAGGGTTTCAGTTGTTCAGCATACTGCCTCCCAACTTTATCTCAGTGATGGTTCACAGTTCTTCTGGAATATGGACACTTGTGCCAGATAGAAAGCCTGGGTGTGCACAGATCTCTTCGCTTTTAAAACTCATGTTACCCAGTTTCTTTGAGTGATTGACATGGGACCATGAAAGAAAATTGAAGAGGCATCTTCCAAAGTGGGGGCAGTGGTCACTTTCTACAGAAGTTTTCAGACATATGGTAGGGAGCAAGAAATGACTCTGTTGTTTTTTATGACCCAAGTATGGATTCCACCCCCACCCAATAAAATCAGCACAGCCTTGAGAACAGAAGGTTCCCAGGCAACTGAGATCCAATGGCTTTATCTCTGGTTTAACCTTTGACTAGGATCAGTGTAAGCCCAATTCATTTTACTTACCCTCTAACATAGACAGATCTGTAATCTCTGCTATGAAATAGCTAGATCCTTATGTAAGTCAGTGTTGAGATAGGCAGCTGTGCTTATTTCCTCTGGGAGTGGCAGTTCTCTCCTAAGCTGCCCCATCAGAGAGGTACTATTAATCCTTTATGATACTGACATGTAGAATAGATATTAATGGTATCAAAGGTGATATTTTTAACATGTTCATGGATACTGACTACTTGGAGGAAAGCAGTGAATGAGCAGTTCTGAATCTTTGGACAGAACTCTACATAGTCAGTGAGAGTGGGTAAACACCATTTGGATCCAGCCAATAACTATTGAATGGGCACTAGGGCTGCTGATGGTCTCCAGCTTAAAATGCCTTCTCTTGAATATGTGCAGGTTTCACATCAGCACACCAAGCTGATGAGGATCCCATCCTTCTTTCCCAATCCTGAGGAGTCCTCACTGCCATCTGCACCTTCAGTAACCAAAACAGGGTCATTGGACTCAGAACTTTCAGTGTCCCCCAAAAGGAACAGCATCTCTCGGACACACAAAGATAAGGGGCCCTTTCACATACTGAGTTCAACCAGCCAGACAAACAGACTACCCGAGGGACAGAGCCAGGCCCCATCGTGCACCTCCACCCGCCTGTTTGGGTTAGCTAAGCCAAAGGAAAAGAAGGAGAAAAAAAAGAAGAACAAAGGAAGCCGCTCCCAGCCTGGTGGTAAGTCACCCATATCCAGTCTTCCTCTGGCCATAGTATCCATATTCTAAAAGAGGGGAGATTTTAGTGACATGAGGGTTTAAAAAGGGGATACAGTTCAGATGTATGAAAGCCAAGCTTTCATGCTCCTGAGCCCACTTGCTAAGAATGTTTGAGCAATGAGTGTATAAGAACCCCTTGCTGTGTGGCACACCCGTGCCCAGTAGAATGAGGTTTCATTTTTGTAGCATTCTCCACATGAGGAAGTGGAACTTGCCCAAAGGAAGTGATTCAGGTCCTCCCTTTGTAGGCTTCATCCATTAACTGGTTAAAAAAAATAGCATCAGATGGTATAGTCCTCAAGTGACTGTATAAAGTAGGTCCTACAAGCCCCTAAGAGAAATGAGGAAACTAGGCTCAGATTAACTAATGCACCAGCAGTCAGAGAGCCTGTGGTTGAGCCGTGCCAAATGTCTCCCAATCATGTGCAATGTTTGCCCTGAATCCTTTTCTGTACCTTCCATTAGAATTGATCTTTCCCTTTTGTAGGCCCGTTTATAAACTCTAGTGATCATGTAAGTTATGGGGACAAGAATTAGCGAAGAAATCACTAAGGAGTTCGCTTACTACATGAGTGTTGAAGCCCCACTTGTAGAAAGTGAATTAATTGTCCACAAAGCCCCTGTCACCTGCTGCATCACAGAGGAAGTGAAATGAAAAGGGCAGCTTTTCCAGGATTTCCTTGTCATTCCTGGCTTTACTGTTCCAGATGGTCCGGCTTCAGAAGTATCAACGGAAGGTGAAGAGATCTTCTGCTGACCTTATCCTCTCTGCCGAGGCAGCTGCCTGCTGACTGGCTGTGGTGCCCAGCACCGCCTCTCCTGTTGCCCCAGCGTGCTCAAGTCCCTTACGCTGGATGTCTACAACTTTTCAGCATCCAGTCTTCCTGGTCTTCCCCAGGTCCTGGACAAGAACAGATTGTCTGAATGTCAGGGTGGGGAAGGAAACCCAGATTCCACTTCATCCATTATCTGTGACTGCCCAGGCTCACGGGTAGGGCTGGCCCTACTCAGGTTGTTACACCGAAAACAGTGGCCCCAGAAGTACAGGCAATGGTTTGGGACATGTCAGGAATTCCTAACAGCTTGAAAGAGTGTTTCCAAATGAGCTCTGAAACTCTGCCTTTTATTTTGGGGAACAAAACCAAAATCAAAAAACAAACTGACCAGATGGCACATGGTTATTCAGTACTTCATCCTGTTATCCTAATAGATGGAGTTCCCTTTAAACCACCCAGTGCACACATCACCCCGTTTTTGCATGTATTTCTCATTTTATTTTGGAAGGGATAACAAGCATTTGTGAAACCAGTTAGAGAAGACTTGACATGTATAAAAGGTACCTGATCTGTACCACCTTTATCTCATTGCCCCAGACTTAAAAAAAAAAAAAAAAAAATCCAGAGGAGCTGGATGGGGCAGCGTACACCTATAATCCCAGCAACTCGGGAGCCAGGATGATTGCAAGTTCAAAGCCAGCCTCAGCAACTTAGCAAGACCCTGTCTCAGAAATAAAAAGGGCTGGGGATGTAGCTCAGTGGTTAAGCATCCCTGGGTTCAATACCTGATTAAAAAAAAAAAAAAATCCAGAAGAAATATACTGGCTGTGCAAGATACTTGCCTATAGATTCTAGGCACAGAGAAGCCTCCTGTGTACTATAATCTGTGTGGTGACACTTTTTGGTTGTCACCACCCAGAATAGCCCTCATAAGGGCTCCCCCAGGGCAGCTGCTGTGTCTTGGTCCTCCCTGTGGGAGAGCACGTGCCCTGTCAGCAGAAGCCACCACCCGCTTGGTGTGCCAAGGCTCTGTGAGGTTGTCCTCCCAGCACACACACTAGGATGGCTGTCTGATAAGTAAGTTCTGGCAAAGAGGATAAGCCTACCTATAGCAGTTTTCAGCAGCGGGGACTGAGAAGGGGGTCTGCACCAGGCAGTGGCTGGGAATACTCATGTCCTCTTAGGAGATCTTGTCAGAACTCGGTTTTCTAAAAAATATTTTTAAATCTAAGGTTGCTAATTATGCTTTGCCCCTTGAAGATGTCACAATGCTGCCTGGTTTTCCTTCTCTCTTTCCACTGTTCTGTGTTTGCTTGAGGCTTTCCCTGCTGTTACATGCTAGACAGATTATTGGTAAGGTTTCCCTTGAGGCCCCAAATACTGCCACCTTGGTACTCCCCATGGAGGACACCCGGAAAATTCTGTGCTTCAGATGTGGCATACAGTTCTTGCTTTTTGCCCCTCAGAAGCATGTGGCTTTGAACATTCTTTTTAAAAAAGCAAACACAAATCTAACTTGGTGCTTGTTGATGAATTGCAAGCTGGCCTTGCAGATGGAGATATTTATCTTTCAGTTTATTTGAAAGAGGTCTGGTTTAGAATTTTTAGCCTAAATTTTATTTATTTGTGTGTGTGAGTGTGTGTATGTATGTTGTTTTGTTTTTGTTTGTAAGGTGAACCAGTACTAGCCCAACAGTTTATCTGGTCAGCACAGAGAATGAAGTAGCAGCTGGTGCTGTTTACTCGTGGCTGGTTGGCTTTCCAAGTGCCTTGAAGGTCCAGAAGAAAATTTAGGGTTGGGGCAGGGCTATAGCCCTTCCTCTCCTCCACTCATTCTTTTATTGATGTTGTCTTCCTTGTTTAGGAATTAGGAAACTTTGCCACCTATGAATTTCCTTTGCCTGTTTTTGTCATAAAAGAATTCTAACTTTTAAGAAACAAACTTCTAAGACTAAAGCCAGCTGATTTTTCTATTGAAACCATGATGTACCTCCCCAAAGACTCTAAACAGCAAAAAGTTTTTTCCTCCCATCAGTCCACATATATAGCTGAAGCCTCTCCTGACTTTCCTCAGAGACACCACAGTGTCCTTATCTCTGGCCCACCTGGCCTTCACAGGAGAGCAGTCTTCAACCAAGACCTCTGGTTCTTTCCCATTCTTAGGTAGGACAGATGGTCCTGCTCTCCATGTTTGAAATGAAAGTGCTGATCAGATTTGCTCAGTCTTCCACAGATCACTTTGGATTCTGTAAGTTACTGTGCAGCCTCACACGGCTTGATTTCAATCTTCAGGTATAGTTTACTCCTTACTAGGTATAACATCTAGCTTGTTTTGGTCTATTAGTGGTTGTTTTTAAAAACATATTTCACCTCTGCCCACACCTAACTCAAAACAGTGTGGTCAGGTTCTCATTGGACAAATTGGGAATGAGAAGGAAAAAAAAAAAATCCCCTGAATTCCCCTACGTCACCCAGTATCCTGCTGGGAATATAGAAAGAGAACCACTTACCAAGAGCCGTGCTCTCACATGCAGACTCCATCTCTCTCCTTTTTTTGAATTTGGCCTCAAGGGGAATGTTGTGTTTGGGGAGCGACCTGGTATTGCTGCTGCTTATGCTTTTGCTTTCAACCTTGAGAACTACTCTAGCTGCTCTGTGTAGGTTTCTCTCCTGTGAAAAGAAGTGGTTTTCCAGGGACCACAAGTATTTCCCACACTAGTTCCCCACAGTAGGACCATCAAGCTAAAGAAAGCAGATGCCTGAAATTATGGAATTTCAAGGATGGATGGAATTACTACCCAGAATCCCCAGGTTTCCTAAAAGGAGACCACATCTTCTCTCAAAAATTACGATCATCTCAGTAGTTGTCATCCCATTTGGGTGACATGCACTTTAAATGCGCTCTCATCAGTTGGCACCGTTTTTGAGACAATTAGATGTGAACTGTTTTCTTTTTAGAAAAAGAAGAGGGTTGAAAACATGCAAGTTGCCACATCCAACCTTTGCCAACATTCCCTGTACCCTGTGAGAGCCATCTTGTGGGGAAGCATTAACTCCTCATCAAGATGTTTTTGAAAAGGTACGGACCTTGCCTTCTTTTCTCTTCCATGTCTCAGGGTTATGCCACTAAACGCTATCCCTTTGCTAATTTTCTCCCTTGTTTGTTATCTTTCCAAGGCCTTGGTGGTGGTGGTGGTGGTGGTGGTGATGGTAGCAGTAGTAGTAGTAGTAGGCGGCGGCACATGTTTTTGAGACCCTTGGGGTTTCATTTGTTCTTTTGTTGTGGGGATGGTGTTGATGTACAAGGGCTTAAATAGCCCTACCTTAAATAAAGGATGGAACCATAAGTTTTGTAGGTCAGAATTTGATTCAGAAATCACTCTCCATAAAAGTACTTACATTCTTTTGTTTCTAAGGCTCTTTTTCCAGCTCCAGTTCTTTCTTCCCAAGGATTTTGGTATTTGCATGACAGTTGTATCCGTAGGACAGTCAAGCCCTGGGAGTGGTAGATAGACGGACAATCCTAGGAAGTGGACTTGGTAGCCAGGAAGGTGACTCCAAGATGACCCCAGACACTGCAGAAGGGTGTTCCCCTCTGGGCCTGGGTGCCGTTTGCATGTGGAAGCCTACAAATGACCTGATCCCTGCCTTTATTCAATAGTACCTCCTGATGGTCCCCACCAGCCCTGCTGCTCTCCCTCACCCTTCCTCAGAGATTTGAGAGGGCAAAGAGTTTGTTTGGGTTTTGTTCCTAATTTTTCTTTTCATTATAGCATAACATTCCTAGTTAACCAGAGCCTTGGAATCTACTACCTGCTGGCCAGGTTTTGAAAAGTATTTTAATGCTGCCATAAAAGGAAGGTGGGGGGAAAAAAGGCCTGCTCACATACTCGTATATTTTAATTTGTCAAAAACTGGGCAGGCCATGAATTATTTCTCCATCTCACTGAGATGGGTGGTCCTTACTGGCTGAGTGTCCACTACCAGAAGCGGATGACCTCCCTAAACCAGGTGGGAGCCACTGTGCCAGGGCCCTCCAGACCTCCCCCTAACATGAGCTGTCCCCTGCCTTTCCCCACCACCTAACAGATGGGTCCTCCATGCGCTGATGAGGGACAGCCCAGTCTGTCTGCCTATGATCCAGGTCAGCCTCGCTGTGTGCACTGCAACGCCAGGCCCTGCAGAGGGCGCCGAGGACACACCTGGCACCTCTGCTCGCCATGGCTGTTTCAGATGCTGTATCTGTATCTGTGCTAACTCCTAGTAAATAAAAAGGTGGGTTAAAACCCTAACGCTGTACATTAATTTGTAATTATGTATAAAAGTGAAGCAGGTTTAAACTTTAAAGATTTTTTTTCAGTGTGTTTTCTGGAATTTTGCCACAGCATACTGGCTTTGTATTTTATTTATCTTTCTTTCTAGTTACTGGCTTCAGACTCTTGTAAAAGTTCTCCTCAGCCCTTTCAAAAAAATAAATTTCCATTGAAGTCTTGATTGTTGCTGGGATTTGTTTCTTGTCTTGGGTTCCTGGTGAAAGAGGTACTCACCCCCTCCCAGCTCTGAGGAGAGCCTTTTCCCCAGCAGACAAAAGGTTTATTTCTATACCTTCGGCACAAAGCAGTGAAGAGGACAGTTTGACCCTCTCCTGGAGCCAGACCCAAATCGTGAGGGTGACTGATCTGCCCTGAGGTCAGAATGGAAACTTATTCCCATTTAATTAATGCAATCCAAGTGTTCCATGGTATTCAGTCTACTGTCTTCAAAGTTCCTTTTCCTTTCTTTGCCAAATTTTTCCAACCCATCCCCAAATGAGCAACTGCCAGAACTAATTCAAGAAGAGAACTTCCAGTTTGCATGTAGCTCCATAGGGATTTGTGGGGTCTGGTCTCAGAAGGCTGGTGGGGGTGGGGAGGGGGAGACTCCAGGAAACTACTGAGATGCACCATGTCCAGCGGCACTGGCTTCCTACCTCTCTGAGTCTGAGCCTACTGGAACTGGCCCTCTGGTGATACAGAAGACATGGCAATGTTGCCTGGAATCCTGGCTCTGCCCCTCCTCACCCCAACAACCGAAGAGTCCTGCCAGACTGTGACGGGTAGTCCCTTTTTCCATGAACTTGGAAGTGCACAGATTTCTTCACAGAGGCTTTTGTATCCCTGGTAATAGCCGCCTCTCCTTGAGGCAGGGGAACACTGGTCCCTTTTCACCCACTTCTCCGCCCTCCACTGTCACTGCAGCTCCAGCAGGACCCTCCCCCACTGAGCTATCCAGCTGGTCCCTTCCGTCCCACCCCCATCCCACCCAGACACCTCAGCCCGGCAGGAGGAATGGTTCCCATGGCCTCCCTCCTGGCTCCCCACTGTCGTTGGTTCTGAGCCAGACAGGCTCTGTCTGGGAAGCAAAAGGGGCAAGAAGGTTTCATTCTTCCCTTCCAAAAAGAACAACAGAAGCACAGAGCACAGAGGGCTCCAAGGATCCTAGATGACTGGCCATTCAGTGTGGGTGTGAAGTCTCGCCTGCCTAAGAAGGGCTGCTGTGCCCGGGGCCTCTGCGAGCCCAAACCTGCCCCTATGAAAATGCCCCATCCCAAGGGAAGGTGCATGGGCTGGGGGTGGCCATCCTTCCATCTGCATGAGGTCTGTAGGCAAGGGTCTGCCTAGAAAGCGGGTAATTTAAGCAGAAGGAGATAAATCTAAGACAAAGGGACGCACAAAGAGCTTGCAAGAGAGGAAGGCTGTGCAGTCTGCAGGTCCTATAATTTCCTTTCGAGCAGCAACAGAAGCAGAGCTGAGCTGCAAGAATAAAACTAACTCCCTTCACAGTGGGTGACCCCTCACTTCATCCCCAAAGCAGCCTTGGTGCCTGGGGACCACCTTCCAGTCCCATCCAACTCTGCTCTCCCACCCCTGTGGGTGTCTTTCAGTCCTGAAAGGAGTATAAGTGGGGAAGGGGGCCCCAGGCTTAGGAGGAAGTGGTGTGTGCCTCAGATTTCTGGAATGTTGGCCACAGCACCCCACTGACTTTCCATCTCTGTTCCAGTTTGGTGCCCTCAGCTGGCTCCTCCCCATCTCCTGCATCTACCATCCCCGGCTGCCCTGAGTATCCAAGTTACAGCCCCCAGTCCCCAGCAGGCCTCCTCCTTTCATAATGTAATCCCACAGCTGTAAATAGCTCCCCAGGTGTGGGCTTCTCCCTCCAGCTGCCTTGGGCTACTTTCCTTCTTCCTGGGGAAACTCTTTATTTACCCTTAGGAGATTAAAAAAAAAAGGGAAAAAGGCCTTCCCACACACTCATATATTTTAATTTGTCAAAAAATAGGCATGAATTATTTCTCCATCTCACTGACAAATGGGTCTTCGATGCACTGATGAGGGAGGCCTCAGTGGGAAAACCAATAGGCCTGAGACTCCTGAACAGCCAGACGTGCTTTTCCTCTTCCTCCCTGTTACCCTGCCCTTCAACCCCTGAACTTCCCATCCCTCTCCAGGCCTAGAAGTCTGAAATGGACAGTTTGTTCCATGTGGCCTTGATCCTTGCAGTCCAAAGGAGGTCATCTGAAACAACACTGCCTGCCCTGACATGAGCTAGCCCAGCAGTGAGGGACTTGGGAGAGGGCCACTGGTGCCTATGTGGTCCAAGAGGACAGTCTGAGGAGGCCAAGGGGTGAGTGACAGCCATCACAAACTTTGGAGCAGAGGGTCTGGGTTCCAACTCCAGTGCTGAGCACAGACAAGTGAGTGACCCTTCCTTCCCTCCTCCTTCAGAGCAGACTGCATCCAGCTTGAGGTCAGCGGTGAAGAGGTGAATGTAGGAGCTTGGTGCAGGTCCCCTCTGGCCCTCACTTGGCTCAGCTTTACTGTCACTTCTTTTAAAACAGCTTCCCAGACAGCCAAGGGAAACCTCCTCTCTGTCTGCTCCTTAGCTGGAGCAGGCATGGGCAGACCTGCTCAGTCCTGCTGCTGCCTGAACCTCTCCCCAGTTGGCTTCAAGCCACAGAAGCTGAGCCCCTGTCCTCCCTCCGCCCCCCCCCCCAAGAAATGGGCAGAGATCCCCTCCTCCTGCCTGTATCTTCACTGCAAGCCTGGGTTCTGGAAATAAAGAACAGGCAGGACTATGGCAGACACCTTGGAGTGACAGAAGTGACCACTTTTCTGCCAGCTGGGCCAGGTCTGAAACAGGAAGGCTCACTCCTGCTGGAGCCTCCAAGGGGACCTGGGTGGCAGCCTAGCCCCTCCACTAGAATCAGTGGAGCACTGCCCCACCCACCACCACAGGTCTTGAGGCTAAAGGTAGGTCAGGCAGCTCTGCTCCACCTAGAACCAGGGGACCAAGAGATCCCTCTCACCCTCTTCCACTGGCATGAGAGGGAAGACAGGTTGGGAGAGACAGAGACTCAAGTTCATACCATGTGTGATGCTAAGGTGTGTGATTAATCTTTTTGAGCTAGTCTCTCAGTATAATGAAAATAGTAGCACGAACCCCATAGAGTCAGGGAAAGAGAAAAAGCAGGAAGGGACAGAAAAGTTGAAGGCCTACCTCCTACAGCTTGGGAAATGTGTGTACAAGATGACCTGCCAGGTGGGAGCACTTAATCTGATGTCAAGGGACCCACAAGATTGCAGACCCATTTGGGTCAAAGAAAGCTTGCCAGTGTTCTGTCTGTGGGGAATGAGTTCACTGAAGCCTCGGGGCTCATTATGAGTGAGAAGGACTGGTGGAGGCCTCTCAGGAGCCTGCGCCGCACCCCCCCCCATCACATGGGCCCCCATACCCTGGAGCGAGGGACTTGGTCTCCCTACTTGTGGGGAAGGGAGACTGGATTTTCTCCTTAGAATAGTGCTTTCTAAAAGGCAGTCACTGGATCTCCTGCCTTAATATTATCTGGGCTTCTTGATGAAATGCAATTCCCTGGGCCCCACCACCCCAGCTCCAAATCAAAACCTGATGGGTGAAGCCAGGGAATTCGCATATGGAGCTAACACTCTGCATCAGAGGCCTTCTGAGGCCTACTAAAGTTCCGGAGCAGAGGTGTGATCCTAATACTCCCACAGGCAGAAGCAGGAAGGGTGAGGGGAGGGAGGAGACAGGAAGTGGAAGAAGTATCACAGAAGCTCATGGCCACCTTAGAGCAGAGAGGTCCTGGAGAAAGAGGTCCCTTCCATGGGATCCTGGTCTTGTTTGTGCAACAATTCTGTAGATGTCCGTGAGCAGAGGTAGGAAGAGCAGGGCTCTGGGCAGGGATTAGCTTCGATTTCTTCATCTGGAGGGTAGGAATGGACAGCCTCACAGGGCTGTCACAATGATGAAGTGACAGGACTGAGCAGATGCTCTGTAGATAGTTCTACCACTGATTGTGAGGCCTTGTCTCTGAATGGCTATGTGGCCTGCAATGCGTGCGTCATGTACACAAAATTGGGTGCCTGGACTGGAGCAGTGGTCCTCAGCCTCAGCTGGCTGCACACTGGAGTCATGGGGGAGCTTCAAGCCTCACACTTCAGGCAAATCACACTGGAGCCTCTGGGGTGGGGCCCAAGTGGCAGGACTTTTTAATATCCCCATGCAACTGAGGTTGAGAAGCCCCAGGCTGTGTGATCCCCAGGCTGAGCCTCAGAGATCAGCATCTATGATGCAGGTGAGGCACCCCCGCTCCTGTGTGTCACGAACTGTCCTGATCCAGTGCAGCCAGCTCTCTGTCTGATGGATACCTGAGCTTTGCATTCCCAGGACTCCAGGCCTTAAGGGCAGCACCTCTCTCCCCAAAGCCTTGAGGCCTGCCAGAGCTGCCGAGCAGCAGGGTAAACATGAGAGGGAATGAGACAGAAGCAGTGCCCATGGGAAGGGAACAGCCTGGGCAGGGAACGCTCCAGAGGCCTCCAGAAGCAGCCCCACCTGCTCTATTGGGCTGAGCTAACCTTGGGGACGTGCAAGACTCAGAGGATGGGGCTACCTATAGATCCTCCCAGGACTCCAGGCCATCTTCTGCCCTTTCCCACCCACCCTCCCTCCTGACCTGGTATTAGCCACCTTTGCAAGAGTATTGTAACATTTAGGAGGTTTTGTTTCATATCATTGTGATTCATGTTCTCTGAACAATATATGGTGGAAAATTCTGCTTTTCTTTCTTTCTTTTATTTTATGTATTTGTTTGTTTGTTTGTTTATTTATTTATTTGGTACTAGGGATTAAACCAGAGGCACTTTACCACTGAACTACATCCCCAGTACTTTTCATTTTTTATTTTGAAAAACGGTCTCACTAAATTGCCCAGGCCAGCCTTGAACTTGTAGTCCTCCTGCCTCAGCCTCCAGAGTTGCTGGGATTTACAGTGTGTGCTGCCATGCTGGGCTAACCATCATTTTAAAATAATTTCTAAACACCTATTATCTCATTACCTGGAATAAACTATCTAGCAACATTTCATGAAGATGTTTAAAAAATTATTGTTATATTCTACATAGACATATTCTACTTAAGACATTTCACATTTGCTTAGTACCAGGGATTGAACCCAGGGGTGCTAAACTACCAAACCACATCCCCATCCCTCTTTTTTTTTTTTTTTTTTTTTTTTTTTGAGACAGGACCTTGCTAAGTTGCTGAGGCTTTGAACTTGTGATCCTCCTGCCTCAGCCTTCCATACCACTAGAATTACAGGTGTGTGCCATCACATTTGGCAACATTTCACATTTTTTAAATGAATAGTGGGTGCTTAATAATCTACTTATGGATAAAATATTGTTGGGAATTTATGTGTTTCCAAATTTTTACTCGTAAGGATAATATGCAGGGGCTCCTTTTATAATACTATTTTCCCCCTAAAAGTCTTTTGAACAACCAGGTGCCTCTTGTATATTTTTAAGTTGATCTCTAACCTGGTATCTCAAGTTTAACAAAATACAGTTGCTCCTCCACTTACAATGTGGCCTCATCCCGATCAACCTAATGTAAGTTGAAAAAACTGTAAGTAAAAAATGTATTCAATATATCTAGGCTACCAAATATCATAGCTTAGCAACAGAGTACCCACTATTCACCCTCGTGATCACATTGCTGACAGAGCACCACGCAGCATCATGAGAGTATCCTACCCCACATCACTGCCCAGGGAAAGACCAAATACAAAATCCCAAGAATAGTTTCTTTTTACTCAATGTATATTGCTTTTGTATCATAAAGCCAAGAAATCATGAAGTTGAACTACTGCTATAAGTCAGGAACCATCTGTATATAATTTAGAACACACCATTTACATGCTTCAAAGAAGATTTCAGTTGTTCAGTGTCTAGGAGATAGTCAAAGTCAAAAGTCAAAGTCAAAGCAATAAACCAATTGGCTGATTCGGAATTCAATTTCCATGGGGAAAAAAGTTTGATTTTGTTTTTAAAATTTAACTGTTATTCTGCATCCCTAAGAATTGGATAGGGAGAGAGAAGGTACATAAAATGGGCAGATGGGTAGGTGGGTAGGTGGGTGGACAGATGGATGAATGGGTGAGTGGGTGGACAGGTGTATATGTGGATGGGTAGATGAATCAAGTGACCAGATGGACATCTTTGTGTGTGCAACATTGGTAGGCACTTGTCAACTGAATTCCAAAAGGCACCGTATACCCCCGTGTGTCAGCCTCTTCCTCCAGTGTTGCCCATTCTTAACATATCCCTTTGTGCCCCAGGAGTTTTTTATCATCTAGGCAGTGCAGGGAGTTTCAGGACAGGTCAGAGGAAAATCTCTCTGTTGCAAAATGGAAGAAGGACAATTGAGGGAGGGAGATGGGAAGGAAGGAGCAGCCCCAGGCAGAGTCATTTTCTGGGGAAAGAGCTGCCAGAAAGGAAACATGCTGGAGAGTTCCAAAGGACATCTTCAGGTTGATGTCCTTGGGCGCTGGGCCACTTCCTCCTGATAAAGGGGCACCCTGGAGTCTCCCTGCTGTCACTCTGTCACAGCAAGCATTTGGAGCCCAGGATTTTACCAGAAAAGAGAAATGCCTCTGTACCTGCTAGCCTGACTCCTGCTTAGACAAGTCTGGACAAACCCAGCTCATGCACCGTGACCTTTTCAATCTCCTGGAAAGGATCCTCCACGCAGGACCTGACCATGCAAAGCAATGGGCCAGAAGACTCATTGTTCAGCCACAGGCTCACCTGGACCTGGAGGAGACTGTCCCTGCCAATAGCGTGCATGCCCGTGCACACACACACACATACACACAAACACTCTTCTGGGATGCAGTCAGCCCCCCCACCCCTGCCTCAGGAGAAAAGTCTTAGAATCAGGAAGCCAAAGAATGGGTTTTTGTTTGTTTTAACTCTGAACTTCCCAAGCAGGAACTGAGGTCCTTTGAACTCAGTGCTTAAGGCAACCATTCCCACAGGGTGGCTCATAATACAGAAAATTTGGGTCACAGAAGAAAGAGGAAACATTCATGACAACAGGAGGGAAGATATAGTCCCTGTGAGGAAGCTCATAGTTGGCTCTGGGCTTCCTGGAAACCAAGGCTAAAAGGGAAACATGTATTTCTAATGGAGTTTCCTTTGACTTCCCAGAGAAGTTAGATTGCTTTCTTGTCTCTAGTTTTGTTTTGGTTTTTTGGTTTTTTTTCCTAACACCACTTGTCAATCAAAACCTTGTATGGGGTAAAGAAAGTGAACATTGTTAATGGAAATCTAGTGACATTTTTATTTACCCTACTCAGTTTAGTCCTTACAACAGCAATATTGGGGTGTGTGTGTGTGTGTGTGTGTGTGTGTGTGTGTGTATGTGAACAAATAAGGAATTGAAGCTGGAGGAGAAAAGGGACTTCGTAAGGCAGGTCATCTGCATACAAGGAGAGCTGGTGTCTGGACCATCCTGCCTCTCAGTGTGACCGAACCACCCCCAACAAATGGAAAATGTCCTAAGGCCTAGCGGGGAGCACAAAAAAAAAAACAGTGTCCTGTGAGGTCTTACCTTGACCCTTAGCAGAACTCAGACCTCTTGGTGGAGAGCAGGATTGACAGGGACTCACTGCCTACAGAGAGGTCTGTGTGAATGAGAAAAAGGAAGCCAGGCTTGGTGAGTGGAGGGGGAGCTGGGACCCCTGGCACCCCACATCAGGCACAACCCACAGCAGCGCTGGGTTTTCTGCTATGGCTTTTAAAACCTCATTACTCATTACCATCTGTGAGAAGTGGGGAACTTAGGAGTGGAAGAGACTGGCCCCTGGTGCCCTCTGGTCTAACTAGGAAGTAGTTTGGGGCCTGGAGCTGTAAGCCTCATAGCCCTGGTGTCCATGCTACAGACAGAAAATGGACAAATGTGGGGCTCTCCCCATCTGACAGAGAAGCAACATCCAGAATATATGAAGGACTTCAAAAAGTTAACAAAAGAACAAATAATCCAAACAATAAATGATCTAAAGATCTGAACAGACACTTTCGAAAAGAAGAAATACATTTGTTAAGCATTTCCTCAATGTCTTTAGCCATCAGGAAAATACAAATCAGGATTACGCTGAGGTCATCATGTTAAGTGAGATAAGCCAGACACAGACAAGTATCGCGTGTTTCCTATCAAATGTGGAAACTAAAAAAAGAAAAAGAAGAAGAAAGAAAGGAAAGGAAAAGAAACAAAGAGCCCTGAAAATAATGGGGGAAGAGAATGGAACCATGGGAGGGGAGAAGGGAGAGGACAGGAGCATTAGGAGGGGAAGGCTCCAACCAAGCATGCATGGAAACAACAGAGAAACCCATGGTACTCAGAGTTAATATGTGTTAATAGCTACAGATTTTTAAATATCAGGATCAAGCTTAATAGCATATGCATACAAAACACCTGGTGCAAAGAACTGCTCATAGCTCCAGCTCTCAGGGCTGACATTTGTCCTCAGTGCCATGGCCCGGAGGACACTCTGTCATCTGTTCCCTCCCTGGTCCCAGTCCTGGTAGAGACCCCCAAGGGGCATTCAGAGATGTCTGAGCATGTGAGGGCTGTCACCTCTGGGGAGGACTGGCCCTCTGGGCCCAGGGAAGAGGACTGCCAACAGTCAGGGCCTGGAGTTGGTGCACCACAGATCAAATCATTGATCATGGAGCCCATGATATTAGAACAACACTCCTCGTCATTAGCTGTGGAAAGGACAGGGAAGTTGCCCAGCTCCACCCAATTCAACCCAATCAATCAGTTTTTGAGCATCTAAAAAAAAAAAAAACACTGCTCTTTTGTAGCTGCAGACCCTCAGAACTTTAGCTCCAGTCATCCATCCAGCCCAGCCCAAGGCCAGAACAGGGTGCCTCCAGTTCGGAGAACAGACCCTGAAACCAAGCTTCAGCTGCTGCCCTATTTGGCTCAGTTTTTCTCTGAAGGCAACTCCTGGCCTCAGCAGGCCCGTGTTTCAGTCAAAACATGGTGGGCGAGGGGGGCCCTAAACTAGAGGGGCAGAGGCACCTGGGACACACGTGCTGCCCCCTGGCTCCAGGATCAAGGTCTACATCTCAGGACATCCTGATTTCTCAGCCAGAGCTTTAGACTGAGATGATTCAGGAGAGGGACACAGCTCACAAGGTCCTCCTTACTCCCTGAACTATTCCAAACCCAATGTGGATCTGAAGGAAAGAAATATGCATTTTCTTATTCGAGCCCATCAACAACCCTTCTCGGCAGGGTTCCAGCCTTCTTTAACAGAAACAGCCCAGAAAGAGAATCTTACCCAAAGTCGGGCAGCTAGAGATGGATGACGCCAGATCTGAATCTAGATCTGCTTGGCTACCAGGTCAGCTCACTTGCTCAAGACCCTGCCCTTTGACCTCACAGCCTTTCTTTTCCATCAGACCACAGTGCACTCGAACCTCAAAACTCATGCTGAGGGCTGGAGTTTTGGCTCAGTGGTAGAGCATTCGCCTGGCTCACGTGTGCCACTGGGTTCAATCCTCTGCACCACATAAAAATAAAATAAAGGTATTGTGTCCACCTACAGCTAAAAAAAAAAATACATATTTAAAAAAAACATGCTGACTTAGAACATAGTTCAAAGCATTGACACAGGAGGAAAAAAGCAACTGGTACAAAGTTCATGGTCATGTGACAAGCCACCAACATACAAACCAACAGAGGGGAATCGGCCCTGTGGTTATGTACAGGGGACGAGCTGCATGGGTTGTGACATAGTGAAAGGTCAATGTGCTTGGCCAAATAACCACACAGCAAAAAGAGCTGTTGAACACTTACTGAGCCCCATGCATTGTTTGCAGGACCTTATGAGTCCTAAGAACCACATGTGCCCTTAACTCACTCAATTCTCATAAAAGTCACTGAAATGGCCATATCTAATGTCTCAGATTTGGAAACAGAGACGCAAGGAACTGAAGTGCCTTATTGAAGGACACAGCTAATTTGGGATGCTCTGCCACGGCATGTGTGATTGCTACATGGTCATGTCTACAGGGATGGTGTGGAGTGAACAAAAGAGAGCCCAGCAGAGACGTCATATTGGTGAGCAGAGTTCCAAAGTGTGTGCACACTGACCTCAGATAGAAGTGCACCTAGAAGGGGTAAGGAGAGCGGGCTGTGAGACCAGCTCCCCTCCTCTGCCACCTTACTTCACATATATATACATGTGTGTGCGTTATATTTTTTACATTTTTTTCTTTGTTAACAAAGTTGGCCAGTAAGTTCTAGCTTGGGCAAGCACCTGGTGGCCAAGTGAGTGAATAAAGAATAAGATAAGGGGGGGGGGGGGGGGGGCGGTGGCGCATGCCTGTAATTCCAGGGACTCGGGGCTGAAACAGGAGGATTGCAAGTTGGAGGCCCCAAGTAACCCTGTCTCAAAAGAGCTGAAGTTACAGCTCAGTGGTAAAGCACCCATGGGTTCAACCCCCAGGGCTAAAACAAAACAAAACAAAAAAATAAATAAACAAACAAAAAACAAAACAAAAAAAGAAAACAAGATATATATGAATGGCTGACCCTAGCATAGCTATTGAGCCTCAGTTTCCAAATTAAGGAAGTGGGCCCTGCCTCTATGGATTCCCCCATCACCCATGGGTACAGGACATTCAGAGCTCCTATCAGGCTCAGCAAGCACTTCCACTGGCCCAGGGCTGGTCTGAAGTGAAATCCAGGAGCAGCTCTGTGCAGCGAGGAAAGGGCTCCAGGCAGACTCCATTGGGCCTGAGGGAGCTCCTATGGGCCTAACATGGGAGACTCAGCTTGCTGAGTGGTTCTCCGGAGCTGACTTCAGGACACTCACAGTAAAGCCAGATTGGTGCTGCTGGAGTGTGCAAGAGGGCAGGAGAAGGGGAGCAGGTGCACTATGGGAGAGGAGACCCCAACTATTCTAGGCCTGTGAGTCAAGTCCTTGGCTCCCTTGGAAGCTGCACGCACTTGCTTCTTCCCCAGAAAGGAACATGTTGCTGTATCTGGCTTGAGTCCTGGATAGGGCACTGTAGCAGCCTGCAGCCACTGGCTTTCCCTCCACTGAGCTATGACCCATGGTACCCACAGGGATAAGACTGAGTCTTCTGAGTACGCTGCATCCTCCTGATATCCAAGGACAGGGCTTAAGAGGATGCTCTTATTTTTTGGTACAGGAGATTGAATCCAGAGCCTCCTACGTGCTACGTACATGCTCTACCACTGAGCTGCACCCCACAAAAAACACAGTAGAGGCACCTGTTGTAACCAATCTACTAGGGCTTCCATAACTTAGCTCCACAAACTGAGTAGGTTCAACAACAGAAACATTCTCACTCACCTGGAGGCTAGAAGTTGGAGTTCAAGGCATGGTTGGGCCCAAATTCTCTTGTAGGCACCTGGGAAGAATTCATTCACGCCTCTGGGCTGCTGGTACCATAACCTGAATTTTCACATAACTCACATCCTGGAAAACTCACCCGGAACCACTCCGGGCTCCCTGGGCAGAGCCTGAATTTCTGAATGTGCTGTGAGTGGGATGAGGTGGTCAAGTGGGGCTGAGGCCACCCTCCTCTGAGGGCACAGCCATCATTCTCCTGCCAATGGGGCAGGACTGGGGACCATCTGGATGGATGGAGCATGAAATTCCCTTACCACACAAAATACCCACCCAGGGACAAACCAGATGCACAGAAGTTTGTTTCCAAACTGAGATTAAAGACAATTGCTTCTTTAAAGGTTCTTTCTTTGCCTATTAGGATTCACAACTGTGGGTGTTGAGCAAGGGCTGGTTGTCGTGACACTGGGTTGAGGAGTCTGGGCTCCCCTCTCAGCTTCTTGGTGGAGGAAAGTCCCTCTGAATACAGGGAAACCTGGCTGAACGTAGCATGGAAGCAGCTGGCCACCCTCTACTTGCCCTGTTCATGTGGTGTCCCCAGCAGGCCTGCAGGATGCTGAAGCCTCTGAAATGGCCAGTTTTATTGTCACAACCCAGGAAAGCTCCATCTGCCATCTAGGGACTCAAGTCTCCAGGGAAACCTGCCCCACACCGATGGATGGGGAGGGCTCCTTCCTTCCCAAAGCCCCATCCAGATTCAGTCTGGCTCCCGAGAGGTCACGTTCTAGGCCTGCTGGTCAATGACTGGGGGCAATCTCCCACTCCGCCCTTGAGCAGTGCATGGATTGGTCTACTACTGCAGCCATTTCCCCGGTATCAGGGCTCTGCAGGTGCTGGCCATGTGTTTAGTGCTTTCCAGAACCTGACTTCAGTTCCTTCTATTAACCCCGTATCAGCAAGTCTAACTAGAGAAGCAAATGGTATAACCAAGGGTGAGGTCATCAGACCTGAGACCAGGCAAGCAGAGCCCCAGTGGCCATATTCTATGGGTGACAACGTGGCATTTACTACTACTGAGACCTTGGGCAAGTTCCTGTGGCCTCTGAGAAAAAAGAGGTCAAGAGGGTCACTGTGAGGGTTAAAGGAGGTAATTATACAAAGTACTGGCCAGGGGACAATACTCATGAGCAGAGCCAGGCTCTCAGAAGATTTGTCAGCTCTCAATGTTTGGACTTAGTAGCTCCCTGAGAAGAGGAGGCAGGTCAGCGTGAGCAGGTTCCTTCCAAGTTTAGACCAGCTTGTAGATGAGGGATCTGTTACCTGTCCATCTTCCCTCTTCTAGTGACAAGAGTCCTGGGGTTGAAGCTGGGCACTTCCCAGCCTCCCCAGAGGCCACACATCTTGAGAGGGCACAGAAGTTATGTTGCAACTTGTGAGTCATGCCCTTAGGGGCTTGTCTGCCCCTGCCTCCTCTCCCCTTTCTTCCAACTGGAATGACAATGGGATGGCAGGAGTTGGGGGGACCATGTGGTAACAGGAAATAGGGCACTGCCTGGAAGATGGTGGGACAATGAGAGAAGCCTGGGTCTGCTGATGCTCACACTGTCACTACACAGCAGGCCACCTCTCCTGTCTGGGCTGCATTTACAGCAGTCTAACCAGAGGCCAAGCCCTGGCTTCTGCTGCCAAGGAACTGGCCGCATCCACTGTGGTATCCCCACCAACGGTGTAGGAGTAGGCTGTGTGTGGAGTGGGCAAGGATGTCCCTCCCGGGGCCTTGCCTCAGGGGCTGTGGCAAACAGGACCACTCTGCTCTTGGCTCATCTACTTATAACACACTCTTGTGATACACGCAGGGAAGTGCTCCATTCAAAGTCACAAGAAAACTGACATCACACCCTCCTTCAGCATCTGGATCACTTCTTCACACCTGAAGGCCCCATGTGGATTCTGTGGGTCTGCGTTTCAAGGGCCACCACTGAAGCTGAGCACCACGCTGCAGTCAGTCGACATCCTCCCCGCCACAGGCCACTTGGCTACGTTGCTTAGGGCTATGCTGAGGGGTGCTGAGAACGCGGTGGCATAACTACTGAGGGCCCACCCTGCAGTCAGGCGTGCTGAGGTCTGAAAGCTGCCTAAAGTCACACCCACTTCATGGCGCTTGTTGCTTTCACATCTATGTGCCAATCAGGAGCCCATACTGCACAAAAAACGCCTGTTGAAAGGGATGGAGTTACACTTCCAACTGAGGAGGGGGAGCAGCATCGGGATGCTCCAAGATCAACGCAAAGGGTTCTGGGGCAACAACACTCAAGGAGGAAGAGGAATCCTCTCCTCCTGTGGGTTCTCCACAAGGCCCCGAATCAGACGCCAACAGGCACACCCTAGGCCCTGGTGGCAGGCAGGAACTCAAGTCTGCCAAAACTGGTCCCAGAACCCAAGGAAGACCAAGACTTTCTGAACTCTTTTTTATTAAGTTAGAAAACTGATAAAAGCAACACATTTTTGGGGAAAGCACCATGGCCGGGTCCTTTGTGCTGTGAGAAGTGTGCTTTATCTCGGCTCAGCAGCCCACGGGGTCAAGGGCCACTCCCTGCAGGCCTGCAGATCTTCCACCCGCTACAGGGCCCAAGAGCCCCAAGTTCTCCAGCAGTATAGCCGCCTGGGGCGCAGCCTGAGAGCACAGGCTGGCCTCTGGGAAGGGTGGGGTGTGGGGTCTAAGGTACCACCGGAAGCAACTGCCACTTCCAGCTCTCTCCTGGTGGGTAACTGATTATTGGAGCACATCTACAGGCAAACCCAGCCCAAAGTCCCACTCCCCAAAAGACACCCACAGGGGCAGCACCAGTGTAGAGGTATGGGGACATCTGGGGTCATTAAGTAACTGGTCTGTACCCCAGTCTCTATCAGCAGCATAGCCCACTTGAATCCCACTCCTGAGCCAGACAGGCAGCACATGCAAATGGCAGGTGGCCTGGGAAGCCACAGGTCAGGGAGCCCTGCCCAGCCCCCTACCATGGTACCATGTCCCTGTTTCCCTCAGATGGTGGATAGGATGAGTGAAGGATGAGACTGAAGTCTGACACCAGGTGTCAAGCTGACCTCCATGCAGTCTGAATTCTGGGAGTACACTGATGAGGGGCTCCCCAAGAACTAGGAAGTGAAAGCAATAAACAAGTGTTTGGCAATTCTCTCGGGACCATTCTATTACTTTCTGAGCTCACAGAGCAAATGGGTCAGGATGCAGTGTCACTAGTTACAAGGACAAACCGCCAGAGAGGACAGTGGGCTCTGGCTGGAGGCCTGTCACCAACCTCCTACTGAGACGAATCTGGCCATGGAGTATCTGTAACGGGTGCCCTGTGGTAATTCTGTTATCCCCAGCTCACAGCTGCCCCTAGTCTTAGAGGGCAGGGCCACCACCTGAGGACAGGTGTGGTCTCCCGAAAGAGCCCTTGGTGCTGTTGATGGATGCAGTCCCATCAGGAGAGGGAGTCACTACTGCCTCTTAGGGTGGGCTGAGGGGACGGTTCCTAGGGCCTCGAGTCTTGCTGAGTTGACCCAGCCTCCTAGGCACAGCATCCTGGGGCCAGGTCCCCAGTGGACTAAGGTTTGAGGGCCTCATGGGGCACTGCCCACAGGAATCTCCCCTTTGGCCTTGGGGGTCTGAGTGCATGTACTAATGAAGACTTGCGGATGTCAATGAGGTCACTAGGTGGGGTTTCTGCCTTTGTGAAAGCCATGCTGTTTTCTCCTCTGCAGCCTTCTGCTCACTCTGGTGGACATGCCTCCCCGAGGTCTGGGACAGCAGCTGTGGGTGACATTACAGCCTCCCAGAGAGCAGCCCTAGAATCAAAGGCTGTGCCATCAGTGCTAAGTGACCCAAAGCTCTCCTGTGCTGCCACCCCACCCCTTCTCTGACCTTGACCTCCCAGCCCAAGTCCAGGACTTGCTGACAGATGACCTCGAGCCTTTGCAGGTGTGTCCTCCCCAAAGGCCCAGGGGAGTTTTGCTGGCACCCCTGTCCTCTGGCTGCTCTTCTTCCATGCAAACCACTCGAAGCTGAAGAGGCTTCCAGGGCCACAGGACGCTTGTCTTGTCTAAAGCTCAGAACAGCCTCGAGGTTGCTGCAGCCTGGAGCTGGTGCAGTCGGCTTCTGGCCACTCGGAGAGCTCTGCACTGCGGCAGCGGGGTCAAGGCCGCTCTGTGAAAGTGAGGGCCGCAGCCGCGGGGCAGGAGAGACACGCAGAGTCTGTGGAGGAGAGAATGGGAGAGAATGAAAGAACGAATCAGTGGCCCTGTTCTTCTGTCCTAAACTGGAACAAAATCAAGAGGCTGCATAACAGTGCTGGAACTCGGGCGCCGACAGCAGAAGCCCAGGATAAGAACAGGGCTCTTCCGTCACCAGCTGCACGGAGGTTTCCTCACCTGCAATGTGGGATACCACCTATCTGCCCGTCATTCATCTCAAACCACATTCCCTACACACTCTGTTAGGCACCCTGGAGACCTTGGGGCACAGGAAAGCAAACAGACACAGCCACTGTCTCCATCCATGTCCTTGTGGGGGAAACCACAGACTTGTACAAATAATTATACAGAGAGAAGTGCTACAAATAACAAATTTAAAAATGAGAGTAGAGCCAGGGCCTTCATTTTATTTTGGTGGAGGACGTGGGAAGTGAGTAATATTTAACCTGAGACCAGAAGGATGGGCAGGAGTAAGCTAGAGGGGAACGGCAGCCCAGACAGAAGGAACAGCATGTGCAAAGATCCTGAGGTGAGAATTTGGCACATTTGAAAATATAAGTAAAAGTAGGCTAGTGAGGCAGAAACACAAGGGCAGATGGAGGGTCTACAAGAAGGGGGGAGGGCAGGCATGTGGTCGGCCATGCTGTTAAGAGGAATAAGTGACAGACAGGCTGTGGACAGTAGCCAGCAGGCTCATGTGTGCTGTAGACAAACATTTACTGCACAGCCTCTTGACTCCAGGCTGTGGGGACACAGTGGGGACCAGGTGAGACTGTCCCTATGATCAGGAAGCTCACACTCTTGTGCTGTGTTCTCTACCAATACACCCCGCTTTGAGCAGCAGTGCTTCCCCTGGAAGTGAGGAGATGCCTTCCAGAGAAGCTGAGAATCCAAGGGCTGGGAGAGGCTTGTGGGGAGCAGCCCTGAAGCAGGGAGAAGAGCTGACTTGCTGCTCTGGTTCTCAGAGCTCAGCAAATCCTTACCCTGAGGGGGGATGTGGCTGGAGCTATGAGCCCAGGGAGACATCCCCTGGCCAGGCTGCAGCTCCTGAGTGAATTTAGACAGACACACCTTGCAGGACAGAGCACTGAGCCCGTGGAGGACCTGGAAGAGAGGGCGAAGCCCTCAGGGCAGCAAGGGAGAAGCCCCCACAAACAGATCTGCTGGGCAGGGTTTCTCAAAGGAGGGTCCCCTGTATTAAGGGGAGGGGTTAGAACCCTCCATGAGGGTCTTCTGGTGCACCTGTGTCCACTCACAATTTCAGTGCCCAACAAGCTCTGACTCTGCTCAGCCCTGGAAGTGCTGTGGGCTCCGAGGCAGCTCTAAACCAAGGAGTCACAGCTGAGTCCCAAATGCCAGGCTGCCCCAGGGGCTCCTGGGGCACAGGCAACAGCCCTGCCCATGCAGCCTTCACTCCAAAAGGCAGAGGCAGCACAGTCTCTGCAAAATATCCTGGGTGCTCCAGTCTCAGGGGTCTTTGGGCGTTTGTTGCATTTAACCTGTACATCTGTGCTGCCTAGCAGCTGCTAAGACTGGGAACACAGGAGCTTTTATTTAGTTGTACGCTTCTATGTATTTAAGTAACATAGTTTAAAAAAAACCTGAAGCCAGCACTGGGGATTCCTGCCTGTAGGAATCCCCATCTCCAGTGCCAGCAAGTTTCTAGATGCCTGTGCTGGGCTGGCACGGTAGCTGCTGTGTTCTCAGTGGACTAGTGGAGGCCCCACAAATCCCTCCAAGTTTCTCCCAAATCACGAGGCACCCCTCATGATGCTCTAGATGGCATCACCAGAGCTCCAGGGCCTGGCTGTCAAGGTCCCCCTGAGAGGGCCGTCCCAGCCACTGGGCCCCACCTCAGCATATCACAGGCTGGCATGTGGGTCCCCTCAGGGCAAGGCCCCACTGTCACCAGTGCCGGGGTGGGGGCTATGCACCCCTGGCTGCTGAGAGGGAGAGATGGTGCCCTAAAGACCGGGCACCCGGGGAGCCGCAAGCCAGGCTTCTGTGCTCCCTCTCCCATCCCCCAGCTGCTCTCAGGCTCATCCCAAGGTCGTCCCTGAGGGGGCCTCCTAATTCTTGGCAGCCTCTTCTCTGAGGCCTGGTTTCCTCCTTGTAAAATGAAACAAACCTCCGCCGTGGAAGATGGTCTGGTCGACCCCACTGCCTGGGCAGCAGGCGCAGCCAAGGCCCGGGCTGAGGGCTGCTGGTGCAGGTCTGCCTGTGGACTTGCACTGCCCTATGGAGACCCGGGTGCCATCCTATTCCTAGGCTTCTCACAGGCACAAGTGACCCCAGGCTCCTGGAGGAACAGGCTCCCCTAGTGACTGAGCTGAGACTGGAGCCCCCGAGCCCTGTGAGGAGGAGACGAGCTCTCATGGCCTGAATGCCAGCACTGATGTCCTGAAGCCTGTGAGGGACGGAGGTGGGAGGGAGGGACATGGGGAGCTGGAGAAGAGGTAAAAGGAAAGGACGTTTGTGGCAAGTCCACCCTCAGCAGGCAACCCAAGGAAATGGGGGCACACCTAGCTCCAGGGTCCCACTGCCAACCATCCCTAGGGATGTGGATCTTAGTGTGACACTAGAGAGAATGTGCTGGCCCCAGGGGTCAAGGTCCTGATGGTGCTCAATTTTCAACACAGCAATGCCCTGTCCCACTGTGCTGCTGAAGGGCCACTCCATGCCTTGCAGGACCTGAGGATGCCTGGTGACTCTCCCCAGAGATGCCTGCGGGGGTGGGGCATGCCTAGGGCCCAGGTCCGGCTTCAACCCTCCCAGGATGGTCACCCGATGCCAGCTATCGGCTCTCACAGTCATGTTGCCAACCCTGTGGTAGCAACAGATATGACAAGTTGTTCTGGGAGGACTAGGGAAGGACAAAGATACTCAGCACAGACGCAGCCCCTAGCAAGAGCTCCACATGGAGCAAGGAGGCCACCAGAGGTGCTGAGAAGCTGCCACCTGCAGGGGACCCTGGCTAGTGGCTCCTGGAGCTGCATCTGCACAAGGCACGATGGATGGAGTTCTACAGGCACAGGGAGAGCTACATTTCTGGGAAGGACCTTCATCTGGACCCCCACCCGCTGCTACTTGCCAGGAAAGGTTGGAAGAACAGGAGAGGGACATGTAATTGGGGGGAGAGGGCTGAGACCATTTCTAGGTGGGGTCCTGGTTGGTGGCTAAGTTGGGGGCTCTCCTCCAGCTCAGTCCACTTCTCAGGGAGCCAAGGGCAGGTATGGATGGCCACCCAGAACATGGGAAGGGCCAGGCAAGTGCCCTGAGTGTCAGCTCTCTGCCCTGCTTGCTTGTCTGTGAGTGCTGCTCTCCCGAGGAGAACCTGCCTTTAAGTAGAACCTGGAGCTGTCCAGGCAGGAGAAGGGGCATAGGAGCAGCCACCTGCAGAGCCTGAAAAAACCCAGCATTGACCAGAGGGGACAGGAGTCAGAGGAGGAGAGGTCTAGACAGAGGGGGGCTGCAAGGAGGACTCCACTTGGCTGCTAGGGCCCACGAAAAGGACACAGAGCCACAGCTGGGGCCCAGAGCAACCTGGAGCTCCCACTGCAGGAGCTCAGGACGCCTGCAGCCTGAATGCCTTGGGGACAGGCTCTGGAAAGCAGGGTTTGGGAGGGCTTCCTAGGCCCATCTAGGATGAGCTGGCTCTTGTGCAATTAGCCCACTTCCTCATCCCTAAAGTGGGGCTGATAACAGCATCCCGCCGTGCACCAGGGAAGACTGACTAAAGGGACAAGCCTCTGCAGCACTCTGGTGGGCATGCGAAGGTACCCGGGTTATAGCAATTGCAACTGTGAGGATGGGCTAGGGACATCGAGGCCCTTGTAGTACAGTGTCCCAAAGCTGTCATCGTGATATCATCATCCTCCCCCTTAGAAAAGCAGCATCTGATGCTGGCCCCTCACTTGATCTCTAGCCAAGTACTGCGAGCAACACAATATCCACTCCCACTGTCCAGACAGGAAAGCAGAGCCCCGGGCATGGAATAATCTGCCCAGCGTCAAGCAACCAGTAAGAGTCAGAGCCAATGTGTGCTTCCCTTCTGGGGTCCCCAAAGCACAGAAATTCCTGAAAACTACATGGTTTGCCAGGTCCAGCTGAGCTGCCCCCACCCCAGCAGGCAGGGACAGGCAGAGGGGACATGATCCAGGGGTGGGCAGCCTCCCTGCTCCTACCCTTCCCACTTGAGTCCTGTCACCAATCCATGCGCTCAGGATTCCAGCGATGGACAGAGACACACACACCCTCCCCCCCAGTCTAAGCAGGGCCTCCACCTTGCAGGTGACCTAACACCCCAGGTTTCTAAGCCACCTAGAGTCAGAAAAGGTCATCAATCAGAAATGTCAATATCCTCCTTGAAGCTTACTCCCCATGGGACCAAGAAATTTGGCAGGGTAAGATTTTTCTCCCAAAGAAGAAAGCAGATTAAAACAAAACAAAACAAATCCAAAAGGCCTTAAAGAGAACCAAGGGCAGATCTTACTCAGGCTGAGCTTGGCACCCTGTGCTTACTGACCTGATGCCTGCCAGGCCCTTTAAGTGATTCAAAGGCTTGGCTGGATCTCATTTAAGGGCTGAGACATCAGCTTTTTTAGGAGCAGTCCCAGCTAAGAAGGACTGCTGTCACTGTGTACAGCTTTCAAGCACTTGTTTCTGCCTATTCATTGAGGAAATTAATATTTTGGCTCTGGCTACCTCCTGGCACAGTTCCTATGACCTAGGCTGAAGGGGTCTGGGCCTGAGCCTGCACAGGGGGTCTTTCAGCCCTGTAAGAGCAGGAGGTGGGTGGGGCCAGGCCAGAGCTAGGTCGCTGGTGCAGCTGGGGGAATGAAAACATCTTGGCCCCATGCAGGAAGGCTCTTCCAGGCCTCCTCTCCTGCTGCTAGACTAAACCTCTAGCTTCCCAGGCCCCTGGGGGCCACCCTCCATTCTCCATCCTAGGTGTGCACAGGAGGAAGGCTCTAAGATGGGACATAGGACAAGAGCTAGTGACATGCCAGCCTTTCCCAGGGCCTTACTATGGAGAGCATGCCTAGCATCTAGAACCCTTCTCTGGTGCCTAAGAACCCACCACCCTTGCTGGTCCCTCCTGGAGCAACCTGCCAGGCTGGCTTGGACACTCCCTTCTAGTTTTGGTACTTGCCACTTGATGTTGCCTCTGACCAGCTGCAGGAAAAACCACACCCCCTTCAGAAGAGGTGGGGCCAGAGCAGACCTTCCTCCCACTGTTCCTTCCCCTCACTAGACTCTTGCCCATCCCAGACCTGGCCTAAGTCCTGGTGTCTCCTCTCCCTCCTTTCACCCTCCTGAGAGCCTAATGTGTCATACGGCTCTCTCTGTCTGTGGCACCTTTACTGGTTTCCATTTAACAATTTCTCACAACCGTGGTCCTAAGAACAGAGACCAACAGACTCATGGGCACCTGCTCCATGGCAACCCCCACTCTGAGGCCTGGAGGAATGGCCTCCCTTAATTCACATGCCCACCTACGTGCCTGCTATAAGGAAGGCCTCCTCTCCAACTCACGCATGAAACAGAGAGAGAAATTCCCTGGCACACCAGCAAGCATGCCACCCTGGCCTCAACCCAGGGTCACCTGTCCCTAAATCCCAGTCATCTGCTGTTCACCTAGCCTTCCCTGGAAGACACAGCAACCATTATCCAGAGTGGGAACAAGCAGAAGTGTGTCTCCCCTGGTCCTTCTGGGGGCTCAGAGCAGTCCCAGGCTGGGGCTCACCTGGCTGGGCTCTGCAGGTGCTCCTCACGCCGGCAGGTGCTTCCAGGTGCTGACAAAGGCCGTGGGGATGAGTGAGTAGGGCACGGTGGTGATGCAGTTCCACGTGTCCGAAGTGGGGTCATAGCAGTCTAGGGTCTTACACCTCTGGGTTCCAAAGTAGCCCCCGACCACATAGAGCTTGTTTCCTGAAGCCAGGGCATGGCAGGACATACGCTTGGCAGTCATGTCACCGATCCGTGTCCACTGGTTGGTCTCACAGTCGAAGCGGTAGGCTGAGGCAGCTGTGAATTCTGTGTCACCTCCCATGATGAAGATCTGGCTGCCCAGGACAGCAGCAGCTGTGTACCGCCAAGGTTGGGGACACTCAGCCTTGATAGTCCACCGGTTTTCTGATGGGTCATAGCATTGGACTTTGGATACCATGTCTCGGTGGATGCTGGTCCCTCCAAAAACAAAAAGCTTCAGCTTGGCGCTTACCACTGCAGCGTTGCTGACACCGTCCCTCAGTGGGGCAACCATCGTCCACTTGTTGGCTCCAGGGTCATATTTCTCTACTTGCTTCAGGGAGACTGAAGGCGAGGCCGGGAAGACGCCGGCCAGGGACGTGTGTCCTCCTACTACGTACAGACAGTTCTCCAGCTCTGCCGAGCCATGGCCAAAGCGAGCGATCAGCATGGGTGCTGCCTTGGACCACTCCTCATGGACAGTATCATACACCCAGACATCCTTGGAGACCCCATTCTCGGAGCCCCTGCCTCCCGTCACATAGACCTTGCAGCCGATTGCAGAGGCACTGAACTCCTTCCGGGGGCTGGGCAAGTCTGCCTTGGGGATGATCTCCTTGGCCTTATGGTCCACCTGGTAGATCTTGTCACACATGAAGGTCTGGCCCCCCAGGATGAGCAGCGTGTGGCCTGCCTTGCGTGGCCGGGCACAAGGGCTGGTGACCACCCCATCATTCTGCAGGATCTTGGTCTTGCAGTGGAGGGCCTCGTCTATGATGAGTTTGGTCCGCTCGTCCGCCATGAGGAGGGCCTCGCCGGAGACCGCCTCCTTCAGGCAATCCGACGGCAGCAGGGCCAGGCGCACACTGCGCAGGAGCTCGGGCAGGTGGGCCTTCCGCTCCTCCAGGTCGTGCTTCACCCACTGGAGGATGGCTTCAAAGACCACCCGCTCGTCCTCGGTCTCCAGCTCATCGCTGGAGATGAGGTCCAGCAGCGTGTCCTTGGACAGGCTGTTGAAGTCCTCGCTCTGCCGCACGGTCTCGAAGTGCACCAGGCACATTCGCCAGGAGAACTCGTAGAGCCGGCGGCACTGATGGGCGTCGGACAGCAGCATCATGCCTAGGCAGTTGGAGGGGAAGAGGTTCTTCTCCAGGAACTCGGCGGCCGCGTCCCGCACGTCATGGAACTGCAGCATGTCGCCGGCCTCCAGCAGCGACTCGGCATTCTCCTCGTTGATGACGATGCGGGAGGAGTAGGCAAAGTCCAGCAGCAGCTCCAGCACCTCGGGGTGCAGGTTGTCTTGGAAGTTGACCGTGTCATCCCGGCTCTCCCGCAGGCCGTGACTGAACATGGCCTCGAAGTAGCGGCTGGAGGCGGCCAATACGGCCCGGTGGCAGGGGAAGGCCCGGTCACCCGCCCAGAGTGTGACGTCGGTGAACATGCGGTGCTTGCGCAGCGTGTTGAGGTGGGCCAGCACGCAGTCGGGGTGGGAGGCCTTGTGGAAGAGAGTGATGTTCATGGAGCCCGTACTGCTCCGTGACTTGCGGGTCTCGTGGACGCTGACCGACATGGTAGCCAAACTGCAGGGGGAGGGACACAGGTGAGAGAGGCCTCTCCTGCCCACAGGCCCTCTTGGTGGCCCGGCCTTCAGCCCCCAGCCCCCAGCCCCACACACCCTGGCCTCTCCTTCCCCTCCACTCTGCTCAACTCTGACAAACCATCCCCACTCCCTAAGCCACACCTCTAAGAACAATGGGCACCAAGGGTCTCTCTCTGCCCTGGAGAAACTGGTTTTGTTCCTAGGTTGGAAACACTAGGACACATCTTTGGGCTAAGATGAGCCATCCCTGGGGTAAGCTCCAGCTAGGGCTGCCTCTCCTAGTGAAGAGCACATGGGAGGCATCCTGATTTGTGTAGACAGAGGCCAAGGGAGCGCTCAGTAGCATGTGCCCTTGACCACACTGCATGCTCAGGAGTCCTTGGGTGAAGGGTCTCTTGTGAGCCCCATTGTTTAGTGAGAGCAGCCCAGGCTCAGAGAAGCAGAGCAGCTATACCAGGAGCCAGGGCCAGGAATCCCATGCAGGCTGTCCACTTCTGAGGCCCGCCTCTACCCTCAGTTAGCATATGGAGGCTTGGATTCCTGGAGAATTTGCCATGGGGGACTTTTTAAACATGTTCCCTAGGACCAGTGAGCACCCCAGCAGAACCTTCCATATTCCCACCCCCATTCCCATCCTGTGCTAGGCTGCAAACAGTAGGAGCCAAACACCCCCTTCTCCCCAAATGTTCAGTGTAGATATGTTCTCCAAATCTAGGGATCTGCAGAGACCTCTGCACCTAGCTGGGATGAGTGAGGGTTTGGAGGTGAGGCCAGTTCACCAGTGACTCACCCTGGGGAGCAAGACAAAGGCCTGGGATGACACTCTCAGCACCAAAGCAGCCATAACACTCAAAGCCTACAGTCCCTTCCTGATCCCTCTAGGTAACTACAGAATCTTGGCCACCAAGGGTGTGTGTCTCCTGCCTCCTGTTCTGCTGGGCACCGCAACTGTGCAACTGGATTGGCAGAGGTTCACCACCTGCTTCAATCTGGAGGGTTCAAAGCACTTTGGCTTTGATCCAAATTCAATTAAATTTGAATTGGGGAAAAATTCCAAAGCATTTTAAAGTCCAGCAAGACCCAGTTTAGTGCTGTCAAAGGAAGTTCTCACCAACAAGACAGGAAAAATCACACGCCTCAAGAAAACGCAGCCAAGAAGCAAACTGCATTCCTGCATCCTGACCCCCCCAAAGCCTGTGCTGCTTTCCTCCCAGTAGCAGTGGTGGGCACAACGAAGTTTCTTCTTCACTTTTAATTTTCAAAAGTATATAACTCCCCTTGCCCCCACCCAAAGTCAATTTTCTACTTAAGTATAATCTGGTAAAGGAAGGAAGCGATTTCATGCTTCAGTGAAGTTGTAAATTAGCGTCCAACTTCGTTTTTCTCTCTCCTTCCTTGGCAAAGAACCAGAGAAGCCACAAACTAATGTAATCAGAGCTGCGTGGGTGAAGTCCCTGCTCCTGGCCTTGCTGCCTAGGCCCCCAAGATCCTGGCAGACCCTGGGACCTTCCACAGACACTGCTACGTGAAGCTGCACACCCGAGGTCATGAAGTTCACCTGCCTGGGAGTGGGCGCGAGGATGCTATCGGGCTGTATACAGGGATCTCTGCCACTCCCACACTCTGCCTGGGGTACCTCTCCCCTTCTCTGTACCTCAGTCCTTTTTTCTCTAAAGTCAGATCCTCATTCAGCTCAGGCCTCTGAGATTCCCTCACTGGGCAATTATTTCTCAAGCCTGCCCTGAAGCTGAAGCCCTAGCTAGGATAGGGAGTCATGGAGGCTGAGAGGCTATGCCGAGCGGTAAGTTGGAGGCTTTGTCAAGGCCCCTGACCCGTGGGAATTGCCCAATATGAACTGTGGACCCTGCAATGCGTTTCCCCAAATCTTGTTGTGATTGCTAAATCCTCATTCCAGCTTCTACTCCCTCAATCCCTGGCCTCTTTCCCCAGCGTGGCCATTCACCCGGGAGCCCTATCCTACCCCCCTCTCCGTGAGGGCCATTTTATGAGGCAAGTGTTGCCTCTGATTTGTAGACCAGGTTGGGGGGGCAGAATGTGGGCTCCAAGCCAAGGACTAAGAAGGACTCTGGGACTCTCAGGCCCAAGCCCTCTTCCCCCCAGGGGCATGTGGGGCTCCACCAGTTATGCACAAGACCTGACCCCTGACGGGCGGTGAGGGTAGAGTTCTTGCTTTCCCCACGGCCATGCTGTGAGGACAATATACCCCAAGCTTGCAGATGGAGGCCTGAGGGGTTTTCTGGTGTGGGCAGTGCCTCACTTGCAGTAATCCCCTCCCTAGCCCCTTACAAATCCCAGGTCTGTGCTCTTCAGGCAGGTGATCATGGGCTGCAGGGCCTCCACACTTGTGTTCACAGGGCACTGGTGAGGACATCCAGGTGGAGGCTCCATTCAAAGGGGTTACAGGTAAGCTCAACAGACTGAGGAAGTCCCAAAGTGGGGTTAAATCCCAACAACTGCCCTGAGAAGGCCATACAGTAGTGACCTCTTCAGAGCCCGAGATGACCAGTGTCTTGCTAAGCTCACCATGAATGACTGCTTGATAACAGACACCAACAACTCTCACTGTACCACAGCAGGTTCCCGCTTCCCATCAGCTGCCAGCCTGGGGGACCCTCTGGGCCGAGAGAAGCAGAGGCACCTGCCTGGCTGTTTCTCAGCTTCCCACCTCCTTTGGACAGTACCTGCCTCTGGGTCAGTCTCCCAGTGACAGTAGCCATTGCCTCACCATATCCCAAGTGAGGCACTTGGACCCAATATTCAGATAAGGAATACTAAGGCCCACACACATTCCAAACCTGTTATTTAGTATTGTCTCCCTAGCTACACAGGAGTCCAGCAAAGCAGGGACCATGTGCAGTGCGCAATGATGCGTCTCAACACCCAGCATGAACAGCAGTCCCTCAATTTGATGGAATGGACCCATCTGTCCCTTTCTCTGGTGGTGAGACAGTCCTGAGACACATTCAACACACGAAACTCACTTCACATAACATCCAAACTGACTGCTCCCAGATGCTGTCTAGACTCAGAGGGCAGGAAGACCACGGTGGTAGTGAACGCTGCCCAGGTGGCTGCAACCACGTGTGTGCATGAAGAACATTGGCTGTGTGTCACTGAACCAGCAGGAATCCCCTTCCTCATGCTGACACCTGGCTATTCTCTGGGTGCCCGCTGCCTCCACCCTCATCCACTCCAGGGTGGGCATTTTGTCCTCGATGGCTCAAGAGGCACATTCCGCCAGGCTTGGCCAATCAGTCTGTGCCCATGACCCAGTGGGGATGGCCTCACTCCACAGATGGGCCTGAAGACTACTCTATGGTGTATACAGAACTGTCAGGAGAGACACAGGCTTTTTCTCCTCACTGGACTGGACCAGGGCTGGGAGCAAGGCGGATGATGGCTCTGCGCATGACGGAGTCTGAGGGAGGACAGCAGAGCCCCTCATTCCTGCAGGGTTACTCCTGATCTGCACTCTCTGTTGAGGTCAGAAACCTGCCACCATGGGTCCTGGCTGGGACAAGGACTCACAGGGAAATCAGTTAACTGAGGCTGCTGGCCTTGGTAAGGGGTCTTCCTGTGTATGTCCCTCTGTTCTTTCCACCTCCAGGGAGCCCAGCCTAGCTCTGAGGAGACTGCTCTTGTGTGTTCAGGGCCAGTTATGCCCCAGCCCCTGCCACAGGAGTGCAGTGTAAGGCAGAGGCAGTAGGGGGAGGGCAACCTAGAGGGAAGAAGCAGTCCTGTGTGACCTCCCAGCAGCCTCCCCTTCTTTGGTGGCCACCATCAATCAGACACTCTCACACTATAACTATGTCAGAGAGGTTGTGATTATCTAAGCATTGCCCTAGGGTTTGATGAATTGAAGGCACAGAGCACAAGTGCATATCACTGCAAGGCCACAGAGCGGCAGTTCATCATCCTGCTGAGAGGACCGATCACCTCAGACAAGGCCACTCGCACACCCTGCCTGGCGTCCCTACCTGCAAAGGAACTATTAAAATGCACCCAATAACAATGTGCGCAGCCCATGTCTCTTAGTGCTCTTGGGAGGTTAGCCAAGTGCACAGTGAAACAAAGTAACTCAAATGAAGGAGGCAAAAAGTAACAAAGGGGGTGAGGCCTTCAGGAGAACACCTGCCACAATCCCCGGACTCCAGGGCCGAAGGCTCCACTCTGAAGGGAAAATGAAGAGGCCTGTAAAGCTGCTGCTGGCTGATGCTCTCTGGGAGGCCTGACTCCAGGGCACAGCACCAACCCTGCCTCACCTCGCTCCACCTGAGGAGCCAGCAAGCCCTCTGAGTCCACCATTCCTCACCGGAGGCCAGTGGGGTGGGAGACGCTCCCTGCTCTGCTTTTGGGTGGCTCCTGGGTGTGGATAGCTCAAGGCCATGTTAAGAGCTCAAGGCTGCAGCAAACCCACATGGCTCTCTGGTTCAAGTTGGAAAAGGGGCCGTGTCTTCCCAACGGTGTGCGGGTCTCTGGGTCCAGACGTCAGCCTCAGAGAGGAGCATGCAGCTGGACCTCCACCGCACCAGGCTGGGTGCTCTGGTACGGTGAACAAAAGGCACAGTAGTCATGGCAACGGCAGGTGCCAGCACTGACACCAAGGCAAGCCCTGCCCTTGCTGCCCAGGTAAGCGGGGGGGGGGGGGGGGGGGGGGAACCTGGGCCCTGCCACAGCCCATTTCCGCCATTCCCGGTTTCTGTTGTTGTTTTGCGGTTCTGGGGTTTTACTCCAGGGCTGTGGAGCATGCTGGGCAAGCGCTTCACCACAAGCACATTACCAGTCCTTCTGATTTTGAGACAAGGTATCAGTAAGTTGTCCACGCTGGCCTCCGCAATCCTCCTGCCTTGGCCTCCTGAATAGCTAGGATTAAGGATGTGCACCATGGCACCTGGCTCCCCCACCCCCTACCTTTTTTTTTTGGGGGGGGGGGGGGGGCGCAAGCACTCTACCAACTGAGCTATATCCCCAGCCCACGGCTCCCAATTTAATGATAAGAAAACAGAGGTTCCCACCACACTCCTGAAACACTGGCCTGACTGCATTTTCTGAGCTCCCTACTCTGAGAGGGGTGTGTGGGGGTCACAGCAGGGGAAGGGAAGACAACAGAATGACAGAAGTCTCCCCTCCCACCTCCCTGGGGAGCCCTGCCCTGTCAGCCCCCTCTCCTGAGGGATGGCACTGCAGGCTAGGGTACAACCATGCAGGGACAGGTGGTCTTCGGCCTCCCTAAAGTTCAGAGAGGCTGTTCCCAGGCCAACCGTACAGAAGGGCAGTGCCCAGAGGTGGGGGGCCCTGGAGGTGCCCCTGTGAAATCAACTTCAGAAGCAGAGGAGCAGCTCAGGGGGCCAATCCCGCCTTGGAAGTGGAGTCCGTCACCCCAGACTCTCATTGCCCTCTCTTCCTGCTTGCAGTTCTGATCACCAGAGACACCAGCAGTTGTATGCGAGGGCTGACCACTTGGTTCTGACTCACCGGCCCTAAGTTTCCTGAATTCCATGTACCACCTGCCAGGCATAGGGGTGGCCTGCACTTGGGCTGGGGTGGGAGGGCGGGATGGAGTGAGTAAGCAACTGAGCGCACAGGGTATTCTTACTTCCTGCGTGTGAGGACAGAATCAAATGGTCTACAGAGGGACAAGAGGGTGGGCCCATCTAGGCCCTGCAAATGGATGTGAGCTGACACTCAAAAGCCAGAGCAGGCGAGAAAGGAGGGCTCCAGGCAGAGGATCAGCAAGTGCAAAGGCCAGGTGGAAGTGAGGCTTCAGGAAAGAGAGAGGGGCCTGAGAGAGAGGGGCCAGGGAGAGCTCACGTGGGCGAGTGGGGCAGACATACCTCCCACTCCAAGGGGGGCTCTATGCCCCTGCCTTGAGCCTGGGCAGTTTCTGGGACTACCACTGGGAACAGGGCGACACTGCACGTTCCAAGCTGAGTTCTTCAGAGACTGGCAGCCTCCACTTCATCTCTGTAAGACTCACTCAAGGGGAGGCCGGCCCAGCTGGAGGGAAGGCAGACTACCCCTGGTGGCAGTGCTGAGGAAGCTAGTGCCGGCCTCAGGGCGGGCAGGAGCTGCCTGGCCTCCCCTGCTGTTCTGGCCACCTGGGCTCGGGAGCCACCATGTGAGTGAAGGTCCACCTTGGACATTCCAGTGGTAGCAGGTGCGAGATGGAGAACAGAGGACCCCAGGTCGGGGCTGGAACTGGGGTCCCAGCCTCGGACCTCACTGACTATAGTGCTCACAGGTCAATATATACAGACAGACAGAGAGCCACACAGTGTGCAGTACTGAGGACTGAACCCAGGGCCTCACACACTCTAGGCAAATGTTCTTATCACTAAGCCCAGGTCACCCAATCTAAAAATCTGAGATAAATCCTAATTAAGCACCTGCTGGATATCACAGACTGTGCTGAAAACCAAAAGAACAAAAATCAAGATGTCCGGGCAATACAAAACACACATGGGTGCTGGGAGATGGGAGAGGTAGCGAGTAGTTTGGAGCTGTTCTCTCAGGGTATTCTGCCCCAGTTCCACTAATATAACTGTCAAGGAAGTGCTGAAAAAAGGTCAAAGTTTCTCAGTGCTAATAGTTAGGAATAGGGATCCTGAAGACAGCTCAGCCATTACTGTGCAACCTTAGGCAAGTTAACTCACCTCTCTGGTCCTATTTTCCTCAATTATAAAGTGATGATTTAAAAAGCAGCTACTTTACAGGGTTGTTGTGAGAACTGGCTGGGATGTCAACTGGAAACCACTGATAGCAGCACTGGCCTAGCAATGCTTACTGGGTCAAGCTGCTTTACGGCCATTGTCACTACACTGTCACCATGTAAATAACAGAGTAGATACTACTGGATTACTCTTTCCCCAACTTCCTCTTTGGATAAGGGGGGGTTCCCTGGACAATTTTTAAGTTTGTTGATTTTTTTTTAATCAGTATGTATTATTTTACAATTAAAAATCCTGAAGATCTCTGCCAAGCCTGTCGGATCTCGGTTAACCCTGAGACCGCACTGGCGAAGGACTTAAGGTCTACCAAGCACCCTCCACGTGTAGGTCAAGGCACTGCGACATATTCCCAGGAGAGGCTTTCCCACCTGTGGCTCCTGCCCAGCCCTGCCCCTGTGTCCAGCTCAGGAAGCCCACAAGGGCACAGGGTCATCAGTCCTTTCAATTTTCCAATGGAAGCCAAAGCACCCAAATCTCACTGTTAACTGGAAGTAAAATGAATGACTGCTGTATCTGAATCAGAGCCACAGAACATTCTAGTGAATTATCAGACCACGAGTCCTTTCCCCAGATGTTTCTGCCTTTCAAAGGCCTTCAAAAAAGCCAAACAATTACAAAAACCCTTTACACACATACATCTATTCAAAAAGCCGCAGGGCTGCAAGGGAGCTCCATGGGGACTCTTGTGCTTAGCAGGCCCGAGGCCCTGGGCTCCATCCCCAGCGCCCAAGCCAAACACCAAATCTGTGCACATCCTGGGTTTTTTTGTTTTTGTTTTTAAGATGCAGCTGATCAGAACTATTTATGTATTCCACTGTATGTGCATTTATTTATTTTGGTTTTGAGCTTTTTTATTATGGGAAGAGGTTCAGTCAGTTGGCCCAGTGGTAAGATGGCCCTTCCCTGGGCCCCCAGTCGTCTGTCCAGGGCTGTGCTAGAATGCAGAGTGGGTCTAGAGGGTCTGGAATAGAGAGACTATCACTATACAGTGTAACAATAGGCTTCCTCTTCAGGGGGACCCCAGATGTCCCTGCATCAAACAGCTCCCTGTGAAAGGCGGGATGGCAGGCCACCACCCCTGAGCTTCCCCTAACAGAGCAGAATCACACCCTCACCCAGTCCCAGCATGGGAACAACCTGGTCTCCACCTGCTGTTCTGAGGACCAGCTCAACAGTGTCATGGCCCGCTCATACCTGCACCTCCCAACACGCAGGGCCTAGGCAGGCAAGGAATCCCAGGACCTGCACGTGGCCCCCACTGCCGACAGCCAGGGCTGGAAAAGTGGCAGGGACAGCACGCATGTCAGTGCAGCACCACTGCAGCTTCTCACTGGACTTAGCCAACGTTAAGCACGCTGGTGGAGGCCAGCTACCAAAGATCCTGTGATCGATGGTCATGTCCCTGGCTGACTGCAGCCACGGTGGTCAGGGAGTCGGAGCTATTATTACAGGTTGATGGGCATTATTGAGATTGATGTCTTCCCTAAGGAAGGTTCACTGTGCTGGGCCTGACCTGGGCAGCAACTCTGTCTTGCCAAAGGCGGTACAGAGCTGGAGGTGAGGGGTCAAGGCCTGTGGAACCTGCTGAAAGATGAAGCAACACTTGCTGCAAGAATCAGTAGGTCAGGAGGGATTCTGGTCAGGCAGGGAGTCAAGACATGACTGCCATGTACTTAATTTCACACTGACCATTTTACGTTATCAGACTTAATCCTGACAACCAAGTACAATATGGTCATGACTGTTTTAGTCAGAATAAGTAAGGTTACACTGCAGCAACAAACAACCCCCAGACTTTATAGTGGTTTCACAGGACAGAGATTTATTTCTTGCTCATACCACGTTTTGTGGTTGTAGTAAGCATTCACCTTATCACTGTCACTCTCACCTTATTCCTGTCACGCTCAGGAAACCAGACAGAGCTGCTACCACGTCACCAATCACTGTGCCAAAGAGAGAAAGGAAGGCTCTGGAAAGCATAGCACTGATTAAATGCCTGGCCTGGGAAGGATACACACTCTTTCTGCTCACAACTCACCTGCCAAAACCAGTCACACAACTTCACTGGCCCGCAAAAGAGCCACAAAGTGCAATCCTACCATATACCCTACTATTTCTGCAATTCACAGATAAAAAAGCCATTATCATTAACGAAGAGCTCTGTGTGGTAACTAATCTAATCCCTACCAAAGCCTTAAGTGCAGCTGAACCTGCACTTTACAGGTTAGGAAACTGGACAGAGAGACATTAGGAAACTTGCCCCCAACCCCCTGGGGAGTGGTGGGCAGAGCCCAGGATTCTGGCTCAAGTCTGTTCCAACAACAGCACTACACAGCCCAATGTCACAAAACTGGGGAAGGGGTGGCATCTGAATCCATATCCGATTCACTCTTTCCCCTCTACCAGAGGGGACAGAGAAGAAGGCCCACAGAAGTTTACCACCAGCTTCTGGCACCAGGATGATGTCCTCTCTATCTACCCCAAGGAGCAGCCTCTCACCAGCCTTGGCACAATCACTACAGCAAAATCTTTAGGCAAATCAAGGCCTGTACCCCAAGACATCCACTGCAGGTAAGAATTCATGTCTCACAGGCTGGGGATATAGCTCAGTGGTAGAGCACCTGCCTAGCATGCATGAGCACCTGGGTTCAATCCCCAGCACTGCAAAAATAATTTAAAAAAAAAAAGAATTCACTTCTCTCCTGAGCAACAATGGGTCCAGTGGGATGCAGAATCTCAGGTCATTTTGTGTTCTGTGTTCAGACCCCACGTGAGAAAGGACATCTTAGGGAAGGAGCCTAACCTCTCCCAGGGCTTTTCTTGCTACTCGAAGGCACCATATGGATTTGGCCAGTTCCTCATCAACCTATCTTTTTTAGAAAAGCTGTCTGGCTAGGAAAGAAGACAACAGAACCCTCCCACGGGAGCAACTGAGTGGGCCACACACCCAGCCCAGGGCAGATGTAGTCACAATGGCCAGTGCCCTTCTGCTCAGACAGCTCTGCAGACCAAGGAAGGAGGCCAAGATGAACTCAGGAGCTCAATCTGTTGTCTTTTACTGAAAAATACAACACAACAGTAATGAGAAAGATAACAGTCTTGTTTTTATGTACAAAGCAGATACACACAGTACACTGAGAGACACACAGGTCTACAAGGGTATTAAAATTTAATGGGGGTGGACAAATTTAGAAAAAAAGGTTGAAAAAGATTTTGGGGTGTGGGGTGCTAACAATAGAAGTCTGAGAAACATTGCAAACAGAAGAACTCTTTCCAGTTTGGTTTCTTATTGTCAGCTTTTATCCACAAATAAACAGTTCTGAATTGTTGCAACTGGGCTGGGCGCATGGTTCAGCAGAGAGTATACCGCTCGGCATGCATGAGGCTCTGGGTTCCATCCCCAGCATCACATAAAATGAATAAATACATTTGAAAATTGTTGCAATGACAGATACTGTGTTACACTGTTTTTACCTTAGCTTTTCACAGAATTGCCATTTTCTATCCTACATTCAGTACTGCGCAAAGACTGTCTGAAGGCCTACTGTGGGCACATGCTGAGGAGCCACAGGAATCTCCTGGCGCCTCAACGTCTGTGGTTGTCAACTATAAATTTTAATGTCTCTGAAATATATAAGAACCATAATTTATTATCTATTCACCCGTAATTTTTTGAATTTTTATCCCCAAATAACATCTTTGCTTTGGCTGAATTACTGTTTTCTCTTGAGAAAAGTTCTTTGGAGAATGATGGAGATTTGATGCCACACTGTCCTAAAAGTTCCGCTTCCCAGGTAGGCTGTGCCAAGCCATGCTTAAAGCCCTCCAACAAAGAAGCTTCTCCCATCCAGGGAGGGAGGTACAGGCCCCTCCCTGTCCATCAGGTGTATGGCGGGTGCCATCCAACCACTCCAGGTCACATCCCACTCCCATCAGCTCAGCAGGGCTGCTGGACTGATTGTCCCTGTCCCCCAGAGCTGGGAGTCATCTGCCAGCCCAGCTATGGGTCTAGGCAAGAGCAGAGCCAATAAAAGGGACACCACTGCTCTAGTCACAGAAGGGTCAAGAGCCCAACACTCAGGCTCTCCCATCTGGTGAAACAGCGTAACCAGAGCAAGCCAGAGAGAAAAAGAGGGACGTGAGCAGAGCTCCCTTCAAAGCAAGCACAGCATCCCAAGGGGGTTCCTCCCTCCTCTTCAGGACTACCCGGCCCTCTGCAAACAGGCGCTCCCTCCTGCTGTCTAGTGCCACAGATGGAACCGTTAAAAGCATGCTGGCCTAGATATCACTTTCAATGAGCGGCCTGGAGAAAAACGAACAAATCAGAGAGCAGGGAAAAAACAAGAGTAAAGCACCAGCAGTTGTTAGCAGTAGAGCTCCTCCCGTCTCCAGAAGCTCTGTTCCTCCCTAGCTGTGCTGGTGCGAATGGTACAACTCCTCCTCTCCCCATGAGGAGAGCACAGAGTAAGCAGGAGGGCAGAGCCTCTGTGCCGGGAACCTTACAGGTACTTTCACTGGGTCCTCTCAACTTCTTTGCAAGGCATCACTGGCCCGATAGTACAGATGTGAAAACTCAGGTGCCCAGAAGATAAGTGACCTGCACACATCCATGGTTTAGTTGGAGTCAGTGCTCAAGGCCATGTCAATCCGGGACCCCCTGCGTCCCAGCACTCCCACTTCCGTGCTGAGACCTGGGCCCCACATTTACATTCTCAGGGCTTCAGTTTTCTCATCTGTAAAATGGACATGAAAACTACACCAACCATAAAGGACTGCTGAACAACTAAATAGGGGAACTGGATATACACAACTCAACACAGAGCCTGACGCCTGGTGCCAGCTTTGCAGGGACTTACAGGAACATAGTCACTCTTAGATTGCTTAATCTAGGATCTCTTTATAATGTAAAAATGATTGAGGCCCCCAGGTACTTTTGTTTATGTGGTTTTGTCTATTGAGATTTACCATATTCAAAATTAAAACTGAGAAAAATGTATATGTTAATTAAAAAATAAAAATAGGGCTGGGGGGTGATCAGGTAGAGCCCTTGCCTAGCATACACAGACCCATGGTTCCACCCCTAGAAGGAAGAAGGAAGAAAGGATCAACCCATTATATGTTGTTTTAGTCAGCTGTCCACGGCTGTGACATAATAGCTGAGAAAAACAACTTAAAGAAGGAAAGATTAGAGCTCATGGTTTCAGTTTATGGTTAGTTGGCTCTGCTGTTTCTGGGCCTATGGCAAGAAATAGGCAGGGAGCATGTGGTGGGGGAAAGCTGCTCATCCCATGGTGGGCAGGAAGAAGGGCAGTGTCTGAAGACAAAATATCCACCTTGAAGGCATGCCCCCAGTGACCCACCTCTTCCACTAGGTCCTACTTTACCTTTAGTGGGTAAATTTCCACTACCTTCCAATAATCCACTGGGGACCAAGCTGTCAACACATCAGACTTTGGGGGACATTCCAGATTCAAATGATAACATCTTAGCATAAATAAGAGTTGTTTTTTATAAATTAATTAAAAAAAACTATTGACAATAGTAGCTGGATTCTCCTACCTGCTTTTGTACTTGACCTGCTGAGTTGGTTTGATTACAGGTTATGAAGCCCAGTCTCCTGTGGTTGGACAAGGCAGAAGATTTTAAGAGTCTTTTTGGATCACTGTGGACACACTTCTGTGATATACTACACTAAGACCTGACATGTGGTAGCTTCTTTAAGGCTTGTTGCAATGTGGAATCTGAACCTCTGTCTATGAACTTTTGTACTCTGACATTCTCCTCCACTGGCCTGTCCTGCACTTTGAATGGATCGTTTACCCAGGCATGATTTTGTAACACAGTGCATGGGTCATTTGGAAAACACTAGTACAGAGTTATGCACCCAGAAGAAAATGAGTGAACAAGGCAAGCATCATCTTAGAATTACTGTGAAAATAGTTTTGACCTGTGAACCCTCAATCTCACTTTGAGGACGCTGCATGGCAGAACTTTCTTAATCTCCACATTAATCATGCCTTCTTTTAAGAACTTAGAGCAAGAAACTTGTGTAGAAGTGTGGGGACCTGTATGGGGCCCTCCATTTCCCCCTCCCCCAGTTTGTACTACCACATAGCCAGCTGCCAGGGGATCCAGCACCTTCTAACCCACAGGTGGCCATCACCTACTAAAACACTTGCCCTGCTCTGTTCCTCCCTTCACTAGCAGAAGGCTTCCTATCCCATGGACCACCTTGATCTCCTCCAAAACAACAGTACTTGGTGGTTTGCAGAGGGCAGGGCCTTGGGCAGCAAAAGTACACCATGCATGGGCTGCTGAGCTCGGGCATTGCAGTTGATGATTCTAGGTCTCTTGAAATTACATATGTATGTATATTTATAGCAAATACATGGGTATCCATAAATAGTCACTTGCTCATGTACACTTTTAACATATCGCTGAGCCATCAAGTTCCATTAAACCTTCCATGATGATGAATCTGTGCATTAGGTTTTCTTTTCTGGTCCTACCTTTATTGCTGCAGACTGGGTTAGCCCAGAGCCCCTGTCCCCACGTCTCCCCTCTTCCACTAATACAGTACCAGATGGTTACTTGTTGACTACCCTCCTGCTCAAAAGCCTGATAGGAGGCTTGGCATCTGAACCTCATTCAATCTGTTGCCCCTGTTCTAGCTCCACTGCCCACCCTAGCCCCTCTTCCTCCATAATCCTTATCAGGTCACGCACTCTGGTCTTCACATTTGTTCATCAGTACAGGGCCTTGTACATAGCAGATGCTCAAAAAAATTAATGCAATGATTAATTCCTAGGTACCTACAATATGCCAGGCCTACAAGTGCCAAGGATGTGGTAAATAATAAAGCACCACTGTCTTCTCTCCTGGAATTACCATTCTAACTCCCTCTGTTTCTTTGCTGCATGCAGTATTGTCACATTTCTCCTACTGCTGGTCAGCGTTCTTCATGTTGCTGTGTATTGTGCCCCTATCTATATTTACAACTCCTCGAGCGAGGACATATTCTATGTCATATGAGATGTTCACATTAGATTGACACATTAGATGCTCAATAAATTCAGTGGAATGGAAAGTGGATTAACCACAACATTTACTGGAGTAAAAAATGAAAATGATCCAGAGATCTGTTAAACCCACATAAAAGGTCCCCAGAGTCTGCCATCTGAAGTATGATTGACATGTTTCATATGTAAACATTTTAAATGCTAGATGGGGAAAAGCCACCCTCAACCCTGTTCTGGATAGTGGTCCGTAAATCACACAAAGCAAATTGGAGAAACTAATCCTAACTAGCCTAGCAGAATGGCTGGCTATGAAGTGTCTCTGGTTTCAAATGCTAGCACCTGTAAAAACAGCCTGTGTTACTTATAGTCTGAGTCTCAGTTTTCTCATCTGGAAAAAAGATAATATAAATAAACAATAAGTTTTAAATAACTTTTGTTACAATATAACTTATAATACTTCTATTTTATTGGTTATTGTTGATTTCTTTCTGTGCCTTATTTTTTTTGTGTGTGAGAGAGAGAGAGAGAGAGAGAGAAAGAATATCTTTTTATAGATAGAACAACACAATGCCTTTATTTTTATGTGGTACTGAGAATTGAACCCAGGTACCGTGCGCTAGGCGAGCGCTCTACCGCTGAGCCACAATCCCAGCCCATCTGTGCCTTATTTTTAAATTGAACTTTTATCATATGTTGTGTGTATAGGGAAGAACATAGTATCTCTAGTGATAAGTACTCTTTAAGGTTCTGGGCACCTGTTGAAGGTTGTGGGATATGTCCTCCAAGGATATCGGGGGCTTTTGTAACTACCCCTAGCTCAAGGTACTGTCCTAAAAATTAACTGAGAGACAAGACATCAAGAGTTAAGCACAAGGGGCAACGTAAAGTTCACTCAATTCATGAGAGCTCCTGTTATTAATGCTGGTGTGGCTGATGTATCCTGCCAGTGGAACTCCTAGATGACTCCTGATCTCCACCTGGGGTCTTATTCCTGTGAACATGTTGCTCCATACAGCAAAGGGATTTGCAAATGAAATGAATCTTTGCTCCAGATGTAATTAATGATGTTACCAATCAGGTGACCTGAAGAGAGGGGGACTATTTGTGTGAGTGTGACCTAGTCCATGAGCCCTTTAAAAGCAATTTTCTCCTGCTGGTCACAGACTGAAAGTCAGGTTTTCGAAGCAGAACAGGATTTGAAGTCCCTCTGCAGGGCTGAAGATGGAAGGGGCAGGTGGCATGGAGGGAACTCAGCCCTAAGACTACCCAGAACCCAATTCTGCCAACAACCAGAAAGAGCTCAGACACAGGATCTCCCCAGAGCTCAGGAGGAGAGCCCATCCACCTGACACCTTCATTTTGGACTTGTGAAACTTGAAGCAGAGAACCTAGTTGAGCTAACCCAGACTCCCAGCCTGCAGAACCATGCACTAATAAATATGTTAAGCTGCTCAACTTGTGGTGACTTGCCATGTTGCCATAGAAACTAATACAGAGCCCCCGTTATCCTTGGAGGACATATCCCACAACCTCCAACAGGTGCCCAGAACCTTAAAGAGTACTGAACACTAGAGATACTATGTTCTTCCCTATACACACAACATATGATAAAAGTTCAATTTAAAAATAAGGCACAGAAAGAAGTCAATAATAACCAATAAAATAGAACTATTGTAAGATATATTGTAACAAAAATTATTTAAAAGTTATTATTTATTTTTGGAATTTTGCATTTAATAGTATCATACTGCAGTTCACCCCGGATAACTGAAACCATGAAAGTCCAAGTGCAGATAAGGGGGGACTACTGTGCAGGCCCACTTGGCCTCTAGCCACAATGTATATGTATTAAAAGCATATCAGGTGCTCATCTAAAAGGTTCTGAGAAAACGTGAAGTGTTCTGCATTCTTCAATTGCTGGCTGTATGAGGTTTGAGAGTGGAGGCTGTCTTATTTAGCTCTGGCATTTAGCACAGTGGGTAGCATGGGTTCTCAATAATTTCATTTAATAAAGTTCCAACTTCCTGAACTGTTAGGAACAACATGGCTTCACCAAGCTGGCCTCACCATTGCATGTGCAGCCAATTATGAGGTGTTCATGGGCAATTATCTAGGCCAACCCCAGCAAAGTCCTCTTTTTGGCCTAGAAGAAACTGCGGGCACTGGAAACTGCTTAGGATGCCGTCCAGCAACAAGGTAGCTGTGAGTCCATATGCAAAGATATCTTGCTTTACACACCAAGTGACCACTCTGTAGGGGGACCTGCCTTGGCCCATGGCCGGCTCCGAGGGCTAAGCTGGCCAGGCAAACCCTGAAATTTTGCATGTAATTGTACCTTCCACTAAAAAGTCCTGGACGAAATGGTAAAAATAGCAACTGCAATTTCCTGCAATGCAGATATCCCAGTGAGTCCCAGTGCCTAAAAGCAAACCTGGCCATCCAACCTCTCTCCAACTCAGTGAAACACCTGCCTGCAAGCGGTGCCCAGGACAGAAGTGGCCCACTGGTGCCCCCACCTCCAGGGCATCTCCAGAGTGAGACGCTTCCTCACTTCCTTAAACACTCAGTCTTCAGAATCAAGGGGTGGCCAATAAAGCAAAAGTGCCCTTCAGCCCTCCCTCTCCTTACTAGACAAATTACACATGAGGAGGCCTCCCTTCGAGAGGCCTTTGGGAGCCCCACTGTCCCCTTGACTGCCCTCTCACCTCCCCCACCATGCCTGTCTCAACCAGGTCCGGCTGCCTGGGATAACAGGAGCCTCCTCTGGGGCTCAGTCCTGATCATCCCCAGGGCAGCAGGGGAATTGCAGCCAAACTGGATGTTGCTTCTCCAAGGGTGGGAGGCAAGGCCACTTGGGAAATGACAGAAGAGCCTGATGAGTGCCACTAGGCAGTAATGAATTCCCCTGGGGGCCCTGGCTGTGGCCCCACCATCCCTTGACTCCTCTGTCAAGGGCCTGGTTTCCACCATTCAAGATCGGCTTCTCTTTCTCCTTTAGTCTCCATAGCTTTTCCCTGGCCCGCTTCTGTCTCCAAATCAAGTACAAGAGCCTTTTGGTAAATCTTCTGCTTGTTTTGAAGCTTTCTGTTACAGGAATACAGACAAAGACCCCCAAAGTAATATACATGGAAATTAACAAAGTTTTGGAGCTGCAGCCTTTGATCTCTATTAACAGGTCTGTGGTGGCCAACTTTTGGAGCCTTTTCATGGAGTGGTGAGGGAACTTTCTCTGTCCTGCTAGCTCATTTCTTCATTGCTACAGGTGGGACAGGAGGCAACTCCCCGACTGGCCAGGCCTCTGAGAGGTGCTCTGGAGCTGAGCCAAACTTTTCTCAGGACAGGTGAATTTCTTTGCATCTCACCTAAAGCCATCTCCGCTGACCATAGGCAAAGTCATCCCAGGCCAACTCTTGGATACACTCTTGTTTAGAAACCCTGAATTCACTCAAATGTTTCAGCCTTCAGATATTTGGCCCTCACTAGTAAAAGCCATGCCTCCTTGTGTTTGCAGAGCTTCTGAGCATAAAATGAATTTCCAGGAATGTTTTCCCATGCACCGGGCACAGCAGCTAGCAGGGGGCAGGGCTGGACAGGGATTAAAGGGCCTCATTTCACAGATGCATACACAGGGCCACAAGCTCTGCTCAATCCCCAGCTGAGGCCAGGAGACCAATAGGAGGCAGAACTAGCCCTGGCTAAATGTTGATCCTTTGGAAAAACAGAGGCGGATTAGAATCAAAAGAGAAAGCCTGAATACACTGGATCAATTTTTTTTTTTTTTTTAAAGGAATGAGATTTGCTTCATCATGTTAACTAAAACTGAATATGTGAATAATATCAAGGATGGGTGAAAATGTGGAGAAATAAAACTAAGTTTATCTGCAAGGCATCTGACTTTAATGATGGAAATTAACAGTCTCACTTTTTCATAAAGATGCACAGTCAAGGATGTTCAAGACTTCATTGCTTGTAATGAGGAAAATCAGGCATGACCCAAAAGTATCTCTTTAGGAGACAAAGGGATGAAAGATAGTGGTCTGGTCACAGTGCGGAATATTATGTGCCCATGAAAAGGGTAAAAGTTTCTCCACACACTGAGTGATAGAAGTTGTAGAGTACTGAGTAGGATCCAAATAATGGAAAAATCAAAATCCATACATAATCTATATTTGTGAATATATACCAGGGAGAGGGACATAGTTTCATATCACGTTTTGTTATTTCCCCCCTCTATTGTTCATTTATAAAAAGAACCTATTGGTGTGCTAATTAAAAAAAAAAAAAAGATAACTTAAAAGCACAATATTTTCCTTAGTCTCCCTACGCATCAGAAGACCATACGACGTCATGGTTGCAGCCTTCCCTGGTGCCTCGTTCACGCCCCTCTCCAGCCTGTGCCATCCCAGTCCTGACACTCTCTCAGATCTTCTCATGGCTGGCTCACACACCACCACCCCACAGAGGCCTTCCTAGACCCCCTCCATCCACGTGGCTCCTCCGCCCCTTGATCCTTTCTCTCTCACCTCCCTGTCCACGCCCCCACAAGCCCTTCCTACAGCTGCATTTATATGGTCTGTTATCTGTCTCCCTCAGTTGAACAGGAGTCCCAGAAGGGTGGGGCCTCATCTTGTTTTCTGCTGAATTCCAGAGCCTGGCAGAGAACTGACGGCAAAAAATACTCATTGGACATAATGGAATAGAGACCAACAATGATCTTACTCTCCAATGTGCAAACTGAGGCAGACTCCCCACATGCCACTCACACCCCAGCACTGTGCCAAGATACTCACTGCCTGTGATACCCTTCTCCCTTATTTCTGAGACTGTCAATTCACAACAGAGGCATTCACAGGTCAAGGGACTTGCTGACCAAGGACTCACAGGCCCAGCTCTGGTGAAGCAGAATGTACACTCTGGACGCTGGATGCACTGTCATGGTGTTTTAGAAAAAGACTCCTGGCCCTCACTTCTACCCAGACAAATCAACCTGGCCAACTGCAAACCTGGCAGACAATTCATCTTGAGGTTTGGACTAGGAATGCTTCTCTTATCTTAATTAGGAAATTAATTCTGTTTGGCCGAGATTGAGGTGCAGTCAGACCCTCCTTGGGGGTTCAACAGGAATAGGCAGAGAACATGCAAGGCTTCTTTGTTTCTGTCCCTCCTATCTCTGTACCCTACTTCCACACAGCTGCCAGGCAAAGGCGTTGATCTTGTGGAGGTGGAGAGAGTGACGCACAAGGTGAATGTGGTCCTCAGGCGGGCAGCAGCCACAGCTCTCCCACGGCCATGCTCAGTGGGAGGAGCCATCCAACAGGTCTTGCAGGTGCCTCCTGGGCAAAGGCTGGCACTCAGCCTCCTCCTTCTGTCCCCCTCATCTCCTCACAATCCCTGTTGTTCAAAGGGACACTCTGACTATCTCTGGTGGCTCTGGTTCTGTGCCCAGGGGAAACCCCACAGGCAAGGTCTCATCCCATCTGTTACAGAGCAGGGGCTCCTCTATTTGCTGCCCAGCTCCCTCCCCAGGACCAGTCAGTGACGGTGAGCAAAGTGAGTCACCCACATGGCATCTTCCTTTGAGCCCATGCTTGCTCCCCCTGGGCCCAGACTGGTACTTCCTGACCCAGTCTTCTGGCTTCCCCAGTCCCCTCACCCACGGGCATATGCAGGCCCCAAACTCTGAAGGAGTGGGCAGGGAGCTAAGGGAGGTTGGAAGAAGAGCCCTATCCCTCTGGAGATACTGGGAAAACCCAATCCATCTCCAGTCGTCAAGATGAGGAAACAAGGAGCTTAGCTACTGCACTCCTCTCATTCTACCAGAATCATCCTAGACAGGGAAGAGGAGGGTCCAGAGAGGGAGAGTAACCCCAAAGCCCACAGTATGTATCAGAGGCAGAGATGGAACCAGAATCCACTCAGCTCCTGTTTTCTAACATGGCTCCTCTGGACTCCACTTGCCGCTTCTCAAATTCTTCCTACCTGTGAGGGCTGAGCCAACAACCCAAGCTGTGTAAAGCTGCTTGACATCAGAGCTTGCAGGAATCTTTCAGATATCACAGGAAAACATTTAACAGAAACACTACATGGAAGAGCAATGCCCATTTTTGTAGAAAGGCAAACTGAAGCTCACAAAGGTAAGGGGGCCTGCAGAGACACACAGCCAGGAGGGGCAGGACAGGTGGGACTCCCACCACTTTAGTGCTCTTTCTGCCAACAGGTTCTAGGTCTGAGGGACCCAACGGCAGGATGAAGAGGTGGAGCTAGTTTTCAGGCCTTAGTCGCTGAAACAGGGATAGCCCAAGGGAGCCTCAGCAGGGGAAGAAAGATTGGGTAGACCTTTATGCATTTGCAGAAAACACTGTGCAATTTCCCAACTAAATTGGATTTCTGAGACCACAGAGCTGTCACTTTTAAAAACAGGTCAATAAGCCACATGTGTCTGTCTACCCTTTATCATCCAAAAGGGCACTGAGACAGGGGTTGGAAGGAGCAGGGAGGCGGCTGAGGCCCAAGAAAGGGCTGCAAGCCAGCACCCAGCCTCAGTCTGTGCCCAGGGAATGGGGTGAGGGGAAAAGGAAGCTGGCTATGACCAATGTCCACTTGGTGCCAGAAGATTCTAGAGGAGTCTACACGGTGAGACTATTAATCTTTAGGATATCCCAGGAGAGGCCAGTAAGGCCCAGCGAGGTTACAGAATTCAGTCACAGACACCCAGCAGCATGGAGCCCCAGTCTGGGTCCACAGCTTGCACTCCTTCCACTGATACTGTACTGAGGGGCTTACGGAGAGCTTGCCCATCCCTGAAGCCATTCTCTGTCCCTCTAATTCCCCAAACTCCTACCTCCTAATGGCCCTTGAGGGACCTGAAGTCAGTGTGGTGAGGCAATGGCTTAAAGCCACTGGTATCAGCTTTTGCTACCTTTAGAACTAGTAATGGAGCTGGTGCTGCCCAGGGGAGGTGGTCCAGAAAAGGGGCTGAAACCTGCAGAAAGGTGGCTGCAATCACCAGGGGACAGATGTAGACTGATTAAGTCCTGCTGGGATGGTGTGACTAAAAGCTGCAGATACGTAAGCTCTCCCTCTTCCTGCCACTCCTTCCACTTGTCCAAACTAAGTGTTCCTGGTTTGGGGAAAATGTTTCGACAGCCCTGAGCAGGCAATTCAATTAGGAAATTTACCACATTAGACGAAAACCACTATCTCAGTCAGTCAGTTCATTTGTCTAGACACTCTATTTGCTTGTCCCAGCTCTGACAGCCCCCTCTGGCCAGGCTACACCCCCACTACCCTATGTTACAGAAGGACTAAGGGGTCAGGCCATGGGCTGGTCTTTAGGGACAATGGGGTAGGTTCTGTCAGGACCCCTCGCATTCAGAAGCCACCCAGTTTCCTGTGAGTGGACTACTGCCAATGCAGAGCAGACCACCACAGCTGAGAAGAACCTCTCCATCACCTCTCACTTGCATTCTCTCTGACCTCACCTGTGCCCTAACTTGACATCAACCTGAACTGGCTCTGGGAGAAATGTGGGTGGGTAGCAGGAGAGGAGAATCTGGGCTGAGGCATGCCTTTTCTATCTTAGACCAGGCATCCTCTCTCCAGGACACCTTTGCCACCTGCACTCTTCCTCAGTGTCCCCTCAGCTTCCCTTGCTGCCTTTATTAATCACTGGGGTTCTCTGTACTCTGATAGGGCCCCTGATCCACATGCCAGCACCCTCTCATCTAGGAGGTCCCTAAAAGCAGGGTCCCCAGTCAAGTCTGAAACAATGAATGAAATAATAAATGAAGGAATGAATGACTAAAACCACTCACTAAATTACACACTCACTCTATACTGGGAAGAACCAGGCCTGTTTTCACTGCAGACTGTACAGTCTGGCACAGGGTAATTTCTTTCTTTTCTTCCTGGTCTCCTTTCCCAACACTGGGTGCCCGCAGGTTTAAGATGCCATTAAGGACATCAGGCTACAGAAGCCGCCTCCAATGTGGAGCGTGCAACTTGCCCACAGCTCTTGTCTCTACACCACACACATAAATTCAGCAGCAGCCTGAGACCCAGGAAGAAGGTTTACTCTTCCATTTCTGTCTACTCTCCTTAATGACCTCCCTGGAGTCACTTCCTAACAAATTAATCAAAATTGAAATATCTGTGGGGCCTGGGAAAAGATAATTCTGTCAGGCTCCACAGGCACAGCTTGGAAACTCAGGAATCCAGGTCTTAGAAAGACCAACTCTAAGGGTGGGGAGGACCCTGTGTCCCACTCCTCCCAGCCCCCAGCTGCAATGCTTTCCCAACATCACCCAGAAATCCTAACGGCACACATAGGCCCACTGAGCATCAGTTCCACCTATGAAAGGGGAGACAGAGTCCCAGGATACCAAAGGCCTGAGTCTCAAGTCACAGTCTGGTCCTTGTGCCATAGGCAACTTCCCTCCTTCCCTGACCCACTGCCATGCCAGAGTGAAACCAAAGGACCCAAACACCTGACACACTTTGCCCTGACTCACCAGGGAGGGCCAGAGCCCAGTGAGCCTTCCCCAAGGGAGAGAGAGCACTGGGAGCTCAGCAGGACTCAAGAACCCAGATTAAAGGGAAGGGGCCTGGGCCGACCACCCACTTCCTTTGACCAGGTCTTTATGAAAATTCTTCTTACCTCAAAGACAGTGGGAGTGAACTTTGGGGTGGCTGAAGCAGCAGCACACACACAAAAAAGGAGTCTGGTGCCCCTGGGAACACAATTCCCCAAAGGCAAAGCTGCTAAAACAACTATGAAGGAGAAAAGGAAGGGGGGGAAAGGGAGGAATCCCGGGGCCAGGTCAAGATGCGGGAAGAAGAATCAGACTATATACTTGCTCTGGAGCTGCCAGGTTGGCCACCACCCAGCTGGACAGGTGGGTGTAACTTTGGGACTATTACCCATTTCTCCCTTCTCGTGAAACGCACAGAGATACAGGACTCTTGTCTAGTGGGGCATACAAGGCCTGGGGCAAAAGGGTAGCAGGCTCCAGGACCCGGCTGGAGTAGACCAACATTTCAATTCTTTTTCCTCGCAGGGCACCAGGCAGGGCCCAAGTGAACGGGGACTTCGCTCCGCCAGGGCGCAGAGCTCTGCCGCTCATATCCTCGAAGACAAGCAATCTCCGTTTTCCAGGATCAATAGTAATTTTTTAAAAAGAGAGTGTGTGGACTCAATGAATCAACCGCTCCCAGGGGGAAAAGTAGCAGCTCCCGTGCGCAACATCCATTTGCAAAACAATTCATTCCCTCGCCCAGGGCTCTTAGCAAATACCCTCGCGGAGTCCCCAGGCACAGACGCGACGGGAGGACTCCGGGCTAGGGGTTGGGGTGGCTAAGTGCTGCCGCCCTCCCCCCACATTGTCCCCTACCCCAGTGGCCCCAAGACTCGCGGTAGCCGGGGCAGCTCCGGGACCCCAGTCCCTCTGCGCTCCTCCCAGAACTCATGGCCTTGAGGAGGCTCACTTTGCCCAGGACTCCACGAACCGGGTCCAGCCCGGGGGAGGTGACAAGTCCCCGGTGCGGTGGCCGGAGCGCGGACGCAAGCCCGCCAGAGGACGGCGCCCCCAGCCTGGCTCAGTCCAGCCCAGGCACTCACCGCTCCGGGCGCTGCCGTCCGCCGTGCTCAGAGACCCCTGGCCGTCCGCACGAGCTCCGCAGCCACTGCGCCGCCTCCCCTGACCGGCTGCCCACGGCCCCGAATGCGCCCGCCGCGGTACCGCCGAGGCGCCGCCAACAAACTAGTTTCTCCGGCCTTCCCGCCCCGCCTCCCGGCCCGAAGCGTAACAGCCAATCAGAGGTGGCGCCTCTGTGACGGATGGGCGTCCGAACCCATAGTGCCGCCTCACAAGCAGAAAGAGGTGGGCGTCCAGACCGCGCCGGTATCGCGGGGAGGCGGGGCAGAGCAAGGAAAAGGACTTCGACCAGATTCTTAAAGGGACAGGCGCTGCCCTCCCCCAGAGGCCCGAGTATGGGAACAGAATGTGACGGTGTTCCAGAGCTTTCCGAAGGAGGGAGCTTTGTAGTTTGCGCGTCTGTCCCGGAATCACAGGCGTTGTAGACTTCTTCGCAAAGTCACACTTTAGTTGTCTCAACGTTAAGGGAGCCCTTTCTTTTTTAATCCGAACGTTTGTGATTTTCTGCAGCCACCAAACCCCAAGTGTACAAGGAATCTATATTTCAAGCGGAACTTCAGCTCTTTTATGTCATTTTTTACTAAATTTCTTTTATAAACCAGCCTTTAAATACTCATTCATTCATCCGCCCATCCATTAATTTATTTCACGAACCATTTTAATGGACGCCTTTGCGAAGTGCTAGTCTGAGGGGGCGGGGTGTGGAGAGAACGATCTGTAATTCCAATTTGACGTCCTTGCAAATCCGTGTTTGCAAATCATCCCACCTCTTCAGCCTGCTGTGTGTCCAGTTTCTTCATATGTAAAATGGCAGATAAAAACTACTCAGTGGATTATTCAGGGGATTAAAGGAGACAAAAAGTGTGCAATAAATTTGCCCTTTCTTTTCTCCTTCCTACTGAAAATCAATGATTAAAGTATATCACTCAAAAATACAAAGAACCTTGGTAAAATAAAGTGATAAGCGCCATAAAAGCCAAGAATGGAGTAAGGAGAATTCCCAGAAAGCAGAGATCATGCTGATATGCAGGTGCAAGGAAGGCTGATAGAGGAGAAAGGGAATGTACAAAAGATTTGGAAGAGGGTTAGGATTGTGACTAGTGGAAACTGAGAAATAGAATCCAGGGGCAGAAATCTGTTTACACTGCTCATAAGAGATTCCCTGGCTTAAAAGGCTATTAGACAATAGAGAAGGCATCACCAACAAAGATATTTGGGGGAAAACAGTTTGATGTACAGGCAAACAGCAGTGTGAGTTCTGAATCTGAATAACAGCTCTGTTCCTCATGAGCTATATATGACTGTAAGCAGATTGCTGGTACCCTCTGAGGGTCTGGTTCTTATGGGTGAAAGGAGGATTCTAAAACCTTTCTTGCAGAGTTATTGTAAAGATTAAGTAAGATAATATATGCAATGAACCTGGCACCCGGTATGTGTTCAATATCTCCATTTGGCCCAGATCTGGAGACATTTAAGACACTAGGATTCAGATATTTAAGAGCAGGATTGGCCAGAGGTGAAAAGCTGGCCAAGTGTACTTTTAAGGTACCTTCCAAAAGGAAAACACAACATCAAAATAATTGCTCCATTAAAGAAATGACACAGATCATATTTGTAGTTTTAGCATCCTGCCAAGTTTCTAGGGCTAGAGTATTTATATAATTGTTGATTGGATGAAACTTCACATGCAAAATTGATTCCTAGCAAGTTCTTAACCATTGCTTATTATTCCTTACAGGTTTTCTGAGAAATTATAAGTGCCAACCATCTAAAATCTGGTCCACATTATCATTTTCTCCTCTTCAACTTCAAGGCTTAAATTAGGTAGTGGAATATATTAAAATCAAATATAGTCAATGGAATGAAATCAGAGCAAGAACACATGTTGAGTTATTGAATTTAGATATGATCTGAAAGGAAAGGAGGAAAAAAGATGAAGCTTGCTTTACCATCTGCCTTAGTCCTGGTGTGGACTCAGGAACACATCCACCATAATAGCTCTTACCAGTAGCATTAAATAACCTGATGCCAACCAGGCCAGCTGGGTGTACAGGGAGTTCTGGGAGAGCAGGGACCATAAACAATCATCTTTTAATCTTTAGTGCACATAAGCTGTCTTCCCAGTTTTGAAGAACTATGAACAAATCTATAAGTTAGAATTAGCTTGTTCTGCATATGACAGAAAAGCCAAAATTAACTGTGATTTAAATAAGATGAAAGTTTGTTTCTTGCTCATTCAAAAGATCTAAAGTTAAGCAATCCTTGACTGGTTGACAACTCAACAGCTGCCAGGAACATGGGCTTCTATGTTTTCATTGTGTCATCCTTAATCCTTGGTTTCCATTTACAAGGTCCAAGGTGGCTGCTGGAGCTCTGATTATAACATCCAAATTCTGGACAACAGGAAGGAATAAGGGTAGAAGAGCAAAAAATGTATTCCTCTCAGCTGCATTAGCACCATTTAAGCAGAAATTGCATATCACACTTCTGTTTATATCTTATTGGAAGGGCATCTGGGAAATTTTGAGTACATTGCCTCCCCAAAGTCAAGGTTCTCTTAACAAGAGGGAAGAACAGATGCCTGATGTCAGCCTACAGTCCTGCCTAAACCTTCCTCCCCACCCCAGTATTGCCATCTACCCAGTATTTCTGGTGGCTCAGAATTTAAAGTCTTAAAAGTTCTTGGATGTTGGGTTGAACTCAATGCATATTTGTTAATAGATCATTGAACTCTTGGTCCTCTCCAAACCTCTTTGGATATGCCTTTCAATCTCTTCTGTGTTTTCTCTTCACCTTTCAAACTTAAAAATAGTGGAGTACACAGAAATCGAGTGCAGATATATAAGAACTTTTTCCTACCTACATCCACACTCTGATCTCATGTAGGACCATGAAGTCATGATGTTCTTATAAACTTTGGTAAATCCCATATCCACACCCCCAGCCCCAACTTCCTGTGGGCTCCAGGCCCACACATGCATCGACTTACTCCATATCTCCCCACTTATGTCTCAGGGCATCTCAACCTAAACAGGCCCTCACTGAGCTCCAGAGAGCTGCTCTTCCAGAGAGGCTTCTCATCTCAGGAAAGCACAATCCAATCTTTTCTTTGCTTAAGTGAAAAACTTTGGCATCCTTCTCTCCTACTCTGTTTCCAAGCCATCAGGAAATCCTTGAAGAGTCCGGGTGTTTCACAGCACTCTGCTGCTGCCATGACTGGTCCCCGTGGTATCTTCTCTCCAGCCCTTTGCACCACTCATCTCCCTGCTCCACCATTGCCCCTGGGGGCCACTCTCACACAGCCAGGAGATCTATTTACAACAAAATTTCCTTATGGCTGTGCACTAGAAGCCTTCTAATGGCTCCTACGACACTCAGGGTGAAGGCCAATGTCCTTATGCTGCCCACAGGCCTGCCTTGATCTAGCTATGTCCAATACTTAACCTGTCATCTCCCACCTCTTTATCCCTGAGTGCTTTGCTCCAAACCCATTGACCCCCATGCTAAGCCTCACACCAGCCAGCCTGATGATTCCCCCTCAAGGACTCCACTGTTGCTGGCTCTACCCAGACTGTCCCCATCTCCTCACCTTCTTCCCCACCGCAAGGTGCCCTCCTTTGCTTCCTTCAGTTTTCTGCTCAAATGTCACTGTAACACACTGGGCTTCCTAAACACCCTAAAGTAACCCCATTATGATGACATTACAATGGTTTGACTTAGGGATTTCTTGACTTTAAGATGGAATGAAAGCACATCCATACAACCAAAGTTTCTCACTTTCAGTGTTGTATTAAATACTTACATGAAATTGATGCTTTCTTATAAAATAGGATTTGTGATCTCATGAAGATAGAAGGGAGATTAGTAGAATGAGGGCAAGGTAGGAAAGGGGAAGAACTGGGGAGTGAAATTGATCAAATTTTGATATATGCATGCATGAATATATCCCAATACACTCCAATTATATGTATGCATATATATATGTATGTATATATATGTATGTATATACATGTATGTATATATGTATGTATATATGTATATACATACATACAATATGTGTGTGTATATATATATATATACACATACACACACATATATATGTCACCAATTAAAAATAAATACATAGAAGACTGATACAATACAGGAAGGGGACGGGGAGGGGTGAGGAGGGAAAGAGAAAGTACTGATGATTGAAATGGAGCAAACTATGTTATATGCATTTATGAATGTCAAACTGAATCCCACTATTATATATAACTGTAATGCACAATTATGCATAACTATAATGCACTTTTATTTTATTTCAAATAAAAAAAATTTTAAAATAAAATCAAATAGGGTTTGTGTTAGATGATTTTTTCATCTATAGGCTAATGTATGTTTTCTGAGCACATATAAGGTGGGATAGGCTAAACTGGGATGTGCAGTAGATTAGGCACGTTAAATGCATTTTGACTGAGAATATTTTCAACTTAAAATGGGCTTCTCAAGAAATAACCTCCATCATAAGTCAAGGAGCACACCCAAACAAACACATATACAGAGATGGATGGAGACTGTGCCTGACATCCAGGAGCTGGCCCTGGCCCTGCACACACAGCTAGGCCATGGCACTCTCCCACTGAACATGAACAAGTTCACAGAACATCAATATCAGATAACGCCAGTCTATGATGAAGAAGGGTCAAGGCAGAAACAAGACCACTCTAACATCATGTCCAAACATAGATGATAAAGCATGCATATTGTCCAAACCACAACATAACAGGCATCTTTCTCTTTTGATTGATATGAAAAACTGCTGCTTCTTTATAAATTTCATCTTTAACCTCACTCTAGCCTGTCTTTGTTTTATTTAGAGACAGTCTCACTAAATTGCCCAGGCTGGTCTCGAACTTGTGATCCTCCTGCTTCAGCCTCCCAAGTAGCTGGGATTCCAGGTGTTCTTCACTGCACTTGGCAAAACTGTTCTTTTAGATAAGATTTTTTGAGCTATCCTATCATGGATTTATTCCTGCTTTCTAATAACACCAATCTGGAGCCAACCCCCACTTTGTTGGGCACTCTCCTCAACCACTCTATCAAAACCCAAATCCTACTATAGTGTCTTTCTAACATCCTGTTACTGAGATGCCCCATGTCCTCCCTGGTGTGTGATCTCCCTCATTGTGATAAGCAATAAGCAGTAAGCTCCACCTGTTTAACTACAAGTGGCCCTGGTGGAGGGTGTTGACTATAACACCCACATATATAAATTTTACTTGTTGGAGGAGGGTTTAATTGGCAGTCTTCTCTCTCAGACTATAAGTTCCATGAGCACAAGTCCTCATCTCCTGACCTAGAACTGTAGCTGGCACTCAGTGGGTTCTCAGTCACTATTTATCCAGTGACTTCAGAATGAATGGAACATAACTTTGGAAGTAGTGTCCGCCACCCTGCAACCAGTGGTTTATGATATCAGTGTTGGGTAAATTCAACTGAGTCTTCTGTTTTCAGTCAAGCTCCCAAAAGATCCAACCCTTGGTCAGGTGAGGTTGTGGCAGGAGATGTCTTTTTCGGTTTTGACTCCCAAGGGAGTGGGTAGGTGTTGACATTGCCATTGCAAGGTGTGTAGCCAAGATCAAGTTCACTGGGGAGCCACTGTTTAGGTCTTGAATACACTAAGGAACAGTAGCGCTGGGTTTTGTAGAGACAGGCTGCAGGAGGCAAGAATGGCCGTGTGGGGGCTACAGGACAAGCAAGAAGTCCTCTGGCCCTCACTGCTCTTTCTTACTCCAAGAAGCTGAAGCCATTCATCAGTCTCTGTTGCAGTGTGCCCATGAAGCCCTTTGCCTGAAATGTACTCCCCCTACCCTACAACTCTGGAAATGCCACAGTTTAGACCGTGTTTGATATAGGAAGCCTACTCACGTACCAGCAGTACAGGACGGGGCAAAGTCATCACCATTTTGGTCTATGAGGCAGTGGGCATGTTCAGAGACACCAGAGAGAAACTTTAGGGTCCAAGGGCCAGCCTGAGAGGTCAACAGTGAAGGAGCCATCTGTGGAGGTGAGAATGAGCTCCAGGGAGAAAGGTGGGGTACATCACAGAATAAACAGTCCCATTTACAGTCACTGACCAGGCGGGTCCCACTCCCCTCCTTAGCAGAAACAAGAAGAAAGGAAACAAAGTATGGAACAATGGTTAATGAACAATTGGTAAAGATGTCAAACTGTATTTAGTGAGGGGCCTTTCAGCCCCAAAGAGGGAAACATAAGAAAGTACTCTTGTTAATGCATGTAAGTAAACAAAGACTCTGCCAGGACCTTTCAAAACTAACTCAGTAGCCTCTTGTGAGTGGAGTCATCTTTATCATGAATGTCATCCCTGGTCTCGCTCCCCAACTGCAGGGGCAGGAGCTCAGTACTTCTCACTTGCCACCTCTGAAAATCTTGTCCCATTATGAGTCTGATCCCAGTTGGTTGGCAGTGGCAGAGGGAATGGCCTCTACCCGCCAGTCTCCTCCCAGACATCCATTGAAGCTGTGGGTGTAGCCAGGACAAAACTGGAGGATTCTTGGGCCTGGCTCCAGAAAATTTCTCCAAAAAATAGGCAGTGTGTTCTGTGGAACTGTTTTCCACTCTCAAATGGGTTCCAGCGTGGATGAGTGGGGATGCCCTCTGGGAGTTGTTCAAAGGTCACAGGCTTTGTTCATTAATATGTTAATGTTCAAAAAGTGAATTAAACATAGGTATTCTAGGGCTGGAGTTGTAGCTCAGTGGTAGAGCATTGGCCTCACATGTGTGAGGCCCTGGGTTTGATCCTTAGCACCACATAAAAATAAATAAATGAATAAATAAAATAAAATAAAGGTATTCTGTCCATCTACAACTAAAAAAAATGTTAAAAATTTTTTAAAAGCCCATATGCATTCTAGGCACCATGCTGGGAGCTGAGTGGATATAAAGGAATTAAGACAAAGAGGAGAATAAATCATAGTTCTGTCCTTAAACATAGCACAACTAATGCTCAATGGTGCCCCAAACACTCAAGCTGAAAAGTTAAACGAAGAATGCCATAGAGTTTCAAATTTAAATGCTTTGGCAGAGTCACAGAGGGAAAGATAAATTGGGGAGGTAACATTCCCAGTAGGCCGTGCTGGGTGAGTACAATTCAATAGCGGAGGAAAACAGCCTATCCCTGATCATATGAAGAAAACTCACCACATATAAAACAGACATAAGAGTTGGTAAACTGTATTATCCATGGGTCCAAAGAGAAGTCTCAAAGGAAATAATAATAAATACACAGACAATAAATCTTAAAAGGATGTCTTTCAAGACAATATAATAAGAGTAATGTAATGGGTACAAACTTAGATAGGAGGGATGAGTTCTAGTGTTCTGTGGAAATGTAGGGTGACCGAATTTAATAATAATTTGCTATATGTTTTAAAATATAACAAGAGGGTTGAATGTTCCCAACACACAAAAAATGATAAATATACTCTGTATCCCATTAATATGTACAATTATTACATAACAATTTTTAAAAAGTCATAAAAATCCAGTTTCTCATAAAATCTATTATAGGTAAAGAAGTCAACATCTTTTTTTTTTTTTTTTTTTTTTTTACTAACTTGCTTAGAGCCTCGCTAAATTGCTGAGGCTGGCTTTGAACTCATCATCCTCCTGCCTCAGTCTTCAGAGTTGCTGGGATTACAGGCATTTGCCACCCTGCCCAACTAATATCTTCTTAAAATGCTGTTTGTTTCAGTACTAAAAACAGGACTGATATGGTGTGCACTGGCTGGCAAATGTCTCAAACTTTCTTTCTCACATGAGAAAACCAGATCATCAGAAACTCATAAATGGCTGGGTTGACAGTGTCCCTATGTCTCCTTCTTCCAACATTTTGTGTGTGTGTGTGTGTGTGTGTGGTGTTGGGGATGTATCATTAAGCTATACCCCCAGCCATCAATGTGGTTTCTTAATGACTAGCTTCCAAGATTGACATAATATCTTTGAGTTGTTTTCAGACGCACCCTTGAGCATTTCTCTGTTTTTTCATTTTTACTCAGGAGATGGAAGAGAACTATGTTAGTAAACAGAAGTTCCTCATGGCTTCATTTGTATGAGAGCATATCAGGGACAACAAATAATATACATTTCTGACTATTAAAAAGTACATAGAGGGCTGGGGAAGTGGCTCAAGTGGTAGCATGCCGTTCGATCCTTAACACCACATAAAAATAAAATAAAGATATTGTGTCCACCTAAAAATAAAAAATAAATATTAAAAAAAGTACATAGAGCCTAAACACACCTGTAATTCTAGCTGCTTGGGGAAGCTGAAGCAGGAGGATCATAAGTTTAGAACCAGTCTCAGCAATTTAGCAAAATCCTGTCTCAAAATAAAGATGAAAAGGGCTGGGGATATAGCTCAGTGGTAAAGCGCCCCTGAATTCATTCCCTAGTACAAAAAAAAAAAAAGGAAAAAGAAAAAAGTACATAGAGTTGAAAAAACAGAAATACAACCTATCAAAATATGTGGGATGTAGTAAAAGTAGTGCCGAGAGGAAAAGTAATAGCACTAAATACTTACATTAAAAGTGAGAAAGGTCTCAGATCAGTAACTTAAATTCCTCCTTTAAGAGACGAGAAAAAGAGCAGCAATATAAACCAAAAGGAAAAAATAAAAAGCATAAACCAATAAAATGGAAAATAGGAGCTCAATAGGGAAATTTGATGACACTAAAACACCTGGTTCTTAAAAAAATCATTAAAATTGATAAACATCTAGTAAGACTGACAAAAACAGAAAGAAGACACAAATTACCAATACCAAGAATTAAATAGGGGATATCTGATAGCTCTTTCATTACAAAGATAGTGTAAGCAACTTCACAGGATAAATCAGACATCTTGAAGAAATGGATCAATTCCTCAAAACCACAAACTGCCAAAACCCAATCAAGATGAAACAGACAATCCAACTAGTCCTATCATCACTAGAGAAACAGCATTAATAATTTAAAAGCTCCCCTAAAGAAATATTCAGGCCCACATAGTTCTGGTTTTTTAAATTTTTTTTGAGAATGTTTTAAAATATCAAGGAGAGGGTTTGAAGCAGATAATGGAAGAGGAAGGAATACTTTCAACTTGATATAAAACCAAACAAAAACGGCAAAGAGAGACAGAAATTATAGACAAATATTTTCATGAACTTGGACATAAAAAAGTCCTGAACAATCCAACACCTATTTGTGATCAAAACTCTTGACAACTTAGGAGTATGGGGGACTTAGCATGACTTGATAAAGAGCATCCACAAGAATCCTACTCTGAAAGTGGTGGGTAAAAAAATATCAATATTGATTATATACTTAAATATAAACATGAAACTACAAGCTTTTTAGAAAAACTAGGCAAAAATTTTCAGGATTTAAGGTTGGGCAAAGAATTCTTAGATTTGACGCCAAAAGCATGATCCATGCAAGGAAACATTGATAAACTGGATTTCTTTTCTTTTTAGATTAGATTACATGTTTGCTTTCCCACATTCTGAAAATATTTAAATACAATAATTTTTTGGTTTAATTTCTTCTTAAAAAATTTTTATATACATGACAGTAGAGTTTATTTTGACATATTATATATGCATGAAGTATAACTTATTCTAATTAGGATTCCATTTGTGTGGTTGGTTGTACATGAAGTGGAGTTTCACTGGTGGTGTATTCATATATGAACATAGGAAAGTTAAGTCCAATTCATTCTGCTGTCTTTCCTGTTTGCATCCCCCCTCCCTTCCCTTCATTTCCCTTTTGTCTAATTCAATGAACTTCTATTCTTCCCTCCATGCCTCCTTATTGTGTGTTAGCATCCACATATCGGCCTTTGGTTTTTAGGATTGCCTTATTTCACTTAGCATGATAATCTCCAGATCCAATAATTTACTGGCAAAAGTCATTCTTTTCTATGGCTAAGTAATATTCCATTGTGTACATGTACCATATTTTTTATATCCATTCATCTATTGAAGGGCACCTAGGTTGGTTCCAAACTAGCTATTGTGAATTGAGCTCCTATAAACATTGATGTGGCTGTGTAACTGTAGTATATTGATTTTAAATCCTTGGGTATCTACAGAGGAGTGGGATAACTGGGCCAAATGGCAGTTCCATTCCAAGTTTTCTGAGGCATCTCCATACTGCTTTTCAGAGTGGTTGCACCAATTTGCAGTCCCTTTAGCATTGTATGAGTGTACATTTCCCCCACATCCTCCCAAATATCTATTGGTACTTGTATTCTTGATAATTGCCATTCTGAGTGGAGTGAGATGGAATCTCAGTGTAGTTTTAATTTGCATTTTTCTAATTTCTTGAAAAGTTGAACATTTTTCATATATTTATTGACCATTAGTATTTCCTTTTCTATGTCTGTTCAGTTCCTTTGCTCATTTATTGATTGGGTTACTTGGGTAAACTATTTCATCAAAAAATTAAAATTTGGGGTCTGTGTTAGTCCATGTGGAAAGGATGAGTTATATACCAGGAAAAAATATTTGCAAATCACACATCCAAATAAGGACTGGTATTGAAAATATATAAAGAACTCTCAAAACTCAATTGTAAACACAACAAAAACCCAAGTCATCCAATTAGAAAAAGGGCAAATGATAAGAACAGATATTTTATTGAAAAAGTTGTAAGATGGTAAGTCGGCATATGAAAAGTTGTTCAATCATCAGGGAAATGCAAATTAAAACCACAATGAGATATCACTATGTACCTTCCAGGATGACAAAAATTAAAAATTGACAACAGCAAATGCTGTGAAGGAAACAAACAGAATCACTCATACATTTGTTGGTGGGAATGTAAAATGATCCAGTCACTCTGGAAAACAATTTGGACAATATTTCTTTCTTTCTTTTTCTTTCTCTCTCTGTCTCCCTGTCTGTCTCTGTCTCTCTCTCTGTCTCGCTGTCTCTGTCTCTCTCCTTTCCAATGGGGTCTCACTATGTTGCCCACACTAGTCTAGAGCTCCTGGGCTCAGCAATCCTCCTGCCTCAGCCTCCATGTCACTGGGACTATAGGCTAAGCTAGATTTCCTACAACAAATGAATGGCTAAACAAACTACGTTATATTCATATTATGGATAACTATTCAACAGTAAAAAGGAATTATTGATATATGTAATAACTTGAGTAAATATCCAGGAAATTATGCTGTTTAAAAATGCAATCCCTAAACATTAAATACTGTGTGATTCTATTTATACAACATTTTCAAAATGACAAAATTTCAAAAATGGAGAATATTTTAATGGTTTCCAGGTGTTAGAAGTCGGGGTGGGGTGCTGGGAGAGAAGTAAATATGATTATAAAAGGATAAAGATGATCTTTGGAGTGTTTGAACTTGAATATTGAGTATCTTGACTGTGGTGATGAATATACAGACTTGCAGAGGTGAGGGAACTGTATATCACTTACACAAACACAAACACACACACGATTTCCAGTAAAACTGGGGAAATACACACACACACACACACACACACACGATTTCCAGTGAACTGGGGAAATACAAGACCAGTGGATTGAATCAATGTTAATGCACTGTAATGTTGCACTTTGGGAAAAATTTGGTACAATGTACAGGGGAAGTTTCTATTGTTTCTTACAACTGCCTGTGAATCTCCAATGATTTTTATAAAAATTTCAATTAAGAAAAACTTATTCAAAAGTTATCCCCAGTACCAAAAACCAACCAACCAAACAAAAAAGTTCACAGACCCTTTTAGTGTGTCTCCCCACCCATATAAGGCTCTGAGTTAAAATGCTTTTAAAGAAGACATCATTTCCCATGCTATTTACAGTATTTCAGCACATACAGGCTTGGGAGGCTGAGGCAGAAGGATGTTGAGTTCAAAGTCTTCCTCAGCAAAAGTGAGGCACTAAGCAACTCAGTGAGACCCTGTCTCTAAATAAAGTACAAAATAGGGCTGGGATGTGGCTCAGTGGGTGAGTGCCCCTGAGTTCAATCCCTGGTACCGTCTCCCCGCCCCCCCCCAAAAAAATGGAAAGCTGCCCAATACGTTTTATTCAAATAATATCAGTACTAAAAACCACACATGGAACCCACAGCTAAAAGAGAACTTTTAAAAATGAAGCCCTTTTGGTTGAGATGGAGAGGGAGTTCAGTTACTTCTTCCCCTCCTTCCCACTCTTCTCCTTGACCCTCCTTGGCCTGTTCCCTTCCTCACCTAAGAGCTATCCAGTTCACTGTTGAAAATCACTGTGTGAAACATCACATGATACCCCATTAATATGTACAATTGTTTAGGTGCTTTATGTATCAGTTAAAAATTATAAAAATGAAAATATAACAATAAAAAAGGAAAATGCCGCTATTGCACAAAGCTAATTATTGAGAATTATAACTGAAAAATCCCAAATATCACACTAGCAAATTGATTTCAAATTGAAACTATCATCTAATGTCACTTACAAAGAAAGGTTTATCTCAAGAGCATTAAAATGGTATAAAATGTAAAATATTTTACTATATGTATGATATGACACATCATTGATCCAATAAGAATCCCGTATGATAAACTTAAAAGGTGCTGGAAAATAAACTTAATAAAATTAATATCCATCCCTGGTTCTTTTTCAAAAACCAATTTACTAATAATAGAAGGAAATGTTCTTAGCTTGACAGACAATGGGATGAAGAACCACCCCAGCATCTTAAGGACATGCTCTGAGCCTCCAGAAGATTTATCTTCTGGAGCTTAATGTAAGGCTGGGGGTCAGAGGCTCTAGGTGGGGGACCAATCAAAGGCTACTGCATGGGGCAGGGTGAGAATAAGGAGAATAGGGGTGCCGTGCTTGCCTGGAGAGGGGTGGCTCACTAAGAAGAGGGCCTGACGTTGGCTTGGGCTGTGAGGATAAGAGAGAAATTGAAATGGACTCCAAGATTCAGATGTTGAGTGAATGAGCAATGTCACACTCAGAAATGGAGTGTGGGGCAGGCTTTGTGGTCAGGGGATAAAATCCATTTTTTTCCAGAAATGCCACAAAGGTGAGATGAAGTGTGGCAACACGCCACATCCCCAAAGAACTTCCATCACTTTCTTCTTGACTCAAGGTCTGCTAATTTCCAAGGGAATTTTTTTTTCATGAGAAAAACCTGGATTTATTAAATTGTTGTCTAATAGATGCAACATATTTTGATGTGGATTCTAGAGTTCCAAGCAGCTTCAGGAGAAATCTGAGATATAAAGTCTGGTTTTGTGCTGCATTGAAACAACCTGCTGCTAATAGCTGCATAATAAGAAGACTGGAGAAAGTTGGGTAAATAATGATCATTATTGAATTTTCTATAATGAGCCTTTACATTCTTTTTTTCATAGGACTGGGGATGTAACTCAGGGGTAGAGCACTTGCCTAGCGTGCTTGAAGCTCTGGGTTCAATTTCCAGACTGGAATATAATTGAGAGAAGCTTTTTTTTTTTTTTTTTTCTGGAAGGAGCTTTCAAACACAATAGATAGGGAGGAAAAGGGAAGTAAGCCACTCAAGTTTTTTCCATCATGGGGGAAACTGGGAGTTAAATATGCCAGGAAGATTTCCCAGAATAAAGAGAAGAGTTTGGGCAAGGACATTGTGAAGACAAACCATCCCAGATTTGTCCCTCTTGATCCTGGTTTTAAAATCTTCCCTCTCCAATTGCTGGTACCTGCGGCATGGGCGGCAGAACAACATTTGTGAGCCTTAGCAAAAATCAAAGTTTCTATAATGCACAAGAAATGACAAAGAACATTTCCCTCACTGGAGTTTTATTGAGGCCCTTGTGGCAGATTTCGAGTGGGATTGGGTTGGCGGAGGAAAGGGAGTAGGAGTTGGGAGGGCTTCAGGGAATCGTGACTCATTTTCTGATGTTGAAAAAGGAGGAGAGGAAAGAATGACAGGAGAAGTGGTCCTTAAAGAACCTCAGAGAAGTCTGCTGGTATTTGTGCAGATACTTCTTTCTCCTTTGAAGAGGTTTTAATTTCTGTTGTCTCATTTAGTCTTCACTCTGTGAAGGACCCATGGAGATGCTGACCTGCAGGCCCACCAGCAGAGCTTCAGAAGGCCATGGGCACTCCTCCACTGAGAAGCTGTCTCCCCCCAAAGCACATAAAATTTACCCATCTGCCACAAGCAATGTAAATCATGTAACTTTTACAGAATGAGGCAAGAAGCGAGTCGAGCTGCGATGACTCTCTCTTGTGTTCCATTTGTAAATATTTAAGCATGTATTCATATTGCCTTCTGAGATGCCTTTCTTTTTAAAGCCCATACATTCTTCCTGGTTTCTAACCTTTCAGTAGACCCTTTAAAATCTTGGTAACTTTAGTCACTTTAACCAAAGAACCTTGTAGATGCAATGCCTGGAGCTCCAGTGTGTCATTGCAAGCTTTTGAAATCCCAGAAGGTCCTTGCAGAAGGACAAAAAAACATGGGCCCAGTGGTTGGAATACCAACCTTAGAAGACTCACATGGGGCTGTTGACAAGAGGAGTGGGGGACAAGAGGCAGGGAGCCAGCACTGTGGGTAGGACAGAGGGAGATGGCTCCCAAATAGCTTCCAACAAATCCTAGCGGGGGCACCTCCCACATTTCTCAAAGGACATACAGTTTTCTCCTCCTGCAGCAGAGAGAAGCTCTTCTTTCTTTTTAAAGTTGTAGGTTGTAGGGTAGATTCCGTTACCATCAGGTTCAGGTCCAAGTCCAAAGGGCAGCCCAAGCCTCTCATGCCAAGCGTCTCCTGCTCCATCAACATGGTCCAGATGTGGAATACCTATGAAAACATAAATGTAGTAAACAATATGTAATATAATGTACAATAAGAATATAATATTAACAAATACACACACACATGCACACGCGCGCGCACACACACACACACATAAAAGCTATAGCTTATTATTTCCAATCTGTTGTAATGTACCTGTGTCAATTTCATTAAAATATTGGACAGCATTGAAAATTGGGGACTTAATGGGTTAAGTTTGGAAAGTTTCTTAATTCTTCTGTCAGATTCTGGTCTCCATGTGTAGTTTGAATGTCACACGCCCTCATGAAATCATTTAGCTTTGCCCCAGGAGGCCTTCAGAAGTGGTCTTGTGGGATGACATGATTTCGTTCTCATTTATTGTTTTTCTTTCAATCTGTATAGCAGGTGACAGCACCCTTCCATTTCACCTTTCAGAGAGGAACATTCACAAACGGGACCCCAAACCCATTGGCCATTGCTCTCTGCAATATCAATGTTTTTGTTTCTTTTTGCTTTTAAATAATCAAACTTGAGCTGCTCAGTGTACATTCGTCGGCTCCAGAGTCAGGAAATGATGCTTTTTGATGTTGCTATAAATGGCTTATTTTAAAATTTTATTTTCTGTTAGTTTGTTGCTCCTCTATAGAAATACAATTGATTTTTGAGCTTTTATTTCCATGGTTCCTGATAAATCACTTATTAATTATAATAATCTATATCAAAATCTCTGCAGATAATAACAGTTTACTTCTTCCTTTCCAATCCCTGAAGTCCTTAATGTTTCTCTTGTTTATTCCATCTCCTTTGATGTCCAGGACGTGGTTAGTAGAAATGGTGCTCACAGGCAACCTTGTCTTAGTCTTGACTTTAGGAGAAAAACACTTAATATTTCATATCTTTTTTGTTTGTGGTACTGGGGATTGAACCAGGGGTGCTCTATCACTGAGCTACATCCCTAGCCTTTTTAATTTTATTTTTTTAAAAAAATATTTTTAAAGTTTTTTTTTTGTTGTTGTTGTTGTAGAAGGACACAAGACCTATTTTATTCATTTATTTTTATGTGGTGCTGAGGATCCAACCCAGTGCCTCACACATGCTAGGCAAGTGCTCCACCACTGAGCTACAACTCCAGCCCCCTTCTTATTTTTTAAATTTTGAGGCAGTGTCTTGCTAACTCACCCAGGCTGGCCTTAAGCCTGCAGTCCTCCTGCCTCAGCCTCTGAGCAGCTGGGATCACAGGTGCATGCCACTGTCCTGGCTTGGAGCCCTCTGTATACACCATTCTGGATTCTCTGCCTCACCTGTCTTGTTCTAGTGAGGCTTCTTCTAGTGAGCATCTTCTCATGGGCTCTGGTCACACACGTGTTTTTAAAAAAATTTTTTTAGTTGTAGTTGGGCACAATACCTTTATTTTATTTGTTTATTTTTATGTGGTGCTGAGGATCGAACCCAGGGCCTTGAAAGTGCTAGGCTCGCATATGCTAGGCGAGAGCTCTACCTCTGAGCCACAACCCCAGCCCCATGTGCTTTGATAGCCTTTTCCTCCATACTATGTGATTTTTTCCCCCTTCATGCCTAGAGATCTTCCCTGGTGATTCTGAGGCGAGAGATATCACAGGTCCCCATATGGTGTCTTCATAAGCACAGCCCCTAGGCCAAGTTTCTCTCCTCTCCTGGGCTGAGAAGCGGATGATCTAGCTGCGAGGGCCCCCTCCTCTTGACTCTCCCTCCTCCCCATCCTCCCTTGCCCACTCCCCACCCTCTAGCTCCTAGAGATTCCTTCAGGCTTTGCTGTCTGGGAAACTCAGACTGAGATAATTGATAACAGGTGTGATTGTAGAAAGCCAACTCTTAGAATTTTGGAGCTAATTACTCACAGGGTCAAGACCTCAGCGCTCCATTATGAATGATTAGATATGTGTGTGATAACAACGGCATTGGAAGTGTTGGGCTTTTTAGCTGTGGTTGATGTGGATGAGGTCTGGGTGGTAAGGGAGGCACGTGGAGGCAGTGGCTGTGGCTCATGGATGCTGGGGGCAGTGCGTGAGGCTGGGGGAGCATGCTTGTCATTGTTAATGGCATGGGAAGCCTTGGGGGCGTGGAAGCCAGCAGGCTCAGTGCAGCCAGCTGTCAACTGCAGGCACTCTGAAAAGGACAAATGAGAGGCTTATCTCCAAAAGTCACAGGGAACTGTGCTGAAAACCAGTTCTGCTGATTTTTGTCCCGGAGTATCTGGGAGCTGTTATGAGCACAGCACAGTCAAGATTGTTATGAGTTTGTGATGAATCGATGCTTTCACTGGAATGAAGTGAGCCCTGGGAATACTCTTTCTCTTAAAGTTCACTTTGCCTGTTGTTTATACGTCCTGCCGACTTTCTTTTGCTTACTATTGTGTGGTAGATCTTTTCCCACCCTTTTTTCTTTCAACTTGTCTTTATGTTTCCTGTAAAGAACATTTAGACGGCTCTGGCTTTTAAAAAGAAGTCTGCCAATTTCTTCCTTTTAACTGAAGTGTTTAGGTAAGGGTTTAAAAAATTGGTTTATCCTTCCATTTGTTTCCAAAAACATATTTTTTATATCAATATTTCCCCCTTTGGTCGCATAAGGTAACATAATCTAAGCATTGTTCTAGTACTTTTCTTTCCCCTTCTTGACAATGTATCATGGAGATGAACTTGTGTTGGTTTATGGGCCTCTTCCTCATTTCTTTTTATAGTTGCAGTGTTCTCCATTGTCATGATGTGCCAATGTTTATTCAAACCATTCCTATTGACAACATCTGGGTCCAGTCTTTAGTGATTCCAAGTACAGTTGCAAGGAGAAGCATCATGCATATGTCTTTTTTGTATTTTTGCTCATGTAATTTTGGATAGAACTGTGTCCATGGGCTGCTGGTCAGAGAACAAAAGCACATGAAAATTTGCTCCATATGAGAAATTCCTCTTTGTGGGGAGGGCACCTGTTTGCATTGCCCAGGTGGGGCTTTTCAATTGGAAGTTCGGCCTCAGAGTGATGGGGAGGCCTGTCCATTATCCCACGCCTCTAAATGCCAGAGCACAGAGTTCTTTTCCCTATGACAGTCAGTTTCTTTAAGGAGAGGTTATCTGATTGTTGCCTGGAGGGAGTGTACATTACTTCCAGGTGTCTGTGTCTCCATGTGTGTACAAAGGCAGGGTGATGGGAGGACAATGATGGTGAGTCCACTTGTTCCAGATGTATATCTTCTATGGTAGCTCATGCTGCACTTCCACCAAGTATTTCTGAGCCCTGAGTCTGTCTACATTTCTGCAAGATAAGCTGACTTCCTTTTAGGGGTAAGGCTGAATACCTTGTTCTTGGCCGGGACTTCTGCCCACATGTTAGAGTTTTGTTTTATTTTTGGAGATGGGGTCTTGCTGTTGCCTAGGTTGGTATCGAACTCCAAGGCTCAAGCAGTCCTTCTGCCTTAACCTCCCAGGTAGCTGTGACTACAAGTGCACACCACCTCACCCAGTGAGTAGTTGTTCCTCTGCATGGGCTCTTTGTCTTGCAGAACTTTGCTGCAATCTCTTGTCTGTTTGCATCCTACCTTACTCTTTTTACTATTGAGGGTTGATATCTTCTACATTAATTAATACCATTTTATGGGTTTGAGACTGAAGAGATGACACATTTGTGGTGTTACTCCATCATTTTGGTCCAGAACACCAAAACTTTAGAAGGAGGCATTGAGGACTCAGGAAAGGAAACAGAATTTCCAATGAGGGCTATCTGGGACTGAGCTTAGCTTAGCTCACCTCTATTTCCTGGTTTTTGAGAAACACAAATAAAGGATTTGAATTATTTTGAAGCTACTTTTGGTTGTGAGATGAGTGTTATTTTTTTTCTTTTACTTGACCACATGGGGATCTTGATACATAATGGATTAGTGACCAACTGAATTAATTTTGAAAATAGAGCCAATCTTTTTTTTAAAAAAATATTTTAGTTTTCGGTGGACACAACATCTTTATTTTATTTGTATGTGGTGCTGAGGATCGAACCCAGCGCCCTGTGCATGCCAGGCGAGCGCGCTACCACTTGAGCCACATCCCCAGCCCATAAATCCAATCTTATGCTTAAAAACTTGGGTATAATGAAGTATTTGACTCAGCAATTCACACAGACACACGTACACACTAACCCCCCCACCAAGAAAGAGAAATTAAAAAATCAAAACCAACCCAAAACAACAACAAATAAGACATCTGCAGAATTGTGTTCTGTGCTGGGATGGATTCCAGCCATTCTCTGATGTGAAGCTAGTAGCCTAGGAGGGCATCACTGATTCCCTTGCAGACTTGGGCTAAATGTGTCAAAATAACCAACAAGGGTCTTTTTCAGGTGTCAGGGTTAGATCTAGAAGTACCATTTGAGAATTCATGGGGGCCTTTGCATGGGCCATACATGTTCTCAGGAGCCTTGCTTCTTCTAAGACTAAGATATAAAATGAACATTTATCCTCATAAATGGCACATGTCTCTCTTGCATAATCAATAATCTAACTTCCATCTACCCAGGAACATATTGTTTCAGGCACTGTCCTTGGTGCTGGGAACAGGACAATCCATGTGGTCAGGGAATTTATAGTCTGGAGGGGGATGTGGGGCAGGTGGACCAGCAAAGAGACAGTTAACAAAATGATACGATGATGCTTGCTATTATAGTGAAATGAACAGATGAGTCAAGGATTTAATTATCATAACTAACAATGTACATTTTTATACATGCTCACTTTGACAGTGCATATATTAAAACTGAAGCAATACAGAAAAAAAAAATTGGCTTGGTTCCTGAGCAGAGATGACAGAAACTCATGAGGCACTTTTATTTTTTCAAGGCAGCCTGTTGTAGTGGGAATGTCGGACTTGGTCCCCAAAGCCTGGGTTTGATAGATTTCCACTTCTACTTTTTATTTCTGTCAACTTAGCCCTCTCTGCACCTCCGTTTCCTACTTTTTTAAGTGAGCAGGGGAAAGAAGAAATGCTGGCTGAGGCTCTTCCACATTGAAGCTCCCACAGGGTGGATTCCAGCCATTCTCTGATGTGAAGCTAGTAGCCTGGGAGGGCATCATAGATTCCCTTGCAGACTTGGGCTAAATGTGTCAAAATAACCAAGAGGGTCTTTTTCAGGTGTCAGGGTTAGATCTAGAAGTACCATCTGGGGGATCAATCTTGACAAGTTTCATGGCAGTGGAGTTACATTGCTCTTTATGTCTGAAATCAGAGGCGCTGCCTCCAATAAAATGTGCTCTGAAACATAACATGCAGACCTGTCTCACCAACAGGGTGAGCAGAGCACGCGTGGTGCACTCTCAGAGATTCAGGGGCCAGTTCAGGTTACCAACTCCTGCTCACACTGGGGAATCTATTCAGGAGCCATCAAACCATCAGAACAGCCCCCTGAAAAACTTGTTAATAATGTCCTAAGGAAGTCTTTGGGGAACCCAGTATTCCATAAGATTTAGTCACTTGGAGGATAAATATGTGTTTTGGCTTGTGATACATTCTGAAGATCTAGCATCTACCCCGTCCAAGTTCATTGCAGATCTATGGGAAATGCAGAGGTGAACCCAGGTATATGTTGTTGCAAAGTACCTAATTCACTATTCCTCAGCACTGCAGGTGGGGCAGGAGTGGCATTGTGCTGGTAGTGGGAATTCATTGCTTTGCTATTTTAATTGTGATAACATGTGCAATTCATAACGTTTACCATGGAATCGTGCTCCAGTGTAAGGCTTGGTAGTGTTAAATACACTCACATTCATAGGCGACCGGTCTCCATCTCTCTTAAAACTGAATCTCATTACCTGCTCAACAGTCCTCCATTCCCTCTCTCCCCTGAGTCCCTGACGACCACTATTCTGCTTTCTGTCTCTTTGAACTTGATGGTTCTTGACCACCTCACCGCAATGGAATCACACAGCGTTTGTCTTTTGGGACCGGTGTTTTTCACATAGTATCATGTTCTCAAGGTTTCTTCTTGTAGCATGTGTCAGAATGTCTTTCCTTTCTTTTCTTTTCTTTTTCTTTTTTTCCTTTTAAGTACTGGAGATCGAACTCAGGGCCTGTGCATGATGTCCTTCCTTTTTAAGGCTGACGAGATCTTGTGAGATGAATGCCTGCCTTCCTCAACCCCCAAATCCATATGTTGAAGTCCTATCCCTAATATGGCTGTATGTGGAGTAAAGGAGTCAGTCAGTAAGGTCAAATGAGGTCACAAGGGTGGGGCCAGGATGACAGGATTAGCCTCCCTACAAGAGACACCAGAGAACTAGCTCTCTCTGTGAGCACACACAGGGGACAGACCAAGTGAAGACACAGTGAGAAGCCTGCTATCTGCAAGCCAGGAAGAGATGCCACACCAGAAATGGGATCAGACAGAAACTTGATCTTGGACATCTGGCTTCCAGAACTGCAAGAAAATATATTTATGTTGTTTTGCCGCAGTCCGGCTGCAGCAAAATAACCGGGGGGTGATGAGCAACTTGTGTACATTGATTCAGCAGGAGTGGGAGCCGTTTATTGTAGGACAGGAGGGGTATATATACATTCCACACAGCTTATCTTAATTCACATAAACTAGATACAGCAGTCAACCAATAAGGAATCTCCACACTTAATGGCTCGCTGGCGTTACTTCACAAACCACTCCCTCTGGCAAAATGCCAGGCGCCATCTTGACTTGTTTACAGACCCTAACATTGTTTAAGCTATTTAATTTATTGTACTTTTTGATGGAATCCCACACAGCCCAATACAATAATATTCCATTGTACGTGTGTATCACTTTTTGTTTATCCATTCATCCGTTAATGACATTTGAGTTGTTCCCACGTTTTGGCTATTGTGAACAATGCTTCTATGAACATGGGTGCATACAAATAACTTCTTCGAGTCCTTGCTTTTCCTTTCTTCCTTCCTTCCTTCCTTTCTTTCTTTCTTTCTTTCTTTTTCGGGCCTGGGACTGAACCCACTGGCACTTTACCACTGAGCTATATCCCCAGTCCTTGTTTTTTAAAAATTTTTTCAGACAGGTCTCACTAAGTTGCTGTGGCTGGCCTCAAAGTTGTAATCCTCCTGCCTCAGCCTCCCGTGCAACTGGGATTATAGGCATGTCACACCATGCCCAATTCTTTTGGGTAAATATCTAGAAATAGCACAACAGGATCATGTGGTAATTCAAATTTTAATTTTTTAGATGTCGATGGACCTTTCTTTTATTCATTTATATAATTCTATATGGTGCTGAGAATGGAACCCAGTGCCTCTCAAATGCTAGGCAAGCCCTCTACCCCTGAGCCACAACCCCAGTTTTTAACCTTGAAGGAGCCATCATACTGCTTTCTGTAGCTGTGCACTCTTACATTCCTGCCACGAGGGTTCCACTTCTCCACACCCTCACCGATGCTTGTCGTTTTCTGTATTTAGTAGTAGCCATTATACTGAGTATGAAGTGGAGCCTTTATTTTTAAGAAATAGAAATCATAGTGGTTCTCTATCTTTTCCAGAGCAGATAATCTGAGAACATGGTGAAAGCTTTGTGCTCTCTCCCCAGGGCAATGCCCAAATTTTGAATACAACTTAAGTAGGTTGCTTTAAGGGGCCATGACTCTCAGATTAAAAATCCTCCATCTATCTTAACAGTGTCCATGGGTCAGTAAAACATACCCAGTGGTCTATGATAATTGCATTATTGATCATCTTGTCTATTTCTACCATATATTGGGTGTTTACCATTTCCCTAGTGCTATCTAAATGTTAATATTCATTATATTTTCCCCATTTTAAAACAATCCTGTGGTGTAGATACAATCCATTTTGCAGATGAAGGAGCAGTCGTTATAGGAGAAGATCATTTGCTAGAGGTTCCCACAGATGGTTCATGGAGAAACTGGGGTTCCTCGAGCTTAAAGATTTTAGTATAATTGGGGGAAATTTACTGATGCTGGATAAGAAGGTAACACCCTCCAGATGCCTGGGGTTGGTGAGCGCCCTCTGGTCTTTGTGGTAGGAGGAACATATTTGCAACACAAATCTTTACCCAAGCTTGCTGATAGATGCCCAACTGCCAACTTTTGGAAATTTGGGGGGGGAATTTCTCAAGTTTCCCAGTGTTGTAGCAAACCCCTTTCTTCTGGGAGTTTTACTCTTTCAATGGTGAGGTCAATGGAGGAAGACAACCCCTAACCAAGTCAGGATGTTCACATCTTTTAGGTATAGCAGACTAAGAAGTGGGGAATAAAAAGAAAAATAACATGAGCTTTCTGTTTTCCCTGTGCTGCCATGACCACCATCCAAGAGTTCACAGTCTATGTTGAAAATGTGAAGGAATTTCCTCGGCTTTTTGTTTGCAGATGGCAGCCATCATTGAGCCCTGATATCACTTACTCAGGACCCCCTGTTCCTTGGCCTTGGATTCAGCAGGGGGTGTCAAGCTGGCTTTTGGCTTCCTGAATGGAGCTAGGAGATTTCGTGACTGTGCCATTATTTATAACTCTGGTTGCTCCATGTTGGGGAGCTGAGTTGTGCATGGCTGCAGAATGCCAAATGGCCAAGTACCAGCTGCTTCCACCCAAGAACACTGTCATCCACCCAATGGGGCTGTATGGAAATGACATAGAAGGCCTGTCAGTTAGTAAGGATGCTGGGAAATCCTACTACCACTTCCAATGCTCAGAGCAGCTAACACTAACTGGGAACTGTCATGTGCCAGGCACCGTGCTAAGCATTTCATGTGGAATATGAAGGCCAATGAAAGTTCTTTCCAGGGAATCAGATTTGGGACACAAAGAGTACTACTCCCTCTCTTTCCTGAAGCTTGATTAACAGGTGTCAAATCTGCAAACTGTTGGCACCTATAAGGTTTAGAGAGTATAGGAGTTTGTCTGTAGCCAGGAAAAACAGAAGACATCATAACAAAGAGGAAAGAATAGAGACAGGCATTTTTTTCCCCCATAGGGCTGCTGTAACAAATTACTATAAATTAGGTGGTTTAAGAAAACAAATTTATTGTTCTCAGGCTACAGGCCTGAAATCCAGATGTCAGCTGGGCCATGGCCCCTCTGCAGTCTCTAGGAGAGGATCCTTCTTTGCCTCTTGGAGGTTCTGGATGCTGCCAGTAATCCTCAGCATTGTTGGGCAGATGCGTCACTTCAACTCTGCTGCCGTCCATGAGTAACATTCCCTCCCTGTGTGTCTTCTCCTGTGATTCTCTCTGCATCCCTGTGTGTCTCTTCTTATGATGAGATGCCAGTCATTGGATTAGGGTCCACCACAAAAGGAAGTCAGGATGACTTCCTTTGACTACAAAGATCCTGCTTCCCGATAAAACAGATTCAGAGGTTCCAGATGGCTATGAACCTTTAGGGACACTATTCAACCTAGCACAGAGCAGGTATCCTCATGGCATCTGGATCCCAGGTTCCAGTGTGCACTCCAAGCTTGGAGTGTCGGGAGGGAGACCCATACACTGAGGATAAATTCTCATTTGTGAATAGTCTAGTTTTAGTTGGGTGAGTGTCACAGGCACTAAAATAAATTTTTAAAAAATATTTTTAGTTGTCAATGGACTTTATTTATTTATATGTGGTGCTGAGAATCCAACCCCGTGCCTCACACATGCTAGGCAAGGGCTCTACCACTGAGCTACACCCCCAGCCCTTGAATAATTTTTTTAAAAAATATTTATTTTTTAGTTGTAGTTGGACACAATACCTTTATTTTATTTATTACTTTTATGTGGTGCTGAGGATCAAACCCAGGGCCTCACATGTGGTAGGCAAGTGCTCTACCTCTGAGCCACAATTCCAGCCCAATTTTTTAAAAATATACAAAATAAGGGCTGGGGTTATAGCTCAGTGGTAGAGTGCTTGCCTTGCATGCATGCGACCCTGGGTTCAATCCCCAGCACCACATAAAAATAAACAAAGATATTGTGTCCATCTACAACTAAAAAATATTTTTAAAATATGCAAAATAATACAGAACTCCACTGTAACAATTCTATCGGCTATTACTGTCTTGTTTGTCAACCATAAAAGTATTCCTTCCAGGGTGACTTGAGGAAGGCAAACCATTCTTTTGCAATGTAGAAAATGAGGCCCAGAGAGATTTGACAGTACATGAGGAAGATGCCTGTCTGGTCAACCTCAGCTCAGCCAATTTAACAGGAAGTCCATGGACAAGGGGAAGCTTGGGGGACACAGGGCCCCAGTTCCATTTCCCTGTCAGTCTCCTGTCTCTGCACTCCTCTGTGTGTCTGAACCATTCCTGAATTAGAGGTCTCGTTTGGAGCAGTTCCAGGCATCTTGTTCGCACAAAATAAGGTCCTGATCTTGGAAAGAAAGGGACTTTTCTTCTTCGGGTGCCTTTTTAAAGGACAAAGAAAACTTTCCCATAAGTCCCCCAGCAGACTTCCCCTCACATCTTATTGGACAGAAATATGTCACACGCCACTCTCTAAATCCATCACTAACAAAGGGTTGCAAAACCATGATAAGGTTAAATCTATGAGTTTTGGCACCTCAGGCCGAGGTTGAGAGCAACCCATTTGAAATACTTGAGTGAAAAAGGGCAGATGCTTATTCTTAATCAAAAGGAGAAAGGAGGGTAGGAAATGCACGTTGGTGGGCAACCTGCAGTGTCCTCTGCCTGTGGCATGTTTGTGTATTTGAGATCCCAAATGACTTAGTTTCTTTCTGCCAGATTTTTAGCTTATCTTGAAACAACCATTCTTGTGCTGTAGGCAAAATTTGGCAAGATGTAGCCTGTCACCAATGTTCCAATCTGTCCACCTTGCTCTAATGTCGTAGCACAGAGTGGGGATGTCAGTCGGTCGGTCAGTTTTTCTGATGGCCCTGTGTCCTGGAAAGGGACTGTTTGCAAGGCGGCTGTAAGATGTAGACATGTAGAGGGACAGACATTCTTCCCTGTTGGGACTGGACAGATCAGGCTGGGAAAAGGGAAAGAGAGTGGTTTTAATCAGGCAGTTGGTTTAATCCCATATAATTGCTAATGTGAAGGTCCACCCTGCTTTAATCCCATATAATTGCTAATGTAAAGGTCCACCCATTTTATCTGCTTTTCATGGTTGGACTCCATCCAGACTCTAAATGAGCCACTAAAATGGTATCCCAGGCCTTGTAGGCCAAATATGGAAAGCCAGCAAGCTCTGGCATAGGAAGAGCTTTTTCTCTGGACCCAGTTCTTATAGGGAGAGCCTGAGCCTAGTTTTTCTGTAACTTGCAGAGAGCGGGAACAGGGGCATCGAATGGGGCAGGACAGATACTTGGTTGGGGTAGGTACTCCTGCCAGTCCATCTTGGAGGTTTGCTGCTAATGCCACCCAGGGAAAGGGAGACATTCCTGTTTATCTCATGGGGTTATCGTAGCAGCCTATAATGGGAGCATCCCATCTATATTTAAGAAGTCTGGGTTTCAGAGATGAGTCACTTACCAGGTCACACATCCAGAGAATGGCCATGTTCTGAGGTTAAGAGCACACAGGAGATAACCAGGCAGTGGGAGACAGAAGGTGAGAGGAGACCTGCAATGCTATTTGAGTGGGCAGGCTGAGAGGATCCTGTAGAGGCAGCTTCACTGGGACCTAGGAAGTAGAAGGCTCTGCCCAGGGAGGAGAGGGCTGTGGAACAAGAGGTGAAAGGGCGCCCTCCTATGGCCACTTCTGGAAAAGCATTTATGGACTGTCCAGAGCAGGACGGTGGAGCTGGATGGACGGCCATCTGTAAGGCAGGGAAGCACCAGGGGAACTGAGCCAAGGCTTGCTTGTGGTCCTGTGTAGATGTGTCACTGGGAGGAGGAGGGGGAATCCTGGCTGAGAGGAAGTCAGGCAGGGTCAGGGAGAGAGAAGCATGCATCAGATCCAAGTGGTGCGCCAAGGGTGGAGTGGGAAGAGGAAGTGGAAGTTGCAGGCCCTAGAGGGACAAGAGTGGGGCCGGTGGAGTGAAGAAGGCTGGCCACAAGGAGTGGAGGAAGGCTAGAGCCCCCTCCCCATGCTGAGCATCCAGGGGCCTGAGGATGCTGCAGCAGGTGAGGAGGCTGCTATCTGTCTGTTTCATCTGAAGAGGTCTTGAGATCTGGGGAGGCTGTTTGCACTCTGAGGGTGGAGAAGAGGAAGGATGGAAGAAGGGGGTCCAGAGGGTTAGGGGAGAGAAAAGAGGAAATAGCTGCTTGAGATGGAGTCTCTGGAAGTTAACTCTGACTGCCTCAGCGTCTGTCACTGGTCCTGTCTCTCACCATCTCCCCACTCTGCAGCCTTCTCTGGGATTTCAGGGTGTCACTCCTAAAGGGAAAACACTCACCTGTCCCCAGAGTGGGAACCTCAGGCAGAGCTGTAAGGTCCCTTGTGCCAGAAAGGGCTGTCAGGCTTCCCTCTTACCTGAAGCAAAACAAGGAACATCCAGGGCCACATGTAAACTCAAATCCTGTCCTGCCAGTGGCCGAGGGACACCTTTAATTGCGTGAACTTCAAGACCAGCCTCCATGGGAATTACAACAAAGTCAGGCCATATGGTAGATGACATTCGATGGTGTCTTCAGAGGGCTGTGTTCCCTGTCCCCAGCACAGTGCCCACAGGCAGGTAATCTGATGGTGGTTCCAAGTCCCCAGCCCTCTACCCACAAGACAGGAGCCAAGAACCCACATTGCATGCCTCACCAGGGAGTGGCCCAGACCAGCCAGTGCCCTCTGTTGGCACTTTGGTTTCTGTATCAGGGTGTGGAAGGGGAGCAGCCCGTATTGAATTCCTGGTCACTTCTGGGTTCTATGCAAGGGGCTCTTGTTTTATTTAATGTGAACACTCCCTCCCCCGCTTTATATACACAGAAACCAAGGCTCAGAGAATCTAATGTCGTTTGTCTGGTGTGTCATTTAGCATGTAGTAGGACCAAGATTCATAGCCAGGATCTGGATCATTTGAAAGACCCCTCACCACAGCATCTTCTGACCTGAACTGAGTGCCTAGGTAATGTCTTTAACACATCTGCTCTTATTCTCTCTACGGTCTGTCTCTGTCCCACCTCAAGTGGCTAAATAAAGGGGGTCTGCATAAGAAAGAACTATTCCTTCAGCATTATCGACTCATTTGCTTCCAAAAGCATATCAGAGGTGCCCTTATAAGAGAAGGCACTTGTAATAGGACTGGTAAGATGAAAATGAAAATTAGGAAAAAAAATTAGAGGAGCAAGCCATTCCCTGCAGGAAAGGAGCATGTGCTTCCTACAGGAAATGGAGAGCTACTACATCATCATTACCACCATCATCAGAATGGCTGCTGATGTCAGGATGTAGACATCCACGGTATCCGTGGGGGATTGGCTCCAGGACCCTGGGGAAACCAAACTCTGCGGATGCTCAAGCCCTTTATATAAAATACTTCTCTGCATAGTATTTGCATAGAACCTCCCATGTACTTTAAATCATCCCGAGATGACTTACAATACCTAATATGGTATATGCTATGCCAATAGATGTTATAGCATATTGTGTAGGGAATATGACCAGAAAACCAGTGTGCGAATGTTGGATATGGATTCAATTTTCCCCCCAAATACTGTGTTTTATTATTTGTTTATTCTTTAGTTATACATGACAGGAGAATGCACTTTGACATATCATACATACATGGAGTCTAACTTCCCATTCTTGTGGCTGTACCTAATGTGGAGTTACACAACGTGTTGTGTATTTTTTATACACATTTCCTGTGACCAAATACTTTATTTTAGATGTGCAATTGGCTGAATCTGTGGATGTAGAAGCCACAGACACAGAGGACCCGCTGTTCTCATGCTAATGAGGGGCTCTGGGAAGTGGCTCAGCCAGGTGGGGGAGCATGAGCTACGGGCTCTGAGTCAGAGTGACTTCCTCTCTGTGTTTCCCATCACAGATGCTACCTCGCAGTGGTGGGCTAATAATTTTGGAAGCGCATCTGGCTCATAGTAAGTGCATATTAAACCACAGCTATTACTGCTTTCCAGGAGCTCCCAGTGAACACTGCACCGTGCTCTGAGAGCTCCCGGGGTTCTGGGGTGAGGTGTGGTTACTACCCTGGCTCTCACCCAGAGTCTCTAGGGCTTTGTCTTTAGTACACCCAGGGCTGCTACAAGACATTTGGAAATGGCCTCAGCTTATGGGGGTCGTTAGCTCTCTTGAGCTCCTCGGGGGGGCTGAGACTGTCCCTTGACAACTCTGCCCTGAGAGCCTTGCAGAGCCCGGCATGGAGTGCATACGCCAAAAATCCACACAGAATTGAATGGTGACTCTTCCTTTTGTTGTTTCCCAAAAAGAAGTCCTCGAATAGGGAATGAGGACCTTTCTTAAGAGCAACGTCTCCGGAGAAAGCCCCTGTTCCCATACTCTGGGCCTCTGTGTAGAGGCTATGGAGATGGGGTGACTCCTCCATCTTTCAGAGCTCTGCAAAAGCCCAGGGCATGTTGCCTGGCCCAGGGCGGCAAAATTAAGCCCTGGCTGTCCATGGAGCTAGAGAGAGTGGGAGGTGGAGCAGGAAGAAGAGGGAGGGACACAGTGTTCTCACTGTGGGGAGCAGAGACTGGAGAACGTGTGTCTGCGGAGCCTGCCAGCAGGCTCCCAGGGGGAGGTGGCAGAGCTGATGATGGGCTGCAGTGCTCAGGGGAGATGGGTCCTCTGCCACTCTATGGGACAGGTGAGAGTTGCTAATGGCAAAGATGGTTCTTTGCAAAGCTGCCTGAGGCCTGAGGGGCATTCTCCTTCCAGTGAAAGGAGATCAGCTGCCTCTGTCCGTACATGCACGGGGAAGCTGTTGACTAACTGCAGAGGAGAGCATGAGAAGGGCCTGTGCAGTAGTCCCTCCCCTCCGGCCCAGCCCCATGCCTCTTGCCACATGTGGTGGGAGGAACACGGTCTGGGAGGAACTGAGGTTACTGGCCTGCTGACCGGTGTTCTGCCCTTGGGCCTTCTGAGCTGGAAGACTTTGTTCGTTGAATCTCATTCCCCAGAGAAGGGTGTGGGGCTGTTAAAAGTTGGAGGGGAGGTTGGTAAATATGCTTTCCTCCTTGTTTGCCTTAAGAAGAGAACATTCATGTTTTATAAATGGAACAACTGATACTCGAGGATGGCAAGTGACTTGCATCAGACCCCTGGGAGGGAGGAAGGAGAGTGTGCACTGAAAGAACAAGCCAATAAGAACTGGGGGGTACTTATGTTTTTGTAGCAGTGGGGTTGGAACCCAGGGGTGCTCTACTACTGAGCTACATCCTAGTCCCTTGTACTTTTTGAGTCAGGGTCTCCGTAAGCTGCTGAAGCTGGCCTTGAACTTGTGATCCTCCTGCCTCAGCCTCCGGAGCACCTGGGATTACAAGTGTGTATCTCTGTGCCCAAGAACTTGTTTTTGTATATATTCTTGCATCTTTCTTTCACATTTCTATTTTCACTGTGTGTGTGTGTGTGTTTCTGGAGATTAGAACCCAGGGCCTTGTGCATGTGAGGTAAGCACTCTACCAGCTGAGCTATATCCCCAGCCCTGTATTTTTAATTTTTTTTTTCAGTTGTTGGTAGAACTTTATTTGTATTTATATGTGTATTTATATGTGGTGCTGAGAATTGAACCTAGTGCCTCACACATGCTAGGCAAGTGCTCTACCACTGAGCCACAGCCCCAAGCCTTCCCCAGCCCTTTATATTGGTTTTAATAAACGTAATACCTAAATGTTTATGTAAGACTTATAAAAAAGTCATCCTTTTCCATTTCTGCCTTGCACGTGGTTTTAATGCACATCATATATAAATGCAGTGTTAGATGTTTATGTGGATAGATTTGCATACAGTAGATGTACATGATTTTAAAGATTTACTGGTGAGAATACACAATCAAAAAAAAAAAATCTTTGAGTCAGGTGCGGTGGCGCACACATGTGATCCCATCCTGGGCCCATCCTGGTAACCTCACTTAAACTTACTACGTCTTAAAAGATCTCATCTCCAAATACAGTCACATGTGGAAGCACTGGGGGTTTAAGGCTTCAAGCTGTGAATTTTGAGGGGACACAATTCAGCTGGTAACTGCTCCCAGCTCTGGCTGAGTCACTGGGCTGACCTGCTTGGCTGGCCTGGGGGTGTGTGTGACAGGGAGTGGCTCACCCCGAAGGTAACCCTGCTGTGACTTTCCAGGGCACAGACAGCTCCTGCAGAATTCCCAGGAGGAGCTCCTCATATCTGTCCTCCTGGACATTGTTCCTTCTGCCTTGACCTCCTGTCTTCTCCTCTCAACTATCCCTCTCTCCATCTCTACCTATTAAAGTCCTCTCTGTCCCTCCAGCAGACTCAAGGACCATCTCTTCCTGCCATCTGCAGAGACGCAGGTTACATCCTGCCCTAGAGCACCTGACTGAAGAGCAAGGGCCCTTTGCTGAGGTGGGGGTGGTGTTAATATCCAGCTTGCTCTCTGTTTGCTAAGCCCTGGGCCTGGGGCACTGGGTCCGTCAGGGCGGACTCCTAATTTGCACCAAGACTCCCCAGGGATAGGATGGTCCTGTAGCCTTGCCAGAAGTGGTTTTTCTCTTTTCTTCATTTCCATAGAATTTTTTAGCACCTCTTCTAAATAATCCTATGTTATAGGTATTTGTGCATTTGAGTCATCGCCCTGTCTAGGAGTTCTGAGAGTGCAGGATTCTGTCTTCTCTCATTCATTCATTTTTTTTTTTTAATGTACTCCATACGTATCTGGGGACTGTTGTGTTCATTCCATTGAAGTCCACTGAATGACTGCATGAGCGAAGGGTCACCTCTGCCCAGTGGCCTAGGTCCTCCCTGTGTCTTTCCTGCTACAATCCTCCCTGTTCTTTCATCTGTCTTCAGAGTTGGACACCCTGAGGACTAGGTTCAGGGGTGGGTACCAGGCAGCATCTGATGTGAGAGAATGTGGCCTTCCTCCAAGGAGTGCATCTTTACCAAAGCCAGCTTGCTCTCATTTCCTGCCCTGCCGTCCCTCTCCTGTCCTAGGACAATCAGTGTGGCCCTGGTGGAACAGATGGAGCCTACACATTCCAGTGGTCCCTGGAAGCAGCAGGAAGTGGGCAGAATTTCGTGGAGAAGGAAGCATCTCTCAAAGGAAGGAAAGGGCAGAGGGGTGGACTCTGGCCTGGAACAGGGTGCTCCCAGGCTGCAGACAGATGCACCTCATCTTTTACTGCAGAGTTGCTAGGAAGCTCCTGTGTCCCTCTGCATGCCTCCCACGGTGCAGTGGGAAGGCAGTGATGAAGGCCAGAGGAGTTTGTCCAAGGCCACCCCCTGCTCCTGAAGTCCCCATCTGAACACATGGGAAATGGATTCTGTTTGGGCTTCAGGAGAATACTCCAGCTGGAGCTTGGAGTGCCTTGAGGGGCAGGTAGTTCTCCTTCAGACTTTGACGGGGGTGGGGGGGGGTAGGGGGGGAGCAGGCAAACTGTGGATGGGGTTACTTTACAGTTGGAATTGACTTTGTGTTTGGAGCTGTCTCTGTCAGCTAAGCAAGAAATGTTTATTTCTGGGTCTAACTAGTTTGTAAAGACAAACAGTTTGGCCAGTCATTTATGAGACAAGAAGTGGGAGATGTCAGGGCCTGGGTCTGACTTCACAATTAAATTGTGAGTCCTATGGGAGTCATGAGAGAGTGGTCAGCAAACCTTATCTAAGTCAAAAGCAGAAGGCTTTAAATTATTTCGATTGACACATAGTGTTTATAAATATTTATGAGGTGCAATGTGATGTTTTGATTCATGTACATGATAGATAGTGATAGACTCAGGTAATGAATATATCCATCACTTTAAACTTTTATCATTTCTTTTTGGTGAGTACAAATTCCTCTTCTAGCTAGTTAATGCATTTATTTTTATTTTTAACTGTATTCACCCTGATGTGACATGGAATTCCAGACTAATTCCTCCTGTCTAACTGTAATACCATACCTATTGACTGAATGTCATGATTTGGATGTTTTGTGTCCCCAAAAGCTCACATATGAGACAATGCAAGAAGGTTCAGAGGAGAAATGATTGGGTTGTGAGAGTCTTAACCCAATCAGTGAATTAATCCCCTGATAGGGATTAACTGAGTGGTAACTGAAGTGGTATGGTGTGGCTGGAGGAGGTGGGAATTGGGGCATGGCTTTAGGTTTATATTTGATCTGGCAAGTGGAGACCTCTCTCTCTGCTTCGTGATCATCACATGAGATGCTTCCCTCTGCCACACTCTCCACCATGATGTTCAGCCTCACCTTGAGCCCCAAGGAACGGGGCTGGCCTTCTGTGGACTAAGGCCTCTGAAACCATGAGCCCTCAGAATAACTTTTCCTCCTCTGCCATTGTTCTGGTTGGGTCCTTTTAGTCACAACAGAAAAAAAGTTAACTAAAACACTGACCTCTGCCATTCCCTCCTTCCTCCCATGCTCCCATCTCTGATAACCACCATTCTACAATCCACTTCCATGAGATCCACTTTTAAAGCTTCCACTTATGAGTGAGATCACGCAGTGATTGTTTTTTGCATTTGATTGATTTCATTTAACATAATGCCCTCCAGGTTCACGCAAGTTGTTGCAAATGACAAGATGTCTTGCTTTTTATGGCTTCATAGTATTCCATTGTATAAGTACCCTATATTTCTTGTCTTTGTCATTGTATAAGTACTCCACATTCCTTGTAGATGGACATTTAGATTAATTCCACATCTTGGTTTTATATAGTTCCTCAAAACTAAAAATATTAACTACCATATGATTCAACAATCCCACTACTGGGTATACCCAAAAGGAAATGAAATCAACATGTTGGGAAGGCTGGATCTTTTCATTTACCAGAATGGAAGAGAGTGGGAGGAACTATCCTTGCATTTGTTTATGCCAATGAAAAATTAGATTATATATATATATTTTTTTGAGATGGAGTCTCTCTGTGTTGCCCAGGCTGATCTTGAACTTGTGGGCTCAAGTTCATGCTTCTGATTAGTTGGATGACAGATGTGCACCACTTTGCCCAACTTCCAGGGAAAAAATAGAAACAACAGTTTGACAACAGTTTGCTGTTGAGTTTGACAATAGTTTGCTATATAAATCATAATAAAAAATATATTCCCATTAGAAAGAGCACAGGCATATATTTGTTTACATAAGGAAGGGAACAACTTGTGCTTTCATTGGGAGCTAGCCATGGTATAGAGCACACCCAACTAGGTAGCTGATTCAGAGTCTATGGGGGCTATTTGTTTTTCATGGTCTTTGAGCTGTTATTTTTTAAAATCTTTTTTTACACACTTTTTTAAAAAAAATTGGTGCATTATAGTTGCATATAATGATGGGATTTGTTGCTGCATATCATACATACAAACAGTGTACAATACAATTTGGCCAATATCACTCTCCAGCACCCCCTATGCCACTTTGAGCTCTTTTATAATTCCATAAGTCACAAAGAACTGACAACAATGCAAATAATTCTTTACAAGTATATAAATAAATTCTGCCCGGTGGAGGTGCATTTGACTCCTTTCTCCATTTGCAAATTCATTTCAGTGTTCCTGATCTATAAATGCCTGTGCTTTTTTGATTGCTCCTTTGAACTAGTTGTAACCTCCTAATGGTTCTCTCATTAATAATGAGTTAAATAAATTTTTAAACATATGTCCACTTTATATCATTAGGAGAGTCATGATTTTGTCTTTTCTTGAAAACTAATCCTTAACTGTTGAAAGGTTCTTGTGATTACGATTGAATGATACAAGTGAGTTACAAATGGTGCCGTCAGCATAATGTTGAAGGAAAAAATGACCAGTATCGATAGATGCGCAGAAATGAACGTTTCAGTGGGCTCTACACCAAAATGTTATATGAGTTCATCTCAGGATGGGTTCCTGGAAAAATTCAATTATTGTCATGCTTATCTTATTTCTTAGGCCTTCCACATTTTGACTGGTGAATAAAAATATTTAAAAGAACCAGAGAAGCAGGACTCTAAATCTGGGACAGATCATTCTAACCAAATTCCCACAGGATTCTGATCCCTCCCCCTCCCAATCTGACAGGTCTAAAGTCAGGAGGTGACTTTTTGGGTATGATCCTGCTTACCTACTAGGGGAAGATAGGCAGCAAATATTTAAAGAGCTGTGAGGAGCCTTTGGTGCTGGGCGGCTGGCTGCAGAGGGTCCAGCTTGCCTTTGGGTGAAGAGATGAGGGCATGTGGCCTTTCAGGGACAATCTCTGAGACTTTTCATCTGTAGCTACACAAAAACAAAAATTTGAGGAAATGATTATGATTTAAAAGACAAAGCGACTCATCATTTATGCCTGTCTATGGTGGTTGGGGACCCAGAAGTTCTCAGAAAGTACTAGGGTAGGTGGGAGCCATGGATGATTTGAGTTGGGACAGGATTTAAGGTTAGCCTACTTCTCCAGCCCCACGTGGAGCAGCTGGGGGTCGGGCTGGGCGGGCTTCTTGGGGACTCTGGGTGAGGTCACAAGAAGCCCCACTAGCTACCACCTCAGCCTGGGCGACTTTGACTTCCTTTGTTCCTGGGGCAAGAATGTAACTGATATGAAAAACTTCTGTGATCTCCGAGAGCCAGGGGATTCCTCATTGGGCAGCCTCTGCTAGGAATGAAATTTATATCCTTTGCACTCAACTACTGTTCTGATTTCAGACTGGTAACTAAAACACGAAGTTAGTGATGTAGAAGCATTTAGCATGACCTGGCACTTGCAGCACACCCTGCTCTCCTCTCTACCTCTCTCCTTCCTCTTCCTCGGAGTCTCTGCGGGGGCCTGACAGTAGGCGCAGACTCGGTCCTGTTTGAAGAGCAGTTTTCCGCGGGTCCCAGGCGCGCTCTCCGGGCTCCGTGCGCTAGGGATGCTGCGGGCGCGCCCTCTGGCGGCCAGACCCTGTGTGTTCTCCAGCCTTCCCTGAAAAGCTTCCCGGCCGCGTTTCCTTCTCTCACTGCGCCCTGGACCCACATCAGTCTAGAGGTTTTACGTGTCTCGATCAGAACCGAGTCACTCGGCAGGACTGCGCGGTGGCAGGAAATGGGGGAGCATGGAACTAGAGAGGGTGGGGATGATTATTTTCAAATTTGAAATACAGGTAGGCGTCTCTCTCCTTTTTTCCTCGAAATTTTATTATGAAAAATCTTACTTAAAAATTCAAAGAATTTTACAGCAAACCCGCATCTAACCATCCCCTGGATATTTCCACTACATTTTAGCCTAGTTTTTTTTTTTTTTTTTCACAGAGTAACAATCCATTCCTCTCTTTCATCCAACAAATCATCTTATTTTTCTAATAAAAAATAATGAAACAATAAAAGTTCCTGGGTGCTTGTTCTATCCTTGCCTCTTCTTTCTTCCAGAGAAGGATGTGTCAGGCCCAGGTTAGCCAGCAAAGAGCTCTCGTTGGGTGTTTCTGTGAAGGATGTTTCTGGTTCTCTTGAGACCCTTTGAAAGACACCCTTTCTCCTTCTAGGGAACTTGGGGCGCACGAATAGTCTAGAAGTGCTGCTGCCACCTTGCTTCCTGCCAGCCAAGGGCAGAGCTGAGCTGGATGCCGACTGCACTTCAGGACCCTCTGTTCTGAGAGCCAAGGAATTGCCTCGCAAATCACGGGGGCAGAATATTTTCTGTGATTTTGCTGAAATGTGGTAGCTAACCAGTTACCACATTCCACCCATTTTGCTCAGCACTTCGTAAATATTTCTAATCTCTATAATGTTGGGCTGGCAGGAGTCTGTGGCTGCCGTTGTGAGAATTAGTAGTGCATGCTCCCCGCTCTGGGCAGATGCCGCCTGATGGGTGCCATGCACTTCTTCCCTGGGCGTCCCTGGGGAGGTGCAGCCTGAACCACCCTGTGAGGCAGCGCTGGCCCTGCGATGTGGGCATGATTATTTTCATTTTTTTATTTGAGGAGACCTAGGCCTAGAGGGGAGAAAGGAGAGAGGACTTGCAAATGTCACAGGGTTTGGCTCTGGGTAGATTTGAAAATCAAGCCCGCATCTTTCAAAATCATACCAGCCTTTAAAAGACAGGTGCAGTTTTGGTTATAAATAATATATTTTAATTAAAATGTAATAAAACAATTTAAAAATAGAGTGATGATAGTAGATTTACCCCGGGGGAAAAGCTTACTAAAATTTGTTTTCAGCTTTTTAAAAGCACTTTATTGAGATAGATTTCACATACCATAAAACTTACCCAGAGTATTCCATTCAATAGATTTTAGCATATTGGCAGCATTGTGCAACCATAACCATAGTCAATTTAAAACATTTTCATTACCCTTAAAAGAGACCCTTTATACCTAAACCATGAGCCCTCATTTCTTTTCCCTCTTTCCTTTCCCTTCCCCCTAGTTCTTGGCAGAATCAGTCTTCTTTCTGTCTGTGTAGATTTGCCCATTCTGGACAAATGGAGTCATACTATTTGTGGTACCCTGTGATGGGCTTTCCCTCCTAAGCATGATGTTTTCAAGCTTCCTCCAGGTTGTAATATGTATCAGTACCCAGTTCCTTTCTATTGTTGACTACACGTAAGATTGTGTGATCATGCACATTTAATGCATTCACTTACTGGTTGGTGGGCACTTGAGTTGTTTCTACTTTGATATTATGAATAATGCTACTATGAATATCCATGCACAAGTTTTTGTGTGACCACATTTTCATTTCTCTTGGGTCCGCACTTAGGAGTGGCATTGCTGCATCAGATGTTCACTCTATGTTTAATTGTTTGAGGAACTTTCCAGTGTTTTCCAAAGCAGCTGACCCATTGTGCATTCCCACCAGTGTGTATAAGGGTTTTCACATTCTCACTATTCTTGCTGTTACCTGAATTTTTGATTATTGCCATCCTAGTAGATGCAAAGTAGTATCTCGTTGAGGTTTTGACTTGCATTTCTGGAATGGCCAATAATATTGAGCACCTTGGTATGGGCTTATTAGCTATTTGTATACTGTCTTTAGTATTTGGATTCATTGTCCATTTTTTTTAATTGGGCTATTTGTCTTTTTATGGTTTCATTGAAAGTGCTAGTAAGGAGATACGGGGCTGGCTGAATTAGTTCACTGTCTGAGCCACCTGGAGACAGGGGAATCAGGAGGCACTGTCTTTCCTCTTAGAAAATCAAATTGTTCATGTGAAATAAGCCAAATAAATTGAAGTAGGGATAATCTAAGCTTTACCAGTCCCACGGAGGTATGGTATCTGGCTGTGCGATCTTGAGTAAATTGCTTACCCTTTCTGAGTTTCAAATTTGGGTCCATTTTATAGGGTAGTTCTCATCTTCTTCCAGCTGGGGGTGTTGATAGTAGAAGCAGCTGGCTCCTGCCAGGTGCTTCCCCTGTACCAGGCGCCAGGGTGAGCAGGTGTCATTGCTGATCTTATCCTGCATCTGGAAGCTCAGCTCCAGCTCCCAGGAATCACAGGCTCACGTCCTGGGAAGGAAATTCACAGTTGCTTCACTGGGTAAATCTAAACAACCTCAGATTCGTGATGGACAGAGGGGAGGCTGACACGTCCAGATCTGCTTTGACCATCAGGCGCACCGTAGACCTCGGGACGTTCCGCAACATCCTCTGTGAGAGGAAATGGGAGAGGCAGAGTTTTCTGCTCCAGGATTTTATCTTTTCCACAAAGGTTGGGATGATGGTGATCCTGTGGGCAACACTGACTCACTCCTGACTTTGTCCTCTTTGGAGGAAGGAGCAGAAGAGGCGGTCCCATAGATGTGCTCAGTGTGTGAACACACAGTGGCCCTGTGCACTTAGCAAACGCCACCCAGTCGGAGCCCTGGAATCCAAGGGACTCAATAAGATCACTGTTCCTGCTTCTTAGTGGGGAGCACCCAGGGAGGCACACAGGTGTGTTTTCTCTGCTCTTCACAGATGGTTTCTTCTGTCTCTTTTCAGCCCAGCGTGGAGTTAACTGAGCAGGTGGTCGATTCATTCATGCACAACATTTGTGGAGCACTTCCTTTGTGCCAGGTGCTGTTCCAATCACTGGGGATTAAACCTCATTCTGGTGCCAGTATGCTCATAGTAAAGAAGGGGGAAGACATTGCAAGTGAGGAAGAAATTAATCTCTATCCTCTGAGCCAGCGTCAGAGGGTAGAGCTTCAAATCTTCATAAAACAAATCAACAGGAGAAAAGCACACAAACTTACATAAGTTTTGCCTTTCCCTGGGTAGGAAATGAAGACCCAAAGAAGTGGTGAAATCTAAATGCTTTTAAATTAGGTTGAACAAAGAAAGGCAATTATGAAGAAGTAAAGGATGTGAGCAGGCTAAAGGAAGATAAGAATTATTTTAACCAGGTCTGTTTTTACAGAATTCTCTCAGTCTCAATTTCCCTTTCCTAATGATAAGAACATTACTTTCCTTCTGGCACAGGGAGAATATCTCCATATGGGGATTTTATCCCCAGCTTTCAAGAAAAAGAAGGTGTGTGTGTACATTCTTGTGCCTGCTGTCTTATTAAGTGTCTTTAGCTCAAAATCATCTTATGCCAATGTAGCATATTTCAGGGTGGCAGATTCTGCCACCCTTCAGCACATAAGTAGATATTTGTGTGTTGGAGTACTAGGTGAAGCTGAATTTTGAAAGCTGAGCTAGGATCTTTAGTGTGTTGGCAATTACAGAAAACAACCTTGAGATGGGCTCTTTTGCTCAGGGAAGGGTCACTTGCGCAGCTCCTGTCAATATGCAAGGGGAGGGACAGCCGGTACTCCTGTCCTGGGAACTGAGAGTGAGAGGAGGTTTTGTCTGGCTCTGCAAGGAACTCCTCCCCTCCAAGTGCAGCTCTACTGGGGGACATGGCTGGGTGCAGTGGCAGGAGGAGGGAGATGTACTCATTTGCATTAGAAGCATAGTGTCCTTGTAGAAGGAAAAGGAAAATTCAAAGATAGGGAAACCTTGGCTACCCTGCGACAGTGTTCACCAGGGACACTCTGACAGTACAGAATCACTGGGCCAAGGGGCCAGGTGATCTCTCCAACTCTCTTTCCTTCTCCTCTCCTTTTTTCTCTTCGCATCTCTCTCTTCCCTGATCTTCTTACCCCCACCTTTCTGTCCTTTCTCCATCTTCTTTTTCTTCTTCTCTCTCTTCCAGTCTGGTATTGGTGTTTTTGTCAGCCTTTACATCTCTTTGACCAAGAGACCTGACCAGAGCAATTAGAAGAGGGACATTTAATTTTGGCTCATGGTTTCAGAGATCTCAGTTCATAGATGGCCAGCCCCATAGCTCTGGGCTGGAGGTGAGGCAGAGCATCATGGCAGAAGGGTGTGGAGGGGGCCAACAGCTCAGGATATGACCACCAGGAAGGAGACGGGGAGAGACTCCACTTATCAGGGACAAAATATAAATCACAAAGTGACACCCCCAGTGACCTACTTCTTCCAGCCACACTCTACCTTCCTCTAGTTACCACCCAGCTGATCCCTAGCAGTGGATTAACCCACCAGTTAAGTTATACCCCCATTATCTAGTCATTTCATCTTTGAACCTTCTTGCATTGTCTCACACGTGAGGTTTTAGGGGACACCTCATATCTACACCATAACCATTGGGAAACAGAATTGATCCCTTTGGACCAAGCAAACCCTTAAGTGTTTTGATAATCTAAACTGGAAATAGGGAAGGTGTGAGGGGGGAGATGTCAGGGGGCAAGCCTCAAGAGGAGATGTTGGGCTTCTTGCTAATAGGATTAGGTATATTCTCAAGCAGTTAATTAGAAAAATGAAAAAGAAATATAACTTCCATTTTCATCATCTATGAATACATCAGAAACTAGCTAATCAGCTAATCAGCCCTCTAGATCCAGCCACCAATTTAAGGGAACACAGAGACAGAAGAGGATGTCGCATGACAATGTAAAGACATGAAATCTATGTCAAACAACCAGATTTTTTCAATAAGCCATTTAAAAAGAAAATAAATAGAGGAGGATTATACAAATTAAAAGAGACTTAAGAGACATCAATCAAACATCTATAATGCATTCATTTTATTTAGAAATAAATAAAAAAATTATGAGACACTCAGGAAACTATGAACACTGATTAGATATTTGGTTATATTTTGGAAGTATTTTTATCATTCTTTTTTTTAAATCCTGATTCTTTTGAGACAAAATTCTGAAACATTTGTGGATAGAAGGTCACATGTCTGGAGTTTTCTTCAAACCAATTCAGGGATGGGGAGGAAAAAGGAGAAGAGAGAGATGAAATAACATTGGATATGAGCATAATATCTTTTAAAAAAACTTTTGTATATATTTAATGTGTATCTTAAAAATTATTTAAAAACATATTGCACTTGAATGCATGCATGAGGGTATGAGGGAGGATCCTTGGAAGCTGTGGCCCCTGAGCTGGGTGTGAATGGGATTTTCCAGATGGAAAGGGAGGCAAAGGGGGAGAATGTTCTACTTGGAACAGAAAGCAGATATAAAGGCTCCAAGCTTAGGAGGCCCTCGAGTGTTCCGGGGGAAAAGCGAATAGTTTAGTGATGTCAGCTCCTACAGTGGAGCAATGAACAGTGAGAAACAGAGCTGGGGAGGCCAGAGGGGAAAATTAAGTGACATTCTATGGTCCATTGAGGAGTTTGGGGCTTAGCCTCTACAGACCAGGGAGACATTGGGTAAATCTAAACAACCATACCATAATTGCCCGAATCCCACTGACATTAATGGGACATTACATCCAAGAACAGAACTCATATTCTTTTCAAAAGTACTTGGAATATTTATCAAGCTAGACCACATGTTAGGTCGTAAAATTCCTTAATCACAGGAAGGACCTAGTCAGATCTGTAGTTTAGATGAATATCTGAGAGAGGGTCAGTTTGTCTGCAAAGGACACCCTTATTCAAGAGACCTCTGGACATCTAACTTGGATAACTGGATGGGTGGTAGTGTTCATATTTATTTTTAAGCAAACATCTCTTGCAACAAAACCATTGTTCTGATTGAGTAACTTGGCCACCATATTAGTCAGGAAACCTTAATTGAAAGTCCCCCCTAATCATGGGGTTTATGATGTATGTAGATGTGACATATGACAACAGTGATACAAAGAGCTACCTGTGGCTAATGTTGCAAATTTCTTACATTTTAGATGAAAAACCTGAAAATAAGTATGGTTCAAAAGCCTATTTAGTATTTAATTTTAAAAAAGGAATTTTTGATTAATTGAAAGGACAGTTAGGAAATGAGGAACAGAAGACCCAAAAGGAGATGGGACAAAATAGAAAACAATACAATGATAGACCTAAATCAACTTGTATTAAACGTAAAAGGGCAAAACAGAACCATTAAAAGACAGAGATCATCAGACTGGATACAAAGCATCTCTCTACTTTCTATTAAGGGTGCACTTTCATATAAAGTCACAGATAGGTTTTAGGAAAAAGAGTGAAAAGGATATATCATGAAAACTGTAAGTATAAGAAAGGCAGAGTGGTGCAATAATATTAGACAAAATAGATTTCAAGGCAAGAGTATTAAGAAAGATAATATAACAAGAATCAACAAAGGGACAATTCTCTATGTGTATATTCCTAATGATAGAACCTCTGAATGCATGAAGCGCAAAATTGTTAGAGTCTGTAAACAAGTCAGGATGGCGCCTGGCAAATGTTAGAGTCTGTAAACAAGTCTGGATGGCGCCTGGCAAATGTTAGAGTCTGTAAACAAGTCTGGATGGCGCCTGGCATTTTGCCAGAGGGAGTGGTTTGTGAAGTAACGCCAGGGAGCCATTAAGTGTGGAGATTCCTTATTGGTTGACTGCTGTATCGAGTTTATGTTAATTATATAAGCTGTGTGGAATGTATAAATACTGCTCCTGTCCTACAATAAACGGCTCCCACTCCTGCTGTATCAATGTACACAAGTTGTTCGTCACCCCCCGGTTATTTTGCTGCAGCCGGACTGCGGCAGAATGAGAAAATTAAAGGAAGGACTACTTAAGTCCACAATTATAGAGGAGTATTTTTAACACCCCTTTATCAGTAATTAATAGAATGACTAGATGAAACTATTGAAAACATCAATAAGGTTATAGTAGATTTGAATACCATAATTGCCCGAATCCCACTGACATTAATGGGACATTACATCCAAGAACAGAACTCATATTCTTTTCAAAAGTACTTGGAATATTTATCAAGCTAGACCACATGTTAGGTCGTAAAATTTCTCAATAAAATTCAAAAGTCTTGAAAAAGATACCAGCTCAGCAATGCGGGTTGCTGGGCCGATATCTGAACAGCTCAGCAGGTCATGATCTCAAAGCAGATACAGGAGAGATAGAAACTGGAAACAGACATTTACGAGTCAGCCGCTGATTCAGGCAGCATCCTGCATCAGAGATGGATGGGCATCTGGATTCATAGAAGCTGGATTTGAAATAAATCCCTCATGTTATACTCATGGAATACTATTTTTTTTTATTAACCCAAAGAACATTTAGGAAAGGAAGCACAGAGGATCTGAAAAAAGATACCACAAATAGGAAACAATGTGTAAATGGTAGACCTAAACATGCTGGCCTCTGTCCTGGATGGAGGATATTTCTGATAATCTATTCATGATTGACTTGGGAACACACACTCACACACACTCACACACACACACACACAGTTGTTCAGCCCCGGGTTTCTTCTCTTAAAGATGCATTACCTGTAAAATGATCCTGCGTCCTTGTACTTGCTGCTTCATCATCCCAGGGCATTTGTGTCTGAGGGGCACTCATCTCCTCCAAGCCCTTTTGGAGTCTCATTCAAAGTCATCGTAACAGCTGAACAAACACCATAAGATATGTGGGATATTCCCAAATACGTGCACAATTGATATCATAGTGAGGCTGCCTTCACTATTCCTTTTCCACCTGGACACTTCAGTGTGATGGAGGCCCTGCTGTTATCAACATGTTAACCCAGAACTTCAATGATAGCTCCCTTTCCTTGAGTTCGGGATCCAGTACTTTGCTCAGGTTGACAAGATGGATTCTTCTTGTTTCACACATGAGCAAATGGAGACTCCAAGAATTTAACAATTGGCCAAACTCACAGCAGAAGTCGTTATCAAGGGATCCAGACTCCTGCTCTTTAGACCATGCCGCACCATTCCCAAGCACCAAAGTAGGGGTTTTCAAGTTTGTCGATTATACAAGTGGGCTACTTGGCCTTTGATTGATTGTGAGTCATTAGCTCCTCTCTGGCAATTCAAGCCACACACACAGTGTTCCAAGATCAGATCTGAATTTGTGGTGTCTCCACTTTGCATATTTTTGCATTTGGTCATCATCGATGTGCCCGGTGGTATTGTTAATCCCTTTGTTACAAGAATACCTTATTCAGTCTGTGAACTCATGTTCCCTTGAACAACTGCTTAGATTGTTCTTGGGTGTTGTTTCTTAAGTGTAAAGCAGTGTAGAAGGATATGATCTAACTCAGATGCTCAAAGTTGGTGCCCCTAAATGTTCTTGGCTTCCAGTCTTAATGGTGGCGCTTCTATTCCTCATAATACCTTTCTCAAAGCTTCCCTATTTTGATTTCTGTTTTGGTACTTGAACTTGCATTTTTCTTCCAAAACACAAGCCAACAGGTGAGACTTCTCCCTCTTGCCTACTTCATCCTTTCCTAAAACGTACCTGTATATACTCATTCTTGCCTATTCTCTCCTCTCAAAATAGAGGAAGTAGCCTTCATCTTGTGTGTACTAACTAAGGTCTAGATAGCAAATAGAATTCATTCAGATGGTTTAAATGAGAATTTAAACAAAGGGTTCCACGATAGAGATAAGAACAGGGTTTTGAGAATCATAAATTGTCAAAACCCCCCAGAGCTGGTGATACGAAAACTGTCACTGCCCTAGGATTGAAGACACAGGGAAGGATATTCTGCACCAGAACCCCTGAGATCTGGAGCTGTTGCAGGGGTGATGGTTATGGATGGACAGGGCTGCCACCAGAGGAGTGGACAGAGACGGGCCTTGGGAGTGCTACTGGCCGAGCCTGACAGGAAATGATCATTCCATGAGCCCATGTATTGCAGTCTGTAGGGGTCAGTGTGTAGAGGCCCTAGGAAGGGCAGCGAAGGACAGAGACTGGATGGGGTGGGGAAGAGGATAAATGGAAATCAAACATTTAACCAGCTTAATTTATATGAAATTGAACTTTGTAGGAAACTCTTAGGAGATTTGTTTTCCCCTATCACTACCTTTAATCACATTTTTACTGATCTTGGGCAAAGGCCACCCTTTCTCTTCCACTTTGGGGCCCATTTAGCCTCAATTCCAGGTATGAAAAGGTCCAATTCCATCAAGTGTGCTCTTGGCAGTTCAAGCAAGCATTCTTCCCTAATTGGCCACCAGGGGTGCTGTTCTGAACAAATGCCTGTCCTTTCCTCTGTTTGTTGTCACACCCCCTTTTTTAAAAAATAATTGTTTGTTTTAATTATTATACATGACAGTTGAATGCATTTATATACTTTGATATATCATACATAGATGGGATATAATTTCTCCTTTTTCTGAATATATGTATTGTAGAATCACATTGGTCATACAGTCACATACATACATAAAGTAGTAATGTCTGTTTCATTCTACTATCTTTCTTATCCCCACATCCCCTGCCTTCCCCTCCTTTCACTTCCCTCTACCTAATCTAAGGTAAAGCTATTCTTTTTTCTTTCTTTTTTTGCATTACAATTCTTAATACATTATATATACCACAATTTTGTATTTCTGTATATAAAGTATATTGACACCCAATTCAAGTCTTCATACATGTACGTTGTATAATGTCCATCACATTCCACCATCCCCTGCCCCCTCCCTTTCCCTCTCACCCCTCTGCCCTATCTAGAATTCATCTATTCCTCCCATGCTCTCCCTCCCAATCCCACTGAGTCAACCTCCTTATATCAGAGAAAACATTCGGTATTTGTTTTTTGGGGGGATTGACTGACTTCACTTAGCATTATCTTCTCCAACACCATCCATTTACCTGCAAATGCCATGGTTTTGTTGACTCGGCATTTTTTTTTTTTTCCCCAGAGTGGAGCTGGGGTAAGGATCTGAAGAGCCCAGGGTAAAGGTCTTTTGACTCAGCTAGAATTTATCCCCTCCCTTGGCTGCCAGAAGCCCTCTGCAGATTACAGGTTCAAAGGTTGCTTCTCCAGGGTACTATGAGATTCTTCTGAGACACTCCCATGGTGTTGAGGTAGAGTGTCAAGTAGTTAAAACTAGTGGCTTAAAAACAACTCAAATTTATTCTGTTATTGTTTTGAAGGTCAGAAGTCTAAAATCGAGGTATCACCAGGGCTGTTTCCCTCTGGTGCATGCCTTTTCCAGCTTTGGAAGGCCACCTGCATTCCTTGACCTGTGGACCCTTCCTGTATCCCTCTGCATGACTCTGCTTTGAGTTTCTGTGACCAAAACACCTGACAAGAACAACTTAGAGGAAGCAAATTTTATTTTGGCTTAGGGTTTTAGAGGTCTCAGTCCACAGTCAGCTGGCTCCATTTCTTTGGACCTGAGGTGAGGCATAACCTCTTGGCAGAAGAGCAGGTGGAGGAAAGCTGCTCATTTCATGGCAGCTGGAAAGGAGGTAAAGAGGGAGACAGAGTAAGAGAAGGCAGGAGAAAGGGAAAAAATAGGGGGCAGACCTCTAGAAGGTCTTACCTCCTAGTAGTCCATTCAGCTATCAATGCAATGGATTAATCCATCAAATGGATTACTACTACTAACCCTGGCCCTCTTGCCTCCTTTCAGAAGGGTCCTTGTGATGACATTGGGTTTAGCTGGAGAATCCATAATCTCTCTATCTCAGGACCCTAATTGGATCATATCTGCCAAATCCCTTTTGCTTAGTCCCATGGGTTCAGATCCCAGGGACTAGGATGTCAGTATCTTTGAGGGTCATTATTCTGTTGCCCCCAGACTGTCCTCCCAAATCAGAATTTGATTCATTGTTTCATCCTCACTGCTCAGCACAAGGCTGAGTCCTTTAAGAGGACTTGGTGAACTGTAGGGAATTCACATAGCTTGAATCTTCTTCCTGAAGCAGTGCTGTTGGCTCCAGGTGGCAGCCGTTGGCACTCTCTCTAACACAGCTGAGTCTCTCTGGCAGGCTGTGGGATGGAGTAGAACTATTCCCCTCTGGGGTGGTGGGAAGGAACGTGCTGCACACTAACTCACTTCCTCTTTTTAGCTCAGTGTCTTTTCCTAGGGCTAAGCACCCTCTTTAAGATCCACAGCACGTTTCCAGTGTATTAAAAATATATTTGGTTTTATGCCGTGCACGTCTTCAAAAACAGAAGAAACCCACGCTGAACAACTCTGAACCAATAATATGGTTTTACATTCACACAGTTTGCAGGAAATAGAGTTCCAAGGAGTTCAGGCTGACTTATCCAGCCCTAGAGAATAGACACATTCCAGAAATATCCCCACTCTGCTAGCCCTCCTCCTGGCTCTCCAAATTGCCTCAGCATCTATTTACAACCCAGGGCTGGCTTAGCCTGTTGATTTCTCCTGAGAGCTGGCGAGGCCTGGGCAGGTGTCATCTTCTGGTGTGGGCAGAGGGCAGGTGCCTCTCTTTGTCCAGACAAGGCCCTTCTGGGTCTTATGTACTGGATTTTTGGGTCCAGCCTTCCTTGATGAAATGCTGAAATGGAAACTGCATTTAGCAATTGGGAGTGATTAATGTTCACGGCAATATTTGCATGCAATTCCAAATTAATGGTATAAAAAAGATTTACGTACTAGCTAAATATTTTGACAGAGAAATGAAAGTAACTGTGAAGACCACTCCATCTGGCTCCCCTTGTTTATTGCCTGAATATTTACGCTGCTGCTTTGGAAATTTCAATGATTTGAGAGTTAATGTACAGAAAAAGATTCTGTCATTTTGGGCAGGATGAGAAGCAACTTTTTGTTCTAGGAGTTGAGGATGAAATACACCACAAGCACATACAACCCCTGGGAGAGTCCCTCCTTTCCTTTAACCCTCTGTTGTAATGTCCCCCCAGTGACTACAGGGGAGGTTTTCTGCAATGGGGAAGTTCTGAGCTGACTTGGAAATGTGTAAAATGTTGCAGAATCTGGCTTGGTATTTCTAAGCATGAAGAGCCAGTTGAAGCTTCCCTAGTGTACACTTCCAACTCTCACCTGTGTCCTTGTGCTTGGTCTCCCTCCTGGTCAGCTCTCCCTTCTGGATCTCAGCTCAGTCCTCAGCTCCTGTGACCCTCCCCTGTTACCCACCAGTCGACAGGGAGAATCCTTCTTTGCACTAGATACCTGGGTCTGTAAACTCTCATCTGCTTTGTAAAATACAAAATCCTGAAAAATGGAAGACTTTTCCTTTTTGGTGCCAAAATTCATTTGTGGCAAATCCCTCCTGAACTGGCATGTGGCTGTTGCTTGTCTTTATGTCACTTCACTCTTCCTAAGTGTTGCTGTGTGAAAATGTCTGAGATTGATTATGGGTGACATCCCAGGCTTCTAAAATTTGAAGAATTCAAGAATTTCAAACCTCATCTGGCCCAACTTTCTGATGAGAGGATTGTGGGCCTGTGTCTCCCTGGCTTCAGTTGTCTGGAGTATTTTCTTGACAGGTTTGTATCCCCAGGAGTTTGCATTTTTATCTTTATGTACCACAAGTCCCAAATAGGTCATGCCCTTAAGCATGATATTCCTGGTTGAAAGATTATGATTTAGAGCGATTCACTGAGGATCTTATTCTTTACTTGTGTACCCAACAGTCATTACTTAGGGGACAGTGACAGGGCAGAAGAATAGGGGCTAGCTTCGACTTGGAAATGCCCCATGGCTTGGCTGGGTGGATGTAGCAATACTCTGTCCGGGTCCTGGTCCCTGAGAAGAGCAGGAACTTGACAGCAGATGGGAGTGTGGATTGATAAAGCCCTGAGGACAAGCTGTTTCCTAGTCCCCCAACCCCCAGACTCAGGACCCCCTGAGTCCTCTGGAACTTACATATAGTGAGGGCAGGACACCTCACATTTACTGATATTGACTTTCTGCTGCATGATGAAATGGGTATGTTTCCTTACAAAAAATAAAGAAAATCTCCTTGCACATCTTACTTTATGAATTAAGAACTTTATTTGCTGAATAAGTGAGTAAAATGAGGATCTCATTTATTTCTAAACCCTAAGGAGTCTTATTCTCATACTTATCAGAGGTTGGTTTATTTTGGCATTATATGTACTATCCAACGGACCTTGGCACTTCCTGACTTGTTTGAGCTAGGAATAGAACAGTAAATGAGATGGGCTACATATAAAGCTACACTCCAACGCTGGGTGTGGGAAGGAAAGGGGCCTTGAAGCACTTCAACTTGGTTGAAGCTGATATTGGTGGATAGATCTCTAGAATACTAAAGGAGACTGCCTGAGAGCTAGCCAAGCCAAGCCAAGCCAAGCCAAGCCAAACCAAACCAAACCAAACCAAACCCACCCCCTCACCATTCCCTCCCATCCAAGGTTGTGGTTTTGGGGATACAAGATAATCAATGCCCCACTAGGTGGCACTGCTGATCCATACTTGGGGCATCCAGAGCCTGTCTCTATGGTAACAGGTTTATGAATTGATGGGGAGACTGGCCTGGTCCTGTGTGTCTGTGTGTGTGTGTGTGTGTGTGTGTGTGTGTGTGTGTGTGTGTAAGAAGGAGTTTTTGAGTGTTCAGGGAAGTCTGCTCTGTGCAGCAGGGACTGTTGATTTGCAGCTGTCAAAGAGAGAATCAAGGAAACATTATCATACTGTGCAAAGCAATAAGGAACAGGAGAGCAGAAAAATCACTCCTTCAAAGATACACTAACAAACTTCCTTGGCTTGGTAGCCTGAACTGCAATGTTCTCTAATGTGTGCAAGAGATCCAAGGCATGCTGGGAGCATGGAGTTGGGCTGCAAGCTGGATTTGCTTTTGTGCAGGATATCCCCACAGGAGCTCAGCCTGGAGGGCAGTGGGTTTGCTGGAATCATGGGGGTTCTAGGGACATAATGCTGGAAAATATTACCTATGCCAGACATCCAGTTCTGTGCATTACTATATGTCTAGACATTTATGATTGCTCTCTCCTGGAAGTGGGTATACCACATTCTCTGTGTGAAACGTGTTTCCAGATTGCGATGTGCTAAGCCCTGGCTATCTCTCTTGGCTTGATCAAAAACTCAGCTCCCTGATCTTTTTGTGGCTCATATTTTTTTCCCCATAGGGCTCTGGGCACTCTAGGTTCTCTCTGTTGCTGCCCTGGCTTCTTGGATGCTGGACCTAGGTAGAGGGGTGGTTCTTTCACCTGCAGGAATTCTGAGGTGCCTTTCTGTGCTGGAGGCAGGTGAAACCACCTACTCAGTGGAGTGAATACCATTTCTCAGCTGTAAGGGAGCCTCCTGGAAGTGCCCTCAGTGTGGGTCATAACTGGAGCCCTGGGTTCCAGGCCAGAATCCACCCAGAGGTTTTATCTTGGTTTAGAATTTGTGCTGTTCACTTTTCAGGAATTCTAGACAAATCTTTCTTTAATTTTAGTTTTCATGGAGAGAAAGGGGACCCAGAAGAGAATAAAAAAGGCATCTGGGTACTGTTGTTGCAGAGCTTTGTAGCATTATGCCTCTGATTGAAGTTTTAGATGGAGAGCCCTTTTAGATACTTCCTACAAAATTTTAAAAATTGCAAATGTTTTGAAATAACTTCAGACTTACAGAAAAATTACAAAATGGTACAAAGAATTGTCATAGCTCTTTCGCATATTGTCCTCAAATTGTTTCTGCCATCAATATATATATATACAGATATATAATTTTTTCCCTAATATATCTGAGAATAAGTTACAGATGTGATATCTCTTTACCTTTAAATATTTTATCCAGAATTTCTGAAACATGAGAAAATTATCACATATAACCACAGGACAATGATCCAAACCAGGAAATTAACACTAATACAATATCATTGTGCAATCAATGAACTTTATTCAAATTTTGTTAATTGTTTCACCAGCATCTTTTGTCTTTTGTAGTGTAAGGAAAAGATTTTAATGGTCTGGGAGCCCATCCAGAATCACACATTGCATTTAGTTGTCATATCTATTTGTATCTTTAAAAAATCATTTAAAATGCTTTTTACTGAACAGTGGCCTTTTATTTTATTTTATTTTTCTCTTGTTCTTGCTAGTGTGGGTCAGTGGCTTTCAGTGGAAATCATTTCTTCTCCTGGGAATCGTGATTGTTTTGCTCTAGCGCTCAGCTACACCCGCAGCCCGGTGATGGTTTCTTAAACGGGTAGTAGGGCTGATGACGGAAAAGCCACAAATGCAGACCTGCCTGGCCTCAACTCCCACGCCCGCTCCTCCCGCTAGACGTGTGACCTGGGGAACACTGTTTCACTTCTTCAAGCAGCAATGTTCTCCATAAAATATAGATCATGCTTGGAGTTTCTGAAAGTCAGTATCAGGAGAAGTGAGATAATATTAAAAAAGACTTATCCACTAAAGGGCTAGATAAGCTATATGTGAAGTTTTCCCCTTTCATGGTGGGAATGATTTCATATAAAAATATTCAAAATATTCTTGTTTTCTTAGGGTCTCATTACATTGCTGAGGCTGGCCTCAAACTTGAGATCCTCCTGCCTCACCTCTGGAGTCACTGGGATTATAGGGGTGTGCCACCATGCCTGCCAGCTTAAGTAAAAATTTAAAGACCGTTCATGACTAATTTTTTCCCCAGATATTGTAAATATCCAAGAAGTCCCTATAGCTTTTTTGAAAATTTAAAATCTTTATTTTGAGATAATTGGGGTTCAAAGGCAGTTGTATCACATAAAACACAGAGATCTCATGTACCTTTTATTCATATTTCCCCAACGATAACTTCTTGTGAGACTATAATATCACAGCCAGGATACATTCAGGAAACAGAATGTTTCCATTCCAAAAGAAGACCTCCTATTGATTTATAACCACACTTTCCTCCTCCCTCCCAAACCCCTCCTCAGTCCCAGGAAACCATGAATCCCTTCTCCATTATTATAATCTTGTCAATCAAAAATTTTATATAAGTGGAACGGTGAAGTAGGTAACCATTTGGGACTGGCTTATTCCACTCAGCATACTTCTCTAGAGACTCGTGTTGTATGTATAAATAATTTGTTCTTTTAAAAATTTATCATTGCTGAATAGTATTCTATTGGTTTTTCTTTTACTTGAGTTTGGTTTAGTTGATTGCTCATCAATATGCAAAAACTTCCCCAGCCCAGAAAGGAGTTAGTGCAATATCTGAGAAAGAAAAATCCTTTCTGAGAACCTTCTTCAGAGTAATAAGAGATCAGAAATTCCAAAGTTTCAATATTTTCAGATAAGATAATTGAGAATAAAAATTCTTAAGAAACACAATTATTGGAATATGAAAATTTCCTAACAATCACTGAGACATCATCCTGGAGAGGTATCTCTGACTCTATATCAAGAGAATGCAGAGATATTTTTTTTTTAATTCCTGATTTTGTAAAATGAAGAAACAAATAATTAGTTGGTAAATTTCACCAGATGTCTGAAGTTTTGCACATTTTCTTTCCATTTATCCTTTGCATTTCTTTTGTTTGAGAAGGTAGAACTAAGAAAGACACTGTAAGTCCCAAATGTAAGTGGCATAAAGAAAGCTAATAATTATACAAGAAATCCAAGTTATGACACTGCAGGATGTTTACCTCCTTGGTGAATCAATGAAATATTTGTAAGTAGACATTTGATTCTTCTTTCCACATCACTAGAAAGTTTGCATATTGGAGTTGATCCCCAGACTTTAAAAACAAAACAAAACAAAACTGTTTTCATTAGGAAATTGGGGGAGTCACTTTAAATTTGGCTGTCAGCAAAGTATTCTTATTTTTCCTGTACTAGGATAAGAATTTAACTACTTCTATGGCTATTTAACTTCCAACACAAAAGAGGCAGCATGATGACCATCGCATTCCACCATCCTTGCTAATCATACCTTATATACAAACAGAGATACAAAAAATTGTGGTATATATGTGTATTAAGAATTGTAATGCAAAAAAGTACATGTATAATGGCATAAATTGGCATGAACATTCTTTATATACAGAGATACGAAAAATTGTGCTCTATGTATGTAATAAGTATTATAATGCATTCCACTGTTGTGTATTTAAAAAATAATAAAATCAATAAACAAAACAAAACAAAACAAACAAAAAGCAAAAGAGGCAGCATGAAACAGAAATAACGGTGGAAATAGGGCAGTGGGTTGGGAGCTGTTCTGCATCTGAATCTTCTGGAACAGCGTTTATCTGCAGTTTTTAGGATGCCTTGAGATGATCAGGATGAAGGTAATTTTACTCTAGATTTCTATGCAGTCAAAACCTCAGGCATATTTAAGAGAGACATTTTTTTTCTCATTAGAATTCTGACGGTTATAATTTCTTTTCTCTATTAGTATTCACTCCTGGGTGTTCTGATACCTGATGCTCCAACCTGGAAAAGACCAGAGGCACTGCCTGTCTTTGCCACTAATTGAATTGGTAGCCCTGGGAAACTGACCATCTTTCTGATCATCAATTTTTCTTGTAAAAATGAAGGTAATGCCTCATTTTAGGATAAGTGAGTTGATATCTATGTGACAGGTGTGTGGTGGGGTTGTTGCTTGTCTTCTGCCCACAGGACCCCTGGCCCTCATTCTCGGCTGCTGCCCAGCCCACTTTACAGCTGAGATAGCTCAAGGGCAAGTGGAGAGAGAGTTTGTATTCCTTACCACCAGCTCTTTCTCATCTCCTGGCAGCAGTGTGTATGTGTGTGTGTGTTCCCTGTTCACAAGCACATGCACGCCTACTGGCAGAATCCTTTTCTTTGAACTCAGCCTTCTTCTCCCTGGACTGTCTTATCCCTAGAGTAAAAGTGGGAACAGGGATGGTTTGGCCAGGCTTTGGCTGTATCTCTCAGCCAGACATCGAGTGCACCTGGGCTTTCCCTAGGCCCTGAAGTCACGCATCTCCTAGCGGGGAGCCTTAGCCCAGCACAAGATCTATACATGCCTGAACTCCAAATGTGAGACAGGCCCAAGTCTTTCTCCACAGGGCACTCAAGATTCTGAGCCACGACCCTACCTTAAAGCTCCAACATTCAGTGACAGTTCTAGGATGGCCTCTAGGGGGCAGTATTGTCTAACTCCTAAGTCCTGCTGGTCGGGTGTGGCCCAATCTAGGGCCTACCACTCCACAGCACATGGTCAGTCCTCAACAAATTGTAGCAGCGTAGGATGACAACTGTGATCTCAGCTGCTACAGCTGCCCTGATGACTTTCCCCCTTCCATTGCAACCCCAGACTTGCCTTCCTGCATCTGAGTCAGGGAATCTTTTCCTTAGGGAACTTCTTGGCGCCTGAAAATCTTGCTTGACATTTGGTGTGTTCTGATTTTCATTGCAGTTTTTGTTTATTTATCATAATATGTCTTTATAACTAGTTTTCAGTTTCTGGAGAAAAGGGATGGGTTTTTATTTTTCTTTGATTTATCACCATCTCTGCCAGTGAATGCTCCACCCTTTCAAACAGCTGGGAATGTGTGTGCTTGCTGACCACAGGGTGACGGGGGCAGGTAGGGATGTAGAAATGTGAGTGAGATCCAGGGATTTCTCTGTTCCTAGGTATTTCTGGATATATGCACAAATTTCTAAACCCATAGCAGGACTATTTCCCAAGGGCCCCCCTGTTATGACTGACACCCCAACTTTATTCCTCATTCTTTTTGTTTCCTTAGCTGTCAAATAGAGATCACAGTAATTAACATTTGCCTCATTGCCCATGATATTTGAAAAGTCCATGCTTTCCCTGTAATCTCTCGAAGGGCTGAAGGATTAAAAGAATCTTCAGACATAACAATTAGGAATTTGAAGACCCAAGATGCGATCTGTATCCTTTAGAAAACCTCTTGCCTTAAAAATGACCAGGATGATGGGGTAATGGCTATGAACACAGCCGGGCTCTAAGAAACGCCTACTGAGGCTTTTCTGTGTCACTAATGGTGCCTGCTGCCCTGAGGGACCCATGCAGCTGCTAACAAGAACAGGCTGGGTGAGGTTGCTGGGGGCAACATTTGTCCATCAACCTCTAAGCTTTTGGTCACGGTCTCTGACCTTGCATTTGTGCACCATTTTGAGATTTTTCAAAGAGTATCACATTTCTCTTCCATTAGATGTCACATAGTGTGTTGTGGCAGCCAGTGCTTCTGACTGGGAGAATTGCCCGGAGTCACAGAGCTTGTTCATGGAGGAATTGGGACTAGAATGTGTTTGGGGGCACTTTTTTCTGTTTCACTGCCTACTTGGAAATGTTGCCTCTCTGCAGGGCAGAAAGATAGAGGGAATGAGGGTGTCTTGGGTACCCCAGCAGTGCCTTGCCTTCTTCTTGTGAGCTTGTCACTCAAATAAGTTGTCGGTCACATGATCACTTCATGGCTTCTGGTTGGCTTCATTACTTAAAGTGTAGGCCATGGGCCAGGAACCCTGGCATCGCCTGCTGTGTATGGGAGATTCAGAATCACAGCCCTGTCTCAGCCTGCCTCACGTTGCATGGTCTGGAGTTCACCATGCTTTCTTGTTGCAGATCGTGCCATTCTGCCCCAAGACCTGTGTGGTGGGAGTGGCTCTGTTGAGTGAACTATCATTAAAGTGTGCATGTCAGTGCAGGGAGAGACTATCATGTCCCAGGTGGGCAGCCCTGTGCTGCCCAGTGAACCTTGCAAAGCCCTCCTTAAGACTCATGGGGAAGATTTCGGGCCACGTGGAGGGAACTGAAATCCTACAGCCTGGAAAGCACTGTTACCTCTGGCCCGTACACCAGACCGCCTTCCACCCTCCATTCTTCTGTTGAGCCTGTCCTGTAGGTGGATGCTCTTCCACGGTGCTGAACAAGCCACTCAGCTGAAAATCCAAGCATTTCTCTTCATGCAAAGAGAATGAAGCCTCATTAGCAGCATACATCCAAGAGCATTTTCATCTTCAGACTTAGCTCCCCACCATCAAAGGCCTGAGTGTTCATAACGATGCTCTCCAGACGTGCCAGGAGCCCTGGACCAGAGGGAAGACATTCTCCTGCAGATTCATGCATGCCCACCAGTGGGAGGTGTTGTCTTGGAGGGAGTGCTGACAGCTTGAACCTAAGTGAATTCAGCCTGAGTGCAAAGCTCATATCCAAGGATGGCCAATGAAAGCTAGCTCATTAACCCAACTTCTTCAAGACAGGAGGGCCGCTGAAGGTTCTTCATTCTAATTTGAATCATGTTCCAGGCCTCTGCCGGGCAGCAAGAGGAGAAGGTTGAATGTTCCAAATCCTCCGTGGAGAAGAAGAGTTGTGCTTGGTTGTGACTCTTGGGCTTCTCTCTAGGTTGGTCGCCTCTTGACAGCAGCCCCACTGATGAACTGTTGGACAACCAGAGAAACTTCTAAAATATGGATGGATGCTCAGCTCCTGTACTGGTTTTAATCTGCCTGAGTTGAGCCCAGTTGAAGGGGAGATGTATTCCCAGCAGAGAGTTTATTTATTTATTTTTTATGGGTCACTGGTTGATGCCTAAAATTCAGCAGGCGACTTTGAAAAAAAAAAGTCACATTCTGGGCCTTGGAGAGGAGATTCTGATCAAATGGAGTTAGGGTCAGCCCTGGGTTCTGAATATTTTTAAACTGGCCCCAGATGTTTCTGGTAATCATTCTGGGATGGGGACTACTGCGTTAGGTGATGTTTGCACTATTTAGCTAATGCTCAGATTTTCCAAAGTGTCTGCTTAATATTAAACCATGGTTTTCATTCCTGGCTGCACATTATGATCACTGGGGGAGATTTAAAAAAAATACTGTTACCTGGGCCCCATCCCAGACCAATTAAATCAGAGTCTCAGGGGTGAGGGGCTTCAACACTAATATTTTTTAAAAGCTCCCTAGTTGAATCTAATGTGCAACTAGGGTTGAGAACCTTTATGTTAAATCTTGGAAGAACAAATAGAATTTACTCCTGAGCTGCAATTGGAGCCTGCATTTGATTATTTTCTGTTTTTCCCCCACTGGGCTAATTTGTTATTAAAAATGTAAATTATCCGACATGGCCTGATCCGTATAAGTCACATTGGGTCTGTCTCTTCCTTTGATTGAGCACTAGATTTCCATAGCTGGTTGAATATGGCTCTAGTGTTTAATCCCTCTCACCCCCACCCACTGCTGTTTTTTTGGCAGTTGAATCAATCTGTTAGTTCACTAGGCTCTGGGAAGAATGGAACCTTTAGGTCTTTTTCACATGTGTTGGCACTGAAGTGGTATCTGCTGGCTGGTGTTTCCACTGGTCATCATTTTGATTACTGTGGCCAGGGATGGCATGGACCTGGGTCTTAGAGAGGTGGTAGGTTGACCCTTCAGTGCAGGTATAACAGAAAGGTGCCTGTCCCACTGGGCACCCTTGGCCAGCAGAGCCAACTAGATTTCAGCCCCACACCCTTTGCTCATGTGCCTCTGTGTACCACAGCAAGTGTGCAACCACAAGTGGCATGACTGAGGAGTGAGGCCCATCAGAGCCACATGGATGGCATGGTAGAGAGTGGTTCCCCACTGGGCGATTGAGCTACTATCCCCTAAAAGTGGGGAAATGGATGTTGAGTGGGCAAAACCATTGCTACCTTTATACCTGAGCAAGGTAGGCATGTTCTCTGGTCTTTCTTCAGCCAAGCCTTTCCTCACAGAGTTGGGCCAATGAGCTGTCCCCAGACCTGGAAGAGTATGGGGCCAGATCTCAATCCTCCATCAGGGCCCTCATGGGTTTTCTCCCTGGGCCTGAGTTTTGAGGGAAGAGAGTACCCCTAGGTCTGTGGATGATCAAGGGGTGACTATGATAGGAGGTGTGGACAAAGCTTGGATACATGGGCTGGAGTGTCCACATACATGAATGTGGGGCCCTTTTGGGGTACAAGGTAGAGCTGGTGTGTTAAGAGCAAGCCTGGGCTAGGTGCTGATGGCCAGGGGCTGATGTGCAGGGGCCAGGTGTCTCCTCCCCAGGCTGCTACGTGCATGTAGAGAAGTAATGAGTCTGAGGATTTGGAGGTCCAACCTGGCCTTCCAGGTGTGTGTGAATGTTTGTCAAGGCGTGTTTATTAAAGTTGGGGGCTAAAATGTGCTATTTAGTGGTTTGATGGTTAGAGTTCTAACTCTTACATATCTAAAGAAAGGATAGGTGAGCCTTTATTTGGACTCTTGGTTCAGGAATGGTCTTAGGAAAAACCAACACATGTGTCTTAGGGCTGATGTATCAGAATGCCACAGAATGAATGGTTTAAAAATAAACATTTATTTTTCCCAGTTCTGGAGTCTGGGAAGTCTGAGACTTTGGTGCTGCAGGGTTGGTGTCTTCTGGGGGCCCGCTTCCTGGTTTGTAGATGGCCGTCTTCTCTTTGTATCCTCACATGGGACGAAGAGAGGAAGAAGCAGCACATTCTGTCACGTCTGTCCTTTGAAGGGCAGTTATCCCAGTCAAGAGCTCTCCACCCTCGTTAACTCCATGACTTCCCAAAGCCCCCCTTCTAATACTATCCCATTTCAACATATGAATTTTGGGGTGGGGGGCAAACAGAAAGAAACCCAGAAACAACTCCAGGGAAGAACATCTTGAGCTGGAGGACGGCATGAAGATCAAGGTGGAGATGAGGAATCATCTAGATGGGGGAAGGCAGCCTGCTGTTTATTAAAAACCCCTGGAAAGAAACTTGGCAATGGATCCTGCCAGAAACCTGTAGTTTCCTAGAATTCTCACTGATTGACAGGCCTCCAAAGGACCATGGAGTTGCCAAATGTTTCCTTCTAACATCAACTCTCTGACCTCACTCCACTGCAGAATCCTAGCATCAAAAGACTTTAAACCCTGCCCTTCCTCTTGGCTGGCAGCTCCGGGTTTTCTGCTGGGAGGAGATTAGGTTGGATGCTGCATAGTTAGGGATGGGGAAGAATATCTCTCATGGTGAACAACATTTCTCAATGAAATCATTTTCCTAGGTTTGTTTCCAGTTAAGGCTGAATCCAGAATCACTTTGCTTCAATTCATTCCAACAGGGGCTCAACGTATAGGAAACCAGGACAATGCACCAATAGCAGGAATTCCAGAGGGTTATTTTGTTTTGTTTTGTCTTAAAGAGAGGTTTCCACCAAGGGCATAGATCTGACAAAGTTATCTTAAGTAAGACAAGCATCAGAAGAAAGCTGCATCGAGAGGTTTACATGGACGTGGCTTTGAAGGGAAACCTCCCCGTTCCCAATCCACTAAAGTGGTTTGGCTATGGGCTTGCGCATCAAACCTGCAGGCTGATGATCAGGAATCACTTCAGGGACAAATGACAAGAAAGGAAATGTACACAATAGGAGGATGATGGGTGGTTATTATTTACATGTGGAATCCTCCTAGCAGGTGGGAAGGGAGGCTGATTTACAGAAGTTTTAAGAGTAGATCAGATACTGGATGTCATCACCATAGTTCTTACTGAGACAGGCCAAATCATACGTGTTCTCACAGAGGTCTGCCCACAAAATCTGGGATCCTTGGTCAGCTCCTGTCTGCCACCATGAGGGAGTAGATTCTCCACATTGACCTTCTCCTGGTGGCTGTCCTTTCTCAGTCCTGACAGGCCGATTCTGATTTCTCTAATGTTAGGTTAAGATTCTGGAGACTGGGAGCAAGTCACCCACCCTTTCTGCAAGAGTAAATTGCTACCTGCTGAGAGTGTGGCAGATGCTGGGTGGAGGTGAAAACCTAGCTAGAGGCCCAGAGCCTGGAGACTAGTGATGTGGATCAGTGTGTCTGGGTCATGCGGCTCATTCAGGGGCCTAGGAGAATGTGCCAGGGCCAAGCCAGGCCACGTGCAGTGTCTTCTACAGGGCTGTGTGTTGTGTCCCAGGGCTGTCACAAACTGCCCCAAATTTAGCAACTTAACACAACAGAAATTTATGCTATCACAGTTTGGAAGGCAGAAAGGAGAAACTGAGGTGTTGACAGAGCCACCGTCCCTCTTCAGGCTCTGGAGGAGACTTTCCTTTGTCTCTTCCAGCTTCCAGAGGTTCTTGGGATTCCTTGCTTTCCCTCCATCTTTTCTTTTTTTAAAAAATTTATTCTAATTTGTGCTTTCCCTCCATCTTTACGTGTCCGTCTTCTTTCTTGTGTCTGTCTGTGTGTCTTTTTTTTTTTTTTTTTTTTTAAAGGAAGTTCTTGCTGTATTCAGGGCCCAACCTAACCCAGTGTTATCTCATCTTGGATCTTTCCTGAATTACATCTCCAATGATTCTATTCCCAAATAAGGTTACATTCTGAGATTCTAGGTGGATATCAATCTTTTGGGGACAGTTCCACCCATGACAGGGTATACTGTGTCTTTAGAAAGAACTTTGTTGCATGCTTTTAGGGATGGGCTCAGCCTCAGCCTCAGAAATGCTAGTGTCTGCTCCAGGGTTGGTGCAGAGAGGGCACGGGAAGAAGTGGAGGTGTTATCTGGCAGTCATTTCTTGACTACTGCCTGCCTGCCTGCCAGGTGATTACTAGATATTTATGCTGCCGGATCCTTAAAACAATGGTTTTCAAAGTATGGTGTATTAGCCTTTTGTTGCTGTGACCAAAATACCCGTCAAGAACAACTTAGAGAAGGAAAAGTTTATTTTGGGATCCTGGTGTCAGAGGCTCAGTCCAGTGGTTGGCTAACTGCATTGCTGTGAGCCTGAGATGAGGCAGAACATCATGGCGGAGGAGTGTGTGGTGGAGGAAAGCTTCTCAGCATCCAGGAAACCTGGAAAGAGAGTGAGGTGCCAGGACAAGTTATAAACCCCAAAGGGCCACTCCCAGTGACCTACTTCCTCTAGCCATGCCCCACTTGCCTACAGTTATCCCTTGAACAGTAGTCTTTTCAAATTACGAATCCATGAAATGTGTTCATCCACTGAAGAGGTTACAGCTCTCATAATTGAATTATTTCACCTCTGAACATTGCTATATTGCCACATGAGCTCTTTGGAGGATACCTCGTATCCAAACCACAACATATGGTAACCAGACATTCCGTATCAGCTGTTAGGAATGCAAATTCTTAGGCTACCCCAGAACTGCTGAATCAGAAACTCTGGGGTTGGGCCCAGCAATCTGTGTTTAACCATCCAGGTCATTCTGAGGCTTGCTCAAGTGTGAGAACCCTTGCCTTAAACCACCTTTAATCTTTTCAACAAGCTTTGTGTTATCCTCACAGTTCTGAAAAAGAGCTCTCAGGAGGTGACATGATCAGGTTGCCCCAAGCAGGAAGTGGCACCTTCACACCCACGTCCACCTGGCTGCAAAGTCCTCAGAGCGTTCACCATAGCCATCCTGCCTGGGAAAGCAACTAGACTTTATTTCCAGCTTCTCCTAATACTGCTTCTTCCAGTAAGGTCGTCTGCCCCTTCTCATCAAAGGTGACCCTCCCCGATCTGCTTTCTAAGCTTTGTGAACTAATTAGAGGTTTGAAAAACTGGTATCAAATGTGCCCAGTATCATTTTTATGGGCCTTCGTGAATAAGAAAACAATGACAACAAGTCAATATTATGTGCAAATGGCAGTAAAACCCCACTAAATGGCTCCCTGGCTCTAATTTTGAAGAGTAAAATCAATGAGCGTCCTGTTAGGCCTGGTAATTTTAAAAGTGTAGGACCCCACGCCTCCCAAGAGCCTGTTGAAAGATGGCGACTGCGTTTTACTGTTACTCACTCTGGAAAGAAGTTAACAAAAGTACTTAAGCCTTTAACCTCCTGGGCCTTAGCCATCAGGCTGCGCAGGGTAGCTCATTAGCATGTGGTGACCCTGTCTGTCTGGCTTCCACCCTTCGCAAGCTGTTCATATCCACACGATGGCAGTAGCCACCAAAGCATCGCACGACTCTGCTGTTCTTGATATGGAATCTCCAAATTAAAAAAAAAAAAAAAAAGAAAAGAAAAAGAAAAAAAGCAAAAAGCATATTTGCAATCTAGAAGAGACCATGAATTATAATCCTGCCTCTGTCTACCTCCAGAATGGTCCACGTCGAAATCAATGAGAGCAAACGGCGTATGAAGGTCTTAGGGAAACAGCTCCCCAAATTTCCATGGTGGACTCAATCTATTCATTTATTTACTTATTTACCTGGAGCAAGTGAGCACCCTCCCCACTCATTCTGAAAAATTTAAACTGGTAGAAGAGCTGTGTCCTTTTCATTGGGATCCATCAGATTTTAACACTGAACTTCCCTTATGGCTTATTCTCTCTCTGTCTCCTTTATTGCATCAAAGATTTGAAGATATGCCACGGACACCCTGACACTTCACCTCTCAATAATTCAACACATGTCTCCAAAGAACAAAGAGATTTGTCTACATCCCCCTAACATCACTGTTGCACCCAAGAAGTTCAATGTTACATTAGCTAATACATGATCCATATTTAAATTGCCTTGTTATCCCAGCAGTGTTGTTCTTATGGACTTTCAATCTCCCTTTCAGGCTCCATTTGAGAACCATACGCTGAGTGTACTTGTCATTTCTCTTTTGTCACCATTGTATTCTGGGGCTGTCCTCTGTCTTCTTTGGTCTTTCAGGACTTCTTCATTTTCTTCACTGGGCAGCTTGTTTGTTTTGTAGGATGCCTGGCATTCTGGATTCCCCTTCCTGTTTCTGTGTGGTCAGATTCCAGTTAATTATTTTAGCAGGTGTTCTGCCTTGGTGATCTGCTGCCCTGCTTGCTACGTCACCTCAGGTAGCCTGTGATATCATGTAGTGCCATTACTGGTGATGCTAAGCTTGAACACCTGGCTAAGGTACCAAACCTTAGGCAGAACATTAATTCATTCAGCTGTGACTCTGGTGATCCAGAATGTTCCACCTAGTGCCTCTCGTGATTTTCTGGTCTGTCCTCTCCCCGCATTGACCCGGGGATGTTCTGAAAGTGTCAATCAGATCAGGTCACTCCTTTGCTTTGAACCTTCCTTTGGCTGTCCATCATGTCCAGAAGAGCTTTCAAACTCCTTGCAATGACCTTAACGGCCCTGCATGATGTGCCCCTGTCTGTTTCTGACCGTGCTCACTGTGCTCCTGCTATCCCTTTGTGTTTCTGGGGACTCAAAACTGTGCTGCTTCAGTTCTATCTACTCTCAATTCTCTGGCTTGGCTAGTTCTCTCTTACCATTCATATTTTGGTCCAGATGTCACAGTTCAGTCTCTATCTTATTTTCTTGTGCTGATCACCAACTGAAATGATCTGTTTATTTATGTACTTACTAGTATATTGCTTGCCCCACCCGACAGGCTCACAAAGCCCACAAAGGTTGATACCTGGCTTGTTTTCGTTTGCTTCTGCATCACCATCCATCATAAAGCCCGGAGCAAGTGAGCACTCAGGAAGTGTTTGTGAATGAATGAATGAATGAGGTCATCTGGTCACCACATCAGGGCATTGTTTTAGATTCTGAGATGGAAAAATAAAGAAGATATGGTGTCTTCTTTATATGTAATGAGACAGAAGTAAGGGTGTGTTTCCGTGGCATATGGAGGAGAGGGAGACTGATCATCTTCTGAGGAAGGCATTTCCCCCTCTGGTGGCTATTGAGCTCATCTCATTGGTATGATTAGTGGCAGCACTGGAAAGACAGAGGACCCAAAGCTCATGTCCTGCTATATGACTTCAGATCAGGCAGTTAGCTTCCTGACTTCACTTATTTGTAAAATAAACGGTTTGGATTGGACAACTTTCAGGTCTCTTTGACCCCAATATTATCCTACTCTGGGTTGGCAGGTGGCCGTAGACACACCTCTTAATCTTCTGTGACTCACCACATCTGGAAAACAGAACTGATAGCACCAGTCTCCTGCAGTTGCTGTAAAGGGCAACACGATGGTGACTGGGACTGATCTCTTCCAACAGGACAAACCCCTCTCCAGATGGAAGGGTTTCATCTATTCAGGGGCAGTTCTGTTCAACTGAAGGACCAGATTGCATAGCTTCAGAGCTTGCTTTCTGAAGCTGCCCCAGCAAGAAAAACTAGCATTTTTGTCCAGACTGCTTCCCTGAAAGCCTTAGTGGTTTGAGATGAAGGGTCATTAAAAGACCAGATGGCAGAGAAACCTTTTAGATTACTGTGTCCAGAAGCTCCGCGGTTTAGTTAGAAGCCCCAGTGCCGTGGCAGTGCCCTGCAGAAATGAAGATCAATAATGCCATTTGCAATCGATGCTCCTGGTGCTCTTCACATCTGCAGCCCCTGTCTGTCTCTGGCAGCTGCCCACCTGCTGCTTTGGAGACAAGGATCAGAAGCAAGGCCTGGACATGTCACTCATCACCATGACAACCGCAGTGTGTGTGTTCCCTTGCTGCCCATTAGCTGTGGGGCAACGGGACATCAGGGCCTCTATAAAGAGGCCAAAGGGCATGGCAGGGAGGTTGGGGGGCAGTTATGGGAGAGTCTGGGTGAGAAACAGCATGGCAATTTTGTCTTCTTTTTTTTTCTTTTTCTTCTTTTATTGAGATGTGATTCATGTACCATAAAATCAACCCTTTAAAAGTATACAATTAAGCTGGGCATGGTGGCCCACGCCTGTAATCCTAGCAGCTTGAGAGGCCGAGACAGGAGGATCGCAAGTTCAAAGCCAGCCTCAGCAACCCAGTGAGGCCTTAAGCAATGCACTGAGACTCTGTCTCTAAATAAAATACAAAAAAGGCCTGTGGATGTGACTCAGTGGTTAAATGCTCCTGGGTTCAACCCTGGTACCAAAAAAAAAAAAAAAGTATACAGTTACATGGTTTTTAGTATATTCCAAAGCTGTGCAACCATCGCCATGGTCCAATACCACAACATTTTCATCATACCAAATACCCATTCCTATCCACCTCTCTATGGATTTTCCTATTCTAAACACTTCTTGTAAATGGAATCATATGACATATGACCTCTTCTTTTTTGGGGAGGGCCCTAGGGATTGAACCAGTGGCACTCTCCCACTGAGTTAAGGATTCTTTCATTTTTCTGTACTGGGGATTGAGCCCTGGGTGCTCTACTGCTGAGCTATATCCCCAGCCCTTTATGTCTTTTGTTTTCACATAGGGTCTGTTCAAGTTGCTGAGACTGGCCTTGAACTTGTGATCCTTCTGCCTCAGTCTCCTGAGTAGCTGGGATTACAGGTGTGCACCACCACACCCAGCTCACCTTTATGACTGGCTCCTTTCATTTGGTAACATGTTTTTCAGGCCCATCCATGTTGTAGCATGTATCAGTACCTCATTCCTGGTCATGGAAGAGTAGGAAGCCACTGTGTAGCTATACAACAAGTTGCTCGTTCTTTCCTCTGTTAATGAACACTTGGGTTGTTTTCACTTTTTGGCTATTGTGAATACTGCTGCTCTGTTCACTCAGGCACAGGTTTGTGAGTGAAGCTATGCTTTAATTTTTCTTGGGTATATACTTGGGAGTGGAACTGTTGGGTTCTTATCTTTTTATTTCTGCCATTCCATAGTTTCCTCAGCTGGTAACACAGGTATGAAAAGGGGTGGGATAAGGAAGACACTCAGCTCCTCTGTTCTGCAAGAGTCCTGTTTTAATGACTAATCAGTCCTGGATGCATAGATGAACTAGATACTCAGCAAACAACGATTTCCTGATCCCCATTGACACACAGCTAGCTAGCTATATTTTGCAGTCCTCCCTGTATTTAGATTCTGCAATCTGTGTTTCAGTTAATGAAATGTGAATGAGCAGCTATTCCCAGGCCTGTCCATGACCACCCCCCACCCCCTCCCCATTTAGCTCCTTTCTACCTTCTCTCGGGTGTCTGATAAGGATTCACAGAGGGTACAGGGATGATTCTGTCCTCAGGGACACCAAGCCACTCTATAGAAAGCACTCACCTCCCTGTATAGCCATGTGGAGGTGAGCCCAATTAATGTGTGTGTTATGAATAAGAAATAAACCTTTATTACTTGAAGATTTTGGTGTTGTGCATTATCCCTGTCAGTCCATCCTGACTCGTGGAGTTTCTTTGGTAGGAATGGCTGTTCATCTTTTGAGAACCGTCTACAGAGCTTCTGGCCCTGCCTCCAGCAGTCACTGTGTGGCAACTCCATGGCTTTTTTGCAAACCCTCCCCTGGATTTGGTGTTTTTTGCTAAGGTGACCTGTCATTGTTTATGCCTGGAATTGAAGGGTTCCCAGGGTTTGGGGACTTCTGGTTTTAAAACGAGGATGCTCCAAGGCAGACCAGATGGTTGGTCACCGGATTTTCTCCCCTGGTGTCTCCCGTGGGACTTAGTGGAATGCTGTTCTCCTTTGTTCAGCAGGAAGGAATGCCATGTGTGTTGTGTAAAGTCTGGGAGAATCGAGGATCCTGCCTGTATTCTCCTGGCATTGGGATTAGCTCTTCTCAGGTTGCACTGGGAATAGGGGGCTGGGGTTTGTGTACCCTTAGCCAAGGCTCCCACGAGGGTGATACTGACATAGTCGCGACCCCTTGGATTCCTAGTGAAGTTTGTGATAAGGATGGAAGAGGTCAACTGACATTTGGAAAATGAATCAGAAAATATGAGATGGGAAGAAAAAAGTGGATGATATGTCATGCTAAAGAGGTAGAGGAGGAGAGAAGGCAGAAACGAATGGAAGACTGGAAACAGCCCTGGAGACAGAGTGATTCCAGACCTGCCAATGCATTTTCTCTGCCTTGGAATTCCTCTTGGTATGTCTTGTGGACCTGGCTCCATGCTCTTGTTCATGCATTCTGTGCCATTTGATTTGTTTTACTGTGACTTCTGGGTTCCATTTTGTTTCCAATGCCTGAGGTCTTCCAAAGACTATTCTCCCAACAAAAGCCAGAGAGAACCCTGGTCTTGGTCCTTACAGTTTCAGGTAGGACTTACAGTTTCACTCCGTGATTAGAGCTCTTTGTGAATGTCAAGATGGCAGACCCGATCCTTGGATGTGTAATATGAAGTGCGGCATTCCTAGTCTCAGCTCCCATTCAAAATCCAGGACACTTTCTCACTAGTGCCTACTTCTGGTCTTGGGTGAGAGTTCAGAGAAGAAGATGGACCAGCACTGTCCATCACCACCATCTGAGAGCAAGCTCACGCTCTTTTATCCACAAGCCAAAGGTACCCTCTTTAGGAATGAAGACTGGCTTCTTATTTGGCAGTATTTTAAGCCAGCAAACAAGAGCATTAAAGGACTTATTAAGGTTCTCCAGTGAAGACAAGCTCTTTCACTGAAGGTTCACCATGAACAGTGAATTGAGCCAGATGTTAGGTTTGAGCTCTTTTCTCTAAGTACCGGAGAGTGTCTTCTGGATCATAAAAAATACATGAGTAAAACATGTCATTTCTCTTCAATCAAATCAGCACAAGAGACAAAAGTGGGGAGAGTCAATAGTCATGATGGACGACTTGCTGAGTTTTCTGCAGCTGGGTCTTTCTAAGGTTGCTTCAATCACAGCTGGCCAGGAAAGCCATTGCAGCTGGTGACACATGCAGGGGCTCTCCTGGGAGGCACATTGCCTCCTCAGATTTGTGTGCTGGTGGGAAAGGCAGCGACCCTGGATGGGTATGTCTGAGGTGGAGGAGCCCTACTAGCACTGGTTACTGCCATAGAAGTGCCCGGAGTTGTGCCAAGCATTGAAAATGCCTTATTTCATTTTAGTTCTCCTGGAAATCCTGTAGGACATTTTTACAAATGAGGAAACAGAGATGCAGAAAATTAAGTATCTTTCCTGAAAGAACAGACTTGGGATTCAAACTCGTAGTCTCTGGTTCCACATGTCAGCTTGGGAATTTTCAACCGCTACCCTTCTCTGCCCCCACCCAGCTGTGGGAGGGATTCTTTCTAGAAGTTGTCCAATACAGAAGACTAAAGCTTGGCTTGTTTTGGGAAGGGGAGAGAGGTAAGAAAAACAGCTGAGCCGGTGGGATTGGCTTTAGTGATGGAAACAGGTAGGACAGGTCTGGTCCCAAGCACTCATTGCTTTGGAGCCAATGACGAGGTAAAGGAAGCGGCGCTTTAGTTGGGGAGACTGGGACTGGGGTCAGAGCACTAGCCAGGAGGGCTCAGAGCTGGGCTTCCCTCCCAGTGGGGAATGGGAATGCTAACCAGAGAACTGAGGCAGAAGTTTGAGTGAATAGACTTGTCAACAAGGCAGGGCTTATTAAAGCTGGGACTCTGGGTTGCTTGAGAGACCAGGGATCAAGTTGATGCTCAGACACTGGGTCGACAGCCTATCGTTCCAGACATATCTGATTATCCTGTTAAGGCAAGACAGGGGGTGAGTCCTGAAGACAGGGTTTTTTTCCCCCCAGTGCATTGAGAGCCAGAGCTCCTGATCTTAGGCAAGCTCTGCAGGACCAGCCTCAGATCTTTGCCATAATATTGTTCTCCCTCAGTCTTCTCTGTGCAGCCCAAGGGCAGATCATGAAAGCACATGCACATAAATGATTGGAGACTGACCTGGCTCTGACACACACTAATTTGTGATCTTGGGTAAGTCATTCTTTCATCTTAAAAATAGTCTGCAGGTTCATTGATTAGGTTGATTCTAAAATGTGTACAGAAAAGCAAAGGAAATGGAAAAGTAAAATAATTTTAGAAAACAAACAAATAAAAACAAAGTTGAAAGACTCCTACTATCTGATGTTGGGACTTACTATAAAGCACCAGCATCAAGGCAGTGTGGTATTGGAAAAAGGATAGACACACAGATCAATGGAATAGAATAGAGTCCAGAAATAGAGCCACACACATGTGGTCAATTGGTTTCGACAAAGATGTCAAGGCAATTCAATGGAAAAAGGATGGTCTTTTCAACAGATGGTACTGAAACACTTGGATATCCATATACAAAAAAAAAAAAAAAAAAAAAAAGAAAGAAAGAAAGAAAGAAAAATGAAAAAAAAAATAAACCTTGAACTGTACCTTGCACCCTAAAGAAAAGTTAACTCAAAATGGATCATGAAACCTAATGCAAAATTTGAAATTTTAATACTTCTAGAAGAAAACGGGAGAAAAATCTTTGTAAACTTGAATTAGGTAATGATTTCTTGGATACAAGAAAAAACGGTAAATTAGATTTCAAAATTGAAAACTTGTGCTCTTCAAAAGTCACTGTTAATGAAGAGAAAAGATAAGACACAGTCTCAGAGAATATATTTGCAAACTAGATACTTAATAAAAGGAGGAGTATCTAGTTGTTAACTGTGTGAATAAAGAACCAGAATAAACAGCTTTCACATCTCAATAATAAGAAAGCAAACAACTCAATTTTTAAAAATGTACAAAAAACTTGAGCAGACACTTCACCAAAGACAATATAGGTAGAAAATAAAAACTGGAAATGCATCAGTAGTTTTTAGGGAACTGCAAATCAAAACTGCAATCCCTTACTACAGCATACTTGTTGGAATGGCTAACCACTCTGCTTCCCGCAGCCTGATAATGTCAATGGTGACCATGATATGGAGATGGAGTTCTCATATACTGCTTTTGGGAATGTGAAGGGTCACTAGCACTTTGGAAAACAGTTTGACAATTTTGGGGTTATGGAAGTGTTTTGTATCTTAAAACACTCAGCAGTCATACTGTCTTTTACCACATAACCATTGCCACAGCATTAACACATCCACAAGTATTCTATGCATCTTAATCTTGTACCACATTTTAGTAATAAATGATTTTTAAGTAATACTGGCATAACAAAAAAAAAAAAAAAGAAGAAAGAAAGAAAAAATTTCAAATAATGTTTTTTTGCAAAAAAACCTTTTTGCAAAAGAGTTTGGCTTAAAATCTGTGATGATTATGTGAAGGAATAAGTATTGATATAAGAGAAATGAAAATATAATGCCCACACAAAAACCAGTTTACAAGCGCTTATAGTGGCTTTATTCACAGTCACCTCAAACTTGGAAAAATGCAAGTGTCTATCCCCTGGTGAAAAAAATATTGTGGTGAATTCATACACTAGAATTCTGCTCATTCATAAAGAGGAAGAAATCATAGATCCACTTGACAGTCTGGGTGGGTCTCCCGTGTGTTATGCTAAATGAAAGAAGCCAGAGTTAGAAGTATGATTCCATTCTCGTGGCATTCTAGAAAAGGCAAAGGCAAATCCATAGGGATGGAGATCACATCAGCGGCTGCAAGGGCTGTGTGTCGGGTAGTCACACAAGGGCACGGAGGATCTCTTTGGGGTTATGGAAGCGTTTGGTATCTTGATTATGGCCATGGTTATGTGACTGCACATAGCTATCCAAATTCATGGATCTGTACATTGAAATCGCAGTTTTTGTCCGTCAAACCCAGCCCAGTAGCTGGAATTTCATGTGGTCCAACCTATATACATCACACCAGGGTGATGTAAGTTGTAAGGCTCAAGTTCACTAAAGTAGATGAAAGGGCTCTGTAGTCCTTAGTACAAGAAGGACGATACGCTGTTTGAGTCATACAGCTGGAAGGGAATTCTCTGTTCGTCAGAGTGGGAAGGAAATGCCGCTCAGGATCCAATTTCCCAGCACTGAGACTGCCCATGCAAACGCATTTTCTAGTCTCTTCTCCTAAATTAGGCCTCTCTCTTGGAGACAACCGGCCTCATTGGAGTTGAGGCCCCAGAGTATGCTGGACAACACCATTTCTCTGGGTTCCAGGAGCCATGTCTCAGTGCCCTTTGGCCCTCTGCTGTCTCAGTTGCCAGTGGCATCCCGTAGACATTTCCTCTGAGCTGACAAGTAAAGCACCAATAACTCTGTCGGGCCGAAGCTCCTCTCACAGCAGACAATTGAATGGTCATTTCAAAGGGGCAAAGAACAGAAGCTGTCCTGAAAGCTCACCTTGACAAGAGAGATTTAAGAACACAGAGGGGTGTTACTGGACTGTACCATTGCTGGACGGGCATTCAGCGACCGGCCTTCCATCGCTGGGGATAATTCCCTAATACCTTTGCGCTCTACCTCCCAGTGGATTTGATTCTTCCTTACAGACAGAATCTGTATCGAGAACTATTTCCTTTCATGAGGGTAGGCGGCCGCCGAGAGTACACTTTTGTCTTCAGAAAAATAGGTCCACTTTTGAGCTACTTTCTTCGACACTCATACAAAAGAGAGAAAAAAGTCCTTTTATCTCCCTTGAAGGCCTTCGGCTTCGAGCTCAGCTTAGCTAGATTTGCCACACTCTATGCCTCCACCAAACTGGCCCGGCTCCTGCAGAGTTTCTAGCAGGGACTTGATCTGAAATAACAAATGAACATGGGAGACGTTCTCCCCATTTTTAGGAGCCTTTCTTTCTATACTCACGAAAGCTATGCCAAGATGCAGCATCAAGAAATAGAAAAGAGATCCCTGTTTTGGGAGAACATCTATTTTACCATATTTTAGGGGAAAATGGAGAAAGAAAAAGCATTTACTTATTGCTTTTCTTTTCCACAGCTTCCATTAATTTCTTGTGCAGGATCTAGGACTTGAACAGATACCCTATAGTTCTTATTCTACTAACCTGGAAGCTTCTTGAGGTTTTGAGGCTTATTCATTTCTATACACTCAGCATGTAGCACAGCACTAGGAATATAGTAGGAGGAGGGAAAGAAATGAGTACTGAGCATCCACTGTATAAACTTGTATATATACAAGAAATATAATATATATATCAGTGTATTGGTTAGCTAGCACATGACTAATGCTGCATAACAAATACCTCCAAATTCAGTAAATTAAAAAAGGCTTAATTATTGATTATTATTTTTTGTGGTGCTGGGGATTAAAACCTAGGGCCTTGTGCATGTGAGGCAAGCACTCTACCAACTCAGCTGTATTCCCAGCCCTTAATCATTGATTATTGATCACATAGTCTGAGGTCTGGCTGGCCTAAACTGAGCTGGGTTTGGCTTCATTAGGTGGTCCCTTTTCTCATTGTAGGTTTGTGAATGAATTGGGATCTCTTTATAGATGTTGTGGTGGCTCTGCTCTGCATGTCTCTCATGCTCTTCCTGGGACCAGCAGTCTAGCCAAAGTAAGCTCTTCTTTTGGTTATGGCAGAAAAACACCCAAGGTCTCTCATGACCTGTGTTAGGAACTGTTACATTATTACAATATTTCCACCTTATTCAGTTGGTCATAGCAAATTACATGGCCAAACCCAACATCATGTGGGAGGTGTGACTTTGAAATCACATGGCACAGCATGAGGGAGACATGCAGATGAAGGCCAGGAAGGCAATCTGCAGTGATATGATACAGTGTAGTTGTTCCTCTGACTACATGGCTTTATGCTGAAGACAGTTATATTCCTCATTTCACTGATGAGTTTGCAAGGTCAGATCCAGGATTCAAGGCATGTTCTTTTTCCAGCACATCATTATTTTTTCTGGTGTTTCTTGGCACTCAATAAATACTTGTTATATACAAGTAAATGATTAACAAATCACAAGACAGTTGATAGTGAAAAGATTTCAGTCAAAGATCTTTTATAAAATTAAATTCTGTTCTGCTAAGGTTTTCCTGGTGTAGATATTCTAGTTTGGGTCATGCCCACATCCTAGTATTGTTCAAGGTTTAGAAGCTGGGCTGTTAGATCTTGGTCCCTTCCTGCTCCTTCTAGAGCAATCAGACAAAAGGCACGTGGATTAGGGACCCCCATGCAGGTGGGGCACCCCAAACACTCCTTTTGCCAAGACAATCTTCTGAGAGGACCCAGGTATGGCAATTTCAAGCCTGCTCTGGGTGGTTTTCTTAATCAAAATTGATTACGGCAACATAAAGAAATGTGGCCTTCTAGGATGCCTGCCACATTCTCAGATTTTTTCGCTGACCTAAGATGGTCATGTAAATGTTCAGACCTCTCTGTGTCTGTCAACACTGACTCATTCTGTGGGTGGACAGATGGTGAGGTGTGAGTGGAGGACACTGGGGCACCTCCTGGTGCCCTCAGGATGTGGTCTCACTGAGGAGCTTGTCAGGTCTGAGGATGACATTTCCGACAGAAGCAGAGCTGGCTGGCTGGAGCAGTGTTGGCAATTCAGGGTGTGACATTCTCCTCTTAGAATCATTCTGCACAGCACTCTGTGGGGGTCTGTGTTCTGCTGGAGGCCGCATTCAGCATAGGGGCCTACAGAAAAGTGAACTGAGGCAATAACCCACCTACAGTCCTGTCGGTCCAAGTCTCAGACACAATCATCTGGGTGGAGGATAGAGGTTCCTCCCAGGGACCTGCTTTTTAAAAAAAAAAAAAAAATTTTTTTTATACCAGGGATTGAAGCTGAGGCACTTAACCATTGAGCTGCATCCCCAGACTTTTTTTTTTTTTTTTAAATATTTTATTTAGAGACAGGGTTTTTGCTGAGTTGCTTAGGGCCAAGAGGCCTGTTTTTATTTTTATTTTTTATTTTATTTATTTATTAGTTGTTGATGGACCTTTATTTTATTTACTTATCTATAAGTGCTGAGAATCGAACCCAGTGCCTCTCACATGCTAGGCAATTGCTCCACCACTGAGCTACTGTAGTGGCACCCTTTTTCTCCAAAAGAATATCTTTTTTAAATTTTTTTATTGGTTGTTCAAAACATTACAAAGCTCATGATATATCATCTTTCATACATTTGACTCAATTGGGTTATGAACTCCCATTTTTACCCCAAATACAAATTGCAGAGTCACATCGGTTACACACTCACATTTTTACATAATGACATATTAGTGACTGTTGTATTCTGCTGCCTTTCCTATCCCCTACTATCCCCCCTCCCCTCCCCTCCCATCTTCCCTCTCTACCTCATCTGCTGTGGGGAAAGCATATGGAAATGGTAGGAGACCCTCAATGTTACACAAAATTACATATAAGAGGTTGTGAGGGGAAAGGGCGGGGGACAAGGGAGAGAATTGAACAAAAGAATATCTTAACTGGGCTTCTCCAGAAATCTTCACCATGGCTGATTTTAGGACTGTCAGCAAAAGAGTCTCTGCAAAAAGAGTTCAATGTAGATAAACTTCCTATTTTTGGGTTGCCCTGTTTTGCTTGGCCACTGGCCAGGAAGATACCAGCACTCTAGGTGTTGGTCACCCCTCTTACTAATTTTTCACAAATGTATCCATTATAGTAGTTTGTAGAAATGTGCAAACAAGGCCTCTGGCCTTGAGCTGGGCTTCACAGAGGTGTCTACATTTTTAAGATAAGTTACCAATTGGGTTCCAAGGTAACAGCTGGCAGGGGAAGGAAAGAGAGGGGAGAAGAAGCTTTCCCCTTCTCAGGTGTTGTCCTTGAAGGGTTAACATGCCCAAAACAGTGAAAGAAAAAGCTGCTTTTATGTGAACTTCTGCAGACTGTGAACTTCTGAGCCCCTCCCCTTACATGCTGGGTATAAAACTCTGAAACTACCTGAACTCGGGGTTCAGGGGATTGATTGATTACAGCAAAAGCTGTGCCCTCTGAGCCTGGTTGCAGCCAAATAAAACTGTTTCCAGCTATTTTCGGTGCCTTGACTCCTCTATTCCTACAACACTACAACCCCAGCCCTTGGGGCCTGTTTTTATGGGAACTTCTAGCATATGCCACTTCAGCCAGTGCCCGAATTTGAACAGTCATCTCTGACGTCATGACTAGATGGAACCCAGGCAAATCAGCATGCGTCACTGTCCCATCCTTCCTGTCCCTCTCTGAACTCAGTTCCCTGCAGCATTTCTGAGGCTGCTCAGGGGACACCATCTTTCTTATGAGGGTCAGCATTGGTGACACTGTTCAGAGATGAGTGAGGTGCTTGTTTGGGGGAAAAGGGTGAAAAGTGGTTTTGGGAAAATTTCTGGGCAACTTTGAAAATGTGGGTGGTTGAACGCGGCTATTGAAACGCCGGTCATCTTTCTGTACTGTTTCCCTCCTGCCGCTGGTAATCATCCCTCAGAAGCTGGGGAGGAAATTGGTTTCTTGGTGATCTCTCTGTTCACCCTGGATGGGGCTGATAGAATTATTTCTCAAATCTTTGTCAGAGCTCATTGGTGGTGTCCTCCAGAGGGAAGACAAATGTGATTTTATTTCATTTTCAGTGTGTTGCCTCTTAGGGGCTGGTTTATTTATTGGACTGGGGGAAGGAAATGGGAAGGAAGAAAGGAAAGAAGAAAGGAAACACCATTTTTGTGAACACGGACCACGTATCTGACACTTTGTGTCTATTATCCTATTTTATTCTTCCAATAAGCTTTTAGGACTTTGGATGGATACTTTGATCCCCATTTTTGTGAGGAGCAAACTGAGACTTAGAGAGGTCACATAGACTGAGCTAGCCAACAATTGGGTACATAACCAAAGCAGGGTTTCAAGTCCAAGCCTTTTCTTAAACATTCTGTTTAGATATACACGACAGTAGAGTGTATTTTGACATACGTACACGGAGGATAAGGTATATTAAATAGGATCCCATTCTTGTGGTTGTACATGAGGTGGAGTTTCACTGGTCATGTATTCATATACAAACATCGGAAAGCTACGTCTGATTCATTCCACTGTCTTTCCTATTCCCATCTCCCTCCCTTCCCTTCATTCGCCTTTGTCTAATGCAGTGAAATTTTGTCTTTCCCTAAATCCAAGCCTTTCTAAATGCACATCTGGCCCACGTTGGCTCCTTGCTCTAGAGCAGCCTCCCCGAACTGTGTATTTCTCCTTATAGTCATTGAAACGACAATAGTGTAGCTGCATCTCCTTTGGGGCAAGTGGCCTTGACCTTTCCCTCCATCCATCTGTGCTTTTCAACCTTCAACTCTACATTTCCAGTGGAGTTAGGTATGGCCTTTGGGTACAGGAGAATCCATTACTCCTCATGTAGGGGGCTCTTACCTAGTATCTTTCCAGGTCCCAGGATTGTTCCTTCATCTGCTCCCAGCCCTTTATTAGCAGAATTAAAATGATGTTGTATAGCTCATTGGCTGTAATGGGCCATACATGGTAATTTAACCAACGGAGCAGAGCACTTGACCTTGGAGGGCGTCCTCCCTCAGCAGCACGTGTCCTGAAGCACAGGTATACAGGCAGCCAAATCAAAGACCATACAAATACTTTTGGTGAACAATATATTTACCCTGGGCTCAGGTGAAGAAGCGAGCTTTTTTTTTTTTTTTTTAAATAAAGGCTCAAAGCTGGCCATTCAACTTGCCCTTTCTCACTGGGAAGTATAGCAATAGAAAATGAAATCATTTCATTAGAAGGCACATATGTTTAATTGCCTTTGGAAACTGGCCTTCCAACCTGGCTTATTTTTTTTACATACTTCATAGCTGAAATCTGTCCCTACCTGTTCTCTTATTTCAGTTTTTTTCCATAATAAGTGTGTACAGAGATCTGATTTCTGAACCAGCTGTGAGTGACAAGGTGGCTTCTAATATATCAAACCCTTCCCCTGTGGATCACCTTTGAGGCTAACACCCCGTGTCTTATGAGGATCATAACTCTGACTCTTCTCTCCATGTTGAGATGTCAGTTCTTGTCTCTTCCTCAGCACAGCGTCTATTTTTTCCACTACTCCTTTCTTAATTTAGTATGAGACATGAACTGGGGGAAGGTTTATGTTGTTTTATAAGCGGCTGGGAGCCATTGAAGGGTTGTGAGGATGAGTCTTGTTATGGGGAGTTGTTCCAGAAAGCCCGAATTTCAAGTCAAAAGAGAGCTTTGTTTGCCTGGCCAGGGACTGTCACCCACCACAGAGACTCAAGCTCTGTGGGAGGACAGCAGCTTCCTGGTCCATCCAAAGAGAACATAAGCACAAAACCCACAACTCAGTGACTTGCTTATCGTCATGTAAGCTGGCCAATCACAGAAATTAAAACATTGATAAGTGGGACCTGTGGGCTCTAGGCAGGACTGGGATTTTAGTCAGGAAGCAAGTGATAAACAGAAGCTAAAACAGCATTAGCTTTGCAGTTCAGTTGACCACAGTCCTAGGTTCAAGCAGGGGCTACACAGTTGCATCCTGAATTTGGGTGGGGGTCAGCGGGGCAAGAATCTACTGCAAAGTCATGTAGACCCACAAGGGCATTCACCATGACCATCCTGAGTAGGGTACAATTTGTGGGGTACAAAGTACAGAAAAACAATTTTTTTTTTAAAAAAAAAATAAGAAAACAGCTTTCATTTCAGTTTCTCAGAAACAGCTCTTGTAACAGTGTTTTATAGAAGGCAGCAAAATGGAGTCTTAGGCCTGTCTATGATGGTTCTTGCTTTATAATTGTCTTATCTCACTTATCAAAATCTTATATCTATAATCTTTATTTTTTTTACACTAATGTGTAATCTATAATTTACACTCTTATTGATTGTATTTATCAGTTCACCCAACAACAGTCTGACTCTACCAATGAGGAAAAGGAGAGTGTGGCACTGGTGGTGGGATGGTAACAAGTGAGTTGGGGAAGTCATTTCTGAGTCTATTCTAACAGTCAGAGAGAATAGGGAGAGTCCTAAGGTAGGGACTCTCAGTGCTTCAGTGGAGAAAGAATCTATCCAGTCTCTATTTAATCCAAAAGGAAATTCCTCTCAAGAAAGAGTATATTTTATTTAGGCAATTATCTTGCTTGGTATAGAAGGTGAGATGTTGAGGGCATAGTTTAGTGAGAGTCAAGAAACAAACGTCTCTGTTATAAGTAAGTAGAAATTTGGTGATGGGGGAGTAGAAGGAGAGAGAGGCAGAAGCAAGAGAGGAGGGTAGAGTTCAGAGCACAAGGGTGGGTTCTGGGGCTTTTAAGGATGGGAATGATGTCTCTCCAATGCAAAAGATTTGTATTTCTGTGATGTAAAGGAAATTTGCATTTCCCTTTCTTCAGTATCTTCTGGGAACTCTACTTCTGTAGTTCCAATGGGAAGTTCAAAAACAAAAGAGATCAAAACCAAAAAATCCAGGAAACCACAAAAGTGCTGGGTCCTGTGCCCAAGCTGATACTGGGGAGCAGGAGGACTGCAGGCAAGTGTGGGTGAGGTTCTCCAGCGGATGCAGGAATCTGAACCTGGAGAGAACCCTGGGATTATACACTTTTTAAAAGAACACCCAGAAATCTTGGGGGATTTGTACAGGTGAAGGAATGACATTATAGCTGGTCATAGGTGGCCCCTACAGGTGGAGACCCCAGCTAGTGGAGGGATTATTATCTCATATGTATTGTTTTCATCTGGGCTCTGGTTTACTTGAATATAGTGCACTGATTTAGAAAGGCTGTTACTAAAACCCAGGCCTTTGACCAGCTCAGACCTGAAGCTTGGGAATACCTGGGTCAGTAGCAGAGGCCTGAATTCTGAGTCTGACCTTGGTGGGTAAGAGGGTGTCTGGAGGCTGGGGAACAGGTGACATTGCTGGCTAGAACCAGGGTTCTGAGTTCTTCCAAGCTATAATCAACGTGACTTTCTGGAGAATCTTCCCAACTCCAAAATGCTGTCTCCTAATTCTGCCTCCCTCCCAAATTCATAAGCTGTACCCCAGCTCAGTGCACCAGAATCACCTCAATGGTTTGTTGAAAAATGCATGCTAGTCTCATTCTTAGAGGTCTGAAAATTTGAGCTTTAACACATTCTCAGGGGATGCTGCTGATCTGGGAGTCACCCTTCTAGAACTGTTGTCCTAGACTAGTGCTTCTTGAACTTCAAGGTGACTAGAAATCACCTGGGGATCTTATAAGATTTGGGTTCTGATTTAGTAGGCCTGAGAGGGTACTTGAGAATTTGCATCTTGACCATCTCCCAGGTGATGCTGTTCATATAAAGAACTTTGAATAGCATTGACCCAATCATTGCCTTTCAACCTCCAACTGGCTGAAGGTCAAGTGTTTCAACCCACTATGAGTAAGTACCTCCTTATTAAGCTGCTGTTCTCAAGTGCTTTGCAAGGATCTGTTCGTTTCTTAGTCTGTGTGTGTCTGCAAGTCCCTGCCCAGTCTACCCTAGCTCACATCCCTGCTGGAAGCCCGGCTGCCCAATCAGCTGTGTGAACACCTGTTCATCCTAACAGCGGTGCTGTGGGGACAGTTAAGCCTCATCAGGCCCTGGATCTTTCTGGCTGCTGGACATTCCGCTCCCTCTGGCTCCCTAGGGCCTGCTCTGCCCTCTCCATGCTGGCAAAGGCCTACTGAATACCAGCTGTTCCCTTGCCCTTGAAACCAGCCCCAGTCAGCTTCTCCCCCAGCCTCCCTGCTGTGCCTGGCCACTCCCAAATGACTCCATACTGCAAAAAAAGGAGCCTGCGACAGCCTGGGTCTGCAGCTGCTCTGGAGAAAGGGCAGGAGGAACTTGAAGATGGTAAAATAAGGAGGAGTTGAAAAAATAGGAACAGTGGAGAGATGGAAAGGGGAATGAGGATGATTTTCTGCAGGATTCATATAAAAGGCAGGAAATCAACCCAATATATGGCTCAAGGGAGTAAGAGAGGTGGTTTCTTTTTTTTTTTTTTTTGTATTGGGGATCGAACCCAGGGCCTCACACATGCTAGGCAAGTGTGCTACCATTGAGTTACACCCCAGCTCCAAGAGAGAGTTTCTTATAGGGTAAGGTAGTAGAAGGGGAAATGGGTTGGGGTTCCAGAGACCCGAGTCCTAGTTCTTATTCTGACGTTGAGTTGCAGTGTTCTTGAGTATAAGGGGACAGAGTTGAGTGGACCCCTTTGAGGTACACAGCTCAAAAAGTCACTACTGGGAAAGCTGGACAAACCCATCGACTCTGAAATTAGAAAGACCTGGATTTAAATCCTTGCTTCTCCTACTCCATGACTGTGAGGTAGTGGGCACAGCACTTGGCCACTCCGAGTTGCTTTCTCACCAGGATTAAATGAAATAAAAATAGATGAAAAGAACCTGAAATAACTATTGGTACACTTTGGGCACTCCAGAAGCTGAAGCTAATATTATGACAGTCATTAAAAATGTTAAATACCTGTTCCTTTTAACATGCTCCATTTACTTGGGTTAGACACAAATGCTCAAAAGCATATTATATTGTTTTTTTCCCCTCTGCTTTCTTTTCCACTATAATCACTTCAGTTCTGTGCTGCTCATGCTAGCCCCTTAGGTAGTCTGTGTTTGTTCAACTTGGCCTCCAAGAAAATGTGTTCCAAAATCTTGGAACAGGAGGGTAACAACAATCAAAACAGCAGGTTGCCACACTTAGCAAGTTTTAGGGAATTATTTAATACTAAATCAAGGGAAAACGGACTGAAACATAACCAGTCCAATGGCTCCTGCGGGCCCTGTAAATTGAAGGAAATGTTTAAGAACAGGGTAGATAGTACAGGACAAAATCATTTTTGCATTCTCTCTTGCTCTGAAAATTGTTGTTATGGGATACTGAACATAGTGGGTGCTCATTAAAAGGTTCTTGATTGAAACAAGGATGTTGTAGGGCCTTAACGGTTCTACTCCCTGAAGACCACTGCACATCCTGGATGTGACTGGCATGGCCATTTGCAGCCTGATGTTTTGTTTATTTAGTTCTCATTTGGGGCTGCTAGAATGTAGGGTGTTTGGTTGCAAGCAACAGAAATTGAGGCCATCTGATTCATGCAGGTGAGTGGAAGGATGTCAGGAGGAAGGCTGTCACCAGGAAGGCTGGAGGATCCAAATTAGCAAACAATAGGGCTGTAGGATCTAATTGACAGGGAGCTCCTGCAGGGATAAATCAATGAGCCAAAAGACGGCACTTTTCGGTTTCCTTAAGGAAACAGGCCTGCTCTTTCCATTGCCATTCTCTCTCGGGCCCAGCTCCCAAATGCTGTAGGATGCATCCTTCTGTGACCCTGGGAAGTATAGGGTTCCATTGGAGGACAAGCCCATATAGTATATCCATGCCCAGCAAGTACTTTAGCCTGCTATTTTGCTTACAATATAGGCCATTTATAAGGACATCATGTGATTCATGTGTGACCTTCAGCCCAGTGACGCTGTTGCCTTTGATATTAATCTTTGAGTACTGGATAGTTAATTTTCTATCTCACCTGGTGTTATTATTCAGTCATTTTGTCTATACTAGTGCTTGGATAAGTGTCTCCTGAAGGTCTGTGGGCCAGAAGCCTGATCCCTAGGGTGGTGCTTTTTGGGAGGTACTGTGTACCTTTAGGAGGTGGGGCCTAGAAGGTGGTCCTTAGGTAATTAAGGGTATGCTCTTGAAGAGAATTTTGGTACCCCAGCCTCTTCCTGTACTTCTTTCCCTCCTGGCTCATTAAGTGAACAGTTTGTTTTGCTATGTGCTCTTTTTTATAATGTGCTGCCTTGTAAGAGATCCAAAGCAATGAGACCATTCAGTCATGGGCTGGACTCTTCAGAACCATGAGCTAATATAAACCTTTTTTCTTTATCAATTAATTACCTCAGGCATTTCATTATAGTGATGGAAAGTTGACTAATATAGTGCCTGGTATGATTAAGTTTTAAAAATAAGTGATGAACACAGTGCACACTTATATTCTAAAGAATAACCCTAGGGGATTGGCTAAACAACTCCATCTACTATGGAATTATTTCCATGGTATGCTGCACTCATTTGAGAACACAACTAGGGAATTAGTTCCTCCCCTAGGCTTTATTTCCCTAACTGTATTCTGAAATGAGCATAAAATGACCTGCATTGTGAGTTTGTCGTACCAAACCACACAATATACATAGAGCACCTGATATGTAGTAGGAAAGAATACAAAAGAGAAGGGCTATAACTTTCATTTTTGTATGTCTTTCCCCAGCCCCATCTAACAATCAGTGACTGAGCCTTTGTTGGTTTATATCACAGATTTTAAGGCAGGAGAAGGGTGGAAGAAAGGAGAGGAGTGGCCATATTTCCCAGCATGGATTTCTCCATGGTAAAGAATTGGCTTACCCTATTCAGTAGAACACACCTCAGCTCCTCCTTCCGTGTTTCGGCTGTCCACGTTGCTGCTAACAATTTTACTTCCAATTCAGGAGTGACATGGAATTGCTTTTTAAATGGGCATGCATTATTTTGAATGAAAATAATAAAGCAGATGTCTATTTGTAATCAAGCTCTGATAATTTCCTTCTTTGCATCAATCTGCTGATGACAAAATTGGAAGAGAGAGAGAGAGAGAGAGAGAGAGAGAGAGAGAGAGAGAGAGAGAGAGAGAGAGAGAGAGAGAAAAGAAAGAGGGAGGGAGGGAGAGGGAGGGAGAGAGAGAGAGACACTAAGAGAGTGAGAGCAAGAACTATAGAGAGCACTGACTCTGGCCTTGATGATGCGCCTAACCCCTCAGCGAGGGGAAGGGATGTCATGCTGATTTACAGTTCTACAAATTAGGGCAAGTTGGTTTCCATGAAAGAAAACTGGGTCACAGTTGCCAGAGTACAAGGAGTAGATGCAGGGGTTGGTGCAGAAACTCCAGATCTCCACTACAGGGTTCTCAGCATATATTCCCATAAATTTATAAAGTCCTGAAACAAACCACTCCAAAACAAGGTTTGGGAGGAAAAAGAGATTAAGATATGGCATAAGTTAATCATTTTGTCAAGTACACAAAGTACTTTATTATAACTAACAATCCCTACGGAAGGAACAGAAATTGTATATACACACATACACACACACTACACACATACATATATATGCATATAACATACACATATATACATATATACCACACATATTTACACATATACATACACCTTTAAAATTGGGCTTACAGCAGAATAATTTACTTACAGTTCACTACAGTCACCTGTAGTGGACATTAATCTGTCTGCTTGGTTGTTTGGGGCCTTCCTGCCCACCTCCCTCCCTCTTGCTCTCTGTCTAGCCAGTCTGTCTACCTTGTAGTCGATTATGATAACAGAGTCCAGGTAAGTTCTGGTGGTCCTTGTCCTTGGGAGTCCCAAACTGAGGAAGAGAGATTGGATAAATTCCATTTGGCCTGTGGCCTTGAGGATGCCAGACTTTGGGTGTTTGAGTATGGCTCGAGTAAGCACCATGGGCTCTGGCTCCAGGGTTTGTGCCTCTAGCTCTTATAGCAGTCCCTCCTGCAGGAGCCCTGGAGCTTTCTCTCACTCCCCATACTTCATTCCTTTCCTTTGTAATCCTGCTCTCACTTGCATAGTTCCGTGCCAACTGGCTGGGTGCAATTCAACTCCATGAGGTCTCTCTGAGTGGTGGAGAAAGTCTGCTCAGCCCCTCCAGCACTTGTTCACTGGCCAGCTCCTTCCTGAGAACTGGTTGGGTCTGCCAGGTGCAAGGTGATATATCCCTCTGTTCCACACCCTCTCTCTACCTGAAAATCCCCTTTGTGAGGGGACTCCAGAAGGCTGGTTTCTCACCCAGCTTCTCCGGAAAGCTCTCCCTTTCCTCTAAGGGTGGACATTTTCTCTGGTCACTGAGCACTCTTTGGTGCCATCAGCTGATCTGAGACTCACCTCAGAAGCTCCACGGGGCAGCTTGATCAACATGCATTGTGGAAGGGCAGCGTTATCCATGCCCACCTCTTTCCATCTGCCCTTTTTGGACAGAGGCCAGCTAGAGGAATGTAGAAGGGATTTTAATTTAATTTTTATTCATTTTCGAGCCTCCAAAGCCATAGAATTATGCTTGGGAAAATGATATAAGACTCAGTAGGAAAAAAAGTTGAGGAAGTGTCTTTGCAATCTCTTCCTTGATCTTGCCAGTTTTCTGCTCAGAGGCTTTCACTCTCTTCCTCACCCTGGAAGGCAACTGAAATCCTTGCCTGCTGGAAGTGGGCCACCTTTCTAGCCATGCCTCCTGCAGCCCTTACCCTCCCCGTCCTGTTTCAGCTGCATTGGGCAATTCTCCATTCCCCACTCCCTGTCTCTCTTTGGTTGAGCCAGTCCTTTACCCAGAAGAATGCCTTGCCCTCCCAGCCACCCCTTCAAATCCTACTTAAGATTCCAGGGCTCCATCTCGACATCACTTCCATCAGGGAGAATTCCAGTTTCTACAGTTGGAGGAACTCTCTCTTCATTTCCTTCTGAGAGCTTTTGTGTGTAGTCCTCTTTTACTTCCACAATTTGCATTCTGTTGTGTATTTACCTCCTTACAGACTTATTTGGTTACTAGTCATTCACAAGGAAAAAGTCTGGAATGCACACAGAACTTGCCTTGCGTTAGACTCACACCTCCAATCAATCAGCAACTCTGTTGATTTTGCCTGCTAGATATTTCTGGACTCCATCTCTTCTCTTGTAAGCATCAGCTCGGTGATTGGGCGCCCCTCACTGCCTTTATCCAATATACAACCAACAGCCTTATCAATAGGGTTCTTTGCTGGGACCCTCTGGGCTGAAAGCCCATCATCCTCACAGGGTTGGTGGTTTTGTGTTTCTCTCCTCTATTAGTTCAAAAAAATCTCTCAGTGGCAACCCCATCGTGGTTACTAGGATCTGCTGCATAGTCGATGTTTAACAAGCATTGAGTGAAGAGGCAGGTCGTTGGAGTAGGAGGCACCAAACAAGCCTGGTGGGAGGCAGTTCTGAATCCTTGACTCACATAAACATTCTGGGCAAGAGGGATTTTCCTTCTGACCTCATTTTATACATCTGTAAAATGACAAAGATCATTTTATTTCTAAGGTCCAGTAATGAATTCATTTTTTTCCCTCAATTAATTGGCCTTTTTCTAACAATTAAGAAAGTAACTTGTGATTTGGGAGGCATTTTGCAAGAGATGACTCTTCCCTCATTAAAAAGTGTTTTTATTTTTCTATTAGCTTCAGTTAAATGTTCATTTTCTTTCAAAGTGAACATAGGTTATTGCTGATCAGACAGAACACAACTGCAAAGCTTTTCAAACTGGTGTGTGACTCTTGTCCCCTTTCATCTCCGATTGGGTCTCCCGGGCACCTAAATCATCATATTCTGTGGCTTTAGGCCCATGAATCAGAATCAAGTTAAAGATTGCCTGAAAAATCTGGTTAGACATAAAAATCAATAAAAGGAGAAAAAAGGCAAGGCTGATTTCAAGCTACAAATTACATAATTCAGGGGGAGAGTACACATGGATTCCTCCTCTAAAGATTATGGAAAGTGGAAATCTGAAGTGTTAATTCAACAGTTGAGGGAAATGACAGTAATGATTATATACCATGGAATTTCTTCCTGTGTAATGGTTGGGGAAATGCACCCAGACTACGGATACCACAGCCATTTACTTCCCTCCCTACACCCTCCCAAGACCATCCCAAATTCAAATATTTCGTCTTCCTCCTCCCATTAGTGTATCCATGCTGAGGTCATTTCATTTGGGAAAATATAGTCATTACTTCAACAGGTCTTGTAAGGTTTCATGAATTGTTACCCAGCTTATTTTCTCTTTAGGAAAAAATAATGTAATATTAACAATAGAGGGACTTCTTAACTATTTTTGGCTGTGTATTTTCAAATTCCTTGTGGAGTATCTGTTTGAAGACCATCAAATTCCAAATCTGAAAGTCAGAATTTTTCTGTGAAAAAGAATACTCTTTCTTAGGAATCCTGTATCTTCAATGGTATTTCTGTATGAGACAGGGCTTATTGGGTAGGAACTTATTGTGTGGAATTATTGACTTGTTGGTCAGGATTAAGCCTAGGAAAGTTGCTAATGTGTTTGGACAAAGGTAACTGAACTATGCATTATTCACCAAGTTATTTTTTCTGGGAAGTAAAGTGAGAGAAGAACTGTTGGAAGCATACTGGCAGCCTGGAGTCCAAATGACAAGTTCTTATGGAGAAAAGCAAGAGTACAGGTGGAGTATCCCTTATCCAACATGCTTGGGAGCAGAAGTGTTTCAGATTAATTTTTGTTTGAATATATGCATATACATAATTGGTATATATACCAAGTCCAAACAGAGACTTAAATTCATTTAGGGTTCATATATGCCTTATGCACATAGTCTGAAGGTAATTCTGTATAATATTTTAAATAATGTTTTTGCATGAAACAAAATTTCATGGAGTGGAATTTTCCACTTGTGGCATCATGTTGGCACTCAGAAGAGTTATTTTGGAACATTTTGGATTTTGGAATGTTGGGTTGGGGATGCTCAACTTGTATCCTTCCTATGGGAAGGACCCTGGGGATGTGAAGTGAGGAAGGAGCTGTGGCCTGTGGAATTACTCTTCTGTGAGCATTATCGTTTCCTTTCTCTGTCACTCCTCATTGTCATTTTGTAGCTTTAGCATCTCTGTCCTCGTGTCTTTCTTTTGCCATTTCCTATCCCTTCTTGTCATTTTTTTGTCTTCTAAAAATATGTACTTAATTTTTTTAAAAAAAATTGGTTTAATTATACAAACTTGTGGGGTACTGTGTTCAATGTGTTCAATACACACAGTGTAATGAGCAAATTATGATAGTTAATATTTTTATCTTCTTAAACATTTAAAAAATTTTCTGCTGATTAACATGTAATAATCGTACGTATTTATGAGGTGCAGTGCGATATTTCAACACATGTCCATCACGTGTACTGATCAAATCAAGGTAATTGATGTTTCCATTTCCTTATCATTTACTTTGTGTTTGGATCCTCTGAGTGCCTCTCTTCTAGTTATTTATAAAATATGGAAGAGGTGATTGCGAAATATAGTTCCGTCACTGTTCTGTAGAACGCTAGAACTAATTACTTCTATCTGTGTTTTCTGCTTATAATTTTATTAATGACTTTGTAGAAGGGGATATTGAATAAGCAATCTGGCACATCATAAAGGTTTTCTACCATGTCATCCTGGTCCAAGATGGAATGTAAGGGACGATTGAGGATCAGGTAGGTCAAAAGAGCTGACAGAAGAAAACCAGAGGTTTTGATCAGCAAGGTGAATCCAGGCAGTCCAGAGTATTCACTACATTCAGGGATCTCAGTAGGTAGGAAGCAGGAAAAGAACAGAGGTTAGGGTAGGGTCCATGTGAAGCCTTTCTCCCTTGTGGTCAGGTGGTCAGAACAGGACTAGGGAGTTAAGGATCCCTAAGTGGACAGGGCTGGTTGGCTACTAAAGCTATGATGTCTTGCCATTGTCTCTCCTAAGTAATTTGTTATAACAACAGTGAGATTCAATGCTTCTGAGCTTTTTCAATAAAGTGAAGTAAAGTCGATTTTTCTTGGGAAACTTCCTCACGTGTGTTCCGATGTGCTGTCTAGTGAAGGGTCACAGACAGCAGGAGGACTGTGGAGAGGATCCCAGAGAGAGGCGCTCAGAAGACCCAAACATAAAGTAATGGCAAGGAAATAGAAATGATAAGGTCACTTCCCACAGTGAAAAAACTTCCTGTTCATAGCAGCAACGATTAAATGTTGTAAAGCATTTTCCTTTCATGAAAAAATTTTTTGGGTTTTATAAAAATTTGAGTAGTGCATTGTGCATGTAATACCAAATATATTACTGAGGAGACAGAGACTGAGAACCTTGGATCGACATGCTGATCTATGTGAGCGGAGGCAGGCAGGGAACCAGCGAGGAGCGGTGCTCCGCTGTTGGTGTTCAGGACCTGGAGTTCAACATCTGGGCCACAGACAGTTGGGAAGGTCAACGGCAGTGCATTACACCTCCCTTCCAGAACATGAATCTCACATCCATTTAGCCTTTCACATTCTAGCCATCCCTAGAACCTAGTTTTCAGGTTCTACACTCTTTCCTTCAGTATGGTCCAAATTTTCCTCTTCACTTCTCCTTTCCATTAAACCCCACCCCCTAGCTTTGAGGTCAAGTGTGTCTCCTCACAGCCTTTTCCAATTCCTTTTTGCCTCCCATCTTGCCACTCTAGGAATCTTCCAGAATTTTTGCTTGCATCCTGTTGCTTCTCTTCTTGGAAAAAATTTGGCAGAACACAGCACAGGGAAGAGAGCACCTGCTAGGTGCAGACCTCATCTCTCAATCCACTTTGCTTTTGAGCCAGTTGCTTATGATTTTACTGACTTGGCTTCCCTCTTGGTAACATGAAGGGATCTAACCAGCAGAATGTTAAGAACTATGATCCCTCTGCTTAAATACTCTTCAAATATGCTCCCGCCCCGCCATCATTTTAATACAATAGTGGTTGCTATTTGTAATACGTGTTCATGTGCTCATTGGAGAAATTTTGAAAATGTAGACAAGCATAAGATGAAAACAAAAGCAATTTAGTGGGGAAGGAGATTCTTGCTTTTTAGTGGAGACCTTTTTACATTTGGATGGGTGGTTTCCCCCTTCCACCTTTAACTTTTGGTGCAGCTCATCCTTTGTTCCCTTCTTCCCTCTCTCCTCCAGCGCCTCCTGCAGGCTGCCTAACATTATGGGAGACTGAGTCCTAACAAAACCACGGTGAAGAAACAGGCATGGGAACCAGATGAGTCTGGGCAATGCCTAACTTCCTCCTGGCCTCACTCAGCCTTGAGGATTTATTGTTTCTAAGTGTTTTTGACTCATTTGTGAAATGGAGACAAAAACCTTGTGAGGAATTTGGCACATGATAATAATTAAATAAATGTTGTCTCTGGAAACATCTCACTCAAGCTCTCCCTTTGTCTTATAGGTTTTTCCAATGGGGTCCACGCTGACTTCCCAATGACCCAACAGGACCACCCAGTTTGATATTTGGTTCATAGAATGGAGGGCCTACAGAACGGGAGAAAACTTTGCCAGCTACTCTTCTGATGGGATTAATATTCAGAATACATAAAGAAGTAAAAAAAATCAAGGAAAAAATCAAGAAGTGGGAGGAAGATCTAAACAGAAATAGGTATGCCTAACAAATACATGAAGCAGTGTCCAACATCTTTAGCAATTAGGAAAATGAAAATCCAAACTTACTGAAATTTCATCTTGCTCTAGTCAGAATGGCAATTATCAAGAATACAAGAATAACTGATGGTGAGGATGTAGGGGGAAAGGTACACTCATATATATATTTGGTGGGACTGCAAAATTAGTATGACCATTTGGGAAAGTAATGTAGACTTTCCCCAAAAGACTAGGAATGGAACCATCATATGACCCAGCTATCCCGCGCCTTGGTATTTATCCAAAAGAACTAAAGCCAGCATTGTGTAAAGATATAGCCACATCAGTTTTACAGCAGCACAACTCACATTATGGAATTAGCCTACGTGCTGTCAATAAATGAATGGATAAAGAAAATGTGGTATGTATGTATTCACAATGGAGTTTTACTCAGCCATGAAGAATAATGAAATTATGGCTGATGTTTGCTAGTAAATGGATGGAACTGGAGAACATCCATGCTAAGTGAAATAAATCAGATTCAGAAAGTCAAGGGCTGAATGTTTTCTCTCCTATTGTGAAAGGTAGAGAGGAAAAGAGAAAAGGAATGAAAAAGGATCTCATGAAAATGGAAGGGAGACCAATAGAGTAGAGGAAGGGGAATGAGAGGGAGGGAGAGAGGGGGTGAGGGGAAATAGTAGGGAATTAAATCTATCAAATTAAGCTATGTTCATGTATGAATACACCACAATGAATTCTGATTTTATATATATACACACACATACATATATATAAATTTATACTGCACTAACTTAAAATATAAAAATAGAAGGGAAATCAGAGCAAGTGGATCAGGTGAGAGAGGAGGGAAGGGAAAAGGAAGGTACTGGGGATTGAAATTGATCAGATTATGTTATGTGCATGTTGGAATATGGCATAATGAATTCCACAATTATGTGTAATTTTAATGCACCAATAAAAAATCTGTATGAAGACACTGTTAACCTTAATTAGACGACATTATGGCAGTTCTCCTAGAGATAACCCCAAGTGGGTCACACCTCCGTGCCCCCCACTACACAGACACAGACACTTCATCGTACTGGACATCCTATGATCCCCAAGGAGTCCTGAGATTTGGGGTGGTGACCTGTTGGATTGGCCCAATGCCCTGTGCCAAGTCACCCTGCTTTCCTTTCCTTGGGGGTGGTGACCTCCATCCTTCCAATGTGTGCCGAGTTAAGGAAGGTCTTTTAGAGGCTCAGGAAGGAGAAACTACCTGCAGAGGAGGCTGTGGGGCGCCCACTTGGCAGCTCTGCCTTTGTGTTCATTTGCTGTCCATCACTAGCTGTGGCCATGTGAGGGTTGGACAATGGGAACTTTTACTTTCTGTCCTCTGCTCTCTGTAGCACAACACAGGGGAGGCTTATATCATGAGATTTTTTTTTTTTTTTTTTTCCCCTCTTGGAGGAAAACGTCAAAAACATGTAAAGGGAGAAAGGTTCTTTTGGCATCCCTCCCAGGGTAGCAAGTATAAGTAATATTTGTATAGAGAGTATAGTCACCCCTCAATATCCACAGGAGATTGGGGCCAGGACCCCCATAAACACCAAAATCTGAGGATGCATGTGTCCTTTGTATAAAATCCATAATATTTGCAGACAATCTGTACAATCATCCTGTGTACTTCAAATCATTTCTGGGTTAATCATAACACCCAATGCAATGTAAATACTCGTATACTGTATTGTTTGGAGAATAATGGCAAGGAAAAAAAATCTGTATATGTTCAGTATAGTCTCATATTTTTTAGTACTTTCCTTAACCTGTTGCTGGTTGAATCAGCAGATGTGGACCCCTAGGATACGGAGGGCTGACTGTCTCTCTTTTGGACCTGATGCAGGAAGAAAGCATTCTTTAAGGCCCTCTGGTGCACGAGTCCCCGCCCCAGCTCCCTCTGTAATGAACTCTGGCAGCCGCTGGCTCTCATCTTTGAATGAGGAACAGGTGAGCACTCAGGTGTCTGAGCTGGAAGGTGAGGAGGCTTTGGATCTGCATTCCACAGCACCGTCCTGTGCCTCATGTTGACCTCCCATTGGATAAGTCTCCTGTTGGCCATCTGCCTAGGGAATCAAAATCTGGCTGTGAGTTTTCTCCATGTGACATGCATTTGGGTGTCCGGCCAGAAGTCGACCCCAGGCTTGTCCATATAGAAGGCTGTCAACAGCTTGGCTTTGGCTCTCTGATTGCACAGTTCTGTTCTGCTCCATCCAGGAGCCCAGAGTGTGCCACGCTAGTGGCACAGATAAGCATCAGCTGCCATGGGCATTTCATTCCAGGTCATCAGATGGGCTTTATTTTTGGTCCATCACCCCACCTTGCAGTGTGGAACCTGGAGTTCTCCAAATGCCCAGAACAGTGCTGTCACTGAGGTATTTTAAATCCTGCTCACTATGTACTCAAAATCCAGGGAGAGAAGCTAAACAGAAACACTTGGAGAGCTACCAGAGTACAAATGGAGTTAGTAACAATTGAAGTGGGGGCGGTGAGCTCTTTGCTCAGAATCTGAGCAGACTTGAACCAAGGGACACAAAGGGATCGTTTGCTTTCTTAGCAACTCCTGCAGCTTTGGGATTTGCTAAATATAATTCAGAATGCTAATAAGAGGAACAGGCAGAGGGGGTAAAGATTTGCCCTGGTTTATTAGAAATGATAGAAATTCAGAATCATGTAAATGGGTGGCTTCCTTCTATCAGGCATGCTGGCAAGGGAGGGACGTAGAGTTGAAGGCTGAGCAGGGGCTGGGGCTGAGGTTCCTGGGGAACCATGTGGGTGGGCAAGCCAGAGCTTGACTCAAAACAGGGGTCACCCATAGACATGAGCTCTAAGGCACAGACACTAATTCTAGACCCTGAAAAGTCCTGAGGCCACCTGCTTCCCTACTACACTGTTAGAATTTGAGATTTCCAAGGAAAATCACTGGAGATGGCCCCTGGTCACTGCAGTAGCTCAGCACCATGGGGAAGACCACTGTTCACCTTTGCCCTGAGCAACCCCCCATTTTTCCTAGGTGCCGATTTTAAGGTTTTAATGATCCCATTAGCTATACTATTCCTTTCCCTTGGATCTTGTTCATGGAGAATAGTCATGGAGTGGCTGCTTGTGCCTCTTGATTAGCACACTTCTGTCCTACACTGGGTGAGACCATAAGGGGCAGATTTCATTACTATGACTTTTTGTTGCACCTGAGGCCACCTGCTTCCCTACCACACTGTTAGAATGAACGTATTAGTGTCACACAATAAAGACATCCTAGAGAGGTGCTGTCAAGGGGAACTTATACCCATCCCTGAAGATTCTGATATGCCCTGCTGAGTGAGGCAGTGTCCCCTGTGCTGCAGTGAGCCACTGTCACCAGTGGACAAGTTGAAGAATACAGGTCAGAGATAGTCCTATGGTTTAGGTGCCTCTGGGGTCATCCCAAAGGTAAAGTGGCCCATGCATCACTACAGAAGCCCCAAGGACATCCTGCCACCATGCACATGTTGTACAGTGTTTAGAGGTTCAAGGATGAATGACAGGTCTCCAGCTTAGTAATGAACATGCAGGTGGCCCAGCCATGGATTTCTGTCAGGATGTAATTTTGCTTCATGAAAACTAGGAAGGCTTGAATCCAGGACTCGAGTTTCTTGAACCTACTCATTTCTTGTGTCTCCAAATATTAGACATTATTTCCCACATGTCTTATGTGTTTTTGCTTGATACCTATATTTTGGGTGCAGGTATAATTTTGTAAAATCCCTCTAAAGTGAGTGGCAGGGACAGTTAGCCCCACTTCTTACATGAGAAACGAGACTCAGAGCAGAGCAGTGACTCTTCCAGTTCACACATCTCATCACTAGTGGAACCTGGGTCTTCAGCTCCTTTCTTCATTTCCAAGCTCTTGCTATTTACCAAACCTATTCTATTAAAGAACCAAGACTTTGTATTTGAGAGTAATGAGGGATTCTATTAAAAAAAAAAAAAAAAAACAACCTTAGTACTGCTTAACTAATTTGAAAGCGCAAAGGAACTGAGTCAAAAAAGACTGGATAGGTGAACTGTTTTATTGTTTTCAATTGTAATATTGTTAATAATAATTGATGCCAAATTTATATATCGATTAAAAATATGTGAGATTTGATACAAGGTCAAAATGACACATTGAATTGGCTCTCAAATTGTGCTAACTCCACATGAGAATCTCATTGTAACCATGATTTTGCAAAACTGATGAAATGAAGAGAAAAATATCCAAGTGTCAAAGGCTGTGTTAGGAATGGTTGATAATAAGCTTGACCTCTCAGAGCTGCCTGGATGGATGCACAGTAGGTGCTCAATAAGTGTTGATGGATGTTTGGGTTTATGAAGATTTCATTTGGCCTTTCACCCCAGGGAGCATGATTTTTTAATGTGGTAGTTAAAATGATGCTCTGAAAGCTTATAAATTTAAAGACTGACCTGAAGAAATCTCAAACTGCTATTTTTGTTTAGGTATTTCCCCCTTTTTGGGCTGGAATACTATAAAGGAGTTCCAAATGTTATATTTTTCACCTGCGAATATATCTATGTGTACTTCCAATAGATAAACATTAAAAACCCACAACAGCATCATGGCAATGCAATTACCCATCATCCCTTAATAATCCAGAGAATCTCCTCTGTCTTGGAAGATTGTCTCAGAATGGTATTCTTGCATTAGGGTCCTCAAATCAGATTTCAGACACGGTCACCACATTGGATTTGGTTGATCTGCTTTGGGTCTCCTTTAATCATTGATCTCTTCTCTATAAGAAGAGAATTAGGGCTAGAAGCTTGATTAGATTCAGGTACTTTAAAATACTTTATAGATGAAATAATGTACTTTAATTCATGACATTTTGAAAAAAAATTTCTATGTTTCATGAGGACGCATCTTATTCCAGACCTCAATTTCTGAACAAAACTGCTAAAATGAGGAGTGATTTTGAAACAACGGTTGAGACACAGTCCTCTACCACACATTTGGGGTCAGACTCTTGGAAATCACTGCTGCTGAGCAATGAGAGAAGCCACTGTGTTTCAGAGGCAACTGCCATGAACTCTCTGATGAAGGATTTAAGCCACAGTGGAGGCTCCGATTTAAGGTCCATTTTCTCTTATTTTACCCATAAGTCTAAGAAATGCCATTTTATTTTGATAGAAAATATGAAACAAAGTTAGAAGAAACAGGAAATCTGAAAACAGGAGAAGGGATGGATCACACCTACATGATCAGGCAGAAAACAGAAGAAAATCGAGACAAAAAAACAAGAAATACAGAAAGCACAGAATCCAGGATTAACTGCTACAGAGGCCAAGGAACTTATTTTCCTCTTAGTGAATGTGTTACACTCATCTATTTACTTACAACATTTAATGTGGCAGCAATCTTATGAGGTAGGTATTGTATGTTCCGCATTTTACAGATAAAGAAACACTGAGAAATGATTCCAAAGCCACCCAGCTGGGGAGAAATCCCAAGGAGTGTTGACCTTTTTGCTCTGTGATCAAGTACAGATGTGCATCAGACGTGAGAAGAATGTTGAGATGTTGAGAGAAGAGTTGGTGAGACCCACATCTCATGGCTAAGTAGTCAAGGAGCCGCATGGTTCATTTTGGGAAGACTTACACAGGAAATGGGAAAAACAAAAGGCTTGTAATCACTTTAGCAGCTTCAAGTTTCTAGAAAATGTACATACATCGAAGTGCAGAGATAAATGTTTGCAAGTCAGCACTTCAAAAAATTCTACAAACCAGAAACAGAAATGTTACAGCGCTGGTTAAGTTAATGGGTTGATTTATCTTAAAGTATTATCTGGCAGCCTTTCAGTGACATTGATATTTCCCATTCCCTCTCTCAGCCTTGACTTTTTCTATGAATTTTTAGAATTTTTTGATAGGCCACAGCCAGTAAGCTCTACTCAGGAATTTTATTTTCTGTCCTTTCTCCTCTGTAACTGAAGATTAGATCACATAAGAAGGGTTCCCTATTGCATCCTGTAAGTGACTGTGATTATTAAAGAAATTTGCCTCTTCCTGTGGTTGGGGGTGGAGGGGAAGAAAAAAAATAGAAAGAGAGCTGGGGTTATGGCTCAGTGGTAGAGTGCTTGCCTAGCATGTGTAAGGCGCTGGGTTCTAGTCTCAGCACTGCACATAAACAAATAAATAAATAAAGTTACATCAATAACTAATACAAATAGTTAAAAAATAAAAAAAGAACATAATTGGAGCCCTTAGACTGGATAAATTCTCTATGATGAATATCTTACACAATTCTTAGGGTTGAGGATTTGGGGGAGATAAATCCCTTATCATTAAAGATGACACCCTGGTGGTCCACTCCAGCATCCTGTTACCTTCCTGAGACTCAGCCTTCTGGGGTCTGTGTGAAAGTCAGGAAACAGAGAACTCCAGCAGGTCGTCCACGTCAGATGTATCTAGCCCAGCAGTTTGTGGCAATTTAGTGAAGGGACAAATAACCCACAATGATTTATCAAGTCCTTGGACCTTCAGTAGATAATTTTTGGTATTCATGGTGAACAAAGTGAATCTACTCTATATAAAGAGGGCAGGGAAATGTTTAGGAGAAAGAAAATTCTTTTGCTATTTAAAGAAGTTTTCTTTAGCAATCTGAAAAATTTAGCCATCCAGGAACAATTCATCTTTTGAAGATTTTCTAGCTTACCAAAGTTTCATTCTACTGCCATTTTGAAAAAAAATCATCTTTTGTTTCATGGCAGAGAAAGTTCTGAACCTCGTGGACTAGTCTCACCTGGCGTGACATTTCTTCTGCACTTTCAACAATTTTCACAGAATATTGATTCTTCATTTCATCCTCAGATACATCAGTTAATTAGCTAATCTGGATTTTGATTCACACATATTAAACACCATCTTTTTTGAGCACACAAAAACCCCCTTATGTGAAATAAATGGCATTATGTCCAAAAGAATGGTGTTAGATTGTCTTTTACTTTGGAAGAAAAGGAGGTAATTAGTTTGATATATATTTTTTCATTCACGAATGTTAATGCCATTTTCGCTGCGGAAGGAAAGGTGAATGGCTGTGCCAAAGCACTGCTACTGATTTTTGAGGTTCTGACATTATATAAAGGAGTTTGGGGAAATGGAACGGAATGAAAGGGCCTTAGTTGAATATGTGGGTAAGTAGTGTTCTTAATACTTCAACAAAATCTAAAAGGGTTTGCAATTCATATAGCTTTTTTGAAAGGCTGCCAAGAGGGATATTTTCAATAGATTGGTGGAATGAGGAATTAAATGTATATTATTTTGGAAGAGATTGGAATTTAATGCAGCATTTGAACAGGTTAAATTTATATCAATAAAATACCAGGTGGAGAATGGGACCGTTTAATTTCCCGCACACAGAAGACACATAACATTTCTAGAAAGGATGAACGCAACGTGGCCTGCTGTTTCAAGCCTCTGTGTTCATTTTCAAAAGCAGCCTGGGAAATTTCTGCCATTCTTTGGAATTCAAGGCAGTGGCAAAGCCACGGTCAGATGTGATAGACCACGCAGCCAATTTGCTTGAAGTTTGTGGTTCATTAATCCCGCTCTTTGAATTACAAAGAACCAAAGTGATGTCATTTGGAAAGTGCACCACAGAAAATTAATAGGGTTCCTTGGTCAGAAGTGAACACTGAGACAATGTGATAGAGAAGAAAGGGATTGGTGTTACTGATTTCTGAGGAGCGGGGGGAGCCTGGTTCCCAGTGGGAAAACCTGCTTGGCTATTCAAAGTCCACCCATCCCCCCTGCAGCCTCTGAGAGAGCATTCTTTGTGGGTCAGCCCTGCTCCTTCTGAAAAAACACAGTGTGGCTTATTCTAGTGGTTCCTAAGAATTCAGCAGCATCTAAAACAGTAGTTTTCATCTATCGAACACAGTACAGAACTGCCTTGCTCTTCCTGTCCCCAATCCCCCAGCATACCACCCTGTCTGGCAGGGCTGGGCTTAGACTGGTGGGAGCCCTGCCCATTAGGGTGCAGTGCTGATAGTGGGTGCCTCACGCTTGATCGGCCTGAGGGAGAGTGGGAGAAGAGAGACTGAATCGCTGCCAAAGAGGCAGGCTGGGAAAGTGGGCTAAGATGTGATCCCGTGAAAGATCCAAGAAAATGGTGAAGGGGAAGGAGCTTCGCCTCTGCCAAACTGGGTGCTAGGTGATCATTGGATCACTGCAGCAATCATGTACGCTAGCAAGAGAAATATGTGCTTGGTACAGAGTAGGTACTCAGCAAATATTTTTTTTTGAATAAAAAAGAAAAGAAAAAAAAATACCCCAACTATAATTGTTCAGTGAGATTGATAATATTGTCCTTCCTTTTCAAATGAGGAAATAGATTTTCTCTCAGGACAGGAAGAGTTCTATTCTTTGTACTCTGTGAACTGCAAAAGGTGCTCTCCAAATGTTAGCTGTCATCACTGCATCATAGAATAAGATCATTTCCTGGAAGCCTTTGTCTCTGAAGTTGCCTGAATTTTGTAGCGACTCAATATGTTTATCCTTTGAAATGACTCATTGACCATTGTGCAAGGAGGACTGATTGTATCTTAGTGGAACTGTCACCTGACTAGGAGATTAGGATTTATCCACATGAACACAATTCATGGGGCAGCGCGAGTCTACTATGCTTATAAGAAAGTTGAAGTTTGTTATGCATTAAAAAAAATAAATAAATATAAAGAGGACCTGAGATGTTTCAGGATTGTTTTCCCCTTGGAAACCTTAACTTAGACTTAGAGGCCTTGAAAATTCCATTAGGACTCAAAATATACTAGCATTTTTATTGGGTAACAATATAATCTGAAAGAGTGAACAATTTTCTGTTTGGCAGTGGTGATGGTAGTTCTATTTCATATTAATAGTGGAGTCTAATGTGGGTAGTAGTTTTTGTTGCCTGTATGTTTAGTAACATTTGAGTGTGATTTGAACTTGATAGCATGTTTTATTGCTCCTCTAACTGCAACTACTCTTTCACTTTAAATACTTTTATGATATTACACCTATATTTTAAGATATAATAAAAGTAAATTTGTAAAAAAAAATAATTCCAAACAGCTTTATGCATTCTTATTTCCGTCCCTTACTTCCATTTGGGGTCTGATAGTCTTGCAAGTAGCCACTAAAAGTTGCTCAATAAACTGCAGCATTTAGAATTCAGAGAGAGAGAGAGAGAGAGAGAGAGAGAGAGAGAGAGAAGGAGTGAAGAAAGAGAGAAGAGAGCACATGTTCTCTCCTTTGAAGGAGAACCCTCATCCCTACTCCATCTTTCTCTAGGTGGAGAAAACCAAGATTTTTTTCTGTCTGACTGGAGCTGGAATCCTCACTAGCACTGAAAAGGTACAAAATCACCTGTAGGTGGACATTCTCAGAATGTTTTTCACAAGTTTAAAAAATAAAATTTTTATAATGGAAAAATTCCATACATACAAAATCTAGAAAGAATAGTTTCAAGAATTCCTATGTATCCTTACCTATATCCAATCTTCATTATTATTTTGCTCATCTCTCTGTGTCTCTTTGCCTCCATTTATTTTCCTAGACTATTTTAAAGCAAATCCTATACTGTTTCACTGGTAAATAGTTCTGGTACAGATCTCTTATTGTTAAGGGCTTTAAAAAAACTACTTTGCAATGATAATGCCTAAAACAATGAAAAGTTGTTCCCTTATCATCATCTATATGTTGCCCATATTAAAATTGTCCTGATTATTTTAAAGGTGTTTTTGGAGTTGGTTTGTTTAAGATCCAATTAATGAATGTTTTTCTTAAAGTTCAGATACCCTCTTGGGGCCCCTTAGGGGACCTTCAGAGACTAGGACTAAGGTCAGAAAGGTAAACTTGAGCTCTAAAGCATTAAGATTCTATCTGCTACTTGGGGCCTCTGTGTGTGTGTATTTGTGTGTGTGTGTGTATGCGTGTGCACGTGTGTGCACATAGCAGGGTTAACTTGGAAGATCTCTATGGCTGGTATGGGACAGGGTGCCCCAAAGGACCAGCTATAATTCTATAGGGTCAGAGAAATCTCATTCCTAATTTCATCTCCTGTGGTTGCAAAAACAGCAGTGGAATTTTTGGAGACTGGTGGAAGATAGCAGTCTTTCCAGAAATCCACTCTGAGAAGGCAGGGAGTATCAGGTCTCATGGGGAAGAGGGTTCTCTTACCCAGCCAATGAGCTGTATCTGTAGGAAGTAGAGTAGTACGCGAAGAATTCAACAGAGGAATTGAGGCTAGACAGAGGGTCCCACCCAAGGTGGAGGGAAGATGGGATGTGCAGCTGGCTCCATAACTCTTCAAGACACTAAGTAGCAAGGATGTTTGGACACAGATTATGCAGCTCATAAGGTAGGATCCCAATAATAGGATCTGGTTGTTGGGTCCCAGTTCTGGAAATGTGACTTAATTTCAATTCCTGATGGATTAGAGAAGAAGAAAGGGGGTAATCCATGCACACCCTCACAAGCTGAGATGAGTCTGGGAACACTGTGACACTGTGAACATTCTAGGGAGAGATCTGATCAGTGAACCCAGGCAGAGGGTAGCACTTTGGTGGGGTTGATGTGTTTTTTTTTTTTTAAATAGAAATATGTATTCTATATGCTGTATTGCCAATCTTAATAAATTAGAACTTTTCAAATACATGAAATTGTTTAATTGTACATATTACTCATAGTATTATCATTAAGTGTAGTAGTGATAAAAACAGGCATTTGAATAGTATTTCATGGTTTTGAAAACATTTTTGTAAACATTACTTTCATCTTTAGAAGAACCTGGATATTTAAACTTGGCTGAGTTTTACTGTACTTACCATAATCCACAATTGGTGCTTTTTATGCCATATGTGATCTTCTCCCTCTATCCCTTCTTTAAGAGATTTTGTTTCTAAAATCTCTACTTCTTGTATCAGAAAGTGTTCATTCAAAGAATGGGAGTAACTATATGGGTCATTTTATTATGGGGAATTGGCTTTTTGTAATGATGGATGCTCAGTGGTCTCCCCAAGGCCCTGTCTAGCCTAATGCTGGTGTCTGAAGCTCCCAGGCAGGTGGTCAAAAAGGCAAGGTCACCAAAAGGCAGGAGCCCCATGTGCATAAGTGGAACCCTATAAAGACAAGCTGAACCCCATGTCTGCTCTTACTTCTTCTGATCTCGGGGATGAAGGTATCCTGCAGATGTCGGGCCTTCCTCATGAACCTGACCACACATCCCTTGTGCGGAGTGAGAGAAATGGAAGGAGAATCCAGGGGGTGAGGAATGCATGAGCAAGCCCTCATTCAGCCAATCAGCAACAAACACAGGCTGCAGTAGAGTGCCACAGCCTCCCTTCTGCTCTCCAGCTCCCCTGCAGCCCTTCCTGAAAGGAAACATAGGAGAGAGTTGAGCTCTGGGAAGTGTATTTCAGCCTAACCAAGCCTAACCTTACAAAGCCAACATATATGTTCTGTTCTTGTTTTTTATTATTATTTTTACTTATATATAACATTTGAATACATTTTGACATAATCACAAAAGCATAGTATGCAATTTCTCAAATTCAGTCCCTAGCCCTTCCCTCCTTCTCCCTCCTCTTACTCCCCTCCCTCTACTCTACTGATCTTTCTGTAATATATTTATAGTTTTAAAAAATGATTGTCTCATCGGTATACTTGATGCTGGGATTCACTACGCTGTATTCATGTATGTACATAGTTTGTCAGATTCATCCCACTCTTCTCCCTGTTTTTGGTCCCTCCTTCCCCCTTAATCTACTCTACTGATCTTTCTGCTGTTTTGATGAAATTTGTGGTGATGATTTGGTATGCAGGGAGGGAGGGACAGTTTGACCTGCTGGTGGGGGAGGTGGGGTTGACCTGTAGTACTCTGAGAGAGGATAAGGCAACTGGACCTTAGTGACCACTGAATCTTCCAGTACTGCAGTAGAAGCTTCATATTGTAAGGCTTACTCTGTGGTCTACTTGATACACTCAGCTCAATTTTGCATGAAATGGGGCAACATGTTTTGAAATTAAGTAATTAGCAGGGCAACATGGAGCACAGGGCCTACTTACACTAAAGGGTCATTCATTTGGCAGCCAGTGGCTGACTCTGCATTGCTGTTGTGCTCTTTCTTTGCTCTCCAGGGGAGTTTTCAGGTTTACTTGGGGGAAAACAGCTGCATCCTGGGGTGTGGCGTCCCAATTGTAAGCAGCTAATTGTCACACACCCCTTAGCCCTGCAGGTCCATGCCTGGTAGACGTTTGCCTCAGCCTGATGGGTACTTTGCCTGTCATGATATCTTCCCTCAGTGAAGCCATCTCTTGGTTGCTGTAAATATAGCAAATTCAGGCTCAGGTAAAGATATACCTGGACCAACCTAACTCTCACTAATTTAGAAATACACGCTCCCCTCCCCCCCGCCACCAAACACCTTGTAATTTGGGATGTCTGCTTCTGAAAATCTGCCACTGTTCACACTGCAGGGCGAAGAGCAGGGATCATCTGGGTGGGTTTGAGAAGTACCTGGAAGCGGAAGGAGCTGACAAACCCTCATCCGTCTTAGCTGTGACAATGTGACTTGGAGCCACCTTTGAAATCAAGAACAGAGAATGCAATGCCTAGCAGGCATCCAGACAATCCCTAAGGACGAGCTTAGAGATGGTTAGGTCAGCAGAGTCTATTGCACAGCCCAGGAAGCACACTGGGAGCACTGCACCTTCAGGGCAAGCCTGAGCTCTGAGTGCCTGGAGCAAGAAGACAAGCCCTGCCAAAGGGCAGGGCATGCTGGCTCTGACATCAGTGTGCTCCCTGGGAATGTCTTGCCATTAATAATCTTCACTCTTTGATCATCACTTAATGGAAAAGAAAGCTCTGTGTATTCAGGGGAGCAGCTGGCATCCCTGGCTGGGATGTGGAGCTCAGGCAGGCAAAAGTGTAAGACGGTGCTGAGCCTGTCTATAAAGTCAGAGCTTTAACGTTGCCAGTAGACTGTACTCATGGGCCAATGGCAGGTGAGGATTTTTCTAGGCTTTTGACATCAAGGAATCCAGATTACTTGCCTAATGTCTCAGTCTCTGTTCCTGTCACAGAGGAAGGTGGGTACCTCTCAGGAGTTCAGACGCCTGCATGGTTCAGCCCTTGACATGTAGGCTGAATCTGCTACCCCAGGAAGATTGAGCTCAAAACCCCACAGGACAAAGTTTTAATATTTTAAAAAAGCCAAGTTTGTCTTCTGGGAGGATTTTGTAAGTTATTCTATGCATTATCACAAAACTAATAAAGTTACTGCTCCTGGACACCTAGAATTCCCATTGAAAACCAGTGGGGGCATTTGAGAGTGACTTCTGTTTGGAGAGTTTGGTTGGTGGTACTTTTCCTGTTCCCTGCAGCCAGCTCCTGTGCATTTGTAGATGAAGACAGATGAAACAGCTTGAGGACTATGCAGCTCTTGATCCTTTTAGATCCCTTCACTATTTATGAGTCACACCCGTTTCCCCACCAAAGATGCCAATCCATCAAGGTCCAGTCAGATCCACTCTAAAAAGGTGTGTGTATGTGCACATGCATGCACTTGTAACTGTGATAAACTGGTGTTTTATTTCCTCTCCCTAATTATCAGGAAATGTCAGAACCTGGGTGTATGGCATGGTGTATTTAAGACCTGCAGGAACATGCTCCACAGAGGAGCATCACAATGGGATCTGCTCAGTGATGCATCTGTGTGCTTTCCTTTGCCTTCTCATTCTGACAGCCCTAGAGATGCTAATAGGAGATGTGCTTTCAAAATGTGTTTTGTTAGCCTGACCTGGCAGAGGATTTGGCAGAGGAGCTCTTGACTGTAGATCAGGTATGCATTCCCCTCCTGCTCACCGAGTAGAGGCTGTGTGTCCTGAACTCTCTTTCTCTGGGATCTAGATGTTACCTTCTCTTTCTGATATCTGGTTTTTTTTTTTTTTTTTTTTGCCTTCCCCCATTTCTGGATCTGCTATTCTTATTTCTACCCTTATAACTCTTAGCCATAACATTTTGTTTTGAGGCCAAGTTATAACAGGAGGATTTATTTTTCTGGAGAACTGACCCTTGCTCCATCCCCACCCCTACCCCACTCTACCTAACCAACTTCCCTCCCTCCCTCCCTCCCTCCCTCCCTCCCTCCCTCCCTCCCTCCCTCCCTCCCTTCCTTCCTTCCTTCCTTCCTTCCTTCCTTCCTTCCTTCCTTCCTTCCACAAACCTCTATTGAATGCCATGAACTGGGATAACCATAGGGCTACAAAGTCAAATAATAACATGGTTTGTACTTTGAGGAGCTTATAATATTCTAGGATTGACACTCATTTATACTCGGTTTACTATCTTGTTATATGCATGCAGTCATGCGATTCTCTACTTGTTTTGCATGTTTGAATTACACCAGCAACAAGATTACTAAACCGCCATGTTTTGCATGGTTCACGGTGCCCATCTCAGTGATATGTTCAGTGGTACAGATGAGCTTCCTCATCTATAATGTGGAGATAAAACCACCTACTACTTAGTCCTGCAGAGAGCTCTGAGTTACATGAAGTCTCTAAAAGTATAGCCCAGAGCTTGGCCCAGAGTAGGTCTCAGTAAGTGGTAGTTGTTATGATTACTGTGTTTAGAGCAGCTTGGTAAATACTCGTTAAATTCATTTGAAATGTGTTGACAGATGGGCAGAGACAGGAGGTGAAATTCAAACCTGTTGACTTGTTAATAGAGTAGTTCCAAAATCAGATAACAGAACAGAGATATCCTTGTATGTGTAATATTATATACTTTGTAAAGACCTTCAAATCCTTAGCAAAAACTTACGTTTTTTTCAGACTGTCTTAGTTTGCTAGGGCTGCAAAAACAGCAAATAGCTAAGTATTACGGAGTAGCTGACATAAACAACAGAAATGTGTTTTCTCATAGTTATGGAGGCTGGAAATCCAAAACCATGGTGATGTTATAATTTGTTTCTTCAGTGGCTATTAAGGGAAGAATTTGTCCTAGGTCCTTTTCCTTAGCTTGTAGATGGTCAGATTCACCCATGTATCTTCAGGTCATCTTTCCTTGATCTGTGCCTGTACCCAAATTTTAAAGTGTTTTAGAGATACTGGCCGTATTTGGAGGTGTTAGTTAGATTTCCATTGCTGTGACAAAATACTTGTGAAAATCAACTTAAGAGGAGGAAAGGCTTATTTTGGCTCATGGCTTCAGAAGTTTCAGTCCATAATAACTTTGCCTTATTGCTTTGGGCCTGTGGTGGCATAATACATCATGGTAGCCTACTCACTTTATGGCAGCTGGGAAGCAAAGAGACACAGGCTGGGGCCAGGGTCTTACTATCTATGGTAAGAGCATGCCCCCGTTGACCTAACTCCCTTCCACCTAATTCCCACCTGTTAAAGGTTCCACCACCTCCTAATTATACCATGGGCTGGGAACCAAACATGTAACCATAGGTCTTTGGGGGACACTTCAAAATCCCAACTATAGCATTGTCTTAGGTTTCTAACTAATGATCTCATCTAAATTTACCTCTGTAAAGATTGTATAGCTAAATAAAGCCACATTTGAGACCATGGGGGTGCTTAGGACTCCAACATAGGAGTTTTGAGGGGACACAATTCAATTCATAACATAGATCAAGACTGGTTATCATTTCCCCATCCTTTAGAGAAGGGAAACAGGGGCTCGGAGAACTTTGGAGTGGTCTGGTTCATCTGTGGAGACCTGGGAAGGGAAATCAGATTTCTGTTACACTGCAGGTCACCAGGCTCCAGCAGAATCTAGGTGTGTGAAGCAGTCCTGAGGGCCTACTAGGGGGTGTGTCCATAATGAGCACAGTGTTTGTGTCAGTATTTATTCCTGTTCAGGGGTGAGCTTGGCTGTCAGGTGACATTTCAAGTGGACATTGTCCTCAGCTTGAAATGAGGATCTCTCTTCTTCTTCCCTATCCACAGGTACTGGGATGATGGTGAAATTTCCATACCAGAATCCTCTGCTGGTAGTAACTGTTAAAACCACCACCTCTATGACTTACCCCTGGCCAGCACTTGGGAATTTTCCTAGCCCCTTCATATGTGTGACCATTTTCATCATGATGACAATCTTATGGGGTAGGATTGTGGAAATCCAAAGCTCTGGCCTGGCAGTTGTCCGTGGAGTGGGTTGATGGTGGAATGTTCTACAAGGATCTGGGCAGTAGTTCCATGGCACCTGTGGCTCACTGATCAGGCAAGGGCCCTTAGACACATTTTTCGGCTCAGTTGGCATTTTGGCTTTAACAAGCCTGCTTTATGTTGTAGTAGGAAAACACAGCAATTGACCTTGGTTTTGTGGGACCTGAAGCTTGTAAGACCTGAAGGTCCCTTTTATGGAAAAGATATAAAATTAGGCAAAAGTGAATTTTTCTTTAGAATAAGGAATCACAACAGATTACAAACTTAAAAAAAAAAAAAAAACACATAATAAACCAGGGCGAGAGTATGTCTGAGGTGTTATTGGGGACTCTTTGTACTTTATGCTCAATTTTTCTGACTCACCCCACCTGTAAAAAAAGTCTATTAATAAAAAAATTCTGCCAAATAGCTTGGACATTGCATAATCCAAGAGAATATAATATTTTTGTTAATTAACTACCAGCACCCTCTTTAATATACTTTTTTCCTTGCAATTTTTGGCTGCATATTCTTTGATTTTTCTTTTCACGATATAATGATTTTCTGATATTTTTATGGAGAGGCTATAAAAATCATCTATAAAGATGATTCAGGCTTCCCTCTGGCATGGTTGATCAAATTGGTTTTTTATTATTGAGAGTTTAGGAAAGTTCCTTTTAGGTTTGCAATGCTTTATTGGTAATCTCACGTGAATTTCTAGGATTGTTGACAAATTTGAGATACCCCTGCTAAGCTTCGTTCATCCGTGAGCATTTCTTTAGCCTGATGCCAGTCTCTGGAGCGCTCACTCTGGGGAGAGAAGAACGGCACGAGCCCTTGACAGGCACGACTCCAGGCAGCCTGGTGCGTGAAGGGAAGAGCAGTGGGTTGGTTAGGCCAGAGTCTGGTTATCACAATGAGACCTTCTCTTAAAAACTCAATGCCATTTGCTTCTGCACTGTGAGATCAGCCCTCCCACAGCTTCTAGAACAATCATTAGGCAGGAGGATTTTCAGTAGCTTTGTCTTCACCAAGCCCTGGCTCTCATTGGGACTTTTTAGATCACTCTTATTCTGCTAGCAGGGCCTCTGTTTGGTATGGGAGCCATGCCTAGCACCCCAGCTCCTCAGATGGAGACCCAAGTTGGCTCCTAACCTCATCCTTTTAGTGAATCCCTTTACCTGGATGCCCTCTTTGTGGATTTCTGAGTAGTGCTTCTTTCTCTTAAAGGTGAACTCCCTGATGACAGAGGTATATTTTTTTTATCATGTTTGTGACCCCAGAACTCAGCACAGTGTCTGAAACTTGAAAAATTGGGGAGAATTAATAAATGGATAAGACATTGTTCATCTGTTTTGTGTTGCTATAATAGAATGCCAGAGACTGAATAGTTTATAAAGAAATGTATTATTTCTCCTCCTCCTATTCCTTATTATTATCATTATTATTTTAATGAAGAAATGAGATCTTACTATGCTGCCCAGTCTGGTCTTGAACCTCTGGGCCCAAGCAACCCTCCTGTCTCAGCCTCCTAAGCTGGATCTGCAAGATGTACCATTGTGCCTTGTCTATTTCTCACAGTTCTTTTTTTTTAGGGGGTACTGGGAATTGAATTCAGGAGCACTCAACCACTGAGCCACACCCCCTACCCTATTTTTTGTTTAGAGACAGGGTCTCACTGAGTTGCTTAGTGCCTCGCTTTTGCTGAGGCTGGCTTTGAACTTGCAATCTTCTGGCCTCAGCCTCCCCAGTTACCGGGATTACAGGAATGTGTCACTGCGTCCAGCTTTTTTACATTTCTTTATTTCTCACAAGTCCACAGAGCATGGTGCGAACATTGGGAGGGGGACCTTCATCCTGCATCATCCCATGATGGGACAATTCAAGAGCAAGTGGATGTGTGCAAAAGAGAAAAGCATGGGGACACCAGGGTTACTGTGTATCAACTCACTCCCTTGATTATTTAATTCATGAGATGGGGCTCTCACGACCTACACAACTCCCATTAGGCCCCACCCCAACACCATCCCAGTAGGGAGAAGTCTCAACATAAATTTTGGAGGAACATTCAAACCATAGCAGACATGGGGGACTGGACTTGCTTTTTTGCCAAAGGTTTTTCTGGGGGCCTCCAGAGCAATATGCACAGTGTTTCTGAGTGTGAGAGAGGGAGATCTGAGGGCTGAGGGTGGGTTATGTGGGTCACCCTCATATTGCTGGGGCCACTGTAACAAAGTACCACAAACTGGGTGGCATCGACATGTCTCAACAAGAGACATGTATTGTCTCACAGTTCTAGAGGCTAGAAGTCCAAAATGGAGGTTTTGGTGGGCAATGCTCCTTCTGAAAGATATACCCTGCCCCTTCTTAGCCACTGGTGTTTTTTGGGCAATCTTTGGTGTTTCTGTTCTTGTAGATGCATCCCTCCATTCCTGTGCTCTCCCTGGGTCTCCTCAGATCGTCTTCCTTCTCTGTGTATCTGTGTCCAAGATCCCCCTTCTCCATAAGAACATCAGATGTATTGGATAAGAACCTACCCTATGACCTCATCTTCACTTGGTTCCCTATTCAAATATTTCAAATAAGGTCACATTCTGAAGTACTGGGGTCAGAACTACAACATACCTTCTTTTGGGGATCCATTGAATCCATAATGATCTCCCAAAACCTTTAGCTGGGTGTGTTGGATATGCCCATGACTTTCAAGGGATGGAAAGGAGGTAAGGTATTCTCACGGGCAGAAGAGTAAGGGCCCTGGATGGGTTTCTCAGTATCATCTGAGTAATGGGTTAGCTAGCACTTGTGCAATGGATGGAAGTAACAAAGATAAACAGAAGAAAAAAGAATAAGTGAATATCTTCTGTGTTGTGCCCTACAATGAAGATAGCCTGGTGACTTCATCCTGAACATGCAGTGTTAATGACCTTGCCTGGACAAAGTGTCTCTGGATGCTTTTGGATAAAATGCTGCCAGACTAGGTCATCTTGATGCCTACAGCTGGGAACCAGACAGATCTGTGTTTGCTCAAATCCTGGCTTCACTGTCTTTTAATTATAGGATGCAGGTCGAATCACTCAATCTACAAGAATCCTAGTTTTTTTCCTTGTTGACAATGAGAGTGGCTATAATAATCTTACAGAACTGTTGAACATTAAATTCAATAATACATGTAATGCATATAGCTCAGTGCTGACAGGCAGTAAATGCCCAATAATGGTGATCAGCCTATTTTTATGATCATATCTGGCTTTGTCTCTTCCATGATTCATCTAGCCTTGCTTGTTAATTTGGTTCTGGTTTCTTCTTCAATGTCACTTTGCTGCAGCTGTAGTTAATCAGTCTAAGCCCAACCACTCCTAGAAACAGGCCAATCAGATGTCCAGACCCATGTTAGGCATGGATTGCAGGAAGCCTGTCTTCTGGGCTAGATTGTCAAGTCAGTGACTCTGTGGATCAGATCATCTATCTTTTCTGTGCTCTGTGACTTCATTGGTAAGTTGAAAAGGTTGTTGGTCTAGTCCTGTATGTAGTTCTTGTCAATCCATCAGGTTTTGTGTTCCTTTGAATACAGATGGTAACAATTTATTAGTACTTTTATTCTGCCATAGGAAAACATTTTTGTTTACTTATTTTTTGTTGTTACTGGCAATGACATGGTGTGAAAGACCTGGAAAGAACAATGTAAGAAGTCATGGACTGCAGTGTACCCCAGAGGGCGGGGAGCTAATAATGCTTGAGACTCATTTATGGTTCCTGTACTTTGCCATGTGATTTTGTGCAATAGCATCTTAGATACACCAGAGCCTGTAGTGGAACTCCCACTGTACAGAGGAGGAAACTGAGATCCGGAGAAGTAAAATAACTCACTGGAGATCTCAGTGAGAGTCGTGGGAAAGCTAGAGTTTGACCTAGGATGGCTGACACTCAGGGACCCTCTGGAAAGCCACTGGAGCTCAAAAGAGCTGAGAACAGCCACAAGTCTGAAATCCATAGAGGTGGGACCTGCCTTGGGCTTGAGTGATGGTCTGTTGAAGAGAGTTCTTGTGGGAACAAGCGGCCATGACTAAAGAACCCCTGACCTCTAGCCTGCCAAGCACGTCTGCAGGAGAAAACGAGCTGTTAAGAGGATAATGAACTCAGGCTCTCAGGGAAGTCAGCAGGCAGCTGGTGGAAGTGTTCCTGTGCAGGCTTATCATCAGCCCCAGTGCCCCTTGCAGCCTGTTTCACCCACAGCAAGGGGCTCACACTAAGGAAGAAACATGGTCTTCCTTCAGCTCAGAACCGTGGGAGTATTTATGGCCGTCCATTGAGGTTCCCAGACTATTTTCCTTTCAGTATTTAAACTAAGCAGGTGCCTTTTGCACATGAACTCTCTCTCAAGAGCAAATTAAAATGAAAATTCATGCTTTTCAGTTGAAACTCTAAGACAGTATTAGCCAAGGATTCCCATTCTTCAAAGTGAAATGCTATAGGATTTATAAAGGAGAGGGTTGAAAACTGGTTTTTGAAAACCTTTACCCACTGCAGTGTATACAAAGGGAGATAAAGAAAGAAGAGAAAAGAGAGCTGGAGAGGGGTGATTGGAAGTTGGAGAATTTCTCTGAGCTGTGCTGTGATCCTTGCACTGGATGGAGGAGGAGCAAGACAGATTTTCCCATCCAAAGGAGGGTCAAGAGTGAGAAGACGCAAAGATCTTGGTGTGTATTCCCTGGTTGTTGAAAGCCACAGTGGACTGAAATCTATCTTCTATTGGGGAATCCATAAAGAAAAAGGCAGAAACTGGAGCAGCCTGTGGGTGACTCTGTGAACAGAGGGCTGCCTTTGGGAATCATTCCACTTCCAATGAAGGAGGCAGATGAGAACATTTCCAGGGGACAGGAGAGTCAAAGCAAGTCTGAGAGCACCAAGGGGTTGCCAACCAGACAGGTGAGAAGACCGTGGAAGAAAAAGAATGAAGATATACTTTGGGATGCTCAGGAGCCAAGGAAAAATTGTAAGAGATCTGCCAGAAGATGCATGTGCCCACACCAAGGACACTGCAGCATCTTTAAACTGGATCTTTGTGATAATAGCTCATACATGTATGGAGCTTACCAAGGGCCGGGTGTTGTTCTAAGGACTCATTTAATCCTCACATCAATGCTATCAAGCTGATGCAGTTAACGTCTCCACTTATAGATGAGGAAACAGAGAGGTCAAGTGACCTGCCCAAGGTCACAAAGATATAAAGTGGTACAGCTGGGATTTGAACCCAGGTAGTCTGATTACAGAGTTCAGGCTGTTAATCAAAACACACAGCTGAGTGTTTTAGTAGCAGCAAGCTGTTACATGTGCCATGCAGGAAAATGTTGCTTCCCTCCCAGGACTCCATCATGGAAGCCAGGATCCTGGGCAAACTCATCCTGGCCTCTCTCTCCTCACAATCCTTTGCCATCCAAAGGCGGTGGCCTGAGTCCCTGACCCACCCTTTACTTGGCAATATCTCTCCACATGTTTCCCCAGAGGCCTGTGCTGGGGACACTGCCATCGATCCTCCTGGCCAGTTGTCAACTCAGGCGTCTGGAGACTTGGGCACAAGTCCCAGATGCTTCCTCAGAGGTCCCTCTGCTCATTGGAGCTCATAGAAATCTGGCCCGGAAAGAACCTATGGGCATCCCCTCCTTCCTGGGGGACCCTCCAGTTCCAGGCTACCGTTTCCTGTTGCCGAAGTTAGCTGGAGAGCCCCCAGGTCTTTCCATCAACCCCATCTCCTCTTCCACGGAGCCCTCCAGAGCCTAAGGTAGGAGACAGCTCTGGTGAAGGGAAAGATATTGGACCTGGCGAGGATGATGTGTGAGGTCCTTGTCAACCTACCTGGGCCTGGGCCTATACCTGGGAGAATGAGCTTCTCAAATGCAGAAATATGTTCCCCATCCCTGTCATGCTGTGTGATGGACTCCTGATGCTAGAGAGCCTTTGAAAAAGGAGGCCCTTCATAAAATCATGTTTTGAGGAGACTCAAAATTTATAAACATATGTGTATGTATATATATGTGTATATCTATAATAAATGTGTCTGTATAAATATGTATAATAAACAAATATTTGTATTTATATGATCATTTGTGCTTGTGTTTATTTATATATGTGTGTATGTATCTTTCCATTTAACATATATATATAAAAATAGATGTATAAATATGTGTGTGTAAACACAGATAAAAATGTAAACACATATCTGTATTTCTACAATGATTTGTATTTATGTATATTTGTGTGTGTGTATATATGTATGTATCTACATACCTATCTATCTCTGGTTTTTCAGGATGTATAATAGAGCAATAGGAAATTTAAAGTCACAAGGAACTCTAGAGGTTATAACTCCTGATTTAATGTCACCAAACTAGTTCTCAGAGATGCTAAGTGATTTGTCCAACATGGCACAGCCAGGCAGGGGTGCAGTGGGGCTGGTTCCAGGTCTCCTGACTTCCAGGACATTGTTCCTCTGAACTGAGTACTCACTCTTATTTCCTAAGCACAGATTCTGAATGAGGCACTTGTCCCACCTTGCTCAGCCAGTCTTTGTTTTAAAGGCAAAGATACTGGGAAGTGGAGTGGTTAAAGGCCTACCTAGGCAAATGTCCAAGGTAGAACTTAGCGGTCTTTTGAATTCTGAGCTCTCCCCAGAACATGCAAGGTTCCACCTCATGTGCTGCCTCCTGTTTGTGGTAATAACTACGTGGAGTGCTTTGGGGACTGAACTAACTCAAAGACAGGCTTCAGTTTCTGTGAACCTGGTCCATGTCTGATTCACCAGATGCTTAGCAAAGAGTGTTTTGGATATCTCAACGAAAAGTTTGAATTCCTTTAGAGAGCTCTTCCCGTGGGTGGGCTGTGAACTCCAATTTTGTCCCTTGAAGCCCTTAAGATATCTGTGTATTGTCCAGTCTGTCAGATTCCAGTCATGGTGCTGGAATTGGCAGATGCCTTGAGCAAGGTCTTAAGTCCACTTCTGTGCTTCTCTTCACTCTGCCCTTGACCCTTCAAGTCCTTCCTGCATTGGCAACTCTCTGAAATCTTCAAACAAATATTTTTTTAATGTTTTTATTAGTGCATTATCATTATACATAATATTAGGGTTCATTTTGGCATAATCATACGTGCATGGAATATAATTTGCTCACTTTAGATCCCAGTATTTCCCCTTTCCCTTCCTTCCTCCCTCTCCCCGTTCCACAGCCTTTACTCTACTGGTCTTCCTTCTATTTATTTATAGTTTTATTTTTAAAATTAATGCTTTATAGATATACATAAACACTAAGCTCACTTTGGTTATTCATATATGTACATAGAATAAGTTGTCAATTTCATTCTACCATTCCTTTCTTTTCCTGTCCCTCCCTCTCCATCAATCCATTTCCTCTCCTCCTTCTATATTCATGGATTTCTGCCTCCCCCTCAGCTTTCCCCCCTTATTTTTGTCTAGGTTTTGCGTGTGAGAGAAAACATTCAACCCTTGATTTTCTGAGCCTGGCTTATTTCACTTATAGCAACCCAATTCACAATAGCCAAATTATGGGATCAGCCTAGGTGCCTTTCCATAGATGAATGGAAAAGGGAAATGTGGTAAATATACACAATGGAGTTTTACTCAGCTATAAAGACTAATGAAATGATGGCATTTGCTGGTAAATGGATGGAAGTGGAGAATATCAAACAAATATTTTATGTCTCATTTATTCAGTTACTCTAGATGTTTAGCAGGATGTTCAGTCTTCCATGTGCTAATTTACCTTTCCTAGAAGCAGAAATCCCCTATATTACCATGTAAAGAAACCAAATGTGGAATTTCATGTTAACTTGAGTTATTTCAGAAAGCAAGAGGCTCTTCCTGAATGAAGTTACACCTCTGAAACTCTCCTCATTCCAGGCAGACTACCCTGGAAACTCAGCAACGGAGCTTGGAATAGATGGCAGTTCCTTTACACAAATGATTTCCTCTGCTGTTGGGCTCTGTAGTCCAGTGATGTTGGATGAATGTTACAATGCAGTCTCCACGCAGAGCTGGCTAACTAGGGAGATTGTATCTTCCAGTACGAAGTTTTAGATCCCTGGTTCATGTGCCCAAAGGCCACAGTGAGGATCAAATAAAGCCCATTAAGTTCCACTGGGGTACAGGTTGGTTGGGCAGGCTGGACAGGCACGAGTATATGCAGATCTGAGGATGATAAATATCTGCCCCCATCTTTCCACTGTCATCCTGGCAAATCTTCTGAGAAACAGACATTGCAGAAGGAGCTATTACTAGCTGTGGGCTGCACTCCTATTTCTCAAACAGTTGGCTGTAAATGGTCAGAATAGGTAATGATGTATAAAAGAAATGAAATGGTGACAAAATGGACACGTTTGTAAAGGGCTTGCACAGTATTTACGGTCTAGATACACCATTTAGTGCTTTTTGGGGAATGATGGATGCTTTAGCAAAACCAAGTGCATTATTTTGCTTTGCAGGAGCTAGTGGTAGGTAGAAAGGGCACATCTCTGCAATTTGGAGCATCAAGATAGTTCCCCTGTCTGAGGAGTCAAGGGTAATAGCCTGACAGGTTGTCCTTCTTGTGACCTTGTATTGTTGTAATTCTGCATCTCCTGCCCTTTTCCTTTCTACTCATGAGGTAACCCTAGTGCAGTCAATTCAGAAAAAAAAATCAGAGGAAGGCAAGATGTGAGATGTTATCTAGGAGTAGTGAGGTTTGAGGAAGTGCAGGTCACAGCTAAGCCAATGAGGAACAGACAGACAGAAGAAAGGCCATAGTTATTGTTATGTTGGACCTCACTGGTTGGAAGCCCAGCTCTATGGCTTTTCAGTCCTTAGCCTATCACTTAACCTCTGAGTGTCTCCTTCATCATTTGTAAAAGAAAGACAATCATGCAGATGAGACAGCTTTGCTGTGAGAGGGAAATAAGACACTGCTTATGAAGGGTAATGCATCCAGCACCCCAGCTTCTCAATTTCTCCACCAGCCTCCTGTTACACTGAATCCTGGCTACCCCCGCATCATGGATATGCTTTGGATCTTATCACCACCAGAAAGAGCACCTCATCAGAAATCTTCATTCTAAATATTCATCCTGCAGTTGTTCTCCAGCTCTTCTGGCCTGTTCAGGTCCCCAGCTGCCGCCATGCCTATTCTACTGGATCAGGGCCTTCTATCCACAGGGTCTGTGTCTTGGAGGATAGAAACAAAGTGGACTTTTTCTTTTTCTCTCACCATCTTTCTCCACAAAGTGGATGGAGCAATGTTCTTAAAAATCAAATCAGATCATGTTCTTCATCTGCTTGAAGACTTTTAGTCATTTCCTAATTGCTACACAAACAACTAGCCCATAAATGCAGATGAGCATCTACTACGTGCCAGCTGCCACACTAGGTTATGTGAGTAAACAGGACACACACGGGCCTGCCCTCAGCCCCTCCTTGTACCATGATGAGAAATTGTCACCACTTGTTCACATCTTCCCTTTACCAATTGGCTGAGTCCCTTCATCATCTCTGGCTGCCAAACCCCATGTCTTCTTTATACCACCATGGAAACCCTCTGTTGAGCACCCACTATGTGCAGGAGCCATTTCAGTTCCTCTTTATAATAAAGTTGATGTTTTTCTTCAGGTGAGGGAACAGTTTCACAGAGGATAAATGTCTCAGGATCACACAGCTGGTGTGTTTACACCAGGACTTGATCAGCCCATTCCTCAGTCCATGTGTCTAGTAGTTCTGGGACCATGGCTCAGCCCAATATTTACCAACAGGGTACTGTTACTCCTCATAGTAAATTCTACCATATAACACAGGGCATTAAGACCTCGAAGGCACCTGACTCCCAGCACACTTCCTCGGTGAAACATCTCAGGCTCTTTCACAGGAAAAATCCACCTTCTGTGTTCTCACATTTTCTTATTTCCTGCAAATACCCCTGTTTCAGGTTTCTGGTCTTAAGTTGTCTTTCTTCTCACTCTCACTAACTCCTGGGTCCAATGGTCTTGTGACACAGGTGGGATCTTATTATCATTGTGTTAGATGAAGAAGATGAAGGCTAAGAGAGTCTAAGAGATTTTAATTTATCTGCTTATGCCCAGCTAGTGAGAAGTAGAATAAAGATTTGATATCAGAACAACTTCTTCCATATTCCACTGTTTTCCTTCTGTCATTTCTTCTGCAGGGAGTTCCAACAGGCTTCATCTCATGCACTAACATTGGCTGATTCCAGTAGTTACTGGAGGTCTGTGATAAGATGGACTCTGAGGCCATAGTTGGCCTCAACCGAAGCAAGATTCCAGATGGATGAGACGGAACAAGGGGGCTGAGCACTGGCTGCCCATGCATTTCTATACCATCTCTTAGGTGACATAATGTGGAAGTGTCTTAGTCTGCTGTGTGCTGCTATAATAGAACAACACAGACTGAGGATTTTATAATGAACAGAAATTTATTTCTCATGGTTCTGTAGGTTTGGAAGTCCAAGATCAAGGTGCTGGCATCTGGTGAGGCTCTCCTTGCTGAGTCATAACTTGGCAGAGTGCAAAGCATGTGGAAGGACAAAGAGAAGGCAAGGGAGAGAGACAGAGAGGACTTATCTTTTGATTAGGGCACCAAGTGCACCCATAAAGGGTGGAGCCCTTATGGCTTAACCACCTCTTAAAGGTCTCACTTCTTAACTATTTCAATGGCAATTAAATTTCAACAAGAGCTTTGGAGGGGCTGAACATTCAAACCACAACAGGATGCATCTAGCATAGTGCCTGGGTACAGTTGCAGTTCAGAAAAAAATGTAAAACATCTTCTAGAAATATTTTTAGAGAGAATAGTAGTGTAAAGTATGAATTCCTTTTAAATACCCACCTCTGATTTTATATCAGATGGGGGTTCAGGACTGAGTTTGGGAATAGAAAGGTTGGACTGTTGGGTCAAACACTACAGGCATTCTGGTATAATGTGAAGAATTGAGACTTTGGGGTTGGCATACCTGGGTTTGAAATCCCCCTCTGTCATATGGCAGTTGAGTGACCCTAAATAGTTTTTTCCAACATTATAAACTTCAATTTCTGAATCTACCAAATGAAGATAGTTATGTACTCATCAACTATGTTGTTGAGAAGATTAAATTAGATAATGTATAAAAGTGCATGGCACAATTCCCGGAATTCTATAGATGTTAAGTATTAATAGTATGACACATGAAATTCATAGCATAGGTCCTGTCACATGAAGTTACTAGAAAAACTTCCTTTCCACCTTTCCCTTTCTTCCTGCTGCAAGAAGTCATGGAAAGGAAACTTCTCTTTTCTGCCCTGGATATTCATTTGCAAAGTAGAATCTGCACATACAGAACTTGAGGGTGCCATGGAGACGTCTATAAACCTGCTGCTGCCCAGAGGACAAGGATAAGAAAAAGATCAGGTCTGACCTTTTTCTTGTGAGTGTAATGCATTCCACTATTGTCATGTATGTAAAAAACAAACAAACAAACAAACAAAAACCTTATTTCTTCCAGTGAAAATTTTCTTACGGATAGCTCCTGCTGTAGGAGACCATGTCCTGGTCCACGGAGTTATTTGGGATAGATACAGAAGCATCTCAGGTTTTACTTGTTGGGCCCCTGGGCTGTTGGTAAGCACCTTTTGGTTCTGCCCTGAATTTTTCATCTTTTGATTCTGCCAGTCAAACTGCAGTCATCTCTGGAATGTGCTTTGGGCAAGACAGTTGGCAGAACAAAAGGAATCAGCCAGGCTGACAGATCATCCAGAAAGGTGACCAATTTGCTGGATGCAGAGCCTTTCAGAAAGTGTCTGTGGAATTTGAAAAAAAAAAAAAAGTTAAAGACTGGTGGGCTAAAAAAATACCTAAGAGACAGGTTAGCACTGTTTTGCTAGCTTTGTCCATTTGACAGTGCTCACAATTGTTTTATTTCCCTGTGATTGTTTTAGACTTTTACTTTGGGGGCTCTTACTTGAAACTCAAGTTTTGAGAAGCACAGGGCTTAGCAGTGACACAGGTTTATCCACCCATCCAGGCACAGGTTTATCCACCCATTCAGACCTGGGTACAACTCATGGTGCTGTAACTCTCTTGCCATTTGACCTCAGATCAAATAATTAACCCTCTCTCCTAGTCTGTTAAGTGGGATTATGAACTTTTTATATTTTAATTGTGAGAAGAATGTAAGAGAAGAGAGAAATGTCCACTACAGGGCCTACCCAGAGTAGGTCCTGGGGGCTGCCTTGACATCACTGCTGGAATAGACTTTCTGGGCAGTGAGGGCAAGCTCTTTTTCAGCGATCAGAATATGTGGTTCTCCTCCAAGAGGAATGAGCTCAGAAGTTCCCTATTTCCTGGAGATCATAATGCACTTTGCCTGCTTTTCCAAGTTGTGAAAATCAACAAAAATAACAGGCAAGAAAAGTGCATGGTTAACTATAAAGCATTATTCAAGTAGAAGTTTTTTTTTTAATTTGGTCAGATTTATTGAGTAATAAATCACATAGAACAGAATTCCCCTTTAAAGTGTACAGTTAGATAGGTTTTGACAAATGTCTTCCCTGGTGGAACCTTTACCATGGTCAAGGAATAGCTGAGTTCCATGACTCCAGAATACCGCCTTGCACTCCTTTTGGTAAATCCCTTTGCCCAACCTCCAACACCTGGCACCACTTATTGGCTTTCTGCCCCAACAGTTCTGCTTGTAGTAGAATGTTACATAGTTTTGGTCTTGCTTCTTTTACTTAGCATAATGCTTTCTGGATTCATCCATATGGGTCTGTGAATCAGTAGTTTTGTTCTTTTTGAGTAGTAACTACACCACCCTAAGGTGCTATGGGCTGAATTGTGTCCACACCAAATTCCTATTTTGAATGTGATGGTTCTGAAGATAGGGATTTTGGGAAATCATTAGGTTTGGATAAGGTTATGAGGGTGGGGCTTTTGTGTTGGAATTATTGTCCTTATAAGAAGAGACACCCGAGTTGTACTTTTGCTCATTTCTTTTTCTTTTTTTTAGAGAGAGAGAGAGAGAGAGAGAGAGAGAGAGAGAGAGAGAGAGAGAGAGAGAATTTTAATATTTATTTCGGTGGACACAGCATCTTTGTTTGTATGTGGTGCTGAGAATTGAACCCGGGCCGCACGCATGCCAGGCGAGCGCACTACCGCTTGAGCCACATCCCCAGCCCTCATTTCTTTCTTTCTCTCTTTCTTCCCAACCCCAGCCATGTGTTCCCTCTCCCATGTATGGACATGGCAGGAAGGCAGACATCTTCAAGCCAGGAAGGGAGCCCTTACCCAAACCCTACGATGCTGGCAGTCTATCTTGGACTTCTAGTCTTCAGAACTGTGAAAAAATAAATTTCTGTTGCTTAAGCCACCCAGTCTATGGTATTTTGTTATGGCAGCTCGAGAAGACTAAAACGTATGGTTGGAATTAAAAAAAAATAAGCTATGGTATAATGTTAAAAATTTATTTCCATATTAATTCCTTTAGCACATACAAAGTATTTTATTCTCAAGTACACTGTTTGTAAATTGACCATAATTTTAAAAAATGCATTGAGAACTCTGAAGAGGTAAGCATACAATTTCAAGTGCCGTCTTGACATCTTGGAGCCTCCCTGGGTCCCACAGGTCTCAGTGAGTTCCTTTACTTCCACCAGAAATGTCTGTCCCAATAGCAGGAAAGCCTCCCCATCTCATCCAAGGCAGCTCCACCCTACCTGGTCTCAACCTAATGATTTCACTTCCCTGCCAATCCAAAGAGTTATTCTAACCAATCACATCCTCTTGTAGAACCACTGCCCCCACAACTGTCCCTGGTTGTTCAGTCTGTGCCTGAATACAAATCCATGTGACCTTGCCCTGTGCAGAGTCTTCCTTCCCTGGGCTCTGAGTACATGCGACTAACAAATTGTCAGCTATCTCATCCGCCCAGTGTTGAGTGTGTGTGCCAACTTGTATTGTTGAGAGTAGGGAGTCACCCCTTCATCAATAAGGTGAATAGGAAATGATCAAAACAAACACACAGTGGATTTTGTGGTTTGGTATAGGAGTTTAATGTCCTCACTGGTCACCTTCCTTCAACACTTTAGTGTTCTGTTATGCATGGCTTCACTTGCAGATGTTACAAGGCTTACTTTGTGGCCTGTTTGAATAGGGGACCTATTTAAATGATCCTCAGAAGGTGTTGTTTTTAATCATTTTGTATCACTGACTTTTCCAGAGAGCCAAAAAACACCTAGACCAGGATTAGCTAGAGACTGGGAAGATATCTCCTGAGGACAAAGGAGGTTCTTATTAGTGAAAGGAACATGATTGCTGGAGAGAAATTGCTCTGCTCTCTACTCAGTACTTGGATATGATTTCAAACTGGTTTTGGTTTTTCTAGTTCAGTGGTCTCTTCACAGCAAGTCATGAGCTTTGTGAATCCAGAATGTATTTCATGAAAAAGGCAGGGCAAGGCCCAGAGAACTGAAGAGGAGTCATCTAGCTTGGGTTCTCCTCATCCTCCTCAGCCCCTCATTCCTAATCCTGGATTGGCCTTCATGAGCCTCTCAGTGCCTATATTTGGGTTCTCCAGGGAGACAGAACCAGTAGGAAAAATTTGGGGAGAGAGAGAGAGAGAGAGACACTCTGAGAGACTGACTTTAAAATAAGTTTTTTGGGGAAATTTGCTTAGGTGATTGTTGGCAAATTGTAGTGTGCAGGATAGCCCCAGTGAAGACCTGTTGCTGTAATTCAAGTCCAAAGGCCACCTGCTGTCAGAATATCTTCTCAATCAGGAGAAGTCAGTCTTTTTTTTCTATTCAGACCTTCAACAGATTGGATGACGCCCACACATAATATGGAGGGCAACCTGCTTTTCTTGGAGGCCACCAATTTAAATGTCAATGTCAACCAAAACCAAAACAAAAGCAACAAATGAAAAACCAGAAGAAAAAAAAATATGCTCCCAGAAGTATCCAGAATAATGTTTGAGCAAACATCTAGGCACCATGGCCCAGCCAAATTGACATGTAAAACTAACCATCACAGTTTCCACACTGAGTTGTGGCTATGGCCAGAGGAAGTCACTTCTTAGGGCTGCCTGGATTCTCCTTAAATACAAAGCCTTAAAATGTATTCTATGTCCTGAGAAGATCATTGTACCTGTCCCCATGTCCTCTGTCCTTAACTCCACAAATGGCACCACCATTCACCTAGTAATTTCAGCTCAAACTATTTGAGTTGTGAGCCCTCTCTTCCTGGATGGTCCAAGCTCCCTGCTCCATTGTCATTTTTTCCTATTGTGCCCATTTTGTGTGACCTGAGTACAGAGACTCAGCCTCTCTATTCACTGCCAACCTAAGTCCCCACCTGTATTTGGACTGACCCCCTTACTCTTCCAGGTGGTTACCATTGAAGGAAGGGTTCCTCCTTCTACTAGAAGACAGTGTCCCTATGAGGGCTCTGGGCCTCTTCCCCTCTGTCCTTCTCAGGGACCTCACTCCTGCTCTCAGCTTCTTCTCCTGATCACTAATCTCTCTCTGCAGAATTGCTCTTATCAACATACTTACATGCATGGGATTCTTGTCTTAAAATAAGTTTATTGGATGCCATGTCCTCCTTCATTTCTTTGCTCCAAACTTCTTGAAAAGCTTCTCTACTCAATTTCTCTTCACCCACCAGCAGTTCCACTCTGGCTTTTGTCTTTGCACTCCCCTAAAGCTTGTTAGTGTCAGCAACCCCCATTTCCTGCTGGCAGGTGGCCTCCCATAGCTTATCATGTGACTGACCATCTTCTCCTCTTGAAACATTCTTCTTTCCTGGCTTTTGGTCTTTGTCAATTTCTCCCACCTTACTGGCAGCTTCTCTTCTGTTACCCCTGTGGTCTTCTCTATCTGACCTCTAAAAGTTGACAATTTGTTGGGGTTTGTTCGTACATGTTCTGGTTTTTCCCTCTTTACTTCCTCTAGATCTAAATATCATTTTTTTTTTCCAGAAGAGGATTTCCAAAAGTGCTTCTCTAGCCAGATCTTTCCTCTGATCCGCCAGACATTCATCCTAAACTGATTCTTTGAAGTTTGTTTTTTACTCAATTACCATATACAGATAACCTGACATGTTTAAATTCTGGTTTCATTGACATCTGTCTCCATATCCCCCATCCCTAATTCTGCAAGTGTCACCATCATCTACTTAGTAATTTTAGTCAAAAAAATATTTGTGTTGTTATGATTCCTTTTTTATGGTCTGTATTAATTAGCTTTTTATTATTATAATGAAATACCTGAGGCAGCCTACTTTATAAAGAAAATAGATTTATTCAACTCACAGTTTAGGAGGCTGTATGACACAGTACTGTAGTTTGGACTTGAATGTTCCCCAAAGGCCTGTGTGTTGAAGGATTGGTCCCCAGCCCATGGTACCGTCGGTAGGTGGTGGAAGCTTTACCAGATGGGACCCAGTAAGAGGAAGTTCATTAGCAGTGTGTCCTTGAAGGGATATTGGGACCCCAGCCCCTGCCAGTCTCTCTTTGCTTTCTGGCTGTTATAAGGTTAGCAGCTTCCTCCTCCATGTTCTCCCACCAAAATGTACTATATCACCAAAGACCCAAAAGCAATGGGACTAACTGACTATGGGCTGAAACCTCCAAAATTGTAAGTCAAAACAAGTCTTTACTCTTTTTTGAGTTGATTATCTCAGGTATTTTATTAAGGAAATGGAAAACTGACTACCCAAACAGATTCTAGTGAAGGCCTACATTGGCTGCATCATATCCTGGTGGAAGCATGTGTATATCTCTGTGTGGTCTCTCCTCCTGTAACCACCAGGATTCAATCATAGGGGCTCCACCCAAATGATTTAATCCATTCTAATTGCTTCCCAGAGGCCTTACCTCTAAAAACCATAGTTAAATTAAAATTCCAATATCTTATTAACATTAACATAAGACTTTGAGGTTTATACTCTTGCATGAGTTTGGGAGGACAAACTAAATTCAAACTATAGCACAGTTTACCCTCCAAGTTAAATGGCTCAATCCCCCCATTTGGACCAGCTCCACCCTCACAACCTGAGCCTAGGGAGACCTCCTCAGGGGGAGTCCTGCAAAGCCACTGCTTTCCTTATTCTGCTTCTATCCTACTATAGTCAATAGTTAGCACAGTGATAATGCAGTTAAGTATAATACATGCAATACTATATATGTATATTACATATATTACATACATACACATATATAATACACATATGATCATGTCAATCTTCTGCTAAGTCTTTCCAATGGTTTCCCATTGTATTTATAATAAAATTCAGTTCATTTCTTACAACCTGCTTGGGCTGGTCCTAATCTGTCTCTCTTTGCTGTCCTTGACTTTGCTTCCTATGTTTTGGCCACACTGGCCTTGTTTCCAGTCTGGGGGTGCAACAAACTAAACTGATCTCAGCTTAGATTTTTCTCATCCTTTTCCTGGAAGGTTCACTCAACAAATCTTTGAGTGGATGACCCCTTCTCATACTTTAAGTTTCAACTTAATTGTCACTGCTGTGCCTAACTTTCCAAAGTGATTCTTACCTCTTGAGATTCTCCTCCTAACCTCATGGATGATCTCTATCATAACATCATGCTTTTAAATTATTTATATGTTTTGGGGGAGGGGGTTCAAATCTTCTGTTGCAATATTAGCAATGTGACTGAAAGGCTCTTCCTTTTGGGGTTCCTAGCATGCAGCCTAGTGCCTGGTACAAGTAGGCTCTTCATGAACATATACTCATGGCCCTAGTGAGCATAATGCATGTCCTTAGGGAGTTTACAATCTAGAGCAGTAGTGGGGATCCTGGAGGATTTGGTAGGAAGTATACTTTCCTCCATTCTCTGTCCCAGTGAGCTGTGTGAACTTGAAGAATCACCTCATCTTTCTAGGACTTAACCTCCAAGTGTGTGTCAGGCTTATGAACGACAAACATCCTACAGAGCAGAGCAAATCAATAGGAGGGGATAAGTTGTTAATGTAGGGGCAACCCTGCACTTTTTAATCTCATTAACTTCTCTGTAATAATAGCATCTGGGGGAGATGACATTTATTGCATGGATGCTACAAACATTCTCAGGTTTCCACATTAAGGAGTATATCTCCCTAAAGCAGTCTCCTGGTCTCCCCATTGTGCACAGAGAACTTTCTCTTGCCATTGTGGTAAATCACCCAGATGATCTTTGTCATCTACTGGGACTGGCAGGAGGTGCAAAGATTAGTGATCATCTATATTATCTCTAGTGGCAATCAGTAGAAAATGTTTCCCAGGATTCTAGCTTTCAAGTCCAGATGGGCTAGGCTGCTCATATCTGCTAAAGCTCTCCTCTTTAATCATCTTTAATCACGAAGCACAGGAAACTGATGGAAAGTTTTAGTGACAAGAAACAGGAAATCCAGAAGGGCACCCAATAATACTGTTGCTTGGAGAAATGGAAGGATAATCTTCAGAAGTTTCTAAGAGAGGATTAGGAATTGGGGTAGAAAGACTTTGGCACTAAAGCAAGCAATTTTAATTGAACACTTCACTTTAGATATTATTATTTCCGCTGGAGCTTATCATGTTAAAGCAAGATGTTAAGCACATTTATGAAAGTTATGTAAGAGCTAAGCTTGCTTTCCAATTATTTGGGGGGTGGAGCGGGGTGGAAGTCGCCATTCAGAATGAATGGGATCAGGAAGAGAAGGGGTTGAAAAGGGAGTGAGAGAGATGTATGCTGGCTGAAAAAAAAAATGGGATCAAATATCAGCTGTGAATTTTTCCCAGAGAACCCTAAGCCAGGATTTAAAATGGGGTTTACAATTATGCTGTAAATCAGTATTCCCCCGGATCGGCCTTCCTCTGCTCACTGGAGAATTCAGCTCTACTCAGATTCCTTCCATGTGGTCCAGAGAGTACTTGGGGGTGTCCATATTTGCCTTCCTTTCCCCCCTCCTCCAGTGGCTTCTCAAACCTTCCATGTCCTACTTGAAGCTCAAGTAAATACAGCTTCAGTTGCAAGCTGAGCCTCATCTCCCAGTACAGTGTGTTTTCCCATTTCATCCTTTCTGAGGGCGCTCAAGGGCTTCCTTGAACAAAGAGCAACAAAGCAGTTATCCCGTGGGCAGAGAGCAGCTGCCGTTACCTTAGCCAGAGCTTAAGTGCTCAAGCTCACTTTGGAACCGATCAGAAGGGCAAACTACAGCCAGGACCTGTTGACATGCTTCCTGCTTCTCTTTAGCCATTCTCAAGTGCTAGGCTGAAAAGACCCCAATGAGGTGCAAGAAAACAAGAGATTTTACATAAAATTTAAAGGACTCCCTGAGACACCAGGCCAGTCCTCTTGTGCTGGATGCTCACCACTGGGCAACACCACATCTCACCTCTTGTCACTCCTCTGGGTCAGGCACTAGGTCTCTGGGGATGGGACCTGACTTGTGTCAGGAGTATCACTGAGATGAATGACTGCACCATAGGACAAAAGCTAGACTACCTTAGAAGCTCTCCAAGCATATGGTGCTCCTCCACTGAACGCAGTATTATTCTGACTCTGCAGCCTGGCTGCTGATTCTGCCGTTTGGCTCCTTCCTTTCCCCAGACTTTTCCTCTTCATCCTTTTTACTCTGTACACATAGTATCCAGCAAAGTGTCCTGTACCCTCACCTTTGTTCCTTTTGTAATGACTCTCTTATTCTCCCACCATGAAATGAATGCCTCCCTCCCACTCCCACCTGTCCCAATCCTACTCCTCTAGCGGCTAGAGTTCAAGGACTTCCGCCATCTGTCGGGCGTCTGGGTCCTCCCAGAGTACTCTGATCCTCTCCTCATGGAACCTGTTTTCCATAGACCTTAGCGTACATGGCTTGTTTTACTTTCTAGTTGTAAAATCCTTGAGAGGAACCATTGATCTTGTTCACATTTTTGCAGAGTAACTTGTACATTGTTCTGCTCATGGTAGTTGCATAAAACATCTCTTTTTAGTCAAATCATTTTGCCCCAGGTATGAAAACCCACTGTATAATAAATCAGGAAGGCTGGCAATGCAGTTCTGAATTTACATCATCCTTAGGGATAGACAAATTAAGGTGGGGACTTAGATTTCTAGGAGTAATTCATACAGTGTCACAAAAGAAGTTTGGTTTGTCACATTTTCTTAGAGCTAATGTTAATCCATTTTGATGTAGAACAGTAAAAATAAAAAGGGAATGAAGAAGTAAAGAACCTTTAAAATGTGTTTTAATTATTAGTAAGATTATTTGTGGTTTTGAATAATCAAGTCTCAGATGGAATTGACTGTTCATCATTCATTCAATTAATAAGCATGCATTGAACAGATATTTGGAGGGCATCTACCTACAGTTTGCTGTGCCCTCTGCACAGGGGATGAGGTGACTAGCTTAGCCCTCATTTCAGAGTACTCTCTTTGGGCCATTTATGATGTACTAGGCACCTGTTTCCTCTGGGCACATGAGAATGGTCAAGTTAACCTATGATTTCACTGCAGTGGATAAGGGTTGGGAGAAAAAGAGGCACCCATTGAAGTAAAGGTGCCAAGGAGAGGGAGGAAACTCAAGCAAAGGAGAAGCTGTTTCTGGAGCTTGAAGGATCTGAGGGCATCCCTGGAGGCTAAGTCAGAGGGAGCTAGGCTGCTTGGGGAAGGAGAGACAGGCCTGGGTCCATATGCCAGCTCTGTGACTAGCTGATGGCTGTGACTTTTATTGCTTTATCAATAATAGCATGCTCAGGAGTGAGTGAGCAGGCCATATTTGGGAACTCAATTCAGTGCCCATCAATGAAGGGTCTAGAGAAATTTAGAGCTGCTGGTGTAACATGTTGTTTTTCATAATATGGCACCAGCATGTATGTGTTTCCACATAATGTTTTTTTTGCAGGGGGCGGGCACATTGTTTTCCATAGTATGGGAACTATGTCTGGGAAGGCAGAGCCACTACTGAAGGGCCCAGACCCAGATCCCTTTGAGGCATTGAATTCTCAGGGGCTGTGAACTTGAGGATTAATGGCCTCTCACAACTATAAGGAGGCATCCATGAAAACACACCTCTCGCTCTTCCTATTTGTTCTTGGTGGAGCAGGGGGTATCTGCACTGGGTTTTGGCCATGCCTGTCAGAGCTTAGCTGCACCCCCCCGCTCCCGCTCCACAGGGGTGACCTTCAGGACACTTCACTGCCCCTCAGCTGTTTTATCTTGGCTGCCTCAGCTTTTGCTCCAAACTAATTTTGAGAGGGCCAAGGTCAGTATAACTCTCCTCATTAGCTGTCCCCCATAGCTTACAGGTCTTTCTTATTTTTCATATATCTGAAATCTTCTGGAATCATCCATTCCCTGGGGAAAAGCAGAATGGTCTTGGATTGTCATGGTCAGCTCAGAAATAATGAAGCCCCTCAAATCCGGTGGGCTGAGTTGAAATTCCTGAAAAGTTCAGGGATGAGTTGCAAGAGGGAGAGAACAGGAGGTTGAGCTAGTTAACTCTGGTCACTATAACAAAAGGTTTTTCACTGAGAATTTTCCAAAGGAGGTTGTACTTATGTTTTATTTGTTATTACTTTTTTGGTGACCTTGTTATGCCCTCTCTTTCATACAAACAAATTGCCCAAGACTTATCAACCTCTGAATGGTTCATTCAGGAGGTTTGAGCAGTCTAAGGCCTGGTCAGTATGGGTGGCCACATGGGTGCACAGGAGAAACACCTGTAGGAATCTGAAATCAGGGTGGAAGAAATCAGGTGAAGACAAGATAGAAGCAACTATGCAAAATGTGAACAGAATGCTTTTGTTTTCTGCATGTTTTTGCCTGAGGAGATCTGGGCTGTCCATCATTGATGTCGTCCCCTGCTGCTCCTGAAAGGCAGCTCCTGGAGCATCTGGTCTTGGCAGAGAGCTGCTCAAGTCTAGTGGAGCACTTGAGTGTTCATAAGATATCAAAGTGGAAAGAAATACATTGCCTGGCCTTGCATGTCCCCAAGGTCCAGCCTTGACTATAACTCTTTTAAGCTTGTATTCATTCAAAATGGGTCCAAGGATGCCTACTCCATCTGCATCAGAGACGATGCAGCACTGCCTAACTTGGAGGAACCCGGAGAACAAGTCATTCATTTTAAAAGAGTCAACCAGGGTATGTTATAGTTTGGATTTGGAATGTCCCTGGAAACTCAATGCAGCAGTGTCCAGAGGTGGGGTTTAGGGGAAGGGATTGGATCATGAGAGCTGTAGCCTCATCAGTTTATCAATCATTTTGTGGATTAATAAGTTGAATGGACCACTGTGAGGAGGTGGAAAGCATAGAAAGTGGAGCACAGTTGGAGAAAGTAGGTCCCTGGGGACATGCTCCTCGGGGCTATACCTTGTCTATGGCCCCTTCCTTGATCTCTTTTGCTCCCTAGCTGCCATGAACTGAGCCTCTACCCTTCCTCCATGATGTCCTGCCTCACCTCAGGTCCAAATCAATGGAGTCAGTTGACCATGGAGTGAAACTTGTGAAACAATGAGCCAAAATAGATCTTTTCTCCTGTGAGTTGTTCTTGGGGATTTGTCACGGCTGCATAAAGGTGACTAACACAGGGTACCAGGATGGCCTGGGAAGTGCCAGCCTCTTCACTTGCCTATTCACAGGGTGCAGGTTGGAACGAGGATTGAGGATCCCAGTCCCAGGAATCGAGGTCTGGCACAGCTGGATAAATGACTAGGGTGACCAACCGTCCTGGCTTCCTAAGGACTGAAGGACTTCTTGGTAAGCAGGACTTTCAGTGCTAAAACCAGTGAAGTTCCAGGAGAAGTGGAACAAGCTAATTGCCCTAAGGGACTCAGAAGTTGACTCCAGGATTATGAGACATGCCACCTGGCCAAGGTGAGAAGGCTTGCTCTTGGGGGTGGGGAGAAGACTTTGCTGCAGAGCTTGGTGGACTCAGTTTTCCAGAGGAAGTTATTTATGTCTAATCCTTCAAATAGATTCATTGCCATATGGAATTGATGTTCTGGATGCAGTAGGATGCATTTTTTTTTGTTTCCTTTGTGATTCTCCCTCTGGTAGCATTGTTTCTGTTAATGAGATATATCATTGGGCATTTCTAAACAAAACTCCACGGAAGTTTTCCCTAATTGAATAGACTGTTGCCTGTTGTGCCCTTGTTCTTTTGGAGCCAGTATATTTATGAGCTGCTCTCCACTGACCTCCCGGCCTTTACAGAGAGAAATATCTATTTTTTTAAAAAAATCTCTTTATTTTCCTTGCTTTCCCAGAGGAGAAGAGGGTGCTGAGGGATGAGCAACTTGGGGAAGGGGTGGTAGAGAGAGAGGTGAGATGAGCCTCCCTCTGTGCCTGTGCAGGGGACTCTGTAGAGGGTGGGAGGTGAAGTTGGTTTTGGGAAAAAGCCCAAATCCACATCTCATGGCTGTTTTGGCATCCTTTTTTGCTCTAGTTCTCTTTCTCTTTTTTTTAAGCCTTTAACTCTGACACACTTCCCCTCTCTTCCTTTTCTTTCATTTGTCAGTTGTGAGTATTTTGGTTTGAGTCAAGAGAAACAGACAGCTGGTGCAGCCTTCGCTGCTTCGGTAACACCAGGGTATTTATGTTCGCACTTTCCATCCGATGAGTGGGGTGGGTGTTAGGGAAAGCAGCTTGGTGTTCAGAAGCTTTGTGGGTGGGGTAGCAGACCAGGGTGGGATGGTCTTCTCCAAGTTCAAGGTCATGGTGAGATCTAGGGGGATGGAAGTGGTGAAGAGTATGTGTGTGGAGGGGAGAAGAAGGCAGGAGGGGGAATAACAAACATCATTCTGGGATTACTCCAGATGGTCACCTGGAAAGGAGGCTGGGTCACTGTCATTTTGTAGGCGTCATGGGTTATTAGGGTGGGGAATGATTTTTTTCAGACTTCCAACAAAGATGGTGTTATTATAAAATTCACCCATCTCATTGGCAATTTAAAACAATAATTACAATTTCCCATTGTAATTATTCTCTGGGCAACTCATGACCCCTAGAACTTTGGCTGTATCCTGGAATTACCTGGGAGCTTAAAAAAATACTGATTCCTGGGGCCCACCTGCAGAGACTTTGACTTATTTGGTGTAGGGTGAAGTCTGGGTATCAGGACTTCCAAAGCTTCCCAGAAGATATGAATGTGGCAAAATTTGATAATCATTCCTGTAGCCACAAAAGGACTGTAGGTGAGCTAGTACCCAGCATCACTGGGGAACTTGTTAGAAATGTGGACCCTCACTCTTATATGAATACATGACCAATTTAATTCCACATGTACAACCAGAAGAAAGGGAAGTTTTATTCCATATATGTATAGTATGTCAAAACACATTTTACTGTTATGTAAACAACAACAACAAAAACAACAACAAAAAGAAGAGAAAGAGGAAGGAAGGAAGGAAAGGAGGGAGGAAGAAAGGAAGAAAGGCGGATCAGATGCTACTTTTTCATAGATAATTCCTATGTACAAAAACAGTTAAGAAGGTGTCTTATAGCCTGTGTTCCCGGGCAGGTAAAACCCACAGCTTTGTTGAGCTGTTAGACTAGTGAAAAGCCGTGGAGTGGTTAAGAGCATGGATTTGAGGTTTTCTATATCTGAATTCAAATCCCTGCTCTTCTGCTTATTCATTGTGAGATACTGAGCAAGTCAGTAACTGCTTGGAACATCAGTTTCTTCATCTGTAAAGTGGGGATTATATGCAGCACCTGTCTCGAAGGATGTTTATGAAGAGACACTGTGGTGGGCTTATCACAGTGCCCACACACAGGCTCTGTGGGCTCTCAGTCTTCACTACCATGAGGTTGTGCTGATTTCACTGTTAGGACAGAAGGATCTTTCTCAAATTTAAAATTTGATGTTCAGTGATTATGCAGTGGGTATATGGAAGAGAGGGCCAACTTTAGTTAAACTCAAACAATGTTTTGGTTTGCTTTTCTGATAAAATCAACCCCCAAAGAATTTCCAGCAACTATTTTCTGAGATAGGCAGTTGCTAAAAAAAAAAAAAAAATTATAAAACCTCTTTTTCTTTTCTTCCTGATAGTTTCAGAGACATTCTGGGAACAGTGTGTTAGGAACATCAGAGACAAATCACCTCCTTTGAGCTCTCCAGGTTATAGCCCCTTGGTGAACCCCTTCACCCATTCCCAGGGCCAGCCAGCCTACTTCTGGGAAGCTGTAGACATGCTTCTACTATATGGGAACAGGCCTGGAGCCAGCCTCTGAGTTTCTTGGCCCAATAAAAAAATTGCAGTCCTCAGCAGTGCCTGGCCTCAATGACTCACTGCTCTAAAGCATATAATTCATAAATCTAGATGAGAGGCTCTCACATATTTGCTGGACACTGTTGCAATGAGTGGGGTGTTACTGAAAGCCAATCAGGAGCATTAGTCAAACGTATGACCTCAATCCCAACCAATCAGGCCATTTCTAGGACAGCTGGACCTTCCACAGTTTTCCTGTTATTTTGTTATTCACTCAGGGGACATAGGTCAGGGATGCAGGTAGAGCATAACTGTTTGGAGAAGTCTTGCAAAGGGAAGAGGGGCATTACTACTTGGGAGAAGGGTTCTGTGGCTGTGTAAGCTGAGAACCACTGCCTATTATATCCTTTTCATAGAAAGCTAGCATGCAATTAGAATATTATTGACTAAAATGGACATGCTATAAAGAAAACTCTGCAACTTGATTTTCTTTCAGTTTTTATAAGGATATTTGTTATGAGGGCATAATTTAAAAATAATGCCTATTGAACATCTGGCTAAATGAATGTATCACAGAACAAATATTAGGAGCTGCTTAGAGAATTCTAAATTCTGTAGTGGTTATGCTTCTGCTATTTATATTGCCCTCAGTCAACCAACTAAGCACACAGTTGAAGTCTGGGCTTTGGGTCTATATTATAGGACATCATTAGCGAGGGACTCTCTGAGAAGGTTGCATGAACGTGAAACCTTGAAGGATAAGAAGGAGGTGGGTCTCTGAAGAGCTAGGGAGGAACATTGCAGCTGGAGGGGAGGAAGGAGAAGGACAATGGCAAATATGTAAGAAGGAACCAGAATACTAAGGGCTCTGAGGACTGTAGAAAATTGATTCTTTCCTTCTCCCCCAACTGTGATGAGAAGCCCTTGAAAAGTTCCCAGCAAGGGTGTGACCTGACTTGGTTACTTTTAGAAATAAAAACTTGCTTTTTTTTTTATTTTAATATTTTTTATTGGTGCTTTATAATTATACATAGTGATGGGATTTGTGGTTACCTATTCATACATGCATACAGTATAACAATATAATTTGGCCAATATCATTCCCCAGTATTTTCTTTTCCCTACCTTCCTTTCTCTTCCTGGATTTTCTCTCTTCTACTGATGTCCCTTCAATTTTTATGATAACCCCCACCCAGCACTTTTCTTTTCCCTTTTCTTATCTAGCTTCCACACATGAGAAAACAAGGCCTTTGACCTTCTGAGCTTGACTTATTTTTAACATAATGTTCTCAAGTTCCATCCATTTTCCTGCAAATGACATAATTTCATTTTTCTTTATGGCTGAATAAAATTCCATTGTGTATATATACCACATTTTCTTTTTTTTAAATTTTTTATTGTTGGCTGTTCAAAACATTACATAGTTCTTGATATATCATATTTCACAATTTGATTCAAGTGGGTTATGAGCTCCCATTTTTACCCCATATACAGATTGCAGAATCACATCAGTTACACATCCATTGATTTACATATTGCCATACTAGTGTCAAACTGAATCCCTTTCTCTCGCCATGCACAAAAGTTAATTCAAAATGGATCAAGGAGCTTGATATCAAATCAGAGACGCGCCGTCTGATAGAAGAAAAAGTTGGCTACGATCTACAGTCGGTGGGGTCGGGCTCCAAATTCCTCAATAGGACACCCATAGCACAAAAGTTAATAACTAGAATCAACAAATGGGACTTACTCAAACTAAAAAGTTTTTTCTCAGCAAAAGATACAATAAGAGAGGTAAATAGAGAGCCTACATCCTGGGAACAAATCTTTACTCCTCACACTTCAGATAGAGCCCTAATATCCAGAGTATACAAAGAGCTCAAAAAATTAGACAATAAGAGAACAAACAACCCAATCAACAAATGGGCCAAGGACCTGAACAGACACTTCTCAGAGGAGGACATACAGTCAATCAACAAGTACATGAAAAAATGCTCACCATCTCTAGCAGTCAGAGAAATGCAAATCAAAACCACCCTAAGATACCATCTCACTCCAGTTAGATTGGCAGCCATTATGAAGTCAAACAACAACAAGTGCTGGCGAGGATGTGGGGAAAAGGGTACACTTGTAAAACTTGCTTTTCAAACACGAGATGATCTATAGAGAAAATACTAAAGGGGAGTAGGCCAGATTAGGTTTTCCAAAGAAGACCACAAACAATATCGTTCATCTCACATTTTCTTCTAGAACCTTCCAGGGTTCTATCAAGAGATGAAGTACAATTGACTTTCCCTTGAACCTAGGTAGGATTTTGGCTTGCTTTTAATCAATAGCAAGCAGTGGGAGTAACACTGGAGGACTTCCAAGGAGAGGTCATAAAAGTTTACAGCAGTTTCCACCTTGTTAGCTGGAACTGCATCGGGAGCCCTGAGAAATCATGAAAGAAATCTGACTTTCCCTCCCCCGCTGGCCACCATGCTGTGAAGGGCCCCACGTAGGTGCCCCAGTCAGTGGCCCCAGTCTTTGATTTCTCTCAGCCCAGGTGCCAAACATGGGAGTAGACAACCTTTCAGATGATTCTAGCTTCCAATCATCAAGGCACTCCCAGCCTTTGGATCTTGCAAGTTGAGTCCTCAGATATCTGGGAGCTGATTCAGGTGTCCTGACTGAATCTTTTCCAAATTCTTGATCTGCAGAATCTTGAGCAAATTAAAGTGAGATTGTTCACGCTGCTAAGTGTTGGGAAAATTTGTTAGACAGCAGCAGTGAGCAGAAAAGAGAGAACACTCAAGATGTTGTTGTAGTGGTTTAGGTAGAAGAGGATGGCTTGAATTTAGGGTCGTCAATTTCCCTCAGGTATATTTCATACAAGAACACAGGTGTTGTAAAAAAAAAGTTAGGTTTATTATTAGCTGCATGCAACAAGGGAGCTTACACATCATGGGAGCAATGGGATGTGTCAGAAAAGAGGAGTTAGGGGAAGGACATTTGTTTTAATCAGCTTTTTTGCTGCCATGACCTAAGGACCTGACAAGAACAATTTGAGGAGGAAAAGTTTATTGGGGGCTCATGGATTGAGAAGTGTCGGTCCACAGATGGTGGACTCTGTTGCTCTGGGATGAAGGGGAGGCAGAACATCATGGTGGAAGGGCATGGCAGAGGAAAGCAACTGGGAATATGGCACCAGGAAGCAGAGAGAGAGACAGGGAGAGACTCTACTCAACAGGGACAAAATATAAACCCTAAAGGCACACCCCCAATGACCTACCTCCTTCAGCTACATGTTACCTGCCTTCAATCACCACCCAGTTAATCCTTATGGGGGGATTAATTCACTGGGCTAAGGCTCTCATAACCCAATCATTTCTCCTCTAAACCTTCTTACATTGTCTCAGACATGAGCTTTTGGGGGACACCTCACATCTAAACCATAACAGTATTTATGCAAGATTTTGGGAGCTTGAGTTAGTCATAGATGGTGTTGGTAGGATTGTCAAGACCTTTATCTTAGAAGCTGCTGCAACAGTGAGTGGTCTTATCTTCAGAATTCATGACTCTCTCTATAGAACTGCTGGTTTGTCTGTAAGGTCAGCCTGGTCTTATGGAACATATAAGTTTGAATGAACTGGTGTGAAAAGCATTTTCTCTTTAGTCAGTCTGTGATGTCGGCTTAGTCTAGCATAGAATATCTGTTTGTGAATCAGGGTACATTTTGTGAGTTGTGAATTCTGCTTCAACTCTAAATTCTGCTCAACAGTTTTGCTGCCAGCTGTTAATTTTAAGAGTGAGATTGTGATTATGCTAAAAAAGTCTTCTTATTTTTAAAAGATACAAACTGAAATATTGACAGTATAAAGCAGAAGTTCTGAGATATGTTGGCCTTGAAACATCTATAAACTTAAAAACTGTTGAAGACTCCATAGAACACGTTTAATGTGAGTTTTAGCTATTGTTATTTATCATATAATAAATCAAAACTGAAAAATTTAAATATTTAATAACATTGATTTGTAACATTCATTAATTTTGTATAGCAAATGAGACATTTTTAGAAGGAAAAGTTATGTATTTTCAAAACATTGATGGAAATGCATCCTTGTTTTTACATTTTTGCAAATCTCTTTGATATTCTGGTTTAGTAGACTATGGATGGATTTTCTTAACTGTTTCTTAATTTAATCTACTGTGCTACATTGTCTGGTTGGAGTGTATGAAAAAAACATTGACCTCACACAAATACATAGTTGGTAAAAAGCAGGAGTGTTTTAATGGTCTTCTCTGTAAATGAAGTTATTCTTCTTCGATATTGCATCAAAACTTGATTAGTGGTTGTTTCTATATTTTGATAAACTTTTGTACACTGGATAACAAAGTACAACCAGTTGGTGTATATTGTACCTTAAAAGTGCAATATCATGCTAAGCAAAATAAGCCAATCCCCCAAAACAAGGCTGAATGTTTTCTCTGATATGCAGATGCTAATTCACAATAAGAGGGGGGACTAGGGAAGAATAGAGGAATAGAGGTACTTTGGATTAGGCAGAGGGGAGTGAAGAGAGTGGAGGGGGTATGGGGGTAGGAAGGATAATAGAATGAATCAGACATAATTACCCTATATGCATATATGATTACATGACTGGTATGATTGATTCTACATCATGTACAGCCAGGAGAATGAGGAGTTAAACTCCGTTTATGTATGATGTATCAAAATGAATTCTACTGTCATGTATATCTAATTAGAATAAATAAAATTTAAAAAAGTGCATGATTTTGTATTATCATCCATTGGTCATTTGCAAATATGGGTTTGCTGAGTATTCAAATCTTCCAGATATTGGCATATTTCATTATAAAATATTTTAAAAACCACATTTGTTAATATCACTCCTGACAGCATCAGAAAAGTTTTTAAGTATTGGAAGGCTGTCAAACTCATGGTGGCAGATACAATTTTCCCTCAATTCTAATTTTTCCTGTAAAGTTTGAATTGCATCATTGGCAATAAATGCTGTCAGTTGTTTTCCTTGAAATGACAGGCTCACTTAATTCATTTTTGAGAAAATATGTACCAAATACCTGAGTCTGAATAACCAGAGTTTGTCTGTCTATCAAACTTTCAAATAAAAATAGTGTTCCATGGAAAAAGTGGTTGATGCAGCTCACTCAAACATTTGCACAATAGTGGGATTACTATTATACTTCAGTGTGCAGCATAAAGAGCTTTATTTATAAGTCCATTTTGTCATGCATCATATTAAAACAATGTGTATTCAAGAGTTGAGAGTTAATAAAATGAATAATTATTACTGCCTTCCCCAGGACATCTTAAGCGTGACTGGTATTTATTTTAATAGTAGTCGAGACTACAATGCTGCTTTGATCAGCGCTGAGGCACCAGCTATTTACCCACCATGGCTTTGGTGCCATTAGTGTGGATGTCAACACAGTGAAAAAGGCAAATGTTATAATAAAAATAAATTCAATCTGGCATTTTTCCTGAAAGGATTTTGCAGACCCCTCTACCAAACTTTGAGACTTAGGATTTGCTTCAAAATAATACAGGAAGAAGAGAATGGGGGTACAGATGCAATAAGGGTGGCTATGAATGGGTAACTGTTGAAATTGGCTTGTGGGTATGTGGGGTTCACTGTATTATTCTGTCTACTTTGATATGCACTTGAACTTTTTCATAAGAAACTTAAAATGAAAAGGATTGAGTCCTAGGATGTAAGCTTTAGTGCTGGTAGACAGTCGTGCTATTTACTGATGGGGAAGACTGGGGGAGAGGGGACAGGTTTGAACAGGAAGAATTTTATTCCCAGACACGTTACATTGAGATATGAGTGGAGCACCCACTTAGGCTATGTGGTGAAGCACAGAATCCCCATTGGTTTGGTACCAGGGATTGAGTCCAGAGGCTCTTGACCATTGAACAACATACCCAGTCCTTTTTATTTTTAGAAAGGGTCTCACTAAGTTTACTTAGGGCCTCTTTAAGTTGCTGAGGCTGGTCTTGAACTTGCAATCCTCCTGTCTCAGCCTCCTGAGCCTCTTGGATTATAGGCATGTGCCACGGTGCCAGGCTTGGTATTTTAAACTCTGGACTTGGCTGTCAGGGTAAGAGTACGTGGAGAGGTGAACCCCACTAGAAGCCTCCCTCAGTGTTCTGAGTTTGCTCATTGGGACTTGGTTAATTGCCTCCTGCCCTGAGGGCCTTCACAGGTCTTCCTGTGCTCTGGGTGCTTGGCACTGTCCCCTTGGAATTTAACATTTCATCCTCTGGTGCTCTGATTATCTCCTGGGATTAGGGAGCATTAAGGCCCAGGAGAAGAAGGCAGCTTTTGAATTTCCTTGGAAAGCTCCAAGCAGATCTTATCCCCTCTGCATCTGTTACCATGGGAGTAGGGGGAGGGACAGTCATCCCATGAAAGTGTAAATCCACGGACACTCTTCAAGCCTGATTTTAACTAATGTTTGTAGACTCTACCTACCAAAATATTTGCTGGAACTGTTGAGAATTTAGACATTGTCATGTTAGAGGCTAGCTTGGTGGTGAGAAACAGCCTCTAGAATTCAGTCGACTTGGACGCAGAGCCCTCCCCCTTACTGGCTGTGTGACCTGGGCCAGTCTTAATTTCCTCCTGTCTAAAATAGAGAGTAAACCCCATCTTCTTCGTTGGCTTGGAGGGTGGATCAGTGAGCCAGTGCACTCGAAGGGTTTAGCGCAGACCAAATATTCAGCTGGCACAGGTTTATTTTTCTCCTTCACCTTGCTTCTCCCTCTGGAATTAAGCAGTAGCGTGGAATGAAGAGGGGCAGTAGGACTCATATAGGCCAGCAGATGGCTTTACAAGTGGCCATTTTTATACGTCTTGGATCTTACCATACTTTCACATAAGAGTTCCCCGACTCAGTGCTAAATGACCTCTCAAAGAAGTCAACCCGCCCCATCTGCAGCCATGCGAGGTCCTTCTGTTGGAACATTTGGGAGCCTCTAGAGGTCTGGAGAGCATCATTGACTCATTCCAGGGACAGGATGAATGAGGCAAGGCAGCACCTGCTGCTCCCTACCTTGCTCAATTTTGCAGAGTCTACATGCTGATTACAGCCCCTGAAAATCCCAGCTCCTGTGTGCTTTTGGAACTGAGGTGACAGGGACTTGCCTCATGCTCAACATTTGCTCTGCTGCTCTGAGTCATTATCTTTTGGTCATTACCATAAAACATTTGTCCTAAGGACACCTAGGCTTCTATTCTGTTGGAGAGACCCATACCAATTGGTGGAAGATACACCACAATTGTCTATTCTTCTAGCATCTTGGGATTACCTAGTGTGCATCATGGCATTTTTTTTATGATTCAAAAATCTATTACTGCACATCCCCTCATGATTGTTGCTCAGCAGGGGATATGAGGAGTGTCCTGATATCCTGTGTTGCAGACCTAGGTTCTGTGGTAGCTGTGATCCAGGGTGACTTATCAGGGGTAGACTGATAATTGAGAGAGACATTGAAGAAGAAACAGTTTTAGTAGCTGTATTTGGTCAGACATGGGAAAGTGTCAAGGTAAGCTGCAGTTCAAGCCAAACTGGGGTCACATCCCTTTATTTAAACCAAGATCCCCTATACATACCCCATGTTATCTTTTTCATTCTTTTGATTTTACCAACCCTTTATGTGTTTCTTTCTATATCTGAATTTCTATTGTTCCAGGCCTAGACTTTGTGACAGATGCTGACTTAGTCAAAATACAAAAATGCATGTCACACTGCTGTCCTAGTACTCTCACTTTAGTGGGCTGGATAGATAAAGGAGGGGTTAGAGTTGGTGTTATAATTCCGGTGTCCACAGGGGCCCATTAGTAACATGCAGGAGGGATGAGGGGCTGGTGTGAGCAACACTGTCCTCTTCACTTGACTAAAAGGAAGACAATAGCACAAGTGAAGTGATGAATGTCAACTGCCACCCTGCCTTGGTGTTAAGAAACACTGAGATGTTTGTATGCACCTTCTGCAATAGCGGGGCCTCCTCTTCCTTGTTCCTTGTGTCAGCTGGACCTGAAACAGCCTGGTCTATTGTAGACACTCAAGAACTTTGACCAATAAATTAGTGAGAACTGAGCATGACGGTGAACTGGAGAATATTTGCTCTGTATAAAGAAGGCTGCGGCCACTTAGGTCTCACTAATTTTGTTGTGTAGAAATGTGGACCCAGTGTTACCAGAACTTCTGATTTGTTTCTTTAAGGAAAGCCAGGAATCTTTATTTTCAGGTGAAGTTCCCAGGTTTAAAAGGTATTGGCCAAAATAAAACATGCTGAAACATCACATGGTACCCCATTAATATGTACTATTTTTATGGTTTTATGTATTGGTTAAAAATACATTTAACAAAGGATAAAAAGTATGCAAGCCATAGTGTGTTGACTAAATCTATCTTCAGGCCAAATGTGGCTTTCAGGCTGTTATTTTTTTTCAAGTTCTGGGCTAAAGCATGTCATGGAGATACTCTGCATTTATGTTCTATCAGAAAAGTTGAGATTAGGTGCCACCTGGACTTGGGCTGTGTTTGCTCTGGGTCCTGGGATGGGTTAGGGATCCCTGATCAGGGTTGAGAAAAGCCAACATCAGATCTGGATACTTTCATCAAGTTAAAGAGGCACCTACAGAAAATGGGTCTTTTTAAAATTTAATTTGCCTTTTAAAAAGTCTCATTTTTCATGGCCAAAAGTGCCAGAGAAGCATCCAAAAAGAATATTTTCTTATGACTTCCAGGAAAAAACTTCAGTCTTAGGTGTCTCAGGCCAAGTGGTAGCTGAGGTGTCCCCAAATGTAATGTACCCACGTATGCCCAGCAAAGCCTGGGTCAGGCTCAGCTGCATTTTCTCAGCACTTGGAAAGGAGGGGGCTCCTTCACGGAGATGTCTGCAGTGCCAAGATGGCAGGAAGAAAGCCAACAGAATACAAGTTGGCTCTGCTTCCCAGAGCCCTTGAATCCTGGGCCCTGAGTGGAAGAGCAGCTCCAAGTAGTGAAACTAAGTCGCGTGTGAAGAGCAGGCTGGTAATGGAATGCCACTTGGCACTGCTGGGGCTGGCTGCCTTGAGGGAGCTATATTTATACCAGCACTCTCAAGGCAAGTTCTGCAGCATCTCAGGAGATGATGAGCTGGCTGAGGGCTCCAGAGGGGGGTGCCTGAGGTCACTGGTCCTTAGCTGGGTTCACATCAAAGAGTGTTTGTGCACTGCCCTGCTCAGCCATCTTCAGAAAGGGTGGACTCCAGCCTGAGCCCAGCCTATAGGGATGAGAATAGAAATCAATGCAGCACTAGTGTTCTGTGTCCAGGAAGACAAATGAAACTGCCAGGGATCTCCTTGACACTGTACTGTGTTCATTGCAGACTGCTGTGGCTTAGCATCAAGAAGCCCAGGGATAATGGAGATGATCTTGTCTCCTCTTTACTCCCTAGAAAAGGGCATCAAGGAAGGGGTGGCAGCCATCTGTGTTCCCAGTGAGTCTACTGCTATTGCAGAGATCTTTATATCCAGGGAGGTTGGAGGAAGGGACCCCAGAAACGGGTCCTCTGTCTGGTTGGTGGTTTTGGTAAGAATGGTAAATTTTGCATGTAAAGTGTTGGTCCAAGACTCTGACAGCCAAGATCCTGATATTGATTCCCATTTCTAATACAACTTATCAGGGCCCAAGCCTAGGTGCTTAATCACCTCAGGCCTTTTCTGCTTTAGTGCCTCACAACTTTTTGCTATTTTTTATTCCTTATGGGGCTGAACACAGTGCTTGGTGCATAGTAGGTATGCAGCATTAAAAAATGAATGCAATGGAGTTCTCACCATGTGTGAAGATCTGTGGTTGACATTGGGCATCTCTGGTCTTATTTGATCTCCCCAACAGTCCCAGAAAGTAGCTAGCATTATTCCATTTTATAGAGGAGGAAACAGAGACTCACAGAGATGAAACAAACTTTCAGTGTGGTGTCCAGGTTGAATTTCACACTAACCCTGTGATCCTGGAAAACAGAGAAGATTAAAGACCCCCCATCACACACGTGTTTTGTCTCTGATCTACTGCCAGAACAGGACACTTCCACTCATTCATCCCACTTCCCTACAATGGGTTCTTTGTAAACCTGTTTGCCCTTCTCTATAAAAGAAAAGCTCCTTTCTCCCTCACCATTGAGGCATTTGCAGATCTCATGGCTGTAGCATTGTACTTGTCCTTGACTCCTTCTTCTAACAGCCTCTTTCCCCATCTTGCAACAATTCTCTCAAATAAAGTCGCACTTCACCTAAGTCCAAAGGTATGTTTTATTTGATGGTAGCCAACATTCTTTGAGGAATTATTTAGTGCCAGGCCCTGTACTAAATACTTAGTAGGCTACATCCCATTTAGTTCTTAAAATTAAACTGTGTGCTGGTGTCCTTAATGTCACTGCATTTTAGAGATGAAGAACAGAGCCTAAGTTGACCCATTGGGGATTTAATTTTATTTTTTATTTTTTTAAAAATTTTTATTGTTGGTTGTTCAAAACATTACATAGTTCTTGATATATCATATTTCACACTTTGATTCAAGTGGGTTATGAACTCCCATTTTTACCCCGTATACAGATTGCAGAATCACATCAGTTACACATCCATTGATTTACATATTGCCATACTAGTGTCTGTTGTATTCTGCTGCCTTTCCTATCCTCTACTATCCCCTCCCCTCCCCTCCCCTCCCCTCTTCTCTCTCTACCCCCTCTACTGTAGAACCAAAGTCAGTCTGGCTTTTGTAGTTTGCTCCATCAGACTTGATGATGGTCAATGGTGTCTTGGGCCCTCTGAGGGACGCTGACCTGATAAAGAAAGTATGGAAAATAGAGGAAGTGGGAGGTGGGTATTGTCCAAAGGCAAATTATCGTTGAGATAACTCATATCCCTGGGTGAGAGCTTGTCATTTAATTAGCATGGGGTTGGCTCTTTGACTTAATACACCCTTGGGTTTAGGCTCAGTAGGCCTCAGGATAAAGTAAACCCCTATGGCTGATATGATTTTCCCTACATTCCACTATCTCCAAATATATCTCTTCATTTCTTCTATCCTTTATATGATTTGGGGAACCATCTTACCCATTCAACATATATATGAGAAGAACCAGGGAATGGGAAGTTCCTGCCATTTGATCCAGGCCAACTCACAAGCTCATGGAAGGCAAGAAGACAGGCAGCCAGAGGTCAGCAGCCTGTTTGTAGCTCTGTCCATGCTCTGCCAATTCTTTGCCTCAAACAAACTAGACACATTTCTAAGTCAAATCACAAGCTACAGTTGAACTCTTCTGGCTTCTTGTGGTCCAGTGTAGCCAGAAACCAAATTTACCCAACTGTGTTGAGTGTCCAGGGATCTTGGAGGCAAGTAGGTAGACAGCCTGGGCTTTGGGACTGAAGAGTCTTGGTTTGAATCATAGATCCATCATGGCCATGTCTCAAAGAGGAACTTGGACAAGCTGTTAACTTCTGTGAGGCATATATTCTCCATTCTGAAATGTGATAATACCTCTGATCTCATGATGATTGGTAGATAAGGTATTTGAGGCAAAGTCTGATGCACATTTCTAGGCACATAATAGAGTGCTGTTAATGATGCTTGCTTTTCTGTCATGGCTACCCTGGGAAGTGGGGTGTTCTGCTCTGGTGCCACTTTCTTCCTGGTGTGACTCCTTCCTCCAGGTTTCAGTATCCACCCTCCATAATTTCCCTGGTGCCTGGGGCTTTTCAAGATTTTTTGAGTTCTCCCCATCACATAGACAACTGATGATGTAAACTAATTCAAAATAATTTTATGCCGATTTAATGAATCACTCCTTCAAAAGGTAATTGCATTTTTAAAAGAAATTAGCCATAAGAGGACATTTTCAGAAAGATTCACCTGCAGAAAGCAAATAAAATAACCTGTCAGCTTTCAACATAGGGTTTCATTTTTTCTCCAGGACAAAGATCTTCCCAGTGATCCATTTCCTGTGGAAAAGTGGCCCAAAGGTACACATAAGCCTCAAATCAGCCAGAACAAGGGCTTACTTCCTGTCATTCTCATTCATTCAGTCTTTGACCATCATCCAAGCTTAAGTCTTCAGTTGTCTTTTCACTTTTTGCTATCAGTGAGTCAATCAAAACCAATGAAACAAAACAAAAACCCAAACAACAAAAAACACCCAAATCACACACTGACTCTTTTTTGGTGTGGTCCCTCATATTCACTTTCCTTTCTCTATTTCTATTGCCATGACCTTGGGCTGGTTTCTTGTCACTCTCACACTTTTGTCACTGGAATGAGTCCTAACTGCTCACCCCTTCATATTAGAGGCTGAGTTTGGAAATCACACATACTCTGGAGCTCTATCTCCAACGGGGCTCATTACTTCAACTCTTGGAGCCTTAGTTTTGTCTGCTGCATGATGAAATAATGATGGCATCTACATAGCAAGGTTTTTGAGAGATACAAATGAGATTCTGTAAAGACTGAGGCCTGTTCCAGAGTAGTGAAGGACAATAGAGACATGATGCCTAAATGCAATGTGCAGGGCTGAACTGGATCGTTTTACTCTGAAGGATATTATTAGGACTCCTGAGGGAATTTGAATAGGGTCTGAAATGGTGGTAATGATTAACATTAGTTCCTGATTTTGAGGACTAACATATTGGCTGTGTGGGAGAATGCTTTTGAATAGGAGATTCAATACAAGAGAATCTGGAGGTATGGGATGGGGATTCCAAAAGCTATTCTGAAATAGGTCAGGAAAAAGAAAACCTGTAGCTATAGATTCTCTCTGAGGTTGTGATTGTTTCCAAACAAAATATTATATAAAAACTTTAAAAAGAAAAAAATAACCAAAACAAAGGTCTGTAGGTATTTCTCTTGAATGAGTGAACTTGAGAAATCCCTCATGTACTGCTTTGATCATGTCTTTTCCTTGCTTAGAGGCCCATTCCTGTGCACCCTGAAACTCAAACTCCCTACCTAGCTTCAAAGCTCCTCCTTGATCATTCTTCAGTCTGTCCTCTGGCCTTTCCTTCTCCATGTGTTTTGGAATCCTTGCTCATCTCTACCTTCATACTTTGAACTTACCCTCTTAGAAAGTCCTTTCCCCTTGTTCTCTTTGGCCCAAATCTTCTATCCACTCTGAATCTGGTCTAGTGACACCTTTTTTTCCAGGAAGACTTCTAGATCTAAGTTCATACCTTGATTGGGTCCCAATGCCCTTGACACTTGAACCTTTCTACAGGTATTTAACTATGTGATCTATGGGGATTTCATTCTTCACATTAATTGCTCTTTTTTTTCTGGCTTGATTTACAAGAGTGCTGAGCTCAGGGTCCAGAGATGCGAATTCCATAAGGTCTGGGAATTAGGTTTCTCTTGTTCACTGCTGAATCTCAGAGCCTAGTACACTGACATGTAGTAGATGCTCTAAGAATATTTATGAATTTTGCATACATATCATACTTACCATTGAATATCTTACAGCATGCAGCATAGTGCTGTGCAGATGAGTACTTAGAAATACATATTGGGAAAAAATAGATAGGTGGAATTGACCAATGTGAGCATCACGCGTTATCATGGATAGGCTGATGTCTCCACTGCAGGAAGGAAAGTTGAATAACTGATCATTAACTACACTTGTTTGTAGCACTAGAATATTGACTATTAAGTCCCCGTAGGAGGGTCAGTAGAATTTGTGGCTGAGGATGACAGCCCTCACTGCATTATTTATAGGCCTCTGGTGGGTTTCTTTAGAAGTCATTTGCACATGATCAATTTTCTCTCCTTGAGTGAGGCATCACTCTGGCCTTTGCAGAAGCCTGCCTGATGAGAGGTCCACCTGACAGGGCCGGGAGATAAAAGGATGAGCAGGAAAGCCTTATGGGTCGATCAGTGCCCCCACTGGGGTCAAGGTCAAGATGAAATATCTTTAATGCTAGATCTGACAGGGAGCCCTGACAAATTGTTAGGAAGGCATCTTTGGGAAGATGGATGACTGATTAAATGCAGGTGAATTAAAGGGACAGAAATTTGAAGTTTTGAACACTTACCGTATCAAGTATTATGATTCAGCCTTCACATACATTTTCTCAAAAGCATTATAAGTCAACAATGAGCTGTAGGTCATGTGATTCCCATGCCAAGTCTTTGGTCTATACAGGCTATCCCCACTACCGTACCTCCCAGTATCTTATCTTCTTTTCAATCAGGTTTTGTCCCATCACCCCCTGGGATAGTTTTTATTAAGGTCACCAATGATATAATTTGCCAAAGCTAATTCTTCTTTCTCATGTATCTCCGTTTCTCAATGTTGGACTCAAATGACAACTATTTCCTTAAAACCCTTTCTTTGCATGTTTCTGGGATAAGTCACATGATTTTTATCCCTAGCTCATTAAACATTCCTTTCCCATCTTCGTTGACCTCACTTTCTACCTACATTCTAAATGTTGGAGCATCCTTTACCCCTCTTCTCTAGTTATATTCTCTTTCTAGAAGATCTTGCCCAATCCCTTTTGTTTATTGATGACTTTCAAGTTAATTTTTTTCTATACAATCTTTTCCCTTGAGTGCTAGACTTAAATATTCAATTGTCTTCTTGAGCTTTCTACTTGGATATTGAATTGGTAACTAACCTTATCATGAACAAAATGCAACTATTGATTTCCACCTCTGTACCTCATTTTCCTCCAATAGAGGAAAATTGTGTGGTCAGCTTTTACCCACTTCTCTACTGCCTATCACCTTCCCTTCTCTCTATTTAGCTCAGCACCAACCACTATAGACTTACAGAATCCTGGATATGAAGGTGGTTTGGGGATTTGGCACTCAAATACCTTCATTTTTCAAATGAGAAAACTGAGACCCAAAGAGGGGAAGTGACAGACTCATAACAGCTTCAAGTTAACTGCAAAAATGAGACTAGAAGCAAGGGTTTCTGTCTTGTAGTTTTCATTTTATTGAGACCACATTTTGTATTTCTCCTTTGAGCACCTACATATGAGAAAAAGAATGTCTTTGGCTGCTTATTTTACTAATTGGTCTCCTGGCCTCACTTATTGGCTTCCCCCAATCTCTGATAATTTCCAAGCCTACTCCTATTTTTTGTAATCCATTGATATATACCACAGAAATGCTACCTGGCCACATGCTGCCACTTCCTAAGCAGTGTCCATAGCAGACATCACTAATCAATCATGATACTGCTGAGTTCTGATGCAATCTCAGAAGGCTTCAGAATATGGTGTTTCAGGCAGCTACTATCAGTTGATCAGATCAGTTGACTTTCATGGTGAGAGCTATTTTCCTGTATACAACTTCAAACTCTATCCATTCCTGTTTTCTTTCTTTCTTTTTTAATGAATCTGTCACTTAAGGCAAGGCAATTTGATCTAGGGTATTAGAGAACTAGGGAGATGGACATTTTAGCAACAACATTTGGAAGCAACTGCTGTACCAAAGGCAAAACATTTTAACAGTAAAGATCTGAAGTATGCAGTCCATTTCTCTTCAGAAAATCAGGTAGACAAGTTCAACTCTAAGCAACTTACCAGCTGTTTGACTTTGGAGTGGTCTATTAATGTCTATGGGCTTTATTTTCTTTATCTAGTTTACATATGCTATTATGATTTCTTAACATAAACAAGTATTAGACCCCAAAGAGATTCACTCTGGGGAAGCCATTAGTTTTCCAAAGTCCTTCTTAAATTCCCAGGTAGGTTTTTGATTTTGTTTTTCATACTGTGATTAAAACCAGGGATGTTCCACTGCTGAGCTACTTTTCAAGCCCTTTTTTATTTTTTATTTTGAGATTGGGTCTAACTTGTCCAGGTTGACCTCAAACTTGCAGTCCTTCTGCCTCAGCCTTCCAAGTTACTGGGATTACATACTCAGCTTCCAGGGTGGTTTGAGGATATATATGGCCACGAGTTTGTAGTGTTATAAGAATAGCACAGCTTTCAGAGTCTGAAATCTGTGTTTTATCTTGTACCTGATACTGGTCAGTGGTCTTTTGACCTTGGACAAATGGCTCATTCTTTCTGAGACTCTATGGGACCCCATAATATCCTTGAAAAGTTTTGAGGTACAGCACCTGGAATATAGTAGATGTATGCCAATTTTTCTATCAAGCAATCAGTCATCAATCCACTCAATTACTTTTCATTGAGCATGATGGTATTGGTGATAAGGCAATAAATAAGATAGGGAAAAGTCCTGTCCTTATGGAACTTACGAAGCAGTTTATTCTCATATTGATGATTTAGTGACTATTTCTTAGAGGCTGAAACAGAATTCTCTTTGTATTCAAGGCTTCAAGTTTTCCCAGCATCTTGTGCCCCTGTGTGGGTACCAAATCCAAGAGAGAAGGAATGAGGCATCTACCACTCCTCCTCACCATGTTCTCAGAGAAGGATAAAGGAGTTTGCCTGAAAATCCCAGCCATGGACCAGAGTGGGGCTGTAGAGGTGTTTGGTCTGGCAAGAGGCCCATGCCCAGGAGGCATGTCATGTTGGTGCCCAGTGTTGGCCATTTCCTGGCTCCCTCTGAAGCTCACAGTACTAGGAGTTTCTGCCAACTTGAAAGCCATCCAAGCAAAGAGCAGATCTTCCCAGGAATGGCTATAATTTCTTGGTAGGGAGTTTAATTCTGTGGTGGCAGTACAAAGTTCTGTGGAATGAATATCATGTCAATGCTATTTAATAATAAGGTAACCACTGACCATTTAATTACACGGTAATTGTCACTTAGTGGCTGGGTAATTGCATAGTAAGTACCATCTAATTTCAGGGTAAAGGGTAAATACATGATTATTTCAGGCTCCTTAGGCACAGTATAGGTCACCCAGGAATTAGGTTTGGATTGACTAAGTATAAATTACCTAGAAATCTGTTTTCGGGTGATTACTCCTGTCATCCTTCCTAGACAAAGCTCTTAATGGTTACCATATGATTAAAGAGAGATTTCAAGATTTTAGACCTCAGTAACTTAAAGGGACAGTGTTTTGTCTTATAATCAATCATTGCCTGCTGTGCAAGAGATGGTGCTTGTTTAGGGAGGAGATGGAGAGGAGGAGTATATGATTCTATGCTTTTCCATATGGCTGCAGAGTTTTTTCAAGTTGGTGTGGATGATGAACACTTGATATTGAGACTTGTGACTACTGACATCACAAGACATGAATTCATCATTCAATTCCCCATTATATTCTTGTTGTGAGCCCTGGGCTAGCAAGAGGGATGCTTTTTAGAGTGGCTAAACGGTGTCCCCCCACCTCCCACCATGCTCAAGATATGCCCACCTCCTAGTTCCTGGAACTTGTGAATGTGACTTTATTTGGAGAAAAGGTCTTTGCAGATGTAATTAGGTTAGGGATTTTGAAGTGAGTTCATCCAGGGTCATGTAGATTGGACTTATAATCCAATGATGAATGTCCTAGAGAAAGAAGAGGAGACAAAAATAAGAGAGGAAGGCCATGCGAAGACAGAGCCAGAGATTGGCATGACTCAGTCACAAGCCAAAGAATGTCTGGGAACAGAAACTGGGAGAGGCAGGGAATGGATTCTGCCCTCGTCTCTGGAGGGATCATGGCCCTGCCAACAGCTTGCCTTTGGACTTCTGGCCTCCAGAATGGTAAGGGAATAGATTTCTGTTTTTCTAGCACCCAGGTTGTGGTACTTTGTTACAGCAGACCTAAGAAACTGTGTCTTAAGAAGGAGCAGGACAGCAGAAATTCCAGGCTTTGCCAGCATCTGCCCCTCCCATTGGTGCTAGTGTGACTGGAGCTAGGAGCAATCTCGAGGGAAAAATAAAGAAACCTTAACAACTGCAACCTGCTGTAGACCACAGATCAAGGGTACCACAGATCTCATCTCCACAGCTAGGCTCAATCGAGGCCTCCTGTTTTCTAGAGTGTCACTTGGGAGGGGGATTTGCAAAAAGAAGGTTTATGTACATCACTATGAGAGAAATTTGTGGTCCTTATGGGCAAATGCAAAACAGCTAAAACATATTCCAGGCTCCCAGGAGGAAGACAGAACTGCACTGGTCTATTTCCTTTAGATCTTTAGCATTGGCCACAGCTGGTTGCTCAGCATGGTGGAAAGAATGAGATTTTGGGGCTTGGGGTCAGATAGACTGGGGTTTGTAACCTGGTTTTGCCATGCAGTAGCTGGGTGACTTTGGACAAGTAACTAAAGTCCTCTGAGTCTCAGTTTTCTTTCTTGTAGACCATAATAATAAAATCTACCCATTGGGGTGTTGATTGAATGAGATTTTATACACACACACACACACACACACACATATACAGAAGGAGCACAAGTTTAGCAATTATTTCTATACTGAATGAATGGGGTAGTGTGAAATGAACATTTCCTATCTTCTTATGAACAGTTCATAGACATTTGTTAAATGGCTGCATCATAGACCATCAAGTAGATGTGGGAGAGATTAAGCTGACAAACTGATGCTGGTAGCAGCTGCATTGCCTCCCCAGGGTCCCTTAATGAGTTTACTGCTAATTATACAGTCCCTCTACCCCCCCACCTCCAAGCAATTGGTACCCTCCTTTCCTCTGCTACCTTTCCCCCTGCTCACCCCCTGCCATGAGCTCACAGTTTTGGAAGTCATAGAAATCAGCTACCTGTTTATACACCTCGGGTACCTTAAGCACTCAGGTTTAGATAAACAAGTGCTTGGAGACAGAGAATAAGGCCTCAAAATAACCCACTCAAGATTGCACCCAGCTTTATGTTTCTACAAGAAGGAGCTATCCAGCCAATAGGAGGATTAGCCAATAAAGAACTTAAAAGATCCTCACTAAATAAAAATAACACGAACCATTCTCCAGGAGGCCTCCTGAGTCTTCATTGCATTTAAGTGCTGCATGTAAAGTCAGGTTTATTTTTATGGGTTTTGAGTCTTTTTTCCCCATAGCTCTCCTCATTTCTGTAATAGACTCTGCTCAGTTACACGGGGCATCCTAAACACCTCTCCCTCCATTTCCCAATTGGGCTGTGGGGAGGACACCCTATCCAAGGGGCTAGGGGGAGCCAGAGAGGGCCCACTTTCAGGATTTCTTTCCTAATATTACACCTTGGTGGTCAGTTTTGAACTGTGGTCAGCATCTCAACGGTTTATCTTGCTTTTTGGCAATTGTCAGATAGGCAGGATGATACTGTGGGGCATAGTGTCAGAAAAGAGACTATTTTCTAAAAAAAGTAATAAACAATGAAAATCTTCTTTTACTGGATGCCTCCACATTCATAGTAAAGAATTTTCTAAGAATTTTTTATGTGCATTCTTACTTAAACTTTGTAACAAATTTGAGACTGGCCTTGCCAGCCACATTTATGTACAGAGGTCTTTTAACCCATTTAAGAGCCATGTGGCTAGTGAATGGAGGGGTTGGGATTCCAGTTGAGTGGGCACATGGAGGGGTGAGTGATAATCACTTTAGCTTTAGAGCACAATCTTTTTAGGGTTATATGTGTCTTGGTTTTTGCTGCTTAACAGAATATCTGAGATAGTTCATAATATATATGGTATTTATTTATATTTATTTATTTCTCATTGTTTTGTAGGCTGAGAAGCCCAAGATCAAGGTGCTATCATCTGGCAGGGGCCTTCCTTGCTGCATCTTCACATAGTGGAATGAAAAAGGGCAAGAGAGTATGTCTGTCCTCACGGGCAGAACAGAAGAGAGCAAACACTCCTGCGTATCCTTTTAATAACAGAATTAATTCATTTCTGGGGGCAATGTCCTCATGAACTGAATACCTCCCAGACTCTGCCTCCTAACACTGTTGCACTGTGAGCAAGTTTCTAACACAATGAACTCTGGGAGACACAGTCAGACCACGGCAACGAGTTTAATGGTTCTCCATGTTGGCCCCAATACTTGACTGGGAGTCTTGCCTTGACTTTTATTCCATCCAAGAGTTATCAAAATTTGGACTGAGAGGAGTAATACTTATATATCAGGAGGCTTTGCCCAAGAATCACACTCATCTTCCAGGTCTAGTGAGTGGTTCTTTAACTTGACCAGGAACCAGGATTGTCCAATCAGACTCTGTAGGGATGGAGGCTTGGGCATCTGTAACTTTTTACAGGCAATTGGCAGCAATCCTGATGCAACTGGTCTAAGGACTAGCCTCTGTGAATCAGAGCATAAAACATTCTAGTCTTATTATTATAGAGTTGCAAATCAATGACATCTTTGGAAATCATGACTCTTGCTGTCCTGTCTGGACATTGGCTGAAAATGAAGGGTGTTTTATGACTCTTTAATCAATCAATCAATCAATCAATCAATCAATCTATCTATCTATCCATATATATACATAGATATAGATATGGTGGGATGATTGATATTGTTAAAGATAAAAGTTGGTGATCAGAGAAATTCCTTACTTAATGTTAGACTTCAGATTCAGAAATAACTTTATATCTCCTGAAAACTAATTTTTTCTCTCTCTGTGTGGATATTATATTATGTAACTGTTTGGATTTCTTTATTTAACCTGGCCATTAAGAAGCCCAAAACAAAATTTACATCCTTTTTAGTAAATTGTAAAGAACCCTATGTATTTTGTTTCTAACTTTACTTCTGGATTATTTTCCCTTCCTGTTCTTTTCTCACAATTGAACTACCAAGTGTACTTTAAAAATAACTGTATGCTGTGGTTATTGATTCATAAAATGGAGATTTCTTTCACATTTTAATTTTTCAGAAATTGAGATAAGATCTGCCATAGAGGTATACACCTACAGTTATTCCGTATTAGCTTCTGAGGGCTACTGTAAGAAAGTGCGCTGAACAAGGTGGTTTAAAATAACAGAAAGCTACTATCTCACAGTTCTGGAGGCCAGAAGGCTGAGGTCAAGGTATTGGCAGGGTCATGCTCTCTCTGATGGTTCTAGGAGAGAATCCTTTCTTGTCTCTCTAGTTTCTGGTGTTTGCCAACAGTTCTTGGTGTTCCTTGGCTTGTAGCTGCATCTCTGTAGCTATAGAGACATTTTCTCCCTTTCTCTGAGTTCAAATTTTTGCTTTTTAAAACCAGCACCCCAGTCAAGTGGATTAAGGTCACCCTGGTGACCCTCATTTTGATTACTGCTTCAAAAATCCCATTTCTTAAATAAGGTACTGGGAGTTAGTACTTACATTTTTTTAAAAGAGGGGGGAGTGCTATTTAACCCATAAAAGAATCTTTTACTTTCCCCCCCTTTCTTTACCCTTCTATTCCATTTTTTCCCTAGACCTTTCTTCTTGATGTTTTTTGGTTATTTTCTTAAGTTTGGGTGTCAATATCATTTTTTTAAATAACTGAATTGAGTTTAGGAAATACCTGCCAATCTTATTGCCTTGGTCTCCCTGATCTTACACAACCTACATAATTAATTAACCATTGAATTAATCACCAATTAACCATTGAATATATACCTCCCTCTTCTTAAATCTGCCTTCAGCAAAGATGTATGCATGAACTGCATTAAACCTTACAAAACCTTTTCCTTTCCTATATTCCGTTACTCTCCAGGACCATTTTTGTTTCTAGACAAAGGAACTGAATCACTACAGTGTGATGCTTTCTTGTATAATCATTGTTCATTATTGTCCCTTTTGTAGTGTCCTAGACCAAGGGAGATTGTAGCAGAAAAACTCACTTGAGAAAGCCAGCTCCCACCGACCAGAGTCTCAAAGGTCTTGAAGTAATGGAAGGAGAAGCTTCCAGGGGGCAATCTGTACCCAGACACTCCAGGTGGAGATCATATCTGTAGTTCTCCTTCATATATTTTTCTGAAGGATGTTTGTAGAATTTTCACTTCTAGTTTCACTTGCATGGGACAAGACAAAGCAAAATATTGTCATTACTAAAGTCTCTTCATGAACTTGGAGCAATGCAGAAACAGGTGTCCAGATAGAACTCTCAGTAAAAAGCTGGTTTGGCTCTGATGTGGGCAAGTGGCTGGTCTAGCATAGATTGTCATGGATCATCAAGGATCTTGGGCTGGCATAGGCCATGGAAACAGAGCAGAGAGGATGAAGCCATTAGGCTACAAAGGAAATAATAAAACCAGACCAGTCCAGCACAAATATGCTCTCTGAGCTACTCCTGATGGACCCCATCAGTGTCCCAGTCAGGAAGAGAGGCAGTTCTCATGAAACCCTACTAGTAGATGTGGCTTTTCATTATTGTATTTTATGTATAAATCAATATTTAAATTAGCAGTTTACAGAATGGTAAATTAAAAGCTTCTCTTGGAATATTGCTGCAAGGAGGTACTTAAATTGAGGGATATTCCTGTCATAGTCACAGCCTTGGTTGCTGGAGTGTGCAGAGCAGGAATGCATCTGCATTGCAGAGTGATAACTCTTCATTTTTCTGAATGCTCCCTGCTGGCTCCCACCCACATCTCTTCACCAAAACAGTTATCACTGAGGTCACCTGAGTGCCACCTGTTGTCTGGAATCATCTTTCCCTCTTTCTGTGCAATCCTCCTCTTCCTTTACCTCCTAGCAGCCCTGGATGTTTTTCTTGAGGCTGTTTGTAGAACTTTCACTTGCATGGGACAAGACACAGCAAAACCTGAAGTCTCTACATGAACTTGGAGCAGCGTTGAAACAGATGTCCAGACGGAACAGTAAATGCTGGTTTGGTTCTGATGCAGCCCTCTTCTCTATCTCTGTTGCAGGCTCATTCTCCTCCACTGGGCTGTTAAATATTGGGTGGTTCAAGAAGCAGGCATCATTTTGTGCAGCTAGCATTTATGGGTCAATTGTCATGAGGTGAGTTGGTGGGTACATGGTGTTTAAAAAGTTAGGGATGGGACAGCCTTTGAGGATGTCTTTGAGTCCTCATCTGAGCTGTGATGGTTGTCCAACCATACCAGGTGCTCAGCAATTGCTGACACTACTTTGTGATGGGATTATGGGATGCACTCCCGAGTCTCAAATTCTTATCAGCCACCATGTTGCCTGTTCTTGGAGAAAGAAGAGATTTCACATCTATGTTGAAACAATGAGATAGCAAAAGTAGATATGAAGCAGTCATATCAGAGGTTGGAAAAAAAGAGTAGGCCAAATGCTTAGAAATCATTCAGAAAGGAAGACTTGACAAAAATAACTAATGATTCTTGCTATGTTTCCAGTGATTATCCTTCCAACATTGCTTGCTTTGTGACTTCATTAGATTACCCCTGTAAATCACTAATTATTACTTTGACCAGTTTTTCAATGGATGGGTATGTAGTTCGATTGATTTCTTTACTAGGCTGAAGAGCTAGGCAAGAAACCAAGTTGCTTAAAGTTTCGCTCTCCCCACCCTGCATGTTTATGATGCTAAATAAAAGTTGCCTTCATTGCTGGCTGCAGAATATAAACAAGTGTCAGCCATCTTAGTGGAGAGGCATCATTTGATTTAATTGCAAATTAAAAACCATAAACCACCTTAAACATGGAACTAATGCTACATCAAATCAATACAATAATTGCAAGAGGGCAATTGAGAGGCAAAGAAAGTTTCCATACCTTGCATACTAACAGAAGCCAGTCACCGGGGAGCTTGGAAGCTCTGCTGAATAGTGGGCAATTATGGTAAATTGCACTGACTGCCTTTTTCTTTGAGGGTGGACCAGACAGGCTGACTTCGTCATTGTCTGTGACAACACAAATGAAAGGCCCCTGTCCCTGTAAAGAGGTTAATAATTCTTTCTGTGTGTTGGGCTGGAGAAGTTCTTGAAGTTTCATAGTCAGGGGAAAAGAGGGGCTCCCTGGTCTACTTGTAATGCCTCATGTTGAGCATGGATTCTCCAGGGACTCAGCAATTATTTCTTTACAGACCTGACATATTGTGGCAGCTAAATGATGCCAGTGGAGTATGTTTGATTGACAGACTCTAAGCCAATTGTGCTTTGTTGAGCCATTCAGGTGACACTGGCCCTTTGTTTAGCCCTGGAGCACAGAGTAGGCCCTGGCAGACTCCACTCCAAATGGGCTTTTGTTCCTTTAAAGTGGTCCTTAGTCTTATTCCAGGGTTCACGTGGGAAGAAAGCGGGGTGAATTCCATGATTCCCTTTGTCAGGGGATCAGAAGCATACAGGGAAGGCCTCCATTTCCAAATGGCTCTCCTCTGTCATCAGATGCAGTCCTGAAATAATTTTCTATAGACATGCATTCCTTCGAGTGTCTGAAGCGCCAGTTAAAATGTAATTGCCTCTGGGAAGGATGAACAAATTAAACAATTAACAGCTATTAATACTGCAATGTCAAGTTGATTCTGGAGGAAACAACTTTTGTGTCCCCATGAGGTGTTCATGAAATAATGTCTGATAGCAAGTCTTGATTAGTTTATCAAATTAGCCTGTCCCCTCATAGGAAACCAAGGGAAGGACACTCCTGCATAAACTTGAATTGCAGGACTGGGGAGGTGGCTTGGCTGTGGGCTCCTGGCTCCCTTTCCTTCCTGGCTTTGTTTTGGGTGGGGCAGGGACTGCCTTGTCTTCTCCAGCAGATGCTAAGGTGTGCATCTGTGGAGCGTAGAGAGGTCTCCATACCTAGGAGCCTTGGCTGTATTCCTGAGGCCCCTCCTGCTGTGTGCACTGGGTATGAGATGAACCTCTGGTTTATTCTCCTTTCTCTCTCTCCTGTGCTCCCTGAGCCATCTCTGCGCTCGGCTCATTGGCTGGACCTTCAACCACCTATGCAGTTTTTCAGTGTTTTCTTCCAGAAGATCAGTCCTCACTGGTCTGTTTCCTGGCTGCCATGAGTGGAGCATCTTTCTCTGCATTATGCTTCCGCCATGATGTTCTACCTCACCTTGGGTCCCTAGCAATGAAATCAGTCAACCATGGACTGAACCTCTGAAACCATGAGCCAGAATAAACTTTCCCTCTTCTAAGTTGTCCTTGTCAACCTGCTCACAGTGATGTAAAACTAACACACTGTCCAATGAGCATAGACATTTTAAATTTTAATTGAAGTACTGTCGATTGTCCTCTGAACCTTATGATTTTGAATTATGTTCCCCCAGAAGATATGTTGAAACTCTAGCTCCCTCTTCTCAATATCTCAACATGTGACCTTGGGACCAGTTTTTGCAGATGAAATTAAAGATTAAGTTGTGCTAGGGGAGAGGGGGCCTGAAATCCAAGACTGATGACCTCATAACAAGAGTGAGATTTGGACACAGACACAGAAAGAAGACAACCATGTGAAGTCAGAGACAGACTGGAGTTTTGCTGCAACATGCCATGGAATTCCTGAGGTACCAGAAGTTTGAAGGGGCAAGGGAGGGAAAAGGCCATACCAACATGTCAATTTCAGAGTGCTAGCCTTCAAAATTGCAGGAGAACAAATTTCTGTGTTCTAAGTCACTTAGTTTGTGATAAGGACTTTGTTATGGCAGCCCTAGCAAACAAGTATAGCTAGTAAGTGGCAAAGGTGGAAATGCAACCTAAACTAGTCTGCACTTAAGCTAGCTCAACTCTGTCAATCAATAACCACTTCCCAGGAGACACCAGTGAATTCAGAGATGAAGGCTTTTCTTATGGCTTGGCCTCAAGTAGGTGATGATGCAGAAGTGGGTAAAGTCATTGGAAGCAGAGGGCCAGTTCTGCCCATTTAGTGGCTCCTCAGATTTATGGCAGGTATATTTCAGGTGAGCTCCACAGAATTCCCTCCTGGTCAGGATATGACTCTATAAACAAATCTATCCACTATGTGGTGGTGTCAGGGTTATCAAACCAAATCTAGGCATTGCTATCGTGATATGAGAGGAACAATGGGTTCTGATAGCCATATGTGTCCATGAAGGGTAGCCTGCGCCCTTTGAAAACTGGTTTTGAGACTGTCAAAACTGTTTGGTCACTGTTTACAGGATTGCTCATGGAAGAAAACAATGTCTGACTTCCTTGTTTCCATGGTAACTGGGAAGGATGTGGTCTGAATTCTGGGGTCTGACTTTTTTTTTCCAGTGTGCAGAGGTTTTAGCACATTCAAGTCTGGACTGCAGGAATAAAGCAGGGGGCCTTTGCTGAGCTGCAGGGGGACAGAAACATAAGAAGTATCCTGGGAGGAAGGAGAATGGGACTAGACAGAAGCCCAAAGAAACTGACTTCGTGAGTCCTTGTTCCTGACTTCAGCTGGCATTGAGTTTATGTCAGAGATTTCCCTCAGCATTTGAAGGAAGTGAAAACAGTGAGTCTCAGAGGGAAGGAGCTGAACTAGGTGCATGCAGAGCAGTGTTTGTAAGGAAATTCATTGGAGTGCAAGAAGAAAATCATAGAAACTTGAATTTGATTTCTTTCTTCAAAATATTTGCTCCTGTATGTGCTTTATAAAATTCGTGTCACTAAACTTATAGAAAATAATTGATATAGTGGAGGGCATACTTAGTTTTGTAATACTGATAAAGGTCTATGAGCAAAGAAATTTGGAGATACTTGAAAAGATTCAGCCATGACCAATAGCCTGACATTCAAGGTCCTTACTCTTGGCTCACATCTCTACTCCTCTATCCAAATTTTCTGTCCATTGTTCCTCAAGTTTAGCCTTTGGGCTTTGATTCATGCCATCATCCATTTCCCCTGAATATTGTACATGTGACCATATAGTGCAAAGCTTGGCCTTAGAGTCAGAGATTTAAAGGTATGAATCTCACCTTTGCCAGTTACTAGCCAGGAGACCTATGGAAAATTATGTGAGGCTCACTTTCCTATTGTGTAAAATGGGACCAATAACCTTTACGTTAGAAGTTGTTAAGAGGCTTAAATCATATAATATGTATAAAGTGCTTGGTGGTGCCTAGTAGGAGCTCAATAAGTGAGTATTACTATTTCTTTACCATCAGGATGTTTTATTTGATTATGTAGTGTTGCACATCTTTCTTGCTCTTCAAGGATTTGCTCTAGGATGCTCTTTTGACTTTGCTCTCGACTCTAAACCCCCTTTTTCCCAACTTGGAAAGCCATTTGTCTCTAGGACCAGTTCAACCCTAAACTGTACCATCTCTGAAGAAAAGGTGGGCATTAAGACAACATGTCCCTGAATGTCCCCTTTCTGTTCCCTAAAACCTAGCCAAGTTAAGGGAACAATGAGAACAACCTTAGGGCAGAAAATTCAGATACTTATTATCTTGAAAGGCCCTGGCTGTCACTATGCACACTGGGAACTAGGGCAAGTCGGAGTTATCTATAGAAGCTACTTTCTTTCATGTATGCTGGGAGGGTTGCTCCTTGGGATGCTGGTTAGCAAGCAAACAAAGCAAGCCAATGCTGATGATGTCACTACTTCTGTAGCTTAAGATGTAATCCCTTTGCTCAGTAGAAATGCGTGCTGAACTGAGGGCATGGGAAAGGATATGAGTGGCTTGTCTGGCTAGCCCCCACTGGACAAAACCCCCTGAGGGAGAGGAGGCACTGCTTGGCAAAGCACCATGAGGAACGGAGGTGCTATCTGCCAGCCTGTTGCCACTGAACTCTTCTTGGAGCAGTCACTGATCTCTTGTAAGTTCCCCAATATCTCTCCCATGCTGTCTCTGGGCACTTTTTTCTGCTTTCCTGCAACCTACTCCATTGCCTTAGCCCTATTGGCCTGTGGATGTGACACTTGCATATTGCTCTGTGTTAAAATTCCCATCTGTAAGTATTTGTATCATTGTCTGCAGGAAACTTCTATATCTTGTGCTCAGTGGATGGTTGATGGGATTGCTGATGGTACTCAGATGTTGAGGGCTGAGTCATCCTACTCCTAGTAAGCAGTCCATTATTGCCTTTGCTCTTCAAGAGACCTTTATCTTGTCTTATTTTAACCCTCTCCCCCATATCCTGTTCCCTATTAGGTCCCATAAATATTCACTGTTTCATGTTTGCAATGTCCTTAATAAGCTTCTATCCTTGTAGTGGTGCATTGTTAATTTACATATTTTGTTAATAGTGTTAATTTTCCTACAATACAATGCTTAAAACTGCATATTTTGCAGTTTTCCTCTCACTAAATACTGCTTTAAAGTTCTATCCACATTGCCATATGTACATCTATTTGATGTTTTTATATACTACAGATGATTCTTTAATATGCAATTCCCCATTTTATGCATTGAACCACCTGGTGAGGGACATATACTTTGTTTCTACAATGCTATGATGAACTTCCTTGTCCCTTATCGGAAAGACTTTGCGTGATTTTTAAGGATGGGCCATGTCCCTGAGGGGTCTGCATGTTTCTAGGGTGAGGGATGTAAGGTGCCAGAGTGAGCAGTGCAAGGTGGCGCTCACTCACAGGGTCATGCAAATGCAGTTTTATGAAACTCTCCCAATTTGCTTTCCAGTATGGTTGGATCCCATCAGCATTGCAGGACAGCCCTTCTGTCACCAATACTTCATGTTATCTACCTTTCTAATATTTGCCAGAATACTGGGAACACAGTGACATCTCCCTGTCATTTCATCTCTTTCTTCTCATTCTTTCAAATTCCAAACAATTCCAAAGTGCGGTGTCACCCAGTAGTTTTATCTGGCTCTGTATTTTTTATAATTTTAATTTGTTCTTTTTAGATAGACATGGCAGTATAGGCTCCATATATATATGCATATTTTTAAAATTTTATCATGTTTTATTTTTATTCATATGAGAGTTGGCTAAGTTACCTAATTGGTGGTACTGCTGGAAACAGACATCTTTTCTATTGTTATATGAACATTAATGATTGAACTATAACTTCTTTGACTCTGAGGCAAATCTTTATTAGATTTCCAGGTCTTTCCTGCTTTTGACTTGGGATATAGTCTGTTTTTTTTTTTTAAATTTTATCTATTTATTCTAATTTTTTATATATGACAGCAGAATGCATTTCAACTCATAGTACACGTATAGAGCACAATTTTCCATGTCTCTGGTTGTCCACAAAGTAGAATCACATCATTCGTGTCTTCATACATGTATTTAGGGTAATGATGTCCATCCCATTCCACAATCTTTCTTACTCCCCTGCCCCCTCCCTTTCCCTCCCTCCCCTTTGTCCTATCTAAAGTGAGGCTCCATATATTTTTGACGGAGAAAGTAATACATGTTTTAGGATCACAGGTCGTTTTGCAATTCATTTGGAATAGAGGCATGTGAAATGCCAGAAGCCAGGATCATACCTGATGGTACCCTCTCCCTAGTTTGGGACTGTTCATGCCTGTGCAACAATGAATGATAAATTTATGAGCCAACCCTTTCTAAACCCACTTTCTCTGGTTGAACTTTTTGATGATGATGATATTAAAAAGGAAAGTTTTGATGGTCAACAAATGGAGTCTAAACTTTATATTTGTTTTGTTTGGTTTCATAGTGTTTTATACTTTAGGAATCTCACATTAACATTTGGATTTCTGACTGTTTTTGAGAAACATCACAAGAGCCAGCACCTTGTGCCTCCACATGTGACTAAATCAGTCAGGGTCACTCCAGGTAAATTGGTTGGCATTGAATAATCACACAGAGACAGAGAAAATACCTTTTTTTTTTGACGTTCAGCGACGGTTCCTAGGTCCTAGCTCCCACAAGGGAAAGGAGAGGCAGGAGTGGAGAGAGAGGGGAGAGAGGGGGTAGAGGGTGAGGGGGTAGAGGGGAGAGATGGGAGAGACAGGAAAGAGAGGATAGAAAGGAGAGAGAGGAGAGAACTCCTGAAGCTCTATTTATCGAGGGGAAGGCACTTGAGAAAGTTCCACCCAAATGAGGCAAGGGATTGGGTTTCAGGGGGGTGTAGTCCGGTCTCATTGGGTGATGCCCACTCCCAGTGCTTCATTCCCCTGCGGAGCGGGGGTGAGATCTACCTGTTTCCATGCACAGCGGAAATCAGTCTTACACCTCCATGGCTCAAGGCTAAGGGTGCTGAGCTCCTATGCGGCACCTCCCACCAACCTTGCATGTGCATCCCCTAATGAACCTGTTCTCACCCAAGTTGATGTGTGGAAAGGATTCTTGGTGGAACCTGTGGCCTCACTTCTTAGACCTCATTTCCCCACCAAACAAACCCACAACCTGCATTCTCTCACAGCTGGGCACATCACTTATTTGTGGCAGCCACCTGACCCCTGTGGGCATTTGTGCTTCCAACCCCCATTTTGAGGGATATCTCGTGGATACGAACTAGGAACTTGTTTGGAAGTTAACAAGCCCCTCACTTCCTAGATAAGGTTGGCTCTGGACAAAGGCGATGTGGAAGTGTTAGTGAAGGAGCCAGCACTGTATGGAGGGTGGGGGGGGGAATGAGGAAGAAGCAGAAGGCTCTTCCTGTGAACTTCCTCAGAACTTGTTCTATTGGAGATCAAAGAGGGGGATTTGCACCAGGCTATATCTCCTGATGGTAATGGAAGATGAAAAGACTGATTCTAACAACTGATTTTGAACTAGAGATATTCAAGGCTAGAGGTGGGAGGCTGGTTAGGAGAAGATCACACAGGTTTCATTATTTCAAGGACCATACAATTCTGATATTGAATATTGTGAAGGAAAAGTGATGGAGTACCTATAACAGCTACACGTCTGCTGCATCCCTCCCTACCCCTCCTTGCCTACTTCGCAATGCATTGGTGAGAGGGAAAGCTGCCTTCTGTTGGTGTGGTGTGCAGCAACATCCTCGGAGCTGAGGAGCAGTCAATTTGGAGTTTTACTCTTCCCTCACTGTGGAACAAACCATTCCCTGATGGCAGTGTCATGAAGATGGTGCTCCAAGTTTTATTGTGCTATCTCAACTTCCCTAAAGTGATTATATCCCAAGAGGCCACAAAATAGAGTGTGGAGATGTCCCAGATGGAGGCAAGTGTTGGGTTTATGGACCAATTTTGATCAGAATATCCAAAGACAGCCCCAAGACAAGTGAACTGAAGTGCAGCCTGTACACAATGAGACGCATCCTTATTATTATCGACAGGGAGTCCCTCACTATACTTAGGAGCTGTGTTCAAAGTATCCACGATGTTAGAGTAAGCAATAGGTTTTCTCATCTTAGAGGTTGGACAAAACCTTATTGGATAGAATTTTGCCAGTAGAAACCTGGTTCTCCTGGAATCTGCCTAATTGAGGCTACTATCCTTCTCTGCATCCCCTTGTCGATAAGCACATTTTCACAACTTCTTCAGTGGAACTTTTGCATTTTGATGACACATTGTAATTTGTGGGTGAAGTGGTGGTTTCTGGCATCATTACTGCAGCAAGGTCTTTTGCTTAAATCCACAAGAGTGGAACATTTATTTCCCTGAAATGTGAAAGGGAAGAACTTTTCTATCTAGCTTCTGTGCCTTTGAGGATGCCACTGATTCTGCCTGTAACTCCCCCTCCCTCTGCATCAGGCTGACTTCTATTTGTCTTTCATAGCTCAGCCCAGAGTGTCCTTTCTCCACAAACTCTCCTGCCTTTCCTATGCTGCTCCCTTCCCACTCCAGTTTCCACTGGGGTCTGGCTCTATGTAGCACTGATGAATCTGTAATGGTCTGGTGCCTGTCCAGTCTGTAAGCCCCTTGTGGCCAGGGCTATGTCTTGCTTTTTTCAAGGAGGATTTTCCCAACCACATCCTTCTCTTCCATGACCCACTCCCTGCCTGGGTCAGATGCTTCCCTCTGGGTTTCCCTCAACTCTTGCTGACCCTGCCCTGGACAACCAGAACCACCTTTTCTTTACTGAAGTGTATTGCTTTCAGATCTCCTTGCAAGGATTACCTTAAATCCCCTCTCAAAGAGGCCCTTTCGCTCCCTCCTGCAAACAAATCACAGTGTTGGTGCATTATAAATGATACTTATTTATTGTTACTATTTATTTCCATTTTTATAGTGATAAGGCTACTTCTAGATATTATTTCTGATGAGCCAGGGTGTCTTCTGTCTCCTGTGTTCAGGTTGGGCTGACTCATTACTGGGTGGGTAGGCTGAGATTTAGGTGCTGGACCTTGGTGGTTTTTGTTAGGTGGGAAGGAGGAGAACAGGGAAGTAGCACATTGCTCCTTAAGCTATATCACAGATTAACAAAAGTTTGGAATCAACATTCTTCACTTTTCACTCTTTATTTTGAAATTTTTACTCTGGTCTCTAAAGTTCAGTCCCTAAAGACCTTTGCAAATAATTCTCTCACTATCTCTCTCTCCCAAGAAAATTAATTCTCAGCTCGGAGTTGACAGGCGAATGTGCATGTCTTTTCCCCTTCAAAAGTTAAAAATACCAAGCACACCACTGTTATTTTATTTTTATTTCATGAATTCATTCAACAAATACTGATATTTTAAAATCCAGTGCAATACACTGAAGTTAGTTTTGTGGGGGCCTCAGAAATAAGGAAGATATGATTTTTATTCTCAAGGTATTCACTGACTACTAAGAAAAGATAAGAAATACACAGGAAGATAGAAAGTGCTACAGACCATGGGATGAGCAAATAGGTTGCTAAGGGAGGCAGGAGGCAAGAGCCATCCCTTCCAGCCCAGCAGAATTAAGGAGCTGACTCTGATAATAGATCTGACATGTACTTGTTCACCCAGAGTCTGGGTTATGGCTTTTGTAAAGATTACCCCTTTATTTATAGCCCAAAGAGGTATGTTCTAAAACAAAGGTTTAACAAGATTAAGTAACTGGCCCAAGGACACAGGATTAGCAAGGGACTGATATTTATTCGATTCTCATCTGGGGTCATGCCAATTCTCTTCTTAAAATCCTCTAATAGTGCCCTTTCCCTTTCCCACTCAAAAGAGAATAGAAATTCTTTTCCATGGCCTCCAAGATCCTACACAGCCAGGTTCCTTCCTCCTTCTCAAATATCATCTGTATTATCTCCCTGTAACCTGGCATGCCCTGGCCATCCTCACATTCCTCTCCCACTCCATAGACTTCCATTTTTAAGGGCTGACCCACAGGCTTGTCTCTCCCCTAAACCATTGCTTTCCATGATTCCTTTATTTGGAATACTTTGCCTTCAGATTGGCATGAGAGCTCACTTTAAATATGCCTCTCAGAGAGGACTTTCTGGACCACTCAAACTTTTCAGTTACACTATCTTGCCTGGGTCATATTTTATTTTCTTCCTGGTCACATATGGCTGGGTATTTTCTTTAGATCCCCCAGGTTTAAGGATTGCCCATAAAGAGCAGCACCTGGCCTGTCTCATGCACCATGATTAGGACAGTCCCAGCTCACAGTGGGCTTTTCCTAATGGAAGTCTATTGAGTGAAAGAATGAACACCAGGACCTATAACTCAGAATGGAAGGCATTTTAGAGCAGAAACATATAAGGGGAGGCAGGGAGGGAGAGAGAGAAGTGGGGAGAGGGAGAAAGAGATGTGTGTGGAGGTAGGGAGACCAAGGAAGGAGATATGTTTTAGAAGGGGAGGTCATGTATACTTTTTTTCCCTTAGCCTTAGTTTCAAACACCAGGCTAAAGAGTTTGAACTGAATTTGCTAAAGTGCAATTTTGGCAAAAAAGTTAAGCCCTGTGAGAGTAAAGTCTTATTATTGTGGTGTTGGGTAATTGCTACCAGTGTTTCAGAAATAGCTTCTGAATCTCAATGGGAAGGATTTTTTTTAAAGATATTTTCATGAGTCATGCACAATTCCCCTCTCCTAGTGGAAGAGGCAGGACAAGGGGAAAACCCATGAGTGATGAGGCAATGTCCTCTCAGTCCAGGACCCAGGCATGAATCAAGTATGGAAAGCCCTGCTGCAGAGAGGATGCCAGAGCCTGGCCTCCCTGTCCAAACCCTGGAGTAGTGAGATCTAGGGTTTAATGAATGAGAAGCACAGAAGGGGCAATCAAGACCAACCATGAGGAACAGTGCAGGATTCTGGGATCTGGAGCAATTGGGAAGTTGTGCCCATTCTAGGAATATGCCAGCTGTGTTAACAGAAGCTTCCCCTTCTTCCTTGAGGGAGAGAGGACTTTCTGGGATGGCAGCTGGCATTACCACTAGAAATAGTATTTCTTCACATCCTGCTTTGCAGACATCTCTGACAGAAAGATGGCTACTCTGGAGCTGGAATGATTTCCTCTAAGTCAGTGTTTCTCAGACTTTTCCATCAAAGGTACTGGGAAGAACCCAACGTAGTTGGCCCCAAGCATGAAATTTCTTAGGCTACATTTGTATGAAATTTGAATTTTACATTTATGCTTATTTAATCATCAAATAGTGTTTTAAATAATCATCAGGTAAAAATTATTATAATCATTTTTAACCAAATCTTTGAATAAAAAGCATTTTTTTCCCCCAAAAAATGTGCAATGTATAACTGAGGCTTTGCATGCTTTCATGTTCCTCTGGATAAAGATGAAGTGGAGCAGAAATTGGCATACTATAGTAATACAGCCACCTCAGTGTTTATAGCAGCACAATTCTCAATAGCTGACTTATGGAATCAACCCAGATGCCCATCAGTAGATGAACTGATTAAGAAATTGTGGTGTATATACAACAGAGTTCTGCTCAGCCATAAAGATGAATGAAATTATGGCATTTGCCAGTAAACAGAGGGAAATGAAGAATATCATTCTAAGTGAAATTAGCCAAACTCAGAAACTCAAAGTTTGCATGTTTTCTCTCACATGCAGATGTTGGAGTAAAATAAAGGAAAGGGGGATGGTGTGGAAGGATGGGAGGACATAAAGATAAAAGGAAGATCAGTAATGTAGAAGAAGGAGATTGAGAGGCAGAGTGGAGGGATGAAGGGGAGGCAATGCAGAATGAATTCTTAGAAAAATCATGATATGTGCATATGTAAATATATCACAGGGAACCTCACCTTTATGCATGGGTAGAGAGAACCAATCAAATAAAAGTAAATAGATGAGCAAAGGAAGTCTAGTTGAGTAGAGGAAGGAGAATGAGAGAGTAGAAGGAGGACAGGAGGGAAAAGGAGGAATCATGAGCCAAAATTGAACTCCATGCATGTATGAGCTTGTTGGAATGAACTCAACTAGTATGTATAACTACAAAGCTTAATAAAAAAATTAGATATTTGAGATTAAAAAAGGACAACTCTGAGTTACTCTTGGGTCTCAAGTCCACCAATCTGGGTGATTTTGTACCAACATGATGTGGCTGTGCTATTGTCTGAGTGTGTCCCCCAAAACTTCATGTATTAGAAACTCAATCCTCAATTTCATAGTTTAAAAAAATCTGTCTCTTCCCAAATTCACATGTTGATGGTATTTGGAGCTGGGCCCTTTGGGAGGTCATTAGGACTAGATGAGGTCATGAGTGGGGACGCCATGATAGCATTCATGGCTTTTTGTGAAGAGGATGAGAGACAGGAGCTAACTACTTGCTCTGTTCACCATGTGATGTACACTGTCACGTTATAGGGCCAGGAAGGCCCTAACCAGATTTCCCAGCTCCCAGAGTCATGAGCTAAACAAACTTCTATATAAATTTCCCAGTGTGTGGTATTCACTTAGAGCAACAGAAATGACTAACATAACCATTCTGTCCACTAACTGACCCGAGCAACTCCCAGAGAGACAAACTTGTTTTTTTTTTTTTTTTTTTAGGAACTGAGAGCCGTGAAATGGCAATGGGAGAAACATTGGACTAGGTTGACTCTTGTCAGTATCTTTGTTTATGAGTCTAGATGGGGCTGGCAGATGCCTCACATTAGCATTATTTAGACATTAAGAGATTCTAATTGGAGACTAACATGTGTCCTCATCACAGTTGACCTTATTTATGGAGTGGCTGACATCTGAATGTCAAATTTGCATCAGTGAATTCTCTCTGCTAATAACCACTTTAATATGTAAATAACAGATTTGCAGCAGGGAAAATATATGTGATATGCTGATGATTGCTTGGGAGATGTGGCTTTCTTCCATGCACAAAGACAGGAGGGCTGGCAGGTTCCTCCCTTTAATTAGGAGACGTTAGCGAAAAGATTGAGCCAGAATGAAAGAACATACTTTATCTTAGATCAGCAGTCCAGAACAGAATTCCTACTTGTTATCCTACTTGACTAAGTGCTGGAGGAGACCCAGTAATGAAGAGATAGATCTGGCCCCAGAACCCTGGAAGCTCTGTAAGGTATAATAAACAGGTGTCTTTCACAGCACTATGTAGTGAAGTCACAAGGGAAAAGGTATAAGTAACATCACTTTGCGGTTGTGTTATTTGGTAGACACCTACAAAGGTTTTGTATTAAAGAGGGATGTGAGTAGCTTCCAAACCTAGCAAACTCTATGATGATGACTTAAATGGACACATCTATGTTGTCTCATACCATGAGGCATCTTGGGTAGCAAATCCAGACAAGTCATAGTAGTTTATAATAACCAAGGTTCTTTTTTTTTTTTAATATTTATTTTTTAGTTGTAGTCGGACACAATACCCTTATTTTATTTATTTATTTTTATGTGGTGCCGAGGATTGAACCCAGAGCCTTGCACATGCTAGGTGAGTACTCTGCTGCTGAGCCATAACCCCAGCTTTTACAACACCACCATGCTTAGTGTGAAGGCCTAAGTGCTGTGCTTGCTGCCTCCTTGTTACAAAGTGCTGCTTCACCTCCAGGCCTCAAATCTACATTTTATCGGAAGAGGAAGTCTGAAGGGTGAAGGGACAAAGAGGCTTTCTCTTCAAGAGGCTTCTTAAAAAATTCATAAATTCTGGAGAAAATTCAAGATGGTGGGCTAGAAGGACCCATCACTCACCTACTTCTCATCTAGATAGAATCAAAACATTTGGAGAGTAGCTGGGAATAGAAGTAGGTGACTGTGGGAGAATTCTGGAGTTCAATTTGGGACCTACAGAGACTTGGGGAAACCTGGAGACATTGGATAGTAGAACTGACTGTGTGAAACAAAGCTCCTCATACCACAGCAAGGCAGAAGGCAGGGGTGGAGGTGAAAGAGGGAGAGTCCCAGTGAGTGCCACCAGCACAGGAATTAGCACCTTGCAGAAATACGATCCAAACGGACATTAGACTTGGGATCTGCATGGAAAACTGTCTTTGGAAAAGTTCTTTGCACTTCTCAGTGTACCCTCATGGTGGTCCAGCAGGGATCCAGCTTGAGAGGGTCTTATCGCTGTGGAAGTAAAAGGCCCTTGAGTTTTCCTGTCTCCAGGTCCCCACAGCAGTGTCACTAAACTGACTCAGTGGGCAGCTGCCCTGAGAGCCAGTTTGGCTCTGGAAGAGACCTCTTAACACACACCCACTGAGAGTTCTAGGCTAAGGGAAACCAGACCACAATATGTTAAGGAAACAGGATGCTTCCCATTTAAAATTGGTGGTTTGGGAAATCAGTGGCAGAAGTTTGAGGAACAGGTAGTCATGTGTGATTTTTGCATGGGAGTTAAGTCTCAGAAGACCATCACATGGGTGATGAATTGTGATTACACACCCTCTTCCCTTCTCTTCAAGTACACAGTACAAAACTTGCAAGAGTCTCTGACATAATGCTTTCCCTGACATCAGCCCTTAGATTGTAACAATGCAAAGGGCACCAGAGGGAACCTGTGTCAGATGGGTTCTGCGTTGCACACTAGCTCGGTGACATGCTGCAATGTCAGTGTCTACCATACTCTTGGAGTGTGCAGTCCAAATAATTACAGAGTACATCTTCCCGGGGAGCTCTGAGTTCCACTCTAGCTCATTCTGGTGTGCAAGGCAACTGAGAGACATTCCATCTGGCCCAGCCACAATCCACTTCTGCTGATCACCTGGTGGGCAACACAAAGGAAAGAAGAGTGGGGTGAATACCCTCCACTGTTTGCTCTCTCCAAAAGATACATAGCTTAGAAAGATAGAAAAGAAGCTGTGGTGAGCATAAGTTGTAAATATCCACTCTTGCTTGCATAATTTAGTGTATTATTGAAGAGAAAATGTTTTATTTTTTTATTAATACATTTTTGTTATTGCTGTTATATATATCTTTTCTTCTTTTAATATTTAATTCTTTTTCTTTTTCACTTCTTTCCTACTTCCCCCTTTTCCCTAATTTTTAAATTATTCTTATTCTTTCTTTTCACCTTTTAAAAATTAATTAAACTTTTAATGTTTTAACTTTTTAGTTTATTCTATATTACTTTTGCCTCTTTCTTTTATGTTGTTGCTGGTATTATGATGGTTATTTTTTATTTCTTTACATGCTGTTTTATTGTTATTGTTTTCTTCTTTCTGTGTGTTGCCTGGCACTTGGAGCACATTGGGTTGCATGCTCTGAGGCTGAGTGGTACTCCAGTGCAGCTCAAAGAAATTGCACCTTATTCCAGCCATGATGTAGAACCACTTCGACCTTGGCAGATATTTCAACTTAAAAACTAGGGAAGATAAAAGCCCCCAACCATCAACCCTGCTCTGAATAGACATGGCTGGTGGGGCAGGGAAGTTCTGCTGTCCTGCTCCTGGACATTTATCCCCATAGCAATAGCAGAGAGAAATAACACAACAGTGTGAATGCTTCATCTATGAGGGACCTTAGCATAGGTCATTCCTATACACTACCAAAATGCATATTGCTGAAAAGACTGAAGATGGAATCTAGAGAGTGTTTCCCATATTCTGCCATCTTCCATACCATCTTGTGTTTCTGGAGGAACCCCACTCTGGCAGGTTTTACACAGAAAGTGAGCCCTGGCACTGAGTACAGACTATGTTAAAATCCACTAATCACAGTGAAAGAAGCCAAGGGAAGCTACATTATGAAGTCCAATTGAATTTAAACTCAGCACTGTACAATGAACTGATATTCCAGAGCACATCATCAAAAGAAGGCTGCTCACTAAGAAGACCCTCACGTAAAAGTGGAAGAGATATCCATCCCGACAGGCGTGCAAATCTCAATACAGAAACACAAGAAATATGAAAAAACAAGGCAACATGACTCATTCTAAAGTTGGAAACTCTCTAGTAACTGATTCCAAAGATGTCAAAGTGGATGAATTGCTTGGAAAAGAATTCCAAATAATTATTTTAAAGAAGCTCAATGAATTCCCAGGTGGTACAAATAAACAACTGAATGAATCAAGGAAAACAATGCAGGATATGAATGAACAATTCAATAAAGACACAAAGATTTTGAAAAAGAACCAAATGGAAATCTTGGAAATGAAAAGGTAAACAAGTCAGATTGGAAACTCATTTGAAAGTCTCATCAACAGACTAGATCAAACAGAAGAAAGGATATTGACACTCAAAGACAAGGTTGAGGAATTATCACATTGAAGCAATAACAAAGAAAAAAAGAGAAAGAAACAGTGAACAGGTCATACAAGATCTCTGGGACCCCATCAAAAGACCCAATGTTTGCATAATGGAAATGTAAGAGGGAGAAGAGCTACAGGCTGAAGGCATAGAAAACCCATTTAGCAAAATAACAAGAGAAAAATGTCTAAATATTGGGGTAGACACATTTGCATTTGTTCAGAAGTCTTTTAGAGCCCCAGATAGACATGATCAGTAAAGAGCCTCCCCATGACATATTATAGTTAAAATGCCAAGAAATGTAGAACAAAGGAAGAATAGTAACAGTTGAAAGAGAGAAGCACGAGGTCACATATAAAGCAAGCTCATCAGAAAAACAGTAGATACTCAGCAGAAACTCCAAAGACTAGGAAATCATGGAATGATGACATATTTCAAGTCCAGAAAGAAAATAACTACTACTTACATCACTATACCCAGCAAGTTAACCTTCAGAATCAAAGAAGGCCTTCCATGATAAGCGCTAAACTTAAGGGAAATTGAAGAAGACACTAGCAGATACAAAGTTCTGTCACATTCATGGATTGGAAAAATTAATATTGTTAAAACAGCCATACTACCCAAGGTAATCTACAGGTTTGATGCAGTCTCCACCAAAATATCTAAGACATTACCTACACTAACCAAAGGAAAGAGAAAGAAGACCCGAATCAATAAAATTATAAATGAAAAAGGGATATTATAAGATTTCAGTGAAATTCTTAGGCTCATTAAGGAATATTTTGAAAAACTACATACCAGTGAGCTGGGGAATCTAGAAGAAATGGATACATTTCTGGACAAATATGACTGGCCAAAATTGAACCAAAAAGATATAAAAATCCTAAATAGATCGGTAACAAGCAATGAGATTGAAGCAGCAATCAACACTCTCCCAACAAAGGAAAGCTCAGCACCAGATGGGTTCACTGCTTGATTTTACCAGTCTTTTAAAGAAATAGTTCAAACTATTACATAAAATAGAAAGGGAAGCTAACCTCCCAAACTCATTCTACAAAGCCAGTATTACCCTGCTACCAAAACCTGATAAGGAAATAACAACAATAATAAACAAAAGAAAGCCTGAGACCAATATCCTTGATGAACATATATACAAAAATTCTCAATAAAATACTTGCAAGTTGAATTCAACAACACATTAAAAAGATCATACACGATAATCAAATTAGTTTCATTCCACAGATGTAAGGATTACTTAACATACTCAAATCAATAAACATAATATTGCATATAAATGGAATCAAAGATAAAAATCACATGATCATCTCAAGAGTTGCAGAAAAAACATTTGATAAAATTCAACATTCCTTCATGATAAATGCCCTGAATAAATTAGGCATAGAAGGATCATACCTCAAAAAAACTATATTTAATAAATCCATGGAAGTATGATTACTGCATGGGGAAAAACTGAAAGTATTTCCTCTAAAATCAGGAACAAGACAAAGGTGTCCACTCACTACTATTATTCAATATTGTACATGAAATTTTAGCCAGAGAATTTAGGCAAGAGAAAGAAACAAAAGGAAACGTGAATGTGTAACTGATGTGATTCTGCAATCTGTATATGGGGTAAAAATGGGAGTTCATAATCCACTTGAATTAAATGTATGAAATATGTCAAGAGCTTTGTAATGTTTTGAACAATTAATAAAAAAAATCCACAAAAAAGATAAAAATAAATAAATAAATAAATATATATATATTTTTATTAGTAATTATATATTTGTAACAGAATAATAGTACTCTTGATATATTCAGTTTTGTGATTAAAATAAATTACAACTAAAAAAAAAGAAAGAAACAAGAGGTATACAAATAGGAAAGGAGGAAGCAAAATAATCTCTGTTTGCAGATGATACAAATCTATCTTTGGAAAATCCTAATGACTACACCAAATGACTCTTAGAACTAAAAAACAAATCCAGCAAAGTCGCAGGATGCAAAATCAACATACAAAAATTAGTAGCTTTATTACACACCAATAATGAACTTGCTGAGAAAGTAATTAGGAAAACAATCCCATTCATAATGGCCTCAAAAAAGTACCTAGGAGTAAACCTAATAAAGGATATCAAATGTTTTTTCTGCAACTCTTGAGATGATCATGTGATTTTTATCTTTGATTCCATTTATATGCAATATTATGTTTATTGATTTGAGTATGTTAAGTAAGCCATACTACCTAGTAGAGAAAGCCATACTACCCAAGGTGATCTACAGGTTTGATGCAGTCTCCACCAAAATACCTAAGACATTCTCAACAGAACTAGAAAAAAAAATAGTTCTGAAACTCATACAGAAGCACAAAAGACTCTGAATAGCCAGAACAATTCTGAATATAAAGAGCAATGCAGGGGTATCACAATAACTGATTTTTAAATATACTATGTAGTCATATAACAAAAACAGCATAGTACTGGTATATAAACAGTTAAATAGACCAATGTATACTATAGGGGACCCTGAAATAAACCCATGACTTAACTGCCTACTGATTCTTGACAAAAGTGCCCAAAACATACATTGGAGAAAAGATCCTCTTCAACAAATGGTGCCAGGAAAATGGGATATCCACAGGTAGAAGAATGAAATGAGATGATTATCTCTCACTATGTACAAAACAAACTCAAAACAGACCAAAGACTTTAATGTAAGACCTGAAACTTTGAAATTATTAGAAGAAAACAGGGAAAGAACCACTTAAAGATATTTGCACAGAAAATGATGTCCTAAATAGGACTCTGATCTCTTATGAATGAAAAGCTATAACAGACAAACAGGATTACAGCAAGTTAAAAATCTTCTACAAAGCAAAATAACAATAGAGTGAATAGACATTCTACAGAACGGGAGAGAAATCTTTGCCAGTATTTATCTGACAGGGCATTAATACTTAGAATATACAAAGAACTCAAATAACAATAGAACAAGAAATAATCCAATCAAAAAATGGGCAAATGATCTGAACAGACACCTCTTAAAAGAAGTACAAATGGCTGATAAACATGAAAAAATACTCCAGATCTTTAACTATCAGGGAAGTAAAAATCAAAACCATGTTGAGATTCCATTTCACCACAGTCAGAATAATTATTTTGAAATAAACAAAAAATAACAGATATTGGCAAGGATATGAGAAGTAGGAGCACTTGTACACTGCTGGTGGGGATATAAATTAGTGCAGTCACTATGAAAGCCAGTGGGGAGGTTCCTCAAAAACTAAAAATAGAGTTACCATACCATCCAACTGTACCATTCTTGGGTAATATTTATATCTATAGGAAATGAATTCAGCATACAAAAGATCCTTGCACACTAGTGTCTTGTGGACTATTCACAATAACCAAGATATGAAATCAGCCCAGGTTCCCATCAATGGATGAATGAATAAAGTTGATGTGGTATATATATGCAATATAGCTTGATTCACTCTTCTTTATAGAAGGATGAAATCATGCCATTTTCAGGAAAATAGATGAATGTGGGTGATGTGATGTTAAGCAAAATAAGCCAGACACAGAGAGACAGTATTACATGTTTTATCTCATAGACAAAAGAAAAAAAAGAAAAGAAAAAAAAATGACTGAAAGTAGAAGAAAGAAGGACTACTCTACTAGGAAGACAAGCGAAGGTAGAAGGCAGGTTGGACATGATCAAAGCAGAATATGTTTATGCATGGAAACGTCACAGTGAAACCGCTAATTGTCCTACTTATATGTGTTAAAATTATAATAAATAATATTCTCAGCAAATTAAGTGTATCTTTTTGCCTGGAACTATGTCATAGGCCATTTGGAAGAGCCTAGGGAGTCAGACTGCCACAGTTACATTGGAGGAGGCCATAATCCTATGGCACAGGTAAACATTTGGGTAGGTGTGTATGTGTGTGTCTCAGCCACTTCAGGCTGCTATAACAAACTTCATAGACTAGGTGGCTAAGAGAAATTTGTTTCTTACAGTTCTAGAAGTTGGGGAGTCCAAGATCATGGTTGGATTCTGTTGAAGTTCCACTGGTTGTCTTCCTGGTTTGTAGATGGCCATCTTTTGCTCTGACCTTGCATGGAAATGAGAAGAGAGAGAGAGAGGGAGAGAGGGCAGAGATAGAGATAGAGGGAGAGGAAAAAAAGGGAGAGAGAGGGAGAGAGGGAGAGCGAGCGCATATTCGCGGCTCCCTGGAGTCTCTTTTCAGGATGGCACTGAATTTATTGTAGTGACTCCACCCTCATGACCTAATCAACTCCCAAGGCCCTTCCTTCTAATACTATCACACCAACTGGGGACTGGGGTTTGAACATATGGATTCTGGGGGAAACGGAACTCACATATGCTGGATGTTTTGCATAAGGGAAGATAGAACAATGTGAGTGATAATTAATAAAGAAATTGAGAGAGTTGGAGATGAAGCAGCTGGCAGAGCAAAACCAGAATATTTTGCAATACAATTTTTGGGAAGAAAGGAAATTGAGGCAGGGCACAGCTGACTGCATACTGCTGTTGTTAGTGTGGGGAGTGGGCTTGATGAGCTGGGTCAGATGGCCTTGGCTCTGCCCTAGGCAATTATGGGTTTCTAGAACCTTCGTGTTGGGAAGATCAATTTATATAATTCAGCTGGTGTCCAGGATAGTTGGGTTCCCAGAGAAATGCCATACTTAGTAGCAGGATGATGATACCTCCAATTTCCCTTTTAAGCATCCACATTACTAGAGAAATGAACAGAGTTAAACAAATGGTAATAAGCTAATAATTCATATAGACCATATTAGTTAGGGAAAATTGACTCTTCTATTGAATTCATGTATTTATTCAGTATTTCTTGAGTGCCTGTTGTATGTACAACACTGGGTTTGGTGCTAAATAAATACAATGTGAGACAGTCTGCTTGCCAAGGGCTGTCATTGTGATAGGGAGAAAAGAATTAGTAAATATGGCAGGCAACATAGGGAGACATCCCCAAATATGCATTCATGGGGGTCCAGAAAAGTTGCATTGTTATGTCAACAAGGTGAGGAAGGCCTCAAGGAGGAGGCATTACTTAATTTGGATCTTGAAAAGGTGGATGAAAATTGAGAAAATAGGGGTGCATTCTAGGTCAGGGAAGAGGCTGAGGCAGGAGGTGATGAGGGACAAGGCCATCACTGACACAGGAGAAGGTGGTGCCAGAAGGGGTGGGAAGTAAGGGGAATGTGGGTGCTGAGTTAGGTCGTGATGATGCATCTGTTGGCAGAGGGTAGAGTGGTAAGATTGGTGGCCCTGGGATTGAATCCTGACTTTGCTAACCACCAACCACTCATGTGCCCTTGAGAAAGAAGTTCACCTTCTCCAAAGTTCCTAAGTACTTTTAAAATGGATACTGACCTGGAGGGTAGTGTTATGGCAAATTGCAGCAGTTATTTTAAGAAGAGCTTAAATTCTGAGGTCAAAAGACCTGGGTTTAATCTGGATAATTATGTGAACTTGGACAAATAACTGAATATATCTGAGCTTTCATGTCCTTATTTATAAAAGGGGGATATTAATAGTATATTACACATTATATTAATTTTACCTACAAATCTGTCACGATTCTTCCAGTTCTTGAGAATCACAGAAACCTATTCTGGAGGAATTCCTTAAAATATATTTTAGCACCTAGGTTTCTCATGAGGGCCAGAAGGCTAGGTTTGGAGGCTGCAAATGTTTGGCATCTAACTTCAGAACAGCTCCACTGGAGCTTTTCCCATGAGGCCAGTATTGGGTACCTTAATTTGCAACCTGTAACTGTATGTGGATGTTCCCAAAGCCACTTTCCCACAGTGGTTTCACGTGGTGCTTGAAGCTTTGTGCTGCTAGAGTCTTAAAGGGGATTTCAGTTTTGGATGCATCTGATTGGCCAAATCACATACCTGTGCCCTAATTGCAAGTAAGCCTCACAATCAAGTTCCAGTGTCAACCTTAGAAAGTGGAGAAGTCTTGATTGAAGGAAAAGTGGTCAAGATTCTGGGTACCTGGCACAACTAAAAAGCAGTAAATGCCAGCTATTATCCATATTAATTCTCAATAACAACTGGAAATGTCAAGAAGAAGTGAGTAGTAGTGTGAGTACAAAAGTCAAAGCTGAAGGTTGACAAAGGTGTCCCTGGGATGAGAGAAAATCACAGCCCATGAGTTGATCCCTGACATCATGGAGTTTTGAAAACAAAACAAAACACGCTCAACATGTGTAGTCTGAATTTGTCTAAGAGTGCAGCCCTCACCTTTACTAATTTTATTATGTTACAGTGAGAAACATAACCACTGTGTCCATGTATTCTGTGGACCTACAAGAAGTATCCAGGGGAAGCCATTTGAATCCAAAGTTCCCTTGGTGAGCATGAATCCAGAATTCAGAATTCCATCACAGGGGTTAGATGGCTAAGATCTGCTTGACTGACAGGTAGCAAAGCAGGAATTCAGGGACAGCCTGGGGCTGCTTAGATCTTGTCCTGGACCATAAAAAACCCTGGACCAGTAGTGTGCCAGGGTGTTAGGGGAAAAAGACCCACATAAAGTAGTATTTATGAATTTCTGCAGTGTAACTACTCCCACCATGGCCAGTTTCAAGCTACCGACTCCCTGTTATGTCAGTCACACCAGGAATGAAGCATCGGACAAAGCACCCAACGGCTACTGTGAGCCATGCAAACTGATTTTAGCATGTTACTACCCTGGACTGAGTTGGGATGGCCTCTGATGACCTCTTGAGCTTTCATTAAAAGAAAAAATTATGTTGCTGCCCCCTAGTTGCAAAAGGCCCGGTATAGAATATTGGAACAAAAAGGGAGGTTAAAAAAATAAAGAGATGAAAACTAAAAGTTAACAGAGCAAACCACAACTTAACATTTTAGCATTTTTTTTTGTTTATAATATGTGTTCTTTTCTTTCTTGATTTACATTATATGAGATTGATGACATTCAACCATTTGACCTATTAAAAAGCCAATTTTATATATGATTTACCATAGTATAATTCACATTGTATATAAAGTTTTATGACCTACTCTGCATATACTGTTATATCATAAATATTTCTCCATGCCATTAAATTTTTTTTGAAGGTGCAGTTTTTAATGGCCATCTTCTAGTAAATTGGATGTGTGACTGTAATTTATTAAACCATTTATTTCATAATAAGATATTTGAATTTCTCTCTCTCTTCTTCCTATCTCCTTCCTACATTCTTTTTCTTTTTTTTCGTATTATAAATATTGCTGAAGTAAGCATTCTTGTAACATTAATTTTTTTGTGTGTTTATCTCTGATCATTTCCTTAGTACACAAACTGAGAAGATGAATCATTTAGAAGATAGTCAAAGGATTTGAAAATGTTTTTTTTTTTTTTAATCTTGATTCATTACTGCCAACCTGCTTTTCCCAGGTTGTATTTGTTTGTCTTCTAACTAGCAATATATGAAAGTGCAGATTTACTGGAAAGTTAACCAGGAATATTACCTTTTATTTATTTCTGTTTTCCCAAGTGTATTGGACAAGAAAAATGACACAGTAAGTTTGTTCCACAATTTAGAGATCTACAGCAATGAATAGGGAGAAGAACCTAGGAAGATTCTCACCTGGCCCTCTGTTATGACCTGCCTTTCATCTTCTATTCTTATTTTAAAAAGATGAGACAAAGGTAAAGTTGAAGACCATAGCCTAAAGCCATTTAGTACCATTAGTTACCTCCAGTTTATCCACCCAGCCTCTGTGATCTTTGCTGCTGAATGACCCTAACAGGGGAGGAAGCCTGTGGCCAGATGGCTGTGCAGTTTTAGTTTTTGACATGATGGAGCTGGTTTCCCATCCTTTGGTAGAGGTGACTCAGATACACAATCATAACACATTGTCAGGAGCAGAAAGAACTGGTGTGGGTGGCTTATTGGGCCTTGGGCACAGGGCCCTGTTGTGTTGCCACAGCTTGCTTATTTCAATTTATTTCCAACTTCAATATATGACTTCCAGCATTGCCAAAGCTGGCTTTTAATTTCCACCTGTGTGCTGGGGGAGTGTGTGGGGAGGGAAAGGCAGGCAGAACAGGAGGAATGGGACACGGATGTCATGGTGGGTTGGCAGGAACAGAGGGAGAATATGCTCGGGGTGGAGAGGGGGATGGGAAATGGGATAAAAATGCCTCCAGTTAGGTTCCAATTGTCAAAGCTGAAAACTCACACCCGTGGGGGGATGGTTTTGTCTTTGTTCTACCACCAGTGAAGAATGTCAGCAGCTGATTGTGCATTTATGCCAACAAAGGGTAGGACTGTGGGCTGTGAGGGAAGAAAGGGGTTGCTCAAACCAGGCTTCCCGACCACTGAGTGGTCTATGGACCCAAGGGAGGAATTTTTCTTTCTAGTTCGTGGTGACTGTGTCTTCCCTTCCCCTTCTCAAGGTCTCTGGTGGCAAATGGCAGGTGTTTGTTGTTCCATGTCTTAATCTGGGTTGGCACAGCTTGGCTGGACCTTGCTGGAGAAATGTGTGCTGGCTAGCAGAGTCGGTCACACTGGGTGACGCCAGAGGCACTGGGTGTAGAGGTTGATAACTGGTTCCGTGAGACGATTGTGGTGGTCACCTCACGTGGCCCCTGTGAGAACTAAGACACCCTCCTTCTTTCTTACCACAAAGAAATAAAAATATATGCAGATATGCTAAACAGTCTGATTTATTACACAATGTATACATGTATTGGAATATCATACCATACCCCATACATGTGTATGATTACAATGTGTCAATTAAAAATAAAAAGGGGAAAATAAAAAACATTTTGGAGTCAAGTCTCTTGTGTGTGTGTGTGTGTGTGTGTGTGTGTGTATAACAATACATGTTACATCTGCATTGTGGTAAATATACATAACATAAAATTTACCATCGTAACCATCTTTAAGTGTGTGGTTCAGTAACACTAAACTCTTCACACTATTGTGCAAACATCACCAACATCCATCTCCAAAGTGTTTTCAACATCTCTACCTGAAAGCTTATCCCCATTGAATAATAATGTCTAATTCTCCTCTCCCTCTAGCCCCTGGTAACCTCTATGCTACTTTCTGTGTTTATGATTTTGACTTTTCTAGGTAATTCATATAAGAGGAATCATCTGATATGTGATCTGCAGGGACTGACTTATTATCCTTAGCCTAGTGTCCTTAAGACTCATCCATGTTGTCACCTGTGTCAGTCATTTTCCTTCCTTTTTAAGGTTGAATAATATTCCATTGTACACATAAATCATATTTTACTACATGTGTGTATAGACCACATACTTAATGTTTATTTATGCATTCATCTATTGATGATAATTTGAGTTGCTTTCACCTTTTGGCTATTGTGAATGGTGATGCTATGAACATGAGTTTGCAAATATCTGTTCGAGTTACTGCTTTCTTTCTTTTTTATTTTTAAAAATTTGTTCGAATTGGTTATATATGACAGTAGAATTCATTTTGACATACTACACTAATGAAGCACAACTTCTCATTCTTCTGTCTGTACAGGGTGCAGTCACACTGGTTGTATAATTATACATGTATATGAGGCCAGAATTCAAGGCAGGCATTCAATGTAGATAGGTAAAAGATCTGGTTGGATCAAGAAAATGGAGGCTATGATACAGTTACATCAATGTTTATAACACTTCAATTCACAATAGCTAATCTGTGGAACCAACCTAGGTGTCCTTCAATAGAGGAATGGATAAAGAAAATGTGGTATATATATATATTCAATGGAATATTATTCAGCTTTAAAGAAGAATGGAATTATGGCATTTGCTGGTAAATGGATGGAGTTGGAGAATATTATACCGAAAGAAATAAGCCAACCCCCCCAAAAAAAAACCAAAGGCTGAATGTTTTCTCTAATATGTGGATGCTAATTCACAATGGCAAGGTTTTTTTTGGGAGACAGCGGCACTAGGGAAGAACAGAGTTACCTCCGATTAGGTAGAGGGGAGTGAGGGGATATAGGGATAGGAAGGACAGTAGAATGAAACAGACATTACTACTTTATGCATATATATGACTGCATGACCAATGTGGTTCTACAACATGTACAACCAGAAAAATGAGAAATGATACCCATATGTATACCCAGATATGTATGCATTCTACTGTCATGTATAACTAATTAAAACAAATAAAAAATAAGGAAAAAAGAAAATGGAGGCTAATTTGAGGCTGAGAAGTTGGAAACCACCCCTGGAAGATTGGAATGTTCATGTCTCCAGAGCCCTTTGATACTACTGCTCCCAAAGAGGTTTTTAATGAAGCAACTACTGAGCAGACAGAGCGCTACTAATTAACGCTCCCTGGGCTGCCATTCCTTCCTGCCCAGCACTCCACCTTGGCCCTTCCAGCCCACGTGATCAACCCCCTTGGCCCTTCCACCACCATCCCCAGTTATGTATGCAGGATGGGGGGAATGAACAAGATAAGGGAGAAGCATGCAGGAGAACAAAGGAAACGTGAGATGTATAAAAGGGACAGGACTTCCTCGTCCCACTGATTCTTCCTTTGGGTCCCTTTCTTCCCACCCAGGAACAGTCTGTTTCACTACCCTTTAATAAAGCTTCTTACTTTCTACTCTAGGCTTGCCTCGGAGTGTTTCTCTGGTGTTATATATACTTCAACATTTGAGGAAGCAGAACTCGTCCAGGTAACTGGTAACCAGAGGTATCATATATAGGGTAAAAATGTCTGTTTCATTCCACCATCCTTCCCTCTTCAACCTCCCCCATTCCCCTCTGTCCAACCCAAAGTCCCACCATTTTTCCCTACCCCACCCCCATTATGGATCAGCATCCGCTTATCAGAGAAAACATTTGCCTTTTGTTTTTTTTGGTTTGGCTTATTCACTTAGTATAATATTTTCCAGCTCCATCCATTTATCTGCAAATGTCATAATTTCGTTCTTCTTTAAGGCTGAGTAATATTCCAATGTGTATATATACCACATTTTCTTTATCCATTTGTCTATTGAAGGGCATCTAGGTTGGTTCCACAGTTTAGCTATTATTGTGAATTGAGCTGCTATAAATATCAATGTGATCGCATCACTGTAGTATGCTGATTTTTAAGTCCTTTGGGTACAGCATTTGCCTAGCATTTAGGAGGCTCTGGGTTCAATCCTCAGCCCACCAAAAAAAAAAAAAAAAAGACAAGTTCTTGATTTTGATTCTTTTGAATCTATACCCAGAAGTGGAATTGATTGCTTATATGTTAACTGTATGTTTAGAAATACAGACGTCTTAAGGATGAGACAGTATTGTGAGGAACTATTCTGTATGACACTGCAATAGTGGATACACGCCATTCTATATTTATCAAAATGCATTGAGGAGGGAGAGAGAAGGGAAATTGCATGGAAATGGAAGGAGACCCTCATCATTATACAAAATTACATATAAGAGGAAGTGAGGGGAAAGGGAAAAAAAACAAGAGAGAGAAATGAATTACAGTAGATGGGGTAGAGAGAGAAGATGGGAGGGGGGAGGGGAGGGGGGATAGTAGAGGATAGGAAGGGCAGCAGAATACAACAGTCACTAGTATGGCAGTATGTAAAAATGTGGATGTGTAACTGATGTGATTCTGCAATCTGTATACGGGGTAAAAATGGGAGTTCATAACCCACTTGAATCAAAGTGTGAAATATGATATGTCAAGAGCTATGTAATGTTTTGAACAACCAATAATAAAAAAAATGCATTGAGGGCTCAACACACAGACTGTAGTCAGTAATAATGTCTCAATACTATTCACCCGTTGTAGCAAATGTGCCACACCACACAAGGTGTTAACAATAGAGGAAACTGGGCTGGGAAAGGTAGAGGGGGTGTACCACACCGCTGTGCATTTTAGGCTCAGCTTTTCTGTAAATATAAATCTGCTCTAAAACCAATAAAGTATATTCATTTTAAAAAGAGCTGGGTGCGCTTGTGATCCTGGTGGCTCAGGAGGCTGAAGCAGGAAGGTTGATGGCTGGAGGTCAGCCTTGGTACCTTAGCAAGACTCTGTCTCTAAATAAATAAAAAAGGGCTGGGGATGTGGTTCAGTGGTAGAGCATTCCTGGGTTCAACCTCTGGTACTCTCCCCACCCCCCAAAAAAAGATTAAAAAAGAAAGCCACAGTAGTACATGGCTGACTTCACCGAGTTGCTCATCTTCAACCACTCCTTCCTTTATAATTCCTTGTCTTGCTGCCCCTTGGATGTCGTGGGTATGTGATGGGGAAGTGTCTCTACTTACTGACTTCACTCTCCATCTGGCCTTCCTTCTATTTCCTGAGACTTCTCTGAACCCCCCTGCCCTGCTCAGGCCATGCCGGTTGCATGGGGCAGGAGGAGATGAGCTCTGGAGAGCCACTCAGGACCCCAGAGTGCTTTCAGAGCAGGGTCCTTGCCCCTTCCCAGGGCTCCACTGGGTGCCGGTTTTGGAGCAAACAGCAGCAGCAATGTCAGTGTAAAAAAGTTGCTGTGGAAACGTCTGGGGGCCCATGCTATTTTTTCTGGGAAGAAATCAAAATTCTTTACTATGGCTTCTAAGCCTCTGTTTGGATTTTCCAGCAACGTGGTGGCAGTTTGTTCACTACAAGACACAGATTTTTATGTACAAAATCAAACAATAAAAAGTGACTGAGCTTGAAAGAAAGAAAAGGGAAGCCCTCAGGTGCCGTAACCACAGGGGGTGGTCAGAGTCAGAATAAGGGGATTTTACTACGGGTACCTGGCTGGAATTTTAGACTGAACAGATGCTCTTTGTTTTATAGACTGAGGTTTTGTTTCCTATTCAGTGATCAGCGACTTGTCCAAGACCACTGAGGTGCAGGGAGGGGAGAGGCAGGAAGGACTTGCTTTCATGAAGCCCAGAGCCTTGAAGTGCCCCTTGGTCTTGGGAACTGGGAAAGCTCTGCCCACCAGCATCAAAATTATTCAGGGGAAATTGAAACTGTAGATCCATATCCAAACTGGGTGTGAGGTCCAAATTCACTGAAAGGCAAGGGACTAATAGTAAAGTGGTCCGGATCATTGAAGCTCTAGGATCTTAACAAAAGCAAACCCCAGGTTGATGGGTAATGGTGTTTTACAAGCCAAAGTATATATAAAAAAAATCCTTGCTGCCGATGAGCTAACAATAGTGGCAATGATCATAATAAAAGATAAACCATGCAAGAAAATCAGCCATGAGGATTAAGTCTGCTGAAGCAATAAATGAAATTAGTACCCCAAGAAATAAAAAGTATAAAATAAGCTGGAAAAAAACCTTGTAAAATTAGCAAGTTTGAAATAAGGAAAAAAAAGGATTATTAAGAGGGAGAGAATCATAATAAAAGACTTTCTCATGCTATTTCCCCCGCAAGATTTTGAACACTTTAGGATAGAGTCTCTGTACCCACATAACCCAGGACCCAGTGAAGCTCTGTGGTGTATTTTATTGAGTGGATGTCTCCTTCCCACTGCCTTTGGAGCTCAATGGATGATCACATCTGATATGTGTCTTGATCCCTCCCTCTCCTTTCCTATGTGTGCCTTAGTAGGATGGCTAGGTGGTCTACAGGGAAAGTTTTAGGGTCTCCTATCTGGACACACTTGTCTTTCTTAACCTTCAATAATATTAGGGTATTAACTCCAGAATCTGGCATATGCACATTTTATAATTTGGTACAAGGTTGAAGGAAATATAAGTAACTTTTCTACTCAAAGTGACCATCCAGTACCTGGAAGCCCAATTATTTCCCCAGAAGACTCTGATAAAGAACCCAATAGGACAACATGTCCACGTGCACATGGGACCCCAGTTATATACACAGAACTCTCCTTCCGGATAATCCTATGGGCAGCCTAGTGAAACAGGAAGACATTGAACTTGTAACAGAAAACTTGGGTTAGTTACGTCCTAAGCATCACCAGTCTGGTTTTTATGTGAATCTCTCAACTTCTCTGAGCTTCATGTAATGCATAGAGTAGATAAGACCACAGCTCAAAACCTCTCAGGATGGATGGAATGTTGAATACCTGAATGAAGACAAGATCAGAGGCGAGGAAGCATTGGGATTTATAGGGTTGACTTATGGAGGAGGCATGATGTAGGGTGACCAGAATTAGATGAGCAAATGGGGAAGGGACAGATGAGGGACAACAAGCAGGAGCAGAGGTCTAGAGAAGAAAACATGCAGCACACTGAAAAGGTGGGCTTGGCTGTATACGTTCTCTTTTTTATATGGTGGCGTTCTTGAAGTCTGTGCTTGAACCTTTCTTCTCCTTCTCCTTCTCCTTCTTCTCCTTCTCCTTCTTCTTCTTCTCATCTAAGTTGTCTGTTCCAGGCATCTTGCATCCCTCTCCACTCAGCCTTTTTAGAGGTACTGACCTCTTTAACCTCCATACAATCCTTGATACTTTAAGTATCACTTTCTCCTCCTAAATTCATATGTGTCCAGCCTGGGGGCCACGTCCCTCCCCTCCAACATACCTCTTGGCTAGATGCTCAAATCTGCTCCCTCTATCTCTGTTTATGATCTTCACATTCATTGTCGTTCTGAGTTGCCATTTTATTTTAAATGTGGTGTAAGTAGAGATATTAGAGAAGGTTAATTTCACAGTCATCACACAACACATGGGATACACACCTGTGAAAACAAACGTTTTAGGAAAGTTAAGGAAGGTTTGGAAAAAGACCTTCTTAATATTAGTTTTAGAATCATTGGATTCAGGAGGAAAGATAATGGAATCAAACCAGAACAAGAAAAAGGTCCTGAATTAGCCATGTTTTTCTTATGCGTAAGGCATAATGTTGGAAGTCAACAGAATCTCAAAACTGCCTAAGATGTGGTTCTTGCCAGAAAGATGTTATAATCTATTTTAGTGAGAAGAGGAAATTAAAAAGAAAGTAAAAAGAGCAAACAGTCAACATTTCTGACACTTCACTGAGTTCCTTCTTCTGTGTTTGACTCTAAAGAGATGATTTTCCTCAGCCTCACTGCTGAACTTTGTTCAGGAAATAGAGTTGAGTGGTGTGTCATGAGCTGTATTTAGAACGCACAGTCACAGATAATGTTGTGGATGGTGCTCGGAATGGCAGGACAGGAAAGTTTGCCATCACTGGAGGATCCTACTTCTTGGAAGTTTGTGGGTAGACTCTCTTACAATGATAGCAAGATGGAGCTTAAAGAGTCTATGAAACCATATAGTGTAGTTTCCCATGTAAGGTTGTAATTCCTTCCATGGTTCCCTCTCAGAGAAGTAGAACAGCTCAGTGGATAAGACATTGGATTTGGAAATCACATAGATCTGGTCCAGTTCCTGTTCTATTGTTTATAAGCTCTGTGACTGGATAAGCTTCTGAGATTTTCTAAGGCTGGAATTCTTGAATTGCTTAGGACTCTTGGTTGAAAATGATAGAAAACCCCACTGGAATGAATTTATATGTTATTTTTTTTTTCTGATACCATTTTTGACACTAAACCTGTGTCTTTTTCTCATGCCAATCACCAATTGTTCAGTTCTCCAACACCAACTGAGTGTTCAACAATTCAATTCTGACACTAACTATGCAGAATTAATCAGACCCCACAGGTTAAGGGCTCAGTCCTACAAGACTCCTCTGACTTCAGGATGCCAGTCGCAAATTCCATGGGCCATTGGTATTACCTGAGCAGCTACAGATTTGAAAGTTCCTACACACTCCTCTCCTCAGGTGTGACAATTTTCTAGAATGGCTCACAGAACTCAAAATAGATCTGTACTTACTATTAGTAGATTACTCTTAAGGATACAACTTAGGAACAGCCAAACAGGAAAGATACATAGGGCCGAGCATTGGGATGGGGGGTATTGTGAAATAAAAGGAAAATCACAATGAAAGCAATACTGAAAGAACTTAAAAAGATGCAGTTGGGAAGCCATTCAGAAGCAGGACTTATGCAGGTCTCAAGCTGTTGCCTGAAATGTGAACTTTGTTACCTCTACCCTTTGGCTGCAAGCCGTCTTAATTAACCAGAGCTACCCACCAATTACATTGATGTCAGAGGCTCCTGATGCACATTAAGACTTAACTCTTGTTTGGTGGACATTTTTAATTAGGTATATACATTCTTTTTCTTCTATCAGTCAGGTACCACTGGTTTTTCTAAACACTCAATAGTCCTCATAGGCTCCCACTCTCCCTGCCTTCCTCAGAACACTGATTCAGAACTATCTGAATCTATGGCTCCTAAATTACAATTCTTAAGACCTCACATAAAGTGCCTTTTACCTTTATAGTTTTTGAGTTTGAATTGATTGACAGCATAGAGCTTCTCTGCTCTTTTTTTCTCTCTGGGCATGCCACTTATGATGGTTAGATGTGGAGTCCCCAAAAGCTCACATGTGAGACAATGCAAGAAGGTTTGGAGAAGAAATGATTGTGCTATAGCCTTAAACTAATCAGTTGATTAATCCCCGATGGGATTAATTGAGTGGTAACTGGAGGCAGGTGGGCTGTGGCTGGAGGAAGTGGTTCATTGGAGGTGGGGACATGGGGTATATATTTGTATATGGAGAGTGGAGTATCTCTCTGCTTCCTGGTCATCTTGTGAGCTGCTTCCTTCTTCCACACTCTTCCACCATGATGTCCTGCCTTACTTTGAACCCCAAGAAATGGAGCCAGCTGTCTATGGACTGAGACCTCTGAAACCATGAGCTCTTAAATAAGCTTATCTTCCCCTAAAATTGTTCCCATCAGATCTTTTCATCACAGCAGTGAAAAAGCTAACTTAAACACCACCCTTACAAGTATTCACCAACCCAGAAGCCTCCCAAATTTTGTTTTTCAAGAATTTCATAGAGCTCTTAATTTCCAACCATGTTTCCTTTCCTAGAGGTCAGTGGGTGGAGCTGAAATTTCCAGCTCTCTAATTACTTGGTCTTTCTCATTATCAGGTCCACTCTGAAGTTATCTTTGGGTCCAGTCTAAGTAAACTCGGCATAAACTCAGGTGTGATCATAAGGAGTTCCTTAGGAATAACAAAAGACACTCCTATCACTCTAAAAATTCCAAGGGTTTTTAGGAGCTCTGTGCCAGGAATCAGGAACAAAGACCAAATATATATATTTTTATTATACCAAATATATATTGGTATAAAGTTTAATTATGATAGGAGCTTTAGGAATTTGGGGCTCATGTAATTGAAGTATTCAGTGCTAGTTCTAGTTAGAGACCTGGTTAATTTTCAAATTCCTTTTCTTCTACTTCTCATCCTCGGCCTAACTTTGTGTTTACTAAGCCCTTAAGCAGTTTCTCTACAAAAGAATGAAAACTTGCTGCCAGTAGCCTGAGATGTGTCTTCTCAGATCTTCCTTAGCAACATCTACAGCAAGAAAGCTTCTCTTTCTCAATTGTTTCTGAAAAAAAAAATCTCAGAATAACCATTTCATTTTGTATAGGGCATGTGAAAGACTGATTAGCTGAAACTAAAGCATGCACTAATCCTTGGAACTGCGTGTGGGTCCCACCCAGATGAGCACTGATAATTGGGAGTGAGAAGTTCCTCAAAGGAAAATGGAAGCCGGTGTGATGGTGCACGCCTATAATCCCAGCAGCTCGGGAGTCTGAGACAGGAAGATCACGAGTTCAAAGCCAGCCTCAGCAACGGCAGGGTGCAAAGCAACTCGGTGAGACCCTGTCTCTAAGTAAAATACAAAATAGGGTTGGGGATGTGGCTCAGTGGTTGAGTGCCCCTGAGTTCAATCCCTGGTAACCCCGCTCCCCCCCTCCCCCCCAAAAAAAAGAATGGAATGGAGTTCCTCTCTCCAGAAGCAAGAGAAATAATGGTCAAGTAGACAGGAACAACAGCTATTCAGTCCCTTTCTCTCATCTGTAAAATCAAGATAGTTGTCTCTCTGCCTGGCCTAACAATTTTCTTCAACTCCTCTACCATATCTGAACCTCTAGGACCTTCTACAACACACAGGTAGGTGTGCTCTGAGTCTTTGTTCAACTATGTTTGCTAGAACCACTAGCAATGTCTTTGGGGAAATAACACCAGAGTGTGATAGTTTCCCGTTGGGTGATATTTGCCCACATTTTCCTGCTCGTCCTTCCCCTCCTGGTTATACCCGTGGTGTTTACCGAGTACACTATTCCTACCCTGTCCATATCATCTCAGTACTTCATGTGTTTTTCAGTTGAGCCCATATTTCATTTTAAAATATCAAAACACTTGCCCACACATGGCTAGAACCCAGCCAAGAAGACAGAGTCATTTTGTGAGACCTGCCAAATGGGGTTCAGTGCTTATCTGGTCATGAATCATGAAAGCTTTTAGGACAGATGGTATATCATATCCAAGAATAATGCCCTTTCGAGAATGATGGCATCAGAGCTTCACATCTGTCACATGGCAGAGACTGTTTCCTTAAACTTTAGTTTGTTTCCATTTCCAGGAGTGGTTAGAACAGACTTCAGTGTGTTCAGTAATTACAGGCAGGGTGCTAACTGCATGGATTCATTCATTCATTTATCCAGCACATATGTTCTTAGTTCCTTCCATGTGCCAGACACTGTTCTGGATGCTTTCATTCTTATGAATCTTTCCTAACTGGAGGAAAGTTACCAATAAATAAGTAGACTGGTAAATAAATAATTGAAGTGCACTGAACACTATGAAGACAACCAAGAGGATAATCATGAATGAAAGAGAGGGAGAAGGAGATTGAGGAGGAAGGGGGAGGGGAAGCTAGTGGGATCTAGGTGGTGACATTTCCACTTGTGTCTGAATAAAGAGAAGGAAGCAGACATGTGATGATCTGGAAAGAAGTGTTTCTGGAAGAATAGCAAAGGCAAAAGCCCTGAACTTGAAGTCACCTTGGTTTATTGAAAGATCAAGACATTCAGTTTGGCTATTGCCTATTGAATGAAGGTCACAATGGATCAGAATGAAATCAGAGAAGTAGACAGGGACCATGATAAAGAGATTGGACTTAATTTTAATACAAATCTAGTATCAGTGAATGTTGCATATTGTTTAATCTTCCCCCAAATGGTATGAGATAGTGCTCTAGTTTGAATCTGGAATGTCTCCCCAAGGTCCATATGTTAAAGGCTTGGTCTTCAGCTTGGTGGTCTTGGGAGGTGGTAGAACCTTTAAGACGCAGGGCTGACTTGGAGGTCTTAGGCCACTGTGGCATACCCTTGAAGGGGATAGTGGGACTGTAGCCCCTTCCCATCTCTCTCTTTGATTCCAACTACCATGAGGTGAGCAGGCTGTTCCAACACACACTCCCTGCTGTGATGTGCTGCTTCACCACAGGCCTAAAGCAACAGGATCAATTGACCATTGACTGGACCTCTGAAATTGGGAGTCCAAATAAACCTGTCTTCTTTTTAAGTTGATTATCTCAGGTTTTTTTTTTTTTTTTTTTTTTTAATACTGGTCAGAGGTGCTTTACCACTGAGCTACCTCTCCAGTCATTTTATTTTTATGATATTGGTTCTCACTGAGTTCCTGAAGCTGGCTTCAAACTTGTAATCCTTCTATATCAGCTCTGAAGTCACTGGGATTGTGCACCACCAGGCCCAGCATTTCTCAGGGATTTTGTTATAGTGATGGAAAGCTGCTTCACACAGATACTTATCAACCCCATTTTACAGAGTAAGAAATTGAGGCACAGGGGAGTAAGATTTGAAATCAGAGCTGAACACAGGACTTGGTTCTAGAGTTGTACTCCCAACTACCACATGTAAAATGGAATTTTCTGGGTAAAAGCAGGGATGACGTCAACTTAAATTTTTCTAAGATCCCTCTGGCTGGGATAGGTGGTGGAGGAGCAAGAGTAGAAGCAAGTAGAACAGGTAGGAACTATTGTAGTAAAGCAGGTGAGAGCTGACTTAGGTGACGATAGTGTCCCTGCAGAAGAAGGATGTGTTGTGTACTTTAGTGTCACAAACATCAGATGGAGTGGATGTGTCTGGTGACAAGTGGAGAGGAATCAAGCATGACTTAGATTTAAGAGGAGGTAGTTTAGTCTCTGCTGTCACTAAGCTCACAGTCGAATGTCTCTGACAAATGCATATTTATGTATTTATTTATTTTGAGGAACTAATTTGCTGGTGTTCTTGGCTTATTCACTCATATAATCATGGGAATGGCTTTATGCACAGAGGGAGGGATACATCTTTACCAGAGGTGCTTGGCATAGAAACATGCAGGTTTATTTTAACCTGGTCCTCTGCTCCCAGAGTTATGCATCTCCAAATGTATAGAAAAGCCATATTTTGTTTCATCTTCCTCCAGACTCAATGACAAGGAAAAATTCATGGAGCTGCATTTGAATCTTTAGCTGAGAAGCTGGGGGCTGGATGGCTTTATTCCCTGGAAGTCCTAAGCTGTATGAATCCCCTGAACGTGCCAAGTTCCTGGTCTCTTAAGCTCTCTTAGGTGTGCTTTCTTTTCCCCCCAAGGTGCTCTCCCCTTCCTTGTCTGACCTCTTCTTCATGCTTTAGATTTCATCTCGGCGTGTAAACCCTTTGCAAGCCCTCCCTTAACTAGCTTTGCTTCTCAACTGTGTTCTCACTTTACTTTGGCTCTAAGTCAATGTTAGCAATCATTTTGATGAATTTTAGTACTTTTTCTAGACTTCAATCTCCTTAAGAGAAGGGTATATATATATGGTTGTGTGTGTTTGTGTGTGCACAGATGCCCATGTGTCTGTATTTTTGTGCATGCATGAGTTTGTGTATTTTTACCTGTATGTGCACGTGTTTTGGGTGATTGTGTGTGTGTGTGTGTGTGTGTGTGTGTGTGTGTCTTGTATACTCCATACTTCATTTCAATGGATTCTGCAACCAACCAGTGAATTGAAAATATTTTTAAAAATTGCATCTGTATTGAACAAGTGGAGACTTTTGTCTTGGTCATTATTTGTCGAAGAGTATTCCATTACAACTACTTACATAGCATTTACGTTGTATTAGGTATTGTAAGTAATCTAGAGATGATCTGAAAGTACATGGGAGAGATGTGTGCAGGTGTTACGCATATGCTGCACCATTTTACATAACAGCCTTGAGCATCCAAGGATTTTGGTATCTGGGTGGGTCCTAAAACCAATGCTCCATAGATAACTGAGGGATGACAGCATTTCATCTTGATATCATCAGTGTCTAGCAGAGTACCTGTTGTACAGAAAGCAGAGACTGAAAAAGGAGGTTTTAGCTTTTGAAAAAAGAAGTCAAGTAAAATCAGCAAAACAGTAGGAGAGAGATCCTGAGATGAAAGTTATGCTTCAACCTCCGTCACAGGGGCTAAGTTGGTTTTGTTGTGACTTCAATCTCCCAGGTAGGTACAGTGTATGGGAAGACAGGGTAAAGACATTAGGCCTGATGAATTTGGCTCTTCCTCAAGGGAAAATCCCCTAGAAAGCTGGCTAGTCAAATTGTGGGGTCCTTGGTTTCACAGTAGCTCAGGATGAACAGGCTTTTCTGGTTGAAATGTTCAATCATTTTTCCTCCATTATTTTTCATCCCCTGGGCAAATTTACCTTCACACAATAATTACCTTATTCAGATTCCTACAAAATGTCACTGGGTTTGATAGCTGCTGGAGTTGAATTTGTACTTTCTCATATCAGCATCACTGAGTTCCTTCACCTGGACATACTCAAGGACTGTAACAATATTTACATTCCATTAGATGGAGTGGGCAGAGCAGATGAGAGTAGGGGGAAAATAGGTAGGCTTGGGGAAAAGAAACAATTGGTACTCAGAGGCAAAAGCAACAATTTTGGAGAGAAGAAAAAAAATGAACAATTCCTCAATTATGTTATTAAATATACGAGGTTGAATTTTCAAATGCATTCCTATTTTAGCTTTTTGCTTGTTTATTAATTCATTCATTATTGTTTCACTAGACATTTATCAGACATCACTCATGTATTGTAAGGAAAAAGACCACAGATTCATGATTTGAAAACAAGACTTTGTCGTTGATTATGACAGCATTTCTAGAAGTCAGGAGGAGCATGACCACCAGCTAGCAATCTCACCCATTAAAAATCCAGGTTTCCTTTACATCTAAGTAAAATGTAAGACCCTTCCAAGATTTGCCTTGTAATCCACCAAGGAAGAGGAATCCCATGACCTTCAGGTAGGAAAGATGGGAATTGAAGGTGTTTTTTAGAGGAGGAGGAGGATCATGGGTTATGAGCCAAACTTCAAAAAGCTATTAGGAAGCTGTACTGGCAACATGGATTTGAAAGAAGCCATTGTAGTTGTTCAGCAAAATATTCAGGATCACATCAGGCGATGGTTTTTATGTCAGGGAACAAAGCAGGGAAAGTCTAAAAAGTAGTCATAGGGTTTATCCAAGGAAATTCAGATTAGGACATTCAGGATCTGTTTGCCAGGTGAGATATCTTAAAAAATTTATTTTACAAAGAAACTGAGTTCCTAGTCACATGTTCAGCCACCATGGAATGCTGCAGATGACTTGTATGAACTCTGTCCTCCACCTGTTCCTAATCTGATAAGAGACCCATTGACAAGTTACACAGTGAGTGGAAGGTGTGATGGTAATGATATTCATGGCTTGTGATGAGAGTGTGAGAAGGAAATAATTTGCTTTGGCCAAGGGTATCAGGGGATTTAAGCTGTGTTTCTAAGGATGAATAGGCATTTTTCAGGCTCATAGCAAGAATTACTGAACCAGAAAGGGCACTTCAGAGCACATGGAAAGGGCAGAGCACCATGGCCAGCATACTAGGGGACCCATAGGAAGTCTGGTGGTGCTGGATTGTGGGGGCTTGGAGACTTGTGAGAGATGATGCAGCAGGAGGCAGGGAGAACTGTGGAGGCCTAGCTGGGGTGTCTTGTCTTGATTTATTCCTGCAGATATAGTAAAAAAATCGAAGGAGAGGCAATACTTTCATACTCATTTTACAAGGTTGGCATTACCCTGATACCAAAGCCAAATAATGCTACAAGAAAAGGAAATCATTGACCAATATTCCTGATGGTACAAAATCTAAAATAAAGATCCATGTGGCTGTGTTATAGCTTAAATATTAGGCGTCCCCCAAAACTCATGTGTGAGACAATGCAAGAATATTCAGAGGTGAAATGATCAGATGGTAAGAACTTTAACTTAAGCAGTGGATTAAGACATGGATTAGTTGGATGGTAACTGAAAGCAGGTAGCGAGTAGCTGGAGAAGTAGTTCCCTAGGGAGGGGGTTGTGCCTTTGGGGTTTATATTTTGTCCCTGGTGAGTGGGGCTCTCTCTCTGCTTCTGGTTGCAATGTCCTAAACTTCTTCCCTCCGCCAGGCCCTTCTGCCATCAGCAGAAGCTTCACCTCAGGCCCAGAGCTGCGGAGTTGGCTGATCAAGGACTGAACCTCTAACACTGAGCCAGAAAAAACTTTTCCTCTTCTAAATTGTTCTCGTCATGTGTTTTGGTCACAGCAGTGAAAAGCCAATTAAAACACACATAACCGTGGGATTTACTGCCCCAAGCTCTAGCCTTCTATATTAATTTATGAGGGCTGCCAGATCAAACTATCATAAGCTCAGTGACTTTCTAGTTGTTTCACAGTTCTGGAGACCAGATGTCTGACAAAGGTGTTGCCGAGTGGCTTCCATCTGGGGGCTGAGAGATAGTCTCCTCTAGGCCTCTCCCCTAGCTAGCTTCTCGTGGTTTTCTGGCAAGCTTTGACATTCTTGGCTTTTAGAAGCATTTCCCTACTTTTGTCTTTATCCTCGCATGGCATTCTTCCTGTGGGTGTCTATTTTCAAATGTCCCCTTTTATAAGGACACCAGTCACATTGGGTTAGGGCTCATCCTAATGTCCTCATCTTAATAAGTTATATTTGTAGTGAATCTATTTCCAAATCAGTTAACATTCTGAGGTTCTGGGACTTAGGATTTCAATTTATGACCTTTGGTGGGACACCCTTGAACTCATAAAACCTTCTTAGCATTAAGGGCCCCTGGGAAGAAAGAGAACAAGGAAGACAGGACAGAGTTAAATATGATGTTGGAGCAACTGGCTGGCCACCTGGGGAGTTTTCAAAGACATTCTATGAAAAGTTTTGCTTCATTCAAACCTCTCCTCACACCAGGCCCAGAGATCCATGGCGCTCTGGAAGTTCACTCCATTGCTTTTACATCTACTAAGGTGTTGTTTGGGATGAACTTAGGATATCATAAAGTTGTTTCCAGTTGTCATGAGAGAAAAAGGCAAAGTGAGCGTTTCCTCAGTGATGCCAGGGAGCCCCAAAGGTAGAGTATTTAGATAGACAATGCTGTATCATTTTCCCTCCATTGTGTTGTTGACTCTGTTCCATGGATATGGACTTTCTATTAGGGTAGAAAGACAGAAGTCCTAAGTTAGACATGCTAGCAATGTGGGATACTGGAAATGGGCCAGACTTGAGAGCAACAGTGTATGTGTTTCTTGAGGCTTGAGTTACTTCTAAGAAGTGGGGGAGATATTCAAAATTAGTCCCTAAAGCATTTCACTTCTTTAAGTACCCTAATATGTAAATCTCGCTCTGAACCCCCATAATCAACTCACAGCCAGAAAGACACAGGAGACAGGACAATGAGGATTGGCACAACCTTTCACCTAGAGATGAAGCTGGCCCCTGACTCATTGCCTGAATATATGAGATCCCAGAATCTGAGAGTAGAGTTTAGAGCTCATGTTTTCAGCCTCCCTTGCAGCTAGGATGCAGCCATTGGGATTTAAGGGCCAAAGTGAGCAATGTGAAGAAAATAGGACCAGCTATTGGTGATCACTGGGGCACCTGGATTTCAGACACTGCAGGGAAGATTTCCCAGAGGCTCAGGGTTGAGTTTGGACTCAGAGGGGACTAGGTGCTCAGGACATGATGGGTGAGTGACAATAAGATCAAGTTCTTGGTACATCAGTGAACTCAATGCTCAGTACAGGTTAATATCCCCAATTCAAAAGTTTGAAATCTAATTGCACAGTATTTCTGATTTTGGATTTTCAAGAGATTCTTAGATGATAAAATTTATGCAAATATTCCAAAATCCAAAAAACTAGGGAAAATTTCTGGTCCTAAGAATTTTGGGTAAGGGATACTTAACCTATAGCAGCAGTGGAGGTATTTTCACATCAGGGCAGAACTGAAGCCTATATTCTGAGTGTTGATTCTGGACACTTAGCATCTAGACTGTTTCTTTATCCTTCTGAGAGCTAGCCATTGTACTTTACTAATACTTTTTCTGCTTAAACTATCCATAATAGACTCTGTTCTTTGTAGCTAAAACACTTGACTAACACACTGTATATTCAAAATTCCTTAGGTTAAATATATGGACTAAAAGAAGTGGGGATAAAAGGCAGGGAGAGAAGGAAGGAAGGAAGAGAGGAAGCATTAGGAGGTTTGTTTAATGGATTACAATCTGGGGCTCTGGTTTTACAGCTGGGTGTTGACTCTGTCAAGTTGTTTTCCATGCCACATCTCTAGAGAATTCATGGTATTATGAGTGGGGTTTTAAGGTCCCTTCAGGTTTAAACACCCCTTGAAATGATGTGATAGTTCAGTGTTCATGTCACATTTATTTCTTGGAATTTTTTATTTTTTTGCCACCAAAAGAGCAGAATAAGATTTACATGGAACCCTAGTCATTGATTTAGAGGAATCTATTGTAAAAACATGCTTTCCTCCTCTTCCAAAAAAAAAAAAAAAAAAAAAAAAAACTGGAGGCAGTAGCCCCTCACGTTACCTGATGGCAGTGATGAGGCTCAGGGTTGCAGGCTGGACAACAAGCAGGGCTGACGTTCCCCAACTTCCCCCACCCTGCCCCACACCTGAAGGAACACTTCTTCTTGGCTGGTAAGTTTTGCACTCTGAAGCAGCACATTCTCAAATTTCATTGTGTGATGTAAAAGTCTATGAAATGAAAATATAAAGGAGCCATTTATCAAAATCCTCAGCGTTGTTAAATCGGTGAAATGTGCATCAGCACATTTGTTCTTATTAAGCATTGAAATGGCAGAAACTAGTGACTGTCATCATATCAGCCTAGGGGACTCAGCCTCAGTAAGGTAGAAACATAACTTCAGTTTCCTTTGAAAAGAAACTGGCCTGCTTGGTGGGGTGCAGTTTGCCAAGACTGTTGCTTCTCTGTTCGATTTCCTACTTTCTGTGTTGCGACATTGTCTTCCAAGCTGTGGATTCAACAACCTGTTTCAGAGAGGGACGTCGCAATAGAAACTGGAGCTTTGTTTGCCATGAGAAGAGTTTCCTCATTTTCCAAATTCTTTCCTCAACCAGAAAGGAGGATCATAGATGATTAGAGCTGGAATGGTTAATATACCATCAACTTGGCTAACAGTGCCTGGTTGTCTGGTCAAACATTAGACTAGGTGTTGATATGAAGGTGTTTTTTTTTTTTTTTTTTTTTTGGGGGGGGGTATGATTGACATTTAAATTAATAGACTTTGAATAAAGCAGATTATTCTCCAAAATATGAGTGGGCCTCAACCCAATCAGTTGAAGATTCAAAGGCCAAAAACTTACGTGCCTGTAATAAAATGAAGTTCTCAAGACTGAAACACAGAAAACTTTCCTGAGTTTTCAGCCTGGTACTCAGTGGAATTCAGACTCAAGTCTGCGACATTAGCTCTGACCTGGAATTTCTAGCCTGCCCAGTTTGTGCCATGGAATTTGGATGTCTTGAATCCTGCATTTGTGTGAGTCTAATTCTTTAACATAAACCTCCATGTGTCTCTGTGCATCTATACCTAAATACCTATATCTATATCATCGATATTTATATTTATCTTTCTCTGTATTTCCTATTAGTTCTGGGCCTGTCTGTGATTCTGGATGAGAAGATTTGAGACATTTAAATACTATGAGCGTGCAAGAACTTTAACATGTGCCTCAGCAAAGTGTAATGTACCCGGATTTGAGCACCGTCGTCTTTAGAATAGCACATGACTTCTTTAGTATCTAAACATTGCCACAATCAGGCATTGCTGTCCCCTTTACCATTTCACATCCATTCCTGACACACTGAATCATCATGGACTCCTTTTCCCTGTGTATTAACACACCTCTTTTATCTACCCTCCATGTGGCAAACTCTTTTTCATCCTTCAAAACCCACTAGAAAGGTAACTCTTTTCCAAGCCTCCAGGGACCCAGCCTGTGTGTCTAACTAACTAATTTAACTAACTTCCCTCCCTTCCTCTCTTCCTTGTTTTCCAGCACTGGAGATGGAACCCAGGTTCTGTGCTCTACCTCCATCATGGAACTATGACCCCAGTCCTTTGTCTAATATTTCTGTGATGATGTTGAATACATTAAATGACCTCCTAACCCTACTTTTCTGTGCAGACCCTTCAAGGTTGGCATCACATCTTTGTGTTCTCGTTGCTCAACATGATACCTGACATATGTAACTCAGTGCATTTTTGCTGAATTTAAATGACCAAACGAGCTCCTCTTGTACTGACTCCACGCTCACCAAGCAACCTTTTGATAATTTGACTTCCTGGCAGCTGCTGCTGATGGAGCGAATGTGTGTTCTGTCAGACGGATGTGACTGTCTGGGCCACATGACAGTGCATTTATTTCCAGCTGTAAATTAATAAATCGGTGTCTTGGTTTACACACACACAGTTTGTTGAATAAATGGTTTGCCTATGGTCATAGCTCAATTATCTAAATATATACAAACTTCCTAGCCTATTATTTGAAAACCTGGTTTTATTTATTATCTTGAATTTGGGTATGGCCAAAGAGGAAAGCAATCTCTTCTTGTCCCCTGTGTAGATAATTGAAGGCTGGCACCAAGTTTGACCCCATCAGAAAGGGAATTTTGGAAAGCATTAGTGTTGTTATTAATATTGCTGATGGTTTTGGCTACAATATCGAGGGCAGATGTTGGCATGGTGGCTCTCCACTCCATTTCTGATCTAGCGTGTCTTGCTGCAGCACAATCTAGCTTATAACAGTGCTGTAGGAATTCTGTGATGCAGATGAGGCTCTCTCCTCTTGGTTGGAAGGTGGGAGATGGAAATGGAATTGGTCTTGCTAATAAGTAGGCACTCATATAATCAGAGAGCAGCAGCAAAGCAAGGCCCAAAGGACAGAGGTAGAGATGAAGTTGGGTACAGCCCACACTGAAGTCAGGATGCGCTCCAGCTGCTTCATGGTGGGTGGTTCCAGGATAAGTGAGGGCTAGTGATCATGGTACAGAGCCTCATGGGGAAGCAACTGACCCACTGCACGAGGCTAGTGAACACGACAGTCTATCCTGCAGAGCAGAGGTTGTGTCTCCAGTCCTACATCTCTCAGACTTCAACCAGGGGACATCTCATCCAGAAAACTTTCTTTGACCCTTCCCATCACTCAAAATTTCAATGGAAGGGAAAGAACCACGAGAGACACTGGACCAGCCATTCCTACCTAAAGAACTTGATAAAATACAGATGCCTGGGTCCTCTTCCAGGTCTATTGAGTTACAGTCTTCAAGGGAGTAGACCAGGCATATACATTTTTAAGTTTTTGAAATAATTATGATATAATTCTCTCTCAGTGCATTTTCTGTTGCTATAATTGTGTACCACTGGCTGGGTAATTAATAAAGAAGAGAGGGTTATTTATCTCAAGACTCTGGAAGCCCAAGCATGGCGCTTGCATCTTCTCAGCATCTGGTGAGGGCCTTCTCAATGCATCCTGATATGGCGGAGGGCATCACATGGTGAGATAGAGAAAGCAGGTCTCTCTTCCTGTTCTTATAAAGCCACTAATACCACCATGGGGTTCCTACCCTTATGACCTCATCTAATCCTAAGAACCTTGGCAAAGGTCTCATCTCCACATACCATTAACATGAATTTGGGGATTAAGTTTCTAACACATGAAATTTGGGGGACACATTGAAACCATAGCATCTAAACAATTAGTTTGTCATATTTATAGCTTACTAAGAAGTCTGTGGGTGCAATGTCTTTTCTGACATCAATTCTTTTTGTATCCTACCCACAAGCACCACATTATTATTTAAATACCTGCTTCTTCTGTTATTTCACTCTTACTTGGAGGAAAGATCAGGCTTTTCCCCTTATTTACTTTTTGATCATTTATCATACTCTCTTCTCTACACAGTGCTAGGTAAAGGCCAAGAACTCTGTCAAATAATTAGTGATCAGTATGAGGCTGGAGAAAGACCATGGTATACTCCTGCACATGTGTGCATGCATAAATGCCTACATCTACACACACACACACACATATACATGTGTTACACAAGATTTGTACACCAGAGGAGATCCCTGTGAAAGTGCAACTACTAACAAAAGATAAAATAAAACTACCCATATTCATGCTGTATTCTAAAAAACAGTACCAATTCCAGGTGTGTGTGTGTGTGTGTGTGTGTGTGTGTGCGCGCGCATGTGTGTGGTTTTATATCAAAATGGGATCATGCTTATGTATATTCTTTTACAACTCTGTTCAAAATTTAGCAGTAGACCATAAGCATTGTATTTTTTTTAAAAATCAACATAATAGGTTCTAAGTTGAGTTTTAACTAGAAATTAGAAATACAACTTCCCAAGCCCCCAAAAACCTAAAGTACAAAGAAAAAAAAATCCTAAAGTACAAAGAAGTTTTAGATCTCCTCTGATATTTAACACCTATGTTCATCAAAACACATTTAAAAAATATGTTATTGTTACAAAATAAATATATTTGTTATACATATATTTATAAATAATTATAATAAATATTATTATAAAGTAAATACTTTGCTGGATATGGGGATTATATGTGCTTACTGGTTTCATTGTGTTATTTCCTTGCTCATTTCTCTCCAACAGCATGAAGTTCAAAAAATATGAGTTTGGCATTCAAAACCTCTGCAACTTGGACCCAATCAACTTTTTAATTTTATGTCCCATTGGTCCCCATTTAGTACCTTCTGCTGTTGTCAGAGTGTCCTACTCAGTATTTTCCAAGGGTGGTCATGAGGGCTGTGATTATTTATAATGATTTCCTTGTCTAAATACCCCACTTCCTCCCTGCCTGTACCACTACTTATCCTGTAGTAAGTATTTTCCCTGTTGATGATCCAATTATGTGTTTCTATATAACAAACTACTCAAAAACTTGTTGGCCTAGAACCATGATGTATTTATTATTTCTCATGATTCTTTAGATCAGCAGTAGGGACTGGGATTAGCTAGATAATTCTGCTATAGAGTTGACAATCTTGTGGGGCTATCAGATTTAGCAAAGACAAATATAGAATACCCAGTTAAACTTAAATTTCAGATCAACAATGTTTTGGTGTAAGCATGTCTATGTAATATTTGGGACATTCTTATACTAAAATATTGCTCATTGTTTATCTGAAATACAAATTTAGCTGGGTGTCCTGAGTTTGAGCTGGCACGCCTACTCACCTGGGCACCTTGATCCTGTTCTGTGTAGCTCCTTGCCCTTCAAGAAGCTGTTTGAGACTTCTTCACATGGTGGGCTCAGGACTGCATTTCAGAAGGTCAAAAGTAGAAGCTTCAAGGCCTTTTAAGACGTTATACAACTTCACTCCCTCCTCATTCTCTTGGTCAAGCAAGTCACCACCAATCCACATTCAACAGACAGGAATGGGCTCTAACTTTTGACAGGAGGAAGAGCACAGTAACGTTATGAAGGGGCATGCATCTGGGGATGAGAGCAGTTGCTGCAGCCCTTTGTGCAGAGAGTTAGCGTTCTTTCCTGTCATTGAAAATACTGTCTGTATTCTACTGTACCATATATTTTTTACCCATTCTTCATTTTTTTTCATGATTCATATTTTATTTAATGGAAAATAGAGAAATTTTCTGCATAATTTCAGTATATCCTTTAAAAGTTAAGATTTTGAAATTGTTTAAAGACATTCACATGAATTTAAAAGCCAAATGTAATTATTTAAATGCTGACAATGTACAGAAAAATAATTGTGTACCACCATATTAAAACTCTAAATTTCCAGACCAATATTTCCTAAACTGTGCTCTGAAAACTATATGGTCTTGAGTTAAATTAAGTTTGGGAAAATTACATTCTCAAAGGTTCACAATCCATCTTTGTATGTTGTAGGCTGAGAGCAAAATATAACAATAATAGTTTAACTCTTGATTTTTTAAAATAAAAAATTAATTTTAATTTGTTATATATGACAACAGAATGCATTAGAATTCGTTTTTCACATATAGAGCACAATTTTTAGTATCTCTGGTTGTACACAATAGAGTCACATCCTTTGTGTCTTCATATATGTACTTAGGGTAATGATGACCATCGCATTCCACCGTCTTTCCTACCCCCATGCCCCCTCCTTTCCCCTCTCTCCCCTTTTCCCCTTTGCCTTTCTTCATTTTTGATATTTAGGTTATTTCTTTTGATGTTGTTGTGAACTTTGTTGCAAAAAGCAAAGTTTTTGTGTGTTTGTCTAATTTCGTATATTTTTTTCACTTAAGAGTTTGCCTTGGTTCAAAGCCCAGCTTAATTACTTATTAGCTATGTGTCCAAGGGGGAAGATCACTTAAGCAGTTTCATGCCTCAGTTTTCTCATATGCAAAATGGAGACAAAAATAGGACTCATAGGATTACTGTGAAGATCAAATAGATACTGAATATAAAATTCTCAATAAACATCAGTTGTTACTAAGATAAATTCCTAAATGTAAAATTATTAGGTCCAAGGGTACTGAAGTTTTTAGGATGGTTGCTATATATTAATAAATCAAAGGGACCATGTTTTGAATTAAGAAAAATAAGTCTATCTTGTAAACCCTGGTGGCTAAGAACTAAGACTTTAGATCAGAAGTTATAAAAGTACTGCTTGTAGCCTTTTTTTAAAAAATATTTTTTTAGTTGTTGGTTGACCTTTATTTTATTTATTTATATGTGGTGCTGAGAATCGAAACCAGTGCTTCACATATGCCAGGCAAGTGCGTTACCGCTGAACCACGGCCCCAGCCCTTGTAGCCTGTTTTTATAAATAAAGCTTTATCAAAACAAACTTATGCCTATACTCATGAATCAGCTACAGCTATCAATGACTTTGCATTGCAACAGTAGAGATGAACAGCTGTGCAGCGACCAAGTGGCCCACAAAACTGAAAATGTTTACTGTCTGACTCTTTGTGGGAAATTCACTGAGCTTTGGTTTAGTGAAAGAAAGGCCTGGGCTCAAATCCATACTCTGCCAAATATTCTCTGTGCTGGTGACATGAGTGCTTGATACTCTTATTACCATCTCTCAACTCTCCTATTACCTTATTGGATGTCAGTAAGAGTCAAAAGGAAGTCTTTTCTACACAAGTGGAAGGTCTCTACCAAGTAGCAGCTGCTTAAATACAAGGTATGGTGTGTTCCTGCGCATCTGTGTGTATGTGTATGCATGTTTGTGTGTGTATATGTAGACAGAGGGCTAACTGGTCCTTTTCCCTGAGCAGTTTCTACAGTTATGTGCAGTACTTTTTTTTTTTTAACATTTATTTTTTAGTTTTAGGTGGACACAATAGCTTTATTTTTTATTTTTATGTGTTGTTGAGGATTGAACCCAGTGCCCCGCGCATGCCAGGTGAGCGTGCTACCACTTGATCCACATCCCTAGCCCTGTGCAGTACTTTTTAATAGGTACTATTGAATGATTATTTTGAGCAATGATAGAAGAGGAAGCAGTATGAAATAGTGTAACATGGTAAACATGCGAAGAAGGTGGTCATACACAGAGGATTTTTTGTGTGTCTACTCACTCAATCGCAATGACACTGGCCTTATCTCCATGCCTGAGCTGCCCTCTCAACAGAGAACCCATTCCCTCTATACCCTGGGCTGGACAGTGGCTTCCCTCTGCACTTTCCACATTGCTCAAGGGAATCTGGCTCCTTACCTTCATTCTGCTGACCAGAGCGCCCTCATGTGCTCTCTGGTGGATGGACTACACTGGGGTACTTGTTAGGCTCTGAGCACTACTGCACTTCAAGCCAGATGCTGGTAAACTTAGAGACTCGATGTGTGCTATCTCATTTCATTCTGACACCAACACCATCAAGTAGGTCCTATTATCTTCACTTGATAGAAAACTGGAGCTCAGAAAGGTCAAATAATTTTCCCTAGAAAGGACTAGCCTTGGGATTTGATCCACATGACTTGGAAAAAATTGTTCTTTCTATTACACTAGGCAGTCAACAGTCTAAGAGAAAAGATACTATGGCCCAAAGATTATAATTAAAGTTAGGGTGAGATTTATTCCATAGAAGAAGTACATACGTGCTAGGAAAGTTCAGAAGAAGAAAGGCAAACCTTCTATAGATGAGAGCATTTGAACTTGATTTTAATTTGCTATGACCAAAGAGAAGAAAATATGCTCTTCCTTTGAATCTGAAGTCTTAGATAAAATTAGGGTGAGAAAGAAGGACAACAGTTGGGTCAATATTTAGGAGGTAAATGGCAATCTTTACCAAACTGGAAAAAAAATTTACTTTAAGCCATGGGAGGTGTAGGCCAAGAAAGATTTTGCTGGAGGCCATCTCTCTGGAGGGACACAGATGTGACTAAGTGATGCCTTTAGGGATGGATCTGCCATGGGCTCAGAAAAGTGTTTAAGGTAGATTCATCATCACTTTATTCAGGTTCTTTCCTTGGCTCTTACAGGAAACTGATCTCTGTTTTCTTTGCTGATAGTGGAGCCAGTCAATGTCAGGGCTGGGTCTTGATGTCCCTCTCTGCCCAGCATGCGTCCAGTACAATCTTGTGAGGAGAAGGTTATTACTCTCTACTACTTTTCAGAGAGGTCTCAAGAGCCAGGAAATAATAAGCCAAGAGAGCAGATAGGTGCTGACAATGTGTCTGTGGACAGTCATTCTCAGCCTCCACAACTGTTAACTGAGGCTACCAGGAACCGTTTCTCTGGTCTGAAGGACAGCTAATTGTACTTCTCTCACAGCCCTCACAAGGCCATGAGACACATGGCTGTGGACCCAGCCCTGGACATGGTACATAAAAGAGCTTAGGAAAAGCCGATTGAGTGAGGGAAAGAATGAATGTGTGAACGCAAGCTGAATGTCTCCATCATTAATTGCTGAGCTCACTGCAGAGGACTTTAAACATTTCATTTTCAAAATAAGATTCTCTGCTTGGTTGTTCAAGCTAGAATTAGATGAGATTAAAGAGCATTCAGCTTGGCCCCAGATCATCTGATTTAATTGTCTGGGAAGAAGCCTGGCAATGGTGGTTTTAAAACACTCCCCTGGTGGTTCTGATATGCTGCTAGGGCTAAGAATCACTTGCATGAACTTCAGTCCAAATTCTCTTCATAGACAGATGAGGAAACTGAGGCCCAGAGAAAGGCTACAGTTTGGAAGTCCTCTGTGGCAAAATGAAATGTAGAAGATCTGACGGGCTACCTCTGGGGCCTCTTGTATGTTAGGATCCTTGCTTTTCCCTCTTCCATGTGTGTGGAGAGAGAGAGAGAGGATTGAACTTGGACCCACTGTCAGATCAAACACCTGCCACAACTCACTCTTTCCTTTTCTGGATCCTTTACAAGCCTGTGGTTTCCTCCTGGCCACTTCTTTGTTTCCCAAGTGACTTGGGTTCAATTTTTGTTTTAACTGATAAAATGTCCCTTCTGGAATGTCATGTCTATTTTTCCTACTCTTTCTCCTGGAAGCAAATGGGAGAGATTTATGGCTCCTTGTAAAATCCTAGCCTTGTTTAGAAATTGCCTGTGATTGATTAAGTAATAAAAATGCTTTTAAGACAGGGAGGTAAATCTCCCTGCTAATTGCTCTGTGCCTTACATTAGAACCTTGTTACACTGCCTGATGCTCTCCAGGGTTGGACAACTTTGTAATTTCCATCACCCTGAAAAGTCACATTGGAATCATTGTCTGCAGCTTTTTTTCCAGGACTGGGACTGTTAAAGGAAACAGACAGATAATTAATGGGCTGATAAACAGAACCAGCAAAGCCTTTGAAACAGGAGAGCAAAGCCCATCTTTCCTCTGAGTGTAAGTTCTGGTGCTCATCTGGGTGTGTGGATGGGAGCCAAGCCCTCGTGGAAGGGTGGTCCAGATGGGATGTGGAGGGACTTTCTCAGCTTCCACACACCCATTCTCTTTCTGCACACCCTTTCTAGCATAATAGTCTAGGTACTCTTAGACATAGATAGATTATAATTTGGATTTGCTGGTCAGGAACCAGAAGGGATGGAAATTGCGTCCCAACAGGGAGAACACATCCTGGACAGGGGGACAGGGCACTGAGTGTCTGGTGTTTGGTTTGTTGAGCCTGAATTAGATGATTGACCACCTGGACCCTGAAGTATTAAAAGAACCATCACCAAATTCATTTTCAATCTCCACCAACAGTCGAACTTTTCAAAACTTTTAAAGTGTACAAATAAATGGGTATGTGTTGGTGAAATACCTCCCTTGCTCTTCCTGACAGCTGACTCTGTCCCCATAGGCACTGTTTTTAATCAGTTCAGGAGGCCAGGGAATTGTCTTATAGGGGACAGGACCCAAAGGAGGGCATTTGGAATTAGGGATGAACTATTCAAGGGACACTTGGCTCAGGAGAAATTTCTTGTCTTACCTAAAGCCTTAAAAAGAGACAGATTTTCAGAAGGAGAAGGAGGAGGAAGATTCCAGAAGGGTCTCGTGTGCACCAGTTCAGAGTTCTAGAAAAGCACAATGTCCATGCATACCAGTGGGGAGAGTGGCAGGAGAAGAGGGCACTGGGCAGACAGCACCTGGGAAGGTGGGCTGGTGCCCATCACCAAGAGCTATCTTTGAATGCATCTAAGGTGTTTGGGCTTTAATCTGAAGCCAGTCCTCAGATGCAAATTCCCTCTTGTGTCTACTGCATCAGGGTTCTATCTGGAGCAACACTGTGCGAGCTCGGACAAGGGCAGCAGGACATCCATTGAGCCCAGTTGTCACAGAGGCAAAAAACCAAACCAAACCAAAAACAAAACAAAACAACAACAACAAAAAACCACAAAGAACTATAAGGTGGAGATCACCAAACATAAGGTAGAGCTAGCTATTCTACAGACTTTGGTCGCTGAATCCCTGACCTAATTGGACCAGCATCCATGGAAAATCATTTTACAATTAAAGGTTACTGTTGGATGATGTGTTTCCTAGGGAAGGGTGTCTGATTTGACCCTGGCCAACTGGTTTTTTTTTGGGGGGGAAGGGGTACCAGGGGTTGAACAGGGTACCAGGGCTTAAACAATGAGCCACACCTCCAGCCCTTCCTTTTTATTTTTTTATTTTGAAACCGGGTCTTGCTAAGTTGCTGAGACTGGCCTCAAATTTGCAATCCTCTTGCCTCAGGCTCCCAAGCCCTTGGGATTACAGGTATGCACCACCATGCCCAACCCAACTCAGAAACATTGAACTTGTCTTAAGAGTAGTGTTCAGGGAAGAGAAGAGCTATTCATTAGGAGAGGAGACTTCACCCAACCCAGGCTTCCTTAGCCACCATGAAAAACCATGCATAGCTCCCAGACTCATCAATGTTATAATAGGATAATAATGAGAATACTCATTCAAGAATAGGTCCTGGATTTAGAAATACTGCATCTCAGGTCTTCCCATGAAGAAATTCTATTAAGTTTAGCCTTGGGCTGAAGGTGAGAGACTTCAGGTTTAAGTGATAATTGCAAATAGGGAGCTCTGTTTATTCCTTCTGACCTGTTCTGCTATGTCGTCTCTCCTGAGGTCTTGGTTGGGGGGGGGGGGGTCAGGTTTTTTTTTTTTCCTGAAAATAATCAAGATTGTCACTACTGTCTCCTCCTGTGGAAGGCAAAAAAAGTGATGGGAGTCAAAGAGACAGAAGGTCCCTGCCCTCCATGTCCTGACTGTTGATATCACCAAGTACAAAAAGTAAAGAAATCTAGTCTAAAAACAGGATTAATGAACAATTCCTGAGTACATACTAGGAACCAGATACAATTGAATTTAGAGATAGATTTTCTCACTGAATCCTCTCAACAGTCTTATAGACTGTCTTCTATAAGAGTTCCCACTTTATCAGTGAGAAAATTGAAGGTTGGAGAGAAGGGGGATTAACTTGACCAAAGTTCCAGAGCGATTAATGGATTCGGGGCCCAGACCCACACTGACTGGTTTCAGAGGAAACCTTTTAACTGCTACCCAGTCCATTGCTAGCTGACTTTGCTGTTTCCAGCACATGATACATGTGGTACAGAGTAGGTGAAAAGAATTGCAGGTGGCTGTAATTCAGATATAAAGTCAATGTAGGACAGGCACATCTCAGAGGTCGGAGCTGATGCAAGGGATACTAGAAACATATCATAATTCCTGGAGGGATGATTTGGGCAGGAATTGAATAAGTTGCCCAGCCACCTCTACCCAGGTGGCTTGAGGTATAGGAGCTACCCAGTAGGTTATTTCCAGATAACCTAGTGTAGTGGAAGCATCCAGTTGGACAGTTAGTTTCTGTGGACAGGGAAGAGATAAGAAGTAGTTGATTCTCTGGAGCTCGACAGAACTGTAGACTGCTGAGTGGGGCTGGAGTCTACACATCATTGGATTTGTTGGGTTGTCTTCCTCTGAAGAAAAGCTACATTTTCTTTTTTTCCCTCTTTCTAGAATGCCAAGTAGAACCTGTGCCCACATATAACAGTACCAACCACCACCATCATCATAGTAAGGAATTTAAAGAGCCTTTGTTTGTTGGCTTGACTTTTCCTTCCTTTCTGCCCAGATGAGTAAAGTTAGTTCACTGGGGTGTAAACCAGTATCAGGAATTCACAGAAAAACATGCCCTCTGTTCACCTGGCACAAAGCACTTTTGGCCTAAGTATTGGTTTTCCTAGTGCTCCTGAGGCCTTTTGGGGAAGAATCTCATGTCTTTTCCATCCAAGTTATGCCCCTTGGCATCCAATTGTTTAGAAGGAAGTAAATGCACTTCTCAAAAGCATTAATTTATAGGAGTTTAACAAGAAGTGATATCATTCTTAAGGAAAATTATCAGAGATATTTTTCTACTCTTCATACATGAAGAATGGCAAAAGATGAGTCCCTGAAGGTGTTTACATAGATTGAATAATATAAGCAAATATTTTTAACATTTCCCTTGGGAAACAGTGCCCTATGGAAAGTATTTAAGCAGGAAATAATGTGATTTGATTTGTGAATCCTTGTTCAACTAACTGTTATAATTAGTGTTCTCTGCTTGATTGTGATGCCCTTGAGGTTAGGGAATAGAGACTTCTTTGCTTTTGCATCCTTTGCACCCAGCAAATAAATGCTGCATGCTTATCTGAGGTTCAGTACATTTTGAATGAATGAATGAATGAATGGGAGGGAAAATATCTGCAAGTGCAGGTGGGAAAGGGGGTAGAGTTGGAGGTTGTTAGTTGGAAGCTAGAAGCAAATGGAGTCAGGAGAAGAGTCAAAAGAGCTTAATACAGCATCAGGAAAGCCAGTTAGAGAAATTGGACAGAAGGAAAATGGCAAGATGCAGGACATATCATGCAAACAAGATGGGCACTCATTTTTATGGTCTTGAAGGGCCTGTGGTCTAAAGTGGTAGTATTGAATATAATTTTCTGCAAAAATGGGAATGTTCTGTATTTGTATTGTCCAACATGGTAGACGTTATGTATATGTGGCTGTTGAAAATTTTATGTGACTAGAGCAACTGAAGAACTGAATTTTTAATTAATAGTTTTTGTGATTAAATTTAAATAACCACATGTACCTAGTGGCTGCCATATTGGACAGTATAGACTACTCCTTAAGTTTTTGTGTGTCCAGGAAAAAGATGGGGGAGATTGGAGGGGAGAGTATTCGATATGCCAAATCATAGTTGAAGACCATCTGTAGTAGCGGGAAATTCCACAGTGAAATCCCAGGTTTGGACTATTCACATGGATGTAAGGTGGAAAAGAAATAAAATCCCAGTGTCCAAAATACTGTCTCTCATGTCCTTGACATATTAGCTGACATGCAGCTGGAGCATTTATTCATTAGTTTTATAGTTAAAAATGAAATAAAGCATCAGAAATGCTGTTTCCTTGGCATCCACCCTAGCCCAGGTGAGGATGCAATCCATTTCCCTTCCAATCATTTACACAGAGGTGTGTGGGTGATGGATGTCACTGGGGAAATATTATCAGAGCCAGCCAAATCTAGCTGGGTTTTTCATGATCACTTACAGCAAATTAACCCACATTTGCTTGGTGGTGGTGGTAGGGAGGGTTTTATTTTGCTGGCATCATGTAAATGTTATAAAAGTGCCCTTTTTAATAAAAATCAATGACAACTTAAAATATACAATGAATGCTGCAACATTAATAAAACACACTATGCATTAAATCCAGCTTTACTATGTAATATGCACTATTTATAGCTTACATTTTAGGCCTGATCATGCTTCCAACGGTGAGTGAAATGGCCTAAAACAGCTGTCAGATGGTGTGAAATGAACACAGACACAGGGTAAATAAAACTCAAATGAACCCTGAGCATTCTCTCTCAGCAGTGAGACCAACACTGTGTGACTGAGGATGGCCTCGGTTGAGGGTGGATGGCCTGTAGCCATGTGTACTATATCATCCACCTGCCTATCTCCACTTGCTTGCCCCTCTTCCTGCTTCTTCCTTCTTACCATGTGCATAAAACTTGAGGGATACAAAAGAAACTGAGACATCTCTGGCTTCCTAATTGCTTAAAATATCATCATGGAGATTAAACATTGGGTACTTCATACTGTTCTTCATTGGCTCCCTGATGCTTAAAGGATATGGATCTTTGACCCATTGTATGTGCTGTTTCCTCTACCCAAACGGCCTTCCTGTCCTCCACCTAGAGAATAATTCATCCTTCAAGGTCCAGATCAGACACTGTCTCCTCTATGAAGACTTCCCAGGAAGAGTCCATGACGACACCTTGTGTTTTCTCATTGTAATTTTCCACTTTCTAATCATAGTGGCCATTATATATACTCCATTGTGGCATTCCTTGTCTGCAAGGGAGGCTGGGAAACACGTTAGTTAGAAACATGTGCCCAGAGGAAATAAATTTAGTGGTCACATTGCCAGTTTGGAGAGAAAGACAGGGCCTCAAATTCATGCCCAAACATATCCCTCTTATTTAGGATGCCCAGGTATACCCGCTTTCTTGATTTTCTTGGTGTCAAGCAAATTCTCTCTTTACATTTGTTGTTTTCTCTGCCCAGATCCTGATCCTCCCTCCCTACCAGTTACTTTCTCGTCCCTTATCCTGCTCTGTTTGCTTTGTCTCACTTGGTACCCATTGTAGTTACCACTTACCTCTTCCAGATGGTAGTTGCCATTATGACACCATTTGTTTTGTGCATTAGCACCAAGAACACACTTACTGTAGAGGTGTCCCATTGCATATTTCTTAAATGAACAAGTTCCAACTGGAAGCTGTTTTAGTCAGCTTTTTTTCATTGCTGTGACCAAAGACCTTATAGAAAGAATTAGAGGAGGAAAAGTTTATTTTGGGGAGGGATGTGTGTCCCAGTTTCAGAGGTCTTGGTCAATAGGACTTGAGGTGAGGCTGTGGGAAGTGGCTCACATGATCAGGAAACAGAGAGACTCCACTCACCTGATACAAAATAGATATTCCAAAGCTATACTCCAATGACTTACCTCAACCAGCTACACTCTACCTGCTTTCAGTTATCACTCAGTTAATCCAAATTAGGGGATTAATTCACTGATTAAATTGAAGCTCTTCTAACCCAAGTATTTCACCTCTGAGCCTTCTTGCATTATGTCACACATGAGCTTTTGGGGGATATCTCACATTCAAATGCTAACAGAGGCCAAGTTTAAGATTCCTTTTAATTTGTCCCTTCTTGTATTAAGTAAATGGCCTGTTGCATGCTGAAGTTCAGCTGCTAGGGCCACACAGCTCTGGTTCTTTTGGTGGGCAAGCTGGCAATCCCATTCTCCTTTGCAGTGATGAACTGCAAAGAAGATTCTTCCGTCTTCTATTGGCTTAAAGAATAATTGACATGAGGTGAGGCAGGACAGTTGAGACTAGATATCTCAAGATCAACCCCATTATGCAAACTAATGATATCCAAGTTCTATAACACAATCTTTAATAAGTTCTGCCCCTGAATGGTCAAACGGAATATTAAAGAGACTTTGGAGCCCAGCTGTTTCTACTTTAAATAATCTTAGGAAATTACTTAGCTTCCATCGATTCAGCTTGCTGTAAAATGGGAATAATAATACAGATGAGATCACAAGTACCAGCAGCACAATGCCTGACACCGGGCATTGTAAACTTAATATATACCCCTCCTCTACTTTCTCTTTTTCTTCTACTTTATCTTTTTTTTTCTTCTTCCTCATTTTCTTTTAGCAAGGGTCTTGGACAAATATCTAATAGTTCGCTTCCATTGCTTCTCCCTCCCATATATCAGAATCATCAGACTCCTACTTACTGAACTCCTAATTTGACCCTTGTTGATCTCCCTTGTCCACTGACCTTCCATTATAGACTGACTTTTTTGGAAACTGTGTGATAGCAAATTTCTAGCACATGTAGTTAATAGGTTAATAGGTTTCAGGGGACCCAATCTGGCCCATATTTAGAATGTAATAATGAATTGTACTTTAATTGGTTTTCCCTCATTTGAGGGATTGGGAGCATAATTTCCTCAAATTCTCAGTAGGACCTATGGTTATAGACACCATTGATTTCTACTCCAGGCCGACTGAACATGGAAGGTCCTTCTAAGACAAAACACAGTCTCTGTTCTATCCCACAAATGGGGGTGAGGATGCAGCTCTACGTAGGCCTGCTAACTACTGACTCCCTCGAAAGACTCTTCCACTGAATCATTAGCAACTGCATGCGCTACATTTGCTAGGTTTCCATGATACTGTGCCTCTTTTGGATGTGCAAATGCTAGATTGACAGGAAGACCAAAGGAAAAATCTTTATTAGTTAGCTTGTTTTAATGACTAGTAAAAAGATAGTCATATATAGTGCTCTGGGGAATGCATACATGAAAGAGTTAATACTTTCAAGCTCCAGTAGATAGTGTTTATTTTGTGAGTACCTGGAGGTCTAGCCTGATATTTTTATAAAATCTTTACATCCTAGGGCCCATCACTTAATAAGTCTCTGATAGGGCTGGGGATATAGCTCAGTTGGTAGAGTGCATGAAAAAAGTTTCTGATAGATTTTTGTTAAGATAAAATTTAAAAATTCCCAGAGCTTTGACTAAGATGGAAAAGGGCTGTTTGATGTAAGAATATGACTTGGATAATATACTTTCTACTCTCTAGCTTGGTTTCTGTTGAACTCTCTCCTTTCTTTCTGTGCTGATTGTACCTATATTATTTGAGAGAAATGGACAGAGAGGAAGGGAAAGAAGAAGAGAATTCATGCTTGTTTTGCTTTTCAGTGCCTGCTACAAACCAGCCCACTTTGGTAGGTGCTTTAACAAACATTTCTTTTGTTATTCTCATTTTTAGATGTGATTACCTAGAGAGATGAAGAAACACATTCAAGATCATATAGCTGAGCCAGGATAAAAACTATAGCTACTTCTTTTTAAAAATTAAATCTTTTTCACTAGAACCCTAACAAGTCAAGGTAGAGATAGCAGGAAATGAGGAATAAGTGGCCTACCTCCTGCTCAGATCTTACTTGTTAGTTGGCCTGAGGATTTTTGGAAATCCTTTGGGGGCTGTCTTAAAATAAGCTGTTACCTCTTTAATCTCTACCTTCTGGCTGTGGTGATTCACATTTATGTTATCTCAGAGATATCCGAAATGGCAGGTGGACTTTAACTTTGGAAATCCCGAAGGAGAGCTGATAACGTAGGAAATGAATGGGCCAGGAGGTTTTGATCTCACACTTGGGGACTCAGGTCTTGGGTAGTCCATGCTTTTCTAATACTCAGGGGAATGTAACTGTATTTTGATTAAGGCAGTGAGAGATTTAAATTCTGCTTACCCTAAGGTGGTTGATCCAAGGTGGTGATAAATAGAAAACAAGTGCTAGTTGCTTGAAATCTTCTTGGTTTGCTTTCGCTCCCCGGGTAGCTTGTGATTAGAGCACCCCCTTTTGCGTTCTTGAGTTCCTCCAATCCTCTGCCAGCTATTCTGACAGTCTAGGCCACAGGAGTCCTATAACCTGCAGGGATCTTTCTTGCTATTTGTGCAACCCTCTCTGGGCCATTAGAGTAACATCAGGCTATACTTGTGCAGCCTTCTGGGTCTGAAAATTGGTCCTTTTGGAGGGATGAATGTCTTTTAGAAGAGACAGTATAAAAACAGATCATGGTGGAGCACACTTGTAATACCAGCAACTTGGGAGACTGATGTAGGAGGATTGTAATTTTGAGGCCAACATGGATAATTTAGCTTGAGCCTATCTCAAAATAAAAAAAAACTAAAATTAAATTAAAAATAAAAAAGGGCTGGGGATGTAGCTAAGTGGTAGAGTGCACCTAAGTTCAATTCTCAGGATAAAAGCAAAAAGCAAAACAAAATCTTCCTAAACTAAGAAGAGGCAGTGTGGCTTTCAGGGAAGCAAATGGACTATGGAGTCAGATAGTTCTGGGTTTGAATCCAATCTAGATTATGTTTTACACCACCTGATGTTTCTGAGCGTTGGCTTTCTCATCATGGTCCTACCCAGCAGAAGAGTAGTATCAGGAATTATATATGTAAAACCTATAGCAACATGATAGGCTTTTGGAAGATTTCATTTCTGAAAGGCTAGTCACCTAGGCTTTGGGGTCTGATGGACCTTTTAAAAATTCTGAATCTGGCCAGGCCTTGTCGCACAGGCCTGTAATCCCAGTTACTGGGGATGGTTGAAGCAAATTTATAGCCAGCATCAGCAACTTAGTGAGACCTGTCTCAATGTAAAAATAAAAAAAGTTGGGGTTGTAGGTCAGTGTTAGAGTGCTTGCTTCACATGCTCAAGGTCCTGGGTTCAATCCCTGGTACTGGAAAAAAAATCTGAATATGTTATTAATCTGTGTGGAAGCTTGATTAGTCTTGACCATTCTGACCCTCAAATTTCTTACTTGTAATTTAGAGACAGGAATAAATATCCTTTAGGGTGGATGTCAAGAGGAAATGAAATAATGGTTGAAGGGGGTTAGGATAGAATGTGGTACACAGAAGGCAGTTAATAAACACTAGTTCATTATATTATAAAGCATCATTATTATTTCTACTGCAAGTACTGGTAAGGTCATGTAACCATAGCAATGCTGCTATGCCACACTGCTCAAACTCCTCCTTCAGGAACGAGAATCTCAGTTACCAGCCAGCAGGAACATCAGCCACTGCTGGCTCATAGCAGAGTCCTGCTACCCTCTGCCCAAGGTCACACTGCCTCCCTGAGGCAGGTTGTAACCAATGACTGGTCCAGGCGAAGACAGAAGAGTCTAGCCCCCTTCTTTCAACTGGGACAGGGTCCCCTGGCTCCAGAGCTCACCGTGCTTGCTACTCAATTGTAACTTAACTCTGCTTCTCTTTTCCCTCACTCCTCCAGGTGCTATTCTCCAGAGCAGCCCCTAAAAATCTCCTGCATGAAATCTCAGAATCTCAGAGCCATCCCCCCACACCCCAGGAGACCCAACCTTATAGATACATCCCACTTAATATATGAATCTTCTTCATGACAGAGTACCCAACCCCCAACCCAAAATCCTAACGAGACAGGGATCTCTCTACCTTCTATGTCTATGAGACCCAAATTCCTTTCCAGACAGTTTTAACAATGGGAATGTTCTTAAATATCAAATCCATGGTTTGGTAGCTCTTTATTCTTTACAACGTATTTCTGTTTTCTCCTGAGCCCCACAAAATGTGTCGGGAGCAAGCCTTATTAATGGCCCCATTTTGTGAAAGAATAACTCTATAAAAATCAAAGAAATTAAACAAATTGCTCAAGAATACTTAAGAGATACCCCTAGAGGCTTATAAACCAAATTGACGCATAGGTTAGTCTATTTTTTTGCAAATGGGGTGGTAGTTATCACGTGTTTTAAAAATTGAATTTGGTTAATGTTTTAGTCTATTTTGTGATGCTATAACAGAATACCTGAGATTGGTTAATTTATAAAGAGCATAAATTCATTTCTCACAGTTCTGGAGGCTGGGAAGTCCAACATCAAGGTACTAGCATCCAGTGAGGCCTTCTTGCTCAATCCTCAGAGGGCCAAAGGCAGAAGGGGCAAACCTACTCTCACAGACCCTTTTGATAAGGGCCTTAATCCATTTAGGAGACTCTGCCCTCATGATAAAACACCTCCCGTGGGGCCACTCCTCTTAATAGTGTTACAAAGGCAATTAAATTTCAATATGGGTGTTTAAGTGTTTTAGTCAGCTTTTTCTCTGCTGTGACCAAAAGACCTGACAAGAACAATTTTAGAGGAAAATTTTATTTGGGGCTCACTTCAGAAGTCTCAGTCCACAGATGACTGACTCCTTTGCTCTGGGCCAGAGATGAGAAAGAATATTATGGGGGTGGCAGATGGCAGAGGAAAGCAGCTCAGAACATGGTACCAGGAAGAAGGGAGGAAGGGAGTCAGAGAGGGAGAGAGGGAGAGAGAGAGAACGAGCAAGGGAGTTAGCTCTCTCCACTCACCAGAGACAAAATATAAACCCCAAAGGCACACTCCCCAGGGACCCACCTACTCCAGCTGTACCCTATCTGCCTACAGTTACCACCAGTTAATTCCAATCAGAGGATTAATGTACTTATTGGGTTAAGGCTCTCATAACCCAACTATTTCACTTCTAAACTTCCTTGCATGGTGTTTTAGTCAGCTTTTTTTTTTTTTTTTTTTTTTTTTTCTGCATGACTAAAAGTCTGGACCACAACAACTGTAGAAGAGGAAAGGTTTACTTAAGGGGCTCATGGTTTCACAGGTCTCAATCCATAGACAGCAGGCTCCATTCCTTGGGGCTTAAGGTGACGCAGGACATCATGGAGGAAAATGTGGCAAAGAGAACCAGCTCTCACAATGATCAGGAAGCAGAGAGAAAAGTCTCCACTTGCCAAATACAAATATATACCTTGAAGTCACAGCTTTAATGCCCACCTCCTTCAGCCACATCCCACCACTTCAGTTGCCACTGGTTAATCCCTATCAGGGGATTAATTCACAGATTGGGTTAAGCAAAGTTGTGCTGCAGTTGTGTACAATGAATCAAAATTCATTCTGCTGTCATGTATACCTAATTAAAATAAAAATGAAAGAAAGAAAAAAAAAGACTCTTTCAACCCAATCATTTCTCCTCTGAACCTTTTTGCATTATCTCACACATGACCTTTTGGGGGATGCCTCACATCCAAACTGTAACACACTGTCTCACACACGAGCTTTGGGGGTCACCTCACATCTAACCCAGAACAATGAGTTTTGGAGGTGACAAACATTCAAAGCACTGCAGGTGACTTTAGTCTTCTTCATTATGCCATTGCTGCCATCAAAGTAATCACTCCTAAACTATTTAATGGATTATTCCACATACTTGTGTCATCTATCTGGCCTCAAGAGACCATTTGAATTCAGAACATCTCACTTATAAATAGCGGAAATGGGTTTAAGCCTCTTTCAGCATCAAATGTCCTAACCTTGGGGCTCATGGGCATTTTATAGCACCATGTCATCTGTCTTGTTTTTTTCTTCCTACATGTGTTTTATTTTTGGGTCACTCAACAAAAGTATAAAATTTTCCTTGCATGTGACTGCCTTTTATTTTATTACTATTTTTTTTTTTTTTTGCAGTACTGGCGATTGTATCCAGGACCTCATACATGCTAGGCAAGTGAGCTACACCCCAGCCTTTATTATTATTATTATTTTGAGACAGGGTCTTGCTAAATCGCCTAGGCTGGCCTTGAACTTGTGATCCCTTCTGCTTCAGCCTCTTGAATCACTGGGATTACAGGTGTATACCACAGGACCCAGCTCAAGAAGACAACCTTTTGTTTATTCCAAGACTCTATCCCTTGAAGCTTTTTTTTGCTATGTTCAGCACTCCAATGCTTTGATCATTCCTCATGCACTATATTTTGAGGTTTGCATAATACATTGGGTCCATTTACCTAGATCAACTGTGGATTGGCAGTGATTTTCTTAAAAATAGCTTTAGAATTTAGGGTAGAACTTAAGATAGTCCAGATGTGATTAGATCAGTGCAAAGTAGTTAAACTGATGCTCAGTGACTACCATAATCCAGGCTTAACATCTAGCCACATAACTTCACAGATTTTTCTAAGTGTTTAAGTATTTTACTCAACCAGGAGAAATGAAGCTCATGCAAGAATGTGTCTCTTTTTTATTATCTGTCTTAAAGTTTATGTGTTCAAACATGGGCTGGTTATGAGTTAACAATACAGGAACAATCAATACCAGACTCTGAAAAGGAGATCTCACAACATGTCTATAAAAGTGAAATTAGCATCATAAAACAATTATAGATTCAAATTCTCTCTCTTTTGGCTTTGGCAAGGAGTATGGCAAGGGATACCTCTGCATTCCAAAGTTCGAATTTCATGGCTTTCAAAATTCATGTGACTTTTTGGAGGCATGTGTGCAAGAATTCTACCACTATTTGGGTCCAGTTGTACTATGTTTTAGTGGACTCCATTTGCAAGAAGATAATACCAGGAGCTATCAAGTGTCCAGTCCTTACTGTTTGCTAGCAATAGTGCAAAGCATGTTACAGATATTTTCTCATTTTGCCCTCACAATCACCTCAGGGAAGAAGGTACAGCTATGGCGTAATTGTGCAGGGTCACACAGCTTATAGGAAAGACTGTAGGGTGAACCCTGGCAGTGACTTTTCTCAGTGTTATGGTGGGTGTTTGATCTTCCTCTGCCTATTGGGTGAGCCTTTTACCCAATCTCATTGTGAACTTGAATAGGGGTCAAGGGCAGACTTCTTAGGCACCTGCAAACTCACACTCTGAGTAGAAGAGCTTGGAGAAGAGACCAAGGCTTGGGAATCCAAGCCTTATGTTCCTCCCATCTCATAACTTTCTGCTTCCTGTCTGAGATATATTATGAACCCCAAGCAATTATAAAGTCCCCCTCTAACCTAAGTCACAGAGTAATCATTATTATTTAGTTAATAAAATTGTAGGAAAAAAAGAGGAAGAGGTAAACTGAAAGAAATATAATGCAATCTGATTTTATAGGAGTCACTTTGTCACTACATTTAAAAATTTCCTTTAGAGGCATACATTCAAGAAATCCAGGCAGTGCTCCATCTTTTATAAAGAAAAATAGCTGAATCACTGATTTTTAATATCCTAAATATATTACGTAAATAAGATAATCACCAGTTTTGTAAACTGCCTTAGAGGATGTGGCCTGGCAGACACAATGAAACATGAGGGGTTCTTTGTGAAATACATTTCCAAATACCTTTATAAACACCTGCCATAGCTTCAATGGTCTTGTCAGTTATAAATGCTTCCAATGCCATCTCTGTGGGACATGCTTTTTTACTATCTCATGAGCCTGATGGAGAATCATTTTGTGGGTGTGTTTCCCCACACACTGACAAATTGGTTGAGGTAGGAAAGTCTGGGATCGTTTACAGTTGTTGATGTAAGTTCTTTTTATGGAAGCCATAATGCTTGCTCTTGAAATGACATTGAATATGGGTTCTGATGTGCAATAATCACACATTTAGTTCCTGTATGTTGAATGAGAGCCTAAAGTGGTACAAGGGTGAAACTCTGCTGCATCTCCTTCTCTTGGCTCTGCTGTATTTCCTTTGGTCCCAAACATAACTTGTTTTCAGAATGTCTGGAGCACCATCTCCCACCTGGTTGGTTACTTTCCCTGTGCAATGTGAGTAGGTGGAGAACAATTTGCCTTTTGTAGAGCAGAAAATCACGGTGCACCTTCGCAGGACTTCATTATTGAAGTCCTGGTCCCTGTGGTAATTGGTGTTCCCTATGAGAAAGCAGAGTATGTCCTCATTTCCCAAAGAAATTTGGAATGAGAGTTGATGGAAAGAGATGGAAACTTGTTCCCAAAATACTGATTGGGTCTCATTATGACTCTGCAGGAAAAACATGACATCCTGTTTTTCTACCAAGATCCTGATTTCTCCCCTGACATCCATTGCTGATTTCTACAGTGAAAATAATTGAGAACAAATGGCCTGCTGATCCCTCCTCCGGTGGTGGGGATGAACTGTGAGCGCTTGATTGCCTGTCCTCAATTTGGTACAGTGGGCATGTGCTTGGACTCTGGATCCCACTGGCTTGGGTTTGAATTCCATCTTCTACTTCCTCGTTGTGGCACCTTGCACAAGGCAACCTGTCTGTGCCATAATTTTGCAGTGTAAGAATAAGTAATAACAATAGGCATAGGGTTCAAAAGCCCTCAATTAACCAGAATTTGAATCCTATCTTTGCCAATTGCTTAATTTCTAATCCTGAACATATTTCATCGATAAAAGAGTTGTAATAATCATAAGACCTACTTCTCAGGGCTTGTGGAACGGGTTAATGAAGATAATTTATTTTCTATACTTAGGATTTATTTATCAACAAATGGGCATTTTATGATCACTAATACCATTGACATTTTTAGTTTCTTTCTTTAAACTCTTAAGGCATGTCAGTGGCAGCCAGCCCAGTGGAGGAGGCACCTCTAACCTCGGTCAAATTTAAGAGCTGCTGAAGGCCACTGGGGTGAACAGGGACAATTACAGGACAAGGAAGAGAAAGGGCAGTTGCTATGGAGATCAGCAATTTCTGCTGACAGGCATCTCTTGACTGTCTGTAAGTAGGCTGCTGTGCATGTGCCACATCTATGTCTTAAAACCATCACTGGTCACTGGCCTCCACCATGAGGTTCCAGGCTGGAAGGTGGGCATGATGGTGCTCAGTGCGTGTGTCCTTGAATGAACTTGAATCAGGCTTCTCTTTCTGACTAGACTTTGTCCTTGGGCTCTGTCCTTGGCTTGCTAAGTCCAGTTTTAATAAGAATCCTGCTGAGTCAGTTTAGTGAAAATCCCCTACCCTTGGTATCTGATTGCCTGGGATAGCCTGATCAAATTCCTTATCCCCATCCTCGATACTTATCACCCTCTCCTGCCTTTAGCAAGAATGCTCCCAAGTTGTTCTAGTAAGAATCCCTAGCCTTTTAAAAAATTTTATTTATTCTAATTTGTTATACATGACAGCATAATGCATTTCAATTCATAGTACACATATAGAGCACAAGTTTTCATGTCTCTGGTTGTACACAAAGTAGAGCCACACCATTAGTGTCTTCATACATGTACTTAGGGTAATGATGTCCATCTCATTCTACCATATTTCCTATCTTCATACCCTATTCCTTCCCCTTCCTTCCTTTGCCATATCTAAAGTTTCTCCATTCTTCCCATTCTCCCCCACCACCCCATTATGGATCAGAATCCACATATTCAGCCTTTGGATTTTTGGGATTGGCTTACTTCACTTACCTTGATGTTCTCCAACTCCATCCATTTACCTGTAAATTCCATGATTTTATTCTCTTTTAATGCTGAGTAATATTGCATTGTGTATATATACCACAGTTTCTTCATCCATTCATCTATCGAAGGGCATCTAGGTTGGTTCCACAATTTAGCCATTGTGAATTGTGCTGCTATAAACATTGACGTGGCTGCATCACTGTAGTATGCTGTTTTTAAGTCCTTTGGGTATAAACCAAGGAGTGGGATAGCTGGGTCAAATGGTGGTTCCATTCCAACTTTTCTGAGGAATCTCCATACTTCTTTCCATATTGTTTGCACCAGTTTTCAGTCCCACCAGCAATGTATGAGTGTACATTTTCCCCCACATCCTCGCCAACACTTATTGTGGTTTGACTTCATAGTAGCTGCCATTCTGACTGGAGTGAGATGAAATCTTAGTTTTGATTTGCATTTCTCTAATTGCTAGAGATGTTGAACACTTTTTCATATATTTGTTGATTGATTGTATATCATCTTCCGAGAAGTGTCTGTTCAGTTCCTTCGCACATTTATTGATTGGGCTATTTGTTCTTTTGGTGTTAAGTTTTTTGAGTTCTTTATATATCCCAGAGATTAGTGCTCTATCTAATGTGCATGTGGTAAAAATTTGCTCCCATTCTGCAGACTCTTTATTAACCTCACTGATTGTTTATTTTGATGAGAAGAAGCTTTTAAGTTTGAATCCATTCTATTTATTGATTCTTGATTTTATTTCTTGTGCTATAGGGGTCTTATTAAGGAAGATGGGACCTAATCTGACATGGTGAAGATTAGGGTCTACTTTTTCTTATATTAGATGCAGGGTCTCTGGTTTAATTCCTAGGTCATTGATCCATTTTGAGTTGAGTTTTGTGCAGGTGAGAGATAGGGGCTTAATTTCATTTTGCTGCATATGGATTTCTAGTTTTCCCAGCATTATTTGTTGAAGAGGCTATCTTTTCTCCAACATATGTTTTTGGCCCCTTTGTCTAATATGAGATAACTGTATTTATGTGGGTTTGTCTCTGTGTGTTTTATTCTGTACCATTGGTCTACAAATCTATTTTGGTGCCAACACCATGCCACTTTTGTTACTGTTGCTCTGTAGTATAGTTTAAGGTCTGGTATAGTGATGCCACATGCTTCATTTTTCTTGCTAAGGATTGCTTCACTATTCTGGATTTCTTATGTTTCCAGATGAATTTCATGATTGCTTTTTCTATTTCTATGAGGAATGTCATTGGGATTTTGATTGAAATTGCACTAAATCTATATAGTGCTTTTGGTAGTATGGTCATTTTGACAATATTAATTCTGCCTATCCAAGAACAAGGGAGATCTTTCCATCTTCTATGGTCTTCTTTAATTTCTTTCTTTAGTAAGAACCCCAACCTTGGTATTTCCTCTTTATTGGTTATACTCTCCACCTGTCCTTGATGTTTTTGGAGATAAACCCAATCTCTTTGCAAAACTCCCATTGCCATGGCTTCTCTTGAATACAGCTTATTATCCTGTCTTTAACCAGTGTCATGAAAATTGTTCTTTCATATTGGCCCTGGGAACAGGCTTGAGGCTGAACATAAACTTTACTTGACCAAACTTCAGTCAGGTTCCTGAGCTTTCCAAGCCCATCTGTATACTTCTTGTAAAATCTTGTTTTAGTAAAGAACCCCGCTTAAGTCTGTTTTACAAGAACGCCCCATCCTTCAAATCTGATTAGGTTATTTTTCTTCTTCTTCTTCTTCTCCTTCTTCTTCTTTGCACTGGGGATTGAAACCCAGAGGTGATTTATCATTGAGCTATAACCATGGCCCTTTTATTTTGAAACTGGGTCTTGCCAAGTTGCTGAGGCTCACCTCAAACTGTGATCCTCCTGCCTCAGCCTTCCAGAGTTGCTAGGATTACAACCATGCACCACCACGTCCAGCCTTGATCAGGATTCTTATCCTCCTTGGGTGATGTTTAATCACCTTGGCCTGGTTTCAGCAAGAATCTTGTTAGGCTAGTTTAGCCAAAATTTCCCTTACTGGATATTTTCTCCTAGTAATTTTCTATCCAATTTCCCTATCCTGCTCTCTATTGATTCCTACTTGCTCATGCTGTATTTAGAGTTGAGCGTAATCCCCTCTCCTCTATTGCAAAACTATTGCAGTTGTCCCAATATCCATCATGAAAGTCCTGAAGAGTCTTCCTTACCATTTTTTAGCAAGTGTCATTTTCTTGAACAAAGCCTAGAGTTAACACAGATTTCAAAAGGAACATTCAGACAATAAGATAGCTTTAGCTCCTGCTTTGGGGCTGTAGTTAGTGTTAAAGAGCCTTTGCAGGGTCTGGGGAGGGGTGTGTAGGGGGTGCAAGCATTTCAGATACACGCTGGATTGTCTCGCATTTATCATATGGCACTGCCTATCTTTCTGGGAGGAATGGATTAATAATCTGCATAAGGCATTTAATTAAAAATATGTCATCACCTCATTAGTGTCTTCTCGGAGGGTGCATCGTTATTCTCTTTTGCTAATAGAAGTGATGTGCGTGTGTCAGCATGCCTGCCTGTAGTGGCAAGTGCCGAAGGAGGCTGGTGGGAGAGAGGGGGGCCCTTCAATGTGCTCACCTCTCCCTCCCTCTCCCTGTTTCCATTTCTTTGCAGTGCTCAGTGCTCAGCCCCCAAGAATCCATCCTGCTGTATAGGGAGCACCCGAGGTTGTAGCTGTCTCTGAAGGATGCTGATCCTCTTTGGGCAGCTCAACTCCCCAGCGATCAGGAGAGGGTGTGGAGCCCACAGCATGACAGTCGTGGTCTAAGTTCCCTTTCAAAGGTAAGTACAAGAAGCAGAAAGGAACACTGAGGGAGCCCCAGGAGAAAGGCCATGAATTATTCATCTCATAATCTGGGCTGGGGGCTCACAGTGCCTCCTCATTCCCTCCTGAAAAGCAGCCAATGAGAGCGGCCCCTTCTTCACTGGTTGAATCACAGCATGTTAATGGCTAGAGGAGCCGTTTCAGTGCTGCACTTAGAACTGGCCTATTAAAAAAAGCAGTCCAATTTGTTTCAGAAGCTACGTTGGAAATGAACAAGGGCTCTTCCATCTCTGCTGGCTATTAAAAAAGCTTTGCCTCTCACAGAGCAACTGTTTTAATTAAATCAATAATTATGTTTTATTGAATTCAACTGCTCTGCAGCAGAAATCAGCACAGAGTCTTTCGAAAACTTAATTAAGGCCAATGGTGGGTTGGGAGAGGAAGTGGGGAAGACAGGATGGGGAAGATAATCAGAGAAGGGTATTTAGCAGCACCTGTTGGACTGTGTCCTGCTCCATCAGTGTTCAGAGGCACCCTTCAGCATCCATCCTCACTTCCAGGAGGACCTGCAGGTTTTGAACAGGGGCTGCCTGGGGGAGAGACTGTTCAAACCCAAGCTTTTCAATGGCAACCCCCACCCCTGCCCCCTTTCCAGGATGCCTTTGTGTCTCTAGGCATCTGACCAAAGTGTGCTTCCTTTGGCTCTTGCCATCTGCTTCCAGCTTGGTGTTGCTGGCTACTTTTTGGGTAAAGAATAGTGGGCAGAGCCTTTGGTCCCTAATTTTTTTTTTTTTTGACTGCATTCTCCTGCTGGATTTGAGATTCTTGCAGTAACTTCCCACTGGTGTTCTGGTTCTCTTCTGGGCTTCCCTTAACTTCAAACTTTCAAATTGCAATAAGGATTCCTCTGAAACTGTCCTTTTATCCTTCACCCTCTCTCTTGTGCCTTTCCACCCCTTCTTTAGGTTGAAGAGAAGCCCCAGCTGGATGATGGAGATGTTAACTGCTAAATGATCTTTCTGTAGGACCCAGAACATCTGGTGACCTCTGTAACTACCGTCCTTCCTTCAGTTCTGTAGTTAATAGTATCTGTTGTGTATGGATTAACTTGCAGTAAAGCAATGTGTCTGTCAGAATAGGAAATGCAAGAGCTGGTCCCTGGAGGCCCGGGTCCACTGCCATTTCCGGAGAGGAAGAGAAAGGAGAGTCTCACTTAGTGACAAGACCCTGCCCAGCAGAGTCTTCCTACCCTCTGTCTCTCAGTACCTCCTTTTCCTCCCCAGAAAAGCCCTCCAAGCCCCTGAGTCCCCTCAAGACAAACATTTGAGGTAGAAAGCCTCTCTCTTCTACAAGGCTGGCTTTGAATAAAACTGATTCCTTTCACCCATTTCTGTCTCCTGGTTGAGCAGCAGGCAGCATAGACATTTGATTCTGGTAACAAAATTGAGTTGCAGTCTGCTCCTGTCACCTTCCTCCTTCATTTCCTGGGTGGCCACCCGTTGCTCCAGGTCACAAGCTCATTTAATCTTAATAACACAGATGAGTGAGCAGGGAGGGTGGGGAAGGGGCAAACCGGGAAGAATCCTAGGTCTAGAAGGCATGGCTGAAACTCAGTGCTCACTGACTGACATTATATGGAAACAGAGCCTCTGTTGCCAGTGTGTATTTGCATTTAAAAAAAAATAAATTCTGGCTTTTCATGTCTAGTTTTAAGTATTGGTTACTGGGCAAATAAGATAATTTTTGCAAAATTTTCTTTGTCCTTTTCTAGTAGACCCCAATGTGGGAGAGAACTTGTATTACCCAGCCATTGGCACAGCCATATCATATGTTCTGGCTAAAGAAATGCAAGCAGCATTGATGTGACCACTGCTGAGCTAAAGCTTTAAGAGTCACTGCATGATTCTGTCACGGAAGGAGTTCTTGGAGTTGGGGAACTTGACTCAGGACAAGTGGGGTTCTTAGTATATCTGACAGAAAACCATTTCAGTATGCACCAGTCAGATTCACAGACAGGAAAACAGATGGCGCATTCAGGAGAGAATATAGACCATCTCAGGAGGGAGACATCTTTAAGGGTAACGTAAGAGATACACATTCAAGGGCGAATGCTGGCCATCTCCAGAGGAAGAGATGGCCATCTGTTGGTCTGGGTGTTAATATTTACAGAGGTACAGTAATGAGGGGCTGTATTAGGGGAGGAAGTCAGGGAGGAGTTACACAATTTTGTGTCAGTTTCTCTACTGCTTGTACATTGTCCCCAAGTTACTTTTTGCATACAGGGCATGGGCTAAGGCAGTGGGTCAAGGGCCTGGGCTGTGTTGCTCAGGAAGACTTGTTTTTATTTCAAGGGTTCATGGGCTTTTCTTGAATTCCAACAGCTCACAGATGCTCCTTTTTTGAGACGTACTTTGCTTTTCTGTGTCCCCAAATTCCTATCTCAATGCCACCATCCTTTTCTCTCTATTGTAAAAAGGTATTGGGAGAAATAGTTTTCCTCTATCGACTTGGGTGTGAAATGGTCATGGGCCTGACAAATTAACTGAGAAAAGACAGATTGACAGGGGAAAGGCAAAGTTTATTTTCACAAGTACACAGAGAGCTCCCATTAATGGAGAATTGGAAGAAGAGCCCTGGAGTAAAGGTTGATAGATGCAACTTAACAAAAAGTATGTGCTTAGAGCTTTAATGGGAGAGAATGGAATGTTCTATTGGGTTATTTGGTGCTAATGGAAATGTCTTCCTGGCTGGAAGATTCCCCTGTAGGGGAGTTTGTGGCAGCTGCATTCACACTTGCTGGAGCTAGGGGTGTCTCAAACAGGAAAATTCTGGGAAAAGGGTCAATTGTAGCCACATTTTTGGGAGGCTGTGCTCAAGTTTGTATGGTGGTTCTCTTTGTGGCTAATTTCTTATCAGATGTTGTTAGTTTAAAATAAATTCCATTCCACTTTGGCCAGTTCCCCATTCTTTCAAATGCACATCCCAATTCAAATTCCCTCTCTCAGGCTTTGTCTTAGAATGGTCAGATTGTAGAGTACAGCTGGGGTCAACCCTCAACAGACTCAAAGATGAGTAAGAGAGAAAACCTGATGTTATTTAATGCCACTAAGATTGTGGGTCATTCCCAACTGAGCTGACTGATACATCTGCTAACTTAAAAAAATTATTTTAGAAATATGGTGAAAACTAGAACCATAGATCCATGAGCCATTAATTTTCAGCCTGTGTTCTAGGGGATAAAGACCAGCTTTCTTTTTAAAAAAATTAATAAGAAGTAATTTTTTCGATTACAGAGTGATGTTCAGTTAGCAGAACAACAATGATTTCATATAAGCTGCATCAGAGACAACTGAAGATGAAAAACTACTGTCCCCATATATAATAAATTTGTGCTGGGAACCAACAAGAACCTGATTTAAATTTCCATTCCAATTTACAACCCCACATACTGTACCAGGCAAGGTTAGTGAAAATACCACCAGGACAAGGATATATAAAGACACCATCGGTAGTGTGTTAACTATACAAAAAAATGTGCAGTTTAAAGACAAATCTTACTCAGCCTTGCATTTTAATTTTTTTCCTTAAAAGGAGTGAATTGTATGAGGGGTTAAATGCTTTATAGATAAGGGGGAAAAAACTTCACTACAACAAAATTATTCATCATCATCATCTTCTTCATTTTCCTCCTCTTCCTTCTTTTTCTTGCTTTCTTCAGCCTTGACAGCTCCCTTTCTTGCTGCATCAGGTTTTCCTTTAGCTCGGTAGGCAGCAATACCCTTTTCGTATTTTTCCTTCAGCGGGGCAGCTTTCTTTTCGTAGGGCTGCTTGTCACCTGCAGCAGTGTGATTCCACCTCTCGCCCCGTTTCTTTGCAGCATCACCAATGGATAGGCCAGGGGGTCTTCCCTTGATTTGGGGGCAACGGAGGCCTCTTGGGTGCATTGGGATCCTTAATCAGTTTTTTTTGTTCCTCTTTAGGAGTGATATAGGTTTTCATTTCTCTTTCACAAGGGGCCTGTCTGCCTTTACCATGCCTTCAGAGTTTCCTTTCTCTTTAGCAGACATGGTCTTCTTCATCTCTGAGCATTTCTTCGAAAATTGAGGTTGATTGAAGCATCTGAATGCTGTTCTTCCTGGGAAATTTACACAGAGGATGCATATGATGACATTTTGCCTCTCAGCTTCTTAGGATCTCCTTTGCCCATATTTTGTTGTTTTTCCTCCGTGAGGCACAGAGTCACCCTGGGCCTGTACAGCTGTTAACTTGCCCCAGTGCTGTTTCTGTGGAGCTCAATGTACTTCAATGGCTGTATGAAGTCCAGCTTTCTTATTAGGACCTCCGGAGCCCTTTATTAACCTTGCAAACTCACTGCTCTGCTCTCAGGACTGCACTACTGTATCACACTTCCTGTGGATTGCTGCACTCAGTGGGCACTTCTGGTAGTGGCTAGGCAGACACTATTAGAGACAGCATCATATACTTCTGGGCAGAAAGCTGCTGAACCTTTCAAAAACTGTAAATGGGTCTTCAAAATTGTTTTGTTTTCAGCTAAATTCCTTTAGAGAAACTTACAAGGAACCAGCCAGACTTGTTAACTCATTCTGACTCCTTCTTTATAGGTAACCTAGAGTAAACTTTGCTCCTCATAATACAAAATTCTCCACCAGATGCATTCCCCTCTTTTATTTGTTGAACATGTAATTATGACTTCAAACTGAGCATGCTCAGGAAGGTACTGTCTTTACATGTGGCGATGAGTCTTTCCTGTATGAATATGTATAAGATTCTCCAATAAAAGCCCCTTCTTTCTTTGTTGGAGGGAATACTACTTTGAGAACTATCTCCAGTCTGTCCCCTCCTTGCTGCAAGTAGTAAACCTCTGCTCTTCCATCTCCTGGTGGTGCTTATTGGCTTTGTACTCATCAGGTGGTGAATTGTGTTCTGTTACACTTCTTCTCTTGGGTTAAATCCTTTCCCAAACGATATAGCCCCAAATCTACCCTCCCTGGATCAACATTCTTGTCCTCACTCCTTCCCACTTTTCCAAAGGTTAGGTTCTCTTTCCACAAACCTTCAGAGCACCCCATTCAGATTTCACTCCTTCATAGCTCTTATCATTCATTGTTATCATTATTGGTTTATTTATCTTTCTCCACTAGAACTTTGAGCTCCTTGATGACAGCATGCTTTGCCATAGGTTCTTGACAGATGTTAAATGGGTGAATGAAAGTTTTCCCAAGAAGTGAAGAATGGATCAGTGGGTTTTTCTGGGCTCTAAGGATAATTGTGTATATTTCTGAGTATATGTAATATACCTGAATATAAAATTGGTGATACAACATGCTCAAAAAGAAATCTGAGGTGTTTTTAGGCATTCCAAGAATAGAATTATCTACTAATTTCAGATGCAACTTACAAGAGTGGATGATGAAATGAAATGAAATTCAAGTGGGGTATAGGTAGTATATTGCATATATCAAGATGATAGGGTCCTGTGACCCTGCAGAAATTCACGCAAAGGATGTTATAGGTGGGAGAAATAGACTAGTTCCATATATGCATTATTTTCAGAAGAAAATTAGGGGTAACTAATGGCTGGTGAGGCAGAATTAAAAATTATTTAAACTGAATAAGCAGATCCCCACAGGAAAAGTTTAAGCCACTTCTCAAATTAGACATCTCTTTGCCTTCCAACCTGAACTCTTAAGTAGCCCTGCAAGGGTGCCAAATGGACCACTTTGTGGCCTGATAAAGGCTCCTCCTTCTAATGCCTTCAGAAAGCAGCTGGTCATGGTTGGAGATAGGCAGATATATACAGAACTCTGAGTCCTAGGGGAAGAAAGGGAATACGATACAAGTCTTCTTTTGAGGGTCTATAACACTGAACATCTCTATTAATTTAAGAGAGTTTCTAGAGATTGTTAGAAGGACAAGATTCCATCCAGGGTCCCCATAGTGCAATTTATTATGAGTGGGAGTCCCGGGCTGGTGGATCACAACACCAGGCTTAGACATTCATTCTAGAAGGTGAGTCATGGAAACCTGAAGCTGTTCTGAATATAATGACCCTGATGGGTGATGTTTTGAGTGTCATGGCTGAGCATATACTTTAAGAAGCTGTAATCTAGGATACATAATTCTGGGACTATTCCAGAATTTTTGGAAGGAAACAAACCAGGAAGGACATCATTGCAACAGTGGATGAGAGCACATCTTCCCAGACAGAAGTAGATTTCAACTATGAAACTGTTCAGAAACCATAGAATTATGGTCACCCAAATTTGACACCTCTAGGATCATTGACCACTGATCATAGCAGTGGCTACTTCTTTGGGGGTTGTCCTTTATAGAATTATTTCCCCATCTTTACCCAGCATTCTAAGTTTTAAAGAAAATCTACACCTAAATGATCAGGATGTTAGCTACTAAATAATGTTTGTTTAGATTTACAGAACCCAGAACATCTGGTGACCTTCTGCTGACAACAGAATGTGTAACACTCTTCCTTATTCTTTAGACTTGTTTATAAACTAACTCAAAGCTTGTAAACTGTTGTGACGGTTACCCTGAAGAAAAGTAATATGTTAATCTAAGAATTATAGGAACTAGCCCCAGGAGATCAAGGTCAATTTTGATGCTCTTTCAGGAAAAGACACATACTCTGGATGATGAAGACCCTGTCTAGCACATAGTCTTCCTGCCCATTGCCTTCTGCCCTCCTCTCCTTCCCTAAAAAAGCCCTTTGATGTACCTGAGTTCCCTATGATGGTCTTTTTGTGGAAGGTGAAAGCTGCCCCCTCCATCTTCTCTGGGTGCTGCCCCTGGAATAAATCTGCTTCCTTCCTACCAACTCTCATCTCCTGGGTATTGGCTTTTGAGTGGTGAGCAGATGGACTTGGTTCTGTCAATGCGACTATCTACCTCTGTCCACTTGGCATCTGGAACAAGGACTGACTAACCTCTCTGTACTAAATAAGCCCTCAGTTTCTTAGATGTTGAATGGCAGTAGAGCAAATGTGTGATAAAAGATGGATTTTCTTGTTAAGAATATTTGCCAGACAGGATTCTGAATACTTTCCAATCCTTTATAATCCTTACTGCAATTCTTTCAGTGAGATATTATCATCGTTCCTATTTAATGGTTTAGAAAATGGAGTTACTGAGAGGTTAAGGAACTAGCCCAAGGTCACACAGCTGGTAAATTTGCACCATTCTTTCTTAAGTCAAGGCAGACTGGAGTCAGAGATTAAAGTATTGACTGGAAAAATAGAAGTATCCAAATTGTCCTTGAAGCTGATAAAAGGGATCATGTGGGTTACACTAGGTGTGAAATGTGATTTAATAATTCAGCAAAATTCAACCCAATCCAACAAACAAACTTGTACTGAACATCTACACTTTTCCAGTTACACACGAATTCAAGGAACTCCAACAACAAATCACATTTTTTCCCTCCAGGGGCCAAAGTAATTTAGTGCTTTGTCTCTGTTCACAGTTGCCTAAAAATGTTGGGGAGACTACCTCTCTGAGGAAAACTATTCTGGAAAAAAAAAAGCATCCTTCCTGGAGGCCTACTGTATGTGTAGAAAAAGCAAATAAACCCCCCTGCTGCTGACAGGCACCTGCATGAAAGACTGGAAGCATCTGAAAGGGCAGCCAGGCACCCCTTCAAAGAAGCTGGCACTCCACAGGGGCATGTTTAGAAGCTTGCTTCATTAAGTTGTTTCCAAACTGTGACCACTAGTGAGAGCTCTCCTGCAGAACAGATGCTTCCCTTGATGCTAAGTGGGTGCTCTGGAGAATCACACTGATTTGCCATCTTTGTAAAGTGCTGTGCATGTATGTGCATGAGAGAGAGAGAGAGAGAGAGAGAGAGAGAGAGAGAGAGAGAGAGAGAGAGAGAGAGAACGAGAACCTTTTCTTCCCCAGGGAGAATTATCTTTCCTGCAGCCACAGAGAGCCACAGGGCTCAGCTTTGAAGATCTGTGCCTAGCTGGGGAGAGAGGGTCCATGTCAAAAGCAGGGGTGAGCTAACTTTTTCTGTAAGGATTGGGAAGTAAATAATTTAGGTTGGCATGCCTGTTGGTTTTCCATGGCAACTACTCAAAACAACTCTGCCATTCTAGTGTGAAGCAGCCAGAGATGTAAACAAATGAGGATGGCTGTGTTTTAATAACACTTTATTTGCAAACACAGAATGGGGACTGGATTTGTCTCATAGGTTGAAGTATTTCTGCTTTTGAGTTTTCAGTTTCAGCTCCTCTGGAATAGGAGAAAGGGAAGAAGGATCCAAAACTGGATGTAATGGTGACTCAACAAGAGTGAGAATGGCAGGAGGGGGTCATGCAGAAGAATGCTTCTCAAATGCCTAGAAGTTGTCACATTCAGGAAAGTGAAAGTATCCCTTGTCTCAGTACAGAGGCTTCAGTTAGAGTCAAAGCATATGTAGAGATATTAGAATAGCTTTTATTTTAGAATGATTTTAGGCTTACAAGAGAGTTACAAAGGTGGTGCAGAGAATGGCCCCCATCCCCTCATTCACTTTCCCTTAACATGAACATCTTACACTACTATGGTGCATTTATTAAATCCAAGAAATCTACATCAGTATCTTACTGTGGTATAACAAAAAGCATATTTATATTTATACAAGGTACCTATTTTTGTATTGGTAGAGCTCCTAAACCCTTGGAATTTCTCGAGTGCTAGGAGTATCTCTCATTTTTCAATAACCAGACCCTTTCTGACAGTATCTGATTTTATGCTAATGCAGTGAAGGAGAGTGGGAAGGGACTGTGACAGCTTCTGGATGGGGTCTGGTTGCCAGAGGAACCAAGCATGTGATCATAAAGTTGGAAATTTTAGCCCCACCAACTGATCTTCAAGGATGGAAAGGAGAATAGAGATTGAGGTCAATCATCAATGGCCACCAATATAATCATTGTGTGTAATGAAACTTCAACACAAACTTCTCAACAAGATTCAGAGGGTGTGTTACTAAGCTTTTCATCACTGTCATAAAACACCTGAGATAATAAACTTAGAGGAGGAAAGATTTATTTTGGCCCATGGTTCCAGAGGCTTCTGTCCATGGTAACTTGGCTCTTTGGTGAGGCAAAACATCATGGCAGGGAGTCTCTGGCAGAGCAGATCTGCTTACCTTATGATGACCAGGAAACAGAGGGGGCGAAAAGAGGGTATATCTCAGTGATCTGCTTCCTCTATCTCCCAATAATGCCATCAAAGTATTAACCCATCCCTGGATTAATTCACGGATGAGGTCAGAGCCCACCTGATATAATCATTTCCCCAGAGTCTCCCCTCTGAAGACTGCTGCATGGGGAGCCAAGACGTCAACACGTAAGCCTTTGGGGAACATTCCAGATCCAAACTATAGCACACCACTTCCAGGTTGTTGTGCCAGGTGGGTGGCATGCACAGAGGGGGCATGAAGACTCTGCTTCTATACCTTGCCCTGCACATCTTTTCCATTTGCTCTTCCTGAGGATACATGATTTAAAAAAAGGTTGTGATGGCAAGTAACATCTTTCCTGAATTTTCTGAGTCATTCTACTGAATTATCAAACCGAGGGAGGGGCTACAGAGACTCCTGGACTTGCAGTCAGCTGGGTAGTATGGGTACCCCATTTGTGAGTGGCATCTGGAGTGGGGGCATTCTTTGGGGGCTGAGACTTGAACCTGTGATGTCTGAGCTGAGGCTGAGCAATAAGCATGGGGACTGAGTTGAATTTGTAGGATGCCCACTCCCTGTTACAAAATCCATCGTCCTCTGAACAAACCACACACAATCACTATTAGCTAAATTCTAGACTTTAGAATTGGCATTTGGTTATCATATTTCCCTAATTCCTTCTCTTCTATGACAGCTTTTCAGGTTTTCCTTTTTTTTTTATGAGAACTTTGAGGAGTCATATGTTTTGTAAAATGTCCCTCAACTTGAGCTTTTCTTACGTTTTTCTCACGACTAGCCTGGGGTTATGAGTTTTTGGAGACAGCACTACAGAGGGGAAACACCCTTTTTGTCACATTTTATCAGGGCTATCTAATATCTGTGTCAGGTTGATGTTCATCTGGATTATTTTTTAAAAATAGTGTTTATAGATTTTTCCACTTAGAAATGACTATTTTTTTCAGCCATGCTTATTTTTTAAGGGATTTATTTTTAAAAATACACTGTAAGATATTCATAATATAGTATTTCTTATAGTGTAAAAATAGGCAATGTGAACAAGAAACAGACATTTGTGATTTAACAGCATGAGGTTTTTTTTTTTTTGTTTGTTTGTTTTTGTTTTTAAATTACTGTAGCCACATGTAATCAATACTAACTAATGGAAGATAATGAGATTCAGAGAGGTTAAGTAACTTGTGTAAGTCCACAAAGCTAGTAAGGAATGGAACAGGGCTTTGGGTCTTTTCTAATTTAAAAATCTGACTTGTTAGCCAGGGTAGGCTGTTAGGTTGCAGTGACAATTTATACCAAACTCTCAGAGGCTTAGCATAATAAAGATATATTTCTTATTCATATTAGATCCTCTGTACCCCAGGGGCTTTTTGGGGCAATTGTCATTCCTGTGGTGTTTTAGGCAAATTCAGTTGCTCTGATTTGGAAACTCTGTCATCTCAATGTGAGGCTTCCATATTTGCTCTGGCAAAAGAAGAGAAAGACCGGGAATGACATAGAATGCTTTCCTACCTAAGTCTGGAGGATTTCCCATCACTTACTGTTATGGTTTAGATGTGGTGTCCCCCAAAAGCTCACGTGTGAGACAATGCAAGAAGGTTTGGAGGAGAAATGATCAGGTTATAGCCTTAATCTCATCAGTGAATTAATCCCTGATGGGATTAACTGAGTGGTGACTAGAGGCAGGTGGGTTGTGGCTATAGGAAGTGGTTCACTGGGGGCATAGTTGTGGGGCATAAATTTTGTATCTGGAGCAAGGAGAGACCCTCCACCACACTCTTCCACCATGATGTTCTGTCTCTAAACTTAGAGCCCCAAGGAATGGAGCCTGCTATCTATGGATTGAGACCTCTGAAACCTTGAGCCCTTGAATAAACTTTTCCTCCTCTATAAATGTGTTGGTCAAGTCTTTTAGTCATGGTGACAAAAAAGCTGACTGAAACACTTCCATTTGTGTCTTCTAGTCTACAACTAGTCTTAAGGCCTCCTCACTCAACTGCTGGGTGCAGGGGACTATAGTGTCCTAGCTTTATATGAGGGAAACAGACAGTGGTGAGCTTATAAATGATTCCAAGGCTCAGAACGGAGCTGAATATGAAGGAAGGCCATGAAGTGGGGAGTATCGGGTTTCAATGAAAGACAATTTTACTTAAAATCAAGGCTTTCCCTCAGTTGGTCTTCCCTGAGACCCTAGCCCTATGACGCAGGAAACTTTAATTCTGAATCCTATTTAATAATACCCAAGGTCCCACTCCTGTTCCTTTCTCAGCCCCCTACCCTTCTTACTAGGCAAGTTGAGCAGCAGAAATGTCCACTTACTCCAATATTTACAAAGTAGGAATCCAGGTATCTTGGGGCCTAAGCCATTTCTCTTGGGAATGCCACATGTCCTGGTTGCCTCTCATCCCCTATACTGAAAACCTTTCCATGCATATCCTTCTATCTACACCACATCTGAGTTCTTGATAGCTTTCCTTTCCTCCCTGAGCACTGCCTCCTATGACAGGATTCTAACAGATCATGTACTCACGCTGTGTGACTTTACTTTTGGAATTTGTCTTTGTTCTTGTTTGCTTCTTAGTGGAAGGGGAGGAAGCTAGGCAGGTAATGCCAAATGCTATATGGATAGTAAGCTTTATGGGTTTGTGTGCATCATATCCCAGAGCCTAGAGTGACTCCCCTTCCCCCATCCCCTTTACACATTTGCTCTCCTGTCTGTCCCCTAACTCAAGGAACTTGGGCTTTATGTGGAAAAGTAGCCCAGAGAAATGTGCCATAAAAAAGAAAGAAAAAGAAAAAAAAAAAGCATTGCATGGTCAAATACGTTTGGTGAAGTTCAGGTTAAATAACATTAAACAGATATCCTTGTAAAATTTCTTAGAATAGTTAATAAGCTAATACAATTGGAAAACCCCCCAAAATGATGCACAATTTTTTTTCCACCAGATTTGGGATGTAGCTTAATGTAGAGCACTTGCTTAACATGTGTGAGGACCTGGGTTTGATCCCCAGCACTTAAAAAATTTTTTTCCCAGAATTTCCTGATCTCAGAATAGTTTTTTTTCATGTAGCATATGGAAGAATGGATTCCACATTGGGAAATGCAAATATAAACTGCAAAGAAACATTTGTTTTTTTAAAAAAACTACTCCTGTTTTAGTAGGTTTTAAAAGTTTTCTCCCTAGAAGTAATAAATAACCTTTGCTTGTTGTAGAGTTTGCCAAGTTCTTCCACATTCATTAGCTCATTAAAATGATTAATTTAGACAGGCATGGTGGCACATTCCTGTAATCCCAGCTACTTGGGAGGCTAAGGCTGGAGGATCACAAGTTTGGGGCCAGTCTCAGCAACTTAGCGAGATCCTGTCTCAAAATAAAGGGTTGGTAGAATGCCTCTGGGTTCCACACCCAGTATCACACGCCAACAAAAAATTATTTTTTCAATGAGTACAACATTCTCCTGGTTCAAAAATGAAAAGAATAAGTAGATATTTACTAAAAAGTCTCTCTCATCTCATCCTTATCTTCACTATGCTCAGATTGCATGTTCTCCCCCATTCCCAGGCAACTAACTACCATCATCACGCTATTCAGTTTCCATATAGACTTTATTTACGTATTTATTAGAAAATGCAACATAGTGTCTCAACCTCCAATTTTGTTTAACAGAAAAGAAAAATTTTACAGTCCTTTTAAAAAATGAGGATGATTAAGGTATAATTTACACAAAATAAAATGTACCCTCTCACAGTAAATAACTGGATGAGTTTTAACCGTGTGTTCTGCCAGGTGATCACTGCCACAGTCATGATATAGAGCAGCGCTGTCACTCCAAAACATTTTCTCACACCTCCTTTGCAGACAGACCTCACCCTCCACCCCTAGCATCTTGGCAATCACTGGTTTGTTTTCTCCTCTAGTTCTGCCTTTTCTATAGTACCATATAAATTGAATCATATAATATGTAGTCTTTTTTGCTTGGTTTCTATGACTTACCATAATGCTTTTGAGATGTGTGTGTAGGAATTTCATTTATTTTTATTGCTTAGTATTCAGCTTGTTTGGAGGAAAAACTTTTCCTTTACCAACTCAGTTTGAGTGGTCAGAGTTATGTGAATTATTTGACAAACAGGGAGATTGACAGGAGAAAATGTTTTGTTCCACAGGCACACGGGAGCAAATTATAAGGAATGTTGTTTCAACAGCTGGGGGTTAGGGTTTATATGTTGGTTCATTAAAATGCTGGGTGGGGTTTTTGCAGCAAGGATGGAATGTTCTGATTAGGTTTGTTGACACAATTCCCTAGGATGTCCCCAGTTCTAAAAATCAGCTTTCTATCTTATAGAAAAATCCTTTGGAAGGGCATTTATGACAGCTAAACTCTTGGAAAATTCTACTTTAATCATGAAAGGGAAATTCAGATGAAACTTGTTTCTGATGGCTAGGAGAGAGGACTACATTCTCCATATGGTGAAATGTCTGAGGTGATGATAATTGCAGTTGTTCCAGTCTCATCATACATGTTGTTAACATGTGTTCACATGTCACACTGTACCCCATAAATATGTGCAAGTGTTAAAAAATTTTTCTATTCTGTTAAACAAAATTGGAGGTTGAGACACAATGTTGTATTTTCTTATAAATATATAAATAAAGTCTATACGGAAACTGAATAGCATGATGATGGCAGTTAGTTGCCTGGGAATGGGGGAAAGTGTCAAGTTAAAAAATATACAAAAGACTTCTTCCTGCAGCTTCAGTTTGTTCAAGGTTTTTTCTTTAAAGAAGTGTTTATGGCATTCCTTAGCACTATATGAATGAATGCACCATCATTTTTTTTAAACCCATTTACCAAGTGATCAGCACTTGTGTGTTCCCAGGTTATGGTGATTAGGAACATTGGAGTGCAGTGTGGGCAGAGGTTTTCTGTAAAACATGATTATGGGCTGAATTGAACTCTCCCAAGTTTATGTGTCAGAATCCTAACCCCCATGTCTTAGTGTATTTGGGTTTCTGTAACCAATAACCAAAGACTGTGTAACATACACAACAGAAATTTATTTCTCACAGTTCTGGGAACTGAGAAGTCCAAGATCAGGGAACTGACAGGTTTAGCTGCCACAAATGCCATTCCAAAAGATTTTTTCTATAAGACAGAAGGCTGATTTTTAGCACTGGGACATCCTAGGGGATTGTGTCAAAAAACCTAATCAGAACATTCCATCCCACTTCTGGTTCACAGGTGGTTGCCTTCTCCTTATGTCCTCAGCTCTCCAAGACCTCTTTTATAAAGGCACTAATCCCATCACAAGGACTCCACCCTCATGGCCTAATCAACTCCCAAAGCCTCACTAGGTTAGGATTTCAAAATATGAATTTTTGGGGTGTGTGTGTGTGTGTGTATGTGTGAAATTCAGATAATAGCATTCTACTACCTCAGACTTTAAAGCAGAGAAAGGGCCTTTAGAAATGTACCTTAGGTGATATGAGATGTTATGGATGGGTTTCATTTCGTGTGGCTTGTGTCCTTATAGGAAGAGATTATAGCACAGACAGTGGGATGACTTTGCCAGCTTTCTATCACTGTCACAAAATACCTGAGAAAATCACTGAGGGGAAAAAATCTTTTTATTGTGGCTCATAGTCTCAGAGGTGTCAGTTCATGGTCATTTGGCTTCATTGTTTCTGCATCTGTGGTGAGGTAGAACATGGTGTGGAGTGTGTGGTAGAGCAGAGCTGCGTATCTCACATCAGCCAGGAAGGAGAGGGGAAGGAAGGGACTGGGGAGAAGATATATCCTTCAAGGACGTAGCCTCAGTGACCTACTTCCTCCAGCTAGGCCCCACCCCCTCTCTTTTAGTTAGCTTCTGCACTGCTGTGACTAAAAGACCCAACCAGATCAATTGTAGAGGAAGAAAGTTTAGTTGAGGGTTCATGGTTTCAGAGGTCTTAGAAGGCTGGCTCCATTCCTCAGAGTTCCAGGTGAGGCTGAACATCACAGCAAAAGAGTGAGGCAGAGGGAGGCAGCTCACATGATGATCAGAAAGCCGAGAGAGAGAGACTCCTCAATGTCCTACCTCCTCCAGCCACACCCTACCACTTCAGTTACCACTGAGTTAATCCCTATCAGGGATTAGTTCACCGACTCGGTTAAGACTCTCACAACCCAATCATTTCTCCTCTGAACCTTTCTGAATTGTCTCACACATGAGCTTTTGGGGACACCTCACATCCAAATCATAACAACCTCCCAAAAGTCCATTTAACTGCAAATCTGATGAGATCAGAGCCTTCATGATCCAATCACTTCCCAAAAGCCACAGCTCTGAATATTGCTGCCCTGGGACCAAGCCTTTAACACTTGAGCCTTTGGGAGACATTCTAGATCCAAACTATAACATTCTGCTCATTTCCATCTCAATGCAAAGTGCATTTAGTCCCTCTCTGAGAATCCCCAAAGTTTTAATAATTCCAGCATTTTCCAAAAATCCAAGTCCAAAAGTCTCTCCTGAGACTCACGGCAAACCTGTGACTATGAATCTCTGTAAAAATAAAAAAAAAACAAGTTACATACTTCTAACATACAGTGGTGGGGTAGGCCCAGGGTCAATATTCCCATTCCAAAAGGGACGTATAGGGGAATACCAAGGAAAGATGGACCAAAGCAAGACCGAAAATCAGCATAAGGAAACAAGTTCAGTGATAACCCCAAATCAACAAGTTGCCAAGTGGAGGTGCTAGGAACAAAGTCATTATTATCCAATCCAGAGTTGTTGACTAGACCATGTGGGTGAGGGATCCAGACAAATCTGGGTTGGATAAGATACCTTGTCTTGGTCACAAGATCCTCTGTTGTACTGTTTGTGCACTTTTCATATTTGGCCACACCGTGTGCATGGCTAGCCTGGACCTCTAGACCCCCAATTCCATAATGCTTCTCCTTCCCCAACCCCTCCTTCTTCCCTTTCTCAAACCCTCTCTTTTGTTTCAGAGTTCTCTCTCACTGAATTGTATGCCAAGGCTTTTAATTACTACTCTTATGTCAGAGATCTTCCCTATTTCCTCCTTGTTTTACTCTCCACCTGGAGTGCCTGCATGGAGTGTGGTTTCTCTTTTATTCAAGCACAGTCAGCTGACCCAAAAATGAACACTGAGGTTGATATTTGCATTTTTGAGAGGGATAAGTTTGGATAGCTGAGGGAAGACTCATTAGAAAGAAAAATAGTGATTATTTTGGTTCTTGATAGTTTTCAAGTTCTCAGTTCCTTCCTTCCTTCCTTCCTTCCATCCATCACCCAGCCATCCACCTACTCATTCACTCATCTGGGAATTCCTTCATAGAACAACATACCTGAGTGCTACATGGGGTCAGGCCTTGTTATAGGCAGTGGGGCTAGGACAAAGGGGAGGCTCTTGCAAATGCTTCAGCTCTTACTCTGAGCAAGAGGAGGAGCCACTAAAAGAGAGCATGGTTTTGGTTTACAAGGATCATTTGAGCTGTTATGTGGAGGATAAACTGCAAGGAGGCATCATCCTCCAGGTGAGTGGTAATGGTGCTGTGAGCCAGGTAGCAGCATACAGAAGGGTGAGAAAGAGTTGGATTTTGTCTTCTGAGATGGAGAAGACAGATTTGCTGGTGGAGTCGAACTACATGTGGGTATGAGAGAAAAAGCAGAGTCTGCGTGAGTAATTCAAAGAATGGAGTTGCCTGAGATGGGGAAGGCTGTGGAGAGATCCTGTTTCAGGGTAAAAATTGGGAGTCTTGCTTTGTCCATGGCAGCTTGGAGCTGCCTGTTGGACACTTAAGTGGGAATGATGGAAAGGCAGTGGGATAGTTTGGATAGATGTGTCTGTAGTGTCCACATCTAATGCACAGGAGACCTGTTTAAAACCCTCTGGTGGCATTTCTTCTCCCTCAGACTAAAATCCCAGTTCTGCACACTGACCTTGAATGCCCTGTGTGGTCTGACGTCCCGTTGTGTCTGACCTTGTCTCCGGCGGGTCTCCCTGGCTCGCCGTCCTGGAGTCCACCGCGGCCCATGGTGTTCCTGAAGTTGGCCTGGTTCATCCCTTTGCAGCAGCTCTTCCTCTGGCTGGGATGCTCTTTCCCCAGGCGGTAAGGAGGGAAGTCCATCCCCTTTAAGACTTTGTTGAGGTATTACCTTCTGGGTTTTGGTTTCAGTCAGCTTTTTCACTGCTGTGACTCAAAGATCTGACCATAACCATCACAGAGGAGGGAAAGTTTAATTGGGGGCTCAGGGTTTCAGAGGTCTCAGTCCATGGACAGCTGGCTCTAGGTGAGGGAGAACATCATGGCAGAAGAGTGTGGCAGAGGGAAGCAGCTCACATGATGAGCAGGAAGAAGACAGAGAGATCTCCACTTGCCAGATACAAATATATACCTCAAAGCCAAACCCCCAATGGGCACACCTGCCTTCAGTTATCTATAAACTCAATTAATTTCATCAGGTGATTAATTCATGGATTGGGTTAAGGGTCTCATAACCCAATCATTTTCCCTCTGAACCCTTGGCATTGTCTCACACTTGAGCTTTTGGGAGACACCTCACATCCAAATCATAACAATCTTCATCATCATTCAGTTCAAAATCATCATCTTCCTAATCCTCACTTCTCACCAAATCTTCTCCCTGCTGTTTGATATCCTTCTCTCCCTCCAAATTAATACATATTTGACTCATTTTAAGTTGTCTGTCTGTCTCCTTCTTTGGAATAGCAGCTATAAGAAGGCAGGTATGTTGTCCACACAGTTCACTGCTATATCCCCTGACTTGCAAAAAACCTTTGCTGAATGAATAAATACACTGGATTCTCCTTTTGCCTTTGGTACTTACAAGATACTTCAATGTCTTCCTTATAGATTCCCCATGACTCAAGTTAGAGGGAGTCAATTTTCATTTCTTGCAACAGGACAATGCCCATCTTATATAAGACCCTCTTTCTTTTTTTTATTATCCATGATATTTTTAGCTTCACTAAACCATGTGGTACATTTTGTATCAATGTTTTTTTTTTTTCATGTGCCTGTTTCCCCCCAAAAGACTCTAAATGTAGCAGGGCTGAGGATTATACTTTATTCATAAACCCAGTGCAGTGCCTAAATCATTAACATGAGCAGCAGTCATTTGTAGAATGAAGTGATTTTAAGCTAAATTAACTTTCCTCTCATTCTAAAGGTAAGACAAATTGTAGGATAAAAACAGCTACCAAAGGCTCACTTGTAGCCTAGAAAAAGTTCGCTTTGAATAAGTTCAATTTATTCTTCAAGGCAAGTGCTTCAGAATTAGGATGCTCAATACATGGGGGATGGTTTGCTAAAACTGGGCCAGAAAATAGTCATCACACTTATATGTTAGGAGCTGTTCAAAGAACTGTAGCTATATTAACTCACTTAATTCTCCCAACAAACTGTGGGTGTTGGTATTACTATCATGCACACTCAACAGATGACAGAACCAAGTGTCAGAGATGTGACACGACTTGCTCAAGGTAACACAGCCAGTTAGGTGGGCGAGAGGGAGCTGGGATAGAACTCCCCCACTCTGCTTTGGTGCCCATCCTCTAAAGGAAGCTACAGCAGGAAAGTGTGTCATTAAATAACCTTCCAAGGAAGCTGGAATCAGTGCCATTGAGGAGATGGAGACATGCAGGGCTAGGAGAAGTGGGGGGAACAACCTTGACCCTTTGTTTAGTTCTCCTTCACATAGAAACAGTGTCTGATACTTCCAAGCAGAGCTTGTCACCTCAACTGAGGATGAGTTGGCAAGTGTGCTGTGATTCTGAGTTAATTCTGGAACCCATCTTTGGCCCACGTGGATGCAGACCTTGGGTCACTTGGCTTCTGTCCTTCTCCTCCTGTTGCTTCAATACCCTTCCCTGCCCTGCAATGACTACTGCTTATGCGATTCCTTCATGGTCAGAGAGGTGTGGGGCTTGTCCCTTCTTGGTCTTGTGTACACACCCAAGTCACGGCCCCAGCATTGTGGACACATGCATGTGTGTGCTTGCCCTTGTAGAGCCCAGCCTTGTAAGATTCTGGAATGACTGACTTGGTTCCTCCTCTTCCTCATGCTTTGTTCTTCTGTCCTGCGGTAATGGTTATATTACTATTGAAGTGAGACCTGCCTGAATCTCATCCTCTCATTAATCCTCAGACATCTTCTCAGTATCCACTGTTTTTGCATCGTTGTGTGAACTGCTGCAGAGAAGAATCCAGAAGCATTAGCTGTGGTTGTTGCCTTTACACAGTTGCACACTCGCTACAGAAATGAGACCATGTATGGGCAGCAATCATTGGAAAAGGTGACTGCATGTAATGAATGAGTGACTGAACTGCACAATGATGCTGTGGAGCGTTGGAGGTTAGAAAGTGGACAAATCAGAGTGGCCTGGCATCAATCAAAGATGCAACCATGGAGGGAGACACTGACTATCATTCCTAGTTTTTTTCAGTGGGGAAAACAAAAATGCAGAGAATCCAAGTCACTCCCTGGAGATGTCATCACTTGCTGGAGAAGAAACTGAATGAGCAAGGGGAAGTTACAGGAGAGAGGGCACCATAGAGGGAAGAGGACCAGGGGCAAAGGTGAGGAGGATGCGGAAGGAAACTTCATCCAGGAGGAAAGCATGAGCCAAGCAACCTGTGCCTGATCAAGCGCAGTGGCTTAGGGGCTCTGACGGGAGGTCCTGCCTGGCAGCTCAAGGACCTGTATTAACTAAGCAAGTACCTGATCTTCTCAGTGTTGGTTTACCCATCCCGAAAGTGCTGACAGCAAGCAGCCCTCACAGGGGGATGGAGAGATGGTTGCGGGCAGTAAAGCTACTGAGGTGTGAAGACGGACACATCCGAACCCTCGGATGAATCATTTCACAAGGAAAGCAAAGGAGTTCAGTTAGTGGCATCATTTACTCCTCTCATCTGGAGGGCAGGATTGGACAGACTCAGCAGAAACTCTCCCTGGGGCTCCTGCTCCCCCAGGTAGAGCTCTTCCAGGAAATGCATGGAGCACGTGGGGGTCTTTAAGTTTGGCTCTCTACTTTGTATGTTCCCTGAGGACGTTTATGGGCCTATGTCTACTCTGAGAAGACAAAAAAAATGCTAACCTTTTTTCTTGAATATTTTGTACTATTTTTTAATGACCTGATTGGATAGGATAATATCACACTTAGTATAAAAACCCTTCTGAGAAGGTGGAGGATGATGCCAAAAGTAATGGAATGGAAATTAGGAGAAAGGAGTTGGCTTTACCGTGGACCAGCTGGGTGACCTGAGGCAAATGACTTAACTTCTCTGGGTCTCAAAAAGTTCAGACCAGATGATCACTGAGTTCCATTTTGATTCAAATATTTTATGAGCCTAGGAAGACAATGTTGTAAGTGAAAAAGACTGCATATTCTGTATTCTAGTGGGCCAGGATTCAGAATTTCTGCTCTGAGCCTTATTAGTTCTGTGCCCTTGGGAAAGTTATTTAATGGCTCTGAGACTCAGTTTTTTTTATATATAAAATATAATGAGGGAAATAAAAGTTATAATAAAATAAAGTGCTTAGAATAATGGTGAATACATACACATACATATATTTGATACATGCTGGTTCTTTTCTTTATTTTTCCCTTTATCTATCTCTAGAAACCTCAGGAAACCAGCTACCTTTCATGCAAAATAGTTCTTCTCTCTTTCCCTCCTTTCCTTCCGTTCTTCTATATACATTATTGAAGAGCACCTGTGGTCTTCCAGGCCCAGATTTAGGCACTGGGGCTACACAGGTGACTCTGATCTTGTCTGGGATGGTGAGCTTGCCGCATGAGGCTTGTGTGAATGCTTGGTGAAGGAGTTGGCATTTCACCCAGTTTCTGGTGGAACTCTGCCGAAGCAGGAGTGTGTGCCTGGGTCTTTGGGACGTGACTTTGGGCAAGGTTCACTGAGGCCAGAAGGTGTGCAGGAAGAGCATGACCAGGGCAGGCTGGGATTAAGGTATCACCTTCTTAAAGCCTAATTACATGGTGCATGTTTCCCAGGGGGGCTACATCCTCTGGTATTCGTCTCCCAGCCTGCTGAGTCCCAGTGGGTGCACACTGCATACAAATCCCTGGACTTCTGAGCAGACCATGGTGGCAGTACAGCCAAATCTGGTTTGGAAAACTGTCATTCACAGAAGGACAATTCTGCGGCTCACAGAATTAGGCTCTTGTCTCCCCAGCTTTGACTCCATGTGACCCTGGCTACCCTGCACAGCCTTGAGCTCTTTGAAAGGTGAACTGATGGATGTTTGTCCTGACCAGAGGTTGACAGGCATCATAACAAACTTGTAACCCTACCCAAGCCCGAGTGACAGAACCTGAGCTTCGGCTGAGCCAGCTCTTTTGCTCTGGTATGACATTCAAGCTGCTCACAGCCACTTTCTCACCATTAAGAAGTAGTAACCTTAGGAAGCAGGAGGGTCCACCTGGACCAAGCCTGGGAGTGTTTACTTGGTAGGTGGCCCTGGCCATGGGCATTGGTCCCCACCTTGAGCAATCTGGCACTGCCTCAAGTTGGTGCTAGGAGCTTGTCTTTTTTTCCAGTTTAACTCTTTTCTCACTGATTTACATTGGGACAGGCCCTAGTTTTGGGGAGGGGAGTTAAGTGGAAAGGTTATAGAGTTTGGTTTTTCCCTACTCATATGCTTTATTATCTGCTTGGATACAAACATTTATCAAAGAGAATGAAAGTCATTGCCCTGAAAGAAACCCCTGATTTGCTTGTTTGCCATTTTATACTAGGAAAATAATTTTATTTAGTATATAGGAAGCATTTCTGTATATTGCCTCTCCTTTTATTTCTTCCTCTTCATCCTCTCTCTCTCTCCTCTTCTTTCTTCCTTCTTTTCTTTCTTTTTTGTGGTCAGCAGGAAATTTTTTTTTCCCATTGTGATGGAATGTATTGGTTTCATTTGAATGTAGAGGTGATGGTGTTTGCTCTCATGTTCCGGAGCAGAAGGGCAGGGGGCGGCAAAGGGAGGACCCTAGAATCCATCACCTGGAGCTGGAAGCCACCCAGGCCACAAGGTTTACATTTCAGCATCGGGATTTGTGCTCTGAGATGGACAACCAATCTCTCCCAGGGCAGTGGTTCTTATTTCCCTCTGAAAATTCATGCTGCCAAAAATTGATAGTTTCTCACAGCTTTACTGACAGGTACAATTGTCGCCAGAAACAGAATAAAGAGACAATGCAAAATAGCTCCTCTAAGCTGCCTTTAATTGGCTCTTAAAGTCATTTCCCTGAGATGGATTAATCACACTGAGACACAGTGTGTTAGTGCAGCTCATAAAACCTGTTTTTTTCCCCATCATTTTCTAGGGTAAGGAGTTATTTTGTGCCAGTCTTGGTCCTTATGTAAAGTCCTGTTATTAGACTTTATAGGAGCTAGCCGAAGGGACGTATCCATCCAGGTTTTGGCACTGCAAGATCAGTGGACAGGTGTGGCCTAATCCCAGAGGCAGGGTGAAGTGCACATTAAGTTCTTTTTGCTTGGGAAAAATGATAGACCCCAAACCCGCCATTCTGCTGGTTCCTGCAGGGGGTTGGTCATATGAATTATGCAAACTCTTGCCCTGAGCTCTGTAGACCTTACTATTAAAATTCTATTTCCTACCCAAGGAAGCTTCTGTGTGAGTACTCATCTTTGCACCAGCCATTTCAGTTGAAGGAGCATCCCAAGTGCAGCTGGTCTGCCTTTCCCTAAAGAACATGGGTGAATTAGAAGAAATCCATTCATCAGTGATGGCAGCTCTTTTAATTTTTGTTTTAAAGCTCTGTTTCTTGGGGGAGAAAACCATGAAGGCTCTGCTTCCATGAAAAATCTAAGGCTGAAATCAAATAAAACGTGCACAAGTTAATCTTAAACACTTAATGGTATGCAAATTTGAGCTCCTATTCATGTAAATCACTGTAATGAGAATTGGTTTCAACCAGCCAGATGAGATTTTGCAGATTTTTTCTTCTTGCCTCCTTATTTTGGGGTGTGAGAGATGTACAGGCACGTGGATGATTTCCTCTGAATTCCTTTGCGGATGGCTGGATTGCTGTAGGGTTGGGGGAAGGAAAGAAGGAAGGACAGAAGGGAGAGCAGCTGGGCTCGATGATCTGTTCACGGCTGTGGCTTGCTCCACAAGCTTTCAGTTTAGTTTTCCTCTGGTTGCAACATCACAGCTGTTGTCAGACTGGGGGCTGGAGTCAGACTCATGGCTGTATATCAGAGGGCCTTCTCGCTGGGCATCTTCTTGAGAACTTGGGCACAAGGCCTGACAGACATCCCATCACTATTGCCATGTTGGTTAGAATCAGGTCATGGGTCCTAACTGCACTCAAGGGGTGGGGATTATGGAAAGGTGTGAACCTCAGGTAGTAAGGATCATAGGAGAGGGAAGCTGTCTAACATAGCATTTTTTTTAAATGAATTCCATTCCTGAGTAGCCTAAAAGGGTTAAACAATGTCAACTTTCAAGTCACCGTGGTAGGATATCCTAAGTGGCATTAAGGTTACTCAGGATTTCTCCTCTTTACCTTTCAAATATCCCTACCTGTTTTCAGGTGTTTTGCAACACTAAAATGAACCAATTGATTTTGTTGAAATACATTGTTAGGAAGAAGTCTTCAATTTCAAATGCTTCTCTGAGGTTTTCCTTAAGTGAATTTAGTTATTAGAACTCATCATCATTGCTCATGGATAGCATCAGATCATCATTTATTTGTATTAGAAGGAAATGGGTTGAAGAAAAGAAAAGCTCTCACTGGACAAGGTGTGTGTCTGGGATACAGACCAAGAAGGGGGACAAGGGACTTTGTCTTTCCTGTGGATCTTGCCCCCTCATTACCTGGCAGGCAGGATGTGAATGGGTGGTATCTCAGCTCTGAATTATTGCAAGGGCAGAGATCTTAGCAAAAGCACTGGCCATAATGTTCCAGAAGAGAAATCCAGAAACTCTTGTATATTCACCAAGCACTGGTTATCCCAAGGTAGCTCCATCAGAAGTTGTTAACCAATTGTTTAATTGGCAAAGAGACCCTCCCATTGTAATGAACTTTTAGATTATCTCTCTGGAAAAAGAAGAAAGGCCATTTAAAGAGGTTCCCTGAATCTGAAAATACTCCCTTCCTCCCCTGGATGATGCCCCAGATTTCATTGGTATTTTCTCCTAGTGAACTGTAAATTCTCCTGGGTAGGCATTATATCATGCTTTAATAGTCATTCACAGCTCAGTGTGAATGAGGGAAGGGGAAATGTATTTGCTACATCCTCCACTACATGTGGACAAGGGAAAGATCACATTACCATGGAGAAAGAAGAAATTTTAAGATGGAAATGCATTTTATCTCCATTCCTCCATTCCTTTCCTGCTTACAAAATTTTACTGGGCTCCCATTCCACATTATGGAAAGTAAAACTATTCTATTTGGCCTGAGTTACTTCCAGAGCTTCACCGTCAGTGCTGTATCACTTGTACATGGTGTTAGTCAGTTTTTCATTGCTGTGACCAAAATTCCTGACAAGAACAACTTGGAGGAGGAAAGATTTATTTTGCCTTCTAGCTTCAAGAGGATTCAGTGCATGGTCATTTGGCTCCCTTTCTTTGGGTCTGAGATGAGGCAAATGTTATTGTGGAATGGCCCGGCAGAGAAAAGGTTCTCAGCTTGTGGGAGCTAGGAAGGAGAGAGAGAGAGAGAAAGAGAGAGAGAGAGGGTGGGGGAGGAGCCAGGGAAAGATATAGTCCCCAAGACCACACCCCTAGTAACCTACTTCCTTCAACCATATCCCACCTACCTATAGTTTCACCATCTCCCAGCAAGTCCATTCAAATTACTAATCTGTTCAATGAATTAATCTACCTGTGAGATCAGAGCTCTCATGATCCAATCATTTCTGAACATGGCTGTACTAACACATGACCTTTTGGGGCACATTTCAGACACAAAGTACAATGTACATCAACCCCTATTTACACCATCCACTCTAAACTCTCTTACACAGGAATACTTTTCACAACTCCTACTTCTACTTAGGATGCCAACTCTACTTTCTTTAGCCTGGGAATTCCTGTAGGATCCAGTGTGAGGCAACTTCTCCAGGCAGTTACTTTCCTCTACGGGTTCCCATAATGCAGTACTAGGATCCATTAATCCTGGAAAAGGTGATATGCAGTTGATCTCTCCCATCAGGTTAAAACTTTCTTGAGGACAGGGACCATAATTTTACCTCGATCTCTCAAATGTCATCCCAGAGCCTGAGAATAATAACTAACATTTTTTTGAGCATATGCCAGAGGTGATACATATTTTAAATACATTTCTCATCTAATCTTCACAATTCTTTATATGACTGTTCCTGGTTTAGTGTTGAGAAATCTAGGCAACTTGTGCAAAATTATTTGTGCAAATTGTCAAAAGTCATGCAACTAGAATTGGCAGAGCCTGGATGTGAAGCTAAGTTGTCTGATTCCAGAGATTTTGCTCTCCTTCTGTGCTCTAGTAGTATGCCTTTTCCCTGCTATAGAACTGTAGCTAATACATGCACATGGAGTGAATGACTGGATGAATGTGTCATAAGCTGGAGCATGGCCTTGCCCTCACAACCCCTACCCAGTGAAGCCATGCCCCTATTCAGATTGGTATTTGGATCCTGTTGTCCTGGCTTGCAGTCTTCCCAGGCTTCGTTGAGGCAGAAGGAAGCATCTGGATGGATGGCCTTGATGGCTGATATCTCTATTCTTCCTCCATCCCACTCTGGGCGGCCTGACCTGAGGAGCCCTTGGTTCCAATTTGTTGTGACCTGATACTTCAGCTCTGGGGCTCAGCCTAGCTTCAAGGGTCTGATGGACATTCCACACCTGTCAGCACTACAGGTTTGGCTACTGATGAGACCAGGCTGGAAAGGGGTGGTTTGTCTTGGCATGTCCTGGAGAACTTTGTCAGGTATCCATGACAGCAAAGCCCTGAGTGGATGCTGAGCAGAGGTGGCCCTCTGCCTCACAGGGCCAAGGAGATGCTGACCTTTGAGCTGCCTCTTGCTGACAAGGCTGGGGACACTGGCATGTGTGCTAGCTCAGAGGTGGGGCTTTCCCCTTCCATTGAATCATTGGAACCGAACATACATGGTTAGCACCATGCTGGGTTTTGTGGACATAGAGGACTCTTCTGGCCCTTGAAATACTTGATTCTAGTGGCAGAGGTGTCCTCATAGATTAATTACTGTAAATATACTATAATCACTCCTTTGTTACACATGTATGTGCTTTGGAGACATGCAAAAAGGGTATTTAATCCCACTAGTGGAAAGAGTGGTATTACAGTAAGTTGCCAAGAGGAGAAGACATTAGTGTAAGATAAAGTAAGTGTAACTCCTGTATAGTAGCTGACATACAGTAGTGTAAAAATAGTGCTTGGCAAACAGTAGGTGTTCAGTGATCAGAAGTCATTATCAGCAGCCATAGCAGTAGCATTCTTGGAACTAGAAGAGTGAATGAATGATCTTCAGGCACAGAAACCAGGAAAAGGCTCAGCATTCTTGAAAAAGACAAATATTATTCTCAAGGAATAAATTTAGGAAAACAATTGAAAAAATGGTAAGTTAGGAAATTGGAAAGTTGGGAAGACACTGAGCTTGTGTCAGAAGATTTGATTATTATTTTAGTTCTTCCACAACTAGTTATACTAACTATATGCATTTGGTAAATTTTTTTCTCCCCCATAATCTCTTTCATAATTTGTAAATGCGGAAGGATGGACTATATGGTGCCCTTCTAACAACGGAATCTTCAGTCTCTACAATGTACCATTCATAATCTCTGGCAATAAAAAAAAACATTAAACACATATACAAGTAGAAAAATATCTTCCACAGTAAAGGAAAAAAGCAGTCAAATGCCACTAATTCTGAGATATTGAAATCAGTGAAAAAGGACTTTAAAGCATCTGTTTTAAATATGTTCAAGAACCTAAAGAAAAATACGGTCAAAACAAAAAAAGCAGATGGGTAATATCAGTTCCAACGGATATTGAATATTTGAAAGTTAAAATATCTGGAATTAAAAAATTACTAAATGAGCTTAATATCACATTGTAGATGACAGTAAGTGACTTGGAAAATTAATATAAATTGTCCAATCTGAAAAACAGAGAAAAAAAGGCCTAAAACATAAATAGAACCTTAGGAACGAATGGTACCATATTAAGTGATTCAACATATATTTATTGTAGATCAAAAAGAAAAGAAAAAATGGGAAGAAATTATATTTAAAGGACAGAATTGTCAAAATTGTCCAAAATTTAGTGTAAAACACAAACTTACAGATCAAAGAACTTACTACATCTGATGAAATTCAAAGAAAAAGGAAAAATATTGAAAGCAGATAGAGAAAACTGGTACATCACATACTGGGAACATTCATACATTTGATAACTAGCTTCTCTTTAAGTAGTGGAGGCAAGGGACTGGGAAATGTAGCTCAGTGGAAAACCCCTGTGTTTGATTATCAGCAATAGAGACAGGAAGACAATAGAATGAGATCTTTAAGCTAACCGAAAGAAAAAGTGTCAAACCAGAATCCCATAATTTTATCTTTTAAAAATGACAGATAGGGACTGGGGCTATAGCTCAGTGTTAGAGTGCTTGCCTAGAATGTGTGAGGCCCTGGGTTTGATCCTTAGCACCACATACAAATGAATAAACAGAATAAGGGTATTTAAAAAATGATGGGTAGATGAATACATTTCCCAATAAATAAAAATTAAGTGTATTTGTTGTCAGTAGATTAGAACCTCAAGAGCGCTGAAGGACATTTTCAAATGGAAGGAGAATGATTCCTAATGGAAACGAATTTATAAAAAGGAATGATAAACACTACTGCTGGTAACTATATGAGTAGACATAAAAGACTGTGTTATTTTCATCTCATAATTTCTTTAGCAGATAAATGGCTGTTTTAAGCAAAATTAATGTTGTGTGGGGTTTATAACACACACACACACACACACACACACACATACACATATAAATTTCAAATGGGCAGGTAGGGAAAGGCAATAAAGCTATCTTGTTGCATGATTATTATATTTAACCTGAAGTTGCACCACATAAACTTCAACTGGACAGTGGAAGTCAAGGATGCAGTTTTAGTCAGCTTTTTCATTGCTGTGACTAAAAGACCTGACAAGAACAATTTTAGAGAAAGAAAAGTTTATTTGGGGCTCATGGTTTCAGAGGTCTCAATTCATAGCGGCTTCATTCCTCAGGGATTAAGGTGAGGCAGAACATCACGATAAAAGAGTGTGGTGGAGGGAAGCAGCTCACATGATGATTAGGAATTAGAGCAGAGAGTCTTCACTTGTCAGATATAAAATATATACCCCAAAGGCACACCCCCAGTGTCCCATCTCCTCCAGCCACACTCTACCTGCCTCCAGTTACCACTTAGTTAATTCCACTTGGGTTAAGGCCCTTGTAACCCAATCACTTTATCTGTGAATGTTCTTACATTGTCTCACACGTGAGCTTTTGGGGGACACATAATATCTAAACCCACAACAGATGAATAATGTACCCTTTGAGCCAGCACTAAAAAATAACATGTAGAGGAAACGCCTAAAAGTCAATAGTAGAATTAAAATGGAATGCTGAAAAAAATTGATTAATTCTAAAGAAGGCATAAAAGAAGGAGGAGAGGAATTAAAAATATACGAGACAGAGAATCAATAGGGAAGTGATAAATCTAAAACCAGCTATATCAGTAATCACAAATGTAAATAAATTGACCACTGAAATTAAATGGCAGAGACTGTCAGACTGGAACAAAAGACTCTACTATATTACTTGTAGAAGAAATAACTTGATGTGTGAGACACAGATAAACTGAAAGAAAACGTGAAAGAAGATGTACCATGGAAATCATAAGCATAATGAAAACAAAAAGAATAATACAGATGGAGTGATTGTATTAATATCAGATGAAATAGACTTTCAGACAAAAGTATTACTGGAGACAAAGAAAAAATTTTATTGTGATAAAAGGATCAATTCTTCAGGAGGATGTAGCCATCATAAATGTAGATCTGCCTAATAACAGAGCTTAACTTTATATGAAGCCAAAGCTGACAGAACAAAAGGGAGGGATAGACACACCCATAATCCTCGTTTATAAGATATCAACGAGATCTTATAAATGGACAGTCTCTGTCCATTCAGGCTGCTGTAACAAAAATATATGGACTGGATGGCTTAAACAACATCAACCAACTTCTTTTTCACTGTTCTAGAAGGCTGAGAAGTCCAAGACCAAGGAGCGGGGAGATGAGAGGCCTGGAGGCCTGTCTCTTCCTGGCTCATGGACTGCTTGCTGTCCTCTGCCTGCATCCTTACAGCCAGAAGCAAAGGGGTAGGAAATGGAGGGGGTGGTGTGTAGTTCGAGTGGGGGCAGGGAGAGCTATAATAAGAGGAGGATAATAAATGCACTGCCTCTGGAACCTCCTCTCACTGTTCTTGGAAGATCTGTCACCCTTGCAGGCTTTTGTAACTCATTATTCCTCATGCGCCCTGCAGGGCCTAGGCTTTGCTTCATATCAGCCAGGAGGAAGAAAACATTCCAAACCAGTGGAGGAGAATAAGTCACCCCCTGGTGCCTTCATTTAGACCAAGATTTATAGAAAAGAAAAGGCAGAGTGATGAGCTATTTGCCCCTTGGACAGGTGTGAACTAAGGACTCTGGTAATCAAGCTGGGGGTGGAAGTAGTCAAGAGTGCTCTCTTGATAGGTATGCTAGTGCTTGCCTATATCTCAGTATTTTGTGTTATAGCTGCCTCAGAAACTTAGCAAGACCCTGTCTCAAAATAAAAAAAAAAAAACAATAAAGGATTAGGGATGTAGCTCAGTGGCAAAGCACCCCGGGTTCAGTACTCAGCCCCCATCCCCAAATGCTCTTCCAATGCCAAGAGAAGCCATTTTATTATTATTGAGACCCAAATATATGACAGAAATAAATCCATTTGATTCAGCAAGGATGGTCATTCACCTGTTTCTTCCACCCTGGTCCCAAGTTGAAGAGCCAGATACAATAATATTTGAATAGTTCTTTGAGTGTTGACCAGTTGGTACAAATGACCAAATCATTTTCATTTGAGAACAACATATAACTTAAGAAACAGAGCTTTATATAGTTAAATAGAGAATAAAGTAGTTTGATTCCTCCTTGTCTTAGTCCGCTTAGGCTTCTATGACAAAATTTCTTAGACAGGTGGGTTCATATTCAACAGAAATTTATTTCTCACCACTCTTAAGGCTGGGAAGTCTAAGATTTGATGTCTGGTGAGGGCCCACGATCTGCTTTTGTAGGTGGCTCCTTCTAGCAGTATCCTTACATGGTAGAAAAGGCCAGTGGCTCTCTAGAGTCCCCTTTATAGGGGTGTTATTTCCATTCATGAAGGCTCCACCCTTGTGGCCTAAGTACCTTCCATAGGCCCCACCTCCTAGTACCATCGGATTTGGGGTTAGGGTCTCAGCATGTGAATTTTAGAGGGACCCAATCATTCTGATCAAAACATTCCCCATTTGAGGGTAGTTTTTCCTAACCAGCACCATTGGGAGAACAGCCTTGATTTTGGTATTGCTCAGAGATGCTCTCTCTGCACCTCTTTGTGTCCTTTTGTTGCTTTTGTCACAAGATCTGGTTGTGGTGGAGATGCTTATGCTGCATCAGATCCTTCACCTTTAAGTCCTGAGTTCATTCCCCAAGGGCAAAATCTCCAGTGCTGGTGAACCTGTGCCTCTTGCAGGTGGGGCTTCCCTTTCACAATCTTTACAGGATACTGGCTAAGCCACAGGTGGCAGCCACAGGCTGTGACTCTGTTTCTCCAACATGAATGGCCCAGCACTGTCTGTTTTGTCAGAACCTAAGCTTTGTATACCTATAGTTGTGCACAAGCCTTGTGGTTATAGATGTTCATTTCAGAGATGCTTGGGAATGACCAGGACTCCAGTTTTCCTTCTTGGGCAGAAATGTGAATGTCCAGAACATCACTATTCTACCATTTCCCAACCATTCATCACCTTACATATATATATATATATATATATATATATATATATATATATATATATATATATCAGCTATCCATATCCAGAGGTTCTGCATCTGCATATTCAATCAAACACAGATTGGAAATATTTTAAAAATCACATCTATACTGAACATGCAATGACTTTTACCTTGCCATTATTCCCCAAACCATATAGAATAACAACCATACATTGTATTAAAGCATTATAAATCATTATTTAAAATATATGGGAGAATATGTACAGGTTATATGAAAATATTGCACCATTTTATAGAAGGGAAATGAGATCTTTGGTTTGGGTTTCTGTAAGGGGTCCTAGAGCTGGTCACCCTTGAATACCAAGGGAGGACTATATTTGCTTACTTAATCATCCCATCAAGTACTTGAGCTAGATATTATTGACTATTAACAATGGTAATAATAATCATAACAGTATCAATAACAACCACATCTATTTTGTGCTTGTTTAATGGAAAATACTATGCCCCAAACAGAGTACCCCTGTGGTACTCCAGTGAGTGCTCTCAGCAGCTGTAGGAGGTAGGCTTTATCATTCCTGACCCGTGAGAAAACTGAGGTACATAGAACTTCGGTAGCTTTCTTAAAATCACATAGCTAATACACATGGGAGAAAGTGCTTGAATTTAGGGATTCTGTGATTAGAGAAGAGAGGGGCTTGTGAGAAGGGCCCGTCTCAGGGGTGAAGGAACTCTGCTTTCACTCCTCCCTTTTGGCCAGCGGTACCTGCATCATGGGCATCTAAGTCACTGCATCCTTCAAGGTCTAGCTATGACTGCTGGAGTCTGCACTCCCATCTTCACTGTAGGGCAGGTTCTCCTCTATTCCCAGGAAAGACTCCTATTTGTCATTCATGAATTTACTTATTTTTTATTTTTGGGGTGCTGGGATGGAAACCAGGACCTTGCACATGCTAACCAAGCACTCTACCATTGAGCTATGCCCAGGGCCCTGTAAATTGTGAATTTAAATCTATGGAGGATTTCTCTGCCATGGGATTTTACACTTTCAGATTTTCTTGTCAGTGTAGAGCCCAGGCTGTGTGGGCTCCAGGATTAAATCCCTGCATGACTTCTTCGTGTCATTTATCCTTAGTTTTCTCATCTGGACATGGGGACAACATCAGAGGGCTGCTACAAGGACTAAGTTAGATAATGCCCACAAAGACAGCAGCTCTTGTACCTGGCTTTCTTTTTCTTCTACTTTTTCTGTTCCACCTCTTTGGGGATTTCATGAATTAGGATAAAGTGGAGGAAATCTTTGCGGGGGCGGGGAAGAGGGATAGTCAGTCCTCTCTGATATCACGTAGGCAAGGCAGCCTCATTATGACTGGCAGAAGGTTATGGTACATGTGTGTGTCTGTGTGTACAAGTCTTAGTTTGTGTGTGTGTTGCTAGAGATGGACAGGGAAGACAGAAGACAAGAGAAATGAAGGAAGTCAGAGCAGAAAATGGAAAGCGTACGGGTATGAACATTTGTGTAAACCACCTTTAAAGATAGACTGGTCACATGTGTCTACTTGGGCAAATCTTTATATTAATCTGCTTCCAGTGTATCTGAGGAAAGGAGATGCTAGCTATCATTTGAGTGAGATCTGGTCTCACTATTAGACTCAGGGAGAAGATTATCTGAGCCAAGTGTTAGGAGGCATGTAGTAATGTGAGCCTTCCATAAATTTCATTAACCTCCCTCCCTTGGGAATTTTGCCATGTCTAGGTGCCATGTGTACTATGATTCCTTTAATATTTTCTTAACATTAACCAACTTCTAAACTTTAAAGTTCATCATGAGAATTAATACTATCTAGGAAACATGTTTTTTTTGCTAATTTTATATATATATATATAATATTGGTTGAAATAAAACTCATCTGTTCAAATTTCAACTGTTTATCCAGGTTCCTCTGAAATCATCTCATGTGCCCCCTGAGAGAATGGGCCATTTAGAGAAGGTGAGAAGGAGACTTAGTTCCAGCTTTCCTACCTCTTGGATATATGCCCAGGGGTAAGTGAGCCCCTCTTTAAGTCTTTCTCCTCATTGCATGAAATCACTGAACCCAGGTCCTTTCAAAATCATCCAGTCCTGGAATCCCCTCTGTCTCTTCTGGCCACATAGTCCTCTGGTAACTCCTGGGCACCACTGGTGTTGGGAAGTAGCCAAGTGCCACAGCCTGACCAAGCTCAGTGCACTTCTGTATCTGTCCCTAAATCAGGTGCCTCTGGCTTCTACCTACTGGTTCTGGTTTTATTCTGTAGGACCTAGCCTTCCTCCACATGCCTTTTCTGAAATGGGGACAGCTCTGATGTGCCTCCAGAGACTGAGCATTGTTGAACAGGATGGGATCCTCCCCCTTGTGGTTTTGCCATTCTATAGGGACAATCATAATAGCAGTAACACTGCTCGTATCCACAGGTAGTTCCTCTTTGCCAGGCACTGGGCTGATACCCTCCACAGACATGATCTCCATTAGCTTCATGGCCCTTTTGGTTATAGGTGATGATATTGGATTGTAATGACACTTTGGGGACAGGAGATCATGTGGGCAATTCCTATTGGTTTCACCTCTGGCTGACCTTCTAAGCTTTCCCACATTCCCTTCGGTTTCGCCAAGCCTCCCAGCCTTATTTTTGCACAGTTGGTGTTGAGGACACAGGGAAGGGAGCTTCTACTTGGCTCTGTTTTATTCCATGCTGTGGGAGATGGTCCATCACTCAAGGCTGCTGAAATCTTTTTGGATCCCAACTATGTCATGTCACATATTTCTACCTTTCTCAACTGGTGTCATCAGAAAATCTGATAGCATGTGGCCTTTATTTTCTTCCAAGTCATTGATAAAAATGATGAATAGGAAAGAGCCAGGGGACTGAATACTCTTGATGCTGTTAGAAAACACACTCTACACTTGTGTAATTTATTAATTACCACTCTCCGAGTACTGCATTCTACAAGCTATTGAATCCTCCTAATTACACAGGCCCGTGCTTATTTCTCCATCTTATTCACAAGATATGAGAATCTTGGACCTGAAATTATAGGATAAGAAAGAAGATATGCATTAAAGGATTAAGCTTGCCTAGAGAAAGGCTTGGCTTTTGCTCCCAGCTCCCAAGAGGTGACCTTAGCCTTTTGGAAGTCCTGCCTGATCAGAGTGTTTACCTGGGAACCTTGAGCCATGCCAGACAGTCTGCGCTCACAGTGTGATTTATGGTGGGGGTCTTGGGCCATGAGGTATTAGCTTGGCCTCTAGAGGGGCTGGAGACTAGAGTCATCCATGCAGGTGGTTAGGTCTGCACCAACAACCCCCAATAAAAACCCTAGACCATGTCAGGCACGGCGGTACATACCTGTAGTCTTAGTGACTTGGGGGGCTGAAGCAGGAGGATCACAAGTTCAAGGTCAGTCTGTGCAACTTAGTGAAAGCTGTAAATAAAAAGCAAAGAAGGGCTGGGATATAGCTGAGTCATGAAGTGACCCTGGGCTCAATCTCCAGTGCTGCAAAACAAAACAACCCTGGACCCATGGCTCCATGAGCTTCCATAATTATCTAAACTCTGTGTGTCACCAGTGTGCATTGTAAGTGCTGTCCTTAGGATTACACTGAGAGAGGACAACTGGAAGCCCGTGCCTGTTCTCTCCTAGACCCTGCCCCATGTGCCTCTTCCCTTTGCTGACTGAGGTCTCTTATCCTTTAGCTGTGATCTATCATGACTGTGAGTACGACAACTTTGCAGAGTCCTACGCGTCCCTCCAGATGATCAGTGAACCTGCAGGCGGTCTCAGGGACTCCGGAACTACAAAAGGAATCTCTGGATTATATTAAATGCTTTCTTTGAAACCAGAGTACAGATCTTTCTGGGCTTCTCCCAGGATCTGCTCTCTAGCTTCCCTAAACGGCTCCTTAAAAGGGATACTATGGAAAGCAAGCCTTTTCTTTACCTTACAAAGCAGCTTCCTCCCTGTCCCCAGAACTGACCTTCTCCATGGTTGCTCTGTGTGGTTTCATGAGTACTCATTCTGTCTCCTTCTGGATAAGATATTGTATTATCCAGGAGGATTCCAAACTTGGGTCTCTTTAGGAAAGGCCCTGTTCAAATTCACGTGTTCACTGAGAAGAGCATATACACTGTGCTGCCCATTTATACTTCAGCCTCCATTAATCAGACCCCTAACAGAACTGGGCTGTCACTTACAGAGACTTCAGCAGAGGGAAGCTTCATTTTGGCACTGCTGTGGCTTTTCCTAAGCATGAGGGCGAAGGTTCTTCCAGGCAGGGGAGCAGGCTTGCTGGGTTCCCCAAAGGGCTTTGTTGAGGGTGAGGGAGGAGAACACTGAAGGTGTGATGGAGAACTGATGACAAGGTACATGGGCACCCTAATTTTGTTGGAAAATCAAAGGGCGAGGACCAGCGCTTTATTCCTTATCTGGCATTTTTGTGTAGCCACATGGACAAGTGTGCAATGAATTTCCAGAGATTGGAGATTTTCCACTGCAACCAAGCTGGGCATATGAGGCAGGTGTGTGCCTAGAGGAAGCCCACTCCTGACCTCATTTTATGAGAGGTTGACAGAGAACCAGCTTCTTGGTGCTGTAAGGGGAAAGTGTCTTTAAGTGGAAAATGTGATCCTTTATGGATAGGTTTTTTTTTTTTTTTTTTTAAATCTCACCTCTGCCCTATGCAACTCCACCTTTTAAAGACACCCTATAAAATGGAGACACTTTACCTTAATGCTAACTTGGGAAGTATGACCCCAATACATTTGTTTCTATCTTCCAAGGTTGTTTTTTGTGGCTTTATCCTATGAGGATGTTTTTATCTTTAAACCATTCCTAAGCTATGTGTTGGGAAAGATGGTCTATTTTCCTTTCCTCTGTCTCTCCGTGTTCTTCATCCTCTGATTGAGGACCAAGGGGTGAAGGTAATCACGAAGATAATCATATGGGGCAGTTCATCCCTCCCTCCACCCTGCATTACAGGGGGGCTGTAGAACACATGCCCCAAGGATCTCCAATCTCTCACAGGAAAGCAGGAATCCCTGGAGAATCTTCATTTCTACCTTCCTGAGGTCAGAGGTGTTAGAAAATGTGAGGAGACACTACTCTATAAATGTGAACTGACCGTTGGCTCCCAAGATGAAAGGTCTTCACATTTAAAGCCATTAAAGAATGGAAGTTTCTTGGGGGCAGGAACCATAGGAATTCACTGTTGAATAAAAGTGCTGGCCAGCCCTGACCCCTGACTCAGGACTTCAGGATACTTGGCCAAGTTGGATCTGGAAATACAGACTCCTTTTCCCCAGTGGCCCCATAACTGCATCTGGGCAGCCACCAGCTAGCTACATGCTTTGGATGTACATGAAAGCTCCCAGCACTGCAGGGGAGTTGCCAAAGATAATTCTGTGCAATAATCATTCATGATGGGTTTAATGCCCTGTGCCTGACCTTCTCACCTTCTCCACATGGACTTACACTAGGGGAGCCCTCTTAGCCTCTGGGGGGAGAGCTGAAATACTCTTGATTGGAGGTCCCAAAAGACTTACTGATTCAAACTAATCCCTTGGTACTGGGGATTGAACCCAGGGTCTCTCTACCACTGAGCTACATCTCCAGTCCTTCTTTTTCTTTTTCTTTTGTGACAGGGTCTTACTAAGTTGCCCAGGTTGGCCTTCCTGCAGTGGAAGAGGCTCTTCAGCCTTTGGTACTTTGACCAATGTGTTGGTAGCAGCCAGAGGCAGGATGGTGTAATGGTCACTGCTTGTGCTTGATGCCAGCTTGCCTGTTTGAGGGAGGATACATGCTTCTACACCGTATTGTTGAGTCTTAACATCTCAGTGCCTTAGTAAAACTCCACCTCTATAGGGTTACTGTGAAAATAAATTGATTATGTAAATGACCTGGTCCATACAAAATGTTCAGTGTAGTTATTTTCCTTCTTAGCCAGAACTCTTGTCCCTAAGCCTGGGACCTCAGGGGGCCCTGGGCTTCTGTGCCCTGAACTGCCACAGTTGTGCAAGCACTCTTGGATCTCCTGTTACAACTGGGAGCCGGCAACAGACCAAAATAAAGGAGGGGGGCAAGTGGAGAGGGCACAGCGAGCCTCTGGAGGGAGTCTGACCAGGTCAGCTGGGAATGCCTGTCAGCCATCCAGGGTGGCTTCTCCTCTGCCCGGCTCCTATGTGGGCCTGGAGGTGGGTGAGTGACTCACACGGGTGCCCTCCCTACCCCTGTGCCCAAATGCTCAGCCCTCCCCAGAGCCAGGGCTCACCTAATCCCCACAGTGGGAGTCGGGGGGCATTCGCGCCTGTGCCGATGTCTAGGGTTGCACGGCTGTGACTTCACACTCTGCAGCATGTGCAGCTGAGGCCTTGGTGCAGCAGTCTTTGCGAGGCGGGTAGCGAGGTCAGCTTGGCAGCCACCTCTTCTGCAGCCCGGATTGGGCCTCAGGCAGCTGGTGCCCCAGGACCAGAGGAGGGGATGGCTGAACAAGAAGCAAGCGGGCTGCAGGTCCTGCTGCGCACGCTTCAGGTAGGAAGTGGTGGAGAGGGTGCAGATGTGGTGGACTGGGGTCTTTGCCTGGCTGGCCTCTCTTGGAACTGAGCACACACAGTCCCCTCTGGCAGCCAGTGGCCCCGTTTGCTAAATAGGCAATAGAGCAGGAGTGAGCTCTCACCTTGAAGCTGACCTAAGTGATGCTGGGGTGTTTAAATATTAAACACGACAATGTTGATGATTGCTCTGCTTAAATTATTGAACCTGGTGGGATCAGAGGCTGCAGCTAAAAGATCCAGATGGAAAAGATGGAGACAAAAGCTTGTCTGGCAAGTGAAGGAGGCATATTAAAGCTTTCTGAACAAGGTTGGGGACCTGCCGGGAGCTGGAAGAACTGCCTAGGAGGAAAGAGTAGCTAGGGAGGGGAGTTGTCTGATTTTTATTTGCTAAATGGCTATATTTTACCTGCTAAACTGTATTCTGCATCAGAATGGCTTGTGATGCTTAATAACAGTGCATATTCTTGGCAGGATCTGGCCAGAGGCATTTGAATCACCATGGGTTAGGAACTGGGGAATCTGCCTTCCACCTTCCAGGTGATTCTACTCAATTCCAATTTTGAGAATCCTTGTTTTAGAGCAATGATTTGTAAACTTGTCTACATTGGAATCACTTGGAGAGTTTTAAAAAACACCAATGCCTGGAATGAAATCTCCAAAGATCTGGATTTAATCGATCTGGGGAGCAACCTGAGCACTAGAATTTTGAAAACTGCTTGGAGGGGTCTTAATGTGCAGTTAAGATTGAGAACCACTGCCTTAGACACTTGGGAAGTTGCTTGCGCTTAACTGGATTCAGAGGATGCCACAGCTCAAAGAGGCCCAAAGGTTCTACTCCAGTGGGATTTTAAAATCTGAAGTTCATGGATGGTGGGGGTGTATGTGTCACAGAACAATAGGCTACAGGTGGTCCATGAACCCATGTCTCCACTGGGAATATAAACATTTTGCAATACATTTATTTTCCCCTGATGTGAAAAACTTCCTTAGTTTTCCTATGATTCTTAAGATTTGTGTTCCTAAAAGGTTTAAGAACCAATAAACTCAAACTTTATTTGTATAGCTAAGGAAACCAAGTCTTAAAAATGAACTAGGCTCCTCAAACATCACATGATTACTTAATAGAAGAATTGAGACTAGCAATCAAGAACTTTAAAATTCGGTTGACTTGTACAAGGCAAGAACACATTTGGGTCAGGGGTTGAAAGTGGGGGTGGACCTCAAAATGAATTTTCAAAATACTCTAGAAATATTTTATCTAGCTGGATGATTTGATTGCTGGGGGTAACAAGTCAACATTCTGAGCATCTTTCTAATTTCTGACTGGTTATATGGAAATCTTGATTAACTGTGAGTCAAACAGCTGACAGCCTCTAAGAAACAGAATTTGCCTTGCACTCACTGTCTAGAAAAAGAGTAATGTAGTAAGTTGGTGTTAGGGGTCTGGTGAAAATGACCATCCTGTAGTTGACCTGCAGGTTACTGCAGGTTGAGCTCCATCTCCTGTCTTCCCATTACAGGGGAGATATAATTGATATTTAGAATGATCACTCCAGGGGCATGGCATGATCTCAATTATCAAAGAAAGATTTGATTAAATTCACTAGGCCCAGCATAGTTCCCGATTAACCAGAACATTAAAATAACACCAACACTCTTCCTGTGTATACTCCAGGTGATCAGAGTTTTGTTATAGAATTGACCCAGGTTCCCAGACTGCCTCCCATAGTGTGCTTCCTTCCATTTTCCCTGTCACTGTCCCCATAGAAGAAGTCAGAATTTTGAAATACTTTAGAACCCAGAGCATATATTTTGGGGAATGATATTTCGTAATGGGTTTTATGTCCTGTCCCTGCCCTTTTTCCCAGGGACTTAAACTAGGGGAGCCTACATAGCCCCCCAGGGGGGATAGCTGAAACACTCATAATTGGGGTCCAAAAAGATTTACCCCCTTCAAACTAATCCCTTGGTACTAGGGATTGAACCTAGGGCTCTCTACCCCTGAGCTACATCCCTAGCCCTTTTTTTTCTTTTTATTTAGTGACTGGGTCTTGCTAGGTTGCCCAGGCTGGCCTTGAATTTGGGATCCTCTTACCTTAGTCTCTCAAGTGGATGGGATTACAGGTGGGCACCATGGTGCCGACTTGAGATCACATGTTTTCTAAGAATACCCAAGAACATTGCCCAGGGGAGGAAGAAAGAGAATAGAAGGCCCAAAAGAGCAAGCTCAGTGTGACAATCCCATGACAAGATTGCAGAAGTCTCCATCCTCAAAAACATCACCATTTCTGTCTGTTTGGGGTCACAAAATAAACCAGGTCAACAAGAAATATTAGTTTTCTGCCTGTTATTGTTTCCCACACAAGTGGGGAAGGAGTAAGTGATTTTTCCTACCTCAGTTTAAACATAGCCTTATCTGTGTTCTGAAAGTGTGAGAATCGATTTTCTACCAAGACATTTTCTAAGTTCCTGGACTTGACAGCTTGAGTGTGAGGCAGAAAATCAGATTGGCCCATGTGGGCCTGGGTGAAAAGGAGGCCATCCCAGCACAGGTGCAAGAAGCCAAGGACTGGATCCAGCCCCATTTCTGGCACTTGCCAGCTGTTTTTCCTTAGGGCAATGCCTCAACCTCCCTGGGCCTCCATTTATATAGCTGTAAAAGGGGAACAATAAAAATAGGTTCCTAAGCACTGTGTGTGAGGATTAAGAGAACACATTAGAAAGGCACTTGTAAGCTATAAATGGCTGTTCGGATGACTGTGGTTTTTCATGATTTCCCTGGTCAAGTACACTGTGGAGTGGCTTGGAACACTTGCCCACACTTTTCATCAACATGCCCTGCTTTTTCCTGGGTGAACTCCAATATACTTGGGAAAAAAGAAAGGTGTCTCATTCTGTCCTGCTCTCATCTCTCCATGTGGTTTGAGCTAATGGGGAAGATGGGGAACTGCCAGGGTAGCAGGATGTGGGCTCCATTCCAGCTCTCACCCCGTGAGCCCTCATCCCACAGTGTCCCGCGAAATGCCAATTAAGTACCTTATTGAAACATGAAAAATGCATAGTTATTAGATCAGCTTTGGCACGCTTTGAGCTGTGATATGGGCACATTTTTGCTGTTTGCATTCAGACTTTATTATTTTATGCTATAGCTGCTCAAACTGAAATCCCAGGTCTGCATCTTTGCCAAAATGTGCATTGCTAACTCCTTTTCTGAACTTGGGTTCCAAGAACATCATCTATTATGGATTGCAAATGAGACTTCAGGATGTGGGGTTTCCTGTTTCAAGTCAGCCTTGACCTTAGATAATAGAAAACCTGGACTGGGGTGACCAGTCTGTATTTTTCTCTTGGATTTGATTTTCTGAGGATTATTTCCAAGACAACAGGTTACTTCAGCCCCTGGGCTGCAATGAGGGGATGATTGGAAAAATGATGACTGATATGTTTCATTCATAGCACTTAGGAGTTTGCTTCCAAAACATGTGTTTGATCATTTTCATTGTAGAACTCTCCATAGAGGATGTAGGAATATCCATCTATTATATCCATAGGGCCAGGTGGAGCGGAAACTGAGATTTCCCCTTGGACGGAAATAGAGGGTTTGGACAAACCAAGAGAAGAATTTTCCTTTTAGATAGCAAACACTGTATAGACTTTCCAAAGCTTACCAGGATTTCTCTGGTGAAGTATGAACTTTCTGAATTTCTTGGAGACTCCTGCTTCAACACGGAAGCAGACCGAAATCTGTCTTAATTTTGAGCATCAGTGGAAGAAAAGACAAATAAAAACTCCATTAGGACAAATACCAAATGGGAAAAAGACAAAAATGTCCAGAAATAACATGGGTCAGTGCCTAAGGAATGACAGCGCCAAACTAAACAGTGAATGGGGGCGGTGGTGGCATGTAGGTGTGGCTGAGCTGGAAATGGGGGCAAGGGGTCATTTGGTGTTTTTTCCAAATCCTTGTTGCTTTCACAGTTTCTTAAATTCCTTGGAATTAGAGATTGGAGAAATTGAACAATTATTATGGATGTGCTTTGGGACAAACTCACCTCCACTGCCTCATGTCACTTTTTCTGCCATTTGTGAGGGAGATGCAGCTGTTCTGTCTTACAGGTGAGGACAGCCATGGCCAAGGTTAAGCTGCTCAGGACTCAATGACAGCAACTTGGTGAAGGGGGTGTGAAGCAGCTCTTGTCACTAGGAAGCTTTCCCCCTACTCTGTTTCTTAAGTGAGCTAGGACATACTTATTTATTCTTTTTGAGGAACTACATTGTCTTGACTGAACCTGAACATGAAGGGGCCACATGAATTTCCTATAATAGAGGGAGGGTTATTTAGAACTTAAATCATCTTCCATATCCTAATTTGGTGTGTAGGTAAATAACTCCTGCTAAAGGAAGATAACACATGAGTTTTTGGGTCGATTGGATATCCTAAATATCCATCTGTCTATCCTCAATATCCATCTGTCTATCCATCCATCCATCCATTCATCCATCCATCCATCCATCCATTCATCCATAGCTTTCTCTTTGATTGAAGAGATTCAAAGAGGACTATTGGGTAGGATGATATGCTAGGAAGACCAAAGTCTATGGATCTTGGCTCATCTGCTCAAAACTTGTGTGATTCAGGACAAATAGTTGAACCTTTCTTTACTGAAATTTCTTCATCTGCAAAATGAGTATTATAATTTCTACTTATAGACTTATTATAAGTTAAAAGAAATGCCATTTCCCCATGGCATTGAGTTTGATTAAACCAAAAAGTTAAAAATAAAAGAAAGGAGATGGAGATGGAAATTCCTAAATGTTGGAGGGTCTTGAGTGACAAGCTTCAAGTTCATTGTGGCCTTGGTAATGGCTCCTTATCCCTGAATGTTGGTGATGGGACCATAGCTAAGGTGACAATTTTAGAGCTATTTGGACTGGAAGACATTGGATATGACTGAAACACCATTTTTTTTCTTATCAAAGAATATGGTGTGTTTTTACCCTCCTTATTCTTGACCTGGACTTTTTCTTATACCTGCCTCCAGCCCTTTAGCCCCAACCTTGAGCCCTTCTTGTTACTTACCTGACTCTTGCCTGGTACCCCATCCCAAACCTGTCCCCAACCCTAATCCCACCCCACAGTGGAAAGCTGGGATGAGTTGAGGATCAGAGATTGTAGAGGAGAACTGTTTCAAAATACTTGATTTTTTATTGTTCTAATTTGGAAGAAATGCAAGTTACTCTCAGGGCAGCATTGAAATGTTCTTTTATCCAAGCAGCTCTGACAGAATGGTTGAATTAAAAAACACCAGAGTTGAGTCAAAAATTCTCATCTTCACTTGAGAACCGAGGGAAGTTGGTATTTGCATGTCCCAAGCCCAGATTCTTGATCTGACTCCCTGAAAACCCGCCTTTGCAGGGCAGAGGATAAAGCTTAGGAGGCCAGCACTGCTTTGAGGTATAGCTGGAAATTTGGCATTGCTGGTGACATGCTGTTATTTTGGCCAGTAGAAAGACCCACCCTCACTGCAGAAAATTGTAACCTGGCAACATTTACTACTTAACTTACCCAGTTTCTAAAACAGGAAACTGGTCTGATGAGAGCCAAACATAGTTTCAGTTCAAGCCCTGGGAGTTGGGGAGGTATGCTATGCAGGAAGATATCTTGGTCATGGTTACCCATCACTGTATCATGGAACAGGCAGCAACTGATCAGACTGGGTGCTTCTTCGTATTTCAGAAATGGATGTGTGGAAATACATCCTCTTGGGTGTGATCTCCATGTTCTTTCTCCAGGTCTGAAGTGAAGGTAGTAGAGAGTTTGTGGAGTCTCTTCTTTTTCACTGTGCAAAAACTGTATGGTCCCTTCCAGCAACAGAGCTGCAAACCAAGTTCTTGTCAGAGAAAAGCATGGTGTAAGGTGAGATAAAAAGAGGCCAAGAGCAAAGATTCTAGGAATGAAAGAACTGAATATAAAATAAGGTATTGAAGAATGGCACAGAGCATACTCAGTGTGGATTCTTCCCTTCCTCTGGCTCCATTCTTTCTTCCTTATTGTCTCTTATTTTTTTTTTGGGGGGGGGGGATAACTTTTCACAAGCCCAAAGCACCTAGAGAAATCCTCTCATGCCCACTTCCTGTCACTACTCCCCCTTTATAACCATTACTCTGATTTCTAACACTACAGATTAGTTCTGCATGTTTTCTTCTTCATATAGATAGAATCCTACAGTAAGACTTCTTTTGCATCTGGTTCCTATGCTTAATATCGCGAGATTCCTTCAGTTTGTGCATGTAGTTAAAAATGTCCATTCTTATTCCTGAGTAGCATGACATTGTGTGATTATATCATATTTTTTTTGTACATTCTGGAATTGGTGATATTTGGGGTAGTTTCCAGTTTGGGGCTATAATAATATAGTACTGCTATGGACGTGATTGTTATGTGTCTCTTTGAACATATGCCCAAGTATGTTGTGTGTATACCTAATAGTGAAGTTGCCATAGGGAACCCACATTTTCAGCCTTAGTAGATAACAACAGAATTTTTTTGAAAAATGGTTGTTCTAGAATACACACCCATTAGCCACATAGATGCCACTAGTTGGTGAAGACTTTGGATGTTCAGACCCCTTGCTAGAGCTTGCCTAACATGTATTTATTAGCTGAAAGTTGTTTGAATGCTTTGCCTCTAAGGATTCTGTAGGATTCATGTCTTTATGTGTGCAATTTCCCCTACTTGGTACTTTTCATAATAATAGTAAAAACAATAACTCACACTTATTATACAGTTTCTGTAAGTCAGGAGCCATGCAATGCTCTTCATATGCATCATCTCATTTAATCTTTGCAACCGTCCTAGAAGGTGGGTAATATTATCCTCATTTTAAAGCTCTAAAATGGAATCTTGGAGAGGTTAACAAATTTCCTACTTACACAAAGTGAGCAAGTGGCACAGCTGGAATATGAGTGGAGGGAAACTCACTCCAGCAGAAGCACCCTTGGCAAGTGTATTAACTCTTTAAGGGAAAGGAGGGGCATTGGGAAGATTTTGTACAGATTTTTTCCCAGGTGGAGGTGTCTGCTGGGGAACATGAAAATTGCCACATGGCAGATATGGGGAGGGTGGCAGCTGTCCCCCCAGGCTGGAGGAACTGGCCCAGAGGGCAGAGAACAGGTGCCCAGAGCAGAGATAGGCAAACTTTTTCTGTAAGAAATTAGAAAATTTTTAGGCCCTTGGGTCATAGGATCTCTGCTGCAACTACTCAACTTTGTTCACATAAGCTGTAGACAATACACAAATGTATGGTCATGGCTGTGTGCCAGTAAAACTTTATGGACAAAAACAGGTGGTAGGTTGGTTTGGGCCCATGGAGTGTGGTGTGTGGGCCCTGGCCTGGAGGCCTTGGGCTTCAAGCCTGGAGACCTCACCCACAAGTGGATGGGATGGAAAGAAAGTGCTGGAGCAGCAGGGGGCCATCTTCTGCTGCAGATTGCCAAGTGGAAACAGCATTGGGTATCCTCCTCCATCCCAGGCTGCCATCCCATCACGTCTTTGTGTGTCAGTTCTTCTCGGTGGAAGCCTGGCAGATTGTGAAAGGCACGGTTCAGTGTGCCTATGTCCCTGAGTTTCCTGCTGCCCTGCTGATCTAAGCATCTGCAGAGATGGAGCTCCTGTCTTTCAGCCCCCTGATGCCATGCAGAGCATACCAGGAGCACTGGCTGGTGTAAGGTGACTCCCTTGCAGATACCATCTGCATTCCATGGTACCATTAGCACACAACCCATGTTCCAACCAGCATATCTCAAACTAGGTTCTGAGGGACACAGGTGTTTCCCGAGATGCCACTGGGTGGTCCACTCAAAAACTGCTAGAGGAACATATAGATTTGCAATGTCAGGATAGATAAATTTACCAGATTTCTTTACAGAAAGACCCTCAACCTTTTAAAATCTTTAAAAACATGTATGTCTTTTAATTATTGGTTTAAATGTCTTTTACTCAGGGTGGATCTGATAGCACAGTTGGCTATCCTGTCACCCAATGTCCCATCTGTCACTCTGTATCATCCCTGAGAGTCATTTCCATACTTCTTCCCTTCACCAGGATCAGAATCTTGTCTATTTTCTTCATTTTTTATCCCTACTATTTAAACTACTGCCTGAAGCATAGTAGTTGATTGACCAATAAAATGTGCATGGCATATTAACAAATTTGGGCTCTAATTTATAGCATTTTTAAATCATCTTGGAAATGGGATAAAGTTTTTTTGGGCAACCCCTCACACATTATTAGGAATCCATGGAACACATTTAGTGAACAATGGTTTTAGGCCAATGCCATGTTCATTACTACTGGCTGACTTTTTCCTGGCCTGGAAATAGGCCTTGGCATGTTGATGTGAGTGAATTTAAAGTCATTTCTATTGGACACCAAGCGTAATTTCTCTGCTTGGTAAATTCCACCAGTTTGATGACTCTACAACCCATCTGTAGACCTTGAGTTGACATGAATTCTTGCCCTTAGTTGATTGGGAGGAAAAAAAAAAATTAAGCAACAGATGTGGAGGTTTAGAAAAAGATTCTTCCTGGAGGCTCAAGAGAGCCATTTTGATTCTGATCAGGAAGCCATATGGCGATAAGAACAGCTTTAGCTTCAGTTTCAGATTAAAGGCAGGGTCAGATTTCAGAGTCGGGGTATCTGATGAAACTTTTCCTAGGGGACTTGGAAAAAAGCAGCTTAGTCAATAAGTGGTCAGTAATGAATTCTCCCTCACCCTTCCCTAGCCCCCCAAACAATGTGTGTGAACATTTCTAATCTCCAGATCCCACCAAGCAGTGTGTTTGATGTCCTGCATTCCTGACCCTGGAGCATCTTTATCCCAGCCCTCAAAGACAGACTTAATCCAAGTGGCTCCTAGAAGGACCCACAGATATCATTTACTTTTCACACTGGCTAGATAAATGCCATAAGCAATTCTCATTTTCTCCTTGACATTCATTACTCAATCATAACATCTAAATTATATGTAGACATAGGGGGGAAATGCCCTAAATGACAGCTAAAGTTTTGGAGGAAAATTGTAGAAATGAGAATATTTGAAGGAAAATGCATATTGAAATTCTGGGAGTGTTTTTGCCTTGAACCCCTAACATTTATTGAACACTTACTACGTGATGGGAAATAGTCTAAGCTTTTTCTGTGATCCTCACAACAATCCTGTGAGGTAAGCATGACTCTTTTCCCTCTTTATAGATGAGGAACACAAAGTGCTTGATGGAGGTCCTGGAACCTTTAAGTAGCAGTGTGAAGACTTGAACTGTGTCACAATCTGACTCTAGGCTTTATTGAATTCTACCCATCAGGAGATAACACCCCTTTTTCATTTACCTGTCCTTTCTCTGCCAAATATTTTTCTTGATAAAAGTAAAACAAACTATTATTTTAAAAATTAATTCATTAAATTATAGAAAGTAAAAAACCTCCCCATCAAACCCCACTCCCTCAACAACTTCATAAGAATTTGATAAATATTCCTTTAGATATTTGTGTATATATGTATATATATATATATATATATATATATATATATATATATATATATATACACACACATATACTTACAAATATGTACAATAATACAATATATAAATATATAGAATATTATATATAGTTCTGTAACTACATGTCTATATCTATCACTTTAACACACTATTATTCAATTAAATTTTCCTTCATAGCAATATAATTGAATATTTTTCAAGCTGGCACATATAGAGTAGCTCAATCTTTTGTGATAGTTATACAGTTGTTTTTAAATGGGTATACCATAATTTAAATAAACAGAAGTGTATTTTCTTCTAGCGCTTCACTTGAACTTGATTTTGTTTATGTACTTTATTTTTTTGACATTTCATATGATACATGTTAATAGTTAACTTAATCAAACATTTCTTTCATGGATTCCTTTCAGCTGCAAAACTTTTCCCCCACGATCTAAATTTTATATTAAATTTCACACCACACCATTCTCTTTTCCTAAAGCTTTGTTGGTTTCATAGAGCTTCTCCGCCACCCCACTTTACTAGCACATGTCAACAAATTTATACTCTTTAATTTTCTTCTACTGGATGGTCCTGTTCTTGTACCACTCAATAGAGCTCTGCATGATAACATTTGAAGTTTTATACTTGGTATAAATGTTTATTTAAATATAGGCTTTTTTGGTCAAATTTTAGGAGGCCAGCGTTGGTTTTGGACACTGCTGCTGGCTTTCAGTTTGACTTCGGTCTTCCAGGTCAGCATCCTCTATGGTTTTCAGATGTTAGTGCTAGATTTGTCCAGCACTATCATCTATCTCCTTGAAAGATTATGGATCCCTTGTTATTTTCTGCTCATGTATTGAATGTTTCCCTATCCCAGAGGCTGAAGTAGGTTGTGGGTGACAAGGCACTTAGAATCTTGTCAGTCATAAGATTCTACTGAAATTCTTCAAGTGCTAATGTCTGGTGTCAGGAAGCAAGAGACCTAGAATCTGTATTCACCTCTGACACTTGTGCTCTATGGCTGACTCTATTTGGTGGTGACCAGGTGAGAATGCAGTACCATCATTTCTCCAAGTCCATGGGGGAAGATCTGAAGCCCTAGCAAGTATGAGCTATTCAGCTGCATCTATGATCCTATGTTGCTTCATACATGGTCTTTTTTTCTTAAACTACAAGACAGTGATTCTTAACATTTTAGTCCTTTTTAGAAGGGTGTGTTTTATCAGCTCTTTTGCTGCTGTGACTAAAAGATCTGACTAGAACAATTTTAGGGGAGGAAAAGTTTATTTAGTGCCACATGGTTTCAGAGGTCTCAATCCATAGACAGCCAGTTCCATTCCACAGTGCTCCAGATGTGGCAAAGAGAAGCAGCTCACATGATGGCCAGATACAAAAACCCCAAAGCCACACCCCCAATGAATCACTTCCTCCAGCCACGACCCACCTGCCTCCAGTTACCACCGAGTTAATCCCCCATCAGGGATTAATTCACTGATTACAGTAAGGCTGTAACCCAATCATTTCTCCTCCAAACCTTCTTGCATTGTCTGTCTCGTGAAATTTTGGGGGACACCACATCTGAACCATAACAGGGTGTCACAGATCTCTTTTGAAAGTTAAAGACAATTTCCCCAGAAAAACACACATGCACAAACTTGTGAAAATGTTCAGGGTAATAAGGGTTTCGCTTTCTTCAAGCTTTTGTCTTATAATATGAGGCTCTTAATAGTCCAAAATACTAGAGTATATTAATCAACTTTCTGTTGCCGTGACAAAAATACCTAAGAAAATCTACTTAAAGAAGGTAAGATTTATTTTGGCTCATGATTTTGGAGGTTTTAGTCCACAGCCACTCAGCCCCGTCACTGTGGGCTTGCGGTGACGTGAATATGACCACAGTGGGCAGTGTGTGCTGGAAGAGTGCTCTTCATCTCATGGCATCCAGGAAGCAGAGAGAGAAGGGCAGGGGGAGGCCCAGGAACAAGACAAACCCTTCCCAGGCATGCTCCAGTGACCTACTTCTTCCTGTTTGGCCCTACTTCCTTACAGTTTCCACCACCTCCAATTGTCCATTCAATTATGACCCCATTAGTGGATTAATCCACTGATGAGATCAGAGCCCTTATGATCCAATCACTTCTCCAAAGCCTCAACTCTGAACATTGCTGTATTGGAAACCAAGTCTTCTACATATGAGACTTTTGGGTACATGCCAGATTCAAACCATCACACAGAGCAAGGGAAATCAAATAAGGGAAATCTTACAATACTGTCCAATTATGATAAATCCTTCAAGCCTCTAAACTAGACACAATATTCTTATCTCAACATTCCAATTTCATCCTAAGTATCTTTCACAGTTGATCTATACTTATGAAAATAAAAAAATATCTCTGATGGATCAACTGAAATATGATGTTTCATAAAAAGCCTTTTCTGATAACCCAAATAGATGGTATCGCTCCCTTCTCCACAGTAACACCTAAGCATTTGTATCTTTCAAATGTATCTGTGTTTTGCTTAGTTATAAGTATAGTTGTTCATCTATTCAAAACTTAGGCATTGGGAATTCCAAATAAATGTGGCATGGTCTTTTCCCTCTAGAAGATTAAGGGAACCAGATACATGTTTGAAAATCTTTGAAAAATTATGGACCTTCTTAGATAAGCATATGTATGCACTTAACAAAGCAGTCAGAAGATTTGCCTATATTTAAGAATTCATGCTATGTAATTGCTTGGGTAGATATGTGATCAAATAATTATAAAGTGTTATTATAAGTGAAAAGATAGCAAAAAGCCCAGTATGTTTTTAGAGGAAGAGGAATCCCAGTCAATCACTAACCTTCCATGAACCTCTGCTTCTGATTAATGGTGGATTACATAATTTAGACCAATTTTTGCACTGGAGATAATTTAAAAATATGGATAAAATATAAATACTTTTTCTAAAAAGCATCAGTGTTCTAATGAGATAATGAGTTTGTAATGGATTGAGGTCAAGGAAGGTGAGAGACCCAGAGGAAAGAGCAAAACTCTCATGCTTTTGCCTTTGTCTCAGTCCATTTCCTGTGACTACAACAGACTACCATAGATGGGGTAATTTATAATGAATAGAAATTTATGGGCTCATAGGTCTGGAGGTGGGAAGTTCAAGACTGAGGGTCCAGCCTCTGGCAAGTGCCTTCGTGCTGTGTCACATGGCAGAAGGGATATTGTGGTGGAAGAGGGATTGGGGGGTATAAAAGCAAGCAAAATTCATCCTTTTATAAGGAATCCACTTCAGTGATAATGGCGTGAATCTATTCATGAAATCAAAGCCCTTATGATCTAATCACCTCTTAGAGCTCCTACCTCTTAAGACTGTTGGAAATTAAGTTTCCAACATATGCTTTTTTTTTTTTTGGAGGGGGACACATTCAGACCATAGCAACCCTGGAGGAATTTACTATTTTGGAATGTGGGCTGAAAGGGTTGAGTTGTGCATTGGGTGACCTTGGATGTCAAGGAGAACAAGAGTTGGAAAATAGGGTTTGCCATGAATGGGGACTACTGGTACACTACTCCCTGCTCTGGGGCTGAAACCAAGGACTGCTTTCTAGAGGAGAAGGTGAACTGTATACAAACTATACACACAAAACCATTCCTCAACTCATATGAGTGGCACAGATGAGATTTTTTTTTGTTTTTATTTTTATTTTTTGGTACTGGGGATTGAACTCAAGGGTGCTTTGCCAGTGTGCTACCTCTCCAGCCTTTTTAATTTTTAATTTTTTAAATTTTAATACAGAGTCTCAGTATATGGCTGAGGCTGGCCTTGAACTTGCAGTCTTCTTGCGTCAGCCTCCTGAGTCACTGGGATTACTGGCATGTATTACCCTGCATGGCCAAAATAATTCCAAGACTTGAAAGTTGCTCTCAGTTTCTGAAGATCCCAAGTACCTGGTAGTAGCAATTTAAAATCCTCATTGGTGGAAGAAATTATCACATTAGGCCTTACATTAATTCTACAAATAATTTGAAAACCAGGCATAATGGGAAATATTTTAATATGGGTGAACACCAGAAGAAATGACAGATGATAGAATTAGATCCACCAGTTCTCCAGAAACTGGAATTACCTACCAGGCACAGAATGTGAGAGAGCTTTGGTTACTACTATGGTCAAAGGGATAAAAGCCAAGTTTGAAAATTTTGACCGTAAACTACATCACAAAACATGATGTGGCAGATTTGTAAAAGAGTTAGTAGAAGTTCTTGAACTGAAAATTAACCCAATAAATTAAAAGTTCAATGTATAGGTTTAGTTGCAGTTTAGACCTGGCTAAAGAAAGAATTGAAAAATCAGGCCATTAGAAATTATCCACAGTGAAACACAAGAAGGTGCATGGATTAAGCATGATGAATGGCAGAACAAAATCTTAGAGGATGGAGTAAGAAGGTCTAAGTTTAACTGGAGTTCTGGAAGGAGAGGAGTGAATTAAGTGGCAGCAATAGTTAAAAGCAATAACAAGAGTCTCAATCATTTAATGTATCATTCATTCCTTCGTAATATCGAAAGCATCTCATTTAAGAACTATATTTCTTGATTTTTTTAGAGAGAGAGAGAGGAGAGAGAATTTTTAATATTTATTTTTTAGTTTTCAGCAGACACAACATCTTTCTTTGTATGTGGTGCTGAGGATCGAACCCGGGCTGCATGCATGCCAGGCGAGCGCGCTACCGCTTGATCCACATCCCCAGCCCAAGAACTACATTTCTTGAAATACCCAGCACAATTTTATTAAATGTCTGTTGAATTTGTTGGGTGAGGAAACTTTACCATTACGTTCTATTCTGTTTTAGATTTTTAGAATTATATTAGAAGTTCTTTGAAAATAGTATATTCTTTCAAACAATCCTTAAGTAGATGCAAATTCCTGTCTAATGTGGTCATTTAAGTATCTAAATCTCTATATTTGCAATTGTCACTTCAAAAACTAGAGCAAAATATATAAATAATACTAAAGTTGAAGTTTAAGCTCTTATTTATGATGTGCTGATTCATTTTTGACCAGAAAACTCAAATATTCAAATATTCTACTTATGATTATACACTATTTGGTTTTTTTTCATTTTGTGAAACATTGATGCTTTAATATAATAGGAAGTTTTAATAAATTTGAATTACAAACAACTCATCAAAATTTTTCCAATGGGGCCAGTATTATAGCAAACTTTGGCAACGGGTTATAAAATTCTAGTCTGGGAACAGATAATTAAAATATTAATATTTATTTGCTTTTGCCCTATTCTTTTAGTGATACGGGATTCTGATAAGTAATTTCATATTTTCCTTTGAAATAAAGAGGAAATATGATATTTTATACATTCCCTGGAAAGCACATTCTGAGACAAAGATTTTTCATACAGGAAGCTTAGTTGTGAGTCCCTGGATCCAAATACAGGAGAATGAAGTGTAGGTCCAGCTCCTCCAGGAAGTTAGGGTGCACCACTCTTCCAGCATGGGATGTATTCACCAACTCAGAAGATCTCGGAACCCCATCTTCAGGGTTTTACGTAGACTCCATGATGTAGGCATGATGGATTAAATTGTTGGCCATTGGTGACTAACTCAATCCCCAGCACCAGTCCTCTTCTCAGGAGTTGAAAAATAGAGCTGAAAATTTCAATCCCCCAATGATGCCTTAGTCTTTCTGACAACTAGCCCCCAGTCTGTAGCCATCTAGGGGCCCCAAATTACTGGTCACCCCATTAACATATATAAAGACAAGCTGTCACTCCAGTTATTTCCAGGTTCTTAGAGAATCTTGTGTCGGGAACCAGGAAGTAAGATCAAATACAACAAAGGATGTTCCTATTACCCCATCACTAAGAAAATGACCAGTATTTTAGGAGTTCTGTTGCCAGGAATGTGGGATGAAGGCCAAACATATATTTCTTATTAATCACAATATTGAATGACCTTGGAGACTCTCTTTACCTGGCAGCATTTCCCAGAGAGGGATACTGCTCAGAGCTCTTAGTCACTATTATTTCCTCTGGTTGTGGGGACAAATGCCTCAGCCCTGAAAGGGAGATGTTGGAGGCACACCTGCAGCATCCACTACACATATTTACTGATACATTTGGGCATCATGAGACCTTGGTTCATATCCTGGCTTTGCTACTAATTAACTGTGATCTTGGGAAGTCACATAGACCTCATTATCATAGTTTTCTCATCCTTAAAAAAGGAGGTAGGGAGGAGATCAATTTTTCCTCAATATTAGTTATTTGCATGCCACTTTCATGTTTTTCCCCATATTTTGGATCAACTATATTACTGTTTACTTAACATTTTTCCAGAAAATTTATTCATTTTAATTTAACTTTATTTAAGGTGGAATATTAGATACAGCCATAAGTATAGGAGTAGTACTTAGCACAAATAGGAAGTAGCCACAAAAAGAAATGTAATGCAAACAGCATGTTATTAAAGTCCAAATAGGTACGGCTGCCTATGGAGTCTCTGAGCCTCAGGCCTGCTCTCTGTTTTCTAAAAAGATTAGCAAATATTGGAGAGATATTGAAAATATACTAATAACTGAGACTTGAGCAGGCATTTCCCCAAAGAAGAATAAACACTTTACTGAGAATAAATATTTTTCTCTATGTGATTCAGTGATATTTAATGCTATGTCTCCTGTGGCATCTAAATCCAGGTCATATACTCTCTGTAGGAGGTTTGTGACCTTTCAAGAATATATTGGATTAGGTAGTCTTTAGGGTAAAATTATATTATTCCATGATTCTTTCCTTGTGTGAGAGGAGTGTTGGGGAAAAGATATGAGTTATAATTTTTTCTTTAAGTCATACATCTATTAGATTGTGTACTAGCCAGAAGCTTGAGGGATGACATTTATTGGATCAATTTCCATATCTGAAATGTAGCCATATGAGTAGCAATGAGAATCCAGTGTTTTAATTTTCCAGTATCTCTGGAAGAAAGAGACTTAGAAAACAGACGCTGGATTCTTGAGTCACCTTGTGTAAGTCCTACCCTATGCTTCCCCTGCTCTGGTGTGGCTGATCTGAAATAGCATGCTCTGCGATCCTTTTCTTGTGAGACCATCAGTTTCCATGGAAAAGATGCTTCTTCTGTGCTGACCATAAATTAGCTCATGGATTCTGGGACATTCAGGCATTAAAACTCTCTTTCCTATAGTCTTCCTGGAAAATCTCAGGCCTTACACTGTGTTGTTCAAACCTGCTGGCTTGCTTTCAGAGTTCAGTCATGGTGGGGCACAACCAGGAGCAGAGTTCCCCTTTGCCTTTTAAATTTATTATTAAAACAAAATTAACAGATGACCTTGTATGACATGATATTTTGAAGTGTATATATATATATATATTATGGAATTAACAAATGCTTTACCTTGTGTAGTTATAATTTCTATGATCAGAGCACAGAATATCTATCCTCTTCACATTTTTCCAGAATACATCATCATTATCTATAGCACTTTGTTGTACAATGCATCTCTTGAAAATTATTCCTTCAGTCTAACTGTCATGTATTTTCTGACCAATATTTCCACTCCCTCAACCTTTCTGGCCTCTGATAACCAACATTTACATTTTCTAATTCTACAAGAGCAGCTTTTTAAGATTCCACATATAAATGGAATCATATAGACTCTGCCTTTCTGCGCTTGGGTTATATCACTTAGCATAACAATCTCCATTTCCATCCATGTTGCCACAAATGGCAGTATTTACTTTATTTTTTTATGGATGAATAGCATTATATTCTGTATGCAACACATTTCTTAGCATGTTCTTTTTATTGGTGCATTATAATTATACATAGTAGTGGAATTCATTATGCCATATTTGTACATGCACATAATACAATACGATCAATCTCTTTCCCAGTACCTTCCCTTTTCCTCCTCTCCTCCCTGCCCTTCCTCCACTTGTTCTACTCTACTGATTGCCCTCTATTATTATTTTAATCAGTGCATTATAGTTATACATGTAAGTGGGATTCTCCGTGCTATATTCTTACAGGGACATAGCATAATTTGGTAGATTTCATTTCCTCATACTTCTCCATGCTCCTTCTTCCCTCCCTTTCAATATCCTTCCTCTACTCTATTGATTGCCCTCTATTTTTGGCAATACATCCAAAACAACTTTCATCCAGTAATGAACACTTAGGTAGGTTCCATATCTTGGCTATCATGAGAATGTTTTAATGAACACGGGAAAGCACATACCTCTTTGACCTACAGATTTCATTGCTTTTGGATAAATATCCAGTGGTGGGATTGCTGGATCATATGGTAGTTCAATTTTTGAGAGATCATCACACGGTTTTTCATAGTGGTTGTATTAATTTACACTTCCACCAACTGTGTGCCAATGTTCCTTTTTCTCCTCATCCTTGCCAACACATGTTATCTTTTGTATTTTTGATAGTGCTGTTCTACCTGGGATAAGGTGCTACGTCATTGTGGTTTTGATTGTATTCCCCTGATGGTTAATGATATTGAGCATTTTTTATTTACCTGTTGGCCATTTATATGTATTCTTTTGAGAAATATCTTTTCAGGTCTTTTGTCCATTTTTACATTGCTTTTTTTTTTTGCTATGGAGATGTCATTTATATTTTGGATATTAATCCTTATCAAATGTACAAGGAGCAGAGTTTCTAGTCTTCTCTAGAACTTCAGCCATATTCTAAGCTGTTATTGTTCCCGATTTCTTATTCAGCAATAGTTTATCCCAATCCTGGCATCTTTTTTATTTTATTTATTTTTTTATTTATATATGACAGCGGAATGCATTACAATTTTTATTACACATATAGAGCACAATTTTTCATATCTCTGGTTGTATACACAGTATATTCACACCAATTCATGTCTTCATACCTGTACTTTGGATAATAATGATCATCACATTCCACCATCATTAATAATCCCATGCCCCCTCCTTTCTCCTCCAACCCCTCTGACCTATCTAGAGTTCATCTATTCCTCCCATGCTCCTTCTCCCTATACCACTATGAATCAGCGTCCTTATATCAGAGAAAACATTCAGCATTTGTTTTTTTGGGGGGGATTGGCTAACTTCACTTAGCATTATCTTCTCTAACACCATCTATTTACCTGCAAATGCCATGATTTTATTCTCTTTTATTCCTGAGTATATATATGCTACATTGTTTTTTATCCATTCATCCACTGAAGGACATCTAGTTGGCTCCACAGTTTAGCTATTGTGAATTGTGCTGATATAAACTTGATATGACTGTGTCCCTGTAATATGCTGTTTTTAAGTCCTTTGTATATAGTATGAGGAGAGGGATAGCTGGGTCAAATGGTGGTTCCACTCCCAGATTTCCAAGGAATCTCCATACTGCTTTCCATATTGACTGCACCAATTTGCAGTCCCACCAGCAATATATGGGTGTACCTTTTCCCCCACATCCTCACCAACACTTATTGTTGTTTGTCTTCATAGTAGCTTCCATTCTGACTGGAGTGAGATGAAATCCCCCATTGTTATGACTCTTGGCATCTCCTGACTCCCCTAGGCTATTTAAGCAGAGGATGACTGACATTCTGTCAGGGCCAACTTACCCCACAAGTAAATTAGAAGGACATATACAAATCACCTTCCTGGGGGTTAGTAAAGGAATACCCTCACCTTTGTGGGGCTGCCATCTCTAATTCAGTTTGATATCCAGTTAGATATTCTAATTAAATTAGATATATATTTGAATATTCCTGAGAAACTGAGACTATGCAACCTCTTTGCCTCTATCATAAAATCAATATATGTCAATACACAAATAATGATGATAATGATAGTTTTCAGCTTAATAGCAGAGAAGCAAGAAGGTGAGGAGAAAGAAGAAGAGTACAAGAAGAGGAATACAAGAAGGAGGGCAGTTCCAATAGTTTCTGAATACAGCTGCTCTGTGATGAGTTGATTCCTCAGTTTTAAAGCTCAGATTTGATTGAACACACTAGTGTCTCTTATTTTCTTCTAGACCAGCCTAAAGTCAGTTCTTTTATGTGATGCTTTGCATCTTTTCTTTGTGTATGGTTTTGGGGACTAATTCAACCAAATTGAGTTGAATTCAGTGAAAGTGAGTTAGTGCTATATGTATAGTTTATTTGGTGTGCCTTATGAGTCACATGGAACATCTGAAGTTGTGCTGATATTAATGAGTGACCTGCTGTCTCAGCCCTCCATCTCATCAAAGCTCAACTGAGAATCACTCCTCTCTCTGCATCCAAATGTCTCACTCCCCATGCTGTTATTTAATTCAGCAAATGGCTCAGTGACAGAATTTATATGAACAATAATGTGCAAATAAATGTGTGTTCAGACTGATGTGTGGTTAGCCTCTCTGGTGTGTTATTGCCTCGTGTTTTGCTATATTTGCTAAGAGCTTGGATATACAGAGAGAATAGGATAGTTCAACATCCATTGAATGTGGTGCCTACATTACTTGTCCTTGGTCTTTGTAAGATTTGGTTCATAAAAGTGTGTTAAGGAAAGCTAAATGCCTCATTTTACATAACAAAAATGCATTTGAGTGCACCTGAGGTACCTGTGGCCAAACTAATTTTCATGCATGGTATGCTGGGGTGCATGAGAAAGAGAGCTGATACAATACAGATCTTGGACCAGGCTTGAATTCTAATCAGAGATAGGAAACCTTTGTCTGATTTTGGGAAAAAACATGCTCTTTTCACTTGATTCAAGTGGTTGTCAATCAGGGTCCATTTTGTTCCCAGGGGATGTTTGGCAACGTGTAGAGACAATTTTCATTGTCCTGGTAGTGGGAAATGCTACTGGATAAACATTTCCACTGCTTAGCATACTTTTTGTTGCTACCAAATGTCCTCCAATGCACAGAATCCCTCCCCCAATCAATAAGGAATTATCCAGTCCAAAATGTTGATAGTGCCAACATTGAGAACTCTGCTGTTACATTGTTTGCTATAATTTTCCCCCAAATATTCATGTGTTGGAAGCTTGTTCCTTGACATAACGGTATTGAAAGGTGATAAGTCCTTTTAGAGGTGAGGCCTAGTAGGAGGTGACAGATCATAGCCACCCTAATAAAGGAATTAATGCTTGTCTCAGGGAGTGGGGTAGGTCTCACAGGAGCATATTAGTTACTGCCACAATGGGTTGTTATAAAAAGACTTTTTGGCTCTTTCTCTTGCTTTCTCTGTCACCATGTGGCCTACCATGTGACACACACTCCCACCATGTGATGCTATGAACTATAAAACCCTCACCAGAAGTCAATGATAGTGCCATGCTCTCAGACTTCCAGAACTGTGAGCTAAATAAACCTCTTTTCTTTATATAGCACCTAGACTCAGGTATCTTGTTATAACAACACAAAATGGATTAAGACACCTGCTCTATTCAATCAGTCCTTTATTTTACTAACCTAGGCTGATATTTGAAATGGCACAATATATGATAGCACTGTGTAATTTTGTCCAAATAATACTCTCTCTGAGAAAAATAGAAATGCAGTATTTGCTAATTCTTGGAGTTGTTCATAGAAGGATCTGACTAGTGGAAACTCAGGACAAACATTTTCTCTCCAGAGCCACTTCTTCCTCACTCCCTGCAGGCAGTGTGCTGTTGAGCCCCGAAAACCAATTGGCAGTGATCAATGTGATTTGCTTTGATGTATTCCCGAGGCTAGAGGAAGTGTTGAACCATGTGAGTGACACATGCCTGGAGGCAAAGAGTATTATAATTCACAAAGGAGAGAGGGAGACCAATTAGAGTTGATTAAAAACAAAACACACTGTGGGAAGCATTCAGGGCTCAAAAATCATTCTGCAAGCTGATGTATGCATACCAAGGTCCAGGCATGCCCAAAATAAAGATGGACGTGACACCCTATGGTTTATAAGTGCACAGGGAACACAGGGCAAGGCAAAATAGGAAAATTTTATGAGTAACTCTGCTCCTCCATGATTTCTCTCTCGTTATTTTTTTTCTGCAACATGGCTAGAGACAGTAGAGGTGAATTTTGATCTATAGTAGCTAGACATTGGCCATTCTAATCCTAGTTCTACTGCATACAAACTATGTGCTCTTAGCAAGTTGCCTAGCTTCTTTAAATCTCAGTGTCCTCATCTATGAAATGGGGAAATGGTATCCATCTATTGTGAAGATGAAAGGAGATGGCATTGTGCGTGTGTTAGCAGAGCTGGGGCACATGCTGCATGCTTGATGAATATTCACCACTCTTTCCCCCCACTGCAGATGGAGCAAAGTCCAATTTCCCAATTCTGCAAAATGTTGAGCTCTTATAAGAGCTTTCTTGGAAACATTTAGAAAGAGACTTGGAGTGTAAGTCAAACTCTAGAAACCTTGGTGGGCACATCATTGCCTTACTACTCATAATCCACAACATTCTGTCCATGTCCTTTCTTGGCAGGGGCAATGACAGCAGTAATGGGAAGAGGAAGATTGGCAAACACTTGGTGAAAGTCTTCTCGATGAGCTGGGGACAATCATTAGACTGGCTGCTCCTCTGTTCTCTCAGAGCTTTTCATATCCTCCTGTCCACATGGGTTACATTTCCAGGGTCTTGAATAGCACCTCACTTTTTATAACCAGGAAAATCAGCTTTCTTGGAATAGAATTAAGAACCAGGACAATAACTAATTGATGCATGGAAGGAACCCAAAAGGATGCCTTGCTGTAAAACCATATGCAGTGTTTAGGAAAGCCCCATGCTGCCATAATCAGGGCTGCCTTGTTCTTAGTTTATATGCAATTAAACAAGTCTTTGGATCTGATTTTCAAGTCAATTATCTCATGGAGATCAGCAGAATAAAGGCAGGGGAAGACACTAAGATAACTCCTTTTACAAAAGCAAGGAATATCAATTCTGCCTAAGCAGAGGCTTAAGTTTACACTTTGAACACAGTATTAATTTTCATAATAATAAATATTCTCACCAAGGTGAGCTGGTTTTGAGTGTCTTCTGTTTTAAGGGGATGGAGAATTTTTTTTCAAAAGGTTTATCATACACACACACACAGAGAGAGAGAGAGAGAGAGAGAGAGAGAGAGAGAGAGATTTGTAGATAGTTTTGCAGCTTAGTGGCATCATCTAAGCCTCATCTTTGAGGAATGATTTGGTGCCTGAGGCTGTAGGGGATCAGAGCAGACTCTATAAATTCTTTCAGTTGTCCCAGGACATTGATGTACCCTTAACCAAGGAATTAAGGAGCTCTGAGGAATACTACTAATTTACTTTATGTGACTACATCTGTGTATGTAACTTTCCCTTCTGATAAAATGGGGACACGTGGTGATTGATAGAGATGGTTGGAAACTGCTCTGAGATTCTCTGTTAACAAGGAGTGGAACCATGTTAAAGTGACAATATAACATGTGGGGTCTTTCGGTCTTTTGATTAAAGATCTGGCTATAAAATGAATATTGGTTTCCTGAGAGAATAAAATAAAAAATAAAAGGAATATTTTATCTAGTAATGCTTCCTGGTGTAGTTAGTGGGTACTCATTAAATCTTGCTATTTATATAAAGTATTATAAAAATAATAATTAGGGGTGGACCTAGGTTTTGTAGTGCATAAAGCTTATACAGCTTTGTATCCATCTTTAAAGAAAAGAACACAAGCTGACAAATATAAAATTAAATATGAATAGGCATATTTAGCTAGAATAAGAAACCTTTAGAAAGTAATGGTTTCTTAATAGCTGATAAATATCACAAGCTTCACAAAAATCAGAAAAATAACATAATTTTAAATTGACTTCCTGGAATTTCTTTATAATGGTTTTCACCATATCTTTTTTATTGGTTGAATATTCTTTGATTGCCCTATTCATGTGACATTTTATAATACCACTTTCTATAGAGAATATAAGGATAATTCAACCTCTTCTCCAGCATAGTTGATCAAAATTTATTTTTTCACTATTTATAATTAAAGAAAAAAGTCTTATAGCTTCATCACTTGTTTTTGGATAACATCAGGTAAACATTTAGAATTATTGTCAAATTTGAGAATAAACCTCTATCAAGTTTCTTTTCAAAAAACTTTGAAAGAACATTTCCTAGGCCTGCTTCTGGCTCTTTCCATTGCACGCCTCATTTTTCCTCTTTTACTCATTTCCAGTGCTGGACACTGTAGATAACATGTCTATCATGACAGGACCTTTGTTTCATAAAGCAGATAGGTCTGCACAGGTAGAAGTGCTCCTGGGAGCTATTGGTACAACTGAATGCACAAAGGTTATTGCAAACCATAGAAATAGTTGCAGCCATACCCAGGCCAAATAGATCCTTTACTCAACTGCAAAGTCACCCAGCAGGGGTCCTACTTATGGTTAAAATACCCTCCCCTGAAAGTTACACAAACACATACTTACATAAAGGGAGGGCTAGGACCGCTCCCACATTCTTAAAGAGATGCCATACAAATGAGGGAGTCTAAAGCTTAAGCTGCATGAGATTCATGGTAAACCTACCTCTAATAATAACAAATAGCATTAGGAAGAGAATTAGTAGTCTTGGGATACTGGTTTGCTCAGAAACTAGCTGTGTGACTCAAAGTTAGTCATTTTATTTTTTATGGAGCTGAATAGCTCATCTCTGAAGTGAGAAATTTGAACTTGGGGATATGTAAGTTTCCTGATAACCATCACACTATTCGAGTCCAAGAAATATTTCTGAGCAAGCTCAGCTGGGTCAGGTCAGAAGAGAAAGAACAAGAAGACACAGTCATCTTAGCATCAAGGACCACTCCCCACTTCTCCAGCAGAGGTTTGTTAGTAAACAAACCCAGAGTTTTGCTGACACAGCCTCTGCACCACTGGGTATTGCTACAATTAATGGTTGTGATAGACCTCTTATTCTCTCAAGAGTGAGTCAGGAGGAGTGAACTGAAGTGTCTGAGAGTCTTACTCAGGCATTTCTTTCCTGAACACCATCAGGGCAGGTGGAGAGTTGCCTTGAAGGCAGTGGGGCTCAGGTAAATTCTCTGGCTGATTCTGAGCAGTTCCTATTTTTTAAGATCCCTAAAGGTCAAATCAGGCTGCATGTCTGGGAGAATTCCATTTTCTTCTCTCTTCACCTCTTGGCCTTTAATTCTCCTCCTTTGATGGATACCCCAGAAGTGGAGGAAATGGTGCATGATGACTAGTCCTTCCTGAGCAATATGTACTTTGAATGCTGTTTTGAGGAAGTCCTGGGAATAACCATGATTCTGGAGTCTGTGTGCATGCGTGTGTACGCACGTGCACATGTGAATGCGACAGAGAATAAACTCATCTGCTGAGGACAGTTTCCAAAGAGTAAATTTCTTCTTCTGAAGATTTGTATCTACTTTGGAACTTGAGTGTCAAGGTAGAAATGTGGAGACCTTTTGCTTTTTTAAGCCTAGAGACTGACACACAGAAGTGAGGAGCAACCACTGTTGAGTCTGAAGCCTCATGGCTGCCCTTGGCCTGCAATCTTTATTAGGGAAAAGATAGAGGCATTCAGGGAAGAAATGACACTTGAATTACATTTTGAAGATCCAGGAGAAGTTTCCTGGGAGATCAAGCTGGGGAAGGCACTTATGTAAGAGCAAAAGGCATGCACTGAATTGTCAACATGGAACTGCGGGCAAATAGAGACTACCATCTGACAGCAAGGCTCACAGCAATGTGTGGGTATATGTACCATTCCAGACCTTTGTATTTACATATATATACATATATACATATATATATATATATATATATATATATATATATATATATACACACACACACACACATATACATACACATATATATATGTATATATATATACACACACACTCATGCATACACATATGCACATAAGCATATACACATGCATACATAAATGCACATATATGCACAAATGTGCATTTATGTATGCATATGTATTTTAAACAAGAAAAAAGACCTGAACATGTTACAACGAATTTTGTACATTCAATAATATAACATAGATATCTATTTGCATTAATAAAAATGTCCTACAACAAAATCATTATCAATGATTGAGTATTATTCCATTGTATTATAGCAATTTATTTAATGTTAGACATTTAGAGTGTTTTCAATTTCTCACGATTAGCAAAAGTGATGAAGTGATGAAGATCCTTGCAAATAGATGTTTGTCTCCATCACTTGGGAATAATTGCAGTAGAATTGTTGGGTCAAAGGGTCTTTACATTTTAAAGGCTTTTGATTAAGGATTTCTAAATTGCCCATCCAGAAAAGCTAGAGCAATTTGCACTCTCTTCAGCAGTGTAGGGAATGCCCATTTCTTCTCACCCTCACCAGGGCTGAATTTTATCATGCTTTTAAATCTTTGCCCATTTGAAAGGAGAAAGATGGTAATTCATTTTAATTTGCATTTCTTTGATTACTAATGTGATTGAACATTTTTTATAAGCCTATTAGCCATTCGAATTTCTGTTTTTGTAAATTGCCTGTTTATTTCTTTCGGGCAAGGGAATCTTTTACTTTAAGAAATTCTCCTGGAAGATATTAGGATCAGATTTTAAAAACATCATCTTTTGTTCTCGCACTTCAAAAACGTGCCTCCCACTGGAAAAATGAAGAAACTGACTAAAAGGAGGAAATGTTCTTGTTGGCAAGTGGAAAGTTTGTCAGCAATGGGCCAGCCAGCGGCAGATTTTAGGATTCCTTCCTCAACTTGCCTCAAAGTTGCCTCTCAGTTTTCTCAATTTCTGTTAATGAATCTACAGTACATTATGGCACCTGTTCTAGAGGGCTTGCCAAAGGCTGCCTTAGAGCCCAGATATTTGAAGATATGCATCTCTGGGCCCTATTCTAGGCTTTAAGCTCCTATGAGGTAAAGGAAGTGTCTTACTCATTTTTGAAAGTCCCACCACACTCAACATAGTAGCCTCTTTTACTACTGAATGAACCAGTGGGTAATGCCACTTCCAATAGCACCATTTTGCTACTGGGTAATTTTGAGATATTTAGCCCTTCTTCAAACTTGCTGGATAGTCTTAGCAAAATGATCCTGCTTTACAGTCCTCATTTTCTATATCCCAATAGAAAAGCTGGTAAAATTGTGTATAAGGTGCTGTGTGTTACACTGATTCTTTGAAGATGTTAAGAATTATTGTAGGGCTAAAGAAACAAGAGCATTCTACATATAAGTCATTAACTACGTTAGAAATAAAATGTGTGAGTTACAGCTGACATTTCGAGGACTATATTTGCTAATAACTGAGCCTTAACAAATTGAAATTATTTACAAACTTGGTTGGAATGGAAATCCAATAACTGTTTCTAGTCTTGTTGAACAATCCAATTAAGGAACTCTTTATATATAACATATGGGGCATTTTTTTCCATTTGAAATATTAAGATGTTTTAACTCTGCAGCTAGTAGTTTGATGATGGTTCTGTGTCTTTAGGCTTGGACTTGCCAGGGAAGTGACTTTGTATTTTGCTTTGGCAGGGATACAGAAGGCAAAGCACAAAGGCACCATTTCTAATGGAACCAGTGGGAAGTGGCCTGAGTCTTCTACCTCAGTTTGCTTGGGTGTACCTGTCTGCTGGAGACACTTTCTGTGGTTGATTCAGTGGGACTTCTAGAGCTCTGTATTCAAGAAAAGCAATAGGAATTTAGCTCCTTATGGAGGGAATGAAGATTTGACCCCAATATGACTTAGGTATCTTATTTCCATATGGAACTTCCATTCCAAGCGCGAAGAAAAATTTGGGGAACTCCAGGAAAGGTCTTGTCTTTTCACTGATGCCTTAGTCAGCCTCATGCATCTGAATCTCCTTGAAGTTGTAGAACTTGCTCACTTAGGGATTCCACATATTGGAAGGTAGCCAGTAAAATAGCTGCATACTAACTAAGCTTGGTGCAAGTCACACAGAGCCCAGACACTTCAAAACTATTTAAGTGCATGCCAATTTCTATTCTGTCACTTGTGCATACCAGTGCTGAAGTTCTTAAGCAAATCTGTTTCACAGTGAATTCACTTGGAACCTAGTTGTGAAGTGAGCCACAATCAGCTTGAGTTTTCATTGAATTCGGGCCTTTTGGTGGAATATCTTTCTTGAACTCTGTGATTTACTTTAATGTGATAACCACTGGGTTATGGATAAACACCTCCCTGGTGCTATCAAGCAAGGAAGAAGACCTGAGGCCATCTCTTGACTGCTAAAAAATAGCTACTGCTATCTCAAAGTGGCATGATGAGAGTAGTTTGGTTTTCCCCAAAATACCTTTATTGAAGGATGTTTAAGCCATTCCCTGGGTGCTGTCACGACACCCATCTTGCTGCTAATCCCATGATACAGGTGAGTACCTTGAAGTCACAAAGGTGGATTGAGACTGTGAAGATGTGATTGTATCCGTGGCATATTCTCCATCACTCTAGAACTGACTGTTAAATGCAGTGCCACTAGGTTGTGCTAGAGGATAGATAGAGCTTGGGTGTGAATTTCCTGGTATATCTTCACTTTATTGACTAGTTCTTCTGTCTTATTTTTAAAAACATGAATTCTTCTGTTCTCCAAGGCTTGGAAGCATATATCAGAAACATTATTGTGATCACTGTACTTAGAAATGAAGGACCTTTGAGTGACATTATTATGATTTTGTAAAAGACCTGAGGCAATTGTATGCTAAGAATTATTTACAATTCTGTCTAGATACCAGTTATCTACCTCCCAACATCCAGTGCCCTGGGGTGAGGACCACTTCTTCTCCCTAGTCTTGTCCCTGATTCCTCATTTTCTGCCTAACTTGTCAATTCTAGAAAGCTTTAGGTTGTGTTTTGGGTTTCTTTTTTCCTTTCTCTGAATGCTTTTCCTAGGGCATCTTCCTCAGTCGCATACCATCTACATGGGACACTGATGTCCAAGCTATATCTCTTATCTTTTCTACAAAATTCCAGACTCCTACTGAGGATGACCAAACATCTCAATTTTCTGAGACAGTTCTGATTTATACTTGCTGTCCTTCTATGATTGTTCTTAATACCCCATTTCTCTCTCAGACAGTTCTGGTTTTGTATTTGACTATTTGTCATCTTTACTTGAATATCTTGTAGGCATTCCCATTACCATGACTGAAACAAAGTGCTTAATTTTCTACTCAGTTCTCTTATTTCTTCATAGTTAATGGCATCGATCCCTTTCAGATGCATAAACCAGTTGTCTAGGACTTCATTTGTTGGTTATTTTATTTGTCTTAGCCAATCAATGAAAAAACCTTGTGGACTCTACATTCAAAATACATCCACCCCAAATAGATCTACCCAAGTCTGTCTCTTCTACAGCAATTCAAGCCTACGCCACAATCATCTCCTATTTGGACAGAACTTAAAATTCATTCTCCACATTGTAATCAGGTTGGTATTTAAATCAGATCATGTCTCTACTCCGCCTAAAATCCTCTTACAGGAAAGAAAGTAATTAGAAACAATAAGAGAATTAACTATATCACTAAAACAAAGAACCTAGAATTTATCGAGTATCATTGTTCTAGGTTGATTGCCTTTGTTCCCTCGTTTATTTCAAACTTAATTTCTGTTTTGTAGGTATTGTTGTAGTTTACTTCCAAAACAAAAACAAAAATAAAATCAATGAACCAACAACGACAACAACAAAAAACAAGAATCAGAAATGTTGAAATAACTTGCTTACGACTACACAGCTAATGAAATGTCAGAACTGAATTTGAATCTTCGTTCTCTCTAGTGCTAAAGTCCAAGTTTGCTTGTTTGTTTTCTTCCTAGTCATTCTGTTGATGTGATGGTTAATTTATATGTTGACTTGGTTAATGGACATCCAGGCGGCTGATAAAACAGGATACCTGAGTCTATCTCTAAGAGTTATTCTGGGTGAAGATTACCATTTGAATCAGTAGACTGAGTAAGGAGGATACACCTTCAAAAATAAGAGCTGGTATTGTTCAACCTGTTGAGGGGTTAAGTTGAACAAAAAGGCAGAGGAATGGTGAATTTAATCCCTTGAGCTGGGACATCCTGCTTCTTTGGCCTTCTGACTCTGGGATTTACCTGCATGCACTCCCCTCACCCCCCATTCCCTAAGTTCTTGGGCTATCAAATTCAGCTGGAAATTACATCATAAGCTTGCCTGGTTCTCAGACCTTCCAACTTGGACTGAATTACACTGAAGCCTTCCCTAGTTCTCTGGCTTCCTGATGGCAGAACACGAGACTTCTTGGCCTCCATAATCTCTTGAGCCAATTTCTATAATAAAATTCTTTATGTACACACATACATATGTATATACACATATGTATATACACACACACATACACACATTCGTACATATGTATGTATACACACAAACATACACATATATACATCTTGGTGGTTCTGATTTTCTGGAAAACACTCATGTACTTGGCAACCAGTCATCTTTCTTCATCTGGTCTCAGGAATACTTTCTTAAAGCTTTCTGTGTCACTTGGGCCATTTGCTTAATGATTTATCAATTGTCATCATCATAGATTTGTTGAAGACTTTCCCTGTGTGACTGTATTGATTAGAATTAAATGTGGCTATGGATAGCAGAAAATGAAAAAAAAAATCACATTTTTTATTGTCTTTTGTATAAAGAAGTATGCAGAAAAGTCATGCTGGGGTCTATAAAGCTGTGACTCATAGTTGTCCTTTAAGATCACCCCATGTACCAATGTGGCTACTACTGTGGATCCCTACTAGTACTGAATAAGGAGAGAAACCAGCATCCTCTGCCACAGTGATTGGCTTTTAAAAAAAAATTATTTCTCATTACTTCAGAGTTTTTTCCCCAATGGGAATCTGTATATGTAAAGAATGTAACATAAATAAGATTGATTTGGCATCAAATTAACCTGCCTATAATTTTCATTTTTCTCTGTGACAAAAAATTTTGGTTTTGATTGGGCAATAAGCTAGACACTTAATATAGTCATCACATTTTTTTTTTAAAGTCCCCCATGTAGGCATTATTTCTCTTTTACAGATGGGGAAATGCTTAGAATGTTTTTCAGTGCATAAAGCAATGTATGATATGCAATGATAAATACCTCATGTGGCACACAAGAGGTATTCAAAACTTTCACTCTTGTTTTAACTCAAAGTTTCCTTCCAATCACATAGGACACTTAGTCCTTCATTTTTTCCTTTATTAAGTGCCCCCTCCCCCACCAAAAAAACATAAAAAACATAAGCTTAATGATATCAGAGATAACAGGAGAATGTCATGGGGCTTTAAAAAGTCATACACAAAATTCAAATTCAATGCTAGGGCCTTCTGATATGGTGATTCTGTAAGGGTTAGGGGAATTTGCAGTTTAGAAAGTTGATGTACATCTCCATGGGCAAGTTTCTGACACAAGAAGAATAACTTTCTAGAAATGCTTTCCTGGTCTTAATTTGGTCATCTTCTTAGATTCAAAAGTCTGACTATTGCAATGTTTGTGCTGTCATACTAAATAGCCATCTCTGAATTTCTTGTTACACTGACATTTTTGTCACTTTCCTTGGGAATGACAATATAATCTTTATTCTCCGAAATTCTCAGGAATTATCTCCCTCAAGAGATGCTCTTACTTTTCCAGGGATGAACTCAGTTACAATTTTTAAAGGTGCTTCCCAGGGCCTATAGGAGTAGCAGCTCTCATTAGAGGTTCTGGGGAGCCCTAGTTCATCTGGTACCTCCTCTTAAGCAAGGTACGGTGAATGGGAAGAAAAATATAGAGTCCAAATTAGCAGGTTGGATGTAAAAGAACAAAAATAATCCTCAAGGCCTGTGTTTATTCTCATGGAAGGCTGTCTTTGCAAGAACTCTGAGACTCCGTGTACACTGTTGGCCCTCTACAAATCAGCACCAATGACAACATTATAATTACATTTCAAAAACAATGGCTGTGAGAAGTTGCATCCTAAATATCCTTTATATGGTTGCTCTAGGAGTGCCTGTTTAAGTTTAGCAACAGAGAGCAGATACGGAGGTTAAAATATATTGGTCAAAATTTAGAACCCAGCGTCTGACTTTCTGTCATATCCATCATGAATGAGAATGCTTCCCTGGAGGTTGGGACATTAAAGAAGGTGATGGGGGAAGGAAATGGGAGTTCTTTTGGATTCTGTTCACAATGCAGTTTAACAAGACTAAGGAGGTCTAGACAAAGCTTTTTGTTTGTTTGGGTAGGTCTAGAATGCAAATGTGTACCAATAACTAACAGTGAACTTCTCAATTCCTCAGGCATAGAGTGGAGAAACTATGTTAAAAAGGGTTTCAGTATAAGCCTGATAACAGCAACTTCCATTTTTTTAGCACCCACTGTTTTCCAGGCAGGGATTTATAGCCATATCTAACACCCCAAATCAGATTATGGGATGAGTATTGTATAATTCCCTGAAAGTGTTTGAGAAGGCACATGAAGATGTGCATAGATAGTAAGTGGCAGAACTGAGATCCAAACCCATGTGTTCTGGAGTCCTTGTTCTTTTGGTTTGATTAAGGCTCATTTAATTGCAAGTAATAGAAGCCCAGTTCTGGATTCCAGTAAACCCAATTTAAACTACATTTTGGGTTTAGTAAAACTCAATGAACTCTATAGTTTATACATATATAAAGGAATTTATTGTAAAGATACAAATGTTTCTCATCAGACTCTAAAGTGGGTCTGTATTTCACAAATCAACCAGAACCAGCACTTAAGTATAAGGTAGGACTAATGCAATTCTTGGCTTCTTATGTCCACTCTCCCTGTACAATGTGACACACTGCCAATAGTTTCTGAGTTTCACAGGTTTAGGTACAGTCCCAAGAAGTGGAGGCCCAGCTTTAATGAGCTTCTCACTCCTGCATCCATTCATTGGGGCCAATGGGACAATAAAGCTGAACAAATTTGACTTTATCTACAGTAGCCAGGTGGTATGGAAAAGTGAAGAGCATCTCAGGTGTGTGTGTGTGTGTGTGTGTGTGTGTGTGTGTATTTCCATGTTTGTCAGTATGAGGAAAAGCTCATTACACCTGTGTAAACTCTACAGGTGTCTCCTGCTGTGGGTTCTTATGTGTGCATAGTTTACCTCACCTCCCTTTTGGTTTTGTCTTTGTGAATGGTTTCGCACAAAGAACAAAGTGGAAAAATTTGGGTGGTGACGGAAGGAAGTCATAGAAGAAAAGGATCTGTTCAGAATTTAATCTCAGCATCCATTCCAAGTAACCAATTAACTACTGATAAACCAAGCAGATTTTCTTTCATTCATATACACATTCATTCATTAACTCATTCACTCATCCATTCATTTACTAGATAATTTTTTTCCATTTAACATACTGAGCGCAAGGTGCCAGGCCCTAAGTACAGAGGTCTTAACATTGCTGCAACACAATATTGGAACTCCCCAGGCCTCCTTTCCCAGATCATCTTTTTCTGTCCCCTGCATGTCCTTGAGACTTTTGGAAAACTTGTAATGTTCTTTTACCTTGATTACTCGATGAATGAACATCTCTTGGCTTTAAGGTAAAGTTACAGCATTCTCTCTCCCCTAATCTTCTCTGAAACATTCTCGTTGACCCCAAAGCAAAAAATAAGTGACTCTTCTTTAATGTTCCCATCAACTTAGAGATCTTCAGCATAGCCATCAACCGACAGGGTACCAGTGTGCCAGTAAGAAAAAGGTATCCACCCTGTAAATACTTTGTCAAATGCTAGAAAATTGTTTTAAGTATGTAAATCAGTGCTGACTGTGATGATAGATGTGTCCTCTCAGACCTCATATCATTGAGCAGAGCCAAAGTGGAGCAACTGGATGCAGTGGCTATGGGCCACCTTTCCTATTGAAGAGCCTGAACTTATATGTTTGCTTGTCTGTCATTGTGCTATAAGCACAAATTGAATCTCCCTAATTGTATATTCCTAGTGCCTAGCAGAACTCTTGGCATATTTTTGGTTCTCAATAAATGTCTGTTGAATCAATGAGAAAAACAAGTAAAATATGTGGAAAGAATACTAATTGCTATAGAGATATCTCTTTAACATAAATGTGTTCCTATTTTAAGGATATCAGAAACTTTTGGGTTTATGTATTTCCCACTCCCTACTTCCCTCTCTCCTTGTGTTCTCTTTTGCTTTTAACTTTTTTTTTTTTTTTTGTACTGGGGATTGAATCCAGGGACACTTAACCACTGGGCCACATCCCGACCCTTTTTATGTTTTATTTAGAGACAGGGTCTCGCTAAGTTGCTTAGGGCTTCCCTAAATTGCTGAGACTGGCTTTGAACTCGAAATCCTCCGGCCTCAGACTCCCGAGCTGTGGGGAATACAGGCATGTGCCACCATGCCTGTTGCTTTTTATCAATTTTTATTATACAAGGAGTATATGGTCATTTAGAAAGATTAGAAAGTTGAATAAACAAAAATAATATATATTCCTGCTACTCAGGAAAAACAACTGTTAACATCTACTGTCACAGATTTTTTTTTTATTCAAAAAATATACATTGATTTTGGTTATTGGGTAGAATTGGAGTGTTAAGTGAAATTAGCCAGACACAAAAAAAGTAAGTATCACATATTTTTTTTTCACATGTTGGGGAAAAAATACCCTTGAAAACAGAAGACTAACTATTAGCTATTAGGAAAGGGGATCTGTGGGGCAGCAGGAAGAAGGGAGAAAGAGAAGGGAATGAGAGGGTAGTAGGAAGGTGGATACAATCAAACCATGATATATGCACATATGGAAATATCACTGTGAAACCTATTAATTTGTAATATTAATTTGGTTGGATAATTATAATAAAAATGGGTTTATCCACTAAAAACCCAAATTTAATCATTCTCCTTAAATAGAGATTAAACAAATGTGTAAATATATAAACTGCACACACATACACACACACACAAGCCAGGTCTCAAGAGGACCTTCTTTAAAATTAGAGTTTCAAACAGTGGTGCAAGTTGCTTTGAGAGATGCCAAGTTCCCTGTTCCTGAATGTATTAAAAAATAAACAGTATTGTGTGCATATAGAAGTATATAATAAGGAATTTCACTATTGTGTATAATTATAATGCACCAATAAAAATAAAAAATACAGATTAAAAACTTTCCCATTTGCAGGTGTGATTCATGTATTTGACCATAGGATAGTGATTGACAGTCTGAGATTTTGATCGATATGGGCTATTCCCATGTGTTCTAAGGGGAACCCACATTTCTAAAAGAGTCTGCTCTGTAGAGAACCAGGAATGCATAGTGTTCCTCAGTCTTGTCTCCCAGCATAAACCTAAAAGGCAGCCTCTCAAAGATTAACCTTTGAACATACCCTTGGTCTTAATACATTTCACAGGTTGACAGATGAGTTTTCCTTCTGCAGTGTCTTATAGTGCAATGAAGCCTAATGTAATCATTGTGCAATTAGCATTAAATTAGTTATAGGATAAAATGAAACAAATTTGGTTTTTTGGAAATGGGGACATTCATACCAAGGCCAAACTGAGGGAAAGAAAGTCAGAACAATTCTATTCAAAAAGCAATTTGCTTTGCAAAAGGAAGTTGGAAAATTATAGCCCATCATACCTAATTACTGCGCACATTTGTGTTTGAATGCATACTTTCCCTCCAAGTAACTCTCTCCAAGTTCCTTCCCTTTCACCTCTCAGCAGCCAGAATCAACTGCTGATGGTGAAACAGTCATTGGAGCAACATGATATTGTCCATTTCCTGACATGGTTGTACTGATAGGTTAAGAGTTGCAGAGAACCCTGTTTCAAGAAATGTAAGGGGCATGTGATTATGAAAAATAAGATGGAAGAGAACATAGGTATTCCCATGAAAGGTGAATGCATTGGAGATATTTCTCCCTCAAACTTCAAGGATTTAAAGAATCTATGTAGATACTATCTTTCCAAGAAATGAAACTTAATTCCACCCTTTCTTCCTGAGGGAATATTAGATTTAGTAAGTTGCTTCCAAAAAAGGAAAGAAAAACAGTAACTTCACAATGAAGAAACATGACAGGCATCACTTTACACAAGTCATGAATCAAATGATGAATGAATGAATGACATCAATGGTGATCACTGATGTCATCTGGTTATCACATACTCTTGATATGTTTTGGGAAGGATCTTTCACCTCGGCAGACCTGTTACCGCAGTCTGGTAATAAGAAAGGAAGGAAGGGAGGAAGGGAGGAAGGAAAGAAGGAAAGAAGAAACAGACACAGTCAGATTAGAATCCATTCTATACACCATGTCATTTCACTATTCCTCAATACTGTCAAAGTCATAGGGAAAAAAATGAGTTACAAACTGTCAGAGACAAGAGAAAACTGAAGAGACATGACAGCTGAATGCAATGGGATGCACTGGATTGGATATTGGGAAAGAGCAAGGACAGCAATGAAAATGCTGATGAAACCCGAGAAAGTCTAGAGTTTAGTTATCAATAATGTATCAATACCAATGGTCTAGTTTTTGTTTGTTTTGTTTTTAGCGGTGCTGGGGACAGAACTCAGGGCCTCAAGCATACCAGGCAAACAAACGTCCTACTACTAAGCTACAGCATAGCTCCAGTTTCTTAATTTGACAAATGTAGAGTACTATTATAAGACGGTAATGGAGAAACAGGGTGATGGGTATGCAGGGACTTCCTGTGCTCTTTGCAACATTTTTTTGTCAACCTAAAATTAAAGTTTATTAAAGGGGGCTGGGGATGGGGCTGTGGCTCAGCGGCAGAGCGCTCGCCTCGCATGTGTAAGGCCCTGGGTTCAATCCTCAACACCACATAAAAATAAGTAAATAAAATAAAGGTATTGTGTCCAACTACAACTAAAAAATAAAAATTTTTTTAAAAAAGTTTATTAAAAAATTTTGAAGGGCTTTTTGTTTTCTTTGCAAATTTCTTTCCCATTTTCTTCATGGAGTTGCTCCATGCTGCTGATATTGAACCATCAAATGGTTTTAAGGAAATCAGTTAATGCTCTTCACAAAGATTATCTATACTCCTAATTATAGGAATCAAACTCCAGACTTATGAATATATTTCTCAAGAGTAAATTGTTAAAGTGGTAACTCATCATCAAATTCTTGACAGTTGACCATGGAGAATCTGAAAATCAGAAGAGGTCATAATCCTTAACCTAATTATGTATAAAGTTACTCATAAGAGTCTCTATAATGGCAGGACACAATTATAATTCCTCTTGGTAGATGGGCATAAAACTGATTGATGTTAAAATAGTAGACTTTATTTTGTGGAAGAATTAATGACATGGCATTAGAACTAATTTTGCCAAACGTTCTGCAAAGTATCATCTCTGACTGATCCAAGACTCTCTGCTTTTGCTTATCTGGCCAACTGTGCCCTGATGAGAGAGGACTTCAGTTTTCAATCATGGTGAATGTGTGTTTCATTTACATGATTGCTTGATTTCCTCCTAGGGGATGCGAGTTGAAACTTACCACAAAGTCAGGAATAATTCTTATGGTTTCAGTCCTACACCCTGAAATTGGGATAGCCCTGGCTCACCAAAAGAGCTATTGCCTCTCTTTGGGAAGAACCTCCCACTTCCTCACTGTCCATGTCTATCAACTGTGTTTGCATAATGAAGCTTTCATGACTGGATTTTCACTTCCTCTCATACCTCTTCCTGAATGCTCACTAAACCATTGTCATACACTTAATTCAGTTTGGATTTGGTTGTGATAACTTGCCAATATTCTTTTTGCATCCTTTTGGGCTTGTTTTGTAGATATACTAAGAATTCCTATATTGATGGTATGCTTAAAGTTCCTGTCATGTATGACTTATTGTATTAATGAGTATCAAACAGTTTTAATCAATGGATGGGTAAAAATACAGATAAATGGACATTCTGTCAAGTAATCACAACTCTCCATTATTGTACTTTTTGGTGAATTTCTTTTCCCTAGCAAATTTCTTTTCAACCTAGGAAAAGAGATGCATTGGATTTCTGAGTGTTGATGTCAGAGTCATGTCTCTCAGATTCGTTGAAAGTATCAAAATTAAAAGCAACTTTTATCATCATGACACTTAGTTGGTAATTCAACATAAAGTTGAATTCCAGAAAGGAAAAATGAAACAAATTTGTACTCTTTAAGTGGGGAGAATTGACCTAAGTGCCTATTGAGTATCTCCTTAGTTCTTGGGATTCAACCCTGACAATTAGATGAGAGAGTTGTCTGATGTCCTCTTTATGGGTTACATGATCCCACACAGCTGCAGATGCTTTTCTGGAGTATTAAAATTGTGACTTAACTGGCTAATTGCCAAACATTCAGGGCCTGGTTGCTGAATCTTTTAATAGACCATGTTCCTCCCAGTGTCCTGTTATAATCTTTGACCCTTAAAGCCTTGATTCATAGTAGAACTATCACCTCATCCTTTGAATCTCTTTTCTCCCCTATTATAATCCCAGTTATTAATCACTTGGCTTAATTTTATAATCCAACCTGCTGATTCTGAATTTCTGAAATCTTCTGTTAATTTTATTGTATTTTTTTGGAAGGGGTTGTGTAGAGTGGTGAGATCTATAGAAGAGACAAAATACCATTGGCTTGTGTTCAGTGCCATCTTCACATAAAAAGAGTTTTCTCTTACTTTCTCTCTCTGCTGCATGGAATCTAGACTGAGTGCTTGAAGAACCTGGTGTGAAATTACCTATAACCAAGAGAAATTCACTTCAGGCAAGCACAGTGTCCCTGGAAGAGTTCTGGGGTGACATCTATGGATCTTTATTGCTCCAGGATGAGACGTTTACATTTTCAAAGAAGTTTCCAGCATATTCATAAATAGATGGTTAATTTATATAAAATTTTTGGTAAGGGATCAGACTTCTCTAGGAGAATATTTAACAAAACACCTTCATCCATACATATTGTCTAATCATGATTAAATTTTGAATATCTTCATTCACTAAAGGAGTCAACATGATCTTATAATAGAAATGCAAATAAAAATGTGTTTAATACTTTGGTCTTTGGATGATCTGGAAATTAAGTTTTAGGGTATCTGGAAAGATGAATTGAATGCTTAATTTATTTCCCAGTGTTCTTTCTGTTTAGCTCTTTCACTGTAATTATAATTAATAAAACAAATATTGCAAAAAATTATCACTGCAGCTGGCCACAGAGTACTCAGATTCTCAGATATGATTGGTAGGAAACATTTTGCTTTGAAGATGAGAATTGTTAGGATGGAAATCACAGTTAAGTTCCTCAGAGGTGTTTGGAGTGGGCCAGCTTGTGCAAGAAGTTCATGATTTGGCTTGAAACATGATGTGTCTCATAAGAAGAGGATATCATGCTACACAGAAAGGATGGGCAATATCTTCTCATAGAAACTTAAAGATGAGTACTGATAAGTATTTTTCCTGAGATATTCTCTAATAATTTGGCCTTCAAACAGGGAATAACTCTGGGATGTCTGATCTTGGCATATATAACCTTAGCTGTTTTGATTGTGTTTATGAAGAAACTTACTCAGAAATAGTGGGGCTTTGTGTTTTCATCCTTGGTCATATGATATGGGGTATGCTCACTCCTTCTTGTTACAGTCAGAGGTTTTATCACATATAATATTTTGCTTAATAATGAGGTTGGACATTTTGGTCCTCCAAAAGGTGTGATCAATACCAGAGGCAATCTTTCATGAACAAGGTATTTCCTCATTTGGGAAATAACTTGGAAAATGGTTGTACATGGAAGGATGGCAGATCTAGCATCTCCTGATTTTACTTATTTTGATCTGTAGTTTGATAAATGTAGACATAATTAAAGGTGATCCTGGGTGGCAAGAGGGCAATGGCATCTTCCAGAAGGAGGCTGAACAGGGTATGTGTGTGTGTGGGGGGGGGGAGGGGGGGGGAAATCATACCCCTTGTGAAACCCTAGATGAAGATTAGAAAACTATTATGGCAGAGCCAAGCTAGCTATCAACCAAGCCAATTTCTTCTTTTAACATAGTAGCTGGGCTACATATTATGTTTTCTCTTATAGTTATGCATGAACAAGTGACAATTTTGGTCAATAAAATGAGGTTAAAAATATATGCTACTTCTCAGCCTGACCCAGAAAACCTCCTTTGAGAAATCCTATGAATTTTCTTTTCTGTTCACTTGGTTCAGATGACCATGTTGACTTTAGAGGGCATGTGGGAAAAGAAGAGCCACCAACAGAAGGAACCTGGCTTCCTGAATTACCACTTGTAGAAGTCATACCAACCAACCAATCAAGAATATCTCTTTTCGACTTTGTGATTAAGAAATATTCTATTTGTGTGATTGGGCCATTCATACCTTTTAAAATGCTTATTTATTATACCAGATAGCAGTATCTTAACCCCCTACTCCTTTCTAACTTTCTTATCTATTTAATAATTAATATTAATGGCAAAATTTTTGAATTCTGGAGTCATTTACAACCCTTATGTTTTGGTTATATAACTTACTATCTGAGTAGCTTGGTGAAAGGTGCTTCCCCAGGAACAGAGAAGTAATCTCTGAGATACAGTTAACCCTCCTGGGTGTGGTACTCCATATCTCCACCCAAGCCAACTCACGATGTTCAAGTCTTAGTAATGAAGGCCAGAAGTTTCGGTATCAGTTATGCTAATTTGTCCACATTCCCTTTCCTTCTCTTTCTTCTCATTCTTTTTTACCAAAAGAGGTAATTTATTAGAACTGGGAAAGCAATTTATATTCATGCAGCAGAATAAAGGGAACCAAGGTAAGTGATAAGTATATCTACTAATTTTATTATACCCCAAACATTATTCCCCCCAAAATATTATTTGAGTAAATATTTCCTAGACTGAAATACCAGTGAAAACTGGCATCTTCTAATTTAATTACAAATGTATCCATAGTCCTGGACATGGAATAGCCATCCAATAAATATCGACAGCAGTGCTTTCATTAAATAAGCCAATCATGAGTGAATCAGAGAGGATATTGGCAATAAAATGAAGGAAATCTTCATCTTTACCTTCTAGAATATGATGGATGATTTCCATCAATATAACAGAACCAATTACTTCAGAGGGAAAATGAATTGATAGTCATTCAAAAATAGATATGATGTTTCATGCTAGACCAAAGCCCACATCTCAATTTAATTCCTGATTGTTGATTTATTTTCAAGTAGTTGAATAGATGGTAGAAACATCTATAGAATTAAATATGCTAAATTCAGCTAGGTTGTCATTTAACCCTGTGTGTGTGTATTTGTGTGTCTGTGTGTGTGTGTGTGTGAATCTGATGATTATATGTCTAATTCAGAAATCTAGTCTTGGCTTTGAGTGAAAGCAAGTAAAAGACATTTTTCTGAGTTATCTAGGAGCAATAATTTGTGGGAGGATCCATGAGGCTCCAGGCTTTCATGGATCTTTGAGACAAGGAGACTTTTATTCCTTTGATTTATGTCATCATCTTTATTAGCTACACTGGGAGGGCTACTATACCACACAGGCATCAGTTATTAATGCATTAGTATAGTGGTTCTCAACTAGGGCCAAGTTGGCATTTTGCAATATCTATAGATAGATTTTCGTTGTCACAGCTGGGGTTGGGAGTGGATGATACTGATGCCATCATTCTCCAGTGGGTAGAGAATAGAAATACTGGCACACATCCTACAATGTAAGTGATACCTCCCCCTCCCCTAGTTCAGCAAGTAATTATTAGTTCCAAATATCAATAGTGCTTAGGTTGAGAAAGCCTGCATTAGTGAAAATGAATTCATCAAGAGATCCTTTATCTAATATAATAGTAATTTTGTGGGTTATTCTCTGTGTCCTCTACTCTGTACCATTGGTCTACCAGTCTGTTTTGGTGCCAATACCATTACCATGCTGTGTTTTTCTTTTTTCTTTTTCTTTTTTTTACTATTGCTCTGTAGTATAGTTTAAGTTCTAGTATAGTGATGCCACCTGCTTCACTCTTCCTGCTAAGGATTGCTTTAGCTATTCTTGGTCTCTTATTTTTCCAGATGAATTTCATGACTGCTTTTTCTAATTCTATGAGGAATGTCATTGGGATTTTGATTGAAATTGCATTAAATCTGTATAGTGCTTTTGGTAGTATGGCCATTTTGATAATATTAATTCTGCCTATTCAAGAGCAAGGTAGACCTTTCCATCTGCTAAGGTCTTCTTTGATTTCTTTATTTATGGTTCTGTAATTTTATTATATAGATCTTTCACCTCTTTCATTAAGTTGTTTCCCAAGTATTTTATTTTTTTGAGACTATTGTAAATGGGATAGTTTTCTTCATTTCCCTTTCTGAGGATTTGTCAACTGATATACAGAAATGCATTTGATTTATGGGTGTTGATTTTATATTCTGCTACATTGCTGAATGCATTAACTAGGTCTAGAAATTTTCTGGTGGAACTGTTTAGGTCTTCTAGGTATAGAATCACATCATCAGAATTTAGTGCCAATTTGAGTTCTTCTTTTCCTATGTGTATCCCTTTAATTTCTTTTGCCTGTCTAATTACTCTGGCCAGTATTTCAAGAGCTATGTTAAATAGAAGTGGCAAAAGAGGGCATCCCTATCTTGTTGCAATTTCTAGAGGGAATGCCTTCAATTTTTCTTCAATTAGGATGATGTTGACCTGGGGCTTAGCATATATATCTGTTATGATGTTGAGATATGTTCCTGTTCTCCCTAATTTTTCTAGTATTTTGAACATGAAGGGGTGCTGTATTTTTTCAAATGCTTTTTCTTCATCTATTGTGATAATCATATGATTCTTATCTTTAAGTCTATTGATGTGATGAATTACATTTATTGATTTCTGTATGTTGAGCCAACCTTGCATCCCTGGGATGAATCTCACTTGATTGTGGTGCACAGTCTTTTTGATATGTTTTTGTATTAGATTTACAATTATCTTATATTAGACAAAGGTGCCAAAAACATGCATTGGAGAAAAGAGAGCTTCTTCAACACATGGTGCTGGAAAAACTGGAAATCCATATGCAACAAAATAAAATTAAACCCGTATCTCTCACCATACACAAAACTCAACTCAAAGTGGATCAAGGACCTAGGACCAGTATCATCCACTCCCAACCCCAGCTTTTTCTTCTAATAGAAGAAAAAGTAGGCCCTAATCTCCATCATGTGGGATTAGGCCCCAACTTCCTTAATAAGACTCCTATAGTACAAGAATTAAAATCAAGAATCAATAAATGGGATGGATTCAAACTAAAAGGTTTCTTCTCAGAAACAACAACAACAACAACAACAACAATCTGTGAGATCTGTGAGGTGAATAGAGAGCCTACATCTTGGGAGAAAATCTTTATCCCTCACACATTAGATAGAGCATTAATCTCTAGGGTATATAAAGAACTCAAAAAGCTAAGCACAAAAACCACCACCAACAAAAAAACCCAAAACCCCAATAACCCAATCAATAAATGGGCCAAGGACCTGAACAGACACTTCTCAAAGATGATATACAATCAGTCAACAAATATATGAAAAAAATGTTCATCATCACTAGCAATTAGAGAAATGCAAATCAAAACTACTCCAAGATTTCATCTCACTCCAGTGAGAATGGCAGCTATTATGAATTCAAACAACAATAAATGTTGGTGAGGATGTGGGGAAAAAGGTACACTCATACACTGCTGGTGGGACTGCAAATTGGTGCAGCCAATATGGAAAGCAATATGGAGATTCCTTGGAAAATTCGAATAAAACCACCATTTGACCCAGCTATCCCTCTCCTAGGTCTATACCAAAGGACTTAAAAACAGCATACTACAGGGACACAGCCACATCAATGTTTATAGCAGCACAATTCACAATAGCTAAACTGAGGAAGCAACCTAAATTCCCTTCAATAGATGAATGGATTTTAAAAATGTTGCATATATACACAATGGAACATTACTCACCAATAAAAGAGAGTAAAATAATGGCATTTGCAGGTAAATGGATGGAGTTAGAGAAGATAATGCTAAGTGAAGTTACATAATCCCCAAAACCCAAATGTTTTCTTTGATATAAGGAGGCTGATTCATAGTGGGTTTGGGAGGGGGAGGGAGTAAGGGAACATTAGATGAACTCTAGATAGGGCAGAGGGGTGGGAAGGGAAGAGAGGGGCATGGGGTTAGAAATGAACTGGAATGTGATGAACATTATTATCCAAAGTACATGTATGAAGACACGAATTGGTGTGAATATACTTTGTATACAACCAGAGATATGAAAAATCATGCTCTATATGTGTAATAAAAATTGTAATGCATTCTGTTGTCATATATAAATAAAAACTTCATAAAAAACAAAAAGCACAACAAAAAGATATCCTTTAGAAGAAATAGTTAGCAGAGTAGACATGTGTTGAGAGAGTATGGGCAGGTAGAACAGAAAGGGATACAGAGATAGAAACTTGTGAAGTTGGAGGATGAATTCTGGCATATCTTCATACCCTGGCTGTTGGCTAGCATACATGAACTTAAAGGAAAAGAATGAATCCTTCCTGGGAAATTCGCAAAATGTAAAGCTGTAGTTTTAAATGTCATGGTGCTGTCTTAAATTAACCATGGTCAGCAGAGGTTAGGGCAGGGGCTGGGGAGAGAAGGAAGGGGCCGGATTGTGGAACTGAAATCAGGACTGGTCTCTTTTACATGCCTCTTACTCTGTCTTTTCTGGAAGCTGGGGCATACCTTTCAAAGAGCTTCATGTCCTACCTTAGGGCACATCTGTCCTCAACCACTTTCTCTCTTGTTCCTTGTTTTCAGAGTCGCATACTCAGCACCCATTGCTGGCTCACACCACCACGAACAGAAAACTGGCCTTATAATATGAGGATTTTCTGTTGACATCATAGAATGTCACTGGGTCACAGAACTGAAGGGGGCTTGAGAAATCATCTCTTCTTATTGCCATAACTGAAGCACAAAGAGAAGGAAGTAGGTTCTAGAGAAGGTAAATTTATCTGAAGTTAAAATGGAAAATGGAAAAATTAAGATTAGAGCCAGGTTTACTGTCTTGCAGTCTGATGATTTTCTATACTCTCTATTATGTGGTCTCTGGCAAATTTCAATAATTGAGAAAGAGAAAATGTTTAGTCTTTTTGAGCTTTTGTAGTTTGAATGCTTGTTCTAGATGTGTGTGTGTGTGTGTATGTGTGTGTGCGCGCACATGCGCACGTACATTGTTTTTATTTTATTATCATGCATCCCAAATTCAGTTTTGAGAAATCAAATTTTCAATGCTTTTTATTGATCTTCTGTTGGGGTAGGTTTTCTGTTTAATCATTACTGTGTGAGAAATCATTCCAATCTCAGTGGCTTAAAAGAAAAAAACAATTTATTTTTCTCACTATGGGTCAGGCATTTGGAAAGGACACAGCATGGCTGTTCTTGTTTTGTGTCTTTGTGTGGTTGCTGTCAGAAGTTGCTATCTGAAGTCTCTACTGGTCTGCTAGGCAACTGACCCCAGTTCAGTTAATAGTTTAATTAGCCATCTTCAGGAATTTCAAATGGGTTCTTTCATATGTCCTGGGCTTCATTACAGCATGGCTTCTGTGAGGTAGTCAATTTTTTTTTTACGTGAAGACTCAGGGCCAAGGCCAGTATTCCAGTGGCTTGGGGCCTATTTCTTTCTTTTTCCTTTCCTTTCCTTTTTTTGGTGCCTATTTCTTAAACCTCAAACTGTACCTTCCAATTACATTATTTTTTTATGACCTAGCCTTGAAAGTTAAGCAGTATTACTTCTGTTATATTCTATTGATAATAAGAGTTACTGAATTGGTCAGGATTCAAGGGTACAAGGCATAATCCCTGCCTCTTAGAAGAAGAAATGCCCAAGCATTTGTGGGCATGTTTTAAAATGACCATAGTTTAAATTCTACATCCAAGATGTTTTTGTGAAAGAAATATTAATTTGATTATTTTAGAATGTCCTTTTAAATTTTTTTTTCCTGGTTTCAAAACTCTATTTGTAAAATATGAAGAAAAGTTACTCTTATCCATGAGCAAATTATTCAACTTCTCTTGGCCTCAATTTCTTGATCAGTACAATAGGAATAATCATAGCAAAATTGCGAGATGATGATTTTGTTTTGAGGACTAAACTGTAAACGATGTCCAAAACAGAATAGACTCTCAATTGGCAGTAATTATAATATTGTTGACTATATGGGATGCCAATTCATATCCTGATGTCTATTTCTTTTTTAAATTTATATATGTTTATTGGTACATTATAATTATACATAATAGTGGGATTTGTTGTTACATTTTTGTACATGCACACAATATAACAATATAATTTGGTCATTTTCATTCCTAATACCTCCCCTTTCATTTCCCTCTTCCCTCCCCCCAGTCCCCTTCCTCTGTTCTACTGTTTTGACTGCCTATTTTTTAACCCTCAAATTGTACAGTATATCTCTGAAAAACAGCTTTTCAGATTGGATTAAGGATACTGGTTTCAAGTGGACGTCCTAAAGTGGGACTTTTTACTGGGACACCAGGACCAGATTTTTCCTGTGTCATAAGTCTGCTTTAGCCCAATTTGATAATGAACTGAGATGAAGACTTGGGAAAGAGCATCTTCTCAGTGTTTTTGGAAGGAAGGTACCTGAGACGTGGTTGGTTCAGTGGCCTTGCAAAGGCAGGCCTCCCTAGCCTGGGTGCTTGCTCTGTGTGTTTCAGAGGTGGTGGGCCCAGAGAGGATCCGTGCAGTGAGTGGCAGTTGCTGGTTGAAGCAAGAAGGTGGCAACTCATCTCCTCAGTGTTGATGCTGGGCCTTGGGAGGTAGGCACCAGCAGTGTTATTTACTTGCCGTGTTTAGAATCCATTCAGAAAAGCTGAAAACTGTTTGACACTTCTTTTTAGTCATCCTTAATTCTAACCTGCAGGTTTTGTGCTGTAATTTGTCAACTGTGCTTTAGAGTGACATCACAGCCTTCCTAGAATACAGACAGGGCCTGCTTTCCAATGAGTATCATTTAAAAGAAATCAGAGAGCCTTTCAGGGATATGATGCTGTTGATTGCTGTCATTATTATTACTATGACTGGAAGACTTTACCAGTTACTGAATGGCAACAAGTGCACTGGGTGTTGTTGATAAAGCACAGGATTCCAAATTGTTTCTGCCAGAGGATGCAACCTCACCCTCTTTGTGTTTGTTTGTTTTCCTCCTCTCCTTAAGAGTATTCTGCTAAATTGGGAACATCATGACCTGGGTGGAAAACTGATCCAGGAAGATGAATCTCTAAGGATTGTCAGGCCTGTTTTTAGCATAACCTCTTGTCTGACATGGATGTGATATATATATATATATATATTTTAACCAATATTTTATTAAAGATTTATTCTGACCTAGGCAGCCAGATTAAGCATTTTTATATCTGTTAGGTATTTATAATCCAGTTGTATGCATGAGTTCTGTACAATTATTAGCCCAATATTGTGAGTGAGGAAACTGTGACTTATGGAAGTTATGAAAACCAGGCTTCAGTCTGAGTTAAAAGTGCATCCTGGACAATGGCAGAAGTGAGCAAGGCATCGAGTCCAGATCTCCTCACAAAGCAGAAAGGAGGCAGCAAAGGAAAAGCAGAATTGAGAGGTTAGTGACAATAAATGCTCTAAGTAGATATTATGAAGGCTGAGACCTGGAGAGATTGGAAGGTAGGTAACAAAGTGGGAAATAAACTCACAGTGACCTGACCCCCAACCTGACTCTGGGTAAGGGCAACAGAGAAAGGAAGGTGGGGTTGGGGGGTGCTGAAAATCTCGAAAGTTCACCCACTTAAGCACATTTGGAAAGACAGAAAAAATTTAAAGTGCCATGGTAATAGAAGGGTCCTCAAAACAGCAAACAGCTTAAAACCAAATTGTGAAAAGAAAACTGAGCCGAGGGTCCACAGCCATTTTGTGGTGCCCTCGGCCAACCAGTCATCCCCTTAAATCAGCAAGGGTGTTCCCATGCCCAGACAACTGCAAACTAAACAAGAGGGAAGTCCCCTACAGTGGGATCTCTTAAGAATGCAGCCAGAAAGAAGTTCTAGAAGACCACTACTAGCTGAAAATCGCTGTAACCCGCTGTCTCTCCCCGTCACCACAATCAAGGGGAATGAGCTGGTGGGGATCTATGCTGGGAACTACCCCTAACCCTGCTCAGTCTCTGTAATCCAGGCAAGGGCAAAAAGCTCTGCGCAGCATCTGCTTTCTAGACTCAGTTAGAGCCAGCTGTGAAGCAGCTTTGGCCCTGAACAGAGGAAAACATATTCACCAAGTCCTGAACACTGCCATTTAGGGAAAGGCACTGTGCAAAGCATAGGAACAGTACCCAGGATTGCAGGGCCCTACCAGAAAGAAGCTGCTTGAATGTCTAGTGACTTGGAGACCCAGAGGAAAATGACTAGAGTCTGTGCAGCAGGAAGGGGCTGATGGGGCACAGCCTAACCTGTGAGCACAAGGGGGAAGTGAAAGGGCATTGTTTAGATACTTGTGGGACCTTGCATCTGACTTGGTGAAGACAGGGAATCAATGTTCTCCATCCACAACCTGAAGAAGTGGAAACTAGAGTGCAGGTGAACTACCTGAGAACCTTTATTAAATTACCTCAGAGTGTGGCACCAGCTAGAGGAATATTTCTGTGTTGCGGAACACCTGTGGAAAACCCACAACCAGAGTTCCTGCATTCACAGACGGCCACTAGGATATTCACTTCCATGAAAAGAGGAGCACGTACACAGTGACCCACAGAAATCACAGGGACACTCCAGAGCCTGCAATCTCAACGACTGGACAAAATAGAAACAACTAAGCCACAATACAGCATCCTCTGAGAAGTCAGCAGCAGGTGCCTGAGCTGATAAACCAGAAGCTATTGGTGGGAGGTTCATAGCAACCAGGCTCTTGTGCCCTTGAAACTCTGGAGAGATCCACAAAGTCTGATGGACAACTGCTAATGTCCAGATCCCAGTGAAATCCAAGCCAAGATTCAACAAGAATTTTCTTTGCCTTGACATGGTTTGCTATAAACAACTCTAATGTCAAATTCAATCATATAAGTGATTTTTTGACTTACACAATAATTGTTAACTCAATAGCCAACATTGAACTTTCAACCCATTTGAACATGTTTCATCTAATGGTTTAAAGAATTAATTGAAACCAATCTTTCTTTGTGTTCCTGGCTCTGGTTTATACATGTTCCTCTTAACCCCTCCTCTTGCTTTATCTACTACTATTTCAAATACCAACCACAGATATATTTCTTCTTTATACTTTGGTGTAAATTATTCTTTTATATCTTCTTCTCTCTCTCTTATCTGTTTCTGTTTTTCTCTCTCCTTTCTGCCCAATCTTTCTTTTTCCCGCTTTTAGCCCTCACATAAGATTATAGTAAGTTTACTAAATTTAACAACTAATATCTTGACCTATTCTAGAACATTATTATAGGTGTATGCCTGAATTTGAGGAACTTCGGAGAACAATTGCAACAACAAGTTTTTGCTTCTTACAAGGTTGACTAATATGGGGCTTGGCTCTGAAGTGATTATAGTAAATAGGGCCGAGTGGCATAACTTAAAGTGGTGCTGATATTGGGATCAGCAGAGGTCACATATTGACATAAAATATCATTATCTGGATATTCACTCAACCTGGAGCTCTTGAGAGAAAGAAGCTCACAAAGTAGTCCTTTGTTAAAAGAAGAAGTGAGCACTATATTGATAGATGCATAGACATACAAACAATATTAAAAAAAAACAAGAAAATATACCATTCCAAACAGCTCATAATGCTTCAATAACAGAGTTCTTTGACACCACAGTGGAGGAAATGTCAGAGAAGGAATTTAGAAAGTTAATAGTTAAAATGTTATATGAGCTAAAAGAAGATACAAGGAGTGATACCAGAAAAAAAAATTACAGGAAGTAAAGGTCACTTCAATAGAGATTCTGAAAAAGAATCAAATGGAAAGTCTTGAAATGAAAGAATAAATAAACCAAATTAAAAATTCAATGGGAAGCTGGGTGCCGTGGTGCATACCTGTAATTCCTGTGGCTTAGGAGGCTGAGGAGACAGGAGGATCGTGAGTTCATAGGCAGCCTCAGCAACTTAGTGAGGCCCTAAGCAACTGTCACCCTGTCTCTAAGTAAAACATAAAAAGGGCTGTGGTTCCGTGGTTAAGCATCCCTGGGTTTAATTTTTGATACCAAAAAAATTTAGTGAAAAAATCACCAACATATTAGACCACTTTTTTTTTCCAGGCCTCAAAGACAAATTATAAAATCTTTAAAATAAAGTCAATTATAAAGAAAATATCAATAAATCATGAGCCAAATATGTAAGAAATCTGGGATAACATTAAAAGGCCAAATTTAAGATTCATTGAAATTGGTGAAGCCTCTGAAACACAAACTAAAGAAATACATAATCTTTTCAATGAAATAATATCAAAAAGTTAAGAATGAGATAGAAGTTTAAGTATAATAGGCATACAGGACTCCAAGTACAAAATCTCAATAGATCCACTCCAAGACACATTATTATGTGAAAATGTTTAACATATAGAATAAGGATAAAAATTTAAAAGCTGGTTACATTTTAAGGTAAAACAATCTGGATTTCTCAACCCAGACCTAAAAGCTAGGAGGTCTTGAAATTATATTTACAAAGCTCTGAATGAAAATGAATGCCAACCAAGAATACTATCCTCAGCAAAACTGAGCTCCAGAATTGAAGACACAATAAAAATCTTCCATCATAAACAAAATCTAAAATAATTCAAAACTAGAAAACTTGGACTACAAAACATACTAAATAAAATATTTCATTAAGAAATGAAAACCAGCATAAGAAGGAATTACACTTGAAAAATTATCAATTAAAGGAGAATCCAGTCCAATTTAAACATTAGAAATAGATAGAAGTGGCAGGAAATAAAAATATTTTCTCAATAATAACATTGAATGTAAATGAACTAAACTCTTCAATCAAAAGACATATGTTGGAATATTATATTAAAAAACAAGACCCAACAATAGGCTGTCTACAAGAGACTTATCTCATAGGCAGATATCCACAGACTGAAGGTGAAAGTGTGTGTGTGGGGGGAACGCCATACCATTCACTGGACTTGTAAACAAGCAGAGGTTTCTATTTTCATATCAGATAATGTGAACTTCAAACCAAGATTAATCGAGACCAAGAAGGTCACTTCATACTGCTTAAGGGAATCACACATCAGCAAGATATAATGATTGTAAATATTTATGCCCCAAACAACAGAGTGTCTACATATATCAAACCAATCCTTCTCAACATTAAGAATCAGATATACAATAATACTGGGTGACATTAACATGCCTCTCTCATGTCTGGATAGATGATCTAAACAAAAACTAAGTGAAGCTAATACAGAACTAAAAAATCAATTAATAAAATGGACCTAACAGACATCTATAGAATGTGTCATTCATCAATGACTGAATTCACTTTCTTCTGAGCAGTACATGGAACATTTTCTAATATAGATCATATTTTATGTCACAAAGCAAATCTTAGTAAATACAAAAAAGTATAGATAATACCTTGGATTCTATCAGATCATAATGGAATGAAATTAGAAATCAACCATAAGTTAAAAAACAGAATCACTATAGCACCTGGATATTAAATAGTATACATTTGAATGATGATGGATAGCCTAAGAAATCAGGGGAGAAATAAGAAAATTGTAAAAGTAAATGAGAATAGTGATACAACATATCAAAATCTTTGGGGCAGTATGAGGGCATTTCTAAGAGGAAAAATTCACAGCATTGCGCTCATACATTAAAAATACATAGAATGATGCCAAATAAATAATCTGACATTAAATCTCAAGATCTCAGAGAAAGAAGAACAAATCAACACCCAAATCAGTAGACAGCAATAATTAAAATTAGAATCAAAATTAATAAAATGGAAAATTAAAAAGAAAACAATACAAAAGATCAATGAAAAAATAATTTTTTTCAAAAGGATAAACAGATTCAATAAACCCTCAGCCAAATTAATCAAAAGAAAGAGGAAAAAAATCAAATTATCAAAATCCAAGGTGAAAAGGAAATATCACCACAGACACTCCTCAAATCCAGAGGATTATCAGAAACTATATTGAAAAGTTATACTCCAATAAGCTAGAAAATCTTGAAGACACCAACCAATTCCTAAAGACATATGAACTACATAAATTGAAACAGGAGGATATAGAAAACTTAAACAGATGAATTTCAAATGATAAAATTGAAGCATCATCAAAAAGCCTTACAACAATGAAAAGCCCAGGACCAGATGGATTCTCAGCCCAGTTCTATCAGATCTTTAAAGAAGAACTAATACAAATTCTCCTCTATTTATTCCATGAAATAGAAAAGGAGGTAACATGGCCAAACTCATTCTATGAAGTCAGCAACACCCTGACACCAAAACCAGACAAAGACACATCAAGGAAAGAAAATTTCTGACCACATCCTTCATAAACATAGATGCAAAAATTCTTAATAAAATTTGTATGTGGAAAACCACATACAAAAGTGTATTACAAAGATAGTATACTATGATCAAGTGGGTTTCATTTCAGGGGTTCAACATAAGGAAATCAATAAACGTAATTCATCATATTATTAAAGACAAGAATCACATGTTTATCTTAATAGATGCAGAAACAGCACTTGAAAAGAGCAGCACCCATTCATATTTAAAACACTAGAAAAACCAGGGATAGAAGGAATTTACCTCCACCTTGTAAAGGCTATCTAAGACAAACTCAAGTCCAGTAATATTTTGAATGGACAAAACCTGAAGGTATTTCCTCTAAAAACAGGAACAAGAGAAGGGTGCCCACTTTCACCATTCTATTCAACATAGTCCTTGAAACTCTAGCCAGAGCAATTGAGCAAGAGAAGGAAATTGAAGGGATACAAATTGGAAATGAAGAGCTCAAAACTATTTCTGATTGCCAACAACATGATCCTATATTTATAAGACCCAGAAAACTCCACAAGAAGACCTCTGGAGCTCATAAATGAATTCAGCAACATAGTAGAATACAAGATCAATACCCATAAATAAATCACATTCCTATACTCCACTGATGCACCTATTATGAAATTACGAAAACTATCCCAGTCACAATAGCTTTAAAAAAACACACAAACCTTGGGAGTCAATCTAACAAAAAGGTGAATGACCTCTACAATGAAAACTATAGAGCACTAAAGAAAGAAATTGAAGATCTTCAAGATGGAAAAATCTACCATGTTCTTGGATAGGCAGAATTAATTTTGTAAAAATGGCCATACTACCAAAAGTGCTATACACGTTCAATGTAATTCCCATCAAAATCTCAATGACATTCTTCACAGAACTAGAAAAATCAGTAATAAAATTCATTTGCAAAAATAAGAAATCCAGAATAGCCAAAGCATTCATTGGTGAGAAGACTGAAACAATACCAGACCTCAAATTATACTACAGAGCTATAGTAACAAAACAGTATGGTACTGGTGCCAAAATAGGCATGAAGACCAATGGAAAGTAATAAAAGACAGAGATAAGCCTACATAAATTCAGTTATCTGGTACTAAACAAAGGGGTCAAAAACATAAGTTGGAAAAAATAGTCTTTTTAACAAATTGTGCTGAAAACTAGAAATCCATATGTAGTAGAATGAAATTTAACCCCTCTCTTTCACTCTACATAAAAGTCAATTCAAAGTGGATCAAAGATGTAGGAATTAGACCAGAATCTCTGCAACTGCTAGAAGAAAATATAAGCTCAACACTCAAAATATAAGCTCAACATGTCAGCTCAGAGACTGATTTCCTTAACAAGACTCCTAAAGTGCAAGAAGTAAAATGTAAAAATCAGTAAATGGAATGGCATCCCATTATAAAGCTTCTTCACAGCAAAGGAAACAAAAGTGTGAAGAGAGAGCCAACAGAATTAGGAGAAAATCTGTGGCACCTGCTCCTCAAATAGGGTATTAATATCCAGGATATATAAAGAACTCATAAACAACACCAAAACAAAGCAAAACAACCCAATCAATAAATATGCAAAGGAACTAAATGGATACCTCTTAAAAGAAGAAATATAAATGGTTAACTAATATATGAAAAAATGTTCAACATCTTCAGCAATTACAGAACTGCAAATTAAAACCACATTGAGATTTCATCTCTCTCTAATTAGAATGGCAATTTTCAAGAATACAAGTAGCCACAAATGTTGGCGAGGATGTGGGGAAAAAAGGTACACTCATATTTTTGTTAGGACTGAAAATTAGTGCAATTACTCTGGAAAGCAGTATGGAGATTCCCGAAGAGCTAGGAATGAAATTATCATATGACCAAGCTATTTCACTTCACAGTATATATCCATAGGATTTAAAATCAGCATACTGCAGAGATGCAGCCATATCAATGTTTATAGCAGCACAATTCACAATAGTCAAGCTATAGAGCCAACCTAGGTACCCTTCAACAGATGAATATATAAAGAATATGTGGTATATATACACAATGGAATATTATTACTCAGCCATAAAGAAGAATCACAATATAGTATTCACTGGTAAATGGATGGTAAACTGGAGACTATCATGCTAAGTGAAATAAGCCAATCCCCAAATATCAAAGTTTGAATATTTTTTTCTAAAATGTGGAAGCTAATCCAATGTAATGGAGGGGAGGAATTTAAAAAAAAAACAAAATAGATGAAAGATCAGTGGAGTAGACAAAGGTGAATGAAGGGAAGTGAGGCGGAATGAGATAGAGAAAGACAGTGGAATAAATCTGACCTACGTTTCCTGTGTACATACATGAATATACCATAATGAGTCTCACCATAATGTACATCCAGAACACACTACTTCAAACAAACAAACAAACTACAAGTATGTAGCAGGTACATCAGTAGAGGGAAGGGAACAGAGGGAGGGAATATGGAAGGGAAAGGGAAAGTACTGGGCACTGAATTAGAACAAAATAGATTCCATGCTTTTATAATTATGTCAAAATGAATCCTATTTTTATGTATGACTAAAAAAACCCCAATGAAATATTAATAGTGTATCCTTTGTACCTTCACAAGACTGAGGTCCTAATGAGAATAAGATATATTCTATGCATGTATAATTTTATCAGAATGGATTACCCTGTCATGTATAACCAAAAAGAACCAGTTTTTAAGAAGCACATCCTTTTAACCACTTTCTTTCTCTCCCTCCCTTTGCTCTCTTCCTCCTTCCCTCTCCCCCATCCCCCAGCCCCAGTTTAGCCTCACTGATCTTCTTTAAGTCCTTTAATCTTGCCATGCTTCCACCAATCTCAGGACTTTGTACACTTCCCTCCTTTTGCTATGAGCATCCTTCCCCTCTCATCTTCTGCTAGCTAACGTTTGCTTATTCTTCAGCTCTTAGTTTGTGACTCCTCAGGAGAACGCTTTTATAATTCATGTCAAATAATTCCATTTTATGTTTGCATGGCACAATAAACCTGGGCACTTACCCACCCCCTTGCAATTTTACATATATTTGGGTGACTATGAATAATATCTGTGAATAATATCTTCCTCCTCTTCCACCTGGAAGTTCCATGGGGACAGGGACTGTGTATGTTTCTGTAACTCATGGTGGTCCCAGTACAGTGTCGGGCATATAATAGGTGCTAGATATCTGCTAAATAAAAGCTGGACCACATTCTATCTTTACTTTAAACATGCTGGACCATGAACATTCTTTTCAGCTAGGAAGAGGGTTGTGGATATCCTTAAGGATTGATTATTTAATACCCAAGATACGATGGGGACATTTGTCCAGTTTCAGAGCCATACAACAAGAGGAAGGATCCTAAAGAGATTAGTCATTTGCCAGGTGCCACCTAAGACACTTCAGCCAGAAAACATTATCTATCATTTATTATACATATTATATATCATTTTGTTATAAAGTCACATTACCCATCAACCAGTTTCTGTAATTATGGCAAGCTTATTTTTGTCCCTACAATTTCCACCCCAACCCAACAATATTAAAACAAATGCCATTTCATTTTATTCTTGGATATTAAGATGCCTCTGTCTCATGAACTCATTTCAACCTTGACAGGAATTTTTTTTCCTTCTACCTAAGCTAAATTTCTAATCATGTGGTTACTGCCTGTTTCCCCTTGTGTAAAGACAGAGAATGGGTGGTCACCGTTTTTGGTATTAGAACCATTTCTAGTAATTGAAGTTTGTGATTAGTGCTCCCTTCAGTCATTCATTACTAACTCCAAATTTAATAATGTCTTTTATTTAACCAATGGACCATCTCTAGTGAGTGTTCAAACTGCATGACTGGGAGAACAAATTTATTTGGCAATATGGTTTTCTTGGGCTATGAACTGTGTCTTGTGCTCTTGGCTTATGAGTTCCAACAAGGTTCTGTCTTATTCTTTAGAGATGAGAATTAGAAATTCATGGGCTTGTTCTTTCAATATGTGGGAACAGAGTAGCAAAGTACAAGCATTCTTTTTCTGTGATATCGGTAGTGCTGCTCAAAGTGGGGTGGAAATAAAGGACCTTTGTCCAGTCAAAGACAATTGGGTAAAACTGGGGTTAAATACGTTAGGAAAATTGAGGGGAAGGGCACAGGATGCTTCTTTTCCCTCTGCTTTAAGATTACATGATGTTAGTGGTCCCTATTTATCCACACAGTGCTGGGCACAGAGTAGTCATTCCTTATTTGCTTGATCAGTTGCTAGACTGATAGAAAGATTGAGCTGGCAACTTTGTAAAACGCGTATCACAGTTTCTCATTGGGACATATTTTAAGGTAAATCTTAGCATCAAGAAGAATAGGATAGGAAGGCTCTGGCAGAGTGCATTTATATTTCCATTTTGTCTCATCTCATCCCATTCCATTCTTTCCTGAATGCCTACTCTGTGCATGGCCCCATGCGAGGTTCTGGGGATATTGGGAGGATTGAGTCAAAATTCTTGCTTTAAGGAAGGAGCACATGGTCTAAAAGGAGTATGGGAAATTAAAAATGGATGCAAATGTGGGGAAAAGGGTACACTTGTACATTGCTGGTGGGACTGCAAATTGGTGCAGCCAATTTGGAAAGCAGTATGGAGATTTCTTGGAAAGCTGGGAATGGAGCCACCATTTGACCCAGCTATTCCCCTTCTCGGTCTATTCCCTAAAGACCTAAAAAGAGCATGCTACAGGGACACTGCTACATCAATGTTCATAGCAGCACAATTCACAATAGCAAGACTGTGGAACCAACCTAGATGCCCTTCAATAGATGAATGGATAAAAAAATGTGGCATTTATACACAATGGAGTATTACTCTGCATTAAAAAATGACAAAATCATAGAATTTACAGGGAAATGGATGGCATTAGAGCAGATTATGCTAAGTGAAGATGGCTAATCCCTAAAAAACAAATGCCAAATGTCTTCTTTGATATAAGGAGAGTAACTAAGAACAGAGTAGGGTCGAAGAGCATGAGAAGAAGATTAACATTAAACAGGGATGAGAGGTGGGAGGGAAAGGGAGAGAGAAGGGACATTGCATGGAAATGGAAGGAGACCCTCAGAGTTATACAAAAGTACATACAAGAGGAAGTGAGGGGAAAGGGAAAAATAATACAAGGGGGACAAATGAATGTCAGTAGAGGGGGCAGAGAGAGAAGAGGGGAGGGGAAGGGAGGGAAGGGGGGATAGTAGAGGATAGGAAAGGCAGCAGAACACAACAGACACTAGTATGGCAATATGTAAATCAATGGATGTGTAACTGATGTGATTCTGCAATCTGTATATGGGGTAAAAATGGGAGCTCATAACCCACTTGAATCAAAGTGTGAAATATGATATATCAAGAACTATGTAATGTTTTGAACAGCCAACAATAAAAAATTAAAAAAAAAATGGATGCAAATGTTTTTTCAACTTCCCCAATTGAGGGGAGGAGTCTAGTTCCCTTCCACTTATATCTGAAATGGCATCAGTGACTTAATTGACCTATATAATACAGCAGGAATGACATTTAGTCTTTTGAGGAAAAGTCAAACAAAGTCTTGCAACTTTTACCCAGTTCTCTTAGAACTGGGGCAAAGTCAGCTGCCACATAAGAAGTTCATGTACCTTAAGATCGCTCTGCTGAAAGACACATGTGGGCACACTGATCAACAGACCAAGGTGAGCCCAGCCCTCCAGCCACCCTTACAAGACGTGAACTTTCAGACAGTGCATCTGCCAGGTGAGTGCCACCTTAAGACCTCTGTTGACACCATGGAAAACGGAGTAGTCTCTTCTATAAGCTCTATGAATTCCCTAACCACAAAATCAAGAGATAAAATTAAAAGTCTGTTGTTTTAAGCCATTACATTTTAGGGTAGTTTGTTGCCTCATAATAGACAACCAGAATAGGGAGGTAGAAAAACATAACAAGAGGACCTAGTAAACATTCTAGTGAAAAAGTGTGTATTATTTTTGGAAATAAGCATACAGAACACAATTCTGTTCTTGGAAAGGACAACGCATTGTCCCACTTGAGGGCATACCCATCATGTCATAGTCTTTGTGAATGACATCCCCTGGAGTTGGGCAGTACCCAATATGTGCAGAGTTATGTGGCAATTGTGGGTGATGGGTGCCTGGCAGGCATGTTAGCTGGGAAATTTTTATAGAGAGGGAACTGCAACTGGGAATTGAAATGTATTTTGAAAAGGGAGGAGAAATTACACTCAAACTGTAGCATCAGGAAGAGCAAAATCTCAGAGGCACGGGTATTCATGATGTGCTTGGGCACAGTCACTGGTCCTGTGTAGCTGGTGTGCTCAGTACCAAGGTAGGAGGAGAGGCTGGAGATGAGCCTCCCAGGCAGAGTGATACAAAGGGTCTTATTTTCATAACATGATGAGGAGTCAGGAGGAAGAAGGTGACAGGGAGATTTAAAAGCAAGGGAGCGACAAATTTGAAAGAGTATATAAGAAAAATGCAATTCAAAACCCCACAGTGTGTGAAAGACACTGTTTGTTCTTTCAACTGCTTGCTTCTCCCTGAAAGCTTGGCAGATCCATTTTTTATAGGAAAGTATTAAACAACAGGGGATTACTCAATGATTCATTTAAAAGGATCATTAAAGGAAAATCGAGGCACATCGTATCCTGCCTTCTTTAATTGCTCATTTATTATTACTGTGGGTGAGATAACGGCTTTGTGTTATTCTTCTAAATAATGTAAAATGTTTATTGGTAAATATAGCAGTGCATAAATTAATGTCAGTTGAGATTTTGTGGGGTATTTTTTTCTCCACTGATAGCCATAATTTTTACTTAAAGAAAAACAATACTGTGCGGATGCATTTTGGCTCATAGCTGAGTGACAGCATTATGAGCTCAACATCTGTATAAGGATACTGTCTCTGTTTCTTTGGAAAGCCAGGATTCTCTAGCTGGAATGGCCCTAGGGTTCGTTTACAAAGTCAATTTCTTTTCTATCAAGACTATAGTGCTTAGGAAGAGGGCATGCGTAGGTGTACAATTTTCTTTTTTTATTGGTCACAACTGAATTCAGTAACAAACTACCCAATAAAAGTGGCTTTTAAACTGAAGGTATTAGCTGGATGCAGTGGCGCACGCCTGTAATCCCAGCTACTCAGGAGACTGAAGCAGGAGGATCGCAAGTTCCAGGCTAGCCTGGGCAAGACCCTGTCTCAAAATAAAAATGAAGATTTGATGATGTAGCTCAGTGCGAAAGCACCTCTGTGTTTGATCCCTGGTGTGTGTGTGGGGGGGGGGGGGCGGGGGAGCGGGAGGGGAGTGAGGGTATTTATCTGAAAGTCCACGGGTAGGTAGTTCATAAAGTTGATCTGATGGCTTAGCAGTGTTACCTAGGACCCAAGCGACAACAATAATGTCTAAAACCAGCAAAGTTGTGTGTGTGTGTGTGTACTCTCTTCTTTTTTTTAATCCTAGAGAAAAATCATTTCCAGAACCTCCCAGCAGACTTCCACTCAGGTTTTCTATCCCGGATCTGGGCTCATACCTACCTCTAAACCAATCACATACCAAAGAGAAAGGCTTAGAAGAACTGGCCCATGGCCCATTCCCTGGACAGGGGAGAGGGACCTGCATCCTCCATCACTGCCCTAGCTTTGAATCGAGTGTGAAGCCACGATAGAGGAATGGCTGGGAGTGCAGCCTATATTGTCAGCCACTGGTCAAATGGACTTAGGGGTGCTGATTTGATACATACCATATGGCCAGCTTTATATCCCTGTTGGCAGACAGCAGCAGCAGCAGCATGAAAGACTGTGCTGTTCTCAGGGAGTATTAGTGGCCGTTGTAATAAAGCAGGCAATTCCTTAGCTGGAGAAATTAATTCAATAAAATATACAGATTGTCAATTACACCTTAGGAGATGGGAATATAGAGATGAATAAGATCTAGTTCTTGCCCACAAGGAATTCACAATTCTCTTCACCATCTGTGTTATTCAATCCAATCGTACTGGATGCAGATCTGTCCCCCAGTGTATCCCTCTGAGCTCATAGGGGTACAGCATTGCAGGAAATGTTCCCCCTCCTCTTTCTATTGGTTTCTCTGATTCATTACTCATTACTCATGGCTGGGTTAAGTGATCCTCCTCAGGAGTCTCTAGCATTGATATTTACTTTTGCCACACGTCTTTGAATCCCTGGTTCTACCTATCTTTCAGCTGCTTACCTCAGCCAGACCTGCAGCCTCATAGTGGCACATTGTCTTTTGATCAATTTGTTTCCTCACTGTCTAGCTCAGTGACTGGAACAGAGATGCTTTCCAATGGATGTTTGTGGGATGAATGCATGAATAATTGAATGAAAGGAAATGAAATCTGGATCCTTCATTCCCCTTCAGTCAGCTTGCAACTTATTAGTTTTTCTCTTTCCCTTTTCTCTCGATCTCACCTCCCCATTTTCTCTCTTATTTTCCTTTTCTTTGTTCTTCACTCACAACTCAGCATTTTTAAAGTTGTACAACGTCTACCCAGTCTTGCAAAAGGCTCTCATCTCTCCCCCTCTTCACAGAAAGATGGAGTGTGCTGTGGATTGATCCATAAATGTCAGTGCTGGCCAGGGAAACCATTCCAGGGATGTTGTTTTTCTACCGTGAGCCATCTGCAGGTCTGCTTTCAAAGGCTGGAGTCCTGCAATCTCTCCAGAATGATAGATCAGTTCCTGGGCTGCCCGTTGGTTCCTATTTCCAGTTTTTGGTTGACGAAGGAGGGGAAAATATTGTTTTCATGTACATATGGCAGTTGTGGGGAGGGTGACAGGGACTTGAGAATTGCAGAATGACACCTTCTGTTGGTACTCACTGCAGCTGTGATGAGAGGCACTAGCATAGCATATGCTGAGATCGTTCCCCTTAGGTCAAAGCTCCCGGTGGAAAAGATGTCACAGTACACCCAAATCTTCTTTCTGCGTGAGTACAGATATCAAGTACGTAAGAATCACCAGAAGCCTTATTCCACCTAGAGTAGGAGTTAGTGAGCTCAGTTTTGATATTTTGTCCATCATGAATTTTTTTTATGGTGCAGAGATGACTGGACTGATTTTTGGAAACCTGTACTAGTTTTTTTTTAGAACAAAGATACCAGGCTGGAGTCAAACTTCACAAATCAGCTCAGCCTTTATTCAGGAACGGACTACATCTAAGGAATAGACCCACTTTCCTGGTGGAAAGTGTGCCATTGAACAAAGGAGGCAACTAGGCTTCTATAGGTTGTGAGTGATTTAGGAAGTGTGCCAGTCTGAGCACTCAGGAATTTGAGTCCTTGAGTTGGGGTTAGTGGCCAGCACCTGGAGAGGAAGTGTCTTGAAAGAAATTAGTGTTTCCTAAAGAATATCACTTCTAGATTGGATGAGACGTTGTCTCCCTGCCTGTGGCCAGTGTCTGGGAAGGATTTATCTTGGGAGAGAAGAAAGTCACCATTGTATGGCCTTCCTTTCTATTTCTTTCTTCCAGGCCTCACTATTTTGGTTTTTTTTTTCATTTTCCATATCCAATAAGTTTCACTTCTAGATTCACTATATAGATTACCTCAGGGGACTCAGCGAGTCCTCCTACCCTCTGAACTCAGGATTTTCTTTTATAATATGAGGGGTAAATGTCCAGAATTGTTAGGATATGTTAGTGTATCACCATAATATGATTTGGTACTACCCCATGCTTCTCTTGAGAGAAGAAATATACATCCTTATCTAATAAGGAAGTATTTGCATCAGAACATTTTGGTGGATTTCTCTTTTTCCCCTGTGCCCTGAGTTAAAAAAAAAATCCACATGCACTGCAAAAACAGATCTGTCCTGCCTCGGCCTACAAAGCCCCCCTTTGTCTTTCTGGCTCTATGAAAATCATTAATATTTATACTTTTTGTGCACTTTGCTGATGCTACTACAAGACAGGCCCTTCCAGAGGGATCCTAAAGACTCAGTGTAGAGGCCTAGTCTCTGGAACCCTTATCTCAGTGAGCCTCCTTATTATTACTATTTAAAGAGAGCCCCTTGTCCATATTTTCACCATAGGGAGACTTCTCAGTGGAAGAAAGCAGAGCCCTGCCTCTTGCCTGGGCATTCCTGACCATGCCACCTCCTTCCTCATGCATTCCTTATAAAGATGACTGTCTGTGTTCTCATTGCAGAGCTCCTCTGACAAGGTATCTATCCTGAGCATCCTAAAGGTCCTTGGAGATCTTCTTTCTGTTGGTGAGTACACTACCCTCTCATGTAATCATGTGATGGACATGGAGTCATGCTGATGCGGTCTTTTAAGTAATCTCTGGCTGGGGGTTGCTGTAGTTCATTTCCTATGAGAGACATCATCATTCCATGTTTTCTTGAAATAAATAGGACTGATTGTACTTGGGTTCTATACTCTTTTCACCTACTCTACCTTAGGAAAAAAAATTAGACACTGGGTGGTTATTCTGTGGTTTCTCATGAGTCTGAGGACCTCCTGGGGCTTGTGTCTACCTCTTCCCTGGAAGGGTTACACCTCAGTGATTCTGCCCCTCTCCTCCCTTTTCTAACCTCCATTGTGGGTCATTTGGAAAGCCAGGTATTGGTGGCTGCCTTACCTATGTCAAAGTGGAGACAGGAATGTGGGATAGGAGCTTGACTTTGAAGTTTGGTAAGCCATTTAAGTTTTCAGAGAAAAGATGACAGAATTGAGTACTGAGTTAACTGGAGCATGCCCCTATTGGCTAGTTTCCACCAAGGTCGTTGGACATTCCAAATTCACTTAGTTTGCATTTCTATATGTGCCAGCTTCTGATATTAGAAAGAAATACTACCACAAACAGGCAATACCAAGAATGAATGACATGACAAAGCTAGAGTCTCAAGGATTCCATCATAGGGGCTCTTTTCATGGGCCATGCTGATCTCCATTAGTGCGGCAACTTCCCTTCAGTGTTTTGAGTGAGTTCCCCTCTGTAGATAAAGTCACTTGTCTTCTGGAATAATGCTGTCTTCAATTTACCCAGAGGTGTCTGAAACTCTTAGAATGAAACCTTGGGGTTCTTCCTCTGATGAAGGTAATAGTTACTCTCTCCTCTCCTTTCTTTTCTTTTCCTCTCCTCTATGCCCCTTCCTTCCTTCCTTCCTTCCTTCCTTTTTTTTGTAGAGGTTTCTACTTTTAATTAGGATGAAAACCCAGAAGATCTTTTTTGATAAGATCCCATATTGCTGGCCACTTTGGTTGGGTCAGCCATGCATAGTGCATGTTGATCTAAGAGAATCACTCAGTACACTTTCCAAATTGAAATGTAATCAATGCTTTTGAGTTTGTCCTTTGGTGGGTTGGGGACCTCCCAACCTACCAAAGGAAACCTCTATTAAGAAAATCTTTCTCTAAGAGGTTTTCAAACCTCTTAGAAAGACCAATACTTAATTTTTGCTTCAGATTCTTCAAAATTCCCTAGATAGGATGCTTGGGCATTTGTTTCGTATATTAGCTAGATTTTTTGTGTCACTGTGACCAAAATATCCTACAGGAACAACTCAGAGGAGAAAAAGTTTATTTGGGGCTCATGGTTTCCAAGGTCTCAGTCCATATATTTACATCTGAATTCATTGCTCTGGGTCCAAGGTGAGGCAGTACATCATGGGGGAAGGGCATGATGGAGGGAAGCTCTTCCTCTCATGGCAGCAAAGATGAAGAGAGAGAGGGAGGAAGAGGCCTCAGGGAAGAACAACCCTTCCAGGGTATGCCCCCAGTGGCCCACCTCCTCCAACTATGCCCCACCTGCCTTCAGTCACCACCCAGTCAGTCCATTCAAAGTAGGGTGGACTGATTAGGACATAGATCTCATAATCTAACTATTTCATCTCTGAATATTCCTGCATTGAGCAAGAGCTTTGGGGGGGTGTTATCCAAACCATAACATTTCTCAAAAGATTACTCCAGTGAATTCTATATTTTACTGAAGGCCAGGATCAGAAAATCATTAAACCACCAATAACATTATTCTAGATGAAATATCTTCCCAACTCTTTTACTAATGATTCAAACCCACAGCAGAAGGGTATTAAGCATATGATGATAAGTAAGCCTGGATTTCTGTTTATGTACATGTCCATACATTTGCACACTCATCACTGATGATTAAACAAGCTCTGGGGAACTGAATTCTAGGCTCCATTTATAACAGCAGCTGCAGGTATGAATACACGTAGGTTCTTAAATATTCCACTATTCTCCCCTTTCACACTTCCTCCCCAGATACCACAACTTTAACACATAGTACTCTAAGAACTACATCGTTTTGGTTTCTGGGGTGAGATAAACCAACCTTTGCTCTTTGCTGTTAGGTCTGAGGGCTGCTCTAAGAAAATGAGGGTTGTTATTGGTGGCTTATCTTTCTTCTGGTTTCCCCCCAGGCACAGATAGGAGGATTCATTACATGATCAGCAAAGGTGGTAGTGAAGCCCTTCTGCAGACTCTGGTGGACACTGCAAGGACAGCTTCTCCTGACTATGACATTCTCCTGCCTCTCTTCAGACTGCTGGCCAAAGTTGGCCTACGAGGTACCCACATTCCAAGACCCAAGGCTGAAAAGGCACTTCTGCAGTTGTTACCATGAGTGTAATTTGGGAAGCTCTTGTGGGGAAGCAGCAGAGAGCTCTCAGACATATTGGCGGTGATGGTCTGACTCGCTCCACAGGAAAGGCAATTTTTTTTTTTTAACCTAGATGTTCATTTTTCCAAGGTATGTTGTTAGGAGAGAGGCCACTACAGCAGGCATAAACCTGGATTAGACAGAGTTTGGGTCATATGGAGGAAGAGATGAGTCACTTCAATGTAGTTTTAATCATTTGAAAAAAAGAATAAACAAAACATTCTAATAAATTGCAACTTACCTGAAAGTCTATCATGTGTATATTAGTTTCCTAGAGTTACTATCACAAATTACCACAAACTGGGTGATATTATGCAACAGAAATATATTTTATCACAGTTCTAGAGACCATAAATTCCACATGAAGATATTGATAGGGTTGGATCCTCCTGGAGGCCCTAAGGGAGAATATGCTCTTGGCTCCCCACCTAGCTTCTGGTGGTTACCAAAATCTGCAGTGTTTTTTGGCTTGTAGATGCATCACTCCAGTCTTTGTCTCCATCTTCACATGGCTCTCTGTGTGTCTTCTCCTTTTCATGCCGAGACATCAGTAGTTAGATTTAAGGCCCATTCTATTCTAATGGCCTCATCTTAAATCTCTAAAAATCCTAACTAAATTTACAAAGATTCTATTTCCAAATAAAAGGTTCTGGGTAGATATGAATATTGGGGTGAGACTATTCATTCCACCCACTATAAAAAGTTACATGGAAGTAAAATTTCCCTAGTTGAGAGGAAGTAGGGGCCCAGAGTGTTTTCTACTTATGCTTCATGGTCATTTCTCTTCTCCCATGGAAAATTCCAGAAACCTAGAATTTCTTGAAAACCTAGGTGGTCAGAAATCAGGCAAACATTTCAAACTAGTCATAACAGTTAAGTGTAAATTTTGTGTTGAGTTTCACGCAAGTGACAATTGAGAAGCTCAGACCTAAATAGCAGACCTCTGATGTCTACAGTTTGCAGCTATAGCTGAGGGTTCTGGGACCCCCTTTCCTTTCAATGTTTGGGTCTCTATTTAGAGCTCATTCAACATTCCACTGATAAGAACTGAGAAGTAGGCATCAGGTGTCATATGCATTGAACATGCTTCAGATAAGACCAAAAATAAGATATTTGTTGAATATTCAATAGGTATTTACTACCAGTCTCTCAGGGCCTGGTGTGGTTCTAGACACTGGGGAAACCAGAGTGACCAAGGCAGTCAAGGAACCTGTTCCCACAGAGATTCTATTCCAAGTAGGGCAGGCCAAGTCAACAAATAATTAACTGGATGGTAGCAGACTGTGATGAATGCCTTAAGAAAAAGAAGAAGTGATGCTACTCTAAGATGGCATGGTCAGGGAGAGGTGACATTTGAGCTGAAACTTGAAGAACGAGAGGAAGTCAGCAAAGCTGAGTGGGCCAAGAGAACTCTAGGAAAAAAAACGTAGAGACCTGATATACAGCCTGGTCATAAACAGTATAAGCTGGGAAGTCAGGTCTGGGTTTCAAGTCTGGCTCTGACACTTTCTAGCTGTGTGATCTTGGGCAATTTGCTTATGCTTTCTGAACCATTGTGTCCTTTTGTATAAAATGAAGGTACAGTACTTAATTCTAGTGTTGATATGAAGATTGAATGAGGTACTATACACCACATGCTTAGCATGTGGAGCCTGGATACTGAGAAACAAGAGTCATATAGATTTTATAGGAGAAAAAGAGATGAGAGATTCACCAGGAGGACAGTGATTTCTTACTTAATGATCTTGAAATGCCTTTGTAATAATTATGTCGCTGCAGTTTCTGCTATCAAGGGTTACAGTCCTTGATACTGATGTTCAAGTTGTTGTGGGCTGGCCTGAATAGAAGAGAACTGCATTTGTTTGCTTATGAGCAGAGTAGGACAGACAGTTCTTTTCTGATAAAGGGAATGGGTCTTGTAATTTTAGTTATAATCTTTGCTGGTGTCTTTTGGCCAGAGTTAAAATTGATAAAACCAGCTTGAGTATACTGTCTGTTTTACTCATTTTCACCTATAATTTTTTTTTTTTTTGTACCAGCGATTAAACCAAGCTGCACTCAACCACTGAGCCACATCCCCAGCCCATTTTTTTTTTTTTTTTTAATTTTGAGACAGGGTCTCAGTAGGTTGCTTAAGCCTTCACTAAATTGCTGAGGCTGGCTTTGAACTTGTGATCATTCTGTCTCAGCCTCCCAAGCCCCTGGGATTACAGGTGTGTGCCACCATGCCCAACTGTGATAGATTTTTTTAAAAGTAAAATTTATTGTGTATATTTGAGAAGTATGTATATATATATATATATATATATATATATATATATAATGATTGTAATAAAGCAGATTAACATGTCTATCATCTCACACAGTCACTTTTTTTGGTGACAATAGCATTAAAATCTATTTATTTAACAAAAAATACCTGATATGGTATGACTTTGTTAACTTTAGTCCTCATGTTATACACTCAATCTCTTAACCTATTTATTCTACATATTGGCTTTTTTTTTCACCATTTCACTCACACCCTGTTTCCTTTCCTCCACCCCCATTGGTGGTGAACACTGTTTCATTTTCTATCTCTGTCTATTTGTGTTAGCACCTCAGTTTGTAAGGATGATTTTTACCAAAAAGAGAAGTGATAACAAATGTTGATAAAGATGGAAGGAAAGGAAATCCTGCACATGGTTAGTGGGAATACAGATTGGTAGAGTCACTATGAAAATCCCTAAAGAAATTAAATATTGAACCACGTGACTAGCATGTATCTCAAGGAGATGATATCACCAATTTGTAAAGATATCTGCATTCCCATGTTCATTGTAGCATTATTCATAATAGCTGAGATATGGAAATAACCTGAGTGTTCAGCAATGGATGAATGAATACAGAAAACAGCATATATGCACAGTGGAATATGGACCTAATATCCTCTAGGTCCATCCACAACATGGATGGACCTAGAGGATATTAGGCTAAAGGAAGTAAGCCAAACACACAGAAAGAAAACTATTGCAGTGAATCTGATGGGGATGCATTTCTGAAAAACAAACAAACAAAACCAAAAACAAACAAAACCCGTCAACAAACCAGGATGATTTGGGCATGTCCTTTGGAAAGGACAAAAATAAATATGACTGGGTACACAGTCACCTGGTATCAAAGTGGGGGAAAGGAACATAGAATAAAAGGTGCTTTTTCTTACTTTTAATGCTTATCTTTTAATTAATCAGATGGTAATAACTTATCTGCAACACTAGACATCAGGTTATTTGGAACAATAATTTAGAGAAGTTTGATGTGAATTTTTTATTTTCTTAAAATGTTTTGACTTTTCATTATGAAAATTCTTTGTCACATAGAAAAATGACTTCTATTTGCCTACAACTTAGATCTCACCATTATTAACATTTTGCTGTATTTCTTTCACCCATTGAATTTATTTGGAGTGCATTTATTTGAAAAGAGACATTTTCCTGCATAAACACAAGACCATTATTACACATTTAAGAAAATTAACAATACATGGAGAAATTATTCCAATTTCTCCAAATATTCCCAATTCTCTTATAAATACATTCAAAGCAGGATCTAATAAAAATTCACTCATTGCATTTGAGTGTTGTTTTACTAAGTATTCTTAACTCTAGAATTGTCTTAAAGGAAGAAATTGACACGCAACTGAACTGGAGTTCATGTTTGAGAACCAGAAATATCTTCAGATATAAGGGCTTGAAAGTCATATAACTCCCAAACCTTCATATAAATAAATATATGTATCCAGAATTAGCTCTTTGATTCATTTGGTTCCAATGGAGATATTTTGCAGAATTTGTCTTAACTAGATCTGAAAAGTGTCTTTGACTATGCTTATCTTCCCTTTCTTTGCTCTACATGTTGTACAATTTTCAGATTCAATGTGAAATGCAACTAAGAGAGATTGATTTGTGTTCCTAGATAAAAAGTTTGGACAGAAGGCACTGGAATTGGAAGCACTTGATGTGACATTAATTCTAGCCAGGAAAAACCTGTCCCATAGCCAGAACCTCCTGCACTGTCTTTGGGCTCTGCGTGTGTTTGCCTCCAGTGGTAAGTGACTCTACTGTGAACCTATAGGATGGCTTTCAGAACAGTGCTAGGACTCCTGGGAACCATGTGGGGGTCTAGTGGGGAGGTGAAAGGAGGTGGGGGATATTATATTTATCTCAACCAGATAAATAAAGGAGCCAGGTGATCCAAAGACTATGGAGGTGATAAATTATTTCTTCATCTCGTCCTTAGCCAGGTATAACTCTTGAGCTCATTCCTGGAGTTAGGCTTTAATATTGGTTTTCCTTGAGAGTCAAACATTCATTATAGCATTCTAGAATTCTCTGTGGTGAGATAAAGACAGGATTTCTTCAGTTTTTATCATATCCAAGACATAGTGACAGGTGTTACATCTGCCACAAATGACCTTCACACCACAAATCTCCTTACTGAATTCCTGAATATATTCATTACCAATTTTTAATCTATCAGTACCAGTTTTTGTTTATTTGTTTTTATCTCATGATCTTTCTCATAAAGTGAATAGATCCAGGCTGATACTTATTTCTCATCTTCTAATTTGAATTATTTCTAATTATTATAATCATCCTGGACTTAGATGCATAATTTTTTAGCTAAGGAAAAAAATGTTTTGGGGGCTGGGATGTGGCTCAAGCGGTAGCGCGCTCGCCTGGCATGCGTGCGGCCCAGGTTCGATCCTCAGCACCACATACAAACAAAGATGTTGTGTCTGCCGAAAACTAAAAAATTAATATTAAAATTCTCTCTCTCTCTCTCTCTCTCTCTCTCTCTTAAAAAAAAAAGGAAAAAATGTTTGGAAGGGTGCAATAATTACTTGAATTCATACAGATAAAAAGTCATGAGGGCTGAGTTTCTAATTCCAAAACTCATGTTGATTCTACTCCATATGGACACAATTTTTATTAATAGATAAGATGATATGCCTATTTCATGTGTAATAAGCACAGACTTTCATTTCTCCTTCCTGAACTCCCTTCCTGTAGAATGAAAGTGACAATTATTTAGATGTAGTATACTCTGCAAGGGAAAGAATGTGGGGCTCAGAGCCAGAAGGACCTAAATTTGACTCTGATTTTATTTCTTATGAGTAATGTAATATGGGTACTTAACCTGTTTAACCTCAGTTTCTTCCTTTGTAAAAGTATAGTAGTGATAATTATTACTATTAATCTGCTAGGTCTGCTGTAGCAAAATACCCACAGTCTACATGGCTTAAACGATAGAAATTAACAATGTTGCAGGTTTGGTTTCTTTGGAGGCCTCTCTCCTAAGTCTAAGAACAGTAATTGTCTTCTCCCTGTGTCTTCATATGGCCTTTTCTCTATGCTTGTGCATCCTTGGTGTGTTGTTATATATTAAGTTTTTCTTTTCTTATAAGGACACAAATCAGATTAGATTATGGCCTGCCCCAATCACCTCTTAGGTAATGACTATTTTAGTGTGAGTATAATTAATGAGTAGTATTAGGGGTTCAACACAAGAATGTTGGGGAACACAATTAAGCTCATAGAAGAGCTCACAGACTTGGTAGAAAGGATAAATAAAACTTATGGGTATGATTGCCACATAGCAGCTGCACAAATCTCTTTCCTATCCTACTTTTTCTCTAATCTTCTAAAATAACAGGAAGACCTGTAAAGAGAGTAAATAATAAATAGTTTTTTTTACTAGATATCCTAAGAACTATAAAAATAATCAGTGGTGAATTCTGTTAATAAGGATGGAAGACTCATAAGGAGAATGTCCTTCTGGAGAATAATCAAACAGGTTCTGGACTCCTTGTTCATAGACAGAATTTATCCTCACCCACCTCATACATATTGACTAGAAACTCAGAGAACATTTGGGAGCAGCTGAATGGATCTGCTCAAACCTACCTCTAATAAAGGGAAAGGGGAGCTGTGACTCTGCTTAAAGGATAACTCTCATTACTGAGTAGCCAGTAATGAAGATTTGAAGTATCTGATGATTTCTTAAAGAATAATTAGGCTTGAATGACTTGCCTTCCTTAGTATCTTCAATAACTATGGATATCTAGAAAAATACCTTCAGCTCGAGTTCTGAGAAATCTTGGGATTTCTATGGGTGTGAGGAGGTGGCCATTTGGCTCATATTCCAAGCTGACGTTTATTATACCAACTTACTGTCCTATAAGATATGAAAAATTATACTGTTGCTCTCTATCTATTGACTTTACTGGTGAGAGGCAAACAGAGTTCAAGAAGTCTGTGAATTGTTAGCAACTGCTCATGTTCCAGCAAGCTTTCTAAACAGCTCCTATCTTCAGAGGAATTGGCGGGCACCATAATTGTTCTATAAAACCCAGTGAACCTTTTGGTAGCACCCAGATGGCCAATGGGAATGTTGATAGAGCTGCCAGAGACCCAACCTTGGATGAATCAAGGGTGAATCTAGTGAGGATTTCTTATTGTTATCCTCTCCCAGTTCCAAAGGCGTCCATGTTAGAATCTGTGCTCTTAAGCTATCCCCTCCCTAACTCCATTTAAAAACAGAATTTTGTTGAATTATTTGCCAAGACTTTGCTCTAGCATGTTTTCTCAATTTAGAAGTAAGGACTGAGTTAGTAACCACAAGAGAGGAAGATTGATGGGCAGAAGGAGAATGCCAAATCCCCAGATTTTGATCCAGGCAATTACTGCCTGTACTATCCTCAGGAGGGACATATGCTTAGAGGATGTTCCAGGAACAAGTGCTCTTTGTAATAGCTGAGACATCAGCCCCAGACTCTATCCAGTAGACTGTGTTGGGATGAACTATATTAGAGCTTCCAATTTCCCTTAGCATTCTTTCCCGAGGCTTGAGGCAAGCCTATCGATGCCACCCTCGTTTTTGTTTCCTCTTTGCTTCTTTAAGACCTCCTGTCTTCCACTCAGTTTTGCCAGAACAAATATAGCACAAATCACATGGCATTCCTAGGTCTTCTGACTCAAAAAACATATTACAGTGGAGGAAAATAAAGAAGAGAGTGACGGTGGAAGATAACCATCCTTCATTCTCCCACTGAAAGTTTTGACCCCATTAGAGTTGTTCCTGTTACCAATTAGTTCAGGGTTCTTTTGCTCAAATTGAATAGAAATCACGAATAGGCAAAGTACGGTTTCCTTTAATATTAGCAGCTCTGAGCTTTGAGGGCCAGTGTCTCTCTGCTGTCAGTGTTAGCAGCCAGGATCTTTGAATGCCAGCAGCTCTCCAAGTCCTCTGGAATTCTTCCAGTGGCCACAGCTAGCAGCTCCCTGCAGCTCTCCGTGGCTCCCCGCTCCTCTCTGGTTCGTAGACGCCCTCAGTGTTACCAGTCCTGGGCCTCTAGTGCTAGGAGCTCTTAGTGTAACTAGCTCAGCCTGCTCTATTGGAGACAGAAATCGGAAATAGGCAAAATATAATCATCCGATGTAATCTATAGTGCACTGCATCATAAGAAGCAGGAGCACATGTATTATTCTAATAAAGATATAAGGAAGGGCGAGTATACAGACAAAAAGGGGCAGGCTCATGCATGCGCAGTGACCTGCCAGCTGACAGCGTTTCCACTTAGTCTCAGGTAGGGGAGGGGGCTCCTGGTGGACCTGACTGGGGGCTGCTAAAGTGGCTTCCGGTGGAGTCATCTGCCATGGACCTGTCACCAAAGCTGTTGCTTCCAAAGCAAAAGTCGGTGTGTGGCCCTGAGTGAGGCACCCACAGCCACGGCTATCAAAGACGAAAGAAAACTATTAAGTAGCTCTTGGGGAGCATCAGGTCCTTTTCTCTGTCCCATTCCTAGGGTCAACCAAGTGGAGTTGGATATTGGGAATATTGGAGAGAGGCTAGGGCATCTCTGGAGAAGGGAGTAATGTCAAATTTTAGGTATCTGACCAGATTCCCCTTTGAGTTTCAATCATTCGGTCTATGAATGTGTATATTACATTTGTGGTGCTGGGGCTTGAATCCAGAGCCTTTCACATGTTAGGCAAGTGTGTTACCCCTGAGCTATATCCCCAGCTCATCTATGACTATATTTTTATGATCATCCTATTGGTTGAAAAGGGAAAAATTTCCTAGGCTAGTTACTTCTGTGCAGGAAGACCTGATTTTCACTTTGGTTCTGAGACATAGTCAGAACATTGCCTCAGTTGGAGGCAATCTATATGTTAAAGTTGCCAGGGAAACTGTAGCCAACATGGAAAACAAAGCCATCTAAGTTATTTTGTGCCCCTTGAAGTTTTTTTTTTCCTGCTGTTGTTTTATTTTATTTTTAGTTGACATATAATAATCTCCTAATGTTTTAAAGGAGTCAATCCAAGTTGTATTATCCCATTCACCCGTGACAATAACTACTGTGCTTTTGTCTTTCTCAGTAACCACAGGAGCCATGCTGGGAATTAATGGAGCCATGGAACTGCTTTTCAAGGTCATTACACCTTATACCCGAAAGCACACACGAACAATCAGGTACAGAGCTCCTTCATCGTCCTACTACCCTTTCTGCAACACATGGCAAGATGGCCCTGCATCTATTGCCATGATGCTTTTAGTGCAGTCTGCTAGTGGCTTTTCTCTTGAATATATGGTACACTGACAATATCCTATTTCAACCTGCATCCCTACCCACCACTTACCCATGAGTCAGTCTTCTCCTTCTCACAATAACCCTGAATGAGGATGTTATTATCCTCATTTTTAGATGAGGAAGCTAAAATGTGGAGAGAGCTGTATCCAAGATTGCAGTGCTAGGGAATAGCAGAGTTGAGATTTGAATCCAGACTCAGAATCCCATGTTTTGGTTTTTTTATTTTTTTTTTTATTTTTTTTTATTTTTTTGGCCTGAAGCTTTTAGGTATATCTTTCTTTTTCTTTATTAACAGCATTACATGAACATGAATGTAGTTCTCAAAAGACAATCCAGAAATGACAGGATCTTAAACGAACCAGTCAGTTAAACTTCTGATATTAGTTCTGGACCTTATAATAGTCCATCAGGGTTCTGTGCTGGTCTTGATATGTGTTTTTATGATTGGAAAATGAAACTCAGCCTGTTCTATCTGCCTCTGCTTGCTGGAGTGGAGTGAATCACTAAGTTAAAAAGGGAGATGGTTACAAAGAAAGGCTTTAGAGATATTCAGAACCATTAAGATCCATCATTTATGGGAGTGACTCAGCGAGGACCTTGAAAGAATATTAGAAGAAATTCAGCCAATTTCCAAGATATATGAGGTCATTTGACAAGTAGCATTTCCATGCCCAGCCATGATATTTTCTGCATCCCAGCATCAATCTTAGGCTCATGTTCCACCTGATTATTTTTCTCTTGGGTCACCACACTTAGGCTATTATCATCCATTCTTACCTGCAGCTCTCCACATCAGTGTTTCCTGGAGTACAATACATTATATCTCAGACAAAAAAAAAAAAAAGTCCTCATCAAATAAGTTGGAGAGTCCTGGGTTAAACAAAGTTAGATAGTTTCTTTATTGTACGACTACACAGAGCTTTTTCTAAAACCTACATATTAGCGATATCTAAGATGGTCATGCAGTATACCCTGCTCTCAAAGTGATTTGTCCACCTTTTTCGAGGGGTCAGTGTTTTGTACATTTCATTTTGGAAATATCTCTTCTAGAGTTAAAATATATTGCAAAGTAGGAGTCAACAAAATTCTATGAAGCAGGCTGTGGCCCAATGTGGCTCCGTAGCATAGGCCTTGCCTAGCACGTTTGAGGTACTGCATTCAATCCTTAGCACTGCGTGAAAATAAATGAATAAAATAAAGATATTCTGCCCATCTACAACTATAAAAAGATACAGAATTCTATGGAGGGACCCTGATCTAGTAGATATAAATCTTCAGAGTTACAAACAAAGGGACAAACATAACCCTTTGTTTTTCTGTAGTTATATTTTGTTTCTGTCTTAAAACTCTAGTTATGTCTAATAATAAAAATTATGAATCAGTGTCTTACCAAAAATTTAGGTCAGACCAGTGATTTTTTGGCACATTCAAAGTTTTGCTCCTCTATCCCCTTCTTCCTGGAGTTCATTTAAGTTCTAAGAAGCCATGGTAGAAGCCATGGTAGTGCCAGGGTGTCAACAGAAAAGTACAGCTTGTCCTCAATCATCTTGTGACCACTTGGAAGTGTAGGACTTGGATATGTCTCGTTTTTATCATTGTGTGCAGGCCTTTGCTGCTGACATCTGCAGTCTTAACATGTCCTTTGGTCACCAATCCATTAACTTTATCTTTCTGCCCTATTCTTAAGGCCTCTTCTAATCTGATACTATCATAATGCAGCTGTTCAAAAGCTCAGGACTATTTGATTTCCTCTCTTACATTATGTGACAATCCATGTGATGTTTCCTGGCCATTCACATATCAGTCTTATTCAGTCATCTCTTCTTCATTACTTGAGGGCCATGAAACTCCTAGGGAAGTCCCTCCTGGCTAACCTTGGGTATCAAGTCCTGAGGCCCTTCCTTCTGGGAGAATAGATTTTATTGTCTTCCTCATTGAGGCTAAGCTTGGAGGAATAGGGCAATAAAGTTGAGAAGCCCCTATCTCAGAAACTCATACAAGGTTAGCCAACTCTATTGCTTTCTTTTCCTCTACAAAGAGAATCAAATTCAGGAACAGATATGATCAAGGTGTCACAGGAAAATGGGAAAGTAACACCAGGGATGAATAGAGGTGAAGTGCTTCCAATAATAAAAGGAACATTTTAGGGACTTCATGCATATTTTTGCATGAAGTGTGGTCTATCTTGTAAATTTTGGGCAAGGTGTTGCCCCTTTTTAAACACCAAATTAAAATCAAACTTCCACACCAACCACTGTAATATAGCTGTCATTTCCACAGTGTTTATTAGGTGCCCAGCACTGTGCTTAGCTCTTAGCATGCATTATCTCATTTGAGTCTCTTCTCTCCTTCACAAGGCAGGAGCTATTGCTGTCCCCAAATTTACAGAAAAAAAAATCAAAACTGAAAGAAGTTAAGTAACCTGCTGGGATTTAAGTGAAGGAGCTGGGATTTAAACCCTGCCTGATACAGGAGCGTTGGCTTTTAAAGCACCACTGGAGTATCTTACATAGTCTATTTCCAGCATTTTATTTCTAAAACCACCATATGTAAGACAATCATAAGCAGTTAAAGTTTGCTTAAATTTCTTTTGCCGTCTAAATGGCTCATACCCGTGGAACAATTTGCTTAATGATAGGGAGTCTTTCTCCTCAAGTGAATGGCTATTTTCTCTCAAAGGCTAAATATCTATTCCTTCTACTTTTAAGCTCCTTCCCAAAGTTCCCTTGTTTTCTACCTTATCCCCACATGGCAACAACAAGATAGGATCGAAGGTGCTATAATTGGAAGACCCCCATTGGAATCCTCTCTGTACTTGATTTCTTGAAGAGTCATCTTTAGTTTTCTTAACTGAACTTTGACATGATCCAAAGTGTGAATAACAAGTTTGACCTCCTAGGTTTGTTGTGCACATTAGGAAGTAATGTATAAGAACTTTGTGAGCTTTGACTTGCTAGAACATGTCGATCATTATTAATACAGATAATATTGGATCCTTGGCTGCTTTCTTTGGATCAGGCTACAAGGGCTGGAGGTGGGAACTTTCTGCCAGTTCCATCTTCTCTCATGAACTATGTCCTCCACAAAGTCACTAAGACCTACCTAAGGGAATTCTATTCTGCTTCACTTAGATACCAAAACCTTTGGGTTTGAGGGGATCTTCAAGGAAGGAGATGAAATAACATGCAAGGGGATGTGGATAGTTCTACTGAGTTATCATCTTCTGAATGCTCACAGGCTATGGGAGAGCTATTCCAGGATGCATTTGTAGGATGCCTGGTGTGGTGTCACTATGACTCCTCCCTCCTGTGGAGATTAAACCTGCTCTACTTCTCTAGCATGAACCTAAAATTAGATATGCAGCTGTCCTCCAATCTCCAGATAGTACTCAGGGTTAGATTTATGACAGACGCTCCAGCCCTGCACCTACCGGAGATAAGGGGCATGTGGAGCAATGTCACTAACTCTTTGTGGCCCTGGGCCAGTCCTCACACCCAGAGAAGGCAGCTATTTCAAGCCTCCTTTATTTTCCCAGATGCCCACTATGCAGGCATTTGTTGACCACCACAAACTGTTCCCTTCCCTTTGTTCCCCATTCCCACTATTCTAATCTGAGCGGTTATGGTCAGACTTCAATGGCTACTGCAGCCCTCGAATTGGTCTTTCCTGTCTTCAAAGTAGTTAAAAATGTGCCTCAATTTTCCTTTCCTGTCTTATCTCTGATTCCTCCTCTCACCTCTCTGTCCGTCCTACTGTTCCTGAATGCTGCATGTCCCATCCTGCCCAGATCTCTCCCTTCCTCTGGAATGGCATTGCTGCTTTATCAAATGTTAGAAGTTCTTCCCAGTCTTCAGACACTATCTGATGCTGCCTGCTTCATCTCATGAGAGAAAGGAATCTTCTCTCATAAATTCCCCTCCACACTCTGCTTAACATTCATCCTACCTAACTCTGTACTTTGTTGGCCTGTGTTTCTTCTTTTCCTTTCAATTCTATACTTCCTAAAGGTCAAAATCAAACTATACCTTGATGTTCTCCATAGGGCCTAACCCAGTGCCTAGACTATGGTAGACTCTTAATTAAATTCAAAGGAACTATTTGTTTAAAAATTTTTTTTCTTTTCTTTTTTTTTTGTTTAAAATTTGACAAGAATAATTATACATATTTATGGGGTACAGTGTGATACTTTGATACATGTATAAAATGTGTAATGACCAAATCGGGGGTAATTAACATTTCCATTTCCTAAAACTCGGGAACACTTCATGAATTTTGCTTTGTGTGTCATCCTTGTGCAGGAGTCGTGCTAATTTTCTCTATACCATTCCAATTTTAGTATATGTACTACCAGAGAGTGCAGTAGAAGAGGTACTTTGATTAAAAAATTATTGTGGGGCTGGGGATATAGCTGAGTGGTAGACCATTTGCCTAGACTGTACAAAGGTTTGGGTTTGATCTCAACACTGCCCCCCCCCATTTTTTAATTTTGATGAGTTACCTATGTATTAATGAATAAAATTCAGCATTTACTGAGTAGATCCTATGCACTTCATTTTTTTATTATATATATATATTTTTTTTTTTCATTCATCCTAAGTTGGCTTCATATGTGGAATTCTGTCATGTCTGAATATGTCTGAAAAATCATGTGGCAAGTCTACTAAGAACTCTATGGCATAAGGGACTGAGGTGCCTCTGGGAGAGAAGTCATTCAGAAGACAAAGAAGCAGCAGCCATCAGCTTGAAAAGGTGCAAAGTTTCACTCACTGGAGGGATGGGAATCTTCAGAGTCTTTTGTCTTGTTTAGAGTTGTCTGGGGAACTGACAGAGATTGGCAGAAGGGAGAGATCTGAATTTGAAGGGTATGTCGGAGTCAGCATTCACATTAAAACTTTGCCTTCTATTTGAAATAGGCTGTTCATATTTGGTCTATTAATGGATTCATGTGGGGCTTTAGAATTTCTGGGGATGCTTTTTATAGAAACAGGGAGGAGGAAATGACACGTGATGTGGGGTCGGAGTGTGCCACCCCTTGCTAGCTTGTTCCACTGTGGACAAGCTTGTTTATCTGCACAAAGCTGTCTTTGAGCTGTCCAAACTTACTAAGTAGGAAAATTTATTGAGGCAGACAGATTACTTGTCTGTGACTGACTCATCTTGTGACCTTAGAAGAGCTTGTGTTCACTCTGTGTCTCAACACTCTCTGCTGGGAGCTGTTCTCTTGTTCCTTCTTTTCCAGGATGGATTTGCAGGTTTTGGTGATGAAAATGGCCATTTCCACTAGCCATGAAGCCTAGCCACATCCCCTCTAAGCTGGTTGGGTCCTCCCATCATGATATTTAACCCAGTTTTGAAGCTGAGTTGTCAGATGTCATCAGTGTACAGAATCTGCTGCGACTTGAAACTGTTAGCTTGCCTTGCTTCATAAATATCAAAGTTAATCAGAAATGGATAGGATTTTCCTTGCAGAGGCTGGGCCCTGAATCTCATCCTGTCTTCTGATCTCGGTATTACCCAGAGGCTGAGATCATTCCTTCATTCCTCACATTCATCATCTCTAGAGCTTTCTCAAGAACAGTGGAAATCAGGAAGAATTTTGTTCAGAACCATGCAGGTCTCCTTCTCACAGAGAATGGCATCTTTAATATTGTCACCCTCTCAATGCCTTCTCAGGTTTTCAGCAGCATCCTCATGTTATGATTATCTCTTTAGGCTCAGGGGTCCCAGGACCATGGACTACTGTGGGGGAATAGGGGTCAGAGGCTATGTGCTCTAGAGCACCTGGACTTAAATACCTTAGCAACAAGAGGAGGTGGATGTGTTTGGTCTCCAGCAAGTCTCATAAGCAAATTCCCCAGCTTAGCCTCCTGTTGGCTGTCCTAGTGTCTTCCTATGCTTAGAATAGTGTTAGGTGATCTTCTCCCCTCAGAGGTCTGATCTGCCAAGCCTCTCTGGCATTTGAGCTTTGCCTTAGTACAGAATTACTGGGCATGGCTTCATTGGCAGCTATTTATGGTGATTTCATCTTCAATTTATGAGCTGGAAAAAAATGTCCCAAACCTTTTCTACTTCTTCTTCTTCCCATATTACTATCTTTTCCAAAAGCCAAGCTTTCTCCAACCATCATACCATTGTTTGACCATAATGTTTGTTAGATAAATGGAGATTCAGCTAGAGCTAATAGGTTTCCTGCAATCATGAGAGATTTGGTGGCTCAGCTACTTTGTCATTGAGACAATAAGATCCAGGTTACAAGGAACAAATTTCACTGTTTCTCAAAAATAAATACTGAATTTCTCCTTGGGTGCCTTCCTTCTACCCCCATTAAGATACAGCTTTCCATTTAACACAGCTAGACTCTGGTCTTTCAGGGCATGGGCTCTCTTTGGGGGCTCAGAAACTATGTGCTCAGAGCACTTGAATTCAAGTGCTTTGGAACAGGAACAACAGAAAAAAAAATCCCACTCCAGCTTCATAAGTGCTGATACTAGGGATGTGCTGCATGAGCTCGACTTACTGACAGAGTGATTATGGCATCTGCAACCTGACTCCAAGCCTGTAGCTCATGGTGGAATGAATAGTTTCCTACATGAATTAAACCTTGGCAATAAGGTTCATGGGTTGAAATCCCTTTCATCTTCCTAAGAAACCAGTGATCTCTCCCTGATGAAGTCCAGTTATAGATATTCAAGTCACAGGATCTAAAGCTGGAATGTCCCAGATAACCTCTTTGTCCATCTCCTTCTTCTTAAGGGGAAGACATTGGAACCCAGAAAGGCTGAACCAAGATCTCTATCCTAACGTCCAGATACTATCCATTACTAGAAAATTCTGTACACAACCAAAACACAAAACAAAAATACCTCGAATTAGGGCTTTTATTAGACAACATTCAACATGTCTGTCTCAATGCAAGGCATTGGAGATTTGAAAACAACAGAAGGTGGATCTTGTCCTTGATTTGCTGATGAATCTAGGCTCACAGTAGCAATGCAGGTGGCAGGATGTTCCTCCATTCTGACCCATTCTTGGGCTGGTGAAATGGGCCAGGATGTGGGGAAAAAGGTACACTCATACACTGCTGATGGGACTGCAAATTGGTACAGCCAATGTGGAAAGCAGTATGGAGATTCCTCAGAAATCTGGGAATGGAACCACCATTTGACCCAGTTATCCCTTTCCTCAGACTATACCCAAAGGACTTAAAAACAGCATATTACAGGGACACAGCCACATCAATGTTTATAGCAGCACAATTCACAATAGCTAAACTGTGGAGCCAACTTAGATGCCCTTCAGTGGATGAATGGATAAAAAAAATGTGGCATATATACACAATGGAATTTTACTCAGCAATAAAAAAGAATTAAATCATGGCATTTGCAGGTAAATGGATGGTGTTGGAGAAGATAATGCTAAGTGAAGTTAGCCAATCCCACAAAAATAAATGCCAAATATTTTCTCTGAAGTAAGGAGGCTGATTCATAGTGGGATAGGGATAGGGAGCATGGGAGGAATAGATGACCTCTAGATAGGGCAGAGGGGTGGGAGGGAAAGGGAGAGAGCAGGGGGTTAGCAAGGATGGTGGAATGTGATGGACATCATTATCCAAAGTACATGTAAGAAGACATAAATTGGTGTCAAAATACTTTATATACAACCAGAGATATGAAAAATTGTGCTGTATATGTGTAATAAGAATTGTAATACATTTCACTGTCATTTATTTTTTAAAAATAAGTTTTTTTTTTTTTTAAAAAGAGTCTATGACAAGCACAGCAGAACGAATGACAGAGAAGGAGTTCAGGGTGTACAAAATTAAAATTTTCTGTAAATTAAAGGATGACATAAGAGAGCAAATACAGGCAGCAAAAATCATTTCCACAAAGAGCTACATAAACAAATACAGGAAGCAAAAGATTACTTGAATAGGGAGATAGAGGTTCTACAAAAACAAACAAACAAATAGAAATCCTTGAAATGAAAGAAATAATAAACCAAATTAAAAGTTCAATTGAAAGCATCACCAACAGATTAGACCACTTGGAAGACAGGATCTCCGACAAAGAAGACAAAATATATAATCTTGAAAAGAATGTAGACCACCCAGTGAAAATTGTAAGAAACCATGAGCAGAACATTGTGTACATTGTGACCAAAATGTAAATGTCTGGATAGATTGTCCAAACAAAAGCTGAGTGAAGAAAATATAGAACTCAATTATACAATTAATAATTTAGACTTAACTGACATATATAGAATATTCCATCCTTTCATGAACAAATACACTTTCTTCTCAGCACCACACGGATCCGTCTCTAAAATAGACCATATATTATGCCACAAAGCAACTCTTAGCAAATATAAAAAATAGAGATACTTCCCTGCATTCTATCAGATCATAATGGAATGAAATTACAAATCAATGATAAAATAAAAATAAAAGCTACTCCAACACATGGAGACTAAATAATATGCTACTGAATGAACAATGGGTTGCAAAATACATCAAAGAGGATATTAAAAATTTCTTAGAGGTAAATGAGAGCACAGATACAATGTATCAAAATCTCTGGGACACTATGAAGGCAGTACTAAGAGGAAAGTTCATTGCATGGATTTCATTCCTTAAAAGAAGAAAAAGGCACAAATAAATGACTTAACATTACATTTCAAAGCCCTAGAAAAAGAAGAACAAATCAATACAAAAAGAAGTAGAAGACAGGAAATAATTAAAATCGGAGCTGAAATCAATGAAATTGAAACAAAAGAAACAATTGAAAAAATTGACAAAACAAAAAGTTGGTTCTTTGAAAAAATAAATAAAATTGACAAACCCTTAGCCATGCTAATGAAGAGAAGGAGAGAGAAAACTCAAATTACTCACATACTGGATGTAAAAGGAAATATCATAACAGACACTACAGAAATACAGAAGATAACTAGAAATTATTTTGAAAAATTGTATTCTAATAAAATAGAAAATATCAAAGGCATTGAAAAATTTCTAGAGTCATATGATTTGCCCAAATTGAATCAGGATGATATACACAATTTAAACAGATCAATTTCAAGTGATGTAATAGAAGACACCATCAGAAGCCTAGCAACCAAGAAATGCCCAGGACAGACGAGTTCTACAAGACCTTTAAAGAAGAACTAAAACCAATACTCTTCAATTTATTTTAAGAAATAGGAAAATAGGCAGCACTTCCAAACTCATTCTATGTGGCCAATATCACCCTGATTCCAAAACCAGGCAAAGACACATCAAATAAAGAAAACTTCAGGCCAATATCTCTAATGAATATAGATGCAAAAATTCTCAATAAATTGTGGCAAATTGAATGCAAAAACATATAAAAATATTGTGCCCCATGATCAAGTGGGATTCATCCCAGGGATGCAAGGTTGGTTCAACATATGGAAATCAATAAATGTAATTCACCACATCAATAGCTTAAAGATAAGAATCATATGATCATCTCAATAGACTCAGAAAAAGCATTTGACAAAATACAGCACCCTTTCATGTACAAAACACTAGAAAAATTAGGGATAACAGGAACTTATCTCAACAGTTTAAAGGCTACCTATGCTAAGCCCCTGGGCAACGTAATTCTAAATGGAGAAAAATTGAAGGCATTCCCTCTAAAACCTGGAACAATACAGGGATGCCCTCTTTCACCACTTCTATTTAACATAGTTCTTGAAACAATGGCAGGAGCAATTAGATGATGAAAGAAACTAAAGGGATATGGATAGGTAAAGAAGAACTCAAATTAATACTATTTGCCAATGATGTGATACCTAGAAGACCCAAAATATTCCATCAGAAAATTTATAGAACTAGTAAATGAATTCAGCAAAGTAGAAGGATACAAAACTAACACTCATAAATCAAAGGCATTTCTGTATATCTGTGACAAATCCTCTGAAATTTAAATGAGGAAAAAAAACCTTGGAAATCAACCTAAGAAAGAGGTGAAAGACCTCTACAACAAAAACTACAGAACACTAAAGAAAGAAATTAAAGGCTTCAGAAGATGGAAAGACCTCCCTTGGTCTTGGATAGGCAGGATTAATATTGTTAAAATGACCATACTACCAAAACCATTATATAGATTTAATGAAATTCCAATCAAAATCCTGATGACATTCCTCATAGAAATAGAAAAAGCAATCATGAAATTCATCTGGAAAAATGAGAGATGCAAATAGCTAAAGCAATCCTTAGCAATAAGAGTGAAGAGGTGGCATCACTATACCAGAACTTAAAGTATACTACAAATCAATAGTAACAAAGATAGCATGGTATTGGTACCAAAACAGACAGGTAGACCAATGGTACAGAATAGAGGACACAGATACCAACCCACATAATTACAGTTATCTTATATTAGACAAAGTTGCCAAAAATATGCATTGGAGAAAAGATAGCCTCTTCAACAAATGGTGCTGGGAAAACTGGAAATCCATATACAACAAAATGAAATTAAACCCTTATCTCTCACCATGCACAAAACTCAACTCAAAATGGATCAAGGACTCAGGAATACAACCAGAGACCCTGTATCTAATAGAAGAAAAAGTAGGCCCAAACCTCCATCATATTGGATTAGGCCACTACTTCCTTAATACAACTCCTATAGTGCAAGAATTAAGAACAAGAATTAATAAATGGGATGAATTCAAACTGAAAAGCTTCTCCTCAGCAAAAGAAACAATAAGTGAGGTGAACAGAGAGCCTACATCTTGGGAGCAAATTTTTACCACTTGCACATCAGATAGAGCACTAATCTCTAGGGTATATAAAGAACTCAAAAGCTAAACACCAAAAAATCCCCAAATAACCCAATCAATAAATGGGCCAAGGACCTGAACAGACACTTCTCAGAAGAGGATATACAATCAATCAACAAATATATGAAACAATATTCATCATCTCTAGCAATAGAGAAATGCAAATCAAAATTGCTCTAAGATTTCATCTCTCTCCAGTCAGAATGGCAGCTATTAAGAATACAAACAACAATAAGTGTTGTTGAGAATGTTGGGAAAAAGGCCACTCATACATTGCTGGTGGGACTGAAAAATGGTACAGCCAATATGGAAAACAGTATTGGATATTTCTTGGAAAATTGGGAATGGAACCACCATTTGACCCAGCTATCCCACTCCTCAGTTTATACCCAACGGACTTAGTAACAGTATACTACAGGGACACAGCCACATCAATGTTTATTGCAACACAATTCACAATAGCTAAACTGTGGAACAAACCTAGATTCCCTTCAATAGATTAATGGATAAACAATGTAGCATATATACACAATGGAATATTACTCAGCAACAAGAGAGAATAAAATCATGGCATTTGCAGGTAAATGGATGGCGTTGGAGAAGATAATGCTAAGTGAAGTTAGCCAATCCCAAAAAACCAAATGCTGAATGCTTTCTCTGATATAAGGTGACTGATTCATAGTGTGGTTAGGAGGGGGAGCATGGTAGGAATAAATAAACTCTAGATAGGGCAAAGGTGTGGTAGGGGAAGGGAGGGGACATGGAGGTAGGAGAGATGGTGGAATAATAGACATCATTATTACCCTAAGTACATGTATAAAGACACGAATCAGTGTGAATATACTTTGTATACAACCAGAGATATGAAAAATCATGCTCTATATGTTAATATGAACTGTAATGCATTCCACTGTCATATATAACAAATTAAGGGGAAAAAGGTACAAAAACCCTGTCAAATACCCCCAAAAGGGTCTGGGTCTATCTGTGGCCATCCAAGTAGGGGTCCTAGTCTCTGTTTCTGCCTTGTGAGGTATGCTCTGATTTCTTGTCACCTGAGTGAGGTGGACCAGGTGTCTTGAGGAAGGTTCTGGAGCTCATGTCTATTGGGATATCCTGAAATGCCCTGGTCAATTTTTGATTCAGGCATGTTGGACTGTCAAGCAGATCTTTCCTACTGCTGCTGTGGTGTTTCTTTATCAGGGTGACACAATTGGACAGTCAGGATGGTGCTGATGTACTGATATTGGATGGATCAAGTGGTTTACATAGATGGGTTCCAAACAGACCAAACCAAACACCTAACCTAACCTAACCTAACCTAACCTAATTTCCTTTATCCCTCATAGGCTGGGCTGGCCTTACATGTACCACTTTCCCAATTTCCCCTGGTGAGAGTCCTATATTTACATCTTTATTTACTTTATTTCAAGTCCATACTTCTCACACCTGTACCTAGATTCCCCCTAACCCTTTTCCCTCTAGAGATGAGGTGATTGTTTCCAATATTCACTTGCCATAGATGTTTATCTTTGAGCCTAGCCTGACTCAGTGAGGACTCTTTACAAAGAAATTTGTATCTTCCTATAAATCATCTTCCTTGAAATATTGTAAATACCTACAAATATGTTGGAGAGAATTTGAGAACTTGGTGGGAAGTACAGAAATACTTACCAGGAGACACTCTTGTGACTTTAACCCATTGCTTGGAGGGAACTGATATTTCTATTTTTTTTGAGGGGGGGGGGGCTACTGAGGATTAAACTTGGGGATACTCAACCGCTGAGCTATGTCCCCAGCCCTATTTTTATTTTGTTTAGACACAGGGTCTCACTGAGTTGCTGTGGCTGGCTTTGAACTTGCGATCTTCTATCTTAGCCTCCCAAGCCTCTGAGATTACAGGTGTGCACCATCATGCCTGGCCAGGAACTGATATTTCCCATGGACCGTGACCACATTTTTCAGGGACTGATTCTATACTCAAACACCACAGATTATAAAGCCAATGGGGGAAGTTCCTTTCCTAGGGGACTATGAGTGCATGTGGCATCTGGAGATGTGCCTATTTAGCATGGAAAATCCAGCTCAATTAGCTAGGAATGAAAGAGCTCAAAGGAAGTCATTGTGCAGCTTCATAATCATTGAAAGCTAGCTGCTTTTAGGAATTTAGGCAGAGATTGTAGGATGAGGACAGATTGGAGGCTTTCTAAGTTCAATTATAGTGCTATTTTAATAGTAGATCTTGGTGTGATCATTAGGAGTATTCAAAAGAACTAATGAGAAAAACGTTTAGAGAACAATAGATGGCCATTTAAAAGGAGTGAATTGTTATAAATTTGGTCTGAAATTCTTTCAATGGTACATAATAGGTATATAGAAATGCCAGTTACATTAATGAATGCTGTTGTCTGGGTTTCTCTTTTAACTGTTCATTTATTCACCCAATAGTATTTTGGGGCTTTATTATTAACAGAGATGGGTATGCTTTGAGATGAAATGACATAGTCATTGTCCTCAAGAAGCTTATGGATACATATATTCATCAGTGTGTAAATGAATAAGGTTAATGTTATATAGTTGGGATATTCGAGAAGAAGGGTCTCAGTCTACTAAGGAACTGGCACAGAGGAATTCATTGGCATGGCAGCTTTTGGTTTGAAGTAGGAAGGGATTTCCCAGATGGCAAGGTTGTTAAAGAAGGACCTTCCAGGCAGAGCAAATGTGAAGACCGAAAAGCATGTGTGAGTGCGCGCGCACGCACACACACACACACATGCACGCACACAAATGGCAATTTGATGTATTGTTGGAGTATATTGCAAGGGCAGGAAGGCAGTGAGCTCATCCAAATTGATTTGGAACACTCTTATATCTTAGTAGACAACAAGAGAATGAGAATATATAATTCACAAAGAGGAAATGGAAAAACTGAGAAGTTCATAAAAATATTCAGCTTTCCAATAATCAGGAGGAAGGCAGTTTAGATCAAGACACCAATTTCACAAATCAGAGTAACAAACATTGTGAAAAATGATAATAATCATTGTTGGTGAGGATCCAATATGATGGGTACTTATGTGCTGCTGGGAAAGTTGCTTGATTAAATCTTCATAAAACAATGGGGTGCTGTATACCAAGATTAGAAGAAAGTTCCCATTCCTCAATTCACATGTTTTACTCCTCAAAATCTGTCCTGAAAAATCACTGTAAAAGGCAGATGAAGATCTGTGCATAAAAATATCAATCACAGTTTACTTATAATTGGATATATTATAACCAGAAAATGTTCAATAATGGGGAATGATTGGTGAAAGTGATATATTTACACATCATACCATTATGTAGCAGCACACAAAAATGTAGACTGGGAATGGTGTTTGTCATGGGAAAGCACTTGAGATAAAATACTGGCTAGAAAAAAATAAGGTTTAAAATTCATGTAAAAAATATTCACACTACTGCTTCAGGCCAAGATGGGAAAATGGGTTAGATTTATCTTTCTACTTGGGGGAAAAAAGCTATAGATAGAAACATAAAATTATGTTTTTAAAGATATGGACATCTGGCAATAATGGATGATGATCCCTGAAAGCTGAACCCTTAAATTGCTCCAGCTTACTGTCTTAAGAGAGTTTCTAGGTTGTAGTGCAAGGAAGTTGGGGTGGGGAAGGGACCCAGGTGCAGCCCAGACTTCCCGAGTTAAGAAAACAGAGTTGAGACCATCTGAGGTCTGAGAGAGACCAAGGTGCATAGAATTTTTTTAGGACAGAATACTGAAAATAGGGAGCTGCACAGAGAAAGAGCATTCTGGAGATTTTCAGGGGTCTTCCTTCAAATTTTGAACTGGATATTGACTGGAGCTTATAGTTAGATATACTATAACCAGAAAATATTCAATGTGGGGAAATTTCCCAAGGCCAGGTAAAGGAACAAACCAGGTCTGGCACACACACAGGACTGGAAATAATGCTTGGTTCTACAAGGCAGACTGGAAGACCTCATGATTCATGGGCATTGGATAGAGTACACAAAAGGCTGTTGACTTTATAGTAGGGAGTGTTAGCTCTAGACTGAGCACTTGTCTGGTGCTGCCTAACAAATGTTGAAAGTAAGACCTGAGAAGATAAAACTATTTCCAAGTAATGGAAATTATAGGAATACCAATATATTCAACAAGGGAGCAGTTGCATTGTGTAGAACCCAATTTAAAAAAATCATCAGGAGCCAGGCTCATGATGGCTCATGCTTATAATCCCAGTGGTTCAGGAGGCTGAGGCAGGAGGATCATGAGTTCAAAACCAGCCTCAGCAAAAGCGAGGCATTTAGCAATTCAGTAAGATCTTGTCTCTAAATAAAATACAAAATAGGGCTGGGGATGTGGCTCTGTGGTCAAGTGCCCCGGAGTTCAATCCCTGATATTCCCTGCCCTCAAAAATAATCATCAGGCATGCAAAGAAACAGGAAGATACTGCTATAATAAGGAGATAAATTATTCAATCAAAATCAATCCCAAACTGCTGTAGATATTGGAATTATCAGATAATAAAATTAAAATCTTATTCTAACAATGTTCCATAAGTTGAAAAATTTTAAAAATGACATAGAATATTTTAAAAGACTCGAACTGAATTTCTGGAGATGAAATCTACAGTGTTTAAGAAATAATTACAATGGATTGAATTGAGGAAAATTAGACATGGTAGAAGAAAAGACAAACTTGAAGAGATAGCAACAGAAAGTTTTTAAATCAAATGCAGAGAAGAAGATAATGATATAGAAGATATAGAGAGGAGAGAACCAGTGAACTCAGGAGCAACTTCAAGCATCTTGATACACAGTGAGAGGAGAGAAACAGGTGGATACAGCGAATATACTGGAAGAAATAATGGCTTAAATTTCTGAAATATGATGAAAATGTAAAGTTAGAGGCCCAGGAAGCTTAACACATCACAAACACAGGAAACATGAAAAAAAATGACTTCAAGGCAAATCATCATTGAATTGCTCCAAATCAATGACAATGAAAAAATCTTAAAAACATCAGAAAAGCAAAAAGAAAAAAAATGCATTATGTACATTGGAACAATGCTTAGAATCAAGCAGATTTCTCTTTGGAAACAATGTATGAAGAAAGAGTGGACCAGCATTTTGAAAGTATGGAATTCTATACTCAATGAAAATCGTTTTTGAAAATGCAGATGGAGAAAGACTTTTCAAACCTACAAAAGTTCAAAGAATTCATCAACAGAAAATTCTGTGACAAAAAAAAAGTCAAAAAAAAAAAAAAAAAACTTCAGGCAGAAGGAAAATGAGACCAGATGGAAAGATCCCCCTGCTCAAAGACGGAGGCGCACCAGAGATCATCAGGACATGAGTGCATATGTTTGGTTTTTAGTTTATTATTTTAGCTTTGTTAAATGATAGTTGGTGTCTAAGTAAAAATAATCACAGTGTAGTCTGGAGTTTGTATTCCCCATGAAGTTGAGATATTTGACAATGAAAGCACAAAGATGGGTAGGAAAGAAATGGAAGTTTTCTATTGGGATCATTTTTTATGAGCAATGGTAGAGTAACACTGAAAGGTAGATCGTGATGAGTCAAAAAAATGTGCACTAAAGCAACCACTAAGACAGTTAGGAGTCATGACTAATAAAGTCTACCAGGTGACAAAATGGAACACAACCACACAATTCATCCAGAGGAAATGAGGAGAAAGGGAAAGATAACCAAGGAACAAATGTTACAAATAGACAGAAAACAGAGGTTAAATGTAAAACCCAACCATATCAATAGGAAGTCAACATGTTTAAGTATTCCATTTAAAGGTTATCATATTGATAAATCAGCAAGCCTCCACTAAAATGCTACATCCAAGAAAGAGTTTAAATGTAAGGACACGATTAGGTTAACAGTTGAAGGGTGGAAAAGATCTACCAAGCTAATACTAATCAAAAGAAAGCTAGAATGCCTTTCTAATATTAGATAAAGTAGATTTCAGAGCCAAGAATATTGCCAGGGATAAAGAAAGTGATTTTGTAAAAATAAAATGTAATTTTATCCAGAGGTCTTATAAACTAAATATTTTTGAGTCTAATAACAGAGCTTCAAAATAATTGCAGTAAGAACTGATAGAACTGAAATGAGAAGTAGACATATCTATGATTATAACTAGAGATTTCAGTGATTCTGTCTCTCAATAATTGATGGAATAATTAGAGAGAAAATCAGCAAGGACACAGAAAATTGAAATGACACTATCAAAAATCATGACTTAATAATTGTTACCGAATACCTTAACCACCAACAACACAATATACATTTTCTTCAAGTGCGCATAGAATAGTTATCAAGATATACAAGATTTTGGGCTGTAAAACCAGTCATTTAAACTTTGAAGAATTAGAGTGATGAAGAGTATCTTCTCTGATCCCAGTGGAATTAAATTGTAAATCAACAACAGAAAGGTTTCTGAAATGATCCCCAAATGTTGGAGATTAAATCGATCATCTTCTAAAGACACCATGGGTCAAAGAAAACATCAGAATGGAAACTAGAAAATATTTTGAGCTGAATAAAAATGAAGTACAGCATGTTAAAAATCTCTGGGATGCTATAGCCTTGGGGGAAATTTATAGACCAATAGGCTTGTATGGGAAAAGAAGAACAATAGGGAGATCTCTAAATTGAGACTGTAGCTTCTACCTTAAACAAATAGGAAAAAAAAAAAAAAAAAAAAAAAAAAAAACCAAAACAACAGAATAAGTAAGAGGAAGGAAATAAGAAACATTAGTATAGAAAACAATAAAAGGCCAAAGGCAGAGGACTGTAGGCCAGCCCCAGCAGTGTAGCCAGGCCCTAAACAACTTAGCAAGACCCTGTCTCAAATAAAAAATAAAAATGGCTGGGGATGTGGCTCAATGGTTAGGGATCCTGGGTTCAATTCCTGGTACAAAACAAACAAAAAAAATCCTGATTCTTTGAGATCAATAAAATTGATAAAACTTCTATGTAGACTAATTAGGAAATAAGAGAAGTCAGAAATTACCAGCAATGAGAGGCAAAATTTTTCCAAGTTTTAAAGACAAGCAAAGTGTAATTAAGAAATACTAACAACTTTGGCAAATAAATAGTTAACTAAGATTAAATGGAAGAATTCCTTAACAAACATAGTTATCAAAGGCCACTCAGGAAGGAGAAAACCTAAGTAACCTTGCATTCATTAAGTGAGTCAAATAAATAGTTGATTATACTCACAAAGAAAAGCGTATGTTAGATGTCTTCACTGGCAAATTCTAAAAAACATTTAAAAACTAAGGATTAGCAATTTTACACAAAGAAAATTTTAAAAGATGGGCTATTTCCCACCTTATTTTATGAAGCCTTCATTACCCTGATACCAAAAGCAGCTAAAGACTTTAAAAGGAAAAAACAAACAAAACAAACAAAAAACAACCAAAACTATAAACTAATAGTTCTTGTTAGTAGAGATGCAAATATACTTAAAGCAATTTTAGAAAATTGATATGAACAGTATAAAAGAAGATCAAAATGGAGTGATATTTATCTTCGGAATGTAAGATCGGCTTAATATGTAAAAATAATTAAATATAATTTACCATTTAAAATATCCAACAACATATGATTATCTGACCAGACACAAAAAAGCATTTGACAAAATCCACCACTTACTGATAAAACTCACCATATACATGGGAACTTCCTCAATAAATTACACCAGTGAAAACTATCAGATTACCTTTTACTTAATGGTCAAAGATTGAATGCTTCCCCACCCAGATCAGAAGCAGGACAGGAAGGTTCACTTTAATTGCTTCAGTATTATATTGGAGGTTCTAGTCATTGACAAAAGGCAGGGAAAATAAATAAAAGACATTCAAATGGGTAAGGAAGAAGTAAAACATTATTTGCAGATGATCCTCTATGTAGAAATTCTGATGGACTTTACACACAAAAATCTGCAGGATTAGTAAGTGAGTTTCTCAAAGTTCCAGATGCAAGATTCCTATACAAAACTAAAACATAGTCTTACATAGTGCAGCAAATTATTGGAAAGTAAATTTTTTAAAAATACAGTTTATAAAAGAATTAAATATATGAATACTAAGGATAAATCTGATAACAGATGCAAAATACCTGTACAATGCAAAGTACATAACAATGATGAAACAAATTAAATAAGATCTTAAAAGAGAGAGTTCACAGCTAGAAGACTCAATATTATTAAAATGCCAATTTCTCTTAATAAAAATGCCAATTTCTATAGATTCAATGCATTCCAAGTCAAAATTGTGAAGTTTTCTTTTTTGGTAGAAACTTATAAATTGGTTTAAAAATTCATTTGGAAATGCAAAGGTCATAGAATCACCAAAACAATTTTGGAAATAAAGAAAAAAATCGGAGGAGTAACAATAATTTATTTCAAATTATATAAAGATATACAGTAATTAAGATGATGTGGTATTGATGTCAAAGCTGATAAATAGATTAATGGACCAAAACAGACAGTTCAGAAATTAATTCATTGATAACTATTTTTGGTATAGGTGAGCTTGATGGATAAACAATCATCTGTTTAAGAAATTGTGCTTGGAAAATTGGAAATCCATGTACAAAAAATGAATTTAATCTTATACTTCATACTGTAAACAAAGATTAACATGAAATGGAAAACAGACATAAATGTGTATGTAAAAATACAAAATTTCCAGAAGGAAACATGAATACCTTTGTGATCTTTGGCTATGCAATAATTTTATCAATAGGACATCGACATCAAAATACATACTTCAAATAACAAATTGATAAATTGAACTTCATTAGTATTAAAAACTTCTGAACCTCAAAGGCACTGTTAGGACAATGAGGATATAGGGCATACTCTGGGAATCAATATCTGTAAATCATGTTCTCATAAAGAGTTTTATATTGTATATATAAGGAACACTAAAATTACAATCCACTTGAAAAATGAGAAAAAAATTTGAACAGATATGTCACCAAAGAAGACATGCACATGGAAAATATGTGATTATTAGGAAATACTGATTTAAACTGTAAGGTGCCACATTCGTAATCCTGGCGGCTTGGGAGGCTGAAACAGGGAGAAACTCAAGTTCAAAACCAGCCTCAGAACTCAGTGAGATCCTGTCTCTAAATAAAATACAAAACAGGGCTAAGGATGTGGCTCAGTGGTTAAGTGCCTCTGGGTTCAATCCCCGGTACCAAAAATTAAAAAAAAAAAAAAAAAATAAACACAAATCTGTAATGTGATAACAACTTAGAATGGTTGAACTTAAAAAGATTGACCATCACAAGTTTTGCAAAGATGGGGAGGCACTGGAACTCTCACTCTTTTGCAATGTAAAAGTGGAACGACACTTTGGATGACAGTCTGGCAGTTTCTTATAAATTAACCCTACACTCACCATATTACCCAGCATTCTTCTTCTAGGTATCTACACAATAGAAATGAAGCATATAGTATCACAAAGACTTGTTCACAACTTTCATTGCAGTTTTATTTGTAACAGCAAAAAACTGGAGACAATTCTAATGCTGAACAGATTCCTAACAACTGCTGAACAGATAAACTGTAATTTTGGCTGAGATATTGCTCAGCAACAAAAAGAACAAATAATTGATATATGCTATAGTATGCATAAATTTGAAAATGATTATTCCAAGTGAAAGAAGCCAGACAGAAAAGGACACACTGCATGATTCCATTTATATTAAAGTCTAGAAAAAGCCACATAAACTACAGTAAGAGAAAGCAGGTGAATGGCTATCTAGAGCCAGGGTTGGGGTGAAGTTGGGGATGGAAGAAGAATTACAAGGAAGCATGAGGAAGCTTTGGGGTTTATGGATGGGTTCATTATCTTAATTGTGACCATGTTTCAAGGGTGTTTACATACATAATATCCTATCAAATTGTATTCTTTAAATTTATATAATTGTATTCCAGTATACCTCAACATATCAGTTACAAAGCCAAAAATTGTTCCCTTCACATAAAGAATATACATAATAAAATATTTAAAGAAATAACTCTAGTTATTTCTGGGTGGTGGGACTATAAATTAATAACTTATTTTTTCTGTAATCATTAGACATTACTTTTCTAATTATGAAAATTAAAACTGAATAAAAATAATTTCATTACTGTCTAGTCTAGAATATATTTGATAGTCTGGCTACAGACACATGCATTAAAATAACAACACTATCATTGATAATTAGATCATGCATTTATTCATTCAGAAAGGAATTGAAGAGAAATCTGGATGGATGAGATAGATTTAACTCATCAGTGTTAGGGATGAGAAATGGAGGGAGTGGGATAGAGTGTTTTGGGGGTAGAGAAAAAAACATTAGAATATGCATAGAAGCAAGAAACAGTCTGGTTTGTGTGGGGCAAATAAATAGTTAGATACTAATATAGAAGACAAAATTAGAGAGATGGATGATAAATCTCTGAATCTTGTCTTCTCCTATCCGTTCTTCCCTTTCCTCCTCCTTTCCCCTCCTTTTCCCCCCTCTTTATCATCTTAGGTTCCCTCCCTTCATTTTAGGCACATTCCTTATGTTTGTTTTTAGTGTGAATAATTCAATTTTCTGCTATATCCTGTCTGCAGTTCACTGCCTCCAACAAAGTTTTAAACTCATAACTATGTAGTTCACATATGTATTCAGTTTTTAATGTTCTTAGATTTATGGCCTCATGACAGTTTTCTTCAGTGTCATAGACACAAATGTCCTCTAGAATATACCTAAGAATGCAAAGTAGGTATTTTGGAATTCATTTCCCTTTTCTAAGTTACACTTAAATTCTGTTTCACGGGAGGTACCTCTTGAGTATTCAGAAAATTGATAGCCAGCTCTTTGTGAATCCAAGAGCAGTTTTCTTTGCTATTTCAACCTTACAGAGGCAGATCTGTTCTTTTACAATATTAGTTGTAATAAAAAAACAGTCCTGTTGGATTAAGTTGGTGTTTGTATGAGTCTCCACTTAAATGTTTCATAGCAGGATCTCCAGAGTCAGATTAGAGGAGGAAGAAAATAAATCGTTATAGTTGCTATTTTAGCAGTTTGTGCCTGGCAATCTGGACAAGTAGTATCTACAGTCATAACAACAGTTTTGTTATTTTATCAGTATTGTGGATAAAGAATAATGAGCTCCCCATCAGGGCTAATTCTTAGGTGTGTGTGTTCAAGAGCAGCCCTGGAGGATGCCTCACTTGCAGGTATGTGCAGGAGGAAGGTCCTCAATCTCATGCTGTCCAAAAGATTCTCTTGTTGTTTTCACCTCATGTTCTCATTCCTCAGGGACAGAGGGTTTCTCCCAGTGTTTAGTGAGGCCTGTCCTATCTTTGGCTATCAGTGATTCTTCCAAATGTTTTACTATGAGATGTTCGATTCTGTTTTTCAGTGCTGCTAACATTTTTGTAGTTTGAATATTTCTGCAAGACTTTTAAAGGGTTAAAACAATGTCAGAATCTGACATGCCAATAATTTTAAAATTCTATGGAATCCTCAGATATTTTATGCAGGTGTAAAAGTAGAAAGTGCTCAATCCCATAACCTCACTTGATAAGTAGAGAGGGCAAATCCAAAGTAGGTGGTTTCCTGTCATTTGCACAAATAGTGGATAGAAGAGCTCAAATAAGATTCCAGGTCTCCTGACTTCCTATGCAAGTCCATCTTCACTACACTATATTGCAGCATGATGACGTTTTTTTTCAATGCAACTTAAAAATAAGAATGATTAAATGACTAGAATAAATAAATAAAACATATGCAGTGGACAATTTTACTAGAGCCCAAGGGCTCTAAAGAGGAAAGAGGCAGCCTTGGGCCTCTGTTTCCTTGAGGTTGAAATAATTTGCCTTGGAAAATTACCCACCCTACTCAGAGTAATCATCATCACACATAATACAATCCCATTTTATGTGGCAAGTTTCAGGCCAAATGAATCCCCCCAAAATGCTTTTCAGAATTAATATCAAGGTCCCCCAATTATATGATGCTATTATGGAGTTAAATAGTACATTTGCAGAATTCAAATACAAAAAGGGAAGAGGGAAAGCAAAAAATGATCAGGTAATGGCAATGAAGAAAAGCAATATTTCTGAAACAAGATCAAGAGTCAATGAGGCAAAGAAACAGGAAATGCGGTTCCAGATGGCAAAACCCACTCATCCTGAGCACCTGCAACCCACCGCCATCTCTTGGTAGCTCCGGGTATTACAGCTCCAGACTGCCCCTGCCATAAGCTGGTACAGTTCTTTAAGGTAGAAAGACAATAGAGCATTATAACATCTCCTTATTTATAGATATGCTATTCCCAATAAAATCAAAGAAAACATATTTTAAAAATTTCAGTTCACTATTTTTCCTGTTGGTTTTCTGAAGAAATCCAAATATCGACTTAAATTTAATTTTTGTTGAGGATAAATGTTCACTCTTAGAAATATCCCATTAGTATTCTCTTTTTGAGCAGAGTTGCTGGTGAAGGCTGAAGTGAGTTCTTGAACAATTTAGTCATTGGGTCAATAATGATTTTTTTTCTTTCTTTTTTTATTTATTTCTTACATACATAACAATAGTGGAGTGCATTACATTCATAATTATCCATTCACAGCACAATTTTTTTTGTAACTCTGTATATAAAGTATGTTCACACCAAATTATGCCATTATATATGAGCTCTCTTATTTTTTGCATACAATTCTTAATACACTTTTATACCACCATTTATCATATCTCTGTTTGAATATAAGGTATGTTGACACCAAATTCACATCTTCATACATGGATTTTGTATAATGATGACCCTCTCCTTCCACCACCCTAGCTATTCCCCTTCTCCCCCACTTTCCCTCTCACCCCATTCCCTATCTAGAGGTAATTTTCCTCCTATGCTATCCCTCCCTACCCCACTTTGAGTCACCCCCCCTTATATCAGAGAAAACATTTGACATTTGTTTTTTGGGGATTGGCTAACTTCACTTAGCATAATCTGCTCTAATGCCATCCATTTCCCTGCAAATGCCATGATCTTATTGTTTTTTAGTGCTGAGTAGTATTCCATTGTGTATAAATGCCACATTTTTTTATTATCCATTCATCAACTGAAGGACATCTAGATTGGCTCCACAGTTTAGCTATTATGAATCGTGTTGCTATAAACATTGATGTGGCTGTGTCCCTGTAGTATGCTGTTTTTAGGTCTTTTGGGTATAGTTCGAGAAGAGAAATAGCTGGGTCAAATGGAGGTTCCATTCCCAGCTTTCCAAGGAATCTCCATACTGCTTTCCAAATTGGCTGCACTAATTTGCAGTCCCATCAGCAGTGTATGAGTGAACCTTTTTCCCCCGCATCCTCGCCAACACTTGTTGTTGTTTATCTTCATAATGGCTGCCATTCTTACTGAGGTGAGATGGTAATGATTTTGTTTTTAAAAGCAGAACCAGAAGAGTATATTTTGAAAGGCAAATGTTAAGAGGCTTTTGATTTTCCATGGAATCTTATACATTTCTCCCCTTGTATTTTTTTTGTTTGTTTCAAAAGGACACATGGCTTAAAGACAGAATTTTAAACTAATTGTTTTAAAAGAAGGATCTAAAATAAAAACATATTTTCTGACCTTGAAAATTACCCTTTAAGGAATTGCTGGTATTTTATGGCAAGAACTGGTTTATGAATGTCCTAGCCTTGGAAAATTGAATTGACTCTGATATTTGGAAGATGGTGCATTTTCCATGTCTCAAGATGGGTTTGACAATATCATGTATTCCCATATAAACCATGGGAAATTATGTTTTTATCAGTAGAAGGGGAAAATGGGGAAATGAGTGACACTATAAAGATAGATCTTTTTGCTATGGGTACCTATGTCACCATTTCAAGTGTAGGGTCAAGGTTGAGGGCAGACCTGCTGCCAGTCAGAGTTTTTGCTATGGGAATGATGTTTTATTTTCAAGAGCCAATCTGATATGAAATCATGTGGTCATTACAAAGGCCTCTTGTCAGTCAGTCTCACAAGGGGTACCATTGCCACAGACTTATGAATCACTGTATTCACAAGTATACAACATCAGTCGAGCACCCAAGATATGCTGGAGTTTTCATGTACATTATCTTATTTAATTTTTATCATATCACTGGGAAGTTGGCATTCATGCCATCAGTTACAAAAGCAGAAACAGATCCTGAGGGATATTCAGCAACATATTCAACAACACACTGGAATGAAGCTTCAAGGTAGAGCATCTGGGCTCAAACTCCTCCACTCTTTTAAGTGCATGCTGGCTTGTCCATTGATGCAGCTCTAGCCTGTGCCCGTGTCCATGTATAATTTGAGAGTCACTAATCTACTATTGATATTAATGTTGTATAAAATAAAATTAAAATATTTATGTCTGTATCTTCCTTTGTGCTTCTAAGCAAATACATTCAAACTGTCCTGCAAACACATATATCCCTAGGAAAACCTACATATCCACATTCACAAATCTGGCAACTGGATCTTACACTGCATCAATAATAAGAAAGGGTATGTGGAAAAGAAAGACATTGCTTTCCATGTTCAAATTCTGATTTCTTTACAAGGTTTTTTATGTTGTTATTATTATTAACTATTTTGTGTGTGTGTGTGTGTGTGTGTGTGTGTGTTTGTGTTATTGGGGACTGAACTTGAACTCCAGAGCACTCTTCCACTGAGCTAAATCTCTGGCCCTTTTTATTTTTCATTTTGAGACAGGGTCTTGTTAAGTTGCTCAGGTTCATTTTGAAGTTGAGATCCTCCTGCCTGGTCTCCCAGTCACCAAACAGCTGGGATTATAGGTGTGTGCCACTGTGCCTGAATATAAGATTCTCCTTTTTCTTTAAGTGGAAGATTCTTTTTATTTTCTTTTTTTGGTTCTGGGTATAAAACCCAGGGCCTTATGCATGCCAGGTAAATGCTCTATCCCTAAGCCACAATATATTTTTTTAAATGAATCTTTATATGGAACTCCAAAAAGTAATACAAATACGAGCTACTTTTTTGTAAGTAATGGCTGAAAATCCATAGTTTTGCCTTCTCCTTGTTCCTGAATTGTCTCTATCCCATCATATTCAAAAGAACATGTATTTAAAGCCTCTATCTATTGAAAATAACATTAGGTCAGAAGTCACGAATCAGGTCTCTCTCTTTCATTGAACTTAAGGAAGTTTTTAATGTTGCTGAGCCTCAATTTCCCTACTTTTTTTTTTGATGTGGTACTGGGGATTGAACTCAGGGGCACTCTATGATTAAGCTACATTCCAAGTCCTTTTTATTTTTCTTTCAGACGGCATCTTGCTAAACTGCTGAGGCTGGCCTTGAACTTGCCATTGAGCCTCCAGCCTTAGCCGCCCAAGTCGCTTGGATTACAGGCGTGTGGCACCATACCCATCTTTCAATTTCCCCACTTTTAACATGAACATAATAGTACTTGTCCTATGGGAATGTCATGAAGCTTAAATGAGATGAGGCATATAAAAACCTAGAACAACTGAATTTAACAAGCCTCAATAAAGAATATTACCCTTCATCCCTCATCCTCAGTCCCTCAAAAGCCCTCTTTACAACTGTCAGGATTATATTCAGATCACATGTGACTAAAACTTCCACTGATCAACCAGCACACTACCCCAAGGCTCAGTTAACCCTGTCTTCTGATTTGCAGATGCAGCTATGTATATCACCATTTAGACTCACCATTTTGAGCATTTGCTCAAAAACTACTGTAGGGGCTGGGGTTGTGGCTTAGTGGTAGGGTATTTGCCTGGCATGTGTGAGGTCCTGGGTTTGAGCCTCAGCATCAAATACAAACAGACAAATAATAATAATAATAATAATAATAATAATAATAATAATAATAATATCCATTGACAACTAAAAAAATATTTTAAAAAACTACTGTATTTTAGATAGCATCATCTCCCTTTTTACCTCAGGGATCCAGAGTTAGAAATTGAGGGTCATCTATACGTTAGAAGCATCAAGGCATTTTTAAAATTGTATTTTATTTTATTTTTTGGTTTGCAGTAATGGAGATTGAACCCAGAAGTGCTCTACCACTTAGCTACATCCCCAGTTCTTTTTATTTATTTTTTATTTTAAGACAGGGTCTTGTCTTGCTAAGTAGCTGAGTCTGGCCTCAAACTTGTGACGCTCCTGTCTCAGCCTCCCTAGTTGCTGGCATTACAGACTTGAGCTACCACACCCTTCTAATAGATACTCACTTGCAGGGTCCAGATTGGGGAAGGATGCAAGGTCCACCTCACCATCCTTATTCTCAACACAACTACACTCATTCACTAATGTGGGAGGAGAGTTGTTAAAGTGAAGGAGGATAAAGGACAGATGGAGATGAAATAGCTTTTAAAAAAATTGTTGGTGGTGAAATTTAAAAATCACATGCCAACAAAAAAATAGAGAAATGAGAGATCGGTAAGTTGAAAATTGGTGACAATTTACTCATCTTATGTGTGGGAGGAATCAATAATTACTTCTTAAAAGTCTGTTACAAGCTTTATATTTTCACTTTAAAAAAAGTAATACATATATAATGAATATCTTCTGAATTCTACTCTCCAGAGATAACTTCTTTGAATAGTTCCTTGTAATGCTTTCAAATTATTTTTTGCATACACCAATGTGCATATATTTGTAATACATGTTATTACTTTTATCATTTTACAAAAACAAAACTGTTCTAAAACTATTGCTGATACACTGCATTTTTTTTAATTTAATGATACATTATGAATGCTTTCTGAGTTAGGTCATAAACACTTGCTGCTTTTTTAAAAATAATTTGAGGCAAAATTCACATAATATAAAGTTAACCATTTTAAAGTGTACAGATCAGTAGCACTTAGCACATTCACAAAGTTATATAACCACTATCTCATCACAAAATGTTTTCATCACCCCCAAAAGAAAACATACATTAAACAGATACTCCCCAATCCTGCCCCCTCCTTCACCTCTCTGGCCTACTGAAAACACAATTTGTTTCCCAGATATATATATTCACCTATGATGGATATTTTATGTAGATGCAATAATTTAATATGTGGTGTTTTGCTTTTTCCACTTAATGTGCTGTTTTTGATGTTGTTCTATATTGTAGTATCTATCAGTGTTTCATTTCTTTTTATGGCTGGATAATATTCCTTGTATGGATGTAATACATTTTGTGTATCCATTCATCACTTGGTGAATATTTGAGTTATTTTTACCTTTTGGCTATTGTGAATAGTGCTGCTATGAACATTCATATACATGTCTTTGTTTGACTACCTGAGTGTAACACTTTCAGGCACTCCCTCTTCCTGCAAGTGGAATTGCTGAGCTTAGGCAATTCCATTATTAACATTTTGAGGGTCCTCCAAAATCTTTTCCACAGTAGCTGATCCATTTTATATTCCCACCAGTAATGCAGGAGGTATTCCAACAATTTCTCCACGTTCTTGCTAACTCTTGTTATGTTTGCTCTTTTTAATTTAGTCATCCTAGTCTCTGTGAAGTGTTATCTCCTATGTTCTGCATCCTGTCCTGTCTCATGATGTTGAACACTTTTTCATATGTTTACTGAACATTTGTTTATCTTCTTTGGAGAAAGGTTCAATTTCTTGAACCATTTTAAGTTGGTTCTCTTTTTGTCATTGATCTTACCAACCTTTTAAAACATGTGCACTGTATTCAGTGGTGGGCTCTACCAGTAATTCAATGTAAAAATCAAACCACTGTTTCCATGAAAAAGAGGAATACATGCAGCTATATCAGCAGACGTTCCCACTATTAGAAAAATGCAAAAAGCAAGATATTCTGAGGAGCCCATGATCTTGCAGAATAATAACTGTACCTCAAGCCAATAAATTTCATCTAATATTTTTCTTTTTCTAGATGGGAATTCATACATAGATACTAGGGAGAGGTGGGTGGAGTGGGGAAAATGAACTCCTGGAGTTGATGAATTCAGTCTGGTTCCATCCTCTATAAAAGACATGATCAAAAGCTCAGCATTTTCCCCTTATCACAAATGTATTCTCTTACCTATGTGAAATGAACTTGTCAGTAGATTTTAAAAATAAATTTCAAAAGAAAATGTGAACAGCCATCCCAGTTTGAGTGCGACAGCCCCAGGGTTTGCCCTGAAAATCTCATGTCTTAGGAAACCCCACCATGAGATGGGCATATCCCTGGTTTCTAATGGTGGGTGTGGGAAGTTTGGGGAAGAGTACCAAACTCGTATGGCAAACCTCCCAAATAGGGGCTGAAAGCAATATTGTTTTTAGTGTCCAACGGATATGACATAGATGGATTCATGGATAAATGGATTCTGTCTGCAGTTGCTTTTGTGTCCTCTGACTGCTGATGTTGGCAGCATGATTTGTGGTCCCCAGTAATGAACTAAGCCTTGCTGCACCTCTCAGAGTGATGTGATTTAAGTGTGCAACCTAACTGCATAGCGATTGTGAACACTGACAGTCCATCTTTATTAGTTTAATTTTAAACGTTGTGGATATTATGACCGGTTTTCAGATAATGAAAATGAGAATGAGCAGGATGCCATGCCAGCATGACTCAGATACCACTGAAAAAGAAGACTAAGAGGATGATAATTTTAATGACAGATGAAAGTACACCTACAACTGCGTTAAGGAGGGAAATCCATCCCGCACAATATGCAAACAAGAGTCTGGGACTGGAAAAGCTAGAGGAGGAATGTGAAACGCATGAGGAGGCAACTTGCCAAGTCTGGCCTGAGATAAGCAAGTACTTCCAAGACAACTTAGTTTTTTTCTTCTCCCAAAAGACACCAATATTTGGTCAAAGCTAGTGATTTCCCAATGAGATTGGGCACAGCATTTGAACGAGTATACATTTGTCCTGTGGTTTCTTTGAATGTTCTGTGAAACTGTCTAAAGTTACATTTCCTGACTCAGAAGTTGCAATGAAAGTATCCAGGGGGTGAACAAAAAGAAAGGAAGAAAGAAAGGAAGAAAGGAGGGAAGAAAGAGAGAAAAAAAGAAATTTTGGTAACTGATCTGTTGGTCCCTCACATTATAGAGCTGATTCTTTTGGTTCTCATTCATGATTATGCTTCCTACAGTACTGAGTAATGTGTCAGGAGCTCTTAGATTTGAAAAAAAAATTAGAGTTTTAAAACCAGAAAAAATGATTCATGACTTAAATGCAAAGGCTTGTAATGATAACCCTGAATACAGAAAAAAAAAGTAAAAAAAAAAATAATGCAGTTATATGACAATAATTGATAAGAAGATCAGAGACTATTTTTAGAAATAAATAATTGGTCCTTCTAAAGTAGAAAGTGAGAGAAATACAACCATTTTGGATGGCAGAAGATCCTACTACAGAGGCCTCAGGAATCCTGGGTCAGCTATCATGGCATTGGTAGAATGGTGAGCTGTATCAGCAGGAATGAGGGTGTCTCCTCCTTTTCCTGAACCATCCTTGATGTGTGGGTATTGTGCCATCATGTGCTGCCTCTAAATTCCAGATAGGCAGATGGATGAAGGGCATGGAATGAACTGCTTCCCAACAGTGTGAGTTTGTTTTTTTGTTTAGGAAGCAATAAGCTCCCTAGAGATTGCTGCCTATGTTTTATTGGTCACAGATGAGTCCTGTGTCCACACCTAGGTTTGAGGGGGTGTAGAAAGACGTTCTCCATCCTTCATAGTTTTTCATCCTTCATAGCTGAGGAAGGCAAGAAAAAAAGGTTATCTATAGATTTTGGAAAGCCAATCCAGAATCATCCACCAAAACAAGAAGCCTACAGTCAATTGTACTTCTGTTAAGTAAAAAAAAACAGCAATATCAGAGTACTGTTTATAACATGGAGATAAATACTAGAATAAATAACAAATATATTTGAAGAGTTTGATTTTGGGGAGCAAGACTGGAATATAAAGAGAAGGATGTTTTCCAAATTCAGATAAAATGTGAAACAGACTGTTTTTCAAAATGTGAATTTTGTCTGAATTTGTAACCACATTGTGTTTCTGTCATTCAAAAATGCAAATATTTTTGGAGAAATAGAGAAAAAGAGAGAACATAAATTATTAGCGAACTTCTGTGGTCAACTCTCTGTCCTTTATCTCAATGGAGAAAGCCAATGCACAAATAAAAACTGAAAAGAAAAAATGTTTCTGAAAGTAAAATTCTAACTGAACACATTGTTAGGATTTCATTATGTGTACTTCAAATTCAAAATGACCACTAGAAAATAGGGAAAAAAGACTTACTTTTAAATTAGCATAGTGAATAAATGACAAGAAAGATAATAAATACTTAAAAAGAATGCACTGGAAATGAAAAACACAAAATAAGATGCTAGATTTCCAAACATACCATTGTAAAAATAAATTGGTTAAATTCAATAATTCCAACAGACACTATTTTTTTTCAAAATCCAGCTACATGATATTTAATGGAAGATATTCTGAAATCAAAATGATATCAGAAACCTGAGAGTGAATACATGTAAACAGGTAGACAAGGAAATTCTAATGATGATTGCAGTAACAGTAATTGCAATAGCAGCCTCCCACCCACACACAAAGGAGATGAGGTGACAGTAATATTATAGTAATAAAATAGAAATCAAGGCAAGAAATTAAAGTGGGCAAGACATAATTTATATTGAAAATAAGAACACACTAAGAAATATAATAACTTAAAATTTCATCATTATATAACATACCTGCAAAATAAGTAAAGCTCAGCTAATGTTTATTTCAATAGACCTCTCTTAAGATGCATTGGATCTAATAGACATGAAATAAATAGAGAGGATCTAAAGAATATAATTGATATAGTTAAAATAAAAATCATGTGCAGACTTCTGTTCAAAAAGCAGAAATTACACATCTTTTTCATACATACATGCATCACTCATGGAAATTTACTTTGTACATGAGTTCCCGGGCCAACTCTGATATTGAACACTGAATATGAAATTCTACCCTATTTAAGTGAGGGAGTTAAATTATTAGTAATAAGGGAAAAAGACAACCACTTATTGGTAATATTATTAGCCACCTGGAAAATCCAGAATATACATTTTTTTTCTGGATAAGCTATTATTAATTAGTGTTTTGTCACTATAACAAAATACCCGACATTATTAACTTATAAAGAAAAATACATTTTAGCTCACAGTTTTGAAGTTCCAGTACATGATCTGTTGACCCTTTTTTGGGCCTGTGGTAAGATGGCACATCAAGATGGGGAGTGCACTAGTCAGAATGTCAATTATCAAGAATACAAGCAACAGTAAGTGTTGGTGAGGATGTGGGGGAAAAGGTACACTCATACATACCTGGTGGCACTGCAAATTGGTGCAACTGCTCTGGAAAGAAGTTTGGAGATTATTTTAAAAACTTGGAGTGAAATCACCATTTGACCCAGCTATCCCCCTCTGGGATCTCTACACAAAGGACTTAAAATCAGCATATTATAGTAACACAACCATGTCAATGTTTACAGTAGCTCAATTCACAATAGCTGAATTGTGGAAGCAACCTAGACGCCCTTCAATAGATGAATGGATTAAGAAACTGTGGTATATATACATAATGGAATATTACTCAGCCTTAAAAGAGAATAAAATTATGGCATTTGCAGGTAAATGGATGGAGTTGGAGAATATCATGCTAAGCGAAGTAAACCAATCCCCCAAAACCAAAGGCTGAATGTTGTCCCTGATAAGTGGATGCTGATCCATAATGGGGGGGGCATGGGAAGAATGGAGGAACTTTGGGCAAAGGGGAGGGTTAGGAGGGGAGGGGACATGGGGGTAGGGAAAGATGGTGGAATGAGATGGACATCATTACCCTAGGTACATTTATGACTGACATATAGTACAACTCTACATCATATACTACCAGAGAAATGAAAAGCTGTGCTCCATTTGTGTACAATGAACTGAAATGCGTTCTGCTTTCATGTATAACTAATTAGAACAAGTTAAAAAAACAGACGGGGAGTGCATGGTGGAGCAAAACTGCTCCCTCCATCTCCAAGGAGCAAAAAAACAGGAGAGTGAAGGTGCCATGATTCCCCATAGGAACACACCTTAATGATCTAAAGACCTCCAACTGGGTCCCACCTCTCAAATATTCCACCAACTCCCAAGAGCACCATATAGAGGAATAAATAATCAACACACAGACTCTTGAGGGACATTCAAGATTCAAACTATAGCAGCAGTTGAGATTTAGTTTACTGATGTTGTGAGTCATTAGATGAATATATGGATATGCACTGCATTCCCATTTAACAAAAATAATCAATTAGAAAAGAATATTGGAGAAAAGAGATGTCACTTCAAATTATAATAAATTAATGAACACCTGACCTGGTAGCCATTTCTACAATGGAGAGATATCCATCCCGTGAACAATGGGCCTCATCCTAGATTTGGTATTGTCCTACCTTTGCATACGGCTTCTAGGGGAATTTTTCAGTGTTTTCTCCTACAATTCTGTGATTCCAATGTGTCCAATCTATTTCTATATTTATTAATATATTCAATCAATTCATATTCAACTTTGTTAAGTCAGAGCCCATTCTTTTTTTTTAAAGATCACTTTACATCTGCTATACATTTTTGTTACCTTTAAAGTTTACAAATGTCAAGGACTTTTACTGCTGTTATGACCTAATATTTTTGAAGTAATTTATTTTATTTATAATAAAATATAAACATTATGAATTTATTATTTATAAATATGTAATGAAATTCTCTTAAATAATGATATATAATGAAGTTTTTTAAATTCCTCTCCTTTTTTTCTGACACTTTTATAAAAGTATATATTTATTTATTTTTATGTGGTGCTGAGGATTGAGTAAGTGCGTCACATATGCTAGGCAAGTGCTGTACCACAGAGCCACAACCCTGGCCCTATAATGAAGCACTTTATAATTTAATATATTTAGTTTAATTTAATAATCAAAACAATAATGCAATAGGTACATATGTGTGTGTGCGCTCTCACAGCCTTTATTATCACATAGGCCACTCTAACAAAACAATGACCTGAGTTTTGGTGAGGGTTTGGTTACATAGATCTGTTCATATATCAGATTAGTCAATATGAATTAAAAGCCACAGAAGTATTTATTTCCTTGTCCTGGAGTTGCTCTCTTAAAGAAATGATCAGAAGTTTATGTGCACAGATATCTGTAAAAACATTGTTTGTAATAGCAGAAGATTATAAATAAATTAGAAATTGAACTTCAGAGTTTTGATGAAGTAAATAATGGTAGGTGTACTATGCCAAACACAACGTAGTCATTATAAATTAGATTTTTAGAAAAATATTTTCAATGCATAGGATAATGCTAAAACCATATGATTAAGTGAAAAATGTAGATACAGGTTATAAAAGTGCATGTATAGTATGATCAATTATATATACACACAGGTGTATATATATATATATATATATATATATATATATATATATATATAATCTTGTTTAGCAATTGTATTTTATGATAGTTATTCAATTCATCTATCTATTGGAAGATGGCATGATAAGCACCAAAACTAGATTTTAACTTTGCACTTAATTTTTTTTCATATTTTCTTTAGTTAAAATATTTTTAATCCTAAATCTAATATTTAAGACAAATAATTGTGAATGGAAAAATAATGTTGTCTTGGTTTATTAGTAAGTGGGATCATACCAGCTGGTGTGATGGATGTTGAAGGAATCTTCAGGACCTCCTTTTGTTGTAGACAGGACTACTTTTTCTGACTACTTAGAGATGTCACTGAGAGGAAGTTGGCTTTGTCCCTTATTATTGTTCAGCTTCCCCAAAGTGTCCCTTTTCCAAGAGAGGAAATGACCAGATGAAAAACTAATGGACTTGATAGAGTGCAAGCACAAAAATGGAAGCCAAAGAATATGATTATAGAAATCGGTGAATGTGGTCATTTAGGTAAAAATTTTTCATTTCACTGGAGATCAGAATGATGCACTAGAGCCCATTTAGCTACTTTTTCAAATTAGAAGGTGGCAAACAGAATGTGTCATTCTGGGCTGGGCTACTTATCTCTTTTTCTGATCTTGATACTGCAGCCCATTTGAGATGACACTTGGTCTCCATTCTGAGTAGTTTTTTGCTTAATGACAAACTTGGGGTACTTGAGGCTCACACACAGGCACAGAGTGGGAGACTGGATTCATGGGTCTCTCCTGACAACGTGTAGACATAGTTGGATTTCTGAATAAGCAACGCTTGTTCCACTGTTTCTTAACACAGTGGGGAGGACCGCTGGGTAAGGAGTGTCAGAAGCACTCTCAGTTTTCCCATGGGGTAAGTCAACTTTAGCCAGATTTCACAGTCTGTTCAAAAGCTTTTAATTTTGGAATATTTTGTATGTTTATCCTGACCGCCCTTCTTCTATCATAAACACAAAATCTGTTTACATTAAGCAGTTACACTAATTAGAAGTGATGGAGCCTTTCTGGCCAGCCCATGAGGCCAACAGGGAGACCTAGCAGAGAGTAACTGGGGTCAGCTTCCAAGATCTCTATTCCTGAAGGAGACTGCCAGGCATGGAGTAGGATCTTTTGGACTTACACATTCTCTCCTGTGAGGAAGTCTGTCCTGATACTGGCTCTTGACTTTCCCATTTTTTATTTCTTCCTTTCACTCCTACTCACATCCTGTTGGAAGGACATATTTTGTTCTTACCCTGCTCTGGAGTTTGCTTATGAATGCAGATCAGAAGTACATCTGCACTTTCTCAGCAAACTCATCGTTTGGCTGGGTCTCTTCATAATTAGATTTTTCTAAAACCTCTCTCCTCATATATCAATTATTCCATTCTCTTAATCATCGTCCTCAGCGTTCTCCATGATCCTACTCATTTGTCAAGCTGTCCAGGTTTACGCTTCAGCATTTGCCAAGAAGGGGTGATACATACAAATGGAGTTCATTGTCTACTTGACTTTAGTCTTGGGATCTTTTCTCCCATGATTTTCCTTTTGTTCCCTGTGTTCCCTGACAGATCATCAAATTGACTTCAGTATCTGATTCAGAATATTATTCAATTTGATGTGCTTTTGGATTTCTGTGATGATGGCTTTAGAAGCAGAACATTCTGGAAATTGATGCTCTGTGTGTCGGTGTCCCTATGTATTGGAAAACTTGACTTCCTGATTTGCAGACCAGTTTTACAACTAATTAACCTATGATAACCTTGATGATACCCAACAGACTAGAAAAATCATGGAATAAATTCCAGATTCCCAGGTTGAATAGTTAGTGTAGGGGAAGATATGAGAGTATTCAGGCACACAACGGGCAGCTCTCTGTTCCAATGGGAGGGGCAGAGTCTGAAAATTTACACTCTGGTGATTGAATCATGGTCCTCACCCCATCACACAAGGCACAAAAGGAACAAGCTAGCAAGGTCCTAGGTAAAAGACATATACAAGAAAGGATATATATTTCTAGTTTGTCGATTAGGTCTTTCTGCAGTACCTGATACAAATACACTATCTTTGACATGTTCTCTTCCATTTGTAGACATTACTTTATGATGAACATAAATTTATTCTTTTATTATAGTCATTAAGTGTGACAGATTCACTTCTTCAATTGCTCTATGAGGGTTTTTCAATGCCTCCTTTACTCATGTATTTATTTTTTCCATGATATGTTTATTGACAGCTTGCTATCAGCTGGGTACTGTATGGGCACTGGCAATGGAATGTGTATGTAGAAATAGATAAGGTCTTTGTCCTCATGAATTCTGTAGATTAATAGGAAAGATATGTGTTAATCATAACTCCACAAATACTTGTAGAATCACAGGGATGAGAACTGCTGATTGAAAGGTACCATGGTGAGAGCCATGTTGGGAGGATGTTTAGGAGTTCTGACTGATTGGATTTTCTTGTGGGCATTTGGGACTAAAGTAGATTCATAGGTACTTATGTGCCCTGTGGACTCTTGAAGGTAAGGTCATGCAGGAGTGTCTGTTTTGATAATGATATATTTGTATATTTAAAGTAGTTCCTTAATTTTTATTTTCACTTAAAGCATATTTAACATTGTTTAGTTCATCAGAATTAGGATATGAAAAGCCCCTTTATCAGCCAGCTTTGTGTTCTTACCCAAGAGAAATACCCAAGGAATTAACTTAAAAGAAAAAAAAAGTTTTGTTTACCTCACAGTTTGGAGGTTCCAGTTCTAAGGCAGGCATCCCCATTGGTTGGGCCTGTGGGGAGGGCAACATATCCCAGTGGGAGGGTGTATTAGCATGATTGTTCACATCATAAGCCAGGAAGCAAAGTGAGAAGAGGGGCAGGGTCTCACACCCCCTGTGAGGGCATGCCCCCAACTACCTAAGGACCTCCTATAAGGCCCCACCTCTTAAAGGTCCACAGCACCTCCTGATACTGCCACCCTGGGGACCAAGCTTTTACATACAAACCTTTGGGGAACATTCATTCAAACTCTAGCAACCCTAGCTATATCATCCTTTTATTAAAATGATGTCTAGAAAAGTTTTAAGCAGGATCTTGAAAGTCTGCAGATCTTCTGGCTGTTGGATTCAGTGTCTTCAGTTTTAAGTGAAGTTCAACTCCCAATCTGGTGGGAAATGTGGCACTCCTTAGCTCCCAGTGTTCACCAGTGCACGGTCCCATAGCAGGTTTTAGGAAAGACTTGGGGCAAAAGGCTTTTGTGCTGACAATTAAACCATAAGAGAGTATTGCAAAAGAAAAAAATATTGGATATTTGAGACTTTAACAATGCCTCCAACAATACCCCCTCTAGGGAATGTTTTGCTCATTTTTTTCCCTTCAGCTCAGACATTGTCACTTGTCCATATTGCTAAGTTTATTTCAGCTCTGCCTTGGGGGGGTGTCTTTCAACAACTGTCCTCTGTTGTGGAAAATAGGACTAATTAAAGGGAAAATAAAAGTATTCCATGATCAAGTAAATTTGGGGAGCTCTAACTTTTTTTTAAACTGTAGGATATCTCATATTCTTTAATATAATTAATGTAGGTTGTAAATTTCTAAGACAGTGGTTTTTAAAAAGTCTTAAAATGTTTATAAGAGATTACATTATGTATGGCAGCTTTGGCTGCACACAGCATTCATTCTGACTTACATGATTTGAACAATACATATATATATTTTTTTCTTTTTCTTTTTTTTTTTTTTTTTGCAAAACTGGGAATCAAACTCAAGGCCAGGCAATTGCTCTACCACTGAGATGACACTGAGCTCAAGAAATCTTATTTCATGATGCAAGGCATATTAGGATGACTCTGAGATTGGTTGATTTGTGGCTTGGTGGTAGCATCAAGGGTCCACATCTTTTCCAGCTATTCCTATACCATGATCAATGACGATTTAATACTCAGACTGGTAGGAGAATGGCTGGGGCTGGTTCAGGCCTCAATATAGAATGGCAGTATCCTATGGAGAGAAGTGGTAGTCTCCTCCTAGAGTTCCTTCCTAGGTAAGGAGCTGTTCCAAAATCTCCCAATAGACTATCTCTCACATACCTCAGGACATAACTTGGTATTAACCTTGTTCCTAAGTTAATTGACAGCAAGGAGAATGAATGAACTCCCCACTAAACACTGGAGGTAAGCATGGGATGGATAGACACCTGAACAAAATTGAAGTTCTGTTTGGAAGGAGTTATATGAAAATAACTAAGAAGGCTCCTAAAACTATTTCTAAGGAAACATGTGGCTATGGACCTAATTGTGTGCCTCCAAAATACATAGGTTGAAACCCTAACCCATAATGTTAGCATATTTGGAGAGAGGATCTTTAAGAGGTAATTAAAGTTAAATGAGGTTATGGAGGGCATCTATAGGACTGGTAGTCTTATAAGAAGAGATTACCCAGACACTGCTGCTACCACCTGAAACACACACTGAAGAAAACCTAAATGAGTATATAGCAAGAAGACAGGAAGAGAGATTTCACCAGAAACAAAAACTGTCAGACCTAGCCTCCAGATCTGTGAGAAAATAAATATCTGCTGTTGAAGCCACCTATTCTCTGGTATTTTATTTTGGTTGTTGAGAAGACTAAAACAGATTTTGGTACTGAGAAGTGGGGTGCCACTGAAACAAATTACCAAAAATGTGGAATCAACTTTGGAACAGGGTAATGGAAGGAGACTGGAGGGGTTTTGAAGTAAGGCAGCCATTATGAAGTCAAACAACAACAAGTGCTGGCGAGGATGTGGGGAAAAGGGTACACTTGTACATTGCTGGTGGGACTGCAAATTGGTGCAGCCAATTTGGAAAGCAGTATGGAGATTTCTTGGAAAGCTGGGAATGGAACCACCATTTGACCCAGCTATTCCCCTTCTCGGTCTATTCCCTAAAAACCTAAAAAGAGCATGCTACAGGGACACTGCTACATCGATGTTCATAGCAGCACAATTCACAATAGCAAGACTGTGGAACCAACCTAGATGCCCTTCAATAGACAAATGGATAAAAAAATGTGGCATTTATACACAATGGAGTATTACTCTGCATTAAAAAATGACAAAATCATAGAATTTGCAGGGAAATGGATGGCATTAGAGCAGATTATGCTAAGTGAAGCTAGCCAATCCCTAAAAAACAAATGCCAAATGTCTTCTTTGATATAAGGAGAGTAACTAAGAACAGAGTAGGGACAAAGAGCATGAGAAGAAGATTAACATTAAACTGGGATGAGAGGTGGGAGGGAAAGGGAGAGAGAAGGGAAATTGCATGGAAATGGAAGGAGACCCTCAGGGTTATACAAAATTACATACAAGAGGAAGTGAGGGGAAAGGGGAAAATAATACAAGGGGGAGAAATGAATGACAGTAGAGGGGGTAGAGAGAGAAGAGAGGAGGGGAGGGGAGGGGATGGGGGATAGTAGAGGATAGGAAAGGCAGCAGAATACAACAGACACTAGTATGGCAATATGTAAATCAATGGATGTGTAACTGATGTGATTCTGCAATCTGTATACGGGGTAAAAATGGGAGTTCATAACCCACTTGAATCAAAGTGTGAAATATGATATATCAAGAACTATGTAATGTTTTGAACAACCAACAATAAAAAATTTTTAAAAAAGCCTACTTTGCTATGAAGGGACTGTTGGTAGAAATGTGATCATCACAGGTGATTCTGGGGAGGGCTCAGAAACAAAAGAGGACAGCTGTGGAGTTGAACTCCATCTTCTTACAGAATGGTAGATCATCATGGCCAGAATATTTGTAGAAAGAGGGATTAAAGGCCATTCCTGTGGGATCTCAGATGGAAATGAGGAACAAGTTACAGGAAACTGGAGGGAGGCTGATCTTTGCTATAAAGTGGCAAAGAACTTGACTGAACTGGGGAAGGTAGAACTTTCAAGTGATGAAACTGGATAACTGGTTGAGATTTCCAAGAAAAACATTGAAGTTATGGATTGGTGCTTCCTAAACGTCTTACAGTAAAATGTGAGAGGGTGGAGAGAAAGCAACAAAGGAATGGTTCAGCAAAAGGAACCAGAGCTTGAAGATTTGGTAAATTCATATGCTATTCATATTGCAAAACATGAGGAAGTCTGTTCTAAAGACAACACCAAGGGTATGGGTAGACTGTCACTTGATAAAGAGATTATGGGATTATATGAGCAGAAACCCTGCAAGTTTGAACTGAAGGGGATAGAGGAAAAAGGGCTAATTGAAGGAAAGCTGTTGAAGTTCTTGGATTCTACAGAACAGGAAAAAAAAAAAAGAGAGCTATTTGGTTGAAAATGTGAGATAGTCTTCAAGTAAAGGAAAGGATTATCCAACAGTGAATCAGAGTTAATTACTCCACCACAGGCCCAGAGCACAGAGGCTCCAGGTAAGCCTGTCTTTACCTTGGACTCCACCTTAGTTTCAAATGATGGGTCACCTCCACTCTCAATAGTGTTTCATTACAGTTACTCAAGCAGACGCATACTCCAATGTGATAAAAAAATTAGAGTAATACAAAAGTTCCTAGAAAAAAAGATGAAATGTTCCTCCTTTATGCCAATTCCAGCCCTGGAAATACTGCTAAAGCAACTTACAGTGTATATTTCTGGTCTTTTTAATACCAAATGTATGCATATGCTTCTCTCTGTGTGCATATAATTGTACACATATACTTTGAACAGTTTAAAATTTTTAACATTGGCATTTTTTTCTTTTCTTTTTTTTTTTTTAATTTTTTTTATTGGTTGTTAAAAACATTATAAAGCTCTTGACATATCATATTTCATACATTAGATACAAGTTGGTTATGAACTCCCAATTTTACCCCAAATACAGATTGCAGAATCACATCGGTTACACATCCACATTTTTACATAATACCCTATTAGTAACTGTTGTATTCTGCTACCTTTCCTATCCTCTACCATCCCCCCTCCCTCCCCTCCCATCTTCTCTCTCTACCCCATCCACTGTAATTCATATCTCTCCTTGTTTATTTTCCCATTCCCCTCACAACCTCTTATATGTAATTTTGTATAACAATGAGGGTCTCCCTCCATTACCATGCAATTTCCTTTTTCTCTCCCTTTCCATCCCACCTCATCTATCTGTTTAATGTTAATCTTTTCTTCCTGCTCTTCCTCCCTGCTCTGTTCTTAGTTGCTCTCATTATATCAAAGAAGACATTTGGTATTTGTTTTTAGGGATTGGCTAGCTTCACTAAGCATAATCTGCTCTAGTGCCATCCATTTCCCTGCAAATTCTATGATTTTGTCATTTTTTAGTGCTGCATAATACTCCATGGTGTATAAATGCCACATTTTTTTTTATCCATTCATCTACTGAAGGGCATCTGGGTTGGTTCCACAGTCTAGCAATTGTGAATTGTGCTGCTATGAACATCGATGTAGCAGTATCCCTGTAGTACGCTCTTTTAAGGTCTTCGGGGAAAAGTCCAAGAAGGGCAATAGCTGGGTCAAATGGATCAAGGAGCTAGATATCAAATCAGAGACTCTGCGTCTGATAGAAGAAAAAGTTGGCTCCGATCTACATATTGTAGGGTCGGGCTCCAAATTCCTTAATAGGACACCCATAGCACAAAAGTTGACAACAAAAATCAACAAATGGGACTTACTTAAACTGAAAAGTTTTCTCTCAGCAAGAGAAACAATAAAAGAGGTAAATAGGGAGCCTACATCATGGGAACAAATTTTTACTCCTCACACTTCAGATAGAGCCCTAATATCCAGAGTATACAAAGAACTCAAAAAATTAAACAATAAGAAAACAAATAACCCAATCAACAAATGGGCCAAAGACCTGAACAGACACTTCTCAGAGGAGGACATACAATCAATCAACAAGTACATGAAAAAATGCTCACCATCTCTAGCAGTCAGAGAAATGCAAATCAAAACCACCCTAAGATACCATCTCACTCCAGTAAGATTGGCAGCCATTATGAAGTCAAACAACAACAAGTGCTGGAGAGGATGTGGGGAAAAGGGTACTCTTGTACATTGCTGGTGGGACTGCAAACTGGTGCGGCCAATCTGGAAATCAGTATGGAGATTCCTGGGAAAGCTGGGAATGGAACCACCATTTGACCCAGCTATTGCCCTTCTTGGACTTTTCCCCGAAGACCTTAAAAGGGCATTTTTTTCTTTACTCAACAAAATGTGTGGCCCCACCTTATTCCTTTTGCATTAATTCACTGTGCAGAAGCATGATCATTTCTTCAACCAGTTTGGTAGGAGAGAATGTAGTGTGAAGTGTTCTCGGACTTGCTGAATGGAACGTCTCTTGGGATTGTATTAAACAGAAAACTCTTTTGGATGAACTAACCTTGACCAGTAGGTTCTCTATGTCTGTTGTCTTAAATGAAGACTCAACTTTCTGAGATTCTCATGACAATTGGCTATTTGACCACAGCAGTATCTCTCTCACTGGTTGTTCTCTCAGTAACATTGAACACTAGTTAATAACCACATGCTAGAGAGTCATTATTGGCCCAGTGCATCAAAACTGCTAACATTCTTTAGGGGACCACATCCTTTGTTCTTCTGTTTCTGACAGGGTACTGTTATGGAAATTTGACATTACTTAACAGCTGACTTATTCTATTTTGGATGAACTCTCCTTCCAGCCACAGGCATGGCCTGAATACAATAAATCTGACTAATGAGTTTACAGGCAGTATTTTGGCAACATAAAAGATTCTGACCCCTGCCCAGAAAAGTTTACAAAAATTTACCTAGTGTTTACAAGGAAAATACTTCCCCAAATTTATGGTATTTGAATTTAATTTTGTTTATCGGCAAACACTCTACAGAGGTACAAAACTCACCCTGGTAAAGCTATTTAATCCTTAAACCCATTTAACCCTACCAATAGGGTTGTTAAAATAAACATGGATGATTCTAACATGCCTGAGAGTTTACATAACTGTCCTATTTGCAAGAGCCAAGATATTGTTGTGTTTATTATAGACAAGGGATGGCCTTCACTAGAGGATTGGATTGATTTCCAACAGAAAGATTATTCTGTAAATCCAAATCCCATACAAATGCTGTTAGTTATCATATACATATATATCTGTTGACTCAGTTGTTCAGAGGCCCAGGTGCAGTATTTGGGAAGATCTGTTAATTCAATTTTTTTTTAGTTAAAGCAGTTTAATTTTTTATTCTTTGTTTAAAAAACTCATTCTTGCTTGGATTTAGATTAGGTGACAGTATATATACATAGAGGAAAAGAAAAAGAATTAGCATCATTAAATTGGTAGATCAGTGACTTAAACATTTTAATGAACTTCCTCTCCCAATTTTTAAAAAAAATATAAGAAAAAAGATCTTTCCCAAGTCCACTTAAACTTTAGCACCTCATCTGTGTCATCTGTGGTATCTTTCTAAATAAAGGGTACTTATAAATTATAACAGATATTAGACTCCATGCTTCATGGTTCAAGGCTGTTTATTTTATAGCATTTTATTTTGCATTATATGTTTTTTTCTAGAGTAATAGCTACCACTTTTTTTATGTGCTTCCATCATGATTTTATTTCAAAGAATCAGGTATTCTTCAAAGTGAGAAACAATCAAAAAAAAAAAAAAAAAAACAATTCATTCAAGCTTTGATCCAAACATTTTCATATATTAAAAGTGCAAGCCACATAAGAATGGTATAATAATTCTAATAACCCTAAGTTTATTAAATATGTATTCAGTGATAAAATATGCACGATACTTGTAGTTATGAAACGGAGTTCATATTTTTTATTACCATCATACTCCGCTTGGTGAATGTAATCTTAATAATGCATAGGAATAGTTCAGGCTACCCATGTCCTAGATCTACTGTAGATTTGTCCAGGGATCAGTCAAGATCCAGGAAAAGTACTGAGGATGTCCATGTAGAAGATCATGTCATATGTCCAAACCTTCTCTTCTCTACCCCTGTACACTTAAATAGAGGAAGAAGTTCTTGTGCTCTCATGCCTAGGAAGGCAAACTCAGGTAAGACATTGATGCAAGGACGCCATTTTACTATCATCGTTCTGCTCATGTAATCCAGATATATCAAGTCCCTGCCATGTCCTGCAGTCATATCTGACATTTGACTGCAGAGTAGGAGCTGTCTTAAATGGAAATTGCCTGCTAGACATATTGCAACTCCCAGAGTGATGTCCTCCCATAGTTCTGTGACTCAGTAGGTTGATTATTCCTTTTCCTCTCAACACAGTTCACTGAGAAAGCTTGGTTAATGGACTGGGTGATGGCAGCTAATGTTCATCTCCCCCCTTCTCAGGTACTACCAAAGAGACCTAATGACTGGGGGAAGGAGAGGAAGGGAAGAGAAGTGCAGAGGCACAACATGAGAGAGTATTGAGATTCCTATGTGAAAATAAAGACTGTTCAATTCCTGGGCCATCTTGGGAATCTAGGGCATCCTTTAAATTAACAAATATTAGTTAAAGCTTCTTTAACTTTGGTCTGTCATATCAGCTACTTCAGAAAGCCAAATGGGGTCAGAAAGGTGAGAAGCTTCCTCTTTTCTATGGACCTTTAAGGGGAGTTCACATAAGCACAGCTAGTTACAGGCACATGTAGGGAAAAGTGCTGGCAGACAGAGAGGCCAATCTGAGTTCATCAGTTTAACACAAGTGAGATAATTGTACCTTCTAAACTTGTGTTAGGTACAGGGGGAAGGGCTTTGTCATATGACTCTATTTCTTGACCTCTTCCATTTCCCTATTTTTTAATCATTATGCTATAGAAATTGCACTATCCTGGAACCAGACTCTATTTTAGAATCAGAAAAAAATGTATTGGGAAAGTTAATCTTCCCAAGTCTTAATTTCTTCCTAGCAAAATAGAAATTATCTTAGATTAATTGTGAAAAAAAAATTGAAATGAGTAAATGTGGATTTTGTATGTCACCTGGCACACTGGGACTACTCTGGGTTACACCAACTACCAATCCACTATCAAAACTTACATTATTTGGGGGGTAACACTTCACAATTTTTAAAATAGCAAAGGTTCAGTGATCTTATTTCCTATCATGTTTCTGAGAATCCAAGTAAAGAGGCTGATACACCATATTTGAAATCTTTCTCTTCATCCTGCACACCTGAAAGTTGTAAAAAATTTTTATTTAGATAAGATCCCTGGAGACCACAGGAGAAGCCTGAGTATTGCAAGGGTTATCAGAGTATATCTCTGCCCTGGAGAAGTTAATGATTGCATGAGGTAGCTGAGGCAAGTGCACAAATTATTATTTAAAAGTCACCAAGATGCTGCGAGGGATCTAAAAGTGAGCTTTAAACAAAGTCATAGTGTGCCATCTTACTGAATATTTGAATATATATACATAGCTTTGTGTAACTGATAAATATTTTAACTGATAAATTACATCTCAGAATATTTTCATGAGACTAGCTGCTTCTCAGGTCATTGTTTCTGAAGCTGTTAAACTAAATATTATTTTTTATTTATGAGATGCTCATATATTTCGCAAGTCTTAGAAACTGGTGTTTCAGATGAGGGAGGGTGGTTGGATAGAATTTTGTCCCAAGGCTTTCTGTGTTTCTGATTGACATAGATTGACTCCTACCTGGACTTCAGCATCTTTTGCTACTCCACTACAGCATTTATGAACTGACACTTCCTCATCCCTGTTATATCTGTCAGTAGATTCTTTTCTTCCAAAAATTCATTGAAATGTTTGGTTGACTGATGACCTCCCCCTCCCATTGCCTCCACTGTTATGGAGGTATTTGTTTGTGTATGTCCACTCTGAAATTAATGGAGCTTTGGCAAGAAGGAAAATGGATTTGTGTTCTTAGTTTAATTTGAATGAAGCCCATATCTCTCATGTCTGCCTGCCTTTTTTTCTTGGATTTCCTTCCTTTCCTCCCTCCCTCCCTTCTCTTCTATTTATTCTTTGTTTATGCAAAGACTTGCTATTTCTCACACCTTTTTAACTAACCCCTGGTATTCACTTATTTTCATTTTTATTATTTTTAATAATTTTTAAAAGGAGAAATATTATGCTCACAGCAAAATTGATCAGAATCTGCAAAAATTTTCCACATAGCTTTTATCATTATCAATACCCTCCACCAGAATGGTACATTTTCACAATCAGTGAAACTAGTTTGACACATGATTGTCACCCCAATTCTAATAGTTAAAAAACAGGATTCACTTCTTGTGTTGTAAATTCTAGGGGTTTGGGCAAACTTATAATGACATATTTCAACTATAATAATATCATACAGAGTTTTGCTGCCATAAAATTCCTTTATACCCCATCTATTCATTCCTCTATTCCTAACCTCTGGAAACAACTGTTCTTTCTCCTATCTCCTTAATTTGCCTTTTCCAGTGAATGCTATATAGTTGGGAAAATACAGAATGTAGCCTTTTCAGATTGACATTTTTTTTCTGCTCAGAAATGTGCATTTAAGTTTGCTTTGTGTCTTATCATGGCTTGATAACTCATTTCGTTTTAGTGTTGAATAATATCCTATTGTCTGGATGTACTACAGTTTATTTATATATTCACCTTCTAAAGGACACCTTTCTGCTTCAAAATATTGGCAAATATGAACAAAGTCTATAAATATGTGTATGCAGTTTTTTTTGAGTGGACATGTTTTTGACTTATGTGGGTGAATGTCAAGGAGTACAGTTGCTGAATCATATGGCATGAGTTTGTTTGTAAAGAGAACTTTTTTCCTTTAAAAAACATCTTATTTGCAACATCACTTACTTTCTGTGGTTTCCAGAGGTAGTATGTGGTTAATATTGAGGCATATTTAAGTTTAGCCTGACCCTGGTGCAACCTATTCAATTATTTACTTAATTAAAAAATTACTCTGTAGCAGGTGCCATGATAACTGTTCAAGCTGTAGAGATTGTATGTGTTCTCAAAGAGCTTCTAGCCTAATGTGGAGTTTGATGTATAAATGAAATTTTTTCATGTTGATGGAAAATGTTATAATAAAGGAAATTAGAAAGTGGGATGAGAACTCAGAGGAAGAACTTCAAAGAGCCTGGAACTCAGCTCATGTGGGGGCTGGAATTTGAGCTAGGTGTAAGGTAGGTAGGTGGGTGAGGAGGAGTGTGCTAGATGGAGAAGACAAAGGAAGGGGAGTCTTCCCAGAGAACAGGAGGATTTGCTGTTCCCACTTGTGGAGCAAAACCATGGTGTGTGGAGTGGAATTTTAGTAGCACAGTGTCTGCAGTTTTCTGAGGGATTAGTCATTGATGGGCTTTATTAGTAGTAAATTCCATCCTTTAAAACAAGGAGGATTACCATTTTCTTGTCTTCCCTATCTTTGAATTTTCCCTTTATTTTTAATTTTCCTTCATTTTAATTGATTTATGTTATATATATATGACTTTAGGATTTATTTTGACATAATTATAAATGCTCGGCATATAATTTGCTTCAATTCAGTCCTCAGTACTTCCTTTTACCTTCCCCCTCCTCCTTCCCCCTGCTCTGGTACCTCTACTCTGCTGATCTTTCTGCTATTTATTTACATTTTAAATCATAATTAGTCTCATGGATGTACATAATAGTGAGGTCGACTGGAGTCTATTCATATATATGAATGAAAGTTAGGTCAGATTCATTCTGCTGTTTTTCCCTTATCCCGTCCCTCTTCCCCCGCTAAGTCCCCTTCTTCTTCTCCCCTGATTTTTCCTTTATTTTGATGAAATCCACTGCCCCCTGCCTTTTTCCTTTTCTCTTTCTCCCCTTATTTTAGAATAGTTTCCACATAACTTTCTGGGTCTGGCTTATTTCACTTGACATTATGGTCTTCAGTTTCATCTATTCACCAGCAAATGACATAATTTCATTCTTATTTATGGCTGAGTAATATGCTATTTGTGTTAGTGTATGGGATATATACAGATATAAGTTTATATATGTATATAAATAAAAATGTGGGATATATATCCCATTTTCTTTATCCATTCATTTGTTGAGGGCTGCCTAGTTTGACTCCATAGCCTGGCTATTGTGAATTGTGCTGCTATAAACACTGATGTTGCTGTGTCCCTGTAGTATGCTGATTTTAGATCTTTTGAATATGTGCTAAGGTGTGAGATAGCTGGGTATATGGTGGTTTCATTCCTAGTTTTTGAGGACTCTCCATACTGCCTTCCACCATGTTTGTACTAATTTGTAGTCCCACCAACAATGTATGAGTTATATTTATTTTTGAAAATTGCCATTCTAACTGGAGGGAGATGAAATTTCAAGGTGGTTTTGATTTGTATTTCCCTAATTGCTAGAGAAATTGGACATTTTTTTTCATATATTTGTTGGTCATTTGTACTTCTTGTTTTGAGAAGTATCTGTTTAGTTGTTTTGCTCACTTATTAATTGGATTATTTGGGGGTTTTTTGGTGTTAAGTTTTTTTTGTGTTGTTTTTATATTCTGAATATTAATGCCCTATTTGAGGTGCAGGCGGTAAAGGTCTTCTCCCATTCTGTAGGCTTTCACTTCATACACTTAATTGTTTCCTTTACTGTGCAGAAGCTTTTAAATTTGATGGCGTCCTACTTATTGATTTTAGTTTTATTTCTTGTGCCTTAGGAGTCTTGTTAAGGGAGTTTGTTCCTGTAGCAATATGTTAAAGTGTTGGGCCTATATTTTCTTCTAGAAGTTGCAGTTTCTAGTCAAATTATTCCCAGGTCTTTGATCGACTTTGATTGAGTTTTCTGCAGGGTGAGAGTCTAATCATCTGAGGTATCGGGAATTGAACCCAGGGGCACTTAACCACTGAGCTACATCCCCAGCCCTTTTAAAAATATTTTATTTAGAAACAGGGTCTCACCGAGTTGCTTAGGGTTTAGCTAAGTTGCTGAGGCAGGCTTTGAACTCTCAATCATCCTGCCTAAGCCTCCTGAGCTGCTGGGATTACAGGCATGTCCCACTGTACCTGGCCTATCATCTTGGTTTTAATGAAGACCTTGATTTTTGAAATTGATAAACAGTGCAAGGATGCCCACAATCATGCTCACCAATCCTGTCAATGGAGGAATGAGCACCAAATCATAGTGACCCTTTGAGATGAATAGAAATGAATAACTGCCCTTGCTGTTCAGAACCTCAGACTCTAGACAGGAGTCCCCCTCTTTTAGTTTTCCTTTGTTTCTCTGTGACCAAAATACCTGACAAGACCAACTTAGAAGAGGAAAAGTTTATTTGGAGCTTGCAGTGTTAGAAGTCTCAGTCCAGAGACTGCCAACTCCATTGCTTTGGGCCCACAGTGGGGCAGCACATCATGGGGGAAGGGCACAGCAGAAGAAAGCTCATGGCAACAAGAAAGGAGAGAGGAGGGGGAGTGGGGAGAGAGAAAGGGGCTACAGAAAGAACAGCCTTTCCAGAGCACATCCCCCATGGCCCACCTCCTACAGCCATGCCTACAATCCAATCATTTTATCTTGAATATTTTTTGCATTGACAGGAGCTATTGGGGGACACCTCATTTTTCAAACTCTACCCACCTCCAAACTCAAGCATCTCTTCTTAATTTTAGTTAAGAAAGAGAGAACTTTATAAAATTTTTCCTTGGAGTTCCAGCAACCAGAGCACTATGGGGAAGCATTCTTGAGGGTCTTGAGCATCTTTCCTGGAAGAAAAATGGCTCCAGAGTCCCTCTCTTATTTCTTACTGACAATGTCCCTTGGAGAAATATAGAGAACACTTGTAGCCTGGGTCAGTGTTTCATAAGTGTGAGTCTTAGATCAGCAGCACCATCAAAGAAGTTGTTAGAAGTACATTTTCTCAGGCCCACCCCAGACCTCCTGAGTCAGAAACTGAGGACAGGGAGCCCCCACCACTCTGTTTTTTAAAAGTCCTCCAGGGATTCTGATGCACACTCAGGTTTGAGAATCACTGGTCCCAGTGTGTAGTGGTGAACTTTCTTGTTGTTTTTCCATGTCCTGCCAAATGAAAGAGCACTTTGTAGATCTGCCACACCTTTATCCTTCTTTCACAGAGACTGTGCATTTTTTTTTTTTTTTGAAGAGGGATGACTCATCATCAGATCCAACAACAACTTTTATTAATCATTTATTGTGGTAAAATATATAAAACACATTACTGGCCATTTTAATCACTTTAAGTGTGCATTTTAGTGACATTAATTACCTCCACACTATTGTAGAACCATCACTGCTATTTGTTTCCAAAACTTTCTTATTACCCCAAACAAAGCTCTGTAACCATTAAAGCAGCAACACCCCAGTTACCTCTCTCTTGGCCCTAGGTAGTCTCTAGTTTACTTTCTGTGTCTACACATTTGCCTACTGTAGGAAGCTCACATAAATGGAATGAGTCACGTGATATTGGTCTTTGTGTGAATGACAACCCTTTGAAGTGCTAGTTGTACTAGTGCTAGGAGGTGCTAAGCTTGGTACCATATATGGGGCCCTGTTGTCTCAATCAAATAGGCCAAATAACAGTGAAGTTCATCTTTGCTCTGCCCTTTAGATAGAGCTAAACCAGATACATTTTTATTTATTCATCAAGTTGAAAAATGTGTATTGGGTGCTTACTTTGAGTTATGCATTGACATTGAATATGGTATCTTTCCTTCTATGCTTCCAATATTTCAAGAGTAGATGGCATCATATGTATATTTAACTTATAAGAATTCAACTAGATGGTGTTGTAGCAATTATTCTACTACAGTCACATAGCAAACACTCTGTAAATTTTATTTTGCATGTATATGCTTAATTATATACTTTATTCATTTTGCATTTATATATACTTTTTATAGTATAGGATTATGGTCACTCATCCTTGCATATTGTAGTTTATGAATAATTTAAGGAAGTTCAAAGGTAACATATACCTCAAGTGCTGATATGATCCTCTTGCCTCAGCCTCTTCAGTCACTGGGAATACATGGTGTGTGCCACCATGCCTGGTTTTGTGCTAATTTGAGAGTCATACCCCTATGTAGAAAGACTCTTCTGTTTGTGAGAGTTTATTGCAATTTCAATATGTTGCTTTCTTCCTGAACATTAGTTTTTCCCTCCTTGCTGCTGGGGATTCTCAAAACCTTTTGGCCAAGTTCTTGTTCTGATGGTGTTGCCTATGAATTTGGGAGCAATTCAAAACCATTTCCCCCTTGCACAGTTGCTGCATATGCCAAGCCAGGCAGGGTGGGGTCTCCACAGCCTTTATGGCAGGCTTGTATAATTAAAGAAGTAGCCATCCTCTGTCTCTGTCCCTGCTGAGTGTTATTAACCAAACCAGCCTGAGGTCTGGATTTCAGTTTCTCTTACAACAATTTCCCATGATTAATGATGGCTTTCATGAGCTGTCTTTGACAGCATCTGGATAGAGTCGAGTGTGTGTGTGTTTCTTTTTCTTTTCCTTTCCAGAGAGAAATGGACAAGTTCCATGCTGGGCACAGGATTCAGTTCAACCTTTGTACCATATGTTCATGGTTTTTCTTTCCTTTCACTATCCTGGAGCCATCTCAGTTTCCATTTCTGTTTGCTCCTCCCTGAAAATGGTGCTCAGCAAGTACCACGTGTGATTCCTTTTCCTGGATCACCCATCCATGTGAGTGTGTGTGAGTGGGTATGTGCACACGTGCCCTCCCATGCATGTAATTTTATCCATCCTGCTAGTCCCTCTCAAGCCATGCAGGAGGCCGGAGCTGTAGCAGATGGTATCCTGGGTGTCTTTGCTCATTGGTGACAGGTTCAATCCGTGGAAAGGGCCTCCTGCTTTATCCACCTGTTACTTATTTAGCTAATCCCTCTTTATCACTTTTGGTTGTAACACCTCTGCCTCCCACTGCCAACTGTAACATGGCTGTAGAGTTTAATTCCAGAGCCACCTCCTTCTTTATTCCTGAAAACTCCCCAAGGAAGCTCACTGGCCGGAATGGCACTGGACAGTGGGGGGCCAAAGAGATATGAGACCAAGCTCCAGCTTTGCTCCTGTCTCAAGTGGCTATTTCTGGCAGGTTAACTTACCTTTGTTAGTCTCTTCATCAGCAAAATGACTGTTGTCATGAGAAGTGACCAAGCTAGTGTTATTTCTCACAGAAATCTGTCATGAAATTCTTTTAGCTGTAAGTTCAAGATGTATCCATGTTTTTGAGAAGATCATTTTAGTTGTACCCTGAAGAAGAGTTTGAAAGGGGCATTGTGTGGACATGGGTGCATCAATTGCCGCAGTCTGGCTGGGCACAAAATAACCGAGCCACCACACACCTTGTAGATTCAAACAGCAACTCTTTATTCTCGAACTGTCACCGGCACTCTACACGCAGGTTCTGGGGGAAATCCACACCTCCACCGGGCTCTGCACCCCAAATACTCTCTGAATCCCGCGAGAACTCAACGGGAACTCAAGGAGTGGGCAGGCACCTGAGGCAGCAGGATACTCCCTATTCCCAGCAGGATACACCCTAAACCTGGACCCACCCTAATCCAGCAGGATCCTCCCTAAACCCAGATCCACTCTGGTCCTTGAGCAGGGTCACCTTTCTCAAACATTCATGCAATGTCACTGCAAATGACCTGGGTCCAAGGCAAGCCCATTTCCACAATGGAGAGTCCTCCCTCTAAGCAACATTGGGTAGGCTGACAAAGAAATTGCCATGCGTCATTCCTACTTGGCAATGGCTCTCAGCATCAATGATGGGGCTATTGCAGTAGTCAGGTGACACATTACCTTTCTGTGATTTCTATTTATTTAAATCTTTACTTTTTCCCCGCAATAATATTCTGTAGTTTTCAGTGTATAAGTTTGAATCTCTATCATTACCAAAAATTTCATATTTATTTTCCTGCTATGAAAAATGGGAGTTTTAAAAGTGCATTTTGAACTATTTATTGCTACTATATTGAATTTTTGTATATTGATCTTTTGTCTTTTCTATATTGCAAATAATTTGTTCTAATAGTTTTTAATGGGTTAAGATTTTCTATATCTAAGAACATGGTATATATACAGAGTTTTACTTCTTTTCTGATCTGCATGTCATTTCTTTGTTTATTTATTCTTAAGTGTGCTGGGTAGAATTGCCAATGTTGAACAGAGGTGGTGGAATGGATACCTTTATCTTGATCCTGATCTTAGGGGGAAAGCATTTGGTCATTCTTATTAAGTATTATGTTAGCTGTGAATTTTTAATAGCTCCTTTTGTCAGGTTAAGGAAGATTTATTTTATTCCAATTTGTCAAACGATTTTTTAATGAAAGCATGATGAATTTTATCAAATGCTTTTTCTGTATCTGTTGGTATGATTATATTTTTGTATTTAATTATTATGGAGGATTATTGCATTGGCTTATTTTTGGACATTAAACCAACCCTTCATTCCTGGACTAAACTCTAGTTGATCACTGTGTATAACCCTTTTGTATATGCCCCATGTTGAGTCTGCTACATTTCTCCACATAACTTCGTACCCGGATCTGGCTTCTAGTCTTATCTTCCTAGATTCTTTTTTTTTTTTTTAAGTACTATAGCCAGAAAAATCTTCTTCAAAAATGTAGTGAATCTTTTGCTGAGAGTGAAGGCTTATGGTGCTTACCAGACTCTACATGAATGACACCTGTTGCTCCTCTCCTCAGTTTCCACTCCTGTGCTCTCAGCTTCTGTAATCCTGTTCAGATCTTGACACCTTGGATAGGTCAGGCTTGTCATCTCCACAGTCTGCGCTGTCTGTCCTCTCAGCTCAACATGTACTTTCTCCTGTTACTTGCATGACAACTCCCTCCTCTTCAGATACTCCTTCTCAATGAAGCCTACTCCAACAAACCCTTCAGAACTTACAACTCATCCTTGCACAGCTGATCTCTTTACCCTGTTTGATTTTTTTTTTCTTTCTTTTGTAGCATTTATCACATTTTAGAATGCTAATTTCATGTACTTTTCAAAAATACTACTGTCTATTAACTATTCTTTCATCTTAATACGAAGGAATATAAACTCTGAGTGCAGGAATATTTTTTTCTGTTGATTAGTTCTGGCATATAGTTGGTGCTCAATAAACATTTCTCAAATGAATGAATAACATACATAAAGCTCTTAGACAAGCTTCTAGCCTTTGGAAAAAAGTTCAGCAAATATTTGGTGATGTTCTGTACTAAACACTATTAAGTGGTGGGGATAGAATAATGAGAAACAAAGTGTTTCCTGTTCTCCAGAGCTTAGGGACTGGAAGGGGATTATTCATAAAATCGCACAAAAAGAGTAAATAATTATGAACTGAATTGTGTAATAAGGAAAGGGGGAAAAGACATATACTTACAAAGGACTAGGGATCAAGGAAATCTTTCCTGAGGAAACCATATACTAGATAGAATGTAAAGGGTGAGGTATGAGCTATAGGTAAAGGAGGAGGAGAAGATGCAGAGCATTCAAGGTGATAGCGTTAGCAAGGACCAAGAATGAGTTAAAGGAGCATGTTCCGAGGCTTGGCAAAAGGCCAGAGGGGCAGAAGTACAGAAAGAAGAGAGAGTGGTATGAGATGAGCCCGGAGAGGGTGGCAGAGCAGGCGCCAGTTGTTAGAACATCTTGATCCATGTTTCACACTTGAATTTTTATCCAAGAGCAAGATAACAGTGTGAGGGTGCCCTAGTCATGTTCCTCTTGAGACAATCATGCTATTGCAGCCAGAAGTACAGTTTGAAGGGGACCTAGAGTGGATATGGACGGATTAGTTCTGAGGCTACAGCAACAGTTAGATGAGAGATATTTGGGTGATTTTAATGTATTCTATTTCTCATTGCTTAACTGAATTTTATAATATACCTAAAATGATTCTGTAGCTAATATGCATTTATTATACTGGAAATTAAAATGCAAATTTCAACCAAGGACCAATAACTCTAGAAACCACATTTTTCAGTGATATATCAGATCCCTACATGCTTGGACTAAGGGGGTGACAGCAGGAATCACACAGAATGGACAACCTAAGAACTCTCTGGAAGTTAATTGGGGGTGTTTGTGTGAGCAGTGATAGAGAGGGAGAGTGGGCAAGGAAGGTTGAAGGACACATGCTCAGCCTCTGAGAAAATAGTTGTTCCACTCTGGGGAGAGTCATGTTTTGGTGAGAAGAATGTTAGGATCCTGCTATCTGAATGTGCTAAAGATCGCAAGAAGTTTTGGGTATTGGACTGACTCTAGGTGGCCTACCTAGAGTCAGTCCAATACCTCCTTGTGTTTATGACTTGTCCTTTGAGTTTTCTAAACACTAGAAAATAGCAGAGGTGAGGGCATGTCACCTTGTGTGTATGTTCTGTTCTGTGATGTTTGTCTTATGTAAATATTGCATAGAGACATTCCCTGTTGATGAAGTAAGCAGTCATGTTGGGAAGCCCATATAAGCAAGAAATAGCAGGTGGCTTCTAGGAACTGCAGTTCACCTCTACAGTCTGAGAGTGGTTTTTACTCATGGGTGGCTAGAAGCCAGGGTCCTCAGCCCTACTGCTGTGAGGAAATTCATTTGGCTGAGAGCCTGTTTGAATCAAGAAGCAGATCCTGAAAGTTGAGCCTCCTGATGAAGACTGGCCTTGTGAGACCCTTGAGAAGAAGACCTACACAAGCCATACATACCTATCCTGCCCCACATAGCTGTGAGATAATAAATGGGTGTCATTTTAAGTGCTAAGTTATGGTAACTTATTATACAGTAGTAGATAATTAATCAGTAGATAACAAATGTCCTGAGTTATAGGACATCTGACTTTTAAAAGACAGTCTAGACATTTTGTTTCTTCAATGGATACAGGGACAGAAACCCATTTCCCTCCAAGGACATCTCCTGACTCGCAGATAACAACTCTGCAGGTCACTTGTTTCCTCACTCTGTGATGCTGTTGGAGTTGATGTTGCATTTGAAGGAGTATGGTAGGCGTTTAGTATAATTTAATTTTGGCTCTATCTCACTCTTTGCATTCAACCAGTTGAATCTTAGTATGTCTACTTTCCAAACAATGGTACTATCAGATTTGGAGATATCAAGTAAAGTTGGAATCCAGAAGCAGAAAAGAGACTGCCCCAATCTTCAAACTCAAACTGTCTTCTTCCTAATTCTGCAACTCAGCCCTGACATTCAAATACTTGTGTAACTTGGTTCTAATAGGGTCCTCCATCCTTATCTCCATGACCACCACTAAATGCCCAAATCCCCAGAAGCTATGGTCAAACTGCCATGTGAAACTCAGAGTTAGACAGTGGATTCAAGGGGGACAAGTTTGCTTCACTGGCCCTGTGATGTCACAATCCTATGACCTTGTGTCAGCCACCTAACCTTGAACTGTACCCACCCTTATATGAAGAATAAAGAAATTGCCCTGAGAGATATTTTAATTGTCTTCTAGCCTTATGTTTAAAGTAGAGAGAAATTAAGAGCACGAGAATTAGAGTTTGGCAGAAGTGGGCTTGAGTCACAATATGCCTCTTGATAACATACTGGTCTTTGGGTGCATTATTTTTCCTTTGTGAAGATTTTTTGCAGCCATTTGTAAAACAGAACTTTCATTCTCTGTCATTCCCATGAAGATAAAATGTTGGTATATATCTGATATATATATATGTATGTGTGTGTGTCTGTGTGTGTGCATATATATATACATGTGCATAGATAAATATACATATATATGAAATGATGTATATATGATATAGCACAGTGCTTGGCATTTATAGGGGCTCCCAAAATGATGATGATAATTATTAAAGACTCTGTTATAGTGGCTTTTGAAATGTGTTCCAAACTGAAGAAGTAAATCCAATTGTTGTAACTCTCTGACTTTTTTTTTTTTTGTAAATTCTTGACAAGAGAACATTTATAAATTTGCTAATGGTCTAAAATTATATTTTTCTGAAGAGGAGGGTAGAAGTCCTCTGACATCTAGAATCTTGACTGGGCCATCCTAAGTTGTGAAAATGGGTAGAATGGAGGCTGTTCCACTTTGCTTTTGACTGTTGTAATAGTTCTTTGGGGCAAGGTGTTCTGTAGCCATTTCTCAAATGGTCCATTCATCGATGGAAACCAGGAAAATTGGATGGAGAACAACATTTTGCTACTTCTGCTTTATAGCCTACTAGGAAGCACAAACAATGTGGGATGATGGTATTGGCTTAAACTTCAAGAATATAGTGCCCTCCCTATACTCCTCTCTAAAATCAGTGGACCTTAGGAACTAGGAGTGCCAGATGTCCATCCAGCAAGAGACAGTGCAGCACCCCAAAGGCACTAGGGACTTGAGTTCATTTGCTCAATACAGTGGACTTGGTCTCTTGGGGTGGAAGTTACTGAATATTTTCTTGTTCATTTAAACTTGATTTTGCCTCTTGTAGATGTGGCCATTTGTTGATAAAGCAGTTGCCTAAATTCTGATGGCTTTATTCTTTCTTGGTGCTAAACTGAAGGAGAAGGATAGCAGCAGACACAATGCTCAGACAGGGGACAAGCACTGTAGACTCTTATCTACTGAGTTCACCAAAATCAAAGAGCCACTTGGACAAATTCACATGGTGGTCTGGTGCCAATTCCCAGGCACTCTCAGGGATCACAGGGATCAGGGTCTTCAGCTGGCTCACTACTTGATTTCAGACACTTCTTATTCAGATCTTATATGGATACTAAAAAAAATGTGTTTACAAGATTTTTTTTTAAGGAAAGCATTTACATTACATTCTCAAGTAAGCACACATATGCATATATGTGTATTGATGTTAAAGTTTCCCAGATTACCACTAACCTTTGCTACATGACTCTAATATATTCGATTCCATTCCAACTTATTTCATTTTATTACAGGAGCTAGTGCATGCCTATGAAATTGATTGTGCAACTCATGATTGGGTCACAATTTGCAGTTTGAAAAACACTAGGCCTATTGACTGTCATTTTGAACTCTGCCAGGCTCCTCCTCTTTCCTGAACTGCAGGTTTGCTGCCCCCTGGTGCTGATGCTTTCCTGGGTCAGCCCTCTCTTCTGCTCTTGGTTGAATTTTCTCATAGGCATCACCTGCTCCCCTGGCTACAACTATTGTTGCCACTGTAGGAATTCACAAATATCTATTCCCAAATCTGGTTACCCTCTGAAACTCTATAGGAGTCCAACAGCATTTTGTAGTTTCATGTGGCTTTCATATGGTTGGTGATCATCATTGAATTTGGCATGTCCCAAGCCAAAGTAACTTTCTCTAAATGAAACAGCTTCCTTCCTTGGTCTGTTAGTGGTTTTCTTATTCTCTCACTAATATAAGTCTAAATGTTTCAGACCATCACTGACTCTTCCTCTTTCTTTGCCCTTCATTACTGACCTTTCATCAAATCTTGTTAATTCTTTGCTAGTAACCTTCCTCTCACTTTTCCATCTTTGACACCACATCACTTTGATTTAAAAAAAAATGATGTCTTATTATCTACAGAATTGAGTCTGAACTGTTTAGAATACTAGATTTTGACCCCAAATCTTTTCTCCATCATTATTCTAAAATGTACCCTTTATTGCATTAAACATGGATCCCCCAATTATGAGCTGCAAAGAAACAAATCTCTCTAACCTTTCAGGAATTGGCCTCAATTATTTGACTAATGTGATACTGACCATATCATATGAAGTCATTGTTATATTAGCATGTTATTTGGTACTTTCTCTGGAGAGTTAAAATCTGGGAGTTACCTTGAATATCCTCTTTAATAATGAAAGAGTAACCAAGCTGAATTTACACAATCCTCTAAACCAATTGTTCCCAATCTTCAATGTACAAATGTATAGGTTGATCTGTTAGAGTGTTGTGGTTTACACGAGGTGTCCCCAAAAGCTCATGTGTGAGACAGCACAAGAAAGTTTAGGAGTGAAGTAATCAGAATGTGAGAGCCTTGACCTAACCAGGGCATTAATCCACTGGTCTGGATTAACTAGGTGGTAACTGTAGGCAGGTAGGGTGTGGCTGGAGGAGGTGGGTCACTGGCTGCATGCCTTTGGGGTTTATAGTTTGTCCCTGGTGAGGGGAGCTCTCTTGCTTTCTGTTGCCATGTCCTGAGCTGCTTAACTCTGCCATGCCCTTTGATGTTCTGCCTCATGTTGGGCCCAGAGCTATGAAGTCAGCTGTCTATGGACTAAGACCTCTGAAACTGTGTGCCTCAAAGAAATTTTTCCTCCTCTAATTGTTCTTGTCAGGTCTTTTGGTTACAGCAATGAAAGAGCTGACCAAATCAGTAAGGATTCTGATTCAGCAGATCAGGAAGTGGGGTTGAGATTTTTCATTTCTACCTGGGTTCAGAAAAAGTGAGGCTGTTGGTCAGAGACCCACACCTTGAGCATGGAGCCTCTGGACATCCCTTGAACCTATCCCTTCTCCTCCCTGCCTCTCTCTGGGTTGGAACCCTTATCACCTCCCATCCTCCTAACTGTCTGCCTGCTGCCTACCCTGCCCCTCCACTCTCTCCCTCATGAGCCTAGTGTCTAACCTTATAGATCCAGCCAGTGATTGGAGTTTGGGCTAGGTGTCTTGCTTGGAACATCCTCATTCTTTTACTGTTTTCATACTGTCATTCTTCTCTGCCAACCCGTTTGGGTGAAATTAATTTTGCTGATCTATTTTTCCCAAAATACTGATTTTCTTTTTTCCCCAGCTCAAGCTAGGCCCCATGCACTGCAGCACCTGGGTGTTTTACACTTAGATTTCCAGCAGTACCCTCAATGGAGCAATCTATTATTGCTAGATCCCTATGGGGTTGCAGGAATGGGGCTGCAGGAGTGAATGTTGATTAGAGGAAAACTTGGTTATGAACAATGAATGGAGCAGTCCCTCCATGGAAGCCAGTTTTACCTTTTTTTTGGTAGTTGCCCTGTGTTGGACTCACTCAGCTGAGGTGTCATCCGCTGTGGGTCTACTCTGGGACCTGTGTGTTAGAGGTCTTTGTTGTTACAGGACTCTTTTGTAGGTTATAGGAAGCAGTGATATCTCATGTACTGCATTTCTATTTTTTATTTTATTTATTCATTTTTCTTTTTACTGCTGACTCTATTTTTCAATTCTATTTTCAACATATTGCAAAGAGAACTGTCTTTCTTCAGCTAGGCAGAGATGAGAACAGGGCCATGGAGAGATTCTGGAGAATAGCAGGAGGGGAGGAAGCAGAGGTGGGTATGGGATTCCTGGATGTGGGGTTCCAGCTCTGCTTACATGTCTGTGTAAACTTGGAAGGTCAATGTGGTTCCCTTGGCTTCTTTTCCCGATACTTGGAGATGGTGGGAATAGAGCATTACCTAATAGTCTTTGAGGATAAGTTGCCAGGGCCATACAGAATATATAAATTAAAGCAAACAGAATTCTGCCTCCTAGAACTACACTATATTGCCCTCAAAGCAAGTGAAGTTTTCCTCTGCCCTTTGGGTAGGTGTTTTAAGTCTGTTTTCTGTTGTTACAGCAAAATAACTGAGACTGAATAAGTTATAAAGCATAGAACTTTATTTGGCTCATGATTCTGTGGGCTAGGAAGTCTAAGAGCATGGCTCCCACTTCTCCCCAGCATCAGGTAAAGGCCTTCTCACTGCATCATAACATGGTGGAGGGTATCACAGGCTGAGCCAGTGCAGGTGTGCTACCAAGATCTTTCTTCCTTTTCTTGTAAGGACACTAATACCATCATAGTGGCCCCACCCCTCATCACCTAATCTAATCTGAATTACCTCCCAAAGAACCACTTCAAAATACCATTAACCTATGAATTTGAGAATCAGGTTTCCAATGCTTGAACTTTTGAGGGACAATTTCAAACTATAGGAGTAGGTCTTTGTGTATCCTTCCCAGACTTAGGGAGCTAATTGAAGGATCACCAAGGTGTGGACCAAAAGGCATTTTTGCTCCCATTTGTCTCTTTTCACTACAAAGACTGTGAAATTCCTCCATGGAAGGAAGCAATGCATTTGGAAGAAAATCTCCCATAATAACCATTTTTCATCTTAAGGAAACAGCCTCTCCTTCCAATGTGTAGATGTTTTCTAGTGTGTCCCCAGGGACATGAGCGTTTTGAGAAGTGTGCACTGCACTGCTGCATTCGCTAAGCCTCCTAGCCTTCCCTCTCCCAGAGTCCCCACATGTTTCCAGGTACAAATCAGGAAACTGACAGGAACTCTGGCTGGTATGAGCATCAAAAACAACCTCCCACGCCCCCAAAAAGAAAGGCATGCTGTGCAGGGAAGTTAGAGGAAGGTGGCAGACAAGGGGGAAAGAGGAAGAGATTTTCAGCAGAGGAAGGGACCTCTGAGACCCATTTGCAAGATGGACACTTCACTCTGTGCAATTTCTGCATTTATGCCTCTTTAATGGTCAATGGTGTGATCAATAGAACACCTGCTCCCTGGTTAATAATGGGCCTGTTAGGTGGCAGCAATGAACACGGTGGCTATGGGATCCATGGGCTGACAGAAAAAGACCACTGAACATTGACTTTTCACTTTTCTTTCCTCCAGGGCAGCCACTGAAGTTTTGGCAGTACTGCTGAAATCCAGTAAGCATCTTTTTTGAAGAGTGGTTATTTCTCTCCCTTCTGATGTTAGTGAAAGAACTCTTTTGTCCCAATGGCTCCTTTCTGACCCTGTAAAGGAATAGAGCCATGTCTTTGGCATGAGATAGGCTATTCCAGGTTCATGACTTCAGAGAAAGCAAATACCTCTCCATGTGGACATGTCCACCCATAATGTACCAAGACAATTGATCCTAAATCAGGTATGTTGTCTTTTGTGGCCCTGGGAACTCCCCAGATCCTCCTAGAGGGTTTGCAACCCTTAAAGATTGTTGGAATAGTTTCCAGCTTCCTGTGGGATTGTTCAATGGAAGAAGAGGTGAGGGCTAGGTGTGTAGCAGATTCTTTTGTTTGGTTCTCAACTCAGCTTGTGACTCTGTTTTGGGGCAGGTAGGATGGTGGGAATTGCTTGGACAATGTCGAAGTTGATAACAGATTTATATTAAGAAGTTGGCTCTTTTCTCAATTACTTGAATGATTGCAAAAGGAGAGCTCTGGGGGTCTGAATAATTGTGAAGATTTTTTTTTATGCCTAGGTCCCTGGGATAATTACACTGGGAATCAATTTCATGTGTGAAGTGTAATAGAAGGCGTGATGCACTTGGGAGTGAAGAAGTCTTACTTAGCTCAGTGTTTTGATTTTCCCCCACCTCATTTCTTCATCTGTTTTAATTTGGCATCTTGGAAACCAGCTGCATCAATTGTGATTTTTTTTTCCTGTAGGGAGCCTGAGGCCTGTGGGTAAAAGGTGAACTTTAATAAAACTTATCAATAAATAAATAGAAGTGAAAACACCCTCTCTCTCTCAACCATACAGCTCTATCAACTCTAAACACCAGAGAAGGAACCAAATCACATGATGCTTCCTATGTTAGTCTGGTTTGCATCACTGTGACTAAAATGTCTGACAGAACAACTTAGAGAGGGAAAAGTTTATTTGGGGTTCACAATTTCAGAGGTTCAGTCCAGGGTTGGTTAACTCCGTTGCTCTGGGCTTAAGATGAGGAACATCATGGTGGAAGTGCCTCCCAGAGAAAAACTGCTAAGCTCAGGGCAGCTAGGAGGGAGACAGGGGCAGGTAAGGGGAAACAGGGACAGGATATAATCCTCAAGGGCACAGCCCTAGAGACCAACTGCCTTCAGTCACAGCCACCAGCCTACAGGTGGTTACCTGTAGTGGTTACCAGTAGCCCATTGAAATTGTTAACCCATCAAATGGATGATGAGGTTATTACAGCTCTCATAATTCAATCTTTTCACCTCTGAACATTGCTACATTGCCTAACACATGAGCTCTTTGGGGGACACTTTCGGATCCAAACCATAATACTTCCATTTACAGACTGAAGAAAAAAAAAATTGAAGCTTGAATTGATTTAGTTTATTGGAACTTGATATGATCCTTGAGTATATCCACAGCTTTATGACCTTCAGGAAGAGTGGAGGTAGGCAGAATAGGTGGAGGTGTGCAGAGTGGGAGGTCATGATGCTTTTGAGATAGGAGGGGATGGAAAAGTGGTACCTGTGAGATCTGAGGAGGAGACTGTTCATCTTTGGGAGGATCATATTTCAGGTTTGACTTTTTTTTATTGGTTCTCTTTGGGAGGAGCATATTTCAGGTTCTTTTTAGTTACACATGACAGAATCCATTCTGATATAATTATGAAGCATGGACTATTTCTTATTCTAGATAGGATCCCATTCTTATGGATGTACTTGATTCACATTGTGTACCTGTTTGCTGTTACTCTCAATGTTAATGCCTGGTATTTGATGCAGAAAGGTGAGGGAGAGTTTAACAGCAGGACAGAAAGAAAGTGAGTATGGCTAGGTTGGTCAGCCTAGGAGTACCACACCTGAGAAAGCATCTTTCTGTTGAGCCCTCCCCGCACGCCTTGGCAGTGGAAGACTTGATGTCTCATGAGAAGGGAGGAGTGAGAGATGAATGAAGCCAGTTTACCTTTTACAGACACCTTCCTCACCTCTTAAGTTTAGAGTTTGATGTCCTGAAATAAAATGTGCCTACAGTATGTAAAAATATGAAAATAGTACATGCCACTTGATATATTGATATGAAACATGATGTGTTGGCTCAGGAGAAAACAATAGCCAATGCAAATATGGATTGACTCAGACTGAGATGATTTAGCCAGTTTTCCAACATGTGGGTCATGCTTAGCGAGCCTTTAAAGCCTCCAACTTCTCTTTCTCCAGAGCAAGACCCAGATATCACTTCCTTTGAAAAAGCCTTCCCTGATTACCAGGACTGGGCTTGATTCCTCTCCCTTGCACTCACACAGTTGCTCCCATCTCAGCATTGATTATGCTGTACTGAAGTTGCGGTTGTCTGTTTCTCCAGCAGCTAAAAACTTCTGAGAGAAAGAGTCATCTCTATTGATCATTGTATTATTTGTACCAGCACAATAAAGAGCTCAAAGCCAATATTCACTGATTACGATTTTAAATGAATAGACAATTCATGATATTTACACACATAAACATGGCAATATTGCCCTGTTCTACCTGAACCCAACCATGTACGCCTACAACCAATGTTCCTAACATTTGTAGTTTTGATTTAGCTACACTAATGGATGGTTCAGGAACTGATAGCCTGCTTTCCTTCACATACAAAACAAGTTTTAGTGTCAAATTGCAATGATGCATAGAGTCGTTTGCTAATTCTGCTGAGCTGTTCATACAGACCCTGGTCTGGGTCTTAGGTTATTTATAACATGAGAGAGTTGGATCAGAGTCTGGCTAACATTTGTTCTCCCACTAAATAACCAGCCTAAATTCATATCAGAGTTTCTCAGTTTGGCACCATTGGCGTTTTGGGCTGGATAATTCTTTGCTGTTAGGTCTGATCTGTGCATTGTAGGATATTTAGCCACATCCCTGACCTTTGCCTACCAGGAGCCAGTATCACTTCCAGATCTAACAAATAAAATTGTCTTTAGACACTACCAACCATCTCCTAACCCTGCTGGGGGTCAGAATTGCTTCCTTTTGAGAAGTATATTTGGGCATACACATGTACATTTGAGCTGAAGTCTAGTCAGATTGTCAAAGGACCCCTCCTCAGATATTTTCTTGATATTTCACGAAATATCCTTCTTGCCTAATTAGTCTTAAGTTCCTCAGCATTGGAATAATTCATATAGATTCACAAGAGATAAGAGCACAAAAAGCAGAAAATCATTACAAATCTTCACAAATTACTTGGGAGCAGAACAGGCTATTGAGGATCTCGAGGGTCTTAGGACAAGGAGGGCAGATAGGTTCTATTCCAAGTGGCAACTCCAGTGTACGGGGAGAAGGATTCTGAGATTATATTTGAGCTCAGCAGGAAAGAAGGCTGCATTTGGATTGCTTTCTGTCATGGATTTCCAGAGGAGCAATAACAGCATATTGGGGAGTTACCCTCTTGGTTCTATTGGTCTATCCAAAACAGTGGGTGGCATGGAGGATCTGGGCATACATAGTACCACTCCAGTAGATCGGGTTTGCTGCAGGGCACAAGTCTCGTGGGTTTTCCAGTTGGATTTTCCTGTCTACATGTCATGTATAGTTAAGACCTGACATGGAATGTCTTTCCATTTGGATCCCAGAGTGAGTTCATGTCAGTTGAACTTAAATGCAGGAAGTCAGCTTCTGTCTAAAATTCCAAACCTCGCCATCTGGCACTGATATCTGGGAATGTTTAAGTGAACCTTTAGTTCCTAAAGGGACACTTCTTTTAACTGATGATTATTTTGACCTTGATATTTCCTTGTCAGTTAGTATAAAAGTCAGCTATTGTAGTAGATCTCTGTAACTGACTCACAAAAATAGAACATTCGCCAGTCTAAATAAAGCTAGCACAAAGTATTTACTACCTGGGAGCAGTCAGCATTGTAAACACTAAGATAGGATTGGGAATCTGAGGTCACCAAGATCCTATCAAGTCATGTCTGGCTAGAGTCAATTTCCTACCCCTAATAGAAAAAGCAGAACTGGGAAATATGGGGGACTTGGAGTCTTATGTCCACAGAAAAACAAAAAGAAAGCTTTTTGTTTTTTAAAGGTCATAAAAAAATAAAAAGAAAAAAACCCTCTGGTTACATTAGGAAGATCTTACTATTTTGCTTTGGCTCTCTTTCCTATCAAGTAATGAAAAAAAAAAAAAACAGTGTAGGATATGTGGATGGTAAGAAGAGAGAAATGAACCCAAAGATGTCTCTCATCTCTTTTCTTTTTCTGGGCATTAGTAGGCAAAAATAGCTTGGATGTCCTAAGCCCCTTTTCCAATTGTCTTGGAAATTCTGGGCTCTACAAATTAAAAAGTTATTGCTCATCCAAGAGTCCATTTTGTTATCTGTGTTTTGGATTAGAATGGTCTAATCCAAATCCCGTGCCTTTCTTCAGATCAGTTCCTCTTCACTCTCACATGCACAAATTTTACATTAAATTTTCCTGTATTGAGAGCTTTGCCCTTTTGTGCTCTATTCTGCCCAAAACCACTTAGTACTTTATTTAAAAAAAATTAACAAAGCCTTGATTAAGAAATAGTGCTACTTCTATGGTGGGGAATTTCTTTAGTAAACTAAAGCAACATGTTAATTTTGTTTCTGTCTCTCTTGCTATCTTCATTCTTTCTACCTTTTTCTTACCTGTCTCTCTGCTGTGATCTCTTTCCCTCTAATACTCTTTTCCTTTTCCTATGGCCCCCACCACCTCTCCCTCTTTCTTTTTGTTTCCTAACTTCCCTTCCACAAGCATTAATCATAAATGCATTTTTTGAAAAATTGCAGCCCTGGAAGTGGCACTTGAATGAGATGTGCCAATGGAATCATGCCTGATTTATACAGAGTCCAGGGATGAATCTTCAAATAATGTCTTGGCTTTGACCTTGCTGCCCAGATTTAAAGGTCATTATCTTGTAACAAGAAAACACTTTCTGGTTCAGAGCTTAAATCTTAATAAGGAAATGATGAGTCTACTTCAGACCCCTCTCCAACTAAAGAATTAGCATTTAGAGGAATCTGGAAGTTTGCAGAAGTTAGAGCATGGGGAGGGGTTTGGAAAAAGGAAGTCTAGTTAGCAAAGCAAGGGAGGTGGAGAAGAAAGGAAGGAGGGAAGGATGCAAGACAACTAATGGGAAGTTTGGCAGGAAGATGAGACTTCTCACAGATCTTCTTCGTTAATGCTGCTCCTGGCTGGTTCTCAGGAACAGTGGGCAGTGATGCTGCTGTGGAGTATAGGGAACAAGGGCCCTCTGAGCATGGAGAGCTCTGATCACAAGCACACAGACTCATTTTCTTCATGGTCATCCGCTGTGTTCTGGCAGTCATCAGTGTAGAGACTAGAGGACGTGATGGTCAGATGGTTGCTGTACTTCAAAATGTCAAAGAAAGGTCCAGTTTTGAAATGCATCAAAGTCAGGTCTTTATAGGCATTTTGGATGCTTCTGAGTCCTTAGAATGGCCATATGTTTAAAAATGGCTGGCACTATGACTCTTTTGCCCTTGTGATCACATACAAGCACCAATGGATGAATGCCACCTTCTTTGCACCTGCGTGTATATTCTGCATTTCCATATAGCCTCAGACCTGCCCACCCACCTTCAGAGGCTTTGACCTGTTTTGGTAAGCATGGTGCCCCCAAGATTCTGCCCACTTGGTACATTTCCTTCTTTAGTTTCTGGATGAGGGACAGGAGCCAGTCCATCAAAGCTGCAAAATATTTTGAGGTTTCCTACTGTAGTGGTATTCAAACATGTTTTGTTGTTTTATTTATATATTGTTTAACTGGTAAATAAAAATGAACACATCTTTGGCATACAACATGATATTTTGAAATATGTCCACATTATGGAATTAACTAGTGCATTTTCTGGGTAGAGAGCTTGGAGCCATGTACGTCTAGTTTCTATCAGTTCCTCTCAGTGGCCTTTGAGACACATTCACAGAAACATAGGGTTCCTGAGAACCCTGGAAGCTATTGACCTTTTCTGCCCATCCTCATTTTCATACCAGGAAACTGAGAAGCATAGAGAGGAATTGACCCACTCAGAGTTCTGAGACTTTGACAACACAGGCTCTTAGGTCTTACCACAAATACCTCTGGTAGGAGATTTCTCTGAGTACCACCTAAGCCCAGCTCTGCCCAGTGCTGGTTTCCTGTTAAATCTTTCCACAGAAACTGACATTTGTATTTCAAAGAAGTAATCATATTATAATCAATGATCATGTTTTTGCATAAATGTATGTATGCATAGTTTTCTTACTGGCTATAGTTCCATAGAGGCTGAGATACCTACTGTATTCCAAGCCCTTACATTGGGCGGTGCCCAGAGGAGCGACTAATACATTCATGTTAACTAAGGAAGGATTTCAGTTTCCTGACTTAAACCTCCTACATTTACTTTCACTGAGCCTTAGCGAAGAGGCCATCCCCAGAAAGATCAAACTGTGGTGTGATTATAGACCTTATGTCTCTTCTTCCCACTGTAACTTCTGGAGAAGCATGCAATAAATTTCAGTGATGAGCCAAAAATTTGTATCAAATAATATTGATAGATTTTTGCATTTGTCATACTGGGGTGGACTGCTGTGATCGACTTTGTATGAATGCAGCATAGCAAGCTACATTCATCACGCTGTTGGTTTGAAATGACAACACAAATATCTGCCATTTATCGAGTTCTTAGTATGTCAGGCACTGTATATACATTTAGCCCATCAAGGAGGCATTTTAATCCCCATTTTGCAGCTGGGGGAGACTGAAGTTTGGAAAGCTTAAGTAATTCACACCGCCAGAAGGCTGCAGAGCTTACCTGCCTGTCTCCAGATCCTCGGGAGCTGAGCCCTGTGCTGTACGAAGAAGAGATAAATGTGGCTAGGTTTATTTAGCCCAAAGAAGATATGACCAAACATTGAAAGAAAGCTAAATAAATATTTTCTAAGCATTAGCAGGATTATTTTGGGAGGGATCATCTGTCTTTTAGGATAGAAAAGAGCATTATACCGACCTCTCCATATAGCATTTGAATGGAACCCAGAGATAGATGCCCAAACACCAGCATAGCTGTCTGAAGGGCCAGTGTCTGCTGTGAGGCTGAGCATGAGACAAGGCTGATGAATGATGGGGTGAGAGAGAGGAGGGAGCAGGAACGGGAAGGATTACAGACTCCTATTATGTCATGCCACATTCAACTTGGAACATTACTTTTTTATTTTTTTTTCCCTTGGCCCAAAGTTCAGTTCTCTCTGCCAAATATTTATGTCTTTTGCATAAGTGTATGAGAGATTTTTTTAAAAGTTTAAGCTAGAAAGATGCAGCCTATCCTGGATTGCCCGCTTCCCTTCCCACTTGTGACCCATTAGGTGGGGTGGGCTAATCCAGGCTGAGCTGTGGACAGCAATACATGTAGTTCCTATTCCTGCCATGTGGTGGTGCTGTTCTTTTAGTTATCTTGGTCAGGCTAGTCCAATATTTATTTTCGGTGAGTAATTTGTTTATCAGGAGGTTATTTTAATCTAATTTTGGCCATATTTGCTATTCCATACTATCTGTGCTTCCCAGAGTTAGCAGCTTGCATGTCTTGAAGGAAATTAGCTGAAGATGGTCTCAGAGGCATTTGCTCAGCCATCATTTAAGGGAGTTGGGAGGAGGCAGGGTGAGTTGGAGCCCAGGGTTAGAACAGCCGATAGAATTTGCTGCATTCCCAGTGATATTAGCATGATTAAGCAGGATTCACTGGAGGGTTGGGACCATTCACAGCAGCTTTGTGAGAGCCACCTCTGGTTAACAGCAGCAAATCTTGTAGTTAAGTTTCTCCGTCTTCTTCTCGCCCTGTGACAGCCTGTTTCCTTCCTTGCTTGGTCTTCTTACTTAAGGACAATGCCCTTCTGCCTATCCACCCTCTGGGTATCCCTCATCCCATTCGATGGTATTTTTGTGAATTGTTACTGCTTGCCTCCAGTGAGATGGGAAGGAGGGTGGGGAGTGGGAAGAGAATTACTGTTTACTAGGGTACCTGCAATGGATAATGATCATAACTATTAATTATGAAGCATCAGCACTTGCCAGGCACTTTTCACACAATATTTCATCGAATTTTCATTATCCCCATTTATGTGATAATTGTGTTATTCTCCCAGGAAGATGTCGTTAGGGGAGGCTAATGACTTGCTGAGATCCCACCAATAGTAAGCAGAGGCTGAAGTTTGAATTCATTTGTGATCATCTCTAAAGCAGGAAATCTTCCTGATTCACTGATTATTCCCACCTTCCACATGGAATTAGTAAACCTGGGCTCTGGGTTCAGCAAGTGGTTCACTGTATGACTTTAGAACTTTGCCATTGCACTTATATCAGTTTGGCTTGCCATAAATTGTGAGGATCACATTAGGTGAGGAACTTGAGAATTCTTTAATGGCAGAACTTTCTTTTTTTCCAAAGATGGAATCCTGTGTGGAAATGACACACATAGGTAGTAAATACAGTAGGAACAGAGCAGAAGACCCCAATTAATGACAGCTTTGCCTTTCCCCAGCCTCCTTCCCCTTTCTCTAGCTCTGGATAGACACTGAGAAACTTCCAGGGAAGTTCCTAAGGGACTGGAGGAAATCAAGTTTGAAAATTTCTGAAATGAATACTCTCAAGGGATCCTTTAGAACTTGGTCTGTTGTTTGGGATTACAATTTAAAAATAGGTTGACACTTTCTTTGGGGAGTTTGAAAAGTATGCTGTGTTTTACTATAAAGTGCTGCTAAGAAAGAGCAAGTGAAGTTTGTCCCAGAGAAATATCCAGAATATTGTGTTCATGCTTAAGCACTAGTTGAGCAATTTTGGGGTCTCTTGGGACTAGTGGACCCAATTAAATAGTTGAACTTGTAACAGTGGTCCCTTCACCTTCTGAATGTATTCCTCATTGCTCCAAGTCTTATTTAAAAAAAAAAAAATTCTCTCTCTTCTCCCCTCTCCCCCTCCCTAACAAGATTAGGGAGAAAGTGTTATTGTTTCTTTCCCCAAGTTAATTGCCCTTGAACACACCCACTACAGGAAGGAGATGCCTGTTGAGGATCTGGGAAGCAAGCAAATATCTCCCAAATTAACAAGTGAATCCTAACATGCCATCAGGGTGCTCAGGGGCCTCTTACCAAAGCACACCTGCAATGTAACCCTTGAAGTTCCTTTAAAAGCCCCATCCCTCCTGATCTGGAGAGTCACAGCCTTTGGGACAGGAGTAACCTGTGTTTCTCCTTTGCTAGCAAAGCAATAAAACTTCTTTTACCTTTTTCTCAAAACCGTGTCCTCATTATTAAATTGGCATTGATTGGCATCGGGGACAGGGACCAAGAGCTTTGGATTACAAACTGAACTTAATCAAACAAGGAGGGTCAGATTCCAGTTGGGAACACACAGGCTGTTCAGTGGCAAGAGCAGGATGGTGAACGCCTTCAGAAAAGTGGTCAAGGTGTCCAGAGGTACCCACACTGGGGCTAATAGAGCGGTGGGTGGTGGTGTTGAGACTTTCTTGCTTGACACAAAGCATATCATTGTCATGCAGTTATAATTAGTGCTGGTTCTTATACCCATGCGGGACGCTTTCTTTCAAGCAAGTGATCCTGTTAGGATTTATCTGTGTCTCCCTCAAAGGCTTTTGCTCTGGCCTGGTTGTGTGCCGATAGGTTTTCTGTTCCTTTTAGAACAAGTCAAAATTGTCTAAGGAGGTTCAGGGTCATGTATGAAGGTTTGCTGTCAGTTTAAACCCCTTATAGTCCACAGGGCAACACGTGGTAGAGAACATTAACAGCACATCAGTCACCTTGCAGCCCCTCATGAGACTATATGGGATCAAGTTGTGGTCACAGGACAAAGCAGTCCCCTCCAGAGATAATCAGTAGCATCTCAACTAGCTGACGTGGGCAGAGTGGGAGTGCTGTTGACCTTCATAGATCAACACTTGCTTGATTATTGCCACCCCTCAGAGAATCCTGGAAAATTTAGGAGCTGATGATATAAGGGCGTAAAGCCTGCTGAAGTTTAAATTAGTCTTTCAGAGCCTCCCCTGTGTGGTGAATGACATCTGGCTATTCTCAGTATCTGTCTTCCCTCTCAGAGTGTTTTCTGTGGAAAGGCCAAAACGCTTGAGGGTTTGTGGGCCATACAATTTCTGTTACTGTTCCACTCTGCCCTCAGAGGGCAGAAGCACCAAGGACCATGCATAAAGGGGTGGCTGTGGCCATGTTTCCATAAAACTTCATAAACACAGGCTGTGGGCAGTTTGGTGACCCTATTTTAGACTGTGTGAGCCTCAGCCCCGGTATTCTGTCCCATTAATCCTTATTTCTTAAGCCATTAACTCTAATGTGTTTTATATAGTGGGCACTCAGAGCAAGTTATCGGAACGAACAAAGGAATAAATAAATAAGTGAATGCATACAGATGCGGTCCTGTTTAGTTGATCCACGTGTTCTCATTTTGTTTTCATTCTAGGAAACAAAGGGTTAACATCCAGTCTGCTGAGTTGTAAATGTTTGCATTTTAGAACTTGTATCAACCTGGCATAATTGATGACTGACTATGGATTGACAGAGATAAAGTATCACAAAGATTTAAAGAGATAGACACAAAGATAAACATCTCAGGGCCCTGAAGGTACACAGTGGCTTCCTATTACATTCGGGATTGACTGGCCAATTATTTATTTATGTCAAGATGTACATCAGGTGCTTCCTTCGGATTTCTAAAAATAGCAGGTTATGAAGCACCTTTTCGTGTATTATCTTATTTAATCCCCATCATAATCTTGTAAGACAGGTAAATATTTAACTGTTCTATAATAATGGTTCTCAACATGAGTGATTTTACCCCCAAGGGAATACTTAGCAAGATCTGGGGATATTTTTGGCTATCACACATACGGTAGGGTTGCTCTGTGCATCTACTGAGTAAAGTCCAGTTTGCTGCCAAATATCCTACAAGGCTCAGGACAGCCCACCACCACAAACAGCATCCAGCCCCAAAGCCAATGGAGGGAGGTTGAGAAAACTGTTTTATAGAGGGGACATTGAGTCTCAGAGGTTGGCTGCTTGGCTCAGGACCACGGGATATGTGCTTGGTATACAGGTACAAAAATCCACCCCTTCATTTCACCCCAGAGGGTTTCAAGCTTCTTCTTTTTAAATAAATAAAACTGTTGATTTTTTATTTAGAATGAAATCCTTTGCAGAACAACTACATATAGATAATGGCAAAGCTACTCTGGTGGCAGTAGTGGGGACCAAAGGACCCACTCAGCCTCTTCCTTAGTCCCTCCCGCTAACCAAGGGACACACAGTATAGCAAACCCTTTCCATATATGATGAGACAGAGAACATCAGACCCCTCTTGGCACCCCAACCGATTTCCCTGGGGCCATTATGTTATTTTCAGCCTGATCAGAGGTTTCTGGGTTGTGCTTTGGTGAGATGCACTGTGCAGGGGAGGAGAGGATGGAAATGGGCCCAGGAGGCGGCCATTGCTGGTGCAGCCTAGGTGATGGGGAGGAGGGGAACACCAAAGCGTCCAGCTGGGTGCTGTGCTACCCTCTGTAATCCCAGCTACATGGGATGCTGAAGCAGATGGATCACAAGTTCAAGGCCGGCCTAAGCAACTTAGCAAGACCCTGTATCAAATAAAAAAATAAAATAAAATAAAAAGGGATGGGGATATAGCTCAGTGGTAGAGCACCCCTGGGTTCAATGTCCAGTCCTGCAAAAACAAAAAACAGAATGCAAAATAATGATAGGAGTCAAGTTAAAAGGAGCTGGGGTGAGGCTCAAAGTTCTGGGATTTCACTGTGACATGCTCTCAGATGACATAAGGCCAAGGGCATCGAGTTTGAGTTCAGAGGCTTTTGCTCTTTGCCTCCTCCTCACACCCTGAGAACCTGGAGAGAGAGTTAGTTAATGAGCTAACTCAGATGCGCTGTTTGCAACCATGCAGATTTGTTTTCCTGTTGTCCCTACTGCTTGTCTGCGTTCTGGCCCAAGCAGGCAGCGCCATGGCCGACATAGCAATTAGTAGAGAAAGGCAGGTGGGAAAGGTTATTTTTCTCCTTCCTGGTATAAATCCTGGCTTTCTTATTTGTGGATCATCCTCTGATGAGTTGTTGCTGGAAGCAACAGAGTGAAACCAGGCCGATCTTTTACAGGAACCCAGAAAGAATAGTGGCTTTTTTTTTTGGGGGGGGGGCAGTGAGTGCATTTGAGAGTCTACCCTCAAAATAAAACTCTGGATGGATAGAAAAACTCTTATACAAATTTCCATGCAAAAATCGATCATTCCTAAGGTCTTTCTTGCAGAGAAAATCTGACCTGATGTATTTTCCATATTGGCACAAACCCCTGTGGTGGATCTCAGTATGGTGCAGGCACATGTTGTGACTTTGCCCACCTTTCCAGTAATCTTCTGCTGCTTTCCCCTTACTTTCATCACCTGGCTTTAGCTAACCAACATTTTTTTTTTGTTGTTGTTGTTGTTATTTGCACTGGCCAAATTCTGGCATTTCCACTTGCTGTGCCCTGGAGATGGTAAGAAAGTCCTTTCTCCAGATCTCTGCATTCTGAATCCTTCCTATCATTCAGACCTCAGTTCAAATGCTGTACCCTTGAAGGGCCTCTCCTGACCACCCAGTCTAGAGTAGCTGTCTCCCTTAGTCACTTGAGCGTCACTTTTATTCTCACTTGTCACTATCTGAAATTACCTTATTTATTTTTCTTTGCTTGTGTGTCTATTTGGTATCTGCACCGCCTGCCCCTCACCCCAACAGCTTCACAGGCATGTGAGCCCCATAAGAGCTGAGACTTTGTCTCTTTTGTTCCACTGCCTACAGCACAGCCTGTCACACAATGGCATACCATAGATGCTAAATAAATTTGTGTTGAATGGATTCACGGTGGCACCTTGGGTTTGATTGTGTGAGCACAGTTTTAGTTTGTAACTCACTGTCTGCTAGCAGCAGCAGGATCTGGTTCTCAGAACAAAGCCCTATCTATTCATTTGCATATGCAGAGCAACCCTTCCAATTGACACCTGTTGCCTGGAATCAACTCATTTTAGAGAATTTTCAATGTAGCAATGCAGTATTGTAAAAATCAATCATATCTTCTTGAACCTTGACCAATCATATTTCCTTGACTGTAAGGTACACCAATTATTTTATGCCACTAAGAGTGGTGATTAGTAATCGGCTTAAATTTTGAAGAAAATGTGGAAAGAGGCGCCTTAGAATTGATAAAGCATGATATGAGATTGACTCAGTATATAAGCTATGGAATGTGAATTGGAGGAGGTTTGAGTCTTGTGGTTTTCCTCTTCATAAGTGGAACACTCCTTTACTAGACAGTATGCTCACACAGAAGAGCAGAGGTATATGGAAGAAAAGGAAGATGTGGATTTCAACACTTTCCTGAGCACGGAGAAATTTCTCTGGTTGAGGAATATATCTGTGGGGAGTTATTAGATGGAGCTGGTTTTCTTTATTAGAAGTAGATGAGTCTAGGTTTCAAATCATGCTATATTGTTTAGTTTCTTATCCATCTGAGCCACTATTTCTGCAGCTTAGGAAAACCATCTTTAATCTTATAAAGGCAGTCAGTGGGAAAACAAGATTTGCTTGAAACCAACATTTGCTTTATAACCAAGTTTACTGAAATGCATCTACTTTAGAAAGGGAAAGGGATACCTGTAAAGTAATTCAATATTATCATTCTTATTTGAGCTAATGATAATCGAGTGTAATTTCCATTACTGAAGGCATTAGGATGAGTTATGTTTTAGCACATCTCTTGCTGCTCTTCCTTTGTGTGCAGCACTCCACCTGCTTTTGCAACTGGGGAGGCAGTGGGTGAGGGTTGATTTCATCTCTCCTTCTCAGGTATTGCATTCATATTCTGGGCTGTCCTCACAGAGTCACTAGCTGGATGTTAGGAGTTAAATTGTGTCTGCATCTGGATACCAAAAATTGTGAGCTCTGTTAACCTGAATCAAGGGCTTTGGGGAAAAGTTAGGGTGTCAGTTTTAGAGTCAGGTGGGGGATTCTATTTGGATCCTAGAGATGCCATGTATAAGCTCTGTGGACTTAAGCTATTTACCTTCTCTTGCATCTTCATTTGTAAAAGGAAAAAAATTAATGCTTATCTCAAAGCCCTTCTACGAGACAAATGAGATGATCCATGTAAAACGACATAGCCTCGTGCTGAGCTCATAGGAGACATTCACTCAATAAACACTCATGCTTGTAATTGGAGTTGCAATGGCAAAGTCATCAGCGGCTTGTTCTAGTAATATGATTTCAAAGCCTTGGTAAAAGGCTACTTTGTACAGAAAGAGCTTCTAAACTGGCTCCTTGAGATGATCACCAGAATCATCTATTGCAAAGTTGAGTGATTGACCCTTGTCTTGAGTCTTAAAAACAGGGAGTTCTAGGGTGCTAGTCACAGGGTTTGGGTGCTGTGGTTCGAAGTGACTCCATCAATGTGAAATCCTGATTGAGATCAGGCATATTTTTGTGATAGAACTGCTCAGGTTGTTGAACACAGTGAGCAGAGGGATTGGAAGCAAACCTTGGAGAGTAAACAGGAGTTTGGTGAGCCTGGCTGAGTGGTCTTCTGTTCTGAGAAGGGAGCTTCTATTCCAAAAGAGACAAACCGAATTGTCAGTTGTTCAGACAAATGGATTTTTAGGGAGTTCATGAACGAATGATAAAGCTGTTTAATTTCCTTTGGTGAAAATTTCCTAGGATAGTATATGTCACAGTACACTATGTAATTGAAGATGATTTCTGTCCTCAGGAATGACAGAGGACTTCAAATCCTCAAATTTATTCTTAAGCAAATATGTCTTATTCCAAAGCAAGGGTGGTTAAGTTTAAACAACTTCTATCAATCAACTGTATCCTAGAGGATTAACCAGGTTCTTAAGAAGGCTTCAGGGTAATCAGACCCAAATGCATGCAAATTTTGCCAAGAGGGAAAATACAGAGATCCACAATGTGAGCGTGGCCTGTGAGGGCGCCTTGGATGAAGTGGTGCCATCCTCAGCGCATGTGCATGGGGGCATCTCAGGACAGCTAGGCAGCAGTGGGTGACATGGGGTTATTTGGGGGTGAGAAGTCAACTATTTCAATGGAAATTCAAACACACCATGATTATAAAGTTCGCTTACTTTAAAACTTCTCCTTGGGTTATTCCCACTGGTGAAAAGTCTGTGGGGTTTGGACGTCATCCTTGCAGGAAAGGGAATTATCATTTATTGAGCACATAGCTTATGCCAGGTGCTGTGCTATGTACTGGATCCTTATAATGGACTCATAAGGCAAATGCTTTAGTTATCTTTATTTTTTTTACATTGCTCTAATATTTATAGATGATGGAAATACAGTTAAGAATGGTTAAGCCATTTAGTCCATTCTGTGATATAACAGAATACCTGAGACCAGGTAATTTATATAGAACAAAATTTTATTTTCTCACAGCTTTGGAGGCTTGGAACTCTAAGATCAAGGTGTCTGGTGAGGTCTTCTCACTGTGTCCTCACGGGGCAAAAGGCAAAAGGGCAAGTGAGCAGAATGCTGTGGGCAGTCTCTTTTATAAACACCTTGATCCCATTCACCAGGAGGAGCCTTTCTGGCCTTACCTCTTGGAGGCTGCACCTGTTAATACTGTCACATTGGCAGCATCTGAGCTTTGGAGGGCATCTATTCAAACTATAGCACTAAGTCATTTAATCGAGTCACACAACTAGTAAGTGTTAGACCCCAAGTTCAAATCAACAGCTATAGGACCCCAAAGGTCCCATTCTTGCATGTGGCTGTCAAAGGAACATGTCCATATCTGGAGCAGTTGGCACTTTGGTGGAGGGGAGGTTGGAATCATAAATAGATGGTGCTGATCATGAGGATGGTAAGTACAACAGGCAACAGTATGGAGGGTGCTTATTGTGTGTTAAGCATTGGGCTAATTTATATATATCAACACATATTTTTTCATTTAATTCTCTCAACAACCCCATAAGAAGGGAGTATAATTAGTTCTGTTTTCAAATGAAGACAGTGATAGAATGTGAAGCAACATGTTCAAGGGTGATGAGATATCGTGGAACCCCTGGCCATGTAGGAGGATTTAAGAAACACAGCTTGCTGGAGGCTGAGGGGTCACCCATGGATCAGGACCAGTGAGGCAGGGAAGATGGGATTAGAGGTCTACACTAATTTATGTGTCTCATTCCTGGAGTGTGGCTCTTGGTCTCCAGTCCATTCCTCTGCTGCAGGGGCCCATGTGTCCTCCACTGAAGGTTGTCACTTCAGATGCAATTCCTAGATGGGGGTCGGGGGAAGATCACAGCAATGACAACTTCCTTTACTTTTGCCAAATAAGAGGGGCAGAGTAGTGGGCTTCTTGCAGGTGTAGTAATCTGGGACACCAAGCCAAGTATTTCTCCCCACCAGTTGATCGCGCCCCAAATTTCCCAGGAGAAATTTAATCCTTTGAGTCTGGAAGGTTTTTAGGCTTTCCTGTTTAGAAGACAAATATCTTCATAAAGATGGTTTTGCTTTCCAGTGCCTTTAGGGGCTCTAGGCAGGTAATTCACTTTTGAAGGAGATGGGGTAAGACTGAAAGGTGAGTTGGTTGCTATGGCAACCCAGAAGCCTGTTCACCGTGCATAAGCATGGACAGAATGGCCTGGCCAAAAGACTACAGGCCACTAATTTGTAACTACAGTCAAAGGGTTATGCATTTTGCTTCTGGCTATCAAAGTGTATTATAGAATATGTGGGGAATAAAAACTATGAAAAAACTCGAAATTAGTCACTAAAATCATAATACCCTCCTCTTTTTCATGAAATGGCATTGATATCTTGGCATATGCCCTTCTATGTTTTGTTTGGTTTTGTTTGATTTTTCTTTTGGTCTGAGTGTAAAAATCTCTATCCGTCGGGTGTGCATGAAAGAACGACATCTGAATTTCAGTTAAGAAATACTTGGGTTAAAAATTACTAGACCATATTTCAGACTGAGAATTGGCTCTAAAGAGGCTCTGGGAGGACCTAACCTGGAGGGATAAGTTGAATATAAAGGGTGAACTGGAAGGAAGGAGAAAGATAATTTCTTTATTATTCATGGATTAGCAAAATAAAAATTGGCCAAAGAAGATCCCTGGCAGGAGGCTGACAAAGAGTGACCAGTGGAATAACAGGGCGCCCAGGAAGCAGGGAGAGTACATTTGAGGTGGGGTAGGTGTTAAAATCAAAGGCTTTCAGAACTTCTTTCGGTCCATCCATCATGTTCCAACTAGATTAAGAGATAACAGTTTACTTAAGAAATTAAAAATATGTCTACATACCTAAGCTACAGAAGTTAATTTTTTCCAATTAAAAAAAAAATCTTAGGAGGAAGCCATTTATGCACCTGGGCTTCAGTGTCTGAAGAAGGTTGGGGACCTGGAGTCCCCCTCTCCTCCAAAACTCTGAGCTCCCCCAGAACAGTATTTGAAAACGCACCATTTCTCCTCGATATTTCCCCTTGTTTTGAGAAGCAGTGTTTTCCTCTCAGATCTTCGAGAACTCCTCAAGTTGCTGATCCCGGTGACCCTCATTTCATTCTTTGGCTCTTCTCCACATTTGCTCTTCTTCAATTTGATGAATCTCCTCTTGTCGGGTTTTAGATACATATTGACTTTTGCAAAACTTCCCAAGCCATTCTCAGACAAAGATTGACTGATGTAGGGTCAGGTAGGAAGGGGGTTTAGCTAGTTCAGACGTTAGTAAACATGACAGCTTGTTGGGGATTAACAGGAAAATCGTGAATAAAATCATTGGGATTTGTTAGAGGAGTTTTCTCTCAGACAATTAAAGATTTTTTAAAAAATTTTTTCATTACCCCCTTCCCCTGGCCACAAAATGAGAGTAATGGATGAAGTTCATTAGGATAATGCATTATCATTCTCATACCCTTAAAAATAGATAAAAGACAAAAGTCCTTAACCTTGAACTGCCCACAGGGCCCCTGTGTGCTGTGTTTGCCGTTTTGGCATCTTTTCAAGCAGATGATACTTTCCTTTAATACCTCCTACTTAATCCTCAATTTTCTTTTAAACATCAGATATTGGAGAGGCTGGAACCTCATTTAGGCAGTAGAGAACTGTAGTGCTTTGTGGCCAGGACCAGCCAAGGAGAGAAATAGTTTTGATACTAAAGAGTAATTCATTCAAGAAGGTAATGAAGGTGATTTAAACCTTCTACAAACACATCTCTGGGTGTATAAAGCTCATCACTCTCAGTTCAAGGTCATGGCTGAATGGGATGTAAAAAGAAGAAAATAGTAATAAAATTAACTACAAAAATGTGTCAAAGATCTCAGTGGGGCTCCGTGAAACCTGACAATGTAGAATTTGATAAACAAGCAAAAAAAAAAAAATTCCATTAATATTATGAGAAAATCCCTTTGGAATAAAGCATTGAATTACCATGTTATTTTTCATACTCATTGCTCACTTCCAAGGTCTTAGAGAAATATCTGACTTTGAGGTAAATTTTGCTTATCTGGTTACAGTTCATGGGTTCTGCCACATACACATTTTGGCCAGATACACATGTTGTCTCATGAACAAATTTGAGTGGTTTGGATGATTGAGAGATGTGCAGTGAGAGAGCAGAGCTACAAGACTGGGGTATTTGTGGCTGAGATTCGGTCTCTTTGAGGGCTGTAGTGCACTTTGTTTTGGGGAGCTCAGGTGCCCAGGCATCTTCCGATAGGTCTGCCATTGTACACACTCATCTACCAACCCTGAGGCCCACAGATGCTACTCTGAAAAGTAGCATAGGTTGACTGTAGAGAGAAGAATCTTGGACTGTTTTTGTGCCTCTGTTTCTTCAAAGAGAATTTCAACCATATTTTAAAAAATTACACCCATAAGACAGTCTCATGGAGGTCTCAGCCAGGCATATTGAGCTGACAGAGAAATCCCCGTGTTGGAGAGGTGAAGGAAACCCTAAAAGCTCTGCTACAGCTCCCCATCAGATGTCAGACAGCCCATAGGACAGCCCTGCTGGGTGGATTGACATTCTGTGCCTGGACTTGAATTCTCTGTCTGAACATTTTCTGTGCCAGGTCTCTCACTGCTACACAGGGTCCTTCCTCTTGTTGGATAGCCTATGAGCAATTCCTTTCCCAGTCAAGCCAAATTCTACTGTTCCTATGTCTTTCTTTCTTTTTAATTTTGTTAGAGCATTATATTTATACATAATATCTGGGTTCCTTTTGACATAATTATACATACAAGAAATTTGATTTCTAATTTGTTTTTGAAGTCTCTCTGTTGAGAGCAGCCATAAACCAACCCAGCCCCTCTGTAGGACAGCCCTGACACAGGACAGGCGAGATTCAGTGTGCAGATCAGGTGAGACATGTAGGAGGCTGAAATAATGAAGGATTTTTATTGATTAAAGACCCCAGAGAGTGTGTGTGTGTGGGGGTGCCCACAAGAGCTGGTGAGAAGTCTGTAGGCAGCAGGAAATTCTACCAGCACTGTGTCAGAGGAGCTAGGACTGGGAACCAGGTCTCTGTTAGGTCCTTGGTGTTATGCCTCAGGCATTTCTGCAGGCAGTGTCTTGGCTACTTTAAAGGAAACAAGCATGGGCCTGGCACAGTGGCACATACCTGTAATCCCAGCGGCTCAGGAGGCTGAGGCAGGAGGATCGCAAGTTCAAAGCCAATCTCAGTAATTTAGTGAGTCCCTGAACTGTTTAGCAAGACCCTGTCTCAAAATAAAAAATAAAAATGGGCTGCGGATATGATTCTATGGTTAAGCACCTCTAGATTCAATACCTAGCACAAAATTAAAAAAAAAAAAGAAGCACGCATGGAGGGGAGACTTATGTACAGGACTCTGATGTTGGCCATCAGATTTCATCCTGGCTGGCAGCTGTGAGATAGGTTGGGTTAGGGTTCAATGGTTAAGGATCAAGTAGATCTCAACCATACCTGAGGAAGGGATTTTTCCCTGGGGAGGGGGGCGCGGTTCTGTAAGCCACAGGTGATGAGGTACAGGTGATGGAGTTTCTGCCAGCTTAATTCAGGCCTAAAATCAGATGCAGAGGCAGCAAATATACCAAATTTATGACCCCGTGGTTATCCATCAGCTGGCTTCCATTCTCTAGAACAACACTTTGACACATCTCCTATGCCGACAGCCTTTCAGATATCTCACTTGGTCTTTTTCTTCCCCATCTAACCTTGTAGTTTGCTTAACCTAAAGAACAATATCCTAGGTCCACAAAGATTCAGTGGAGACCTGGAATCTGGGAATGCAGTGGAAAGTGCTCTCCCTCTTTCTTTCCTTCCTCTCCCCTCCCCCTGAGAATTTTATTTTCCTGAGAATGATTTACATTCACATATACCAATTGTGAATTTCCTAAAAACAAAAATATTCTCTTTCATAACCACAGCTCATCAATATCTGAAAAGTAACCCTGATATAACATATATATAGATCTTAGTCAAATTTTGCCTATTGCGCCACTGATGCCTTTTATAGTGAAAAGAAAAATTGTTTCACGGTCCAGGATCTAAGTGCTCTATTATACGGGGATGTCATGTCTTTTTAGCCTACTTTAGCCCCAATCCCTCAATCTTTTTTCCCCCTTTTATGATCTTGACATTTGTAATGAATATAGGTCAGATATTTTATAGCACATCACTTACTCAGAGTTTGCTTATTTTTCTCATGACTTTGCTCAGGTCATGCGTTTGGGGCAGGAATACCACGGAAATGATTTTGTGTCTTTCTCAGTGCATCATTATATCAGGAGACACATCACAACTCTGTTCCATTACTGGTGTGTTGATTTGATCAGTCAAGTAAGAGGACATCTGCCGATTTTATGTGCAGTGGTAAGGGCAGAAGCTGGGATCTGAACCCAGGTATTTTAACTCTAGAGTCTACATGACACCTTTATGTATCTCTGGAAGTGTGAACTTGATAGATATATATGGAATTAATGAAGGATCTTGGGAGGACTCACTGGGCTATTCTCAGGCAGGTGTGGCCCTGGAGAGCCTGTGATTGACATTGCCTTTTCCCTGTGTTGTCAGAGTCTAACAGCCGCAGGGCGGTGAACAGAGGCTATGTCACCAGCTTGCTCAGACTGCATCAGGACTGGCACAATCACGACACCGTCAACACCTTCGTGATGATCCGTCGGGGGCTTCTACTCTGCCTCCAGCACATCGCCACCTTCCGGTCGGGCAGGGAGGCCTTCCTGGCGGCCCAGGGCATGGAGACCCTGTTCAGCATTACACAGGTAATGCTGTGTTGGGATTCACTCTACAGTCAGATGATAGCTGAATGATTCCTAAGGGCTGAAACACAACTAAACAGAACAGGGAACACTTGACAATGTTCTTGGTGCTCACTGTGACAGGTGTTCTGGATTCAAATCCTCAGTCATTGATTCATTCATTTATTCCATATATCATCTATTGAGTTCACACTACTAGAGGCCCAGAATGGTGTCATGTGAACTCTAGAGTCAGGGTACCTGACTCTAGAAGTTGAAGTCTCTCTGTTGAGAGCAGCCATAAACCAACCCAGTCCCTCTGTAGGACAGCCCTGACACAGGACAGGCAAGATTCAGTGCAGATAAGGTGAGATGTGTAGGAGGCTGAAATAATGAAGGATTTTATTGGTTAAAGACCCTAGAGAGAGAGAGTGTGTGTGTGTGTGTTGGGGGGGGGGTGATTCCAGCCTCTGCCCTGACTGCTGTGCAACCTCAGAAAAATCACTTATTTTTTCTTAAAAAAAAGATGGAAATAAAAACATCTAGGTTGTTGTGTGAACTAAATAGTTAATGTGCTCAAAAGAGTGCTTGGCATATTTTAACTGCTTCTTGATTGTGAACAGTTATTGGAAGAATAGTACTGGAAATCTAGTGGTGAAAATAGCAGATAGACTCTTGGTCTTGTGGGGCAAATATCCTAGCAGGAGACAGACATTAAGCAAGAAAAGAATCCTATGAGGAGGATAATTTCCTATTGTTCTGTGTGATCAAGAGTGTAAGGGTGACTCCCATAGGTGGAGGGGTGAGGTGTTCTTTAGAAGGACCTGGACATGCGAATTGTAAGGGGACAAGAGTCCCAAGCAAAGGGAGATCAACTGCAAGGCCTGTGGAATGAATGTGTGGTCTAGGGTTACCTGGATGCCAACCCAAATAACTAAGTCTGATGATGATTCAGACATCATCATTCAAGGCTATATTTATCCTCTTTATTGGTGACACAAGAATCCCAAATCTCCATTATCTGCACTTTTGCTTATGTTAGATCCCCAGTGTCTTCCTATTTACCAGGTTCTGCACTTATCGATCCTCTCTGGAGCCCCCTCCATTTTTTCTCTACCTGAGTATACCCAGAGGTAGCGAGGCAGTCAACAATTGGGCTGTTTTCTGACCATGGTGTCTGTAGACTTTTCCCATTTAAAAAATGGCTTTTCCCCCTAAACCATAACATAATACTGTGCTGCAAACCAATATCTAATTTTCTACATGCTATCACCTCTGGGTTTCTCTCCATCATCATAGATTTCAGAGCTTCTCAGTAATGAAATAGCTGCATTTTACATTTTTTTTTCCTGGATGAAGCAAAGCTTTGAATTTTTCCAAGTTTCCACATGCTTTTTGGAAGCTTGTAGTCACCCAAATCTCTAATCTCTCTCAGTTTTTGTGAAATGTCCCTTTGTGTTGCTGATGCTAAAAACCTCCATTCTGTCTTGTCCTCTACCCTCTGTAGTATTTGCTGTTTCTCTGTTCTGTGCTACAAAAACAATTAAAAGAGCAGTAAAAGAACATGGCCACCCCAGATATACACATCTATGATAGGACTACAGTGGAGAATACACCAAGTGAAGCCCAGGAATTGAGGGGTTGCAAGTGTGTATGCAGGGTTTTAGTAGCAATTCCTCAGTAGGTTAGTGAAGACATCAACTGTTCAATTAACCACATTTATAACAAGCTCCCAACCTCCAATTACTGCTGCAAATGGAAGCTGGATGTGAATGGAGGTGGAATCTTATAGCAAGGTTTCTCCATCCCATGTATTATATGAAAAACCTGTTCAGGAGGGGTCTGTGGAAAAATGCTGCATAAATTGGCTGTGATACATTAAGGCCAGCACATGGAGGAGTGTGAGAAATGTATGGGTGACAACTTCAAGGTGTTGAATTCTCCCCTTTATCCCTGCCCTGTTTTGCTTTTAGTGTTTTAAGTAATATGTTCTTCTAGAGGAGATGTTCTCAAGTTCATGTGCAAAGTCTGACATTTGACATTCTACTGTTTTGGGGAAATGATCCTTTCAGGTGCAAGATATGTTTTCTTGGCTTAGAAACCAAATGGCCCATTACTCCCCTGGCAGAATCATAGCAAGTGTTGAGTAGCCTCCCAGTTCTGGGCTGAATGCTCTGAGCACAGATGCCCTTTGCAGCTGTGCTGAGTTTGAGCTGCCCATCACCCCTGCTGCCTCTTCTGCTGGAGAAAGCTGGCCGGATGGCCGACTCAGGGACCTTGGATCTGGTGATGGTTGTTTCAATCTCTGTTTAAAAATCAGAATGATCGTGGTGGTAATGCTGCTGCTGCTGCTGCTGCTGCTGCTACAGCTGCTAATGATGATGACAGTGATGGTGGTGAAATAATAATGAAGCAGCAACAGTGGAAGAGGAAGAAGAGGAGGGGGAAGACAAGGAGAAGGGAGGGACAGTTTCTTTGTATGGAGCTCCTACTACGGCCCATGTCTAACTTAGTGATTTATACGAACCTTCCAATTTTGACATTTTTAAAAAGTTTTTGAGGTAGACTGTATTATCATCCTCATTGTACAGATGAAGAATCTGAGAAAAAACATTAGGTAATTTGTCCAAGTTCAGGAAGGTAGTTACTGTTGGAGCTTGGCTTTGAATCTGCTGGCTTCACCTGAGAGCTTGTGCTTTTCCTCTGTGTACTAGCATTGCCCCAAGTTGAGTATGCACTGGGGTGGGCTGGAGGGCTCCTTACCACAGGGCTCTCTGGGCTTCATCCTCAAAATTCCTGACCTAGAAGGTCTGAGGAGGGGCCTGATAATTTTCACATTAGGCAGTTTCTAAGTGATATGGATGCTGCTGGTCCGGGGAACACAGTTTGAAAAGCACAGTCCTGTACTATTTCTGTTGATGTTTATGATATAATTACAAGCCTACCGGGCATGAAATTGACTGAGAAAAAGCTATTTTTTGAGTCTTTCCCATAGCTTTTGCCCAACGTATTGTCCTTTGCCTTTCTGTTGAAGCCACTGCTTGTCATGTCTCTCTCTTCATGAGCCCACCTCTTTGTTTCCTGGGTCACCATTCCTGTGCATACCTCTAAGCATCCCCTCAACATTCAAAGGCTGAGGTTATCTATAGTGCAGGGAAGGAGCTGTATACTGCAAGGCAGTCTTGTTGGAGATTTGTATGAAGAAGGTAGAAGGATAACTTAATGTAAGATTAAAAGAAAAAAAAAAACATAGAGGGATGCTCTGAAACTGTATGAGATAGTTATCCATTTGGACAAATAGGTAATCACAGAAGGAATAAACCCGTGTGAAATAATCAGATGAAGGGACCATTTGCTTTAGAGCTATAACAACTTAAGAGGATTAAAAAGCTGCAAAAATTTGGTGGTTCTCAAAGTTGACATGCATTAGAATCACCCAGAGATTTATACAGACTGCTAGACCCCATCCCCAGAGTTTCTAATTTGGTTGGTCTGAGGTCTGCACAAGCTTGTACATTCTCACAAGTACTCAGGTGAGGCTGATGAAGCTTGTATTGGTATCGCACTTTGAGAACATCACTGGGAAAAGGAATGCTATTGCCTCACAAAAGACACAGCAGCTGCTATTTTCCCAGAAAGAATGGAAGGCCAAACCTTGATTCATTAGGATCCTCATTGCTAAACAGGCCCAGCTACTACTATCATGGATCTCTGAAAGGAAGGACTGAATCCTAATGAGAATGTTACCAACTTGGCATCAGGAGCTAGATACCCTGGGGGTCAGATTGGCCCAAGAACATTTAATTTTTACTCAGTTTCCTGAGTCCTAATTTATGAAGGGTGTTGGGGCTGATTAATCCTTCTCAGGGAACTTACATTCTACAGTGGGGACAGACTAGGATGATGGCTGTACAGGAAGTGAATGGACCCAAAACCATGCAGAAGAAGGAAAGCCCCATTTATCTTGGCTGAACAGAGGAGGCTTCAGAAGGAATCCTATTTGAGTCAGGCTAGGAGAACAACTATTGATTTAGGCACTGTTTAGAAGAACCGAGGAGATAGTCTTTGGGCACAGACACGGAGAGGAACTAGTATAGAACTAGTGGGAAAACGGGACATTTTGGGGAGTCAGGCAGAAGGAAAGACCTAGATGAGAGCAAACCAGGGGGTCCCAGACCAAGAGTATTTCCATGGAAGACATTCCTAACTCAGAGCTACAGTACGTCTGCTCTGAGTCTTAGAGTTTACCCTCCTATGTTCAAAAAGTCTAGAAAGAAAGAGGGAGAGGGGCTATACCAGGCTGGGGTCAGAGCATAACTCTTGGGCCCTGAGACCTGAATGACAAGAAAGAACCAGGGCCTCGATGGTCTGAGGAGCTGAGGGTTTCAAGGAAGGAAGAAATAAGCAAATGCAAAGGCCCACATTCAGGTAGGGTGATGGTTTGGGTGTAGAGTGAGCTCAAGATACAGAGAAGTTGGCAGAAGCCTGGTGAGTGAGGGGTAAGGATTGAGGTGAAGTTGGAGACACAGGCAGGGGCAGCGTTCAGTGCTTCCTGAACCATGGGAACGAATTTGGTTTTTTAATTTCCATCACACAGAAATAAGAAGGCATAAGGTGGAAAGAAAGGGCAGATCAGACTACATAGTTCTCTACCTCATGAGCAGGAATTTGGATTTTTATTTTATCAGGTTTAAACATGGAGAAACATGGTTTTAAATTTAAAAAAATAAAAATTTTAGGGACAACAGATGTAACTCAGGGTTAGAGCTTTTGCCCAGCATGAGGCCCTAGCTTCAATTCCCAGAACTGCCTGAAAGTGTTTTTTAGCTGTAGCAGGATACATAGAATATGAAATTCACCCTGTTACCTCTTTTTAAGTATACAGTTTTGTAGTGTTAAGTATACTGCTGTACAGCTGCACTCATGCTTCTCCACAACACTTTTCATCTTGAAAACTGAAACTCTATTCCCATTAAACTGATTTATGCTTTTAAAGGAACGTTTTCAGAGAGGAGATTATCAGAGGGCATGAGGGGAAAGAGGGAGAGTTAAGACGGTGAGGGGGAACGTTGCTCTGCCTGCAGGAGCTTAGTGGGAGGTGCTAATGGCATTGGCTCCTGTAGAAGCAGAACTGGGACATGACTTCTCTCTCTTAACCAGAATCCTTTTCCACTGAAATGTCTCACTTTGTTATTATGAGGATTATTACTAGGACTCTTCCCTGAGTACTGTGACCTTCTAGGATCTACTTTTTTTTAAGTGATTTTCTGAAACTAATGATGCCTTCTGACATCCTAGGCCTGCTGAGCACCTATCTGTTTGCTCTAGACAAGTGGACCTAGGAATTTCTATTACCTTGGAACCAAGGATCACCTGTGAATTTCTAAGTATTTCCTCTACAGTGTAGTAGACATCAAATATAATATTATTCCTAATGCCTTGGTTTCTGAAGATTTTAATACCATCTCCACCTTCCCCAATTCAGCTCACACTGTGGACTGAACTTTCAGAACACTGTTTGTGTTTGCTTCCATTCTTCCACTGACTTTTCACCATTTCACACAAGGTCAAAAGCCTGATCATATCTATCAGCATTGATTATAATCCTAGATTGACCTGGTTTTAAAATGTTGGCTTTTCTGGCTGAACTCTGCCTTGACCCTGGCTCTGTTTCTCCCAAGGTTGAGGTTTGGAACATATCTCTGATCAGCCATCTATCTCAGCTTCCCTGTTCCTCTTCTACATTCTTTTTTATTTTTTTTTCTTTTATCAACTCTAATAACTTTTCACTAAACACTTGAGGCCATTTGACCAGGCCAAGGGGTGGAACAACCTCAACTAATTCATTTTCCATGGGAAGTGTTTCCTGTTGTGCACTCTGACACAGCTGATTGGTACCATTTCAGCACACTGAAGGGAAGATGGCATTCTTGATTGTATTAAGACATTTCTTTTTGGAGAAATGTAGCTATTGAAGTTATTTGGGTAGCTTAAATTCATAGGTACATTTTTATCAAGATATTTTTCCTCCATGTTTTTGCATATGGAGCTATGTGCAATGTGGGCCTAGGGGTACACAGTGTGGTAGTATCACAGAACTTCACATGTCCTGTGGTGGGACCCCACATCCACCACAGCTACTGCTATGACTTATTATCCTCAGAGGTTGCTGCTCCTGTTAGCAGTATCAGACTGGAAGTCCACACTAGTCAAATTTCTATACCAAGTCAGCACAAAAAATCATTTACTACTGAAAAAAAAAAAGATTGTGTTTTTGCCAAGGAGATACAGAACAATACTGAATTCTTTCTCTCTCTCTCAATTTAGTAAACTTGTTCTTACATTTTTCAGAGTGTCTGAGAAGAAGGATCTTGTTATGTTCCATCAGAATCAAAATGTTACATCTGCAAACCCAATTTTTCTTTGCTTTGGGCAGGTACCAAGAGGGATCAACACTGGGCTTTGAGATGAGGCATGCTGTTTAATTTAGGTACATGGGATTTACCGAGTCTTTCTTTCTGATTTCATTATTTTATCTTTTTCCTTTATGTTTTTCTCTTTAGCTGAAAGAGCAAAGCAAGACTTCCATCAACTCAGCTTCTCATTCCTTATCTCAGTCTATAATTTACAATGACTCATGGATGGTCAGAGGAAGGTGTCCCCCTTCTCTTTCCACAGCCATCCTCGGCAGTGTCTTGCTTTAAGGCCAGCCTCCCTTGAAGTAATTATAAGTCTATTCTCATAGTACCAGATGAGCAGTGTGGGAAAATACTACATTAAACAAAATTCTATGTGAGAATGTTCAAACTAGACATTTGACACTAAGGCTGTTTTCTGTCCATTTAGCCTATGTGTGATTCACCTACTGAAAAATGTTGGAGTGAGGGGTCTGTACATAGATGTCAGTGTCTGATATCATTTTTCCTTTGGTCAGAATTGCCTGGACAACAAGGGCATGGAGCCTGTCATCTCTGTCATGCTGCAGATCCTGAGGCAATGCTACCCAGTGAGTCCACTTCCTTTGGTCACACCCAGCAGTGCCTATGCCTTCTCAGTCCCTGGGAGCTTCACCCCTGAGCCTCCATGTGCTCTATCTGAAGGTAAAATGCCCAGATAGCTATGAGCTTATAGATAAGCTTTGCATTTTAGCAATATGGCAGGGGAATGTGGATGGAAGTAGAATTCGCTGTTTTGCAGGTCAACCATGGTTGTTCAGTAAGATAATTATAGGTATACACAGAAAAAGCAGGTTTTTTTTCTTTTAGACAAACACCCAGATCTGTTATTTTGCTCTTAATTATTAACTGTTGCCACTTTGCTTGGTAGCTATTGAGAGCCTCTACTATCTCCTTAAATAATTAAAAATAATCTATTCACAATTCTGTGATGGAGTTCTTTCTAATGTACTGACTGTTAGTGGAATTAATTTTCCTGAAGGATTAAACTGAAAGAAATGTCTTGCTATTAACAACCCCATGCTACTCATAATGGAATATTTACCAGTGTGATTTTTTTAATCTCCAGAAAGATCTTAACTGTCAAAAGAATTTAGTGCTTTTCAACCCCGGTCTTCCTTGTATGGAACAGATTTTGCTCAGGTGTAATTTTGCCACAATGACATTAGATGTTTTTTTTAAATAAGTTCCTGTATTTAAAAATTAGAGACTGAAAGCTATATTCGTGTTGTAACAAATTTTGTATGCATGTGATTACTAAACTTTGGCATTGACAGTTACACAAATATCCATAATCGAGTGGGAGAAAAACCAGAGTGGTATAGGTATGTCATTTTATTCTGTTTGTGTCTTGCATTTGATGTGGGACCACAGTTTAGACTTAATGATCTCGTGTTTACACGCCTGCATGCACACTCTGCATGCACACCCTTTATACATACAGATAAGATTTAGAGTGCACTGGGATACTGTGCACTTTAAACAATGGGTCCCTTATTGGTGTGAAGATGCACCAACCACTGTGATGAGTCTAAGAAAACAGAAATGCCTCATTCATTTCACCACTTTTCTTTTCCACATGCAGAAGATTTTGAAGATGATGGTGATGAAGAGGTGGACAAAGACTTGGATTCTGAGGATGTGAAAGAGGAAGTAGGTAGACAAGCTCTGGCTTGTAATGATCTCCACATTCACATCATGCAAAGAAAAATATCATGTCCCATGTTTGCCAAATCCAGTGTAAATTTTAAGGACTTACTTTAGTGCTACCACTATGGTGATTGATGCTCAAAAAAGGACAACTACTGTTATTGATTTCCCAGTTATCATTTTCATCTTGATGAGTCTAGTATACTGTTTCATTGTGAAATTGGAGCTATTGATTGTTAAAATGTTATTATTCTATTAGCGTGATCCTTGCATAGACACTTAATGCTTATGGTTGGTTTATTTAACAAGTGCCCATGAGACCATGCAAAGATTTTGCAGGACACTTTCTACTCATTCACACCTATCTTCATAAAGCACTCTTCTTATCTGCCGATTCTTCACAGAGCTAGTGCATTGTCCAAACCCACTTATATTTGTGGGAATTGCTCTCCTTTGAGTTGCAAAGTGTACAACCTGGCCCACAAGAGAGTCATGCTCCTGGGCCCCTATCTGACAGTGGCCTCTGTTACAGAACAGAAGTTAGCAAACTTTCTATAAAAAGTCAGATAGTAGTTATTTTAGGTATACTATACTGTACAGCCTTTGTCACAACTGCTCAAATTGCCATTGTAGCATAAAAGTAGGCACTAAGAATACATGAATGAGTGGGTATGGCTGTGTTCCAATAAAACAGACAGAAGGACGTACTTTGCTGACTGCTTTTCTACAACAGGCATTCTAAACCTTGGCACTTTGGCATTTTGAGTGAATAGTTTCTGTTTGTGGGGGCTATCCAGTATATTGCAGGGTGTTTAGCCACATCCCTAACCTCTGAACAATGCTAGCGTCTATCCCTTTGCTCCTCATTCGTGAACTGAATTTCCCTTAGTTGAGAACCTTTGCCTTTGAGCAATTACTTATCTGTGCATTATAATTCTCTCTTCATTCTTGATGATGCACATGGATTTGAACAAGTTTCTTCAAGTTCCTTAGTTTTGTCATCTGCAGAATAACACATAGGAGTAAATGCTACCATCCCTAGGGATAAAACTCCAAATTAGAAAACTATTTCTGTCTATCTTCCTTCCCTCCTTCCTTCATCTATTTCTTCATCCATTGGTCGGTTTGCTCATTGTTCCTTCTTTCCTCCCTCTGTTTCTCCTTCCCTTTCCTCCTATCTAGAAAGAATCTTTTGAGTTCTCTATCATGATAATCACTCACCTTGCTGAAGGTAGTGGCAGACATTTAGTGACTATCTCTTAGCCACATCTCTGGGCTTAGACTGCTATTGACAGTCTGGTGTTCTCAGGGTTTTGTTGATAAATAGAATCATTTCTGAAGTCATCAGTGGCAAATTGGTTCTTTGCTGTGGGTTGGCGGCGCAGGCCTGTGGAGTACGTGCTGAATTATTTGAATAATACTGCACCGCGGCAGTCATTCATCAATGCCACTTTCCCCTCCCCTCTTGCTTGCTCTTTGATAACTGGATGTCTGATGTAGTGTCAGTTGCCTCTTGTATCTGATGCAGAGCGACAGGGTGCATGACTTCACCCAGCATGGGAAGGAGGAGTTTCAAATACTCTCCCCAGTCTGCACAGGGTGCTGGAGTAGGGTCGAGAGGAACCTAAACAAATGTACAAACCTGGATGGGAAAAGTGTACAAGACAAATGGGTGAGGGACTAAAAACTATTCATCAAAACCCCTCAAGCCAAGGAGAGGATCAGAAGTCAGTATGAGCATGGATTGTAGAGAAATGGGGTAGTATCAGAACCAGGGCTCCACTGGGGGATGGCAGGAACAGGGGAACTGGTACTCCAGCAAGCTGGTCCTTCCTTGGTGAACTTGGCAGATTTGCTGCCAGAGATGTGGATGAAAAGCCAGGTATATATAGATTTTGGTTCTCAGAACTGATCCAGGCCTTTAACCTGTGGCTTTTTCATTTAAAAATTGCAGTTAATAATTTGTACCACACTTTCAGCGGGCATGATTAAAAGGAACTTTTATCTGCAAAGTTTTCTTGAGAGTTGAATATTGGGTTCTGTGATTTGATTGAAAACTGTCAAGGTCAACATGAGACAAGAGAAACTCACAATAAACAGAGAAGAGAAGTTGGTTATATGTTATTCTCCCCCCCCCACCATCTCCCCCTATACACCCAAACATCAGATTTGAGCAAACTAAGGTCGAGAGGGATATTCAAAGTGAATTCAGGAATTTGTTTCCTTCCACTCTTCCTTTCCTTCCTCTTTTCCTTCTTTTTAAGTTTTCTTCTCTCTTTCAGGTACTTTTTTGGGCATGTCCCCTATAGAGCATGTGAGGTTCTTGGGGATGTAATGTGATACAAAAACAAATGAAACATAGTTTTTATCTTCCAAGATTTCTTAGTCTAGTGAACTTGGGGATTTTGGGTATTAAAGTTTAAGTCAGGAACGTCAAACTTGAACTCAAGTGTGTGGCAAACAATATCCAAAACAATATCCAAGAATTCCAGTGTAAGAGGCAAGGGCCAGAAAGCATTATCTGGATTGCAAGGTGTCAGAATCCTAGATGGTGAAGGGCATCTGGGTTGACTTGAGGACATAGAAACAGGTCCATCTTGAGGTAATTATTAATGGTACTTAGAAAGTCCATAGGAAGAGGTGATAACTTGGCTGAGTGACAGGAGAAAATAAGCTCCAGACCTTTATAGACCAGAAACTGTCTCTGTCTCTATGTCTACTCTGCTATTATGCCAAGAAAGCACCCATTGACTATTCATGAATGAATAGTTGTGACTTTATTTCAATAATTTTTTTTTTAACAAAACAACCTGTGGGCCACGTTTTAGTAATTCCTACACAAAGACTCAGTGGGTCCCCTGGCCACATGTGGGATGAACTGACTGCAGCATGGGTTACATGACACTGCTCCCTCCAGACACACCATTGGAGCCTAACTCACTGATGGGGACACTCTTCCCAGTGTCTGGCTGGGTGGGGTTTTCAATAGGGCCACCCCAGGCCATGGCTGGAGGAAAACAGGAAGTGATAAATGAAGCTGAACAGGTCAAGAGTGGTGGCTATGGAGTTTGGACCAGGTATATGTACACTGAACCTGAAATATGAAGCTGAACAGATGACCATGAAATTTAGCATCAAATAAACTATAGTCATGTATAGTTTATTTGAAATTTGGAGGAAAATTACATAAGATGGATTGAATATTGAGTTTTACTTTTTTTCCCCTGGATTAGGAGTATAAGCATATATTTCCCACATTTATATGATTTAGGTCTTTTTAGTCAGGACTGCCAGTTTGTTCCTTAACTAACTAAGTACTCATCGAAAACACGTGGTAGATTTTTCACCCTTGTTTTATTAAGGGAACTTGATCTAAGATATGGAAAGATAGAGTGCCTGGACTGTTTGATTCTGGGTGTCTTTTCTCTGTAAGACTACAACCCTTAAAAAACACACAAGTGTTCAGAAAAGAATCACCTTCATCATGAAACTAACCAAAATGATAATGTAGAAGAAAGACTAAACTGACTCAGAGTATTCTACCCAATGAAGAAAATACTGGTGGTATTTTGTACACTTGTAAATGTACAGAGAGCTAAAGGTGTAGTAGGAGAATGAAACTGTTCCCCAGGACCTGCAAGGATTGATAAAATTTCTCTGTTGCCTCTTTTTCCATCTTATCCTCTACAGTCTTCCTCTTATGTTCTCTGCTTCAACTATCTTTCTTTTGTGACCAAATTCAGACTCTTCCTTCTTCTAGTTATTCCTTTTTTTGCATAGTTGACGTTTTGTCATTTAGGTCATGGATATATTCATATGATAGTTTTTGTGAGACCTCAGATAACTCAGTTCAAAGTTTTCCATAACCCAGACTCAGTCACAATTAGATCATTCTCTTTCATCATTTCCAGGACATTTTCTGTTGTTGGTAATGATCTCATTCATTTGTTTACTTTATTATTTACTGTCTTCTCTCTCTTACTATAAGGCAAATTCCACAGGAGCATGGACCTTTGTTTCTTCTCTCATTGACTCTTTCACTCCAGAAAGCCATTGACTCTCATTGACTCTTCAGAACCTAGAAGAGTCCTTGCTCATAGCAGGTGCTCATTAATGTTTGGGATAGAGTGAAGGGCCCACCTAAACAGAGGTAGAGAGACCAACAGGGATAATAATCACAAAGATGTAGATCACAGTGGTAAATGAGATGAATATTTTCTTGCTTTATTGTTTACATAGTTTACCTCATTTTATAGAAATTATTATTTATGAAGAGGACTCAAATACTGACACAAATTCTGAGAAAAGTTGTTTATTTTCTTCTTTTCTAGTGTAAAAATGCAATGTATGTATGTTTAATTATCCACTGGATAAGCTAATGTTACAACCTGAGGCCAAGAAACCATGTCCTAACACTTGGAAGAAGAACATTGCATCTTGTCTTGTTGCCTTTCAGGGTGGATGTCATGACTGTAACCTGTTCTTTAAATATCCCTCTGTAGTATGATGACTTGGAAACTGATGTGGACAAGCTGAGTTCCAAACCTGGACTTGACCGACCTGAAGAGGAACTCATGCAATATGAGGCAATGTGTCTGGAGCTCTCCTATAGTTTTGAGGTAGGACACAGACTGTGGTTTCTGCTCCTTTGTGATGCATGGAGAGTTCTTTGCAGAACCTGGGAGGCCAAGCCAAACAGAGTGTCCAGATGTAAAGCATTGCTTATCATGAGCCATTTGCTTCTGGGCTCCTTCTGAGAGAATAGCAGAAGGGTAAGCAAAAATTTGAAAATGGTGGCCAAGGCAGGATGCATGGCCAGTTTCTACAGTCTGACATCCTACACCTGGGATGGCACTAGAGTGAAAGTACAGAGTATGACCTATTGGTTAGTGGGCAAGGTATCCTGGCCCCATTCACTGAAATAGCAAGTGAACATCCTTGATGACTTAATTGTTCTCTTGCTAAAAAGATGGACTTCTAATGGTGGCCATCCTGATTCCAGACTGGCTTTGTTAATAGAAGCAAATAAGGAACCTTACACCTGGTGATGTCACTCCAGTGCCTAGTTGCTGCCATTGATGTTGCTGCTATCAAGATTTTAAACCTGCTTTTTGATCTTTGTTTTTTTTTTACAGTTCTTAATAAATAGTGCGTTTGGCCACATCAAAGGGCATAGCTAGTTGCATATAGAAAGGAGTTAACATGTTCTGTTTCACTCCAGAAAGCCAAAGACTATTGGTGGTGAAAGTTGCAATGAAACAAACTTCAATTCAGTGTAAGGAAGACTTTCTTTTAATAATCAGAATTGTCCTAAAAAAGTGCATTACCTTTGGGGTACTATGAAAGGCTTCACTCTGGGTTTCAGTGAGGCCCTATAAACTAAGTTGTTCAACTAGGTTGAAATTTAGTGGGAATTTGGAGAAGACATACATACATTCATGTACCATATAGAATTGTACTAGATCCACCAAAATCCCTTCCCAAACATGAGTTTGTATGATTCTACCTTTTTTTTTTTGACTCTTGAATGTTAATCTTCCCTTGGCTGATGCTAGAAAAAGCTTCCCAATTCACAGGATTTTTGCTTAGCTCTGTGCCCAGGGAGTGAGGATAGGGATCAAAGTGTATTCTCTACTTGCAAAGAAACACTGACATATTCTTTTCCACTCTAAACCCCAAGGAACTAGAGTCCAAATTTGGAGATGATGCAAACTTTGAAGACTCTCAGGACACCAATCACCACCACATTCCCACTGCTGCCTCCCCAAAGCAGCACTGCTTGAAGAAGGACCAAACCTCCTGGGGGCAAGAAAAAGAAGACACAGTTCAGACTTCTCTCCTGAGCATGGTGAAGATGGGAAGGTCCTCCAAGAAAAGACCCATAAAGAACATATACCATGATGTGCAATCCAATGGTCTTGGCATAGATTCTCTTGGAAATGATATCCCTGACATTCAGACTTCCCCAAAAGAGGATGGTTGGGACATAGAAGCTATTTCTTGCCCAAGGATGAGTGCCTCCTTTTCCAATTCCACGAGTCCTAGAGAAGCTGGTGAAGCAATAGATAAGCTTCTAAACCTACATCCCAAGCATATCCCTTTCCATGATCCCTGTCTTTATATGGCCAAAGCCAGAAGAACCAGATCTGTGGTAGACTTCAAGATGGTGGCGTTTCCTGATCTCTGGGGACACTGTCCACCTCCCTCTGCCCAGTCCATGTTGGAACGCAAATGTGGAGTCCAGAGGTAATGAATGGTGCTACTGACTTGGGATCTGTATTTTTCTTCAATATTTCTACAGGTGGAATCATTGGTACAGATAGTTCTGCTATAGAAAAGTAAGCATTAGTCAAGAACAGTTTGAAGCCCTTTGGGAAACTTTTACCACCATAAATGCTTGTTTCCCTACTAGGGCATTCCAGAGTTGAGGATGGAGAAGTGGTAGGCTTGTGTTTCCTGACAAAAAAATTCCTTGGATGATTCTAATACAGCCCGTTGCCCCATACTCATTGTAAACCACAAAACAGGGGAAGGTCATCTAGTTTCTCCAAATACTGGAATCTTTTCTAAAAAGAATGTTTAAATGTTTATATATTTATTGAATAGTAGGGAAAAAACCCTGATTATTGGGAGTGCCTTGCTTGTTTACTGCACATTGGCATCTGACTTCTTGCTAATAGAAAGGTGGTATATTGTCATCCCATGGCCCCAATGTTACAGACCCTGGCTTGGTTTGGAGAATGAGTTTGCTGCATCATTGAGGAGGGAATGGGACAGAAAACCCATATCCTTCAGGGCAGAACAATGAGTGATAGATTATTCCCAGAATGTAGGAGAGCTAGGTCTTTGGATCAGCATAGTGAGATTAAAATGAAAACCATTAAAAATGAGGAAAAAATATTTTCCTTGAAAAAAAAAGAATGTGTATCTACTAAGCCAAAGTATACAGACCAGAAAGTTTTATTTCCAGCAAATGGTTCTCTTGATGGTTGGTTCCCACATGGATTCTTGATTGAATTCTCTGACCTCATCCCTAGGACATTATCTGCCATGCTCAACTTCCTGAGAAACTCATGTCAGAGGCTGTTTTGCACAATATTATCCCTGCATAGATCTTCCCTCTCATTCCAGCCTTTATTTCCAGTCCTTCCTCACCCTTTGTTCATCCCACCTCAATGAACTGGATTGGAAATGTAAGAAAGGAAATTGAAGTCCTTCTGAGCTTCTTTCCTTTCTCTTACTTAAATTTTCCCGATATTATTTCTCTGACAGGAGACTGACCTCAGCCTGCTGGAGCACACAGAGCCCAATGAATTTACATGGCATAAAAATACAGAAGCCATCGGAGTTTTACAAACCTTGATCATGAAAATAGTCAATATGCCTGATGTTTCCCTCAAAACGGCCTCAATGCAAAGGAATCCCTTATGTATAGAGTCAGAAAAGTTAAAGTACACTAGCCCAAATGCTCTTCACAAAACTCTCAAAACAAGAATCCTCTCACTGAAATCTAACATCTTTGTTATTTCTAGTCCTACGGTTTGTTATAGAATAATTCAAACTATACTGCTCATAGTTTTAATTTTTAATAAAGAAGAGAAGAAGGTATGGCAGTTTTGTTTGTATCCTTTGAGGCCAAGATTAGGGCATCGGTAAACTTTTATATCTCTCTAATGACCCCCAGGGCCCTTCCCAGGGGACCTTAGAGAAGCTGGGCAGAGAATGAGGGTCAACACTTAAATGTTTCCAATTTTCCTTTCTAGGATCAAGATATTTGAGGATGTCCGAAGGTTCATCCAGCCAAATGATATTATAAATAAAGTTATCTTTAGTTTAGATGAGCCTTGGTAAGTGGTCTTATATATTTATGGAATAGTAGGTATGGAAAATTCTGTTAAACTGCATGAAGACAGTAGTTTTTCATGTTAATAATCCATTTCTACTCCTGAAAACATCATGGTGACTAATCAGGTTAAATATCTATAAGAGAAACCTTATCTTTAAGAAGGTGTCTAATTGTGTCCAAGAATAACAATAAGAAAGTTCACAGGTTCTCTATTGCATTACAGGCCTTTGCAAGACACAGCTTCCAGTTGCCTAAGGTTCTTCTCCAAGTTTGAGTCAGGAAATCTTCGCAAAGCCATCCAAGTGCGTGAGTAAGTAGGGAAGACCACAGGGGTAGTTCTTGGCAGTCCGGGAGAGTAGGCTGTAATTATCTCTTGACCGTTCTGTGTTCAGTGACCTCACACTGGTGGCTTGAAATCAGCCATGGTGAGAATGTTTACCCCATGAAAACTGGAAAATACTATACATAAAGGTTTTTCCTCTCTGATTCAGTTGTTAAACATTTACCAGCATGCCTCTAGAGATCTCACAGGCTAATGTCATAGCAAAGTGAACTTTTCAGTAGAAGAATAAACATGCCTTAGTCCAGATAGTAGGTCCACATTTGGCTGTGGGAGCACTTTGACTGGGACACTTATCGGGTCCTGTTTACATGGAAAGGTATGAAGTGTTCCCTATTCCTACACCACTCCAAGTCTGTTGATGTGCCACTGCTGTGTACTTAGGTGACAGAAATTATGGACTGTCCATCTTTCATTCAAGCAAATGCTCAGTACGTATGTCTCTGGAAAAAAAAAAAACTACTGATGAGGTGTTATTAATAGAAAAGGATTCCATAGATAAGGAAATATAAGGGATAGATAAACTGAAAGGAAGGAAATAATCTTTTTTCATTGGTTGAAGAGATGGTTGTTCTCATGAAATTACCTATCATTCTTTGTTCTATAGAAGGGTGGACCATATTTTCCATATGCCAAAAGGCAAGATATATAATCTGTCTTCTGTGGGTGAACTTCTGAAAACCACAGTCCAGGCAGTGAATGGTAGAGTGGCTACAGATGTTGTCATGAGAGCCAGGGCACTGCAATCCCTTTCCAACAGGTGCCTTTGAGCAAGTTGCCCAACTAACTCCAAACATTTATTTTCTTTCCTATAAAACGAGGACAATGATAATACCTACCTCATATGTGGTTCATGAGAGTTAAATAATACACATAAATCTCTTAGGATAGTGCCTAGCACATGGTAAGCACTCATTCAGCATAAGCTCTTATTCAGGGATGCATGTTCACTGTGACTAGAACTTGGTGTAGCTAAGACCTGCTTTATATGCACTTAAGGAATTATTTTTGAAGTTGTTCTTTTGGGGATGAGATGAAAGGTGATTTCGTTTTTGGATTTTGCACATGAGTTATTTCCAGCTCAATATCTAAGACAGAGACAAATTGAGCTACTTGGGCTATAAGGGGAAAAGGACAGTCATGTCCAGACTGCTATTCAGTTTACTTCTGTTTCTGATGTCAGCTCAGCTTCTACTTCTTCCTGTGGCTCCTATTTTCTTATTCCTTCTCTCTAAATTCATGTTCAGAGAATCCCAGAGATAATATCTGATTAGCAGTCTCCTGGTTGGACAGTTTTCAGTCCAGTTTGTTTGTGAGCAGCTGGCTAGGCTCAGGTCTTTCTCTTTACATCTGCTTTTGACCAGACAGTAGTAGACTCTTAAACTCAGTCGTGCCCAAGGTAATGGAGACAAATGACGGAAAACAAACTACTTACTGGAAAAAATTTTTCTGATCACTTTTTAGAGAAAGTACTGTGGGAATAGTACATAATTTAAGGGTTGTGACTTTACAGAATTGTCCTTGTGAGTGCTACTCAGTGAGTTTTGCTTCATGCATTGCCTAATGAGCTAAATTGTTAGAGCATGGTCCTTACAGGTACCGCATGAGGGGTAGGATTTCATCAGTTAGCTCTACTCCGCATTCACATGTCTTATACCAACCTTTTACTTCCACAAAGCTCATGATATAATGTTATTTATTAGGGATCCAGAGTGGGAACATATGCATGGGTTAGGGAAAAAATATTTTCCCATTTTAGAACAACAACTCAAAAAGAGTACCAAGAGGATGGGACAATAATATTCCTGAAATGAAATTTCCTGGTAATAATGTTTTAGTCAAAACAGCAAATTCTGTAGTTACAGCTCAGAAAATTAATTACCTCTGGAAACACAGCAACTGAGAGGGGACAGACAAGAGATCCTGGAGTACTGGAATTGTCCTATATCTGTATAATTGTCTATATCTGGCAGCACAGGTGCATCCAGATGCAAATAAATCCATTGAGCTATTCATTTAAGATTTGTGTACTTCACTGCATGTAAGTTATATCTCAATTAAAATGAAAAAAATGCCACAAACAACCTCTGTTATGCTCGTCTAATTCATGTTTTTAGCTCTGTGAGGGGATTTGTATCCATTATACTATTTAATCTTTATAAACAAGCACTCTGAGTTTAGACGCTTTCCATTTTCCATATAAGGAAACTGAGACTCAAAATTAATGTCTAACCTCACATAGTCTTGGCATATACAAACCAGATGGTACTGAGTTTTCCTGAGAAAATTGCGTTTTCCTAGTTGAACAGAAACTTCACTATATTTTAGTGAAAAGACGTGCTACAGTTCTGTCAGTGATTCTTCTAATAGATTCTGAGATCTATAACCCAGAACTTGAGACACATAGATTCTCATTTACCTTAAAGATGTTCCAAATAACCCTTCAGTCTTGCTTCTGACTCTGTAGGTTTGAGTATGACTTGCTGATCAATGCTGATGTGAACAGCTGCCAGCACCAGCAATGGTTCTATTTCAAGGTGAGCGGTATGAGAGCCAACATCCCTTACCGCTTCAACATCATCAACTGTGAGAAGCCCAACAGCCAGTTTAATTACGGTATGGGCCCTTGGGGATTGGAGGTTTTCTTGATAGTATCATGAACTTCTTGACTTTTTACATTATCAAAAGACCTGTGTGTATTACCAGAGGGTTTGAAGTTGGTCTGACACACTTTGGTTGCCTGTGTGGCAATGAAGTGGCCAACCAATAGCACATTGCTAATCCGGAGGAATTTCTGGGAATCCTCACTCTGACATGGAATGTTAAGAGTGCATGAAACACTCAACTATGCTCTGATTCCCTTTCTCTACCTTGAACATCGTTGATGTTGTTGTTGTTATTATTATTATTATTATTATTTTTGCATGTGGGGGTGGTTGGTGGGGACGAGTTGGTGGGGGTGTGGTAGTGCTAAGGATTGAATCCAGGGCCTCACATGAGCCAGGCGAGAACTCCACCTCTGATTTATATGAGCTACACCCCCAGCACCCGACCTTGTGCTTTTGAGATTGGTGAATGTTCTCATTTACTCCTATCTTCAAAAATCCCACAGGAGCAAATGTGTTAATCTATATGTCACAACATGAGAATATCAAAATGCAAATGGGCAACACAGTTTTACCCTCTCAAGAAAACTCTGGAAAAAAGCTTGAATTCTCTTGAGTACCTGTGGCTTATTTTGCAGGGGACATTCAAGAGACAAGACTAAACAATAACTCTTGCTTATTTCGAATATTTCTAGGAATAGGAAATTCTCGTGTTGGCGCTAACTCATATACTACTTTATTGGGTAGATTTGAATAAGGAATAAATATTCCCACATATCTAGCTACAAGCATGAGATCCTGCCTCTGTTTTGTGAGGACTAAATAGACTCTCATTGCCGTAGAAAGAAAATATGAACCTTAACTCTTGTATTTGCTTTGTATGGATACTATAATAAATTTGTGCTTTAAAACAAGACAAATTTATTCTCTTGCAATGCTGGTATCCTTAAGTCCAAATCAGTTTCCAATTGGGATAAAGGGCATGTCAGTGGGGCTATGTTCTCTCTGGAGATGCTAGGGGAGAATCCCTTTACTTTTTTACCTTCTGCAGATAAATTCCTTGCATTCCTTGGTGCATGGCCCCTTCTTGAGACCAGCAACAATGCACCTTCAAATCTCTCTCTGCTTTAGTCACGTTGCTTCTCTTCTTTAGTCAAAACTTCCTTTGCCTTCCTTTCATAAGAGCAGCTGTGATTGCACATAGGGCCACCAGGACAATCTTCCCATCTCAAGATCCTAAACTTAGTCACACTGGCAAGGTCTCTTTCTTTGGTCATACATTGGTTAACATTCACAGTGTCAAGGAATTAAGATCTGGATATCCTTGGGGGCCATTTTTCAACCTTCTACAACTCACTTTCCTTTTTTTTTTTTCCTTTTAAAATCTCCTCTTCCACTTTCCCTCATGGATTAAATCCTGGTTTTATTTTACAAAGGGATGCAGCCAACCCTGTACTCTGTGAAGGAGGCTCTTCTTGGCAGACCCAGCTGGATACGGACAGGCAATGAGATCTGTTATTACAAGTAAGTGAGAGGCTTGAGAAGGTTGTTAACTTCCTTTTCTCTGTCATTCCCTCTTAATTTCTTGCTTTTTCCATATTCATATGATAAGCATCAGTAATCTGTGCTTGTCTGTCATACTTTTTCCTCTGTCCCAATGGCAAATGCCCTGCCTTTTAGAGATAGAAGCTTGTTAAACAGCACTCATAGTAGACAACAAGAAACATATTTTGATTTGCTGAAAAATGGTTTCTCTTCATTTATGTACATTAATACTTCATTATGCACATCTAACTTTTGTTGTCAGACATTAAGAGTTGTACAGATTTTATCTGTAATTAGTACATGAGACATTAATTCTTTACTCATTTTCACTGGGCCCAGTGAACAAAAAGTCTGAAAATCTCTGACATTTTCTTTTCCACCTGTGCTTCACTTTACAAAGTATAGGGGAGTGAGTATGTGGCAGACACACTTAAGTAACTCCTCTTCCATAGCAAGATAGTTTTTGAGTAAAAGATAATAATAAAAAAGGGAAGGTCTACAATATTCATCTTCAGACTTTGATTAGTAGTCAGTTTTATCAATGTATCCTGCAAAGTTGTAATGAAATTTAAATTGTCCCTATTTCTTGTTTTTGATGAAAGAAATGGATTCCAGACCCATGAATTGCTTATGAGTGCATTTTTTAGATGGAAAATAAAATTGAAGTACATAAGAAAAAAGTAAAAGGATAGGAATTGTTAGGATAGGTAGAATATACATAATTCCTTATTAGCTCATTGCCAGGGTTTTATAAAAAATGATAGGTTAGTTCTTATTTTCATGGATAAAGTAAGTCTTATCTTTAAGATTATAAGAGAACCGGTGGGTGTGGGGACTATTACCAGACATTCTAGAGTTTAGGATTGTTATCACTGTCAATATCAAGGAGTGTATGTACACTGAATGCTTCTTGGCTTTTGAGAATGTGAGGACTGTATTGATAGATAGGAAAGGCCAAGAATCTTGTTGCTCTGTTAGATAAAGCAGAAATCACCCCAGACATAATGACAGTCTACAAAACATAGCTGGGCTGACTAACAGTCTGTAATATAAGAGTTGGCAGTGTTCAGTCCTTGATATATGAAGATATGAATCCGAATAGCTTTTTCATATATTCTTGAGAAGGAATCAAAATATTAGAACTTTGTTGGATTTCCATCCACCTAAATGGCAATTACTCTCTGGCCCACTTACCTTAAGACTCTCGGGAATTTCTTTTTGTTCCAAAGAGAATTAGGCTAAAATTTGTCTAGGTTGTAGCATTCACAATTATAGAGGAAAATATGGAAACCTAAATTTGGACCTTTGTGTGTCAAGAATAACTTTTGGTTTCTTCTGAAATTAATTACCATGAGTAAATTTGAAAGGCCCAATTTAAAAGTTAGCCCGGACCTGGAACTTATTAAGAGATTAGACAAATATCATTTTGTGTCCTCTCTCAATGGGAGAAAGCTCTCCCTGGAGGATGCTTCTCTTGGAATTGGGGAGCAACCTCAAGGGGAACAGGTGTGTGTGAAGAGAAGGAAGAAGCCACACATCCAAAAGCACATCCCTAGCCTAAAGGAAGCCAGTGTTAATAGCTTCTAGATTCATTAACAAGACAATTGTTGTGTGATTAAAGAGCAATAGAGGGGTAAGATGAAAACCTTGCATGTATAATGTAATTCATTTTTCATATTCCAGCCATGAATACAAGGGAGATGAATGGATAAGATTGTCACATTGCAATGTAGTTTATTTTACAATTATTCATCACATTATGTTAACATATTTCCAATAATGTGATGTAACAACAGAATAGATACATGTAATCTCTGTTCACCCACAAATCAGAACATTTTCTCTATTATAAAATGCCTTTTATTAAGCAATATCTTTCTCCTTACTTGTGCCTCACAATCTTTGAGTTGATTTGCTTTAGAGGATTTGTTTGCTTCATTCCTGCCTTTATTCTCCGTGATTTATCAGTTTGGTATAACTTTAGCTCCTTATTTCTTTATGTCCTCTCTGGTAGTAGAGGCTCAGAAGTTCTATTGCTAACATGCTATTAAATTCCCAGACATAGTGCTATGTTTTAAGTGGGTGCCAGGGTATTCATTGTGGGGAGAAATGTGAGCCATAGAGGTGGAGTATCTTTTCCACCCTCTTTTTTATTAGTGCATTATACTTGTCCATAGTGGTGGGATTTATTGTTACATATTCATAAATACACACAATATAACAGTAAAATTTGGCCAATATCATTCCCTAGTATTTCCTCCTTCTCTTTTCTTTTCCCTCCCCTGGTCCCTTTCCTCTACTCTACTGGCCTCCCTTAGATTTTCATGAGATGCCCTCACCCCACCTTTCTTTTCCTTTTTCCTCTGACAGCAATGATGAGCAATTGTGAAGGTGGACTGTCTACTTTGTGGGACCGATTGCCATCCATTAGAAATAATCTCCAAATTATTTTGGCTGTGTATCTAAATCATGTACTTATGCATGTACTTACTAATATAGATTTGTTCCTAAATTATTTTAAAATAAATGATACATGTATTACTAGACTATTATATATTGTACATTAGAACATGTGCAAAAAGCAAAGAATTTTTAATGAGAGAATGATGAAACAAATTAGACTTTTTGTTATATGTTTATACTGTTGAAAGCTCAGTGCACACTACATCCACATGGTGAAATTCACCATCACACACACACAAGTGTAAAAAGTATGTAGGAAAATAAAGGAAAAAATACAGTAGTAAGTAGCCTTTTGGATAATTTTGAAAATTTTGACTAATGTTCCAGATCTAATTAGATGATCTTTCCCACATGAACTGTACTGAGGATAGGGTGTTGGCCATGGGCCTTCTGCTCTTTTCTTGATCATTTATGATTGCAATTTAGCACAGTTATTGACTGATGGCTTCTAAGCAAAATGTTAAAAAATATTTTCTGTTTTGAGAGGCTTAGCTTAATTTAGATAATATGATCTGTAAATCTACCAAAATATGCTTCCATAAACTTCCCAGAAGCCAAAAGCAAAACAATGAGGAGGGGCAAATTATTCCTGCTCCTCCCTTGGGAGACTGCCTGTGCAGCCACTGATACTGAACTACCTGGCACATGGAAATAGTTGGTGTAGAATTTAATGTACTTTTCATAATCCATGCCTGGAACACCACAGGGATGGATGGATGAGATTGCTCATTATCTAGTTTGTTTTGTAGTTATTCATCACATAAGGTTGAAGAGGACTGCCTAAGGGCAGTCATGTAAATCCACATATTAAATATGAGACAATTTAATTTCTTTCTTATTACCTAGATAATTGTAAATTTAAGGAGAAATTCTAATATTTTTTTCGTGTGTGCAGTTGATCATCCTGCCCTCCCCTGCAGCATGTCCTACCCCTTCCATCATACCCATGTGTTTCACGCCCCCCCCACCCCGCCCCCAGACTACTCAGCTAGAAAATTTTAAAAAAGGGCCCTCAGGATGGAAGGACATAAATGGCCAGACTCATTTTTCCATACTGCTCATAAAAATAAGTAAGGACAGTTTTAGTTTCTGCTTTATTTACTTTCATATAGCCTGCTTCTCCCTCTCCTGTACACAGCCTCACACCTTTTTCCGATTCTCTCCCAGCTCTGGTCTACAGTAATTTTGGTGCTGAAGGGCAGCGGGAGGGAAGCTACACGCTCTGAGTAGCCCTGTAATACAGAGCGGCTGATCTCTTCTGACATTTATCTCCGCTCGTGAGAGGAGATGGAACAGCTCACTCATGAAGATGAATGTCATACAAGAGCTCTGCCATCATGCATCCTTCCGAGGGATCTCAGGAGAGAGATTTGGTGCTATATAGAATATTAGAGACGCTGCAGACATGGAGAAGCCTGGAGACTTGGTTGCTCTGCCTTATTAGATCCTGTTAAGTGAAATGATGCACTCTTGTTAAACAGGGCCATCATCATTGTAAGATCATCTAATTCACTCTCTGCTTGGCATTTGCTAATATTCATGCACATGCAGAAAAAAAAAATGACTTCCCAGCATTTTTAAAGTACAAATGGAAATAGATTTAAGTTCATAACTATGCATTTGTGTACTCTGCTCCTGGATTCATTGAAGGCTTTATGATTACAAAAGTACAGATCCTTCCAAAGATACATGATTTGGGGAAGGGACAAAAGGGGGGGGGCTTGTAACTGTGGCGCACTTGAGTCTGTCTAGCCCAGATCACCTTTGACCCATGATGGCCTATCTAAGATCTAGTGAATGCAGAATCTGAGAGCCATCCTGATTTTGCCAGGCTCCTTTAACACCTGGGAAGAGTAGATTGACCAGAGAAGTTTCTTGGAATTGAATTTCCAACCTCTCATTAATGGAGTGATCTTAGGCAAATTATCTTGACTTCTCTCAACTTTAGATTCATTGTCTATAAGAATGAGATAATAAGGGCAATTATGGAGCCATGCTCAACACGTAGAAAACTTAGAAAAATAGGTATTCAATGAATGTTAACAACTATTATTAATAATTAGTAGAAACATTGTGGCATCCAGCACCAATGATAGAAAAAAATCATAGTATATGAATCCTTTTTACTATTTCCCATCTGAATTATTTTACATCTGTCTGTTATTTTAGACTCTAAATTAATAGGCCTGATTTATAAAGACAGAAACTTCAATTTTTTTACTTGCTGAATTGAGCCAAAAGACTATTCACCCTTTTATCCATTATTAAGAGGTAGATGATATACATGAAAAACTCTTAGTTTCAGATTTATGTCCACACTTGGAATTGAATCCTGTTTTACTGTACTTGTGTGGAATTACACCTGTCATTTAACATCTGTAAGCCTCAAGGTTCCCATCTGTAGAATGTGCATTATAATGTCATTAAGATTAAGAGATAAAATATGTGTTAAGCATTCTAATTGTTATTTCCTGAGTAATTTATTCTAAAAACTTCAACAGCTGCTGTGCCCAGGCATGAGGCACAAAGGCGAGACATAAGGATACATAGCCTGATCCCTGCCATGAAGCATGGGCAGTGAGGAAGGGGACAACAGTGTGATGAGAGCTCCATGAGGGGACTGTCAGGGAAGGCTTCCCACTGGAGGAGACTTTGAGTCCTGAAGGAAGGACAGGAGTCAGCTGATGAAGAAGTGAGAAAAGGCTTCCCATGCAGAAGAACATGGAAAATATCACAAATATGCAGGATAGACGTTCCTGCCTTGCAAACATCCCCCAATAGGTTCACATCATAATCGAGAAAACAAAAATAGGTCATGGATGGGATCTCACTCTATCACGGACAAATTGAATTGTCACAAGCCAAGTGCTTCACTGTAAAGATTTATCAGACAGTTCCCATTAGAGGAGGTCTTGGGAAAGGTTAAAGGTCTCTGAAGAAAGTTTTACTGGAGATAGATTCAACTTCTGGATGTTCCTTTTACAGTGTGGCCACCAGGGGACTCCAATGGGAAGTCTGACATTTGCTTTAGGTTCAGCCAGAGTTTAGATCCCAGACTAAGGTTGTAACTGAATGTACTTTAGCCAAGATTCATGCTAAATGAAGTGATATCCAGTTTTCTTAAATTCCAACAGTGTGTACTCCCTCCTGGGGAAGGGTGGCTTGTCAGTGGTGAGCTAACACCAGCAAGCTACAGGGGGTAACACCTTAGGTGTGCATGTGATGCTGGTGTGAGAAGACAGATTTCATGTAGTCAAAACTACCATTTGAATTCTCTCCCTGCAATCACTAGAACCAAGGAAACCCACGAGCTGAGAATTAGCCCATTTTATTTTTCTTTCCATTCCACTGTAGCTGTTCTTTGTTTGGAGTCCCGCTTTGTTCTGGATGGGAGAGTGCATTGGGATAAATACAGAGATTTCATTGACTTGTCTACTCTCACTCCCTTTCTTCTGTGGCTGAGTAGGGGTAGGGTTGAGTTAGCATAGGGTAAATGTGCTTGTGATGTGACTTCAGCATACTTAATAGAGCAGTGGGGAAACCTAAAAAGAAGCAAGGCCCATGCCAAAGAAGACCATCCCTACTGGTCTTTAGGGGCATCTGTTATTTTTGAATCAAGATGCAGAACCTGTTTTCACTTTTTGTAGGTAAATGGCATGGTGACAGTGAGGCAATGGTTAAGTGTTTCCCCCGTCTTAATATCCATGAATGTGCTTGTGTGTGTGTGTGTGTGTGTGTGTACTCACTTTTGTGTGCTTACAGGTGAAACATTCTTCCATGCTTTGGTTGGTTGTGCCTGGCTCATTCATTTCATTGGCTCTGCCATTGCAAGGAGCCGTAACTGGCTGGTACCTGCTGTTTAATTAGGTATCAACTGAGTTTTGTGCCTTTGCAATGGAGCCTTTACAGGTAAAGTCAGAAAGCAAATGAAAGAGAGCACATGTGCCTTATATGTGTTTTAACTGTCATCTGCTTCTTTACATACTTTCTAATTACCACCATGTTAGCTTTGGGAGACACTTCAGACCTTTGAGAAAATGTGGCAAAAGTAGACTCCATGTTGTATCAAAATTTAGATAACACCATGGGAAAAGATACCCGTTTGCAGTTCCATTTCTGAAAGCACAAAGGAAGTGGGTTCTATTAACCTGATGCTGAAAAGCTGGGAAGATAGTCTTTAGGGTTTGAGTTGTTATGGAGTACCCTCTTTTTCTTAGAATGACCAAGGCTCCAAGGCTGCCATGTTGACAGAATTTGAAGCAAGTGAAATGTATTATGTTATATTTGGTGGGATCACCAGGTTCTCTTACTCCTATTCCTAGTTTTATATAAACCGGAAAACCACAAAACCACAAGAAATAAGAGATTTTTCTATTAGTTGCTTTCTTACATGCTTGCTTTTTTGCTTTCATGGGGGCTAGCATGAAGATTGCAAAAAAGCAGAAAACAGTAACCTACATTTTATATTTTGCAAGAACACATAGGAATAATCATCTACTATTTCTTCCCTCATCCTTTTTATTTCTCCCTCTAAACCGGAAAACCCATGGTGGTTCAGGAAGCCAATGTTGTATGTGTTCAAAGGTGGGATTACATCTTTTGGTGTCCAGTGAATTTTGCATTGTAAGGTAGCCTTGATGATAACATTTCTCAGGAAAACCTGCACAGCCGTCTCAATATCAACAGGCAAGATGAGAGCATAACTGGCAGCGTGTGGTGAAAATATTACTGGGAATGTACTTCTGGGTGCAATTTACTTTGATACTGTTCTCTGAAATATCAAAATTGGTTCTTCATCTTTGACAAAGGAAAATGTGCATTCTCAAGCTTTAAGAAGCTGAGCCACATTTGGGGTGACAAATATATTCCTTTGGCAAGAAAGTATTAAATAGTGGAAAGAACAAAGTCTTTCCAGCCAGAGAGATCTAGGCTCAAGTCTTGTATTGATCATTTACTTGCCTTGAGACCTTATTTTTCTCTATAGTTTCATTTCTTCATCCACTCAATAGGTTATTGCAATAATAACAGAAGATGAGATATGTTAAAAGTTGAGTTGGAACTCAATACTTAGTAGTGATTGCTAATAAATTGATTTGGTAGGTGGAGGAAAAAGGAAGGAGCTTCACCTTATGTGGTCTAAAGACAGATTGGGGGACCCAAATTTGGGTAATGAAGTGTGTGTTTGCAGTAGAATCCCAGAAAGCACAGAAGTATTTACATTTATCTCTATTTTCTAGCTCAGTGACTTGATAGCCTTCATTTTCAGACACAGCAGGAAAGGCTCATGCATATATACCACAGTTGTGGGGCAGATGGCCAGGCTTCTGTATTGCTGAGCTGATTCATGACCTGGCAGTGAGTCTCTTGCCCATTTCTCTGTTTTCTAATTTCACCCACAAACACATTTTGAGTGAAGTTCATTTTACCACATATAATACCTGAGTTTATAGCATCTAGGACCCTAGGTGACTTCTCCCAATCTCTCCCTCATTTTCCTCTCTTCTCCTCTTTCTTTAGAAATCATTATCGCCAGAGGGCAGCTGCCACAGGATCCGGGAAGTGCTATTATACCCTCACCTTTGTGGTCACCTTCCCACATGATGAGGATGTCTGCTACCTGGCCTACCACTATCCCTACACCTACTCAGCCCTCATGGTAACTTCTGCTTATGTTACTCCAGCAGGGATGAAAGGGCTTTCTGAAGTTTTCCTGAGAACATTCTGGAGACCCTGGCTGGCATTCTGGGTGGTTGGGGGAGGGGAACTATTGCTTTCTGAGAGGAGCCAGGTTTTATCATCACTGACCTCGTGGCTTTCTATGTGCCCCATCTCCTTCCCTGGAGAGGGCATGAGGCTGAGCCATGGCCAGTAATATTCAGATAGCCCAGAAGGTCTGCAGATTGAGTGTGGGAGATGGGGGCATTTCTCAGGGCTCCTGACTTTTTAAAGTCCTTGAGTTAAGCATAAAGTAGTCAGATTGCCATTGACTTGGGTTGAAACCACACAAGGAAGCTGAGATGCAAATCTAAAGCATTCTCCTTGAAGGGAATGGAGAATCAGGCAGGGAGATGATGCTGGAGAACTCCCGGAGTGGCTCTTATGGTTATAGACTAAAGGGTGCTGGAAGGATCAGGGTGGAATGGTAAGAGTGGGAGAACAAAACACTGAATCACTGGCCATGGTCTTTTTTAGGAGGGGAGTGTAGCAGAAGTGAGTCCAGACTCATGCAGAATTCCTGTGTGTTCTCAAAGTCCCTACAGAAAACCTTATGAGCCAATTTTGAGTGAACGGACTGATTAGAACATGAGGTTTTCTGTCGTTTGAAAAAGTTGGCAAACTATGACTTTTTCCCAGCTATTTCATGGATATCCTGAGGATTAATGAGCTACAGTATCTTCTTCAAAGTATTTTCGTCCTCTGTATTCAAGCAAAATGTTAATAGCATATTTATAATAATATGCGTGCCTATGAGTGTACGTATTATTTAGCTTAAAGGATGAGCATTCTCATTTTAAGACTGTGATAAGGAATTGGAAAAGATAATAACCACAAAAACCTTTCCCTTCAAAAGGAATGTTCAGGTATAAATGGAAAATTTTCTCATCAAACAGGCGCATCTTACACCACTTGGCTACCCACTTCACAAAAGTGCATCTGTCCTTCTCTCCATATGTCGTCTTGCCTAAAGAAAGATTTTTACTGTTTTCCAGATTGCAAAAGATACACAACTAGTATTATTTGTGTATCACACTTAGAGAACTCAAGAAGTGAATCCAAGAAATGTGCATCACAAGCCTTGCTGAAACAAGCCATGTTTGTTATAAAACATGTTTGTTGCCTTTAGGGACAGAGAACAGGCAGGATTCATGAGCTGATTTTATGGTCTCACTTGTGAAATGCTGTGCATGAAATGTCTACTGGGGATGGGGATTCTTTTTTCTGAATGTTAAATTACTTTTTTCTCCACAGTTTTTATTGGTGCATTATAATTATACATAATGGTGGGATTTGTTGTTACATATTCATTTGTGCACACAATATAATAATACAATTTGGCCAATATTGTTCCTTAGCATAAGGGAATTCTTTTTGAGTATGTGTTTGCCTTTCCAATTAGAGGAAGAGACTGCAGGTCTGGGACACTGTGCTTTCTACTTTTTAGAATATCTTGGGCCCTGCTGAGATTCTTGCAGGCAGTATAAAACATTAGAATTCAAAGGGGTTTGGGAAGTTGTCTAATTTACCCTTAACATTTATAGATGCAAAAACCAAAGTCTGGGAGTCGAGTCCTACATCTGGCTAACTGCCAAGCAGGGCATAGAACACTGATCTTTGATGTCAATTCCTGTGGCCTTTCTACTTCACTGTAGAAGAAATGTTGAATAAGTTCAGATGAATTTCTGTTTGGGGATTAGCTCAATGTCCTTGCTACCACATATTGTAGTTACTAAAAAATGCAGTCTAGTTGTGTAGGTCTGTGTGATGATACAGACATCATTGAAGTCATTGATCCATGTTTTTTGTCTGTGTTGCTGAGTGCTGTGGATGTGGATGAGTCGAAGGAGATTATTTCTTGACAAATATGGTCCAGCTCTTATCCCAGGATGCTCTGATGGACTCTTGCTAAGTTCCTACAAGTTGGTTCAAAATCTGTAACTCTTCCAATCAGGCTTCCACCACACTTGGGTGCCCACTTACTCTCTGGAGACTGTGTCAGTATCTAAAGTTTACAACTGACATGATTTAGGAAACATTAGGGTGAATGGGGGACCAATTTCATCTTGGAGGGAGAAAAAACACAAGGAAACACAAGAAAAAGACACACACAAAGTGGACCTTCTCTGTCCACTTAGAGGGGGAGAGAGGCTTTGTTCATTGGTCTTTGTTGACTTGTTACCTAGCATACTGACTGTGGACATTTCAGGAGAGTTAGTGAGAAAGACAAGAAAAGGAATCATTTCTAACTTCTCCTAAGTGAGTGAAACAAGGTTAGAAAGACAATTTGTCACTTGAAAGTGAAAAATATATATTCTCAATTTTAGGTTTTACCTTTCCAGTAACTCATGGTCTTTGTCTTCTCTAGATTTAAGATAATAAGTGACTCTGTGACTTCTCTTTAAAAAATTCCCCCTACTACCACGAACAGAATAAGTATATTCTGCAATGTACACTAGTCATTTATTTTTTTGGACATGTCCTAAGAAGAAACAGTTTTTATTCCAACAGATCAGTAATAAATTAAATATGACTAGTACCCCAAGGGCAGAATTAACTGTATGCCACTTGAGGGTTATGCTGAAGAGTGAAAAACATATTTCCATGTGGGATTCACAATTTGTAAATCTCTTCTAGTGTGAATTATGCTTAATAATTTTAGCCATTTTTAGAGCAGAGGACCTGTATGTTGGGTGTTTGTCACCATGAATACTGTTTTGAAACTTTAAAAATTTTATTATTCTTTTAACATAAGAGAATTAGTATTTGGTTCTTTCAAATTGATCCAGATGCTTGCCAGCAGTTCTGTTGGGTAAGTGTCCAAATGGTAGCAGTAAAGTAAATCTAAAAGAAATACAATATTATTATAATTCTGAAGCAAACAAAAGGAGTTTATTTCAATCAGCCCAATCAGGACATCAATATTGCAATGACTGTTAAAGTATTGTTAATAATACTGGTTAGAGTATTGAGAATATGTTATGGATTATCTCTAGGTAGCCAGAAGTATTGGTTGAAAAAGGGGCCCCAAGACACTTTTCTTTTCTTTTTTTTCCCCTCCAAGATAGTTTCTGATGGATATTTTAGGAGGTAAGGAAATGGGACCTTATTGAAAATTTAGAACTGAATAATTGGCAAGAAACAAGAAAAGTGGTCATAGGTCAGATCCCTGTATTGGGAAAGTTTAAGACTCTTTTTTTTTTAATTTGTTCTTTTTAGTTATCCATGACAGTACAGTGTATTTTGGTAAATTACACATTCGTAGGATATAATTTATTCTATTTGGGATCACATTCTCGTGGTAATACATGATGTGGAGTTACCAGGTCATGTGTTCAAACAAAAGGCCAGGGGGTGTGGGGATATGGCTCAATTGGTAGAGTGCTTGCCTTGCATGTACAAGGCCGTGGGTTCAATCCCCAGCACCACACACAAACATAAAAAATGTCCAATTAATTCTACCATCCTTCTTATTCCCTCTCCCTCTCTTCCCTTCATTCCTCTTTGTGTAATCAAATGGATTTGTATCCTTTCTCTCCTCATCCTCCCTTGTTTTTGGTTAGCATCCACATATCAGAGAGAACATTCGGCCTTTGGTTTTTTGGAACTGGCTTATTTGTTTTAGTATGATATTCTCCAGTTCCATCCATTTACTGGCAAATGCCATTATTTCATTCTTTTTTATGGCTGAGTATTATTCCATTGTGCATACATACCAAATTTCTTTATCCATTCATCCATTGAAGGACATGTAGGTTGTTTTAACACCTAGGCTATTGTGAGCTGAGCTGCTATATCAATATAAATATTGATGTGGCTGGGTCACTGTGGTATGCTGTTTTTAAGTCCTTTAAACCAAGGAGTAGAATAACTAGGTTAAATGGTAGTTCCATTCTAAGTTTTCTAAGGAAAGAGTGGAGCAGAGTTTTTCATCAGACACAAATGCCCCTGTGGAAGATGCTACTATTATTGTCTTTAGAAATGAGAAACAGTATGGTGTAGGGGAAGGGAAAGAGCAGGGTGGACAGAGACAGAGAAAGACAAGAGACATAGAATATCATATGAATAACATCTTATAAAGGTCTCAGAATAAATGAAGAGTTTAAGAAATGTCAAATAGGAAATGTTGACTTTTACATAGTAGGTCAAAGATGCAATGAGTGAGCTCTGAATCAGCACAGCTGAGTAATCAAAAACAGACCCCTGTCCTCATATGGGCCACAGCAGAAGACAGGCTCCAACGAAGGGGCTCAATAGCTGGGAGGTAAACACGAGTGGCCATTCAGAAGGAGCCAAGTTGTATGTGAATTGTAAAGTCTTTTGTTACAAGGACAACCAAATTCTAAGGTCTTGAACATGAGATAGGAATAACATTGAGTAGGACAGGCCTGGATTTGAGTCCAGGTGCTGTTTCCTTGCTCTTAGCCATGGGCAAGGTATTTATAGTCTCTCAGCTTTGGCTTTTTTTTTACCTATAAAATGGAAACATGAAAACAGTTAGTATAGAGATTTCTTTGAAGGTTCACTTTCACATGGAATGTATAAGCAAAGTGCCTCCGTATAATAAGCAATACTAGGTAGTAACCATTAGAGCATTTATTCTTTTTTAAATGGTAATATGCAGTAGCCATCCCCTGTGTTGGACTGATTGGATACCCATTCCAAAATTTATATTAAAATAAAAGTTATATGAAAATCCAAGTCAAAGATCAAAAACCAACCCAAAGGCTACTGATGGTTTTCTTAGGTTAGTTGATTATGATTATTTTCTCTTTGCTCTCTTTTCTAAATAATCAGTAATAAAACTTTATTTTTAGTGGAAAAAGGATAATAGGATCCCCTTTTCTTTATAATTGCTAAATCTGTGAGCAGATATCTAGAGACTCTTTTTTTTTTTCTTTTCCTTTCTCATTCTTAAAATAAGTCCCTGGAGTTGGAGGTTGTGACTCAGTGGTAGAACTCTTCCCTGGCATGTGTGAGGTCCTGGGTTTGAACCCCAGCACTACATAAGACCAACCAACCAACCAAACGACAAAAACAACAAAACAAAGAAACCAAATATAAGTCCCTTTAAGTTGGAGAGGGTAGTATTGTCAGCCTGGGACAATTTGAGAATGCTCATTGGAAATTGTAACTTTTCTTTTGCTAAAAGTTAGGTTTTTTTCCCCTTATGACAAAAAGTCCTTCATTCTCTGATGAATGTTTTTAAGTGACAACTGAGAAGTAGGCAGCACACAAATAAAATAGGTCATCTCCTTAGTGGTGGACCTTTTTTCTCAATTAGGGGAAGAGAGTACAGTCCTGTAGGTGGTAACAATGAGAAATGAGTGATTTTCAAGTGTGTAGTGCTTCCCACTCTATCAGCAGCCATCAAGTGGGTCACCTGCTGAGGTCGAGGCAAGTCTTTTATGGAAGTTTTAAGGGAGTAGTTGATAAAGGAAAGGGAGACAGAGGACTCCAGTGTAAAGACCCAGGATGAGGCTGCAGGATAAAGTTATTGGCCTGATGTCTTTCACTGATAAGATTTTCTTTTAAGCAGACAACCTCTCTGGTGGTTGCCATAATTACCTTGAACTCATTCCCATTTTTATAAAGAAACCCACCCATGTGGACAGTCACTTGGCACAATCACCCAGAAGTCCTTATTCTCTACTCAATAGTCCCAACAATATCCAATCAGACAGAGCTCTCCTGGACCTGGGGTGGGAGTACTCACCTGGAGATCATCTCTGGAATAAGATGATGCCATTGTCTACAAAAGGAAATCCAACAGAATTTTTTTTTTATAATGGGTTTACTTCTAGTGGTCTTCTGTATGACTGGAGCCAAAATAATCCCCTCTGAGTGCAGGTGTTCCATATTTAGTACACATTTTGTGGGAGGTCCAATGGGAGATGGATTTCATTGAGGAGTGCAGGGAGAGGGCTAGGTGACAAATTGTGGTTTACAGAAAATAAGCTTAAGTGAAAAGATTAGGCATTTGTTGAGTTGTAATGTTATTAATCATTGAAAATGTGATAATGGAAAGGTTAACAGAGAACTCATAGGGGAAGAGAATGTTCAAAGCACTTCTCCTGCATTGGCTGCTAGGGAGCATGGCACAGCAACAGTGCTGTGGATGGTGGGCACCATCATGCCGGTTTGACTTTTTTTCTTTCCGTAGCTAATGGTGCTTAATGATTTCTATGGAAAATTTTGCTGCTAAATCTGTTTCCTGTATCTGATTTATAGAATCTAGATTTTGTTATTTTTCAATCTCTTGGTACCAAGTACCAAGCGATGACTTTGATGGGGTAGGGGGCACACACAAGCTCATTGAAACAATTTGTCAAGATAGTATTTTCCAAAGAATATTCTGTAACATTCCTGATTCCTGAGATATTTAGAGAAAAATAATTTAATGGTCCTACAAATCCATGAAGCACTGTGTGCTCATTTTTCTTCACATATACATGGCATATTAAAGAATCTGAGAAGTTGTACAACCATGAAAATATTGTCATTTTATTGAAGTCACCTTTCCCAAGTGTGTTGGCTATGAATTATCTGCTTCCTTCCCCTTCCTTTTCATACACCAGCACTTACTAACATTCTGAAGACTAAACTTTGGGAAATGCTGCCCCAAAGTTTCCTTCCTACTTTCTGGAGCCTGAAATCTTGTTAGTGGTTGTGCAATAAGGGCCACCAAGTCCAAATTTCAAAAGTTAACAATGGAGCAGCTTTCATACAGAAACTTATGAAAGTAATAAAAATGATTTGTTTATAATCACAGAGAGTAAAATCTAAATCCAGCATTATCTATCTCCTCTTAACTAAGGTGCTGGGATTTCTCATTTCTAGGATGGCTGAGAGACCCAGCTGACACTCATGTGGCATTTTTATTCTCATTCTATGCCATCTCTCCTGAGCTACCCAGATATCTATTTCTTATATCAGGGCTCTGATTAATAATTTAAGATTGATATGCTTTCCAACTTATGAATGTCCTTAGTAAGCTTCTTTGAAGAAGATGTTTTTCTATTCCCTAAATAGTTGTTTTATTTTTGCTCTTTTAAAAACCATTTTTTCCCTACGTCTAATTTCTTTTAATGCTAAGAAAATGTGGTTTGTACGTTTTATTTTTTACCCTTTGAAAGAGATTTACTCCTTAAAAGCCCTATATATGATTAATTATTGTTATAATTTCATGGATGTTTGATAAAAATACAATAAAAAATGTTCTCTGTAATGATGAAGTCTGACATATATTTTGTATACTCTTTATTTTGCATAGAGGATTGTTCAAATTCTGTCTTTACTTTTCTGTACTAGATTTATCCGAGACTGTGATGCTTTCTAAAAATTTTCCCTTCCTAGTATAATTATTTTTCTCCTTCTGCAGTTTTGTGTTATATATTTCAATCCCATGTTATTTGATTCTTAAGATTTATGAGTTTTATATGTTTGTTGTGAATTGTGCCCTTTATCAAAATAAGATTTTTAAATCCCATTTAATGCACTTGATCTTGAATATGACTTTGTCATATATTACTATTGCCATTCCTGCTTTAATTTATGTTTGTTTATCCTCTTAGTTTCAATATTTCTCCTTTACAACGTTTGAGTAGAGGCAAACAAAATGAAGAGGTAATTTAGAAGTGTTTCTTATTCAAACCATGTATTTCAAAAATAACATCTCTCATGTACAACATGCATGAGAATTTTAGAAAAAGTAATGTGAGGATTTCTGTCATTTAAGCAGACTGATTAACTTATTTATACTTAGAACAGTTTTTATTGTTATGTCTGTCATTTTGGTTTTGTGCCTGGATTTTTTCTATGGCTCATTGCTGTTTTTTCTTTCTTTCTTTCTTCTTCTTTTTTAAAAAATGCAATGTGGACCATATTTTCTCTGAGTTTTCCCCTCAGCATTTATAATTCTACTAGCACTTCCCCTTTAATTATTAAAAATAATGCATTTGAACTAATAATTCCCCACCAACAGTAACAGCTTACATATATTGACTGTTTCTTAGGTGACAGGCTTTTTGCAGATACGTTATAAAACTAAACTTTAACAACCACTGCATGAGGTAGGCCATGGCATTTTTATGCAAATTTTAAAGATGAGAAAACCAATTCACAGAGAGTTAAGTACAGAATTTCCATAGCTTTCCCAGACTGCACCACCAGAGTGTAACCCAGGCACTCTGACTTGGCCCCTGCCCTCTTACCTGCCCTCTTGCTCTAACCTATTTTTAAGAACTAGATATTTTTGTGCTCCTGTAAGTTGAAAGTCTAGTATTTTGTTTTAATCTATTCTCCCCTTATATGCCTCCTTTTAATTTCATTTTTTATAACAAATGATGAAATCAGATTTTACTGATATGTGGTTTCTTCCTAAAACAATATTTGTTTGTATTTATTCAGTAACCATGTTTAGATGGTCATTTAGACTTAACTTGTTTAACTGAACTTTTATTATTGTCTTTTGTATTGTTCTTTAGTTTGATTTTGAGGCAGCTGAATTATGTTTCCACAACAATGTTGTCAGTAAAGATAAGGTCACATGTTTTCTCAGCTCTTGCTTATCTGAGAATGTGTGCTACATTTGCTCATGTGTAAACTTTGCCTAGGTATAGGCTTATTGGGTTATAATCTTTTCTACTTTCTAACCCTAAGAGGTATACCATTTCCTCTGCCGTATATTATTGCAGAAGGAAGTATGACCCAAGAATGATATTTTGTTCGTATAGATATATCTACAATAGGTTTATTTATACACACACACACACACACACAGACACACAGGCTCATACATGGAAATGCATGCCTTTTAAAAAGTAATCTGAATTGTAGGGGGAAAGCCCTAGTCTGCTCAGTGAGGAGAGTTGGTTTAGACTGCCAATCATCCATACAAGAGTGGGCTGTATCCAGAACCAAATTCATCCATAAGAAAGAACACAGGGAAGGACTTTGGGCTTTCAAGCACAGCATCTTTCATGATGGAACTATGTGTACATGAGATGATGTTGAGTATGTACCATCTTAGCCTAGGAAAGCCATCAGCAGGTGGCTAGTGCAGGTACATCTTGTCAATACCTGGTATTTTTTACTTGATAAACAACCACAATAATGTACAAAGAGCAGATATAAGGGCCTCAGCTGAATTCTCATTTATCTTGAACCTAGGATGGATGTTCTCCTTACAATTTATTTATTTAGGATTGTGTCCAGTGCTGGGTCTCTGAATTTTCACCAGAACAACCTGTTTCTAAGGCAGAGTTTATGGCTTATGTTGATGTGGTAGGTAGAATAATGACCCTCTAGGTATGTTAAAATCCTAATCTCCAGAGCCTGTGAAGATGTTATTTCACATGGTAATGGGACATGCAGATGTGATTAGGGACTTTGAGATAGGGAGATGATGCTGAATTATTAGGTTGGGCTCAGTGTCATCATAAGGATCCTTATAAATGAGGAAAAAGAGCCATAGAAGATATGATGCATTGAAGCAGAGGTTGGCAGGATGCAGTTTCTGGCTCTGACGGAGGGTTGGGGGGGGAGTCCCTGTGAGTTGAAAGATGCAGGTGACCTCTGGGAGCTGGAAAAGGCAAGGGAAAGGATTCTCGTCTAGATTCTTTGGAAGGGACACAGCCCTCCTTACTCCTCAGTTTAACCCAGTGAGACCTATGTTGGACTTCTGACCTCTAGAATTATAGGTTAATGAAGTCTGTGTTGTCTTAACCACAAAATTTATGGTAATTTGGTACAGCAGTAGTAGGAAACTGATATATTTACCAAGGAAGAAAGAAAATTGATGGAGTCTTTATAGTATCTCAAGGAGGAAGGACAAAATCAGGCTATTTATTGAAACATTAAAGTCTGAGTTAGAGGCAGGTATTTTAAGGTAAGGGTTCCATTAGGATTGGTTCAGGAGCATGGTATAATGGGATTAGATTGTAAGGCAAGGGTTTTGAGGAGGGTGTTCAGAGTCTTGAGTCAAAGATGGATTGGAGCTTTCTGTTGAAGAGTTGATGGGATGTTCCTGGAATAACCATTTATTTGTAATTTCTGTTTTCCTGGACGGGAGTTTACTGCAATAGTACAGTTGTGTGGAAGAAGGCGGGGCAATAATAACTAAACCACCAGTTTGGTCAATTGCAAGGAGGCTCTGATTGCGAGTCAAATTTCCAAGTTTCCCAAGGATAGAGGAAAGGCCACAGAATCTTCTGGTATTTTTTTCTTTCCTTGGCACTTTTTCTTTTTCCCTGGAACTTGACTATTCAGTGGAGTGTAAATAGGTTTTACACCTATCCAAATGCTGGGATTTTTTACTTAAGACATTCTTTTTCTTGTTCCTGGTATATCAGGAGTATTTGCTCTCTCTTGCTGCTGTAACCATTTGTCAAAAACTTTAGTTGCTTAAATAATATAAACATGTATTTAAGTCTTACAACTCTTTAGAAATCTGACACAAGTCTCACTGGACAAAGATCAAGGTGTGGGGTGGTATTCCTTCTGGTGGCTCTGGTGGTGGATCCACTTCCTTGTCTTTTCCAAATTCTAGAAGCACTCGTATTCCTGGGATCTCTTGCACTCAACACCAGCAGTGGCAGTCTGAGTCCTTTCTTCCTGCCATCTGCTTGATTCTCTGCATTCAGGAAAGGGTCTCTGCTTTTAATCTGTTGTGAACAGATTGGCCCCACCTGGGTGATGCAGGATGCTCTCCCTATCTCAAGTAGACCTGCATCTGAAAGTCTGTGATAGGTAATATGTTACCATATAGGTAACATATTCATGACTCTGAAGATGAGAGCATGGACATCTTTGGGGCATATGGTTCGGCCACCACCTCTGCAGTAAATTCTTCCCATGTGTAAACACCTCGACTACCTTTTGGGGGACTACTCCCCTCTTAAAAATATACTTATGAATATTTTATAAATGTTTTCTTAAGACTGACATGCATGTTTACTTCATTTATCCACCAGGCTTGTTAGTTGTCAAGGATCAGGGTGGATGGTTTCTCCTTGGCCCTATTAATACCAACCTGGTGGAGTGAGAACTTCAGATCTTTGGGTGGGAGGGTAATTTCTGTGCTCTGATGTTCTTGTTCAGTGAAGAATGGCAGCACTTTCTCTGTTTACTGAAGTCAGTGTAACCAGACAGGGTATGCAGAAGGCTGGGGGAAATCTCTACCCTGTCTATGTATGATTAATCCCACTGTTTTGTTACTGAAAATATTTTTAGAGGTCTTACAGATCTTAATCAGGTGTCCCGATTTCAATGGCTAGTCCATTTTTATATCATTCTGTGTTTTTAATGAGTACTTAAATGGGGACGTATGGTGGGATACATCAGTTGTTACTCTTTGGTTGTTCTGTGAGCTTAGCCATCACCTGGAATTAATTGCTTGTAATTTTCCTTCAATATGGTCATAACTCTTCTTCAGTGCTTAGTCCCATTACACTGTGTGCAACTGAAGTGCTCATCTCACACTTCCCAGTGCTCTGGGTGTCCTCTGTCTTTATGGTACCCACCACACCCTTCACATGTGATGGGGACAGGAAGGGTGCTTTATGTCCTTTCTGAGCAACATAAAGTTTCACGGAAACTTTCAGTGCAACTTGAAAACAGATCTTCCATTATGCAGACACATGCAGGAAAGATGCTTCCTCTTCAGCTTCATTAGGACTCTCCTAGATAGTAAGAACAGCCTCTTTTCAATCACTCCATGCCCACTATCTACTGGATCAATTGGGTCAATAAAAATACTTGTAAACTGTAAGGATTTAATAAACATAATCTGTTGCTATGACTGTTATTACCAATATATTAATAATGTGCATGCTTGTTTTATTTCTGCTTCAGACTCACCTCGACATCTTGGAAAAAAGTATCAACCCTAGGCAAATCTACTTCCGGCAGGAGGTTCTCTGCCACACTCTGGGAGGGAACCCATGTCCATTGGTGACCATCACAGCCATGCCAGAGTCCAGCAGCACTGACCATCTGGAGCAGTTCCGTGAGTAAAACAAGAACTCTCTTCTTGGACAATCGGGCTAGCAGTGTCCTCTGCAGTTCTGGGACCACTCCATAAACGGACAGGGACTTTTCTGTCTTTATAAAAATACACTCCCAGTGTTTTTGGTGTGACATAAAGGGTAAATAGTAACGTTACTCTGTTGTTAAAGAGAGTGAAAATGAATTACCAACTGTCCAGGAGATGAAATGACTTGCTAGGATAGAGAGCAGGTTAGTAATGACAGTCACTTCCTTTCTGAAAACAGAACCAGGATCTTTTCCAATTTCTAATCCAGGGACTTTTCTGAAGCTGAGTTTTTGAGCCCTGGCTGAAAAATCCCCTTGAGAACCCATATACCTGGGTCTGACAGGCTGAGAGTGTGAGGGAGGCTCTAGCCAAGAACCATCAGACCAAACCAAACACAGAGACACACTCACAGACACACACACACACACACACACACAGGGAAACAGAATATATGAACACATTGACACAGATAAACAGACACACACACAGATACACAATATCCTTTCAATATTCGAGTCATGATTACGTGGCTGACTTGTGATCAACACACTTTTGAAAACAGCTTCTGATGTAGCTCCAGACTTAGGAAGGCAAGAAAAACCAAACAGAATGAAGAATGCTTTGCAATACAAAGAAGTCTGGGAGATGGAAAAGAAGACAGGAGAATAAAACCCAGCTAATTTATCCCCAGAAGATAACTCCTTACCTGATGAAGTGCTAATGGCCTTCAGGTGACTCTTTGGTGGCTACAGAATGTAATTTCTCACACCCCATCACACCTGACAATGATGCTTAACAACCTGGCTAATCAACAACTGATTATCCCATCTGAATTAATGAGGCCCTAACATGGTTTAATGAATAATAAGGGGTTTTTCAAAACTTATGTGTTCTATGCATTTAAGAGCAATTTCTCTAATGGTCATAGGGTCTTCCACTTGGCAGATGAACTGTACTAGGGGCTGAGAGACAGTAATTCTTCTGGAAAAATCTCCACTGAATATTTATTTAAGAAATTGGTTGCATATAAGTCTGTGCTTTGCAAGGTCCATTTCTAAGGGGAGGAGAGTGGAACCCCATTGTGTAATTATGACATGGGGGTGCTTTTGTATTTACAGGTTGGTTTATGCTGACATGGGTACTTTTGTTGATGTTATAACCAAAGAGATCATTCTTACTTTGAGGAGAGGACTTGAAACAGTGAAGTTCCCTACAAAATGGTTCCTAGGAAACAGTTAAGTTAAAAAAAGAGACAGAGAAGTGTTGTCTTAGTTCACTCTTATATGAATCAAAGGAGTCTGGTTTCTAGTTGCTGTCTATATGATTCATTGTAATAAACATACACTTTCAAGTGTGATTATAATTTTTTCCCTCTTAAACACATGCTAATATTGTAGCCATTGTTAATCTCCAGAGGTATTGGGGGCAGGAAGAGGAGAATGCTTATGATGGTCAGAGGAATGCTGTTTCTTTGCTTTTTGTCAATTGCAAGAAATGATCATTGAGCAAGAGCTTGAGGAATCCAGAGCTTTGACTGTGGTGAAAGAAATAGCTAGGTTGTCTTCATGGCCTTGCTAGCCCTATGTTGCACAAGACCCCTGCTTAGAGGAGCCATGAGCTTTGTTAAACATTCTATTACCATCTTGACATTCTTTAAAGAGTTTTGACTAGGTATGTGCAGTAACGAGGGTGGGACTGGAGGAGTTTATGTGAAGTGGAATAAATAAGTTTCAGAAAGATAAATATTGTACAATCTCACTTATATGTGGAAATAGTGGATAACAGTGGATCTCATAGAAATAGAGATTAGAGTAGTAGTTACCAGGGGCTGGAAAGGGTAGTAGGGCTGGGGATGGGGGGGGGGGAGAGGGAGAATGGTTAGTGGGTACAAGGGTACAATTGGAATAGGAGGAATAACTTTCAATGTTTTATAGCATGGTAAGTAACTATAGTTGACAATAATTAATTATATATTTTAAAATAGCCAGTGAGAGGATTTTGAATGTTTCTAACAAAAAAATGATAAATGTTTCAGGTGACAGATTGCCAATTACCCTGATCTGATTTTTGCATATCATATACATGTATTTAAATCTCACATAGTACTCCGTAAATATGTGTCAATTAAAATTTCTAAAAAATATAAAAATTGAAGAAAGAGCTTCAAATAAAAAAAATTGAAGTTTTGACAAGAAACCTTGCATTTTCACTGGGTAGTGAATCCTGTAAATTGTAGAATTGGTCCTGGGAGAGATCAAAATTCATACAGCTAAAACATGACAAAGTCTGGGTATCTATACAACCATCCTTTCTCCAAATCATATAAGAGTTCTGAACTCTTTTGTCAATTTAGTGAAAATATTATTTGTGTGGGCTATGTGACTCATTGGTATCTGTTATGGTGATTAATTTCAGGAACCCCCATTTTAGAGATAGGGCAAGAGGGGTTCAGGAAAGCTAACTACCATGATCGATGGTGGTGCCAGATTTTAGACCTTGTTTTTCTGATTCCAGTGGGTATGCACACAGCAAATGTGCCGAGTTCATCCTCATGCTCTGATTCAACATTCTGGCCTCAGCTGGTAAGCCAGCACTTCCTCTCTTCCCTGTTCTGCCTTCAAATTAGAGGGTAGGGTAGTTGTTAAAACAGCTCATGTTAAGCATAGCACAAAAATCCTAGTCTCTTGCAGCTCACAGTGAATTTTGCTTTCTTACCTAATAGAAGCGTTTTCATGGTGGTGTTTCCGGCAGTATGTCAGGAATGAGGAGAGAAGGTTCTCTGGGTCCAGCCTGAGATTCAAGAGCTGAAAATTGCACAGCTGGCCTGGGCCCCCCGGGTGCTGGGAACAAAGTCTCAGGCCTTAATAACAAAATTTTAGGGAGGTATGCAATATGTACATGAACACCTGCCATTGCTGAGTTAAAAAAAAAAAAATTGAAAAGGAACCCAGAACAACATAAACACCATGCCTGTAATTCATATATAAAACCACTTGACTTCCTTTGAACCATGGAATGTGAAGTATTGATTTAGTAAGAGAACACAGCAAATAAGCCCTCAGCTCAAGATTTCTCTGCCTCAGGCCTCCCTCCAGGTGAGCTTAAATTGTCTTACCTGCTTGCTGCCTCCCAGGAACCAGGTCAGCTTCTGCTAGGAGTAGGGTTGTTTGGCTGTGATTTGTCCAGCTTCTGGTTCAGTGGCTGCCACTCACCTCTCATAAAGAGGGATTTGTGTACTGAAAGACTTTCTTTCCCCTGTGTAGGATTACCACTTGAGTCCTATTTTAGAAACCCAAGAAATAAGAACATGGCTATGGGACCCATGGGGGAACTCTCCTGCTCAAGGTTGGCTCCCCTGGTGGTTTGGTCTAAAGTCCCAGACCTGGAGACAATTGAGGACAATTTATTGATTACTTTTATTCCTTTCTGGGGTCTGGACTCCAGAGAGCCTCCCAGAAATATTTATTTGGTTTGATTTATTTTTCAGAAGCATTTTCTTTTTTTTAAAGTTATTTTCTTGCAAACGTTTAGCCTTGCTTTCTTGATAAATTTATTTTCAGTTCAGTAGCTACTGGACTTGCTGGCTATATACTTTATCACTGCCCTGAGAATTGAGGACAATGCCTTCTTGCAACGCTCCCAAGAGAGAAGGCTCACTACTTTACACCTAGAGATTTCATCCCTCAGAACCAGGATGCTGGCAGATCTTCAAAAGACACATGATTTCTGCCCTTTTCAGTGGGACAGTGAACAGGAAATTCTGGGAGAGTATCACTGAAACCATTATGGAAGATACAGGCTTGAGAAGAAATTGATGATGAAAGGGAGTCTTTAGAAGGGGTTATAGTTCACCCAATGTCAGAGACAGTGATGGACAAGGTGTTGGGGAATCAGGAAGCCCAGGTCCTCCCTAACTGGCAAAATTTGGTATGCCAAAGGAGCCCAGGATGTTTGAGATTTGCATTATCAGGGAGCAAACAAGAAGGAACAAACAGAATCTAACAGAATGGGACAATGGCTCCATCAAGTTGTGACAGAAGACATTCTAGGTGCAAGTTTGGAGATAAGATTTGGTTGGCAAGATCAACCCAGGACATTGTTTTCAATGCTTTCTGAGACTAGTCCACATTGGTTAATGGTATGCTGGCATAATTACACAGTCTAGTATAATCTTTTAACACATTATATGTTCTTAGATACTCTGATTAGCAGACCCTTTGAATATACAACTTCCAGCTAGAAATTGGAAACCTTTAGTTTGAATACTTCTCAGAAATTGTGTGTGTGTGTGTGTGTGTGTGTGTGTGTGTGTGTGTGTGTGGTTTCTACTTTCCTGAATTTGAACCAAGAGAAGATGCTAAATTTAAACAACTGAAGATCTAGTCAGAGTAAAGAAAGGGTGAGGGTGGAGGTCCTTATTTACCCAATCCTGGAAAGGCGAGTACTATATTTTCCCCAGACTCAACCATTCCTCAAACCATTTCTGCCTTCTTCCTTTTCTCACACAGAATGTGCTGCCTTGTGTGGAAATTCCTGACCTTTGGAACTCCCTATACTTCTTGTCTTTATCTTCATTTTGCAGATGGCCCCTCACTGAAGGCAGATATCCATCTGTGGGCCAGGAGGGCAGTAAGTAGTCATTGAAGGAGACTCCAGGCTCTATCCCACTTTCCCAATTACCCTGCCTCCTAGGCACTGCTTTCACTGAATATTTCCCTAGAAATACACTTACTCGCAGCACACTACCTGTTGAAGTCTTCCATCATTTTGTTGACTTTTCCATTTTCTCCACATTTCCCCTATGAAGTCATATTCTAAATGACTGTTTCTACCCAGCAAAAACTGAATCCCATTTTAGTTTGAAGACCTGCATCTCTGTGATGGATGCTTCATTTTTTTTTTCTCAAGAGGTTTTTATTCCCCCTCTGTGTTGGACATCTATATGTTCAGCCCACATAACAACAGTGTCTTGACTGTCCTTAAGAGTGATATGAGAGGAGGAACTAATTTGTGGGAATTTTCTGAGGGAAAGTATCATTCTCTTCTTGAAAATTCTCATTCTCTAAGTGAATAGTCAATACTAGCTCACAGACTGGTGAGAAGCCAAGAAATAACAAAGGTGGATGGGAGGGGGTGGATCTGCTATTTTTGCAATCTGAGACACCTCCACCCTGCATTTATTAAAACCTAGAAGAGCAGAGCATAACCTTTATATGTCTCTGGAGGTGAGATAATTCCACTCCACTGCCACAGTCTCCCATGGCTCACATGCTGTTCTTTCCAGGGGACCTGAGATGGGGGAAAGTTGAGGTTGCATTTGCAGTTACTAAAGAATACCTTTCTTTTTATTTTTTTTTTGCTTTTTCTTAAAGATATTCTTATAAAAGCAATGTTCTATTCAGCCTGCCATTATGCTAAAAGCTTTTCCTTGGAAGACAATAGCTATTCTCAGAAAAAAGATTTACATGAGGTCTTGAGGGTGTAATGAGCTACCACAGGCACCTGCCTCAGGCTGGGAGTTGTCACTTGTAAGTGGTTTTAAATTAGAATGGAGTGGAAAAATACACAGTTACAGAATTCCCCTTTTGGCTTCTTCACAAATCATTTTCCATCCTCTCTGGCCTTTGTCTCTTTTTGAGGCACCTGATCAGGTATGAGGGGAGAGCTAGAAGTGACAACAGAGGTCCAAACAAAAGAGAAACGCAAGCGAAGTGAAAACCTCTCACTCTTGGAATTTTTTTTCTTTTTTTTCCTCTTTAACTTCCCATAGGCATGTGGGGCTAAATAATACTATGGGATCACTGAAGTTAGAGTTTAAAAATCCAGAGAGACTATCCAGTTCTGATGTCTCAGATGGCCGTAGGGGATGGGGCTCAGAGATGGGGGCTCACCTGCCTAGGTAGGCCAGCTAGTTGGTTATAGTGGTAGATCTCAGGCCTCTAGTCTCCTGGTTAAGCCATTTTTTTTTCCTATTAAGTGATGCTTCTGACAAATATTTGAGCTAAAAAAAAATTAACTGTAAGAATATAATGTCTTTATCTAAAAAAGAAAAAAAAAAGAATATAATGTCTTTTCTCCCTGGAAATCTTTAATAAAATATTTTAGAATTAGAGAAACTGCAATGTACCTTTCTCTTGACTTGGGATTTTCATCTCTTCAGGCAACTAGGGCAAGGAATCATGGCAGATAATTAGAATACAGAGATAAATATTTTTTAATCCTTGTCACACACGTCAGGGAGTGTGTGTGTATATGTGTGTTTGCATGTGTGTGAAAGTCATGTGAACAGGTCACTACAATACAGCAAGTTTACTAAAACAGGCTAAATAAAATGCATTGGAGGTACAGAGCAGAGAGGATTTATCCACATGGTAAAATTAAGGAGGATTTATATCCACAAGGGTAGTCTGTGTAAGCCCCATGCACATGGTAGACTTATATCAACAGAGCTTTGCTTTCAGAAAAACCTCAGTTGGGAATCCAAAACCAATTTGAAGAAAAATCTGAGTCTTTTCTGAGAATAATGAAAAGGAGACTATGTAAAACACATCTAAGTCACGTTAAATTTGGTTTTCCTCCTGGTTCTCATACACATTGATCTGTATGCATGTAAGCAGTGACTCACAACAATCTCATTCTATTTTAATAAAAAATCCTGAAAAGTCTTATGACATTTAGACAGGTTGAATATGTCCACTCTGCTTCCCATTTTGGCCTGGTCACTCCAATAAAAGGCCCCCAATACTTCCTCCTCCCAAGGCGATTTGGAGGGGATTGGAAAGATATAAAACATAAAAGCTAAACAACTTGGCTTATATACTATCATATAAGTATTTTGATCTTATACAGTTTTACACAATATCATTTAGTCCTCATAAGTTGTCTTATGTATTAAGAAAGGGCATAATTATTATGCCCACATTATGGATGGGACCATATGATCTCCATCTTGAGATTAGTCTTCTACATTCACAGGAGTTGGGGAAAATGTCTTTTCAGTTGGGCTACATGGTAAATCACCATTTTTTTCATGTTAAGAAGTTGGAAACTTCATATTACAAAGTTTGTTTAGAAGGCAATGATGAGTTAGTGGGATGTGATTAGAAATAGCGGAATTACAAAATCAGATTTGTTTTGGAGGAAGGTTTTGTAGCAGTAAGGTGGAGGCAAGTCTGGACCAAGCAGGTTAGTAGTGACATGGAGCCCTTAAGCCTTCAGACTCTCTGGGCCTCAAATCTTGGTTCTGCCATTCATTAGCATTATGACCTCATAAAAGATGAATACCCTGTACTTTGGTGTCCCTATCTGTAAACTATGGATAATAATACTGGCTTCTTTAATCCATAGATTTTAAAGGGCTTAGAACAGTGCCTGGCACATAGTGTGTGTTTGATATGTTAGTGAGGATCAGTATTAGTTTGGTCATCTTCATGGATGATGAAATTCCTGAAGAAGATCGGTCTAGGGAAATGGGGACAAAAAGTCTAAATTCAAGAGACATGTCTAAGAAGTGAGTGGTTTTGGTGACTGATTGTCCTTTAATATCAACAAGGAACACATAAGAAAGGGAGTAAGTCCGTTGTAGAGGAATAATGAGTTGACTATTGGAAATGTTCATTTTCAGAGACCTGAAAATATCATGAGAACCCAGTATAAACATAATTATAAAGCCAATATGTATAAAATATAATCTATTTCAGAAGGAAATAAAACAAATTTTGCATTACCTGAATAATTTGCTCAATTAACAAGGGAACCAGAGTTTTCGCTATGTGGTTATTGTACCAGAAACATGTAATATAGTTCATCAGAATCGATCCCAAAACATTCTAATCTATAAATTTGTTCATGAAATGTAACGATTTATATATTTTAAGGTAATGAACTGTTTACAAAGAGTTTATGTATGAATGATTGTTTCACACAACAGCCTTTTGAAGTAAGGGTGGGGAGAATTATACTTATATCCATGTTTAGATTCATATTCTAAATGGGAGTTAGAGCTTGGATTTATACCAAAGCTGCCCAATTCCCAAACCCCACAACCCTAACCCCTCTTCTCTACCTCCTCTTTTGGCTATGAAGTAATGAGACAAAATCCTTTATCTTCAAGATATAATTCCCCTTGTGTAAGACTGGTTGTTTATACTACAAGAAATATATGCTAAGCTTCTCTAATGTGTTGAGTACCCGTGTGTTCATGCTAACATTAATAACCCTTATAATTTTAGTCAAGTCTAAATTATACTGCCTCTGCCCTGTGTCAATACCAGTCTGATCCCTGTGTCAATACCAGTCAGCCACATTGACCTTCTTTGTATTTCTTGAACACAACAACCTAACTGCCTCTCCTGGGCCTCTGAGTAAAAGTGACTTGTGTGTGGTTATGTAGCTATTAAATATAAAGCCAGAAATAAGAATTTGTGTCTTCTCTAATAAAATAAAGAACTTCATTTTTATGTAATACTTACAAAAGAATTCATATAGCATATAGATATAGATTTAGAAACAGAAATAAGATGAACATCCATACACACACTATCCATCTTAAGAAACACAACATTGCTCATACATATTTTAGTGTCATATAGAATTTTTCCCAATGGTATCCACTGTTACTGCCTCAGAGTAACTTCTATCTGGAATTGTGTAGCAAATGGTCTTTCACTTTTCCTTATATATTTTAATCACATATTTGCCTATCTTTGCCAATCTACTGTTGAGTTTCCTGTTTGGATTTTATATGAACAAAAAAAAACCATCCTATATAACATAGTTATTCTGATAAACATAGTTTGATATTAAACCATGTTGACATATTTAAGTTGATATCCCTGTCATACCTTTTTCATTGCCCTGTTATTCTCCCATGTATGAATTTAAGTCAATTACTTTCTCCCCACAATTTTACATGTTGCAGCCCTAATCCCCAATGTGATTATATTTGGAGTAAGAAAGTAATTAAGTACAATTTTGTTTTGATTACTATAGTTTTTATTGTATATTTTGAAATCAGGTGGTGTGATTCCCTCCAGCGTTGTGCCTCAAGGTTTCTTTGATTATTCCAGATATTTTGTGGTTCCATATTAATTTCTTTTTTTGGGGGGGGTACCAGGATTGAGTTCAGGGGCACTCAACCACTGAGCCATATTGCCACCCCTATTTTGTATTTTATTTAGAGACAGGGCCTCACTTAGTTGCTTAGCGCCTCACTTTTGCAGAGGCTGGTTTTGTACTCATGATCCCCCGGCCTCAGCCTCTGAGCCGCTGGGATTACAGGTGTGCATCACTGCACCAGGCAAGTTCCATACAAATTTTAAGACTGTTTTCTCTGTTTAAAGTGTTGTTGGAATTTTTACAGGACTTGTATTGAATTTGTAGATTGCATTGGATAGTATGCAGGTTTCTAACAATATTAATTCTCCTAAAGAACGTGAATACCTTTCCATTTATTTGTCTTCTTCAATTTCTTTCATTCATGTTTTAAAGTTTTCAATGTACAGATCTTTCGTCTCCTTGGTTAAGTTTATTCCTACATATTTTATTTATATTTTTTGATATTATCATAAATAGGATTGTTTTCTTGATTTCCATTTTGAATAGTTTGTTGTTAATATGTGAAAATGTTACATATTGCTGTAGGTTAATTTTATATTCTGAAACTTCACTGAATTTACCAGTTCTAATATTTTTTTTGTGGAGTCTTTAGGGTTTTCTATTTATCATAACATATAATATAAAATATAACAACATAAAGTCTGAAAATTATGCCTTTTATTTCTTTTTCTTATGCAATTATTCTGTCTGGAACTCCCATTGTTATATTAGAAATCTTCAAGCTTTTCAGGTTGAGTATGATGCTAGCAAAGGCACTTTTTAATGTTGTATATGGCCTTTTTTATGTTGAGGTACATTTTTTATATACCTGTTTTTTTTTAAATATCATGAAAGGATATTGACTGTAATTGTTTCTATGCAGCTATTGTAATTATCATATGATTTTAATCTCTCATTCTGTTAATGTCATTATAACATTTATTGATGTGATGTGCTCTATTTAATGTTAATGTTGTGTATTATATTTATTATAGCACATTAAATCTCACTTGATCATCATGCATGATCCTTTTAATGAGCTATGGAATTCACTTTGCTAATTTTTTTTTTTTTTTTTTTTTTTTTGAGAACGTTTGTATCTCTGTTAGTCAGGGGCATTGGCTTGAAATTTTCTTTCCTTGTAGTGTTCTTGTGTGGCTCTGGTATCAGGTAATGTTGCCATTAAAAACAAGTTTTGGGATGTTCTCTCCTTTTCAATTGTTTGGGAGGGTATGGGAGGAATTGGAGACAATTCTTAACATTTTGGGTAGAATTCACTATTGAAGTCCTCAGGTTGTGAGCTTTTCTTTGTTGCAAGTTTTTTGACTACTGATTTGTTCTCTTTACATATTGGTCTATTCAGATTTTCTATTTTATAATGCAGTCTTGTTAGATTGCATGTTGCTATGAATTTATCTGTTTGTTCTAGATTAGCAATTTGGTGACACATAATTAATTGTTCATAGTATATTAGTTATAATGCCTCATTCTACTTATAATTTTGTCTTCTTTTTTTCCTACTTTGTTTAGCTAAAGATCTATCAATTTCATCTGTTTTGAAAAACCAACTCTTACTTCATTGATCCAGAGATTTTTGGTGGGCTGTCTGGGCAGGCTTCTTGCTGGAATCCTTGGTCAGGTGCTGGTGCCTAGGTCAGTAGGTATGTGGGTCTGGAGCCTGTGGATCAGGGGTCTGTGGATCCTGAGTCTACAAAGGCTGACCAGGTGCAGGGCCTCCTGAGGTGAATCTGTCTGCTGAATTTCAGAGAACTTGCATGAAGGCTGTATCCACAGGGGTAGACCCTTGCCTGTGACTACAGCACCCTGGGTCTACTAGAGCATGGGACTGTGGAAGCTGACCTGGGTCCAGAGCCTGGGAGCAGACAATTTGGGCTGTCAAATTATCTGTATTGTTTCTGCTCCTCACCTGAGAGTTCTCTCATCCTGGGATGACCACAATCCCTACCTTGGAATTTTTTGGGACCACATATGGAACTTGAATTCAAATCTGTGTGAGAACTTACTTGTCATTGTAAATTTCTAGGGAAACTTTGAGATTAAAAAGTTGTTTTGGCTGGGGCTGTAGCTCAGTGGGCAGAGCGCTTGCTTGGCACATATGAGGCATTGGCTTTGAACCTCAGCACCACATAAAATAAGTAAGTAAGTAAATAAATAAATAAATAAAAGTAAGGTATTGTGTCCATCTACAACTAAAAATATTTTTTTAAAAAAGTTGTTTTGGACCCTCTATTCTGTGAATTGAGACAGAAGAACCTTTGGGTCTTACATCTATGCAGGGTTCTCCTACTAGATGCCTGGCATGGGCAGGACCTACGATTTCCTCCTGGCTTTCTGTGTACTTTGAAGCCTTCTATGCAGAAGCTCAAGGTCTTCAAGGTTTTCTTGAAATCCTCAGGGGAAAAACATGCTTTAATGCTCATCTTCCAAGGTTGCTTTGTTTTCACTTTGCTTTGGGTATCTACAGATTTTTTTTATCTGTTTGGACCAATTCAGCAATACATTAAAATGATTTGGGGAAAAATATTCTCAGCATTTTTTTTTGTTTCATTTGAAGAATTGCTCAGATTATTTAGACTAATATTATTCATGAAATGGAAGTTCTTACCCCTTGATCTTTGCACTTTATATGCTACGGCTTGCCATTACAAAAGAAAACGAATGTCTAGTTTTTAAATTTACTACAATGGATAATATGAATTTGACAGCTTGCTTGTAATTTGAAATAAATATATTTGTTATTCTATATTCTGAAATAGCATTTTTCCTGCTGAAAAGAATACCCTTTCTCTTATGATTCTTGAAATTGTTTTTCTCTTTCATAGACAGTATGAATTTTAATGAAGAAATATTTTGGAATTTCTGAATTAAGATTACAACTGTTTTAGTCAGCTTTGTGTCAGTGTGACTAAAAGAACTGAAAAGGACAACTTAGAGAAGGAAAAGTTTATTTTGGCTCATGGTTTCAGAAATTCAGTCCATGATCAGCTGACTCCATTGCTCTGGGGCTCAGGTGAGAAAGATCATCATGGTGAAAGGGTGTGGTAGTGGAGAACCACCGCTGAGCTCATGGACTGTCCTCCCTTCCAGCTCAGCACAAAACACATGCAATCCATTGTAAGCCTGCCTTATGGAATGCTGAGATTGCATACACTCTCACTTTTCTCTTCTTGAAAGCAGGGGTTGGATTGAGCAGAGAGAAACGGATTCAGATAACATGGCAATCTCCAGTTTGTTTGGGGTGGTTTTCCATCACCTTTCTTTCAAAGGCAGTTGTAGAAAGGAAGGTTTTTGGCCAAACAAGCTTTTGTAAACAGGAGCCTCTGGAGGCTGTAGCTGGGAGCTCACACCATTGATTCCAGTAGCAAGAGAGATTCAGGAACACAGGTTCTGAGCTGAATTCAGGCACATTAACTGTCCAAAATGTGATAATTAAAATGTATGTTCATACCCACCTTGGTGATGATTGAGCGATCAACTTCTCCCCTCAAGCTGGTATGCACATGTGTTCCCTTTCCAAGCCACCAGATGATCACATCAAGAGCTCACATGCCACAGCTGAGGGAGTCCTTACTGCCCCAGTGTCTTGTGTGTACCTTCCCTGCAGCTGACTTTCTGTGACTCATTGAGTGTTGCATCCAGGTGGCAGCTGTGGATTTTTGACTTCCTGGAATTTTACAGGGCAAGGCCATCCTCAATGTGTAGTGATGCACATCCAATTTAGAAGTGGCTATTCATGAAACTGACAGGGCAAAGCCCTAATTAGAAAGACCAGCAGGGCTCTCTGGACCCCAGGATGCTCCAACAGAGCTGTCACTGTCTCCCCTCAGGCAGGATCATCAGGCGGGAACATTGAGCAGAAAACATTTTGTTCAATGTTCAATATAAATAACTCCCATCATTAGCAATGTGACAAGTGAAAGAAGGACCTGAATGTCTAAAGACACAGATTTATGCATTGTTGTAAATGATGAGTGATTCTGAACGCTTGCAGCTGCGGGGGAAACAGCTTTCGCTTCTGGAAGATGCTGTTGGAAGCTCACAGAATAAAATGGGTATACTTCTCTTGTCTTTAGTGACTAAAGCTTAATTTGAGGTTTTGGGGACAGTTGAGGCTGGGAAAGGGATGGGGGACACCTTACTTTGAATCATATTTTATCTTAGCATTTTGAAGGATTTTTTACAACTTTGAGGTTCAGCTTCTCTGTCTTTAAAAGATTGTAAGTGACTCTATATTTTCTTTAATGATACAAAAAATTTTAGCTTTCTTTGTTTATTAAGATTCTGAACTTTTTGGAAAAAAAAGAAAACAAAAAAATCCTACATACCACTTTGCACTCTATGCACACTATGTAAACAGCATTTATTCCTTCTGATTGAAAAGAAATGTCATCAGATGGCATGGCAGTTTCCTAAGTTGTCATGAAAAACAGGGATCCTTATCTTAATTTCTTTTCAATCAATAATAATTCCTAATTCAAAGGAAGAGAGAAGCAGAATAGAAACTATCCTCCTTTGAAGGAAGCTGTGATATAATGACTTGGTGGGCAGCTTACATAGTTTAATTAAGCACTCTGATTAAATCAATACGCATCCAACAGTTCAGCCTGGCAATCAGCTTAATCTCATTAAATGTTATTCAGGACCCAATAATTGATTAATAATACATTATCATTTATGAATTATTGACTTCAGGTTATTATAATCGTGCCTGCTTTGTTCATAGCACCTGCTGCCACATGTTAATTAGGAAATCCTCAAGTACTTTTCTTAGAATAACTTTAGAGATAAAGTTGATGGGGTTTTTAATGAAGTGACATTATCTCTAGTTCAGAGCTGGTCAAAATGAACAAGACTTTCTCAACCCTGTATTGCTCATTAAGAAGGTGCAGACATTTAACTTTTTTTTAAAGCTGAGGCTAAATAACTAAGACTTTGAGTGCCCCACATACAGTTTATATGGTGAACTCTGCTAAAAGAGATGAGCGTTATCGTTTGGATGTGACATGTTCCCCAAAAGCTCACATGTGATACAATTCAAGAAGGTTCAGAGAAGAAATGATTGGATTACAAGAGCCTTCACCCAATCAGTGAATTAATCACCTGATGGGATTGAGTGGTAACTGAAGGCAGGTGGGGGTGTGGCTGGTGAAGGTAGGTCATTGGGGGTATGACTTTGGGTTATATATTTGTATGTGGTGCGTGGTATCTCTCTCTGTTTTCTGATCACCATGTGAGCTACTTCCTTTCAATATACTCTTCCTCAATGTTTTGCCTCAACTCGAATTCCGAGGAATGAAGCCTGCTGTCCAGGGACTGAGACCTCTGAAATTGTGTGTCCCCAAATAAACTTTTCCTCTTCTACAATTGTGCTGGTGGGGTCTTTTGGTCATAGCAGCAAAAGAGCTGACTTAAACACATGAGTGATATCAGAGGAATAAACCCCCGACTCCTTATTGTCACTGGATTCTCCTTTAATGAGGCTGTCCAGAAAGACCATGTGGCTGCGTCTCATCTGAGAGAGATAGGTGATTTTATAGTCACTTGTCTGGAGGGAGAGGTATCCACTCAGAGGAAAATAGAATTGGCTATGTGACAGATGATTCTTAGATCTTGGAGAGAAACAATTCCTTGGAACTCCTAACATCAAGTAAATGTTTTAGTCAATAATCAATGGACACTTTTCTTTCAGCTTAGATGGTAACAAAAAGTTATTCCAAGAAAGACACCTATTAGTGCCACTAACTGAATCAGACACTGAGTAGTTAGACATCATTCATGACCTTCTGTTTTTTCTAGTGCATTTTTCTTTGAGGTTTAGTTATGTGCCCAAGGGTATTGGTATTGAGGTATTTTAGCAGAGGGGAGATGCTGCTCAGGGACATGCCCAGCAAAGGGGACTTTGGTCAAAGAAGAGATGATACTCCACCTAAGCCTGTTTAGATCTTCATCAAATTTATTTAGTTGTTGTTGTTATTGTTGTTATTATTATTATTATTATTATTATTATTATTATTATTATTTTGGTTAGTAAAATCTTGCTTCAAAGACCCAGCCTGGTCTCAGCTATTTCAGAAGATTAAAGGCAGAAGCTGGGAAAGAGTCCACAGAAAAGGAGTGGATGGTGTCCCCAAGGCCAGCCTGTTATGACAGCTCAATGAATTCTTTTTGAATTTTTGTGGTTAAGGGGCTGAAATGTATGGAGCAGGACTTGATTAGAGAAATCCCATGACATCATCCTACAGAGTTACTTTCTACAGCTGTCTTTGAAGGTCCTGGACATGATCTTATTGAAGATACCTGAGAGACATCATCATCACCAACTCTCATTTTTAGGACTGTGTGAGCCTTCTCTCAAGAATGAGTTGGAGCTCATTGTATTTAATTCCAGAGTGGTAGATGTCAAAGAGCAGCTATGACCCTTTCCATTTGTAATCTCAGACAATACCAGTGGGCACGAAATAGCAAACTCTCAGTCTAAAGCTTCCAGTAAAAGAGATTTTTTACATTTAATACACAGAGTTAAAGACACCTTTTAGCTGAGACAAAACTACAATCTTATTTATATTGTCCCAATGAACCCAAACGTATCTAATTTTAGCTCAGACAGTGGATTTTCTTCTATCCCTTACCTATTCCTTTATACTTTTATATTGTCTACTTCATATGGATGAACTCATGATGGATGCCTGAAAGGGTCCCATTATATTGGTGTAAAGATCTAGATAAAATTCCAGAGGAAAAGTCTCCTGAGAATATTAAGAGATTGTGTAAACAATCTTTTAATAGATTCATCTGTTGTTTCAGAGTTGAAGTAAATTCCAACCCAGTTCACCACTGTATAAGGCTTGCTGCCAGCAGGGGCATTAAAATGAACACATTATCACTCTAGTTTATTTTTACTGCCCTATGATATTCCCTTGTATCAATATGCTCACATTTGCTAAAGCATTCTCCTGTTGATCATGTTTAGACAGTTGTTGTTATAAACAATGTGCTATGATGTGATTAGGCCAGGTCTATACCTAGAAGGGAATGGCAGTATGTAGGGGTATGCAGATGTTTAACTTTACTAGGAAAAACCCAATCAGATTCTGAAGTGGGTACACAGTTATCTTTCTGCCACTGGGGATGAGAGTTGCTCCACATCTTGATAACTTTATAATTCTGATGAATATGTGATGGTATCTTGTTGTTGTCTTAATTGGCATTTCTTTGATTTTAAAAAGGTGGGACATCTTTTCTGATGTCTCTTTAGCCTTTTGGCTTTCTTCTTTTGTGAACCGTTGGTTTGTTTTTCCTCCCCATTTTTCTGTTGGTTTCTTCTTTTCCTCACTTTATAAGTGGAAACCTTTCTCTCACTTATGTGCAAAACTGACTCTGATGTAAATCACATTCTATAATGTGGATGTATTTCTGGTATCTTAATTCTAATTCATGGTTTTAATTGTTCATCTCTTCACCCATGGCATTCTAGTGTAAATTTGATTATTTTACATAAGTTTTGAAATCTGATGGGGTACTTTGTTTTGCTCAAGATCTTTAAGAATGTTTTAATTGTTCTTGGATATTTTCACTCCTAAATGAATTTTAATATTAGGTTATCTAGTTTAAGAACAAAAATACAAAAAAATGCGACTTTTATTGGGATTTTATTGAAATTATATATCTTTTAGGGAAAAACAATATTTCTATGATATGGACTTCTAAGACATTTCCAAGAAAATGTTATATTTATCCATTTTAGTTAAAAATTTTTCAGTAGTTTCATAAAGTCTTGTGATTTTGTGTAAATAGCTTGTTTACACATCATTATTTTATTCTTGAACAATTTATATACTTGTGGATTGTTGTAAATGATTGCTACTGGTATAGATAAATGAGATGGACTTTTCTCTATGAATTTTGTATTTAGAATTCAGTATAGTGTTTTTAAAATTTAAATAATTTTCTGCACTTTATTTAGGTTTTTCTATGTGTATAATATCATATTCAAATGACAGGTTTCCCCCCTTTGTTTCCAAGTGTTATATTCTTTATTTATCTTTCACGCATCCAGAAAAATGTTTATTAGCAGAAATAATGACTGTGGGTATCTTTGTATTGGCTCTGGTCTTAAAAGAAATGCTTTCAACATTTCTCCATTAAGTATGACATTTACTGAAGGTGTGTGTGTGTGTGTGTGTGTGTGTGTGTGTATGTATGTATTCATTTATGAGTTTGAAGCAGTGCCTTTCTATTTTCCATTTGCTAAAATATTTTTAACATGGATGGATGTTTAGTTTTATTAGATGTTTCTTCCCACATCTATTATAATTATCAGATAGTTTTTCTCCTTTAATCTGTTATTGAGATAAATCACATTAATTGATTGTCTAATATTAAACTCCATTCACAGTCCTGGAATAAACCTATTTGTCACAATATGTTATTTGTACAGTGCTTGATTAAATTTGAGCTTACTTTGTGTAGGATTTATATAATATACATTAATGGTTACAAGAGGCTTGTAATTTCCCTTTCTTTTTGATTTCTTTGTCTGCTTTTAGTAGCAAGGTTTTGCTTGTCTCTTAAAATATGATTGAAGGAACATTCCTTCCCCTTCCCCTATTCTCTGGAAAAATTTTTGCAGCTTTAGAATGATTTCATCCTTATATGTTAGGGAGAATTTGCTTCAATAGCTCTCTGATATCAAAAAGCTTTTAAACTTTTGATTCATTTCCTTTATTTCCAATTCCTTAATATTTTTGATTTTTCTACTTTTTCCCCCCCTGATCCTGGGGATTGAATCCAGGGTTGCTTAACAACTGAACCACATCCCCAGTGCTTTTTATTTTTTATTTTGAGAAAGGGTCTTGCAGAGTTGCTTAGGGTCTTGCTACATTGCTGAGGCTGTTCTGAGTCGCTGAGATCACAGGCACGTGTGGTTTCCTACATATTTTTAAGACAAGTTTGATAAGTATCTTTTTTTTTCCTTTTACTCCTGTAATGTTTCTGCTGCAATAATTAATTGGTCATATTTCTCTTTATTCATCTTTTTAAATTCTTCAGCTTGTATAATTATGTCTTTATTTTCATTCTTAATGCTATTTATTTATAGTTTTTTTTTTCAAATATACATACTTAAGGCAATCCATTCCATTTCCCTTTAAGTAAGTTTTCAGATTTATGTCACCGGCACTTCTGTGTGATAGTTTCGTTTCTGTCAGTACTAAGCTTTTGCTAATATCCATTATTGTATATTTTTCAACTCATGAATTGTTCAATACTTTCTTTTAAATATTGAAGTTTTTTTGGCTATTTGATGTAAATTGTACATTAAATTTGTTGTGAGTACTCAATGTCATCTGCCTGTCTTTCATCCTTTGATAATTGTTGAGGCTACCTTTATGGCCTGATGTACAGTTGATTATCATAACTATATAATATGTACATGAAGGAAATATATATTCTGCAATGATTTATTGCACTGTTCTATGTGCTTTAGATCAAACATGTTATCCATTTGTGCTGTTTGAATCTACTTTATTGTTCTTCTGTAACACTATTTAAGAGATTTATGTTAAATTATTTGTTACAGTGATTGTCATTTTTTCCCTTATTGGATTAATAAATGTTGCTTTTCCTGTTTAAAAACTATGTTGTTACATGCATATGCATTTAGAATTATTGTATTGTTTCTTAATTAATTGAAACATTGGTTATTGTGTAGTGATCTGTATCTCAAGTACTTTAAAGAGAACTTTGTCTGAAATTAATATTTCTGCTTTAACTTTTTTGAGGAATCAGTATTTGCCTGGTCTATCTATTTCTAGTAGTGTCTATCTTTGGAGGCCTATTCAATTAGGTTGGTTGTTTCTGCTAGTTTGTGTTTGTACTATCTTGTTTCTCGTATATTTCATGAATATTGATTTTTTAAAAGAGTTCATTCACTTGGAACTGCATCTGGGGAAACACTTTATGACTTGGGTTAAGATTTCTCCTGAGAGAATTTCTTCTGCCAGTCACTCAGCAGCATGCTAACATTTGTCTACTTTAAGTTAAAATCTAGGCTGGATGGTTTTCAAACCACATTGGTACTGTGAACTTGGACTGAAAACAAGCTTGAGGTTATACATGAACTCTTTCCCAGAGTAACACTAGAGAAAAACAAGTAATTCTCTTGCTAGCCCGTTTGTGAAAGAGTCTTGTTTCTGGTTCACTTGTGTACTATGCATGTGGCTCTTTTGAGCACCAAAATGTTGCATTGGTCACTTGTTAAATTCTTGGCTAGACCATATGCTGCTTCTTGTTCCTGGGATTTCTGTTGTCAAAGCAAAACCCAGGTTCTCTAGGGATTGGCAGGAACTCTTAGGGCCAAAGGTGACTTCAGTACTCACTTATTTCTGAAGTTTTCTGGTTTTACTTTGCTTTGGAATGTAGCACATTTCCTTTTTAAGACCTGCATGGCGATGCTTTGTTTTTGTGGAAAGGTTGAATGAGGCTACCCCATCTGCCAAGTTGCCAGAAATGGGAGAAACTGACGAATATTTTCCATGCTCTATGCTCAGGTTGGCTGTAGAAATGAGGAAAGCAAAATATGACAAATAGCATTAAAAAAGTTTAATTGAAAAAAAAAAAATGAGCTGGAAGCTTTTGATCATCATAGTTCCATATACTTTGGTAGAAACCCTAACTGCAAAACAACTATTTATTGTATGTTTTTTAAAAGAATTCTGTGGAAACGGACTGTACTTCATGTAAGTCAAAGTTTGCATTTTATTTTTGATATTTGAAAGCTATTTTTCTGAATGCGTTGTAGCCAGTAGGGGAGTCCTGTTCAAGTTCACATGGAACTGCTGCTTGTTCTGTTCTGTTCTGCTTTATCTGTGTGTTGTGTTTTATGCTGAAGATATCAATAGCAATCCTCCCTCATAATGGGAGAAAGGGTTAAAATTTCATATTGCAACATAAGTTACTTTCTTCTTGGCATTTAAAAACGGCATCTGCTGTAGGTTATAAAACAGACACATAAGTCAAACTATTCATTAAACACCATTAAATATTAAAAAAATAAAGCACTTAGCTTTTCTAAAGTTTTTTTTACACGTGTATAACATTAAAATTGATGTAAAACATGTCAGGTGGATGTCATGCATGCCTGGAAAAGAAATGAGATCAGCTCATTTCATACAGGGTGGCATTGTGGACCTCAATATGGCTTATATGTAGGTAAAAGAACAGTATGTTGGAGCTTCTTACACTGTCAAGACAAGTAATCATTGATCGATGGATGATGCTATAAGGTTAATCTGACTAGAGTCAAGGGCATTATAGATTAGCTGCAGATGTAAAACCCTAGTTGAATTTTTGTGAAAATTTTGTTCAGGTCTTTGGGTTTAATTGTGACACTACTTATATCCAGGTGCAATATTAATATCTAAAAAGTGAATTCCTCTGAGTTCTTCTAGCTTGTTAGTATTTATATTTAACAGTGTCAATGTGATCTCTGAAACTGTTCTTTTCACTCTGGTAAGGTCATGAATTATTGGTGTTCAGTTTTGCACAGTATTTTGTAAACTTAATGAACTTAATAGGGACCTATCTTCGTGGTGTTTCTCCTTCTCAATGTGCAATATGACATGTTTTGCATTTTTGAAGGGATGTAACTTACTAGGCATAAACCTATATCTTGCACTTTTGTGCTTCTTAGCACAGCAGGTATTAGATGATGACTTGCACAGAGAAGATTGTTTGATAATTTCTATGGAGAAATGTTTCATGTGCTGTAAGGAAAAGTAGCATCATATGCATGTCTTAGTCATTCATTTGCTAATTCAAAATTTAATTTAGTGTCAGGCATTGGGCTAGGTGCTACAAATACATTGAGGACTAAAATATAGTTCCAATTCTTAAGGACTTAATGAGTTTTCTTAAGAAGAAATACACAAATAGTGTGTTTAAGAATATAAACACTATGATGGAAGCTTATGCAAATTAGAGATAAAACAGGAAGGAAGGAGTTGAAAATTATACCTGGGAGAGAAGGGAGGAAGTCAGATAAGACTTGAAAGAGCTTCTGATGCCTGCAGTGAGGAGCTGTGTAATTCTTCCTTAGTGTGATGGGCCTTCTCTAGGTTGAGAGATCATAGTGTTATGGTTTGGATGTGACGTGTCCCCCAAAAGCTCACGTGTGAGACGATCAAGAAGGTTTAGAGGAGAAATGATTGAATTTGAGAGCCTTAACCCAATTAGTGGGTTACTTATCTGATGGTAATTGAGGCAGGTAGGGTATGGCTGGAGAAGGTGGGGCACTGGAGGTGAGGCTTGGGGTATATATTTGTATTTGACAATTGGAGATTTCTCTCTCTGCTTTCTTATCATCATGTGAGCTGCTTCGCTCTGTCATATTCTTCTGCCATGATGTTTTGCCTCACCTCAAGCCCAGAGGAATGGAGTCTGCTGTCTATGGATTGAAAACCCCAAAATTGTGAGTCCTCAAACTTTTCCTCCTCTACAATTGTTCTGATTGGATCTTTTAGTTGCAGCAATGAAAAAGCTGACTAATTCAGTGAGTAAAGTCCACTAATGTGAAGAAGCTGTGACCATCTCACAGCCTTCATTAATTCATTCATTATTTCACATGTAATTTTTTCATTCAATTTGTATTGGCATCTGCTAGGTATCAGGAGTGTGTGTGTGTGTGTGTGTGTGTGTGTGTGTAGTTGCTGACTTTTTGACTTTTTGGAAACTTTCAGATGAGGAAAGAGAGACAATAAGCCAATAAACAATTAAATAAGTGGATATTTATATAATGTGATAATAGCCATAAAGAAACCAAAAGTTTATAGTGTTGTGATGAAGAATAAGGTGAAGTGATTGGTGGCAAATCATTTAGATAAGGTTGACCTCTTTGAAAGAACAACATTTACACAAATCCTGAACAACAAGAATTTGTCATTTGAGAAGGAGAGAAATGGAGTGGAGTATGGAGAAGAGGGTCAGAGGATGACACAGCAGAAGGAGTTGTTGAGAGCAACGGCCAGGTCAAGATGGTGCCTGGAATTTTGCCAGAAGGGGAGGTTCCTGCTGCCTCTGGTGCCCGCTATTTTTGAGCTCTCGCAGAGTTCCTAGAGAGTTCTCGTGGGTGGAGTTCTCGAGTTGAGTTCCGGTTGAGTGTTCGCAAAGTTCCCGAAGTTCGGGTGGAGCTCTTGGGGAGTTCCTGGAGAGTTCGCGTGTGCGGCCAAGGTAGAGTTTGGTGTATTCCAGGGATGCAGAGAAAACCAGGGTCACTGGAGTAAATGACAGAGAGCATCAGTAACAGATGTTGGAGAGGCTGGCTGGGGAGAGATCTTGCAAGCATTGTAGGCCAGCTCAGTCATAGTTACATAGTGTAACCCATGGACAATATTTACAGGATTTTGGATATTTAAAAAATTACTGGAAATTAAGATTTTAGAAATGTTACTCATCAATCATTGGGTAATACACATTGGAGTACTGGAAGACCAGAGAGAGAGAGGCAGAGAGATTGTTAAGTGATTTTCATAGTGGTATGAACAGGAAATCATGAGCATGATTGGGAATAAAAAGGAAGAAATGTGTGAGAAGTGCTTGGGCAAGGAGGGCAGAGTCATTCCAGACAGGAATAGGGGTACTGTTTTCCAAATCTCTAATTCAGTGGGGGAGAACATGTTTTGGGTAGAAGGCAAATGAAATGCTCTAGGATGGATAACTTTTGTGATCTTTATAGAGTGTGAGAAAAGAGAACAGCATGCAGCTGGATCTGCTGTTCTGTTTGGAGCTTGTGGGAGCAATCAGGACTTGAATTAGAGATGAAGGCAAGTTTGGCAGTGCTTCTCCTGTTCTGTAATTTGCTAACCTACATGATGGGGTATGAGGTTTCACACCTGGGGAGCCTCTGCTGCCAGCCTGGCATTGCTACATTTTGAGTTGGCCAGTCCCATTGTCTAATCTCTTCCAACACCACCATCTCCCAACACCCACTCCTCAAGATGTGCATGGTACAGCCAATGTTGTTTTCTTAATACCTCTTGGTTTGTTTTCACCAGGCAAAATGCTAGGCTGTATTGGAAATGTGGGCCATTATTTTTCTAACAGGTCACATGGATCTCGGAAGCAATGTGGTGTTTGGGTAAAGGGGGGAAGGGGGCAAATGTTGCTGTTTTAGCTGGTTTGGGGGCTCTCTTGCATCCACATGGGAAATACTTTGTAGTCTTATGTGTTGGAAAAGATGGCAGGCATCTCATAGATTCCTCTCTAAAAATATTACTTTTTAAATTCTTTCATTTTTTTCCCCCTGAATCCTCCTATACTCAAGCCTCCAAATGCAATGTTCTCTCCTTGAGAAAAATCCCAAACCTCTCACGTGAGCAATAATTTGTTTCCCCAACCCTTTAGTATCTTCCATCCTTCATAAGTTTTAGATAGGTATAAAGAGTTAATGTTTTTGTTGTTGTTGTTTTATGTTCAAATGAGAAGAGTACAGGTCTGATTCCATGAATAAAGGCAGATGGAGGTTTGACTCCCCATTCATTTTCTCCATCAATGAATAATTGGTTTCCTCACTATTACTTTCCTCATTATTACTTAGGAAGCTTGCACACTTTATCAGGCTGAGCACTTTTTTCGTTTTGTTTAGGGTGACACAGTTCAGTCTCATATGAACAATGGACATCTCTTTTGTTAAGAAGATAATTTCCTCTTTGTGAAGAAAGAAACAGAATCGTTAGTTACACTAGCTGTGAGTTTCTTTCTCTGAGCCATCAGAGTAGGTGAAAAACACTTCTATGCATATAGACACACTATGGTTGTAGGAAGTAGGAAGTAGAAGGAGGTCATCATGCTCTGTATACTGGTCATCTTTGGACGAGGGAGAGAATAAGTGGAGGATTTGAATAGGGAATGACTGGTCAAAGTGGGATTAATCTTAAAAGAGAATGGAAGAAAACTATCCTGTGACAGAGGGAAAGGTGACAGAGTGGGGTATAAGTGCCAGTTAATGGAAGCCATAGATCTGTGAGGCTTCAGATGGAGATGGGTACCATCTCCCTAGTAGTGTGGAGCAGGCACACTGTAGCTGAGATAGTCAGTGGAGGGACCAGTCAATGTTGAGTGTGTAGAGAATAAGGAATTGGAAAAACTGAGGGGTAAAAGTAGGCTTACATTCATAAACTCTTTGTTTTATGGAGTTGGAGTCAGCTGCATTCTTTTCTGATAAATTTGTAGGGATTCCAAATCCTAGATGACAATTTTGCTCTCACTGTGTGCTAGCTCCACATGTTGTCCTTTACTTAGGATGCTGAAGGTTACAACACCTCTGACTCATTATTCTTCTCCGATAGTAAATTTGGTCTGAATGCAAATGTCACTGGAAATTAGTTCACATTTGCTTATTTATTTTAAAAAGTGATGGAAGCCACATAAGAGACAATCAATCTTAGGAATATGTGCCCAGAAGAAGTGTTTGTATACTTAGCATTTGCTTATGTTTTCCTTGAGGTATCAGCTGCTTTCTCTAGATGTGAACCATTGCGAGCATATGGCATTGTGAGGTGAGTCATAGAAAATTCAGCTGAGTCTGTTAATTGCCAAAAGAGACAGGTATAAAACTCAGAACAGAGCCAGAATGTATCTACAAATGTACCTTAGGCAGGTGTGACTTGCCTAATTACTTGCTGATGGAAAAAGCACAGCTATTCTCATTTATTTACACTCCACTCTGAGGAGATGAGGAGGCTCAGCAACTGTCAGGCTGGGTGTGTTGTGGTGTGACACCCTGAGGAACTCCACACTGTGTGTTTTAACAGAAAGGATGTGATTTAGTATCCTTGCTTCATAGTTATGTGGTTCTCATATAATGTGAGTTTGAGCAAGTCTTTGTTTTCAAGCCTCAGCTGGTCTCTATCTTAAGAATAAGGGTTGTAATATATAATTTCCCTCTATTCTGAAGATTAAGTGGGTTGAACATGTAAAGCATTGAGCTCAGGTGTTGGTCCTAAGGATATTTGTTCTCCTCCTTTCCTACCCCCAACCATAAAATTTCTCATTCCTAAACATGGGGACAAAGTTAATGCTTGTGGTGATTCTTCTCTCACAGCAAGATCAAAAACTATGAGGTCAAGATATCAAGACTTAATAATTATAAGGAAGGAGGGAGGGAAGGGTAGAGAAAAAGCGAGAGCAAGAGAGAGAGAGTGAGTGTGTTGGGGGGAGTGTGAAGCCAAGCAGCATGATAAAATGTTGAGATTTGGGGATTCTAGGTGAAAATACAAAGGAATACTTTGAACTGGTTATTTTTTGCAGCTTTCCTGTAAGTCTGACATTACTTCAAAATAAACTTTTGAAAAGCCACAATTTTAAAAGAAAACAAACACATCTGAGGGATTTAAAAAAAAAGAAAAAAGGAACAGGCCAGAAATATAGAAATAAAAAAGCACCAGTCGGCCTGACTGGTGGGATTGTGAGAGCTGTGTGGATGCAAGGACAGACCTGGGTTACAGGTGGAACTGGTGGAGGTGGGCAGTGTGCCTTGTGTTCTTGAGTAGCAAGGACAAGGATAGAGGCCTGTGGATAAATAGGGTGTGGGGCCGTCCCTTTGACGGATGGTACAAGTTGAAGGATCCTGCCCTCCAGCTCAGAGAAGCAGAAAAAACGATTCTTCCTACCCATGGCTCAGATTGGAAAGAAAAACTCTCCTGAGATACTGAAGAGGTCATGAAGAAGTGCATAATTTCAGCCTCATATGAAAAAATTCAGGGTCTGGGGAAACTCATCGTCTACCCCAATGAAGCACTGCACAGCCACTCTTCAGCTACACTTCCATAGCCAAGGCACAGGGGGCTCCCACTGCTGAGGATGAGCTGATGATGAAAAGGTCACCCAACACATGGAGGTAATGCATGAAGGAAGACCACAGGTCACCACAATCAGGACTAGTAGCCTCTAAGAAATGTGAGATGGCAGAACGAACTGAGAGATGAATCAAATTGTGGACATTTAAAATGACCAACCCAATGAAGGAATGAATAATCATGGTAAAAATAGAATAAATGTTATAGTTTGACTATGTGGTGTCTCATGTGTGAGACAATGCAAGGACATTCAGAAGTGAAATGATTAGATCATGAGAGCTAGGCAGGTAAGGGTATGGCTGGAAGAGGTAGGTCACTCGGGACATGACTTGGGGGTTATATTTTGTCCCTGGAGAGCAGAAGTTTCTCTGCCTCCTATTTGCCATGTCAGGAGCTGCTTTCCTTTGTGATGCTTCTTTGCCTGATGTTCTGTCTCACTGCAGGCACAGAGATGAGTCGGCCTTGTATACTAAGACCTCTGAAACCATAAGCCAAAATAAACTTCTCTTCTCCTATATTGTTCTTGCGAGGGCCTTTGGTCAGAACAATGAAAAAATCTGACTAAAAGAATAAGAAACTATGAAAATCAACAGGAATGTTTAGAAAAAATAAAACATCTTTTGGAAATTAAAAATCTATCCATTGGAATTAAAACCACAACACATAAATTAAGCAGGATTTAAACACAGTTGACTAATTTAAAGCAAAAGACAAATTTAAGGACATATCTTGGAATTTGTGACGTAGAGAAAGAGCTGGAAACCACAGAGGAAAGGCTAAGAAACATGGAAGATAGGACAAGAAGTTCTCAGTAGTGGCAGAAAATGTACAGAATAGAGAGAGGGAATATTCTAAATATATTGGCTGAGAATTTTCTACTATTTTGAAAGAAATTAATTCTTAAACTGAGGATAACTGCACTTGACACACTGAAGTAAAATTGCACAACATCAAACATCAAAGGAAATATTAGAAGCTACCAAAGAGAAAACACAGAAAATGATGTAGTTCTTAATAATTTTCTTTTCTGAAACTCAAAAGTGAGATGAATTTTTGTTGTTGTTGTTTGTTTAGTTGTCAATGGACCTTTATTTTATTTATATGCGGTGCTGAGAATCAAACCCAGTGCCTCACACAGGCTAGGCAAGCACTCTACCATTGAGCCACGGCCCCAGCCCTGTAAAATGAATTTTTAACTTGGAAAAGGCTATTAGAGGCAAAGGGTTAAACAGGAAGAGGAAAATATCACAAAAGAAGGGCCAGACTCAGTGGTGATCTCCTGTAATCCCAGAAGCTCAGGAGGCTGAGGCAGGAGAATTGCAAGTTCAAAGCCAGCCTCAGCAATGTAGTGGGGCCCAAAGCAACTCAGTGAGACTCCCATCTATAAATAAAATAGGAAAAAGGGCTGGGGATGTATCTCAGTACTTAAGAGCCCCTGAGTTCAATAACCTGTACCCCAAAAAATAAAAAATAAAAGAGAAGGGAAGAGTTAAAGGGTGTTAAATAGGGGAGAACACAGCACTTTGATTCAGGAGACCCTACTTCTGAGTCTGTCATTTATTACCTATGGGAATTCAGCTAAGTTACCTAATTTCTCTGATTAAGAACATGTATGGGGTATTTTCTGGTTTGGTTTTTGTTTGGGCCAGCATCCACCAGCAGCCATTAGCTCATCTTGCACAGTTATTGTTATATTCTACCAAAAGGGCCCTGGGTCATACAAGGGTGGCACAGAGAGAAATGGAACCACAAGATCTGCTTGCCATCAGGTAGGAAGAAAGGGTGGAAAATCCAGGAGTCCAGGACAAATCTTACCAGTCTCCACCTGCATGCTGGAGGTTTGAGAGATCCACTGATAACAGCAAAAGAGTAGTTGGCATGGGACAGAGGTGCCCAGTGGATCTTTCAAACCTCAGATTATCCCTACATTTTCCCCAGACTCTTTCTTCAGTTCCCTTTTTCTCTTTGAGGTTGTGTTCTGTTTCTGTAAATCTTGCACACGCTTCCATTTTGAGTTGCTAATCATCAATCTGTAACTTTCAAGCGACGCCCCTGAGGTTTTGCTGATTCAAGTAGAACAGAATATAAACTTATTATGGAGTATAAAGCATGAGAGAATCCAACTGAAACAAGTTCAGAAAATAAATTGCATTTAAAGCTAAATGAATAATCTTCCTCACTTCTTGGGCAGACGGGGAACGAGGCGCTTGTCTGGAATAACAACTGTCGCGTGAAAGTTGGCATTTGATAATGCTTTTATTACCCAGGGCTCTGGCTTCAGCATGAAGAGGGGAAGGAGGTTTCAGGCAGGATGGGAGTGCTAAGTGGTTGGATACTCTCCAGGTCTGATTCATGATTTATATCAAGATGGGAGTAGCAAGCAGGACTCTGCCTGTTACCAGGGCCCATGATGGTGGTCACAAGCCTGTCTCCTTAAGCCTCTTGGATCAGAGGTTTAATGGAGATGTGTCAGAGTTGTGTGACTATATATCAGATTGACCACTGCCATAAGAGAGGGGCAGATAGTGTTTGAGCAGCAGGAACATTGCCTAAGTGACAATTAAACATATATGAGGACCTGTGGATTCTTTTCTAGGATATTGAAAGGCACTCCTAAAGATGTTGGCCCAGGGAATGCAGACAAGGGTTACTATCACTCTTAGGGTAAAGTAATAAGTGGACTCACAAAATAATACTTTAGAAATCCCAGGAGCTTTTGTATTCCCAATGCCTCTCTGTTAATTTCCTGTGTTCATTTCATCATTATTTCCACAAATTTATACGAGTAGACTTTTGAAAACAGAGTCATTGCCTATTTCTCATGGGATTTTGTTTATATGCTTAGATATTTGCAGAAAACGGGCCAATTCACCTATATCTTACAAGGCTCTATCATGCTACCTTGTACTACCAGTAACTTGGGGTTCATTTGTTTAAGAAAAGGAAAAAAAATAGGGAGGTAAAGGTGGCAGGAAGGATTGGGGGAGAAAGACCACATGGAAGATACTATTAAAATTAAAATTCATTAATTTATTTTGCAAACATTCATCCAGTGCCTGCCATAGCCAGATGCTCTTTTAGGCAGTGGAGATAAAGCAATGAAGAAGTCCTACCCTTCCAGAGCTTGCATTCTAGTGTAGACATGCAGACAGGAAACACAGAACTGATACATTAAATGCCTGGTGATTCTTAGGAAAGTGAAGGAAAGAAGAGCAGAGTGAAGGACATAGTGTGCCAAGGACATGTGGGCTCTGAATTTATGGTCAGAAAAGACTCCATGAGAGGTTCCTGTTGGTGCAGGGGACTTGTAGGAACATTCCTGGTGGAGGAAATAGCAAATGCCAATAGGCAGTTTTTTTAAAAAAAATAACTGCACTTTAAAAAATCCCTGAGATAGGAGCATGCCTGATAGGTTCTAATCAGGGAGGACAGTGGACTAAATGAGATGAACAAAGAAGAAAGTCAGAGAGAAGTTCTAAGATGTGATAGCAGCAGTTCCTGCAGGCAGTGTGACAACACTGAGAGGATGTTGGCTTTCTCTTTGGGTGGCCTGGCACCATTGATGGTTTAAAGTAAAATGAGTGATGTAGTCTGATTTATACACTGCAAGGATCAGACTGGCTGATATAAAAGGAGTGTGGATGGATAAAGGTGAAGCAGGACAGCTCTGAAGAATCTATTATCTCCATTCAGGCAAGAAATAGTGTGACTTTGAACAGGTCAGTGGAGGTAGGGAGGTGGTAGTATTGGAGGCAGAACAATGGTTTTTACTGTTGGGTTGAATAAGGACGTCTAAGAAAGAGGATTTCCAAGGATGGCTCTTGGGATAAAAAGTTTGGATGGGAAGCTCAGACTGTAGCCAGGGAGACCACTGTTGATACTGTTTTCAGTCATCCATGGGAGCTAGAGTTTCAGCACCATTTTGATATAAGAGTGGTGAGGGTGCCTTGTTTCCAATCTTAGGAACACTTTCCTCAGTGCTATGGTTGGACGGTGTTTCCTCCAAATTCAGGCATTCCACTATGACAGTATGAAGAGGCGGGGAATTTAAGACATAATTAGGCCACAATGGTTTCTCCCTTGTAAATGGGATTAGGTGCCCCTATAAAGGAACTTGATGGAGGGAGTTCATCTCTTCCTAACCCCCTCTCTGCTTGTGTGGACAGTATTCATCCCTTCTGGAGGAGTCCTCTTAAAAGAAGAGAACAGCTCTCACCAGACATCTGATGCTTGATCTTGGATGTCCTAGCCTCTGGAACTATGAGAAAAGAAATTTCTGTTTATTGTATATTACCCAGGCTGTTTTTATTTTTTCCTTTTCTCTTTTTGCATAGTAGCACAAAGACTAAGACAATGATTAGGTATGTTTGTAGATGATTACTGTCAAGTTGAAGATGTAATCCCCTATTCCTAATTTTTTTGGAGAATTGTTTTTTATCATGAATGAATATGGAATTTTGTTATATGCTTTTTCTGCATTAATTAATATGATCATGTATTTTTTCTTCCTTTCTGAGCCTGTTAATGTGGTAGATTACATTGCTTGATACTTCATTCTGGAAGGATATTTTATTAAATAACAGGATTCTAAGTTGACACTTGGAAAATATTATACCAGTTCTTTTGGCCTCAGTGGTTGTTGATGAGAGATCCACTATTATTCAAATGGTCTTTCCGATAGGCAAGGTGTTGTTTCTCTCATGTTTGAAGAATTTTTTAAAATTCGGTTTAGAAAAGTTTGATTGTAATGTATCTTGATGTGTATTTCTTTGGATTTATCCAGCTTCTTGTACCTATAGGTTAGTGTCTTTGTTGTCAAATTTGGGAAGATTTTAATCATTACCTCTTAGAGAACCTTTTCAATCCCACATTCTTTCTCCTCTTAATCTGGGACATTAATTCAAAACTTATTAGATCTTTTATTTGTATCTTGCAGTTCTTTGAGAATCTGCTCATTTTTTTTTTTCGGTCTGTTTTTTTCTCTGTTGTTCAGATTGGGTAATTTCTGTTTTTTTTCCATCACTAAATTAATTGTTTCTTCCCTTGTCTTCTCCATACTGCTACTTAGCCCATCTGTGAATTATTTTTATCTCAATAAGTATATTTTGCAGTTCTAGAATTCTATTTTGTCCTTCTTTACATCTTCTATTTGTTTTCTGAGGTATCTGATTTTCTGCTTGCTTCAAGTGTGTTCATATTTCTCACTAGGTGTGATGAACAATGGCTGTTGGAAACTTTTCAGATAATTTTGTCAACTGTCTTCTCAGTATTAGCTTCTATTTTTAACCCTTTTCCAGGAACATCTTCCTGGTTTTTAATTTTTTTTTGTATGATGAGTGATTTTCTGATTTAGTTTACCTATGGACATTATGAGTTTTTATGTTATGTGATTATGGATCTTATTCAAACCTCCTATCTTAGTTGGTGTAGGGAGGTGAGTAGTGTCCCTCCAAAGTTCATGTCTACCTGGAACCTCAGAGTATGACCTCATTTGGAAGAAGGATCTTTGTTGATATGATTAATTAAGATCCTGAAATAAAATGATTCTGGATGTAGGGTGGACCCTACAAGAAGTGACTCGTGTTCTTATTCATAGAGAAGAAACTACAAAGAGATACACAAAAGAAGGCCGTGAGGATTAAGCCCAAGATAGGAGTTATGCTGTCACAAACCAAAGAATACCTGGAGCCTCAGGGGCTGGAAGCAGCAAAGAAGGATTTTCCCTGGGAGGCTTCAGAATGGGAAAGTTTCTGCCGTGATCTTAATTCAGATTTCTGACCTCTAAACATCTCAGAGAATAAATTTCTATTAATTTAAGCCATGAAATTGGTAGCAATTTGTTATGGTTGTCCTAGGAAACAAATGAAATGGTTTCCTCTGACCCTGCTCTAACAGAGGGAAGGTAGGGGATAGAAGTCTGGATTTTCCACACCCCCTGTTGAGCCCCAAAGAAGTGGGCCTGTGCACTCCTGCTGGTCGGGGTGAGAATCTTGCTCCATACTAGGTGGACACTGATACCAGCCTGACTGGGAGGGGCCTCCTCTGACACCATGGTAAGCCGTGACCTTGTTACTCCCAGGAGGTGGTGAAAACCCTGGTTCCCACGAGGTACCTCTGATAGCCCCCATGGGAAGGAGGAGAGTGCCACATTCCAGACTTTTCACGTGGTCTCTCCTGAGGAAGCAGTTTCTCTACCTGAACTTCTTGGAACAAACCACTGTGTTGCCAAAGGAGCCAGCTGGGAAGCCTCACTGGGGGGCCTGTCCAGAGTAGAAGTCTAGGCTCCCCAGTTGTTGTTTTTGCTATTACTATTAATTTGGTGATATGTGGCAGAACTGTTACTCTGTGACAGTTTTCTGTTTTGCTCATCTGTCTTTTCCTGGTCCTTTGCCACTTGGTCAGTGGCTTTTGTTGTAGCTTCCCTCCCTCTCCCCTTTTTTAGTCTGTGACTAGTGGTGTTTCTGGTTTGCTGACTTATTGGGCTCTAAGTTTGGAAAGTAGGAGTCAAAAGGAAAACCCAGGGAACGTGTACCTGGGTCCTTATTTGGGTCCTGAGGTCCCTGGTTATTTCACCTTCTTCTCTCTACTTTCCATGGACTTCTTTTGTATTTGTGTTATAATTGAGGACTAGAGAGTTTAGTTGTACTTGGTGGGACGAATAGGGAAATGTATGTCTACTGTGTATTCCCAGACGTGGAAGTCCTCAGGTGCCTTTTTAAAGATTCCTCATCTTTATTCTTGGCAGGTTGTATAATTTATAATTCTACACCTTTTCCATGTGAGTATCGTTGTCAGGCCCCACAGAGATCTAGGCAATCCTGTTAGGTCAGGACTCTAATTAGGAGCCACAGACCAACCAAGTCTCCCAAGCTCAAGAGGGCCATGAACCTTAATGGGATTATGATCAGAAATTTCCTTTGTCCTCCCCTTTTACTTGTGAGTAAAAGTCCACATAAGTCATTGCTTTAAGGAGGACAGGATACTCATACTGTTTTTAAGGAGAACTTTCATTTTAGAATTTTCTTCACCATAGAATTTCTCTAAAGGTCCGTCCTTCCAGTGTGAATTAGACATTATTCAGCTTACATGAAGGTTTTCATGAACTCTGATGTTAAAATAGGTAAGTACTTACTAAAATATTGATTTGAGAAAGGCAGTGATCTGGGGGGGCTCTCTTCTTCCAAGATTTTCTCATGCCTATAAAGGCCACTGCCTTCAGGTGGCCCTGATTTTTCTCCACCTTGTCATCTAACATCCTTTCAGTATTGCCACTTCTCTGCCTGCCTAGCACTCTGTGTCCCTGAACACCATCTGGGCTTTTCAGAGGATGAGCATTTGGGAAACAGCCGAGTTGGTCTCATTTCTGCATACTACGCACCATTGTTTTGTTATGATCTCAATTGTGTTCTGGGACTTATGTTTGTTGGCACTGCTTTTCTCAGAAATATATACTGTGTGAGTCATAAGAGCTGTGTTTCCTGCTTTTCTACCTTTTAGGGTAGCACCCTTGCTGAAGAAAATGTTGACTCAAGAATTGATTGTGTTGGGCTGGGGTTGTGGCTCCATGGTAGAGTGCTTGCCTCACATGTGTGAAGCACTGGGTTCAATTCTCAGCACTGCATATAAATAAATGAATAAAATAAAGGTCCATCAACACTAAAAATATTTTTTTTAAAAAAGAATTGATTGTGAAATGAATTAAAGAGGAGGTCAAGAGAATCTGGCCTAAGAGATAGTACTTGAGAGGTTTTAATCTATTTAGCTATACCCATCCACCCACCCACCCACTCATCCATACATGCATTTACCTATCCATTCTCCAACCAACTCATGGATGTCAACTGTGTTTTAGGTATGTTAATATGCTTTGTAGAGATCAGTGTAGGACAAAGTGACATGGTGGTTAAAAACTTGAATTTCAGCATCAGCATGACCTGAATTTGGATCTCTGTATCATACTGGTCATGTGACTTTGTGAAACCTGGCTTCTCTACCTTTGATTTTCTCATCTTCATGTCTGTTTGGATTATTAAATGAAATGACAAGTGAATAGGTTATCTGGTATATGTAATACACATTTTATGTTGATTATTAACAAATGATATTTTTCTGCTTCAAAAGAGTTTATTGTACAGTAGAGAAAAATGGATATGTTCAAAGTAATTAGAATATTTTTAGAATTTACCATGAAAGTAGTGGTTTGTGAGTTCAAAGGAGAAAGTTCTTGTCAAACTGACAATGGGCTTGGTAACCTATTTTAGTTATATTGCTGCATCCTATCAAATTCCTGTAACAGGTAAATGTTCTTCACTAAATTATAGACAGACTTGGAGAGCAAAGATACAGATGGATTTTAAGAATTTTTTGTTTGGTAAACTGGACTTTATTACTGACTTTAGCACCTTATTATCACTCTTTAGCCCTGGAGGATGACTTAATGAATTGGGAGGGATGATCTCCATGGTCTCTATCAATGGAATTCTTTGCAGGAATGGCTTTGGTTGGGTTGACCAATTGGAAGATGATAAGAAAGACTGGATAAAGGGAAGAAAGTGAGGTAATGCTATTTATTCTTCCATCTTTCCCTTCAACTCTGGGTTGGCTTTGTCCTTTCTCTGAATCATAGCTTTTGACAGATTTCCCTCTTCACATCATTCCCCTCTTTGGGCACCAAATGACATACACTCCTTGTACCTTTAGTCCAGGGATGGTTGCAGCTATCCCCAGGACCCTGTATCATCCCTTCCTTATTCTTCCAGTTTCATATGGTATTTGCTGCCAACACCCTGATACTCAGGTCTTCTCAGAAAGTATTCTTGCTTCTGCATTTCTTTGTAGGATTTATGCCTCATGGTGAAATAAGTCAATCCAAATGTCATCAAGGTCATGTTTGTGCTCTGAAAAACACAGATTAAAGCGGACTTGATGGATTGTCGTGGAAGAAAAAAATATTAGAAGAGGAGAGGGAAAATTTGGAAACTTTTTCTTCTCAAATCAATTTACTAGGTAGATCATACCAACTCCAGTATCTGTGTGTTCCTTAGTTTCTTCCTTTTTAGAGAAATCCATCTCTTTCTCTAGGATGTGACGAGCAGGCCCTGCAGTTGCTGCTGCTTGCAGGGCTTTTAATCACCTGTGTGAACATTTGATAGGGCTATGAAATATGGCCCCCAAAGGCCTCCAAACTGCCTTTTCCCTTCCTCAAATGGTGAATAATCATTGAACCGCTCCACAGTTTCTGATATGAAGTTCAAATCAAGCCATGAAAAAACCCATATTTCATAAGGTAGCATATTTTTGGTTCCTAGCAGTAAATTTCCCTCACTCTTACTGTGCTGTGGGACACATTTGGAAAGGTCAGTTTGGCACTGTGTAAATTAACCAGAGGACCATTGGAGTTGAGCGAAATCTATTATAAATGTGTATTGATGGGCATTGCATGGGAGTGGGGGGACATGGCTCTTGGGCCAGGGTGATTTGGACAAAGAAGCAGAATTGTCTGGAGGGCCTTCGAATCACTGTTACTATTATGCTGAGTAATCACTGGATGACACAATGACAGCAATGCTCTTTTCCAAAGCTTGCTTTGGACATGATAGCTTGGTCGTTCTTTCAGGTATGAAAAGCATAGCTATGGTGCCCAAATCCAGAGGACAACATTTGCCTCATCTATATGACTAAAGACTCTGAAATCCCCTAGAGTTGTGCAATATTCAGACTGCACAACCACAGAAGGTGGCCTGGGTTCTTAACACTAGAGGTGTATAAGGAGGCAGCATAATAATGTGGTGAGATTGAGACCACATGGACCTGAGTTGTTAGCTGTATGACCTATAGTGCATATTTAAATATTTCTGAACCTCTTTGGATCCCTCATTTTAAAAATAGTGGTAATAAGAATGTCTCCATGTGTGATTTTGATTAGGAAATCAGATCATGCAAATAAGACACTTTGCTCAGCATGGTAAGCAGTTCCCAAATGTGAACTATTAATGGTATTATTACTTAAAGTTTATTCTCTTAATGGAGCCCTAGACATCAGTGAGACAGAGATGATAATGATCGATGGGTGAGGTTGGAAGGAGATCTGACCTGCCATGCCCTGTTCAGAGTCCTTAGTTCATACTGAATTCATTTTCTTTCTTCAGTCATGTAATGTCATTGGTGCATGTAGAGAAGCATAACTTGTCCACAGTTATTTAATTAATTTCTTCATTCATTTATTCAAATTATGCTATTTGAGTACCTGCTCTTAGGCACTGTTTTAGGTTCTGGGGAGCAGCAGTGGACAAAGCAGATAGACAGATCATGTCTGAAGCCCTTTATACAGTCCCTCTTGGCCTGCTTAAGTAGCATATTGTCCACCTCATTGTAATGCAGAAAATTTATATTTAGAAGCACGGGGGTGGGGGCAGGAGAGAGTGAGAGGGAGAGAGAGGGAGGGAAGGGGAAGGAGAGAAGGAAGCACTTGCACTTAGAGAAGAATTTTCAGGGGTGGTAAAATGAAAACTCATAGTCAAAGGCCATGCTTTACGTTTTTCTGCCTTTCCAGAGACTCTGCAACTTCTACACCATTCCATTGGTGGTTGATTCCTAGAGTGTGGCTTCAACAATTTATCATCATCGACAATTAATTATGTACTTAAGTTATAGGCACTGTGCTAGACACAAGGAATACCATGTGACCCATCAGAAACTTACAGTTTAGTAATGAGAATGAAATTAAAATTGAAAATAACTTTTCAAATCAGAGTTAATGTGTGAAAAAAACACAGAATGCTATAGTGCCTATAACTAGGCGGAAGCTGTCAAGAGAAGCTTTTTTGTGAAGATGGATTTAAGTTGAGAGTTGAAGAAAAACCAGGAATTTCAGGCCTAGGGCAGGTAGAAGGAGAGAAGCTTTTGATATCTCTTACCTTTCCTAAAAGATGAAGATGTTGGGCCATTTTTCAAAGCAGCTTCTCCATTCAAGGGACTGGCACAGAGTCTGATGATTGTTTGGTATATAAATATGTTTTGAATGAGAGAGCAAGTAGATGCCCTAGATCCTTCATCTTCATTGAGTGAATGCATGAATGTAAAGTCCTGTTCAAGTAAAGAAAGTGATAGGGAGCTATTCACCTTCTTGTCTCCTTGGCCCTCTTCTTGCTGATGTTTCGCCATTTTAGTTTTTCTCTTCAACCCTCTCTTCCCTTTTTACTGGTGGAAATGACTCTTCCTTTTGAAAAGCCCTTAAGTGATACAGGATGTGATTTCATTTTTTATGATCCAGCAATATCATTCACCTGGAGATCTTGCACATGAAAGAAGAGGAATCAGGAACTTCTGACAAATAGTTCTTCTGAAGTTGGTCATAGATGAACAGCCCACAAGAAGAAGCTTGTGCAAATGATACTTCTATTGGACGCTTTGAGAATCAATGCTAATGAGCTGCCATACAGCAAGACTCTGCCCTTGGGTCCAAGTGCTGGCTGCTTTGTGTTGATCTATCGTAGGCCAAGTTGGAAGGCAATGAAAAATTATCCCATTTGGTGCCTCGTTTACACAATATGGATCCTGGTAGAGCTTTGAGGGTTTTATTAATAATAGCATCTGATGGTTTATTGGACAAGTGGTACCCAATTACTGGATTTGACAGTACAAGGTATATATTAATGACTTATTAGGGCTGACCTGGCTGGTAATTGATCACTAATGAGGCAGACTTGCTTGCATCTAGGCAAAATAAGATTTTGAAACTCTTTTAGCCAGCCCTGCATGAATGCCTTAGGATAAGTTATCTACTAAATGGGTGATAAATTTTTCATGGAGAACATTTTGCAGCACCCATTTTACTTGTTTTTTTTTTTTTTTTTTTTTTTTTAAGGATAACTAGATGATTACTGGAATGTCCCAGTTGGCGGTTGCCTTTGGTGCTCAAAATTCTTAATGTGCAGCATTGTCACAAAGTAATTGCAGTCATTACTAGCTCTGTCTTGCAACTATGAAAACAGAGCCATATCCTTGTGAGAATGATTTCCTGGGATAGGTTAGTCATTGGTAAGCTTTGATTTGGGTTCACAGAGACAAAGCATATTTAATTCACATTCTTCAAATGTCATGAGAAATGAACTAATTTTAGCTACAACTATGATTGCTCACTGAGGTGAAGGTGAAATATTTTCTTTCCTTTGGGCCTGGTATTATAGAAATACGTGCTTTCCTGAAGATATTATATATATGTTTTCTGTAAAAGTGCTCGGAACTTGTTTTACAAATTTCAATTTTCCATCTGACCCTTTTCCTCTTTATATTAATGAATTTCACCTAATTGAATCGGATGCCACAACTGACAAGTATTCATTCTGAATTTGAGTTTCATGTCCCTAAGAAGGCATTTTCTCAGTAACACTTAGCAAAATGATATCTATCAAACCACTGGTGCAGTTAGAATTTAATTTGCTCTATCAGCTGCCATTGTCATGCTACTTAACCTTAAAAAAAGTAATTTTCCTCAAGAGTTCATAATTCCTTTAACATTTCTTCTTCGTTTTTCCCCCTTACCAAATGAATTTAATAAACTTCTAAAAGAGAAAAATACTGGGTAAGAGCCTTTCTTCACAAGGTGACAGGGAAGGAATGAATCTGTTGTGTCCTCTTATTTTCCAGCTTATCCCTACCTATCTCTCACACATGAGCTGGAATCTGACATTTTCCATGGCAGATTTCCTAACAATGCTAGCTACAGCATCCCTTTAAGGAAGGGAAAAGGAAGGCACTGTCAAGAAATAAGGAAATGGAAGGAAAAAAGAGAAAAGAGAGGCAGAGAGGACACACAAATAAAAGGAGAGGGAAAAAGAGAAGAAGAAATAACAAGGGGGGGGATAACTGTGAAAAGCCAAAGAAACCAGCACACTTGACCCCTACCTGCTCTGCTGATACCTCAGCTAAATGCATAGCCCATGCCAGTATTCCCTATTCTGATCTCTATAGAGCAGTGGTTCTCAATCACAGGAGATTTTCCTCCTCTGAGGAACACCTATCAGTGTCTGCATTCAGTTTCAATTATCACCACTGGTGATACAGTAGGTAGAGGCTAGGTATCCTGGGTTAAATAGTGCCCCTCAAAATTCATGGCCACCCAAAACCTATGAATTTGTCCTTATTTGGTATTAGGGTCTTTGCAGATATAATTAAGTTAAGTTCTGGTTCAGGGTGGGCCCTAATCCAATGTCTGGTGTCCTTATAAGAAATGAGTCATTGGACACAAAAGTACATACAGGTGGAGGACAGATGGACATGTGAAGACAGAGGCAGCAATTAGGACTATGCTGCTACAAGCCAAGAAATTCTAAAGACTGTCAAGAACCCGGAAAAGCTGTAAGAGGCAAGGGAGACGCTTCCCTAGAGGTATTGGAGGGAGCATGGACTGCTCATACCTGATTTTAGACTTCTAGTTTCTGCAACTTTGAGAAAGTAAATTTGTTACCTTAAACCACTCGATTTGTGTGGAAACAAATCTCTAGAAAAATAGGGTCCATCAGTGATCTTCATCAGGGATGCTGCTTCACATCCTGCTATGCACAGGAAAGCCACTCATAAAAAAGAACAATGCAGAACCAAATGTGAATGACAATGATATTGAGGCATCCTCTTGTAGAACTTAGGTCTGTAACTGTCACTTAACACTTTATTGTCTATGCTTTGAGGCAGTTTCTATGCTTATAATCTTTTGCCTGATTTCTTTGTTATTTAATTTAATTTCTGGGCTTGTGTAGGATTGATATGTCAACTTGTTAATTTTTAGAAAGCAAAGGGGCATTTGTTTTATTCTTTTATTTCTTTAAAATCAATTGGTATGCATCTAATAGGAACTCAATACATACTTTTAAACAAATAAACAATGGATGTTAACACATGATTCAGTTATGACAGACCTGTCCTCACTCATGTCAGTAGAATATTATGAAGTCTTCCGGCTGAAAATTCTCAAGTTGCGATTGCCATTTCTAAAGTTTGAGAATTTCTTTTAGAACTTATAAATTCAGCAAAGAAAACCTGATGTGATTGAGATGTAGAGAAAACCTGGTCTATTGGAAAGAGCTCTGGACTGGGAGGAAGGAGAGGGTTCAGTTTCTACCTGTTTAGGTAACTTAAATTTTCTCTCAGAACTTCATTTTTATCCTCTATAAAATGGTAATGCCTGTTCTATAGAGTTGCTGTGAGGGTCAAGCAGGTTACAATAAAAAGAGCCTAATAATGGTACTAAGCAAAATTTTATGTTTTATTCATATAAAAACTGGGGCAAGCATCTTTTGTTCCATGAAAGAGGCATATACTCTTGTAGTGCCATATGTCTGGACTGATTTTCTCTAACAGAAGTAGTAAGTTGTGCTGAACTACTGCTTACTCTCTAACAGGAACCTGCAATAAGTTAGGTGAAAGTTAATAGTGGTTCTTCTAGCATAGAATAGAGAGAAAGTGATAGGCATGGTCTCAGGAGTCCCACATGAACCTCTTTTGAGGTAGTTGTCTCAGAAGTGATATGACTGTCAGACCTAGAGAATGAGAATGTCAAAGGTCCAGGGAAAGATATTGGAATATTAAATTGTCATCCAGAGGAAGATCCCAAATACTTTTGTATGTATTATGTTAGGAATTTATATGCTAGCAGATTCTCTGAGACTCTCCATATACTAATGGTCTACACCCTGATGGAAAAATATGCTGATCCACAGAAAATATTTCAGGAGAATATTTCCAAGAGAAATCAACTGAAATAATGACAGCATTTAAGTGATATTCAAATGGATAATGCTTTGTACCTGAGACTAGAATTGGGGCAAGAAAAATCCAATCTTATATTACCCTTTATGAGTTAGGCATATTCTGCATGATTATGCCAGATCTAACATACAGTGAATTTGTGTTAGAACTTCATATGTAGACTTTTGTTCCCTTTTTCTACCACCGTGGAGTACTGTTGGTACCATTGAAAGTTGAAGGTCATTCCTAGACAGAGGTGAGTTGTAAGATTTGCCTCTGGAAGGCCTGGCTTTCATCTCTCAGAATATGTGGTATCTGTAAATCTGATCATGTGTGGACATTGAGGGTACCACTTGCACACATCTTAAAGGTATGAGCTCATAGGATCCATGACCTAGGACTTTTAAAAGTGGTTTTCTTTTGCCAACATGTTGTAAGAGCAAATATTTGGTCATTAGAGGTAAAAGGTTTAATATCTGTGTCAGTTAGCTCTTGGTTGCTGTGAGAAAATACCTCAGAAAATCAACTTAAAGAAGAAAAGGTTTATTTTGCTCACAATTTCAGAGGTTCCAGACTGTGGTTACTTGGTCCTTTTACCTTGAAGGTGAGGCAGTGCAACATGGTGGTGAGCATGTGGTAGAGCAAAACTGCTCACCTCATCGCAGCTGGTAGGCAAAAAGAAAGAAAGAAAGGGGCTGAGGTCTCAGTGTACCCTTCAAGGGCATGTCCCCAATGAAATAACTTCCTTCCACTAAGAAACATTATCTCCTAATGTTCACCACTTCCCAAAAGCACCATATTCTGGCAGCCAGATTTTTAACACATGAGATTTTGGGGGGACATTAAAAATACAAATCATATCATTCTGCCCCAGGATTTTAATAACTCTCACCATTTAACAATAAACATGTATTTAGTCTGTCTTCAAGTGTTCTCAAAGTCAATATTCCCACCATTGCTGAAAAATCCAAGTTCAAATTCTCCTGATACTCAAGGCAAATTCTTAGCTCTGAGTCCCTTGAAAAATAAAAATATAAGTTACATACTTTTAAGATACAAGGGCACAGGACAAACATTCCCAATCCAAAAGGGAGGAATAGGGACATAGAAAGGAAGAGTGGGATGAAAGCAAGATGCACATCTAGCAGAGTAAACATTAGCTCCTGTAGATCTATGACCAGCATCTGGGATTCATGGTGGCCTATAAACTCCAAAGGACTTGGACAGTCCTTCTGGCTTTGCTGAGCACAGCCCACGTGGCCTCTCTCTTTGGCTAGCACTGTTTACTGCCTATCGGTTCTTGTGGCAAGCATTTTAGCATTGGAATTACTGGAATCTTTAATTTACTGAAATCTCTACTATGGTTTTGATATCATTTTTACACATCTTCTCAGGAGTCTTGGAGGGACTGTGACCTTATCACACATCACCTGGCCTCCAGGCTTTCCTTTGAAATCTTTGTGGAAATCTCTGTGACTCCATAACTTACAAGCCACATGCCTGTAAAATTCCATGAATGATGCCTGCTTCTCCTGCTGACATGATCAGTAGCTGACTCTGCTTGCACCATGCCTGCAGTGGCCTCTGAGTGCCTGGATGGTTGAGCATGGGGAAATGAGTCTCAGGGAAACAATTTCCTTGGTGCTCTGTACAGCAAGATGCCCTGGAATTCTTTTCTCAAACAAAAGTCTTTAGTCTATGATGTATGGCACTCGTAGCTTCAGCAATCATACCCTCTTTGGCCATAACTTTAAGTTTGGCAAGAAAAAGAAATGAACATAAAGTTTTTCAAATCTTTCCACATGATATTTCTCCTGATGCTCACTGTAAATATTGCTAAAAGAAACCAGCAATGCCTATGCTACAGCCTGAATGCTGTGCTACCTTGAATTTCCTCCACCAGATAAGTCTGCCACCTTTAATCTCGGTCTGCTCCAAAGTCTCAGGTCATGGATAAGATGCACAATTTAATATAGATGGCCTCTAGTCTAATTCCCCAAAGAATCCTTATTTCTATTTGGAACTTCATGAGCCCCCCTTTGCTATCCACATTCCTACCAGGAGTCTGATCTTCAGAGCTCCTACTAGAATCACCCATTAAACTCTGCTTATAATGTTCTAAGCTGTCTCTAGTCTCATTTTCTAAATGTTTCTAAAGTCCTTTCACAAATCTCTTCCTAATGCTTTCAAACCATATCATCAGTTATAGTCTCAGCAGTGACGACACTTCATGGTGCCAATTATCTGTGTTAATCAATTTTCTGTTGCTGGGACAAAATACTTGAGAAAATCAACTTAAAGGAGGAAGGGTTTATTTTGGCTCACAATTTTAGTAGTTTGTTCATGACTGGTTTGCCCTATCACTCTGAGCCTATGATGAGTATATCATGTGGGGGAGAGGGTTGTGGAGCTTCACTGTTCACCTCATGGCAGTCGGTCAACAAAGAGAAGAAGGAACTAGCATCCCAATGTATACTTCAAGGGTATAAACCCAGTAATGCAATTTCCTTCCACTAAACCCCACGTTTGAAAGTTCCCATTACCTTCCACTAGCCCAACAGGCCAGTAACTTTGGGAAGTATTTAAAACCCAAAGAATAACAGCTTTCCCCTATCAAATTAATAGTAATTTAGGAATCAATGTCTCACTTTAAAAGTTTCACAAATTTGGATGTCTGTTAAGTTTATATCCAAAAGAATAAACTATAAGATGTTTGATAGGAAGTTTAACAAAGTACCATGGACAAATGGCTTTGGGGTCCTTCTCTGTTCCTTTGTTACACTTTCTGCTTTATCTCCAAGCTGATGCCATTTATTTATGTGTGAATGGTGACATCAGAAATATTTTCACTTTATTTTTTTAAGTTAATTTAGTTTTAATAATATACACAGTTTGTTCCTTAAGTTTTTAACCTATATTGAAAGTAAATTCCTTTCTCTGAGACACATGACTTATAGACCTCTTCAGGTATTCTACCTCCTTGCTGTGAGAGATGCTACCGACATCTCGTACAATATTGCAGTTTCTAGGGGCTGAGCAGTCCCTTGCTCTAAGAAAGCCAGGTATTCTTCCTTAGGCTAAGCAGATAGGAATACTAGCAGCAAGATTGGGGGTATTTCTAGACTTGGATAAAATCCCACACTAAAGATGTGGGTTGTGGTATCTCAAGTCACCAAACAGCTAAGATGTAGAGAAGATTTATTATCCTGTGAGGTGAACCCTGACCAACTGGAAACAAGGGACAGGAGGAAAATGTAAAAAAAAAAAAAAAAGTTTTTTCTTCTCCTCCCTTGCTTGGCTACTTGGAGGTGAGGTTGTTCTTGTCTGTTGATAACCCACATGCTGAGTGACTGATCTATTCTTAGAAGGCTGAGAATCAACATGATAGTGAAATATTGTTATTGCTGTTCATCTTTCCTTAACTACTTTTGTTTTTTTTTCTTCACTCTTTAGACCCTTGTTTTGTACCTTTCAAAATATTAGCACTTTAAATCTTTCGTATGGCTCTGTGTTCTGAAGATCTCAGATTGAGACAACTTCTAAAATTGTAAAGTAAATGGCCTAGAAGTCATAAGAGGATCATTCATTGGATTGTGTTCTATGAAATATGTTAGAAAAAATAGGAAGTTAGGTTTTAATGCAAAAATACTAAAAGATATTGAAAATGCTTCTCATGGGGAGTATGCTATTATTTATATGAAACATCTATTGAAGTATATGCACATTGAAAGAAAATCAGGGGATGGAGAAATGATTGACCAAAATGTTCAGATATGATTTCCAGTTATTTATTTTGGTTCAAGACTATGTTGTCCATTGTAGCATTTCCAACATGTTTTGCAAAAAAGTGCTGAGCAGTGGAATTTGGTTGGTTTGGTGGTAGACTATCTGAAAATATTCACGCTGTTCCAGGAAAAGAGTAAGTCAGAGTTTCACAAAACTCTATTTGTGAAATTAAATTGGCCAGGATCAGGACAGTCTTACATCTTCAATCTGGTTTTATGCCTATAAACAAGGAACATCAATACAAAGCAATGTTCTTAACTGTGGGGACATGTCTTATTGGCAGCCACTGAGGTCAGCTCTAGGTCAAGTTTCATTTACTAATGAAAGGAAAAGAGAACTGTGGAGAACATTAATGAAACCCATCATGATTCCAAAATGGAAGGTCTTTTCTTGCCAAAAGAATGAAATAAATGCCATTCTTATTTCTTCACACTTAGAAAGCTTTTCCAATTATTTTTCACTGTGTGTGATTTTATGATAAAATCATTTAATGGATAAGGGAAATAATGCATGTTGCAGAGTATGCAGGTATAAAAGATGTTTATCTTGGAAACTAGGAGACTGATCATCTTGATGAAAGTCATTGGAATTCAATTTTAAACAGGAGAGTGAAATGCATAAACACTACAGAAGAAAGACTTGATAGGAGAGAATACTCAATAACTGAATCCAGACTATTAGGGCAGTATGAAAATAGAATTAGAAACAAGTCACTAGATATCACCCAAAACACTTGAGAGATGAGAAATAGAATGAGAAACAGACCATGGAGCTGTGTCTAACAATGAAATCTATAGCAGTGGTAGTTGCTATAATGAACTTCATGTACCCTTGAAAAAGCAGCTGTCCTTTTCTTTCTTGTATGTCTCAAAATAGAGTTTACCAATATGTCACAGAATAATACTTTAATTCCAGGGAGTGTAGCTCTGTGGAGAACACTCATGAGGCAGATGATTTGCATTTAACATCCCCACAGTGCTGTACAACAAGGTGTGGGAAATAAACGACATGGTTTCCACGACTTCTATCTGCTTTAGCAGTGTCTATGGCACAGAAACAGCAGATGCAGACCCTCTCCTCTCTCCTAGAGGTTGCTCTATGAGGGGTATCTGAGTAGACTGATTGTTAGCATAAAATTGTGCTCAGGTTGGTTCAGGTAAGCATGGGAAAGAAGGAGGATCACCTGATGCTTTGGACATTATGGAGATGTAAAAAGAGCCCTGTAGGTGGCCAGCACAGTAAGATGACTGACAACATGATGATGACTCTGAGGAATTCAGTGGTTCATGGTTGAATTAATGAGCATGGTCCACTCATGTTGGTCAGATTGCAGCACTGATCTTTGTTTTTTTTTCTATTGTCAGATGTGGGCCAAAGATTGAATGAAACCAAGGCAGAATGCATTAGTGGAAAGGATAAATAATTATTAAACAAGATTAAGGGGATTTACAAACACATGAAAGATGAAAACGAAGAAGAGAAACATGTTAGAGGGCGGTGCATAGATCTGGAGAGTCAGCTAATATTCCTGAAATATCTGTTGAATTTAGTATTCAAAGGAATTTGTGTGATATATTTGCAGTGGAGGTCAGTTCTTCAAAGATGTCCTTGCCCTAATCCTTTGATCTTGTGAATAAGTCACTTGGAATAGTAATGGAGTTTATGGGCCTTAAAAGAGGGAGGTTATCTTAGGGTTTTAAGGTGGGCTCAATCTAATCATACAGGCACTTAAAATAAACAAAGATTTCTGTAGCTAAATCAGATATGGTGCAAAAGAAGGCAGAAGAGATGTAGCAGAAGGGGAAGTCAAACAGGCTAGAAGCATGAAAAGGACTTGATCTCAGTTTCTGACTTGAAGACAGGAGACTCCTTCAGCTTTCTTCCTCTAAAAGCCATCAAGGATATGGTATTTCAGTCCAATACCAACCAGGAACTGGATGTTGCCTCTAACCTAATAGGACAGAGAGGGATTGGCCACCAGTACCTCCAAAGGGGAGCCCAGAACAGGCAACACCTTGTTTTTTTGCTGATAAGACTTGTGTTCAGCTTGTAATTCAACGAACAATGAGATAAATGGATAATGTTTGAAGTTTCCCCTTGTGGTCATTGGTTATGACAGAATAGAAAATGAATGCATTCACATAGATGTATTTTTTTAATGTGTGTACATATACAAGTACCCCCAGGTATAGTATTATAAACTATATAACATATTAAAGGAGGGAGATCTAACATGGCGGCGGGCTCAGAGAGATCAAGTCTCTGATCTCTTCAGCTGCGTGGGCATAGGGAGTCGTAAACCATCTAAATGCTGTTTTCTCAGGATCACTAGGCAATGCTGAGCTGAAGTGGATCTGGGGCGAATAGTCTGGGCCTCTCAGAACACACACCGAGCCCGGATCAGCTGAATTCAAGCTCCCGTTGGCCTGCTTCTCGCAAACTGCTGTGACTCAGCACTAAACGATCCCGCTGAAACAACTGGTCGGCCCTTCTGAACCTAGGGAGGTTAATGCCAACCGAGCCTTCATAGGCAGTGGCCACAGGATTGAAACGGGGCTTGGGAGAGCCAGTCAGGATCCACCCATTGCATTGGTCACCCCGCAAAGGGAACGAACTGTCGCCATTTGCATGGGATACTACCACGGCAGAGAACTGATGTCACCAGAATGCAGCAGAGGAGATAACTCTATTGAAACTGGCGGCGACAGGTGTGTAACCCCCTAGCCTTCCCTCTCCACACAGCGGGGAAACCTTAAGGGCCCCTCCCAGCTCTCCCGTAAGGGCCCCTCCCAGCTCTCCCGTGAGCGCGATAGCCAGACCGAGGGAATCAGGAGTGGCGCGGGACCCGCGGCGTGGAACTCCCGGCTACCGCTCCCACCAGTGCTGACAACTGAGGTCTCTTGCACCAGCTACCGGGGGCGTGGCTACTGGAGGGCAAGCAAAATTCGCTGAGGGTTCTCAGCCCCAAGCTCTACAAACTTAGGGTCTGAGGGAATGGCAAACAGGGAGAGTGTGCCCAGTTGTTCATGAAAATAGGGCTCCCAAGAGCAGCAGACGTGGCGTGTAGCCAGTATTGTGGTGAGCATCACCGGTGAGCGGGGCCTGGCTTGAGGAAAAGTGGGGAAGTGACTAGACACAAGAGAAGGCCCTAGGCACTCAGGATTGGAGACCCGCCCAGTCTGGGAGGAGGAGCTGCTGCACAGTGATTGGTTCCTGCGTATTGAGAGGAGAAGCTTGGCCCGGTGGGAACAGCTCCACCTACTGGAAGAGAAGTTAATCAAACTCTAAGACTGCATTTATTAATTTTTTTTTTAATTTGGTTTTTTTTTTCATTTTCATTTTTTTGTTGTTTTTCAATTTTTTTTCAATTTTAATTTTTATTTATTTTATTTTTTAAAAAAATTTTTCTTTTTTTATTTTCTATTTTTTTTCTTTTGTCTTTTCATTTCTTTTCAATTTCCTTATTCCCCCTTCCTTGAATTCTACCTGCTTACTCTCATTCTCTTTAGTGACTTCTTCCCTTCCCTTCTAATACCTTTCCTCCCAAGCATCAAATAAATTTATAGGAGTAAACAGTAACCCAGCAGTCAAACAGAACAAGAAGTAACATGAGCAGCATGAAAAAGCAAGGAAGAAAAGGAGTACAAACAATGCAGGACAGCCTAAATATTCAGGAGGACCTAGAGGCATCAGAAAAATGGTCAAATAAAGAACTCAAGGATTACCTTAGACAGATGGAATAGAACCTTAAAGAGGATATGAGACAGCAAATTCAAACAGTGAAAGAACACATTAAAAATGAATTACATAAACAGATAAAAGAAGAAATTAAGCATCTTTATCAGGAGATAGAGATTATTAAAAAAATCAAACAATAATTCTAGAAATGAAGGAAACTATAAACCAAATTAAAAACACAAATGAGAGTATCACTAACAGAGTGGAGCAAGTAGAAGCCAGAACATCAGATAATGAAGACAAAATATATCATCTTGAAAAGAGTCTAGCCAACTCAGAAAGGCTGGTAAAAAATCACGAGAAAAACATCCAAGAGATATGGGATAACATAAAAAAACCAAACTTAAGAGTCATCGGGATAGAGGAAGGGATAGAGGTTCAAACCAAGGGAATGAGCAACCTGCTGAATGAAATAATTATAGAAAACTTTCCAAAAATAAAAAAGGAAACGGATATACAAATTGTAGATGCATACAGGACACCGAGCATACAAAATCACAGTAGACCAACGCCAAGACACATTGTTATGAAGATATCCAATATACAGAACAAAGAGAAAATATTAAAAGCTACAAGAGAAAGGAGGCAGATTACATTCAGGGGTAAACCAATAAGGTTAACAACAGATTTTTCATCACAGACCCTGAAAGTGAGAAGAACCTGGAACAACGTATTTCAAACACTGAAAGACAATGGATGCCAACCAAGAATTTTGTATCCAGCAAAATTAAGCTTCAGGTACGACAATGAAAGAAAAATCTTTCATGATAAACAAAAGTTAATAGAATTTGCAGCCAGAAAACCAGCATTGCAAAGCATCTTGAGCAAAACATTACACGAGGAAGAAATGAAAAACAATAACCAAAACCATCAGTGGGAAGTGCCTCAGTAAAGACAGAGGGCAGGGGGAAAGCTAATCATGGAGAAACAAACTAAATTAAAAAAATATAAATAATCAAACATGGCTGGAAGTACAAACCATCTATCAATAGTAACTCTAAACGTTAATGGCCTAAACTCTCCAATAAAGCGACATAGGCTGGTAACATGGATTAAAAAAACAAATCCAACAATATGCTGCCTCCAGGAGACACATCTGATTGGAAAAGACATACACAGACCGAAGGTGAAAGGTTGGGAAAAAATATACCACACACATGGTCCTCGTAAGCAAGCAGGGGTGGCCATCCTCATATTGAATAAAATTGACTTCAAGACTAAGTTAATCAAAAGGGATAAGGAAGGACATTATATACTATTAAAAGGAACCATTCACCAACAAGACATAACAATTATCAATATTTATGCACCAAATAATGGTGCTGCAATGTTCATAAAACAAATTCTCCTCAAGTTCAAGAATCAAATAGACCACAACACAATAATTATGGGTGACTTCAACACACCTCTCTCACCATTGGACAGATCCTCCAAACAAAAGTTGAATAAAGAAACTATAGAACTCAATATCACAATCAATAACCTAGACTTAACTGACATATATAGAATATATCAACCATCATCAAGTGGATATACTTTTTTCTCAGCAGCACATAGATCCTTCTCAAAAATAGACCATATATTATGCCATAGGGCAACCCTCAGTAAATATAAAGGGGTGGAGATAATACCATGCATTTTATCTGATCATAATGGAATGAAGCTGGAAATCAATGATAAAAGAAGGAAGGAAAAATCCTACGTCACATGGAAAAAGAACAATATGTTACTGAATGATCAATGGGTTACAGAAGACATAAAGGAGGAAATCAAAAAATTCTTAGAGATAAATGAAAATACAGACACAACATATCGGAATCTATGGGACACAATGAAAGCAATTTTAAGAGGGAAATTCATCGCCTGGAGGTCATTTCTTAAAAAAAGAAAAAACCAACAAATAAATGAGCTCACACTTCATCTCAAAGCCCTAGAAAAGGAAGAGCAAAACAACAGCAAATGTAGCAGAAGGCAAGAAATAATTTAAATCAGAGCGGAAATCAACGAAATGGAAACAAAAGAAACTATTGAAAAAATTAACAAAACTAAAAATTGGTTCTTCGAAAAAATAAATAAGATCGACAGACCCTTAGCCATGCTAAGATGGGGTAGAGAGAGAGAAAATGGGAGGGGAGGGGAGGGGCGATAGTAGAGGATAGGAAAGGTAGTAGAATACAACAGTTACTAATATGGCATTATGTAAAAATGTGGATGTGTAACCGATGTGATTCTGCAATCTGTATTTGGGGTAAAAATGGGAGTTCATAACCCACTTGAATCTAATGTATGAAATATGATATGTCAAGAGTTTTGTAATGTTTTGGACAACCAATAAAAAAAAGATTAAACTCTGCAAAACTGAAATTTTAATAACAAGATTTAATTGACTTGATGTTGACAGATAAGTTAACACTTCTGATTAGAAGAATGGTCAAACTGTTAGAATGTTTTCTAAAAGTATTTTTCAGTAAAATTATGATTTTAAAGATTAGTATGGGTTCAAAATTTTCTGTACATTTTTGAATGATTTTATTTAAAAATTAGATAAAATAAATCTTGATTCATAATGAAAAAAAACATATTAAAGGAAATTGAGATTATATGAGCCAGATATGTATAACCTTATGGTTAAATGTTCTGATACATGCTACTGAGGATTGATGAGGCAGAATGTTGTGTTTTAACCTTTTTTAACTATGTCAGTGGTAAATCAGAGGTGAAATTATCATACCATCTCCATTTGAAAGCTGCTGGCTCATGAAAATTTTCAGAAATTTAAACTCATCTTCCATCTTCACTCACACTTGTACCAAACTTGACAAATCTTCCAGCCAGTGTATATGCATGTACAGGTGTTTATTTGGGCATGATATATATATATATATATATATATATATATATATATATATATATATATATATATACATACATACATATATACACATATAATCATCATTTCAAACAATTTTACAATGTGTTCAGAATACAACGGGAAACTCGCCCTACTTCAACATGGAGATCTCCACTTCTTGTGCACAGCAGATGTGGGAGGACATGAGGATTTATCTTCTATCAACACTAGGCCTATCCTTTCCCCACAGTGACATTGCTTGTGGTTTCATTTATTTTTGTTTCCCCATGTTTTGAAAGCTCACCCCCGAGTTTTCCCAGAGAAAACAGCTCCTGCTTCTTTCTTTTCAAACATTCTGATCATGAGAATTTAATGAAGCACTCATGGGAACCACTACTCTACTGGCTTGTCTTCTTTCAGCACCAGCCTGGGATGGACAGCCCCCCTAGGTGGCTGGGCTGCATGTGTGCACTTTTTATGCAGTCAACAGAGCTATCTTCTGTGTTTTAAATCTAAGTGTGGGTACTGAGAAATGCTAATTTATGATAAGCAAGAACTGGATTGACAGGAAGCACAGCAGCAGAGGGAAGGCTATTTGTTGAGTCTGAGAAGGAGGAATGGAATAGAAATGAGAAATACAGAGACAGGGAATGAAATCAAAGAAGTTAAAAAACGGAACTTTTAGGAGTTAAAGCAGAAAGGGGATTGGTAAAATAAGTTGGAAAAATGTATTTGGATGAATATGTAGGAAGATAGACCGGTTATACTTTTTTTTTGTTGTTAGAGAATAGGGAAAGTGTGGGGATAAGATAGCTCAGGGACTCAGATGCCTTCCTGGAAGGTTAATTAGTGTCCATACCATGAGTTTATGTGTTTGGAAACAATAACGGTAGCCCTGTTTTTCCTGAAAGTGAGAGGGAAGGAGAAGTCTGCTTGTTTTCCCAGGGTAAGGCCTATGTGGATGCCTTAGGGTGGAGGAGATGGATTTAACACCATCCTATGCTGTGTCTCATGAATTTGATGTTCAGTAGGGATGTTTTACCATGAGAGCCACAGTGGAAGATTTTGAGAAGGAGGGATACAATTCCCACTATTGGGGTTTTAAGTCAGAGCAACAGTTGGGGCTACCTTTATCAAGGGCAAAAGAGGAATAGGGCCTTTTGGGGAGAGCCCTGGCATTTTGTTCAATTCATTTTGTAACCACTTCCGTGGAGCAAGTGGGAGAAATAGAGAAACGTAGTCTCTTGTGTCAGATGGCGTCTCATCTGTGACAAATACTTGAGGAAAACAAAAGGGGGAAGATCTGTTTTGGCTCACAATTTCAGAAGTTTCAGTCCGTGGTTGTGCAGCTCCATTTCTTTGGACCTGAGGTGAGGAAGAACGTCATGGCAGAAGGGTGTGAAGGAGGAAAGCTGCTCAACTCATGGCAGCCAGGAAGCAGGAAGTGAGGGTGGGGAGAGACTGGAGATAAAAATACCCTTCCAGGCCATGTCCCAAGTGATCCACTTCTTCTAACTATGCCCCACTGCCTACAGTTTCTTCCACCTTCCAGTATTTTATTTAGCTACCAGTGGACGGATCCATTGATGAGATGAGAACTCTCAGGATCCACTTTCCAATAGTTCCACCTCTAGATGTTGGAGACCAAACCTTTAATACATGAGACTTTGGGGAGCATTTCAGATCTAAACCATTATATTTCTCATTTTATATTTAAGTCAGCTGAATCCCATGTTTCTATGATTCTCCAATATTACTCAGTTAGCAACATCTACACCAATTGATCCAGGAACTCCATTTTCCTCAAGTCTTGAAGCCAATTTTACTGCCACATTTCCTGAGAATAACATTTTTTTTCTGGTTTGGGGGATGTTGGGGAAACAAACATTGAGTCTATCTGATGAAATGTTAAGGTGAGATAATATTTTTAGGACTTACAATATTTTGGTTAGAACCAACAAACCAGTTGGGACAAGATTCATCTTCAGGTGTTTGTTGAAGAATCATGTAAAAGAGGGATTTACCTAAATACCTGTGTTCCCAGGGGGCAGATGCAGAATTAAGTTGTAGTGGTAACAGGAAAGCAGATTGAAATCCAGGATAAGGAAGAACTTCCTTCTAATTTTAAAGGTCTAAACAAGAATTAGCTAATTTATGGGATAATGGATTTTTTGTCTTGAGATAATTAAGTCAAGGCTGACTGATCATTTGCCAGAGATGCTGTTTACAGAGAATTATAGAATTTTTATAGAATTGGGATGAGAAAGGAGTGGGCTTGTGCTTGACAACCCAAATCTTGAAATGTATCTCTCCCCTCAAAATTAGAAATATATAATCTTTACTATATATTCTTCATTTCTATACTCCATCTAAGCTTTTGTTCCCACGTTAGGTCCAGAAGGACCTTTGCTTTAGCAAAGTTTAATGTACCCTCCTGGAATCAAACTACTCTTGTTTCCATTTCTTTCTTTGATATATTCATCAATTTATCTCCTTCTGTTATCTAGTATGTTCTCCAGAACGACATTCTTAGCTTTACTAGACCATGTGATAGTTTATGCTAAAATCATACTCCCTGAATTGTGCCACCTCTTACATTTCCACAGTGAATCTTTTCATTCAACCATAATTTGTTTATCCTTTTTTTGCTTTCATCTTCCCAATTTATTTCACTTTTTTTTTGTTTTTCTTTTAGTGTTTTTATCTGGCTTGGGGTTCAGGAAGATAGCCTCATAAGATGAGCTTAGATGTGTATTTCTTTCTGTGTTTTAGAGGAGTTCAATAAGATTTAGAGATTGGTTTCAGTTCTTTTCTCAGTATTTGGTAGAATTGATCCTTGAGCCATCTTGTCCTGGGATTTTGCTTCTTGGGAAGTTTTAGATTTCTGATTCAATCTCCTGATTCAAACTGACAAACCCATGTTATTCAAAGGCCAACTATATACAATTGGGAAAACCATACTCTTCTGATGTTTATAGATAGAGTGCTCTGTATACATCTGTTAGATCCATTTTGTCTACAGCATAGCTCAGGTCTGCTTTTTCATTATTGATATTCTGTTTGGATGATCTGTTTATAATGTTAATAGATCTGTTTATAATAGTTTATAATAGTCTACTACTATTGTTGTCTATTTCCTCCTTCATATTTGCGAATGTTTGCTTTACATATTTACATGTTTTGGTGCTGTGTACACATATAATTATGATCATTATACCTTTCTGTTGAATTGGCCCTTTTATTATTATACAATGACCTTCTCTCTCCCCTTTGTATTCTTCCTGACAGTTTTCTGTGGGTGACACATCCCTTCCCTTGACTTCCATGGCTGGATCATACTGATTCTCTTTCTATTTTCTCTCACATTTCCTAACTGTGGTTTCTCCAGGGAACAGTCCTTGCTCATTTGCCCCCTCTTTCTGTATTTCTTCCCTCAGCTATGTTATATGCTCACTCAAGTTCAGCCGTGGAGCAATATGCAAATGGCTCTCAAATTTATTAACTCAAGTCCTGGCTTCTCTTCCAAATTACTGACTCATATTTCCAAATGCTTGCTAGAGAGTTCTCCTTGGTTCCCGTAAGTACCTCGAAGCCAGTGTGGTGATAACTAAATTGATAACCATCCCCCACCTCTAATTATCTCCTCCTGCTCCCTCTTTAATTGCTCTTCATGATACCATCATTATTCACACAATTCAGACTCAAATTTTTGTAATCAGAGTTGATTCTTTCTTTCTCTCACCCATAATCCGTGCCCAGCCTTTCTATCTTATCTATGATTTCTTCCAAATAAATGCCCTCTTTTTTATTTGCACTATCTGTATTTTAGTGTGGAGCTAATTACCTCTAACCTGAACCTTTAGAGTACCCTCACCCACAAACTCCAGGCCTGGAGGCTCTGTTCTATGAATATAAACTTCATAAACTGCAATGATCATTCTACTCTTCAAACACCATCTCTGACTTCTCTCACAGAAAAGTTTAGCTATAGTCTGAAATTCAAGATTCTCTACCAGGTAGGACCCAATTCTCTCTATATCCCAACCATCATCAATAATAGTAGTTAACTTGCCTGTCTGTTAAGTCTGGACCAATCATTGGGCTAAGTGATTTTAATAACCCTATGAACTCGATCCTATTATTATAATTTAAAGATTATATGATTAATTGGTGCTAAGGTTACAGAGTTAGTAAGCATTGGAGCCTACATAAGGATAAGGTGATTTCTGAACTGGAAATGATTTTGAGTTCTTTTTGACTCGTGGCCTTTTTTTACCACATGAGGCTTTAATCTAGAATTTTAATGCACCATCTACATTGGCTACTGCTATATCTTGCACTGATTGTAGCATTGTCCTTCAATATTAGAAAATATCTTCTCTTCTGTAGACTCTTTAGGGCTCCCTGACCCTTATTGAAATCTTACATTATTTACTTTGTACTTTTATATACAACTTGATAAAAAATATTTTATAGTAGTGTGTAACCCTAGCTTCCCAGCTCTAATATTTATTATCTCTTTAAAGACAAACATATTTGTCAATCACTTCTTTTATTCTTTAAGTCACTTAGAGTGCCTTACCTCCAATGTGATAGAATTGTTGTTAAAATTGAATTGGCTGGTAGCACATTAACCAGATATCAGATCTTGTCCTAATTCCGTACGGTGCACCTTTCATGCTTTTATGATTATTTCTTCTAGTGCTAGTGTTTAGACAACTTGAAGGCGCCTCATTGATTTATATGTCACTGAAATATGTGTCATTGATTTATTTACATTTCAAGAACTTCCCTTTTAAGTGAGGGAAAGAGAAGTTTTATTTCTGCAAGAGACAAGTGGTAACGAAAACAAGGGCCACACTAGTGTCCAGAGACATGGAAAAATTTTTAAAACTTGTTTAATTAGAATTAATAGCCTAATTTGGATCTCCTACATCAGAAAAAAAGAGATTCATCTCAGCTATTGAAGTGAATATTTATGGCCTGAACTTTTCCTTTGGAGAAATTTGTTTTGAAGAACTAATTTGAAGGTTTTTTTTTTTTTCTCTTCTTCTTCTTTGAATTCTTCTGATCCTGAAGTGTTGGGTGGGGAACACTGTCAAGAAGGAAGTGATCAGTACTTGGCTGTTCCCTGCAGCTCTCTGTGTCTCCAGTCACCCAGGATGGAGGGAAGCGGTTGTCCCAGCAACAATCTGCAACAATGTACTGCAGCAGGCCCTTTGGGTAGCCTTCTTTCAGGGAGTGGCTGATAGGATTTTCACCTCTGATTTGAAACTCATTCTTGCATTCTCTCTCTACGCCCGATTTTGTCTTTGCAAAGCTGCCTGAGATTATTCATATTTCTGATTTGTTTTCTTTATCCTTTTTTCCCCCCACTCAGCCCTTTGATTTTTTTCACTCAGTCATACCTGTTATTTGTCAGTTTTATTTTCTAAGAGCCTTTAAGTTTGTTTGTTGTGTGATGAATAAAAAAATATTTTTAAATGTTTCATGACAGAACATTTCTGGGGTAAAGACATGATAAATATCAAATCAAGTGGAGGCTAGAAATTTAATTTTCCCTATCAGGGGCAATCTGTGCTTCGTTTTATCCTAACAAAAATTGATATTTTATCCCTGTGATAATGGAAGACTCTGATTGCTGTGCCTTTTCATAAATTTTTAAAAATCTTTTTCTTCCCCCTGAGAAACTTGAATCAAGGCAGAGCAGAATCTGTGCTCATTATGAAGAGTTACCTTGTATTCCTTTAGCCCTTTGTGTCCCCTAGCCTGGCAGTAAGCATTTCCATAGAGTTGCTCAGGCTCTTGATTTAATGTGCTACTTTCAGGTTTTTATCTGTAGTTGTCCCCAAGAAATTTATCTAGCAAAGGCAGTGACACACTCCTTCCCTACTCTCATCATTCAGCACATTTTCTTAAAGAGGACATGAGTCAGAGATGTTTTTGAAAGCTGACCTTCTAGGTGAACTCACTAGAATTTGGTTAAGGTTAAAGAGGGATGAAGCAGTACTCCATTAAGGAACACTCAGAAAGGACTTGGTGTTGGGCAATATCTCAAGGGTTCTCTACTATTGATTCACTTAACAAGTATAGCAGTTCTATGGCATGACTCTTGTTTTTTCCCCATTTTATAGTTGAGGAAACTGAGGCATGGTGAGGTTTATTAACATGACAGAAGTTATAGTGAAGCTGGAACTCAAATGCAGGCAGCCTGCCGGGATCTCTTAATCACTTTACCAAGCTGCCTGCACATTAAATTGCTCAGTCGGGTGGGTGTTCATCTTCCCCAGCATCGTCCATCTCTAGTGGAGTGGGAAATGTCTGAGCTCATGTAAACAAGAAGTTTAGAAGAAGGGTATCTTTAGGTGTAGCTTTATACAAGGACTGAACAATGTCACCAGCAGAATTTAGTTTTTCCTTGGCACCTCAGCTGTGTTCCTCTCTTTGTAGGATTGATTTTTTGATTTCCACAGAGTAAACTTTTTTTTATGTTTAGAGATCTAAGTTTTCATTTTATTAATTAGCAATTCCAGTATGAAGAGTTAGCATCTTTTCCCAGTGCATTGAGACAGTCCTAGGGCTGTCTCTTGGGAAATGATTTAGGTGACAGTTTTTTTTTTTTCCTTCAGTCACTCTGGTGGGAAAGGATTATGATATAGAATATACTAGCTTCCCATGCCTGAATCTCAGATGTGGACTAAAAGTGGGGAGGCAATATTTCACTAAGGAAGATCAAGTTTTTGTTAACAGAAGAAAGAAAATGGAAAATGGATGAAGGGATGGGCAAAACCAAGACTGTGTCATCCATAGGATGTAGTGTTTGTTCAGTCTCCTCCTTGCATATTAACGAACACCAATCAAGAAAAAGGCTTATAGGATATTACTTCATGATCTAAAGGCATGAGAATGATAGATGAAAAAGGAAAAGAGAAGCAGCAGAAGAAAAAAGAATATAAGCCCAATAGTACACGTGGACCATAAATGGGCCAGAAATTCAAAGGATTGAGCCAGGGCTTACGTCAGTGGCTGCAGGGGTCGGGTATGGAAGGAGACTGGGACAGCTACCATTTTACCCATGGGCTATTTCTGATAAAATGGTTCCACATGAATTGGGGCTTAAAGCTAAGCTTACTGCTTGAAGTCAGAGAATGGCACTGGATTCTGTCTGCCTCCCACAAAGAAAAGTACACTGAAAAGAAAATTCTGTTTTTTTTTTGTTGTTGTTGTTTGGTTTTTAAGAAAAATAAAGATGCAACCAGGAACTACACAGGGATGCTGCATTCCTAATATTGCCATGGGTAAAGAGCCTCTAAATGTTTTGGGACTGGGTTTATAAAGGTGAAGGAAGGCAAACACTGAATCCATATGGCAAGCATAGAGCAAGAGGAAAGAAGATATAAAAAGAACCAAGAAAAACCCACTTTAAAAATTAGTCCACAAACAAAAATTCCAAAATATGTAATAAGAAAGGTAGCAACAAAACCAATAATAAAATCCCAAATTCACTTTAGGTAAATGTAAAATTTCAAAATTGTTACATTTGTGATGCTCAAGTGATACATGAAGGAATATTGCCAATTGAGAAGTATAAGAGTAAATGAAACAGAGGCACAATTGGAATATATCTGTGAGAAATAACTAATTACAAATCTTAGAAATAAATATATGCAGAGTCTATTTTTTAAAAAGTAAATGAGATCAATTCAATCCTAGATGCGGTTGAAGGGAGAATTAATAAATTGAGAGAAATCCACTCAGAAAGCATCATAATAAGGAAAGAGATAAAATAGTTCTCTGCAAGAAGAGTCAGAGACATGGATATGTTAGGTTTCTCCAACTCTAATCGGGTTTCCAGTAGAGGGTGGAGGGAATATTAAACAGTATTAGAATAGTAGCTGAGGATTTTGTAGAAGAGGAGGACTAGAATCTTTCAAAAGTGCCTATTCAATATAAATAGGAGAAATCAAGATTAAGCCACACATAGAAACACTATGTTGAAACTCCAATAGGATGGAAATTTGAAAAACTACTCAAAAGAAAAAGAGGACTTCCAGAGACAATGATTAGATTGAAGGAAAGGGATCATCAAGAAGGTCCAATGCTCTTAAAGACGAAAAAAAATGCAAACATTTCCACATCAATGTTTATAGCAGCTTGATTCACAGTAGCTAGACTATAGAACCAACCTAGGTGTCCCTTAATAGAGGAATGGATAAAGAAAATGTGGTATATGTACTTAATGAATATTCCTCAGCTTTAAAGAAGAGTGAAATCATGGCATTTTCCAGTAAATGGTTGGAGTCAAAAAATATCATGCTTAGTGAAATAAGCCAATCCCACAATAGCAAAAGCCTAATGTTTTCTCTAATATGTGGATGCTAATTCACAATAAGGCGGTGGGGGGCAGTAGGGAAGAATGGTGTTACCTTAGATTAGGTAGAGGGAAATTATGGAAGGGGAGGAGAATGTGGGGATAGGAAAGATAGTAGAATGAAACAGACATTATTACTGTATGTATATATGTGACTATATAACCAATATGATTCTGCAACATGTACAGCCAGAAAAATGAGAAATTATATCCCATCTATGTATGATATATCAAAGTGCATAAGTTCATTCTACTGTCATGTATAACTAATTAAAACAAATAAAAAAGTTCAAAAAAGAAAATGAAGATAATTCACCAACCAAATCCTCAATAAGGACAATTAGTGGATGGGCTTCAGCAAGAGTAGTAAACAAGAGAGAGGAAACCTGTCATGTAAGAAATAATGTGAATATAGAGATCAGTACATTTTATAAGGAAGCAGCAATAAAGATTGGCTACCAAAACTAATGTAGTGTTTGACATAAAAAAAGAAATTCTAGACAGTAAGAACAAGATGGCATGGGCCCTTAAGATGTGCTAAAATTCTGTTATGTTTCAGGGGATGGAATGGATTGTAAATAACTTTGCTGAGAATTATAGCCTAAAGATAATCACTAAAACACAGACACAAAATCTATAAAATAATAGAGAACAGAAAATAGAATATATTAACCTCTGTCAATTTAAACACAGACCAGAAAGTAAGAGGGAAAGGAGAAAAAAAGTTGATAAATACAAAATAATTTGGTTGAAATGAGTATATACAAATACCAGCAATACTAATAAATACAATTAAAGTTAACTATTTTTTTAAAAAAATTAATTGATTTTTAAAACATAAATGACATCAGAATGCATTACAATTCTTTTTACTCATATATAGCACAACGTTTCATATTACTGGTTGTATGTAAAGTATGTTGGCACCAATTCATGTCTTCATACATGTACTCTGGATAACGATGACCATAACATTCCACTATCCTTGTTAATCCCCTGCCCCCTCCCTTTCCCTCCCACCCATCCACCCCATCTAGAATTCATCTATTCCTCCTATGCTCCCCCTCCCTACCCCACTATGAGTCAGCCTCCTTATGTCAGAGAAAACATTCGGCATTTGTGTTTTGGGGATTGGCTAACTTCACTTAGCATTATCTTCTCCAACGCTATCCATTTCCCTGCAAATGCCATGATTTTATTGTCTTTTATTGCTGAGTAAAATTCCATTGTGTATATATATATACCACATTTTTTTTCATCCATTCATCCAATGAAGGGCATCTAGGTTGGCCCCATAGTTTAACTATTGTGAATTATGCTGCTATAAACATTGATGTGGCTATGTCCCTGTAGTATGCTGTTTTAAGTCTTTTGGGTATAGACCAAGGAGAAGGATAGCTGGGTCAAATGGTGGTTTCATTCCAATATTTCCAAGGAGTCTCCATATTGCTTTCCAGATTGGCTACACCAATTTGCAGTCCCACCAGCAATGCATGAGTGTACCTTTTTCCCCACATTCTGGCCAACACTTACAATTGTTTGTCTTCATAATAGCTGCCATTCTGACTGGAGTGAGATGATATCTTAGAGTATTTTTGATATGCATTTCTCTAATTGCTAGAAATAATGAACATTTTTTCATATATTTGTTGATTGATTGTATATCCTCTTCTGAGAAGTATCTGTTCAGGTCCTTGGCCCGTTTATTGATTGGGTTATTTGTTTTTTGGTGCTTAGCTTTTTGTGTTCTTTATATACCCTAGAGATTCATGCTCTATCTGATGTGGGAGGGGTAAAAATTTGTTCCCAGTATATAAGCTCTCTGTTCACCTCACAGATTGTTTCTTTTGCTGAGAAGAAATTTTTAGTTTGATTCCATCCCATTTATTGATTCTCAGTTTTAATTTTTGCGCTATAGGAGTCTTATTAAGGAAGTTGGGGCCTAATCCCACATGATGGAGATTAGGGCCTACTTTTTCTTCTATTAGATGCAGAGTCTCTGGTTTAATTCCTAGGTCTTTGATTCACTTTGAATTGAGTTTTGTGCATGGTGAGAGATAGGGGTTTAATTTCATTTTGTTGCATATGGATTTCCAGTTTTCTGAGCATCATTTGTTGAAGAGGCTATCTTTTCTCCAATGCATGTTTTTGGCACCTTTGTCTAATATAAGATAATTGTAAATTTGTGGGTTAGTCTCTGTGTCCTCTATTCTATACAATTGGATTACCAGTCTGTTTTGGTGCCAATACCATGCTGTTTTTGTTACTATTGTTCTGTAGTATAGTTTAAGGTCTGGTATAGTGTTGCCATCTGCTTCATTCTTCCTGCAAAGGATTGCTTTAGCTATTCTGGCTCTCTTTTTTTTCCAGATGAATCTCATGATTGCTCTTTCTATTTCTATGAGGAATGCCATTGGGATTTTAATAAACTTCTAGAATTCAGCAAAGTAGCAGGATATAAAATCAGCACCCAGAAATCAAAGGCACTTCTGTATATTAGTGACAAATCCTCTGAGAAGGAAATGAGGAAAACTACCTCAATTACAACAACCTAAAAAACAAAACAAAACATACTTGGGAATCAACTTAACAAAAGAGGTGAAAGATCTATACAATGAAAACTATAGAACCACAAAGAAAGAAATCAAAGAAGATCTTAGTAGATGGGAAGATCTACCTTGCTCTTGGATAGGCAGAATTAATATTATCAAAATGACCATACTGGGCTGGGATTGTGGTTCAGTGGTAGAGCGCTCACTTAACATGGGCGGAACCCGGGTTCGATTCTCAGCACCATATAAAAATAAAGGCATTGTGTTGTGTCCATCTACAAAAAAGATATTCTCTCTCTCTCTCCCTCTCCTCTCTCTCTCTCTCCTTAAAAAAAAAACTTAAAAAAAATGACCATACTACCAAAAGCACTATACAGATTTTATGCATTTATGATTACAGTTAACTATTTTGGGCTGAAATTTTCAGATTGGTAATGAAATCTGCCTTCATCCTAGTAATGAGAGAGACTTAAGACAACCCTCAGAGAAAATTCTCAATATAAACCAAAAACAAGTTTGTGTAATAACAAATGAGAGTTTAAGGAAAGCCTATTAATAGGGACAAAGTGCCACAATGAAAAGTCTAGCCATGTGTGTTACTCTCACCCCTACAAACAGAAGAGAGATGAAGTACAAGGAGACACAGACAAGTCCATGTTGTGAATTATTTAAATAAATATGTCTAATTTGAACATATAGAATTATACAATCAAGAAATAGATTAATAAAATCTAACTCTAGGTCACAAAAGAAGAATCCTTGGGCAATTTAGAAGAATTATTAACAGATTTTATGAACAGAAGACAATTTAATTTCATATCAATCATAAAGATATTTAGAAACTTCAGTCTTCATTGAGAAATCATCATGGCATTTCAAAATCTCTTGAACTATAGGACAATGAAAATACTCTATATTAGAACATATAAACACATTTACAGATAAAAGTGATGACCTGATCAATTTTGCCATGCATCAAGCTGGCACTAGACATACTGGGTGATTTCTCCTGGGGCTTGGGGTGAAGATTCTCCACTGCAGCTACCTGGTGAGACTCATCATTGCTCATTCCATTTCTCAGACTGCTTCTTACCACTGCACTATTTCTATTCTTTAATAACCGGATAAGCAAAACTCGCCCAGGATGCATCCTCTGATCCCTGGTGGGACCCTATTTCCATTTCTTTGACCCTGACTTTCTGTCATTGTGGCACATTTCATTCTGCCTTAGTGTAGGGGTATCTATGGTCTTGATTAATTGTCTCCCCTCTTTACACTAGCAGTAAAATCCTGTGTCAGAGATTGTGTATAGTAGTTGTACAGTCAGAAACTGGAGTTGGATGCTAAATTCATCACAGAGGACACATAGCTTGCCCCTCCACATGTAAGGGCTACTGGATCTCTGGGTCTGGAAGTCAGAGTAGAGGTTAGGGCAGAGAACTGACCTTGAGAGTCCATCAGACTTCAGACAGTTGTTTAAAGTTTACAGATTGCGTAAGATCATCTAGACATTGACTAACAAGAGCAAAGAAAATCTGCGTTCAAGGGAAGAGAAATGGCAGTGTGGTATAGAGAGATTAGGTGGAGGACTTGCAAAGAGTTCTGGGGAGGAGCAAGCAAAGAAGAGAAATGAGAAGCGTGTGTATCTGTAAACCTGGAGAAAGAATATTTTAAAAGGTAAGTTGTGCCCCATTCAGCTAGTAGGCAAAGAACAATGAAGTTTTTGCTAGAATAAAACCAAAAGAGGTCACTGAAAACAAGAGTAAAGTAAATTTCAAGGACATGGTGGAGTTAGTAGATTGGACTAAGCAGTCTGCTTGACTTTATGCCTGGAATAATCCCTACCTGGAGTATCTTCTTCTCCATCCTCAAGCAACCTGTCCTCTGCACATAGTTTATACATATTGTATACATTTAGCCTGTGTGTGTATGTGTGTGTTTATGTATATGAATATCTAATCTTTATCATACTGATATCATACTGATAAATATATGCTATTTGTAACATACACACATAAAATACATTTTTTGTGTGTGTGTGCTGGGAATTGAACCCAGGGCTTTGTGCATGCGAGGCTAGCACTTTGCCAATTGAGCTATATCCCCAGCCCCAAACATAGATTTTTATTATTGTATTATTTATGTGTTGATTCCCATAGTTCATCCTGGCCAGGAATCTGAAGGTTAGGGGGGTCAAGACAATTTTTCTTCTTTGTGTCCCAGGTCCCACACAGTGAAGAAGTGTATTTTTCCTCTAATTGAAGAGCTTTCATGAGGTGATGTTGTTCCCACTGAGAGTCACAAGAGGGAGGTGTGTAGTGAGGGGAGGCCAGAGCAATGGATGGAGCCACTTTCCACCCTTCCCTGGTTCCAACACAAAGATCCATCTTGGCACAACTTTGGTTGGGTGTGGTGGAGAAGCAGAGGGGCAGTGTGCCTGGGGGTTTGGCAGGAGGAAAGTGGTATAGAGCATCTTTGTTAGAGTAGGCCTGGACTGCACCTCTGGCCATTTCCATCTGGGGGAGGGTCCCAAGCATCCTTTTGCCATTACTTATGCTTCTTTGCCCCCCACCTGCCTGACTCAGCATTTACCAGGAAAGTACATTTCAAATGGATCCATAGCTGCTGGACTTTTCGGGCTCCAGGAGGGAATGGCTGATGGAACAGGTCCTCACCTTCAGCCACTTGCCTGGACACCATGTGAATGTGAGTTCTATGTGGACTCCATGTTGTGATTTTTCCAGAATTTGGAATGAAAATGTTCCAATTCATTTATGAACAGCACCCATCTAATTGGTCTAGTTTTTTTAAATTTTTTTATTCTAATTTGTTACATATGATATCAGAATGCATTAAAGTTCATATAACACATATAGAGCACGATTTTTCATATCTCTGGTTGTATACAAAGTATATTCACACCTGATTGGTTTATTTCTTGACCTCAAATATAACACAAGATCAGATGTAGATTTTTTATGTCTTTTCCCCCACTTCCTTCTCTCCTTTTTTCTTTTCATCATTTCCCATTCATTCTGCTTTCTTTGAGCATCTGTGTCATTTTCTCTCTAGTTCATTCTCTATCCATTTCTCCTTTCACACATACACATGTGTTGGCATAGATGCAAATAAATGTTTATGTAGTTCATTCAGGTTTGGAAGTCAGACTTTTGGCTCTTCTGTCATAATTTAATTTTCTTCTGCATTGCCAGCTGGGATCAATATCTAAGAAACCATTTCCAGCCAAATATGATGGTGCACACTTGTAATCCCAGCCTCTCAGGAGGCTGAGACAGGGGAATCGCAAGTTTGAAGAACTTAATGAGGTCCTGAGTAACTGAGCCAGACCCTATCTCAAAATGAAATTTAAAAAGGGCTGAGTATATAGTGTTCCTGGGTTCAATTCACAATACAAAAGAAGATAAAAGAAAGAGAGAGAGGGGAAGAAGAAGGGAGAGGGGGAGGGAGGAATGGTGCAGAGGGAGAGGGGGAGAGAAAAAAATTATTACCTTGGAGGAGGCTGTTTTCCCACCCCCAGCTTGGCTGGTTGGAATCTAAATTACTGCAAAAGTTCTGTGGAGAGATTTAGAAGCCAAGGACCAGGGTCTATGGGGCTCTGAGCAGAGACTTTCAAGAAAGTCATGGTGAGGCAGAAGTCTTTCCGACCCTTTCTGCACCTACAGACCAGGGGATCCAGCTATTGAGTGATGAGGGTGGGATTTGGATCACACAAGAATAAATTTTGGTTAAAACACTGAGAAGAACTGATACAACCTCGCAATCCGTCCTTTTTGGTTCTTCCTTCCTTCTCTCCCTACCTTCCTTCCTCCATCCCTCTCTTCTTTCCTTCCTCCGTTCCCTTTTTTGTTAATCTTTGGCATATAATTAAATGGTCAAAGCAATCTGACGTTTGGAAACTGGTCCCACATCCCTTTCAAATAGCATGCAGCCTAATGGGCCATTACCTTTACAAATATACTTCATCGACCCTCACCTAATTAACTCATTGTGGTTTAATCAACACATCCTTAGGAAAAGTTGGGTGATATTCTGCTTGAAATTCTCTGGACTGATTTTTTATGTGCAATTTGCTTTACGAGTGTATGCCTCTTATAACATGATTAATTACTTCTCCCAAAGAGGCCTTGGCACCCTTCCAACGTTTAGAAACTCTGCTTCCATGCACAGAGAAATAACCTTGACATGCTGGGGCATGAGCTGTGACAGGGCAGGAATGGCTCAGAGTGGGAAGGCTGGGGATGGTTAATGGGCTTGCTCTTAAAGGCCAGGGCCAACAATTCAGCTGTGCTGAATGGGGGTGTTGAAAACTACTACTTGTCAGAGGTCAAATCTGACACTTCAGCCACTGTGAGGGAGAGAAGGAGCACTAGGCAGACAGGAGTGCAGAGAGACCGGGGAGCACAGTGAACACTCAGGCCAGTAGGCTGGGCAAAAAACCACGAAGACCCAGGTGGAGATTCTGGGCATAACAAAGTCAGGAGACCTTGGCAAAGACAAAGGTAACTGGGGGGAAAGCTGTACATAAATAGAGCGGGTAGGAAAGGACAGGAGCTGTGTTATAGTCAGGTCTGGGTTCAAGTTCTTGCGCTATTTATTAGGGGTCTCATCATGAGCATAATTAACATCTGTCAGCCATTTGGTTTACTTAAAGTGGAGCCAATAAACCCCTGTGTTATTGTGAAGATTAAGTGAAATTATGTGTATAAAGCACTTAGTACCAGGCTTGCCGTATGGTAGCTGTTAATAACTGATAATTAACTCCCTCTTGGCCTAGGCAAGGTTCTGTGGCATGAGCTGAATCCCACTGGGAATCATCAGAAGAGAATTCCTGCAGTCTCCTACCCTAGCCTGAGTTGGTTTCAGGTGTAGACAGAAACTAAAATCCAGAGTGCTCATTTCCCTTGGTGAGGGTCCCAGCAGTTGTCAGAAGCAAAGCCAGAAATATAACTGGCTTTTCTAAATTCTATTCCACAGGCCTCTCCAATTAAGCATGTAAATATTTACTAGTATTGAATGATATTTTAAGTGAAATAAGGCTTGTATATCTTGGTGAGAAAACATCTGTTGATTTATTACAGAACCTATGAAGATAAATGTAATTTTGTACCTCATGGATACATTTTAATGGATGCCCTCGAGGTCTTCACATTCAACTTTAATGTTTGCCTTTATATAATGTCATAAAAGTAATGGTAAGAACATAGGAAGGAAATGAGAGCCAGGTGGCACCTTCTCCAGGAACGTGACTTTCCTTGTTTATACACTGGGGGTGATTGCTAGTTTTGTTTTATCAATTTTCCCATCCCAGTCCCTCTGGCAGTGACAACAATGAACAATTTGTGGATCGAAATGAGCTGGGTTGTCTGTCTTGAAATCTGTCAATTGAAAACACATTTATCTCATGTATCTGGGTGGCCAAAAGGATCCCCTTAGAGTCCTCAGCTGTTCTTTCAGTCCCCAGTTGGCTCCACGCTAACATACCCCCCATCATGGATACGTGTCCCACAGAACTGTCCCTTAGGAAAGGTAGCAGGGCTTAGTTAAGGATGTAAGACTCAGTTCCTACAATGCCTGAGTTAGAAGCCAGTGTTTAGTACTTCCTTTCTATGTGCCCTTGGACCAGGGACTTAATTGTTCTGAGCCACAGTTTTCTGATCTGTGAAATGGTACTTAGAGTACTGCCTTCATTGTGAGCTGTGTTGAGGATAATTTCTGTTAATGGAACAAAGTGCTTAGTCAAAATTGACACAGGTAAATGTTCTTTTATTTGTTATCTTGTCCCAAAGCTATTGATTCTTGGCTTTCCATTATGCAATCTTTCACACTCTGTCCCTGCGCAGACATTTGGGATTTAGCCCTTGCTCTTGTCTTTTAGCCAAACCCAAGGCTGCCCATTTGAACCTATGAAATCACCTTTGGGCATGGATTCACCTTACTTTGTGTGATTGCCCAGAGGAATAACTGACACTTGTGAGACAGCTCCTGCAATAGTCCTTTACCCCTTCCCATGGTAGGATAGAGACCATGGAAAAAATTAAAAAGCTACCAGTGAGTTAACCAAACTTTAGAGTCTGGAGTAACATGCCAAGATTGCCCTCACTCTGACACCCACTGCAAGTTTGGAGTTTCCTCAGACCACCTTAGCTATAATTGTTTGTTCAAGGACTGCAAAAATCCTGGAAGATTATTGTAATCATAATGATCATTTACTATAGGGAAGGATTCAAATTAGAATGGCCTACTCCAGGAGGGGCTGAAATGCAGAGATTCTTCCCATTTTCTCCCTGTGGAGTCCTGAATGGATTTACCTCTTCTGTGCCACGATACATGACAATATCCACAAAGTGTCTCCAACCAAGGAAACTCATCCAAGACTTGGTGGCCAACTGCACTCTGCTCATGAGGCTGACCTTTTGTCTCACCCCCTTGTAGAAGTTGAGCTAAGCTTTAGTTTCCAGTTCTTCCTGAGCTGGGACCTGATTTGGCATGACCCAACCTCCCTTCCCATTGTTAGACAGTCAGGTAGCTAAAGCCCCCAAATATTTTCCCCTCAGGCAGAACATTCTTGGGGCACAGGGATCATATGTGCAGCCAAGTGCACAGGCTGACTTCTTTCTGAGTAAGGGTAATTCTTCCTCCTTATTAACTGTTACATTCCCATTTTCCGAAGGGTGGCACACGGCAAAAGCAGATTATAGGGACATATAGATTGAGACCAAATTAACTTGTGACCTCTTGATGGAGAAGGCAGGCAGGGTGGACCAGGTCCTCACCAGTGAGCATTAATTATGTTGGCTGGGTTTTTCTGGCTGTACCTAATCAGTCAGAATCATCATGGATCCATCTGTAGCCTTTGCTTTGCAGTCTTTAGAACTCAGTCTTATCCATGTATCCAGATGGACTGGATCATGTGGACAAAATAAAATCAATGGATTTTAAAACCTTGATCAAATGTATTAGTTTATAAAGAAAGACATGCACTCACATGTGTGCCTTTACTAATAGCTAGAGGTCACCAACACAGAGTGGCCCAGACCTATTGAGGCAATCCACATCCCAGAAGGCAGCTTGGTCAGCACAGAATCAGAGCAAATGGAACTGAGTGTTAAAGATACGGTAATTCACATAGCCTAGCAGTCTGGACTTACCCACTCTAGCAATATTTTGGTTCTAAATAACTGTACCAGACTCCTAAAACCACAGCAATGTTTCCCCTGGTCAGTAATTGCAAGTCTTGATTTTGCAACTCTCCATTTTCATTCTTCCTTTTCAGGTCCCAAAGGCTTCTCTCATTACATTATTTTTTAATTGCAATTTACAAGCTTATTTTTTATAAGTGACATCTCAGTGTAACTAGTTCCCAGCATGTTAATCTCACTGATAAGCTAGCTTTAAATCACCACATGGAGTGGGCTAGTGCTGCCCCAGTCCAGTGAGGGCAACCTGGTTACTCACTCTAGGGAGCCAGACATCCCCTTTTTCCCTGCACCACAGACTTCAGGACATGGTGAATTGGAAGCCAATTTTGAGCCCTGAGTCCGCACCCACTTTAGATATGCTGGCAAGTATGATTTGTGAGATTGTTCAGAGGAATAACTCACACTCATGAGCTAAATCTCCTGCCACAGGCCTTTCCTCCTTCCCATGGTAGCATAGAGACCACTGAGAAAATAACAATGGTGGGGAAAAATGGAATAGATCTTTGTTGTTGGGTGGGGAATTAGAGTTCTAGTGTAACATCCTGGCATTACAACCCTAGGCTTCACATTTCACTTTGCCTATGGACAGACTTTGCATCTAAATGGGTCACAGCACTGTGTGTATTGTATGCTTGTGCAATAAAATACATAACCCTATGCACAATATAGCAACGAAACAGAGGGGCAAACTTCAGAGTTTAAAATACAGTATCATCATCTTTTTAGAGCTGGAGTCACCTTAATGTGCTGTCTGCCTTATTCAGGCAAACTTTAAAATAATATCATATTTCACAAAACCCTATTAAACTGTCACATAAATTCCCCTTATTTCCTTTTCCCGTCAATGCTGATTACCATGGAAGATATTTCTTTGTCAGTGGAAATTCTTTCCCTTCCCATCAGCCTCCTCCTCTTACCTAATTCTTTTGGGGGTCTGTCCTCAGCTAACTGTCTTCTAGAGAACATGTCATCTCCCCAGAACAGAGGGAAATGCAACAGCCCTGCCAACCCTCATGTTTCACATAAGTGCTGAGTAGTTTGAACTTGTATCTGGGCTATTTTGAGAGAATTGCTGATTTCACAGGGGCTTACAAATAGTTATCATACAGTGAGCACTTGCTACATATCTAGTCCAGGCCAAGCTCTTTGGCATCATCTGTTTTAATTTTCACAACAATATAAATAAGTAGGATGATGATGATGATTATTATACCCACTTCACAGCAGAAGAAATTGAAACTGACTGTAAACAACTTATACAAGTTCAAATTCAGTGGCAGAGCTAAGGTTTATAGTTGTAGAGGTCCTGGTTTGCCCAGTACTGAGGGCTTCTGTGGACATAGATTATCAGTGGTGAAACCTGAACTGTGCTGAGCAAACCAAGATGGTGTTCACTCTAGTTCAAATCTCAATCTATTTGAGTGCCTGAAAGTCTTTGTTCTTAACCATGATACAGATACACCTGGAGCAGAATATAACATATTATCTCATTAATTAATACAATAACATCTAGTCTTCTCTATTCCCATTTTTTCTATATTTTTATATTTTAGAGAAAACATTTTTTTTTGGTACCAGAGATGGAATCAAGGAGTGTTTAACCACTGATCCACATCCCTACCCCTTTCTATAATTTTATTTTGAGATAGGTCCCGCTAAGTTGCTTAGGGCCTCTCTAAGTTGATGAGGTTGGCTTTGAACTACAATCCTCCTGCCTTAGCCTCCCAAGCTGCCAGAGAAAACTTTTTTTTTAAAAGTCAAATTAGAATGGTTGGCTCTCCTACAGATTAGATGTGGCTACATCAATCATTCATTCATTCTTTTGACTTATTATGGTCTGAACAATAATAATGCTCTTTAAAACTAATGTAAGTAATTATACAACTTATTTAATTACATTTATTAAGTAATGTGTGCCATATACTTTGCTAAATGCCTTACATGAATTATCATATTTAATTCAACAAAAATCCAAAGAGATAGGTATCATTATACCCCCCCCCTTTTTTTTATAAATAATACCCTGAAGCTCAGGGTATAGTAATTCCCCCTTATCAAAGAGGGATATATTTCAATAACCCTACTGATGCTTGAAACCATGGATAGTAGAAAATCTTATACACGTTTTGTTTTCTCCTGTACATATATATTTTAAATTTTTTTTTTTAAATTTATGTTTTTTATATATGATAGCAGAATGCATTACAATTCTTATTACCCATATTGAGCACAATTTTTCATATCTCTGGTTGTATATAAAGTATGTTGACATCAATTTGTGTCTTCATATCTGTACTTTGGGTAATAATGATCATTACATTCCACCATCATTTATAATCCCACACCCCCTCCCTTCCCCTTCAACCCCTCTGCCCTATCTAGAGTTCGTCTATTCCTCCCATGCTCCCTCTCCTTATACCACTATGAATCAGCCTCCTTATATCAAAGAAAACATTCGGCATTTGGTTTTTTGGGATTGGCTAACTTCACTTAACATTATCTTCTCTAACTCCACCCATTTACCTGCAAATGCCATGATTTTATTCTCTTTTGTTGCTGAGTAATACTCCATTTTGTATCTATGGCCCATTATTTTTATGCATTCATCTATTGAAAGGCATCTAAGGTTGGTTCCACAGTTTAGCTATTGTGAATTTTGCTACTATAAACATTGATGTAGCTGTGTCCCTGTAGTATACTGTATATTTTCTATGATAAACTTTGATTTATAAAAGGTACATTAAGATAATAACAACAATAATAAAATTGAGAATAACTATAGCAATTTACTGTAATCAAACTAGTATGAATGTAATTTCTTCCTCTTGAAAAGTCAAGACAAGTAATATTTGTAGATTCTGGTCACTGAAACTGCAGAAAGCAAAACTGTGAGTAATGGGGAACTACGGTAATTCAATGATGCACCATGACAGGGTGCAGAGCTGAGGTTCTAATCCCGTCTGAGGCCATAGACCCCACTGACACAAGACATATTGATGGGAATACAATTTATTTGCTTCCTTCACACAGCTTCAGAGCTGTGTTCAAATGCTTTGCAGAAAAGCCTTATCCTTTGACTGTGTCTTGCTTCAAAAACAACTGGAGGATTCTAACTTTTCAAAAAGATTCACAGCAGGTGCTTCAAATTGAGAGCTCTCAAAGTAAATTTAAATGATGACTTGATTTATAAAATATCCATTTATATGCGATCTGTAGGGCCTACCTCTGGCCCAATTCTCTGGCATGGCTTAGGGGGTTGTTTTAAACCAAGGCACTAGTGGATGTCACTGGGCATATATTAAATGACCTCCTAGGGACTTTTAAATCTATATACTGCTCAGGAAAAACTGATGACCTAAGATGCTCACACAATGGAATCTTCAGCCTTTGGGCATGTAGTCCTCTCCCTCCCTTTCTTCTCTCTTCTTTCTCTCCCTCCTTTCAATCTGTCTGTCTGGATCTTTCTCTCTGTTCCTTTGGTGTTTGTACTTTTTTATTCAGTTTCTGAAGCAGAAAAAGTAAGCTTTATTTCATTAACTTCCTATTAGTTTATAATCCCAGTTATGTACATGCACGGTTTAGAAATCTATTTTATGCTGGGCACAGTGGTGCAGGATCCCAGTGGCTTGGGAGGCTGAGGGAGGAGGATCAATGGCAAGTTCAAGGAGCCTCAGCAATTTGTGAGGCCCTAAGCAATTTAACAAGACCCTGTCTCTAAATAAAATACAAAAAAGGGCTAGGGAGGTGGCTCAGTGGTTAAGTGCCCCTGGATTCAATCTCTGATACCAAAAAACAAAAACAAAAACAAATCTTTTAGCAGGCTTCTACTTTGAAAGTGGGTGCTTTTAAGGCTGCTCATCCTCATGTGTTCTCCTCCATGCCCTGTCTCTTAATTGGCTGCACTATAGGACTTTTAAAATTATTGCTTTTGGTGCCTAGTGTAAGGGTCTATATCTCCCTTACTAGTCTTTATTGTCCTAATTCACATTTAGTCCCCAGCACAAGGACTGGTACAGCACACCCACATTTTTTGTTATAGTGTGAGTGTGCTGTACCAGTCCTTGGGCTGGGAACTAATTCCTGGGAAAGCAAAATTGAATTAAAAACACATACTCATAGCCCTTTTAAGATCTTTATAGACCTGAGGCATGTGAAGACTTGCAGGCCTTATAGTATATCATATTAAACTCAATAAAAAGCAAGCATATTCTATATTGACTATCTTTTTAAAGTTATTACATTTGAATTAATTTCATGTTTGCCTTTCAGTTAGTTGACTTCATGTGATAATTTATGGGTGGTCGTAATTTTTTTTTTAGCCATCATTTTTTGTAATCTGGAATTCTTGCTAAGTATAGAAATCTTACCTACAAATTGTTTCCAAAGGCAATGAAATTTTTATGAATACTTAATTTAACAATTAATGAAGTTGACATAATTTTCCATGTTTTGGACAATTAAACCTTTATTTCAATTTAATGGTTTCTTTTCAGGTTTCAGAGCCTTTTTTTTTCCTTCCAAGTCTCAAATGTTTTTTTTTTTTTTTTTTTTTTTTTTTTTTTTTTTGAGTCTTGCAATGTATGTTGGTCCTAAGCACTATGACTAAGGGACTGAAAAGGTGTAAGACCCTGCATGTCCTTCTGCCTTGAGACTTGTTCCAGGTAGAGACAGATATGAAAATCCAGAAGTGTAAGCCAGGGTGCCCTGAAATGGTTTATGATATGGTAGAAATATATGCCAGATAGCATAAGATCAAGGATTTGGGAGCACTTTACTCTGGCTGTGAAGGAGGTAAGAAGTGAGGCTATCCTGTAATGGGTGAAACCTGAGCTAAGCTTAACATCCAATGAGATTCCTTGAGGCAAGAAGACCTGAGAAACAATTCCAGCAGAAGGAGGACCTATGCAAAGATATGGCATTGCATAGTGCACACTGAGGCAGGAGACCACAGATTATATAGTAACTTACCTTTACCCATGGGAGAGATGTCCCAAGACACCCAATGGATATCTGCAATTTGTGAATTGCATGGGGCCCTGTATATGCTATGTTTTTTCCTATGCATACATACTTAAGGTTTAATTTATATATTAGGCACAATAAGGAATTTAAAAACAACTAATAATAAAATAGAAAAGAATACCAAAATTCTGTAATCAATCAATAAATAAGAAATCATAAAGGTACTTAAAACTTATGAATAATTAATTTCTGGAATTTTCCTTTTAATGTTTTTGGACTGTGGTTGACCACAGGTATTGAAACTGTGGAAAGTGAAACTGGATCTGGAGGTGGGGGACTACTGGACTGTATGGATGCATGGAGGTGCCAGTAGGGGGTGGCACAGGGTGAATGTCCCCATTGGGAAGGCAGATCATGAAAAGCCTTGAAACCCAGGAGGTCTTAATGTATCCTAAGGGAGTGGGTACCTATTGAATATTTTGAAGGAACAATTTGATAAATATCTGAAAGGCATTTGGGAGGCAGAAATGATGACATGGTAATTCTCTGGATGTGGGGTGACTCTGTGTTGTGGCTGTCTGGTGAGACCTCCCTCTTTCCAGATGAATTGACTTGAAGGATGGGGGTGCTTTGCAACTGCAGAGGGTCAGGCCTCTGACCTATTGTCTCAGGCTGCTACTATTTCACACAAACCTACAGGAGGGTTTCAGAAAGGCAGAATTAGATGTTGAAAAGAGAAGCCCAGAAAAGTCTTTGATCCCGGCAGGAGCCTGGTTTGGAAGCAGTGGAAGTCTTTGAGTGTGGGTCTCAGTTTCCCATTTTCAGGCCTAAATGCGTCACTAATGTTCTCCATCAGGCTCTCTGATCAGACCCACTCTCCGCATACTCTGCTGGCCCCACACATCCTAGGAGATCACCGCCTGCCAGGGCTCTTTCTTGTTGCCCAGTCATCTGTGAATATACCTAATTTAGAAGGTGAATACATTCAAATGACTTCAACATAAAAGGCAGGTTGCCAAGCAACTGGGAATCTGAAATACCCTTGTCAGGGTGTGCAAGTGAGGAACTGGCAGGACACCATTGGAGTCATTTTGTTGCAACAGCAGCAATAATAATGATTCTTATTCCTTTCTTTTTATTTTTCTCTTACTCCTTCCCTCACTCCCTCCTTCCATCTCTTACTATAAATCAGCAGCTCAATCTAAATTCTAAAATATAACATCTCCATGTAAACCAACACATGCCCATAACAGTTCTGGGTTGCGTGTGTGGAGTAACTAAGAGGTTATTTTCCTCCTGCTTACTTTCCTCCATTCCCTAACCTCTAGACTTTGCCCAAACAACCTGTACTATGCCAGTGTTGCAAGAACAAAAATTTCCATGTCTCAAAGCAGGTAATGAAGCTATTGAAATTTCCTGGCTTGGTGTCAGTTTTAAACTGCTTTGCTCTGGCGTCAGGTGGTGACAGATGTTTTTGGGCTTCAGACTCTTAAATTTTCTCCTCCTACCTGATTGGTCCTTAGGACTCAGGACCATGATTTATTCAATCGTGCTGCTCTCACTTGGTGGTTTTTCTGCTATCTGAATAGCTGGAACTGGAGAGGGCTTGAGGGAAGACTAAGATTCCTGAACGATGCTGCACTAAAGAGAACAGCTGTCAGTTTGTAAAAAAGACTCATCCTATTTGATTATTTTTAAAAAACGATTGCACATGAGTTCTTGTTTTCTTCACCTGCTTCTTCTTTTCCCTGCCCTTGGCCACTGATGGATAATATCCTGCAACAAAGTTGCCAGAGCAGCTCCAGTGACACTTAGAGGGGTTGAGACTTTCCTTTCAGAGCAAACTGTGTCTTTGGGATTTCCTCAAGGACTTTGCATCCTTTTCCTGTGCAAGTATCTTTTGTTTGGGGCATATAATATGGGAAATGGCAGAATAAGAAATAGCATGTGACCTGAGAGTAAAATTATTTATTAGGATTGATTTCAAAGTTTTCTGAATGAAGTCAATGCCTTTCTCTTTTCTTCAAGCTTCATATCCTTCAGTGCCTTAAAATGAGCCTAAGCTTGGTGAAACGTAATAGAGGGTAACAGGGTTGAGTGTGCTCGATGAGCATGTATAGAACACGCAAAGGTCCCCTTCCTGCCTCATTTTGGTTCTGTTTCTATCAGTTACTGCAATTCATATGAACTCTGTTTGAGAGTGCTCAGGCCAAGGGTTCTGGAAAGAGACTGCCTTAGCTTTGGCCATATCTTCATAAGACACTCCTTCAGAGATAGCCAGTAGTGACTCAGTTCCAACTTTAGTAGGCTGTAGGTGTCAAGAACCTTCCTGGGCTCCCTTGGAACTTGAGAAATTAACTACTAGGAAGATGTGGGGGCAGAGGAGCCAGTATCGTGGGATACAAGTGAGCCAGCAGGTCTAAGGCATAGTTGCATGCATCCCTAACCGAGATCAGCTGATTCATTGATGGGGGTGGGTGCACAGCATCTGTCTGCAATTTTCCTGATGTGATTATACACTTCTCCCAAGTGACTGTTGTTTCTGTGTGTAGTAAATTTCTCAAACCCAATCCAAATACTATATTATTATGCTGTGTATATTATGTATCATTATAGCACAGATGTATTATTTTTTATTTCCAGCATAATATAATATAACACAATCTCCAAAAAATCTGTACAGTTTGATGCAGATGAGGAAATGCAGATGAATTTTCTCATATTTATGCAGAGTCTAAAACTGTTATCTCAGCCACGATTACACCACTTCCTCTTGGTTATCTGAAAATTGCCCAGGAATAGATTTGCTGATTTTCTTTTCATTTATACACATTATGTGAGCCCACTTTCTTATAGTTCAGACAGAAGGCTACAAAATAAGAAGGCAAAATTACCCTTTGCAAAGAAATGTGAGTTTCTAGTATTTGGAAATTGGATTGTTTCATGAGAAATAAGGCAGTAGAACAGAATGTTTTGTTTGGAGGGAAAAGCCTTATTCTTATATTCATTTTTTTTTCTCATGTCTCAACTATATTCCATTGTTGTATAATAAAGTTACTATAAAGTGTGGTAAAGAGTTTCTGTTATAGGCCTGATAGAGGGCCTAGTTCTCGGTGTTCAATGTAGTTAGCCATGAGCCACATAAAGTTATTTAACAATTAAAACTGGTCTGTACAAATTGAGATGTGCTGCAAGTGTAATTTACATACCACACTTCTAATGTCTTAGTATAAAATGTGTAAAGTATCTCATTAATCATTTTTCATATTGACTAAATATTGAAATAGTAATATTTTAGGTCTATTACATTTCATAAATCAAATGTGTTACCAAAACTGATTTCTTTCTTTCTTTTTTTTTTTTTTTGAAAATGTGGCTACTAGAAAAAACTACCTGAGTGCCTTGCACTGTACCTCCACTGAATAGGGAAAGCCTTGCTACTCAAAATCGTGATCCCTCTTGTCAGCTCTTTTGGCACCATCTGGGAGCTTGGTAGAAACATAGTCTAAGCTTTTACCCAAGACTTGCTGGAACAGAATCTGCATTTTAACGAGCTCTCCAGAGGATGTACATGCACATTGCAGTTTGGGAAACACTGTACTAGGTGATTTTAAACAGCCCTATTAAAAAAAATTCCCATAAATACCTATAGAATTCCCCTGGGAAAACTGGGAATTCTTTGAGGACAGGGACTCGATTACACTTCTTATTATCTGTGGTGTTTGGTGTGGTCTTTGGAACACAGAGGATATCCAATATGTATTGAATAATCTGCTACGGACACTTTTCCCAGGTCATAAAAAGTACAAGATTTTGATCAGTGATCACTATTCAGGGCAATTGCTTTAAAGTGATATATCTTCCATGGAATAGCTTTAACATCTGATGCACTGGACAATGTGTTACTGACCTGTATTAGGAACCTAACTGGTTGCCCTATCTTGACTTTTTTTAAGACATTACTTTGGCTGTGATATGGAAATCTATCTGAAATGGAGCAAAAGTGCCAACTGGATCATGACCCTTGTAAATGCTCCATCTTCCTCAAGTACTTGATTCCAGCCCCATTTAAATATATTCTATATCGTGAACCAACTGACTTTCCCAGTACAGAAAGATCTCTGCTTAGATGTCAACTTCTCAGCCCTCTTTTCTAAAGTGATATCCACCCTCTCTGGTCATGTTCCATTGCCTCTCTCTGCCTTATTTTTCTTTATAGCACCTCCATGAAGTTACTCTTTGCGTTTGCCACTGAAAGTAAACTTTTTGTGGGAATTTGATCTTTATAGTTCTAGTTCCCATCATAGCTCTGGTGCAACATGAAAGCTCAAAAAGCTTTGAATGGTGAAATGCAAATATGAGCATAGATGTTGTGACATAACTGGGCATGAAGACATGAGTTACAGTAGCTAATTATGGGTAAGTATGGTCATCTACTTGGCAGCCATTCTCTGAATGATGCCAGTATGCTCAGCTTCTGGAAAAGAGAAGTAAGATGCAAGGTAGTAAAAGAGACCAAATGTGAAAATGGATTGCAAGCCCACATAGTGAGTTCTGTACAGATGCATGGATGTGGCATGGGACCTAGGAGAAGGGAGCTGCTGTCCCTGCCTGGAAGAGTCAAGAAATGCTCAAGAGTGAAGGGCAGTAAAAGTTTGCCAGGCAGGCAAGTGTGAATGACAGGTAAAGCACATGGTGTGCTCTGGGTACAACAAAAAGCAGATTAAAGAATATCTGGAGTGACAGGAGCTAAGGCTAGATAGATGGACTGGGACTAGACAGTGGGGATTTTCAGTGAGGACACTCTAATGAGTGTAGACTTCACTGTAGTTGGTTGTGTGGAAGGCAATGCAGTCAGATTTGTGTTTTTATGTTTGTTTTTAGATTACTTGGACTGCTGCTGTGTGGGTGGACCAAATGGTGAGGAAGAGATCATAGGCATGAACTAAAGAAGAATGGGGGTCATATTTTGAGAGAAAATATTAGAGAGGGTCCTGAATATTAGTAGGAAACACTTTACCTTAAATTTTTCTTCTTTTCTGTGTGTATTACTTGTAATTGGTGAAAAATTTGAAAGAGTTATGGAAAAGACTGTCGGCCTTCAATAGGATGGCCAGGATCCCTCTGTCAGTTGTCACAGCTCATCAATTACAAAGGGGCCTATGGCCAGCCTTTGCCTCCTTGGCCTTTTCATTGTGGCCCTCAGGAATCCCCAGGGAGGTCAGCGGGCCATGAGAACCTCTTTTCCCCTTCTCTGTCACTGCATGCTCCCCCATGTCTATTTGGTGGAAATGAAGAAAACTCCTCGCAGGAGAATTCAGAGCTTCTCAGGCTCCCTGTCCTCCTGTGGTAGTTCAGGTCACTCTTCAGGATTTGGGAGGAAGAGCACAAAGTTCTGGGAGAAACAGGTTCTGGGCCACTTGTCTCTCAATGAAGATCAGCCATTTGATGTGAACTTAATATAACTCAGCATTGGAATCAACCACCAAGGCTCCCAGTTTGGAGATTCCAAACTACTCTACTTAGTATTCTCAAGGTTTATGGGTCAGAATAATCATAACTTGAGAAATTCTGAAGAGGGAAATGAGCAGACAGACCCTGCTCACTTGGGAAGGAATCTCGTCCCAGAGGTGAGAAACAGTGACAGACGCATGGCACACTTGATTGTTCTAAAGGTCATCATGAGGTCTACAGCCAGACCTCACTGAATGTGCCCCATCTCATCTAAGTTGATTATTAGTAGTGGTTACCTACACTTTCTCTTTTCTTCTACTGTAATTACTCCCCATTTGCAGTTCTATTACAAGAATACAGAAGAATATAATGGAATCAAGCAGTACTGAAACAGTTGGTAAACATTTTAATTTTTATCTACCATATTTCACAATGACACTGATAATCATGGAATTTGGTGCTTAAAGGATCTGAAATTTCATAAGATTTTAATTTTTTCAAATCCATTCAACTAGTAAGAGGTAGAGCCAGACCTCAAACCCATCTGCCGATTCATAATCTGTGTGATGCTTTTTTTCACCTCAATATATCATGTTTTGTTCCAACAGGATTCATTTCAGCCTTCCTCTTCAATATACACACACGGAATTATACATGACAAAATGAAAAAAACATTGAATTGGGATTCAGAACACCTATGTTTAGCCCATGCTTTCTCTCCTTTTGAGCCTTATAAACAAGAAGAGAATGATAATACCTGTCTGTCCTACTTCACAGACTTACTGAAGTACTGAAAGAATAATGTAGGTGCAAAGTCCCATTGTGCAGCAAGGTGCTATACAACTGTCATAAGTATGTTCACATGTGACCCCACATGTTTCAGCAGAGCTAGCCAGCGTCATTTGCTAATGTGTCAGATATCCACCAGTTGTAACATTGCATGGATCTAAAAGAGTTTTTATTTTGCAGTATTGGAGACAGTCCAAGAAATTAGATCTTTATCAGGAATAAGCAATGTAACCTTTGAAGAGAAAGAAATATCTCATTATTTGTACTTGTTAGGATTGTCTCCTTGGAAATTTCAAGAGAATTAACAGAAAATACTAAAGTGTAAGAAAGTGCAAGAATTTGGAAATTCCAATGAAACTTTTCTTCTCTTGGAAAACATGTAAAACACATACCCACAGTAACTATAATAACACATAAAAAATATGGAGGAAACACACACACACACACACACACACCCCAGAAAAAGCCAATACATATGCTTATTTTAGTAAAATAAAAGAGAAAGTTCTGTGTACTTTAAGGGCTGTTGAAAACAAATTTTTGCAGGATACCAAAGGAAGGAACATGGAGAGAATTGGAAAGTAGAGAGTTCTTTAGCAGAAGAGATATGATTTTATGTCTTGCAAAAATATTTTTCAAAACAAGAAAAAATGAGCTCATTTTCAGATAAACAAAAAGTAAGAATATTCATTGCAAAAAGAATCATGTGGCAGAAATAGTGATTTTTCAGACAGAAGGAAAATGAAACTTGAGGGAGTTTTGTAGAGGTAGTTAGGAGAGAAGAGTAATTAAAGGAAAAATATGTGCTTTAATCTAAATTAATATTGATTTTATAACAAAATAAATGTAAATGTCTTATGGATTTTAAGGTATATAGTATAAGTTATAATGCAGTAGATTATATTATACTATGATAAGCCAAAGATGATCTTGTAATTTCTAAAATAACCAACTAAAGAAGAATAAAAATATGTATAACTACTATGCTAATAAAGGAGACAAAGGAACATTTTGGGGTAAAAAAAATCTCTCTAATCAATCCAAATGAAATAATAAAAAGAAAGAAAATCAATCACATAACATGTAGGACAAACAGAGAGCAAATAATAAAATGATAGCATTAAACCCACATATGTCATCAATTACAACAAATATAAATTGACTAAATGCTCCAGTTGAAAGACAATAAAATAATGTCAAACTGGATAAAATACAATATCCAACTATATGGGGCTTTGAGAGACAAATACCTGTTGAAAAATTTGAAAATCAAGAGTTGAAAAAAAGATACACATTGTAACTAACAACGTAAAAGAGACCAGCTATGTTAATACAGACAAAGGAGATCTTAAGGCAAATGCCTTAATTGAAGAAGAGATATAATGATAAAAATTTAGTTAATCAGGAAATATAAGAATGCTAATCCTGTATGCAATTAATCACACAGCCTTAAAATAAATAAATTAACAACAATTCAGAAAGAAGTAGACAAATTCACCATCATCCTTGGAGATTTTCCATTTATATGACTCAATAATTCATAGAACAAGCAGACATAATGTCAATAATAATGTAGAAATAAGGGTCAAGTGATCCTGGTTCAATCCCCAGGGTGTGTGTATGTATGTGTATATATATATATTATATATATATATATATATATATATATATATATATATATATATATATATAATATATATATAATAAAATTATACATTTTTATATATAATCATACATTTATATATTATTTTTTGAATTATTTTAATTTATTATTATAAGTTATTTAAAAAGTTATATAAATTAGCAACAGCACGACTAGCTGACTTGACCCAATTGGTGGAATATTGCACCCAACAATATTCTTGATAATTTTTTTACCCTGTGGATAGCATCTGTAAAATTTCATCATAGGCTGGACCAATGCTCTAAATTCCACCTTAGGTGTTTTGTACAGGGACAGCAATAATATCCCCCTCCAAAAAAAAAATGCAAGGAAGGACAAATTAAAATTAGGAACGGAAGTTAATGGGAGATCAAACACTTGTAAAATAAAGAAAATCAAGAAAGAAGCATTGGTTCTTAGAAATGAATAAAAGTGAACTGATATTTTTGAGGCTGATTAAAAAAATTCATGTCAGAAATAAAAATAAAGGATATTACTGGAGACTCTTAAGTGTAATAAGAGGGGCTTGAAGACAACTTTATGCCAGCAAATTTGAAAATATAGAACAAAATGCTTTTTAATTACCAAACTAACAAAAGATGAGATAGAAAAATCTAAATAGTTGAATTTAATTAATACATAATTTGAATGCACTTTTAAATACTTTGGATTATTATTATATAAATTGGGGTACTATTAAAGCCAGCTGACAAAAATCCTAGCCCCAGATGGCTTAGTCAGAGTTTTGTTATGTATCTAAGGAAGATATAGTCCAATTTTTAAAAATCTCTCACAGAAAAGAAAAAAAAGAGATAATGCTTTCCAGCTTATCCTAACCTTGATATCTAAGTCTGACAAGAATATGGTCAAAAAGAAAAATTTTAGGACTATTTCTCTCATGAGACATAGATGCAAGTAACCTAAAGAAAAAACAAAATCTGGAATTACATAAAAAATAGAATATCATAATCCAATTGATTTTATTCTGAGAGACTAATGTTGTTATAACTTCAAAAAAAATCAGGCAATGTTGAAACAAAATGATGTCTGAGATATGTTTTTAAGTAATTTTGTGAAAGGTGGTGAGTAGGTGGGAGCATAAATGAAAAATAAGATGACTGTGAACTGATAATTGTAGCTGAGTGATAAATATGTTTGTGTACATCCAAAAATTTCTGTAAAGGAATTACAAATAAAGAAATCAATGTAACTCACTGCATTAACAGAAAAAGGAGAAAACTCCATACTCCATAGACGTTGAAAGAAGTCACTTGAAGCAATCTGACATAATTTAAGATTTAAGTATCTTAGGAAGGGGCTGGGGGTGTGCTCCATGATAGAGGGATGTCTTGTCATGAGTGAGGTCCTGGGTTCAATCTCCAGAACTAAAATCCTGTTAGGAAGCAGTCATAGAAGGAAACTTCCTTAATCTGATGAAGGGTACTTTCAAAAGGCCTAATGCTGAAATGTTGATAGTGTTCATTCTAAATCAGGGACAAGAGAAGGATTGTCACTATCACCACTCCTATTCATTATTGTACCAGAGGGACTAACCAGTGTAAGAAGCCGGAATTTTTCACTCTCACCACTTTGATGTTTGCAACCAGGGTATCATTTCTGTGGGAGATGTCCTATGCATTGCAGAAGGTTTGTCAGCATCATGGGCCTCTTCTCAGTAAATGACAGTAGCATCCTATCTCCTTAGTTGTAACAACCCAAAATGACTCTTTACATCAGCAAATATACTCTGGGAGTAAGATTATCTTTTTTATCTGAGAACCAAGAAAAATCAATGCTTTAACAAAAGAAAATGAAACCTTTGTTAGTTGTCGAAGATTGATTGCATATAATATCCTAAAGGACAAAATGAGGGGGAAACTTGAATTTCAACCCTTGCATCATACCATAATCGAAAATTTGTAAGACCTAATGTACATAAACTTAGTTTTAAATTAGACTATAAATCTTGCAGAAGAAATCATTGTTATTGAGTTAGGCAAAGATTTTTTTAAATGGGCGTAAAAATACCCAAACTATAGAAGAAAACAAGAAAAAAAGTAGACAAATTCTATTTTATCAAAATTGAAAACTTTCATGCTTCCAAACACATAATAAAATAAAAAGGTAAGCTAAAGACTTGGAGAAGACTGTTCTACATATATATCTGTCAAGGAATTGTATTTGGAAAATATAAAGAACCCTTCAAAGTTGATAATTTTTTAAAACTCAAAATTAAGGAAAAGCAAGCTGGTTTAAAAATGGACAAAAGATTTGAAGGAATACTTCACAAATGAAAATATGCAAGTGGCCAAAAAGCACAGAAAATATCCCCCTTATTATTAATCTCCAGGGAAAAGCAATTGAAAATTAGATCCTACTTATTCCTTGTTGGGTGCCTTTCTTAACCATATCATGGGTCAGTCTACATGTGCATCAGTTGAAACTTTCAAATGCTGCTGGTGGGCAGGCAGAGTGGAAGATTCTTTGGTAAATAATTTGGCAGCAACTTATAATAACATACCATGATATCAATCTACCATAACATCCAGCAGTTCCACTCCTAGGTGGTCACCCAAGAGAAAGACTAATACACAAATGATTATAACCACTTTATGATAGCCCTAAACTGAATAAACTCAAATGCTTATTGACAGAGAAAAGGAAAAAAATGCCTATGACTGCTATGGGGTACACTGGAATACAGCACATTGTTGAAAAGGAACAACATGGGTAATCCTCAAAAGGATTAAGTTAAAGAAGCTAGAAATAAATGTTATGTGCCATATGATTTAATTACATTAAAATTCCAGACAAGACCACACTAGAGTGACAATAGCAGATCTAGAGGCTAGAGTTGAGGTGAGGTGAGGGGAGGAGATTTTCTGCAAAGGGGAAGGAGAAAAATTTGGGGATGATAAAGATGCTTTATATCATGGTCATGTGGTACTGTATTTGTTGTTGTTGTTCTAATTAGTTTCACATGATAATAGAATGCATTTTGACACATCGTACATAAAGGGAGTATAACCTCTCATTCTTTTGGTTGTACATGACATAGAGTTACACAGGTCATGTAATCATATATGCACATAGGGTAATAATGTCTGATTCATTCTACTATCTTTCCTACCTCCATACCCCCTCCCCTCCCTTCACTCCCCTTTGTCTAATCCAAAGTACCTCTGTTCTTCCCTAGCTATCACCCACTTATTGTGAATTAGCATCTGTTTGTCAGAGAAAACATTTGGCCTTTGGTTGTTTGGGATTGGCTTATTTCACTAAGCACAATATTCTCCAGCTCCATTCAGTTACCTGCAAATCCATAACTTCATTCTTCCTCAAGGCTGAATAATATTCCATTGTGTATATATGCCACATTTTCTTTATCCATTTACTTGTAGAAAGGGCACCTAGATTGGTTCCATGGTTAAGCTACTGTGAACTGAGCTGCTATAAACATTGATGTGGCTGCATCACTGTAGTATGATGATTTTAAGTCCTTTGGGTAAACTGAGGAGTGGGATAATTGGTCAAATGGGGTTATGTAGTTTTACAGCATTGTATCTATGTGTCAAAATTCATTGAATTGTGACATAGAATTATAAAAATTTTAAAAGTATACCCCAATAATATTTAAAAAGAAGGGAAAAATCTTTTTATGTTGTTATGGAAAGTGTTCCAAGACATACTGATAAGTGATAAACACACAGTGAATAAGATGTACATAGTGTGAGGTGGGCACAGTAGTAGACACCCATAGTCCCAGTGACTTGGGAGGCTGATGCAGAGGATCACAAGTTGAGGGCAGTCCCAGAACTTAGGAACTTAGTGAGATTCTGTCTAAAAAAATAAAAAGGCTTGGGGACATAGCACAGTGGTAAAGCTCCTGTGGGTTCAATCTCTAGCACCAGGAAAAAAAGAAAATAAACAGAGCATTATTTGCCACCTTTGGTGGGCACACTATTATAATTATATACTATCACGTGTAAACATTTTCCTACCACATCTCTTTTAAAATAGTGTGTTTTCTCAGTGTTAGTCTTCCCGTCACTGTGAAAAAATACTTCAGAGGATTTCAATTTATGAAGAAGAAACATTTATTTTGGCTCATAGTTTCGGAGGTTTCAGTGCATGGTTGGTTGGTCCATTGCTTTGGACTGGTGGTGAGGCAGAGGCAGCTGCTCATCTCACAGCATCTGGGAAGCAGAGAGAGAGGGGCAGGGGGTGAGATTCAGATGTCTCCTTCCAGGGCAGGGCACACCCCTGGTGATCTAACTTCCCCACAAGACCCCGCCTCCTACAGGTTGTACTCATCCCAATGGCATTGCTGGAGACCAAGGTTTTAACACATGGGCTTGGGGGCACTTCAGATCTAAAAGATAGCACTCAGAATCTCCTTCCCAATCTTGTTTTCTCCTCTCCATGCTCGCCCCATTGTCCTTCAGTCAGATTGCCTTGGTACACTCTCTTCCAGGCTTGCTGAGCTTCATGCTAGCTGACTTCACCTGGAAGGCACCATCTGCTCCCCTCACGATTTTTTTTTCTTTTGAATCCCACTCTCTGACTCTTCAGTTCCATGAGAAGTCCCGTCTAATCACACTTCTGCATGATGCTTTTCCACGGTGCTTCGGTGCTTCCATAGCTTGCAAGATTGTCTCTAACTCCAGCATGTGTTACAAAGGCTTGCAGAAGCAGCTGCAAACCTGGCTTTGTAGTTTCGCTCTGCTCTTCCTCAAGGTTATGTGCCTTAGCACCTTGATAGTTTGCAAATGTGATCTATTCAGGTTTTTTCTATTACTATTTCCATTCTTTTATTCCCCTGGAAGCTATTGTGTAAATTTGATGAACTAGATCAAACATAGAATCCTATGTGAAAATTCATTCTTTTACTCTTCTTCAGAGGTATCATATTATTTGAAAATATTTTATCTTTATAAAAATTGGTAAGTGATTATTATTTTCTGAAGACACAAACATTCCACAGTGAGATAAAGAAAGCATAAAAATTTCCCTGATGCCTGGGAGTGGTGGTGTGCACCTGTAATCCCAGTGACTCAGGAGGCACAGACAGGAGGATTGCAAAATTGAGGCCAGACTCAGCAACTTAGCAAGGCCCTAAGCAACTTAGTGAGACCCTGTCTTAAAAAAATAAAAATATAGCTCAGAGGTACAGCACAAATAGGTTCAATCTCTAGGGAAAAATAAAAATTGCCCTAATGATCTCCACTCACAGATGCATCCCTATGTATAGTTAGTTACCTGTGATTGAATGTTCTAACTATACACAAACAGGATTTTTCTGTAATGCACTTCTCTTTCCAATTTTTTTTTCACTCACTGATTTGTCACACATATCTTCCTGTGTCAACAGAAAAATAGGTATGTATTTTTTTTTTTTTGTACCAGGGATTGAACCTGGGGTGCTTAACCACTGTGCCTTATCCCCATCCCTTTTTATTTTTTAGTTTGAGACAGCGTCTTGCTAAACTGCTTAGGGCCTTACTAAGTTGCTGAACCTAACTTTAAATTTGTGATCCTCCTGCCTCAGTCTCCCCAGCTGCTGGGATTATAGGTAAGTGCCACCATGCCCAGTGGTTTGTATTATTTTTAATGGCTGAATAATATTCTGTTTTATATATCAATTTGTTAACTATCTTCCTTTGCATACATACATGCTATGATTAAGATACAGGGTGCCCCCCACAAAGCTCCTATGTTAATGCAGAAATAGTCAGTGGTGAAATGATAAGATTATAAGAGTTCTAACCTAATTTGAATTGGTTTACTGGGTGGTAACTATAGGCACATGATGTGTGGCTGGAGGAATTAGGTCTCCGGGGTGGGTTTGGGGATTATATCTTGTCTCCCTTGCTCCTTCCTCCTTTGCTTTTCGTTCCTTCATAAGCTGAACAGCCTTCCTCCAACATGCCCTTCTACCGTGATGCTCTGTGTGATCGTAAGCTCAAAGTTGTCTGACCATGGACTGAACCTCTGAAACCATGAGCTCAGAGAATAAAGTTTTCCTCCTCTAAGTTGTTCTGGTTAGGTATTTTGGTCACAGTGACGCAAAGCTGACTAACATAACATTTAAGTCATTTCCAGTTGTGTGCGTTATTATAAATAATGTCATATGAGTTTTCCACTGTGCTTTGAAAACATCTTGACAAATGTCTGTGATCACATGGATGGTAATTATTTGTGTGACTGTATTTCCCACCAGACAATTATTCACACCCTCAGGGAGAAAAATCATTATTTTTCTTGAAATATGCCCTACCCTGAGGAGCTCCAGTAGGAGTTTAATATATATTGTTGAAAGAAAGAAGGAATAAATGAAAGGATGGTCATACAGTTGGGTACACATGTACCCAATATTATCACATATATCTTCAGTTTTTACTCAACTTTTAATTGGCCTATAGCTTGATATCTCTTAAGCATTTTCAATTTCCTACTCATTCCTAATTTCTCTTTTCAGATATCATTACCACTGGCTTAAATTCAATATGTAACTTTAATAACTAGAATATATACCAATCATGGCTCCCTCATAGATTTTGGTGGTTTCTGGAACAGATTTTATGAATTGCATAGAAAAAAAATATAAATGTAAGTACTGGTACTTTTTGCCCAACCTTAAGCAGAAATGGGTTACTAAGACTGAAATTGTTAATTACAAGGGGAAAAAAAAAAAAAAACATGGTACATGTGTTGCATACTATTTACAGATGTTATCTATTAGAGGTTCTCTGGAGTACCATTTGCTGCTACAACTGAATAATCCCATAAGTTTAACTCACCAATATGACTGCAGAATTATCTTAAATCACAGAGGGAAAGAGAGGAAAACCAACTAGAACTGGCTGAAATGCTGCTTATGTCTTTGTTAGAAGTCACAGTTTCCCTCACTTGTTTCTTCAGGATGCTAAAACAGCTTGCTAGGTTTTGTGGTGTATTACAGTTTAGCATATTATCAATGTGGCTCCCCAAAAGGGAAGAAACTCATTGTTGATGTCTCTCTGTGAGAGCTTGCATTTGGCTTACTGACTAATGCACTGCTTTGTGTTGGGTATATCAAGCAATGGAAGCCAACTGGCCTAGACAATGAGAACGTTCAGTTGATATCACAAATTTACAAGAGCTTAAGTTAATTTTTTAAAAATTTCTTCTTACTAGGCCAGGAGCAATTAGTATTGTTATGCAATATGTTTCAAGTGAATATATTTCAAAAAGCACAAAGAGAGTGGTATGGAATTATAGAACTGAAAATAGACTACTGATTGGGTGCAAAATCATCAATCCTCCTTATTTCTAAACAAGCATGTTATTGAATGCCAATACAGTTTTCTTTGGAAGGAGTAGAAATGACTGTGAGCAAATGACTCAGCAGGAAAGGGGACCTTTAGTTAATTTCAGTTGTGCTCAGTTAACTAATTTTGTATCTTCCCTACCCAACATGCTTAGTCATAACTACCCAACATGCTTATTTATAAAGTTTCAGGTATGAATTGTTAGTCTTGCATGAAGAACACCAAATCTGCTATGGGCTGAATATTTGTATCCTCTCAAACTTCATATGTTCAAGTTCTAAACTCCTAGTAATGGGAATATTTGCATTTTAGGGAGGTGAGTAGGTCATGGGGGTTGGAGCCATCATGAATGGGATTTAGTGCCCTTATAAAATAAATCCTGGAGACCTCCTTTATTCCTTTTGCCGTGTGAGGACACTGCCGTATAGGAAGCTGGAAGTGGTCTTTCACCAGACACCAAGTCTGTTGGCACCTTCATGATGGATTTAGCAGGCTCCAGGACTGTTTAAAAAAACACCTGCAAATTTCTGTTGTTTATAGACAATATAGTCTATGGTGTTTTGTTATAGCAACATGGACAGCTGAAGATAAAATTCAATGCTGAATTTCTTCAGAAACTTACTTAACTAATCTCAGGTAGAAGAAAAGATGGTAAAGCTGGAATTTGAATCCTGGAAATGCGGCTCTAAAAATTGTTCCTTAATTCACTATGCCAAACTCTGACTGATTTTAGGCCAATGTTCTATCTGTAATAATATCACATTTATTTTTTCTGAAGCACAGTCTTTGGCATGTCTTTCTCATAAAAATCCACCATCAATTCCTATTTCTTGAAGTAGTGGTTCTCAACTGTTCTTTTCTAGAACCTACATGTCAAATATTATTCTTATTACAAATCACTTTTTCACTATTTTATTTCCAATCCAGAAAGCACATCTGAATGTTTTCTGTTAAAGGTAGTATTATCATTGGGATGATTTTAAACTTGATCTTATATTCATATGTTAGATTAGAGTTTGACAGGATGTAACAGAACCGTGATTGCAATGGGCTAGCAAAACAGTGTTTTATTGTTCTCAGACATTCAGATATATTGAAGAAGCCAGTGAAGGTATGTGTAGATGCTTAAGGAACTTATTAAGAACACTGGTTCTTTCTTCCCTTATGCTCACCATGCTTAGCATATGACTTTGATTCTTAAGCTGGCTTCCTCACCAGGAAACATTATATTTATGAGAAAGGCAGGAAGAAGAAGAAAAGTAAAAGACAAAAAAAAAAACAAAACAAAAAAAAAAAAAACACCAAAAAAACAAGTAGGCATTTGTCTGGTGAAACCATTTTTTTCATTACTTTCCAGAAAGATTCACCCCCTGCTACCATTTATATCTCTTAGTCCACAGCCGTGTTGCTGGCTCTGCCTACCTACCAGAGGAGCTGTGAAACTGAGTATTTCAATCTGGGAAAATTCCTGTCCTTGCAAAGTCAGAGATCTGGGAGTTATGAAAAAGGGGATAAAGGCTGGTGGGCAGGCGACAGGCAGTTTGTGCTGTGTATATTATCATAAGCAAGCATTTGCACCTCCACTCTTCATGAATGATTTTGTAATAAGCTCCATTAGTGGTCACAGGACACTAGTGACGTACTGACTCCATTGTTGAGGATGTCTGACCCCCAGGAAAATCCCAATCTGTAAACAAAATATATAAGGAGGGATGTTGCCAGTTTGACAGCAGCCGACTTTTCCAAATTCCTGTTCCATGACCTTTAGCCCTTTACGTCAGCCACACATGATCCTCTTCCTTTTCGACTGCAATGTCCTTCCCCCATCTAGGTTTTTTTGCCTGAGTCTTTTTCTCTGCTTAGAAGATCCTTTTCACCTTCCTTATCTGGAAAGATGATACTTATTCTGCAAGCCCCAGTCCAAATATCATCACATCTCTGGAAACGTCCCTACCTTTCTCATTTAGATCTATTTTGGGTGCTTTATGTATGCCTCCGTTAGCTGGCTTGTCATTATTTTGTTGCATATTTGTCACTGCTGACAAATGGTATGGCCTCTTAGAGAATAAGGACCATAATTTATTCAACTTTTTTTTTTACCCATTGCCTCCTGCAGTTCCTGGAATATGTTCAAGACACCTGCTTAAGGAAAAACATAACTGAATATTGTCTCTAACATATAGATGACCTACAAGGAGGTAAAGCAAACTGTTTTCACTGTAGTCAGTAAAGATGCACTGAAGTACACCCCGTAAATCTAGACCTCAGCGTGGGTGTTGACGGAAATATGGAAGAGCAGATTGTCTTTTTTGGTCTTAGTTGGTGACAATATTAGTGTAATTCAGTAATTTAAATTCATTTCTTTGTTTTTTATCTGTTCTTTAACTTCCTTCTGAAGAGTTAGCTGGTTTTGTCTTTGAACACATTTGAGAACATTTTGTACCCTCAAACATCTATTGTTGAAGAGTCGAAAAGACCAATTCAACTCAAAATGATTTAAACCATAGGAAAAGAAATGGTAGTTTATTAACTTTCAGGTTGTTCTTGGTTATGATTTTTATACTTGTCAAATGCTTGGTAATTTTTATTAGAGTGAGTTTAGGGGCAATCAGGAGTTAGGTAAGGAAAGGAGAAAAAAAAAACCCACAGAATTGGATAAGGGGTTATAGTATATGTGGTTAATTCCTGATATTATGCTCTTCTTCTGGCCTGCTTTCCCTGAGGCAGGACAGACATCACTAGTCAATCCAAATACCTTTTTCACTTAAGCCCAAACATGGCTTCAGACTACATCTCAATGCTATGATGCTTCAGTTGTCTACTGTCAACTAAATCAGAAAGATGAGCTGATCCTTCCAGTATGAATGCATCCTTCATAAAGTCTATTCAAATCAATTCATTCCCTATGAGTGGGCAGAGTATTTTCCTGACTCCCTTTGCAAAGTGAAGAAAGCATTATAACCTCCAAGTTTGAATTTGCAAATCTCTGAATGATTGAGTTCAGTATCTCAGAGTCACAGAGTTCCCAACACACCACTTCTGTATTTGACTTCTAATTCAGCTAGGGAATGAGAGGCATCATCCTTTACACAGACTTTATAATTAAGGAGGGAAGACGCTAACAAATGCCGGATGATGACTGATAATAAACTAAGCACTTTATATTTACATCTTTTTGTTTTTCTAACAACCACATGAGGCCATTATTATTGTCCCCATTTTACAGATGAGGAAATAGCCTCAGAGAAATTAAGTAATTTGCTTAAAATCTCACAGCTGGTAAGTGATGAAGATAAGATTCAATCTCAGATTTGTGACATCCTGAATCATGCTAATGGACTCTGGAGAGTTAATTGGTTTAAAATCTGCTTTTGGCTTCTTTTCATACCACTAAGTGCTTATGCTTTTGATAGCACCCCTGAGCTTTAACTTCATATTCTCTTGAGTCTTGGACACCATGGAGACAAATGAAAAATAGATAAATGTAGATCAGATATATCCTAGAAATGATCAACCTTCATGCCCATAAGGAGTAATTCTAGCCCTTGGGAGATTATCTTGATGGAAATGAAAAGCTTATTTAGGTTTAATTTTCTTGTATCTCCTTTTTGGCAGGACATCGTCCCTATCAGGTGATCACTGCTCGAGTCCACCCAGGAGAGAGCAATGCCAGCTGGGTGATGAAGGGGACCTTGGAGTTCCTGGTCAGCAGTGACCCTGTGGCAAGGCTTTTGAGGGAAAACTTCATTTTCAAAATCATCCCTATGCTCAATCCTGATGGTGTCATCAATGGCAAGTATGTCATAACACATTTGTGTTATGATAGGAACACATTATTATCCTACCCAAGAAGTACGTTGGTACTCTGGAAAGAAGGAAGTCTCTTTCCTGAGCTTCTGTTATCTATACAAATAACAGTGTATTCCCCATACACATTTTATGTTGGTTTCATGCTTTCTTTGAATAGAACCATAGGTAGTTAATACCAGAGGAAATAATCTAGTCCAACACTCTTCTTTTAGAATGGAGGACTGTGGTGTCCAGGGTAATCAAAGTTGACTTATCCAAGTCCCACGGTGAGTTAATAACAAATTTAGGGCTTATCTGTGATTTCTTCACAGAGAAGACCAATGCTGATATTTTCTTATTAATGTTTAATGCAAAGAAACCTTTATTTTCAATTTTAAGATGATAAGAAACCATGAGCAGAACATCCAAGAATTACGGGATAGCATTAAAAGACCAAATATAGGAATTATTGGGTTCTAAATACAACTAAAATAAGAGTGTCACTTTTGCTTAATGGAATGTTGGTTGCAAAAGAGAAGATTAGAGTCTCTCTTCCACCTACCCAGCCTCTACATGTCTTTGGAATAATGGGAAAGCTGATTGCTTGTTGATGAGGTCTGAGGCAGGGTCGGCACTCTCACAGTTTGTGAGCTAAGGTCCAGCTGAGGTCCCCAAGGTCACATGACCAGTGAGCAGGGACAACATTCACAAGCATTCATCTCAAATTCTGTGAACAAAGAATCAGGCCCCTTTATGTGGCAATAAATGGTTCTTCATTATAAAAATGGATATTAAATTCTATGGAAAAACAAAAATACAAGATAAATAGGAAATATTGAAAGAATAAATAATTTCAGAAGCTACAAAGGAAAATGTACTTATAATTTAAAATGCTAGTAGTAAAGTAGGAACAAGATAAACTTAGAAAACAGAAATACTAAAGTGCTGAAAGTGAAGAAATAAGAATTATATACAAATAGTAAAAAGAAAGCAAAACCTTCAAAGAGATAAAATGATTTTCACAAGAATCATTTTAAAAAGATTAAATGGTTAATTTCTTTTTTTTAAATTTTTTAAATTTTTTATTGTTGGTTGTTCAAAACATTACAAATTTCTTGATATATCATATTTCACACATTGATTCAAGTGGGTTATGAACTCCCATTTTTACCCCATATACAGATTGCAGAATTACATCAGTTACACATCCATTGATTTACATATTGCCATACTAGTGTCTGTTGTGTTCTGCTGCCTTTCCTATCCTCTACTATCCCCCCTCCCCTCCCCACCCCTCGCCTCCCCTCTTCTCTCTCTACCCCCTCTACTGTCATTCATTTCTCCCCCTTGTATTATTTTTCCCTTTCCCCTCACTTCCTCTTGTATGTACTTTTGTATAACCCTGAGGGTCTCCTTCCATTTTCATGCAATTTCCCTTCTCTCTCCCTTTCCCTCCCACCTCTCATCCCTGTTTAATGTGGTTAATTTCTTTAAGTAAGAAAATTTGATGTTAAACACTTTAGAATAGACTAATTCCAAAGGATAAGCACAAAATGAAGATAAGCCATTTTAAAAGGTCAAAAATACAAAGATGATGAAATATAAGAGGAACAGCATAAATTCCAAATGATGAAATATGTTAAATCATGCCAAAGGCAGACAAATCAAAACTACAGACTAGAAAATTTATAGTAGGCAAAAGAAATAGGAGAAAGGAAAAAAGAAAGTGGTGGGGAAGGAAGGAGTGAATAAAAGAAAAGAAAGAAGGAAAGAAGAAGGGGAAGTGAGGTTCACACCTGTTTCTAACAGACATGGTCCTTCTAGCTTAGCAGTTCCCAGATGTTAATTGTGTGTGTGCGCATGTGCACATGTGCATGTTTGCGTGCATGCGTAGAGACTGTTTGAAGGCAGGGCCATGGTCCAGAGAGCAGGGTCTCTCCTCTTTCTCTATAGTTACTGCTTGGCATTCAAGCATGTTTAAGGACTGAAAGACCAAGATGCATCAATCTGTCTCCAAGGAACATCAGCCATTCACCAAGGAGCACCATTTGGGCCTCTGGCAGTAATTAGACTTCTAGGACCTCACGCTGGATGTGGGCCTTCAGTAGGGTTCTCTCATGGTCACACACAACACACTGGCTCCTGCTGTGTTCCTTTAACTCTGGAGAACAGCTCTGGGACATCAATGAATGGTTCTTTCCTGCCTGATCAGCCAAGGGTTTTACTAATGAGCTTTGTCAGTCTCGGTGGGTGAACAGCTAAGCAATGCATCTTTAGGACATGATATTGTTTTGATGATTTCTCATCCGTTTGCTGTTTGCTGAAGTCTCCCCTTCCATTGAATTGCCAGGGGTCCAGAAAAGAATGGAAAGAGCCCTGGACCTGGAGTTGGAACTTCAATTCAGAAATCTGGCTCTTTCCTTGACCTACTCAGTTTTCTCCTCTGAGGGAAAAGGAAGATAATGTGCTCTCTGTTGACCTTTCTGGAAAATGGTCTCTTAAGCCCAAGGCAATATTCAAACTCAGAGCTTTAGTATTGAAGTTTCTGCCATTTCAGATGCTCACACCTCCAAATCAAGAGCTTGCTCCAAGCCTTGGGCTTAAAGTTAATGTGGTCTTGGTCTCTGAATATCTTCTTGGCTGGAACTCACATTATTTCCAGCTCACAGCTGGTTGCTTTGTGCTTCCAAATGGCAGGCCAGCTTCTTTTCAATGACACTAGCATTCATCATCATTACTATTATTTATTATGACTCAAATTACCCTTTTCATTTATATAGCATCTTTCATCATGGAACTCAAGGCACTTTATACATCTTTGGATTATGCACACATTTCTGGCTAAAAGGGACTTGGAAATCACAGCCTTATTCCACTGGTAGGAAAATCTACAGGTCGTAGCACAGCACATCATTATCAGAAGACTTGAGACTGCCATGGATGCATGATGTCTTACAATAAAAGGGCTTAAACGTCTCAGCTCCTGTGACCTATTTTGAACATGCCTAACATGGTTTATGTAACTTCCACTTAACTATCAGTGGTTGACAGTCCATTGTGCATAATAAGGTTGATTTGCGATTTTACTATGTTCTGATCTTTGCCTGTGAGCTTCACCCATTTTAGATAATCATTTGGACCACACCGTGGAAAAAAAAAAATCAAATTCCTCTTGTACACATCTGAATTTCTCCATGTAAAGTCCTCTCCAAGCTTGATGCAGTTCACCTAAAAATTGTTTATTGGATATTTTTCTCAACTTACTGATTTTTATGTGGACATGTATGAATGGGCTTCTTAAAGATGGCAGAACTGCCCTGTGTGTCACCCGACCAGCAAAGAGACAACCTTTGAACAAATATTTGAGAATCTACACGTGAACTTGGCAATTAATCTACTAGCTTGTACTTTTGTTTTACAAGTAATCATGGGCCTCCATGGAGCTTGCAAGAACACGTAAAAATAGACTTGTTTCCTTTTGTGGTGATGGTGATAGAGCCTCTGAGGAAGGCTGGGAGGTTTTGATAACAGCGGTCAGCGAGACAAAGCCAGGATTTTCTTGTAAAAAAGAAAATATAGTGGGTCTTGCGAAGCCAAGGATCTCTTAGCAACACATGTCTGAACAGAAAAACAAAATAAAAAGATAGATGGTTATGTTAAGTTCCAAAAGAAATGATTTACTCTCTTGCTGGCCTAATGGTTTGTATTGAATTGGGCTAAATTCTGTGTAAGTCAGGAGAACCAATGCAGTGGCTCTCTGACTCTTATGATTATTCCCAAGGTAGAGTAAAATAGAACATGGAGCCAACAAATCATGTAAGAACAGAAATTATATTGGTGGCTTGATTAGAGTAGGAAGTGAGGAGTGGGGAGGAGATTTTTAAGCTGCATAAAAAGTAGACATAATGTGTAAGTGGGAGCAGGGTGAAGGAAAGGAAGAAATTGAGTATGATTCCTGTTTTTAAATTTTTGGTTATTGGGTGATTGCAGCAAGATAATTTTTATGAAGTCAACACACAGCCTAACATTTTATTCACAGGAGAATCAGAGCATGCTCATTCTTAGAGTATATTCTGCAAACTTGATTATCTTCTCCCAAACCACTGTGAAACAGATGAAACAAAAATAAAGAGCAAAAGAGTACTATAAGTAAATGCACCAAGGTGCTAAGAAGTAAGAGCTGAATGCACTAGAGGAAACAAATCAAGCTATAAAAGTCGGGTGAAAAAATCTAGACCATCTTAGCAATTTGGGGCCACTTAAAGTGCCAACAGCCCTTTACTACACTGTGAGTTGTTAAGGTTTTATCTTTCTACAAGGAGAGAACTCACAGGCTTTATCTAAAAATATATATACTCAGCATCTTCTGGGGTCCAAGAAATACCTAATTATTGTACATGTATTGTCATATTTAATTGACATTACAACCCAGTATATGTGGGTCTTCAATGCAGCTTCTAGATAAGAAAACTTGGTTACACAGGGATTGAGTCTTGGGTTCAGTTTAAACATTTGGGCTTATAGAGCCAGGACTAGAGCTCATGTTTATCCTAATTTTCTTTGCTCTAAAGAGTTAAGAAAATTAGAATATAATAATCTTTAAAACATTCTAGCTGAGAGGGTTCCTGTATATTATTTAGTCCTAATCTTTAAAATGATAAGAAACAAACCAGAGAGATAAAATGAGTAGCCAAGTCCACAGGATTAATTCAAGGCAGACATATCATGAGAAACTGTCTAGAAAATTGAAATACACACACACATGAGTGGGCACTCACATACATACCCAAAGTTATGTTACTATTGCGTGACAGAGCTGGTGTTCGAACCCAGTCTATCTAGCTCCTAAGCACTTGTTTATTTTAGTCTATCAGCTGTTCCCAACCACCATGGTGATTTAGTTAGCTTTTTCACTGCTGTAACAAAAGACCTGACAAGAGCAATTTTAGTAGAGGGAAAGTTTACTGGGGGGCTCATGGTTTCAGAGGTTTCAGTCCACAGACAGCTAGCTCCATTCCTCTGGGCTCAGGGTGAGGCACAACATCAGAATGAAAGAGTGTGGTGGAGGAAAGTGGCTCATACGATGGTCAGAAAGCAGAGAGAAACTAAGCTAAGCTCACCAAATACATACCCCAAACTCATGTCCCCGTGACCCACCTCTAGCCACACCCTACTTGCCTTCAGTTACCACTGAGTTAATCCCTATCAGGTGATTAATTTACTGATTGGGTTAAGGCTCTCATACCCAATCACTTCACCTCTAAGGCTTCTTGCATTGTCCCCCATGTGAGCTTTTGGGGGATACCTAATAACTAAGCGATAACACTTAGATAAATATACAAATATAATCTCAGCCCCATCAGCAGAAAGACTCTGAAATTAGACTTTTTGTCAAAGACCAATGTATCCAGGGTTCTCAGATAAAGACAAGGCACAGTGTTTCTGGTTTCCTGCCATTTTGTCCCAGTACGAATGAATTGGTTCATCCCAGGTCCCATTCTTGGAAATTAAATTCCCAGCTTGGCTTGGCCCTCAACTCTCTATCTGCTCCTACTGGCTCTCTGTTAGAGAATACACACTTTGCTGTTATTACCAGTTTTTTATTGTAAACAGCACCCAGCTGAATTTGAACATTTATTGCTATGGGGATGCTCCTCTGTTGAACATTCTGTAGTGTATTTTCGCTCAACTCTTCAGGATCATAGAGGGCTTAGATTACCCTGTTGGTGCACTTCACCTCTAAGCTGGGCCATGTCTCTTTCTTCCCATTTTGACATCAGTTCTATTTTTAATGTATTTAAAGTCTCCTCAATATAATAACATGCAATGGGGGTTCTTAGACTTTTGGATTTCACAGATCAGTTGCATTTAAATAAACACAGGACTGACTAATATGTATATCATTTTCCTTTCGTTTGAACAAAGTAAAAATGGAACACACTCTCTGAGCTGGTGAGAAATTCAACCTCAGTTCTTGTTTGCTCTCTTTCCTCATCTGGATGGGAACATGTAAGTGACCCAGGAAATACAATGCTGGAGCTATAGATCATGATGGCAACCCTATTTGCTATTGTACTATGATGCATGGCGCCGTTGCCCATGAGCACTCCTCTGTGGGTAGGAACACTGGGTTGTCATTGAGTAGGTTGGTTACTCCCATTGTTAGTCAACCCGAGCAGGGAACAAAAAAGACGAAAAAAAAAAAAAAGATCTTTAAGGGAAAGTGGCTTCTCCTAAAATTTAAATCAAAAGGACTCTGGTCCATCAGAGGGTCACCATATATTCTAGAGGAAAGATGACATGTGTCATGTGGAAGAGGCCAGAAGAGACTGTTCCTTAACTGGCCACTTGAGGGTGAGAACAGCTATACTGATAATCAGCTTTAAATTTTCTTTGAATATCTATCTTTTGTTACATCATTTACTCTTCAGTTAAGTGTTAATAAGCCTTTCAGCCTTGTTTCAGCTACACTATTGAGATTTAAAGAATTGTCTATGCCCAAGATTGGTGAAGGGGAAAAGTGGCAGTGATACTTAGTGAAATTCCTAAGGGAACATTGAATAATAAGTACAATGGTTAATATGTTCTGAGAGTTGTGCTCAGCAAAATTGGCACATTAAAAGATTGTAAAAGGCTTTATTATTTCCTAATGATAAAAAATGATATATTCAGGATACTAGGTGTTTCAAAAGATGAGAGTTAACACAGAAATGGGTTCATACAGGTGGTAGAAGTCTGAGAGTTCAAAAAGGGGATGTTAATGTAACCAAGAAATTAAGAACTGCAGAGGTAGCTACACCCTATAAGGATGGAGGAAACAAAGGGAAGAGGTCGAGTTACCATAAGTGAGGCTCTTGAGAGGCTGATTCTAGGAGTCTGGTGTTTGAAGCTCTGAGAAGGGGGCCTGACCTGCCTGGGGCTTCAGTGGGTGAGGGTCACAACCTGGAGGATGAAGAAGTCAGTGGCCTGTATGCAAATGGCAGGGGGATGGTTTGGTGACGCCTGCTGCTAGTATCTTTGAGGGCACACAGCAGTGTTGTTTCTTACAAAACAAGGGTTCCAAGAACCATTTGCCTGCAGCTGTTCCAGCCACATTAACTGTGAACGGGAAACAGAAAGGGTGTTCTTTTCTCCCTCCTCCTCCCTTCCTATCTTTCCCTAGTGCCTCTTATTGGCAGAACTGACTAGGAAGGCAACTGGAAAGGGAGTCTGAGCACGGTGACTTGCTGATTTTGACAACAGGTGAAAATAAGCTCAAGATATCTGTTTACCAAGTGCCGACAGACATGACACGCACTAGCAGCGGGCTTAGCACTGTGAACATGTGACTTTGTTTTCATGAAACAAGATGGCTTTATTGTTTCCAGCAGAAAAAAAGATATATCCTTACTTTAGAAAATTCAATATATAGAGAAAAAAAGAAAATCATTTAAAAGTACTCAAATTCAGGATTACTACATTGCATAATTCCAAGGGACACTATTCAGTTGACAACCTATTTTAATTGCACAGTTCTTCTAAAATTTTGTAACATGGAGACATTTCCTGAATCTTAGAGAAAAACACAGTTAGCAGGTTGGAGAAGATTCTTTAACCATTTATACATCGACAGCTTCAGTTATATCAGCTATTTCTTCACATATCATTATTTACCCATACCTATAATGGTTTTCAAAAGATAAAACATTATGGCATAATTAATGAACTAACATCTTCCCATTTCAAAGAATACACATGATAGCAGTTTTTAAAATAGCAATTTGATAGTATTGATGAGTCATAATTAATTTAAACAATAGGCAGAGGAATATTATTGCTATATAATTAGTGAATTTCTCTGCACATTTCCTTGAGATAAATCTTCAAATATAGTCAGCTGAATCAAATGTTAAGCATATTTTGTATTTGAGACATTATTGCCTGATTTCTGTCATTAGAAAATTTACAAATTTTCATTCCTACTACTGGATGATGATGATGCCCAAGTCCTTGTAAGCACTGCACTTCATCTACCTTTTGATTTTTTTTTGTCAATCTAATAGGATAAACATAACTTTAACGTTTTATATTCATGTCTTCTAATTACTACAGCTATCTGAAAAGGTAAAATATTTTACTCCCATTTTGCAAAAAAAAAAAATTACACACACAAAAACACTGAAAACAATATTGCATATATAATACACTTCAGAGTCAGGAATTAAACTTGAATTTGTCTGGTTGCAAAGCTTGTGATCTTTCCACTAGGCTATACAGCTTTACTGTGTGAAAGCTTCTAGGACCCTCCAGTAAATGTCCTGTAAATGTTTCCAGCATAATATGAGAAGTAAAAAGTGCCTAGCATCTGTTAGTCTAATTCTAATGCATCCACTTTATTTTACATCTCCTGAAATTCATTCTCAGATAAGGTCATTCTAGGCCAAGGTAAGAACTTGAAAGGGTTTTGAGCAATATCTATTAGAAATGAATATGTAGTCATTTTGCTATATATTCAGTTAAATATTAGTATGTAAGCATTGTTACTACAACTACAATAATGTTTTAATACAAGTTAAATTGGAGGAGATTTGTGTCCTACCCTTTTAAGGTATAATTTTTGTTGAGCTTATGGGAATCAAAATTATTTAGCAATCTCCATTCCCTCCTTCCCCTTGTCAATCTGCATCTTGAAATAACTACTACAGACTTATCAGTGGGCCTGATTTCATGTCTTCTGTAGACTAAGGTTTAATAAGCTTGGGGTCTATATATCCTTCCAAACTGGAGGATTTAATCTCTTAGAACTCTTGGATATTGTGAGGGAGGAATTTCCTCTTTCATAGGTTTTAGTCCATATTTGGCTTCTGAAACACATATTTCATGTGTGCCTGTGAAAATGAATTCTGCAGTTCCCAAAAGCAAGGGCAGAAGACCCATGTTCCTTTCCAGGAAAAGAAGAAGGTACACAGGAAAGGCAGGAGAGAAAGCTGTCTGATGGTAAGCCTCCCAGGAGGTGTCTCTCTGCCTCTGTGCCTATCTCTCTTTTTTTTTTCCTAACTCAGCAAAAAACTGTGTCCCCCTCTATGATCACAAGCTGAAGCACTTACAGGGGAGCATTCTGCATGTTCTTTGTCATCTGGGAAGATGAGCGAATGGGTCCATACTTTCTGTAGAAATAATGCTGATAGCGTTGATGACAGGACATGAGAGCAGCACTCTCATTTGAAGGTTCAGCTCCACTGTCTTTCAGAGAGATTCCAGGGCAATCCAAAGCTCCTGCTGCTGCATCCCTCTAAGAGTTGTTTTTTACACAAAGACTACTCTGAAAGCTTAATGTGTTCTGGTCCTCTGTTCCTTTAGCAAAGAACTCAACTGCTCTTCCTGGGACAAAGGAGCTGAAACTTGTAATCATGTACTGTTTTATTTAGATCATGTTTCTTACTTTGTACCATTTGGAACAGAGCAGAGTTATCAGTGAATGGAAATTTTTTTGCTTAATTTGTGTTTAAGGAAAAATTAATAGTGTTGGACATGAAGCACATGTCAAATAGATGAAAGTGAATGAAAATGTCTGTCTGGATTCTAATTCTACCCTGTTTTTGTGTCTCTGTTTTGGACTCTGAGGGGGAGGTGGGTAAAGAGTATTCTTTCTCTTTGCTTTACTTTCATTGTATTCAAGAATGGAGAAAGTATGTCATTCTGATGGAGTTGGAGAAACTATAATTTTTTCCATCTACCTCCTGCCTTCAATAGAAAATTGTGGGGATGGAAGTCTTAGTCTGTTTTTAATTCGAAGAAATGTTCCTGGACAAAAAATTGAGACCACTTATAGGAATATTGCATTCACTCAGCTTTTGATTACAACTTTTTAAAATGCAAGACACATTTAAATTTAAAAAAAAATAATGCAAATGTAACTGCTTTCTGCCTTAAATTCTTTCTTTGCAAATGTTTGTCAATAATTCCCAAATCATGGTCTAGAGGGAATTAACAGGACAATTGTGACAGGTGGAAAGAGATAGACCCATAAAGAATATAGTCTTTGCTGCAGTTGTCCAAATCTCTGTACATAAGCCTTAGGGACAGTATTGACTCTGAACAATTGAGGGTCCTGGTTCTAGAGAGAAATGTGACATACTCAGTCTTGCTGATGAACTTGTTCATGGAGATAAAAATGGAAATTATTTGCTCTGGGAACTCTAAAGGTCCTGCTGCTAAATCATTAGCATAGTGCTAAATGATGCCTGGTGCTGGGGCTGGGTTCTGGGAGTGCATTCCCAAGGGCTTCCTCACTTACACCCCATTCCCACCATTGCTTGCCCACAGAGAAGGCATCAGGAGCTGGAGGACTCTATTTGCCTTTCTCAGACATTGCAATTTCAAATAAATATTACTATTTATTATTCCCAAATTTAGGGTTATTAATTATATCAGCATAAACCTAATTTATGCCATCACAAACAGCAATAATAAATGCTGCCAAATGCTAATACCCAGCTCTTGCCAACTGTGCCTGTAGTTGATGGGTCTCCCCCCTTCACTTCCCAGAAGCATTAAATTAAAAATGATTCAATGTTGCAGAATCATTGATCAATTTGGGGCTGAGGCTCTTGGGGAAATGCGTTTGTTTTGTTAAATGCTTTGCTCTTTCACTAGCTGCGTAACTGTAACTTCTGATTCAGACGACTACATTCCAGTATTTCTTGTTTTCTTTCTCTCCCCCAGTCCTCCTAGAGGAGGAAGAAATGGGGACAGGGATGTAGAGGCGGAGGGAAGCATGTGAACATCTGTCCTTTCTCAGTTGTCCCTGTAGACATCTCTCAGAGTGCCCACTCCTAATACTTTCTTTCCACATACGCTTAGAAATCTTGGTAAAGCAAACTCCTGAGTGCAATATAGATTAATTCCTTCTCAATTCCCATCACATCTACTGTGTATTTAGTGATGTATGTTACATGGTTTCCTAAAATACATGGGAATCTATGACTGGAAAATGGGAAGCTCAGCCCCGACAGTCCCTGACCAAACTAAGGAAGCTTTTTTCTATTGTTCCTTAATCTCAGGGGTACTCTGTTTCTGTGAAAGAAGAGGCAGAGCCCATCCTTTTGTTATCTGAGCCATAATAATGTTATCTGAGCCATAATAATTTCTTCTCAAGGGAAGCAATTTTTGCTTTTTCTTCCTTTCTCCTGACTCTGGCCTTTTTCTCTCTGTGATGCAGGTGACAGTGGTGTTGTACAAGGAATTCTGACCAGGTTATCAGAGGATCCTGATGTAGGTCAATATTGGCTTCTTTCCAGCTGCATGACTTTAGACAATTTACTTAGCCTCTCTACTCCTAGTTTTTCAAATTATTTAAGGCAGGGTCATAAGTCCTAACCACTGTACCTTGTCTGATTAGCTTCATGATCAAATACCATACATAGTACTTCAAAAATGATAAGGCACTATACAAGGTCACCGGTCCTCTTAGTGTGTTCGGGTGCCTGAATTTCATGGGAGGCCATCAAAGCTCTTCTCATTGGCCAGTCCACGGTGACTTAGTGATCTTTTTTCTTGCTTTTCATATCTCAGTTTCTCAAGGAGATCTAGGCTAGGCAATGGCAGTGGGATAGAAATTCTTCAGAAAGAGGGGGAGAGATCAAAGGAGATATAGATTGATAGGTATCTAAACTTTTGATTGCCCTGGTGATTTTAATACCACAAAGTAGCTATAGAACTGAATAAATTGTTTCAAAAATACAGCAGTAGAGAAAGCTTAAATCTGGGGAGTTCAGTTCATACCCTTTTCCTTCTTCATGCTTACTCTTCATGTTTAGATTTAATTGGCCCCTTGAAATTGACTAGAAACCTGCCTTCTTGTCTTAAAAGATAGCCTTTATTCAGCCACGTCCATCAAGGCATCTCCAAGAGCTTTCAGGGAATCTGTAATGAGCAGTGTGGCTTTGGTCAGTGGAATTTGTCTTCCCCAGCAGGGAGTCTGTCTCTCAGGTGTATCCAGGTGGTAGGACTGCAGAAACCCAGGTTCTAGAAAAGTGCACCCCATCAGGAGCCAGAGGAATTGCACCTCCAAGGCCAGCTTTGGGGAATTGTCTCAGAGCCTTCCACTCTCTAGTTCTGGGTCCTTCTGAGCAGCAGCCAGAGTTTATAAACAGGAAAGCCAGAGGTAGCACATAAACTTTTATAATGCAGATCATCCTCCTTGCCCTGACTTCCAGGTTGCCTTTGCCTTGGTTATATATCTCTCTGAACCACCTAGTCCTTTTGAATTATTAGGCTTATTCCTTCATCGCCCTGCTTCCTCCTTGCAAATATGCTCCCATACATCTTTACACCACGGGAAACACTTTCTTCTCTATTTACAGCTTCTCCCTGCTCCCCGCCCTTCCCCCTGGCCCAATAATGGCCAAGGAGATAAATAAGAAACATAACTCTTTTGTGCTATTATTTTTTTTGTTACTCTGCACAGTAATATATATAATAACAAGGAAACAAATCTTATTACTAAAGTAATTACAATAAATTAAAAAAAAAAACCCTGAGAATGGAGCTTAAAGAAGGGGACACATCAGGGGAGTGATTATAGCAGGATGTTTAAAATTTAATTTACTAGCACCAGTCTCTGCTGGTTGGTTGATGCCCTGCTTAGGAGATTGTGTCTAATTAGAGAGTGGTTGTTATTGCACGTTGAAGACACTTACCCCTAGCTGACTTATGTGTTGGATCTTTAAAGGGGAAAATTGACCTAAGGAATCCCTTGAGAAATCTTATTGTCTGCAACCCTATGTTGGGAAGAGCAACATTTAGCATGTTAAGTTGGCTCATCATCAAAGCTTGGGAACTGCAAAGAATTACTTGGCATCCTTCCCTCTGTCCATAGATAAAGTTTCCTCTAACTGGGCTATGCAGATTTGCATTCACCCCATCATCTGTGGATCTCTTAATAGAGGTCACTGTGCATCCTTCAGTAAAATATGCTAATGCTGATCAATCTTGAGAGTTAAAATGCTTTTCCAGATAGCAATCCAATTCTATCCAAAAGCAATTTTTGTCCATTTGTTCTTGTAAGGCCTGAAGTGGAAGTGAATAGCAATTATTTTTCTTCATTAATTAATACTATTATTCCATGTACAATTTTCATCTTTCTAAGTCTTTTTGGCATTTGAGTTCTTATCTTTCTTCTTGAACTTACATCACCTATGGCCAGTGTTCTATCCTGAGACACTGTATTTTAACTGTAGTATAATTGTTACTGTGTGGCTCTCCTAATCCTCTCCAAGTTTCCCTTGATTGTGGAAGAAAGACAAGCCATGGCATAATACTTTTACTTGGCCTCTTGGCATTATTCTTCAACATCATCAGTGCAAAACTAAACATATTTATAAATTCAATATGTGGCCTTGTGCTCTTCTAAGTACTCTCAATCATGTACACATTTAAAATCTTAGACAACTATACAGTGTAGACATAGATCCTGTAAAAGTTTTTCCCAAGTTACACCATCACTACCATCTGTGCTATCTTTCACAACCATCATCAATCACAAAACAAATAGCATATAATAATTGAGCATTTAACATGTACTTTATAATGCTAAATACATATTATCTTTAATCCTTACAGCAACCCTCCATGATATTTATATTATCCTGACACTAATGAAAAAACTAATATTTTAAGAACAAGCTAAGTGTCCAGGAACACATAGAACACAGATCATACTTGGGGAGAGAGAGAGGGGGGGGGTGGCTGAAGAAGGTATAGTAGACTCCACAATTATTAAGGCTGAATTTAGAAACCAGACCTGAAAATTAGCCTGCTAAATGGCTATTACATATAAGGATAGCATATTTACAAACTCTGTAAATATTATATAGACTCCTATTATAATATTATGATATTTGGGCCTGAAAAACAAAATAAGTTCTTCATTAAGACCAAGTATGCAAGCAGCTCTACATAGAAATGGATAAAATGTCAAAAACCCTTAGCCTGCCCAAGGTGGCTTCTCAGAGGTAGTCAGATGTCGAGGGAGGTTTTGAAAGGGGAGGCAGAAGACCCTTGGAAGAAGAACAAAGTTGACTCAAAGCCAGAATTTCCCATGTTGGTTTTGAAGGACACTAAAAGATTGGTACTAATAGAATTCACATAAGAGGGCACTGCGGTTGGAAAAGTTCAGAAGGTTTTGTATAAACAGACTTTTTAAGGTTGTAGTCCTTGTCAGTGCTATTGAAATATTAAGCTTTATGGAGACTTTCTAAGATGGGCAAAATATGTGGTACTTTCTGAACTTATTTGAACAGGGTCACATTTGTAGATATACAATTAGGACATCAACAGGAATATTAGTCGTTCCTGAATTTGGGAAATGTTGCTCTAGGATTTGAACTGAGATGCAGATATAGAATAAAATATATTCATATGGCATATCAGCCCAGTGGCTGAGGACACTTAGACTGGAATCAGATCCTTTGGGTTTGTCACTCAATACCTGTGTAGCTTTGGACCAAAACTAGCCATAGATTGGGTTATTTGAAAAATGAACTCTGAGATGATTCGTTGAATTGTGTTCTTGGGAGTAACACTTGTGAGGAAATGAGGGAAACTGGTAGAGGGTATGTTGAATTGTGATGCAGTTATTATCACAGAGGCCTTAGATGATCCTGATGGTCCATGGGGACCTCTGTAAATGAGATGTATTATCCATGCTGTGAATTCAGGCAAGTGTACTGAGTCTTTCTTTCTTTTTCTTTTTCTTTTTTTAACCTCACACCAGTGAACAGTCCTTGAATGTTGGCTGCCTTGGTCTAGGAAGATTCCTCAGTTGATGGTATTTCCTATTGTATGTACTCAGTCATGAGCCCCAGCAGCCAACAGCAGCTGAGGAATGAGTTTTTAGTTCTCGCAGGGTACTCTGAAGGACACACTGTGTTTCAGTTTGCTCATCTATAAAATGGGGACAATAGTAATATCTTCTTTGTAGGATCACAATAAGTTAAAACAAATTACTGCTATGTATGGATTCTGACCATAGAAATATACAGGGAAGCATTCCTCTTGTGAGCAAACTCCTAGGGGGTAACAGGCACCCTGTTTCCCGTCCTCAGAATGCCTTGCAGTTTCTGCTAGGAACTAGTAAGATAACTAATACATGTGAACATCTGGCTGCTATGGCAATGCCCTGAATGAGAATGCTCTGTGCTAGAGTCTTATCAGCATCAACCTTGATCTCAGGTTCACAGCTCCTGGGAATAAAGGAACTCTCTTGTTAGCCACAATGTTTTACTGAGCCTAAACCTGTCCACATAACAATAACTTTATATAATATACTTTCTTGAGAGCTACACAAACCTCCTAACATTGCACACTTCAACTTAGTAATACTGAGAAATAAGCTGCGTAATGTTGCTAAGTCTATCACCTGCCTAGTAATGCAATGAACAATGTGTACTAATGATAACAATGACTTAAAGTAACCTATAGATATAAATAAAGCTGGCAGTTTGGCCATTCTTCCATCTTTCCTGCCTCTGCATCTTGTCTCTGTGTCTCCTTTTATTTTTCTTACAATTGTACAGTGTGTCTTATATTTCATACTGCTCTATAATTGTTAAAGTAGTTAAGATAAAAATATAAATATTAACACTAGTTACTTATCATGGAATTCAGAGATTTAGTTAGGAGAATGAAAACTGAAATAATAAAGAAGATATGATCTTTATTCCCAGTGAATTAAAAATAATTTTAGGACTTCATCATCATATCTTCACATTGGTAGAACTCTTTACAACCTTTACTTAGTTTTGGATGAAGAAGCTGTCACTGCATTTTCTGATGTTTTCTCTCCCTAATACTGTAAATCTCTGTGTTAAGAGTAGTCTACTCCTTCAGAGGTACCCCTCAAGCAGCCTATTTAGTAAAATGAAACAAAAGCAAAAACAAACAAGCAAAAATCCAAGGAAAATTCAACCTAGGCCAAGATGTAAGTTGAATAGAGACTACAGATATTGACAAGTTCCTAAGAACTTTATTGTGATTTTAACATGATCTAAAGGGCACTCTAGTTTTGGAAGAGATAGGTGATGCTAATATGATGTCAGGAGATTTGATGTTAGCATAACTCAGATCAGTGTTTTCCCCATAAGTGCAATGTTAAGTAAAAATGCCCAAATCTTGGGCTGTACTTTCCAGTGTCAGGACAAAAGCATTACAATGTTAGTGAGTCCTGATTAGGCTGGGCCTGTGTCCAGAAAGAGAATACAGCACATTAATGCCCATCATTTGTGGTAGTAACTCTGGAAACTCAGACAGCAAGACTCCCTTCAACAGTAATCAAGGCCATCAAAGTCCATATGATCTAATGTGGGAAAGACTTTTTTAAAAAAAATATAATTCAATATCTGCCTATTAATCTAGTCATCTTGACACCGAGTTACTGGGTATTCTCATTCTGTGGATTAGGCCACTGAGAGACCTAGTCATAATGCATATATTGCAATGGATATCCTCCAAAAAACAACTTATTCTCCTTTGGTAGGTCATTTAAAGGTATCAAATGAATAGCATAAAAGTAATTGTATATCCAGGTGTATTCAGAAACATCTGGTTCAATTCAGTCTTTCATTTTACAGAAAAGAAGTAGGCTTAGAGATCAATGCTACTAATAAAAGATAAGATAGTTTTCCAAACTAGATAACAGCAAGAAAAAAGACCATTGACTCTTTCATTTTACTGATACTATGGATGCAGTTTCTCTTGGATAACAATTATATTCCTATTATTTGAAAATGAAAGTGAGTGTGAGTAATAGGTGAATGTATTTTTGTGACTTGATCATATAACCATGGAATCTCGGGGAACTTGGCATCTAGTCCAATTTATTCCCATCCTGTACCTAAATTTTCTTTATGGCATTCATGCCACGCAGCCAACAGCCTGTACTATAGGATGTCCATGGTCCGTGGACTTACTTCCTCTCATAAGAACTTATTCCATATTGATAGTTCTAATAGAAAGTCATCTCTTGAACCACATTAAACTATCTCTCCTCAAAGCTTTTAGCCTTGGTGCCTTGTAGAATTAGTTGAATCACTCTTCTTTTAACTTCAACATAATTTAAGACTGCCCTTGTGTCACCCCCAGGGAGATTTTTTTTTCTCCAGTGTAAGCATCTGAAGTTCCTTCAACTACTTGTAGTGTGTTCTTGTATTCTTCCACTGTCTGATTATTATATGAATTGCTTCACTCATTTGTTCAGTAAGAGACTTTGGTAAACCAGAGGTTATAATAGTAAACACAGCAAGATGTTTATAGTATAGAGGTGGAAACAGACAACAGAAAACCGTACAAGGCATGGTTAGAAGTGATCTGATAGCTGTTAGCTGTTGAGATGCCTACAGAAAGAACACTTAATTTTGTCCTCAGGTCCAGGATGACTTTCTGTGGCATCTACATTGAGAGTGGAAGGAAGTGTTAGCCAGTGGCTGTGTGTGTGTGTGTGTGTGTGTGTGTGTGTGTGTAGGAGAATAGCAATAGAAGTAGGGAAGTGAGCTTTCTGAAGAAGAAACCTGAATTCTCAGGAGTCTAGAAATACCTATTTCTCTATTATGGTGGGATTCCTAGATTCCCAGATGACCAGCACCATTATCAACCTGAAAACTCAACTGCTATTCATAAAGCCTGAAGCATAGTTTCTTATTCTCTTTTGATGACCTAATTATATTGCTAACACATTTTGCATTTATTGTCAAATAAAATCCCTAAGTCCTTTTTATTTTAATTGCCACTGACCTGACTGTTTCCTGCTGCATTCCTATCTAGTTGATTTGATGGATCAAGTGTTTGAATTCACACTTACCCCAATTTCATCCTATTAGATCACATGGTTAAGAGAATACTTTAGACATTGAATCTGCCATCTATTTTATTTGGCAATCTTCTAATTTGCATGGGCCCTTCTGAGCTGACATAAAATTTATTTTATCTTTTAATCATGTTATTGATACATTTGTTAAATTTGAGTGAACCAAGGACAGTATACTAGAAGACATATCATCAAAGACATAGACCGATTTAGTTACAATAATTCAACTACTTTCCAATCTTTTTAGTTCTGCCATTGAACCCATCTTTCTTTATGTAACTGCAAGGATATCTTGAGAGACTTTTGCAAATTCCTCACTAAAGACCTGTTAAACCTTGTCTCCTTATATAATAATCTGTCAAAGTGTGAAATAGAGTTGGACTGGCATAGCTGGAAATAAGTTGTTCTTGATGATAGATACTGGTTTCTATGACTTCTTTTTCTAAGGGGGTCCAAACTTCCCCATTAAGGTTCTAGAAGTTTGCTGAAGATCAGGGTCAAGTTCACTAATGTCTTCCATTTTTTTCCCTTTTCAACAATGAAGAGGCATTTACCCATTTCTACCCCTTAGAATTTCCCATAAATCACCAACCTTGTCTCAAGCCAACAGTGTGCTCAGCCAAAGAGTTGGAAGAGTAGAGTGCAGACCCCAGCTCCTGTTTTGAGGTTATTCAGATTTCTGTAGCCACCTCAAATAATTGACAGCTCAAGCTCCCCGCCTTCCTTGTCCTTACCATCTTGTGGGATGACTTAATCTGGGGATATGAGAACTGCAATTCTCCAGATGTTAGTTCACTACAGTGAACATGTCACACTTGGGTCAAAATCATGGCAGCTTAGGTATTCTAATCTAAAAAAATCTTTTTGGCACTAATCCAAGTTATTTTACTTCTACTTACTTAATACTCTGTAATATCAACAGAGAATCTCCCTGGATATGAATAGATCATAGGTTATAAAGATTGAATATTTTTGATAGTATGACACTTATTAATGTGAAAAAAGGGTGTCCATGTCTGGTAGTTTTGAGAAGTTAAACAGCAAAATTTCAGACAATTAATATAACTCATGAAGAAATTTAAAGTCAATAATTCCCATATAGAGTGGGACACATTTTCAACAAAAGCATTTCATTTTCCAGTTAGAAAGCCATGTGATTTAAAAATATGATTTATCATTAATATGCCCTGAGGATCTTTCCAGTTCTAGGGCCAGCCCCTGCCCCCTGAACATTTCTGATTTTGGATTCAGGAGGAGTCCGATTGTCTGTATTAGTAAGATAGCACATGATTCTCAAAGTAGACCAAGTCTATGCTACTTATCTATATAATATTTTGTTGGGTATTGTAGAGAGAAATTATGACTATGTACAAAGATATATGTATATATATGTGTGTGTGTATATATATATATATATATATATATATATATATATATATATATATATATATATAAATGAATATGTGTGTATGAGAGAGACAGAAAGAGGGGGGGAGAGAGAGAGAGAGAGAAAGAACATAAAAACAGAACATATGGAAAGAAATCAAAAAGAAAGAACTCACAGAGAGAAAGAAGCCATCCCCATGTGAAAGGCAGCAAACATTCTTTTTCAAAGCATCCACAAGAGAAGAGATGAATTTTGTACATCTCTACTGCACAGTAGGATATATACATATAGCAGAACACATGTAGTAGAAAATAGGAAGCAATATAAGAATAAAGCTAGCTGTATTTAGAACTTGAACATTAAAGATTTGTAAACAGAAATACTGAATTCTCTGAAGTTGATGTAAAAGCTCTCATACAAAGGTAGCTTTACTTTGGGCCAAATTGGACAAATCAACATGGGATACGAACAAGATTAAAACCAACTTCATCAAAGAAGGGAATTTTGACAGACCTGAGACAGAAAATTTCCTTAGTCAGATCCATCAAAGGATTCTACCTATTCCTTTGTGTATCAGGATGGAAGGTCATCCCAATGTGAGGATTATGTTGTATGTATTTTGTGGCATTGGCTTAAGGGAGTCTCAAAAGAAATTGTATATGGGGCCAAAGTGTGTGTTCATTTACATATGAACCACAATGTTGAAATTCCTTTGGTCCTTACTTAAAGAGTTCCTTCAGGTAATATTAGCCTGAGCAAGATGGAATTAGCTAACACCTGACCTTCAAACATGGTGGCCACAATAGCAATGGGAATGAGCAATGCCCTTGCTAAATGCAGCCCAAGGAGGGTTTTTCTGCCCCTAAGATATGGATGCATATTAGGTGCAATCCTCTGTGGATCATTTACTGAAGCTTCACAAGTTGGGCTACTCAGCTATTTATTTTGTCATATATTTTGTATTTATTTTATTTAGTTTGAATTAAATAGTGATCACTCAGGAAAAGAAATTCACTTCATGTTTTCCTTGCCACTGAATGATGTTTTGACTGAATTACTGGGGTAGACACAGTATAAAAATATTTTTCAGGAGCATAAGGATAAAGGACAGTTCATGGGATGGAATTATAAAAGCTTCATTTTATAAGGGTGATGACAAATGTGCTAGACCTTTTTGTAATATCTATAACCAAGAAATAGAAATTGCATAGGGATAAATATTAGTGTCTTTCATAGTGTACTTTAGTACACACTAGGTGCCATTAATTAGGCAATATTTCTGTGAGTTTGAAACTAGGACATTTCCAGAGTTCTAAATGACATTTCTGGCTTTATGCTGCCATTTAGTCCTGTATGTTGTTTTATTTTTTCGGTCTGTTTTAAGATTCAGAATCATAGTTTATAATAAAAGATGACTTGCAATTTTAGAACTTTTTTTAAAAAAATTTACCCATTGGCATTTAGCAAGAGTAACCATCTACATTTTGACTGTTAGTATCAATTTTTATAGGGAAGCACTAATTTTTAATCTGTTTTCCCAGTATATTTACTTAGTATTCTACATTTTTCCCCCTCAAAATTCTGGATAATATATTAGGTGGCAGTGTTTGATATGGTTAATGGAGTTATCACTTGATATCAGCATTTGTGGTTTCTGTTCCCGGGTGGGTCATTCTTCCCAGCTGGGTCTTTTCCAGGAATTTTCCAAATATAATAATGGAAGTAGGCAAACCACAAGGACAAATACCCTCTTCTTTTCCTTTATTTTAGAAAGAAGTAATCTAAAATGAGGATCTTAAATACTCTTTCAGGTGTTTTTGCTCCTTCATTATATAGATGTTGCAACTGGAATTTAGAGATGGTGTGGTGCAGTAGTCAGCGGATGGCTTGATTCTCAGACCAACATTTTCAATTCTGTCAGTATTAAAAAACAAAACAAAAGCAAAACCCAAAACAAAACAACTCATTAAAATGAAGGTATCTGAAAAACTGAGCTATATGAAGATAGAAATTTTCATAAATCATTATGAAATTTGGGGTATTACAGAAACATAAGACAGTGCCCTTGGGCACATGGAGCCATCATCAAGGATTGGTTAGGGCAGAAAGCCTGCAAAACAAAGAGTCGGACAAGACAGAGGTCCTGCCATTCTTATGTGTCATTTGCAGAACCATGGCTTGAGGAGGTAGATGTCCATAGATTTTAATACTTAACACATTAGACATTGTGGGTCTTAATGCTTCATATTACAGCACAATTAAGTACTCAAAATAGGGAAATAAATTAGTACTAAATATCTACGAAGAGCCAGATCCTAATCTTCCTTTTGATATTCCCTATTTTTCTTCTCATTTTCCATATACATAGACACGGAATGCTTTAAGTGCTACATTTGAAATTAATCTTCTTAGTGTCGTCCTAATTGTCTATTGGACAATATCTACAAGATAGACTTTATTTTTTTTATCATGCACTTCATTGATTTTTATTTTGTGAATTGATAGGAATGGTGCATTTCCCAAACAAGAGTAAATCTGTAATGGGGAAGATTATGACTATAATGAAGGAATCCTGAGTTGACAACTGGGATCATTAGTCATTAGATGGATTATCAGAGTTGACAGAATAATATCTGAAAATCATTAACAGTCCTTTGGATTCCTACATTTCTGAAATGGGTTAGGGTTGAACTAACTCTTTCTGTATTCACAAAGTTACCTAAGGCCCTATCTTGACCTATGACAAAAATAACTTTGCCCTTATGAGGACTCCTGTTTTCATCTAGCAAGGAAAGAAAGAGACAGTGATGAACAGGTTTATGTCTAAGGAGCTCCTGATTTTATGAGGTGTTCTAGAAGATGCAGAGACTCTGAGACCAATTATATGAACAAGTGAATATTGAGAGGCCAGGTAAACATGGGAGGAAAAAGGGTGGTTGCTGCTTTCATAGAGGATCACAGAAGTACAAGACAGTGTTCTTCTACTTCACAGTCCCCCTCACAAAGATATTCCCAGGGGCATTCATTCCTAAGGTCATCAGGCCACTTGAAGTCTGTAATAGAAAAAAAGAATGGTCTCTCTCTTGGGAAGTTTCCATTGTACTTTGGATAGCAGGAACCTGCACTTGTACTTTTAAGCACTGGCTTAATACATGTGGAACACAGGAGATTTCCTTCTCTCTTTTCCAGGGCAGGCTTTGTAGTAAACCTATACAGGGTGGCTCTATTCTACCACATGGAGATTGATAAAACTCCAAGACTCCACCTTGGCAACACACATGTATGATGAATTGGAGAGAATAGGAAAGCCGTGATTTTTCTTGGAAAGTAAAAGTTAAAAAAAAATGCTTTGAGCATAATAGACTGTCAACCATGCCATCAAACTGAAAATTATAGCTGGGCCCAGCAGACTCACAATGTAAATTTGACAGATAGGGCAACTGGCAAGTGTTGCACAAACGCTGCCTGGGATCATAACTTCAATTCATCTCCGAGGAATCAGCATGAAAGGTCTCCTCTCCCAGATACTCATGGCCCTATCATTCCAGGCTCCGTTCTCACCATGTGGGTGAATACAACCTTGAACCATGTCTACATTTTTCATTTGATTTCAAGCAAATGAATTTCTCGCAGGACACGTTGTTTGTGAAATCAGGTATCCTTCTTGTCATTGCCTTTGAGCTTTGCTGCTTGTAATGTCAAGATAGCCAAAGGCATAAATAAAAAGGAGCCTAAGAAAAATCCTCGGTTGCAACAAATAGCAACAATATATTGACTTTGATGAATATGCTTTTACCTTGGCCCACATTGGCTTGAAGTTCAGTCAGCTCTTTAGCCTTCAGTGATCAAGACTGGGGCTGCTCTTCTAAGGGATCAGTGCAATGAAATCTAGCCTATGTCAATTCTAGCATTTTGTATGTAGAAATAGTGTGTCTACTTTGACTTAGCCAATCATTGAATTTCCAGGATATTACAAATCAAAGCATAATATTGATGTTATATGGGAAAATGCTGAGGAAATGCAAATCATTACTTCAGTGTGTAGATTTTAGTTGCGATATATATAACACAGTATTTGCTAGGCACCCTGAGGCAGAATTCAGTAATTAAAGAAATAAATATGCACATACATATGCATGTTTGTGTGTACTTTGTCAAACGCTGGACACTGTTCTAGGTCTTAGGGAAGCAGGGACACAGTCTTGTCCTCAGAAGCACATGATTAAGATTGAGAAAGAGATCCCAGAAGAACTGACCACCACACATGGGAGACATGTTGTTTCTTTTTGGTGCTACTAGGGTTTGAACTCAGGACCTTGCACATGTTAGACAAGTACTAAGTTATATCTTTAAAATATTTATTTTGAGACAGGGTCTTGCTAAGTTACCCAGGTTTGCCTTGAACTTGCAATCCTCCTGCCTTAGCCTCTCAAATAGCCAGGAGGTAGGCACCACTGAGCTCAGCCTAGTGGGATACAAGTTTTAATGGATGTATCAGCAAGCTATGTAGCAGCAAAGAAGAGAGAGAATTAACCTTGTTTTAGAAGACCAACAAACATATCATGGTTAAGAGGTGATAATTGGGGTTTTAAGCAAGGCTTTAAAAAAATAAGGACTTTGTAGGATTTTCCAGGAAAGAGGGTTGAATTACAGTTTAACTGTTACATTATAGTTCGTGTGTTTGTGTGTAAAAGAGATTGTTAAACTGGGTACTTACTTACTATGTAACAGTAATGGCACCAAGCATTTTGTATTACAAACTCCCATGTAATTCTTGTGACAACCCTCTAGGGGAGGTAATATTAAAATGTCTTATTCAGGTCAGAAAATTGACAGAGAAGTTAAGTAACTTATTGAAATTCTCACAGCTACTAAGTGGTGGAGCTGGAATTTGAACCTATTATGCCTTGCTTTGAAGTCCATTGTTTTACTGGACCTATTTGCTTGTCAGCAGTGGATGTGTCCATCACCCTTGGAGATTTTCAGCATACCAGTTTACAGAACTGAACCTGACACCAGGATGAAAGTGGAGTTCCTCACTTGGCATCTGGGGACTCCATTTCAGTGTCAGCTTCACTACTCAAGTGATCTTGGACAAGTTACATAAAATCAAATAGTCCTGTTTCCTCATTTATAAAAGGAGTATGACCTTTTCTCTTTAATGAAGTATTTGGTGGGGTGAAAGTAAATGATACTTGTTGCTTTCAAGCTTTTTCATCACTGGGAACAAAAGACCTGACAAGAATAACAAAGAGGATTAAAACTTTATTTGGGGCTTGCAATTGCCGAGGTCTCAGTCTATAAATGGCCAACTCCGTAGTTCTCAGTGTGAAAGGAGCCAATGGCAGAAGGGCAGGGTGGAGGAAAGCTGCTCAGCACGTGGCAACAAGGAAGCAGAGAGAAGGAGAGACAGATAGAGAAACATGGCACTCTGCTTCCCATCTCCTCCAGCCACACCCTACCCACCTATTGTTACAACCCAGTTAATCCACATCAGTGGATTAACCCACTGATGAGATTAAGGCTCTCATAACCCAATCATGTTACCTCTAAAACTTCTTGCATTGAGCTTTTGGGGGACATCTCATATCTAAATCATAACACCTATGGATGGGTATCTTAACCCAAGCATGGCACATATTATGGTGACTGTGGAGGTGCTGGTTACTACATAAATTTCTAAGTCATTTTCAATAAAGAAATTCAAGCATTCTAGCCTTCACTTAAAGTCATCTTACAAGATTTCCTTCTGTCTCCATAGGAGAAAGTAAAAGAAGTACATGTAAAATAATTTGGTAACTCAAATTGACCTTCATGAGAATTAGTCTTAGTTAATAAGGTTTTGTTTTGCTTTATTACTAATCCAGAATGTTTATGCAGTGTCTGACAAGCCATAGAATTCCACATGCATTTTAAAATGTTAAGGCTTATTTAATAGACAGTATCAGCATTTGGACTGCATTGTGGTCATTATATTAGAAGCCCACTGTAATGCTGGTAATGTTATACCATCTTTGATTTCCTGACCCTCTCTTCCATGAGACCCCTCAGTTAAGGCTCCTGGTTGCTTTGGTGTGGGGCAAGTGATTTTAAATAACATAAAATGCTGCTTCTCCCTCCAGCAGGACTGAACATCCCAAGGCTCTTTGGCTGTGTACTGGTAACCAAGTGGTTTTGAAATTCTTTTCCCATCAGTCAGTCCTGAAATCCAGGTATTCCTCTCCAATCCTCCCATCCTTTCCCCAACCTGGGGCCCTGAGTGATTCTCAGAATTTCTGTTCCCATGACTATGTTGAAACTTTGAGGCTCAGGATTCTGTTAGCTGAGGTCCTAGCTCAGGGATTGAGTACAGCTAGCTTTAGGATCCAACCACCCAATGAGCAGCTTCATCCATGCCAAAATGTAGGAAATGTAAACGAATACTGATTCATTCTATTTCTTACTTTATTCAGATGTCCTTAGTTTTTAGTTAATGCATTTTTTAAAATTTTTGGTCCCAGGATCCCATCCCTGATACCATGTTACTTAGTCTTCATGTCTCCTCTAGCCTGCAGAAGTTTCTTGGACTTTCTTTGTTTTTAATGACCATGATAGTTTTGAGGAGTCCAGGTCAAGTATTTTGCCGAATTTCTCTTAATTGGGATCTATCTAATGTTTTTCTCATGATTAGGTTGAATTGATGTTTTTTTGGAAGAAGATCACAGGCATCAACTGCCATTTTCTTCATTGTCTTAAAGGTGCATTCAGCCTTAGGATTCGTTGCTGCTGCTGCTGTCCTTGGCAAGGTAGCATTGCTCACATTTCCACATTGCAGTTATTCTTTTTCTACCCATTTTATACTGTACTCTTTCTGCCCAGCCTTTTTGCACTTCAATAATATCAGGTCATCATCAAGGATAGAGGAGATAAAGAGGAGCTTATATAAAAGCCCAAAGGAGGCTGGGAGACCTAAAGCCTGAGGCTATCCTGCTTTAGGTTTTAATTTTAATTTTTTTTTTTTAAACGGGGACCACTTGAGCAATAAGCAAGATTTTTCTTCACTTTGAGAATGATGAAGAACATTCCCTGGTGGGTGACTATAGGGAGGCATATCAACAGAGAGATGGGTTACAATGACTGGAGTGACCTCTGTCCCCAGGGTTTTGCAGGGATGCAGGCGGCCACACTGGAGGCTAGTCCTGGTGATCACTTCAGGGACAGCTTTTCTGTTCAAGGTACTGGGAACAAAGTGACTGAGGGTGAGTCACCTCTGCACAGGCCATTGTGTCCTGACATGCTGAGGGTGAAGGTGAGCAGCCAGGTGGCGGAGAGATGAGGATCCTCAGGGAACTCCTTGATAGAAGATGAAGCTCCTTTCCCTCTTTTCTTAGCCTTTGGGCACCTGTTTAAAGAACAGTTAGAGAAGCTTTGAACAGAATCAGAATGGACAGCGTCATTCTCACTGAGCTCCTTTAGCTCCTCCTAGAAGAAGGTCAAAGCTCCTGTACAGGTGGCCTGTTTCCTGGAAATTGAGCTGATGTTTATAGTAGAAGGAAGACCAAGTAAAACACCAGAAAGAGTAACACTTCCATCCCAGGACATCGGCCCCTCCCATGTCCCTCTCCTGACTCAGACAGGACAGCAACTTTGAGTGCTATTCACATTTCTTGGAGAAAAATTTTCATTGTCAAGATTAATTTAAAGCCTAATCAAGACATGCCCCATGAGAACTCAGGTTTAGATTGTGAGGTAGGTAATTGGTACTTCCAGAGAGAACACCTCTCAGTCTAAGTTGTTAGCGGCAACACCTACTTGTGCAAGTTTCAGACTTTCTCCTTTAGATTTAGGGTGTTCATCAATATATCCACTAATACAGTCCAGAAATCAATATTGAGCAAGTGAGTGAGCGGGAGTTGGGGTTATACAGAGCATCTTTTTGGAGTGACCCCCCCCCCCTTTTTCTCCTTCTGCTAGCTGGGATGTGTCTCTGTGGCCCTTTCCTATGGAAGATAATAATTTACAGAAACATAAGTTATTGGAAACCAATTTGTAATATTTTCCTTCCATCCAATGAGGATCACACATAAGGAATTCCAGTTGATCCAGTCATTGAGGAAATTACAGACATCTTAAGATTTGTCTACACACCCAGCTAATTCTTTTATTGTAGCTGAGATATTTGATCACTCTCTTATCAGTCTTTTCAGCCTTTAAAAAATAGAATATAGGTAATTATTTGACCAAGTTAAACTTTCTGGTGACTGTACTAACCATATGGGTTAATCAGTATGGTGAAACCAGTTGTCCACACAGAGTTTTATGAGTCTCATTTCTTTTGACCTTTATTCTAACCACATAGTTATTGGACAACGTGTGTCTAAAAGTGAAAAAAGGTCCACTTGCTTTATGCCAAGTTCAATAATATCTGACCTTGCTCTTCAGCTGTAGAGTACATTGTTTGGATCATGAAATTGATGAGGCGAGGAGAAGAGATGCCAAAGGAAAATGACGGAAATGCAGAGAGAGCAGAGAAAAAGCCTCATAGTGCAGTTTGCTTACATTTAAATTAACCAATGCTAATTTATTTACTTATTATATTTATGGGATGCACCCATTGCTTATTAGCCCCTGGATACATTTTAAGAGGATCATAAAAAGAGACACTCCTTGTCATTATGGCTAATTAACATTCAAATTGACTAACTAACTAACATTTAAGCGCTTAGAATAAAATCAGTCATGGGCCAGTCAACATTTTCATCAAATGTCCTTAAATAGAATCCATTAGTTGATCCCCTCTCCTCTACTTTTCTACCTGCTGCCAAAATATCTGGCACCAGAGAATGTTGGAATTGATCAGGGGGAGCCATATCGTTGCCATTGCAACAATTAATATCCGATGTGCCTCTGGGCTCATACAAGGTGGTAAGCAAAGCTTGATGAAATGGACCTGGCTTCCTCCCAGAAGAGGTTTATGGTCCAGCTGTAATTGATGCAGAAGGAATGAACACATAACATCCGGGGTTTATATGTCCTATTGTTCTAAATTTGTTTTGCTCACACAGCCACGGCAATTACGGGAGCTTATAAATTAGGGTGTGTGTCCAACAGTAAGTTTTCCTGATTGAATCTATATGCTGAAAGATCCTTGTGCTATTGTAAATCCATTCAGTTGAAACATGGGCAGAAGAGGGAGAAATGCTGATTGGACCTCTCACATGATATAATTTCTAGGCAAAGAGGAATTGAAAGGAAAGAAAATTCATTTTTTCAGTCACTGACCTACCCAAGTAAATCTCTACTTACGTGCATGGAAGCCTCACATTTAAAATATGTCCATATTAATTTTTTTATCCCTTCTCCCATTTTTGTTCTTGAACTTTTTTCACTGTTTTAGCTCTGAGTTCCGTTATATTGAGAGATGTCTGGTTGTCTGAGATTAGTTGAGAGACCAACTCTGAGTTATGACGGTCTTTTACTAATTATGTGAGGAGGTTTGGGTTTGTTTTACTAAGTGAGGACCAGAAGAACCAGGAGGATTTTATTAGATAAGAGTTAATAATTTCATTTTAAACAGATTTTTGATAAATTCACTTAAAAAAAAAAACTAAGGATTGAACCACTGAGCCATATGCTCAGCCTTGTTTTTGTTTTTTATTTTGAGACAAGTTCTTGCTAAGTTGTTTAGGACCTTACAGCGTTGCTTAGGGTGGCCTTGAACTTGTGATCCTCTTGCCTCAGCCTCCAAAGCTGATGGGATTACAGGTGTGTGCCACTGCACCCAGCAACTTCACATTTTTTGAAGAATCCTACAATTTGATCTATGAAGGGTTCTCCATTTAGGGTAATTTTCCCAAGAACCATCACCATGTGAATTAGAAGTTCAAGCCTAATTGTAGGTTTATGGCCTGTGTCATTTTATTAAGACTAGTAGCTTCCTTTAGAATTTGGAGCATCTAAAGTTAATTTTTAGGCTGGTTGTTAAAACTATAGTAGACAATAGTGAAGTAAATGAGTTCTGAAGTCAAAATTCTGAGATTCTCCACCTGGATGGTAAATTTGGGCACATCTGTTAATCTCTTTGAGACTCAGATCTCTTAGCAGCAAATCTGTGAAGAAAACAGAAAATATCAACTAAATGACATAATCAAGTGAAGCGCTAGCATATAAAAAATGCCAGTAAATCTTAAGCTATTATAGCTAATTGTCAATAGCCTGAAAATCCAATAATAACAACGAACAACTACATTGGCTTCACAATTTAGCTAAAATTTACTCTCAAAGAGGATTATTAATATAAGGAAACATCTAAATTTGGTTTTCTTGTACTAAAATGGCATTTGGTGGTAAGTATAATGGAAAACCTTGGCTTCCCTTCAAGCCCTTTCCTTCTCACCTTTGCTCATGTTTTATTGGGCTCCTCAATTCTAAGCCTTGCATGCATTTAGACAATGATTACCATATCCCTCTCTGAGATGGTGGAGGGATGGGTGTGTTGGGAGGATCCTATATCATCCTCTTGGGCTGAGCTTGGTGGAAGTTCTACCTACTGGCCAGACTATTCATCGCTAGAGTGGAATGATTTGAGGAAAAGGGAAAGACTCAAGCAAGTTATATACCAAAGAAGAAATTCAAAATAATTAGCTAGAATAGGTTGATACAGAGAACCATAAAATTAAGGAAAATACAAACATAAAAATGGGGTGTGTCCATTAGATGTGTGGGGTGGGGGGAAGGTTTTTCTTGGGAATGATGATCTTGTCCAGGATAAGCATTATGTAAAGAAGAGTTTAAGGTCAAGAATTCTATTTCCATCCATTTAACACATTTAATGAGTTCCCACTAAGTGACAATCACTGTGCTCAATATTCATGTACAGAGTTACAAAGACCAGAGCATGACCTTGACTGCAATGGCAGTTACACTAAGTTAATGGGAATAATTATATTAGTAATAATTAATATTAGTTGACAACCATGATCTCAAAATTATTATTTTACAAATAAGCAAAGCAACAGCTTTTAATAAAGCCTAGGTACCCAAAGTTAATTAGTTTAATGGATCAGCTAAGGAAACATTAGAAAAAAATGTATGAATAGTTTCTCAGAGAATGCCTAAGGACCTCTTTGTCATTCTGGAAAATAGCTATGGGGGAATAAAGAATAAAGAATCACGAAGTTAGGACTTCTAATATTTTTCAAGACTCCACAACTCATTAAAATAAAACAAACCAACCCTGCCAAATCTTGCAAAAGTATCATCATACAGATGATAGGAAGAAGGTTTTTTTTTTTTAATTGTTTGTTTTGCATCAAATGACTCCAAATTTCTCAGGAATTTTCCATTGAAACCATCTTTAAAACAGCCTTTCCCCTAATTACTATTGCCGGAGAGGGTGATTCTTCACTGATGATTGTTCTTATAATTTTATAAATTATTTCAATTTGAGGACACTGTAGGTAGTAAGGTATGCACTAGAGAGGCTAAATGAAAACCTTTGATAATAAATACTACTGTCAAGTATTGGACAGAATGTTAAGTATCATGATGCTTAGACCCGAAGTCTCCTCCCTAACACCTAGTATTTATAGAAATAATTTTGGCTTTTTGAGGAGTGCTAACCCAGTGATCTGCTACTTTCTCTCCCCAATAAAGGAAGGAGTGAGGGCTATAAATCAGAGTGAGGAGGCATTGCTCCTGCTTCAGGGCTTCACTGTGTTATCATTATGAGACATTTATTGAGCACCACAATTTGAAGAATCAGAGTGAGATGCAGCCTCTTCTTCATACTCCAGTGCTCCAATGGAATGGCCTCATCCTGTCCTCCCTGTTCCTTTTTCTCCCAATATTCATGTCACTCCCCAGCTCAGATGGATCCTGCTACTGATTCTGTTACAAGCTCAGCTGATTAATGTTGGTTCGTGACTAATGTGACTACTGGTTTTACAAGAGCATTAACAACTTCAACTAACACTGAGCATTTTGGGGGTGAATGTTAAGGGTCTGATGATAAAAAGCTGAAAAAAGTGAAAATTCTACTCTCAAGAACTCCCAGCTATTTTTTTTTGTTGCTCTTACCCTTCTGTTTCTACCATGGATGGCTGTATAGAGCTGAGATTCAGCAGGAGTTCACAACAATGTAGTCAAGTCATTATCTTCCAGTGTTCCCTATCAACATGCTCTAAGAAGGTTGGAATAGTTTTTGTTCTCTAATTTGCTTTGTACTTCTCCCTTATTTTTTTATACCATTCACTTTTATCAGGAATGATTTTACCATTCTTTAACCCCTCTACCATAAACTAACCTTACCAGATTCAGCAAGAAAAAATACAGGACATAAAGTTAAATATGAATTTAATATTAAACAATAGATACATTTTTAGTACAAGTATGTCTCATGCAATATGTAATGGGATATATTTATTCTAAAACATCATTTATTATATACCTAAAATTCAAATTTACCCTGCAGTCTGTATTTATCTGGGAATTCCATTTTTTCCTCCACTCCCTTCTGCGTACCAAACCCTATCTACTATTTAAGATCATGCTTGGGTGTGGCAAACCCACACCACAATTTCAAGAAGGTCTGCAGTGGTCAGGCTGGGAGTGTGGATGGGCCAGAGTCCTGGTGAGAAAGTCATGCTGGGCAGTGTCTACAATGTTTACAAGGTAGCAGGATCTGTCTCATCTCCAGCTTGAAGTGAGGATGTTCCAATTTGAGACTCATATTCCCAGATGTTACTAGTTTTCAAGTGTAGTTGGAAATTCTAAAAATAAAATATGTGTTATCTGGTAATAGTTAAATGCTGAATCTAGTTAAATATTTAAAAAAATATTTTTGATCACAAATTTGAAAACTCTGGTCAGAATAATTACATACCCACCCCTCAAGGCACACATGTGACTTTCTTATGTAGCCCTTGATAGAGATGGCATTGCTTTCTGCTGAACTTCATGAATGGTTCCTTTCATATGGCATTGTACCTTGTGGCAGATCTTAAGTTTTTCCAAGCAGACAATAAACTCCAAGATAGTAGGGACAAAGTTCTTTTATTATTTTTTTTATTTTTTAGGGCTTAGTATTTAATGCATCATCAGTTGGAAGAATGAGTAAATTAATACACAAGTGAAAAATAAACTTCAGTTTGTCAGGGTTCAACTAAGATGGTCAACAGATTCAACAATAGGAGTAAGGAAAGAATAAGCCTGAGGAAAGCACTCCTATCTGTAGCTTTTCAAACCATGACTAGGCAGCAAGAACCTCTTCATATCATGATGTCTTCTTGGGGTTCTTCATCATATGCATCCTCTTAGGTTTCACGAAATGAGTGTGTTCCTCCTCTCTCCAACAGCTGCATTTCCTCAGGCCTCATTCACTCAGGCAGCTTCAGCGGAAAGGTGGGATAAACAAAAAAGCATGACCAGTTTAACTAGGGAAGATCCATATGCTATATCAGTGCTCACAGCCCAATAGGTCCCGACAGGGCCCCAGTAGGTGTTCTAATTGGCTTTATCTCTGGATTTTCAGCAGTAAATCTTGCTCTGGATAGAAATTAATTTTGAGTTCCTCAATATTAATAACAGCATTAAGGACTGGTATAATAAAAGTTTATTAACTTATTTTCCACCATAATTTGTCTGTGATTTCTGTGCAGCCATATTATATTTTTATGAAATGGAAACACTGTGTTCACAGGCTGCATAATAATGATAGTAAAAAGCAAATGATACTCTGAAAATCATTCATTGGGATCTGAGACTTTTGGGGTTTGGAAAACTTACTGCTATTTTCATGGGAGATGCATAGAATACTTTTTAAAAAAATAACAAAGGGAAACTTTCCAAATGGAGAAATGCTAAAAAGTACATAATATATCCATGATTTCCTCATATATTATGTGACTATGCTCAAAGAGACATATCTGTGAAGTCCTCTAGATCATTGAAAAGGAAAAGCTGAGATTATAATTAAAAAAATCTGTTATCAAGGGCTATATTGACATGTGTGATTGTCTAACTCCTGCCAGAGGATAGAGAGTAATAATGACGATGCAGGAAGCACAATAATGAATGAGTTAACCACTTACTTTATTTAAGGCACGGTGCTAAGCATTTTATGAATATAATTTATTCCTCATAAGCTCATTTCTATGAGGTTGGTTTTCTTGTTACATAAAGAAATGTGACCAATATATTTTTTTTCCTAAGACGCAACTAGAGAACAACTTCATTGATGTTGTAATCCAAGATGGAGCACTCGCTCACTGTGCATTTAAAACAGCATCTGCTGTAATAGTGTAGGATACTTGCAGTAGGAATGGGAGCTAGGAGAGCAGTGATCTAACTTCAAAACTTTCTCATAAATGAGAGTTAAAGCAAAGGGGCATAGTTGGAGTAAATTGTCTTTTATCAGGCTATGTGGTGCCAAGAGTTAAGTGGAACAGACATCAGAGCCAGAATCAGGTGTGGAAAACGAGCTCAGGAAATACTAAGATCAAACACAGTGACAGGAATGGACACTGGGGTCAAAGTCATAAATTACAGTGAGGGTCAGGGCAGATGGAGTTAAGATCTAACCTTTAGAGTCAGAGATACAGTTGATGAACAAGGCCAGTAACCATCCATCTGATGATAAGGAGTCAAGAAAGAAAATCTGCTCAGATGCCCAGATGAAGGCTTGCTGGCAAAGAAGAATTTTGTAAAGAGCTATTCAATGGTATTAACTGCGTATGCAACTGTCAGTTTGAAGTAGCCCTGAGAGTACTGGCTGTTCATATAGCAAATTCATATGTCTAGTTATGGTTGTCATTGTTAAATAATCTCTTATAGTAGTGGAGTCCAGATCTGACATTATTTTTCATATTGGCCTAGTCTTTCACCTTTGGAACTAAAATCTTTAGCATCGCGTGCTAGAGAAAGAAAAACAAATCTCCAGAATCTCTCTTCAATTCCTGCTCAAACAAGGTTTATGGCCTTTGTAGCAGAGGAGAGCACACGTAGTGAACTGCTTCTAATGGCTAATACATTTAAGTAAGTGATTTTTGAGAACCATACAAGATGTGAGTTTAGGTGTGCCAATAATGCAGCTGTGCTTCTAGGAGACTATCTAGGTACCTGTACCACAGGCCCAGGCCAAGCCCGCCCCATAACCCCTCCAAGGACTAACTGAATCAATGGCAATGTTCACACTCATACACAGGGGCATGGTCTGCCTGTCACTGGAAGAGATTGAGCAGCTTCCCTTCCTAGTATCTGACAATGGTAATTACCCAAAGGGTCAGTCCACTGGGATGAATGTAATAATGATGGAATTGGAAGAGGCAGAGAAGCCAGAGTCTTCTGTATGTGGTGACCATAGTGAAGAGAAAAAGCCCAGAAGCCCAGTAATTAGTAGTATCCCCAAGCACTGAGGTGAGATCAGTCCTTAGAGAGGACAGAGTCACAACTGATTAAGGAAAGTTCAAGTCATGCTTTAAAAATCACAAAAGAGCATCAAAGGGAAAACAGTGAAATCCAAAGGGCAGATGGTGGCATAACAGATGAGATTTAGAACACGAGGAGCCCAGAACCCTCAGAAATAGAGAAGGAAACAAAGCCAAGGGGAGAAAAGCCTGGTTCAGGACAATTGTTCATGTGGAGCCAGGAGACTACACCTGTTTTCACTGGTACCAACCATGGGGTGTATAGTCCTCAGCTAGGTTTTAAGGTACATGGTCAGAAAAATAGAGGGGGAAAAAATCAATGACTTTGAATGTGCTGAAGCAGGCTGAGAGTAGAGGCGATGACATTCTCTCCCGTCCCTAAATATAACCAGAGCTACTCAGCAATGGAGTGATCCTGAGCTTCAGAATCATACAGAGCTTGTGGGAAGTCCTTTTTTATTTCTTGCCACCTGAATCACATTGTGCATTTAGTTATCCTGCCTACACACCACTTCCTCATCTATAATCATATCTACTTCATGGTGGTTTCTTGAATTGGGGATGTAAAGCACAGAGCCTGACTCAAACTAGATTTTTGATGTTGCTTTTAATAACAAAACAATAAAAATAGAAGATCATTTTTGAGATTTTTTTTGGTCATTAGCAAAATCACTTTCTCTTCTTTCATTAGATGCACCATTATAGTTGTAGGAAATGGACTAGGGTGAATGTAACTTTGGGAAAGAAAGATATAATGGTGGGAGAATCCATGTTGAAAAGTAGAAACGTTAAAAAGCTGCCTTTGAAATGCTTAGTGATTATAGGAAGGGAAAAGGTGACAGAAAAGAAAAAGGAAAAAGAAAGAAAAGTAAGTGATTGGTTATCTGTATCCTGGTACCCTGGCTTCATTCTCCACTGTCAGGGCTGACTTTTTTTTTTTTTTTCTTTGCTGGGGTGGGGGGTGTAAGAAGATGTGAAGAGGAGAGTGAAGTTTCTCTATTTATAACCCTGAAGAAAAAGCATTGAGGAGAGCCTGCTGTGCAGGAGGGTCCTCCAGCAGGAAGAGGTAGCTGCAGAGAAGTGAAAATGATGGTAAGTGTTACGGATGCAATTGCCACCTGTCTGCATCCCCTGTGCCAGTCTGTGTACCTCTCCCCAGATGCTGTGTTGTCGGATAACAAGACAGTGTGGTCCTCCTCTGAGCATTGTCCTCTGCTAGGCAGGAGTCTTAGAGCCATGGAAACCTAGCAACTCTTCTCCCAACTCAGTCTCTGTGGCCTTCACCAAAAACCAGCTGCGGCAAGGCACATGGGGCTTCCACCTGTGACTCTAAACCTTGCTGGTGTAGTTTGTGCTCCCAGCTTCCCTGTGTAATTTCACAGAGGAAATATTTTGGTGAGTCCAGGTTCTTGCTATGTGTTTTTTTTTTCCTTCACTTTTCGTGGCTTCTCTCATTCTTCTTTTCTTCAAGCTAATATATCAATTGGATAAGAATTCTTGCCTAAGTTTTTTTCTTTTGGAAAACCCTTGCAAAAAGATACAGTAAAAGGGACAAAGATAGCTGAGCTTAGCATTCCCAACTGTCCTTCAGCTCCCATGTGATGGGACAGTATCGTGACTCTCAGTGAGTGAAATGTTCCTGGAAATCTAGCTGCAGTTTTTCAGAATAGTGGGCACAGTATGAACTTAGATGGGCTACCTGGGAGTAGACCATCTTGGCCATGCAATGAGAATCAAGGTGGCCATAAGGACCCATGGGAACTTTGTCTAAATATCAAAAGTAGGGCTGTGAACAAGAACAAGAGAACCAGCTGTGGCTTCCAGCAGCAATAAGGAGAAGGGTGCCCGGGACCAACACCAGAGCCTGTGCACCTCAATAGACAGCAGTCCACTTCTAACAGCCAGCGCAGCCCTTTGTAGCCAAGGGAATCGGCACAAGACCAGAGGCTTCCTATTCCCCAAGCCTTCACAGTCCCTCTGCAACCAGATACCATCTTGGGAAAAGGGGAAGAGAGAAAAGAAGTCTAACAGAAAATTAAACTCTTAGTTGATTCCTTTTTTTCCTCAAGAAGGTTTTTTTAATAGTCCCCCCAAAATAATTTAAACTAGATGAAATTGAGATGTCTTAAATTGTATATTTAAATTTTCCTTATCCAGTGGGATGGGTGCTTATGTATGTAATAGGATAAAAGCCACATTGTCTTTGCATGTCTGAGTTTGAGTGTCAAAAAATTTGTAAGCCTGCCCTGTGGGTATTATTACAGATTGAAGAAATCCTTAATTTTGAAAATCTGAAATGCTTCAAAATCCAAAACTTTTTGAGGGCTGACATGATACACCACAAGTGAAAAATTCTACACCTAACTTCATGTGATGGGTTGTAGTCAAAGTACAGGCATACTGAAAATATTGTATAAAATTAGCTTCATGCTACATGTATAAGGTGTATATGATACAAAATAGATTTTGTCCTTACACTTGGTTCCCACTCCCAAGATATCTCTTTATTTAAATACTATTTTTTAGTTATTGATGGACCTTTATTTTATCCATTAACTCATATGTGGTGCTGAGAATCAAATCCAGTGCCTCACACATGCTACTACTAGTAGCAAGTGCTCTACTACTGAGCCACAACCCTAGCCCAAGATATCTCTTTATGTATAGGCAAATATTACAAAATTGCAAAAAAATAAAAATAAAATCCAAAATCTGAAATACTTTTGGTCATAAGCATTTCAGATAAGGGTTACTCAGCCTACCATCTGTATGCACCATCCTGTTTGCCTTCCCTGGGAGTGGGCATGGATTTGAACAGAGGCCTCCAATCCAAGAACAATCACAGTGCTACTGAGTCTGACTTGAAGCCCATCAGCCTGGACAAGGATCCCCTGAACAGATGACAGTAATATAAGTGTAAAGAAAGAAATCCACAATGTGTGAACTTGCGATAGCCTTTGGTGCTCACAAAGATGTGGCTTGTTGCTATGGTGATAATTCTGGGATGATGGGTTATAATAGAAAATACCTTGAAACTCTTGGTTTGGCCAAAGCAGAAGCAGCCATAAGTGAAGGCTTGGTCAGGGAACCTTCCTTCTGGTTGATGGCAATAAACTCTCTTCCCTTGGGGGACACAGCAGGGCACTCCCATGTCAGTTTGGATTTATACCACTTCACCAATGAACGCTCCTCATCAAGCACGGCAATCATCATACTCCGCAGAAAACAAACAAGTGCCTGTAGGGAGTGTGCTGATAGAGTGCAGCCTGCATTTTCTGCCTCCTATTCCAGACCTCCCTTCCTGTTTTCTTCAGCATGGAGCACAGTTCTCTGGTTGATTGTTCCCTCCGTTTGACCTCAGATGAGTTCATTCACCCATTTATCAGGAACAGGAGCCAGTTGAAACAAATAAATAAGCTGAGAAGGAAAGGAAACTCAGCATCCTAAACCCCTCCATTGAGCTGTGACTCAAGAACTACAGCACATTGTATTAAACCATTTCTTTTTGATGCATTGGGGCCGTGTAAAAGCCGACAGTGACATATGGGGAAGGGCCTGTTAGCAGGATTGGGGCTGTTGTGTGATAAATGACACAATATGTCAAAGAACATCTGTTATCCATCATGCTGGCTTCCTCGGAACACTTGGAATGGGGAAGGAAGAAAGGGCAGGAGAGAGAGAGGGAGGAAGGGAGGGAGGGAAAGAGTAAAGGAGGAATGGAGGGGAAGAGAGAAAAGGAAAGAGAAGGAGGAAGAGAAGAAGAGGAGGAGGAGAAAGAGGAGAAGGAGGAGAAATCCATGGAGGGGGTTGAGAAGTGTGTAAATTCACTGGAAGCACGACCATACATAGGGGAAGAAGGTAGGAGAAATAACTGCCGGTCTTAGGAAAGCAAAAATGATTCAGGAAGATGAGCCAAAGTGCATCCCACCAGCAACCTGCCACTCTCTTCTTCCTTTCATCTTTTTTCCCCCTTTATGTTTGTTTAAAATTTAATCAGTGGAGCATATTAAACCATCATACAGGCATGCAAGGATTGGAGCTGGCTGTACAGTTGCTCGTTTTCTTTCATTCTCCAGACACAGCACTTTGGCATTGCGAAGGATCTCTCTGGGGCCAGACAGACTCAATTGAGCCTTCTGCAACTTCATCGGCATGGCAAGCTACATTAGAATTGCCCAAGTGAATGCTCTGAAGCCGTGTCTGAGAGCAGGCTCTGTGCCAGTAGGGAGCTTTCATTTTGGATTTCTTAGCATTTCCTCCTCATAGTGTTCCCATCATAGTTATGCAAACACCTGTCTCCCCTATCTGGGTGTGAAGTTTCTGATTTTTTTTTGTCATCAGAGGAAACTTCCATTTGTATTGGATTTCTCTTTGCGATATGATATAGGCAACTCTTTCAGGATGGGGCCAGGGTCCATAGGAGGATAAATAGATTCCTTCTTTCTTCAAAGATGCAACTGCTCATCATGTTATTATCTAAGGAAATAAATCTGTATTAGCGAGTCTGAAAGATCTGAATCAGACGTTCCCGGAGCTCAGATGCTCTTATTTTAGATGAGGTTGGCAGCAGAAAAGCTTATTGGAAATAATTACACTTCCATATTTACAGAGTCACTTTCCTTGGTACTCATATTTCTTTCTAAGTATTATTTTATATCCTTTTTATGTATGTCTTCATTATTTTTCTGTGTTACGGAAGTAGGAAAAGGGACAGACAGAAGTAAAATGTTTGATTCTCCAACCTGGATCACCTGCGTGAATTTTATAAAATGTAAAATCCCGACTCCAGAACAAGATTCTGATTCAAAAGTTTTGAGACAGCACCCATGAATCAGATTTTTTTATATGTTTATCTGGTGATTCCAATGCTCAAATTCCAATGATTGGTCTCAATCTCAACATCAGTTTCCCCTTTCTCTTGCCAACAGTACCCAGATATCCTTCTGTATATTTGATCCATGTTCCTTCTCCACCATGTAGTGGAGACCATCTTTACATCATTCAAGGTGATTGAGTGAATCCTATAGCCTAGAACTGTTGCAAAAGACTCTTTCCTCTACAAAAAGTGGATGTGAACCCTGGAATTGCAATGAATGTTGTGTTTGCTACATCTTAAGCTGTTGGGGGCTACTGTGTGTAGCCCAAGAATGAAGCTGACACCATAGACAAGTGAGTGGATTGTTGGAGAGAAACCAGATTCTTGATGAACCCATTGAGCTTATTGATCCAGCTAACTTGAAATCTGCATTCAGACATTTCAGTTACAACCTAAATGTTTAAACCAAGGAGAGTTGGGCTTTTAATCATGCAAAACCAAGAGCTCCACCTGATACAAATAACCAAACTTAGGGAACTCTGCTTTAAATCTCCTTCCAAGAAGGTAGAGAATGCAAAATTAGCATCAACTGTACATTGGATCCTAAGAATACTTACTGAGCACCTGTTGGGGCCATGCACTATTTAAGGCTCAACATGAAAATTCAAGAGGTAGGAAGCCCCAGTTCTTAACCTCAGGGAGCTTGTTGAAGGAAAGAGAGGTAAATATCCTTTTAAAAGAAGCAAGAGTATGTTGGGCTGGGGATGTGGCTCAAGCGGTAACTTGCTCGCCTGGCATGCACGGGGTGCTGGGTTCGATCCTCAGCACCACATAAAAATAAAATAAAGATGTTTTGTCCACTGAAAACTAAAAAATAAATATTAAAAAATTCTCTCTCTAAAAAAAGAAGAGTATAAAATAGCATGAATATATATATATATATATATATATATATATATATATATATATATATATGCATGTGTGTGTGTATGTATATATATATGGAAGTATACTCAATTAATGAAAGAATCAGAAGGAGAGCTCAGTCAAGTTTGCATGATCCAAAGAGGTCAAAGCTAAATAGAGAAGGTAGCATTCAAATTTGTTTCTCTTTGGTCCCAAGAATTATCCATCCATCATCATTTACTAAAATGGGCTACAGTTTGCTAACTCATGTGTGTGAACAGAAGATAAGTCAGAGCTCATCTCAGTTAAATCAGGCACCATCATTCATGAGTTAAGCAAGTTGACAGTAGTAGAGGGCAGAGGCACTTATGAATGGCTGGTACAAAGAGGAGGTTAAGTGAACTACTGATTCCAGATTACTGAACTTAAAGACCCAGCTTCCCACCCTTTGGCAGTTAAAGAGCAAAACTGTGAATTTTTAATAGTGGTCTCTCTGGGAATATTAATGTGGCCATTGTATCTACAGTATATTAGAGAAAAAAGAATCAGAAGAAAGGAAGGTCTCTCAGGTGCTGGAGGTTAAAAACCTCATCATTTTCTTGTTAAATGAGGGGGCACTCAGATTGGTAGGGGAGCCCTGAGGGTAGGTAGTCACAAGAAGTATTTAGCAATCTATCAGTTGAGGAGAATAAAAGGAGTCAGATGTACTTTTGGTATTTTTAACCTGAGCTAGGGAACTTAGTATACCATTAAAATTTCATACAAGGGAAAAAAATAAGGTGGGTAATTTAATTCTTGGAGATATATAATTTTTAAAATTTCAATTACTTTGAATTTAATTGGCTGGTAAGGCATATGTGAGAAGATATTCTGGCACATACGTGGTAATGAAAGATATGGTACACCAAAGTGAAGTTGAAGCTACAGATGCAGTTTGGGGGAGTAACACAGAAAGTTAAAGTTATAATGAATACACCCAAAATCTAAGAAAGAGTTCATATAGAGATGATGATATGAGGATCAATGACAAAATATGATTAAATTTCTCAGTGAAAGGAAGAAATGGCATTCAAAATATAAATAGAGAGAGGTTGTTAGACAAGGAAGCTGTAGTAATAGCAACAAAAATAACAGCCATGTTGACAATAACTAAGTTAAGTGTCAGACCCTATGCTATAAACTCTACAGAAATATGTCATGAAAAGATCAAGGACACTTTTTCATTCAAAAAAAGATGCAAGAATATAAATATATATATTCCTATAATTATAGGAAAATCCAAGGGAACTCATAAGACTGTGAGATGGGGTATGAGATCTTCAGCTGGTGGTTTAGTGGCTTTGCCCCTGAGAAGCATATTCAGCAGCAACTGGAAGCTCATGCTGTGGAGCCAGAACACCTGAGATTGCATCTCTGACCTGCACTTGCTGGTTGTGCTTCTAGGCCAATGGGTCCAGTTTCTTCCTCTAAAAATGTGGCGAATATTTACCTACCACACAGACTTGTTAAAAAGATTTAACCATAAAGAGTATTCAAAGTACCACTAGGTACAGTGTTCAACATAAGATATCTATTAAGAGCATGGAGAAGGTAGTAGGCTCTAGACATCAGGACTCAGCCATGTACAGTGAGACCTGGTGTACAGTGAGACCAGTGCCAGGCTGTCGTGCACATTCCTGTGAGTGGAGTTGCTGAAAAACGAGATACGAAAGTTAACACACAGGAGAGCCACACTTTGGTTTGTTACTGTGGGCAGTGACATCCATGGATCGATGTGGGAAGCTCAGCTACAAACAAACCCCTTGTCTCAGTAGCCCACTGAAAAATGAAGAGTGAAGTTATAGCATATCATGGTGCCCTTCTATGTGTCACCTAGCTCCCAATAGTCCTCTAGATCAGTTTGTTTCAGCATTTCATGGGTAAACCTCATACCCAATGACTTCTGACTCCATGAATATTGGCCTGATGAAAATCAGGTCTCTGCATATCTAGACAAATGGCATGACATTCATGAATTTAGCCACTTTCCAGATGACCTCGACAGTGGCTGTGTAAGGCAGTGGTGCTTGTCCTTGGCTTGGCTATTCAGGAGCCTCTCCCAGTAGAGTTTTCTTTTCCTCTGCATGTTTTCCATTTTTGTGAAATCATATGTAGACTTGGCACATTAGGATTTCTAGGGATGAGGGGGCATGTGTATTTTTATTAAACTTTTTGGGTTATTCTGATTATAATCAGTGAGAAAGTTCATTTAGTTAAGAAGTCTTCGAAAAGTTGAACTGGATTTGTTTATAGATTGTTCTAGAATGAAGTAATTTGGGCCACATGCTGCTTTTCTTGTAGATTAAATCTGCAGAAAATTTAAACATTATTCATCCTCTTTACTCAGACTGGAGGGAGGACTCTTGCTTATCTAAAATGTAAATTGTATTATTATTTTTTTATTTGAGGAAATAATAGATTTTGCATTAGAGACACAGGAATTCAAATTCTTGCCCAGATACATAGTCACTGACTTTGGGGTGCTATTTCTTTGTTTGAGCCTCATCTCTGAAACACATTGTGCCTGTGTCACACATCTGTGGTTGGAAGGGAGGTTGAACACAGATTCCTTGGCTTAGTACCTGAGCATGGAATATGCTTTAAGCAGAAACTATTGTTAATAATAATTTAATTATATTCATTAGTTATCAATCAAGAGATATCATACTATCCTTATAATATTCAATGTATTTAGATATTATAATGGTTGTTTTTCTCCTGAGGCATATCATAAAATAATATCTACTCAGACATGTTTTAATGAATATCCATTATTTCCTTGAAAATGTTAATTTACTGACACCTACACATATGTACAGACATATTCAAAGATGTTAGATATTAAATTATCATATTTAGAGGATAATCACTGAATATTATTTTTTATGATTTGAGATGCATTTTTTGCCACAGCTCAACTACTTGAATGCTTTATTTTCCCACCCCCTGAACTCTGAGGCCTTGTGGCTTTCTCAGCACATTTTTGGCACCTCCCTTGTCTTTGCTATTTTGTTTTATCATTGCTTATTGGCAATGCCCAGCAAGTCAGAGGGCACAGATGAGGGCAGAGAAAGAGTAGGGCCTCAGTTAGTTCTTTATTACATAGTGCTTGGGAGTGGAGACTGTCCTTTTCACGGTGTTAAGGTCTGTAAACAAGTCAAGATCTGTAAACAAGTCAAGATGGCGACTGGCATTTTGCCAGAGGGAGTGGTTTGTGAAGTAACGCCAGCGAGCCATTAAGTGTGGAGATTCCTTATTGGTTGACTGCTGTATCTAGTTTATGTTAATTAATATAAGCTGTGTGGAATGTGTATATACCCCTCCTGTCCTACAATAAACGGCTCCCACTCCTGCTGTATCAATGTACACAAGTTGCTCGTCACCCCCGGGTTATTTTGCTGCAGCCGGACTGCGGCACCACTGTACTGTGCCTACAATAGTTGTTTTAAAATAGATACTTGTTGAATTAAAATTGTGTTGGAATAGCCCCTTATCTTAGAAACAGTTTATTAGATTCCTGACTTTTTAAATTAGTTAATGCTTGGTCACATGCATGTTCATTTGTCCAAATTTTGTCCAAGAAGTGCTTGGAATTATGATTAGGAGTTGCAGGAAGTCTGCAAACCATGGAGCAGAGTAAGTTCCTCAAAGGAAAATCCAGTTTCTGCTACTAAAAGGAGAAATGTGTAGTGGAAGGTGAAAGCAGTTCATGTCCCGTCTTTCATTACTTGCCAAAGGAAAACTTTTCACTGTCTCTCACATGTCTCCTATTTTCTGCAGTCTTTGGCCTCTATTCTACCTGCTTCTGTTCTTTCCTAATTCTAATATTTTGCACATGCCGACAAGATCAAACTCCCTAAAAGCATATTTATCATACTTTAAAAACTCCAATGAAGTTGAACTTTTACTAGATAAACTTTTAATTCCTCTTTCTGGCATTCAAGTATTTACAGATTTGTCTCTTACTAATATTTATGATTTTATTATTGGACAATACACTTGAACTAGTAACTTAATGAATTTGTTCTTGTATCCTAAATACAGCTTCTTCATATTGGTAGGTGAACCCTATTTCAAGTACAGTAGCTTGGCCTAAATACATCATATACTTAATAGAAATCTTAGAAATGATCTGACTAAAATCTTGAGACCCATCTCCTATTATTGCTAGAATTCTCCCTTGTTCTTCATCCTGGGCATTGTTCTGTATACCAATCATGTTGAAAAACTCACTCATAGGTTTCTGGCTGATCAAATCACACTTTTGTCCCTATGTACATTCCCTCCTAGAATATCTTTCCACAGTTTCTAAGCCTGGCCACTTTCATCTGCATGCTTGCCATAGATATACTTCCCCTGCCCTCTCCCTGTTGATATGAGTTGTCTCTCATGTGTAACCCCATAAGGAACTGTGTGTTTCCTTATGACACTGTACTATAAATATACAGTTCCTGTCTCAGCAACACCAGAGCTCCTTCATGGCAGAACTGGGCCCTCCAAGTCTTTATCTCTTGTACCCAGCACATACTTATCCAGAATGGTAACTCAGGGATGGTGGGCACCCTACCTGTACTGTATTGTTTTATCACATCATAGTCTACAGAAGAGGATGAGGTACTAGGGGGTACTCAATGAACAAATCCTTCAGTGGTGCCACCTCAATTATAGTGAACTGAAAGAACTAGATATTCTATAAGATGTGGCCTCTGCTGCCATTCTGCCCTTTTCTCCTCATACTCTTCTTGACTACTTGTGCTACTTCTGCCCACTGAATAATCTGCTTTTCCTGAGACAACCATGCACATTCTAGAATCATTGTCTTTGTAGTGACTGTTCCCTCTCACTAGAATGCTTATTTGAAGTCTACACAGCTTGCTTTGCACAAATATGCCTGCTCAAATGTCACCTTATTAAAGGGACATTCTGTGATGTCTGATATTCTAAAGTGTTCCCCACACAGCACTCTATACCTGCCCTACCTTTCCTAGGCATTTCAACAACACTTAGTCATAGCCAGCATTTTTCCAATGTGTTTATTTTGTCTCCTCTCTCTATATAAAAATTCCATGAGGGTAAGGACTTTGTCTTATCCATAGCTCTACCCCAAGCTTGTAGAACAGTGTCTAGCACATAATAGGCACTCAATTACTATTTTATAAATGAATGTGTGCTAAAGAGTTGGAACCATATAAGGGAGCTCAAAGCATGCAAAATGACTGTGTGGTATTATTGGATATAGAGGTAGCTATTCCCACCAGCCATCCATATTCCCTTCTCTGCATAAACAACCACCTAAATTAAATATAGATGTGTGTTCCTGAATCTTCAAATCTGAAACAGGCACAATGGTATTAATAATACAAAATACATCATGTCTGGCATCATTTTGTGAGGGAGATTGGGAGAGGAGAGGTCCTGAATATGTCTCCCTGCAGCAATCCCATACCCATCTTAATAATATTTTGGTAGTTTGATAGAGGCATTTTATCCCAGAAAGCAGCCTGACATTTACCCAGGATTGCCTGAATTTACTGCCGCAGTTACCAGAAAAACAGCCATCAGGTTTTAGAGGGTTCTCATCCGTAGAAAACTGGTCAATTTATTTTATTAGCATCTTTTCCAGTGTCTGACCCTAAAATAACTGATTTCAGTGTTTACATTCTTAGAGATGAACTAATGAAGCAGCTTCTGCTGCTTCTACTGAGCCCTGGATGTCTGAGTAATGACAGCAATGACATCAACAAAAATCAGCCTAACTCATTGAAAAACAATTGCAGAATATTTCTATTATCTGAGTGGTTTTGTGATTAGACAATTAATTAGAATAATTGTGTAAATTTTGTGGTGCTTCTCCTATTCTAGTCCACCTTGGTCATCAGTACAGAAAACTTGTCTTTTCTTTTTTTTTTTTTGAAGAGTCTGCTATTTTTTCATTTTGTTTTCCTCCCTTGCTTCTATTCATATATATGTCTTTTTTCTCACTTTCTTCACTTCGTATTAAAGGCTTTTTGTGATTCCTGAGTCTGTGGAGAAAACCTTTAAAAAGTTCCCTTACAAGTATACTCAGAACAAGGACTGTCATGGCTGCTGTCCACATGGAGTCCCATAAACCTGATCACGAAGAATTCTGTCCATTAAAAATGAACCCAATTGGGCTGGGATTGTAGCTCAGTGATAGAGCACTTGCCTAGCATGTGTGAAGCCCTGGGATCAATCTCAAGCAACACATGAAACTAAATAAACAAAATAAAGGTATTGTGCCCATCTACAACTAAAAATATCTTAAAAAGATGAACCCAATTGTTGGAAGGAATGTAGAGCAGTTGGAACTCTCACTCATCACAGGAGTGTAATAAAGTCCAGCCACTTCAAAAAATATTTTTTGAAATTTCTGTAAATTTACAAAACTACTTACCCTATGATTCAGTAATTCCACTCGTGGGTGTTTACCCAAGAGTAATGAATACCTGTGTATATAAGACTTTTTATTGCAACTTTACTCATAATCTTCCCGAACTGGAAACTACCCAAATATCTATCAACAGGTAAATTGATAAGCAAACTGTGTCATTTCCATTCCATGGAATATTTTCAGTGACATAGAGGAGCGAAATAATGGTACATGTTACAACATGGATGAATCTCAAAAGCATTATGCTTAACAAAAGAAGGCAGACACAAAATGATTGTATACTGAATGATTCTATTTTATGGAACTCTGGAATAGGCAAAATGAATGTAAAGTGGATTGGTGGCTTCCTCAGAATGGGGGCTGTTGACTGCAGAGGGTCCTGAGGAAACTTTTTGAGCTAAAGACAGTGTTCTAGCTCATTTTATGGTGATGATGATCACATGGATGTATATACATTAGATAGTACCCTTTAAATGAGTATATTTTATTGTATGTTAATTAAATCTTAATGACATTTGATTTAAAATAAAACAAAAAAAAAATTAAAGTCCATTCCTATCCAGTTTCTTTATCTGTCAAACCCTCACTTGAAAAGGATTCTTTCCTCCCTAAAACTCTACTTATCTTTCACCCATCATGAGAGTGTCAGAAAACTTTGCTAAATTGTTATAAAAAGCAAGCTCTTGGCCAGGTGTGGTGGTGCATGTCTGTAATCCCAGTGGTTTAGGAGGTGGAGGCAGGAGGATCAAGAGTTCAAAGTCAGCCTCAGCAATTTAGTGAGGCACTAAGCAATTCAGTGAGACCCTATTTCTAATAAAATACAAAACAGGGCTGGGGATGTGGCTTAGTGGTCGAGTGCCCCTAAGTTCCCTTAGTGGTTGAGTGCCCCAAAAAAGCAAGCTCTGAATTCAAGACATAATTATGCTAGCTTCTTCCTGAGAGATCTCAGGACCAACCAAAGATTAGGCAATGAAAATGGTGAATATTTATTGATTGCTTAAAATGCCTGCCATTTTCATTCCTAGCACAATGCCTGGTGTATAAGAGGCACATCATAATTATTTATTGAATAAAAGAATATTCCTGATAAATATGTCATTTTGTTACCATTTTATAGATAAGGAGGCTGAGGTCAGAGAGGTTAAGTGAGTTTTCTAAAATCTCGAGCTAGTAATTGGCAAAGCCAGGTTTCAAGCCCAGGTCACTAGCATTAGGTTTTCCATTAAATTAAAATTTGATTTAATATAAGATATTCTGCATCCCAATTGGTTGTTCTTATGTAAAATTATTATGCTTGTATCTAACTAAATCATATGCCCCTGCCAATAATCAAATGATTATAATATGCATACAGTCTTTGTAAACTCCAGTATTTTGAAGAAATACCAAAAAAAAAAAAATAGCAACATGATTTGGCTTACTTCTATCATAATAAAAGGTCATATTTGTGTGCATGTATGCATGTGGGTTGCTAAGGATTTGAACCTAGGGCCTGTACATGCTAAGCATGTGATCTACCACCAACCTATAGCCTCAGCCTCACACAGGCTGTTTTAAATTCTGTATAGCATTTTTAATTACTTAATCATAAAAAACCCTGAAACAGCCATCATTGTCATCATCTTTATCATCATCATCATCATCCTGTCTTCATCACATCCATCTTATAGGTGAGGGCTGAAGTTCATACATGTTTTTCCAGAGTCATATTGACAGAGCCAGGATTTGAATCTAGATAATATGGACCCATATTTCTCATAATCATTACCCTTTTATTTCTCATTCTTATATCCATCCATCCATCCATCCTTCCATTTATTAGATAGTTTTACTGGTATGTGTGTGTATATATATATATATGAATGAAATTCCTTTCATCATGGAACCTACCAAAATTACTTCATCTTTCTTTTTTTAATTTTCTAGAAAGCTGTGCAAAGGGACAGAAGGAGAATGTGTCTCCCTTTCTTCATCTTTTTTGTTGTATAAATTTGTTTTCACATGCTTTCCATTGTGAAAGTCACTCCCTTCTTAAAGGCTGAACCCAGAACACTCATTTGGCCTATTCCATGGGTGAAAAACTTTGATATTTTGTGAGTAAGTACCAAAGAATTGTATTTGTAAACAGACTGCTATGTTTGGGTCTGGAATATCTCCCAGGGATCCATGTGTGAAAGGCTTGAGATATCCACTTTACATCAGTTTTCTATTTCTCTTAATAGTTATATGTGAACAGCACTTATTGTTCCATTTAGAACATTGGCGGGGCCCTGTGGCCCATCCTTGTAATCTCAGTGACTTGGGAGGCTAAGGCAGGAAGATCATGAGTTCAAAAACAGCCTCAGCAAAAAGCGAGGTAGGTGCTAAGCAACTCAGTGAGACCGTGTCTCTAAATAAAATACAAAATAGGGCTGGGGTTGTGGCTCAGTGGTTGAGTATCCCTAAATTCAATCCCTGGTACAAAAAAAAAAAAAAAAAAAAAAAAGAGTGAGATTAGAACATTGGCTGTGGAACCTTTAAGAAGGTGGGGCCTATCCAGAGACCTCAGGATTTTGTAGGTGTGTCCTTTATGGGGATAGCAGGACAGCTTCCTCTTGCTCTTCTTTTTCTTCCATGAGGTGAGTAGATTTGCTCTCCCATGCACTTCTGCCTTGGTATACTGCCTTACCACAGGTCCAAAGAAGTATGGCCAACAGCTCATAGACTGAAACTTCAAAATTGTGAGCCAAAATAATCATTTTCTCTTCATAAGTTGATTATCTTATATTTTTGTTACAGAAACAGAATGCTAACACAGGGTCTGTAGTGGACACACTGAGTCAGATAAAGAAAGTCACTCAACAGGTTTGTGGCAAGCTCCTTACATGAGACCTTGCAAGGAACACCCCCTGATACTCCCACTGGGGAAGTACTACCAAGCTACATCCCCAGCCCTTTTTAGTTTTTATTTTGAGATAGGGTCTCACCAAGTTACTCAGCTTGACCTTGAACTTGTGATTCTCTTGCTTTGGCCTCCTGAGTCACTGTGATTATAGAAGTGAGCCACAGCAATTGGATCAGGAACAATTCTAACATCTGAAATCTGTCTCTGCTTCCTGAAGAGGGCAGGGGGCTCAGGGAACACTCAATATCAGGGGGATCACTGTAAAGTTGTCTTAATGCATTCAGGAGAAATCTAGAGTCAGGAAGCTCTGATTAGAATATCTTATGTCTAAGGAAAAGTGTCCCACTTATGCTTTAAACTTCATCTCTTATAGAAAGACTGAAGCCCAAATAATCTTGCAATCCAGTAAAAAGAAAAATCTTCCCCAGAATACTTCCAGAATATGTCTACCTAATAGTTGTATTGTGTAGGACAATGTACATTTATTGACTTAGAGGATGTCAAAGAATTATGTGAATTATCCACTTTGACAAAATTCAAAATAAAGGTACATGTTCTGCCAGTAAAAGAAAGAGCCGAGTGGAAGCACACTACAGTCATTGGTTCTGATAATTCCTTAGAGACTCCCTGGGCCTGGGATTAGCTAGTGCCCCAGATTCTTCCATGTGACTCTTGTCCTCTTTCATATTTAGTGCTTGCAATCCCACGAGAAGTGTGGCACCATGGGAACAGTACAATAAAAGTGGGGACAATGAAGCTTAAATAGGAAGAAAAGATCATATAGTTTTCCCTGTTGAAAGGTAATACATTTCAATGTCTAGTGCCACTTTCACAAACAGGTTAAATAAACCAAATAAGAAAGCTCAGAAGTCTATCCTAAGTGAGGTCAACTAGCATGCCTACATAGAAATCTGAAGAAACATAGAGAAATCAAGTCAGTTTTTCCCAATATTTGGAAGATTTTTCTTTAATAGAAATCAACTTTCAAGAGGCAAACTGCAACATAAAAATAATTTCAGTTAACTGTATTATATGAAACAAAATAGTGCAATTAATATATCATTTCATATAATCTTATGATGTATTACATGCCAAATATTGGGATGTTCCTTTATGCAATAGTTGTCTAATTTATATTTTTCTTAAGAATTGTATGTGAACAATGCTCTTATTGTCCCAATTGAGACAGAGTTTACATAGATAACAAAGGGCACACCATTATTACATGCCTGTTGCAGATTAAGCATCACTGATTAGCAGACCATGGATAGAACTTAGATTTATAGCCCATTATATATAGGTTAGGTATTGAAAGAAAAATGAAGCTGCTAAGAAAATAAAATATATGGGAAATTGCAGTCGATTTGCAATAGAGACAAGTAGTCATTTCTAGGTCCCACTGAGCACAGCACAGACAAAGCCTTTATGAATTAATTATACATTACATGATTAGTTAATCACTAACTTATAACTGTACTCACCTTTTGCCTTAAAAGCTTAGTAAAGTCTCATACATATTCTCAAATGAGCTATTGCTCCTTAGTACATTCGATGACAAATTATATTTTGACTTTAGAAAACTGAAATGTTCCACTTCCCTTTGGTTTGCATTCACTTGTGCTGGCATGTAGCTTTTGCACCCTTAACTTGTGTATGTGCAATAATCTGTGAGTATATCAAGCTCCCCTGAATAATTCTCACCTCAGACAACAGTTGCATTGTTGTTATTTTCAGTGTTATTTCATACTGATGGAGCATGCTGCCAAGTCGATATGATGAGGAGGGCTTGTCCCTTCTCTACTGCTGGTTTTCCTCTGGTCTCATTTCATTTTGATCTAGAAATGTGAATTTACATACTTGAGGGAAACTGAACTCATAGTCAATGACAAATGTTCATTTAACCCCAAGATCTAGGCAATAATAACAGTGTCATTTTCCATAGTTTCAACTTGCTTAGAAACTTGACAATTAAATCTTTATTTAAGATGCATTTATCAAACATTGAAAATAAACTTTACAATTCTCATGCCCATTCTTGGTTTGGGTGAAAAGAAAGATTTGAGGATTAAAAATTAGAAAGCCTGTGAAATTTAGCCCAGTTTAAGTCTCTATTCTATTGTATGATCTTCCTTGGTTCTTCAAGAAGAAATCCTCATAACAGAACTAGCTTGCATGTATCTCCAGTGCCTAGTGATCTGCTGCATGATGTGAAACTCAGAGAATTGAAAAGTGGGGAAAGAATTTAGCATCAAGTCTTATGCAAAATGAAGGGCAAAATCTTCTTCCTTTTGTAGTAGGTAGTGGAAAGAGCTTGAAATTTGGATGATTTTTTTGTGTCAAGACCAAACCAGACAGACTCAGAAATAGAATGTTTATTTGACACTCAATCCCATTTAGTCTTCCACTTCTGGGTTTCAATCATAGCTGCTTAGACATCAGGGGACAATGGCACCATTAAAAAAAAGTGGAAGTGAGAAGAGGAGCAGCCGCCTGCTGAGAGGCTGAGCCGCCCGCTCCCCCTGCGCCGGCATAGTAGAGGGAACTGGGACCAGACACAGAGCAGGCCCAGCGGCCTGCTGAGGGGCACAGCCGCCCCCCACCCCCCTCGCCTGCCAGGTAGGGGAAGGGTGACCACCGACAGAAAAGGCCCAGTGGCCCTCAGCGGGACAGAGCTTCCAATCACTCCTGCAAGGTAGGCGGGCCTGCGACCCACCTGCAGAAGAGGAGCAGCCGCCTGCTGAGAGGCTGAGCCGCCCCCTCCCCCTGCGCCAGCATAGTAGAGGGAACTGGGACCAGACACAGAGCAGGCCCAGCGGCCTGCTGAGGGGCAGAGCCGCCCCCCACCCCCCTCGCCTGCCAGGTAGGGGAAGGGTGACCACCGACAGAAAAGGCCCAGTGGCCCCCGGCGGGACAGAGCTTCCAATCACTCCTGCAAGGTAGGCGGGCCTGCGACCCACCTGCAGAAGAGGAGCAGCCGCCTGCTGAGAGGCTGAGCCGCCCCCTCCCCCTGCGCCAGCATAGTAGAGGGAACTGGGACCAGACACAGAGCAGGCCCAGCGGCCTGCTGAGGGGCAGAGCCGCCCCCCACCCCCCTCGCCTGCCAGGTAGGGGAAGGGTGACCACCGACAGAAAAGGCCCAGTGGCCCCCGGCGGGACAGAGCTTCCAATCACTCCTGCAAGGTAGGCGGGCCTGCGACCCACCGGCAGAAGAGGAGCAGCCACCTGCTGAGAGGCTGAGCCGCCCCCTCCCCCTGCGCCAGCATAGTAGAGGGAACTGGGACCAGACACAGAGCAGGCCCAGCGGCCTGCTGAGGGGCAGAGCCGCCCCCCACCCCCCTCGCCTGCCAGGTAGGGGAAGGGTGACCACCGACAGAAAAGGCCCAGTGGCCCCCGGCGGGACAGAGCTTCCAATCACTCCTGCAAGGTAGGCGGGCCTGCGACCCACCGGCAGAAGAGGAGCAGCCGCCTGCTGAGAGGCTGAGCCGCCCGCTCCCCCTGCGCCGGCATAGTAGAGGGAACTGGGACCAAACACAGAGCAGGCCCAGCGGCCTGCTGAGGGGCAGAGCCGCCCCCCACCCCCCTCGCCTGCCAGGTAGGGGAAGGGTGACCACCGACAGAAAAGGCCCAGTGGCCCGCGGCGGGACAGAGCTTCCAATCACTCCTGCAAGGTAGGCGGGCCTGCGACCCACCTGCAGAAGAGGAGCAGCCGCCTGCTGAGAGGCTGAGCCGCCCCCTCCCCCTGCGCCGGCATAGTAGAGGGAACTGGGACCAGACACAGAGCAGGCCCAGCGGCCTGCTGAGGGGCAGAGCCGCCCCCCACCCCCCTCGCCTGCCAGGTAGGGGAAGGGTGACCACCGACAGAAAAGGCCCAGTGGCCCCCGGCGGGACAGAGCTTCCAATCACTCCTGCAAGGTAGGCGGGCCTGCGACCCACCGGCAGAAGAGGAGCAGCCGCCTGCTGAGAGGCTGAGCCGCCCCCTCCCCCTGCGCCGGCATAGTAGAGGGAACTGGGACCAGACACAGAGCAGGCCCAGCGGCCTGCTGAGGGGCAGAGCCGCCCCCCACCCCCCTCGCCTGCCAGGTAGGGGAAGGGTGACCACCGACAGAAAAGGCCCAGTGGCCCGCGGCGGGACAGAGCTTCCAATCACTCCTGCAAGGTAGGCGGGCCTGCGACCCACCTGCAGAAGAGGAGCAGCCGCCTGCTGAGAGGCTGAGCCGCCCCCTCCCCCTGCGCCGGCATAGTAGAGGGAACTGGGACCAAACACAGAGCAGGCCCAGCGGCCTGCTGAGGGGCAGAGCCGCCCCCCACCCCCCTCGCCTGCCAGGTAGGGGAAGGGTGACCACCGACAGAAAAGGCCCAGTGGCCCGTGGCGGGACAGAGCTTCCAATCACTCCTGCAAGGTAGGCGGGCCTGCGACCCACCGGCAGAAGAGGAGCAGCGGCCTGCTGAGAGGCAGAGCCGCCCCCTCCCCCCCGCGCCTGCAAGGTAGTCGGAACTGAGACCACCACCAGAACAGGTCAGACCTGCAACCGAGAGACAGAACAGGCCCAGTGGCCTGAGGAAGGGTAGAGCCGCCCCCCCCCACGCCTGCAAAGTAGGCGGACCTGCGACCCACTGGCAGTACAGCCCCAGAGGCCTGCAGAGGGGCAGTGCCGCTGCCTGCGCCTGCAAAGTAGGCAGAACTGCGACCACCGACAGAACAAGCCTAGTGGCCCGCAGAGGGACAGAGCCGCCGCCCGCGCCTGCAAGGTCGGCGGACCTGCTACCGACTGGCAGAGCAGGCCCAGCGGCCTGCCGGCGTGGTAGGCACATTGCCCCAATTGGAGGAGGGGCAGAGCCGCCGCCCGCGCCTGCGAGGGAGACTTTGCAACTATACAAGACCAATATAAATATATAGGGGGAAAATTCAATAGCACAACAGTTTCACCAAGAAGAAAGGAACGCAAACAGTATGAAGAGACAAGGAAAGAAAGGACCACAAGCATTGCAGGTCAACTCAACGTTAGAAGAGGTAATAGCTGCAGCTGATGGAATGTCAGATAAAGAATTCAGGATATACATGCTTCAGATGATCTGGAGTCTCAAGGAAGACATCAGACAGCAAAATCAGACAATGAAAGATCACTTCAACAATGAATTACATAAACAAATCCAAGAAGCAAAAGATCAACTATACAGGGAAATAGAGGTTATAAAAAACAAACAAACAGAAATCCTAGAAATGCAGGAAGCAATAAGCCAACTTAAAAACTCAATTGAGAATACTACCAGCAGAGTAGAACACTTAGAAGACAGAACATCAGACAATGAAGATAAAGTATTTCAACTTGAAAAGAACATAGACAGCTCAGCAAGACTGTTAAGAAACCATGAGCAGAACATCCAAGAAATATGGGATAACATCAAGAGACCAAATTTAAGAGTCATTGGGATACAGGAAGGAACAGAGTTTCAAACCAAAGGAATGAGCAATCTATTCAATGAAATAATTCGAGAAAACTTCCCAGACTTGAAGAATGAGACAGAACCCCAAATCCTAGAAGCCTATAGGACGCCGAATGTGCAAAATCATAAGAGACCCACACCTAGACACATTATAATGAAGATGCCCAACATACAGAATAAGGAGAGAATTTTAAAAGCTACAAGAGAAAGGAAGCAGATCACATTTAGGGGTAAGCCAATCAGGATAACAGCTGATCTTTCAACACAGACTCTGAAAGCTAGAAGATCCTGGAATAACATATTTCAAACACTGAAAGAAAATGGGTTCCAACCAAGATTTGTGTTTCCAGCGAAATTAAGCTTCAGGATGGAAGATGAAATTAAAACCTTCCACGATAAACAAAAGTTAAAAGAATTTGCAGCTAGAAAACCATCTCTTCAAAACATCCTTGGCAAAACATTACAGGAAGAGGAAATGGAAAATAACAATGAAAACCAACAGTGGGAGGTAGGACACTAAAGGGGGGAAAATAATCAAAGTGGAAAACAAACCATGTTTAGTAACATAAATAAACAAATATGGCTGGAAGAACAACCCATATCTCAATAATAACCCTAAATGTTAATGGCTTAAACTCACCAATCAAGAGACACAGGCTAGTAGAATGGATCACAAAACAAGACCCAACAATATGCTGCCTACAGGAGACGCATTTGATAGGAAAAGACATACATAGGCTGAAGGTGAAAGGTTGGGAAAAATCATATCACTCATATGGACTTCGGAAACAAGCAGGAGTATCCATACTCATATCAAATAAAATAGATTTTAAGCCAAAGTTAATCAAAAGGGATAAAGAGGGACACTACATACTGCTCAAGGGAACCATACACCAACAAGACATAACAATCATAAATATATATGCCCCAAACAATGGTGCAGCTATGTTCATCAAACAAACTCTTCTCAAGTTCAAGAGTCTAATAGACCACCATACAATAATCATGGGAGACTTCAACACACCTCTATCACCACTGGACAGATCTTCCAAACAAAAGTTGAATAAGGAAACTATAGAACTCAATAACACAATTAATAACCTAGACTTAATTGACATATATAGAATATACCACCCAACATCAAGCAGTTACACTTTTTTCTCAGCAGCACATGGATCCTTCTCAAAAATAGATCATATATTATGTCACAGGGAAACTCTTAGACAATACAAAGGAGTAGAGATAATACCATGCATCCTATCTGATCATAATGGAATGGAACTGAAAATCAACGATAAAAGAAGGAAGGAAAAAGAATACATCACTTGGAGAATGAACAATAGGTTACTGAATGATCAGTGGGTTATAGAAGACATCAAGGAGGAAATTAAAAAATTCTTAGAGATTAATGAAAACACAGACACAACATATCGGAATCTATGGGACACATTGAAAGCAGTTCTAAGAGGAAAATTCATTGCTTGGAGTTCATTCCTTAAAAAAAGAAAAAAACAACAAATAAATGATCTCATACTTCATCTCAAAATCCTAGAAAAAGAAGAGCAAAACAACAGCAAAAGAAGTAGAAGGCAAGAAATAATTAAAATCAGAGCTGAAATTAATGAAATCGAAACAAAAGAAACAATTGAAAAAATTGACAAAACTAAAAGTTGGTTCTTTGAAAAAATAAACAAAATCGACAGACCCTTAGCCATGCTAGCGAAGAGAAGAAGAGAGAGAACTCAAATCACTAACATACGGGATGAAAGAGGCAATATCACAACAGACACTTCAGAAATACAGAAGATAATCAAAAATTATTTTGAATCCTTATACTCCAATAAATTAGAAGATAGTGAAGGCATAGATAAATTTCTTAAGTCATATGATCTGCCCAGATTGAGTCAGGAGGATATAGACAACCTAAACAGACCAATATCAATTGAGGAAATAGAAGAAACCATCAAAAGACTACCAACTAAGAAAAGCCCAGGACCGGATGGGTATACAGCAGAGTTTTACAAAACCTTTAAAGAGGAACTAATACCAATACTTTTCAAGCTACTTCGGGAAATAGAAAAAGAGGGAGAACTTCCAAATTCATTCTACGAGGCCAACATCACCCTGATACCTAAACCAGACAAAGACACTTCAAAGAAAGAAAACTACAGACCAATATCTCTAATGAACCTAGATGCAAAAATCCTCAATAAAATTCTGGCCACTCGGATACAAAAACATATCAAAAAAATTGTGCACCATGATCAAGTAGGATTCATCCCTGGGATGCAAGGCTGGTTCAATATACGGAAATCAATAAATGTTATTCACCACATCAATAGACTTAAAAATAAGAACCATATGATCATCTCGATAGATGCGGAAAAAGCATTCGACAAAGTACAGCATCCCTTTATGTTCAAAACTCTAGAAAAACTAGGGATAACAGGAACATACCTCAATATTGTAAAAGCAATCTATGCTAAGCCTCAGGCTAGCATCATACTGAATGGAGAAAAATCGAAGGCATTCCCTCTAAAATCTGGAACAAGACAGGGATGCCCTCTCTCACCACTTCTGTTCAACATAGTTCTCGAAACACTGGCCAGAGCAATTAGACAGACGAGAGAAATTAAAGGTATCAAAATAGGAAAAGAAGAACTTAAATTATCACTATTTGCAGATGACATGATTCTATACCTAGCAGACCCAAAAGGGTCTACAAAGAAACTATTAGAGCTAATAAATGAATTCAGCAAAGTGGCAGGATATAAAATCAACACGCATAAATCAAAGGCATTCCTGTATATCAGCGACAAATCCTCTGAAATGGAAATGAGGACAACCACTCCATTCACAATATCTTCAAAAAAAATAAAATACTTGGGAATCAACCTAACAAAAGAGGTGAAAGACTTATACAATGAAAACTACAGAACCCTAAAGAGAGAAATAGAAGAAGATCTTAGAAGATGGAAAAATATACCCTGTTCATGGATAGGCAGAACTAACATCATCAAAATGGCGATATTACCAAAAGTTCTCTATAGGTTTAATGCAATGCCAATCAAAATCCCAACGGCATTTCTTGTAGAAATAGAGAAAGCAATCATGAAATTCATATGGAAAAATAAAAGACCCAGAATAGCAAAAACAATGCTAAGCAGGAAATGTGAGTCAGGCGGTATAGCGATACCAGACTTCAAACTATATTACAGAGCAATAGTAACAAAAACAGCATGGTACTGGTACCAAAACAGGCGGGTGGACTAATGGTACAGAATAGAGGACACAGAAACCAATCCACAAAACTACAACTATCTTATATTTGATAAAGGGTCTAAAAGCATGCAATGGAGGAAGGATAGCATCTTCAACAAATGGTGCTGGGAAAACTGGAAATCCATATGCAACAAAATGAAACTGAATCCCTTTCTCTCGCCATGCACAAAAGTTAATTCAAAATGGATCAAGGAGCTTGATATCAAATCAGAGACACGCTGTCTGATAGAAGAAAAAGTTGGCTACGATCTACATACTGTGGGGTCGGGCTCCAAATTCCTCAATAGGACACCCATAGCACAAAAGTTAATAACTAGAATCAACAAATGGGACTTACTCAAACTAAAAAGTTTTTTCTCAGCAAAAGATACAATAAGAGAGGTAAATAGAGAGCCTACATCCTGGGAACAAATCTTTACTCCTCACACTTCAGATAGAGCCCTAATATCCAGAGTATACAAAGAACTCAAAAAATTAGACAATAAGAGAACAAACAACCCAATCAACAAATGGGCCAAGGACCTGAACAGACACTTCTCAGAGGAGGACATACAATCAATCAACAAGTACATGGAAAAATGCTCACCATCTCTAGCAGTCAGAGAAATGCAAATCAAAACCACCCTAAGATACCATCTCACTCCAGTTAGATTGGCAGCCATTATGAAGTCAAACAACAACAAGTGCTGGCGAGGATGTGGGGAAAAGGGTACACTTGTACATTGCTGGTGGGACTGCAAATTGGTGCAGCCAATTTGGAAAGCAGTATGGAGATTTCTTGGAAAGCTGGGAATGGAGCCACCATTTGACCCAGCTATTCCCCTTCTCGGTCTATTCCCTAAAGACCTAAAAAGAGCATGCTACAGGGACACTGCTACATCGATGTTCATAGCAGCACAATTCACAATAGCTAGACTGTGGAACCAACCTAGATGCCCTTCAATGGATGAATGGATAAAAAAAAATGTGGCATTTATACACAATGGAGTATTACTCTGCATTAAAAAATGACAAAATCATAGAATTTACAGGGAAATGGATGGCATTAGAGCAGATTATGCTAAGTGAAGCTAGCCAATCCCTAAAAAACAAATGCCAAATGTCTTCTTTGATATAAGGAGAGTAACTAAGAACAGAGTAGGGTCGAAGAGCATGAGTAGAAGATTAACATTAAACAGGGATGAGAGGTGGGAGGGAAAGGGAGAGAGAAGGGAAAATGCATGGAAACGGAAGGAGACCCTCAGAGTTATACAAAAGTACATACAAGAGGAAGTGAGGGGAAGGGGAAAAATAATACAAGGGGGACAAACGAATGTCAGTAGAGGGGGCAGAGAGAGAAGAGGGGAGGGGAGGGGAGGGGAGGGGTGATAGTAGAGGATAGGAAAGGCAGCAGAATACAACAGACACTAGTATGGCAATATGTAAATCAATGGATGTGTAACTGATGTGATTCTGCAATCTGTATATGGGGTAAAAATGGGAGCTCATAACCCACTTGAATCAAATTGTGAAATATGATATATCAAGAACTATGTAATGTTTTGAACAGCCAACAATAAAAAAAAAAGAAAAAAAAAAAAAAAAGTGGAAGTGTGCTTATTAAGCATCCAGCCTCCCAGGTACCTCCCTTGGAAACCAGAATCCAGAAGAGGGCACTTGGGAATTAGAATGTTTATCAATTACCCCAGGAGATCCTTGCCATCAGAGAAGTTGGAGATGCTCTGCTGAGACAAAGCTGTAGGTGGCAGAATTAATTGGACTTCCTTGAGTCTTCCTCCAATGCTTGTCTCCAGTTTCCTGGGTCCCTCCCTGCCAGGTCTGTATCTTTCGCTCCTGACCTTGCACTGCCCTCACTGGACTCCCAGCAACTTCTCCAGTCCTTGTGTGCTCACCATCCTGACACTCACTGCTTCTCTCTATTAACTCTGCATTTTGTAGCTATCAAATTTGACCCATGTGAGAAAATCAGCGGTTTGGGGGACAAACAGAACCATTTCCAGCTCCCGAAAGTTAAAGGATGATTTATGTTTATTAAGTAGGATTGTATGTTCTTGTTTGTTTTGGGATGTGTGTTGAGTAAATGTAGTCTTGTAAACCTGGAGATCCTTTAGGGAGCTTTATAAACCACCCCTTTAACACTGATGTAATTGGTCCTGGGTGTAGCCTGGGTGCCCTGGGTGTCATGGACTCTGAAGATCTTAGGTGCCTTAAATGTGGAGCTGAGCATGAGGACCACAGCTCTTGGGAGTCCTGCAGCCACTCAGGAAAAGTGGAACTTGGTATAACCTTTGCTTTAACTATAGAAACCTGATTTTTTTTTCTGAAGGAATCAATCAAAACAACATATGGTTCACCTTTCCAGGAGAGAAGAATTTGCCAGGAATCCCTTTAATACCTAGCCACTATTACTCTTCCCTAAACCCCAACTGAGAAGAACATATCTTGTATTTATATAGCTCTTGTCTCCCCAGAGCACACATATCTTGCAGATCTGCTTTAAGACCTCATTAATCCTTACAGATTTTTTATTTAATATTTCACAGGAGTATCACATCAATTCCTAATTGCTGAAAGCTCTATTTTAAAAATATATATGTGCCACATGATTTTCTAGCTTAATATTTTTCCCATAAACATACAAGTGTATAGGTGTGCGTACATAGAACACACAAAATATCTATAATGTAAAACGCACTCGACATTTCTTTCCCATGCCTTCTTTTACTTTTCAGCACCCCATATTCTTTTTTTTTTCTTTTCTCCTTCCATTTGCAAGAATTTCCATGTCTCTTTATTGCTGCAATTCTCCTGGCTACACTTGTGATGAGCTGATTCAGCACACCTGCTTCTTATTCATGGTGGCAGTGGACACTTGATGATCCACCTTCTGCAGCGTCCATTGCTTAAATGCTGGCTGTACACCCCTGTCTACTTGACTGAGGCCATGCAAAGACTTAGCTCTGTGATATTCCTTTTCCTTTGGCAATTACTTGCAAAATCTGAGTAGCTCCAGCAGGGTGAACTGTAAAAATGACAGCCATACCTGCCAGCATCTGTTTTGAAAGGCAGTGTCATGTAAGAGTCTAGAATATATACCTAGGGGTCGGACAGATCTGGGATCAAATTCTACAGTCTTCTAAGTAAACGAGCTTGCTGAGCCTCTGTTGCTGGTGTGTTGTGAAGGTTAATTGAGATAGCCGTGCACTGTGTGGAGTGCCATGCTTGGTGCCTGAGTGATTAATAAATGGTGACATTCTTCTAAGTACCGGGAGCTAACCCATTGCATGTCTAGAGCTCCAGTGGTGGCATGCTTATTGTCAACATTTATCAACACTGCCAAGGCTTCAAGTCTCAGCCCAAGCTTTCCCTCTTTTTAAGTTCCTTGGTTTACTCCCATAGGGAAACTTGACAGTATATTTCCCTACTGTATCGTTTTTGCTTGTTTATATCCCTTTACAGATATTCTTTTATTTCCTTTTACTGACATTTCTCTATTGCTTAGACTGTAAACCCTTGAAAGTGGGCATGTGACTTGAATCATTGTATCCCAATGCAAGAATTTCACGAGAGTATGAGGATAGGTAAGAACCTGCTAACTACAGATTCTTGAATAATTCATTTTGAGGCCTTGGTCAAACACTGCATGACAGTTTTTCCATCTGCCTCATAGGAAGAAAACACTGGACAAAGCATTCAGGGTCTTAGTCATCTTTCTTTCACCGGTCCTCAGTGGGATCTGTAGGCAAACCTTGCAAGGTCTAGCTTTCAGAGTAAAAATCTAGAAACCCAGTCCATTGTACAAAGTTTCAGCATGCTGAAGCTCAAATTACTGAGTCCCTGGAGACTAAGCTGCAGAGTTAAGCCTGGAGCATGGCTTCCCAGACTCCACTCCAGGAATCTGCACTGTAGGCATTCAATCCCTCATTTAGGTTGGGTTAATTCAAGGGTAGCTTATCTTTCTCACAGAGGGGCTTAGAAATTTCTGTTATGGACATGCCTACAGGTTTGCTTATTGCTTCTTTTCTGAGGAGAAAATCATTTCATGTGTCTGGTGAAGAGTTTTAAGTGATCTCATTATCAGCCTTTGCTAGACCTTTAATAATGGAGCTTCCATTCTGGTTGGATCTGATTTAAGCTAAACACTCACTAATAAGGCTCCTTGCGCTTGCTGTTTTCAAATGGTGGTGTTCACATTTTTGACATTTTCCTTCATCACCAACGAATAATGAGCAGGGTTTGTAAATTCCTTAGCTAGTAATTCAGTGATTATCGTATTAAAAGAGTGTTTTGTGCAGTAGATGTGAGGGGGGGTGTGTGTGGAGGAATTAGTGGAGATGAATTATCAATCTTGAGACTGAATGGAAACAGGTTTTTTGTCTCTTTGAATCTAATTTGGCTAAATGAAGTGGGGAAGGCGGAGTGGATTGCGATTGATTTTTTTCTTTAATGATATATAATTGACAAAAGTTGCATATATTTATGGTGTATAACACGAAGTTTTGATATATGTATTCATTGTGAAATGATTACCATGATCAAGCAAATTAACATATCCATCACCTCACATGGTTATGTATTTATCTTTGTAGTGAGAGCTTTCAAGATCTCCTCTGTAAGCAATTTTTAAGTATACATTATTACAAATGATAGGCCCCTGTGCTAGACAATAGACGTGCAGAATTTATTCATCCTGTCTAACTGAAACTTTGTCCTTTAATCAGTATCTTTCCATTCCTTCCTCCCCTATTCCCTGAACCTCTGGTGACTGACATTCCACTCTGTTTCTGTGAGTTTGACTTTTTGCCATGTCACCTGAGGTGAGATCATGCAGTATCTATGAGTGTCTCATTTATTTCTCTAACATGTCCAAGTCCCTCTGTGTTGTTGCAGATGACAGAATTTCCTTCTTTTTAAGGCTCCATGGTATCCTATTGTTTATATGTACCGTGTTTTCTTTATCCATATCTTTCTTCATCTGTCTAAGGATACTTAGATTGATTCTATATTTTTGTTTTCATGAATAATTTTGCAATGAATATAGGAGTGTAGGCATCTTGGATATACTGACCTCATTTCCTTTGGTTATATACCCAGAAGTGAGATTACTTGATCATATGATAGTTATATTTTCACTTTTTGAAAAACATCCACACTATTTTTTTTTAAATAGTTTTTTGAGCGATAGGTGGACACAATATCTTTATTTTTATTTATTTATCTTTATGTGATGCTGAGGATCTAACCCAGTGCCTCACACACATGAGGCAAGCACTCTACCACTGAGCTACAACCCCAGCCCCACACTATTTTTCATAACAACTGTACTAAATAATATTCACACCAACAGTGTACACTATATACAGGGCTTTCTTTTCTCCACATCCTTGACAATACTTTTCTGTCAATCTTTTGTCTGTTTGATAACAGTCATTTTAACAGGTTTGAGGTTATGCTTCATTGTTGGTTTTAATTTGCAATTCCCTGATGGTTATTTATATACATCTTGGTCATTTGTGTGTTTCCTTTGGAAAAATGTCTGTTCAGATCTTTCACTCCATTTTGAAAATGAAACTTATTCTTCCTAAAGAATTGTTTGAGTTCTTTATGTATTTGGGGCATCAGCTCCTTCTCATATGTATGGTGTATAAATATTTTCTTCCATCCTGTAGGTTATTTCTTCACTCTTTTGAATGAATGTTTTTGGCTTTACCGAAGCTTTTGTGTAATCCTATTTATTGGTTTTGCTTTTGTTGCCTGTGGCTTTGCGGTCATATCCAAAAAATCAGTGTCCAGAACGATGTCAGGAAGCCTATTATCCATGTTTTCTTCTAGTAGTTTTATAGTTTTGTGTTTGAATTTTACTTCTTCATTCCATTTTGAGTTGATTTTTGTATATGTTAGGAAATAAGGGTTCATCTAATTTCATTCTTCGGCCTTTATATCCATTCTTTTCAATATTATTTATTGAAAAGTCAGTCCTTTTTGGTTTTGTTCTTAGAACTTTTGTTGAAAATCAATCCAATATAACTGCATGAATCTTTCCAGATGTGATTAAAGTAAATATATTGAGATGGAATTACTTAGGATTATTTGAGTGGATCCTATGGGTCCTAAAGACAGTGGAAAATGTCCTCATAAGACACAGGAGAACTGTAACTTCATGAATCCACTGTCCATCTGGGCTCCCTATTATGACCCATTTGTCTGTATGCCTGTCCACACTTGTTCCATGCTGATTTGATTACAATAGCTTTGTAGTTAGGTGGGATGCCTCCCACTTTGCTCTTTATGCTCACGGTCATTTAGGCCATTTGGAGGGTTTTGTTGTTTTCATATGAATTTTAGTGTTTTTTCCCCTATCCTTGTGAAAAATGCCATGGGGGCTTTGCTAAAAATTATCCTGAGTCTGTAAACCACTTTGGGTAGTATGGACATGTTAGAAATATCAATTTTTCGAATCCATGAACACAGGAAATCATTCTCCTTATTTGTATCTTCTTTTTTTTTAAACATCAGAAATTTATTAGTTGCTCAAAACATTACATTGATCTTGACATATCATATATCATACATTTGTTTCAAATGGGGTATGAATTCTTATTATTCCCACGTGTACAGATTCCCACGTGTATCTTCTTCAATTTCTTTTATTAATGTTCTGTGGTTTGGGGTATGCAGATCTTTTACATCTTTGGATGGACTTATTCCAAAGTTTTTTTTTGTTTTATTTGTTTATATTTTAATATTATTTTTAGTTATAGATGGACGTAATACCTTTATTTTTGTTTACTTATGTTTATGCGGTGCTGAGAATCGAATCCAGTGCCTCACACATGCAAGGCAAGTGCTCTATAACTGAGACACAACTCCAGCACCAGTTTTTATGCTTTAAATGATATTGTAAATAGAATTGTGTGGTGCTTCATTATAGAAAGAGATCTTTCAGTTTTTATCATTGAGTATGATGTTAGTTGTAGGCTTGTCATATATGGTCCTTTTTATTTTGAAGTACATTCCTCCATATGTAGTCTTTTGAGAGATTTTCTCATGAAGGATCTTGAGTTTTGTTAACTGTTTTTTTCTCTACATCTATTGAGATAACCATATGATTTTTTCTTATCTTAATGTGATTAAAGGACATTTACAATCTATGATGGACCATCTTTGCATCCCAGAAATAAATCCAACTTAATCATGATTTGTGATTCTTTTGATTTGCTGTTGAACTCAATTTGTTTTTTTGAGGTTTTCTGCATTTATGTTCATTATAGATACTGGCATGTAGTTTTATTCTCTTCTAGTATCCCTATCTGGGTTTGGTATTAGTAATGCTGGCCTTATTGAATGAGTTTGGAAGCAATCTCTTTTCTTCATTGTTTTTCTTTTGGTATGTGATCGATATTTTGAAATCACATTTTCACTATTTGGTGAGGACTAAGGATGACAATGGTGGTGGTTTGTTTTTGTAAACTTTTCCCTCCTCGAGGCACCCCAGAGTTTCTATAGCCAATTAAAGATGTATACCAGAGTAGAATACAGAGGAAACGGGGACCCATTTCAAGGGTGATGTCGTGAATTGAAAAGACATGTGCATCTTAACCCTAACAACCTGTGCATGTGAACTTATTTTGAAAGGTAGTCTTTCTAGATGGAATTAAAGTAAATATATTGAGATGGAATTACCTAGGATAATCTGAGTGGATCCTATGGGTTCTAAAGACAGTGGAAAATGTCCTCATAAAAGACAGGAGAAGATGCACAGATTATGTGGAGACAGATACTGATTGGAGGTATGCAGTCATGAACCAAGAAATGCGTGGAGTCACCAGAGACTGGGCAAGGCAAGAAAGGACCCTCCCTAGAGGCTCTAGAAGGAGCACAGCTCTGTTAACACCTTGATTTCTGACTTGTGGCCTCGGAACTAGGAACAAACAAGCTTATTTACGTCACCAAATTTCTGGTAATTTGTTTTGTCAGCACTAGGAAAGCAGTACAGGTGACTAGAGGAGTTACTAGAGGTAAAGTGGCAAAATTCATGAGCTTTGATGATATAAAAACCTGGGTAAGGCTTAGGATCTTTTACTACTTAGTTTTTTATGACCTCAGGCTAAGATGTCCTCTCTGGTATGTGATTGGCTAGACAACTGATAGCTTCACTCACTGGTTACTCTGTGATTTATTTGGCCGGCTTCTTTCTGTGATATAGCCCCTGTAGTGTATTCCCTAATACTAAACAATTATGGAAAGTAGATACATTTTCTAACATTAAACAATTTTACAGCTAATGGAGACTGACTGTTATAGTATGTTTGTTAAATTTTATCTGACAATAAATGTTCTAATTGGAGAAAATTTTAATTGGAGGACATTTAGAAAATATAGACAAAAATAATAAAATAAAAATAATCCATTATCCCTAAACAAGGTTTAATTACAGTTAGTATTTTAATGGATTCCACCCACCCACTTTATAAATAGTTGTACTTATAAGAAAATTTGAATAGTGCTTACAACTTCAACAGTATGCCATTCCCCATGAAATGAAATATTACTTTAAAATATTATTGTAATGGCTTTCCACATTCTTTCTAGAGAATACTGTTCTCTAATTTTGTAAATTTCTTATATGAATAAGAATGTTTGTACCCTGGGTATTTATTCTTAGATTCCAGGGGCTCTCTTTGCAGCCTGGGATGTATTAGGGAAAAAAATGAACGCTCTGAGAATAATGAGGGCCCCTCACAGGCCATTCTAAGTGTTGAATGAGACAATTCAGGTCAAAACCAGTCAGGTGCATAAGAGGCTTTATGATGAATGTATGTATGTGTGTAATGTGTGTATGTATGCACGCCTGTATCAATCAATCTATCTTCTATTTATTAGATTTGGTTTTCAATAAATAAAACTAAAGTAAAATAGAAAAGCATGGAGAACAGAACCAAATTACCTGTAGTTTTATTTCTATGAGTTAAACACCATTAATATTTACATGTATAGACTTTTATTATTTTATATATGTAAATATATATTATTGCTTATCTGATTCTTAAAAAAATGATAATAGTTCATACTTTGTATTAATTTATTTTTCCTTATATCAAAATGATTCTTTTGAGATGTAATTTTAAACTACTATATAGTAAATATTTTGTCACAGGAATTAAAATTAATTTATTTGACCATAATGGTTTTCCAAATTGTAGAGTTCTTGTTTATGGCAGGACTATGCTATTGTTAGAATTTCATTTGCTGTCATTTTTTTCACCCTTAAGAGCAACAATGCTATGACCATAGTTGTTGCCATGTTGCCATTATTGGCCTGTATCACTGATTATTACCTCATCATTAATTCCTATTTTGGAATTGCTGGGTTAAGCTTCTGAACATTTTTCTTGCTTTTTATAAGTCATGCAGAATTCCATTTTTGAAGATTCATCTGACTAGCACTTCTACATGTAGTGTGCTAGGATGCCCATGTTCTAGATAACTTGTCTGTATCCCATAAGAAAGAATATGTGTGTGTGGACTATAGGTCATAAACTTGTACTGTAATTGGGACTCATGCTAAATGAGGGTTTAGCTTGTCCACAAAAACAAACAAACAAATGAAAATGGCCAGGTGTGAGATAATGGATGTGTTAGTTTGCTTCACTATAGTAACATTTTTACTATCATTAAGTATTTCGTAAAATCATGTATCAAACCTTAGATGTATAACAATAAATTTATTTATGAACAAAAGAAATATGTATTGTCAAAATTAAAAAAAAAAATTCCCCTCTGAGTATTTCTCCCAGTGTTCAAGTTTGTGGTCATCTTTATCATGCTAATGGAAATTTATGGTGAAAAAATCTTCTTAAGAGAACTTGTGCCAGAAATGACTCAATTAGATTGTTTTATAAGCATTTGTGAACACCAATGATGCATGTGGGGGTACACGTTTTCTTTATTCATTCGTTTGTTGATGGGCACCTCAGCTGAGTCTATAATTTAGCTATTGTGAATAGTGCTGCTATAGAAAGGATTTTAAAAGATGGCAATTAGCAGACCATGGAAACACATAAAGAAAGGACATAAGGTCAGAAAGGCTCAGGATATTTAGGTAACTGAGAGCAGTCTCATCTGACAAAAGCCTGGGAAAGAATGTCTGTGATGGTAAGAACTCTGAGCTTATTCTAATGGCAAGAGTACGACCTGGGTATTCCTGAATTTTTATCCTGTAATTTAATGCTGATGGCTATTTTTGATGGTAGGATTTGTCCGTCAAAAGAAACTGCAGTATGAAAGAGGAAGAAGAAGTAAAATAGTTTCTATATAGCAGAACTTGAGCATACCAGCTAAAGGACAGGGTCAGCAAAGAAAAAGAGATCCTCTGTCTTGGTCTTTGGTCCTCAGACTTCCTGATTGTTTCGTGACAAAAAGGACCACCATTTCTTCTTACTGGGTACTTGTTACATGCTGGACAGTTTATTTAATGTCCCAATCTCTGCCATGTCCTCCTCTTAGGTAAGCATTTTAAACCATAGAAGTCAAGGTCCAGTAAGGTCATGTACCTGTTACTGATGATGCAATTTTAAATTATCAAGCTAGGAATTAAATTTACATTGGTTGCTTCCAGATCCCCTGTTTTCATTGCTGTCCTAATCTGAATATAAGGACTTCCTGGAGCAGGAGGTTGCTGATTCTCTTTGATTCATCTCTCTAAGCCTCCAAGGTATATTGGATTTAGGTTGACATATGCAATAAATACCAAGCAGAATTACCCTTTTTGCACTTCATTTTCTATGAATTCTGCCCAGCCATCATCCTAGAACTAGACAGAACTTCAGGGTTTCACCAAATTCATTTTTTCACTCTATTGAAATCACCATTCAGCATCTTAGATAGGCATTTTCTGCTTCAGAATGTTTCTGAAGTGGAAGGGGCTAGATTGCATTTGAAAAACTCACTTGCCTTAGCTGAGGAGTGCCGCAGTCCGGCTGCAGCAAAATAACCGGGGGGTGACGAACAACTTGTGTAGATTGATACAGCAGGAGTAGGAGCCGTTTATTGTAGGACAACAGAGGTATTTATACATTCCACACAGCTTATCTTAATTTGCATAAACTCGATACAGCCATCAACCAGTAAGGAATCAATCGCCACACTTAATGGCTCGCTGGTGTTACTTCTCAAACCACTCCCTCTGGCAAAATGCCAGGCGCCATCCAGACTTGTTTACAGGCTCTAACAGAGGAGAGGAATGGAAAGAGGGAAAGTTGAGGTTCAACACTGAATGGGAAAGGTGAGGTCCAGATTCTTCAGGAGATCCATCCAGATGGCCACTGTGTTGTTGGCACCTCACCTGACTTTCACAGCCTAGGAGCTCCTGTGCTGAGAGAGGCAATACCTTCCTGACCCATCACTGCAATGAGTTAACCTACTTTGGTAATCTATTTCTAATCCAGTTGAGCTCCTTAGAGGAAAGAAGCAATGTGAATATAAAATAATAATGGGGAATAATAATAAGGCTAACGTTCAAGCACTTTCTGAAAGCGCAGGTGTGGTTTGAGGTTTTATGAATCTGTGCTAGTAAAATGTTCTGAGATCCCAGTTGAAGAGAGCTAGAAAGCACAAATGGTTATTAATTATTATTATTATCAACTCCTGCTCAGAGCCATGGATATTGATGGCTTCTGCCATGTTTTATCCCCAGGAGAATAGCTGCAGGTGCTAGTCCAGTGCACAATAAATATCTAATCCCTCAGAAGGATTAACTCTACATTGGATTAAGAAAAAAATAACAGCTTCCCGTAATCTATTCTGAATGAGCTCCTTTCTCTTCTCCTTTTTCATCCGGAGACTTTGGGTATCTATAGTTAAAACAAACTGCAATAAAACCTAACTAGGCCCTTTGTGTTTTATATTGGGAACCAATACAAAGAAACTTTGCTTGGATTTGTATCACCTTTGTAAAATTAGAAGAGAAAAAAGCGGAAGAGCAGTTTTGCTCTATCCATAGCATACTTTGCTGACTTTGTCTTAAGGCATGGTTTTGCCACCCAGAACATCCACACTGGGTTTTTATACAATCATGATAAACTAGACTTTGTTTTTCAATTATTTTCTTTTATACCATCTTAACCATTCCAACAAAAACTTTGTCAGTCAAACCGACATACATTTTTTTTTTTTTCTGTTTCATGCTTGCCCCAAGGAGGCAGGGTGAAAAGTTGATGACTGCTTCACTGCCCCAATCACTGCATATTGTCATTGGCTGAGAAACAATGGAAAAATTTGGGCAGATGGAATGATTCAAGTGCATCCCTACAGTGATTACAGAAAAGTTTCATTGGTTTTTGAGATACAAACATTTAGTCGTTAAAGTAAACAAACTTCTGCATCCCTACAATTATTGCTTGCCAATGCAGATGTAGCCTAAATGAATCTCAGCTCATCTTGAATGCTGTTATGATCTCCCCAAATGAAGCTTCTTGCTATTTTAGCCAGGGAGGGAGCCATCAGTATTCAGTTGAATGATCTGGTGACAATGTCCTCCCTGCTTTCCAGTCTAAGCTTGAAAAGCATTTCCAATCAGGTTAACGAGGACCTGCTGATTCAGTGCTGAAATGGGTTTGTTTATATCTCTCCTTGTGTCTACCCATGAAGAGCCATTCTCTTTCATCTGCCAGCCAATCACGGCCTGCCAGCGCAACATCTGGCTTGAGCAGCTGCCAAGAAAGGAAACATAGTTTCTGTCCCCTCCAGCAAGTAGCAAGTGTGTGTAATTGAGAACCTGTAATTGCAAGAATGCACAGATTTTGGCAGAAACAGTGTGGGGAAGCTGAGAAAGAAGACACAGAAGGAGAGCAGGCTTTGTGTGACTTTTGAGAGCATTGGAGGTGGAAAGAATTGCAGACAGGTAGAGCAGCACCGAAACATTTTTATCTGTGCATCTGCAGAAGGATTATTGTAACACGTGTTCACAAGTTTCTGTGACACTTTTTAATTTGATGAAAGTAAGGAAAACAAATAAACCTTAATATCTCCCCAAATTGAATGCAAGGGAACATTTATGACTCCGAGAGACATTATTTTGAGTCTATAACTAAGTCTTTCTTGAGCCTAAAATTATTCATAAGGAGGCATGTTGGCTTAGGATAGAAGCTGGTTTGCTTATTCTACATTTGGGTGCATCTCGTTCCCCTCAGCCTGACTCCTGCCATCCTTTTAACACACCAACTTCCTCTAAACTGAATAGGAGATGCATTTAAAGAAGAGCCTCTTGTCAATTTATTCTGTACTTTCTCAAAAAAATTCCAGTGCTTTTCTCCCCTTTTGGGGGGGGGGGTCCATTGTGTCCCAAATCTGTAGCTGTGCTGCTGTACTAAGGTGGACTCTCAAGAGTTGCTCTGAGAACTTTTTCAGAGCTTTGGGTGAGGCCAGATCAGAATTACTGGAAGCGATTGAAAATATTTGGGAAAGTTCCCTAGATTGCTTCAACCTGCTTTACCTTCTTCACTATCCCCATCCCCCCATCATATTTAGAACCACTGTATTTTTAAATTTCTACTTGCTAATGAGTAGTAAAGTGTCAGGCAACTAACTTTGAACCTCTGTCCTCTGGAGGGCTCTTTGCAGAGCACATCAAGGCCAAGTAGAGAGTAACAGGGAAAGCGAGCTGCTGTCAAGTGTGGCAGCCAAAGCATCCCGAGCAAGATGTTTGCTGATATATTGATGACCCTGTCATACTCCTGGTTGGGCTTGATGACAGCATGCTTGGGCTAAGCACAAGAAAATAATATTATTCTAGAAAATTGAAATTACACATTAGCATTTTGTGATACACTGTTTATAGTGTGGTGATTAGTATCCATTCATCCAACCGATGTTTACTGCATGCTGGCACTTTGCGAGGAAGTGAGGATATAATAGTGAACAAGACAGACATAGGCCTAGTGGAAAATAAAATATGTGTCCTGAAGTTAATAGCAAGAGTTTCTGATGGAGAATAATTGCTCTTCTGGGAGGAAACATGAGCTGACTCATGAATGATGACAAGGAGTTCTTATGGCCCTGCTGCCCCACATCAGCCAGTTCAAGGACCCTGGGACGGGGAAGAGAATTTGGCAATGTTTAAAGAACCAGTGAAAACAAGAGTGGCCCCGGCCTAGTGAGTGTCCTAGGCTGAGTTGTCTTGGAAACTATTCTGAGCAGAGATTTGTGACCTGAAAGTCTTCTGGTATGTATTCTTGGCATCATGTTGGGTGCAAAGAAAGAGGGAGAAGTTGATCTTTGAGGTAGTAGCAAACAGAGTTCTTGGCTTTTTCTTCTGGTTGCTTTGCAGCTGAGATACTTTTCAGGACCCAGATGCATGAGGACTGAACAAGTATACCCCTTAGAAGATCTCACAAGTTGCCCACAGGAAAGGGGCCTGACCTTGGGTGGGGCAGATTGGGGGCAGATTAGACAAACACTAAACTAAGAGCTCTGAGCTAGCAGCCCTCCCAGTGCTGGGGCACATGTACCTGGGTGTTGAAAGGAGGATCTGGGGGATGTACACCAGCAGTCTTTATGGCAGGAGAAAGAGAAAATGGCATGATCTGAGCTGGAATAGGGGCAAAGTCATATGCAAGAGCTCAAGGGCTCTGGAAGAAGTGTGGGCTTTATGTTAAGGGCAGTGAAAAGACATTGGATGGGTTTAAGCAGGTCTTCAATGATTCATTGTGTTTCATCGGTGCTTTCTCTTTTGATATCTACACAAAGGACATAAATACACCAGGCAAAGGGAGTATAGCATTTTATCCTCATTTACAGGTGTCATAGTTAATATGTGGTAGAAGTAGCATTCTATTGTATGTCTGTATGGGTCTAACATTTAAATCTTTCCAGTACAGCATGCTGAAAATTTCTCAAAATTTCTTATAACAAAAAAATATGCTGCATCTATGGTTTTATCCCCCCCACCGCCTCATTTTCTTTCTTTTTCTCTCTCTCTCTGTGTATATGTGTGTGTGTGTGTGTGTGTGTGTGTGTGTGCATGCCAATGGGCACATTCCAGAAAATCATATTTCTAATTGCAAGCACTAGAGATGGCTAACTTTTCTGATGACAAATTATCAAGAACCTAGGAGGACAGAGCCCCAGGGGAGAAAGAGTGCTGTCATGCTCAAGACTTTAGAACAGTTCCCTTTTCTCATCCAGATTCCACAAACTGTCCATGTTGACTGATGTCCTCGGATAGTTTTGAAGTTTGGATTGATTTTCGGTTGGGGTTGATGAGGGTTTTTAGGAGAACGTTTTAGACAATAGCAAAGAAATCTAGACTGTGGCAAGGTGAAAATTCTCTTCTCTTCTTCATCACAGGATGAAAGTAACAATTGACCCACTTAGAAAAGGATAGATCGAATGCAGGTTCCTTCCTGACCATTTTCAATGAAGGAATCTCTCTCCCACTCTTAGTTTATATCCTTTGTGCTCTGTAAAACTACCTGAAGGGATTCTTGACTTCTTTGCTCTAAAGGCATAATAAGAATTAATTTCGAATGAATGAATCTGTACCATTGAGTGAAAATTAAATACGGTTTACTCTGTATCTGGGGTTGGAAAAGTATGACCTCTGGGCCACCATCTGTTTTTCTATATCCTATGAGCTGAAAATAGTTTGTTTTTGTTTTTTTTTTTTTGCATTTTAGATGTTTAACAAAAATCGGGAAAAAATATTTTGCAATACATGAAAATTATGTTAAATTCAAATTTCAGTGTCCTTAAATACAATTTTTTAGAACATAATAGACACATTTTCTGTGTCTACTTTTATACAATAATTACAATAGAGATTATAGCATTCAAAATAGCTACTCTCTGGTCCTTCATGTAGTTTCTTTGACCTCTTACATATATGAAAAATAAGCATACTTGTTTTTATATACACAGTAAGAAAATCTTAAGTTGAAGCATTCTGGTATTGGCTAGTATCTTTTCTTTATTCATATGTGGCTTACAGCAGTACTTCTCAAACTTTGCACAAATATTACTGTTGATTTTGTTAAAATACAGATATGAATTCAGTGGGTCTGGCATGAGGTCTGAGACTACACCTTGAGAGCCAGCTCCAAGGTGATGCTAATGCTGCTGGTCCACAGACCGTGCTTCAAGTAATGATGGCTTAGTGGACGCTCTAGTCCTTTTTATTCAAGTGTCGTCTGGATTCTTCAGGAGTTGATGCTGTTTAGGTGGGTGCTGATTTTATCCCAGTCCTTGCAGTACACTGATATGAACGAGCAAACATAGGCTCTAGCATCATAATGCCAGGTACACACTCTAGCTCTATCACTTACCAGCTGAATAAACTTGGGCATGTTCTTTGGGCCTTCTGTACCTGAATTTCTTTTGAGAATCTTCAGAAAATTAAGTTCTTATCTCACACTGTATTTTTAAAGGATGAAAATGTAAAATCCATGCAAATTTCTAGCAATAGTTCTGGTATGTAAGACATACTTAATTACTATTAACGCTTATGTATTTGAACAATTAGTACTTAAAAAACAAAACAAAACAAAAACCTCTAGTTCTTACTTCCTTGGCCTGCAATTGCTTGAAATATCTGATATTTAAATTCAAAGTCTTTTATATCCAGGAAACTTTTTTTTCTGTCCTTCAGAATGTACTCTGTAAAATTTCCATCATATTTTTCATAGATTCATCTCTCTGTTTCTACTGATTATAGCATTCCTATGTTTGTTTCTCTGTTTCATTTGCCTCTTCTCTACCATCTTTCCCCAAAGTGTTATAATTTGCTATTTTGTTTGAAAATGTAACCTCCAGATCTGATCAAACTGTAGGTGTATATCTTTGGGCAGCACTAAAAATGATATAACACTTCTCCAACTCCCTCCCTGTTAAGTCAGAGATTTTGATCTTTAATACCTGGCACTCATTTTCATGCAGAATTGCACCAACAACTCATAGGTATGTGTGTCATTTTTCATAGTCTGTTACAATGTGTCAGCAAGAAACATACTGCTATTCCTTACATTGTGATGTCTTCAGTTTGTGTTTTTTCATTTAATTTGGCTCATGATCTCATTGAGAAATCTAATGAAATATTTGGTCTCTCCCCAGAAAAATGCACATACACAACCTTTTTTGTACACAAACTTCTGGATTCCATTAACCAGCACCCAAGCTTCCTGGACCTCAAGTTAAGAACTTCTAACTTCTCATTTTTTTTTTTTTAATGGAAAAGTATTGGATTGTTCAGATGCATACCTGTCTTTTCATTGAACCCAGTTGCCTTTCATACACCTCCGCTTCAAAATAGCCACAAATCAATTGTATTTTCTCCCCAAGATAGTCTGGTTTTAGGAGATGAATAACTCATCCAGCTCAGCTGACATTGAGAACGTGCCATGTACCTCTATTTCTTTTCTTCTCTTTTTTCCCTGTAAGTCAGTGGTAAAATGTCTTTCCCAAGAGAAATGTGACAACCAAAACCTCCCTAGCAGGACCTATTGGTCAGATACTGCTAACCCCAATTGGGAGCAAATTTTTCTAACTTGAGGAGGCTCAGAACAAGATTACAGATCTATTCCTCCAGAAAGCCCTCCTGCACCTCAAACCTCATTCAGTGCCCTCTCTCTTGCTTTCTTTATGCGCTGTGGACATGTCAATCTTACCTGTTTATCACCTCTTTCCCATCAGATAGCAAAAATCTCAAGGAAGGTAATAATCACGTTTACACTCTTGGGACCTTGAATAATTCCTGGTTCATAATAAGTTTGTGCATGTTGTGTGTGTGTTCTCACTATGATGTCCAGGCATCAAACTGCTGAGCTCAAGTGATCCTTCCATCTCAGCCTCTGAGTATCTGGGATTACAGGTACCTGCCATAGTACCCAGCTCATTATAGGTATTTGTTAAACACCAGATAGCATTTGCAAAATTCCTCGTGTTACTTGCCCACTATTGTATAAACCTTTAGTGCCATTTTCAGTTCTTTCTATCATTATCCTTTTATCTAATCAATTTTCAAATCTTAGTGATTTTTCTTCTTTGATATCCCTCTTTCATTTCCACTCTTGTTTGGTTTAAATGTCTTATTTAGATTATAATACTTAATCTACTAACCAACTCTTATTTTTTTCTCCTGTTTTCCATTTGATCTTTCAAGAAGAGGTGCTATCTTTTGATTCTAAAACACAGATAGTAATATATTACTCCCTTATTTAATGTTCACCAACTCATAGGTTTAATGTGAAAGAATCTGAACTCCAATACTTTATATTTAACAATGTTCCTAAGGTGTTTTATATATCCACAGATTGAAGATATGCTGACTCAAACTAGTGTTTCTCAAACTTTCCCTCAGATCCCATACATTTGTTTGTTTAGATAGAAATTCCTAGTCCTCCTACCAAAGGTTAGGAGTCAGGAGATTTGAGGGAGGCCTAGGAATCTGCATAACTAACCCCTTTTTCTCAGAAACCCTAAGTAACTCTGCTGTAGGTCATCCTAGAATCACCCTGGACAAATCCTAGCCTAAAGGTCTAAACTCTAGAGTCATATCCAAAGCTCTTCACAAATCATGCTTCATTTTTTTTTTCAATCCCTTTTCCCCTGAACTATTCCCTCTGGAGGTCAGAAGTGCAAAGCCACTAGTAGCCCCACCTTTGGCTTCACACATAGCTGGGTTAAAATTTAGGTTCTTTCATTTACTAGCTGTGTAACCTTAGTCAAGATGCTCAGTCTATACTCCTAAGTCTCTTCATGTTTAATTTGGAGATCATTACACAGTGGCTGCCTGGCAATCTTCAATGGTGATAAGTATGTCCAATCCTTAGTATAGTGTCTGTCACATCATAAGTCTCTCGTAAGGGCACCTATTTCATGTCACAATTCCTGCCCTGTGTTGAGTACCTCTCTGTTCTTTGGCTTTTACTGTTTCTTTCCTGTAGGTTGCTTTTTCCTCATTCCTCCTCCTAGGTCCTCCTAGGTCCTCCTAGGTCCTCCTAGATCCAGGATAGATTTTACTGCCTTCCTAAAATCTTTCCTACCTCATCCTACTCTGCCAATCCACTCCTTAGGCAAAAATCATTATCCCCCACTTGCACTTTGTTAATCACTTCGTCTTCACAGTTTTCACGCTTTTTCATGGTCCTGTGTACATCTGCCTCATTGCCAGGATGGTGAGAGCAGCTTCAGATCCTGTGCACCTGGCGTGGTCTGTTTCCAGGAAGAAGCATGCCACAATTGTCTGCCATGTGAACAAAAGAGATTAATACAGGAGTAGTTCTGAATGAAGAAATTGAGGATAGTAATACCACTTCAATATTACACAGACTTTCTATTCTTATATTATTTTCTTACCCCTGTTCCTATAAGTGAGGTCTTTGACAGTACATTCAGACCTCAGCATCTGTGGACAGTTTTCTTCAGAACCCCTCCCCATAGATAACAAAGTCTGTGGGTGCTCAAATCTCTTATGTAAAATGGCATAGTATTTGCATATAACCTACACACATATCCTCTCGTGTACTTTAAATCATGTCTGGATTACTTATAATACCAAATACAATGTTATACTGTACTGTTTAGGGAATAATGGCAAGAAAGCAAGTATGTACAAATTCAGTACAGATGCAAGCTTGGTAGGCTTAAATACATAGTGTACAAATGAGAAGCTAGGTGGATAAGCTCAAGCAAGTGCTGTGAAATGGAGGGAAGCAACAGCAGGGTCTGTACATATCACATCATTTGCATTAATTGAGCGTAACGCTTGGCATACAGAAAATTCAAGTTTTGCTTTGTGGTATTTTCTGAAAAAAAAAAAAACATTTTGAAGACTTGGACACTGAATCTGTGGGTACAAAGCGCTGACCGTACAGTTAATCTCCATGTGTCTTTTGGAATCCAAATGCTTTCTCCCCTCCCTTTGTCTTTCTGCTTATAGACACTTGGGTCTCAGCTGTGCCTATCTGTGTGTACCTTGCTCTTGCCTAGGCATTTTTATTCATCTTGGATCTCTGCACTTGTATTTCTGGCGAGCTTTGACAGTATCATTACCTAGTTGCCTAGTTCCAAGCTTGAGTTTTGAATGTCAATCCTGCCTGCGTACTTTCCACTTTCTTCTCCTCTTTAGGAAACTGGCTGGATACTTATTTTCATTCCACTTCAACCCATAAAATTAAATGGTTCTGCGTGCCCCATTCAAATGGTACTGTGCATGAAATTAGCCACAATCTGCATTCACCCAGTGTTTTAGTTAGCTTTTTGTTTCTGGGACCAAAATACCTAACAAGAACAACTTAGAGGAGAAAAAAAGATTATTTGGGGCTCAGAGTATCAGAGGTTTACTTCATGGACAGCCGACTCTGTAGCTCTGGGCTCGAGGTAAGGCAGAACTTCATGGTGGAAGAGCATGACAGAGGAAGACAGCTCATCTCATGGAAGCTGAGAAGGAGAAAGAGAGCTCAAGCAAGGAGACAGAGTCAAAATCCAATCCCCAGGGGCATGTCCCCAGTTACCTACTTCCTCCAGCCATGCCCTACTGCCTACAATGACTATCATCTGTTAGTTTAGTCAGCTTTTCCACTAATTGGACCAATAGACCTTGCCAGAACAATTTTAGTGAAGGAAAAGTTTATTTGGGGGGTAACAGTTTCAGAGATGTCAGTCCATAGATAGCCAGCTCCATTGCTCTGGACCTAAGGTGGGACAAGACATAACAGAATAGTAGTGGAGGAAAGTGACACATGACATGTTACCAGGAAGCAGAGACAGATTTCTCCTTTAAACAAGGACCAAATATACCCCAAAGGCATGCTCCAGGTGATCCACCTCCTACAGCCACACTGTATCTGCCTAAAGCTACACCTGGTTAATCCCTATCAGGGGATTAAAAATGCACTGATTAGGTTAAGACTCTCATAAACCCAATCATTTCAACTCTAAACCTTCTTGCATTGCCTCATACACGAGCTTTGGGGACACCTCATATCTAAACCATAACATCATCAAGTGGAATAATCCACTGAGTAGGTTGCAGAACCCAGTGCTCTGTGGTTCTACCCACTTCACCAATCCTTGGGGCTTGCCAGTTCTTTCTTGCTGTGATCTTTAGTCTTCCCTGACCATCCAGAATTGGCATCAAAAAACCTTCTGTGATCAGAAATGAAAAGTAGATAGGTCAGGTCACAAGGGGATGGCCACAGGTACAACACTAGCCCATAATCGATCTCAGTCCACTTGAAATCTTCTCTTCCTATTGCAACTCTGCTTGAAAAAGCAGCATCCTTCCTCCAAGGATAGCTGCCTTCCAGCTGCACCGAGGATGAAGTGAAGTCCTCACCCTGTGGGACTGACAGTATGGTTGAAACCACTCGCAGTGTGCAGAATGATGGTGAAAATAATAAACAAGTGATGTGATACTACAGATTCAGCAGGAGCATCTTTACACAGGGATTGATCAAGGGAGAATATGGGTCTCATAAAGATGTGTCTTAAAACCCAGCTGCCCTTGGTAATAAAGTGAGCTAAAAATTTGAAAAGCCCCCTAATATTTTTTTTTTTTAAGGAGAGTGGTTTCAATCTAAGTTGTAATGGAGGTTCAGTTGGCAAGGAGACTCAGAGCCATGCCAGATAGCAAATCCAATGCATTTAGGTAGCCCTCAATTTTTCCTACAGTTGTCCAAAACACCACCCCAAATGTTGAATATTTAATTAATTATTTCTCTAAGAAGCCAGACGTATTTATTTGGAATTAAGGTCTGAACAAGTGACCTTTGGAAAGCAAGAAAAAGCAGAAGCCTGCCTAATGGAATGCCACATGTTGGACCTGAATAATCACTGTAAGAACATTAGTTTGCTGGCTGTTTCATATACAGGGTACTCAACAGTATCTGGATGCATTTCAAGTTCCCCTCTTTGCTTTCTTCTAAATGGGTGGGTTTCACCTGGCTATAGTTAACAATAAAAGCACTAAGTATCATTGACTCATCCTGAACTTCTTTTTTGCTCAGTACCCAATTTGGTTTCCGGTCATATTGGCCCACAAGTTTAGTTATGGTGTTTCAGCTAAACAACAGCTGGGAGTTGACAGCAACCCAGCTGCAGCCTGCTAGAGCAAATGCTTGAGCTCCTAAGTGTATAAAAATGATGAAATGACTAGACATATAGGTTTCTAATTGTAGCCAGGATTCTGCAGCTGGGAAGTCACCGGAAGATATATATTCTGTGTTGTAATCCAGCAATCATGCACTCCACCCCAACTGAAAAGCATTTCCCTTCCTTCCCACCCACAAGATTGCTGCCAAAATGGGAAGTCCAGTTCCAGCTCCCAAACTATGTTCACTTGTCATTAGAAGTTGACCCAGCTCCAGTCTTGTGAATCCAGCCAGGAGCAGGTCAAGGGAGACAGATCAGTTGAAGTTTGAGGAGGACATGATGATAAGAAAATGCCGGGGAAGTTAGATTACATGCATGATCTATGGGGTCACAAAGGCAGCCCCCGCAATCCAGCACCACCTGCAGCACCACACACAGGATTTGGGACATGGCCTTATTTCGTTTTGCCTCTTTAGCTTTCGGACATGTCTCCCTCCCTTCCTTCCTTTCTTTCTTTCCATGTCTCTTTTTTCCTCTCCTCGATGTGGATAGACCCTCCTTTCTTTAAACAACTAATAGAGCTCCTCCTAGCTCTCTACTGGTCTTTTCATTGATGGAGGAACTGTTCATCTTACTGCAACTTTCCTCCTAACTTCTCTCCCAAGCCTGGACAGGGCTTTCCTTTTCCTTCATAGCAGACATTTCTCTTATGTCAATCATTCATCCCTCTCTCTATGGTTTATTCTCCAAGCATTTGTTCTTGACAGCAGAGGAGTTTGGAGGATGGGGTGGGGGGATATCCAAACATTTGTACTTTTCTTCTGCTGAAAGTCTGGATTTCAATATGATTACCGTACTGTGGATTTATAAATTTGATCAATGATATCTTTGTTCTCTCATTCCCTAAGGCACTGTTCTTTAGCCTTTTGGTCTAATTAGCCTTAAAAGCAGAGGAGCTGCAGGAGCTAGGGATAGATAGATGACAAAAGAGGCCAAGAAAGGAATCTGCATCTGGCATGGTGTAAAATATCATCTGGCCACAGTGCTGGGCCCATGGTACTACACTGCCTGGCTTGCTCTGTGTGTGTGTGTGTGTGTGTGTGTGTGTGTGTGTGTGTGTACGTGCGCATGCACGCACACAAGACTAAATGCTTCTGTGAGAAGAGGATTTTCTATTTGTCTTTACATCTCAAGGGTCTAACACAGTATCTGGAATTTGACATGTGCTTTTAAAAACTGTTCAGACAATGAGCCATATGAATGCACTCCAACCAGATTCAGTTTGTTCTAATGGTAATGTCTTGTATTTGTAAGATTTTCTAAAATGTTTCTATATTTATCATCTTACTTGATGTAACTATTGGCGAGTTGGCACTTTTCTCCTGCACTTTCATGACTGAACTGGAAAGCATAAAATAAACAACTAATTTGAAGCTGAAAATTATTTATGTATTTATTTATTTATTCATTTATTTATTATGCATTACAATTCTTAAAAACCATTATACAATAATTTATCATATCTATGATTATATATAAGGTATGTTGACACCAAATTCACATCTTCATACATGTATTTTGTATAATGACGAGGATCTCCTTTCACCATCCATGTGAAACTGAAAATTTAACCGGAAGGAGCAATGGTAGATTGTATGATAGACTGATAATCTCCTATTTGAACTGCTGGGTCCTAGATCAGGGATTAGTAAACCATGGCTCACTATCAAAATCTGGACTCGACCCTATTCTGGTAAATAAAAGTGGTTCTCATTCATTACTTATTGTCTGCTCTGCTTTCTAACTAGGACAGCAGAGTTGAGGAGTGTGATCAGGCCTGGGAAGATAAAGGTGTTTACTGTCTGTCCTGTCACAGAGTGAGCTTGCCAACTCTGATCTAGATTGTTAGGTAGCCTTCGTTTATCAGTGGGCCCTTGTCACTTTTAAGGATATCAAGGAAACTAGGAAGATTCTGTCTTGGTAATGGGATGGTATTTTCTGATCAGCCATCTAAGTAATATCTACTTAAAAAGGAAGATTGAGGAGTAAAAGTGGAAAAGTAAACAAAGAACAAGTTTGGATCACCTTCTTCAGTGGATGCTGGTGAAGGTGTGGTGGAGAGCCAGGGTTCACCTTGTGTTTGCTCAGAAAGCTCAGCCTGGGGCTCTTCTTAGGACCTGTTCCAAGAGGCAACAGCTGTGATGTCCCAAAGAGCCACCCTAACCCCCCTCTTTACCTCACACTTTCTGTTATCTTTATGCATGAGAAGCCACTCCAGATGCAGCTCACTTAAAAAGGAATGTAATTAGGAATGGGTGCCTGCTCTCACCCTTTCATCATCCTGGAGTTGATGCAGGCTGCCTGCACTCTGAGAACTTAATTTTTTTCCCCACTGGATCCACAAGTAGACTGAACATATGGGACCTCTCACACCTGTAGGCATTTTAGCAATTTCCTCTGATGAATCCATTTGTAACCCTCTGCTCAGTTGCACCAAAGGGTTCCTCTTTATTTTGCAGTCTCTGAAAGATTTGCTAGCTATTCATGGAGCCAGGAAGTCATGAGATATCTGGTTAGCTGTAGGGAAATTTTTGCATTTGGATGATGTTTTACTATGATAAATTAGGATGAATTTTTCAATAGGCAGATGCTTTTTATTTATCTGCATGACAATAGCAATATTCTAGAACAAGCCCAACGTGAGTATTTGAAATTTGTCCATATCTTGGCAGCTACTATTTAGCCTTACAGCTTTTATCACTGAGTTATAGATAAGGAAACTAATTGCAAACTGGTTAAGTGACTTCATGATTTAAATGAAATCGGCAAATAAAGAAATAAAGAGATACTGAAATACCCTGTTTCTGAAAGGTACCCGCTTTATTAAAACATCAGAATTTGTGATAAGAGGACCTGGGTTCCCATCACAACTCCACCTCTTCCAGGCCCGGAGTCTTTAGTTGATTTGCTTTGTAACATCTCTGAGTCTCAGTCTCTTGGGCTACAAAACCTAGGTAATGACAGCATCAGAATCTTGAATTGAACTTATATTCCATGAAGTTTGACAGGATTTTATTGATAATTTGCTATTTCTACTCTCTTTGCCTAGTACTGTGATTAAACAAAAATATAAACCCCTTAAGAGGTTACATTGTGTTGGATAGCCAGACACAGGCAGGAATGATTTCAGCATAATTTGGCACAGATGATATGGGATATGATGCAGATTCTGCAGAAATACAGAGAAGGATATTTCACTCAGTTGGAGATACAGGGAAACTTATTTCTACAACCTGATATCTGAGCTGCATTTTGAACCAGTGTCATTAAAGGTGTCTCTTTCTTCATTAAGGTAGAGAAGAAGGATAATTTAGATGGTGACTATAGAATTATAGTAATCAAGAAGGTATGAAACAGCATGGTACTTGTGGAAAATTCCAAAAATATTTGGCCATATTTGATCACAGAGAGAAAGGTAGACAGCAGCAGCATATGTGGCTGGAAGAACATGCAGGGTCCACTTCTCACAGGACTTGAAGGCCTTGATGAGTGTCCTGACTTTATCCAGAGAGCTTTGGGGATCTCATAAATATTTCAGTCAGGATAATGACAACAATCACAGTGAAATTTGCTTAAATATTTGGGCTGTTGTATAGGGCACTAGTCCAATATTTAAAGTTAAGAGATGACTCTTCAGCTTCCCAGAAAAGAGACTGGGTCTGTGGCAGAAAAGACAGAGGAGGTGCAGCTTGCAGACACAGTAGATAAATAATTAGGGTTGGAGAGATTGGATGTAGTGGGTGAAGAAGAGAGAGATTCTTCTGCTGGTGAACACAATGTGAGTAAAAGCATTGTGGAAACTGTAAAGCATTAGAAAGTCAAAGAATACTTTTAGTAATCATTCAAAGTATTATTTCACAGGATGGACTTAGTTCTAGGCCCTATGCTAAGTTCTGGATGTTTGGGTGGTAGACAGATGGGAGTACAAAAAAACAGAAGGGATGTCATACTTATTTAAATAATGATTTTATTCTGGATGTTGATCAAATACTTCACATTCCTGATTTTTCTTGATTCTCACGATAGCCCTTAGAGGTATACTTTACCTCCATTTTGGGGTAAGGAATGAAGATTTAGAAAAAAAACAAACAAAAAAACCAAAAACAAATTCTCCATCCTCGAAGGGCTTTTAGACCATTGGGAAAATTCTGTGTACATGGAGTTTTAACTCACTGTGAGAAGCTAAGATGAAGGTCAACATGGAGCAATGCAGGTATACTGAAGAGAAATGCTGAGCTGTATCTGGGGGAATTTTATAGAGGAAGCAGTGCCTACAAGGTGAGTAGGAATTGTCCCTGAGATAGGAGGGGTCAGGCAAAGGTAGAGAGAGACACGTTCAAAATCAGAAGGGGTGTGTGCTAGGAACTGCACTTGGTGCCCTATGACTGGTGAACAATGGAGAGGAGCAGCAGAGGCTGAGGCTGCAGGACATCCCAGACTGAGTGTTCTGCCAAAATAAACAGAAAAAAATGGATGTGTTTTAAGCCAGTGTGTTAAGATACACCGTGCACTTCAGAAACGTCACTTTGGTTCTGCAAAGAGAATAGAGATTAGAAGATGGTAGTTTCTGGGTCAGAGAGGGCAGAAGCTTGAACTAGTACCTTAGAAGAGGAGATGAGGCAGGACTAACATTTAGGAAGCAGAGGGAGATGATGAGAGGGATAAAAACAACCTGCTTCCTCTTTGGAAACTGCATAGATAAAAGACCAAATCAAACAGGGAGATTACAGGAAGAGGAATATTTGGGCGGGGGCAAGAGCTTGAGGGATGGGAAGGAAGAGACAATCTGAAGGCACATGGAAGAAGATAAGCTGGGAGACTGCCAATGGAGAGGCAGGAAGAAATTGAGGAGGCCTCCAGCATGCCAAAGGATGACTGCACCATTTATAGAACAGGAGAACCTTTCCTTAGGTGAGTTCTCCTGGCTCAGGAAAGTGTCTTAGGCCCCATTAGTCGTTTGTAGGAGTCTAAATTCTTCACGGACATTTCCAAGATAACACAAGGCTTAAGTTCTCATATCCCAAGCCTACACACTTTCTTCTGTAATACTGTGGGGTTTTGCACAATATTAATCTACATGTGAAAATGTTCCCTTTACTTGTTCCTGTGGTATGCATAGTAAAACATTTCTGAACATTGTAGACTCCACTGAAGGGTTCAACGCCATCCAAAGAGCCAATGTGAGAAAGATCCCAAAGTTATTTCCTTTATAGTTAGTCCTGTGTTAAAAAATTTCCCTTGGCCTTCCTCCCTGCCCTGCTGCATTTGGCCTCACTCAGTGCTGGGCTCTTTTCTCCACCTTTCCCTTCACTCTCCATTGTTTTCTCATATCTTTTACTCCTTTTCTGGAGCCACAGGTCAGTTCCCCAAAGGCAGAGAAGCTGTTCCTTTATCTTTGAGTCTTCCCTGTGGGCATTTCAGCCCTTGCAACCTTGGAGCACAGGGTGAGGGACAGGGACTGCATCACCTTCTATCCCAAGTGTTTATCAAGGGTGTTTGCTTTCAAAGACATCTTAGATGCTAGCTGTAAAGGAATTACGGCTTATCTGCTTCATTATGTGGCAAATACAGGGGAAGAGTGGAGAGGGGTCCTGTTTGCAACAGAGGGATGACCTATTTTATCTTAGACAAATTTTATTTGACATATCTCTGGGACATTTAAGGTTACTCTTATATTCTTATACCTGATCTCCCTTTGCCTAAGAGATGCTTCCTGTACAGAGTGGAGTTTTCAAAATGGTTCTTGTCTAAAATGACCATTGAGTATTATCAGTTTTTCTAGGGCTTCTTCCCATGATAGTTCTCTGTGTTCTATGGGACAATAGCATACCTAGAGGGTGTGTGTGTGTGACAGGCCTGGGCTGTGGAGCTCAGTTTGTCCTAATGGATTATCAGTGAGAATGAGGCTATAGGTCTAATATGCAGGTGATGCAGCTCACACGGTTAAAAATCCCCATTTCCATTGCCACAGGCTGCACCCTCTTCCTGCCAGCTGTCTCAAAGTCCTGTGCCATTGATCACAAAGTTAAAAAGGTATGACCCTGAAAAATGTACAGCCACCCTGGGAATGGCAGCCTGCTTCTGTATCAGCACATTCATTTGCCATGAAAAGTCTTCTTCAGCTAGTACCAGAGATTTTGCCTGATTTTTATGGCTGGGATAGTAAAGTCAAAAACCTTTTTTAAAAATTAAAAACAATGACAGCAACTCACAAAAAGTAGCTTATGTCAAAAGAGAATCGGTACTCAAGAATCGGAAAAATGCAAGAGGACCCTGGGCTTCCTCTCCTCTCTCGCCCCACACTTTCCACCCCTCCCATTTCTCTTTTCTGAGTGTTTCCCAGATAGTAGAAAAGATAATCACCAGAAGATTCAGCTAAGCATAGGTTTCAGTGGTTTCAGGAGAGGGTCCCTCTTCCGACATATTTTTAACACAAGTTATAGGAAGGGTTTTGATTGGTACAACTCTAGTCATGTGGATAGCTATGAACCAATCATTATGTGAGTAAATATGGCACTCTGAATGGCTAGACCCAGGTCATGTGTTCAGACCTGGACTTTAGTGTGGAATGAGCCTGTGTTTAGGTGTGGAGAAATAATGGTTAACCCAATATATATCTTATGTTTGGTATCCTCATTAGCAGGATATAGTTGTGGTAGAAGTAAGGGGCCCACTCCTGTGCCCTGCTTAGCTTCTGTAAACTCTTAGAGGAAGATCATATTTCCTCAAGTTTAATGAATGAGATTTAGTATTAAGGCTTCCCAATGCCGTAACTACCTGAGTTCCTCCTTTCCCATGCTCCCTCAGTTTCTGCAGCTGTAATTTGATAAAGGAGTTTTATGGAACTACTCCTCTATGAGATCCTGATTACAGCACATCTTTCTGCCTAGCCACCCTGATCTTGGCATAGTCTCTCCACTGCTGACTTGTTGATCACTTACTCATGGGCACTTTACCTTAGAATCACCAGCAATTTTTTTTTTTTTGTCTAATCATAAAGTATGACCCAGCATTTTTGGTTCATATTCTCTTTAGAACTATTCTTGCTTTAAAAAACAAATATATTTTATCCTTTACTTTGGAGCACTGAGCTTTGAAAACTAAGCCCCAGTAATTATTATTTCATGGAGGTGCACCAAGAGCCATTACCACTCATATGTTTTGTTTATTTATAAAATAAATCAAACATAAAGTAATAAACATTGCTTAATGTGAGGAACACAATTCAACCTAATGCTAATTTGTTAAATTTGTTAAAATTTACAAAATTTAATACTTTACATGTTTGCTTTAGGGTTTCTATTTTAAACAACAATAAAAAATGTATCCCTTTCTTTCCTATTTGATCATTCACCCTCTGAAGATAGTTTATTAAAAATACTCCAACATTATTTCCTTGGGACTCTTTTATCCTATTGAAAGTTTTTGTCCCAAATTCTACCTCTTCCCCAATACTACTATTGCAATACAAGGTAAAAATATGTCTAGCAAATTTTCTTAACTTTTAAAGTTCAAACTCTTTCTCATAATTTAGTATGCATCTTACAAAGATCATGCAACTATCTTTCTAAAGAAAATCCAATATTAGGGTCTTTTAATAGATTAATTTTACATTTATTATAATTTATATTCAATTATGATTAATTTCTCCTATCTTTTTTAATGCTATTTATTTGTCATCATTATTTTAACTTCCATTTTAAACCTCTCCTTATCTACCTTCCTTGGATTATATATTTAAAAAAAATTCTTTGTTTTTCTTCTTCACCAGTTTGGAAAGTACTTAATTATATTTTTATTTATTTTAAAAGTCTTATTTAATTACAAATATCCCAGTGCAATATATACACATAAACTTGCCCAGGACAAATAAAGGATCACAAAACAAATATTCATATAGCTGTCATACAAGAAATAAGATTTCCTGTCTCTTAGAAGTACATGACATTAATACAAATAAAATATATTTCTCCCTAGCTTTATTGAGACATAATTGGAAAATAAAAATGAATATATTTATGATATCCACCATGGTGTTTTGATATAGGCATATATTGTGAAATATCATCACAACCTTAAATAAATCTTTAATTTTAATTTCGTTCCTTACATCATCTAAAGTCAAGCAGTATCTCTATATTTTTCCGAATGACATAGGAACATTAGCAAAACAACCTTAACCAACCATCACTTTTTTTCATCTTTCTTGATTGATTGGTTGAATTTTCTGTAGTGCTAAAGATTGAACCCAGATTTTGTGCATACTAGGCAAACACCCACCACTGAACTACATCCCTAGCCCCCTTGATATTCTTTTTAATTTAAATATTGCTTATTTGAAACAAATAATGCTATTTTATGTTAATTATACAAATTTACCAATTGCATTTCATTTACTCTCTCTCCACTCTGTTTTTGTTTGGCATCTTAACCAAAGTCCATCCTTTAGTAGTTCTTTTATTACCAATGAATGAGAAGGAAACTGAACTTCACTTTGTGTCTGAAAGAATTTTCATCTTCATTTGAATGATACATTATCAAGGTACAATATTCTTATTTAACAAGTGTTTTCCCTCAGCTCTTGAAAATATTTCTCCATTGCCTCTGTTGATTATTGTCACTAATGTTCAATCTGCTCACAGTGAAACTCCCATTCCTTTGACTGATGGGTGTCTCTACTTGTTGATAATTTTCAAGGCCGTTATTTTTTTTTTCTTTTCATTGTAATGTGTCCTGGCTTCTGCAGGGCACCATATCTTTTCTCCAGCTGTGCCTGATGACCTTATTTGGGGGAGCTGAACAGCTCAATCACTGGGGAATAAACTGACAGACTTCTGACATGGAAGGTGAAGGGACATTGCTTAGTCTTGTGACCTAGAGAATGAGACAAGGGTTTCTGATTCTTCCTCACGCAGACTTTCAACCAATCCTTCTATGCTTGCCAACTTTCTGTACATCTCACATTCAGCAATACCTGGTGCACCCAATTCCTGACCTTTTTCTCATGTAAATTGGCTTGCTTCCTCTGGCATATAAGTTTGAGAGAACTCCGAGTTGCTAAATCACATACAGATAGACCATCTGCTTTCAATCTCCCAGTATTTAGATATTTCTTGTCTGTTGTCATCTCCTCTCCTACTTTCTTTTTGTTTGAAGGCTTATAAATATTTTTCAAATCCTTTACAGTAGTTTTAGAAGGGGATCCCTGGAGGTATAATGGATGAGTGCATATAGTAAATCTTCTGAGTTTAGACAAAAATCCTCTCTATTAAGATTTTACAGACTTTGGAAATTCTATTAAGAGAAGATAGAGTCCTTCATTTCATAATTAGAAATATCCCAGGGAGACATAACACATTAACTTGTAATTATAAATGGCTGCTACGCTTTCCTCTTTATAATTGACCCCCAATTCAGAATTAATTGCTTCCATATCCCTGTTTTATCTCCTTCACATATTTATGGGTTTTGGTTGGCAGGCCTCAACAACTAGGCTGGGAATTAGTTGGGACTGTGTGCTAGGCACTTTTGCGTTTGAGTATATTTAGTGCCTTTCTCAGTACCTGGCACAAAGAGGTTGCTCCATAAATGCTTCTTCAACAAAACTGAATAATTTAGAATCAGAATTTGCCCAAGTTTTTCAGCTATGACAAATTGCTTCTCACCCAGGGGTGAGAAATTTGAACCAGATGTTCACTATGCTACCCAACTTTTCTCCCTGATGTGTCACATGATTTCATAGATTGTTAGGCTTAGAAACTGGATGTGAGATTAAAACTTCAAGTAATGATAACAATATAATTTTGCATTTATATAATTCTTTTATTGATTAAAATGTTTCCATGTCCATAATTTAATATTTTCCTATAGTTCTGAAGAATTGCAAGGTATATTTTATTTTGTTTATCCTTTGAAAGAATAGTCAAGATAAAGAATAGTTTATCCTTTGAAGAGATAGTCACCATTACCAATTTGGGAAAAATAGAATATTCCCTTATTTCATGTTTTGTGCAAAACTCTGAGGAGAAAAGGCTAGAACCTGGGTAGGCCTTTTTTAAGGAAATGAAAAAGCATGTATGGTTCCCATAGCAATTGCTAAAATACAAGCTTGAATTTTCCTTTTCTGGATTACACTGCCCCTAAGGAACACAGACATAAGGAAATTTACACAACTTTGTTTTCTGAAGGGAAACAGGTAAGACCTTGGAGCAGCATGTCTTCATCTTCATGAATGGCCTGTGTGCTAGACTTCCTGTCTACACAGAGAGAAATAGATAGATACCTACAGGGTTTCACCCAAGTCCACCAGAACAGGACTTTAGTTTTAAACATAACTCTCTCAAGTTTTAAGTGAGAAGAGTAAAGAACCTCTCCTGGTACATAGAAAACAAAGTTTATATTTAGTAAAAATGGTTAGTTACAATTATGTTTGTCCTAGAAATTCTATGCCTATATAGATATTTGGTAAACAACAGTTACCAGCAAAGGAACTAATGATTATTTTTCTTTAAAAGAGAAAAACTTGTTAAAGATTATTCTTTCCTTAGAGAAGCAGGAGGCCAGGAAACATTGGCTGGGCTGGAGTTCCAACAGATGGCAGGTTGTAGGTTTCAGAAGAGTGGTGTTCTGTGGCTCTAAAATTTAGAATAAAGCGAAGTAGGACCAAGAAAGTTGAGCTTAAACAAGGAATGTTCTGAAAGTTCAGAAATTCCCAGTGCAAGAATCTGATCTATGGAAAGGATTATAAAGTGATTGCCTGCTAGGAACTTTAAAGACTGCTGATTCAGACTAGAAAGAAGGATTGCACATTGGATAGAAGTTATTTGCTGTGCAATGTCAAACATAGAAGGCAACCTACATTAATTGGTGTTATAGTTCAATTTTGGACTAGTCCCAGAGAATGAGGTTTTAGGTATGGATTTAGCTAGTAAAAGGTGAGCATTTAAAATGCATTAAAGGAAGCTAAACTTGTAAATAAATCATCCTGCCATCTTCAGCTGCTGGCAAGGTGTTTATTGAAAGTGGTGACCTGGTTAGCAGTGGCAGACACAAGTTTCAGGTATGCAGCAGAAGCACTTCATTGTGCAAACAGAGGGGAACAGGAGACTGTTCTTTCCTCTTCAGAGAAATCAAATTAATTAACATCATATGATAGCACTAGGGAAGTCATCAGCAAATGCCTAGCAGCTCTTCAAGTGTGACACCGTTGGTTATGGAAGCAGCTTGTCAGTCATCAGCCTGAGCTATTTTAGCTACAAGAAGCTGAGATATTGTGGGGCATGTGACTTTGATGACTTGCCAGACAAAAAGGACAACTGAAGAAAGGGGTACTGTTTCCTAAAAAGTCGGTAGACAGATGCCCATTGCATAGATAAGACTTAAGAACTTAATGGGGCCAGCTAATGGAGTAAGTCCCCCAAATTCCTTTTATGAGGCATAGGTTTAAGGAGGGAGTCTTTTTCTTTGCCCCATGACTTCCTAAAGATCATTGGTTTCAGAGAAGTTACAAATTGTGGTTGTAACGACAGCTGGAGATTCACAGGAAGGGCAGGGAGGTTAAGGACTGGTTATTCCAAATCCCATTAAGTACATATGGTGAAAGAGTAAAAGAATAATGGTGTATCTGGAACAGGGAATCTACTTGGCACAACTCTTATAATTTAAAAAATAGGGCTATTGCTGGGTACGGTGGTGCATGGCTTTAATCCCAGTAGCTCAGGAGAATGAGGCAGGAGGATCAAGAGTTCAAAGCCAGCCTCAGCAACTTAGTGAGGTTCTAAGCAACTCAGCTAGACCCTGTCTCTAAATAAAATATAAAAAAAAATGGATGGCGATGTGGCTCAGTGGTTGAGTGCCCCTCTGGGTTCAATCCCTGGTAAGAAAAAAAAAGAGAGAAAGAAACAAAAAATAGGGCTATAATTCACATAACCATATAATTTATCTATTTTAATATAAAATTAAATGTTTTAAAAATATATTCACAAAGTGGTACAATCAGCCCCATTATCTAATTCCAGTACATTTTCATTACCCCAAAAGAAAACCATTAGCAATCGCTGCCCACTTTCCTCTTCTCTTAGCCCATGGCAATCATTAATGTACTTTTTGTCTCCACGGATTTTCCTATTCTGAACATTTTACATAAATAGTATCATAAAATACATGGCCTTTTATGTCTGCCTTTTTTTACTTAGCATCATATTTTTAAGATTCATCTTTAAAATATTGTTGGATGTATTAGTAATTTATTCATTCTTATGGCTCAAAAATATTTTGTTTTATAGATTTACTAGATTTGTTTACCCATTTATCACTTGACAGACATTTGTCTTGTTTCCACTGTTTGGCTAATATGAATAGTTCATTGACTTTTATTGTTTTTTTCACTTTCTATTTCATTTATTTCTCTTCTCATCTTTATTCCTTGTCTTCTGCTTATTTTGGATTTCTTTATCATTTATAGTTTCTTAAGGTGGAGGATTATTTTATTGATATGACATTTTTCTTCTCTTTAAATATAGTCACTAGGAAATATATGTTTTTCTTTAAGCGCTGATTCCACTATATTCTGTAACTTTTGATATGCCCTGTTTCCATTTTCATGCATTTCAAAATATTTTCTAATTTCCCTTGTGATTTTTTTCTTTGACCCATTGATTATTTAGGGGCACTTTGTTTAATTTCTTGAATTTGTGAATTTCCTAAATTTCCCTCTGCTATTGATTTCTAAGTTTATTTATGATTGATCAAAGAAATGATTTGTATGATTTAAATTTTTAAATATTATCTATGTTGTTTTGTGGCCTATCAGGAGGTCCATCCTGGAGAAAACTCTTTGTGCACAGGAGAAGAAGCTTCTTTCTACTGTTATTGGACCAAATGTTCAATGGATGTCTGTAAATCTAATTGGTTCATAATATTATATGAGTCTGATGTTTCCATTTTGTTCTTCTGCCCGGTTGCACTATTACTGAGAGTGGGAGCTAAAATCTTCATCTACTGTTGAATTGTCTATTTCTTGACTCATTCCTGTTGGCTTTTCCTTTGTTCTTTTTTTATAGGTGTGCACATGTTTACAATTATTGTGCTTTTTTAAATAGGTGTGCACATGTTTACAATTATTATAGCTTCTTGATGAATTAACCATTTATCATTATATGTTGTTTTTTTTAATGGTTTTGGAGTTGAAGTCTATTCTGTCTGAAAATAGTATGGTCACTCTATTTACTATGTTTGCATGACATATATTTTTCTACTTTTAACTCATCTTTAAATATGTAATGTATCTCTCATAGTAAGGTTATAATCGAAAGAAAAAAATTTCGTTCTTCTAATTTCAATCTTTAGATTAAATAGCTTAATACATTCATGTTTGATGAATTATTATTTATTGTTACACTGCTATTTTTCTATACTTGTATTTTTCTATTCTTCCATTTCTTCATTACTGTTGTGTTTGTGTTAATAAATATTATCTAGTATACTATTTTAATTAATTTTCTTTCTAACTGTTTATCCTGAGGATTTCAATTACACAATGATATATAATAATCTAGTTGATTTTGATACAATTACAGTAGCACAAAAGTATTTCCTTTATATAGTTTTATTCCCTCCCCTATCTTGTGTGTTATCATACAAAACTCATCTTTATACGTTGCTTGCACATCATCAAAATGTATAATCGTTTATTTTCTAGTTGAGTTTTAAATCAGATGGAAAGGTTAAAATACAAATACATTTATATTACCTTTTATATTTACTGATTGTTATGTTTTGGATCTGGAATGTCCCCTGAAGTCTCATGTGTTGAAGGCTTGGTCCCAAAAACTTGGATCATGAGGACTCTGACCTCATCAGTGGTGGATCATTTGATGACATTATTGGGAAGTAGTGAAAACTGTAGGAGATAGGACCTAGTTGAAGGAGTGGGTCCGTGGGGGCATGCCCTTGAAAACTGTATCTTGTCCCTGGTCCCTTCCCCTCTCTCTCTTCTTCTGAACTACCATGGGGTAAGCTGCCACCTCTGGCACAAGTAACCACTCCCATAATGTTCTGCCTTGTCTGCATCCCAGAGCAATAGAGACAGCTTTCCGAGGACTGAAACCATGAGCCAAAAAACCCTTTCCTTCAATAAGTTGTTTTTCTCAGGTATTTTGGTCATAGTCATGAAAAGTAATACACTTGTGTAGTTACCTTTATCAGTGCTTTTACTTTTTTTTCACATGAGTTCTTGTTTTGGTCTAGTGTACTTTTCTCTATTTACTATTTCTTGTGTAACAGGTTTGTTAACAATGAACTTATTTATTTTTTGTTTATCTCTAACTGTCATAATTTCAAATTTTTTAGGGGATAATCTTGCTACATATAAAATTCTTGCTTTCCATGTCAAGTGTATTATCACACTGATTTGTGGTCTCCATTGTTTCTGAAGAAATATCAGCAATCACTCTCAATGTAGATCTCTCAATTCTCTCTTACTGATTTCAAAATACTCTTTGTCTTTTGGCATTTAAGTTATGATATATCCAGATGTGGACATTAGGAGTTTAGTTTTATTGGAGTTAGATGAGTTATTTGAGTGTATATCACATTTATGAAGAATTCAGTCATTATCTTGGACTGTTCATTGTGTCTTGTTTTTCTTTCTAGTTTCCTTCTGAAACTCCTAGTATGATTATGTTGGTGTGTTTAATGGAGTCCTCATGGTCTCTGACTTGGCTATTTTTTTCACTTTCTTTTCATGAAACTGGAAATCTCATTTGGCCTTCCTTCAAGTCACTGAATATTGCTCTGTCTACTCAAATCTTTTGTTGAGGACCTCCATGAATTGTTCCTTTTATCTATTGTACTTTGCAATTCAAGTGCCTATTGGGTTATTTTATATATTTGCTTTCTTCTTGTTGATAGTCTCTATTTGTTGAAACATCAGTCTTATGCTTTCCTTAGTTCTTCATACCTGATTTTCTTTAGATCTTTGAATATATCTATGATAGCTGATTTAAGTCCTTATACCAAGTCCAATATCTGAACTTCCATTGGGGTGTTTCTACAAACTGCTTTATTTCCTGTGTGCAGGCCATACTTTGGTTCTTTTACAAAATGCATATATACAAATATGTGTATAATTTTATGAAATATCTATAATTTAGACACATAATGTAGCAATTTTGAAAAACAGTTTCTTCCTCTACCCCAGGATTCTTTATTTAGTGATTTTTTAAATTAATTTTATAAAGGGTGTGCTCTTTGTCATGTGTGACCATTGAAGTTTGTGTTCAGGGAACTTAGTGGTCTTCTAATGATTAGACAGAGATTTTCTTAATTTCCTGAAATTGATAAGTTGTGGGGCAGGGCGTATCTTCAACAGTCAGAAAATGGATAACTTTACTTTCTCCCCTTCAAAGCCTAAGGTTAGACACTAATGAGAATTTAGGGACTTTTCAAGTCCTCTATGGGTATGTACAGCCCAAGTATACATACAGTATACCATGCATGCACATTCCCAGGAATAAATTTAAAAAATTTCAAATATCTTGTAGATACTTCTTCCTCCTGCTCTTAGTTTGAAGTTCTATGGTATGCCCATTGTTTGCCCTCCTATCACCCACTGCCTCAGACAGTTATAATATTCAGCAATTGCCTTGTTATTTTTATTTATTTATTTATTTGAAAAATGCCCCTGGGGATTTGTCTGTTTTCATTCAGCAAACTTTGAGACAGGTCAAACAAAGAATCAGTGTTGCTGATTCCTTTTGCCTATGAACAGAGCTAACACTTGTCCAATGACTTCTCAACAAAACAGCCTTAATTGAAGAGTCTTGACACAACTTGTGAGACACCACTAATTGGATTTCACTTGCCATCTGCTACACTATACCTGACAGAGCCCAGTAAAATGTAAATTCAGAACAGATGACAGAGTGAAGGAGAAAAAAAACCCTTCCTGATAATTGTGGTTACCCAGTCTGGAACCTGGGAGGGAGGAGAGCAACAGTATCTAGAGGATTTCTTCTTTTCTTGGACTAAAAATATTGGAATTGGACAAATAATTGACTATATTTTATTTTATAAAGATTTGAGGTTTTCTCATCATGGATGGAAGGTGAGAAAGAAGGAAAACAGGCATTATCTTACACTGGATAAATTTACCTATGAAATATTATTTTGACAATTTTTATCATTGATGAAGACATATAAAAGTCATATTAACTATGTTTATATTGAAGCTTTAAATATTCAGCAGATTTAAGATAACTGTTTTCCTGATCCATGAGAGCTCACTATAAGTATATTTTGATTTCTCATTAAAATGATTCCCTGAAAAAAAGGATGTAACCAATCTATGCAGGATAAAACCCATTTATCTTAGTGGGAAAAAGCTAAAGTGAACTAACTTAAAACTTTTAAAGCACTGTCTTTAATAGAGCTGGACCACTGAAAAGGATTGAATTTACTTCTTCATCAGTAACAAACCTGGGAATCTGACCGTTTCAGGGAGGAAGTATGAGCACCACATCCATATTGAGCCATCCCTATTCTAAATGAAAAATATACTCAGTTCATGAAACTGCTTTTCAGAAACCAGAGATTAGGAAATTCATTCGTGTTCTCAACCATCCATTCATTCACTCTCTATTTGTAAAATGAGTGCTCTGTGGCATGAATTGCTTTTGGAGCTGGGAGTACAATTGCTGAGCAAAAAAGGTAAGGCACATATTATCTTAGAACCTGGACTCTAGCAGTGATAACAGAACATTAAACTAGAGGTATATATGTAACACAGTGATGCTAAGTGTAATGAAGAAAATAATATGCAAGAGATTAGAGAGCAATGGGTTGGAGGAGGTGGGGAAAAGATCCTCTCTAATAAAATGATACACAGCAGAAACCTGAAAGTATAATCCATGTATATTTGGGAAAAGAGACTACCAGGTGGATGAAAGAGTAAATGGAAACACCATGAATAAGAGATGTGCTTGAGACACAAACACAAGTAGTGTTTGATAAGTGATATAAGCAAAGGGAAGGTAAGAGATAGATTAATTCAGGGTGGTAGCTAGGGGCCAGTTTGTATAGAACTTTTAAGGATGAATCTCATTTAGAATGAGATTGGGGCCAGAGGATTACATTAGAGAAATGACACAGCATCAGGCTATTCTATGAAAATTTGACCACGATAAAGATGTTTAGGGGTGGTCAAGAGTAGAAGCAGTTGAGAGGCCCTTGCAGTGGCCCAGGTAAGAGTTGATGGTAACCTGGCCAAAGTGTCAGTAATCAACATGGCAAGTTGTAATGGTTTTCACACATTGGAAGGCAGGGACTGTTATGTAACATTTGCTGTTGGGGAGGATTAAGTGTGTGAGATAAGTATGCATCCAAGATAACAAAGTATTTAACTTGAGCAGCCAAGTGAAAGAAAGAGTTATTCAGAGTGAATAGAAAATAGACCATTGCTCCTCTTACCTTCTTTGTTTATGAAAGCTAAAAATAGTTATTTGACTTTTAATTTCCTGAAATTATGGGTGTATGTGTGATTCAGCTGAACAACACAGAGAATTTGGTGAAGATTCAAGCCAATGCAGAAGCTTCTCAGTAATAAAATGGAATGGAGTCATGTCAAGAAAGAATAGGGACAAATAAGGAAGAAGACAAGACACTAGAAGATCACTTTTTAGGTAAAGACATTTCCAGACTTTCTCCAGGTCACTTGTTTTCATTTGGGGAAAGACCTATGTTCAAATTCTTGATTAAAAAAAATGTGATCATGAGTAGGTACATAAACCTTTTGAACCCCAGTTTCTTCAAATATTAAATGGAGACTGTTTTTTTAGTATTACATTATAAATATAATCTTTATTCTCTCTGATTTTTATTTTAGTATATGAAAATCTCAAGAAAGACCAATACTGATAGTCTAATGTATACCTAAGGTTTTATATAACAAGTTGTTACTGAGATCCGTTAAATATAGGACATTATGATAAGTATTGAAGCAGATTCATAACATATAAGATGCAATACTCTCCTCCAGTGATTTTTAATCTAAATCTGTGGTTAAATAAAAGCTCTGGGCAAAATTTGATGGTGATGTAAATGTTAGTGCTGAGATTTGCTTTAAAAATGCCAATGTTTGTTGATCACTGATGATGGGTGTATTAGTCAGTTTTCCATTGTGACTAAACTTCTGAGAAAACAACTTAGGAGAGTAAAGCTTTATTTTAGTTCATAGTTTCAAGCTTTCCTTCCTTGTCAGTTGACTCCATTGCTTTTAGACCTGTGGTGAGGTGGAAACATCCTGATATAAGGGTGTGCTAGAAGATACCTGCTTATCTCAAGACATCCAGGGAGCAGATGGACAGAGTGGAAGGAACTGGGGACCAAATATCCCCTTCTAGGGCATGCCCCTAGTGACTTATCTCCTTCAACTAATCCCCACCTCCAACATTTTCCATGGTCTCCCAATAAATAATCCATTCAGTTATAAATCTGTCAAGGGATTAATTCATTGATGAGATTAGAACCTTTATTATCCAATCACTTCCCCAAGTCTGAATATTGCTTCACTGGGGACCAAGCTGTCCACACATGAGACTTTGGGGAACATTTCAGATCCAAACTGTAACAATGTGGCATTTTGCAAGTGCCTTCAGTGTGTAATGTCACTTAATTTTAAGAGAAAATATCCTGTGTGTTATACATGAATGTTACTCTAAAGTAGAGGTTGAAAGTTATCAAAGTGAATATTGTGGCTGAATTTATATAGCAAATGGTAAAATCAGACTTAAAGAACACAGGCTAACTGGGGATACCTGTGCGAACTTTACACCATTTTGTTTTCTCAAGTAAGTTTAGAGGTTGGGGATGTTGCTATGGATTAAAATAGTCGAAGAAAGACTAAAGAAAGGGCCAGGACTTGAGAAGTTTCCCGAAGGTTAGACTAAGAATGAAAGAGCAGAAAAGGATGGGGGCTGCTGACGTGGTTCCGTGGGCAGGTGAGAGGCTCTGAGTTGAGAGACCACAAACTATTCTGGTAATGACAAGGAAACCTGACTGACTTGTAGGACTGGGTTTGTGTTAGGGGCAATAATAGAAGACTAAGCTGGTAGGTGAGTTGAAACCAGTTTGTAGAAAAGTTTGAATGTGGGTCAATGTAGTTTTCACATCCTCCTTTAGATGATGAGAGGCATTAGAAGAATTTGAATATCAGTTTAGAATTATGTTGTATTGAGAAAGAAACACCAGACAGGAGAGAAAATGAAGGAGGAAGTAGTTTGTGTATTCTGGACATGAAGTGATAAATCTTGGACAGTTTTCTCCTTATGAATTTGTGTTTCAACGACCAAATCCTCTGTCCTGCCTCTTCTCCCGTCTTTTCCTCTTCTGTAACTTTCTCTTTCCTTTTGCATGTCTTAACTTAGAATTATGGATTTTGAAGGAGAAAGTCCCTTGAGATGGAGATAGAGCATTCTAATACCGTATTGGAAATAACAAATGTGAACCAAGCAAAATTAAAGAAACTTACCTAAGATTACATGGTAGCAAGGTCAAAGCCAAGACTCAGGCTCACTTTGTTTCCTGACTTTCTCTTCTGCACTGAGTGCCACTTTTCTTGTCTTTCCATTTTCTTCCTCTAGGGCTTCAAGGAAAAGGTGCTTCAAAGTTCCAGGATAACTCTTTCCATTCCTTTTCCTAGGATGGTATTGGCAGTCAGCCTTGCTTTCAGGGGACAGGATGAATGTTTTCTAGCTACTGAAAGCCTCAATCAGCAGAGATTACTTTTCTGCACTTATGTTCCTTGCCCCAGGACACTCATGGGGATTTTATTATATGCCAGTGTTAAACACAGTGACATCCTCTGGAGGAAGAGCAGAATCACTTTCGTGCCTCTAGAGTCAGTAGGAAGGGGAAGACTTGTGACTCTCTAGAGATATTTTTTGGCTTGATGAACTCATCAGGGATATGTACAGGTCCAGTCTGCTTTTTGGTCCATAATGAAACATCACCTTAATATGAAAGAAGCCTCTGAGGCATAGGAAAAAAAAAAACAAGTAAACTGCTTATGAATTTTCTTTTCTCCCAGGAAAAAAAGTATATTCTGGGTCCTACAGTTCATTTAAAGGACTCCAATTTCTGGTCATCTTTGAGAGATCTCAGCAGTAAACTTCTGTATCACAACTTTTGCATTTTGGATAGGAGAATAGAACTCCCTTTACAGCTTTATAAAAAAAAATATTTTTCTTGATGTCAATGGCTTTGACCTTGCTGTGAAGTTTTTCTATTAAGTGTTTCTCTCTAGTAAGGAAAATACAGTGACTTTTAATCAAAAGCTGAGTATAGCAGCATAGAGGAGGCCCTATCTCAGACAAAGATAATCAGGAATAATTGGTATTCCATAATTAAATCTTTTGAATTGACAATATACAAAAAAGGCACTATTGGTTTAATTTAGATATTGACTATCCGAGAAGCAATATTCTGACAGCACTAGGCTAGGGAGTTGAATTTCATGTGTTCCTTAGATAAAGATGAATTAGTTCACTGTCACATGCTGATCACTGTGCTTTGTTGGTGTTGAGAGAGGAACAGACAAGACAGACGTGATATCTGCCTTGAGCTGCCACTTGGTAATTATCCCTGGCACGTAAATGCCTTGGAGAGCTTGCTCACTGTTATGATCCTCAGGATAAGCATAGTATCTGACACATAGTAGGTGTTTTATTTGGACAACAAATGTTTCGTGAAGGAGTGAATAACATGTTTTTGATACGATATTTTTGTCTTTTGAATATCAACCATTTTTTTTACATCAACTTGTCAAATGTGAAGGGGACTATTAATTTTACATATAAGAAACTGGAGACAAAGATGTCAAGATTTCTAAGGTGGTCAAGTCATGTATCAGATTCATAGGACATCAATTTTTAAAACATCAAGCAGTAAAATCCTTTCTTTGAACAAAATCTAATTTCAAAAGTTTAATGTGCAAGTCAGACAGAAACTGGGAGGTACTGTTTGGTGTGTGTGTGGCAACTCCAGGTCCTTCCCTTCTGTGCATTTCTTCCCCATCATTTATCCCTTGAAGGCACTGGATTAAATACTTACAAAGTGGTTGAGACTTTGGGGCATGTTGTAAATAACCTTCTTCTGTATTGCAGAGTGTACTCCAATTCAGAAGCTAAACTGGCTGTGTGGTCTTAGGTCAGTTACTTAAACGTCTCTAATCCTCTGTTTCCTCATTTGAAAAACTGGTGTTACAATTGCAAATGCCTACAGGATTGTTGTGAAGATTAATGGAGATGATTCTTATGAGTAACTAATGAAAGCTATGGTATATAATGAGAGCTCAGTGAATGGCAGCTATGATGGCTGTGAGGAAGAGGGTGGTGATGGTGATAATGGGAAGGAGGAGGAAGAATAGTTTGTGATATCTGGCCTAAAAGGATGACGTGGACCTCACTTGTTTTTCACAGGGAAGAAACTTTTAATCTTCAGTGAAATATGATAACTATCCATTTATTTTATGTGACAAAGATGACAATCAAGATAAAAATAAAAATGAATGTTGAGAATAATGTGTTTTGGCTCTTGTGGTGTCCAAACCATTTATTTTGCTTTTCTTTCTTCCTTCCTTCCTCCCTCCCTTCTCTTCTCTTCTCTTCTCTTCTCTCTCTTTCTCTCTCTCTCTCTCTCTCTCTCTCTCTCTCTCTCCCTCCCTCCCTCCCTCCCTCTCTTTCTTTCACAGTGCTAGAGATCAAGCACAGGGCTTCCTGCATAAAAGACAAGCACTCTATCACTGACCTATGCCCTCAACGCCTACTTTGCTTTTTAATTTTTTAAATTGCTTTTGATTTAACAAACATTCATTGAGCACCTTTCATTTAGGACATCTAAAAACATAATTAAATTCTATTTTGCTTTTGTTAACATACGTTTATTCAATGATTTCTATGGGTGAGGTACTCTTTCAGATTTGGTGGACTCAGAAATGGACAAGTCACTGTTTTTTTTTTCAGGGGCTAAGTTTCGGGGTGGATCAAACCATTACAATAATTTACAATAAGTTCTGAGGGAGCCATATTCCCATATTACTTTCACAGAAATTGAAATGTTCAGGCTGAGGTTGTAGCTTCAGGAGTGCTTGCCTAGCACATGTGAGACACTGGGTTCGATCCTCAGCACCACATTAAAAAAAAAACAATAATAAAGTTATATCCATCTACAACTAAAAAAATATTTTTTTAAAAATTGAAAGTGTTCATATCTCTAGTCATTTTGCTTGCCTGAGCTTTTAGCCTAGTTATCTCTAAAGACAGGCTAATTAAATGTGGATAATAATTTGTTGTACCTCTCTAAATTTGCAGGTCAGTTTGACTAGATATAAAATAGATGTCTCATATTTTCTTTCTTTAAATATTTTCCATAATACTTTGACTGTCCCCATTCAATTTTCTTCTAAAGTGTTGTCATCAAAAAAGCATAATTCAGTCTTTCCTATATGAACATACTCTCTTATCACCTAGATTACCAATAGTTTTGTTTTTCTTTACGATCCAGTGATATTCTCAGACATTGTCTTGGTATTAATTGTTCTGGATCAGTATGGACTCAGGTACCTAACACATTGTTTTTGTTGGGAAAAGTATAAACGGCAGCCATACCCCAGAGAAAAAACCCCAACATGGTGCCTAAGGACCTCTTCTTCCTACCTTCTTCTTTTCTGCAGTGGCGCGAAAAGTTCCCGCCCGTGTGAATCTCCCGCCTGCGCCAATTTCAAATCTTGCTGGCGGGGAAACTTAGCCCCAATGAGAACTAATTCCTGGGCTCCGGAGCTGATATCTGGAAGAACTTGCCAATAAATGGGTTGCCTGCCATTTATCTAAGCCCTACCATCTCCCCCTTAGTTCTATATAAGCACACAGCTTTTTGCAATAAAATTGGAATTCTCCCTGCGAAGTGTCTTTGTGTGGGGAATTCTTTCAGTTTTGATATGTCATTTTGAATTTTTTTTATTATTTCATGAGAGTTTGCTGAATGTAGTGTTTTTTTTTTCCTGATCCTTAGAGATATATTAGAATTCACTTTTCTTTTTTAGGAATTGATATTTGTGTGCTAGACATTCCTTGCCTATTTTCAATATTGATCCCATTGCCTCAAATTCTAAATGGCTTCATTTTCTTAGAATTAAAAAAAATGTCTTTCACTTCACATTATTTCTGTCTTATGGCATTATTTGTCTTGTTTATTAGCTCTTGTGTTCTTTCTAGGCTGGATTTCATTTACAAGATGATATTTTATTTTTTCTCACCATTTGTTGTTGTCAAATAATTTCTGAATTTTTGAGTTTTTCTAATTCTTACTTATGTTGTTTTTTTATGAATTACAGAATTTCTATTTTTTAAATGGTAACCTTTTTAAACTCTTACATGTGTATAACTTTCACAAGGAACAATCATGGTATAAAAATTGTGTCTTTCACTCAGCTTTCTCAAATGCCAATGTTTTACATATCCATATAATAATTAAAATTAGGAAATTAAAATTAATATGCTAGAATTTATATACATCATTCATACTTCCATAATTGTCTCAGTAATGTCCTTTTCCAGGATGACGGCACTGCATTTGACAGTTATATTTTTTCATTCTCCTCCAGTCTAGAATTGTCCCTCAATCTTCTTTTGCTGAATTTGACATATTTGAAGAGTACTGATAAGTGATTTGTAGAATACACCTTCAATATGGGGTTGCTTGGTGCTTCCACATGATAAATAGGTTGTGGTCTTGGCAAGATTACTACCCACACTAGTGATCTTGTGCCTCTCTCAGTGCATTATTGTGGAATGGATATGTCTCACTCATGGTGATGCTAACTTTGATTGATTGAAGTGCTATCTACCTACCTTCTACAGCATAAAACTGATATTTTCCCCTTCAGAATTATTAAGTATTTGTGGGGGAGATACCCTGAGTCCATGTAAAGGATGTGTCCCTCATGATACTTTCACCCACTAACTTTCCCATCCAGTGATGATTCTTATTTGTAGCAATTACTGTGATGTTTGCCAAATGATACTTTTTATTTTCCTCACTCCTTCCATATTTTCCAACTGGAATTCTACTGAAATGGAGAGCTATTCCTTCTCCCCTTATTTATATCAATATGAATACATGAAGATTAGATTTATTCCATGAATTATGATCTATTATTATTGTTTATTTTATTGTCACATCTTGACCATATTCGGCCACCATGGTCTCCTTATAATTGATCTCTGTGTCATTTCAATATGTCACCATTATTTTTGAGTTCTTCCTTATTTTCTGGAGACATACTGATATATCACATTGATATTCTTCTTTTCCTGTCCCAATTTTGGAAGCAGGCATTTCCCCCAAGAAGCCTGATTCCTTTCCTTGAACAATGGCACTTAGAAACTGAGGTCTGTGCATTGGACCTGTTTCTTATGACTATGGTATTGTTTTAGGTTTTCCCAGTAGGCAGAGCTATGAAATGGATGTGTGAATACACACACATGTTTTTATCTATTTCTTTATTTACCTATCAGTACATAAAAAACTGTGAGTTCATGCTGATACTTCTGATTACAACACAATATTGCAGAGTTAATGCTTATTTGCAACTCCTCCCCATGACAGTGAGAAACCTGGTTGTTATTATTCATAATTGATTCACTTATTTTCTCACTCCTAGAATACACATAATGTTGTTTTAGAATTGCTAGCTTGGAATTGTATACTGCTGTGAAAAACAAATTTGTATACTGTTCTTTTTGTCTTTAGCTTACAGTTTATTGCTAGTATTTTGTTTTCCAAAGTTACCTATCTCAGTTCTTTTCCTCTTGCTTCCTCAGTATTATTTATTTGTCATAGAGTTTAAGTTCATGAATAAATGTTTGTAATTTATTTGGGTTTTCTCCATGGTTCTCTAATATTTGATTATATTTATTTATTTATTCATATGAGCTTGTAAAATATTAACATGGTTGGAAAAGTTGGAACTATACACAAACATTCGCTCTAAGAAGTGTCTTTTGCCCTTTCTCTTTCTATCCCACTTCCATTCACACATTCTTTATCCTTTATACCCTGTTTCTACCCCCATAGATAATAAATTGTATTAATTTGATCCATTGTTCTTGTATTTTTTGTACAAATGAATAAATGCACATGGATTTTCTATCTCCTCATTCTTACATATGCTTTTTATCATTTAACTGTATATCCTAAATATCTCCATCCATATCAGCTCATAGAAGCTACCATACTTTTGTTAAAAGTGATGCACAGTACTTCATTTTTTGGATGCAGGAAATTATGCAACTAGTCTCCTATTGGAAATTTAGTTCTCTATGCTAATATTATAACCTGCTACCTTATTGAACTGCTGTTGTTTGAGTTAATCATTGTTCTTCCAGGATTTTTCAGGTATATGTTAGTACTATCTCCAAGTTCACATGATTTTTTTTGTCTTTATTGATTCAGAAGCTCATTGATGTCTCATATAAATTCATTAGATAATACTTGCAGTTACATGTTGCATAATGGTGGACATCTTTACCTTATTCCTGATCCTATGGAAATTGTTCTGTTTCTCCATTAAGTGAGAGATTTCCATGAGAGCTTTTAGAACTTCTGGTTTTAGAAATGAATGTGAGTTTTTGTGTGTATGTGCATATATGTAAATATGCAGTATTCATCAATTCTTGTTTTGTTGATTGTCTTTGTCAGGTATGAGTGTTAAATTTTTCAGGGTTTTTATTTTTTTATTTATTTCTAGCAATTGCTAATATAGTAATAAATGTTAATTCTTGGTTTTTAAAATGTTTGTTTTTTTCTCATTCTGACATTATTTTGTGAGGGTTAAGAAAAGACTTAAAATTTCAAAAATTAAATAAGTTAATCTTTCCCACATCTGGTAAATTATATTAATGGTGTGAAATGTCAGCCAGTTGTGATAGGTGACAGCCAGCTGGCTGGCCAGTTGCTGCCACAGCCTAAGGTTTCACTGTTCACTTATGTGTGTGTTTGGCAGATTCTTCACAGATAGCTGTTGGACTGGTGACCTTAGTGCAGGAGTTGGCTTGTTACAATGAACACATACCTTTCTTGTGTGGGATCAAGCACTGTATGAAAATGTGAATCAACTGATGACCTATTCCTTAATGGTGCATGTGATATTGTAGGGCTGCGCTGTATTTTCAGCCATGCTGGCCCACTCCTTAATCTGTTCTGAAGGGATTTAAGCTGAAGTTGTCTTTTCTTTATGATCTTTTGAATTGCCCCATTGCATATTTGAATGAAATCAGTCTTGTCAAAATAGAACTGAAAGAAAATGCATTTTAATCTTCACTCTGTTGTTCTTCTTAGGCAGTAAAGGTACTTGAACTGTATGGATTGTACAAGCTCCACCTAAAAATATACAAAAGACTAAGATAATAGGGAAAATGGGGATGGACAGGTGTGTGCGTGTGTGTGTGTGTATGTGTGTGTGTAGATCTCTTTAAGCTTCTAGGATGGAATCCAGAGATTCCAGATACTGTGTATTCTAGCTGCTGGAAGCTTGGGGGAATAAAACCTCTTTTAAAGAAATTGGTTCCATTACAAATGTTAATTTTCCTCAGTTCCTTAAGGTACCATATAAAGCACTGCTTTTTTTTTCACTCTAATGTGCCCCCAAATTCCCTCGGTATCTTGTTAAAATGCAGATTACAGGGTGGGACCCATGGGTGCTGCTGGTGTTTTGGTTGTCGATGGTACTTTGAGGAGCAAAGGACTAACGAACAGGTGGATTAGATTTATACAGATCTATGTTCAAATGTCTACTTTGGACAATATCTTGAACAAAGATGAGAACAGCATCTATTCAGTTCTGGTTCATCTTTTAACGACTTCTGTGGTGACCAACCTTGTGCTAATCAATTTCTGGGTTCCTAAAGGTGGGAAGGAACAGCCGGGTTTGGTCTCTCTTTTTTCTCTGCTCTCAGTTTTTGACTTTGAGGGTTTGAGTGACAAAACTATTTGAAACATAATAACACAACCCTGCCAACCCTGGTTGTTTTTAGCTTTACAACAAACCAGGCCTTAAAATGAAGCTGCCTTTTGTTTTTTCCTCTTTCTTCCCTTTGTCCATTCAAGCAATATTTATTTGGAAAGCTCAGGTGCAGTGTCTGGCCCAACGGGCCCCATGCTGTTCTGCCCTGTTCTTGAAGCTTTCATGTATCTCTTTGCCTTTACAGATATTCTCCCCCTGCACACTCGCTGCCTCCTGTTCAGAGGATGTGCAGTGAATGATGAAGCCGCTCACTGAATCTCAAACACGCTGCTTCCCTTTAGGCTCCAGAGCTTGCTGTGCAAGGGCTTTAATATTATCAAGCCTGGCATCATTCATTCAGTCTGATGGGCCCTGTCTCTCTATTTTTCAGTCAGAGATGGATGGGAGATTTTTGAATCATCTTATTTTCTGATTGCACCTTATAAATTCTCTTTTAGTAAGTGATTCGATTTTCCTCTTTCTTTTTCTGACTTGTGATCCATTGTTTGCTTTTGGAGTCCTGGTAGTTCAGGGTCTGTTTCCTGAACCCTTTAGTGATAATACTTTTTTCTCAGTCTTTGGGTGATTCCCATTCTTGGAAGACAAATAAGATCTATAGTTAATATTAGGTGACATTGTTTCCATTGAGAGTGTTTGACCTTTAAGGTTGTATTTTACTCCAGATATTATACAGATGCCCGTATACAGGGATCTTTTAGTTGAAACTGGTACTGCCAACTCACTCTTTTAGTTTCAGAGAATATGTTTTTGTTTGGTCATAAAACAGACATATTCATGTATACCAGAGGCAAATTTTCTTATTTTTTGCCCCCCTCTTTAAGGGAAAAACATATGTCTCACCAAAAACTTCAATTTTAAAATTTAGACACTTCTTAGACATAGACTGTAAATGCCTCAAAAAGCAGGCAGATAATGTGTGTGTGTAGATCTCAAGATAAGAATAGGCAGTAAAGTTACCTGAACTATATGGATTGTACAAGCTCCACCTAAAAGCATTCAAAGTCAATGAAAAACAATTAGGGCTAATTCTGGCCAGGGATCCTGGTTTTGCAACAACTCTTAGAATTAGGAATCTGGACAGGGAGATCAAATATCACTTTGGATTTTCTGAGAGATGCCATAGAATGTAGGAGCTTCCTGGCTAAAAATGGAATGTCCCTGGACAATCTGGAAATTGTGCACCCTGTACCTAGCCTGCTGTGAGCATATAAAGTTCATTAAAATGAACTAAACCTTAAGAAATAAGGAGGACTAGTTGGATCAAATGACTATCTATACTAATGAAAAGGAGGTGCATTATTTTCTCCTTATGAGTTTACAGTTTTTAATGGTGAAAGACACCATTGATCACTACTTTATTCTTCTTAAGCAAACCAAGATTTCAGACTCTATTTGAGGGATGACCCCTTTCCAGAAATTATAGGCACTGCATTTATTGCCAGCCAGTCATTTCTGTCCATCTGCTAATTTTCTTCACATGGAAGGAGCAGCTGTCATTGCAGAAATGCTACAGTATATAATAAGATGGGGGTGTATTTCATCTTCTAATGCTTACAACAAATCCCTGGGAAGAGCAGCAGAAGTTCCTCTGACTACAGGAAACTCTGATATTATTAACAAAATACCAAATTAGTTTGGGATTGGAAAAAAAATGGATTTGCTTTAAAAGAAAAAGTACTGAAGTTAGATGTAGTACATATTGTAATAATCTGCAGTTGCATATAAGAACTTCTGAAACCATAGGCACACACAGAGATACCCTCAAAATCCCAGCCAAACACAGAGCCCTAAACACAGTGCAATCATGTAAAGCCATAAACCATTTATACCAATGAAATGATTCATTGCTTCCACCTCTGCAAAGCAAATAACAACCAAACAAAACTTTCCCCAAACTAACAGCTTTCCTAACTTCTGTGTATCTTTCACTAATCTAATTTCTCTCCCAATCTAGGTGCTCAAACAATATCAAATAATATTGCCATCCTCTCATTGGCACTATTTAGCATCCCAAATACTTATCAGAAACTTCTGTTGATTATTTCTCTGAATTATTTTCTTACATAAATTATTTTCTGTTCAACTCTACTACCCCACCGTTAAGTGTGCTCTAGTCAGTTGGTAATGAACACTGACTATAGCTTCTCCTTTGGGGTCCTAGAAAAGATATTGCTCTCTTCCATTCAACCTGCATAATTTACCTGATTGTTCTTCATAAGGAAAAATATCATTTCATCTGAACCTCAAAATAATCCTGTGAGGTAGGTTAGGCATATCTGTATTTTATCCCAATGAGAATATTGACTCTTAGAGAGGCCACAATATCCCATAACCAATGACAGAGCTGGCAATTGGAACTAGGTCTTCTTAATCAAAGCTCAGTCTTCTGTAGCACAAAATTTCATTTTTTTTTTTTTAAATTTTGAAGAATTTCAATCTAGAATTGCATTAGTGCTGTGTGGTAACCTGTGGACCTTCTCCATGTAGATACTGTCCCTGAAATTGTACTCCTTGGAGCATAGGAAAGAAGACAGAGAAAGTGTTAACACAGAATCACTAGCTAGCTTATAATGACTGCATTTTCATTTATACAACAAAAATGCTTTTAAAGAACACCAACTAATTTCATCACAAACTGTGTAACAAAAGAAAAAAAAATCCCCAGTGTTGATGGGAATCCAGGTCAAGGCAAGGCAAATCACAGAGCCATTAAAGAGAATCCTGAGACTTTAGGATATTGTGCCTGAAAATATCTTGATATGAGAAAGTAAATTAACTTAAATGCAGAAAAGATGTTCAAAAGCAAGTCTGGTATGCAAGACCCTTTCTATTGCTATTGGTTCTAAAGATCTGCTTCATATTTTATCTGCACCCTTAGTGACCAGGCGAAATAGATAACCTCTGTGTCTAGAAGTCATTGCTATTAAGAAGAGGAAAGGAGAAAAAAATAAACAAGAGCAAAAAAGCCAAAGAGGAAGAGACACAAAACCTACCATTTCACAAGTCAAAATATTTTCATGGTGAAATCAGAATAAATGATTAAAGATTTTCCAGCTGACAAGCAGCAGGAAACTAATATTTAAAGATAATTTCAGAAACATGGAGATTGAAAAGTAGTAAAAGAAGGAGGCTGAACCTTCTTTCTTTTTCCCCCAAGATTTATTGAAAATAAGATTGGTTGTTTTAAAAATACAAAATGTAGCTAACTCTGCAGTTAATTGCTAGTGCATTTATCTATTCCAAATTATTTATTAAATACCAGGTCTGACAGAGTTCCTATATTAGAGTTTTGATAGTAACCAGAAACTGTCCTTGCTTCAAGGAAGCTCCCAGTCTAATGGAGAAGACAGACAGACAGACAGAAAGAAAGAAAGAAAGAAAAATTAGAAAAAAGAAAAAAAATTCAAAGTGGGTTTATAAGGACTCTCATTAAAAGAACTTCAGGATGCTATTGCAACAAATAGAAGTACATAATGCGGACTGAGGATGTGGCTCAAGCGGTAGCGCGCTCGCCTGGCATGCGTGCGGCCTGGGTTCAATCCTCAGCACCACATACAAACAAAGATGTTGTGTCCCCCGAAAGCTAGAAAATAAATATTAAAAAATTCTCTCTCTCTCTAAAAAAAAAAAAAGTACATAATGCAATGTTCTGTGTGGTAACCTGTGGACCTTATGGGAATTCAGGGAATCTTCTGAGGCAAGGCTGGTACCCTAAAAATCAAATAGGTGGGAATGGCTGGAGATCTGGGAGTCCTGGTAAAGGGACAGCAGAAATAATTGCACAAAGGAAGCTGTGAGCAATTTGATATGCTGGAGTATGGAAGTATGCTGGGAAGGGAAGTGGGGAGCACTGGCAGAGTTAGGTGATAGAAATACTGTACTGATCCTCTTAATCTGTAGCACATTTCTTGTTAATCCTGTTGAGTACCATTTTAGCATGATTGCCAGGAACCTGTCCTATAAATGAGCTATAAAGTAATTTGGTACTTTTGAATGTGAGTATAACCATTCCTTAATGAGTGAATGGTTGATTCTGAGCTCATTCTAACTCTAATATACTACAGTGGTATGTTAGTCAGCTTTCCATTATTGTGGCAAAAATACCAGAGAAAATCTACTTTAGGGAAGAAAAGTTTATTTTGCCTCATGGTTTTAGAGGTTTCAGTCCATGTTGTAAGGCCCCATCACTATTGGCCTGTGATGAGGGAGAATATCATGGTGGGGACTCATGGCAGAGCAGAGCTGTTTACTCCATTGTGGTTGGGAAGCAGAGAGTAGGAAATCCAGGCACCAGGAACAAAATGCACATTTCAAAGTCATGCTCACAGTGACCTACTTCTTCCAAGTAGGTCCTGCCTTCTAAAATTTTTATCACCTTCCGAGTGTACCATTGGGTGGGGAACAAGCCTTCAATACATTTGGGGACATTCCAAATCCAAACTATAACTGATGCTATCTTTGAAAAGGGACTTTGATATTCTGGGTAAATATCAAGCTTTTGAGTCATCTACTATCTCTATGGAGGGAAGCAATACAATCAGGAAAAGAGTATAAGGGATAGAGACAAACAGATCTGGTCTTCAGTTATCTTGGGCCCCTTATTGAATCGTTTCCAAGTCTCAGTCTCTTCATCAGGGTGTAATACTATCCACCTTACAGAATTATTGGACCAGCTGGAAATATCATATGTGATATAACCAACAGTTCAGACTGAACTGAGCTCAACTTAATTATTTATAGATTCGAAGGTTTTTGAGATTAGAGAAATGCACTGAATGTGTTCTCATGTTGTGTATTGTGGGAAACTACATTTCTCAAACTTTGTCTTAAAACTGATAACCTGACATTAAGTCAAGTATGGTTTCCAGTTCCTTTTGGAGCTGTGAATAATCAGGACTCTGGGAGTTTAAGGGACAGATCTGCAGCTTTTTGGACATCTGGAACTGATGCCAACTGGGCAGAAGTCAAAGGGAAGTTGAATTCATTAGTGTAATTGTCTTGTTGAGTTTCATTTTCTCAAGCTATTTCCTTCTAAATACGTATTTATTTGCTTATTGTTTGCTTCTGCAGTCACAGATGCTCACTGAGAGGGGAGGATTTGAACAGACAGTGGCTCTCTCCCCAAGCGCATCTCCAACCAACCATTTACCATGCAAAAGGACTCCTTCACTACCTGTGCAGCATTGGCCGGAGTCCCGTGGTGAGTTACTTCTGTTTCCACATTTGTGCCTGGTTCCTTGTACCCTCCAGGAAGCACATTATCTTCTGTCAAGTCAAGGAAACCAAAGTCCAAAGACTTACGTCTGTCCATCTCTAATGGGAGGGGGGTTGTTCTTGTGGCTTCCATATCAAACTATCACAAATTGAGTACCTAAGGACAGTGAAAACTTTTTCTCTCACGTTTCTGAGGGATAGATGTCTGAAATCAAGGTGTTGTCAGGGCCATTTAAATCCAGCTTCTGTTGGTAGCCAGCAGTCCTCAGTGTTCTTGGCTTGTGGCAACAGAACTCTGGTCTCTACTCCTGTCTACACAAGGCTGTCTTCCCTATTTGTAACTGTGTCCACATTGCCCTGTTCTTATGAGGACAACTGTCACTTGGTCTAATTCAGTATGGTTTCATCTTAGCTTTATTTCATTTGCCAAGACCCTATTTCCAAATAAGATTATGTTCACAGGCACCAATAATTACACATCTTTTGAAGGGACATAATTCATCCCAAATATGGGGAAAGTATTGATGCCATACTCATTGATTAAAAACTGGTTAAGATATTATATTCCATTCCATTTCCTGGGTCTTGACTTTCCTGCTATTTCCCCCCAGTTATTGAAGAAGAAATAAAATGTGCATATTACGAGGTAGTATTTGGAGAAAATCTGCTAGGTGTTCATATTCTTGTTCAACTAATACTACAAAATTCTAGCACTTATGATGATTCTGACACTGTTTTAAGTACTTTCAGAGCTAGACTTCTAGCACTATGTAATTGATGACAAACAAACTATTAGAAACTAGACTTAAAATAAGAAAGAGGAAATGGCAGTCAAATAACATATGGAAATGCTCATTTATTGACTATAAACTATGAAAAATACTTGTCCATGAAAGTATAGTGGGGCATATGTTCAAATTTAGAGTCCTTACCTAACCTAAGAAACTTACAGAGTGGACACACCAGAGAATGTCCAACTTAATCATTTGTATCATTATCTAGTTTTTAAACATCTACTATGTAATCAAAATGGCGGCATATTTAATGAATATTTTATATATATACATATGTGTGTGTGTGTGTGTGTGTGTGTGTGTATCATAGACCCTTATTTAAATCTCAAAAGAGATAACAGGTAAAGTGATTTTCCTGAAGTACTGAATGTGGCACCATTAAAATTCAGTTCTTATGTGCTTTTCCATCCTGCATCCCTACCTTTCTTCATTACCTACTCTTTGTCAGAGCATATTCAGGTTTACCAAGATTATTCCCAGGTTCAGCAATTCCCTAGAAAGACTCACAGAACTCAGAAGGGCTGTTGTACTAATACTACAGTTTATTACAGAAAGGGTGCAGATTTAAATCAGCAAAGGTAAAACACATCCATGGCAGGGTCCAGGGGAGACTGAGCAGATTCCCAGGTATTTTCTCCAGAACTGGGAAGTGTTCAGTTCTCCAGCAGCAGTGTAATTACCAACCAGGAAAGCTCAACTCGGTCTTGGCTCCCAAGGATTTTGTTTTGTTTTGTTTTGTTTTAATCTGTGATTTTAATTGTGCCTATTTAAGTGGTATAGTGTGATAATTTAATACATTATATAATATGCAATGATCCAATCAGGATAGTTAGCATTCCCATCTCAAACTTTAAAAAAGAAATTATCACATAGACATAGCAAGACAAATGCCTCAAGTTCTGTTTCATATATGGACGCCAAAACAGTCTATCTGAATGTAGAATAATGATTAATAGTGGCTGGGAGGTGTAGTGAGAAGAGATAGAGGGAGATAGGGTAATGGGTACCAAATTATGGCAGGATAAAAGTAATAAAGTCTAATGTTCCACATCACAGTGGGATAATAGCAGTTCATAATAACTTACTATATATTTTATGGGTAACTAGATGAGGGGAGCTTGAAGTCTATAAAAACAATATAATGATAAGGAGATGGAAATGTTAATTACTCAGACTTGATTAGTACACACCATATACTTGAAATATCACACTGTAGACCATGAATATGTCTATAGATTTTAGTGGTGGTAAGTTGTGTAACCATGGAGTGCTTCATATGGCTGATCTTAGTTATTTAGTCTCCAACCTTCCCCCTGCACAGAGATCACATGGATAGCACCAAATCTCCACCATAAATTACTTTGTGGCAGCGACTATATGGCATGGCCCAGGTCTCTAGCTAAAGAGAAACACTCTGATCCAGCAGAATATTCCAAGGGTGTGAAGTTTATTTCCCAAGAGCCAGTGAAGAGGCAGCTCTCTCTTTGAAACATATAGGGTTTGAATATCCCAGCTTGCTGAGTTAGCCTTTTTTTTTTTTTAACGTAGAGAATAAAGCCTTTCTTTCCCTTTAAGAATCCTGGCTCTATGGTGGTTAAATTGCAATATCACTGTGCTGACATCCCCCAAGCCTGCATCTTAGAAGACATTATAATCTCTGCTCTTGACCCTCTCAAAGTAAGCTCATGGCCTGCACGGAGGGCACAAATCTCATGGTTGAAACCTGAAGGGTATCTCTCTGAGTAGGAAGCTTTAGCCTACAGGAGAAGAGAGAGATTTAGAAGGAAAAAAGCTCTGTATCTGATGCACATCTAAATGCACACACATTAAACACACAACAAAACAGGATTCCTTTCTGCTCTGACAATCTCTAATTGAAGAGCAGAACATTCATTTTAAAGCATGACAGGTGAAAGGCTTGTTTAAAAATATAAATAAACATTAATTAGCTATAAACATGACAGCCACAGACTTGTTTCCTGCTGGGACCATCTGAGAGGTGGGTGAGAAACAGCTGAGGACTAAATGCTATTCACTGTGTTACAAAGCTCTCTAATGGGCTCAACATCACCCTTTAGTTACCTGCAAGGCTATATTTAGCCAGCCTCCTGCTGGCAGAAAAAGCACTGCCACTTACTCCAGACTCTGTCCTTTACAGGGAAGACTTCCACTGGGTCCAGATTAACTCTCGATCTTTAATGTTGGAGATTAATGGCAACACTGCCCAACGTCTGACTAAAGAAAATGTTTTCTGAGTCACTAGGAAGCCATTTTATGATAGCTCAGAAGTTCTATCTATTCCAGATGCTACTCAGGCATTTACCTATTTGTGGGTAGATTAATATGAGCTCCCAGGATCAATGAGAATATGGGGAAGTGAGAGAAAACAGTACCCTGATAGTTCTGGGGATTGCTAAAGATGAGACAAATCATTGCGTTTATAGGCAACATGGTAATATTCACAATTGTTTCATCTATCCACCCATCCATCCTTCTATCCATGCATCCATCATCCATCCATCCACCCATCCATCAGCCTATCCATCTGTCCATGCATGCATTCATCTGTCATCCATCCATCCACCCCCTCATCTGGAAATCACTCATTTGTCCATTCATTTACACCATAGATGTGTAATCATTATACTAGGGGACAGGGATACAAAGCCAATTTAAAAGGAAAAGTCTGTCCTATTCTTACGGGAACACAGTTAACTTTGAAAGAAAGTGGACTCATTTCTTCAAATATACCAATATGATACTACAGGGTGCAGACAAAGGCCCATGCAAGGTATTGTTGGAACACAAATGAAGGGTTGAGTCATTTTCTCTCAGGGCCATAGCAAAACTAGAGACTGTAGGTACCACCATTTGAGCTTAACTTGAAGTAAAAGAAAGAATTTCCCCTGGTAAAGACCTAGTAAAACAGAGAAATATTCTTTCTTCAAAAGGTATTTAGCCATCACTGACATCTTTGGTCTTCTTCCTTGTAAAATTGGAGATATGGTGAGTTTTCTATTCATGGAGTCACTGCATAGGGTAAAGGAAAGAAGCTTTTCACTTAACTGGTCGCAAAAACTTATCTGAAATCTCCAGACCTTTTTGTAATGTTTTTTAATTTTCTTGAACCCAGATTTTTGCTCTTTCTGTTTGTTACATAGTCTGGATTTTGGATGCAAAAGCCTGAACACAGCAAATTTTAATTATTCATACACTGGAATATTATTCAGTAACCAAAAAAAAAAATCTGAACTACTGATATACTCCAAACATGACTGGATTTCAGGAACATTATGTTGAGTGAAAGAAATTGGACACTAATGACTACACATTCTGTACTTAAAGTTTAAAATCAGTAAAAGTAGTTTTTGAAGGTAGAAATTAGAACAGTTTTTGCCTCTAAGGAAGGATACTGAATACCAGAGTTAGGAGGGAATGTTTAGATTAGTGGACACATTCTATATCATGAATGTGGGTAGTCACTTCTATGTATTCAGGACCTGTGCTTTTTACTGTAGATATACATTCATGAAATTTAAAAAATGTTAACAATAAACAAACACAGGATTACAGAGCTTTAAAATGCAACTAGGAGACACAGAGACGGCCCAAAATAAGAGTGAACAAACTAGAGTGCTGCAAGTCAAATGAAAGAATACATCTTTGCCAAAACTGAATAGAAACACTGTAGAAGAAGATGTGTTTAGAAGTCAGCAAAACCAAGTCAAGAGATAAAGCCTGCCAACAGGGAATCCCAGAGGTACAGACAAGCTGTGCAGTCAGCTCATGGGAGGCATTGAACCCATTCTTCTTTGTGCAGTTCTCCATTAAGGGTCAGGAGGTCCTTGGCCAAGGAGGCAGTCAAGAAGAGCTTTGGCAGTGGAAGAAAGCTCTTAGGTTAGAGTGAGCTCCCAGGGAGCCAGGTGGACAGCCTCTTCTGAGCTGCCATGTTGCAGCTGGCCTGGCCCTTGGGCTGCTGTGAAGAATTGGCGCTTCAGAGTTAGGAGAGCTATCGATTCTCACCCTCTGGGCTCTGGCTATGTGAGTGTGTGTTGGTAAAAGGATTTCAGTGAGCTTTGAAGAGCTCATTGATTTCCGTTTACAATGCACAGGAACTGGGCTGCCTTCTGCCATGGGAAGGGGCTAGCATATTTTTTCTTTTCTTTTTTCTAGGGCCCTGAGAGAAAATGACTCAACTCAAATGAAATGGAATTTTTAGCTACTTAAATTATTTTCCTGGTCTTCTTTTATCCCTCTGGCATGTGTTTTTAGTTGAATCAGCTTCTTTTTAAAAGAGACACAGAAGAAGAAGGGGAAAGTGGATAGTGTTTCCCTTCCTAAACCCTTGTCTCCAATAGTTTCACGATGCTCTGGATCATAGTTTATTTTATCTGTGCCATATTCCTCAGAAGTGGTAGAAGAACAAGGCTTATTTTAGCTTATTTTCAATGCTTTGTGCTAAGGGACTAAATCTAGAATGTTTTTGTGTGTGTGTGTGTGTGTGTTTGTTTTTTGGAGGGGAAATAAATAAATAAATAAAATTTGACTATGTATATTTATTTGCAATTGTTTGTATGCTCTTAGAGGTAACAGTAAAACAATATATCAAAATCCACATTTGGGTATGTATATTTTTACTGATACAGATAATCTACATTTAAATCAATTGCTAAACATTTTTGAATAAAGATATTTTGAAAAACAAACTTCATTTTCCCTCACTTAGTATCCTCAATGTACCTTCTCTGTATCACAGGGGCTGGAAATCTGGTGTCTTCCACATACCACAGGGAAGGCCATTTAGATTTTTCAAAGAGGTTTAAACAAATTTCGTATTTTTCATTTCTCATGGGATGGAATGAGGTGAGAAGATGACGTAAAGGGGAAAATGAGGGAAGTTGCCTCGATCGGTGTTTCCCTTCAGGTTTTAGTGAAAGTGCCTCTCGCTAGAGCTGGGAGAAAAGCAGGGTGTGAGGAGTGGGAAAAGGAGGAAAAAAATGTTTGGAGATCAGGCCAAGAAAGCTAGCTTTCCATGAGGCTGTTCTCCATTGGGGGGGGGGGGGAGGCAGAAGTCAAAACAGGCTTCAGATGTAGACTTGGAGAGGACCTAGAGGTGCTCTGTCTGCCTAACATGTACATTCCAGGAGAACGATTAATGAGTAGAGCAAGTAGCAATGATCCTGGCCAGTGGTGTTGTCCACAGGGCTCATAGTTCTGATACCATAAAGTGAGAGTTGTCCAGAGCAAAGCACGAAACATCAAGGCAACCAACAGTTCTCAAAGATAGGAATACAAATCAGGAAGCTGAGGTAAGTCTCCTTTCCTAGCAGGGTAGGTCTGGTGGTGAGTGAACATTCACACTCCCCTAGCCTGAGAATTCACTTTCACAACTTGGAGAACTATTATATTTTGAAAAGAATAGTCTACATTTTATCTTCTGGTAAAAACAGAGGTTCCCAATAACCCATCTGTACTGATAGGACTTGGCACACAAAATGATAGTTTAATCCTTCTACTTGAGGGCTTCGGTACCTGCCACTGAGCAAGACAGATGCAAAGGCCTCACCCACACTGACAGGTTGCAGGACTATGTCTACTGGTGGCATCCAGGCTGCTACTTCTCAGCTTCAATGTCTGTAAATGGGGAAAAGAAACTCTTTTCACTCTTGTGGTACCTGCCAGCGGCTCAATGTACATTGCCCTCTAGAGTGTTGAGCTTTCTTCTCATAGATGTCTGGCCAGGCAGAGATGGAGAGCAGAACAGCTACTCAGGCCAAGCCAGCAGTTCACTCTTAATTTTATTGATAACTTGAAATATAGCTCTTTATTGTGGAGCCAATATTTTATTTTGGGAAATTTTTGAACCCCAAATGATCAGAGTTTGAGATTTAACATGTCTCTTTTGAATGAGCAGTCAAGGGTAAGTTGCTTAACTTCCTTTAACATTAGAAGAGGTTGAATGTCAGCTGAAAAACTTGCATAGTATTTTCCTTTCAAGACTTTTAATTAGCAAATTATAGATGTGTGTAAAATCTTAGCATGGTGCTGGCACATCATGGACATCTAAATAAATAGCAAGTGTTAAAATTATTATGACTTACCAGAGAGTTTTAGATATAAAGCAAAGCCACCTGTTAGACTATGTTTTTTGTATTAGTTTACATGAGCTTTTTCAATGTAATTGAAATATTTTGGAAAGAAGGACATTATAATATACAAACCCAGGACGGCGGAAAACCTCCTCTACCATTTTATAGTATATAATCAAGGTTTTTACTGTGAGCAGTCTCATAAACTAATTATTGGCTCACTCTGCTGAGTTTAATATAAAAGTATAATATTTAATTTAAAAATATAATATTCTTTTCTAAGACTATGTTAGAACTTTGGTCTACATGGCCCAATTTAAGTGAAAGACTCTTTTGGGGGAAAACGGAATAGATCATTAAACCCCCTTTCAGGTGCTTGTAAGCATAAACTCTACATGTGTCTCTTGTGGTTAACCTCACCTATGACTAGATGTTGCTAATAACTCAGATGAAACATTTACCAAGGTGAGAGTAAAATTGGCTCTCTATATCCCTGTGTTTCACATCCACAGATTCAACCAACTGTGGGTTGAAAATATTCAGAAGAAAAATTGCATCTGTACTGAACATGTATAGATTTTTTCTTATCATCATTCCCTAAACAATTCAATATGTAGTATAATGTATATTTATGAAGTATTTACATTGTATTTAGATATTAAAAGTAATCTAGAAATGATTTAAAATATTCAAGAGAATATTTATAGGTTATATGCAAATACTGTGCTATTTTATATAAGGAACTTGAGTATTCATGGATTTTGGTATCCATTGGGAGTCCTGGAACCCATACCTTGCAGATACCTAGGGACAACTATGTGGCAGTTGACAAAATAACTGGGAAATAGAATCTTGTAAACTGGGCTCTTGGAAGGTAATTGAACATGTCACCAATATCATTCTCTCAAAGAGATGTTTACCCCATTCAGAAACTTGGACCGAATGCTGTCTGCACAGTATTGTGCACAAGTGGAATCTTCAGGGCTTTTTAATAAGCCTTGTTTTGGTTTAATTGAAAGTGTTGCTTTTTTGGGTTGCCACCATATTCTCAGGAATTTGTCTCCTCTCAGCTCCAGCCTTTCCTTCATTTTCCCATGGCAATGGTATAAATAATGTAGTGGTCTTGCTGCTGGGCAAGAGGAACGAGACCCAGATGTCAGGAATGGAAAGCACAGCAGTGCAGAGCTGGCAAAGCAGAGCAGTAAACACAATCAGGGATAGGTGAGCCATGGGGAGCAGAAGACCAGTGAGGGAGTCGTTTGAAATAGGATGGAGTAACCTCTTGAACAAGGGGCTAAATTAAGTTGCAGAAGATTCAGAATGAGATCAATGGAGGCAGAGAAAGAATGAAGGATGAAGGATGAAGACCATATGATGTGGTCCTGATCACATTCTTGGCTGAGTAAGAAATGACGGAACTCATGTTTGCATGAATTAAATTAACCTTGCAATTTAGCTCAGAGAGGAATTCCATAAAAAGGTCTTAGGAAGATGTATAAGAGCTTGGTTTCAAAACTATAATACAATCCAACCATATACTTGGCTGATGAATAAAGTGAGACACAGAAAAGGGAATCAGTTTAGCCATGGATCAGAAGCTAAGTACTCCTGCTCAAACAAAACCAAATTAAGCTACAAAACACATTTAAATTTGCATCTATTACTATGTCCTTGCCTGGGGAAAAGCATGATCTTTGCCTATTCATTTAATCCTGAAGTCCAGGTATCATTCATAACCTCTTCCTCCTTAGCCTCTAATCCATCCAGTCTCCAAACCCTGTAAATTTTACTCTTCGCTCTCATAAAATGTCCTTTCTGTACATATTTTCTCTACTACCTTAAGCAAGGCTTTTGCCATCTCTTGTCCGGCCTCAGTCCCTCCAGTTCATTCCTAACACTCCTGATCTAATGATCTGAGTTTTTCTCCTCCTTGCTCAAAGTCTTCTTCAGCACCTACAGAATGGCATACCAGTGTATTAATGGTCTGCCTACTACTTATATACTTAAGAGCCTATCTTCTTTTATTGTATGCTCTGTATCTTGAATTATTGCAGTTCCTCAAATGCATAGCTCATTTACCCCATTTTCCATTTACTTGGTAATATTCATCTTTGGTATAACACCCTTATCAATCCCAGGACCAGGACAGCATATGCCTTTGGGATGCCATTCATTTGATGTGCAGTGTGAACACTGCCCCTCAGATGTGTGCAACATGTCCTTAATTGGACTCCCAGAGATGCCCATGCTTATCTCTATGTTAGCTCTCCAGTGCTTTACATACAACCATCTGCTGGCTTTGCTGGATCATCCCAACAAAGCTCTTGGATGAGGCGATACAGAAAAATATTTTAAAACACTGCCTCTGAATTAGGGCAAATTGAAGTTCAAAAACTTAATAGCACACTTGATAGCAGTGCAAGCTTGGGAGAGTTATTATTTTATCTAAAATTTGTTGTTCTTAACTACAAAATGGGGACATCTACTTCATCACAGTATAATCTATATTATTACATGTAAAACAATTTATATAACATCCACCATTGAAGTTTTTACTATTGCATAATTACTAGGTTATATTTTTCTTAGGTTTTAAGCACAACATCTGGAAGTTTATAAATCTTCAATAAATTAATTATCATTATTGTTGCTATGGAGGGAGGATTGTGTTATATTAAAACCTTAATTTCTCCTGCCATATAGCAGCTCACAGGGAATATTAGTTGAATTAATTGACAAGTAAACAAGTTGGGACTATTGATTAACCTGTAGATATTAGAGAGCCCTTACCAGGCACATTTTCTATTATCCTGATGCAGAAATTTACTGGAAGAACATATCAGTATTTTACCTTCCAGTAGAAAAGAAATAGCTTCCTCAACTGGAATAACGTGATAATTTGTCTTGTAATTGCCCCCTGCAATTTGGAGGAACACATGTTTCTTATAATTAACAGGCATTTATTTTTAGGGATGTCATTGGAGCAACAAACAGAACAATTCTCCTTCTCCTTCATTCTGCACCCTCAGAGGCCACTAGAACTCGTAGGGCTTAGCAGTGCTCATTCCCCAGGTGAATAGGTCTATAATTTGTCATTTACCTTAGCTTTCCGAGTCTGTAAGGATCTGAAAATAAATAAATAAATAAACAAATAAATAAAAGCTCTTTTTTTTTTTCCCAGTTGAATTCAGCATTTAAAGCATGCCTGTCACCAAGTCGGCAAAACTTCAGCTTTATTGAGAAATCTGTTGCTAAGACACAATCTGAATTTGTTTGCATACTTTTCTTAAGAATGTTGGGTATTTATGCACAAAGAGGAACTGAGGTATAAGAAATAAAGGTTGGTAGAAATTTCAGGATGGTAGAGGATTAAACCTCAAATTATTTTATTGGTTCCTGTAGACCAGGAGTTTTCAAAGGATGGTTCTGAGACCAGGGCTATCAACATCACTTGGGAACCTGTTAGAAATGTGGATTCTTGGGCTTGCCTCAGATTTACTTGAATCACAGAATTGCTGGGGTAGTGCTTAGTTCAGTGATCTGCTTTAACAATGCTTCCAGGCTCCCGGTTGCTTATTACTGTTTGAGACCCATTGCTCTAGAGTCCAGACTAGAATATTATGAAAGCTTCATTAATCAGTGGAAATGGCAAAAGGGGAGAGTATTCCCTTTCCTGAAAAATCCTGAGATGACCTCACCTGAGGCAGATGCCTTGATAGAAAATATTTCTTTTAAGACCTATCATACCTACCCTACTTTACTGCTCTGAGTTAATTAACTAGGGCCCAATATCAGCATAAAACTATAAATAAGTACTCCCTATGACCTAGGAGGAAATAACTTGCATACCAAAAGAATTATAAGCTTTTGAAAACACATCATCAGAAACATGGCAACGTATGTACAAATGGATTCTAAGGGTACTTTACTAACAAGGGCAGAACAGACTGCTGGATATTGACTGCCTTCATCGGTATGAATACACAATTTAGAGTTAATCTGTCAACTTGAACAGCTAGTGGTGGATCTAACAGCTCAATTTGTTGCTTGACTGAATATTGTGCTTGACAGTAGCCTACAATCAGTCAGGTTGAGATCCTAGAGCTCCCTGGCATAATGGGAGCAGGCAACCAAAGTTTTAGGGAGCTGGTGATAGGTACTGAGTTTATATTGTAAGACCTGCCCACCCACCTTTCTTCTTTCAGAGGGCTTGGAAAATAACTCTGTCTACCAAGATAGTGAAAATACACAAGTGAGCAGAGCATCTCCATCCATGAAAAACTGTAGTTATCTTTGAAGGCCAGAGGGATGCTACCTTTGAGGCGAGGTCTTTTTGGGTACCAGGGATTGAGCTCAGGGGTGCTTGGACACTAAGCCACATCCCCAGCCCTATTTTGTATTTTATTTAGAGGCAGGAGTCTCACTGAGTTGCTTAGCACCTTGCTTTTGCTGAGGCTGGCTTTTACCTCGTGCTCCTCGTGCTTCAGCCTCCTGAGCCGCTGGGATAACAGGTGTGCACCACTGTGCCTGGCTAAGAAAAGATCTTTGATTTTCATATACAGTATGGAATCTCTGAGTAAAAGAGGCCAAGTGGTAGCACTTAACCATCAAAGATAAGATTAATACATAAATTTTCACAACCCCCTTTATCCCAGATAAAATTTCTTGTTCAAGCATCTACTTTCACTGATAATTAATATAGCTATTCCAACTTTCTTTTGTTCATTGTTTGCATAGTATATATTTTTACTTTTAACTCATCCATTAATCTTACATTTAAGATGGATTTCCCATAGATGGAATATGTTTGATATTGCTTCTGTATCCAATCGGACATTCTTTGCCTTTTAATTAGTACATTTTGACCATTAACATTAAATGAAACATGTGATATGTTGAAACTGGGATTTATAATTTTGCTAGCTATTTTTATATGTTTAATTTATTTTTAGCATTGTCTATTACAATTTCTCTTGTATTACTTGAGAATTTTTATTAATCAAATTTATCTATGCGTGAACTAGTACTTATGTTCTTTAAAAACATTTTATTGTTCACTCTATTGTTTATAATATCCATCTTTAATTAAACAGAGTCTACCTTCAGATAATATACTGCTTCATGTATACTATAAAGACTCTGTAGCAGTATATATCCACTTTATATTTTCTGCTATTTATTTTAATACATTTATTTTTCATAGGCTATGACCATTCTCTGCATTGTTGCCATTCTGCTTTAGACCATCCATTATGTTTTAAAGAAATTAAAACCAATAATGAAGGGAAACTATTTTGCCTTCATGTGTTTTATTTCTTAGTTCTTTCCAAGTGCATTGATTCAAAGAGACTGTGGCTTTTTGAAACCAAAATGATCTTTGGACCCTCAAACTTTTCCACATCAGGAATCAGAAAAGCTCAGTGCTTGAACTCAAAAGGGGCTGTATTCTTCGGTAACTTTTTCATGTGTGGCTAAGAAGGAAAATGGAAAACTAAGCAGATCTCAAGGGTAGAGTAAAGATCTATAGAGAAAAAAATACTGGTGAGCTGCTGATAGGAGCAGAATCAGTTCTTAACTAGCCAGCCCTGCCTGCAGATCTAGGCACGTCCCAAATCTGCCTGGAAGCACTGCACAATTGTTTTGGACAATAAACTGCCCTGTCTGTCCAATTTAGTCCCTCCAAACATGAGTGTTTATTGGGGATATTGTTTCATTATTCAACCATGTGTGTAGGTGTTTGGAAAGCACAAGATTTGACTTTATTGTTTAGGGATCAGAAGTTATGTTTGGAATATAAAGACTGAAATGAGATCTTGTACTGAAAGTCACTTACTGTGATATGGTGGAACATTCAGTGTATCTTCCTTGGGGAGGAAATGAGAGCATTTATCTGTAGGATGGAGGGGAGCATATATAGTTAGACTAAAACAAAAAATGATCATAGCACTTTGCTTTTTTTGCTTAATAAACCACCCCAGAATTTAGTGGCTGAAACAAAATCTATGCATTATTTTTAATGATTCTAAGTGAGAGTCATCCAGGTAAACTTGATAATTTCCCTGAGGCTGGATACTCTAAGGTGGATTCATTTCCTTGTCTGCTGTTGGCTTGATATCAGGTAGGAAAATGTGGATGTTGACAGCATGTCTCTCATACTCCAGCAGGCTAGCCAGGGCTTGTTCACATGGCATTGTTGCAGGGTTCCCAGCAACATCAGGAAAATTAACCCAAGTGCAAGTGCTTTATAATCTTCTGCTTGCATCATTATTATTGGCCAAAATATGCCATATAGCTCTTAGTGGTAATGGAGCACAGTTTATTGTCAAGGTACACATGTATGCAGACCTGGAAATAATTTATGGTCATCTTTCTAAATTTTATTATTTTTCTTACTGTATAGGAGAAATTATTTCTCCTATAAGATGATAAGGTTGGCTTTGATGACAAGAGTGACTTTGATTGATGGAATGTGAGCAGAGATGATGTTCAGTAAAAGCTTTAACAACCATTGCATGATTCTAACTTTGACATTTTTGTTCACTCTACCACAAAAATAGCATGTCCCAAATTAGGGCTTCTCCTTTAGCTTATATCCTAGAATGAAGTCATGCAGAGCAGTGTCACAGCTGATCTGTAACATGAATAAAAAATAAACCTTTGTTTGGAAAGCCATTGAGTCTTAGTGGTCATTCCACACTACACCAGAACCTAGAGAAAAAGAGTGATTTATTAACTTCTCTTTGTGTATATTTAATCCTTGTTTTAAAAATGGATCTCTCCTATTGACTTTTTAAATTATTTAAAACTCTCATATATATTTTAAGATGCCCTTGTTCCTATTTTCTCTTCGAGCTCTGACCCTGTCTCCTCACAGTCACAGGGAAATTTCTCAGAAGCAAAATTCATGACTTCCATTTCCTCACATTCCTAAAATCCCTGCAATCTACATTCTTCCCTGATAACTCCATCAGTGTAACTCTTGCCAAAGTCACCAGGGATCCCCACATGGCTCTTCTGCTGAGTAAACAGTAACTACCTGAGCAAGGTGACATTTGAACTTTTAAGAAACCAGAGAACCTGGCCTGGATTTATTTTCTCCTTTGGCTGCTGCAGGTCTTCTGTGATTTCCATGGCCATTCCCAAAAGAAGAACGTGTTCCTGTATGGTTGCAGTGTCAAGGAGACCCTGTGGCAAGCAGGCTGCACCGTGAGTGCATCTACTCTCTTGGAGGATGTCAGCTACAGGGTGAGTCACTGGGGAAAAATGACAAAACATACTTTATGACCAGTCTTACCTTTGTGACCTGTGTACCACCCATTTTTTTTTGTTTGTTTCTAAACAATCATTTTGGTTTCTTTAATGATGAGGTAGTAATACAAGAAGGTGGGAATCTTGTGTTGAATAATGGCTTACTATTTGGTTGCTTTGCCTCTGTGTTCTATGACATGATGTGCAATAAAGGTCATGATAATTAGAGACAGGAAGCTTAATTTTAATATCTGACTTTACAATTATTAACTGTGTGACTATGAGTCATTAACATTACCTCTCTGAACTACCATTCTGTCATCTGTAAAATGAAGATAATAAAAATACTGCCTGTATTACATAGATTATGGAAGGAACACAATGATATTGCATACAAAGGACCTTAAATAAGTATGAAGGGCTAAATAAATTAAAGGACTTAAACCATCAACATCTCTCTATATGAGCATTCTATAACAAGCAGAGCAGTAATCCATTGAAACTAATTCTATTTTATCAGGTTCCAGTGTTTAGAGCTTCACTGTTAAACCTGAACCAACTAGGAAGTTAAGGAGGAGTAAATAAGGGAGGGCTTTTTATTATCAGGATAAAGAAAACAAGCCATTGTTAACTGAGCAAAATAAAACTGGCCTTTGTTTCAAATTTATGTTGAAAAGGAAGAAAATTAGGGTGGTGGTTACTGCTTCTAAATCTGTTCTGAATATTGCAATTTACTGTGTATGAAACAGCTTCATACTCAAAATTATTAGCTGTCTTAAAAATGGTAAAAGTCCACCAAACTATTCTTCATCTGGAAATACTTTCCCTGTTCCTTGGATTTCTTCTCCCCTTCTTTACCTATGCCCATCAGAAATTGGCTGCTGATGATCAGTACAGTTATCCCAGGGCTATTATTGCAGGATCAACAGTTTATCTGCAATGGCCTCTTTGGTCTAAGACTCGACCAGAGTGACAAGAAGCTTAACTACTTATTCTTACCTAGGAAACTGGTTTAGAAAATCAAAATATTTATTTGAGCAGCTCATGACAACCTGCACAAAAATTTCTCTTAGGCATAGTTTGCTTTGAACAACAACAATAACAAAACCTCCTAACAGTATAATCTGAAATATAGTCAGTATGTCCCTTACCACTCCTTTTCCAAGAGAACGTAACGGTGTTCATGGATGATTTGAAGAAATAGAAACTTAAGATATCTCCTGTAAAAAGCTGACATGGAATGGGGCAGAGGCTAGGTATCATTGTCAATTACAGTATGGATTATTAGCCTCTGTACTTCAATTTCAGTAAATGGATCATGCTACTTAATTAATAAACTTGATGAATACTCTGAGGCGTAGTATGGTGTCAGGCAATGTGTGAGGCATAACATGACAGGTGGATATGCCATAACCTCTGCCCTTGAGGATAAACACAGTAGTATTTAATAGCAATGCTATTTGAAAGACTTATCCTTCTGAGCATGGTGGCACATGTCTGTTATCCCAGCAACTGAGAAGGCTGAGTCAGGAGGGCTGAAAATTGGAGGCCAACCAGGGCAACTTGGACCCCATCTCAAAACAAAATGTAAAAAGGGCTGGAAGTATAGCTCCGTTTTAAACCATCACTAGGTTCAAATTTCCAGTATGAAAGAAAGGAAGGATGAAAGGGAAGAAGGAAAGAAGGAAGACTAGTCCATCTGAACACTAATATGCTCTATTAATTGGAGTGCAACAGCTGCCTGAGTCTCAGTTTTCTCCCTTGTCAAATGAGAGGGTCAAAGTTTAAAAGTAATTTATTAAATTAATTCCATTGATGCTCTAGAGTTCTTTGAAGTTGATTCATGAGATACTATTAGATATGTGGAAGAAGTCAGGTGAGTAAGGTTTTGGCCCCACCCTTACTTTCAACCTAAACTATCTTGTTTTTTGGGTCCTGAATACGTAGCTCCTTCCATCACTGACAATCTGACATCACTGATCTATAAATAACAACCTGGATTGTGGTGATTTGCGTAACATGTTTCTTTGTATGTGTGTCTGTTTGCAAATGGATCTTTTCAGAATCACAAGGACTCATTTTATTGATGAGGAAACTTAGACCCAGGGAAGAATGTTTGTGTAAGATGTTAATGTAATGTTACAGTAATGACACTTGCCGGAGTCAATAGCCCTAGAGGCTTTCTACATTGACATCTAAAATGCAACAATTCTAAACATGTTTCTTGTCTTTAAGCATAAGTATTGGAGAGACAATTATATACTATATATATTCCATTATATTTTACATTTACTCTACAACATTTATCCAATTTTATTAATTATCTTAATGGAGCTACTTCTAGTTATGTTGGTATAAGTAGGTCAGCAAGTTCTCTCTATAAAACACACATATAGAACAAATGACAAATTTGCCAAAATCAACCATTTTAAGATTCTAGAAATTAACCAAGAGCTGAGAAAAAAAAGAGAAACATTTGTTCTTGAAATTTGCTGGAGTTTCATTTAAGAGCAGCAGAAGTCTGTGACTTTCTGGATTGGGGCTGCTCTTGACCCTCTTTGTTTAATCATTAAAAAATGCAGTTTTAGCAATGCAAGTATGGACACACACACACACACACACACACACGGGGGGGGGGGGGGAGAGAGAGAGAGAGTTCCAGAAATTCATAGGTAAGATTTTTGAAGTGAGAGAGCCATAGAAAGCTAATGTAAGATCTCTGTACATCCATATAAGAAAATGTGTGTCTGTGCAGGGGAGACCCAAGAAAGCACAGGAAATAGAAAATCCAAAGTAACTTGAGAACTGACCACAAACTTTGAAAGTTCTCCCAATCTAAATACAAATCAAGCAACAAAGAAGGATATTTTATGGGCTTAAGATGTTTGAGTACAACTTCTGTCAAAATCATTGGCTAATCAATCGGCTTAGCAGACATAGATAACAAGATAAAAAATTAAATATTTAAAAAAGCATGAGGAGACATCAGTGACATTCACTTTAGAAGAGGAAAAGGACAAAGCTTCTGCAGATAAATTCAGAAAAGTGAAAACAATTTTAAATAACATTTAGAAAAGTAAAATAGAGTCCAGAGGTGCTATTAAATATAATATATAATGTCCCATTTTTCAATAAAAAATTACAACACTGATAAAGAATGAAGAGTGGGTGATCTATACTCAGGAAAGAGTGCTTTTGGTAGAAATTGACTTGTATGGGCCATGATGTTGAATTTCTCAGAAACAATTTCAATATAACTATTAAAGTATATAAAAATATTAAAGAAAACTATTCCAAGGTTAATAAAAAATATGGTGATAATGGTTCAACATAGAAGGAATAGATAATTAGAAACAAAAAGGGAAGGAAAGTCCTATAACAAACATGAAAATTTGCTGGATAGAATCATTAGCAGATACCAGGATAATGAATCAGTAAATGTGATGGTCTATCTAAATTTATTCAACTCAAAAAACAGAGGGGAAAAAAGATTAAATTAAAGGAAAGAGTCTTATAAACTTATAAGAAAACATCAAACATAGCAATCAACATGCAACAGGAGATAGTAAAAGAGTGAAATATACCTAGAAAAATATTTGAGGAAATAATGGCTAAAGAAGAAGGCCATATTGGAAAAGCAAAATAATAATAATAATAATAATAAATAGATATATACATAAAATAAGTAGCAAAATTGCAGATATAAGTTCAGAAATATATAAACAATTACATTAAATATAAATGCTAAAACATTTTTTTTCAAAAGGCAGAGGCTTTAAGATTTATTAAAAATAAAATTTAGTTTTCTATGCTATCTGTGGGAGAAATACTTTTTTATTTTTAATATTTTTTTAGTTGTCAATGGATCTTTATTTTATTTATTTATTATTTTTTTGTGGTGCTGAGAATCAAACCCAGTACAACCCCAACCAGAGAGACATGCTTTTGTTTCATAACACAAAAAAAGTAAAAAAAAAAAAAATAAAGGATGAGAAAAAGATACCTAAAGTATAACCATAACAAAAATGAAGTAGTTATATTGATATAATACAAAATAGACTTAAAAAAAGAAATATTCCTAGGGATAAGAGTGGCAATTGATAATACTGAAAGGAGTAGTTCATCAGACTAACATGATAATTATCAATCTCTGTGTACATATTACTCCCAAATACACAAAACAAAAATAGAATTAAAAATATATGTTAAAAATTCAGTAAAAATGACTGGATATATTAATATTAGTCTCTCAATAAGTGATAGACTGACTAAACAGAAAATTAGTAATTCTAGAGAATACTTGACCTAACTCATTACATGCATAATACTTTTCCTCAAAACAAAAGAAGACATATTATTTTTGAATCCACATCAAGAACTCTCCAGGATATACCCTATTATAGGCTACAACACAAATGTTGATAGGTCTTTAAAAAATGAAAACATAAAATATTTTCACCAGCCACAACATAATTAAATTTTAAATCAATTTTAGTAAGAAATATGGGATATCACTGGATATATGGAAATTGAACAGCTTGCTTTAAATTAAGTCATTGGACAAATAGGAAATATGAAGGAAAATTAGAAAATATCTTGAACTAAATAAAAGTAAAAACAATATATCAATTTTGTGGCATGCATCTAAAATGTATAGCTTTGAATGCTTATATTAGAAAGATAGAAAGATCTAAAATCTGTAATCTTAGCTTTCACATTTATAATCAAGAAAAATAAGAGCAATTAAAATCCTAGGTAAGCATAAGAAAGAAAAAAAAGTAAAGACCAAAATTAAAATTGATGAAACAAAAATAATTCAAACAATAGAAAAACCATAGTCATAGTTTTGCTTTTTAAAGTGATTAACAAGATGATAACACTTTAGCAAAAATGACTAAGGAAAGAAAGACAACACAAACTACAAAAATTAAGAATGAGAGAAGGGGTATCATACAGAACATCAATATAAAAAAGGATTTTATTAACAACTATATGCCAACAGGTGGGTAAATTCTTTACATGACATAAACTACCAAAATTGACTCAAGAAGTCAGAGAATTGGAGAAGCTATTTTAAGGGAATAAAGTGAATTAGTAATTATTCTGTCCTCAAATGAAATCCTAGGCCTAAATGGCTTTGTTGGCAAAATTTATGAAACACTTAAGAAATAATTTTTAATTGTAAAAAGTTATTCTTTCAGAAAATAGAGAAGAAACACTTGTCAACTCATTTTATGAGGCCTCTGTTACCCTGATACCAAAACCAGAAAAAGACATCATAAGAAAAGAAGGCTACACCATAATATCTCTTACAAACACCTATGCAAAAGTTCTCTACAAAATATTAACAGATCAAACCCAGCAGCATGTAAAATTTATTCTTCACTGTGATGAAGTGAGTTATATCTCATGAATACAAGATTAGTATAAAATTAAAAGTCAAATACTCTTGTATTCCTGGTACTTAAACAAGTGGCAAAAACCCACATCATTATCTCAATATATGCAGAAAAAACATCTGATATAACTGAACATTCATTTAAAATAAAATCCCATAACAAACTAGGAATAGAAAGGGAATTTTTTCAACTCGAAACTGAGCATCTGAAAAATAATGTGATAGCTATCATCGCATTTAATGGTAAAAGCCTGATGTTTTCTCCATAAGTTCTGGAATAAGATAAGACCATTTTCTCCTGCTACTTCTCTTCAGCATTGGACTAGAAATTCTAGATGGCACAATAAGGCAAACAAAATATTAGAAAATCATATTAGAAAAAAATAAAAAAAAAGAAAAACCACCTTTACTTACAGGAAATATAGTATTTTATGTAGAAAAGTTTCGGAGTTTACAAAATAAACTACTGAAACTAGGGAGCAAATTTAGCAAAAAAGCAAGATACATGATTGATGTAAAAATCAGTATTACTTAATGTAAAAACAGTGAATAATCCAAAAGAAGATTAAGAAAAAATCCCATACATTAGTTATCATATCAAAACTATTAAGACAGTTAGCAATAGATTTAACAAAGAAAAGTGCATTATATCTGAGAACTGCAAAACTCTGTTGAGAACATTTAGAGACCTAAATAAATAGAAAGCAATACCAAATTAATGGATTAGGAATGTCAATATTCTTAAGATGGTTGTTTTTCCAAAGATCTTCTATACATTCAGTACATTTCTTATCAATCAAAATTCTGGCAGGACTTTTAAAAAAAATAATTAAATTATTTATTTTTCTAATTTTTTATATATGACAGCAAAATGAAATTCATTTCATATTACATATACAGAGCACAATTTTTCAAGTCACTGTTTGAATACAAAGTATTTTCACACCATTTGTTTCTTCATATATGTTCTTAGGGAATTGATGTCTAACTCATTCCACTGACTTTTGTTCTCCTATACCCTCTCCCTTTCTCTCCTTCCCCTTTGTCCTATCTAAGTTCCTCTATTCCTCCCATGCTCCACCCCTCCATTCCCATTATGAGTCAGCATCCTCATATCAAAGAAAACATTCGGCCTTTGGTTTTTTGGGATTGGCTTACTTCACTAAGCATTACGTTCTATAACTCCATTCATTTACCTGCAAATGTCATGGTGTTATTCTCTTTCAATGCTGAGTAGTATTCCATTGTGTATATACAAAAGGTTCCCTATCCATTCATCTACAGAAGGGCATCTTGCATTCGCTCCACAGTTTAGCTATTGTGAATTGTACTGTTATAAACATTGATGTGGCTGTGTCCCTGTAGTATGATGTTTTTAAGTCCTTTGGGTATAAACCAAGGAGTAGGATAGCTAGGTCAAATGGTGGTTTCATTCCAAATTTTTCAAGGAATCTCCATACTACTTTCCAGATTGGCTGCACCAATTTGCAGACCCACCAGAAATGTATGAGTGTGCTTTTCCCCACATCTTCGCCAACACTTATTGTTGTTTGTATTCTTGATAGCTCCCATTCTGACTGGAGTGAGATAAAATCTTAAAGTAGTTTTGATTTGCATTTCTCTAATTGCTAGAGATGTTGAACATTTTTTCATATATTTCTTGATTGATTGTATGTCCACTTCTGAGAAGTATCTGTTCAGTTCCTTTGCCCATTTATTGATTGAGTTATTTGGTTTTTTTTTTGGTGTTAAAATTTTTGAGTGCTTTATATATCCTAGAGATTAGTGCTCTGATGTCCTTGTGGTAAAGATTTGTTCCCATTCTGTAGGCTTTCTATTCACCTCACTGATTATTTCTTTTGCTAAGAAGAAGCTTTCTAATTTGAATCCATCCCATTTATTGATTCTTAGTTTTAATTCTTATACTATAGGAGTCTTATTAAGAAAATTGGGGCCTAATCTGACATGATAGAGATTTGGGCCTACTTTTTCTTCCATTAGGTGTAAGGTCTCTGGTTTAATTCTAGGTCCTTGATCCACTTTGAGTTGAGTTTTGTGCATAGTGAGAGGTAGAGGTTTAATTTCAGTTTATTACATGTAGATTTCCAGTTTTCCCAGTACCATTTGTTGAAGAGGCTATCTTGTGTCCAATAATATGAGATAACTGTATTTATGTGGGTTTGTCTTTGTGTCCTCTATTCTGTACCATTGGTCTACAGTTCTATTTTGGTGCCAATACCATGCTGTTTTTGTTACTATTGCTCTGTAGTATAGTTTTAGGTCTGGAATAGGATGCCACCAGCTTCACTTTTCTTGATAAAGATTGCTTTGTCTATTCTGGGTCTCTTGTTTTTCCAGATGAATTTCATGACTGCTTTTTCTATTTATATGAGTCATTTGGATTTTGATTGGGATTGCATTGAATCTGTATAGTGCTTTTGGTCATTTTTACAATATTAATTCTGGTCTATCCAATTACAAGGTAGATCTTTCCATCTTCTAAGGTCTTCTTTAATTTCTTTCTTTAGCATTCTGCAGTTTTCATTGTAGAGGTCTTTTACCTCTTATCATTAAGTTCATTCCCAAGTATTTTATTTAATTTTTTGAGGCTATTGTAAATGGGGCAGTTTTCCTACTTTCTCTTTCTGAGGATTTGTCACTGATGTACTGAAATGCCTTTGATATATCAGTGTTGATTTTATATCCTGCTACTTTGCTGAATTCACTTACTAGTTCTAGAAGTTTTCTGGTGGAATTTTTGGGTCTTCTAAGTAAAGAATCATACTGTCAGCAAATAGTGATAATTTGAATTCTTTTCCTATCCATATCCCTTGAATTTTTTCATCTGTCTAATTATTCTGTCTAGAGTTTCAAGACTTATGTTAAACAGAAGTGGTGAAAGAGGGCATCCCTGTCTTGTTCCAGTTTTTAGAGGGAATGCCTTCAATTTTTCTCCATTTAGAATGATGTTGGCCTGGGCTTAGCATATATAACTTTTACAATGTTGGGGGTATGTTCCTGATAGCTATAGTTTTTCTAGTGTTTTGAACATGAAAGGGTGCTGTATTTTTTGAATGCTTTTTCTGCATTTATTAAAATGATCATATGATTCTTTAAGTCTATTGGTGGGATGAATTACATTTCTTGATTTCCTTATGTTAAATCAAACTTGCATCCATGGGATTAATCCCACTTGATCGTGGGGCATGATCTTTTTGATATGTTTTTGTATTCGATTTGCCAGATTTTATTGAGAATTTTTGCATCTATGTTCATTAGAGATATTGGTCTGAAGTTTTCTTTTTTTGATATATCTTTGGTTTTGCAATCAGGGTGATATTGGCCTGATAGAATGTGTTTGGAAGTGTTTCCTCTTTTTCTATTTCATGAAATAGTTTGAGGAGTATTGGTGTTAGTTCTTCTTTAAAGGTCTTGTAGAACTCAGCTGTGTATTCATCTGGTCCTGGACTTTTCTTGGTTGGTAGGCTTCTGATGGTGTCTTCTATTTTCCTGCTTGAAACTGATCTGTTTAAATTGTGTATATCATCCTGATTTAGTTTGGACATATCATATGCCTCTAGAAATTTGTTGATACCTTCAATATTTTCTATTTTATTTGAGTACAAATTTTCAAAATAATTTCTAATTATCTTCTGTATTTATGTAGTGTCTGTTGTGATATTTCCTTTTTCATCATGTATGTTAGTAATTTGAGCTTTCTCTCTCCTTTTATTCATTAGCATGGATAAGGGCCTGTCTATTTTATTTATTTTTTTCAAAACACTAACTTTTTTTGTCCATATTTTCAATTGTTTCTTTTGTTTCAATTTCATTGATTTCAGCTCTGGTTTTAATTATTTCCTGTCTTCTACTGCTTTGGGGGTTGATTTGTTCTTTTTCTAGGGCTTTAAGATATAATGTTAGGTCATTTATTTGTTGACTTTTTCTTCTTTGAAGGAATGTACTCCATGTAATGTACTTTCCTCTTAGAATGGCTTTCATAGTGTCCCAGAGATTTCAATGTGTTGTATCAGTTTTCTCATTTACCTCTAAGAATTGTTTAATCTCCTCTTTGATATCTTTTGCAACCCATTGTTCATTCAATAGCATATTTTTTAGTTTCCAGGTATTGGAGTAGATTTTATTTTTTTATTTTATCATTGATTTCTAATTGTATTCCATTGTGGACTGATAGAATGCAGGGTAGTATCTCTACTTTTTTGTATTTACTAAGCATTGCTCTGTGGCATAATATATGGTCTATTTTAGAGAAGGATCCATGTGCTGCTGAGAAGAAATTGTATTCACTCATTGATGGATAATATATTCTATATATGTCAGTTATGTCTATTTATTGATTGTATTATTGAGTTCTTTAGTTTCTTTGTTAAGCTTTTGTTTGGAAGATCTATCTAGTGGTGAAAGAGGTGTGTTAAAATCACTCAGAATTATTATATTGTAATCTATTTGACTCTTGAACTTGAGAAGAGTTTGTTGATGAACATAGATGCTCCATTGTTTGAGGCATATCTATTTATAACTGTTATGTCTTGTTGATGTGTGGTTCTCTTAAGCAGTATGAAATGTCCCTCTTTTGTTGATATTGACAGATTAATCTTAAAATTTATATGGAAATGCAAAGGAACTGCAATTGCTAAAGCAATTTTGAAAGAGAAGATTGATATTTGAGGATTTAGTTTATATTTCATAACTTACTGAAAAGCTACAGTAATCATGAAACTGTAGTATTGGCATAAAGACAGACATATAGATCAATGGAACAGAACAGACAGAGCTACAGCACACTCACACATTGTAGTCAACTGGTCTTTGACAAACATGCCAAGGCAATTCAATGGGAGAAATATAGTTTACCCAGTAAATAGTGGTGGGACAACTGGTTAGCCGCATGGAAAAATACAAATTTAGATACTGGCCTCACATCATATACAAAATATAAGTTAAAATAGATTATAGACCTAAATGTAAGAACCAAGCTATAAAACTTAAAGAATACTAACTACTAGAAAATCTTTGTATTTTTGTGTTCTCTAATCAAAGCTACCTTAGACAAAACACCCAAAGTATAATATACAGAAGAAAAAGTAGATAAGTTGGGCTTTATTGAATTTAAAGTATTTTGCTCTCAAAAGACATTGTTAAGAAATTGGAAAGACAAACTTTAGTCTGGGAAAGTATTTGTAAATTATTCATTTGATAAAGGACTTGTATCTAGAATATATAAAGAATTTTTTGGGGTAATTCAATAGTTAAAATACAATAATCCATTTATAAAAATGAGCCAAAGGAGTGATTGTACAATTAAACTAAGTTAATGTATAATTGGCTAATATGAATGATATTCATTATTGTTTCATTAGTAATTCCAAATTAAAATCACAACAGGATAGCACTACACCATCACTAGAATGATCAGAGTAAAAAAGACAGGAACCACCAAATTTCAAAGACAGAGGAAATGTTAAATGGCCACTTTGGAAAACCCTTTTTAAAAATTTCTTCATATTTAAAAAATTTCTTCATATTTTTAAACTACCACCCAACAATTTCTTGCCTATGTTTATGTCCAAGAGAAAATAAGCAAAGTCTTGTACACAAATGCTCTAGCAACTTTATGCATAGCATCCCTACATAGAAAACAAGCCATATCCACACACCAACTTGTGAACAGTAAAGGACAATATATTCATGCAACTGAAATAGAATTAAAGTTTCAAACAACTGACACATGGAACATGAGTGAACTTCAAAAATACCTACAAAGTGAAAGTAGTCAGAAAAAAAAAAAATAGTAGCAAGGTGTGGTGGAGCACGCCTGTAATCCCAGTGGCTTGGGAGGCTGAGGCAGGAGGATTGTGAGTTCAAAGCCAGCCTCAGCAAAAGTGAGGGGCTAAACTATGCAGTGAGACCCTGTCTCTAAATAAAATACAAAATAGGGCTGGGGATGTGGCTCAGTGGTCGAGTGCCCCTGAGTTCAATCCCTAGTACCAAATAAATAAATAAAAGGAAACAATAGTATTATTCAATTTATATAAAATTTTTGAAAGAAGTAAAACTATGGTCTTAAACTCAGAAATCAAGGAGGGCAGGGATTGACTATAAATGAGCATGGAAAACACCAACAACCTTTGAGACAGAAAAATGTGCTAAAGCTGAAATGTAGGGATAGTTGCAAAATATCTAAAAGTCATTCAACTGTATACTTACTATAATAAAAGGCTGATGTATACTTCCAGACATTTATTGATCATATGCCAGTTTCCAGGCACTGTGGTAGGTATTTGGATAACAAAGTTGAGTGAAACATGGGTTTCTACTTGTAAAAAATATTAGTTGTAGGGCTAGGGATATAGCTCAGTCGGTAGAGTGCTTGCCTCACATGCACAAGACCCTAGGTTCAATATCAGCAACACACACACACACACACACACACACACACACACACACACACACACATTAGGTGTGGAGAGGGGGAGATAATCAGGAATGTAAAATATAGAATAAGTGTAGGAGCAGAAATATGATAACACAGAAAGGACTCATTAACTCTTAGTTGGTGCTTACCTGGCTTCAACAGACATATTTTTGAGGGGTAAATATGATGAATATGTGAAGAAAAACAACAGGAGAAAAATTTTAATTCAAGTTTGATTTCAAGAAAAATCTGAAGAAGTAGAAGGACATAAATTCTGTAATAATTAAGACTAGAGCCTTGAAACAATTGGATTGCCAGTTGTGGATAATAGTGAATTAAGAAGAAATGAATCGAACTTGGGTCTTGTGCACCACTGCTTGGAAATATCCTATTTTGGTGACATTTCCTGGTCTTTGTCCTCTATGGAAAATTCCAATTTTGAGACATTGCAGAGATAATAATTATCATTGATACACCATGCCTAGTGTGTGCAAAGTGCTATGCTAAGCACTCTATGTGCACTAATTTAATATTTTACTATGTTTACTCTTTACAGCTACCTCATATTCTAGAATACTGTGTTGTATAGAAGATGTTTAACAAACATTTTTTGAGTTAATAAATACTTTTACTAACATCCCATTTCCTACATCAAGGAACAGCATCACAGAGATTAAGTAAGGTGTCCCAGGTTATGTAGTTAGCAGGAACACAGGTTCACACGTTTAGAATCTGTTTAAATCAGCTTTTTTTTTTTTTTTTTTTTTTGCTGCTGTTACTAAAAGACCTGAACAGAACAATTGTACAGGAAGAAAAGTTTACTTAGAGGCTCACAGTTCCAGAGATCTCAGTCCCTAGAAGGACAGTCCCATTACTAGGGGCTTGAGGTGAGGCTGAACATCATGGCAGAAAAGTGTGGCAGAGGTAAGCAGCTCACCTGATGATGATCAGAAAGCACAGGGAGACTCACTGCACTTACTAGATACAAACTATATACCTTAAAGGCATATCCACAATGGCCCACCTCCTCCAGCCACACCTTATTCACCTTCAAGTACCACTCAGTTAATCTCCCCAGGGGATTAGTTCACTGATTGGGTTCAGGCTTTAATAACCCAATCATTTCTTCTCTAAACCTTATTACACTGTATCACACATGAGCTTTTGGGGAACACCTCACATCCAAACTATAATAGAATCTGACCTCGGAGATTTTGTATTTGTGTGCCATCTTGGAGAGAAGCAGAGCAATGAGTCAAATGACTGTAATTTAGAATTAAATAGATGTTAAAAGAAAGAATATATTCTTGTTTGGAGCTTGGAAAACAATGAGATGTCTAAGTTAAAGAGGAGATCTATGCAATGTGAAGAGATGATTTAAATGTTTCCTAATTTTGGAAGGGTGAATATTTATATTTGGGCAGCATTACTTTTCTTTTTCAATCTTCACTCATCGGCAAACTGCACTTTAAACAGTACAATAATAATAATTACCCAGTGCTCTAAGTGCTATACTATCTCCTCTTTGTCACATGCTTAATCCAGAAGAAAGAAGACATTTGAGTTCTATAGGCTGATCATAGGGAGCTTGCATCATTCTGGTAGAGAAGAGGGGTTCTACTTGGATGTGAGCTCTAAGCTAAGTGCTAGCTTCTGAGTTCTCTTTGAGAGAATTCCATATTCTTTGAATTTTGGAAACCAGGGAATGTTTGGGAAGAGTTGGCAGAAGTCAAATGAATTAAAATATAGCTTGGAAAAATAAAATATAGCTCGTGCTTCTAAAATATACCTTAAAATAAAAATTATTGAACACACCCTCATTGGTTAAGGTTGCCCCTGACTCTAATGCTTATAGAGAAATGGGATTCGATATCTACAAAGAAATGGAAGACCCATCCTGGAGGCAAATTCTGTACTAGTCATAAATCCCTGCAAGTCTGTGTTTAGACTGTGCCAAATGTCAGCTCCTATACCATGCCTTTTATTTATATTATCTCATTTATTCCTTGTAACAACTCTAACAAGGAGATGTTCATTCTCCCATTTTACAGATGAAGGGCCTAAGACTCAGAGAGGCTGAGTAGCTTATCTGAAGTTGCACAGCAAGTACATGGTGGAACTGGAATGTTCTTAGTTCAGGTCTATGTGGCTCTTCCCTGCCTTCCTTTAGTGGGTGTGCTACAATGCCTGATATTTAGTGTCTAGCCAGCGTTCTGGATTGCAGTAGAATCTTTCTGCTCTTGAATAAAGTCTTCAATGTATATTCCCAGCTCTACCTTGAGAAAAAGCCAGAAGAGAAGGAGGCTTTTCTTGGGACATATTTATAGTAATTATAAATAATATTATAATATTTGGATGTCTATTACACATTGGACCATATTGCATCTTATGTAAACTTCTTTACATCCCTGTGGGATGTTACACTGCTGAAGAGTTCATCTGTTTCCTATTCATTAACAAAACAAAACAACTTCCTGTATGGAATATCTATCTCTGCTTTCTTTTCTCTGTCATAGATTTACATATGTGAAACCAAAAGAATAATGAGATGATAGAATTAAAATTTAATATAAATGCCAAGTTGGGAGTCTATTATTTAATGAATGTATAAACTATAGTTGTGGAAATGTAAGAGAAATACTCAAAATTTTCCTGCTAAGTCACCTGTATAATGAAAGGTTCATAACTAGTTAAACTCCTCAAGATACATGTAATTAATTTGAAAGTGTGGTTTTTTTGAACAGAGTGTGTATTAGCTAACAACAACAGGTTTATGTCAGACACCAAACTACAGATCCAGGAAGCTCAGTGAACACCAGAAAGACAAATGCAGAAAGGCCTACACTTAGGCATATCATTTTCAAATTACAGAAAATTGAGAGTATAGAAAAAATACTGAAGGGGGAAAATGCCTTATTCTAGAGAGAACAAAAGATAAGAATTAGATTTGACCTCCTTAGAAACTTTGCAAACAAGAAGAGAGTATAGCAAAACATTTAAAGTGTTGAGAAAGAAAATACCACCAACCTAGATCTCTGGACCCTGTGAAATTATACTTCAAAAGTGAAGAAGAAATAAGGACTTTCTCAATAAACACTGAATGAATTTGTTGCCTGTAGACCTGTCTCGCAAGAAGTGTTAAGAACAGACCTTTGGAGACAAGGAAAATAATATAGGTCAGAACCTTGATTCTACAATGAAAAAGAAGAGTATTGAAGGAAGAATAGAGACAGTAAAATGAAAACTTGATTTTTTTTCTTATTCTTGATCTAACAGATAGCATTTTGTTCAAAATAATAATAGAAACAATATATTTGATCATCCATGCATGCACACATATTCTTGTATATATATGAGAAATGAATGAAAGCAAGAAAACAAGAAGGAGAATTAAGACCACTTAATAGTAAACAGGTACTCAGACTGTCTATGAAGTGGTACTCTTTTATTTGAAATTCCAAACTTTAGGTCAACCAAAAGAAAGTGAAAGAGCTTATATGTGAATAAGGGAGAGAAAATTGAATGATATCAATGTTCAATTTAAACCAGAAAGAGCAGAAAAGAGTGGAAAACTAAAATCAGAACAAACAACAAAAAACAGGTAGAAAATAGTAACAAATATGGTAGACATTAACCCAACTATAGCAACAGTCACTTTGAATGCCAATGGTGTACATGCACAACTGAAAATTGGAGGTTGTAAAGAGGGACCAAAAAAGAAGAACCAACTGCAAGTTGTCTGGAAGAAACCCACTCTAAATATAAAGACACATTAGATTAAAAGTAAATGGGCAGAGAAAGATATATAAGCAAAAATAGTTCTAATTAATTTCAAACACATCAAACTTCAAAGCAAGGAAAGTTATGGATAAAGAATGGCATTGAACAATAATAAAGGTGTCATTCCTTCAAGAAGGTATAACAGTTCTTAGCATGTATGTGCCTAATAACTTCAAAATACACGAGACAAAGAAATGCGAACAGAAATAAATAAATCTACAGTTATAGCTGAGACTTCAAAACCCTGGTATCTGAAATGAAAGACAATCACTTTAAGAACATAATTGAATTCAACAACACCATAAATCAATTGGATGTAATTGGCAACTATAGACTCTTCCAAGAACACCAGAATACATATTCTCCTGAAGCTTATATCAAACACTCACCAAGACAGAACAAATTGTGGGCTAGTAAATAATACCTTAAAAGAATAGAAATCATATAATATCTGTTCTCAGACACAATGGAATTGAACTAGAAATCAGTAGAAAGGTTAACAGAAAGGTTTAATTCCCAAATGTGTGGAAATTAAAGAACACACTTCTAAATAACACATGGATCAATGAAGAAATCTCAAGAGAAATTAGAAAATATTTTTAACTAAATGAAAATGAAACTGCTACTAATCAAATTTGTGGAATGCAATAAAATCTGTGCTTAGAGGGCAATTTGTAACATTGAATTTATTTATTAAAAAAGGAAAATTCTAAAATCAATCATCCATGCTTCTACCTTAAGAAACTAGTAATAAAAAATTAAAATTCAAAGTAAATGAAAGGAAAGAGGTAAAATATTAGATAGATCAAAACTATATATATTATTTGTCAAAATACTAAAGTATAAATAAAAGAGATTTAAAAATAGGAAATCAAAAGCTGGTTCTTTGAAAAATTGATAAGAGCATTAAATCTGTAGCCAGGCTATCTAGGGAAACAAAAAAAGAGAGCAGGCACAAATTATTAATACAAAAATTGAGAAGTGGGACATAACTACAGATCCTGTGGATACTAAATGGATAATAATTTCATAATTCATGGAATGCTGCAAATTTTATAACCTATATTAAATACACCAATTCCTTGAAAGACACAAACTACCTAAGCTCATACAAAAATAATAGATAATTTGAAATGGCCTATATATTACAGAAATAGAATCAATAAATAATAATTAGTAACCTTCATAAACATCACTAGGCCCAGATGGGTTCACTGGTAAATTTTACAAAATGTTAAAGGAAGAAATTATACAAATTCTTCATAGTCTCTTTCAGAAGGTGGAAACTGAGGGAATATTTTTAAAATCATTTTACAAGACTAAATATTTCTATTAGATCAACATTAACCTAATGCTGAAGCCAGACAAAGACATTAGAAGAAATCAACAGATCAGTATCATTTTCTGAACATAGATGCACATTCCAGAAGAAATGTTAGCAAATCAAATCCAATAATATAGTAAAAAGAATTATATATAGTATATAATTAGGATTTATCCCAGATATGCATGGCTGGATCAGCATTTCAAAATCAATTTATAGAATTCATCTTATCAACAGACTAAAGAAGAAAAATCAACTGATCTTGTGCAGAAGAAGCATTTAAAAAAATCCAAAATCCATACATAATAGAAACTCTCAATAAACTAAGAATAGACTCCTCTTTCTGAATTTGATAAAAAAATTATTAATAAGCTACAGTTAACATAAATTTTTAATGGTAAGAAATAAGCACTTTTCTCACTAAATCAGGAGTGAAACAAGAATGTACCCTCTCAGCACTCCTTTTCAGCATTTTGTTGGAAGGTGTAGCAATGTAATAAGACAAGAAAACAAAATAAAGTCATACTGATTGCAAAATAAAGAAATAAAACCATTTTTATTTCTGGAACTCCAGAATGAATGATTAATGTGTTGCAGCACACGAAGATAATATACAGAATTTAATTGCTTTCTTGTATAACAGCAATGAGCAAGTGGAATTTGAAATTAAGAAGCTCAATACCATTTATATTAGTATGTTCCAAATAAAATACCTATTTTTATGTCTAACAAAACATGTATTATATCTATATGAGGAAAATTGCAAAAGTCTGATGAAGAAATAAAAGAAAAACTAAATAAGAAGAAATATTTATGTTCATGGATACAAAGACTTGTTTTAATCAGATTTGTTATCTCTGTTACCAAAGAACCTGACAAGAACAATGTAGAGGAGGAAGTTTATTTTGGGTCACAGTTTTAGAGGTTTAGTCCATGGTTAATCATGGACTTCATAGCTCTGAGCCCAAGATAAGATGGAGTGAGGCAGAACATGATGGCAGATAGAAGTGGTGAAGGAAAACAGCTCAGGATGTGGCAACTTCTAGAAGATAAGAGAAAATCTAGATGACTACGGGTTAGACAAGGACTTTTTAGATATGATATCAACAACTATGTCATAATCTTTAGCAGGAAGAATTAATAAGCTAGACTTAATTAATCTTAAATTTTTTCGTGCTCTATGAAACAAATTCTCAAGAGAATGAAAATATAAGCTACAGACTAGAGAAGAAAATGTTGTAAAGGATGTTTGATAATTAACTGTTATCTCAAAGAACAGAGTTTACATAAGAACATAACAGTTTATATAACAAAACTTTTCAACTCAACATTATAAAAAACAAACAACCTGATTAGAAAATAGACCCAAGATCTTAAAAGATACCTCATGAAAGATGAGATACAGATGGAAAATAAGCACATAAAAAGATGCTCCACACTGTTTATCATCTGGGAAGTGCAAATTAAAATGATAATATGGTACCACTATACACCTGTTAGAATGCCCCAAATCTGGAACAAAAACACCAACTATTGACAAGAATGGGGATCAGCAGGGACCCTCATTCATTGTTGGTAGGAATATAGAGTGGTACAACCTCTTTGGAAGACAGTCTGGTGGTTATTACAAAACCTAACATACTGTTACCACCAAGTCCAGTAATTGCAATTCTTATTATTTACTTAAAAGAATTGAAAACTTATGTCCACATAAAACCTATACATGAATATTTTGTAGCAGCTTCATTCATGATAATACACTCAAGATACCTTCAGACATCTAACCAATGGAACATTATTCAGTGCAAAAATGAAATGAGTTATCATGTCATGCAGAGACATGGAGGAAACTTAAGTGGGTGTTACTAAGTGAGACAAGGCAACATGAAAACTAGTATGACACCAACTATATGACATTGCAGAAAAGATGAAACTATGGGATATTGAAAGATCAGTGGTTGCCAGGGTCTTCAGGGGAAGAGAAGCAGGAAGGAGATGAACAGGTGAAGAACAAACTGTTTTAGGAATGTGAAACTACTTTGCATGGTACAGTAATGTTAGATAAATGTCACTATACATTCAACCGAGCCCATAGAATGCGCAAGATCAAGAGTGAACCATAATTTAAAACTATGAACTTGGAGTGATAGCGATGTGTCATTGTAGGTCCAAGCATTACAAATACACCATTCTGGTGGAAGATTTTGATAATGAGGGAGGCTATACCCATGTGGGACCATGGAGCACATGGGATATCTGTGCAACTTTCTCTTCTCTCAGTTTTGCTCTGAACTATAACTGTTGTTAAAAAATGAACTATGATTTAAAAAATAACAAATCACAAAAGAAGTAAGTTTACAAAACAAAGATCATTAAAGTAATATGAGTAAACTTCTTACACTGAGCTAAAACATTGATAAATGAAAATTGATTTTGAGTATTTTTAATCATTTTCTTTAAAATATAGGTAAGCAGTATGTTTATGTTTATCTAAGGAGAGCCTTAGGGTCTGGACTAGTAAGTTCTATTTATCTCAAAAAATAGTTATGAAGTCTATGAGTAACATATTTCTCAGGATGCAGAGATTTTCTTGTGAATAAAATACACTCCTGCCCTTATGGAACTTCGAGGCTGAAGAGGAGAAACAAACAAACATACACACACACACACAATAACTAAATTGGAATTGTGATGAACATTTTGAAGGCCAAAGATAGGGCAAGAACTCAGGGAGGGAGGTATAAGTGTGGATATGAAATCAATTAGAAGGCAGTTGCAGAAGCTCAAGCAATAAAAACATTTTTTTCCCTTTTAAAATGTTCTGTAGGTCTGGAGGGTATGTAGGAACATAGAGACCAGAATAAGTTATGTTAATATTTATATTAATGTGTGTTTACATAATGCATAATTTATAATAGAGTCAATAATGCAATTAACAGTTATATTAAACCCAAGGACAGTAAGTACCAGAGTGATAAAGAGATTTGCTAGATAGTCTAGTATTTTTTTTTTCAAAAAATCCAATTAATTTGTATTCTTAACAACTTATTAGGCTTTTAACACTTTTGTCATCCAATTTGTCCAAAAGCCTGAAGTTTTACTGTTTGTTACCTAAGGTACGTGATTTTTACATTACGTGCTATTTTGTGCATATTTAGTTAGTCCTGAAGTGAGAGAACCCTTCTTGTTAATGTCACTGAAGTTCTGGGACTTCCAAGCTCAGTATTTTTGCTGACCCAAGGACTAAATGTACTATCAACTCTGAGTCATCATTCCCTCTGGGGCAGGTCAAGTGTTGGAAGCCACAGCTCTGCCAATCAGAGTGACTAGAGTCTACAGATGCCTTCTAACTGGAGATTAAGTGGTCATAAATAAAGCATTTTTTACTCCAAAGTGGGATATATAAACCCAGAAGGGATGGAATTTTAGGAGTTTTATAATTGATCCAGCTTTAGATTTATGGCTTAGAGAATAAGGCTAAAAAGTTAATTTTGGCAATTCCATACTCATAGGAAACAAATGAACTTCATAATGCTCCTGCTTGAGAGTCTTCAGTGGCCCCTGTGGCCTTCTGAGGTCAGTGAACGGTGCTTAGTCTCACCCTGTAGAAACACTAAGGCTGGATTGAGTTGCTCTATAAATTCCAGGTCCCTATAACATCTGTGATTTCCCATAGGCTCAACCCAGCAATGTAAGGGGCCAAATATACATGTGCATCAGAGGTCCACAGTGATGCACAAAAGCCAAGTCTAAAGATTATATTCTTTGGAGTTGGGATGGTAGGCATCTGGATCCTATTCTAGCCATTTTGTAGTTGTGGGACTTAAGTTCTTTATTCTTACTTTCCTAAGCCTCAGATTCTTTATCTGAAAAATGATAAAATAAGTTGGTATCCATTTCTTAGGATCAATAAATGATTCACAGTAGCATATATTAAGTGTGTGATATATAGAGATGCTACATAAATGTTGAGAAGCTATTTTTTATAATGAATAGTGCTAATCACCTGCAACTCATCATAGTTTGATTTTCTTTTTTCTAATTGTAGACTCTTCCCAAAATCCTTGATAAACTAGCACCAGCATTCACAATGAGCAGCTGCAGTTTCCTTGTGGAGAAATCCCGAGCCTCCACTGCCCGGGTTGTGGTGTGGAGAGAGATGGGAGTGTCGAGAAGCTACACCATGGAGAGCAGCTACTGTGGCTGCAACCAGGGCCCTTATCAGGTATGTGAAGCTGCAGGCCCCTCTAGCAGGGATACACAGGAATGGGGAGCAATAACAGACCCTCTCATCCCTACTCCACCACCTGAAAGGGGAAGAAGGCTCCACATAGAGTCTGCCCTGCTCCTTTCAACGATCACCTTTGCCTGTGGCAGCAGCACTGTTGGTCCTGGAAGCTATGTGTGCATGCTTTCTAGTTTGGTTCCTTAATCATTTCTCCTCACCAGCAAGCAGCAGGAAGCCTCTTTTTAACCTGTGCCCCCAGCTTTTACAGAATCTCTGCCTGCCTGGCTCTGTTGCGTTCATAGAAATCTGTTGTCTGTTGCAACAAGTGAACTATCTCATAAACATCATTGAGGGCATAAGTCATGTATGGATATTGTCAATACACTTATATATTGTGTTTGTTTCCTATTCTAGTTTAAATCAGCAGCTCTCTATGTTATCCTGCTGTCACCAGGGCACACAGGAAATTGTGTGTAGTGCAGGTCTCCCAGAATGAGTGGGTCTGAGACTCATGCACCAGTGTTGGGGGGGAAAGTGCTCTTGTATAAATCACCTTCTTTCTACAGCTATATTAACTGCATGAGCAGCTGGATAGCTGCTATAGCAGGCTGTTCTGGCTGCTCTTCCCACTCCCCCATAGAGAAGCATAAATAAAGGACATTGTGACACTGCCAGGGTAATAGTCTTTTAAATTTCTTAGGCAAGCTGACAGACGACTCCTTGGCGACTTCCATTCAACCCCAAGAATACCTGGACCTCACCAGTATTAAAACTCATTGTGTTGGCTTTGATACTCTCCTGGAGCAGCCAGGAAGCACTTGGCATCTATGCAATCCAGAGCTTGTAGAAATCTGTTAGCTATCAAAGGCAGTGCACAGAGTGACAGGCCATGAACATTATCTAACTTCCCCACCTGGTCCAAGAGATTTTTGACATTGGGTTAACTTAACTGCTCATTTTGGCCCATTAGTTCTGTCAAATAGTCCAAGTGATTGCTTCAAGGATTATTTTGTTACTAGATTAATAAGTTATTAGGCTGGATTAATTCTATTTACTCATATTAATGTGCATGCAGAATAAGAGTGCAGATCATTATGTGAGTAGCAAAAGACCTCACTCTTCCATATACCAGCAGTACTGAAGCTACTTACTTCCATAAACCTATGTTTCAAACGTAGATTTTAATGTAGATTCTGTCCTCCCTACCACACAAAATATTTGTAAACACATATATGAATTGACTTTGAGGTTATATCATCAGGAATCTGTTTAGTTTATTGGCATACAAATCTATATGATTTCAAAAATAAAAGCCTGGAATATAAGTCATCCTAAGGCCTTCTGGACATTGATTTGTGCCTCAATAGCTGTATGCCTCCTTGTAGGACGGGGCCTGTCATTTGCTTAAAAGACTTTCCATGCAACCCTTCACAGATTTATTGGATCGGTGACTTTCATTGACTTTGTTTCTCCAAGCACCAGTTCAGACTAACAGCTTCTAGTCACATAAGTATCAATGCCATTCATGATAAATCAACTGGACATTCAAGTCCTTTGGAGCTGCCTGAAAACTAAAGGGCTCATAGGTGCAGGCCCTCACGAACTCTCCATCTTCCATGCAACGCGCAAAACAACTGTTAGAAATGAGAAAGAATGAAAGACTTTCACCCAATGAGATGACTTTCAGGTATCAATGCAGCATTTATCCTGTGAAATTTTCCACATGGGCTTTGCATGGGGTCTCCAGAAGGAGAATGGAGGGAGAACTGGCTAGAGAAAACCGTAATAGTGCCAAATCTGCTTTTGGTTTAACGGTCCCATTCTCTATATGAAACACCTCTCTGAATGGATTGGTTTTCTCTTTCCCTTTGTTTTCTTGTCCTTACAAACATGGTTGAGTAGCTGAGCAGAGTCACAGACAGCAAGCAAGGGCATGGTGAGTAATTTTACATATGGGAGGCCCGCCCCCCCAGGGGAAGGAAGCCAGCCCTGAGTTGGGTGTTTCGGTGATTTTCGATTGAGGTATATAATAAAGTCTATGAGCTATAAAGCAGTATAGAAATTTCCATCCTGAACATATTGCAAATGATTTTTGTACATTGAGAAGCTGAGTCCCAGTTGGGTCTTGAGGTTATTATTCTAAGGTCATCTTTCCATTTTTTGTTTAGCATTACCATTTATCCAAAAGATGGAGGATACTTAAGTACACCCACGAGGGGCATTCCTTCCTTCCTTCATAAGAATATAAATATTTTTGCAGTTTCTCTGGTTAATGTGGCTTTAAAGTAGTTCCAATCATTTCTCCCCCAGCACACTAAGTACCTGATTTGTTAGTAGTGAAATGAAATATCATTTCTTACAGTGACATTTATGTTGGAACTGCATTAAAGAACATAAGCTATTACCTTCAAATAATTATTATTAATATGATATTTTCTCTTCTATTTTCCAGTCTATAGTTGGCTAATTTGAAAAAAAAATTTCTCCTGCCTTTATTTCTTTGGAATACAGTCTCTGCTGCTTCTCATACACTTAAGATCCATAATTTAAATTTTATGTAATAGTCCCACCCACTGAGAGATTTACTTTTTCTCTTAAGGACTGGCCCAAAGATATTGAGGCTGTGGAGGGGAAGACTAAATGGAATGATTCATCCTTTGGGGGCTCATTTTTCAGAGGCATCCAGTCTATGTGGACAGCTGTGTGGTTCACAGTGAGAGCCTGTGACCTGGGGTCACATATATGGTATGTCTGCACATACAAAGGCATGTGACTGGACCCTGTGGGCTGCTAGTGGCTTAGAAGGTCAATGTGAGCACTCCCACCGAAGCAGGTTCTGGACCTGCTTGTTGGCCACACCACTGACTTGTGGGACAGCAAAGTGGCCTTAGTCAGAGGAAGAACAGAAGATGGGGGACTCAGCTGAGGCTTGAAGAATGAGTCAACTGGTCCTTCAATTTCTTTATGTGAGCTGCCTCTTTGTACTGTGGACTCTCCAAGCAATCTGTCTTCTCCAACCCCCACAGAGGGATCTTTCAATAATCCAAATCTACTCAAGTCACATTATCTGTCCCAATGTCTTCATTATGTCTAGAGAAAATTCAACTCTTTATTCTGATGTTAAGACCTTTTACAACCTCTTCATTTTTTTAAACATTCAGTACTTGCTCTAGTGCAGAATAGGTATTAAATATGTGTGATGATGGACAGATGAATGAATAAGTGAACAAATGGATCAATAGTAATTTCTAGGTTGTCAGAGGGTGATCCTCTATGTGCATGGGTAACTAGAAAAGAAGAAGAAATCTCTGTGGTCTGAGTGTGACCAGAAGTCACTCTAAAGTGGAGATTTTAAGAATCTTTGCAGTGCATGGAAATAGAAAATGTGTGGGCAGGAGAGGGAAAGGCATAGAATGTAGAGCTGAGACCTCTCAGACCTGTCACTGTGTACATGATTTGAGAGCATTTAATGGATTCTTTCCCAGTGTAAGACAATTCTAGTCCAGGTGTGGAATCTCTTACGGCCACATTCTAATAACAGATGATGATTAGCAGAAAGACTCCCATCCATATACATGGTAGATGGTGTAGTCCACCCTCTAGGTGCCTGTTTAGCACCCAGGCATGCATTTCCCCTTGCTGCTCACAGCTGTGTCCATTAGGAGGAATTGACTATAGCTGCAGAAATGGCCTTGCCCAAAGCTGTGGTTCCTTCCTGACAGCAGCCTGCATCCAATGGCTGACCTATGTGAGGTGAAAAGGCCTGGCCTCCTTGCCTCCACTGGGACAATTCCAGCGGGACATTCCAGCTCTCAAATTCCCTACAGGATCAGCTGGAGCCTTTATTGCAAGTGCATTGCAGATCTACTTCCCCTCTGCCCAATTTTGCTTTCCTCATCGCTCACAGGTGTTGTTCCAATGAGTACTCCCCCAAAGTCCTGATACATGTAATTCTCAGAGTCTCAGAGGATGCTTCCTGGGGAAACAAATTATAACAGTGCTTCAGAAAGACTTGGATGAGAAAACATAAATGTTGGAACTAAGTATTCAAGCTGTAAGATGGTTTGACAGGGATGAATTTCATATAGGCAATTAAGATATCTGAGCTTAGCGTTTAAGGCTTCCCATGTCCTTTCTTTCATACTGTATTTGCCTTAGTTACTTAAGGCATGGGCCCTCATCTACTACCTTCCTCACCTCATGCTGGAGACAATAGCTTGGTGCAAGATTTTTTGCAGTGGTCCAGAATGGAGGCAGATATATTAGTTTTGAGTGGATGCTACAGCAAATGACCACAGAGTGACCGAAAACAACATAAGTTTATTCTCTCATAGTTCTAGAGGGTAAAAGGGGTAAAAGTCTGAAATCAAGATGTCAGCAGGGTGATGTTCTCTCTAAAGACTTTAGGGCAAAATCTGTTCCACGCTTTCAGCCGTATTTCCCAAATCTTTGGTGTTCCTTGACTTGTGGATGGATAAGCCCCACCTTTTCCTTTGTTATCACTGTGTCTCTCTTCTAATCTTCTTGTTAAGGACGCCAGCCATACCAGATCAAGGGTCTACCTTACTCCAGGATGATATCACCTTAATTAATTACATCTGCAATGACCTTATTTCTAAATGAGGTCACATTCTGCAGTTCTGGGAAGGAGAAGAACTTGGTGGGGGTACTATTCAACCTAGTGCTCTAGGTCATGGACAGGTACACAACACATAGACCAAAGAATGAAGGAAATGATTTTATTCTTCTTTTTACATTGTCATGGAGTAAAGCCCGCATGTTATAACAACTCTTGTTTATTCTTTACCCCCATGAAGAAGAAAATCAAGTTTAGATTTTCTTGGAACATCTTGAAAAACAATTTTAAGAGTCATTCCTTGTATAAGGAGTGCTGGTTAATGTTGCTTGAGTATTATGATACACAATTTTAACATAGCAATAATGATAACAAACTCTTCTATGGTACTCAATTTGTGCTAAGCCCTTAATATATATATTAAGTTACCCCATGTCTGCTATGGCACAACCAAGAATCATGGTCACTTCTATTGTCATTGTCATCCTTATTTTACAAATGAGGATGCTGAGGCAGAGAGGTTAAGTAACTTGCTCAAGGTCATACAGCTAGTAAGTTTTAGAGCCAGGATTTGAAGATGACAGGTGTGGAACTGGAATCTTTGCTTTTACCCCTGTGCTTTCTGCCTTGTAGAAAGTGGTTGTTGAAAGGAGTCCTCGGCTTCAGAAACAGGAGACCCAGCTGCTGCACTTATCTGCCGTTAAGTAGATCTGTAGCAACAGGTGAGTCACTTAACCTCTCTAGGTCACAGTTTTCTGATTTATAATAGATGACATAATTAGAACAAAGAGATGGACATGTCTCTGCTAAATTATGACTATCCTGAGTATCTAAAGGATTTCTGGATCATCTACAGCAGTGTGAACCAGCACTATTGTGGAACCCTTAAGAATCTTCAGCAACTTAATTCTGAATATGCACATTTTTTCCAAAAGTAGCTTCTTTGCTTTGAGCACAATTCACTATTGTCAGGGGACTTTGGCTGCTTAATCCACACATTTCCTTCTCACCCTGTTTATTCTATCCTGGCTGATCTTCTCTTTAAAAACAAACAAACAAGCAAACAAACGAACAAAAAAAACCCACAAAACTTTTCAAAGTAAGCAAAGAGGGATGGGAGGATTTTAATACATATGAAATAGCATCTTTCTACCAGTTTCTTCATTATTGGAAATGTTGGAGCAAAATCTTCAGTAAAACACCCATTTTAAGCTGTTACAAGTGATCTCCTGTCTTACTTCCTATCCTCATTTCACTTCCTAGTGACTTCTCGTCTTGTCCACCAGAGTCTTACACAGCTTTATGGATTTACACAGCCCAGACTGAGGACTCTCCTGCAGAATTGGCTTTGTACCAGGGTACACAAGCATGAACATACACACACACATACACAAACATAGGTATATACTAATGATTTTCAACCATCAGGTCATAAAGGAAGCATATCTTATTGTTTAGTGAAGTTCCTGTGTCAGCTACAAAGTTCCAAGGAGAACTCTGCCATTCACAATCATTGAGCTTGAAACAGTCCCTGACCTCTATGTACTTCAGTGGTAAACATGATGTTCCTCATAGTTCCTATTTTATGGAGATGCTATAAAGACAGAATGAACCACTATCATTAAAACATTTATCACTGTCTTCATAGGAAAAACTCACTACCTGTTTACTCTCAAAACATATTTACTATTTGTATTATTATTGATGATAATAATTATTAGTGTTGATTTTCTTTTTCTATTTGAAATAATGGACTTTCATACATAATCATCTTAATCAGGTCTTCTTAATCAATACCTTTGAGTTTAGAGGTAAGGTCTCTGTGATATTATAAGCTCTAATACATAACCAGGTTTAAGAATCACAGATTTTGGCTTTTATAGAGACTAATATCCATATATCTATATTTATAGACTTACCTACATCAAAGAAACTCCTGCATGTATTATTTAGGCACTTCCTTTTTTATCTACCATTTATTCTAGCTATCAAATTTCCTATGCAGCATAAGCTATAGTCTAGCTGATTCATATCTGATGTCCTGAAAAAAGGGAAGGGGAAGAGAAAAAGAATGAAAGGAATAAGCCTGGGTGGCAGAGGGAGGAACAAATTTAAATTTCTAGGAAGACTGTTGAATTTAAAAAGCTATTTTAATCATGACTTCAACTCTAGAATATAGGTTGGATTACTATTCTCAAGTCACTGCCTTGTCTTACAGGCGGCCATGTAAGGGAATATCATTCTTTTAGGTCTTTGAGGAGGAGGGATAATTTACTTTCATTAGTATAACCCGAGGAATGGTATTTGGTTATCTAATATGAGGAAAGTTTGAGGAGCCCTCCCTCAAATTTTAATGTATATTAAGATCACCTTCTGAGCTTTCTTGATTTGGGGGACATGGCTGAAGAATTTGCATTTTTATCAAGGGTCCCCAGGGTTCAGTCATTGAGGGACTGAGGTAGGATGCCCCCATGTAAAAGGCAAGGTCTTGAAACTATTTTTTTTTTATTAGTCTTAATCCTGATCCTCTTTTGGTTCTAGAAAATTCCCCATGGCTTTTATTAGGGAGTCTCAAATTCACCTTTTGTTTTCCTTTTCTTTCATGTCTATGCTCCTTGGTGGATTAACTTAGTTTCCCTGTAAGTGTTGCACTTAAAAACTGGTCTAATATCCATTCCTGGGAGAATTTGTAGAATTTTTGTTTCTTTGTCTTTATTTTTTTTCCCTCTAGCTTTTAGGACCCCCCCACATAGAATTCCTTAAATTGGTGTCTTTGAACAATTTTTTAATCTATGTTTTTGTTATGGAGCTGAGGCCTCCTGAGGAACTGAAGCAGCACAAAGTTCCCCTCTTCAAACCCCAATTCTGGTGACCATGTCAGGAAGATTTCAGACATGTTGCTCAGAGTAACAGGAATGAGTTTATTGAAGGGATAGAAAAAGGGAAAGGAGACAGTATCCAGGGAGAGAGTGAGTCCTCTTGTAGAGGAGAAGGACAACGTGTCTCTCTTGCACTCCAGGTTTATTAGGAATCCCAGAGAAGTTTCTAGAAGTCCTGCCCAGGTCCACCTCTTTACTTTTGACTGACAGCAAGGTGACATCAGACTTTCAAATCCCTTTGTCATGGCAACACTTGGTCACCTTGGCTCATGCTGACTAGTTCTAATTGGATTCTTAATAGTACATCTTACAGATTTTATGGTTAGGAAGAACTATCCTTATCTCCCAGAATTTCAGGATCTGGTCACAAGTCTCCTGGATTTCTCCCATCAGCATTATCTTGGGCCTACATTTCTCATGCAGTTAACAGGTAGTTTGCTGAGGAATGTAACATATCCTGTCCACTTAGACTGGGCAGGGCTACAGGTAAATTGCTTCTTGGAAAAGAAAGCATGTAGAGTTCAGCACAGGGGCCCCATTTTATAGGAGTACTCTCTTAACCTTGTGTTCCCACCGTCCTCATCTGTCTGTTCCCTAACAATTTTAAGAGCCTAGACAGAGATATAGTTATATACAAAATTGTTCCACTCTGTGTACATTTTTCTGGGGAAAGAAGCTATAGTTTTAAAGAGATTCTTAAAATTGTATGTTATCCAACAAATATGATTTAGAGCTCATGCCTTAATTTATTGAGTCTAAGATATCTTGAAGGCACTTCCTTCAGAGCCTCCTAGTTTTTGGTCAGCTCTAGAAGTGCTTGGCTTGAATTTGTGAAAATCAACCAGAGTCTGTAAATCACTATTTCTGTCTCCATATCAATTAAGCACAAGAACAATGATGCATCTCATTAAGTGTATATTGGATTAACTTCCATCTAAATCTTCTGTGATTACATAGGATGCTAATCTTCTCAGGATGCTCTTGCTCACAGGTGCCAATTTAGCCCAAGCAGCAGCAGCAGCAACAGCAGCACCTGGCATTTATTAGAAAATCAGAATGTGGGGCCCCACCTGCTGCAACAGAATCTGCATTTGAAGGAGATCTCCAGGTGATCCATGTTCCCAATAAAGTTTGAGAAGCCCTGAAGGGATCAAGCAAAGGAAGTTGGGGAGATATAGCCTTTTCCTTAATGCAGACATTGTTTCCAGAATGTTTTTCTCCTTCTTCTTCTTCTTCTTCTTCTTCTTCTTCTTCTTCTTCTTCTTCTTCTTCTTCTTCTTCTTCTTCTTCTTCTTCTGGCTGCAATGAGATGTCCTATGTGAATATAATTTAAAAGTTGAAAGTAATCCCCCATATGAGACATATTGTTGACCCCTGCTAACATTTTAATGTGCAATGAGCTTTTCTTTCTTCACCCATGTTCTGTAACAGCCTTCTGCTCTCTAGAGCTTAAAAAACGGGACTGTTTTCCAAACGCTTATTTTGCCATTGGAGTATCATTTTATTTCTTTGTCAATGTAGATATGAAATCCATATGCTAATCCATTATTTTGGTGTGAAACTACTTGAATGCTTGTCCATACTCTCTCTTTTCTTATTAATTGTGATTCAGCAAGTGTTAATTTACTGTTCTGGTTTTTTTTTTAACCAGTTGTTATATGATCTCAAAGCATGTTATGAGCAGTTTATTAACTCACCACAGGTTTGATGATATTATGAAATATTGTTCTCATTCTGCAGCCCTGCAGTTCCATAATGTCTGTCAGTAGTATAATAGAATATTAAAAGGAATTAAATAAAAATCAAGAGGTAGAAATGCTAATAAGGTTGCCAGCAGGGGCCTTTCCTGGGATTACTAAAACCCTGGGAGTCTTGAATTTTAAATGCCCATTGTAGAAAGTGATTCCCTGAATCAAAAAATAAGGACAGATTCTGACACTTGGGATAATCCATTAAGCCTCAAATGACCTCTGATTCTTTAAAAATAAATTGGCTTCAAAGGACCAAGGAGAAGAAAAGATAGTTTATCTTTGTAAATCTTACTCTCCCCATGTGATCAATGTAAATGCAATAAGCCAGCCGCCCTTAAGGAGCAGCCATCTAAAACCAAAGAAAGCACAGATTTAAGCCAGGGTTTTATTTAACTTGTAGCATAGGGAAACAGGATCGGCCCAACTTGGGATGCTTTGCTTTGGTCCTTAGTGCACAACGGAGTCATTGGAGTAACATCTTCCTACAAAAGTGCTGAAAGGCAGAGTTCAGGTCAGGAGAAATTATCCACAGGGTATTTTCTCTGTGTGTAAAATGAGGTGGACTCTGAATCTTCCCATACCTCCCTGTTATGAAGCGATCACACAGTCCTCCAGCCAACTTTTCGACAATCTCCACTGTCTTCATTCCAATAGAGGTGTTACAGGGCTGAGGACTTCTGGGAAACTGAGGAAGCATGAAGGCCCTTTCCTCAAACCCAATTCTTCCAATCAAATTAGAAAGTTTTCAGACATGTCACTCAGAGTAACAGGCATAAGTTTATTAGAAGAGATGGGAAGGGGACACTCTTAAGGTGGAGACTAGGGCCCCTCAGAGAAGAGATGGACAGCATGCTCTCCCTGCTTTCTTATTTATTTATTTATGGAATGCCAGGGAAGTTTCCAGAGAGTTATGACCAAGTCAATCTCTTCTTAACTTTTAACTGAAAGCAGGATGACATCAGACTTTCAAGTCTCCATTGCCATGACAATTCTAGATCACTTTGTCCTATGTTGACTAGTTCTAATTGGAACCTGTTCTTACAGATGTTTTAGTTATGGGGAATTATCCTTATCTCCCTGAATTCCATGATCTGGTGTGTGTAAGGGTCCTAAAAGTCCCCCTCTTTAGAGTAACACCTGTTCCTGTTATCAGTATTATTTCCCGTCTCCCGTTTTCCTGCAGATAACAAATATTTTTTCTTAGGAATGTGACATATCCTGTTGACGTAAGCCAGTATGAGCTGTAGATAAATTGCTTTTTAAAAGTGAAAGCATGTGGGGGTCAGCACAGTGGGCCCATTTTATAGAATTATTTTCTTAACCTCATGTTTCCACCACTCATGTCTGCCTGTTTCCTATCAGAGTGATCTTAAAGATTTCTATTTTTAAAGATAAGCAGTCATTCTTTCTACGCCTGTGTTCCCTGAATAACAATGAGTAGAGAAACCCTTTAGAATACTTTGAACCCTGTTGTTAGAAGGCAAGCATTAGATATTGTTATATAAACTCATAATTGTTTCATCAGTCAACATGCATTTATTAGGTCTCTACTTTGTTTGAAGTTGAAGTTAATGACTGCACATGTACATAGGAAACTCAGATCCCTTAGCCAAGGCCAGACACATGGTCACCGCATCCTCATTCTTCATTCATTCTTTCATTCATCATTCAGGAGACATTTTTAAAAAATCCACAGTGTGTTAAATGCCAAGGATATGACAGAGTAGAATTGGCAGCTTCCTCCTCTCCCAGAACTTCTGGTACAGCCAGAGGCAGATAATTAAATAAGTGAGAAGAAGAAAGAGCAGGGTGGAAAGATCTGGGTGCTCTAAGAGAACACAGGAGGAGGTGAAGATTTAGGACTTGGGCAAATGATGGCTTAGTTGAATAGGAATTATTCACAAGTTTTTTTTTTTTTTTTTTGGGTGGGGGGCGTGTATGAAATTGAGAAAAGTAACATCTGGTAAAATAGAAGATATTTGTTTGAAAGGAGGACAGGTTCAAAAAGTTCCTAATTTTTCTTTCATTCTAGTTACTTTCATCTTGCTTCTTTCTTGCTTCTCATTTCTAAATCTCACCATGGAATTCCCCATGGGTCGTGCTGCATGGGACAAGAGTGGAGTTCTCAAGCACATGGTCCCACTCCTGATTCCAACATGACTCCCTTAGGAATACAGCCATAGGCGGGTATTTCTGTGAAATTCAAAGTTTAGGGTACATCTGTGAATCCGGAAGATTAAAATGTTTTCTTGTCCTTAGATTGATAAAGAGTTGTGAAATTTAAATTTAAAGTTAAATAATAGTAACCTTGATCATTTTGTTCCAAATGAAACAAACATTTTGTTCCTGGCTACATACCCCGCCAAATGTTTCTGAAAAACAACAAAAATTACAATAGTAAAATATATCTTTCCTTTTTAATGTGGTTAGTAATTTACAAAACACATTTATAAACTTTATTATGTCAGATGAGCCGAAAAGCTACTATAGTCCAAACATGAGAGAAAACGGAAATGAGAGGTAAAGAAAGTGAGCCAGGGACATGAAGCAGAAACTAATGCAAAATATGGCATTGCTGTTCTGGGCAGAGCAGTCCCCGAGGTCTGCTCTGCTCTGTGGGATGTGTCTGGATAGCTGTTGTGTTCAGAGGAGGAAGAAGGAGAAAGCAGGTACACAGCAGAGTGGTCTCTGTACCACTCCACCTTCCTGCTTCCCATTAGTCAAAGTTTGTACCTGGAGGAATAAACTGGCATAATCAGGTTGTACCATCTGGCCCCTGCTACAGATCCTCATCCAAGCCCAGAATGATGGAAGAAGCCAGACAATTGGATGTGAGACTCATTGCCCTGGCTACAGATTAGGAGCAAACAAGGGTCCTCCCAGGAATGTGACTGGCAGCTCTAGGGTAGAAGCTTTGAGGGCTCAGCCATAGCTGGTAGCACCTGAGGCAAAGCTCACCACTGGGGACCCAGGAGTGTCCCCCTACCCCCTGTTAGTGAGAAATGCAAGGAGGCACCTAGGGTATATCCTACACATTCCTGAAGCAAATCTTAATATTTTTAACTGCAAAAGTTATAGCACAAATTGATAGTATCCAACAAAAACATATATGATCCTTGATCTCAAAGTTCTATTTTCAGAAACTTAATTTCCAAATTGCATAGATGTCATTGCTTGTTAATGGTGAAAACATGGAAATAATCTCAATTCCCATCAGCAAAGGATTAATGAAATACATAATTGTCAGTTTGAACAATGGACAACATGGACAGAAAAAACGTAGCGGATAATTAATATTCACATGACCTTTGATACTTCAATACACTAGCTGCATCACTTGTAGACTGAATTTTGGGTAAATTATTTATTAAAGTTAACTTTAGGCATCAGAAAAAGCGAGTAAGGACTGTGCTTCCTTCATTGTAAATGTATATGTGTCACTTAGCCTAGTTCCTGACACAAAATACTAGTCAGTTAATCATAATCTTTAACATTATCCTATCCTACATATATATCATCCCAGTTGCATATTGTTATACTCAGCTACCCAATGAGAAAATTGAGATGGAGAAAATTTCAGTGGCATTCCTAATCCTTGACAATAAATTAGTAGTATTCCTTAATTATACCATTTTGTCTTGTGTTGATGAAATTTTCAGGTGTCACAAAGCTGGGACAAGTAGTTATTGCATTACACAGCAAAAATCGTGTCTAAATATCTTAGCAAAATGGAATGTTGGGCAAAATCTCAAAAGGGGAACCTAGTATGGGTTCTTGGGAAATTCTGCATTTGGTTAAAACAGAAAGAAATCACTCAACTACAAGAACATTTATAAAAGTATTTAAGGATTATTAATTTTCTTTTCATGTGATATGAATCAAACTTGAACTATGACTTAAAAATGCAAATGCGACATTAGATTACATCAAAATTATTATAGTGCCTAAAGTGTGAAATCTGATATTTCTCCAATTCAGTCAAATTGTACTAAAAAAATGTGTTGCATTCAATATGACTCAATTTCAGGCACATGAGGAAGAATTGTAGTAAAAGTAAGCAAAAGTAAAAAAAAAATCTTATACCCATCTAAATGAGATGGATTTTACCTCAAAAGTAATAGGTATCCATTTATATGACTTAAGGAAAAGAGGAATGGGATCATAACTACCTTTAACTTTAGCTCTGTGATGGGTAGAATGGTGCAGGGACCCCAGTTGGAAGGCTACTATAACAGCCCATTGCAGGAAGAAAGAGAAACATAAGAAACATATTCAAGAGATATTTTGGAGGTGGAAATGAGCAGATGCAATGGGTTTGAAAGGATTGGAGACAAATAAGTGGTAAATCTACAGTCCATGAGGACTCCCAGATTTCTGGAATAGATATGATATTGAAAATGCAATAAGAAATCATCTTGTGGGTGTGTTTGCCCAATCATGTGCATACAAAATGAAACATTCATCATATAACTTAATTGTATGTTAGGAAGAAAGAAGAGAAGCAAAATTTGGCTTGATAAGTAAACTCTCTAGTCGATTCTTTCCATGATATTGTGGAGGCTGCAATCAAACCATTAATGGAAGACAATGTGAAATTGCTGAGTTAACCTTAGAAGGACTTTCTAACATACACTCAATACTGCTTCAACACAACTGACCTTATTCTTGTTGCAGACTAATTTAAATTCTAATGTTTTTTCTTCTATGCACTCCAAAATTCTTATTATAGGTTTCCTTACTACTTACAATTACCTTCCTAGAAATGCTAATCTATACTTTTGGTATGATACACTATATATATATGTATGTATATATAACTTTTGAGGTAAACTCCATCCCATTTAGATTATATATATATATATATATATATATATATATATATATATATAGTATATATATATATATATATATATATATATATATATATGTATATATATATATATATATATATATATATATATATACACACACACACACACATACACACACCCATATATGCACACATTGTGATGGTTTGGATATAAGGTGTCCCACAAAAGCTCCTGTGTAAATCCAGGAATGTTCTGATGTGAAATGACTGGATTATGAGAGCTGTAAACTAATCATCCCATCCTAGTTTGAATGGACTGACTGGGCTGGTAACTGTGAGCAGATGGGGCATGGCTGGAGGAGGTGGTCATTGTAGGGGTGCCCTAGAAGGTTTCATCTACCCTGTGGCCCCTCTTCCCTTCCCTTCCCTTCCCTTCTCTCTCTCTCTCTCTCTCCCCCACACTCTCTCCCTCTCTCCCTCTTTCTAGCTGCATTGAGGGGAACAGTCTCCCTCCACCACACCCTTCCATCATGATGTCCTGCCTCACCTTGGGCTCAGAGCAATGGAGTTGGCTCACCATGGACTAAACCTCTAGAACCATCAGTCAAAATAACCTTTCCCTAGTCTAAGTTGTTCTTGTCAGATATTTTGGTCACACTGACAAAAAGCTGACTATTCCATGTGTGTATTCTAACTATGTTATAGAAAAGGTCAGGGAAACTATGAAAAGTAGTGTTACCCATAAATACCTGAATCTGTTTCTAATCTTATTTTCTTTTTTGCTATTTTGGTGTTTTTTTCCAGACTTTGTTCGTATGCACATCTTTAATAGAACTAGTGACCAATCTGTACATACATTTGTGGATCATTAATTTTTTAAATTAACACTACCATGAAAATTTCCAGCAGAGCTTTGAAGATTTTATGCTTCTAATGATTGCATTTTGTTCCAAGATTACATTGATTTCTCTAGAATTTACTTAAAATATTTGACATTTAAGTTGTATCCAAACTTTTTGCTATATTATATGTCCTTAGAAAGATCTTATAAGTAAACTTTTCCCCTCACTACCTGTATTTTTAATCAGAGGTTAGACTCAGGAGGGAAATTATTAGGTCTAAGTGTTGGAAAAACTTATGGAACTTGACAAGGCAATATCATTCACCCAATTAAACCTGGCTTGGCATTGATCTTGCTCATGGTTAGTATGAAAGTTGATTTCCACTTGGAATTTTTATTTTGTCCATATCTAGCACATTTAAACTGAATGAACAGGCAGCTCAGTAGAGGAAGGAAGGCAGAATAGACATGAAATTGCCACTTTTATTTTAAGTATTTTTCTCAAATTCCATGTTCTCTTAATTATCATGTGTATTCTCTACCATCATCCATATCAGCAAACAGCAATATCTATTAGCAACATTTATTATAAGTTTTCTCTCTTAGATATATTAACATAGAAAGGAATTCATGAGTTGGCTTGTCTATGTTTTAGCTCTTTTGAAATAGTATCCATGGCATCAGATTGGCTTCCAAAATGGATCATCATTTTAGCAGTCATTTGAAATCTCATTTACCACTGGCATCCATTACAGTTACCATAACAAATCAATTTGTGTGTCCTAACACACTCCTCAGGCACTCTTCAGTCACCCACGAATAGGTTGAATGCAGCTGTCATGATCAACACTCACATATATCCTAGGAATAGACCCTTCTCTCACAAATATCCCTGTTATAACTGCTTCCTCACTGGCTTAAAATAGGGACAGAAATATGGCCATTTGTGGCCTCAGTCATGAAACATTAAAGAGGTAGCCAAGAAAGGTGGTGAAATGGAAACTAACAAAAGTCTTCCCTTCATCAAAGACACAAGAGATGCATTTACTTTAGATTATAAAGTTCTTATATAATGATTACGATGTACAATGGCATGAGATACCAAAAGGATAACCAAAGCAAGGTGATTTCTTTAGATTGGAGTTTCTCCATCTTAGGAGAAGAGATATCTCAGGAGAGGGTCTCAAGGAGTTTCTGTAGTGAAGGGGAAGCTCAACTCAGGAGCAGAGAGGTCCTTGGCTTACATGATGGGAAAGAATTTCAGCATGTGTCAGAGGCATAGACAGAGGTTAATGCTGGAAAATCTCCTATATTCTAGGGTCCTCAAAATATCATATCTCTTTTTGCTTAATGTATTTGTTGGATAAATAACTGTGCACAAGATAATTATTTTAAGTGAGCTTTGAGATTTATGGGTTTTCCAGGAATTTCAGAGTGCCAGACCTTGGAGTAAAACTGGCTTAGGAAGTAATGGGCCTGAAAAATTATGTGGAACTTCTGAATTAAAATTTAACTTCTTTGTCTTTCCTTTATATCTTCTCCTTTTTTCCTATTTTTTCATTTCTTCTATCTTACTTCATTAACTTCTGGGGCTGGATAATTCTTTGTTGTGAGGACTGACCTATGCATTGTAGGATGTTTAGAAGCACTCCTGGTCTTTACCCAGTAGATGCCAGTATCACTTCCAAAGTTGTGGCACTCAAAACTGCATTTTGATAATTCTAATTATCCCCTTTGGGTCAGAATCATTCAGAATTGCATACCATTGCTTAATTATAAATGTTTTGTTTCCCAGGTACCCTTTTAGAGTCTTGGTTTCTTTATCCAAAAAGCTAAATAAATTGAATTGGACCATATCCGCTTACCCTCTAACTCTAAGGTATTTTAATGTGCCTAACCAAGGAAAATTAACTTACTGGTCTATATAATATTTCAAGTCCTTGATTCTTGTGGTTCCTGAAGTTAAAAAAAAATTACTGTTTTTAAATTGTCTTAAAAAAATTACCACGGTGTTACCAGATGGAGAATGGAACCATGATGGGCTATTATTTTCTCTGAGACAGAAAAACGTCCTTAAAGATCGAAACTGAAAATTTTGTCATTGCTTATCACCAGCATTTGGATATTGGAAGTTCACTTAAGTATGATAGAGTCAGAGATAGGGGAACACTGGCCAAAGATAGGAGTAAAATAAAAGGCCCAAGCAAATGGATTTCAAGTCTGTAATTATACATAGTGCTTCTTTTACATACAAATAAATGATAAAAGAATGAGGCTCAGGAATCCAGGAATTGTTTTTTTTTTTTTTTGGAGCTTATGTTTCCTCTTCACTTGGGTCCTTAAGTTTTACAAGTGCTGAAGACTAAATGTGAAATCCATAAATTGCTTCCAGAGTAGAATAAAAGGAAAGATTATGAAATTCAGAACAATAGTGAGACACTGGAGCTCAGAATTTCCAGGCTGTAAGGGTGAAGCAGTAACAAGATGTGTAAGATGGTAAACCCCACGCCGTGTTGAGCTGGATATATTTGGAAACAAATGCATGTTGCCTGTCAGCCTGCCCCATGCATTGAAAAGAAACAAAGGCTTGGAGTCCAGCTTCACAGGCAAGATTATTCTCATCTGGGAGATAACTCTTGATAAAACAATTAGAAAGAAGAGGAAAGGAAATTAGATCTCTCTCATTTTTGTCTACTCTCTCACTGGTCTGTCTCTTTTTCTCTCCTTACGTATATTCCTAAATTATCCAAGCAGGGCAACTTCTAAGATCACATAGTGTGCATTTATCACTGTGAGTGAATGTAACAAGTAACATTATTTGAGTGCTGTCGTGAGCTTATATGGCTTGGCTCCAACTTTATAATAAATCATAATATTTATTAGAGTTTACCATGTTTTCTTATGTGCTAGATTAACTGTCAATATAAACCTATAAGATAATTGCTATTTTTATCATCTATGTTTTTTAGGAGAAGCAAATTATGACACAGAATACTTGGATAATATATCCAAGTTCACACAAAAAGTTATGTGAAAGAGCTTGGATTTGAACCCAACCAGACATATACCTTGATTCTTTGTTCCTTATGGCTATATCCTTCAGTTTGGCTGAGCACTCTAAAGACATGGTCTTAGTTTACCCTCATGCTGCATTATTAATGTAGGTATATTTTTACCTTCATTCTGTAGATGAGGACATGGAGGTACAAGGAGAGTGAATCATTCATCTAAAGTCACATAAGTGAAGTAAGGAATCAGAATTCAAACTCTTTGATTGCTTGTAATCTTTGCTCGTCCCTTCCTGTTCTTTGCCTCCTCTTAGAGGTTATGATGCCAGGTCATGATGTACAAGGCAATGGCATAGTGACATGGATGCAATTAGAGTTATGTATATATGGCAGCCCACTTACTTTGGAGAAGGGAGTTATTATATTTGGTTGCTTAGAGATGTCAAAGAAGGCTTGGTGGAGAGGCTGGTATTATGTCTGAGTCCAATTTTATAGGCAGAATTGAGTACCATTGCTTGGGGGTATTCCTGGAAGAAAGAATGGTTTAAAAAAAAAACAGAGTCCAGTGATTGGGGATGTGCCCTTGGGAATGCTGTTGCTCAGCAGGTCTTGAGTTTAGGGAAGCGACAGGTTGGACTCTTTTCTCCAAAAGGTGTGCTTTTTTTGTTCCTCAGGATTTTCTTGAACGTAAAGTGATTCAGGAAAACCCAGAAATAAGAATAATATGTTTGAGTTAGAAAGAGCTAGGTACATATCCACTAAAGTCAGTAGCTGTGTATAACCTCAGAGATTCACTAAGAAAGTGAAGATGTTGCTGTTGGAACCTGTATGGCAGCATGCGGCAGTGGCTGGACTGGGGAAGTAGGGACACTTTCTTTAAGAATCATGGAGAATCATCACAGTAGGAAGCCTCTGGCTCTTCTTGAAATCGTGGGGGATTTAGAGTTGTCCTTTGACACTATCCTTCTTCTGAAATAAATAACAGATTTGTCCATTTATTTATACATGTACACACACATGCACATGCATATGTACTGGGTAATATTCTTTGTGATTCTAAATATTAACTTACTTGATACTAAAAATAATGCTTATGTTTAAAGGTACAATTCATTACACTTAAAGAATAAAGTTCATAAAGAGAATTTTAAAATTCTGCATTACGTCTGCATCAACAGCATTATGATATTTGAAAATCAGTGAGTGAGCCTGGGTTGGCTACTCTACTGATAGGTAGTGTAAACTCTTCAATGAGGAAGAATAAAGAACCTGCACTTTAGGGGCTCCTTTTGCTTTAAAGGTGTTATGAAAGTCTCTCTGACACACAGTTGGTCTCCTCCAGTTATCACTGACTGATTGGATTCAGCCTATTGGAATCCTGCAGACCCAACAAAGGGATATGCTTCTCTCCCACCCTCTACCAAGAGAAAACTGACTGCGGTAGCCATAGAGGGCAGCGCTGCTTGCTGTGCCTGTGCATATATGGGAGGGAGGTACTACCACAGGGAGCACTGGGAGCTGTCAGCTTTGGCTTTTCAGCATTTTTAATAAGCCAGAAACTCACATCCACATAGAACTCATTTGCCTGGGGTCAGACACCACAGCAACCACAGCCTGATCAAATCCAACCCCTGGAGTGTGTGTCAGGCCCTCTGGGATGGAGCACAGCAGGCTTACCTACCAAGCAGAGCTCCACTCCTGGCATCTTCTCTTTGCAGCCCAGCTAAACTTCAGTTGCTATTCCCTCTTTCAGGCAAGAGTTAATCCTAATGCTGGGAGAAGGCAGCAACAGCTGAACCATATTTGTTCATAGTGACTCTTATCCAGAGGAAATTGAAGCCACTGTCTTTTGCATTTTGTTAAATGTATGATAGTTTTTTGGTTGCAAATATGTGTTATCAGTGAGAAAACAGAATGTACTGATCAGGAAAAGATGTTTAAAAAGTCAAATAACCCTTAACCATACATGTACTTTCATAATTTTCATGCATATTTTCCCAAATCACACATACATACATATGTTTACATGCACATTTATATAAATGCATGCACATATAAATAATATGCATATATAAATATCATAAGTATATCATATATAAACATATAATATACAAATAATACATATCCATGTCTGTATATTTATGAATATATATATATATATATATATATATATATATATATATTTAAATCTATGTGTCATTGTCTATTGATACATAGATATACTGTGTACATAGGCATTGAATAGCAGTTTTTTAAAGATATGAATTACTTATAATCTTAAATAATTGTTTATAATTACTTATAATCTTAATATAATAATTACTTATAATTTTAAATAATTGTTTGTTTTAAAATCTACAATTTTGGTATCTTTTTAAAGTGGTATCCATTGCTGATCACCTGAATTTACTGATAGTTTTTATTTTTGCTTCAATTGCTTTCTAATCATTCTTTTCTAGTTCTATTTATTAACTATCAATCTGGCTTTTTATCCAGTCTATCATTTATCTATCTGTTTACACAATCTCTGAATCATTTGAAAATAATTTGGAGCCATTGTGCCCTTTCAGTGTGTATATCTATGTGTATTTACTAAAAGCAAGGACATTTTCTTATATAGAAATAGGAAAGTATTTTCTTACATAAAATCACATGAGAAAATAAACATTTCTACAATGTTATTATCTAACCCAGAGTTCCTATTCATATTTCATCACTTACCCCAATAATGTATATTGTAGCTACCTTTTCCTTATTTTGAATCATCCAGTCCAAGATGACACATCACACCTTGTCCATTCTTTTTAGTTTAATCTTAAATATTTCCTCTTTTATCTTTCCTAACCTTAACATCTTTGGAGAAAATGCTCCTCACTGTGGATCTGTCTGTTTCCTCATTGTTAAATTCAGTTTATGCATTTTTGGCAGGTATACCACAAAAGTAATGTTGGGCTTTTCCCAATGCAACCTATAGGGTCCTTGTCCCAACTTGAGAGATGTTAAAATGGATCACCTGGCTAAGATGCTGTTGGCCGGCTTCTGCACTGTTAAGTTACTCTTTCCCTCATTATAATAAATGATGTTCCTTGGAGGAAATACTTTGACGGCATGTCAATGTCCTATTTCTTATCAGATTACTTATTTAACATTCTCTTAACTTTCTAACTCTACTGTTATTTCATATTTATCAGTTAGCCTTGTATGACAAGAACTTCCACTTCTGTTCCTCCCTTCTTTCCTTCCTTCTTTCTACCACTCCATCCATTCATCCGTCCATTCACATATATTCATTGATTCTTCAGTGGGTTACTATGGCCAGAGTCTATCAGTGTCATTTATTTTGCTGCTTAAATTTTCCAGATATGGTCAATGAAAGCCTTCTCTCTCCTTTGGACACATCTACATTATTCTGAGGTCTTATTTAGTTTCTGGTAATGCAAAATATTTCTCAATAATCTTGCACTTTCTTTGTCCAAGGAATCTTGTATTATTTAATTGGAGAAAAGTATTTAGAGACCAATATTTGTGTACTAGGTATGCTCATTTCTACTGACGTGTCTCACAAGCAGTTCTAGGAGATAAGATGTGTGTGTGTGTGCATGCTCATGTGTTTGATATGTATATATAAAATACATATAATTCTAAGGACATACAGGCACCTTCAACTTAATACTAAAAACTACATTCTAATCTTCTTTTTTTATAGGTTTAACCATGTTTTCCAACAGTGAGAAGTGAAAATCCTGAAGAGATAATCCTTATTTTTCTGTACTGTTCAGTTAACTAATAAATTGCATTCCTACTTTATTGATTTTTAAAATGCACCATCTTTACCTATATTATTTGATGAATTTTTGTCAAAGTTCATGCCATTGACCAAGCATGATCAGAGTATAGGGTATTTTAAACACCTCACATAGTATCTTCATGCACTTTGTAGTTAGTCCTCCACATAAAGCTCTAGGCAACAACTGATCTCTTTTCTAACACCACAGATTATATTTCCCTTTCTAGAATTTCATATAAAGGGAATCATATGATATGTGCTCCTCTTTCCACCTGTTTTGCTCAGCATGATATTTCTTATATTCTTCATCCTGAATGACACTGAGTTTTAAATAATAAACCAACCTTCAAATTCATGGGATAAACCACACAGTTGTTCATAATTTATTATATCTTATATGCTTCTAGAATCTCTTGGTAAATATTTTGTTAAAGACTTGTGCATCTATGCTTTTGAGATATATTCAGTTGCATTTTTATTTCTTATGATATTTTCATCAGGCTTTGCACATAGGGTAATGTTGGTCTTAGAAAAAATGTGAACATTTTTCTTTTCTCCTACAGTACATTAAACAACTTGAAGAACAATGGTACTATTCACTCCTCAAATAGTTGATGGAGTTCACCAGTGAAACCATATGGGCCTGGGATTTTCTTTAATGTTTTTATAAGGATGGAAGGCTTTTGGGCACTCTCTGATGCCTCCCAATACTTTTATTTGATCTGTTTATAAAATGTGATCCAATATTTGAATTTGTTAGTTGGGGGAGTTTAGTGTGATATACACTGCTCCTTCATTACCAGAAACAAAACAAGGTAAAATCTGGTTCTTTAAACTCAACTATATTTGAACATATTTCTATATCAATAAATATACAAGAATGATAAAATGTGTCTCATTGCTTACATATATGGCAAATTATTTACCTGAATTCTGTACCTAAATGCTCAATATTTTCTTTAAACTTATTGTTTTGGGACCTTTGTGCCTATTCCAATGACATTGCTGTTGTCAAGCTCATTAATTAATTGCACTTTAGCAAAGTGGAGGATTTGGCAAGCCCAATGGAAAGTTCTTTCTTCTTACTTCACTCAGTCCATCTGCAGCATTAGACTAAGTTGGTCACTCTTTTCATCCAGGACACCATAATCTCTTGGTTCCCTACCTCCTTGGCTGGTACTTTTTGATGTCTTTTGCTAGTTCCACTTCATATCCCTGAACTCCTAGTGTTAAAATGACCTATGGCTCTGTTCCTGGTCATATTCTTTATGCCCTAAATTCTCCAGCAATCTCAACTAGTCTTGTAGCTTTAACTGCCACCTCTAGCTTGATAATTCCAATTTATGTCTTCAACTGAGATGTTTCTTCTATTCCCAGACTCAAACTCATCATATTTCACACTGAATTCTCCAATACCTGCCTTCCCCATAGCCCTTCTAATTTCTGTGATGTTACAGTTCTTACATTCAACTGTGATTTCCTTTCTTTCTTATATTTATTATATTAAGTCTAACCACTTTCTACCATGTGTTTACATTATCAGCTATTATCACCCCTCATCCTCCATCTTGAGTCTGAGTCATTCCAGTCTCTGCCCTGCAAAAATCTCCAATACTACAACTATTATCAACACATTAATAATAGAATCTCTTTAAAACCTAAGTCCAGGGATGTCATTCCTCCACTGCCAACTACTGCTGTACTTCCCTAATTTTTCCAGATTAAAATTCAAAGCCGTTACAATAGTTTACATTTCCCTGAATCAACTGCCCCTTGTGGGGCATCTCCTCCCCAATCACTGCTCCAGACACTGTGAATTTCCTTATAGTTCCTTGAAAATACTGATGAAAAAAATCCTGCCTTAAGGTTTTTCAATAACCACTCCCTCTTTATCCAGAGATATATTTGGCCAACTACCACCTTCAGGTCATGACTCAACTCAGATCTCCCCTAAACCTGTACATTGATCACCTTGTTAAACTATAAATGCTTCTACTTCACCTTCAGGGCTCCTCATTCCATTTCTTCTGCTCTCCTTTTTCTGTTTCCCATATTTCTCATCAGTTTCTAACATAAATTTTACTTATTTATTATACTAATTATTTACTATCTGTCTTCTACTGTAATTTAATCTTCAAGAGCAAGGATCTTTCTATTTGGTCTATTATATTGTGCACCCCAAACAAACACATGGTAGACAGTAAATTCATACTAAATGGGTGATTTAGACAGGTTGTTTCCATTTTTCATGGCAGGATGGATCTATCTATCATGTGGCCATCTGTCCATCCATCCATCCATCCATCCATCCATCCATCCATCCATCTATCCATCCTAGATAGATATGATTTTTCCGACCTACCATTTTCTATCTATTTTGATCATTTTTTTTTACAGTTACACAGAGTGTTAGATACTGTGTAAAAATAAGGAAATATGCAGTGATGTGCTAGAGCCACTCATGCCAGCTTGGAAAAACTAGTTCTTAAATATTCAAGAATTTTATAGTTTGATTGTTGAGTTGTAATAGGTTGAAATTGGCCATTGTCAGAGTATTTGCACCATAGAAATTGGAAAATGCTACAAATCCGGGCTTTTTATTTATTCTTCCCTCCATCATTCCTGACCTCAAAGCCAGTTTACCAGTGCACCACTGGAAGCAGGGGAGCAACTTCTTGCTATCAAGCAGTTAAACTCCTAAGATACAGTTTCTAAATATAGTATTTCATAGAACTCCTGATGATAGTTAAGAGGGACTCTGGCAGTATTTGTGTTTTTTTTTAATGAGTGAAGAATATCCAAATGAGGATGGACAGAGGCTAGCTATTCAGAAATTGCTATAGCTACAGTCACCTTTATTTGGCAGAGACTCAGGCAGTCAGGTAATTGGAACACTTTATAGAAAAAAAGGAGAAGCATTAGGTGCTCTGATTGGAGGTTGCTGGCATAGGGAAATTGGGTAAATGGAAGTGGAACAACTTTTATGACAGGTTAGGGAGAATATTTGGCTTTCTCTGTTTTGTCCTGAGTTAGATGAGGAAAATAGAGGCAAAAATAGAAAAGTTCACCACTGTTGACCCAGTCCCGATCTCCCAGGGTTGACTACTTTGGAGGTTCTAAGCTTCTTACATGGTTCAGAGTTCTGTTTCACATACTGTCTGGCCATTTTCTGCTTGTATACTCACATCTCCAGCCCCTGCTTGCTGTTCTCTCATTTTCGAGAGGTTGACCTGTTCTGAGATGATTAGTTCCAGTTCTCTCCTCCTCAAGGATTTTCACCATAGTCGCCTGCATTGTCAGATCTTGATCCTTTTGTCATTTTATCATTATGGTGATCTATGATGACACAGCAGCTGTACAGACAGACCTATTTCGTGTAAGATGTTTTGGACCCAAGGACCCAAACTGACAAAAGAACAAATTCCAGAGGCTATGGGGGATCCAACTTAGGGATCTCAGGGATCCCTTTTCTTCATTTGTTTGATCCAAGCACACAAATGTCAGCAGTGACACAAATGCCACCATGACTAGCCCAAAAGCAGTGCCCATCACTGTTCACATCAACAATTGAGCTAACATCCTTAAAGATTTGTGCATAAGTTAGTGATAAGTTTTTGTCTTTTATTTCTATGCCTGTGTTCTTATGAACAATGAGGCAATTCAGAACATGACTTCATTTAGCAACTGTACAAAGGATATTTCAGTGAGATGACCTATTATAGATGTGTTCGTAGTCTTTAAAAATTCAAATTAGGTTTTGTGGCTCTCTAGGTATTAAAACTAGGGCCAGTTGTAGCACTGTTGGTATAAGCTTGCATTTGATATTAACAAGAACTCCAGAAGTGGAAAAGAAAGCCTTGAAAAAGTAGGGGGCTTCTTGCTATAGAATGCTTCCCAGAGAAGTTGGTCTTTGCTGAATGTTTTGGGATAGTCTATTAATATTTGAGCTTTGAATCAGAGTTTGAAGTAGATTAACTCTAATGTCCTTTTTAATGCTAAATGTTTATGCCTCAGATTGGTTCTGGAGAGATGTTGATTAATGACTCACCACTTAAAGAAAAAGAGAATGTCTTATCTTCAGGTAATCTTTTAGAGGGAATAGACATTGGTTTCCCACTGAGATGACTGTCTTTCACCTAAGATGCACTTGGTTTGTTTTTGAGCCAGAGTTACAAAGGGACTCTTATTAGCCTTATGCTGTTCCATCTGCCATAGAGCATATGCTGAAGTCATATGTTCTTCCCCTTAAAATTTAATGTATTTTCTCTATTAAGATTATGCAAATCATGTAACTGAAGATGTTTCCATTTGTGTTTTAGCTGCTGTGAAGCCCAAGGGCAAATTTGCAGTTCAACATTTTAGCTATGTAGGTTCAAGTTACCTCTGTTTTTTATATTTTTTCCTCTTAGTCTAAATGTCCTATTTAAGATGTCATTGTCCTTGGTTCTGTTTATGTTTAAAATGTACTTATATTGTCTGTTTGTCTAAGTACTCATATCCTTTGGGAAACCAGATGGAAGATGGTAACAGATTGATAAGTGGATGCAGATATAGTGATTTGGCAAGTTTGCATCACTCCTGGTAAGTGCCTATAAATAGTGATGGCATCATGTTCCACAATGACCCAGTAAACTCGAAGTTCCTGACATTGCCAGTAATCTCACCTAACTTCCAAGGAACTCCTGTCCAGCAAGTTTTTTTTTTTTCCCATTGTGATAACCACAAGCCAACTTCACTGGTAAACAATTAAATCCAACTGATTAATATCAAATAAGGTGAATGTCTTCTCAATCTCATTTACCATTATAATTAGGGTTCAGTAGGTGCTAGATATATATGAGAATATGCTTCTCACATTATATGCTCCCCTTCAAGAAAGTAAAACTTATAAAAATACCAGCTGAATTATATACCGGTTATTTCAATTGGCAATGTAAGACGCCGCACCGCACTATGAATGGGAGACACCACACGACACAAATCACCGGAGAGGTTCCATTTTATTACAAAAGGCTGTGTGTTTATATAGATCTAAGGAGAGGTGGCAGGGCTGAGGTAGATAACGGGTTGCCCGTTTATTGGCAAGCTCTTCCACATGTCAGTTCCGGAGCCCAAGAAGTTAATTCTTATTGGGGCTAAAGTTTCCCACCCGCAGGATTTGAACATTGGCGCTGGCGGGAACGTTTTGCGCCAGTGAAAGAAAAAAGAGGAGAAAGAGGGTCCTTAGGCGCCATGTTGGGGTTTTTCTCTGGGGTGCTGCTGCCATTATATGTTTTCCCAACAGGCAATACATTTAGTACCACAATGGAGGTACAGTAATTTACCATTTTTATTAGTTTTGATTTTTAATTACTAATAAAATAGTGAAAAGTGGCTGATTTTTTCCAGTTATTACTAATTTGAGCATATAGAGTATTGTGTCCAGTTCTGTGCAACCTTGGAAGAGGACATCAACAAACTGAAGTGGGTTCATAGGAAGTTGGCAAATTGGTGAGGAGTTTTGAAAGCATGTCGTGTATCACTCTTGGACCTGTAAATGTTTAGCCCAGGAAAGGAATTACTCTAAATTTACATGATTACTTCTTTCAAATATTAGACTTGAATTTGTCTACAGTACACTAAACCTTGCACACACACGGCGTCTTCCAGAAATACAAACATACCCAGACAGGTGACATACGCTCGTTGTACTGAAATACATTTCATGAAGTGCCCAAAAGATTCTAAAAGATGTTTTAAAAGGTCCATGTGGGATGTGGTTTTCTGCCAACTGCCATGTGACAATCCATCTGTCAAGATACCCCTGTATGTACCTCTAGACTGTGTTCTGGGAAAAGTCATCTTCTGGTAATTTAGGGTGAATTTAATCTGTCACTCAAACCATCTGCTTCTTGTTTTCCTATAGAAGATACCATCGGTGGGTAGAGTGGGACAGATACCTGTGGCTGGGGACAGGTTCCTAGGAAAGGAAGTGGAGTAGAGAAGAGAGTAGTGGGGATCACCAGTTTACCTATCCTTTCCCCCATCCCCAGGGCAACTCCTGAGTTACTTTCATAGCTAAGCAATGTCAAAATCAGAGAATGTAAAAGAGAGACAACATTAAGCTTACTTGTTCTCTCAGTGGCACAGTCCCAAGAAATTTTATACCTTAAACACTCTGGACACCCCTGAGTAGACCAGGGAGAGTGATGCTAATTGAATCAAGGCAGAGGAGGAAGACTGTAACAGTACTCACTCTCAACTCTCACATTCTCCAGGGTCCAGGTCCTGTTGACTCTGTTTGTAATTTTTGCAGACTTCTCCTTTTGTGAAGCTGTCCTGGATATTAAAATACTCTAGAATTGGTGGTAACTGAAATCACTCTGTTCCATCTGTTTATTTTTATGAACCTCCAGCCAGATGCCCTGGGGCAAACAAGCTGACAGCATGCCCCCGTGTAGAAGGAGAGGGTGGGGTTAATATGGTGAAGAAGGCTACTTGCTGAAAGTCATTTGGTTTCAGGAGGTTCCATAGGTTTGATTAAAGATGAGTAGATTCTTCTATAGAGAGCTGCCCCTCAGCTAGGGCTATTAAATCCTTAAGTTGATAATTGTGAAATTGGACTGAGCTAGACATTATTTGATGTTTGGTTTTAGTGTATTTACCTTTCTGATTATGCATTGCGTATGCTAATAATACAATTAATTTGCATTTATTGGAGAAACTTTGAATTAGAATCAAGGACTTGAAAACATATACTATATTATACAAAAATGTGGCTGTATAGCTAAGCACTGATAATACTTCAGTTGGGCACAAGTGGATTAATTAATTCAATGAATGAATAAATGAAGGAGCAAATACTTTTTAAAAAATGAGCAAATTGCTCTTTGTTTCAGAAAAGGTAGACACATTTCTTCTCAGCTAATTAAGGTCTTAGGAGAAGGCACAAATGGTGTATTATTGGAACAAAAGGAAAGACGAGACATCTTAACTGATGTTTTAGGCAGAATTTTCAGTAACGACACAATTTATTTAATAGCAGTTTTAATTCCCCAAATACCTTCCATATTTACTATATGGTTTTCATTTTCTGGTGGTTTAGGCAAATAGTAATTATTCCCTCATCTAGTAGATAAAGAAATAGAGACAGGCAGGGAAATGGGTGTGCTTAAAGCCACATAGCTGGCTAGCAAATGAGCAAAGCCAGAGCCCAGGCCTCGCGGCAGAGTCTTTTGCTTCTCCTCCTCCCGGGTCACCTTGCCACTCAGTTCAAGAGTGCTCTGAATTAACACCACCAGTAGCTCACTGAACCTTGACCCTTCCTTCTTTGCCTTTCTTCCTTCCTTTCTCCTTCCCTCCCTCCTTCTGTTCCTTTGCTTTCTGGTTTTCCTAGTAATACCATGACATTAGTCGACACTAGTAATCTCTTTGTCAGAGGATTTCTAATCCTCACTTATGAATAATAACTCTAAAGCTTTACATTCTTAATTCATCACACACAGTATGGTGGGAGTAGGATTGGTGTTAAAAAACCTCCTTCATAGAATTATGCTGAGGATTAAACATGATCATTATGTGACGTTCTTGGCACAACTCCCTGAATATGGAGAAATGCAGGTGACTGCTGTTGCTGTTATAGTGTTGCTCTCCCTGAGTACCAATGAAATTGGAATTTAAATACACACACACAATTTATTTCACTTCATAGAGAAACAGAGTCATAGAATATCCAGCCCTTGATTTGCTATCAAGCTCAGGTATGCTATCAATTGGTGAGGGCTATTTTTGGGCAAATCTCAATCAATTTTAACAGCTTCCCTGAATACGAAAAGATTTTTAATGGGTTGAAAAAAAAATGCACAGCTAGAACATGAATGATCTAGTTACTAATATGTTTGTGGAATCGTAATCAGGATTTGCTGGAATGGATGGCTTCTACATTATCAACAAGGTGGGAAATTATTTAAAGATTAGACCTTGACATGGGAAACATCTTCAGAATTTGAAAGTGAGAATTCTGAAGTGAAATACACTCCTAGGAAGAATTCAGACCTTGAGGCAAGGGATAGCTTAGTCACTGCTTTGGTGTCTTGGAGTGGACATAAAAAGGTTCCTTCCAAGTGGAACGCTAGGATCGCTGCTCCTCCAGCGGTGGGCCAGTGGAGGCCGCGCTCACCAAGTGGCACATCTTAAATCAGGCCTTTTGTCCTGGCTGCTGATGTGCTATTGGGTGTAGACCTTCCTCGTAATTGGAGATGAAGCACCTTGCCAAATGGCTCATTTAGTTACAGTTCATTAAGAGCAGGGACAGAGTGCAGGTGGGACGAGTCAACATTCACTTGGACAGTGTGGCAGTTTTGGGCACTGTGCAACCTGAGGAGACGGTTCCTGCCTATTCTCAGAACTGGAGCCTCTCTGACCCCTCCATATTTAGTCATTCCTGCCACCCGCTTCTCCATACTACTTGGTAAACATTCTTGACCATTGCTTTCCAACACAGGTTCCCTCAGTTACAGCACTGTCTTTGCCTCCAAGGGACCCGTTTTCTCATGTGTGTTTCCATATCCCACATCCTTGTGCTCATTATGTTGTTGTTTGGGAAATAAGTTGGAAACAGACTTAGGAGTGGGGATATAAGATTCATTTAAGGTTTCGCTTAATGCTGTTTTCTTTCTTGCCTCCAGCCTCTGGGTACTTGGCTCAAAGTTTCCTGTAATATTGCAGTGATGTCTGCTTCTCTTCTCCCTCTGCCTTCTTTCCTCCAACGTGGGTCCATTTTGCTTCCAAGGTGGGCATTCTGCCCATGAATGGGATAAAGCTGGCACATCACCTAGTAGAAAAAGAATCATTTTCCGAGAGAAGTAGGGGAGCCTGACCCCCTTCTTTCTCTTCCCACCCCCTCCATCTGGAATAGAAGAGAAACAGAGAAATTCAGAAGTTGCCAGAGTTTAATTACTTCTATTGAAAGTGCCAAAAAAAAAATGCGAAAACTTATCCTTCAGTGGAAGGAACCCAGAGGGCCCTATGGACATTTGCAACAGTCTGTTTGCCATTTGTTTTTTCTCTTTTCTCCTTCAGCCGCTGAGTAGCAAATTTCCACTTTTCCTTTCCAAGAAGAAAGAGGACAGATTGTCCCTTGGAGACATTAAAAGGGCGATTCTGTGTCTTCCACTGGGGATAGAGCTATGGAGCTATCCCTAAATATTCCCCATGAAGATGTGTACATTCTGAAACTTAGGGCGAGCATTCACATATAATATTAGCCCATCATGTTCACCACCCACCCATAGAGTTGAGTTAAAATGACATTGGTCTCTAACTAACTTACTGGGGACCATCTCAGCATCTGGTAAAAGAAATGATATTTTTCTCTGTGGGGCAGAGGGGAAACAAAAACAAGCAAGCTAAGAAACCAAAAAAATTGGAGAATTATAATATGAAACTGTAGGCAATTAGATAACAATGCCCTTTTTTTACCACAGTTCTCAAGGACCTAGCATTCATTAGGTCTGCACAGCTTTCTGTGCGTTAGTGTAATTATTTCTCACAACAACCCTGTATATGTGTGTGACAAAGGGAAAGTAATATTCTCATTTAATAAACTCTAAGAAAGCTAAATTTTCACCCAGGACTTGGTCAAAGCTACCCTATAATTAAAGAGCAGGGTTGAAATTTTAATTCAGATTTTAATTCCAAGGCCAGGCAATATAATTTCTCAGCTCGCAATCACACAGGTGTTGAACAAGCTTGTGGATAGACACCATTTTATCTACCTTTTCTCTTCTGTGGCCGATTTTCTTATGTTTACTTTTTAACAATACCAGTACACTTGGGGTGACATCTACCAACCCAAAGGAAGAGGAAGCAAAATTCACTTTCCCACTTGCTAGTAAGTTGGGTAGATAGGTGAATGAACCCTGTAATTAAACTTGTGCAAGATTATTATGAATCACAATGATTGCTATTTTCTACCTTTCTTTCATAACAAGCAGTTAAAACTGGTGACATAGAATAATTTTATTTCACAAAATGAATATGGAGGTTGACAAGAATAAGCTGCATTACTTGAAAGTACAGATTATTCATGAAAGTATTAAATATCTTAAAAAATAGAAATAACGTTAATGATTTTTCAATGTTTACCCAAGCCTTTCCTTACAAAGTAAAGGCAAATCCTTTTCATTACAAACAGGACATTTTAGTGGGTTTTCTGCCTTGTTGGTGACTCTTCAAATAGCAGAAGAATCTCAGATCTTTCTTTTAGTTTTCTGTGAAGTCAGCATGGTTGGTTTTTTTGATTTCCAATGTGTCTCTTATGGCACAAATCTGGGCAGCAACTGAAAAATCATTCTTTGATACAATGCAGGCACAAAACATGGGCTTCTTTGACACAGGGGGAAATTAGTGTCTGGTAACTATTGAATGACTCACTGATGAATAGAAATTAGCTGGATTCATTCTAAAAGTAAAGTAACCTGGGGATTAGAAGCCGACCATGCTTTCTATTTCGAGCCCTTTCTTCTTTTAAAATCTTCAATGTGCCTGGCCCACTCTTTGCATCACATGGAATATGAAAACTACCTTTAAAGGTTAAAACATTTGATTTTGCTAGTCCAACAGTAGTCTGTAGGTGAAGCTAGGTTTTATTTTGCAGTATACAGCAAAATGTTCAGGTTGTCCTGAACTGGGCATGGGCATGGAGGGGTGTGTGTGTGTGTGTGTGTGTGTATGTGTGTGTGTGTGTGTGTGTGTTAGGTAGAGTAAGCAGCATAAGTAGGCAAAGTAAAGAATAAAAGGGGGGGGGGGGGGGCATGTCTTTTAGTTGCTCAATTTGTATTCTGAAGTCTAAGACCTGAGGTTTGGCTCACTGTGGTTCTGCTTGAATGAAATGGCATATTTAAGAGACTGGTGACACTCCTTCTAGCGCTTCCTCAGAAACATAACTATGTTCTGTTACTGCAAAAAAAAAAAAATATAAATAGAAGAGAAACACAGCTACAGCTACATGATATGAGCAATGATCTTCAACAACATTGGGTTTCTCTATATATTTTAGTTTTGGGGTGTAGCATCCAGTCAACACATAAATGGCCAAAATCATAATCATGGGATTAGACTTTGGGAAGGCACATTAAAAAGCTGTTAATTGCTATCTCACACATATTAAATGTCTGGTAACTATTGAATGACTCACTGATGAATAGAAATTAGCTGGCTTCATTCTAACAGTAAAGCAAGAGTGAAATGTGTTTGGAGACAAGACCTAGAACCCAATCTCCTTGAAATTAGCATGCTTTAATTTAAACAAAATACTAATTTCTTTTTTGAAGTGTGTTTAGGTTTATTGAAAACAAAAATGGGCAGAAAATAGGGAGTTCAAGTCTTTGGTCCCCCTTTCCTCTAGAGTCCAGTTCTTACTGTTAGCATGTTGCATTGGGGTGTTCCATTTGTAACAACTGGCAAGCTAATATCATTAATTACTGTAAGTAAATTTCATAGTATGCATCATGGTCATTCTTTGCATTGCATATCCCTTAAGTTTTGATAAATGTATAGTTGTATCTATCTAATGTTATCATATCATGTATAGTAGTTTATTGCCTTAAAATTCCCCTGTGCTTTATCTACTTACTCCCTTTCCCTGCTTCTTTCCCTCTAATATCTGGCAACTGATCATATTTTTGCTTTCTCTATAGTTTTTCTGTTTTTTTTTTCTTTTGGAGTACTAGGAATTGAATGCGGCAGTGTTCCACTACTGAGCTACATCCCCAGCCCTTTATATATTTTTGAGACAAGGTCTCATTAATTTGCTGAGGCTGGTCTTGAACTTGCTGTCCTATTGCTGCAGCATTCCAAGTTGCTGGTATTATTGGTATGAGCTATCATGCCTGGCCTGTAGTGTTCTCTCTTTTTGGACAGCCATACAGTTGGGAATCCAACATTATGTAGCCTTCTCAGATTGGTTTCTTTCACTTAGCAACATGTACTTAAGTTTTCTCCATGTCTGTTCCTGGCTTGGTAGTTTATTTCTTTTTAGCACTAGATATTCTTCCATTGCCCGAAGGTACCATAGTTTGTTTATCCATTCATCTTATTAAGAACATTTTTATTGCTTCCAAGTCTTGGCAGTTCTGAATAAAATTCCTACATAGTCTGTATACAGGTTTTTGTGTGGGTGTAAGTTTTCAACTCATTTTGGTAAATACGAAGGAGTATGATTGTTTTATTGTATGGTAAAAGTATGCTTAGTTTTTTTTTTTTTTTTTTTTAAGAAACTTCTAAGCTATCTTCCACATTGGTTAGACCATTCTGAATTCCCACCTCCAGCAACAAGTGAGAGTCCCATTGCTACACATCTTTGCTTGCGTTGGCTATCAGTGTTTTTCATTTTACTCTAGTAGATATGTAGTGGTATCTTGTTGTTTTAATTGCAAATTCCTAATAATAACAATAGACATACAGTGTTGAACATTTTTTTTATATGCTCATTGGCCATTTCTTACCTCTATGTAAAGGTGTCTAGTGAAGTCTTTTTTGCCTGTTAAAAATTGGTTTGTTTTCTTATTGTTAAGTTTTAAGATGTACTTTGCCCTTTGACTTCTGATGCCTCTATGGATTGTCCTAGAGAGAAATAATTGTTATTATGCAAATCTCATATTTCTCAAACATAGGTAAGCAAGATCTAGGCAGTACAAGTATGTATTGTCAGAGATATTTACAATTGCTTTAATATCAGATGATGACACAACAGTGGCATTACTTATTTTTAATGCAGTATTTTTGAAACCAAGGTCAATAGACTCCTGGAGACTCCTGCTTGTGTGTGTGTGTGTGTGTGTGTGTTTTGGTGGGGGTACAGATCTAGCAGAGTTTTATGCCTTTAGTCATGGTGAGAAATGCCAAAAATATCCCTGCAAGTCTTTGTTTCCAAACAATAATAGCCTCTGCCACGTAAGGGGAAGACTTGCCTGGATAGAGGCAGGCTTGAGTCAGAGGGAGGCAGTGTGGGGGTCCAGCTCTTTGTCTTATCTCCCTAATTCACTTCTTGGCCTCAGAATTTTACAGGGAAAATAAAATTCAAGGAACAGTATTTGCCAGCCACAGCCTATTGATTAGGCTCTGCAACCACAGCATCTTACACTGTAGAGTCCTGTACCTTCTCTTTGAGAAGCAAAACACTTAGTCCTGCGAAGTGTAATAGAGGTAGTGGAGGAGCACAAGAACCTTGACTTGCCTTGCCTTGGGGTCCTTTGCGTGAGATGTGATGCTGAGCTGCCGGCTTCACCACTAGGGCCTTGGAAAGTACCCAAGTGGATGGTGGTAGCAAACTAGAGAGCACTGGCTATTGCAAAGGGCAGCTGCTATTCGTCTTGCATCTGCTATTGCATTCCACACAGTGGAGCTAAGTCAGATCATACTTTTCAAGGGAATCTGGGAGTCTGATTTTAATGTGAAATCTCTTCATTTCCGAATGTTGGCAATGGATTCACATCTTTGTTAGAATCCTGTGAGCTTCATAAAATATATCTGTGGATGAGATCTGGCCTGTCCCAGGGCCTCCAGTTGGTGATTTTTGCTCTGTGTGGTTTCACTTCGCTAGTGAAATTGATGAGAATTTCACTGATGAGAAATTGTACTTTGACAGACACAAGGTGACTTTGTGAAAAATGGCACAGGAAGCACCCTTAGTTTAATTTTGTAAGCACATGATGCTTTTATTTCCAAAAATATATAGGGTAACACATCCCAGTTGGCTCCTGTGGATGCGTAATGTTGCCCTCCCTTTCTATACATGAGCTGCGAGATCCAATACCTGTACTTACACAGAGAGATGCATTCCAGAAGGTGTTGCTGTCTTTATGTGGTTAAGGATTTATAACATTGGCCTTCTTCTTACAGAGTATTAGATTCCAAGGTCTATGATGCAGGCAGAGATGAAAGGAGGATGCATACAAGGAGATCAGAATGGGGAGAAACAGCAGAAAATTTAGCTATCCAAAGCTCTGGGGAAGATCCATGTGGCCACCTGAGAAACATTGCTGAAGATAGAGGGGCCTGATGCCTGAGCTAAAGCATACTTCATATTATGCTATATTTCAATAGCTTTAGCAGGGACTATAGGTACCTATAGGGTAGAATCTAGGGAGATCTAGGAGGTGATTTGTATGCACAGTGGCCCCCACTCCTTAATCAATGGTTTCACTCTCTGCAGTTTCCATTACCCACAGATAACCATGGTCGGAAAGTATTAATGCTTGTTTTGACTATTTCAAGAGAGAGAGAACACATTCACATAATTTTTATGATAGTGTAGTGTTATAATTGTTCTGTTTTATTGTTAGTTATTGTTGATCTCATACTGTGTCTGATTTGGAAAATCAACTTTATTATAGGTATGTATGCACAGGGAATAAACAGTTTACCCATGGTTTGATACTGTCCACAATTTCCAGCATCCCCTGGAGATATTGCAACATCTTCACAGACAAGGCAGGACTAGTGTGCTTACTCTTGGGTTTGATACTGCCTTGGTAGGCTTAAAACGACACTCGCTATAGAAAATATCACATTTCCTGTCCCAAACTCCTCATTTGTAAGGAATATAAAAAGGATACACAGAGACAAGATGAAAAGGCAGAAGAAAACTGGCTGCTCCTCTAAACATCACATTTATTTATACTAATAGGTTACACTAAGTCATTAGTGTCATAACTACATTATTGTTTATTGTATCAGAAAGGTTGCTTATTTTGCATTTACCTTTTACAGTTACAATGTGCATTGTTAGGAGCTTTGTGCAGCTTTCAAGAAAGTTCATTATCTGAAGTTACTGTTAAGTGGACAGGTCCAGGAGCTCTGCCACTTAGTGAAACATTGTAGTTGTCTGACAAGCAAGTTCCTTTATTCCCTGGAGCTACATGGCTGAGATCAAGGTTGAGGCTGATAAGACTCTAGCACAGAGCCTCCTCATGCAGGGCATTGCCACAGCAGCTAGACATTGTGCATGTATTAGTTGTCTTTCTAGTTCCTAGGAGAAACTGCAGAACATTCTAAATGTGGGTAATAGGGTTCCTGTTACTCCCACTATCCCCCAGGAGTTCACTCACCAGAGGACCACTTTCTTGTATATTTCCATGGTCATAATCCTTACACTTATTCTCTTGCAGAACTACTTCATAAAAAAATCCATTTATTCTAATAAACGCGTTGGCACAGTAAATAGGGACCATGAGAGAATTATTACCACAGTAGCCATGTGAACAGTGAGTGCTCTCTGTAAAGACAGATTGGAGAAAGATGTATATGAAAAATAAAAAAGCCAAGCAAAACAAAAAATAACTCCAGAATTTCATGGAACCTACATCAAATCATCCAGATTTTCCACAACTGCTTATTAAATGTCAACTATATGCTGGAGTTTTGCATTCTGTTTAATAAACCCTGTTTAAAATTTTCATTTTGGCTTTGGTGATACCCATTTTACAGATGAGGCTAAGCTTCAGTGAGCATGCCATTTGTGTAAATTCACAGAGCAAACAAGTAGCAGAGCTGGAAATCCAAGAAAGATACGTTTCTTCATGGCACACCCAAATCTTGCAGTCCCTTTGCAGCAGAAAGTTGTTTATTTTTTTAATATTAGGGATTTAATTAAAATACTGTTTTAATAACTAGGTGCTCTTTCCTCTTCAAAGCATAGAGAATTCAGTTGAAGATTCTCATTGCTTCTCCTTTGCCATCAGAGACCCATGGTGGTGATGTGTGTGGATAACCAAAAAGGCAAAAAGCAAATGAACAGAGGAAAGGAAAGGAAGGGGAAAATGTGATTAGAGAGGTGGAGTGAAAGCTGATTTGGACTTTGGTCTATCCTGGCACGTGTCAAGAGTGTGAGGTGGAGCTTTATACTCAAACTCTAAATCAGGTATGTCCCTGTTTTTCACTCACAGATTTGCTGGAAATGGTTTGGATTTGGGTGTTTCTCATTTTGCACACTGATTGACAGTGGAGGCAAAATGTCTAAGGCTTTGTTCTGAGGGTCTGCAGTTTAAATAACCTGCATCATCTAGTTAGTCTAGATAAGTTTCACCAGGACTGCATTGTTGGGTTAATGTAAGACCACTGCAGTATGGCAGCTAGGAAAAAGAAAAGCCTAGTCCACCCATTAGTTTTTTGGTCCACAAGCTACTACACAAAAGTTTAAGATCAAGCAGCATCGAATCTCTTAACACAAATTAGCACGTTTAGAGTGAAATAAATGTATTTGCAATGTCTACTTTAGACCCTTAGTTCTGAAGGCATTTTCTTGAATAAATGAGATATGTATCATTGTGACAGTCAAGGAAACTAGCCCATGTCTGGTCACTATTCTGCCTGAGGGATAAACAGATGTAACTCAACTAGCTAGATGATGCAGTTCACTTAAACTACAGCCCCTCAGAACAGAAGACGGTTTAGACTGTTGCCCCGACTGTCAGTCAGTGTTCAAATATGGGAAAAACTCAAATCTAAGTCATTCCCATCAAATCTGTCTGTGGAAGAAAGGGACATATCTGATTTAGAGTCAGAATGTACAATCCCACTTCACACTCTTTTAAGACATTCTGGAGATAGGCCAAAGTTCAAATTAGCTTTGACACTTCTCCCTTAATCACATCTTTTCTTCCTTCCCTTCCTTTCCTTTACTCCATTGCCTTGTTTTTGCCTCTTATTAAATATTTCAATGCTCATGATAAAGGATAAACACTAGCCTACATTCTAGGTCAGTGGTTTTCAATGTCTGGTCCTCAGATCATCAGCATCAGTGTCACCTTGGAACTTTTATAAGAGATGCAGGTTTTCAGATCCATCCAGATTTACTGAATCAGAAAGTCAGAGATGGGCCCAGCAATCAGTCTTAACAAGCTTTCACATAATGCTGATTCACGCCCAAGTTCAGTAGCTTGTAATTTGGTAAAGGAAACCATGTTAAATTGTTGGTTTATGATAAATTATATGATCTATGTATGCAAAGGATGTGTGGGAGAACAAGGGAACCAGAAAGCAAAATCAGTAAGTATTTCAGAACTTCTATGACACTATAAATTTATTATTTGAAGATTGCCATCTACATATTTGTGTATTTACAAACGTGTCCTCCTAAATTAGCAAACACTCCAGCCATAGATTATTTGTAACACAAGCCAGAAGGAAATCTACTTCTTTTGGAGGATATTTCAATAGAGAGGATATGAAACGTTCCTTCAATAATTTTATGCATTGGGAAGCCATTCAGTTTTCCCAAAACAAAATAAAAAACATGAGACATAGAGGAATGTTCACCAAACTAGGGAACAAAGAGTTAATGTCAGATACTTCATGATAAAAGTGCAATTTATAGCAGAATGTGGAAATCTTTGCTGATTTGTTGCATTAATTTTTCTTCCAAGATGCAACCCCGCCCCCCCCCCCAAAAAAAGAAAAACCTTGGTAATCTAATCAGAAGTCAATTTACATTTCTGTGGGACTTTTATTATCATTATATAATTTCTAAAACATGAATTTCAGCAGGCAACTGTAGCCAGAGAAGTGGTTCTTATTAGGAGAGCAAGCCCATTTGTAAGATACTGTGAAGGCAGCAGCTAGTGAGAGAGCTTCAGAGGTGGGAGTTTACTGTAAACTCAGGGTGATTCAACACAATGACAAGATGCCAAGAAAGTTAATTGGATCCTGTGCTGCGTGCATAAGCCCCTGGTATTTAAAACAGGGGCAGGCTGGGTCTGCTTGCCTCAGTAGAGGGCAGAACACACCTGAAGGATTGCCTTCTGGTATGTGCCCTATACTTTAAGGAACTTTCAACAAATAAATGACACATTTCCCACCCAAATCAGGCTCTGCCTTTTTTGCCTAGTAAGTGTGATGGAAAGAGAGTACCATCTCTATACTGTTCTCTATTTCTTGAAAAGCACTCTGGAGAGGAGGAAGGGACCATGCCTTGGATCTGCAGCATGGCATGTCACCTCTGTGAGTGCTTGAAGCTGCAAACAGAAAGTCCTGAAGGTAGTGGAATATGCTGCCACCAAACATGCCATTTTGTCACGAAGATTATTTGGGGCTATAGGTACTTTTAAAAGGCCAGCAGGTGCAAGACAGGTGCTCTGAACCTCCCTGTTTTCTTCCTGACAGCAGGAGATAAGACCCTTGAACTTGACATCTTGCTGCCTCAATCCTCTGAGTAGATGGGATTACAGATGTGCACTACTATGTCTGGCTGAATGGTTGGTTTTAATCAAAATAAAACAAAAGTATGTGCATCTCAGAACTAGCTACCTGGTTCTAAACTAAAGATTCTAATATATTTTAACCTTAATTAAGCACCTATTCTGCTCTGCCAGGCACTAGGATTAAAACAAAATGACTAATCTATGCATGGAGCTCCTTGTATTAGACAATGTTATACTCTTAACTCTAAAGGTCAAAATTGCATCTTGACCTGGTCCTCTCTTCTTTATTTCTGGATGAATTTAGCAGCTCCTCATTGCCACTTTCTCCAGCACCGCTCCTTTCTTAATTCTTGGTGATGTCTGCAACATCCTGGATCACTCTAATCTTTTTTGCTCTGTCCTAAAATATATGGCACCTTTCAACATTTAAAGATAATTTTCTTATTTACCATGTGTGTAGCCATTTGTTTCACTAATTTAATGACTTATTTCTGTGTTGCCTGATGGAGTGCTGATAAAGCAGTTACAAGGGCAGGCGACTTCAGTTCTAGTGCCTGTTGAGGTCTCTCAGAAGGAGAGAGTTCTCGATTGGGGATGAGAACCAATGTTGTTTAGTGCCCTGCTACTCAGAGTAGAGTCTCCGCATCTGTGTTATCTTGGAGTGTGTTAGAAATGCAGGATTTCAGACCCTGCCATAGACGTACTGAATCTGTAGGCCTGTGGTATAAATACTTCCTTCACGGCCAGTTTCAAGCCAACATTGTGATGTCACCAAAAGTGGCGTTGTGCAATGATGTGAACCATTGGCTCGGTGAGCTGGTCTGAACAGGCTTTCTCAAACAAGTGCTCTCTAGTATCCAGGACAGTGCCATCACTGGGTAGCTACTCAAAAATACACTAAAAGAATTACTTAATGAAGAAATAGAGAAGAGAACTAGATGTCATATCCTCTACTGAGAACAAAAAGAAAGTGCTCTGTGGGCAAAGAAAACCGCTATGTCTTCAAAGGCCCACTGGAGCTTGTTTCTGGAGGTGACAGCCAGCTGTGTGTGGAGCTGACCAGGCAGTAAAGAGAGATTATTGGGTGGGGGTGAGGTTGTTATCGGGTGAGTGAAGAAAACTGGGATGACAGTTTGAGGAAAATAATTAGGATCCCAAGAGGAAGGATTTCAGGAGAAGCTGGAACTAGAATGTCACATGTTTTGAATGCTGTATTGAGCAGCAGGTTGAAGTGGATGAGAAGTCACTGAAGAAATCTAAAATGAGAATAACATTAGCAGACTTGCCTTCCAGAAATATCCCTAGGCAGGTATATGGGCCATTAGTTTTAGCATTAGAGTGGAGTAGGGAGCCAGGGAGACTAATAATAAGACTATTAATGAAAAACCATCTAGAAAAAGATGTGCTAAGGGACTGTGATGAGAACAGAGCACCAGGAATTGAGCAATGGGAGTACATTGAAAAGCTATTTAGAAATAAATTTGACACAAGAGGCATCCAGTGGGATGTGGAATACAAAGGAAGAAGGTGAAATGATTATGCATTTTCTAGTTTGAGGTGATTGGATGGTTACTGGATTTAGCTAAAATATGCAGCCCACATTGCAGTTCTAGATGTAGAGAAAATGAACAGTACTACTGGTGATATGCTAACCATGCAAGGCCACCCAGGTGCGGTGGCTCAGTTCAAAGGAAGTCAGCATCCTGGGGACTCTGAAGCAATCCTAGCTGAATCTAACTGGTTGATTGACTCTGGTGGTCATTTGGACAGCTGAAGTTGGTGAGAAGACTTTGACATGTCGAGACAACTCAAAACAATTCAAAGATTCAGAATTAGAAATGAGGATTATTTGTTAAGGAGAGAGGTCAAAGGAAAGAAATAAACTTACATGTCCACTACACAGATGAAAATCCTGGAAGCAGGTAAACACTCTAGGAAAAATGTTTGCAAAACAAAAGATCACTTATTAGGGGTGAAAATTTGGGGAATATTTGTATTAAGGTACTTCAATAAAGAAATAGTATCAACAGGAAAGATAAAATACTTTCAGCATAGCAGAAGGTAAATGAGAGAAGACTTTCAGGAGGTGAAGGGAGGGAGCTTAAGGTGATTATAATATCAATTACTACAATACAGTAAATTGAAGATGAAAAAAACTGTTCATTGGATTAGGTTGGTTGTTGGGGATACCTGTCTATAGAGGTTGGAATGCACAGATTGCAGAGGATTGAGAAATAAATGGGACTTGAGAGGGAGCCAGTTAAGGACACTGTCTTACCAATGGGCAAATATACAACTAGATGCCTGTTGTCTCACTTTATCATTGATTTGTCATTTTTTTTTAACTCTGGGAGAGCTCTATACTTTATTTACCTAATGTCAAGTTGTTCAATATTTCTTTAAAAGTCATAGATTTGGAAACATGGTCCTAATTTACTTCATATGGAAAACTGTTCCGTTGATAATGAATTTTTACTCTTCATTCGCAAATTTGTCACATTTTAGACATTTGCAATTTCTGTCCATCTCTCCCCCTCAATTTGCCCATATTTTTTCTAAATCATTCTTTAATAAAGTTGGTTTAAGGAGAATAAAAAGGAGGGGAAAATTAAATAAAAGACCAGTCAGTTATCTTTAGCTCATGATAAGTATTGTAGAAAAGGACCTTTGCCTCTTGGTCTGTCTCCTCTGCCTCTTCTGTCACTAGGACCAATTCTTGCTGGTAAGATAAAACTTGTGTTGTGCTGTTAACAAAAACTACAATCTAAGTGTTGTCTCCTTTAATCTTTACTCTCTGCTTAAATGAGTGAATCTGTCCCTGGGTCCCATTTGGCGTTGGCAAGCTACCTCTGTCCTGACCTAACCTTTGATCTGTGATTTCTAATTACATTCTGTAAGGGGTCCTGCTTTTACACAATTTATTGACCCTTTGACGGGAATTTGGACTCAGTGTCATTTGACAGAATTGATGTTTCCTGCAATCTGACAGCTATTTGGATTTCCGAGTCAATAGCCAACAATAATATTCCTGGGGCCTTTCAGAACCTTTCTGTTTTCTTTTGCTTTAAGAATGAGACACATGGGCTGGGGATTTGCTCAAGCAGTAGCACGCTCTCCTGGCATGCATGCGGCCCGGGTTCGATCCTCAGCACCACATACAAACAAAGATGTTGTGTCCACCGAAAACTAAAAAAATAAATATTAAAAATTCTCTCTCTCTCTCTCTCTCTCTCTCTCTCTCTCTCTCTCTCTCGCTCTTTAAAAAAAAAAAAAGAATGAGACACATGAGTTGAAAGAATTGCCAAACTGGTTTTGACATTGTGAGAAATGATGCCCTTGACTAAAGTCGGTTTAAATATAAACTTGATCTAAAATTGACCATGAAATTCTCCCCATGTACTCTGTGTGTGTGTGTGTGTGTGTGTGTGTGTGTGTGTGTGTGTGTATGCAGGGGTAGTACTAGAGATTGAACCCAGGGGCACTTTACCAATAACCTACATCCCCAGCCCTTTTTATTTTTTTAATTTTAAGACAGGGTATGGCTAAGTTGTTGAGGCTGGTCTCCAACTTGCCATCTTCCTGCCTCAGGCTTCTGGATTGCTGGGATTACCGTGTGTAACCATGCCCAGCTTTCCCTATTTACTAATTAATTGTGTGTATGAAGATATCCTGTAACTTATGATAAACTCTGACAATTGAAGCTACAAATGGCATTGTTAAATTTTAATTCAGTTGAGGAGAATGTGATATTATCAATATTCTGATCATAGGTGTAATTCATATATTAGGTAGAACAGTATAAAATTTCTGTTTCATAAATTTAAAATATTTGTCAGTTGTATATGGTTCAAGTACACACACACAAGCAGAGAAATAGAGAAGGAAAGTTATCTTAAAATGTAAATACTTGGCAACAAAATTTTGGTAGAGCCTTCCTGTAGGTCAAATATTTTATTTAATCATAATATTGGTGAGGTAGAAATTGATTGACCAAGACTTACCACTACATTATGCTTCCACCTAAAACTTATCATCTCTTACTGCATATCTTAGGAACTGAAGTCTTGATGGACTGTTCAATAAAGAGGAAAAATCATGAACAACAAATGGAATTACTCTGTAAGTCCAAACTGGGCAGAATGCTAAGTTTGATGTCAAAGGAAGAGAATTTAAATAATGAAGAGGAACTAAAACACGTTTGCCTCGTCTTGCCTTTAAATAACTATGATTTTGGATAAGAACTACAAATTTCTTTGTGCCATGGTTTTCCCATTTGCAAACCATTAAGATGAGGTTAACATGATTTAAAGACCCCTCCCCTGTCTAGATATGGCTCATTGCATTTATGCTGACACAGGCTGGCCCATTAAGGTAATAAAGAAAACTAAACTAAAACATCTTTTTCCAGATTTGGTCTTAGGACCACCCTCATCCAACTCATTTTGGGATTTTCATAGAGATAATAGATTCATCTACTCCAGCCCCAGAACTACTGAATAAGTGTCCTTAGGCATGGAGCCAGGGAATCTTCATTTTAACTCTAGCTTTTCCAAAAATCTGACATTTGTTAGTGTTGTATAAATGAATGTTCATGCTACAACATAAGTACTACCAATAAGTCACAGGCACCTCAGATTGGAGAACTGCTAAACCAAGGGTGTGTTAAAAAGACACATGCAAATTTCACTCCATGAGGAAGAGGATCATCTCTTCATCTACAGGAATCTCTGGTAAAGAGTGCTGGAGTCTATTCTAAGAGCCCTTTTCTGTTTCTCATAACAGATTCTTTGTGAATCCTGGGGTATCAGGCAGTTCTCTATTTGGCTGGAAACTTGGACAGTCACTATTCCATTGAGCCGCAAGTCCTTCTCAGAGAACAAATGTCAACGGTGTCACTGTAGATCACTTAGTTCATTTAAGATTAAAATTATGACTTTCAGTGTCAGAAACTTTTTCAGGACCTTCTGTTATTACAGCCTTCAGGGATCTGTTGCCAGGGGAAGCACTGGTGTAGTTCAGATCTCTCCATTCATTCCACTATTCATTTAAAAACATTAAGTACTTACTAGGAACAAGGAACACTATCCTAAACTCTAGGGATATTTATTATCAATATGGGGTCAAGCATGATATCAGTTCTCAATATATAATTTTTCAAAACTGTGACAACTATCTTCTCCAAACCTAAAATGACACAACTGCACTTGGCTCCAATGTAAAATGACCTATTAACTGGAAGTCAGGCCTTTTAACATCCAACGACTGACTTCCAGTTCTTCCCTTTCTCCGTGTTTCTTTCTCTCTCTTAATATCCTAAAACAAAATGAAAAGTTCAGTGGAAAATGATAAAGTTCAGATTTCATTAGTTTTTGCTATCACTGTTCCTTGGGGAGGAAAAAAATCACATTTTTGGGTGACCTTTTTAGTTAATTCACAGCTGAGAGAAAATCACCCTTAGTGTCTTTTCTATTTATAGGTAATTAGGCTCATTGGTCATCATGGTCTTATGGGGTGGGCTTATGTAGTGGGGGTGAACAGAGGCAGAATATGACTCTCATCCTTTTAACTTTCAAGTCCTAGACCCTGGGCTCTGGAAGCCAAGAGAAAAACGAGACCAGCACTAAAACAGAGACAAACACCCAGGGCAGAGAGGGCTCCCTGATGGCCTGAGCATCAGAGAAGGCTCCTGGGAGGAGGTTTGGGCTGAACCTTCAAGATTTCTATGACCAGACCTCAGGGGGAAGAAGGACAAGGGATAATTTGGATGGTAGATGCAGCAGATGCAAAGGAACTGAGATGTGCATGCCTGCGCAGAGAAGAGGGGCCAACTCTAGGTTTCTACAAGGGTCTACTTCTGGATATTTCTGAACAGAGTTTAGTGTCTGCATTTGGAACCCAGTCTTTCCTTGGTCAAGGATTTTCCAGACTCTCCAATATCAGCCACATAACTATTCTTCCAGACAAGCTGGGTCAGGCCTGACCTCCGGGTGTTCTTTATTAAAACAGTGTGGTCTCCAGTAACATCACTTATTTGTGAGTTTCCCAGATGGAAGGGGTGTACCAAATTGGTGGTGTCAGGTACAATTCCCATAAATAGAAGATGAAAAGAAAGATCTATGAGGTCACATCCAGTCTGTCTCTGGAGGATCAGGGCAGGAGGATTCCGGGATATATTTATTTTCTAGCACTCTGTCCAGCTGAGACTTACATGTTTACATTTATATAGCACCTTTCCTCAAAGGAAATGACTTCACTCGTGGAACAGTGAAAGGTCACTTGAAATTTGAGTTACACAGAGACGCAATAAACTTCACCCTGTCGGGAAGTTTGCGCTGAGACTTTGTGAATGCTCCTTTGTGAATTGCACCCCATCACTCCCACTTACCCGCCTGCCTGTGTGTGATTCTCCAAGCCATTCCTCACTTGCCTGCTTGCTGGCCCCATCCTCTCCTCCCAGACAGCTCCCATGGCTTCCCCAGTGACCTTAATTATCACCTCGTCAAGTGTAGATATTTAGTGCTTTTAATCTGTCCCAAGAAATCAATCCATCCTCTCCACGCACCACTTTCATTTAACCCTTTCATCAGATCCCTACCTTGCTCTGGTACATTGCCACTTTCTGATTTGAAGTGACTCCGAAATAATCTATCCTCTCATTAGAGCCTCGTAAAAAGGGACTTTGCAACCTACCAGCTATGTGATTTTTGCACCTCTGAAAGTGAGCTTCGAAATGATATTAGCTCCTTTTTTTTTTTTTCTAGAGCCTTGCATGACTGGTCTAAATCCAACTAGCTGCCTGCGTGATTCTCTTCATGACTCCTTTTCAGGGCTACTCTGTGCTTTGAATATTTTCCTTCAAAGGGAGCGGCTGCTTTTTCCCTCCAGTTAAATCTCTCTTTATTATTTTCTGTTCTCATTGCTATTGCTGCAAAGTTCCGCTGCATCTCTCTTCTTTCTTTCCTGGCATTTGCAACCCTTTCAATGTGGAATCACTTGAGAATTTCCCTAGTGTGAGGTCTTTGGTGCACATTGGCCATGAATATAGATGATGATATGACCAAAGCTAACAACCATGCTTGCAGACTTCATTTGGTTATGGGGCTCTGCTTTTAAACCTCTCTGTATCATTATAATGGGTTGATTAAGGGTAGCCTCCCTGCTAGGAACTCAGGGAAGTCAGCTGAGATAGTGGAATAAGTGCAGGCTTTGGATTCATCAGATCCAGGTTCAAATCCTTGCTCTGGCATTGACCATCCTAAGGTTTTGTATGAATTGAATAGGGTTGCTGTAACAAATGATCACAAATGGGGAGGAGGCCTTAAAACAGAAGCAGTTCATGCTTTCACAGATCTGGCAGCCAGGTGCCCGAGTCTATGTTTCCTAGCTTCTAGTGATTGCTAGCCATCAGTGGCATTTGGTTTTTTGTAGATTCTCCCTTCCAACCGGTCTCTGTCTCTACATGGCTGCCTTCTCTATCTCTGTATCTCTCCTGTTCTCATAAGGACAACAGTCATTGAGTTCAACTCTCATTTACATCCAGTGTGACATTATTTTGAGATCCTTAATTACATTTGAAAAGACTTTATTTCCAAAAAAGGCTATATCCACAGGCACTGAGGGTGAGGATCCAGGCATCTTTGGGGGAATACTATTTAACTCACTGTTGCAGTCACATTACTTGTTTTCTTTGAACTTCAGTTTTGGGGAGTAATATTGCTTCTCAGAATAGTTGCTGAGGGAAATAAAGGATAAAGTGTTTGGAAAGCCCCCTAACATCAAGTGGGCACATAATAAGTGATGAGTAAGTTTTAATTCTCTTTTCCAAAATTTTTCCTTTGGTATGACATTTTATAAAAGAGATGTGATCTTGCTTTGCACTCAGAAATTAATTCCCACCAATGTAGTTTGGTTCTATATTACTAAATGAAAATTACATTCCCTCTTATAATTTGTCTGCAGGACAAAGTTGAAATTTGGGGGGAGGAAGGGGTTTAGACAAAACCCAAAAGGCCTAATTCTTTCAATCAATTATGAGCAACTACTACTAAACACTGACCAAAATAGAACAGACTCTAGTCCTTATGGAAAGATACATAATAGAAAATGACATGATAAAGGTTTAACCTAATGCCAAACAGCTATATATAAAATTGAGAAAAATGAAACAGGACAAAGGAATGGGGCATGATGGAAGACAGGGGAAATAGTGAACTTTGAATTGGTAAAGGAGATTCTTTGTGAAATGAGGGCTCACCCCATGCTAGGGGTCAGGGGACACACATTCCAGGCAGAAGGAACAGCAAGTGCAAAGGCCCAGAGGTAGAAGGAGAAAAAGTAGGCTGATCAGGACTTAGAAAGTAGGGGAATGTGGGGGTAGAATTTCGAAAAGGAGGCCAAGGACAGATAATGTAGAGCCTTGTAAGGCAGGACTGGGATTGGGCCATCCTGGGTGCTGAACAGATCTCACTGGGGCTGGGAGAGCATTGTCCAGGGTAATGGGCACCATTAACGATAAGGCAGGTAGCAGTGCAGATTAAGGCTAATGCAGCAGGTTCCCTGGGCAGTTGGGGTGGTTGACTAGGATAAATAGAACCTTCTGTCCTTTTCCAACTCTAGTCTTTCTTTGGCATCATTCTCTTTACCCATTTACAAACTACTCTCCAGCATGGGAGCATCACAGGCTCTGGATGCTTGTTCTTGCTCTCGTTTTTATTCGCATTATCCATTACACGTAGACAGTAATACTCCACGGGATTTCTAGGAACCAGAATGTGACATTTCAGTCTATCAGTACCTCCAGTTCGAGTGACAGGATAGTGCTTTCCTAAATAATTTTGTAAAATTCCAAGTCCTGGTAAGTGAATTTACTTACATGAAGGGTCCAGTATGCACAGGGTGCTGCTGCTTCTCCAATCCACTGACCTGAAACTCAGCTCTCATGTGCTGTGTTGAGCTGCTCACCTAGAAGAGAACTCAGTTAGAGGCAGTCTCACCCCAGTTACAGGAACTGCTGTGATAAATTACTTCATTAAAAAGCATATTCCCAAAGGATAAAATCAAGCATGAGAAGATAAAACTAGGGGACTTTCCAAAAGAGAAAAAAGAAAGATGGAAGGCACTGTACGCACAGAGGGAGCGAAGGAAAGCTGAACGAGAGCATGAAAAGTCCGCGAAAGCACAAATGTGTAAATGACATTGTCTAGCTCTTGTAGAATCTTCCTGTGTTAGTGCAGGCATGTAAAATTCTGCTATCTGAACTTCTCTAGGAAGAAAGTAAGACATCTTGTTCCCACTGTTGGCAACTGACAATCAAGAGCAAGTCAAATCTAAAATGGAATGTTAAAATTATGAGATTAACTAATTTTCGTAGATCACATGTAATACATGAGCATATGGTGCTCATTATCTTCTGGCTAGGCTTTTGGGCATGGGGCACATTGAACATTGAATAACATATATTGAGCACCTACAGTATACAGTGCCACTGATGATTTGGGTAGGGCCTCATGGGGAAGAAGACAGGGCCCTCTCCTTCAGAAGCCTTCAATATTGATTCTGAATCATTTCTTGTGGCCTTTGCTTCTTTTTGTCTGATTTCTCTTGGGATTGTTCTGAATTAACCAAAGCCAAAAAGACTCTGGAGCTGGATGTTAGAAGAGTAGTGAGCTTAAGGTGAAGCCCAAAGGCCAAAAAATCCACAAGTTCAGGGAAGCAGCCCTCCCTTCCAGGGTGCCTGCTGTGGGCACTCTTTGTTTTCTTAAGAGATGTTCTGCTGTGATGAGCCAACCTGGCCACAGGGTGTCACAACTGCCCCAGGGACTCCAGGACACACTTGGGAGGCAAAGTCTAAAAGGTCAGACTCCAGCAGTTTGCATATACCTCTCCTACCCACGTTGCCAAGTGAGTCAGCTCTGAGTCAGCCCAGCTGCAGCAGAAATCATCCAGCGCATTGCTGCTGCCAGGGGCCTGACAGAATGTCTCCAACATTGCTCACCAGGCTTGGGAAGGCTCCCTGTGGAACAGGAGGAGGTCTAGATTCTGGCTGCCCTTTGAATGAGTTGAGGGACTGAGGACAATTCCACACCTGCTCAAGACTGACTCCCTCATAGGCCCCCAGGAATGGGACCAAGTCTGTCACTGGGAGGAGATCTGCATCATTGACTTTGAGAAACACTAGGCAGGGAGTCAAGAGACAATGCTCATGCTGCCTCGGCTTCCTTCAAGCTGGTGGCCTTCAGCCGCCAAACACACAGAACTGGGCCTTGGTTTCTCCACCTGTAAAATAAAAGGGATCCTTTCAACTAGAAAATTTTAAGGAAGACTCTGTCATGGCTTATTTTGCTAGACCTTTCCATTTCATTGTCTTATTGGGCCCTGTAAGCCTCTGAGATGGGAGGAAGCAGTTCCTATTAACAGACACAGAAATGAACCTCTGGGAGACTAGCAGACAACAATGGAAAGACAGCACAGAAAAACGTTTTAATCCAGATCTGCCCCGATTAATTCTACAATAATCACAGCACTAATTTACAAACCATATGCAAACTTCTTGTGACTCCTGAGAATTAAGTTTAAAACATGCCAGGATGAAAGACACAAAAAATATATTTGAATAAGACTTAAGACAGGTAGATGCTGGATCTTTGGGATAGGAGCTAAGAAGGATATTTGTGAATCAAATGTTAACATCAAAATGGGATCAAGAATGGTAGATAAAGGATCAGCAGAAGAAGGAAAACAAATTTCAATTACATTCAACCAATATTTATTGAGTTGCTCTCCTGAGAATGTTACTGGTTAGGGCAATAAAGGCATAAAACACTTGAGACAAGGAATAATCCAGCCATGCCAATATCCAAGTGCAAATAAGAGTGACAAGGGGCCAGGAAGGAGCAAACAAAGTGCTGCAGAAATTCAGTGAAGGAACAATGTCACCAGTCTGGAACTGGAAAAGCATCATGGAGCAGGTGTTATTCGCACAGTCCTTAAAGAATAGTAGTAGGATGTTGATTAGTAATGAGATAAAGAATGAACTGGAAGAAAGAAACACATGGACAGAAGTCAAGAAAAAGTTGCATTTGGAAAACGCTGCTCTCTGTTGGGTTATAATTCAGCATGGAGATCAGATATTATGCCTGGGAACGTTTACCTGGAATAATGTGGTAGAGAATGTTTCTAAAAGACAATTCTGAATTTGGTGGATGATGAGTGGCCAAAATGAGTTCTGAAGTAAGCCAATAATGTACTTTTGATAAAGATATCTTTGTCTCTTGTTTTTGGATGGACAGTTGAGATAGGAGACGAGCAGCCAGACAAATGGATAGTGAAATATCACTTTCATGAATCTGGTGGCAATGGGAGTGAAAATAAGATTTTAAGATCCAAGATAAGAGTTTGAGAACATAGCCTCTTATTAAATACAGGGGCTTTGGAGAAAGGACAGAGGCCTGAGAGGGCTAAGGTTTTGAGACTCAAGGGAAAGATGAAGATGTCATTAAAATAAGGAATAATTAAAGAAATTTAAAAATTAAAGATCAGAAGGAGTGGCAAACTGAGAAAATAATTTATAGGAAGAGATATATAAAGAGAAAATAAGATGTATACAGATAATATTGGGAAGGGCTTATTTGACAGAGTGAAAGTGAGATAGAAAGCTAAGGAAATTGCCACTTGAGACATAGAGTTACAAAGGAAGTGAATTCCTGGAAGACCATTAGCTTCAGGCACCCAAGGGATCAAGGACTGAGGCAAAGTCTTTGGGAGTATTCTTGAGAACATTCCTGATGGGTGTCATTTTAGCATTACTGTCATTTCATCTGAGTTATAGAAGCTCTTGTGCCTTTGTAGTCAGTGTATCCAATACAGTGTTATCCCCCATCAGATATATTCAATGATTGTGTGATGGATGGAGAAAGAAAAGCACAAATACAGTGATGCAAAGGTTAATAGAGATTGTGAGCTTGATTGGATTGAGAGATACCTAGGATTAAGAAACTTCTGGATGGGTCTAGAAGGGTGATTCTAGAGACAGTTGGCACATGGGACAACAAACTAAAAGGGAGACCTATCCTGAATGTGGGTGGCACAGTGCAAGTTTTCATTCTATCAAGCTCCTGGTGGTACTGAAGCTGTCTAGTGATCAGACTTTGACTACTCCAGAGATAGTAAAGAGCTCCCTTTATGTTCAATGAGAAGACCTAGATGGAATCCAAACTACTTTTCTTATTTGTGCCTTGACTTCAGGTATCTCTCTGTGCCTGTTTCCTCATATGCAATGCAAGAGTTTTACTTACAACATGAGGCTGGATAGGAATGTTCAGCAAGTACCAAACTCTCTCATAGTACCTGCCTAAATCATATTTGTTGATTTCAGATATTTTTTCTTTAATTTTTTTCACTAATTTGTTTTTCAGCTTTGTTGAGGTATAATTGGTAAAAAGTTATCTAATCAAGATGTACAATGTGATATTTTGATATATGTATATAGTGAAATGATTACCACGATCAAGCTAAGTATCATGTTCAACTTCATATAGTAAACTTTTGTGGGGGGAGGGGATGACAATACTCAAGAGCTCTGTTAGCAAATTTCAGGCATACACAATATCAACTGTAGTCATCATTTTGGAATTAGGTCTCTAGAACTTATTTATCTTATGCCTGCAAATTTGTACCCTTTGACTGACATCTTTTCACTTTTCTCAACCCCCAGCCCCTACTAGCCACCATTCTACTTAGTTTCTATGGTTTTTAATTTTTAAAATTTGTAATAAAACAAAGATTGGGAGCTTGAGGAGGAAGTAGAGTAGGAGAAAATGTATTTTATTTTGCTTATTTAAGAAGTAGAAAGAGGGCTGGGTTCTGGCTCGTGGTAGAATGCTTGCCTAGCATGTGTGAGGCACTGGGTTCAATTCTCAGCACTGCATGTAAATAAACAAAATAAAGTCCATTGACACACACACACACACACACACACACATATATATAGTTCTTTTTTTAAAAAAAAGAAGTGGAAGATCTGTTGTGCACATTACTGGTCTGATTTTGTCTGCATCATCTGATCTCTGTGCAACCTCAGTTCATTTCAGAGCTGACATAAATCTTGGGTTATATGCATGGTTATATGCAAGTTTTTATTCTTGTGTATACACAGTTAACCACGAACCTAAACCCACATATTTGGAAAGGGAAGAATAAAATGAAGCATCCTTTGACTTGCACATAGATGCATAATTTGATTCCAATAAAAATGGAGATGAGGCTGCAGCTAGATAACCATCAGTGTGGTCCGAGGTACAAAAGTTTAATTTTTTATGTTTGCATTTAGTCATCTTTATAGTTCTGACTTCCCAGCTCATTTCTGAATAAATCCATGCAACATTGAAACAAATGCCAATGAAACAGAAAAAAAAACTCTCTCAGAATTTCCCGTCCATATTTATAGTGAGTTGACAGATATTGCTTTTCCTTCATTTTAGACCCTAATCAATTCATTGCTAAGAGAAAAAAAAAGAGAGAGAATGGGAGTAAAGAAAACAGATGAAGAGGAACAATTTGTATGAGGCTTCTGGTCATTACCCTTCTGTTATAACTCTCATTAGGAGAACTAATTTGCATTACATTAATAAATATCTGAGTAGAAGATGCAACAATCAAGGAAGATGCTATTGCAATTGCAAATACATTGCTACCATTTACTTGTTAAATCCTTTATGTGTAGTCTGCAATTTGGTGCTTTGAAGAGGAAAAAAAAATGTTCTCCTTATGAGGATTCCCTTTTTACTTGGTCAGGATAGGAAAAGTGAGTATTTTGGCCCATCTGCCTTTGCGAACAGGACTGTGACTGTACCTTGCTTGAATCCCTCAAGCACCATGAATCTAGATCCTTTGCAGCCTTATCTCGTTTCTTTAGCTGTTGGCAAGACTGTGGTCCCAGCACTAACAAAGAGAATGCTGCTCCACAACAGATTTTGGGAAACTCAGCTCTGACCTACCATATCACTGAGTAACCAGGAACTCCTGAAAGGCTTCACCACTGACCATGGAATGGAATAGAGAATTCAGAGTACAAAATAAGCCTCCCTGGATGACATCTCATATTTTGAGTACGGAGGTTGTGAGCAGTTTTGCTGAGGTGGTGTAGAAGGGGCATCCTGCTTCTCACCTGAGAATTTTGTTTAAAAGCAGATTCTGATTCCACAAGTTCCCACCGGCGCCAGATGCTATTGATCCACGAACCATACTTTGAGTAGCTCTAAGACTTGCTTCTCTTGTCTCAGTCAGCGATAAGTTTCAACTTCTTCAATTAAACACTCTGTCTTCTGTGACAAAAACAACTTGAGTTTGAAAGTCCTTTCTTTCAAAGTGAAAGAAAACAAATCAGTAGTGTATAGATCATATAGGGAAAGCACCTTGATTTTTTCCCCCTCAATATGTAGAGAAAAGTAAGTTAATGACCTAGTTGGCATTGTGCTCTGCAGCCAGTTTTTCACATAATTTGTCCTAACTTTAGTTATTATTTTTTAGTATGATGATGGTATTCTCATGTCACAGATTCCTAATAGGAAGTAAAGGGGAAACATGAGTTTGAACAGAAGAAAGAGAATCACATTCATTGAGTGCTCATATGCTGAGCTTAATGCATGTATCAGGTTTTAATCTTAGCAACAGCCTTAAGAGATTGGCTATATCATATACTAATGATTAAGGTACTCAGAAAGGGGCCAAGAGACTTCAGAGAGACTTAGTGACTTGCCCAGAGCCAAGCTTACTAGAAAGACCTAGAGCTTACATTGCTTTATTTATTAAAAAATGTTGCTGATTAACCAATTCTTTGAGATATGCAGTTTCACTTGAGGACTATTAGCATCTTTTATTTATCTTCTGCATCATTTCCCATGAGATGTCTGTGGCAGCTTGAGTACCAGCACTGATCATTGTCTTTATGGAGAATATTGGCTTCAAATTAACCGTCCTTGGCTCACTTACATGTTTCAATTACTAACTAAAAAGCCTACAAAATCACAAAAACAATATTCAAAGACAGAATGAATGAGAGTTTTCTAAACTTGATGAACACTGTGAAAAGTAACAGTAGACCTACATAATATGTTCTTTATAATAGAGGTTAAAATAAGTTTACGCTTAGATGCATTATAGTAAAAGTTCCAGTAAAGACCAAGAAAATATTTGGAAGACAACTAGATAGAAGATAGGTTATCAAACCATCTTTTATTACTTGAAAAGAGGTACAGCTTCAAAAAAGGAAAACTGGGGAACATGAAAATGAATTGATGGAACTGTAGTGAATCATTAGCACTTAAAGTTTCTTAAAAACACATTATTTTCTCTATCATTAAGATATGACAGATTTGTTTTGCTGCATTTGATTACATCATGCCATATTGTTTATGGAATGTGGTTACATTATCCTCACTTAAAAGAAAAGTGTCTATGTAAAGAGGTCCCTGCCTATGAAATAACACAGACTGTCATATCTTGAATCATGGATTGTTTTTTATATGCTTCAAACGCTGGAAAGTACTTAGTAGAATGCTTTACAGATAGGGAACTCTCGATAAATAAATGCTGCTGAAAAACTAATAAAATCTGTGATCTTTAGCAGAATTCTTTTTTTAAACTATTTCTAGCTTTTTAGATAGGTGGTTTCTAAGTGGGATGAATTAACTCCAGGGGAATAAAAAAATAAATTTTTATTTTCTGACATTTTGGATGAAAATTTTAGATTTTTTTTTTTGGTACTGAGGCTTGAACCAAGAGGTGCTCAAGCCACATCCCAGCCCTTCTAAAAAATATTTTATTTAGAGACAATGTCTCACTGAGTTGCTAAGTGCCTTGCTAAGATGCTGAGGCTGGCTTTGAACTCATAATCCTCCTGCCTCAGCCTCCTGAGCTGCTGGGATTACAGGTGTGTGCCATCACACCTTACTAGATTTTTTTTTATATTTACAAGTGCATGTTTTACATTATATACACATAAACACACACACATACACACATGTGTACACATATATACCATTATATATGTATACTATAATAAAGTCTATAAATATTATAATATATACATAACTTTTTAAATAATTCAGCACACATAAAATGGGATGAATGTCCAAGTATAAGATCAAAGTGTTTGGAATGTACCTCAATACCTCTATGCTGACACTTGACATTCATTAAAATGGCTAAAATAAAAACAGACAATGACAGGTACTAACAAGGCTGTGGAGAAATTGCTGCTCTCCTACTCTGCTGGTGAGAAGGTAAAATGGTAGAGTTGATTGGGAAAGCAGTGTGGCAACTCTATAAGTTGTTGAAACTTGAATTACCATGTTATGCAACAATTCTACTCCTGGGCATATATTCAAGAGAAATGAAAATACCTATCCATACAAGAATTTGTACATGGATATGGATAGCAGCATTATTTGTATAGCTAAAACAACCCTAATGCCCAATAATTGATGCAATAATAAAATGTCATTTTATCCATAGAATTGATTTCATGCAAAGCGATGTTGTACTAACACAAACTACAATGTGGATGAACTTGAAAACATGCTTCCAAGTGAAAGAAACTAGACATAAAGATTCATACTGTGTGATTATAGAACATATTTAAAACAGGCAAAACTAAAGATATAGAAATTCATTGGTGGTTGCCTGGACCTGAGTGGAACAGAAATGGAGGAGTGGCTGCTAAAGGGTGTGGTTCTTCTTTTCGATTTGATGAAAGTATTCTAAAATTAGATAGAGGTGAGGGCCGTACAATTCTGACACTATACTAAAAACACCAGTACATTTTTAAAAAAGAGATTTCTATGATATGTGAATTATTTCTCAATAAGACTTATTTAAGAAATAAAAATGCATTTCTAAACCACTGCTTAAGATAAATTCACACAAATTGGCTGAAGCCAATATAACTAAGAAGACCATGGTGATAAAAATGTTCAGTTCCATTTGCATTAAGTTGCCACTTTAGTTTATTACTTCTCTTAAACAGCACAAACTCAAAAAGGTGCCGCTCTTTAAATTCTCTCTATAAGCATTGATATAACAGGAGATGGTATGTTCCATTTTGCATATCCTCATGGTGGTCTAAAAGGGATGTCAGTGAAGGTATGTTGAGAAACTAATCAAATTGTTCCATGAATTAGAAGAAAAAAGTTTCAGATGTGGGGTAATATGTCTTCATTTAAGGAATGTGATGAAGAAAGCAAAATAAGTGGTTTTGTGTTATCTTCTGTCTAAAGCCTAAAATACCCAGAGATTAACCATAATTCTTTTTCTTGCCCTATTTTCAGAAAGCAAGTAATATGGCCTTTTAAATTTTTCTTTCTTGTTTTCCCCTTCTCATCACTGACTAATTATGAAGTGCAAAGTACTATTGGCTTGAATTTTTATTCAGGTTGCTACGGAGGTAACCAAGTCAAATAACACTGGTTTTATATCCTGGTTGAAAGCTAATGTAACAGACCCAGCCTAATATCTGATGTTTCTGACAGATGGGTCACTTAGGGGCCCTTGATGTGCCTGAAAGTTTCTCTGATTTCTTACTCTAGGAAAAATAGTCATGTGGGTGTTAGAAATATTACAGGACACTTCCATAAGAAAAACATTGCATATTATAAATATAGAATTAGTTATAAAAATGAACATTTATTTAGAATGACAAAAAATTCACAGGTAAAAATGCTACCAAATTACAACATGAAATTTAAAACAATTTCAAAGTGTGTGGCTTTGCTCCCTCCTCACTGTTGCAAAGAGCTGTAGGACATTTTGAAACACAGTAGAACTCCTGGCCATAAATTTTGTATTGCAATATTGAGTGAGTCAGCACAGTCAGAATAATTAGTAGGGCTATTAGTAATAATTAGTAGGATTATTAGAAGCCCTGCCTATACTGAAAAGTGATGACTGAATTACACACAAGAATCACTATGAACCACATAATTGGGTACCATTAAACATGAACTAAATATGACCCCAGCTGAACTCCTTCCAAGGATCATGCCCATGGGCACCACCTTACCACACCACATGTGAAAAAATTTAATGGAGAAGAGGGATAAAGTTGCAATATGAGACAGGTGCAAGCAAATAGTATTAAAATACACACATCTAAACAGTATATGGCAGCCCATAATTATGTACAATTTCTGTGTTTTTATATATCATTTGAAAATTGAACTAAACCCCCAAATGCTCACATCTGCAAATTTTACCATAATAAGGCCCCAGAAGGAGTCTGTTTGTAAGGGGCCCTGAAGCTTCAGTTTACTTTCATAATAAGTATAACTCTACTGACCCCCTCATTTGCAGAGACATTTTATAGATGCCCATTCAAATAAATCCATCTTCCCTATTTCATGTAGGTAATACAGGAATAATGAGTCCACAGGGCATTCCAAAACATTCCAATTTAAAAGACAGAGGAGAGGCAGCATGAGAATGTATTCTTTATCAAAATATATTTTTCCTAGAATATTCCCCACCTTTTAAAAAATCACTAAAGAGAGAGATGAAAACTTTTTTCCCTCATAAAACACATTTTTAAAAACAAATTCATAATAATGTCCTCACTGTGAGAGTATTATTAGTTTACTGAATCATTGTGAGTCAAAAGCCTTAAATCTTATCATACTGACTTATAGCAAACTTATACTATCACTAGTGTAAATCTGGAAAGGCAGGAAAGAATCACCTTCTTTAATATATTTAACTGAAACCCTGTGGAACCATCTCTGGTGACTCATAAGGCATCATTCCATTCTCTCATCCATTCATTACATATTGATTAGTGACAATTCTATGCATGGCTCTTGTTGGACCTAACACAAGTTTAGAGATTTACAAGACACAGACCTTTCCCTCTAGGAGCTAAGAAATTTTGGGCATTATCAGGCAGGTACACAAGAAATTATAATAACAATTCTAGGTGACAGGTAGATATAAAACATGGTGAAGACTCAAAAGACTGGGTGCACCACCCAATCCTTTGAAGATATATTTGATTCCTGCTCTTACAGGGTTTATATTCTCATGAGAAAGAAGCACATTAAATAATTCAAGATACACATGAGTATATAATTATAAATGGTGGTGTTTTATGAAAAAGCTGAAAAGGCAATGAAAAGAGGGTCCTGGTGAAGACTGGAGGGTTAAAGAGGGTCTGAGAAGGTGACATGAAAGAGAGAGCTGAGTACTTAGTAGGAGTGGTCTAGGTCAAGGGGTGGCCTGGAGTATTCCAGACACACACAGTGAGAAAGGCTCTGAGCCGGAAAGGACTTGGTGAGCTCATGGAACGAAAGGAAGGACTGGGCTGGGCTGGGGTGAGTCAAGGTGGCAGGAAGTAGTTCAGATGAGAGGGGCAGAAGCTAACTCTTGAAGAACTAATAGGCAAGTTAATAAATCTGTGCTATGAAACTTTGGAGCTAAAACCATCATTACTTTTTTATGATATACAGAAGAGAATAAAAACAGTATGGATTTAATATCCTCATCAGAAAATGCAAAATCCAAATCATATCCAAATACTCACCTTTTTGAGTGCCCACACAGTGCTACAAGTGGAAAATTCCACATTAGACCCCATGGAATAACAACAGGTCATAGTCAAAACTCAGGTGCACTGAAAATCTTATATAAAATCACTGTGAGCCATGTGTATTAGGTGTATATAAAACATAAGTGAATTTTATGATTACATTCATCCCATTCTCAAGGTAATCTCATTATGTATATGCAAATATTCCAAAATCTGAAAAAAGTCTGAAATTTAGATTATTCCTCATTTCAAGCATTTTAGATAAGGGATATGCAACCAGCTCTAGCCAGAAGTTACTTAAGTCATCCAGAGAAGATAGGGCTTGGAGTAGTTCCAAAGCAATGAGAATTGGGAGTGGGAAGAAAGGAAATTTTACAGGTAGAATAGACAAGACTGAAATATGGATTGAGTGGAGAGAGTGAATGATAAGGAACATGCTATACTATTTACTTTCATTTCATAATGTTAATTCTGTCGCAATACTGTGAGGCTCTTTGAAACACTGGGTGTATTCTTCTTGATATATACCATCTACCAGCATCAAGAATGCAGAAGCTGGTTAAGAGTATTGATTTGTAATTTGTCATACTAGACAGAAAAGTTAGTTCTTCTACCCTCCTGTCCTTAGCTCTCTTGTTCTTTTTCTATTACTATATATTTGCTTCCTGATCAGGGTATCAGAGGAACAAAAGGACTATGTATCTTTCACACATTGCACTTATGTGCTCCTTACCATCTTCTTTCTGTGTAGTACAGGTTAAAGATACAGAACTGTTTCTATTCTTTTCAATTAATTCTGCTGTGGTGGCTGCCTGAAAAGGGTCATCCAAGATGGCAGCAGATGGTAACCCAACTGAATTCAAGACATATTATGATCCATTGTTTTTCACTGTTGAGAGATGGACATGACTTTGAAATGTCCTTATATGTATTTTAAAATTTTCCATGAATATTTGAATGGGAATGGTGTAGGATCTGGCACTTTTTAATGGTCTACAAAAGAATTGATGTTATAGATCTCTACACCCATCTGTCCTATTTCAGGATCAGGAGAGTTGCATTAGAATTATGATCATTTTGTTCCTCTATTTTGTGGGGAAGCAGGTGTGGGTAAGGAATTTTGAGAGTCAAACCATTGCTCTGGCATGTGGTGGACTTATTGGATGGCTATAATAGAAGGAGAAGTCTCCACTTCAGAGGCTCATTTCAGCCCCACACTGGTTTTAACATGCAGCTTAATGTCTAAGCAACTCAAGTAGAAAACCTGCTTTAGCAGGAGGACCAGAATGATTTGGAGGAGAGGTGAGAAACTTACAAGAAAGAAGAAAATATGCAATAATATTACCTATTGCTGAGGAACAAATTACAACAAAACTTAGACGCTTAAAGCAAAGCACATAGTATCATGTTTCTGAGGGACAGAAACTGGGTATTGTGCTTTCAAGCTCTCTTAGCTGTGTATTGTGCTTTCAAGGTCTCTCATAGGCTGCCATAAATGCTTTGACTCATCTGTAATCATTACAAAGACCAATGTGCTAAGAATTCACTTCCAAGCTCATTCTGGTTGATAGCAGGATGCTCTTCCTCACTGGCTGTTGGCTGGAAGCCACCCAGGGTTCCTTGTCCAGAGGGTGTCTTGCTCCATTGATCTTGCAGCTTGGTTCACTCATCTTTAAAACGAGATGGCAAGAGTGAAGAGGCACGCCAGGAAGAAGTCAGTCTTTTGTAGCCTTATCATAGCATTGACATCCATCACCTCCATTGTGTTCTAGTGATTAGAAGCCCATCACTAGTTTTAGCCCACACTCAAGAAAAGGGTATCATACCACAGAGCATATACAGGTGACGGAAATCATCAAGGATCATGCCAGAAGTGTGCTAATCATGTGACTTTGTGTTAGATCTAGCTGTAAATGTGAAACTGTGTGGCATCATGAAGAACGAGCAGGAGCTTCTTTTTTTAAATTTTATTTAATTTTTTTATTAGTTCTAATCAGTTGTACATGATGGTAGAAAGCCTTCGATTCATTGTACACAACTGGAGCAGAATTTTTAGCTTCTCTGGTTGTACATGAAGTAGAGTCACATCATTCCTGGAATCATACCTAGGGTAATGATAGGTAAAAGGGAACAGGAGCTTCTTTAGAAAGGTTCTTAGACTAGTACCTTTCCTTCTAAATAGCAGCAGCTCTAAAGTGTTATTCTAGTAGAAAACTCTGAGTTTCTTAGAGAAAGAGACTGTGAGTCAAAAGTGATATCTCATTGACTCAAGTTCCTACTGTTTTCAAGGATTGTGGAGGACTTGCAGTACGTCTACTCTGAAAATCCCACCTTTCTCCCTCCCAACCACTTTATTCGTACATTGTGCTATGGGTGCTTTAAAATTGCTCTCTCCTATCTTCCCCAAACAACTTCCCAGAACTTTCATTCTTTCTTCCAGTTCCAGATGACAAAAGTCCAATAAAAGTTCTGTCCACAGAACAGAACTGGGTCTGGGAATTACTGATCCTTCTTTAGAGAATGACTGGGTAAAAAAAGTGAAGTAGCAAAGCAAGTTCTCTTAAGTAAGCAGGAAAGGAGGAAAGTTAGAAAACTGACAAATATTAATATTTTTAGTCTCAACACAACATTTATTTGGTGCAGGTTTTATCTCCTTAACCAGACTGCACACTCCTTGAAAGCATGTTCTTATCTGCTGCTTTCTTGTATTACCCAATGGCATATACTAGGCTGATGTGGAATGAACGGATTGTATGTGTGCTGGGCTGTGACATTTCTTCCAGTGGACTTGTGTGATTGAAAGAGATAATGTGTCTGAAAGTGCTATGTAAATTGCAACACTCTATATACATGTCACAGTTATTATTGTTACAATCGCTGCCATCATCATCATCCTCTAGTGCATCTTTTATGTGCACCATCTGCAAAAATAGCCTTTTCCTAGATGAATGTTCCATTTAGACCATTAGGATTTGAGCTCAGCAAAAAAAAAAAACAAATCCCTTCTAAAAATACATTTATGTGTCTACTATTTGCCTTTAAAGTCCAGAATTATAAATATAAGAGAAAGCCTATCACATATTACAAAATGCATGTTTATAAATATTGTAACATTTAATTATTTATTTTTAAAAATTTAAATATTTTTTAAATTATTTAAACAATGATGTTTATATAAAATTGGGAAATAGAATTGAGAGTATAAAATAAAAGAACTCTCAGGTAACAGTTCATCATTTTTCTTTCTAGCCTTATGTGTGTATAGTTACGTGTAAAAAGATTTTATATCTTGCTGCATTTATGCTCTATTGGGAGGAATTTCCTGTCATAACATATATTTGAAAATATTATTTTATTGGTGATGTAATATTCCATTCTAATAAATATAACAACAAGGTTAACCCATTTCTTTAATTTTTGGAGATTTACTTTTCTATCTTTTCTTAACATGAATGATTTGCCAAAAAATAATAATAGTTATTGTCTACATCTTCATTTATTTCCTTGGGAATTTTAACATTTTAATTACTAGGTTAATGTTGTTATCTTTTATAATATTTTTTTTAAAATTTAGCAAAATCTTTTCCTGGAAATAATTTGTCAGTTTGCATTCTTCCATGAACCTGGGAGGTTGTCTCTCTTCTCTCACCTTCTACTGCATCAAAAAACATCATTTAAAAATTTCTTCTCATTTGATAGAAAATATTTGCTTTTAATTTTAATTTTGAATCACTGAGGCTGATATTTCCCATGTGTTTTTTCATCCATTTGCATTTATTCTGTGCATGGTTTATTTATGACTTTTGCCCACTTGATTTTGGCTAGGTCTTAATGTTTTCATTCTTAACCCATCAAGCCTCTTTAATAGATTATTTTCACCTTTTGGCTATCAGAATAAAATTGTTTCCTATCTTTTTATTTGCCTTTAAAGAGTGTGTGTAAATGGCCATGACATCTAAGTATATTAATTTCTTGAGTAATTTTTATTAAGGCTAATGTACCACATTCATCTATTTTAACAAATTTAACCACTATTATCTCTTCCTGTATTATTTTGAAAATTTATTCATCACCCACCAAGTCATTAAAGTTTTCTCTACTTTATTTTTTTAAAATTTTATGATTTGAACTTTGACATTTAAACAATACAACATTTTCGTTGTAAAATATTTCTCATGTACACATGAATATATAAAAATGTATGAAACAAGACTACAAAGTGGGTAGGAAAGACGGTGGAATGAGTGAGACATCATTACCCTAAGTACATGTATGAAAACACGAATGGTGTGACAATACTTGGTGTACTATCAGTGACTTAAAAAATTGTGCTCTATGTGTGTAATAAGAAATGAATTGAATTCTGCCACATGTGTAACAAATTAGAATAAATAAATAATTTAATACAAAATGAACACACACACACAAAAAGAATATAGGGCTGGGTTGTGGCTCAGCGGTAGAGCACTTGCTTAGCATGTGTGAGACTCTGTGCTTGATCCTCAACACATCATAAAAATAAATAAATAGATAAAATAAAGGTATTATGTCCAACTACAACTAAAAAAATAAATATTTTTTTAAAAAAGTATATATAGAATATATGTGTGCTTCCTAAATGATAAAATGAAAATGAAAAGCGTGGATCCCATCACTCAAATTAAGAAGCCAGTTCTCATCCTTGGCTGTCCCATGTCCCTTCCCTATTATATAACTCTTCCCATCTCCCCAGGCAATCACACTCTGACTTTTAGGTTAATGTATTCTTTTTCTTGCTAAATTTGGAAATTGTATGTATTCAATATCTAATCAAATTATTGTTTAGTTTTTCTTGTCTATAAATTGTATATAAATGTAACCACCCAGTGTGACTTTTTCTGATTTTCTGTCACTTATTTTATTCATCTAACAATATATTGGAGTGTGTGTGTGTGTGTGTGTGTGTGTGTGTGTGTGATCAACTTTTCTGGATAAATGCCAAACTGGTTCCTAATTTAATTTCCTCTGATCAATGCATAAAGTTTCCCATCTTTACTTATTTATTATTTATTTATTTTTAGCATCTTATACCCACTCCCTATTTCTTTTTAATTTTTAATTTGTTTTAATTAGTTATACATGACAGTAGAATGCATTTATGCACTTTGATATACCATACATAGATGGGATATAATTTCTCATTCTTCTAAGTGTACAGTTGCAGAATCATATTGGTACTGTAGTCAAATATATACATAAAGTAATAATGTCTGTTTCATTCCACTAACTTTCCTATACCCACATTACCTCCCCTCCCCTCCCTTCACTTTTCTCTATTTAATCTAAGGTAACAGTCTTCTTCTCTAGTTCCCTCTGCCTTATTGTGAATTAGCATCCACATACTAGAGAAAACATTTGGCCTTTGTTTCTTTGGGATTGGCTTATTTTGCTTAGCATGATATTCTGCAACTCCATCCATTTACTGGAAAATGCTATAATTTCATTCATCTTTAAAGCTGAGTAATATTCCATTGAGTATATATACCACATTTTCTTTATCCATTTATCTATTGAAAGACACCTAGGTTGGTTCCATAGTTTAGCTATTGTAAATTGAGCTGCTATAAACATCGATGTGGCTGCATTACTGTAGTATGCTGATTTTAAGTCCTTTGGGTACAAACTGATCAGTGGGATAGTTGGGTCAAATGGTGGTTCCATTTCCAGTTTTTTGAGGAAGCTCCATATTGCTTTCCATGGTGGTTGCACCAATTTGCAGTCCCACCAGCAACATATGAGTGTACCTTTTCCCCCACATCCTCTCCAACATTTATTGTTTTCTGTATTGCCTTTCTGATAGGAGTGAGATGAAATATTAGAGTAGTTTTGATTTGCATTTCTCTAATTGCTAGAGATGTTGAGCACTTTTTCATATATTTGTTGATCAATTGTATTTCATCTTCCATGAAGTTCAGTTCCTTAGCCCGTTTATTGATTGGGTTATTTGTTTTTTGGGGGTTAAGTTTTTTGAGTTCTTTATATATCTTAGAGATTCATGCTTTATCAGAGTTGCATGTGATAAAGATTTTCTCCCAGTCTGTAGGCTATCTCCTCATGGTATTGATTGTTTCCTTTGCTGAGAAGAAGCTTTTCTAATTTGAATCTATCCCATTGATTGATTCTTGATTTTACTTCTTGCACTTTAGGAGTCTTGTTAAGGAAGTCATATCCTAGGTCAATATTCAAGGTAAAGTTTTGGGACTTTTTTTCTCTTAACAGACACAGGGTCTCTGTTCTTGTGCCTAAGTCTTTGAGTCACTTTGAGTTGATTTTTGTTCAGGATAAGTTTAATATCATTTTGCCACATATGGATTTCCAGTTTTGCCAGCACCATTTGTTGAATAGGCTATCTTTTCTCCAGTGAATGTTTTTGGCACCTTTGTCTAGTATGACATAACCATATTTTTATGGATTTGTCTCTGTGTCCTCTATTCTGTACTATTGGTCTACAAGTATATTTTGGTGCCAATATCATGCCATTTTTGTTAATATAGGTCTATAGTATAGTTTAAGGTCTGGTATTGTGATGTCTCCTGCTTCACTTTTCTTGCTAAGAATTGCTTTAGCTATTCTGGGTCTCTTATTTTTCCAAATAAATTTAATGATTGCTTTTTCTATTTCTATGAAGAATGTCATTGGGACTTTAATAGGAATTGCATTAAATCTCGGTAACTCTTTTGGTAGTATGGCCATTTTGACAATATTAATTCTGCCTATCTAGGAGCATGGGAGATCATTAATTTTCTGAGGTTTTCTTCAATTTCTTTCTTTAGTGTTCTGTAGTTTACTTTGTATATGTTTTTCACCTCTTTTTTTAGATTGATCCCTAGGTTTTTGTTGTTTTTGAGGCTATTGTGAATGGAGTAGTTTTTCTAATTTCTCTTTCAGTGGATTCATTGCTGATGTATAGGAATGCATTTGACTTATGGGTGTTGATTTTATATCCTGCTAGTTTTCTGAATTAATTTATTAGTTCTAGAAGTTTTCTGGTGAAATTTTTGAATCTTCTAGATATAGAATCATGTCATCAGCAAATAGTGATAATTTGAGTTCTTCTTTACCTATTTGTATCCTTTTAATTTCTTTCTTTTATCTAATTGCTCTGGCTCGAGTTTTAAGAATTATATTGAATAGGAATGGTGAAAGTGGACATTCTTGTCTTCTTTCAGTTTTTAGAGGGATTGCTTTCAATTATTCTCCATTTAGAATGCTGGCCTTGGGTTTAGCATATATAGCTTTTAAAATGTTGAGGTGTGTTCCTACTATTTCTTGTTTGTCTAGTGTTTTAAACATGAAGGTGTGCTGTATTTTGTCACATACCTTTTCTGCATCTATTGAAATGATCATATGATTCTTGTTTTTAAGTCTATTAATATGATGAATTATGTGTATTGATTTCCATATGTTGAACCAACCCTGCATCCCTGGGATGATCCGCACTTGATCGTGGTGCACTATCTTTTAAATATGTTTTTGTATGTGATTTGCCAGAATTTTCTTGAGAATTTTTGCATCTATGTTCATCAGGGATTTTGATCTGAAGTTTTCTTTCCTTGATGTGTCTTTGTCTGGTTTTGGTATCAGGATGATATTAGCCTAATAGATTGAGTTTGGAAGGGTTCCTTTCTTTTCTATTTCATAGAATACTTTGAGAAGTATTTGTGTTAATTCTTTGAAAATCTTGTAGAACTCAGGTGAGAATCCATCTGGTCCTGGGATTTTCTTGGTTGGTAGGCATTTGATAGCATTTTCTATTTCATTACTTGAAATTGATCTATTTAAATTATGTATGACCTCCTCATTGAGTTTGGGTAGGTCATATGTCTCTAGAAATGTGACTAGGTCTTTGATATTTTCCATTTTATTGGAATACAAATTGTTAAAATATTTTCTAATTATCTTGTGTATTTCAGACATGTCCATTGTGATATTTTCTTATTCATTTTGTATTTTAGTAATTTGAGTTTTATTTCTTTTTGTCTTAGTTAGGATGGCCAGGGGTTTATCTACTTCATTTATGTTTTTCAAAGAACCAACTTTTTGTTTTGTCATTTTTTAAAATTATTCCTTTTGTTTTGATTTCATTGATTTCAGCTCTGATTTTAATTATTTCCCGTCTTCTATTGCTTTTGGTATTGATTTGTTCTTCTTTTTCTAGGGCTTTTAGATGAAGTTTTAGGTCATTTATTTGTTGACTTTCTATTCTTTTAATGAATGCGCTCGATGTAATAAACTTTCCTCTTAGTACCGTCTTTATAGTGTCCCAGAGATTTTGATATGTTGTATCAGTATTCTCATTTACCTCTAAGATTTTTTTAAAATTTCATCTTTGATTTCTTTTACTATCCATTCATCATTCAATAGTCTCCCTTTGTTATAGTAGCTTGTATTTTTAATTTTATCATTGATTTCTAATTTCATTCCATTGTGGTCTGATAGAATTCAGGATATTATCTCTGTTTTTTATTTTTTTTAATTTATTAAGAGTTGTTTTGTGGCATAAGATATGGTCGATTTTAGAGAAGGAGACTAGTGCTGCTGAAAAGAAAGTACATTTTCTCATTAATAGATGAAATATTCTATATGTGTCTGTCAAGTATAAATTATTGATTGCTTTATTTAGTTCTATAGTTTCCTTATTTAGTTTTTGTTTGGAAGATCTGTCCAGTAGTGAGAGAAGTGTGTTAAAGTCACCTAGTATTATTGTATTGTGGTCATTTGACTCTTGACATTGCGAATGGTTTGTTTGATGTACATAGATGCTCCATTGTTTGGTGCAAAAATATTTATAATTGTTATGTTCTGCTTATATATACTTCTCTTAAGAAGTATGAAATGTTCTTCTTTGTCTCTTATGATTAACTTTGGTTTGAAGTCTACTTTATCTGAGATGAGAATGGAATCCCCTGCTTGTTTACTCAATCCATATGAGTGATAAGTTCTTTTTCCATCTTTTCATCATCAGCCTATGGATGTTGTGCCCATGAGGTGAGTCTCTTGAACATAACATATTGTTGAGTCTTGCTTTTTAATCCAATCTGCCAGTCTATGTCTTTTGATTGATGACTTTAGGCTGTTAACATTCAATATTATTATTGAGATATGATTTGTATTTCCTGTCATTTTGATTTATTTCTGGTTTTTTATTTGTCTTAATTTCTCATTTGGATAAATGATTGTTTAGTGTAGATCCTCCCTTTGCTCATTTTCACTTTTTTTTTAATTTCAACCTCATGGAATATTTTGTGGAGAATACTCTTTAGTGTAGGCTTTCTAATTGTGAATTCTTTTAATAGGTTTTTTTATCATGGATGATTTTAATTTCATCTTAAAATCTGTAACTCAGTTTTTCTGGATATAAAATTCTTGGTTGGCATCCTTTTCTTTCAGAGCTTGAGATATATTTTTCCAGGACATCCTAGCTTTGAGGGTCTGGGTTGAGAAATCAGTTAAGATCTGAATTGGTTTCCCCCTATACATAACTTGATTTTTTCCTCTCATAGCCTTTAATATTTTATCTCTATTCTCTGTGATAGTCATTCTCATGATAATATGTCTTGGTGTGGGTTTGCTATAATTTTGAACATTTGGGGTCCTGGAAGCCTCTTATATTTGATTTTCCATTTCATTCTTTTTAGGTTTGGGAAATTTTCTTCTATTATGTCATTGAAAAGATTGTGCACTCCTTTGTTTTGTATTTCTGCTCCTTCATCTATTCTGATAATTCTTAAATTTGGTTCTAGTTATCCCGTAATTCCTGGATGTTCTGTTCATAGTTTCTTACCATGTTCTCTGCATGTTCATAGTTTCTTACCAAGTTCTCAACTCAACTTTCAAGATTATATATTTGTCTTCATTTTCTGAAGTTATGTCTTCCAAGTGTGCTAGTCTGTTGGTGATGTTTTCTATTGAATTTATAATTTGGTTTACTAATTCCTTCATTTTGAGGATTTTTGCTTTTTTTTCATGATCTCTAACTTTTTATTGATGTGGTCTTTCACTTCCTGTAGTTTTCCTTTGATTTCACTCCTTATACTAACCTTTACTTCACATATCAATTTAACTATGTACAATCTGAACTACTTCTTGGACATTTCTTCTACTGTGTTATCAGTGCCCTCTGTTGTTGAAGTATTTTGGTTTGTTTGGGGAACTTTATTCCTTTTTTTTTTTTCATGTTGTAGGTGTGTATTCCTATCTAAAAGTATGGATCTAAGGCAGCATAAATTCTGCTCTATAGATCTATAGAATTCCTGAAGGTTTTCAGTGCTTCACCTGTATTGGTGAGATCAATATCAACAGCACCCAGTGTATACATTACATAACCTTCAAACTAATAGATCCAACTAAGGCATCTACTACTTTTTCATATTATACCAAAATGATGGGTTTAATAACTATATTACAAAAATAAAATTTGTTAAAATGTTTACAATTTCAAATGGTGGATGAGAAAACAGAGGTACCGTAGTATGCAATATTCATGAGGGAGGAAAGAGAAGCTAGAAGTAAAAATTCACAGGAAGAGTGGAAGAGGAGCCAACAGAGATTGGCTGTTGGTTGGAGAAAAGTTGGAAAGAAAATCCAAGAAATTAGACAAGAGAGAGGAAGAATATGAACAAAGAGAAAAAATTAAAGACATAAGCGTACAACAAAAATGTAAAACACCATTCATATATCATTGTCCTCCATATATTGATGCATAAAAAACATCCTGTTCCAAATATGGTAGAGAAATTTGTGAATCAAAAAATAAAATAAAATAAAATAAATCTTGCTAGAAAGTCGAACTGTCTTTGTCAGCATTAAATAGTTTCTCATCCCTGTCTCTGGCATCTCTCAGGATCAACAAATCCAGATCAGTCCTCAAAAACCTAGTTTCTATCCCACTGATCTGGACTTTAGATACCTCGAGATTGGCCATGCCACAGTTCCACGGTCTCAGTACTGCTCCTACTTGCAGGAAGACCACTAGGGATATACTCATGCAAAGGAGCAAACCCAAGATGCAACAGCAAACTGCTTAGATGCAGCAGTAAGACAAGTACCACCAGCACTCTGGGCAGGAAGACCCCAGGGCCCTCCAAACCCACAGTCACCCCCAAACTGGACCTGCAGGTCCTGGCTGGAGTCCCCAGACAGAAGCTCTTGTGGTGGTAAACCTGCTGGCACCTGGGGGCAGCATCACCAGGCAATCTCAGGGGTTCAGCAGCAATGTTGGCTTCAGTTGCATCCAGGGCAGCAGTGTCTTCTGTGGCAGCAGCACCCAGAAAGAAGACCTCCAGGTGACCTCAGGCTGGCAGCAGCAGAATCAAAGGCAAGAGCAATGGCCATAGGGGAGCAGACTTCCGGTTCAGTGGCAGCAACCACAGAGGTAGAGTAGGAAGTAGCGACTGAGGTAACCGAGGCCAGGCCCATAGAAGAGACCTGATGTGGCATTGGCATCTATAGTAGTGGTGTCTCCTATTTGTGAACCACATTTAGTGTTTCTGATTTTAAAGTGCATATGCTAGGAAGCAAATATTATTTTACTGTGATTTTAATGATAAATGTTCTCTTTATGAATGAGATTAAGCATATTTTACTTGTTTAAAATTAATTCATATTTTTTTTCTACCAAGAAATATTTATTCAAATTCTTCACCTTTGTTTCTTTTTTTCTTTAAACTTTTTACAAAAATTGAATTTGGGGTTCCCTCTCTATTTTTATTTTAATATTTTTTTCATTATAACTGTTGCACATACATATTCTTCCCATTTATGGCTCTCAATCTGACATGATTGATGAACTCAAGTTCTTAAGGTTTACATTGGCTGATTTCTCCATCCTTACCTTTATGATCTTTTCTTTCCATGCCTTACTTTTAAAGTCCTACCTTACCCTATAAGTCACTAAGACTGACTCTGCTTTATCTTTTGAAATTTCATTGTTTAAACTTAAAATTTTAAAGTGGAACTAATTTGTCTTTTAGGTTATGAGGTAAGGATCCAATTCCATTCCTTTTTCCATGTCAATAAGCAATTGTATCAGAACTAGGTATCTTTCCCTGATCATCTGAGTGTTTGCTGGATCAGAAAGCATGTTTCTATATCACTTTATGCCTTTTTTTCTGTTCTCTATTCTTTACATCTCATTGATTTTCCTACCTCACCACATCCAGTTGTTGTTTTTGACCTAGAGAAACATGTGAGCCACAAATGACAGCCACATATGTAATTTAAGGCACAGGGTGCAGTTGGACAGGAAGAGTAACTTCTGATGTTCTCTAGAACAATAGGGTAACTATGATTGACAACACTTGTTTATTTCAAAATAGCTAATAGAGAGAATTTATAAGAAATGATAAGTGTCTGAGGTGACGGATATGCCAGTTGCCCTAATCTGATCATTACATACTGTATGCATGTATTAAAATATCACTGTGCATCCATAAGTAGACTTATTTTGTGTAAATTAATTTTTTTTAAATTAAAATGCTTTATACCCATATTAAAAATAGAAAGAAATAGATATTTTTATTGAATTTTATTTAATTTATTATATTAAAATAATATTATTTTTGGCTGGGAATGTAGCTCAGGTAGAGTACTTGCGTAGCATGTATGAAAAAATAAAATACAAATAAATAAAATAATACTATTTCAATATGTGATTAATATAAAATTATATTTACATTTTTATACACATCTTCCAAATACTTTGTATTTATATTCTTTCACTTGACCACATATTAAGTGCTCAATAGATACATTGGACTAGTACTACTATATATATATATATATATATATAACTTTATAATTAGCCTTTCCCCATGGTGGGTCCTACTGGTCTACCCTGTTTTTCTCTTTAGAAGTGTCTTAATTTTGCATGGCCATTATGTTTTCACATACATTTTGAATAAGTTTATAATGTGCACTTTAAAAATTGAAATCTCAATTGAAATTACATCTTCCCATTTTCTGAACTCTCTTATTAATAATAAAACTTTTTCAGTATCTTGTTTTGACCAGACTGGCTATTTAATTTCTTTTTAGCAATCATTGTATACTGATTCCTATTTGCCTGGCATTGTTCTCACCCTCTATAAATATTATATTCATTTATCTTCCCAATTTTATAAGGTTGGTCCCTTATTTTCCTTGTCCAAATGAATGAAACAGCTGCTAGAAGATTTAATATTCAGAACGAGGCTCTCTGTCTTACATCTTTGCACTTAAAAGATAAAATATCAAAAACACTTTGAGATTTCATCTCACTCCAGATAAATTGGTAATCATCCAGCATACAAATAATGATAAATGCTTGTGAGGATGTGGGTAAAAGAAACCCTTAAACACTCTTTGATGGGAATGTAAATTAGTGCAGCCCCTATAGAAATCAGTATAGAGGTTCCTCAAAAAGCTAAAAATAAAACTTCCATATGATTCAGCTATCCCACTTCTTGATATTTATCCAAAAGAATTGAAGCTAGCATACTTTAGAGATTAATGCATACCCATGTTTATCCCAGTACAATTCACAATAGCCAAGTTGTGGAACCAGCCTAGGTGTCCATCAACAGATGAATGGATAAAGAAAATGTGGTATATATACACAATGGCATTTTATTCAGTCATGAAGGATGAAATTATGTCATTTGCAAGAAAATTGTTGGAACAGGAGACCATAATTTTGAGCAAAATAAGTCAGATTCAGAAAATATCTTTACTTTTTCTCTCATACATGAAAGCTAAATGGGAAAACAGAGAAACAAAAAGGATGCCATTAAAGTAGAGTGGGGGCTAGCTGGGTTGAGGAAAGGGATCAGAGGATAGAGGTGGAAAGGGTAGAGCTTGTATTAATGAGTGATATTGGCCAAATGAAGTTTTTATTCATATACAAATATGCCATAATGAAACCCACCATTCTGTATATTTTACGAAAAAGGTACAAAAATGCCTTATGTTTCACATCTTCCCAATAAGCATATAATCTGTATATGATTATCCCTATTTGTTTTATTTCAAAGTCTTTACTTTCTCAATTATCTGCTTCTGGCATCATTTCTAGTTCGTGATTCAGAGAGGTGAGAATTTTCACTTGCAACTTTGTCAGTTAATGTTAAGTTTTTTTTTTAATACTGATATTTAATTATTAAATACTAATGGTAATGCTTATTATTTTAACATACCAGTCACTGTTCTAAGAGCTTTGTGTGTATTTAAAAACTTATACTACTCTGTGAAGGAGAACTACTATTAACATTATATTCTAAAGTAGGAAACTGACATGGGAAGATTGAATATCTTTCTCAAGGTCATGTAACTTATAAACTGCTTCCTAGTGGTACAGTTGGGACATTGTGAGGCCTCCTCCAAATGAAGGACTAAAGAAGCAGAATTTAGCATTTCATTTATAGTGCTTGGAAAGCTTGCATAATGTGAGAGTTACCCATCTATTCAGTGTATTTAGGTCATTTCTCTTCTGTTCTACATGGAGACTCTTCCTTCATTTCTATTACACATGATCCTGCATCAAGCCACCTCATACAGCAATCTTGAATCTGTACTTTAGACATTTTTTAGGTACAACTCCATTCTGTCTTCTTTGGTGACAAACTTCTCAGATTATCTGTCTGAAGTCAAAATGGCTGAAGCACATTCAGGCATCACATCTCTATAGTCTACTGTTCAGAAGGAGAGAGAGGGCTATTTGGTGTAAGTTTTCATAAGATGCAGCTGTCTACCTTTGAGAAGTCCATAGAAAGTTTCTCCTTATTTTTCACTGTTTTAAACTGAGCCATATATGTCTGGCCAAGTAAATGCTATCAACCCTGGGACCATGGATAGGCCACCTAAACCAGTCATGATAATGAAGGAACTCTTTTCTTAACCAGCTAAAATAATTAGAGCCCCAGCCAGGAAGTAATGGTAGGTCCATTTACCAGAGTTATGGACAGTTGAGGGAGGAATAGATAAGATGTTGGTGAGATAATCTCAATACTAACTAAAAAGAGGTGTGTTAACAATCTAAAGTAACACACAAAATGGGGGAGGGGTGGAATAGAAGTTCAGAAGATTAGATACAGGGGAATGAAGGGGAAAACAAATAGGAAAGATAGTGGAGTGAATTTGACTTAACTTGCCTATGAATACACACATATACACACACACACATACACACACACACACATACACACAGCACAGTGAATCTCCACATCTTGTACAATGACAAAATTGGGAATCTAATTTAGAATAAGAGGCACACTGTGTTCCTTCTGTAATTCATATCAATTTCAAGGATATAATTCATTTTATCCTGATTTTTAAGTATATTGGCTATCATTCTATATGATGTTCTAATATTTTAAATCACATATAAGACTGTGCATATGTAACCATATCCTTGATTTTCTATTAATAATATTAATTAATACTATTAATAATAGTACTGAGAACTTTATTTGGGTTAGGTTTCTGTGAAATAAATTTTACACAATCATTTCTAATTTCTTTTTTCTTAATTGGTTTACAAGTTATATTCAGTGTTTGTGTTTTAGGTTTTTTGTTTTTGTTTTTTTAAGTATTGGACCCTATATTCACTTATCATGTCTGGTGATTCTTGTGGTTGAAATTTTAAGTTTAATCATTTTACCACATTTTTCCCATTCAATCTTGTTTACTTTGAGGTACATTGTATTCATTTTCTAAATTCTTGAGACTGAAAACTCAGTTTTTAATACTTTATTTAAGATTTTAAATTTATGTAATGCAGTGTTCTCATTAACATAGTTTCTAAATGGTCTATTTTATTATGAATTTACTCCTTAAATTAATAGAATTTAGATTAGTAGTTTTCAATTTCTATTGGTGGGGCTTTGTAAAGTTGATTTTGAAATTTCTACTTAATATTGAACAAATGATGTGGACTATACAATGTCTAATTTGTGGACTATTACAGTTTCATATCCCAGTAAACACATTTTTAAATTACATTTTTTAGACTTAAAAAGAAAGAAAAATTTTTAGTTTCAGATATACAATATTAAGTTATATCTATTCACACATGGCTGTTAATTATATTAACTCAAACATTGTTCTCCATATATATTTTTCTATTGCATCTATTAAACAGTAAAAGTAGGGAAATCATGTAACTCTAATTATAATTGTTTCAATTTCTTAGTTCATCTTATTTTGACTAATAAATGCTCAATTAAATAATTAATTTCAAGCTAGGCATGGTAATGCATTACTCTAATACCAAGAATTAGTGAGGCTAAGGCAGGATGATCACAAATTGGAGGCCAGCCTCAGTATGAGTTGAAACCCTGTCTCAAAATAAAGTCAATAGTCCTGGGATGCAGCTCAGCTCAGTAGTAGAGTGTCTTTGAGTTCACTTCCCAGTATCATACACACACACACACACACACACACACACACAAACAAACAAACACACATACATTACATACACAAGAAAAAATTTATTTCATAAGTAATATGTGATCACACACTTACATAATCAGCACCTACATCAAGACAGATAACATTTGTAGCTGATCTGTATGTTCCCATTTAGTCAGCCATCCCTACAGCTAACTACTGTCCTTAATTATGTCTGCATAGATAAGTTTTGTCCATTTTTGTAATGTCTCATTTCTGGTATCTTTTATTCAACATTATATTTGTGATATTTGTCATATGTTTTACATGAAATACTCTGTATTTAAAGTGATTGGCCTGAATGCTTAGAAAATTAAAGACCTTAAAAGTACGCAAACAAAAAACTGAACTTTTAGTCTAGATTAAAGGAGAAGCTATCACAACCAAACACAGGATTAATTGGAAACATTTGAATGTGAACTGCATGCTTGTTAATGTTAAATATTTGAGTGTGAAATATCATGATTATATAGAAGTATATTCTTGTTCTTAGATGACATTATGATGTATTTAGGAGTCGAATATTACGGGATCTAGTAGTTTCTTTAGAACAGTTCAGTAGAAATAAATTACATATAAATTTGTGTGTGTGTGTGTGTGTAGAAAGAAAGCAGGAATATGTGACAAATGTTAAAAATCAGTGATGGATGAATTGGTGTCCATTGTGTTATTCTTTTGATTTTCTGTGGTGTTAATTTTTTTTAAATAAAAAAATGGGGGAAATAAGCACATATTGATATGTAAATCCTATTTATTTTTAAATATCTGAGGAATAGATTTCTTATTATGATTTCATGTAGTATGTATGGAAATGGGCTCGGGAGAGTTTGGTAAATTGCCTAGAGGTGGCCCTGATGGCTCTGTGATTCAAGTCTCTGACCCTGAGCTTCTTCCACAAAAACCACAAAGACACTGTCAGCTGAGAGCTGGGAAAGGTAAGAGAAACAGGACACCTTAGAATTTCACAGTAGATAGATAGGGTCTTGAGTGATTAGCTTATCTGATAGTGTTATCTTAAAAATGTCAAGAGGGAGCAAGTATTTAGTCCAAGTTCACACAGTGAGTAAGGGATGTCAGAGCCTGCATTGCCATCATGGTTTCATGATTTCTAAGTCAATATTTTCACTGCAACACTGAAAAGTAAAATGCATACTGAAAGTGTGAGCAGGAAGAATTCTGAGCTGTGAAACATTAGGATGACACAGTAAAAAAGAAAACAAAAATACAAAACAAAGAAAACATAAACAGTTTGTCAATTTTTCAGCCTGCTTTTCAGATTTACTTTTGACATCTGACCACATGTCAATCAGCCATTGTTTTCTGCTTGTGCTGGGAACATTTTGTGTAACTCCTCCGAATGCGTAACATCCTTACTGTCTTTTCTGGCCAGGTTGGGAGCAGTGTCTTGGCATGGAGCAGAATTTCTGAACATTTATTTCTGTATCTTACATCAACAGTTTGCTGAATCATTTATATTTTTCCCTTTGACAAAGTTTCAGTGCTGTCAGTAGAATATGCATTGGGACCAAAGGGAATTATCAGGTGTCAAGCATTATGGGTAATTTCACATAAATAGTTCTGCCGAGAGCCATGCTAAATTGCATGGCAGCAGTAAAAACCCCAAACAGAAGGCTTCCTTATGTCTGGTTTTGCTAATTTCAGTTTAGTGGCTATTAGCAGGCTTCCTGGAAATAGGTATGTTGGACCCTAGACAGTCCTCCAAAGCTTGAGAATACTTTCTAGTCTCATTTATCCTCTTTTCATGAAAGAGGTTTTGCTTTCAATTTCTTGGTTTCTATTTTCTGATTCTGTTTACTTTTGCTCAACTCTCTGCCCACACTGAGAAGAAAGGGGTGTCTCCAGTGTGCCCTTTCCATGGTCATGACTCTGACCCCCAAATTTGGATTTGTCTTGCTTTTGCTTTTACTTTTTTGTTAATAAATGGGTCCTTCAACAGTAGCATACTTTGCCTCACTTTAGAGAAACTTTACCCTGTATCATCCTGTGTGATGTCATAGGAAGAATTCTGGACTGGCAGCTGGGGCCACTATTTCAATTGTGCTATTACTCAGTCCCTGTGATCTTGACCATATTTTAATGTTGAGAAATAGAAAGATTATGCTTTCATGTGTCTTACAGGTTGTATGTTCTTAAAATCAACATAAAAATATATCATAAAAGAAATATTCTAAAAATCAGACCTTAATTATCCAGGAAGAGTTGAGATTTTTATCTCATTAAAATATATCAAACCATTCCCTTAAACTGACTGATATGACTTTATGGATTTGAACCCATAGCATTAATTGTCTTATGAGATCTGTCTTCCTCAGCTCAGGTAACCAAAACTAGCCTTTGAAATCTCCCCTTTTAAAAGACAAATACTAAAGTTCATCACAGTGTTTGATTTATATAGTAACAAATGTTTAGTATTTGATTGAACCAGATGTAGAATTAAGAGCTTAACAATCTTAATTTTAATGTCATTTCTTACTATATGGGAAACAAAATAGTGTATTAAAGATACATTGTAAAGTAGAAAATATTTGAAACATAAAAATAATCACCAAAAAACATCAGTCATGTTCTACACTTATTAATTATTAAATTATCAAGTTACCTACTATCTGCTAGCCATTGTGTTAATGGCCAAAACTACATCAATAAAAAGACAAAAACCCATGATCTCATGCCACATGCATTATAATATGTGCAATTTTCTATAATATGTGCAATTTGCTATATATAATGTCTGATAAATATGTGAACCATATTGATTATTAGAAAGTGGTAAGTGCTGGTAATAAAAGTAATTGAAAGGAAAAAGAGTTTGGAATTGCCTGAAGTGTGGTGGAGGGGTCACCGAGTAGGTGATATTTTGAGTGACAATATGAACATGTGAGAAAGGAAGCCATGTGATTATCTGATGGAAGAACATTACAGAGAGAGGAAAAGTTAGTGCAAAAGTAGGAACATGCCTGGCATTTCTTAGCAACAGCTAGGTGGACAATTTGACTGACATTCAAGGTGTTAACCAAGGGCCAGATCATGTAGGTTCTTTAAGCTAGGATAATGATGCTTGAACTTTCCTCTGAGAAATAAGAAGTTAGTGAGATGATCTGTTGTGGGTAGGGTAGGAGGAGAAGGACAGGGGTGGAAGTATAGAGTAGGGATGAGGCTGTTGCAATTATCCTAGTGACAGCTGGTATCTTGGACAGGGTGCTAAACCTGAGAGTGGTGAGAATCAGATTCTAGATACATTGTAAAGGAAGATTCAGTAGGATTTTATGATGGATTGGAAGTGGCAAATGAAAGAAAGAATAAATTAATATACCAACATGAAACCAATTAGCCTGCATAATTAATATATGCCAATAATAAGTGAAACAGTAAAATTATGGAGGACTCTTAAGGTTTTTGGTCTAAACAATTGGAAGGATAGAATTGCCATCAACTGAGATGAGGAAATTGGTGGGATTGATATATTTTGGGCAAATTGGGACAATATAAATAATTCAGTGTAGTAAATATTAAGTTTGAGATTTCTAATTGGTGATGTCAAGTATGTAGTTATATAATGAATCAAGAATTCCTAGGAAAGTTCTGGAATGCAGATGTAAGTTTGACTTAGTCATGGGTACTCTATCATTGAGAGCTAAATTGGAGGAACCATCAGAAGAGATTGAGGAAATGCAGTAGGAGAAAAACCAGGAGATGAACTTGGAGTATAGTGTCCTCCATGCCTTATGGTGATAAGATTTTAATGAAGAATGGTGATTCTCTGTGCCAAGTCAGGGAAAGTACTGAATTTTATAAGATAGAGACCATTGATAACTCTGGCATGAAAAATTTTAGTAAGCGATGAGTGTGAGATAATATAAAAGAACAATGTTTTGGTGCAAAGAGAAATAGATGAGGGTAGCGTTGGAAGGAAAAGTAACTTCAAGAGAACCAACCCACCCATTTTAAGATGGATAATGATACTATTTTCATATGTTGAAAGGGATTATATTGTAGAGAAGGCACACTGATAAAGAAGAGAGGCTGGACTTGCTAGATGGATGTCCTTGAGTGGGGAATGAAGAGAGAAAATCTGAGGCATACATGGGGGGATTGGCCTTAGGCCTTAAAGAAGTTCATAGTTAATTTATAGTAACAGGAGGAAGTCAGAGTCTATAGGAGTATGTTCTGAAGGATGGGTAGAAGGCTGAGACATTTTAAAAGTTATCCTCTGATTGCTTCAATTTTGTCAGTGAAATTGGGAGTAAGAGTATAACCTGAAAATGAAGATGGGGGGAAAATAGAAGGTTTTGGGAGAAAGTTTTTTTTTAAAAAAATGGTTTATTGAGGGATCATTGGAATAAATGGGCAAGAGAGTCATACTACAAAAATTTGGCCACATTAAGGATCTGCTAGAAATTTTTGACAGTGAATGTGAGGTGGTCAGCGAAATGATATGTTTTCTCCTACTTACATTCAATTATTTGGAAGTAGATGTAGTATATGTTGTCAGAAAATAGAGACTTAGAACATATGCAAGGATAGTGTGGTTATATTGACTGACTATAGGATTTAATTTGAATAAGGACCAATAAATCCAATAAGTATATTAATGGTTAATATTTAGTTACATTTTCTCCTTTTTATGCATGCAATGAATTGCATTTATTTTTGCCTAATAACAAATTACTCAGAATCGTGCCCTTTCGTTCAACATTATTTCATGGGCTTAAAAATACTCTAGTTTTCCAATAGTCTAGTGTACATGTACCTGTTCTGCTTTTGAGAGCATTTAATTTTGTGAGAAAGACTGCTGGTTTGTATCAAATATTCTCTTCTCTCATTCTTCAATAGTAACAGAATCCCATTCCCCATTTATAGCTAGATACAGGGCCACCTGAAATAAAGATTGTGTTTGCCAGCTTCTTTATAAGGCCATGTGACCATCTTTGGTCAATCCAATAGAAGTGGAAGTGGTCTGTCAGTCCACGGAGAGTATAACCTTGACAATAGAAGCTATATAAATTTATATGGTAGAAAGAACCTGGGTTTCTGACACCATGGGGTAATACCTCTGGCTAAAATGACTAGGAAAGAGAAATAACTTCTTTTATAAGCTAGTGTTATTGTCGTGTTTTTAGGAACTCACAAATAAATCATAGCCACTTCATAGTACAAAAGTCCAACACCCTTTCTTTCTTAGGCCAAGTGACCCTTTCCTTGTTTCTTTTTAGTCAACATGGGACTACCTGAAAATAAAAACATTTTTTTTAAAAAGTAATACTTTAAAAAGGCAAAGGAAAATAAATAACCAAATTTAATAACTGCAAGGCAAGATGTCTATAAAGTATAGATTCATGATTACTTTCGTTGAAATACAAGTTGGCATGCATACATTAGTACCCTATCTAGATTTCTCATTTCCCTAGCTCCTTCTTCTCTAAGACTTATGGATTCTGAGTATATGTGTAATTTTCTGTAGCCTTTAGCTGCTCTCACCTGTCTGTGCTGTTCTCTGACAAGGGCAAATCCCAAATAGTTCTGATTTGGAGATTTCATTGACCTCATGGTTCATTGGCAGAGCAGTTACTCTTGAAAATCACAGTAGTCAGTGAATCCCCTAGCATTTTGTGGTTCAAATCCTGAAAGTGGCTTCTTCTAAGAAGGAGATTCTGATGCTACCCAATCAAATGTCTCCAATATTTCCTATATCCTTCCAACATACAACTAAATTAAATAATTTTCATTTTTTAAATGAAAATAAAATCTTGACATAAACACATCTCACCTCACCCAAACATAGTTTCCAAGTGCCTGATTTGTAACTTTGGTAATGAGATTATTTGTTTTTAATTGGTGTAATCCCATGAATCTGATGTGATCACTTCATGGGTCACATTTTGAGAAATTGTGTAGAGGCTTCTGTTGTGGTTTGGATATGAGGTGCCCCCAAAAGCTTCTGGATCAATGCAGGGATATCCAGAGATGAAATGATTAGACTATGAGAGTGGAATGTAGTTCATCCTACTTTGAATGAATGGACTCTGATAACTGTAGTCGGGTGGGGCATGGCAAAAGCAGGTAGGTCACTGGAGATGTGCTCTGGTAAGGTTCATCTTCCCTATGGCCCCTTTCCCTCTTCTCTCTCTGCTTCCTGGCTGCTATGTGGAACAGTTTCCCATTCCACCATGATATCCTGCTGCATCTTAGTCCCAGAGCAATGGACTCAGCTAACCATGGACTACATCTCTAGGACCATGAGTCTAAATAAATTTTTCCTCTAAGTTGTTCTTGTTAGATGTTTTGGTCAAAGTGACACAAAGTTGACCAGCATAGCCTTAATAAGTCTTTACTTAGATAGTCTAATATAATGTTCTAGCACTTCCAAGGTTTGTATAGAATGGATCTCTTTTTTGAAGAGATCATTTGAAGAACTTGATATTCTGATTATAACTTCTTTTACTATATAAACATATAAGAAAAATGGCATGGCTCCCCTTTTGCTGTGTGGATTTTGAATCATACATATATCATTGTAATCATAGCACTTCTACTTCCTGGTTAAATGCTTTGGACAAGTTATGTAACCTATGCAATCCTCCTTCACGATACTGTCATAGGATGCTGTTATTGGAATGCCCAGTATGGCACTTTGGACAGTGGCATTCATTAGTAACTGATGATGTTCCTGTTTGAACCCATCCATGTTTCTTCTCATTTACTTTTTTATCTGAAACCTCTTGACCTCTCAGAAGATTGTTCATCAATCCCCTCTATACGTCTTTCTAAAAGTTTTGATATCTCAGAACTATGTTATAATTGCCACTGACTATGTCAGCTCTTAACACAGACTTCAGTTGACTTCTTGCATGTCTGATAAAATAGTGTCCTCCTGCTGGCTGTCAGATATGGGTGTCCCATCTGACTTGCTGGCTGTTGAGCTGAAATCCCACATGAGGTTGTGCTACCTCTGCTGACATGAAGCATAATTAAGGTGGGAATACTTAGCATTTACACAGGCTGGGGTCAATTCCCCAAACTGGAAAACAAAAAAGTTCTGAGAATTCTTCAAAAGCAGGGTAGTTTTTGTTTGCTCTTCTCCAATCCAACTGCACTCTCATTGTCTGAGATAGTCTAACAAATGGATGATCTTTACTGTCTTCATTCGTTCTTTTCTCAACACAATGAAATGAAAATTTCTGTCAAAATAGTAATTCTGACACCTGTGCTGAAACTCCAAAGCTCTTCCAATTGAACTTTTATTTGGGAATGAAAAAAAAATTGACATAAGCATTTAAAGGGAACCCCTTATGTGTGTTTGACTCAAGCCACACAGGGTGCATTAGCAGCTCTGATGTGACCCCCACTTAGTGAAATCAATGTCCATTTCTGTGGCTCTTACCGAGATGCATGTGGATCTTTGCCTCCTAATTTTATTTATTTATTTATTTATTTTTGTAATAAAAATTAGGAATATTTTATTTTACTTTTTATTGATTTTTATTTTTTTTAAAATACATGACACAATAACAATTGTGCTCTATATGTGTAATAAGGATTGTAATGCATTCCTAATTTTATTATTGTGGTGTTGTTGAAAAAACAAAGATGGGGCTGCGGTTATGGCTCAGTGGTAGAGCACTTGCCTAGGACAAGTGAGGCCCTGGGTTCGATCCTCAGAACCACATACAAACAGACAACAAACAAATAGATAAAATAAAGGTTAATTCTTTTTAAAAAAAAGAAAGAAAGAAAATACAAAAATAAGAGCCAGGCTTTAATGTTGGAGGTTGGAATGGAAAAGACTGCTTTTCTGGCTACTGGAGTTCTTTTTTCCCTTCCTGGTTGATAGTTTCTGGAAAGATGTTGTCTGAGGATCAATCTTAACACACTGAGATGTGGTTTAACTGCTTCGTGTTTTACAACTGTGTGTGTTTCCACCACAGGTTGTAGATGCATACAGTGTTGGGATAAGGCCTGCCTAACATTAGTGTTCTACTGACTACCCATTTGTTCTTCTTTCTTAGATATTCCCCAGCTTTAATTTTGGGGACTTATTCTGAAGCAATTAAAATAATTAAAATTATTGTGTGGGGTTTTCTTTGAAATTTCATGAATCAGTACATTAAATCTTTCCCACTCACAGACATGAACATTCATGCACGTGCACACACACACATACACACACACACTTCAGTTGGTGTAAAGTGGCGGTTTTTAACAGGAAGGAATTTTGCTCCTTCTTTCCTCTTCCCTCTTGAGACATCTAATGATATCTGGAAACATTTTTAGCCTTACCAACCAGGTAAGGGTGCAGCCAGCCCTTACTTAATAGGAGGAGGACATAGAGTTGCTAAATATCCAGCAACGTGCAGCACAGTCCCCACAACAAAGACCCTTCTAGTCCAAATACCTACAGTGCTGATGTAGAGAATGCTCAGTGTAGGGCCTAACCCAAGTTTTCAATCACTGGAATGTATACTCATTTTTTTTTCCCCCATGAAAATCAAGTTTACTCTTTAGCCAGTTGGGAGGTTGCCAGGTGGTTCTTTGCATTATCTTTCCATAACCTTCTTCACTGCAAACTCGTTAAATCAGCACAAATATCCCAATATTCTAGGGAGCCCTATTTACATATAAGGGATAGTTAACCCTGGCTTGCTGGGCTCCCTCCACATCTATTCAGTAACCTCCTCCTAAATTATCTTTAGGGGCTGCTCACTTCCCGTTTCCCCTCCACATGGAATGCTTGGTGCAGACATTTTCACAAATCCTGTAACACCACAAAGCCCCTTCACTCTCTATTATTCTCAAGGCCTAGCAGGACTTTTTGTGTTCAAGCAAATAAACATGCTACCAATAATCCAATAAAACCTTTACAGACTTAGGATATAAACCATAGCGAAGAGCAGTACACAATCTATAACTGCTTGCTTCTTTTTTATAAACCCTGCACTTGAGCCCTGAAAGCAATACAAATCAAATCTAATAAAAGCGCCAAGGTTTTACCCTTATTGTTCCTAATGGGTTGATTCACCCTACATATGCTGCTCCCTGAGTGACCACAGCCTGTCTCCACTCCCAAATGGAAGAGATACAAGCCAGGATACCCAGGACTAGGAAGGAGGGACTAATTTTGAATATGTCTTTAATCATGATGCCTTTCCACTTTAGTACTTAATAGCTGCAGACAAATAAAGGCTATCACCTAGAGCTGAAACTACCAATGTCTTGGACTCCCAGAGACAGCACAAAATAAAACTAAATCCTGGAGCTCTTTTACTTTTCATTTGTATTTCCCAATTCTCAATTTTTTGAGGGAGCTGTAATTAGTCCATGCTATAAATAAAATCATATTAAAGCAGATGTATGTGGGTCATCTGATCAAAAGAAGAGGGAGAGGAGGACACCATAGTTACAACATTAGTCTCTTCACAGGAAAAAAAATTTATCTTTGGCAGAATGATGGCAGGATTTAACTAATAATCAAAACGACCAAGACTTTATTCTGAGCCACAAACTCATGTGTTTCTATGGGCCAAGTAGATAATATAAATGAGTAGAAGGTCAAGGGAAAAATAAATGGATGTCTCTCTGGTCAACTGGATATATAGTTATCCTTTGGTTCCATTGGAGATTGTTTCCAGGACCCCCAAGGATACCACAATCAAGGCCCTTGTGTAAAATGACACAGTATTTGCATAGAACCTATGCAATCCTCCTATATATTTAAAATGATAGTTAGATTATATATTATAATAACTAGTACAGAGAAAATGCTATACTGTGCCAGTAGTTGTTTTACTTCATTGTTTAGGGAATAATGGTGACAAACATTTTTTTTAACAGATGCAGATTTTTTTTTTAATATCATCAATCCACAGATGGTTGAATCCAAGGAAGCCATGGATACAGAGTCTCAATTGTCTATCTATGGGCAGTCTATCTATGGTGTGGGCTTCCAGGTTGGGCCCAGTCTCTGACATGTCTTTGTATTCAGTGTATCCTTGAAAATAAGCAGGTGATAATGTCTATTCACAATGCCCTGGACAAGGATTTATAAAGTACATGGTAATTTTTTAAATTTTCTTGTGCAGAACCCACATGTGTTCTTGGAGGACAGTGAATGGCAGATGTCAAAGAAATATGTTGGTGTCCTTTTGTTTCCCCCAAGTCTTCTATAGATGTCATTGAAGCCCTCCTTTGGGGAGAACTATGGATATTGATCTCCCAGTCCCCTTCATGGTAAGGCTTTCCCGATGACAGGGCCTGGTCCACAGGTCTTCCCCTGACCAAAGATTTTGGTAAACAACAAAATCAAATGAGAGCTTCAAATAGCCCCAGGTACCAAGAGACTGCTACTCTGGAATCTCACTAAGTGAGGTTTTGCTCTGTTGTAGTGTAACATCTCAGTAGCTCCTAGTTCTCAGTGTAGCATTGCAAAAGAGTAGTTGAATGGCTTATGTTAACCAAGACTTTCATTCCTAGCCATCCAGGGAAAGGGATGCATCTATCAATAAGAGAAGTACAGGAAGGGCTCATTGGATCAACTGGCACAATCATTCTGGATGCATTCAGTGGGATAATTCTGGGACTGATCCCAATGTCTGGAAATTCATTCTTCCCTGGGAAAACTACTAGTGAGAAGACACAGGTGCATGGGGAAAGCAAATCCATCTATCTTCCTTTCATTTCTCAGTGAATTCTGAACATTTATTAACAATTTGCCTTCCCACTGTTTCCAAACAGTTGTAGAATAACTGAGCACACAGTGAGGAGATAGAGACTGGACTAGCCAAGTGACTCTGGGTTTTATTTACCTACCAATTTCTGCATTGATATTCTCACTAGTATTCAATAGAAAATGTATAAATATAAGTAAGCAGTGGTTAAATATCTCCAAACTAACATTCAGAAATAGAGAATTAATATTTTCTTGTTACTTTCCTTTCTCTTATCTTTTCTTCCCTCTTTTACAAATATTTGTTAATCATCTTATATTGTGCATAATTTTGGGTACATCTATCTTCTGGAGGAGGATTCCTCACTATCATGTGTGTTGACATGAAGAACATACATTATTCAAAAAATTAGAAAATGGCACTTCTATGTTATTAGATACTCAATAAATGTCATTGCTGTGATAGTGGTGTTTGGAAGAGAAATCATTGTAGACTTATATTGGTTAGGAAATGCTTCAAGAAGGTACATAATTTAAATACACTAGTAGGAGACACAATTGGGCAAGGAGTTGGAAGTGGAGTTAGATTTAACATTATGAAGAAATTAGGGCTGTGTACTTAGGGATGGTTTGGCTGGAGCAATGGGTTCCTATAGGTAGTAAATTTGGTTTCAAAAAAAAGACTGATAGACATTTCAAATGCTGGGCATACTAGTTTGCCTCCTTTACTGGCAATTTCTTACTGGCAAGATCAATTTCTTCATCTTTAAAGTGGAAATAATTATGTATAACAAATCAAGTTGATAAATTAGTAGAATAAATAATGAAATATTGTAAGAGTCTCTCATAGCATAGCAGATTGTTTTCTGTATCCTCAGTATAATAGGTCAACTCATTGAAGTCTTTGATAAGTTTGAACATTTTTCTACTGATCTTTGATGATGGAAGTTGCAATTTATAATAAGGAAGTCCTTGTTGTATATTATGTACTCATAAACTATTCTCAACTCTTTGCCACTAGGAGAGGGTGAGAACTATGTACACATTAAATTTTACTTTGGTTATTAGAAATTTCTGCTTATTTGAGCATGGATAACATTTCTAGAAAGAAAGAATATGCTCACAATTTTAATGGTGTTTAAAAAGTGCACAGTTATTATCTTGGGACTTTAGGAGGTTTGTTTGCATTATTTTAAACAACTTTACCTCTAAACACAATATTGTTCAGTTCTAAAGGACGGAACTTATCACTTATTGAGGGTATAATTACAATTTGTTCCTGGTTCTTCATTGAAGGGAATGTCTAGGGGACCGCCCCATAACCAGACCTTATTCTTGAATTTCTGAGTGTTTTATGCATCAAAAAGTAGCAAAATATCTTGTAAAATATGTCATTGTGTAAGTCAGATTTTTGTCACTATGACTAAAATACCTGCTAAGAACAATTTAAAGGATGAAGGATTTATTTTTTAAAAAATATTTTTTTAGTTGTAGTTGGATACAATGCCTTTATTTTATTTATTTTTATGTGGTGCTGAGGATTGAACCCGGCACCTCTCACATGCTAGGCGAGCACTTTACCACTGAGCCACAACCCCAGCCCCTGAAGGATTTATTTTGACTCATGATTTCAGAGCTCTCAGTCCATGGTCAACAGACTCAGTTGCAGAGGCATCATGGTGGAAGGTGATGGTAGATAAAAACTACCCATCAGCTCATGGCAATGGCAGCAGAGGATAGGGTGGGCAGAGGAAGAAACACCTTTCCAGTGCACACCCCAGTGACTTACTTCCTAACTCCACCTCACAATAGTCCATTCAGCCATCAGTAAATTAATCCATTTAATACACATTTGTTGGTTAATTCATTTAATTCACATTTGATAGATTAATTCATGTTTGAAGTCAGAGCCCTTACAATCCAATTATTGCCTAAAACTACACCTCTGAACTTTGCTGTATTGAGGACAATGCTTTCAACACATGAGCTTTTGAAGGGACACCCAGATCCAAAACATAACAGTTCTGATTTGACTGATCATATATCTCTGTAACCTAGCTTCTCCCTCCTGTCTCCCTCTCCTATTTGGTGAAGAATTTCTTTGTTCACCAGGCCATAGCTCTTGTGGAGTTACTCCCTCACTATCCACCCCCATCACCAATATTTTCCATTGTTTAACCTGCTGGAAACAGGACATGGGGTGGGGCAGAAAGATGAAGTGTATCTTTGTAGCATACAACTTAGCCTATGCCTTTATACTGCTTTTAATAATAAAATGCTTTCTGTGGCACGTTCTTCCTTAGTTAATATTAGAACGGTCCTTTCTTTCTTCAGAACTTACCTAAAGGACAGGTAGAGAGAGGTAGGAAAATCCCAGATCTCTGTTTGAATTACAAATAAACTAAGAGTATTTATTTTAATGTGTTTTCTCTTCTCCTCTCCTTTATTATATTCTAATCTTCATTCTTGCTTTCACCTAATTTCCCAGCCCTCTATCTGGCCTCAGCTATGTTGATTCCCTGGGCTTTATTTCTTTTGAAGACCAACAGGTTTTTTTTTAATCCTAGTTTTTGCTTCCAAGGCCCTCACCCTCCTCATTTATCTGTTTGATTACTTTTGCTAATATGCTCAAGTGTCCATCCCAGCCCTTCCACTAAGCCCTAAGCAGCCTTAAGTCTCCCATAAGTCTTTCAAGAAGGGAAAGCTGAATTACAATGAAGCCAACTGCACAAATCTTGAAGCCCACTCGATTCCCTTTTGGTCAATCTGTTTTCTGGCCATAGTAAAAGTGTGTATCATCCTGCTTCTTGTCACAAGCTTCCCTTACTTCCTGAGATTTTCAGATTAGTATTCTGAAAGGGTGTTCTCTGATGGCATTAGTGGGAAATCAGACTGTCAATTTATTTATACCCAGCCTCAGGGCAGAAACACTGTGCATGCGTAAAGCTACTGGGATGCAGAAAATTCTCTCTGTGTATATATATATGTATAAACATATTGACTGGAGGTGATGTTTAGAATGGAAATCCTTTGCCCTGAGCATTTAGTAGGAAAAATGAGTAACAGTAGGATATGAAAGTACTACAGAAAGAATTGTTGTTGCCAAAGGAGGTCATTTTTTTCAAATTTGTGCTTAATAATATATTTCCTGGAAAGGCTGTGCTCTATATGTAATTACTGTGTTCTTTACATGTGGACTTGAGTAGCCCAAACTTAAGGTGTTGGACTGCCCACATATCATATGAAAGGAAGCATTCCTTGTTATATCTCATACTTCTGATCCCGATGAAATGTGCCAATTACCTGGGGTATACCAGAAGGGAGCAATTATAACTGGTGGGCTAACAGCTGTGGTGTCTTGATGAGAAACACCCTTACCCCAGGGAAGCTGAGTTTGGTTTCCAGCTCTCCTGCTTATTGAGCATTCAGAGATAAGATGTTTAACTTCTGTGAAACTCATCTTTAGGGTTGTGGTAAGTTGGAGCTTGGAAGCCATGATGAATTGCTGTTGAATTCCCTCCCAGATGCTTTAGCAACATTTTGAATCATCACATTATGGTAGATCAGAGACCTTGTTAGGTTGGGATCAATTTTCTGTTCAAAAGAGGTGTGTGGATTCCCAGCAAACAAGAGATGTGTGACTTGTGTAAGAGGAGAACAGGATTGGAGGCTCCATCCATCTTATATACCTGGACTATTAAGGAAACACCAGCCACAATAAGGGAAAGCAAATGCTTTCTAGGGACCGCACTGTAATACCTTAAGGTAGAGATCTATTTGCTTACATCAAGAAAAAATGTAGATGAGAAGACCCATAGATGGGAAATTCCAAAGAATGCAATTACATATCTGCCCCAGCCAGTTCCTGAGTCAGAAGGATAACTGGACCCACTATTTGAGACCAGATGATTCTTCCCTTATGGGTTCTGCTTGGGTCTCACTGAAAGGAACCCAAAGAGCAGTGAATGAGTTGTAAGAAGGTAATATCTCTCACCTCCCTCTACAAACTCCTCCTTACTGAAGCTGCCCACTCAGTCCAGTCTCAACTAGGAGAAGCTTTGCCTTTGAATAAAGATTAAAATATCTATTTATGTATTTCATAGGATTTTTCTAATTTGATTTTCTATCACAAAAAAAAAAAAAAAAAATGGAAGTCATGAGATCTGCCTGAGCTCACTCAGAAGCATCAGGAAAACTACTTCTAATGAGGTAAATTATGTGGGATGTAACCTCAAGCCTCATGTAGGTTCAAAGGTTATGGTAATGTTCTCTTGTAAAAGAAGAACATAAGGTGATTGGCTATTTGTACTATACAGAAAACAAAAGGGAATATTTTCACAGACAGAAGCAAGCAAAGGCTTTTCAATTAAGAAAATTCCTTGCTTAATTTAGTCTCTCTCCCACTTCCCCACCACTATCCTCAAGCTATTCATATAAGGCCTGAAGATTTCCAGATTTCTAATTTCCCCCCCTAGAATTTACCTGTTCTGTTCCATTCCTTTGAGCCCTAAACCTCTACTGAATGGAGGTTGTATATTGGTAGTACACTGATGAGCAGCATAAAATAAATGTTATTTTGTTTACTAATTCATGACATATAAGGAGCCATTAACAAAAAGAATCTCTAGTGTTGTAAAATTGATGGATGAGATGGTTTAAAACAGGGTGATTTTAAAAATTTCCTTTAAATAATACATTACACATGACCAGCACTCTGAAGGTAAAAATACTATAATCTATTTGGCAGGTGGATCTGCCACAGCCTCATCTCCATGCCCAATAGCAGGGTTTTCTCTCCTGGGAACACTATTGGCTGCCTACTTTGCAGAATTTCAGCACCATGTTTCTATCTTCTGCTACCTGTGGCTGCATCTTGAGCTTCTTAAGCCTTCCATCGACAGTGCATAGCTATTCTTTTTCCAACAACAGCCTCTCACCTGAACACTTCCCCTTATGTAAAAATGAGACAGCTAAACGAGGCTGGAGGCAGGCAGAAAGAAGACAGGGCTGATTGGAAAAGGTTTCATTAAAAAATAAAACATTTCTCCCTGTTTGAAGTGAACAAAGTCTGCTGGCAAGTGATCTGCTTGCTGGGTTTTCCAGCTGTTCCCTCCTGAGCACTTGGGTATCAAAGCCATATGGGCCTACGGTAGGACTGTTTGCTCTGTTGCCACAGCAATTACAGCCTGACAGTGCTCAGGTCTGTCACCGTTTTCAGTACTATTATTACTCCTCTGCTCATGGATTCTGAAGGTCTATCTGCACAGACACAAACACTGGGGAATCACAGGCACAGCATTTGCAGCCACTGCTCAGAGACTTTTGAATTGATATGAATTTAGTATGTTCCCTTTATCTGGTAAGCAGAACCAAAGGTGTTTAGACTTACACCCACAGGAAAGAAGCATTTCTGCAGGAAATGTCAGTTTTCTACTTTAGAAAGGAGCAGACCGGAGGTTGCAAAGTATCTTCATTTTAATTTGAAAAGATCTACCATCTATATTATTGGATCAGGTCTTTCAGTCTGCATCTAGGCTCAGAGTCATATTCAATGCAAAACTGAGACCCAGACTTGAAGCCTGGACAATGGATTCTTCCATTACTTTGCAAAAATAATTTTCATAAATAAATTCATGAAAAGCACAAACAAATACATTTCCTCTTCAGAATAATCAGAAGGCTTTGCATTCTTATTGTATACATTTGCCTGTATCATCATATTTTCAAATCTATTGGCAATTGGGTAGATGCCATTGTGTGAAGACAGCAAAGTTTCAGAATGATTAAGAGATAATCTTTTCTTATGGTTAATTATATTAATAATCCAATGTTGTCAATGAAATTTTCTTATTGGCTTTTTAGTTCAAACATTTTAAAATTAACCATTATTTCTTAATTTACTTATTGACTCAATATAAGGGTTTTGCATAGCAATCTTATTGCTTTTAAGCTTTGAAGGATGATTTTTCTCTGCATTTGGTCAGGCCTCATTTACTGAACTAAATACAAAGTTGTTATGTTGCTTTTGGTCAGATATTATCTTTTGGATCATAACAGCAAATCCTAGCCACACATAAATCTTCAGCCCTAATGGATCTGAGCCCCATTCCTATTTATATTTGTTTTCTGCCTACTCAGTCTCTTTCCAAAGAACTTGATGAAGAAAAACAATACAAGTATCAATGGGGGCTAGTTTTAGTGACTGGAAATGCTTACAACTTGAATGCATACAGGGGTCACAGAGAAAACACAAATGCAAGGGACTGGGAAAATACAGTATGGGTTGAACTGCATATGTTGCTGTACCTGCTTAGTTATACAGCTTTAAAATTATATGTAGAAGCAAACATGGCATCCAAATTAAGTTTGTGTATAGGTACACATGTTCCAAAGTCCAGCCTAAGCCAAACAATGTATTTTTTCTTTGAACATTCAAGGTGTTTCCCATTTTTAGTGAAGTTCTAGCTTCCCTAGAAGGATATAAAACCCTTGAGGATTGATATCTTTTCTTATCCCTTTTGATGGTTCTTTAAAGGCCCACACAGGACTCCAAAATCACACCCTATGACAAACGCTGTGCTTAGGGTGTAATATTGAAGGTGGTCTTTTGGGGATGGGAGGCACATAAAATCACCCTTGGTAGTTGAGACCTTGCTTCTTTCAGTTCAACTTCTAGAACAGGGTCATGTGCACAGTGAGAGGTAAATAAATGTTCATTATGAGAGAGAGTGGACACTAGGCTCTCATACCTGGTGATGATAATGCTGACCCAGCCATGTTGGCAACTTTCAAAAAAGCATGCAATTATTCAAGAAACAAGGGAAATCTGAAAACAATGGCTATGCACAAATTTACCTGAAACCTGAGAGGAACTGTCAATTGTCCACCAACATTTATTGGTTCATACAACAATTTAAAACCTCTTGGCAAGCACAAGCATGTAATTCCCAAACACAGTATGGTCTAGGGTTCTGAGGGATATTGCTAAGGTCTCAGCAGAGTGCAAGTTTCCATGAGATGCACTCTGGCCCCTTTGAATGGTCATCACATAGCTCCATCTAACTTTCTGACCAACTTCTCTGACTAGCCAATGACTCTCTCTTTTGGGACAATTTCTCTCTACTTCAAGCTCTGAATTTCCTTTCTTTAATTTAACTTTTGCTTTCCATATAAATTAAGTACACTAGGAATGCTATTCTTTTATCTCATCTTACTCAACAACTTTAATTGGACATAGAGATTAAAATCTCCAACCTCTCCTGAATTTCAGTCAGTAATACTTGTCTTTCTGTTTTATCCACATCAATTTGACTAAGAAAACATGGAGAAAAGTAAAGATTTCCCTCAGAAGGAAGAGAATGAAAACTAAGCAGAGATGAGTGGCATTTATGTATCCAAATCAATACACAGATACACACATGTATATTTGTGATCTGTACAATTCTATTAGGTCTCTGAGTGTGATATTGCATGTGGTTAAAAAAAAGTGCCTGAAATAATCCACATTTATGGAGCCCCTATACTGTGCCTCAATGCAGGGCATGTATATTTTATATCATATTTAATCTTCACAGGAGCACTTTGGTGACAGGTAATGTTTTCCCATTTTAAGAATGAGGACCTGGAACTTGAAGGGGTTATGTAGTATTTGGATGTGGTCAATTCGATAGGGTATGACAGAATTAGGGTTCAGAGATCTGACTATCATCACCGCATTCTCTTTACACTACTCAAAGCAGAGGCTTCTTGGGGAGCATGTTTAGGAACTACTCAAAGTATCTGCTGACCCATTGTTCAGAAACTGTTGGCTCCTTGGTTGCTGAGATGATATGACAGGAGCTTATATTGAACATGAATGGACACAATCACAATTCCTGCTTCACTGATAAGATCAGATGAACTAAAAACACATTACATGACTGATTGATCTTTTAGCCCAACTCTCTTATTTAATCACAGACACAAATTCATGGATATTTCACAGGCAAGCACTAATCTGTCCTTCACACTTTGAGAAGCATTGGGTGTGATTACCATGGTACTCCCACCCAGCAAAAACTGCCTACTGTACAGCATGACCAATGGAAGAATGTGTAGAGAACCACTGTAATCCATATGGGAGAGTTGGGAGCTGCTTCTTCATGTTAATGTTATGCCATCTTTGTGAAAACAGTTTTGATTTTTATATCTTTGTCTTCATTTTCTGAGGAGACTGGGTGAACATGGATGGGCTGATGTGGAACCTGGGTTAAGACTGATATTCCCCAGTTTGCATTCAGAAGTCATGTTGATTGCTAGCAGGTTAAAATAGTTTCACACCTGAGGGTTAATAGCCACTGCTCATCCAAATGAAGCCCTTACCCACTTCTCTAACCTGTTCTCTCCCACTCCTTCCCTGATCCTCCAGAACCTTCTTGGATTTCAGAAACCAAAGAGCTAACATTAGGTAAAGAAAAGCTCTGCTCCATTGCAATGACTAGCATCTGTTCAAAGTGATCTTTGTCCCTCTAAGATGAATTTCTCAAGATGATGGCTATAATCCATGGGGATGTTGAGTATAGAAGCACATCCCTTCTTCTTCCATTTGGTGGTACTAGAAGGAAAATTCAAACATAGGACTGAAAGAATCCACAGAGTTCAAGAGTTATAGGATTATTCCTTTGTCATCAAATAAAATGGTCCCCAGCAGGTTTTGTAAGCCAGGGCCAGAGCTAAGGGATCAGAGTCAGAGAAAATGAGCGCAGGAGCCATTGGGTGGAAATAGTGAAGGAGGGAGGTCTTTAAGACTGGGCTTGTGTGTGTACCTGTTCCATATTGAGAGAGCTTCACGGTCTTTTGGTGGACACATGGAGAAGGGAATGGAGAATTTGGAAAGTAGAACTTTGGGGATGTATAACCTGTAAGAAAGGATGAACTCCAGATTTATAGGAACTATTGGGAATCAAATATGTGATATGTAAAACCTTAGGTATCGGCATAGATATTTGCTTGGAGTCAGGGGACTATTTTTGTTTACCCTGGTTCTACAGGCATTTAACTACATAGCTTTACTCATAGAATTGCCAGTTTATGCATCAATGAAACAGAGATACTCTTGTTTTGTCAAACTCTAGGCTGAATAATGATACAGTCTCTGATTCACATTTGTCCTCATTTATGTGCTCCTGGAAGACATGGAAAGGTAATCACAAAGGACCATACTGTCTGCTGTGTGGTCATTTGTGGTCTGGAAACAATTTCACTAATGAAAGAACCAGAGGATCCAGCATAGAAATGAAGGACACAACTCAAACCTTCAGCCCCACTGGTCCAAGCAAATCTATGGCCTTTTTGCAGTTACTAAGGAAACAATTGCCAGAAATGGAGAGGAAGCTTGGATTGAAAGGATGTCCACAGAGGGGGCTTTGTACAGAGAAGCAGATCTGTTGGATTCTGGCAGAGACACCAACATGCTTGGTGATTGATTTGGTCCACAGCATGAAAGCATTAGAGTCCATTTGTTGGGGTCGATAAGTGGGGATGCTGTAGAGCCCATCCACTCTCCTGCTCTTTCTCGTCTTTCTCACCTATTAGAGTTTTTAGATCTGCATGGCTGCATTGGCACAGTTTAACTTCTCTGTTGAGTGTATGTCAGGGCAGAGATGTATTCATCTCTTAATTCAAGTACAGAGTCTCTTCAAACCAGTTTAAAACTTCAAAGTCACTCTCAACTTGCACTTTGTAAAGGTTATGAGAATATTTCCAGGGACAATACCAAGGATATAGATATCTCATTGCTATATCTTTTCTAGACCCTAAGTTACAAAATATTTGTACCAAAAGAAAAATGCCCAGGCCTAGAATCCAAAAAAAAAAAAAAAATTAAGTGGACTTTAGGGAACACCAAATAGGTCATGTGCAGGAAAAAGCAGAGGCTTAAGAAGCTCGATAAGCCTAGCCAGACTGTCCCCTTGTCTTTTGTCATTATCAAGTATTTGAATTAAAATACTTAATTTAAATTTAAGTTTACTCATGCTTCACTTGAAATTATATATTATACAAAATAAACTAGTTTAGATATACTCTCCTTTTCAGGCTTGTTTGCCTTGCTTAAGGAACTATGAGAGGCAAAAGCAATTACTTAGTTTTCATGATTAGAAAACAATAAAGACAATACAAAAAATATTTAAGTCATGCAATCTCACCATGCATTTCTAAGCCATTTTTAACAGTTTAGTGTATATTTATCATAACATTTAAAAAAAAAAAAAACTATGACCATAATGGATACACTATGACATGTCATAACTTTATCTCCATGGTGTTGCCTGTTCCAAAAACATCATTATGTTAATATTCTATGATATACATACCCTCAAGTTTATTGGACTAGTAATATACTGGGATACATTTGAGAGTTTCTCATTTTATAATTATTTTCTTAAAATTAATTTCTGGAATTTGGGTTATGAAGGCTTTTGAAATAATTTCCAAATTGTCCTTGGGAAATACTGTAGGGATATGCTCCTCCATTTATGACAGGGTCTAACAATGCCTGAATCCAGCCCTTTGCCAGAAGACCATTAAGATTTGGAAGGTGAGGGTGAGTTGAGATTGAGAAGCAAATCATGCTGTTTTATTGTTATATTAATTTGCATTTTATATCAAAGGAAGTTAATTTTTCCTTCACTGCAATTATGTTTATTTTGTTGTTTCCATTTTAGTTTGTGATATTTGGGGCTATTTAGACATATTATAATTTTATTCCTTTGATCATTCCTATTTCCCTTTATGGTTTGTTCTGATGAGAATAGGCATTGGAAGACTTTCTCCTGCCTAGAGATGATAATACACGTAAACTTATATTTTATTTTTTATCATCAAATTTTTTGAACATTTAACCCTTTAATAAAAAAGCAAATTTCATTTTTGTGGTAATAATTTTCCATCAAATACTAACCAATTGCTATTTCTTTCTCTTTATCATAGAACATTTCCTGGTACTATGAGAGCATATTTTTCACATGCAAAGTTTTACATTTTCCAAGGTTGTTTGTGCTTTTTGTATTTTTTCCTTGATCTGTCTGCCATGTTTTGCATCAATATCATAACATTTATTTGCAGGAATACTTTGGAGATATTGTAGGTTTTGTTCTAGGCCATAGCAATAGAGGAATGATTGCAATAGAGTGAGTCACACAACTTTTTTTATTTTCCAGTGCATATAAAAGTTGTGTTTATACTACACTGTAGTCCATTAAATGTACAATAGCATTATATCTAATAAAGGACATACCTTTATTAGATTAATTAAATTAATCTAATAATTTAATTTAAAAATACTATATAGCCAAAAAATGCTGATGATTATCTGAGCTAGTTAGGAAAATGGTGCCAATTAGAAGCAGACTTGCCCCAATGCTTAAATTTGTAAAAAAAAATAAAATATCTGTGAAGCACATTTAAACAAAGCACAATAAAATGAGGTATGCCTATACTGAAGCATATAATAGGCTTTTCCTAACTTTAAGGAAAAATCACATTATTATATTTTACTCTTTATTTCCAGATTCTTGTGGGATATTCTTGCCATGTTTGCTTCTAAAGTGGAATTAGTTTGCCAAGTCTGAAAATCCTCCTTGGTGTTTTAATTTCCTATGCTTTTTTAGACTAATATGAAAAGAATTGATATTGCATGGTATTTGGTCTTGCTTTCCCAGAACTCAGCACATTTCTTCATTTGTTTAAATTTTCCTTGTTATCTCCTGATAAAACCCTAACATTTATCACATAACCCTTGGGTAGTTATTACTAATTTCATTCTCAGATATTTTGTAGTTAGCGTGCCATTGTGAATGAAATTCTTATTATACTTTATAATTTATTTTGCTAGTTTATAGAAAAAATTGATTTTTGTATATTTAATTTGTAACCTTGTCTATTTACTCGATTCTTGCCTTATATCTAATAAATTGCATGTTCTAGTTGATTCCTTTGGTTTGTTTTAGTATATAATTAGTCTTCAAGTAATGATAATGTGATTCCTTCTTTCAAATATGTATGACTCATTTTCTTATTGAATTGCCTGAAACTTTTTAAATGATGGTAAACAAATAATGGTGAGAGCAGGCCCTAGTTTGGGACATAGTTTTGATAAGGACTGTGTGCTATTTAACTATTTTGTTTATGTAGTAAGTATTTGTTATTATTATTGATAATAATGGATGCTTTTACAATGTGAAATGGGTCAAGTGCCAATCTCAAGTTTTATATTCATCACTCACTAAAGTATTTTAGCAGCTTCATGAGCGATGTATTATTTCTCTTATTTCCATTTATGAGAAAATGGAGGCACTGTAAAGTCAAATGACTTCCTTGAGATCATACAGTTACAAGTGGAATCATAGGATTGAACCTCAGCAATCTGGGCCTCAGGGTCTATGTCTACACCCACCAGGCATACTGCCCTCTGGTTTAGAGTGCATTCTTATCGGGTCATATATTACATACAACTTGTGTTAAAGTCATGCATTTATCCAGAGGTTCCTTTTCTCTGTCTTTCGTTTTCTTTTTATCATTGATATCAGTGGAAATCTAATGACACCATCTCCATGCCATTCTTAAGAAAATAATCTTTAGATCTTATTGTATAATTTTTTAATATATCCTATTTCTGAACAGTTTTCTTTAATTAGGATGCATACTGATACTTGTATCTATCTACTTACCTACCTACCTATCAGATTAAGTTGCTGTTTAACTTCTTATAATGGTCAGGTTTTTTTGTTTGTTTATTTTCAGCATCATACTAACGTTTTAAGGAAAATTTTAAAGTTTTTCCTCATGTACATATGGTTTGCATTCATTGCTTGCCTTCTGATTTTGTCTTGAGACCTTCACATATAAGTGACTTTTGCGGGAACAAATATTTTTTCCTCAAAATTCTGTATATCTTGCTTCACTGTTGTTAGTATTTAGTACTGTGAGCAAATCTTACACCACTTTCCATGTCTTTTCATTAACTGGATCTCATCTATTCAGTGAGCCTGTGGATCAGTTATTGTTTGGAATCTTTATCTTCCTCATCCTTACTCCTCTCTCTTTCTCCTTGGCTTCTATTTTGACAACCCTATTATCTCATTCTGAAGTTCAATATTAGGGGCATATCGCTTTCCCTTAATCTGTCCTAAAATTCTTATTTATATATTTAGCTCATCATTTCAATCTATTTTTCCACTTAAGATGTTGGAAAATGTCTTGAAGTTGTCTTCTATGTAATGCATTTTATTTTCTGCATCAGTCTGTTAATGCTTTCCATTTTGGCTTTTAATTTAGAAATTGTATTTTCCATCTCATAATGCAATCTCTTCTAATCTATTGCTGTTCCCTTTTCATGCTTTGGTGGTACTTTCATCAGCACAACATCCTCTTGTGTCTTTCTGGAGACTATAAATTTCTGTAAATTAATTGCATAGAGAGACATTGGTTCGGGACGTTCAGAATGCCCTTGTTTTAATTGAGTTATTTATCCATAGGTATAATATTTTCCCTCTGAATATTTCTATAGAGTATTCAACCATGCTCAGTTTTATAAAGAGATAGACTTTGCCAGAGGTTGCTATAGGTTTGGGGTTTAACTGATACTAAGTCTCATCTGTTTATAACCTGGGTTTTGTGGGAAAAGTAGAGGACCATACAAGTTTTGAGGGTTGATTGGAAACAACTATACAAAGCCAGGATCTTCAGAGATGACAAGAGCAGTCAATAAATATGGAAACTGCAATTTAAATCACAAACTAAAATATCTGACTGTTTTAGCCATAGTTTAAGTAGAGCAGAAAAAGATAGCAAAGTCTTAATAAAGACTTTAATTTAATTGTTAAATATAGTCCTACTTTTAGTGACCCTTTACTGACAGGGTCTTAAGTACTCAGGGAAAAAAGACACAAGTTCTAGTGGGAGAAAAGGACAATAAAACTAATCAACAAAGACTTTTTTTCAAAATTAAAAAAAAAGAATTTTAAAAATTGTAAAATGTTTGAACAAAGAAGCCTACTTTATTGATATTTAACAAAAAATCAAACTAATGAATGATATGCAGAAAACTGCATAGAAAGGAATAATTAGGTGCAGTAACATAAATTAAATGTTTATAAGTGTTTTAGAAGGTCTTTGAGATGGATGAGCTAGTGAACTGATTCAACAAAGTGGGAGAAAGAATTATTAAAAAGAAACATTAATATAAAAAATGTTTAGAATTTATTATAGTGAATAAAAAACCCCAGAAATTATGAAAGTAAGATCAAGAGATGGGGGATGAAATTAAAATAAGTAAGTTTAATAGTAGCTTATCTTTGATTTCCTTGTCAGAGAGTAGGGGAGATGCAATATTCAAAATGACATTTTTCTAGAGTTGTTGAAAGATACCAATGACAGTGTCAATAACTTCCAAGTGAAAGAAATGAAAATAATTGTAAATTTTGTTCAGAATATCAAAGATACATAGAAGATCTTACAAATAGCTAAAGGGAGATTTAGCATTCATTTATTAGCATATGATAGCTGAATCATTTTTTTAAGTAGCAGTAATTTTGTAAATGTTTGTTGTATGAATGTCCTCTTGAGAGGATAATAGAGCCCTCTCTCTTCCAAGTACTTATATTTTACATGCAAACTATAGCAACAAAGTCTGAAAGTGTTTGGGGGCTGAGGGTAGCCACCTCCACTTTCACTGTTAACTCTTCACGATAAATATCATCATCTCATGATTTGTATCTTGCTTTATTTTAACTATCATTAAATCATGAGCATTTCTCACATTGCCAAATGGTTGTTATAATTATCATTTTAATGACTTCATTATATTCTATCAAATTTATTCCATTATTATTTCTTAGTCATTCCTCCTTTATTAGACATTTAGGGTTTAATTTCCCTCAATTTTTGATTATTGCATATAACATTGATATAATTTACATTTTTATGCATATAACTTCACTTTTATTTTCAATCAGTTGATTAGGAATTGTTCCCTGAAGTGACATTACCATGTCATATGTTATTGAACAATTTCCCAAAAGGTATGAATCAGACATTTTGATATTTGCCTGCTTTTAGCATAAAATAAGGTCAGCACTGATTATTATAAATTTGAAAATATGTTTACCAATTTTCTGGGTACAAAAGACATGTTTATTTAAGTACTGTAATTGACCATTTTCTCACATTTGTTTAATTTATTAATTGCTTTTCCTCTTTTGCAAATCAATTATCAGTGCTTTGGCTATTTAAACTTATCTTGTTTTGGATCCTAAGATTGTCTTATCAATATGTAACAGATATTCTTCTTTTGGGTCAATTATCAAGAAAACTTTTTTAAAAAAAGATAATGGAGGATCATACAAGTAGATTGGTTTTCTACTGCTATGCAGAGTAGTTCACGTTTTCTAGCAACATTGGTATGAGAATACTGATTTGGCAGACCCTGTCCACTCACCTGACGCTCATCTGTAACCTCTTTTCTCTTACCGTCCTCTTTTTAAGAGGTTGGACAAATTAAAATGTTCTGCTACTAGACTATCATGAAGCTGAAGGTGGCTCTACTATACAGTTCTGGTCAATCAAATGTTAGGTAAAAATTAGTGCCTTCTCCATTTCCCCCCATTTTCTCTTTATTCTTTTTATTTTTATTTTCATTTTTTTATTGATAATGTATTATCTGGAGCTACAGAATTCACCTTTCAATCATGATAAAAAATAAAGGAGCATGGCTAGTAGCATGTCCCTGATTTTAAGTTGCTGAAATAATGCTATGAACCTTCTACTGCGCCCCAAATGTATTAAGAGTGCAAAGTGAAACCCTATTTATTTAAATCACTACAGTCACACGTTTGCATATATGAGGTGTTTAAAGGAGAATTGGATGTCTATTTTATTAATACTCACTTTCAAACTAATCCAAAGCCAACTTTCTTCACAAAATTGCTACTGTGAGCCTATGATGATTGACCATTGTAGAGTTCAAAATTTCTAAATGTTTACTTACCTGTTTATCAGATCACAACCAGATATAGGAATGAGTACCCTAGAAGAAAAATATTATCTATACACTATATTTAAATAGAGTATTTGACAATGGGAGAACACAATATAAAGATACTCAGTGACTTTTTTATCCAGAGAAGTCAAGTTCCACTTGACAAATGCAATATTCATCTGAGAGACAATCCATGCCTCTTCATACTCACTATGTATATCAAATTATTTATATATTTATAATATATGGAGAATATGCCATATGATAGGTATGCACTCTATGACAGGGATGATAAAGTTAAATAATAAATAAATACTGCTCAGTCTTTGCCTTTAAGTATTTTTCTTCCAGACTAGGGATTGAATGAGAGGAGGTCATTCATATAAACCAATATTTTTTTTATACAGTATTAGAGTAAAAATAATTGAGTGTTAAGGAGAAATTAACACTAGTAGTAGAGGACAAAATAAAATCAAGGACTTGGGCAAGTTCTAACACCCATAAAGTTGTTCAGGTTCCTTTAATTGAGGTTTTCTGAACTAGTCATTTTATGATACCAAAACATTACCTGAAATAAACAGGCCAATATCTGGGATATGAAGATATTCTTACATTATAAAAATGCTGTCACTGTAGCTCTTATTGCACAGAAGTGCTCAGGTGTGAAGCAATTGCCCTTAACCTGTCATTATGGAACATGGTATAGGATTTATTCTACATAGAACTTGTTCTTCTTTTGACCTCTACAGAATACCTATAACCTGCTCTGTTAAATGCTGGGGTTTCACATGTGTATAGTGGGTGTCACCTGCCCCAGAGGGGCTGGTGTCTTGCTCTCATTTTCCTTATCTACCACCCTTGCCATCAGCAAGGAGGTGGCCATGGAACAGGAGACAGTGACCTTTAAAGCTTCCTTCCTGCCAACTAGCCAGCATTGCTGGAACCAGGAAGAGCAGCCTAAACAGCGGGGGCAAGAACCGGACCTTACAGCCTTAGCATGAGGGGAGAGATTCTGGGGTTTTTCTCTTTTTAAAAAGCAATCTTTATATTGTTTAGGGAATTAAAAAAAACAATTTGTTCAACATCTGCCTTTCCCTTTGTACTGCTGCTATTTACAGAGGAACAGACTTCTCTTAACTCTGAAGTATCCTTTCTTCAGGAAACAGGTGTCAAAGCATGCAGCAAATCAAATTTTCCACTATCTGAAATAAACTTGAGGACTTTCCACTTCCCTTTATGCTTTTACCTAGGATTCTTTGGTGAATCTTGTGATTTCTTGATTTGGCACTGTGATTTTTCTTGGAATGCTCATGATCAAGCTTTTAAAATTCTTATTACTTATCCCTGTCTTTTATATTGATATCATCTGAGTGTAAAAACCTATTTTGGGCTGAGGATGTGGCTCAAGGTAGCGCACTTGCCTTGCATGCGCGGGGCGCTGGATTCGATCCTCAGCACCATATAAAAAATAAAATAAAGATGTTGTGTCCACTGAAAACTAAAAAATAATAGTAAAATTTCTCTCTCTCTCTCTTTAAAAAAAACCTATTTTGATTTTTAATTGACACACAATAACTGTACATATTTGTGGGGTACAGTGTGGTATTTTAAAACATATACACCCTGGGTAATAGTCAAGGCAGAGTAATTAGATCCATCATATGATACATGTATCATATGATGAGCCCCAAGTTAAATGTTTCCTCTTTTCTAGCACATTTATTTGTGCTAGAAAGAATCAAAATAATTTTCTTTTAGCTATTTTTAAAATATATAATAAATTGCTAACTATTTTATTAAAGTATAACTTATTGTGTAGTACATAATAATATATTAAGTAATAATTCACTTAATATATTATGTAATTATTCACTATTAATTTATTTTTTAACTAGATAAAATATAATTTGTAAATATGAACACCTCAGGAGCATCTGACTTCTGTCATATCAAACACCTTCATGAGGAAAAAGGAAAGAGCAATTAAGCTAATATCAATAAATAGCATGGGTTCTTTGAAACATTCCTTATCATCAGATACTCAGATGACTGGAGGAGTAAATGTAAATCCATTTTGCAGATGAGGAAATCAATGCTAATATAGGTCAGTAAGCTCAAGGTCACAGAATCAGAAAATAGTGAAACCAGGATTTGAACCCAATCCTGATCTAATTTTGAAAGCTGCATACTTCTAACTCTCCTATTCTGTGTACAGCATTTTCTGTTGAGCTTTCATTTCATAATTCATGTGGTAACCTCTATTACTTACTAGCTTTTCTGTCATGGATAAGTGACGTGATTTTATGTGTGTGAATCTGCTTCTTTGTGATATGGTGAAAATAAGAAATTACACCTCACAAGACTTTTGTAATGAATCACTGATTTAATGTATATAAAATAGTTCAGAACAGTACCTGGCATATAGTAAGTGATTAATGCAATTTTGTTAATTGTTATTACTGTCTATTATTTGTTACTTCATAGGTCAGGCCCTAGAGCATGCATGTCTTGACTTTGCTTTCATGAATTATCTCAGTACAACTGAAAAGGTAGTTTTAAGTATATATATATATATATATATATATATATATATATATATATATATATATATATATATATATTCAGTTTTAGTATTTATGTGTGAAGGATTCCCCTCACTCTTCTCCACTGGTTGACAAATTAATTTAGGAGAATATATAGAGAGTTCCTGTTAGTAAGATTGCATTTTTGTTTCAGCAATGGAAACTTTCTGACAGAAGTATTGCTGCTTTGACTGCAGTGGTGTGGCAATAGCTTATTACTGATCCTGCAACTGCCCTCTGCTCTTCATGGCCACCCACCAGCTTAATATTTGCTATGGTTTGGATGTGAGGTGTCCCCCAAAAGCTCATGTGTGAGACAATGCAAGAAGGTTCAGAGAAGAAATGTTTGAGTTATGAGGGCCTTAACCCAATTAGTGAATTAATCGCCTGAAGCTATTGAGTGGTAACTAAAGGGGTGGCTGGAGGAGGTGGGGCACTGGGGGTGTGGCTTCGGGGTTCATATTTGTATCTGGTGAGTGGAGTTGCTCTCTCTGCTTTCTGATCATCATATGAGCTGCTTCCCTCTGCCACTTTTCTGCCATGATGATCTGTCTCACCCTGAGCCCTGAGGAATGGAGCCTGCTTTCTATAGATTGAGACCTCTGAAACCATGAGCCCCAAGTTAAATGTTTCCTCCTCTACAGTTGTGCTTTTAGGTCTTTTAGTCACAGCAGCAAAAAAAAAAAAAGCTGACTAAAACAACATTGCTTCTAGGGAACCTTGGATGTTCACATAACCCAGGCTGAAAATCGCCAATCCATGGCGCCCTCAAGAAAACACATTGGACAGTGACTGACACATACCATTAACTCTCAATTTCTGTGATAGGCATGTGTCTGGGAGTCCTTCCTCCTTATCTCAAATTGTCACAACTCAATTCCCATTACATAGTGACAGTTGACTGCTTTGTTTAACTGGCAGGGTCTCCAGTTTGGCACCAGTGAACTGGAGGAGATGGGAGCCATGTTCTGCTTGGGCCTCCTCATCTTGGAACTCAAATCTGTAAGCTGCAGCCATCAGCTCCTGGCTCGAGCTGCAACTCTGCTGAATGCAGAGGAAGATGCTCTGGATCACCATCCCCAGCGGTAAGATGCTCATGAGGGCACAAGTGACATTTAGATCTTTGTATTCCTTTTGCAGAATATTTTAGTATTCCAGGTCAAGTGCATCCAGGGGGTCTTTGACAGACAGAAAATATGGAAGAGCTGCTGAATGAAGGTAAGTTCTGTTAATTTGTATAGTAAGCCAGACCCAAGATATCCTTCCTTCCTCTGGAAGACCGGGAGGAGGATGTGGCTCATTTGTTTACATACATGCAATTATAAAGCTTCATGTGTTTATAAATATACACTAATACATTGATATGATTGCATCCCTGTAGTATGCTGTTTTAAGTCCTTTGGGTATAAACTGAAGAGTGGAATAGCTGGGTCAAATGGGGTTCCGTTCCCAGTTTTCCAGGGAATCTCCATACTGCTTTCCATATTGGTTGAGCCAATTTGCAGTCCCTCCAGCAATGTATGAGTGTGCCTTTCTCCCTACATCTTTGCCAACAATTATTGTTTGTATTCTTAATAGTTGCCATTCTGATTGGAGTTAGATGAAATCTTTTTGATTTGCATCACTCTAATTGCTAGCAATGATGAACTTTTTTCATATATTTGTTGATTGATTGTATATCATCATCTGAGAAGTGTCTGTTCAGTTCCTTGGCCCATTTATTGATTAGGTTATTTGTTTTTTTGGTGTTAAGATTTTTGAGTGCTTTTTATATCCTATAGATTAGTGCTTTATCTGATGTGTGTGTGGTAAAAATTTGCTCCCATTCTATTCACCTCACAGATTATTTCTTTTGCTGAGAAGAAGATTTTTGGTTTAAATCCATCCCATTTATTGATTCTTGATTTGAATTCTTGTGCCATAGGAGTCTTATTAAGAAACTTGGGGCCTTATCCAACATGATGGAGATTTGGGCCTATTTTTTCTTCTATTAGGTACAGGGTCTCCAGTTTAATTCCTAGTTCCTTGATCCACTTTGATTTGAGTTTTGTGAGAGGTAGGGGAATTCTGCTATCATATATAACAAATTAGAATAAATAAAATAAAAGAAAAAATAAATTTTCAAAAATAAGTGTAAAAAAATTCTCTGCAAAATTAATCCAAAAAATGTCCCCTTTCTTTGCATTGGACCCTTAGCATCCTTACAAATTCAATTCAGCAAACAAATGTCTATTGAATTGAAAAAAATATATACTAATACATATTGCTTGTGATAAGGAAGATGCAAGGTGACACACATGCACATCTACAGATACTACTATTTGGCAGTGTTTGTATGTGTATAGAATTTTTGAGGCTTTACTCAGTTTAAAAAAACGGCATTATCACTGCCAATATCTAGGCACTTGGGGACAAGAAATGTTTTAATAGTCCCATTCTCCAAAAGTTATGCAACTTCCCAGAAGGCAAGGGGAACCACCTGAAGATAATTAAATACTGGTTCAGAGAACCTGGCTCTGTTAGCAGAGAAAGGCCGGATCTCTGAGAAATGTGAGGGTCATTAATAAGCCAAATGATGGAGAATTATTACTGTAATGAGAACTTTTTGATGCTCTTTTCAATAGACAAATATTTTAGACCTGACCAAAACAAATTCAGGGGGTGAGAAAGAAAGAAATAATAGCCACATGAGAGGAGAGAGGAACCAGAGGACCCAGAAGAGTCAGAAAAGGCTGAGTCATGCCTGCACTTCGAGTGACAGGATGGATGGGGAATTGTGTCTCTTGGTAAATGAGAAGGAGGCTCACCATGAACATGATGTCCAAAGGCAAAGGAAACCATTAATACTGGGCCATTTTGTTCACAGCTCATTTTCATTATTTTTCCTCCTGCCAATGTTAGAATGCTCTTCCAGTGTGACTTCTCACCAAATGACAACTCAAACCTAGAAAGATCTAGCACTCTACATTAATCCTGCTTTGGAAGTCCCTGGCTTCCCGAGACTTAATTACCTAAATGCAGTAATTAACTTGCTCATCACACTGGGCTATAGATCATAGAGTATGGAGAGTTAAATAAATCCAGACCTTCTTCCTCCCAAGAGATGCTGTCACTGATGGCTTTTGTTTTGACATCACAACCACTTGCATCCGCCCCTGCTCCCTCTAGTATGCCTCTGCATCTGAAGGTTCTGTATGTTTGGCTTCCTTATGGTGTTTTTAGACTCTCCCTCTGACAGCAAGTGTTTTCACCTGCCAGGACATATATTTCAACTTGTCTTTTCATCTTTTCCTTGGCTGTGCTGTCCTGGGTGCAGGCACATCTGAATTTTCTTTTTCCACCCACCCCTACCTCCTGCTACTCATTGAGGGAAGATTGAGCAGAACTGGCATTGCTTGCTTTTTCTGAATTGATTGTGCCCGTCCGTTTGATCCAATGCAGTGAGGATTAGTTGCCGGTAAACTGAACAAGAAGAAATCTATCAAAGAAATGTCTTTTCTAATTCGAGTTGAAAGAATTTGGCATATGGCTTCAAAATACAATGGCAGCTATGTGGGTTATCATAAGAAGATAGGTTCACCTGTCTTCCCACCCCAACATCTCACACAAACTATCTATTAGTTTTTCAGGTGCAACTAGTCCAAGGATACTAAGGCTGAGGGTCTCCCCTGGCATCTGATTCTTCTTAAACTGATTCAGCAAATTAAGGGCAGAAAAAAATGTAATAAATATGGCTGATTTGAATAAGTTTGAATTAAGTTTGGGGGGCATGGAGCTTGGTAGAGGGCAAAAAGAAAGTATTTCAACCAGATTTGTATCATAATGTATTTTCCCATTCATTCTCAAGTAATTGGCCAAAAGTGAGTTTGGTTCTTACTCAGAGAGCCTGAAGACTGGATGATTGAGAGGAAATTCATCCTGAATATTTCCTGACCCCAAAATATTCCAGGCAATAAATTTATACTCATTAAGGGATAAGAGAGGGGAAAGGAATAAAATAAAATCTATTCATTTGAAACCAGCAGCAGGCAGTTGGGAGTACTATTTGATTAAATAGGGTTAAACCCAGAAATAGAAAAATAAGTGGATCAAATCCCAGGAACTTAGCAGCAGGGTTCTTACTGTAGTACAAAGAATGTGACTAATGTTTGTCAACACATTTTTTCACACTTCTTAAAGAGATTTTTGGCTACCTCCTGGTCTCCTGCCTCCTCCTTGGGTATAACAGGGTTTCCACTGTCCTTCAGAAAGGCTTTTATGTTGTACAGAGGAATTACTAGGGGGAAAGAGCTCTTTTCCAAAGGTCTGCCTTGAAGAAATGCAAGGATGTGGTATTTGAGTCTCCTGAGCTCCACAGACCGCGTAAACCCTGAGTGTGACCTGCTGGGAAGACAAAGTGCGGCTGCACAACGAAGGACATCGTGTTTTTTGACAATAGGTTTCATGCCTCATTTACCATAAAAACAATTAGAGTGTAGGCAACATCCACAGAGCAACTTACCATTTTTCATAAGCAGAGGAAAAGCAGAAACGGTGGATGTTTGCCCAGTGACATGGAGTACCTGTTCTCTTTGCTTTGGGTTTTTTTCCATGGCTGCTCCTTCCCAGTTGCTCATTTAAGAAATGTCTGTAGATTTGTTAAGGCATCTTCTGATCTTCTTTCCTTTCCTGTCCTTCCTCCTTCCTCTCAATCTTATCCCTGGAAATAATTGCGTGTGCACTGCGAGAATGCTAAGCTGCTTCTTGGGAGGCACCGTTTATCCATTGTGACAGGTCTTTTGCAAAGTCATTTAGCAGTTTTGCCGAGTCAGCCACTGTTCATCTCGATTTGTATCCCTCCATTGCCTCTTGCTCTTCTCAGCTGAGCAACCCTATCTCCATTTGTCCCTCTATTAATAATGAGAGAAAGCTCAGAGTTTCGACACAGCGCCTCAGCAATAGCTCCATATCTCACATAGTCTCCCGAATGACAGATTTGATGCTTTAGCTGGCTCTCTTAGTGCCCACATAGTTAAATAAGGTTGTTTGGTTCTCTCTTTACTTTGATGGAAAGGAAACTAAATCCCAAAAATCTCTATAGACCATATAAAACATAATCATACTTTTAGTAATAAAAAGATGATTAATATTTATTTCTATGAGAGACAGAGAGAGAGAGAGAGAGAGAGAGAGAGAATTTTAATATTTATTTTTTTAGTTATCGGCGGACACAACATCTTTGTATGTGGTGCTGAGGATCGAACCCGGGCCGCATGCATGCCAGGCGAGCCCCTATCCCTTGAGCCACATCCCCAGCCCCAATTAATGTTTATTTTAAAAATACACTTTTATTCTTCTAAATGAGAAAATATAATTTGGAAAACATACCCACAAAAACACCCCTACCCCTTCTTTTAATGGTCCAGATGAACCTATTAAGATTTATAAATATGTTTACATCGCATAATGTGTTTTTACATTTTTTACTTTATATTGAGTCACTTTATATTTAAGAATAATCCACACTTAATTGGTGATTAGTAATATCAGTTTATGACATAGAATATACATGTGTATGTACCTGGGTATATTTTCAATTTTATATTCTGTTCCATTCGTTTGTCTGCCAGGAGCATGCAGTTTATAATATTGTCATTTCATAATTTAAACATAACGATATTTAAGTACCACCTCATTTGTATTTGTTTCAGAATGTGCTTTGCTACGTTCCCTTCTTCATTTTTACTTACAAATTTTATAATGAGTTGGTAGCTGCCAAAACCTGAAGCACTGGGATTTTAACTTGAATTGCATTAAAATGATAGATTTCCTTGGGATATTGACTGTTTTTTTCCCACTCTGCTTTTCAAATCTGGTATTTTTCTCCCATTTTCGGGGGTTTTCAATGTTCACCAATAAAATATTGTAGGGATTCTTTTTGTAACCTCTCCATGAATTTCCTTAATAAATCATCATAAACTTTTAGCCTTAGTATTTTAAACTTTCTTATTCCTTGGGAACGCATTTTTTCATTATATTTTTATAAGTTGCTGCCTTAGAAATAAAGAATATATTAGAATATATTCTTAGAATATATAGAAAATATTCTGGATCATTTTATATTTATTTGCAACTTCACTGAACTCTCTTGTTATGCCTAAAATTTTTTCCATGATTTTTTCTCTTTATTTTTAGATAGACAATAGAATAACTTATCAATTTAGACTGCTAACTTTCCTTACTTCTTTTTCTTATATTGTTACCTTTATGACCTTTGCTAGAATTTTAAAGACAATGTTTATGGGTGCTGACCATTTTAACCAAGAACCTAATTCTAAATAAGAAGGACACTCAAGCATTTAAGTGAAATGGCTGTTTGTGAGACATTCATGTTCAATATCTCATTTATTTATTATAATTTTTATAGCTTATTAATTTAACAAAATCAAGATTGTATGATAAGTTTTATCAAGAAAATGATTATTTCCTTAAGTTAATAAATACTCAAAATATGTTAATAAATTTTCTGATATTCAGCCATCCTTGAATTTCTAAGGAAAAAGTAATTGGCCATGATCCAAAATGTTATTTAACATGTAGTCTAATACTATTTAATGTGAATTGAGGAGTTTTGTGCCTTGTTAGGATATAGATACGAGGTGTCCCCCAAAAACTCATGTGTGAGACAATGCAAGAATATTAGCTGAAATGATTAGATTGTGAGAGTTATCAACCTAATTGGTGGATAAATCCACTGACATGGATTACCTGGATGATAACCATAGGCAGATAAGTTGTGGCTGGAGGAGGTAAGTCACTAGGGGTGTGCCTTTGGAATTTATATTTTGGCTTTATGGACAGAGCTCTCCCTCCTGCTTAAGGTTGCCATTTCCTGAGCTGCTTTCCTGAGCCACACCCTTCTGCCGGATGTTCTGCCTCACCTCAGACCCAGAGCTTTTTTTTTTTTTTTTTTTTTTAAGAGAGGGAGAGAGAGAGAGAGAGAGAGAGAGAGAGAGAGAGAGAGAGAGAGAGAATTTTAATATTTATTTTTTAGTTTTTGGCGGACACAACATCTTTGTTTGTATGTGGTGCTGAGGATCAAACCCGGACCGCACACATGCCAGGCGAGCGCGCTACCGCTTGAGCCACATCCCCAGCCCAGACCCAGAGCTTTGGAATCTGTCTGAAACCATGAGCCAAAATAAACATTTCCACTTCTACATTGTTCCTGTCAGGTCTTTTGGTCATAGTGATGAAAAAGCTAATTCAAACATGCCTGTATTTACTAATGGGTAAAGTCTGTGCTTTTGATCTGTGTAGTCATGGGATCTGGAACACTTTAACTGTGTTAGGATTTATCTGTCTTTTAAATGTGCAAACACCATAAAATCATGTGTTCCATTTATTTGAAACAAAATATCATTTTTACACTTTTTACTTTTCATATAAAAATTATCTATGACATTTACATTGTTCTATAATCATATTCAAATAGTTCTAAATCTCAGTTTATGTTTAATTGTTCATCTCCAGGTATTCTATTCTATTCAATCATATCCTCATTCCTGTTTTTCAGCTTTGATTATTCTCACATTTTGCCAGAGAACACCTTATAAAAGCTTTCTGTCTATTTTATAAAGTAAATCAATGGTATGGTTTTTTTCCCACACATTTATGTTAGGGTCTGTAAAGAAGTCGGGATGGCGCCTGGCATTTTGCCAGAGGGAGTCGTTTGTGAGGTGGTGCCAGTGAGCCATTAAGTGTGGAGATTCCTTATTGGTTGACTGCTGTATCTAGTTTATGTTAATTAAGATAAGCTGTGTGGAATGTATATATACCCCTCCTGTCCTACAATAAAAGGCTACCACTCCTGCTGTATCAATCTACACAAGTTGCTCCTCACCCGTCACTCCCCGGTTATTTTGCTGCAGCCGGTGCAGCACATTTATATATATGCAAAGCAACATTCTCTTTCCTTTCCATAGGAATTTCATTTCTTCCTAGGTTTGCCTGGGTAACTCATTAGAACAGTGTTAACATGACTGTGTGTACTCTGATACTTTATCTTCTAGTAGGCTGCCTATTTTTTTCCTCTTCTGTATGTACCCTGTTTTTTTTTTTTTTGCTTTAAAGTTGTTGTAATTTATTTCGTATTAAAACTATTTTTTTCTTACAATTTTGTTTGTTTGTTCCTGCCTACATTTCTTCCATGGTTTCCGTCTTTTTAGTTGATTTTGAATTTAAACACTCCATTCCTTCAGGACATGTCTCAATTATAAGGTAACAAGAACTCCATTCCTGTCTTTGTTTTCCTTCCCCTAAAGTGCTTGCTATCTGCTTTCTAACCTCAGTATCTGTCTTCTTTTCTCCCTTCATATTTTTTATCTATTTCCCCAGATTCTTCTAATTCTGGAAGTTTATCTACAGCTTGTCCTCACAAATTCAATTGTGTGCATGATGGATTCTTCTCGTTGCTGATAATATGTTTTAGTTTCAGCGATTTTACATCTAAGTTTCATTGCACCCATTTCCTCATTTCTTACCATTTCTTGTTTGTCCATGTATGCATTGCAGCCAGTTCTTTCCATATGAATCTATTATCTGTTCAGTTATTGTTCTATAGATTCCAGTAGTCCTGAACTTTTTCTGATACTTTAGCACAGGCCTCCTGGTACTGATGATGTGTTCTTGCAGGGTAGAAGCTTCACCAGTTCTGGGTCTTACAGCTTTCTCCTCCTCTTGCTCTCCCAACTTCTTTTTTTATCATTTTTTTGTCTGTTAATCTTTGACTCCTGAGAATTCTATCCAGCCTTGTAATTGCTCAATAAGCAAGAGTGTAGAGTCTTTAATCACCCCTCCCTTTTTTTTAATCCTAACTGACTGTATGTAGTTCCTCTTGTTTTCATAGGAAGTTCTGATTTAGGTGATGTTTTTCTTCAAGTATTAATGGTATTTTGGGGGTAATTGCATTAGGGAAGTTAAGGAGAAAAAATGTGAAGAAATGAATGAAGGTGAAAAATGATATATCCATATCTGCAGTCCAAAATGGTAATGTGGGATTAAGGAGTAAAGGTTCCCTGAAAGGTACCATTATATTACAATCAAGGATGGAGGGCTCAGTGGAATCTTTGAGCTTCAAATTAATACTATTTCCATCAATTCCAAATTAATCTATAATTACTTCCAGTTCTGGTGATATCTGCCTTTAATTGTCTTTTGTCACAATAACTCTATTCAAATGTTAAAAAAATGGTATTAGTATGTAATATCTCAGAATATTCTTATTTCATCCTAGAGTTACAGGCCAAAGAATCCTATCTGAAGGGAAATATTTGAATGAAACCCAACCTAGAGACATTTAGAAATTGGGATTGTCACAAGATGCCTTACAACTTATGGTTCCCTAACTGGTTGAGAAAAATGAATGGATTCTTCAGGAAGATATACTAATCTTAAATTGGGGACAGGAAGGGAACAGTTCTATGAGCAGTTAATGAAAGGCAAAATCAAATACTTTAGTACATTTTTATGCTGATTGTTCTATAATAAATACATTAAAATAATGAAAACTCAATGTTAGTATATGTATGAGGAAAGAGGTTTAATAACATCACACAGCTATCTGTAAATTGGTTTACTTTCCTCTGGAGAGAAATTTGGCAGTTTGCAAGAAAATCCATAAAAACCTCTCATTTGATCCTCCATTTCCAGCTTACAGAATATGTCTCAAGAAAATAAACATAACTGAAAACAATATTTAATATGTAGGTATTTACAGAAATATGACTTATATCTCCAAATACTTTTAAATAACCTAAATTCCTAGTAGCAGAAAAAGAAAAATGAAGGAACAATGTTGATTAATTTTATAGAATATGAAAATAATGAATGTATCAATGTATATATGAAGTAATGATTTTAAACAGGTATTAGGGCCTTACCATGAACTATATAGTTCATATGCAGTGCTAAGCATTTTATAAATATTATCTCACTTAATCATATAAACAAGTTTATAATGTAGCTGCTATTTTTGGCATTCCCTTTTATAAACAATGAAATGAAGTTTTATGGTGGTTAAGAAGTGTGCCAAATGTCAGGAATTTAGTGAGACTATACCAGCTTTTAAATTCACTTCTGTCTAACTGCAGTGCTCAAGTTCTTATCATCTATTGCATTCAGTCTTTCAAAAGATAAATGAGAACAAAAACAAGGTAAATAATGGTATACACATGCTGACCGTGACTTTAGCAACATGCTAACACACTGACCAAGAGAGGAGGGAGATATTAAATACACAATTTAATTTTATATTTTAATATCTTTTTCTGTATAGTTCCTGAAAGTATGTGTTGAGTGCATGAGTGTGTGCATGTGTCTGTGTGTAATTTTAAACTGGAATGACCTGGACTCATTTTGGCCCATAAATACTGCTGAACTGTTTTGATATTGTTCAGAGAGGGTCAAGGTATGCCTCCATTGTTGAATGCATCATGACCCATGGGGAAAATAATTCTAAAGAGAAAAAGATTATTGAGAAAAGTGAAAATGCATTTTCTTCATATTACATTTGCTATTTGCAAAGTGTTTCCACCTAATAATAAACACGAAATTTAACCTAAAAGAACTCCTATTTTGCAAGTGACTCCATAGGAGCCCAGGGAATCTAACTGATCTCTAGGTGTACTTACGTGATTTACTCATTACCAATCAACACTGGGGATCTCATTTGCCTCTGCCTCAGGCTCAACAAGATAAAACAACCAGTCTCTTGCCTATGAAAATATAGACACCTGGAAATAGAATAGGCTACTAGCCTTTGGAAAAGGGTTTCAATCAAGAAACTTGCTCTTTCAACTCACTATATCAACTGTGGCCTTTTGTAGCCCAGGAATTTTGTTGCTGTTAATTCTAGAAAAATGGAAGACAAATAAAATCCTTGATGTTTTCCCAAACAGGAGAGATTGTTTTTATTGAAGAAAATTTCAAATAGCCTGACACAAGTGTTCTAGGTTTATTTGTAGACTTTTCAAGAATTTTAAAGCATTATCCTTTTCCCTTTATTTCCCTCTGATTGTGCTTTTGTCTTTATTAAGAGCTAGTCCTTTAGAATTAGAATTCAAAGCCAGTTTACCCATGAGAGTTAATTTACCAGATGTTGTAGAAGAAAACAAAATTCTGAATAAAATGACAAAAGCAAAGAAATGAAGGGAAGGGAGTGGGGAAAAGAGAGAGGGAGGAGAAGAAAAGGAGAGAAAGAAAAAAAGAAGTTATGCACAGAAATCAAGGTTTTGATATTAAGACTAGAAGATCATTATGGAGATAAAAAGAACCACAGAAAGTTTACACTTGTGATTATAAGATCCTGAGCTTGGATACTTCTGATATAGAAGGAAGAGGTTAGGTTTTAAATTACTTTGAATATTTCTATCATTTTTAATACTTTCTTCATCCTAGCCAATTGCCAATTTCCCTGCTCTGAAGGGAAGCAAGTAAACAAAGTGAGATATAAAATATTCTATCATGGGTTTTGCTTTCCCACAAACTTCAGTGAAATCCTTGCCTTAGTGTAGTTTCAGCATAATCTTGATGGACATATGACTTAAACTCAGGCAGTCTTGACTCTGGTTCACAATATTCCTGCTGACAAGAGGCTAAGCAATTTTGGGGAGGAGGCTTACCTTGTTTACTTTTAGATTTTGTAGCTTTAAAATTAAATAGCTATAAATTATTCTCAGGTATAATATCTTATCTTTATTCTCAAAGACAAAGGTTCTGACCTCCTCACATTCTAGCAGGGACACTGGGATTGAAACCCTCAATTCAAGACACAAAAAGCAAAGCAGTTGAATTACACCAAGGTGCATAAAGCTCTTATTTGATGGAATGGAATTAAATTTTGTCTGATCCTAATTGGAAGATAATAAAGAGACAAAACTTTAGTAGCATGTAGGTAACAGAAAAGAGTTATAAACAAATGATGAGCAAAAAAGAGAGAGGAAGTTTAAAACTGGATGTCCCAGACTTTGGGGAAATAGCTTGTTGGGGGAAAAATGTAAAATCAATGTTCAATTATCAGAGGTAGAATCTGTGTCATTTGCAGGAAAGTGGGTGGAAATGGAGAGCACTACGTTGAGCAAAATAAGCCAGACTCAGAAAGTTAAGGGTCATATGTTTTCTCCCATATGTGGAAGCTAAAGAGGAAAAAGGAAAACAAACAATCAAAAACTGGAGACCAGGGGATCTCATGAAGGGAAACCAGCAGAGAAGAGAAGGAGATCAGGAAGAGGAGGATAAGAGGGAAAGGGGAAGCACTGGAACCAAATTATGTTATGTGCATGTCTGAATATGTCACCATGAATCCCACTATTAGGCATAATTATAGTGATCCAATAAAAAAGAAGATCTAGTACAAGAAGACCCCTTATAAAAGGGCTTAAATGTTATTAATAGAAATCTCAATATGTACTATATTTTATAACTGGAGGTGGCTGTTTCAGGAGAAAGTAGTTTTGATTTACCTTTGCTTGGTCATTTCAGCCTCTTTAGATGGATTTGTTTAACTGAGACCTCAAGTATGTCCTACTAAGAAGAGCATATTTTTCAGTCATGTGATAACTCATCATAGACTTCCTGATTCTATTTGTGGTGAGATATTAGCCTATTAGGAAACAGAGATAACTTAGCACAAACCAATATTGTTTCAGTACAATGGAAACGGAAAGTGAATTAGGGCCAATGTGTTTGTGATGACTTGGCATTCATCATTTTGCCATGTGGCTTTGAATCAGGGAAGCTTTTTCTCTGTGCTTTTCCAGGGATAACAAAACCAGTGCAATGCAGAAATAGAATAGTGATCCTAGAATGCTATGTGCCTGAAAGTATGATAAAGATTTGATATGCATTACCTTGAAGCAAGCCTTAGTAATTCATTATTACTCATATTATTATTATTATTATTAATTGTTAGTTATAGATGAATAAAAGGAAGTACTAAGATGTTAAATTTTTAATAAAAGCCAAATTGCCACTATATCACTGATCAGTAAGTCAAACACCAGATCAATTAATCCAAATTTCTTCTGTTTTGTCTTTTTTATCAGAAGCATATTGCAAATTATTCTAAAAATATAGCCATTAAAAAGTTTCTAATGTGGAATATAAAAGTTAGGTCACAGAAAAATCTTCTATGTACATCAATGTTCTTCATCAAAGAGTTTGGAGTTTTCTCCTCTAAGTTTAGTACAAAGATAAAGTTCAGTAAAACATCCTCCATGTTAGGGAATCAGACATGCAAATAAATCCCAACACTCTAAACCTTGAACCCACTAAATATTCAAGGCCCTGAAGCAAAACTAGCTGCCTGAACTTTGTTGTTGCTCTTATTCATATATTTAATTGCTTGGGGGATAATCTAGAGAAAGTTGAAGCTCCTTTAACTTTATTGCCCTCTACAAGCAAAGGATATGCAATCATCTTTTAAGTCTACCTAATATCAGCTGTTGAATGTTTGCTTTAGAAAAGAGTGATCTAATGTCTGAAAAGAAAAGTTGAGGTGACTCTATCAATAATATTCTGGGGACTGAGAGGTAATTTGCATTCTAGTTTTAGCCTTAGATTAATCACTCAGACATTAGTGAGGTAGGGAAGAATACATCTGGGAATTGGGTATATTCACCAATAAGCAGGAGTTAGTTAATTGCACTGGTAATGAAAAACAATGTCTTTTCCTTGCTTTGCACATGCCAAATAATATTCTAATTTTTAAATTAATTTTTTAATTTAGGTATAACAGCAGAATGCGTTACAATTCTTATTATACATATATAGCACAATTTTTCATATCTCTGATTATATACAAAGTATATTCACACCAATTCTTGTCTTCATATATGTACTTTGGATAATAACGTCTATCACATTCCACATCATTTCTAACCCCATGCTCCATCCCTTCCCCTCCCACCCCTTTTCCCTATCTAGCATTCAACTGTTCCTCCCATGCTCCCCTTCCCTACCCCACTATGAATCAGCCTTCTTATATCAGAGAAAATATTTGGCATTTGGTTTTCTGGGATTGGCTAACTTCATTTAGCATTATATTCTCTAACTCCATCCATTAACCTGCAAATGCCATGATTTTATTCTCTTTTATTGCTGAGTAATATTCGATTGTGTATATATGCCATTTTTTTAATCCATTCATCCACTGAAGGGCATCTAGGTTGGTTCCACAGTTCAGCTATTGTGAATTGTGCTGCTATAAACATTGATGTGGCTGTGTCCCTGTAGTATGCTGTTTTTAAGTCCTTTGGGTATAGATCTAGGAGAGGGATAGCTGGGCCAAATGGGGGTTCCATTCCCAGTTTTGCAAGAAATCTCCATACTGCTTTCCATATTGGCTGCACCAATTTGCGGTCCCACCAGCAGTGTATGAGTGTACCTTTTCCCCCACATCCTCGCCAACACTTATTGTTGTTTGTATTCATAATAGCTGCCATTCTGACTAGAGTGAGATGAAATCTTAGAGTGGTTTTGATTTGCATTTCTCTAATTGCTAGAAATAATGAACATTTTTTCATATATTTGTTGATTGATTGTATATAATCTTCTGAGAAGTGTCTGTTCATTTCCTTGGCCCACTTATTGATGGGTTATATGATTTTTTTGGTACTTAGCTTTTTGTGTTTTTTGTATACCCTAGAGTTTAGTGTTCTATCTTATATGTGAGTGTTAAAGATTTGCTACCAAGATGTAGGCTCTCTATTCACCTCACAGATTGTTTCTTTTGCTGAGAAGAAACTTATTAGTTTGAATCCGTCCCGTTTATTGATTCTTGATTTTAATTCTAGCACCAAAGGTGTCTTATTAAGGAAATTGAGGCCTAATCCCACATGATGGAGATTAGGGCCTACTTTTTCTTCCATTAGATGCAGGATCTTTGGTTTTATTATGAGGCCCTTGATCCATTTTGAGTTGAGTTTTGTACATGGTAAGAGATAGGGTTTAATTTTAATTTTATTTTGTTGCATATTAATTTCCAGTTTTCCAAGCACCATTTGTTGAAGAGGGTATCTTTTCTCGAATGCATGTTTTTTGTGCCTTTGTCTAATATAAGATAATTGTAATTTTGTGGGTTAGTCTCTGTGTTCTCTATTCTGTACCATTGGTCTACCACTCTATTTTGGTGCCAATACCAAGCTGTTTTTGTTACTATTGCTCTGTAGTATATTTTAATATCTGGTATAGTGATGCTACTGGATTCACTCTTTCTGCTAAAGATTGCTTTAGCTATTCTGGGTCTCTTATTTTTTCAGATGAATTTCGTGATTGTGTTTTCTTTTTCTATGACAAATGTCACTGGGATTTTGATCTGAATTGCATTAAATTTGTATAGTGCTTTTGGTAGAATGGTCCTTTTGATAATATTAATTCTGCCCATCCAAGAGCAAGGTAGATCTTTCCATCTTCTAAGGTCTTCTTTTATTTCTTTCTTTAGGATTCTGTAATTTTTATTATATAGATCTTTCACCTCTTTCATTAATTTGATTCCAAATATTTTATTTTACTTTTGAGGCTATTGTAAATAGGGTAGTTTTCCTCATTTCCCTTTCTGAGGATTTGTCAGTGATATACAGAAATGCATTTGATTTATGGGTATTGATTTTTATATTCTGCTGCTTTGCTGAATTCATTTACTAGAAGTTTTTTGGTGGAATTTTTAGGGTCTTCTAGGTAGAAAATCATCTGAAATAGTGCCAATTTGAGTTCTTCTTTTCCTATGTGTATCACTTAAATTTCTTTTGTCTATATAATTGCTCTAGCCAGTGTGGGCCTACTATGAGCCTGGGTCCCACTCAGGCCAGTGTGGGCAGATCTGAGCTCGGCCTGGTCTCTTGTGGTAGTCTGCTGGTTGGAAATAATATTCTAATTTAATATTCACATAAAGATTTAAAATTCCCACAAATAGTCTTAAGATGTAAATACTCCAATTGTCCTCATTTTATAGAGATGAACCTGGTGTACAAATATTTTAAATAGCTGATCCAAGATCTTATATCTAGTAAGTGATGGAGCTGGAATTTGAACCCTGTCAGCCAAACTCTAGGACCAGCATGCTTAACCACGATACCAATTTGGACAGTGTAAAATCATTCACTCTCTTGTTTCTACCTAGTTTGTACCTGAACCTGTTAGTTTTTGATCCAGAAAACAAGCTTCTCTTTATGAAATCCAAGTGTAGATGGCTTAAAAGGGGATAAAAACTTTTGAAACCACAGGCTGCAGGGAGAAGGTCTAGGACTCCATGCCTAGTTATCCATCAGCCAAATTTGGCCATTTTTATGAGCTCACTAGGAAGTACTGTGGAGCTCAGGACCTTCCAGTATACTCCTGTCAGGCCCCTCCATCTGCAGAGTCCACTGAGATTTTCTGAAGGAACTGCCCTCACCTACCTCTGTGGCCCACAATCAAGGGGACCAGCCATGACTTCCTGAAAACTAACAAGACCCTTGTGTTTACTGCCCACTCATTGCCCTGCCACAGCAATCCCCAGGAATAACAGCCTTTCTTCTGCTTCCAAATATTACAGATTGATAGAATCTAACCTGGAAATGTGGGAATAAATGATGCAATTATTATATGACTGAGTAATATGAGATATTTTAATATTGTCACAAGTGATTCTGAAAAAATCTGGTCCACAAATAAGTAAGTCTATGGCTTTGAAACAGAGTGAGTGCCATAAGGATGAAGTGTAGGCTACATTTGTTTCAGAAGTTATTATGGTGGTATAATTATGATAATTCTTAAATCTGCACAATTTTTGAGTACCCAATGTATAGAAAATGGTCATAATACCTTTAATTTTCATAATTAGTGTCTATTTTCTATTTCTATTTATGGGAGCTTTCTGAGGATGCTTTGATCAAAATTGGAATGGTGACAGAGTGAGACATGGGCAGCCAGGTCTGCACAGTCCTGTCCTGGATTTATAACAGATGTGCCTGCAGAATTCCCCTCCCCAATAGAACAGTCATTACTAACTTCGTGGGTAGCACAGTTTGTGCCTTCCCCAAGACTCTGAGTTTTGTCAATAGCGGAAATGAGAATAGAGTCAGGAATACTAAATTTCCTAAAGAAGTTGGAATGTATAAAATCAGTGTTAGCAGAATAAATAAATTGCACATCTGTTTACATTTCATGCATAAATATAGCTAAAGGGGAGACACACTGGTGTTGCAGATGATTGACACTTGAGGGAGGAGGCCATCCTTCCTTCTTTATTGCATAAATAATGATATTCAAATGAAGGAGGAGGAAAAGGAGGAGAAATGGGAGAGGAAAGAAGAAGAGGGGAAGGGAGAAACAAGAGAAGGAACAGTGGGGGGGGGAAGAGGATTAGGAAAGAAGGGAGGAGAAGAAGAATAGAAAACTCTTGCCTAAAAGGAATAAAGGTCAAAAGAGAAGTTAAATCCAGCTGAATTGAATTCAGATTTTCCAAAATGGCTGAATTAAAATACAATTCTGAAATAATATTCAAATTAGATTATCTAACTCCTGTCCAAAATCTTTGAAGAAACATGTTTGCAAATTGAGATTGGACAAATATTCTTTTACTGTCCAAATTTGAGAAAGAGATGTAGTACCCCAAATACATGTGAGTGTTATGCAGGTATCAGAAAAGCATTTTATGGATTTTAAAGAGAGATTTATGAAATACCTTAAAAATATGGGCACCACAAGCCAGGAGTGGTGGTGCATACCTGCAATCCCAACAGTTTGGGAGGTTCATCCAGGAGGATTGCAAGTTCAAAGCAGCCTCAGAAATTTAACAAGGCCCTAAGCAACTTGGTGAGACCCTGTCTCAAAATTATGAGCAAAAAGTCCTGGGGATATGACTCAGTGGTTAAGCACCCCTGAGTTCAACCTCCAAAATGGGCAACACAAGAATCTAGCAACTATTTTCTTTGAAAGAAGAAGCTCAAACAAGTCTGATTTTTATTATAACTCTAATGAGGTACAATTTATATACAATAAATGGCAAATAATTATAATAATAATTTGATGAATTTTGGCATACATTTGTAAACCCCCTTGTGCCAATCAAAATAATTATCATTCCAATCATTCCCTCAAAGATATTAAAGTACTTTTCTAATCCTTTCCATGCTCTCGGACAATCACCAATTTGTTTTCTGTCTCCAGAATTAGTCTGCATTTTTAGAATTTTATGTATTGTACAGTATGTACACTTTTTTCTTTAGTATTTTTTCACTGAGCATAATGATATTGAGATTTAACCATGTTCTAATCTGAATTTATTTTTTTTCATATGTTACTAAGCAGTAAGTTGAAGAAATTTAGGTGAAACTGTTTACCTAGACTTTCATTGATATCCTATTTTACTAACACCTCAGATGGATCAGTTTTAACTGATATTTTTTCCACTAGTTGTTCCGTTGCCTGGTGTGCATTTCCTACAGATGGTTGCATAGCTGGCTCCTCTTTGACATTCAAGTCTCAGCTTAAATGTCATAGTCTTAGCTTAAATTTCACCATCTCAGCAAGACTTTTCATGACCACATTGTCTAAAGCAGCATTCCACGTCAGTGCTATGATAACACATTTAATTTAGTATTATCTGTCTCCCTGAGTTAGAATGTACAATCCACGAGAGAAATATTTTCATCTGCCTTGTTAAAACTGAATTCCTAGCACCTAGAATATTACCTGATCTATAGGAAGTAATCAATCATCAATGAACAAATAAATCCTTGACATGCTTCTCATCCTGCATTTATAGGAAAATATGAAGACTTATGGGATGAATAGTATAATTCAGGGGAGTTATTATTAGTTGAGGGAATATATTCAAATTATGATGATTAATAGATATTTGTAAGCCTGAATGAGGATTTTTATCCCCAGTTTTACCTTAAATTCTGTTCCATTCAACAATTTGTATATATTAAAAAATAAAATGCTCTATTATAACCATAGAAACAATGATCATCATTATTTGGTATAACATGACGGTGTAGCACATAAAGATGGCCTAATTGATATTCTAATATATATTTACAGATTGAAATGATGACACTTAAAAAGATGAATGAAACTCAGCAAGGATAAATTCTGCTTAAATTGCCCCCAGCCAAGAGCTTACCAGCTTGGAAGACCCAGTTGTTTATGTGGGAACTGTAATTGGCAGTGAGCTCAGCAAGGCTCAGTGTGCAAAATCTCCTAAGTTCTAATGACAACTCAGTGGTTCTGGTAGAAATATCAAGCACATAATTAGATAAGAATGGATTTCTATCTGCTTTGCTTTGGTCAACAAAAATCCTAGAACATTATAGTTCATTCCTGAGCTACAAAAATGGAAATAGGTTCAGTGGATTGTATACCTAATGGTAAGAAGTATAAAAAGTAATGAATATAAGGAATGGTAGAAGTAATAGGCAGTGTTAATTCTGTTAGCTGTCTTCAATGAGTTCCCAGAAGGAAAGAAATCAAAGCTAGTCCTGGTTATTAACAAGGAACCAATATTTATTAATCTCTGATACTCCTTTGCTCATAAAGGTCTATGTGAAGAAGAGAAATGCTGCAGCACAGAAAGAGATTCACCAGCTTCAGGCACCTGCAGCATTTGGAAAAGGCTTTGCTGAACAGGCTGAAAACCGTTTAATTGCTTCTAGTATAAGCATATTTAGGGTCTGTGCCAACTGTGAGGTACAAATTAAAACATATCATAAATCACATACTTAATAAAGAAAGACACTCATTTTCATTTAATTCATTGGGGGTAAGATTTAGCCCATTTGCCTTTTTGAACAGGTGAAACCCTGAATTATTCCTTAAATCTTTTATTGATATGAGTAATCCTCTGCAGTGGGAATTTTTAAGAGTGGCAATGACTTTGGATTTGTTTGAAAATTTATATAACACCATTTGGGTGAAAATGCATTTTTTTAAAAAGCCAGACAAGAGAAGATCACTGGAAGTTGATATTTGAAGCATTGGTTTTTTTGAGTTCTTAGACACCACAGGAAAATATTCCTTATTCTCAATTTCCACTCGGTTAGTGGTTTACGTGGGTGCTTGATGGGTGGGTGCTGTCCATTGGTTTGGGTGCTGAATTGTAGGACTCTCAAAGGGAAGTTTTTCAGCAATCTCATTAGTACAGTGAAACTGCAGGTGATAAGTTTGTCCAATTTATTTACTGAGGAATTCTATTTTTCAAAATTGTATTCTTACTTTGGGACAAGCACTAGCTATTGTTGGATTTTTATATAGACAGTTATTTCAAATCCTAAGAGATACAAAACACAATAATCCATATTAAGTAATGGGTTGTGTGTTTTTTTTTTTTTTCCTGGACAATTTTCTGTATTAACAAGAAGGAAGACAGAGGAAGAACAAGGACATATTTGTTACGTGATGGGGAAGCACAACTGTTCCTAAATAGTAGTGTTTGTGGTATGTTCCTGGGGGTACTGACAGGTCCTTATAAGGCAAATGAACGTTTCAGCTACAGTTTGCAAGCAAAACACAAAACTAATTACCAAATATTCTTTTGTCCCTCAGCAAACTGCAGGGGGCAAGAGTGAGCTTGTGTATGACTAAGAGCCTAGATTTCCCTGGGTGCTATCCTCTCACATGTGTTTTTAAATCTTCCAATTTGTGATTATTATTTTTCAGCACTGAATTAGTGAATCATTTTATATAGTGCCATTATGTAAAATAAAATGATACTTTGTTTCTCTGCATTGGCCAATTACTGGGTGGAGAAAATTGGAGTCCTGAAAGGCACATGTGTGCATAGTTTGGCAGATCACAGGAAAGCCTTGTAAAATGCTCCCAGATGTTTGATGCAAGAGAGCGAAAATACTAGGAACAAGGAGCAAATTGGGTTGGGTTTTATACAGTATAAAATTATTGATATACAAACTAAGAAAACATAAGATCATTGACATAAAATACCTCTGGAAGGTCAATAGTGATATTAGAACTGTATTATATTAAGCAAATTTGTTCCTTTCCTTTCCCCTTCTGCCTGAGGCAATTGTAAAAAATATTAAGGGACATTATTACTAATCCATAATAAATGTCACATTAACTATGAACCAACCAGTCTTTTCCACACAAGGGCCACATAACTGTATTTGGACCCAATCTGGACTGTATTTTTTTTCTTCAGAGACTTGACCCCTCACCCCATCATCAACATTTTTATAGTGGCTACTGATAAGAGTTCTGTCCTTTACAAATTGAATCATCACAGCAACAGTTTCCTTCTGACTTCAAAGAGCAGTTGGAAGGCTTGTTCCTCCCTTGGTAAGAGATTTCTTCAAACTACTAGCAAAGCCAAATGAAGTAAGGGTTATCCAATTGACATCCTCTGGGTTCCAAGATTGTTCCTGAGTACATCTAGGACCTAGCATCAAACAGACACACATGACAAAGGGACACCTGAGGAGAATTCAGTGAAAGTATTTACATAGGCAATATTAAGGGAGGCAATAAAGGAAAGTGAGCCTTCCTGGGAACAACAAGAGTGGGAAGTTACTGTCCTCCATGAGGCAGAGAGGCAGAACCAGAGGAGTCTCCCTAACCTGTGATAGTCTTATCTGTAAAAGGGCTGTGCTTCAGGAACTGTAGTCCCAGGAAGAATCATGTAGCCACTGCCTAACAACAGCTTCACAGGGAGGGAGACTAGCAAAGAGATACTACACACCTCTTTCTCCTCACTTCTGTTCTCCTGATCAAGCAACAATTTGCCTGAACTCAACCAGTAGCTCCAAGGCAAGGCTCATTGGTTCATGCAGTTCTGTGAGTTAGTCACTTAGGACACTGAGCAGGATTCAGAAAGATGATGAGCAGACCTGGAAAGGAGAATTGGAACTATACAGCAGGTTCTACCTATTAGCTCTTATGTTCTTTCAAAGACCACCTTAGATGATTAGTTTCCATGTTTTGATAAATAATGATACAGAAGTTTAGGACAAATTTTTAAAAATTTGTCCCAGTTTAAATTAGGTTCAGTCTGATATAAAATTCTATATCATTTGTCCTATTACTTCCATCTGCATTCCACATGAAATACATTATAATTCTTCTGCCTCATCTCCTAACTGCTTCCAGTGATGATCTTTAATGGAGATAATCCATGGAAGGAGAAAAATATATTCATGAATCAATTCTTCTCCTTTTTGGAATTCTACCTGGTATAGAGTGATGGCCAGATAAACGGTATGAAGAAATCAAAACTGGTTAGGCAAGAAAACTCAATCCTATTGTTCCCTTCCCCTGCCCTTTATCTATTACTGTAGTTTCTCTAGGATTCCTTAAACAGGCAACAGGGAACTGAGCCAAAGGTTCTGGGCAAGCTCTGAAGCAGCATTATGGAATGGAAGCCTTCTGTCTTTAACAAAGTGAATTTTGAAGATAGGTTGTGAAAGTTGTAGAACTTCTGAAAAATTATATCTATAAATATGTTCATTCGTTGTACATGTAATTTAGATTCCTTGTGACCGCCTTTAGTACCATGAAACAAAAATCTTGTTCTGTAGGAATCCACCAAAACTTCAACTTTTTTTTTTTAATGATAAAGTTGTAAGTCAAAGAATTGGATCATCAAAAGCAGAAAGATAAAGTATTATCAGCCTCAAGTACATACCTTTGATATATATTTAACTTCATTATTTTTAATCTTTATGTAATTTCAGCACTTAAAAAATCTTGCAGAAAATATATGTATACCTTCATGGAAACTCCTTAAATGTTAACATTTTCTTATATTCTCCCCCCCACAAACACTCACACTACTTTTTGAGTCATTTGAGAATAAGTTGCAGATATAATTCACTTTTGCCCCTTAGTGTCCATTTTCTAAAAAGCAAGGGTATTCCTATATGCAAGCACAGTGTAATTATAAACATCAATGGTCATCAATACTGTAAAAATAATCTATAAACCTTATTCAAAATTTCCAATTGTCCCAGGAATGTTCTTTATAACAAAAGGGAAAAACTCTTGGGTGTGGGATTCAGTCAAAATAATAAGGTTCATTCTGTTGTCAAATTTCTTCAGTCCTTTAATCTAGAAGATTTTACTTGGCTTTCATGACCATTATTTTTTCAAGATTTCCAGTCACTATTTTGGAGAAAATCTCACACTTTTAATTTTCCTGATGTTCTCTCATGATTAAGAGGAGGTTATGCACCTTTGGCAGGAATACTGCAGGAACGATGTTTTGTCTTGTTCAGTACTTCATATCAAGAGGCATATATATATATATATATATATATTTGTTCTATTCCAGGTTATGTTAACTTGGACTTCTTGGTTAAGGTACTACCTGTCAAATTTTAAGTACCTTGTGGGAAAATTCCCCAAGACTATGTAAGTGTTCCATTTTTGTCATCAAACATTTTCCTACCAGTTTTAACATCCACAGATTTTTTTTTCTCAAAACAATTATTATTGTTATGGCAAATGCCAAATGGTTATTATTTCTTTCACATTTACTAGTTGCCATTTTATTGTAAGAAAGAGTTATTCCTCCCCGACCATTTAATTATGCACTTATTTATTTTTATCTCTGTGGATTTGTGGATTACTGTTTTTTTCAATGAGTTACAATCCATTATTCTCACTATTTATTTTGATGCTGAAATTGTCCTAAATTCCTTCTTATGTGGAAATTTCTTCTATGACTCCTATGTCCTTTTGATGTATTTTCATCTTTCTTGAGCAAAATTTTATTTTCTGGCATAACAGGATGTTCTAGGTTCACCTCAACTTTCTCTGATCCATTTCTGGAATCACTCATTTTCCCAAGGACTGCTGTCCTTTGTGTGGAGATGATACTTTGAAACCAAGTTGTATGTATTAAGTGTGCATGTTACTTTTCCAAAACACTGGACTTACATGCATGAACACATCTCTCTTCAAGTGATCTTTCTGTTGACCTAGGAATCATTTAATCAGCAACATAGTGTTTGTTTGTTTGTTTTGTTTTTTTTATTTTTGAAAAGACATGAACATTTGCCATTGCCACTCTTTATCATCAAAACCTGGAATTTTCAGCTGGGGGAAATTAGGACTCAGAAAGCACAAATACCACCCCAAGGTTTTCTGCAAGGAATTCTGCTGCCTTGCACTCCATTCTGTGCCTCAAGTACTTCTAATTTTCCTTTTCTCTTTCTTCATTGTTCTTAGGGAAATTTCACCATGAACTCTCATTGATTAGAAACTTGATGTCCTCAAAACGCAGATTCAGGCATAGGCCAAATCATCTTATCCAAGCAAACACATTAGTGTTTAAGATGGTGTTCGTCTGGCTTCCACACACAGTTCCAAAAGACAATCAGAGTCAGCAGACCAAGGAACCTTGTGGGAGGTGATCTCAGTGTCCTTCCTGACCCCACCCAGGGAGTAAAGTGCCAGAAGAGCTGCTCCATAACAGGTCCCCTGCTCATTCCCCACATGAATTCCAGGTGCATATTAACAGTTTAACTTTGTTAAGAAAGTGTCAGTCTAACCTCATTTACATTCCATTACCCACAATGCTTTTTAATTTTGTGCATGCTTTGAAAAGCAATTGATGACATTCTGCTGGAAGAATTTCAGCCCGTGTGCTCTTTATAAAGTAAAGAAGTGGAATAATTATTACTGAGAAGGGGAAAAAGAGGATATATTTTTCACATTTGGTGCTTTTAGTTGGATGTGTGTGTTTTGGGAGGCTCTACTGGGGAAGGGAGGTACAAGGTAGAAAAAGAAGTGGTGGAGCTAGTTGCATATGTTCTTAGTTCTGAACCTAGAATTATCAATTCCAAAAATATTGTACACATAGGTGGAAGAAACCACATTCGTGTTAAAAATGACCAAGCAGAATTGTGCTTTGTGCTAAGACATATGCCATTGAATATCTGGGTAAACCAAATTAAAATATGAAGCAACAAGAGGCTTATATTCAAGGGGTGAGATTTACTGGTTTCTTGACTGGTCTGAAGAAGAGAGGGTAAAAGAGAACAGGTGATGGGAACTAAATACACTGTAAACCACAAATTTTTCCTCTCTCTTATTCCTTCCCTCCTCTCCCCTTCTCTATTGTCTTCCCTTCTCTTCCCTTCTATGTTTGATCTACCACACAAATTATTACCAAATCCTATCACTCTTTTTTCCAAGTTCATAGATCATATGAAATCAATTTTACAAATTCAAATACGCAATTATATTAGAATGAGACATAGAAATGAGTAATGTTAAGTGTGTGTGTGTGTGTGTGTATGTGTGTTTAGTGTGAAGGCTTTAGTCTAGTAAATAAGCTAAAGCAAATGTAAAATTAGTACAGTAAAAGAAAGAACTGATGGGCAATATAAATGTTATGCAAACAATTATGTCCCATAGACCAGTGAAAATATTTCCTTTTGTCAATCCACTAGAATGGAACTATAGGAAGCAGGGCTCTTCTTTTCATTCTGGGTAGTGTTGTGGACCCCGTCCCTTGAATAGTTCTATGTATATAGTAGGTACTCAGTAAATACCAAAGAAATAAATGAATCAAAGCACTTGCATCCTTTATCATCTTTTATTTTATCTTCTCCTGCTTTCAATATTATAATTGACCGTTCTTCTTCTTTCACCAACCAAGTCTGATTACCCTCAGCACCTCTCTGTTGGAATTTCTTCCAACTGTCATACCATGCTGCAACTATGTTCACTTTCTATTTTTAAGTCGTTATTTCTCTTTCCTCTTTGCATCAAGTAATTAATATTTCTTCTACCTTTTAACCTTTTTCTCTCTTTACCTTTCTCCCATACTTTCCTTTTCTAGCATTTCCTCTGATTCTCCTCTAGTATTGAAAGCTCAGTAGTGTTGTTCACTTGGTTGTCTTCATCTGCTCTTTGTTGCTTTTCTTTCCTTTCTTTCTTTTTTCCTGTGCTTATTCTTCTGGGTGATCACATTAAGCTTCATGACTTCCACTGTGTTCTCTGGGCTTTAGAATGATCTCTTTAAATGAAGTGAGTGTATGTGGAGAAGAAATGTTATACCAAGGAGTGAGCCCTGGCATGCTCCAACTTTTAAAGGACTGGGAGATGAGGATGAATTCCAAGGAATATCAAAACTGTATGGCCAGACATTAGAGGAAAATCAGGTGACAGTAGTGTCTCCAAATCCAAGAGGAGAAAATGTTTCAAACCACTGATCAACTGGGTCAAGCAAACAGTGTCAGTGGATCAGTGTTCCCAACCATAGATGTGGTGTTCCAGCAAACTCACACTCTTACAAATGGTCATTGCATTTGTTTAATTTGTTCTTTTGTAAATGCCTAAATATATAGATATTGAATAAACAGGTTGACTAAACTGGATTTGAATACTTACAAGCATAACATGGTGGTACAAGCTTGGCCTCTTGTTATATACCCTGACTTTAGCACTACCTCTTTTATAAGCAGATGGTATGATTTTAGATGAGTTGTCATACCTTTGATTTTCTTAATACATTAAATGGAATAATAATAGTACTTTTTTCGCAAAGTTGCTCTAAGTATTAAATGAGAAAATATATTTTAAAAACTTAGTACCACTAAGTAAAAACTCAGTTACTATTATTCTATGACCTATGTCTCCTTACTTGTTTTTTTAATATTTATTTTTAATTATAGGTGAACACAATGTCTTTATTTCATTTTATGTGGTGCTGAGGGTTGAACCCAGTGCCCCACACATGTTAGGCTCTACCTCTGAGCCACAACCGCAGCCTGTCTCCTTACTTGTTAAATGGGCATAACAAATAATTCCAAACTCATTGAGTTATGGTGAAAAATCAAGTAGATTATCCATGTAAAGTTCACTGTGCATGGTAAACTCTCCATATATGATGGCTGAATTTTTTCAAGATATGTTTACCAGGTGGTATTGGAATTAAATTATCCAGTCACTCAGTTTATCCTTCAGTTGAACACTTCTCATAGTTATGGGGATGTAAGGATTATACAGCCCTAAATTATTTTATTCCACATCATATGTTGTTTAATTTATACTCATAACATGCTGTTGGTCGATGACAGGAGCATTGATGTGCAGATATTTTCACTGGATCTTTAAAATGCATTCATCTGATCAAAATTCTCATACACCACATCAAGATGTCTCTAGTGTTTTGAAAACCAATGTTAAAAAGAGAATATTCAGTGATGATTACATTCAATTTGATTTTCATTTTGGGAAAATAAACACTATCCTCACAAGCAATGTGTTTTTGTATGTGAAGAAGTACTTGCAAATCAAAATACACACACCATCTCCTTTACCTCATCTTTTAGAAACAAATTAAGAAATAAATAAACATAAAGTATCAGATGAAATAATTCCACTTAATAGGTCTGAAAAGCAAGGTTTAATTTCATTATTTAATTTCAATCTGAAATCAAATGTTAAAAAACATGTGCCAGTTATTAAATGGAATGTTGTAAAACTTGTCTGAATGGATTATGAATATTACTGAAGGTTACAATAAATTACTTTTATATTCTAGTTTATCATACTCTATTAATCACAGATAAAATATTTTCACCTGAATTCACTTTTTATTTTCATAGTAAAAAATTACTACATATTTTGAAAAACCCTAAGTTGACTTTTAAAATTTTAGATGACTATAGAATGAGTTTGTAGGAAAAAGGCTGGGAACAACTCAATTTTATAAAACAAAACAAAACAAACAAAAAAAAAAACACAAAGAATCAGAATTCATGTAATTAGACCTAGACTGTTAATTCTTGAAAAATTTAGAACATAAGCCTTTAAGTTTGAGTATAAGTTTTAAGTATGGTAATCACTATTCACTCTCCTCTAGCCCTGTATATATCTCCAGGAGAACATCCTTTTGGGAGAGTCTTAAGTTTGTTCTGAAATATGCCTGCAACATGCAATAATCACACTCCCCTAAGGTTCATAATTTACCCTACAAGAAAGGGTCTTAAAAGTCTCATTCATGGTCCACATAGCGAGTTAGCCCCCTGCCACCTTCCCCCCTATCATCCCAACATTGTGCTGTTCTCTTTTTGGGGCAAACACACAATTGTGTGTTTCAAACTTTTTTGATATATTTTGTTGTAATCTATCTGTATGGATTTTACAGAATTAGTATATTCAGTGGAATATGCATTTCAACTCTAACTCCAAGCCTAGGCACTTATACTAATGTGTAGATATTAGAAATATCTACTTAACTTACTGAACTTTTCACAACCTCAGATATTTGACTTATAAAATAAACTTATTTTCCAATGGAGATAAGAATAAAGAACTTAGTCACAGGGGATGAATGAATAGACAAAACAAGAAGGAGATCTCACATGCTCTGATGATGACAATACACCATGAGCCAAGACATGCTTAACTCAGCCCTCTGTCCCTGAACTGTAGGTCTGTCTGCTCATCCTTCTACCTTTGCTGGTTGTATGAACAGCCTATCAGGAATCCCACACAGGAAGTGCCCAACATCTGGAGATTCCTTCCCTTTCCCCAACTTTACCTTGCTACTCATAACAACATATCACCTCCATGTCTGTGCACAACACCATGATAGGGAACAAGGATCTACTCTCACCAATGAATTGAGAAATAGAAGTAAAATAAACTAGATATATGGTTAGTTATTCATTCCCAATGTTGTCATGGGAATGATTCCCACTCCATCAGTTGGCAGTATCTCTGGAAGTGTTCCTTCCCAGTGAAGCAAAGAGGAAAGAATGTTTCAATGAAACAACATATCTCTGCTCTTCCTTTTGAAAATCAGCTCCCAAAAGAGAAACGTTAAACAAAACATCCCCACCCCTTCATACACATGCCAAACTCTCCAAGTTCTACACACACTCCATTTTAGAAATGTAATTGGATATTACATGACTTCGTCTAATATGTTTTCCATAAGTTGGAAAAGAGAAAAAGTCAAGTGGATAGAATTTATAGGAACTTCACCAAAGGAAAGCCTCACAAATCCATTGAAAATCTCTTCTGGACTTTCTCTATAGGAGGCAGCATTGATTACAGAGTGTATAATATTTCTTATATGATAAACCTGTTTCTTGAAAGACTATTAGTATGATGAGATCCTCTGAGAATTCTCCTTAAAGTAGAAGCCAAAATTGAGCTTTTCATTTTTAATGGAAAGAAGTACATATATGTTGATTGATTTTTAAGGGGCCCTACTATATTGGACCATGGATGACTATTTCTTTGGAAATCCAAGTTAAATGTGAAAGGTCCAGCAGAAGTTAATAAAGGACACAGGTCAAACAGACCATAGTTCCCCTAGTTACTCAAGTTCAAAACTTTGACATTCCATTTAACTTCCCTTCCTATTCTTTCGTAGCCCTGACTTGACAATTTTTATTTTTAATATTTTTCATGCCAATCCTTTCAATGACACACACTAACACAAACAGTCTGCTGAGTGTTTAATTATGTCCCCCAATTCCTATGATGAAGTCCTAACCCTCAATGTTAAATGAGGCCCTGGGTAGGACCCTGTTCTGGTAAGATTAGTGTTGCTACAAGAGGAGACCCTGGAGAGTCCCCTCTTATTCCATTCCACACATTTTCACACTGAGAAAAGACCATCTGAAAACTCAATGTGAAGACAGCTAACCTCAAACTAGGAAAAGAGAGCCCTCACCAGAAGCAGAATGCTGCAAAATTTGATCTTGGACTTCCCAGCCTCCAGAACTTCAAGAAAATAAATTTCCATTGTTTGAGCCACCCAGTCTATGTTATCTGTAATGGAAGTCTGAGCTGTCTAAGATAAGCCCAATGGCAATGTTTCAGAACCACTGCTATAATGTTTTATGACAAATTTCAACAAATCCTCAAATAAAGCCCTGTGAGTAAAGTTTTATTGCTGATGAAGACTTTAATGTTGTAAGGGGTGAAATTATTCCCTCTAAACACTCAGAGATAAAGATGACAAAACCAGAACTTAAGCCTTATCCTGTTTCAAAGGCATATTCCCTCCATGCTGCTTTGGACATTATCTCCCTAAGCCAAGCCCTTCCTTGAGTGACTGACTGGGTTTACAGGTCTTCCTCACAGATATCTATCACTCTTGTTAACTTTTATTAATTTTGTCTTCTTGCCAAGTGCTGAAAAATCATTTTTCTCACTTTACTTCCATTGCTTTAGTTTATTTAATGCACTGCAAAGGGTTTCTAGACAAGGCCTGAATCCTCAACCTGTCTTTTAATGTATGTCCCAAATCACAGCCCCTTAATTCAAATGTATCCCCATTTTCCAATTCACCTCACAGCACCAAATGTATCCCACATTCTTGTCTTCCTGATTTTATTTACCATATATCCTTTCCTGGAATATATTTTTCTCCCATCTATTCTACAGAAATTCTACTCATAATTTGAGGCCAAATTCAATTCAACCAACTGAATAAAGCTTTCTTTATGTCAATCTATAGTAATCCTAAACTTAGAACTCTTCCAGACATTTTTTGAAATTTAGTTTTTATTATCAGTTGTGTATTTTCCCTTTTTGTCTTATATTTAGAAAGTTTTTTCCCCAAATGAATAAATTAAATAATCAATTAAAAGGAAAAACATAGAAAGATTCATTAACTGTGTATACAAATCTCCAACCCACCAACCAGTAAACCTACCACTCAATCAATAGTTACTAAACACTTACTCTGATTTAGGCTTTGCAAAACAGGAATGTCACTGAATAAAAATATATTCTTTCTCTTGGGTATATTTTATAGCTAAGTCCAATCCTCCAAAGACAGTCAAAATTGTAGAACAATTCAATGAATACATAGTGTTATTGCTGCTATGTTCTTCAAAGAAAGCCAAAAATTTTGGAAGACAATATCACGTTTTTTTTTCCACCAATAATGCCAAGAAGAGGTCATGATTATGGTAGTTACTTAAAGCACTGGAGGACAGCACGGTATGGCTGAAACCATGTGGACAACAGATAGAACTGAATTGAAATGTTATTTCCATCCCTTTCCTCATTTTGTTCCCTTAGGAATTACTTAACTTTTATAAACCATCTTTTTTTCTATTTAAAATTTTCATCATAGAGTTTGGTTCATAGTAAATGCTTAAATAAATGTATTCACATCTCCTAATTGCTGTCTGTATTCATTGGAAATCATTAGTAGACCTTGTTATTCCTTCACCCTTACTCTTCCAATGTCCACTGCTACCTCAACTTTTCTCTGCTTCAAAGATGAGAAACATGTGTAACTGGTTTAAAATCACAGCAAATTCTTAGCCGGGCTTTGAGTGAAGGAAAGAGGAAACAAAGAAACAAAAAACTTGGAGGAGATGTTTTAGAATGAAAGTATTAGTGAACAGAAATATTGCATACCAATCACTTTTCATCCTATTCATCACCGCTTACAGGAAGAGATATATCTGTTGAACTTAAAAAGAAAAATGAGACAGCCTATCCTATAGATGCATTTTAATAATTTGGAAAATATATAATTAGACAAAACATCAGGTATCAATGGATATCTTGGGGTGGCACACTTGATTAGAGAATCCATCATTTCACTGAGTATCCGTTAAGCCTATTTTAGGAGTCTTTTGGATCAGGGGATAGAACAGATCATTATAAAACTGAAAATAAAATCCCATTAGTTTTTTAAAATAATGCCTGAATGACTGGGGACCAATGTTGTTCTATTATTTCCAATGGGAGGTTAATTTGAGCTGATACTTAAGGCTCTGCTCAGCATTATGTTTGGAAGAGTGCAATTTAATTGCTGTGAGGCAGCATAGATTTGTGAAAATAAATCATGTCAAACACATTTGATTACTTTTTAAAATTATATTGCTATTGGCCTAGCTAGAAGAGGAAACAAGTAGATTTAATACAAGTGGAGTTTTAAAAGTTGTCTGACAATATTGCTTATCTGTGTTAAGCATATGGGTAGGTTTTAGGTAGGTTCATGAGTGAAGAGTCAAGTGGTAATAGACAATGGGAGCCGGGGTTGGAAATGTAGAAAGAAATGTAGCAATCCTTTGGAATGGTTGGAAAAATGCAAAATGCAAGGAATGGAAGACTCTAGTGCCAGACAGATTTAAGGTCAAATATTAGCACAGCCAATTACCAACTTTGTGACAAGTCACAACCTTTCCAAACCTCAATTTTCTCATCTATAAAACAAGGTTTTTTAAGATTTTCTTTTCTAGGGTTGCTAAGAAGAGTGAAAATGGAGGATTTTTCTTTGAAGAGTATAGCTTGGGGCCCAACCTACAGAAGTTTTACATGTGATGGCTCCCACTAATTTACAGAGACCTTACTACAAAGTGACTCTCCCTCATCACACAGGACTCTAGGAAACTTGAGGGAAGGGAATGCTCCAGTGTCCTCTCAAGACTCTGGCGATACTGAGGTCCAAACTCTGCTGTGTCCTCTTGCCCTTGGTATCTTACCTGTTTCTAGGGTTGCTGTCTCTGTAAATGCCTGTTCAAGAGTTCATCACTGAAAACTCAGCTTAATTCTTTGGAAACATGAATCTTGAGAAACTTTAAAATCTTTGCAAAGATCCTAGGATAAAAATGCCAATGACATCAATGAAAAACTTTTAGGAAATGACTTCTGCAGTACTCTGTTCTCTAGTGAGGTAAAGATATTATGGGCATCCACCTCATCACCCTCTTCTGTTTTAATTCTGTGCATAGTTCTAGCACTATGGTATATATTTTTCTTGTTTACTTAATGTGTATTCTTGTTTATTTACTACCTTTCATAAGGATGTAGGTACACCCTATGAACATAAATGCCATCCCCCCCATTTTGTTTATTGGTGTATTCTAAGAGTTGTTTTCTCTTGGAGTTACTGGTCCAGGTACAATTGCCAGCTCATTGTAGAAATCCAGATATACATTTATTGAATGAATTAATAGCTGATGACATAAAATAAAAGTCAACAAATGGTAGCTCACTGGTCCAGTGCAGCTTGTAATGGGTTTTGAATACCTTAAAAATACAGCCACATTCATTTATTTCCTATTTCCTATGTTTGCTTTTCTGTTGTAGTGACAGAGTATGTGTCCCTGTGACCCATAAAGTCTAAATATTTACTATCTGGCATTTAGAGAAAATTATTGCCTGCCCCTGGTTTAGAAAATGGGTAGCAAAAATGTCACATCATCATCATCATCATCAACCTCAGAGCAGTTATCACAAATGTCCTCTATGGAACAGATATATTAGGTACTTCTATTTGCTCTCTTAACAGTCTTTGCAAGATGGGTCTTATTTCTGCTGCCTTGCACATGAGAAAACTGACACCCAGAGAAGTCACATCTATAAAGACATAGAGCTGAGTGGTATCTTAGCTCAAATTCACCCCTATCCTCCACCCGCAACCTGTCTGACTCTAAAGCTTTTGATCTTTATACCAATCTAAGCCACTAACATTTTTACCACAGGCATTTTAAGTGAGGCTCAGAAAGTCATTTAAATTGTCAGTGTTTCCATTTCCTTGTCTTTTATGGATCTAGGGTATGAATAATTTCAAAGAAATACAAAATAAAACAAAATTTAAAAAGCAAAAATAAAAAAATACCCCAGCCTAGTTTTGTAAGTTTGGTTACCATGAATTGTCACTCTTTATTATATTTCTTTGTTTGTTTTTAATGAAAGGGATTACAGAGGCAATATGTACTCTTTTCTTTTTCACACTTACTGATGGCATTAAAATAGAGAAAGTGTTAGGAAACCCATATAGAAGCATTTCACAGGAGAAATTTGGAAAGATTAGGCGATTGGGCATCAAAGTGGAATGTGAAATTTAATGTGGATAATTGATACGCTTGGGTAGAAATAATGCCCAGGCTAAGTACAATTTAAACGGTGCTTAATTAGTTAATATGGTAGAGAAAGAAGATCTGTGTGTACTTCAGAAATGAACATTTATATTTTGGGTTCAGTGTGCTGCAGTGACGGGAAAAGCTAAAATACTGTGAGATTGTGTTCAGAGGCCTGTGCTGTCAGTCCTGGGATATGTGCCTTTTGTAAGGCACTGATTAGAACACACTAGGGCATCTGGTCCAATTCTGGACTCATTAGGTAACAAAAAAGACAGGAAGTCTGTTTCCAGGAACTAGAAATGACTGCCAACAGTTTGAAGACTGTTCAGTTAGTGAAGAGAACATTAAAAGACAGACCTGAAGCCGAGCCTCCTGAACAAAAGCTTTACAGACCCACTGGGATGGGGCTCCTGCCTTCTTCAGCTTCACTCCACGGTGCCCCCTTCCCTGCTGCCCTCCTGGGAGGCAGCCCTCTGCCCATCAGATAGGCTCAGCCATGTTTGCATGACCAGAATACCTGCCCTCCTATGCAACGATGGTGTGTATTACAGCCCAACATACAGAAGGTACTATTATATTCGTGTGTCTGTTTTGCTGCTGAAAAACAAACTTATTGGCGTTTGGGGTCTCTGTCATATTTACATAAACATTACTGGGCCCTAAACTTCCCTTCCTGCAGAAAAGAATCTTCTTTCTACCCTTTTGCTTTCTCCTTTTCTTTCTCTGAAGGAGGAAGGGAGGCTAAGTATAGCTACAACATTAATTATGAAAGAGATCAGGGAAGGACAAAGATAGAAAAATCAGGCAGCATGTTTATAGAAGACTTTTTCCTGGGGAAAGAACATTAGGAATGGAGTAGAGGAGAACATTGAAATTAGAGGACAGGGTCTGTTACAAAGCATTGCGGTGGATTGAAAATGGGGCCTCAATTTCTAAAGTATAGAAATACATATTTAAGTTGACTTTTAATAAGTCATGGCTATTGAAGTGTGTGTGTGTTTTTTTTTTTAAAATACAATGTACTCTTGCTTTGGACTGCATGGGCTTTGAAATTATAACATTAGAGTTACAACATTAGTATTAGATTGATATGCATGGTGCCCTGGGAGAGAGCTAGACACATTATAAAGATTAAAGTAATTTTTGAATAAATTAGTGAACAAGAAAGAAGAACAGGGTGATGCAAACTAGAGAGTGATCTGATAGGAGGCTGGACTATGGTCCAACAATCTTCCAAGTATTTCAGGATGCATAATAAATTCTTTGCATGATCTTTAAAGTGTTTCCTTCAGGGCACATAACTCACCAGGAGATCGTTGGGCTCCTTTAGTTCTGTGGTAAAGAGAGAGGAGCTAAAGTGCATGGGACAGGGAGTGTAGTTTTCTTCTTTTTCTCCTTCCTTCCTCTCCCTCCTCACTTCCTCTTTCCTTTCTTTCACCAAGGAGCAATTAAAAGAAATCCACTAGGATTAAATTAATCACAAAAGAGCTATAAAGTAGACATAGATAAGTGGAGAGGGTCCTAATTAATCAGCACTGACCCACATTTAGCATGGACTTGGTAGAGGGAAGTGAGACAATGTGTAGTATGTGTCCTTCCTTGAATTCACATATGAAAACCAGAGGCATGGGCAGCAGAAAAGAGGGATCACTGTGTTTATAGACAGTTGAAATTTTACTCTAGTCAACAAATTTACATTAAACACCAGCTTTGAGGCACAAGTGTGATAAATGTGATTGCTATGTCCACTTCCTCCGAGGAACATAAAGGGTTGGAGAGTAAGGGTGTATAGAAACACAGAATTAGTTATGAGGCAACCAGAAATACAACTCAGGTTCTAGAGGAGGCTAAAGTCACATTTCATTGCTGACAGGGATCAAGTAACTCAAGGCCTATGTGATACTGGAAACAGAACTTGAACGTCAAGCATAGTTGGGTGTCTGTGGGCTGAGATGAGACAGAGAGCTGCATAAGTCAAAGACAGGGATGGGAATCATGGTACAGTTTCAGCAGATAACAAAGGTAAATTATCTGTGGAATTAAAGCAGTTTAAACTTTGGAAAACTTGGGTTAAATGTTGCCTTATCAAAGCCCTATAGACAAACAGGAGCCTAAATGGAGTGAGACATGAGCAGAGAGATAGGGTCTTTAAGAAACTAAGATTTGGTTGTTTAAATAGCATAGCTCACAGACCCTGAATGTCCAGTATAACCTTGCAGATCAGGCATGGGTTAACAAAGGCCTCTGCTATGGAACAAGGTCATGACCTTTTCAATAGCAGTCTGAAAGTCAATATAACTTACAAAAAGAAAAAACCTCTTATTGATGTCTCTACGCTTTAGTGCCTTTCCAGACTACTGAGACATAAACAGATTCTCTCTCAGGAGAGATAGGCAGGAACTTTTGCATGAGGGACCCCTGCTCAGTCTCCTTCCTATTTGGGAGCTTCCTTGTCTGATATATCCCAGCAAGTGTGCAATCAGTCTGCAATCCAAGTATTTTAAGCAGTGTGCTCACCACTTTAAACTTTTGGATTATTGAAATTTAGGGTCATCACTCAAATAAAGTTAAGTAGTTTAATGATCTTCCCAATGGCCTTGCCTCCCACATCCCACCATGCGTCTCTACTCTCCCCAGAAATTCAGCTAGGGAACTTAAACTGCTTTTAGGAAGAGGAGATGGAGGAAATTGACCTGATCAAGCAATTTGACTGATTTAAGACTGCAAAGATGAATTCTGAGAATGGTATTGTCCTACCAGTTCTGAAGCCAGAGAATGGGAGTAGGGGGATAATCCAAATCCTGCACAGTGAATTAGTGGCAGGGACCTGTGCACCTGTTATTGTTGCTGCTCACTATTGCTCTAATGGCAATTATCCTTATCGCCCACACACAACAGAGAAGCCACAAAGAAAACTGCTCTCATATGCTACCCTTGGGTATTGCTGCTCACATGTGTCTCACAGCTTGGATTTATGGGCTTCTTGGGCAAGAGGATAAACTAGAGTGTTCAATACTGAAATGTGGCAATTCACAGCTCTTTGGTTTATGATCAAGCTGATATCAGTTTCTTGGTGATTTATACTTACTTTATCTTTCTTTGGTCCTTAGCAAACACAGGATAGTTGTTGGCTGACATGCAGCTCATAATTAGGAATGAAAACTGTATGAATCTTATTCTCTAAAGTCTTGTGGGAGAGAAGACAGCTTGGTGGATCTGTTGTTTCATTTGTAAGGTGGTGTTAGGATGTATAAATCTCTGTAAAAATTTAAGAGAACAGAAAGGAAGAGGAAAGTAAAACCAGAAAAAAAGAATAATTGATAAGTTTTAAATGATTAGTTGTGGTTCTTCAAGTAGAAATCTGTTATTTTTCCCTATTGCATTCTAGTTTCTGTGTCTAGTTAACCTGTTCATAGTAATAAAAATCTATATGTAGAAGCATCTCCTACTTAAAATACATTTTAAGAGTACTTTTTATATTTCCCTGAGTTTTCTGAAATACGTTGCATTAAAGATTGCTTCCAATTTTTATGTCCTCATGCACTTTGATAATGAAATCTGCTCCCTCTATCTTATGGTGTCAGTGGTAGCAAGAGTGGTGTATCCTCTCTACAGATCTTCCATTTCTGGGGCATCCCTGTCATTTCTAGCCCAGGTGTCTCTCAAGAACACTGAAGTGCCAGTATTATAACGGGTGCCAAACACTGAACCAAACCTTTTTAGGTTCACATTGCTGCATAAAGGAACTGAAGTACAGTGGGGTCCCCTGGAGGGTTTCATTTCATGATGTGCAGATTAACATCTCTCCCAGGTCTGGATATGGTACATGTCAATGTCACCTTCATTTCATGTGACATTCTGCCTACTCTAAATTATAGCTGAGCTGAATATATCATTAAAATTTACTGTTTATACTTTATATAGCTCAGAATATCCCTGAGAAATATTAAAGATAAATAAACAACTGACCAAGACTTAGGAAAGAGAAAGTGGAGAAGAAAGGTGGCAGTGAAAAACAGCCTATGGATGTCTCTAACATGTTCAGCTTTTAGATTTAATGGGAAGGACTCCCAGACCTGAACAATCAACACATTTGATTCAGGAGCCCACAACTTGGATTTTAACCATCCCAAAGCAATCATTGCTAAGATTTGGAACAACCCTTTTTTTTTTTAAGTCTAAAATTGTTAAATTTTAGATAAAGCACTAGAACTCCAAGGTTAGAGTGGGGATCTAAATTCCTTGATTAAGTTAAAAGCCCCTCGAGTCTAAGGTTGATTCCAGGGCCTGGGTTAGATCAGAGTGCTTCCATTTATTAAGTATTTGATTTGGGACAAGTTGTTTTTAGCACTGTATTCGGCAGAGATTTTTGCATTGTTTTTACCTTGTAAAAGGAGAGATTATAATATAACATAACCTGACTTTTGTGACTCTTTGCCTATGGAATACTTAAGGAAATTTCCTGACATAAGGTAAGTGTGCAAATATTAATTATTAGTATTAAGGCAAAATAAAAAAAATGCCAAAATGACAAAATGATTCAGAAGGAGAAATTGAAAAAAATGCAAGTGAAGTTTTGGAAGGTGTTGCAAAGGAAAGTTAGGTGAAATGTGATAAGAACTGGAAAACATGGCTAGGAGTGAACATCACATTTTTTTTTTTTTTTTTTTTTGGTACCAGGGATTGAACTCAGAGGCACTCAACCACTGAACCATATCCCCAGCCCTATTTTGTATTTTATTTAGAGACAGGGTCTCACTGAATTGCTTAGCACCTGCTGTTGCTGAGACTGGCTTCAAACTTGCATTTCTTGTGTCTCAGCCTCCTGAGCCACTGGGATTACAGGTATGCACCACCACACCTGTAGGAAAACACTTCTTGTGTATATTAGTTTCTATCTCCTGACCTCCATTTCTGCCAAAAAAAAATTATACATCCGGGTCAAAAATTATGGGTTCACGTGATCAGCATGACAATCAATAATTTCTTTTGCTTAACTTCTTAAACCCAAGACACTATCTAATGGATTTGTATGCTAAGCAATAAAGTTCCACATAATACCACAAAGAAGGACTCCAAACAACGTTGCTATAGTTCTGTGGGTCATTGTGAACATAATGAGCCCACTTAGTTCCTTTGTAACAATTCTTATTGAAACCCTTGTTTTGAGGTTCTCAGCTTGTTTTTTGTAGATGTTTCCCAGAACCTCCCCATTTCACTGATTGGCTTTTTGACACAAAGAGCAAAAATCACCTCAGCCAAGTTGGAAAATGAAGAGTTGGATTTTGGGTAAGAGGTTCTTTAGTTCCTCTATCAATTCCTACTTCAGAGATCTTTTTTCTCTTACTATTACCATACCCCAGAGAAAGGGTATTCAGCATAACAGGTAGCTTTCAGACAGTGTCTCTGGAATAATTAAAAACCTAACTCATTATAGGAATAGGAGAAGCAGTATTAAATTTTCTGCATGTGAACAAAGCAACCAGGGATCTTATTATGGAAGTCAGGCTGATGCTTGATCCACTGGAAAACCATCTTGTGATAAGGAAGAGGCAGATGGTTCAGCTCAACAAAGGGACAGTTAGAACAAATCTCTCAAATCACAGGGTGATGTAAGAATCAGATGAGAGTTTGGCTAGTTAGAATTGTGAATGGAAAACAAGGTTTGAAAAATCTGAGGTACTGTTAATGGTCAGAGAAGGGGTGTAGAGCCCTGTAACTGCAGGAGGCCAGAAAAACAGGAGCTATTTATTTTTATTTTTTGTAAATTGTATTTCGTAAATATGTCTTTGAACAGGAAAATAAATGAACAAGAGAACAATTGTGATCTCACCAAAATATTACTTTTGTTTTGTCTCATCCCCCACTCTCTAAATCTAAGCATTGCTGCATAAAGAAAACTCAAATCCCTGCATCTCATACTCCTAAAAAACTTGGCCTCTAGGCTGACTGCCTAATGAAATAAATAGTCCATGCCCCATACCCCTTTCCCTGCACCAATAGTTTTTTTTCTCTCCAAAGAGAATAGCAACAACAACAAAAGTTCATGGGAATGACTTTCTGGGAAACATAACATCAATATTTAGTAAGTAATGGAACAAATATAGTGAGAAAAAACCTGTAAGCATTTGAGAATACAGGAATAATGATCAGCAAGGAAAATTGCATGTCTGTAAGAGGGAGATCATGTTCCACTTGCTTGATAACTTTTTCTTCCCCCAATCAAATTTCAACAACAATGCCTGGGAAATTCAGCTGCAGCTAGAGAGAAAATAACTCTATATAGTTTTGAGGTCTACTTAGCTCCAGGTCTCTGATGCATGACAAGCACTTTACATAGAGTAAGTTGATTAACACCAGTTATGCACAGGCATGAGGGCTAAAGATAAAGCTGAAAGACAGTTGCAGTCTTAACCACAACAATATCAAAGCATCCTGGCAGTGATGGTTGAAATTCATCAGGGATAAAGCCTTCTCTGCATTATTTTCTATGTCCATGGAGTATAGTAAATTTCTCAGTGAAACCAGACTCCATTCTGAAACTTTTCACTGGGATCACTGGAGTTCATTCATTGACTCATTCCTCCTACCTCTTCTCTCTTTCTTCCTCTTTCATCTTTATTTTCTTCCTCCCTCTTATTCTCCATTCATTCTTTTTAATCTTCGATGATGCTAGTAAGACATCAGAAAAGCATAAAATGTTGAACTTAGCCAACTGTTTTTGAGTATGGTGTTAATCAGCTTTCTGCTACTATAACGCATGTTTGAAATACTTTAAAAAAGAAAGGTTTATTTTGTCTTACATGTTTGAATGTTTTAATCCCTGAGTAAATAGTCCTGTTGCTTTGAGCATGTGGGAGCACAGCCTACCATGGTGAGAGTGGGTAGTAGAGGAAGAATCTCACCTAGTGGTCTGGTGTAAAGGAGAGGAGGAGACAGGGTCTCTTGTCCTCAATGACCTATGACTTCCCAATGGGCCCCAGTTCTTAAAGGTTTCACCACCTCCTGATAACTGGAGATCAAGCCTTGAACACATGGACTTTGGGGACATTCTAAAGCCAAACTATAATGAGTATCAACACTAAAATGTATAACTTGTGTGAACTTGAGTGAGGTAATTAGTCTTTTGTTTCTTGATTGGTTGGAAATACTAATGCCCATTCAGCAAGGTGTGAAGTTTAGGACAGTGAGTGTCAAATGTGTGGCACATGCTTGTGCTCTTTGTTTCCATGCCACCACTTTTCAGCTCTCTGAATACTGAAGAGCAAATAATTTTGCCAATTTATTCACTAGATTTCTCATCTAACTTCTAAATGTTGGGTGGCTTCAGGGCCCGATCCAGAGCCCCAGTTTCTGCTTATCTATCGTGTATCCTGACAATACTGTATTAGGCTTAAATAGCAAATAAATACACAGATTCCTGTCAAATCACTACCTCCAGTCTTGACGTCTCCCAGAGCCCCATATTTACCTGTCCAGTTGCCTCTGTGACAATTTCTTTTGGATAACTCTAATTCAACTTGACCTTTCTGGTCCATCTCCCAATCTTGTACTTATTCCCTCTTTGAAATTTCATCTAGATAAATAACACTACTAGCTAACAAATTATCAAGCTGAATACCTGTAGATAATTTTTTACTTCTTCACTTTCATTATATTCCATTTCTATTATTTATATCTTAAATAATCCATTTATATTTGTGAATCAGCACTGTCACATATTCATTCTCTCCTCTGTAAATGATTGACTATCCATCCCTTTACAAAGAACATATGGGGCTAAAAACAGGAGTTGTCTTCCCTGGGCAAGGGGCCACTTTCAGTACGTGGCCATGTGTGTAAAATACGAATAGTTTCTAAACTGTGTTCTTTTGCTCTGGCGGGGACTCAAATAGGCAATAATTATCTGTAGCACTGCTTTTCTCAGACAAGTATTAAGGACAGCAACGTGATTGAGAGCAAATTTCAGGGGTGGTTATAATGAAAAGTCCTGGAAAAATAAGCTGGGTAAGAAGGGAAATAAAGAAGTAAAAATCAGGAGGGACAATGAAAAGGTGATAGAGTCCATGAAATAGAGGTTTTAGCAGAGGTGGGAATTGCTAGGGTCAAGGTTCAAGATACAAGATGCTAGAAAGAAAAGACGTGCTTGAAAAGGAGCTTATGGAGTGATGAGATGATTAGGAATAATTAAAAAAAAAAGTTCCTGGGTATGACCATGTTCCTGAATGGCTAAGATGGATGAGAGAGGTTCAGTCCATGGTCAGTTGACTCCATTGCTCTGGGACCAAGATGAAGCAGAACATCATAACAGAAGGCTGTGCTGGAGGAGAGAGAGAACTTAAGGGGTCAGGAACAAAATTTACTCCCCAAAGGCATTTCCCCAGTGATCTGCTTCCTCCAATCATAGTCCAACTGCCTGTAGTTACTGTCCAGTAATCCATTCAAATTATTAATTCATCAAATGTATTAGTCTACTGATTAGGTTATACATCTCTTAAAAGTCGTTTCACCTCTGAACAATCTTGAATTGACTAACATAAACTTTTGTGTGTACACATCAAATCCCGACCCCAACAGAGGAAGAGCAGCCACAATTTGTGGTAGTATCCTAGAGAAGTTTTCTATACAGCTAAAAATCCAGTGTGGGTTGACTAAATTAATGAACGCATAACAGCTATTATTTCATTTCTTTAAAATTTCATTATGTGATAAGACAATGGATAATACAATCAATTATTTCTTTGAAGGAGTTTACAGGAGATCTTAGTTTTATGTACAGTGTCCCCACATAATCACAGTACAATACAGCAAAGTCTCACAAACATGCTCTAGTTGTTACAGGAACACAGGAAATGATCGAGTAACTTTTTCAGGGTGGTGTAGAGTCCTGGTATCTGCCAGAGAAAGTTGCCTAGAGAAAAAAAAATGGTGGAAACATGGTTTTCTCTTTGTTCAGATATGTTCACATATGCATTTTCACTCCCTGTGCCTTGCTTGGCACAGTTAAGAATGCACTTGCAATACAGAAACTTTTGAATCTGAGGTAATTCTGTTTGTCCATTTTGGGTTTTGTTTGTGAATATATATAAAACTCATTGCCTAATCCAAAGTCTCAAAGTGTTTCCACTATGTGTTCTTCTAGTAGGTTTGTAGTTCCAGGTCTTCTATTTAGGTCTTTGATCCATTTTGAGTAGATTCTTTGTATAGGGAACTACTGAGGAAACTGTAGGGAGTTTCTTTTAAAAAACTAAAATTAGAATGATCATATGATTCAGCTATCCTACCTCTGAGTATATGCTGTGATTTGGTTCTGGAATGTCCCTAAAGGGTTCACGGATTCAGGGCTTGATTTCCAGTGCAGCAGTATTCAGAGGTGGGGCCCTTGGGGAGGTGATTGGATAAAGGGCTCTGACATCATGAATGGAATTGATTTGTGGGGAGGGATATTATTATAAAATTTTTCACTCTTTGATTTCTGGCCTCCATGAGCTAAGCAGCTTTTCTCCAACTGGCACTTCCCCATGAACTACTGCCTTGATGCAGCCTACAAGCAACATGGCCAAGCAACTACGGACAGCAACCTCTAAAATGATGAACCAAAATAAAAATTTTCTCTCTTTAATATGTTATTCTCAGGTATTTGTTACAGTGACAGAAAGTTGACTAACATAGCACTAGCTAAGATGTGGACTCAAACTATATGTCTATTAAGATTTAGAGGATGAAGAAAATATGACATATATACAAAATTGAATACTATTGAGACATAAAAATACTACTGAGACATAAAGAAGAGTAAAATCCTGTCATTGCAGCAAAATGCATGAAACTGAAGGACACATTCAATGAAATCAGCCACACACGGAAAGGTGAAAACTACATGTTTTCTCCCATATGTGGAAGCTAAAAAGTTGATCTCTATGTTGAGGAGTGGTTACTAGAGGTTGATAAGGGAGAAGAGGGGTGGATAAAGGAAGATTGGATTTCATCAGTGCATCCTGTGTTTACGTGTGTGGAAATATCATGCTGAATCCAATTAATATGTAAAATACATGCTAATAAAAAGTAAAATATTAAAGAGAATGATTGCACTTGGATGAAAAGGATATTAGCACATAGAACGCATTATGAAGTCCTTCTGGATTGTGTTAAGTCAAAGAGAAAGTAAAGAAAATGTGGAGCAGGATTTGGGAAATAGGGACACTGATAATAATGACACTAAACCCAAAGGTACAAAACTGTTGAAACAGTGGCCAAAAGGGAATGTGATTGCATCATCCAAATGTTTACCAGGTGAAAAGAGAAGGTGTGAGACATTCTGACACACTCAGAGACCTTACACACCACAGAGCTGACACTGAAATTAAGACCAGGGAACATTCTCATGGCCCTGGGACAACTCTGTGTGAATTTGGAAGTGTCAGTGGAGGTGTCAAGAAATAACACATGAGTTGGCGAAGATGATTTTGTTCTAAAGGAGGTGCTTGAGAATGAGATGCTGTCATCATCGTCATCATTATTTTAATTTCAGTTTAGTTCCCATGCCTTGCAGCCCTAACAATAGAAAAACAATTAATGAGGAGGGTCCTTACTGGACTAAAAATTTAAAAAGCTATGAAGATAGTACTTCCCCAGGATCTTGTTTTCTTTCCAGTTGTAAAGAAGCTAATTGTTTTCAGATTCATGATCTCTTCAAATGGAAATGTAAAGAAAGATCATCAGAGGTGAGTGCTGTTGAAACTGCAAAAGTAAAATAAAATTTGACTAATAAGACTGTGATATTTTCCCTGGAGCATGAGCTTTATTCTGTTTTCCCAACTTAAGGACATGAGAAATCAATTTATAGACTCTGAGAATCATTGAATGTTAAGCTATGAGGCCCCACAGATCAAGTCTATCCCCTTGTTTTATAGATGAAAGGATTGAAGTCTGGAAAGATTCAGTGACTTGCCGAAAATTATTCATTGAGTTGACTGATGAACATCAGAACAGGTGCACTTGGGATGAGAATACCTCTATGTAGGTTTAGCTGCTATATGAAATTATTCTGCACCCTTGAGCAATAGGCAAGTTTTTAGTTTCCTGAATGAAAATGAAATATAGACCAATTTTGTTTAGACCTTACTTCAAACATATACACTGAAGATATGCAGAACTGACTGTTTTCTGGTTTGCAAAGACATTATCTAAGCTAGGTAGATATCCCTCTCTTTTCTGGGAAACCTTAATCTGGCAAAGGGGCTGATTGTTTTGAGCTGGAAAAGATGTCAACTATTTTGCATATGTGATAAAGGAGGCCCAGAGAAACAAGAGAATAAATAGTGCAGGGGGTCCTGGGGCCTTTGGCTTCTTGCTTAGTCCTTTCCATTCCATAATGTGAGATCATTTGTATATAAGCAAACTAGAGCTGAAAAAAATTAGCTTTTTCCCATTTGCATATGGAGCTCAACTTCTAAAATTATATTCTCAAAAGTCAGCATGATTCTTCTTGGCAGCTTGTCCTTAACTGCCAAAGGTTCAGGTAGGAAGGTGCATTTACAGATCCTGCTGGTCCTGTAGGTATCTACAGAGCATCCTTTCTCACCTCTTGCCTCTTTTCAACTGCCTGTCACTCAGAGCCTGGAAAAAAATGTTTAGTTTCATTTAAAAATTTGCTATTATGCTTGTTGTACATTTGTTTGCATTGACTTCTGTTTTTTAAAAAATATTGCGTTAAGATATTACTTGTCTTGATTGCTGAGGGTTCCTCCCTCCCCCTTGAATGTTTTGTGCTGGAGGTTTAGATTGTATAGAACTCTATGCTTCTCTTGACTTTCTGTAGCCTTTGATATCACTCTGTCAACATTCAAATAAAGAAGGTTATATCGCACCCATTTTCCAGATGGTTCTGCCCTCTGTTTCCATTTGCATTAGGCAATGGATTTTTACAGTCATGTACATAGCTGGTATTTTAGTCAGCATTTTGTCAGTGTGACCAAAATCACTGACATGAACACCTTACAGATGGAAAAGTTTATTTTGGCTCATAGTTTCAGAAGTTCAGCACAGGGTCAGCTGACTTCATAGATCTGGGTGGATGTGAGGTAGAGCATCATGGCCCACGGGCATGGCAGAGAAAAGCAGCTCAGTTTGTGGCAGCCGGGAAGCAGAGAGAACATCAGTACAAGGAGCCAGGGATAACATAATCCCCAAGGACATGCCCCCAGTGACCTACTTCCTCCATTCACACCTTACCTGATCACAGCTAATCCATTCAAAATATTAATCTATCAAATGGGATAATTCTCTGATTAGAATACAGCCCTCATAATCTGATCATTTCATCTCTGAATATTTCTGCACTGTCTCACAGGTGAACTTTTAGGGGACGTTTCATACCCAAACTGTAACAGGTAAGGGATTTTTATGTTTTTCTCTTATGTATCCAGATGTAGGTAATAAAAACACAATTAATATTCATTGACCTAATAAATAAAAGTGACCAAACTCTACAATTTTCAGTGTTTCTGACCTACTAACATTTTATGTAAATCCCCTCAAAATGAGTCTTTCAGTGCCCTAACCAATTTCTAGCATTTCTTGGAGAATGGAGCTTTTTCTTGGCTGGCGAAGAAAGAATGCTAAGTGGATGAAGGGAACAATGGTGATTTTCAAACAAGCTGCTCTAATGTTAGGGTTAGTTGAAGAATAGCTCAAATGTTTTTTGTAACTGCTTTGTGAAATCTTCACTTTCTAATCATCCTTAAGCTCTAAGACATTTATTTTGGGCCCATGGCATTTTCTTCTCCCATCCTCCCAGACTCATTTGAGATGCGATTTGGGGTCTGTTGCGGTCAGTATTTCCACAGTTCAGTTAATAGGCTGTGATTTCTCTCACTTACTAGCCTTGGCTAGCTTTGCCCATGTTTCTAGACATAAAATTCTTTATTCATTTATCTGGCAATAGTGATAGGTACCACGAACATCTTGGTAAAGATTAAATAAGAATGTATAGAAATGAACTTTTAATGCAAACAACAACAACAAAAAGACACAAATTTAAGAGTGTATAATTACTAATTCCATACAAAAGCCAAAACTTCAAATTTTAATTATATATGAACAAATCAGGGGTCAACATTATATGTCTCAAATGATTGAATCATGTTCTTGGCCTTTCTAAACTTATATTGGGTGTTCCATTACGCATTTATTTCTTACATTGATTGACCTTGAAGAAGATTCATGTGCCTAAAAGGCACCTCTTGGGGAAAATTTCATGAGGGGCAGGCACTGTCTGACTCTTCTACTGTCTTGGCAGGTCCAGCATCCTCAGATCCTAAGGCCAGAGATTTCACTTCCATTGTTAAAAGAACAAGTACCACTAGGGATCCTCAAATCATGCTGTGATCTTTCTGCCTCTTGCATTATCAACAAAGATAAATATTCTGCTGTGGGATTTTAGCTGACAGTTCAGGTGGTTATTTGCCAAGAAGCAATGTCCCCAGCTCTGTTCTTATGAAGTTCTTTCAGATTCTGCAGGGTTAACAGGAAGGCTATCTGGTTGGTTTTCTTTCCTTCTGAAATGCTGAAGATGAGAGTCGAACTTAAGCAGGAAGCAAAAATAAAGTGAGAAAGGAGTCATCATTTTCACATCAGATATTTGCCCTCAGCCAGAACGACTTTTCAGTTGTTGGACAAGTCTTGAGCTGAGACAATCCAGAGAAGCTCAAATTTCCTGGATGCCTCTGAAATAAAGCTTGCTTATGGGTAAGGAAACAGTTTGTGAGATCAAGGATTAAGGAGTCTTGGGTTGTAGGGGGTTGTGAGGCCTTAGAAATGTTCCCCAGGACATTGAGTCAGCCATTTAATAACCTACTTCTTTTCAGCATATTCTTCCTTCTTACATTTACTCTGGTACTATTCCTCAAGGCACTGGTCTGTACTCACATACTTTGCCTGATTATCACATGAAGATTGGGAGGAAGGTTTCCATAATGTTCTTATTATCCCTTTTTTAGAGATGCAACTACTGAGGCACAGCAACGTTAATTCCTTGTCCAAGATATCTTGTTGTCTATAAATAGCAGAGCCACATTTTGAATGCAGGTAATGGGGTTCCAGGTCTATGCATTCATTCTAATTTCTTCACATAAATAACATAAATATGTTGTATATTGTGTGTGTGTGTGTGATTTTTTCATAAAATTCCTAGTAAGAAGTTGGTCTAATACAATCTACTCCATCATCAGAAAATTTCCTGTGAAATGATTTTACATGTGGTTTTAACCATGTAGCTTCCACCGTCAATACCTCTTTTTCTGATCCTGGTTTTACAGCCTTCCTTTTCATTCCATGAACTCTCAAATCTTCTTTCAATGCACTGCTAAGCCTGGTAGATTTGGTTTTAGTTCCTTGCACTTAAAACCATGATTGATGTGAAATGTTATGGAGATTATAAAAGGTGGTACTCTTTTGAAATCAAGTTTTTGAATACAGAGCATGTAGCAAGGAGTTCATTTTTCTGAATTTTGGAGGTATCATTGTACTTAATATACAGACTTTAAAACTAGACAGTATGGATTTGAAGGTTTAATTCCAGGCTCTGCCTGTTAGCTGTGTTATTGAGGCAAGATGTCTCTGCCAGTTTTCTTATCTTAAAGTAAGGATAATGATACCATCTATCTCATATCCTCATTTCTGAGCATTTTATGATATATTAGTTAGGGTTCTCTAGAGAACAGACCAATATATATATATAATTTTGTATAATACAGACAGATAACAGGTAGATAGAAAGGTATTTTGTGAATTGGCTCACATAATTAAGGAAGCCATGGGGTCCTAAAATCTGCCATATGCAAGTTGGAGAACCAGAAAGCGAATGTTAATGCAATGAGGCCAACACCTGAAAACTGCTGAAGAAATGGGGATAGACATGCTCCTGGGCTAAGGCTGAATGCCTAAGAATTTAGAGTATAAAAGCAGAAGATGGAGTGAGTGAGAGCAAATTTACTCTTCCTCTGCCTCTGTGTTGTATTTGGGCTCTTGACATACTACATATTGCCCACCTATCATTATGATGAGGGCAGTTTCTGCTCAGTCTATTGAATCTGGTGGTAATCTCTTCCACAAACACTCTACAGACACATCCAGAAAAAAATGTTTTACTAGCTGTCCCAACATCTTTTGGCTCAGTCAAGTTGACACATAATAGTAACCACCACAGATGAGACTATTGACTCAACACTTAGAATATGACCTGGCACTTAGTAACTAACATGTACACGTTAACTACTAATATTTAAAGTCCAAGAGTTTGTTCTTTTTTGTTTTTTCATATAGCAAGCACATTGATTTTGTTTACTATATAGAAGCCATGGTCTGATCATTCTACCAGTGCTTACAAAGATATTACAGAGAACTACATCAGTCATTTTTTTAAAAAAAATAAATGAAGACTCTGAAGTGCAGAAAGCACAAAGATATTTCCCAGAATCTGACACTCAGGTTAGTATTTTTACCTGCATCCAAGTCTCTTTATCCTTCATTAGACCTCAAAAAGTCCTTGCATGGGGCATATATGTCTTGTTGAATTCTCAGGCTATACTCAATCCTGGGACATAAAGAGAGCTAGATTCATTTTGACCTAAGAGCATAGGTTCTTAGAGATTATGAAACTTGCTCAAGGTCACATAGGTATCTATAACTACAGTCAAATGGAAAACTAGGGTTATGTGGCTCTCTCTATATTTCTGATCTAATGTGACCCTGAGTAGGGTATTACAATAAGAAAAATGACTAGAATGGTATTGAAATCATAATTCAAGTTGTAGGAAGAAGTATGACATGATGAGTTTTATGTACTTAATGACAGGGAGTGACAAGGACATCTTCAGTCATGAAAGATGCAGAGACTGGGATGAAGTCTGGTATGAAGAGAGGTGATGAGTGAGAGAAAATTTAAGTCAGTAAAGAGAGGTGTGCACCATAACTCAGATCTGCAAAACATGAACACTGAGGGTGTCACATGCTTGGTGATATTTCTTCCATCTGCTATTTCTTCCACCCTAACTAATATATTATAAAATGCTCAGAAATGAGGATATGAGATAGATGGTATCAATATCCTTACTTTAAGATAAGGAAACTGGCAGAGACATCTTGCCTCAATAACACAGTTAACAGGCAGAGCCTGGAATCAAACTTTCAAATCCATACCGTCTAGTTTTAAAGTCTATATATTAAGTACAATGATACCTCCAAAATTCAGATCATAGCCAGCTGGTCCCTGTGCTATGAGTCAGTGTCACTATTGGCCTCCTGGCCTCTTGGTTGTAGTGAAGCAATAAAGTCACCACAGGGAAAAGGGGGCCTAGAAAACCCTGGCTTTTCCTTCCCAGGAGTGCTGGACCACTCCTTCCTACTGAATGCTGCTTCTTCAGCTACTGTTACTCTTAGATTTGTCCTCTGTAAACCAACCAAAAAGAAGACAAGAAGAGCACATCTTTCCTCACATTTCTGCCATTGTTCCCTGAGTGAGCTGATGGGAATGACATTCTAGCATGGCTGAGCATATTACTAAGGGAGCAGGAGGAATACCATGTTTTTCTCACCCAACAGTCTGTCTGATTTCATGCAGGTTTCCATTTATTTTTGTGTGTTCAACTTTGATATGTTTATAGGCATCCTGGTCAATGTGAAATGAGGATGTTGTTCCTTGGCTTATAATTAAATCAAAGCTATTTCTCTCTCTCTCTCTCTCTCTCTCTCTCTCTCTATATATATATATATATATATATATATATATATATATACACACACACACACACACACACACACACACACACACACATACACATATGCGCTGAGGGGGAAGATTTAAAAGGAGAAATGCACACATATATTGAAAATCATTAGGACACCTTTGTTTATACACATCTCTTTTATTCCCTCCTCATCCTATAGCATTTTCAACTACTACCTCCTATTGTTACCTCTTTAGATATAAAGACAAAATTTTCGTCCCCACATCTTTTGTCTTAGTCAAGTTGATACATGTGTGTTTTAATACGTGTATGCATGTAGTTCTACAATGTACTTCACATATTTATTTACTTTTGCTTTCTGTTTGTGTACTTGACTTTTTGGTTTTCTTTTAAATGTCTTATTTTGTCAACAAGACTAATTGTTTTTAAATGTGTAAAAGTGCTTGTCACAATTGTGCTACATTTAAAAATGTACATGGAATTGACCTGTAGTTTGCCATGTAGTAAGTGCTTCATAAACAATAGCAGGAATGCCCTACATCACAGCCATGACTGCTAGAATTCCTATAGTCACAAAGATAGCTAACTTTCATGCTTGTTTTGCTCTTGGACCTCATGGTTTATTCATTTATCTGTACAGCAAGTGTGTATGGAGTTACAAGCATGTGCTTGTTGCATTGCTTGGCAATGAGAATACAACTATCTCTATGATTGAGGTCTATGACCTCACAGAGCTCAGAAGAATAAGGGAAGTAATACTAATTATTAATGGATAAAATTTATTGCACACCTATATTATGCTAGATACTCTGCCTAGAACATTTATATATAATGTCTCCTCCTTATCTCACATAACTTTTTGTCATAGGTTCCCATGTCCATTTGTTAGGATAGGAAAACTGAGACTCAAAGAGTTTTTGTGGCTTGCCCACCAATATGATAAGAGATGCCACTGGCATCTAAGGCCATGTTCATGTAACATTACAGCTAATAGCCCTGCTCATATTATGAGCAAGAACCAATTGGCTCTTCCAATGACCATATACTATACCAATTCATTTATTATACTTCAAAAAGTTCATGGAAAATCAGGCAATCTCTCCATGGGAAATAAATACAAATGTGCATGTTGGAAAGGATAAGCAGGACTACAATATTTATATCAGGCATCCAAACACATTTATGGATATGCTTTGAGCATTTTTAACTCCTTTTAATGTCTTAATTCTTTACCATCCCTAAACTCTAAACTCAAGAACATATCACACATTTGAAATTACCTACCTTATGTTGTGTTTGAACGTTATGGTATGCATATAAGCCTGTATGAATGCAAGTTCTCTGAAGCCTCATAACACCCATATGGCATTTATATGCCCTGTACTGTTCTGAGCACTATGTGTAGAAGATACTCTATGTGTGACACCTGCCTCATCTTCACAGAGATGATACACAGAACAGGCACACACAGAATAAGAATGAATCCTTGTGGTGAATGGTATGGAAACAGGAAACATTGACTATGTTAGAAGTCTGGAGAGTTAAAGTGAGATCATCCCTGGGGAAATAAGAGGGGCTTGCAAACTTTTATGTCAGATGTGATATTTGAGCTGGGTTTGAGGAAGTGAAAAGAATTTTGCTTAGTAGGGAAAGAGATGCTGTGATTTCTAGGCAATGGGCCTCTCACTGTGTTAGCTGTCACTGTGATAAAATATCTGAGAAAATCAGGTTAAAAGAGAAAAATCTTTATTTGGGTTCACGATTTCAAAGGTCTCAGTCCATGGTCACTTGACTCCATTGTTTTTGGGCCCATGCTGAGGCAGAACATGATGGCTGGGAGCATGTGGTGGAAAAAAGCTATTCACCTCATGGTGTCCAGGGAGCAAAGAAAGAGAGAGGAAGGTTCTGGACAAAATATACGCTACAAGGACTCATTCCTAGTGACCAGCCTCCTCCAACTAAGCCCCACTTCCAACAGTCCCCACCACCTCCCAATAGCCCCTTCAGCTATGAATACATAAATGAATTACCCCCCAACGAAGCTTAGAGCCCTTATGATCCCATCACCTCCCCAAATCCCTCTCCTCTCCATGGTGACTAAACCTTTAATTCATGAACTTTTGTTGATATTTCAGACCCAAACCAGAACAATCACCTTTGTCATACTTAATCAATGAGAGCATTAGGGTGACCTATTTCAACACCTTTAAGCATATTATTTCTAACTATCTCAATACCCATATAAAGTATTATTATTTTTAAAATCATTACTTTGACCTGAGAATGCTGAGGTTCCAAAAGCTCTATGATATCTCAGTTGGTGAGAATACAAGTAAGACTCAGAAGCCTGGTGTTCTGTCCATGACCACACCATACAGAAAGAATGGAACATAGAGCTGCAGAGGGCCACGTTGCTGAATAGACCAGAGAGAACAAGAATGGGAGAAGGAGCCAGCTGAGCATTAGGAAAGGTTTCAACCAGTAGGGATTCCACCATCTCTTGCTCTGCCTCTTTTGCAGTTTTCCACAAGGGAAAATCAGATTTCGTTTCTATATTCAGGATCATCTTATACATCATGCATCATTCTCCAGGATGTGCCCTTGAAAATAGAATATTGTCTTACAGGATTGGAAATGGGGTTCTGAAGTCAAATGAAGTTGTGAAACCAGAGTTAAATACAAAACACACATGTCTGTACCATGGGCTACTCAGAGCCTTTAATATGTTCAATTGTATTTTGAAGCTCCAAGAGGTAGAAGCTGTGTGTTTGGGAGATCATTTGACCATAAACCATCCCTCCCTACCTTTATATTTTCCCGCAAGATTAATCAAGAATCATGTCTCTTTGGGATGAGAGATTAGAAACATTATAGTAACAGGTGAAAGAAATAATAATTTATGGTCTCCAAAAGACCTGGGTTCAAGTCCCACCTCTGCCACTCATTTGCTATACCATCTCTCATGAGCCAGTTAACTATAGACTGGCACTACGAAAGTGTCAAGAAATGATAGCCATGGTCATTGTTATTTTTATCATTATCACTTTCAAATCTCTAATGCATTTGTGAAAAGGGAGGATGGAGAGATAATTATTACCCCTCAAACTATTCATCTATGCAGCAGGATGGCAGGGAGGGCTGGACACTTCAAGGGTTTTGTGACACTAGTTTTATAAACACCCTCCTCCTGCAGCAGGGTGGCCTAATGAATAATTGAGTCCTGCTATGAAGGGAGAGGTTTATGGTTTTCTGATACTGTGTGTGTTTGCAGCTGGCTAATTCTGATAACACTCTTAAATAACCCCTTCCAACTTTCATGCCTGATACATTTGCCTCCTGTTTACTCTTCCAGGAGTTCTATAGCTATAAAAATAACCTAGCTTTAAAGAGGCTTTTTTTTTTAAAAAAAAAGGAATGAAAGTGCCCAGGCTAGAGCCTTAGCCATTTAGATAATAGAAGCCCAGTCAGTGGGTTTCATCCATGATGGACCAGATGGTCCTCTATCAGTGAAAAGCTGGATAATTTTGTCTTTTTGATTATAAAGTCTATAGAATAAAATTCTGTCCAGATCCTCCACATTGGGATTACCCCAGACCTTCCAGATGTGAGAGCTCATTCTGAATCCTATTATCTGGGTGACCACTGACTGCTCTGAGCTTCTGCTTATGTGAATTGGAGAGGTTCATATATTTATTTTAAATCCCATGATTCTTGGCATAAAATTGTTGCCAGGCAAACCCCAAACAACTGTCTAGGGGTTTAGTGGAAAGAATAAGTTCAGGAGCTCTGACACCATTGAAGTATGTTCAAGTTGATCCAAAATCACTCATGACATTAAGATTTCTGTCTAATGAGGGACCTTAAAAGGAAATATAAAACAATCGGTCACTGTTCACTGTGAAGTTGGGTTGTAATTATGACACACAAATTAAAAGTGCTTTTAGGGGAGTGGTAGATAAAGAAGTTACATCAATTCATAAATGGCTTCACAAGAAACTGGTTAGACAAGATGGGTCAAAATAAAGAAAGTTTTCCATGCAAGATTGTTTTACTCACAAGGATGAAGATTTAAAGTATCTCAAGTAGAAATCAAGTTTAATGCAGGGATAAGGTAACTCTTTTGTGAATTCCAGATAGGAAAGGAGATCCAAGATAGTTTTAGGTGAGTGAGGAACTGGACTGCCTCGGGATCCAGATGTGGCTTCTCCTCTAGCCTCAGAGGCTGCACGGAGGATTATAGACCCTGAAGGATGATTCCTGCCCAGCCTCCTCCCAGAGGACAGCCAGCATCCAAACTGCTTATTCTTTATCTTTCCTGGGACCCTGTTCAAATGGCAGCTTCACCCTCCATTGACAGGACTCTCCTTTATGTGGGCAGAATCTTATCTTTGCCAATAGACAGCATATCAATGCCTCCTCCTGAGTTTGGGCCCACTGTGACTTGTCAGCTATGCCAAGGGGCAGTGTTTCATAATATGGGGGACATACAGACCTTGAAGGCAGATCTCTATGTTAGCAGGAACAAAAAATCCTCAACAAGTAAGTAAGACAATAGACACCACCATTGGTACAATACATATTGCTGGTTTGGGGAAAACAAAGGGCAGAGTGTGAAGAGAATTGCCTAGCTGGAGTGGATAGAGGTCTCTGGCAAAGCTAAAAAGGAACAATTTAGCTAGAAGGGGCATGGCTTTGAACTTCACAAAGATGATGAATGGTTAGAAAGAGCCCTGGAAATGTCAATAAAAAAGATAATGAATTGTTGACTATGATGGTGGGGACAACGTTTAAATTTTGAACTATGATAAGACATCACATTTCTGTTACATCAACAGGCAATCAAACAACAATATGAAAGAAATCGTATATACTGTTCTAAGTGACCTTCAGGAAAATAATTGGGTTCTTTATTGAATTTTGAAACATCACTGCTTGGCGGAAAAGAAACCTAGGCTCAGGTTTCAAATTTAGTCTTGCTATCTGCTAGCAGCCATTTTATTTAACCTCCTCTTGGTTTGGCTATTTCATCTGATACATAGAGAGGCAGTCCCAAAGGAAAGAGTTGTTTTGAGGATTAATGCAATGTGCCTAGTACAGTGCCTGACATATGGTGGATGTCCCCCAATCTTTTTTTAGATAGAGGTACATATTAATGCTTCTTGTGCACCGTGGCACTTTTTTAAAACTATGGAAGATTTATAATCCACGTCAGGCTAAACATGATGAAAGGAAAGGCTAACACTTTTTGAACAGTGAGGAGGGCTGAGGGGCTGGCAGTGACTTGGAGCCAGCAGCAAGGCAGTGAGCCGCCTACACTCCCTGATGATATGGGCATTCTTTTTATTGGGCAGAAATAAAGAGAAGTGACCCAGACTGCAAAGCACCAACTGTGTCAGAGCTTCCTTCCTTGAGGAGTTCCATTTTGCACTTTTTATGAGCCCCTGCAAATGGAATCAGACGGCATGGCCTTTCCAGGCACCTTGGAGAAGATTGATTAAAATTAGTTGCAGATGAAACCGTGCTCTCTGCTTTTGTGGAGTCCTTGTAAAGAAATAAATGACAGGAGTGACTAGACCCTGCTCTACCCATGCTTTTGCAAAAGCCAAAAGTTGTTACTCTGATAATCCGATTTTATCCTTATTTACTCTAAAAAGCTTTTTTTTTTTTTTTTTGAGCTGGTGGTATTCCTGGCATGGAGTATCATCCAATCTGATCTGGGATGCAGGGAGGGAAGGGAAAGCACATACCCCTGTCTTCTGCTCACCGCGAGATTCTGCCAATGGCCCCTGCCTCTCCAGGTCCCTCCCTGTAAGTCACTCTGTGCTGTCCCTTTCCCAGGGGTTTGCCAATTTTGCTAGAGAGGAACAATCCTGTGATTAGCGGTGCCAGTGGAAGAAGCCCTTTCCTCCCTTGCCCTCTTCATTCCTCTGCTAGACAAAACCACGGTAAATACAAGTCTCCTTATACAGATTAAATTGTCCCTGCTGCGCTCTCTGCTTTGGTCTGTTAGTCACCAAATTAAATTCTGTGTTGGAAAGAGTCAGAAGCCTACAGGTAGCTTTGTTAAGGAAATAATGAGGAAACCAAACTGAAAATCAGCATACGTTGATGCTTGTTTTATGGATAAATTCCATAGATCTCGTGAGGGTGATAACAGCATATACAATTTGTTTAAAATATTTTTATTTTATTTTCTAACACCTAGTCTTAAGTGATACGTAAACCAATAGTCAATCATTTTTCAGCTGGATGAATGGAGGCATTTTTAAAGAGCCCCAAAGAACTTTTTGATATAGAATATCAAAGTCTTGGACATTTTAGCTCACCTAAATACTCAAGTTACATTCTTTCTTTAAAAAAAAATTAAAGTTTTCATTTATTTTAACAGCTTTATTAAGGTCGAATTTGTATATCATAAAATTCACCCATTTAAGTGGGTTATGGATGTTGCAATTAATCTTGGGCCAATTTGTTGTAATGAAAATAAGGAAGAGCACCTCTCTCATTGAAGCTGTAGGGGAGCCTGAGCAGGCTAAACATTATCGTCAAGGCTGCAACTCCCCTAGGTTCCTGGGAACATTACTTTCCTGTAAATTCACCCCATGGTCCCTTTAGCCTCATAAATTCTCAGCGCTACCTGGCCCGTTTTTTCACTTTGGAAGGCAGGGGAGCGCCCCCTAGAGTCAGGCAGTGAGTTTAAGGAAAGGCTGTGATCTACAGTAGTGTGTTGGCTTTCCACCTCCACACACCCTGAAGAGTTCAAAGTACAAACTCCCTGGTTCTGTCTCCAAAGTGCTTGGTTCAAGATGGCTAGTGTAGGTCCGAAAAATCTGTTTTAAATAAGTTCCTAAGGGAATTCTGAAATAGATATTCCCTGAAAGATAGCCATGAGACTCTGGCTGACTCTATAGCAATGTTAGAATAGTTAAGGGTTGGAAAGTTTGCCTGTTGTGATGTAACCAGTTCTAATTTAACCTGCCCCAAATGGACTTCTAGTGTATATAATTACACACACACACACACACACACACACACACACACACTTTATTATAATAAAAAGAAAAGGCAAGATAATATAGATGATATGTATATGAATTAGAAAATGTAATTTTGAGATAAAATAAATCATAATTTTCTTTAAAATAGTTATTTTAGAACAATGCTTTAGAACAATGTTTTTAGAACAAGTTTTAGAATCTCCACCCTTCAAAATATTAGTTGAGTCTACGTCCCTGCTGTGAACTAAATGGAATGGGAGATTTAAGTCTAGCCTAAAACTTATATTTCCAATGACACATGGCCTCCAGCCACCTTAGTTAAGACAGGACTTCCTATTGACAGGAATAATTAGCTTTGGAAATAAAAGTTGAACTAGAAATCCAGGACTCTAGCTGATGAGCCTGCTTTGCATAATTATACATTCAGTTGGGTCCTTGCATTGTGCTTTCTGCTCAGGAATAAATTTGCCTTTATTGTTTGTCCCAGCCTCCCCCATTCTCATAGAGCTCCTGTGGTGCCAAGGGAGATATGAAAAAAAGGCCAAATGATCTGCTATTGAAGCTCGAAGAAATATCTCCCTCCCAGTGACCTTCCTATATAATGAGCAGATATGGTGTTCTAATATAAAGGAAATAAATCAAGGGACCTTTCAGGGAACTGGGGCAATAGCAATGGAGTCCAAGACCATCAATTCTGAAAGTAAAGGGCAGAGATACCTTTCTCTATAGATCAACATTAGACTAAGGCGAGATGGAAAACATTCACTCCCAAAGAAGAGAAGGGTTAAAAATAGATTAGTTCCCCACTGCCCCATCTCTCCAGCTCACTCTTGCATTAAGTTATAGGACAAATCCAGGGGAAAAATTACACCTTCAAAAGATGGCTTACTGGCTGTTCATTTCTGTGCATTGAGTTCACACATAGTTTAGAGAGATGGGCTGCTTGTCTTTGTTTTTAATTCATAATTTTTGGTGTGAATTCAATGCTAGACACAGATTAGTGTCATTGTGCAAATGCCCGTTGATCTGCAGAGTGGTTGTCTTCTGCTGTTGGTCTTTGCTGAAACCATTGAGGGGGCCAGGAAAACCACTAGGTAAAGACAAATCCATGGAGTGTCTCTTTACATAAGCCTATGGCTAACTTCCTGGCCCATTTGTTATGTGTGTATCATGATAATATATCCATGAAATTGAAGGTGGGATCATGTCTCATTCAAAGAACAATGCCAGGCTACTAAAAACAATCACATAGATCATTTTGATACCAATAACTGCTATCTAAGAAGGTCTTACTAGGTGTTGGGCATTGTGTCACATCTTTCTGAATGCATCAGCTTTTAAAGAGAGGCATCATTATTCCTATTTTAAAGATGGACGTATCTACTCTCTGAGTTTCAGCAAGTATATCTGGGTTCACAGAACTTTGGAAGATATTAATTGAAGCGTATTTCTTTTAGGACTGTGTGACCCCACAGTTCATTTTTTAACATGTTTGTATTCCACAGGGAAGGACAGCAGTAAAAAGTGTCTAGATAAAACAAACAAACAAACAAACAACAGCAAAAACAACCTGGAAATGTGGGAGCTACTGCTCAGATTTCCACACTTTGTGTAGGAACCAGCCTTTTGGACTAACATTTGAGAGGACATAGAGGTCTTAGCATTTTAAAATATTAGGTGCTGCATTTCAAATTTTGTAAATTTCTTTTTTTTTAAGAGAGAGTGAGAGAGAGAGAGAGAGAGAGGGAGAGAGAGAGAATTTTTTAACATTTATTCTTTAGTTTTCGGCAGACACGACATCTTTGTATGTGGTGCTGAGGATCGAACCCAGGCGGGCGGCATGCATGCCACGCGAGCGTGCTACCGCTTGAGCCACATCCCCAGCCCAAATTTTGTAAATTTCATTCTGCCCTCTGCATTTTATTTATGTGGAAACTGAGACCTAACAAAAAAAGTGGCTTGTATAAGACTGAGACAGAACTGTCACTGAGACCTCAGACTTGTGGTCTTCATACATTTCCTTCAGTTGGTAGCCTCACCTTTCATTTGGTTGGAGTGGAAACATTTTGTTTAAGATGGCAAGATCCATGGAACACATCTTGCCCAGGATACCCGGAGAACTCCAGGCATTTGGTTTTGTGTCAACAGTCATTTATAGATTTGGGACAAGGGACCATGACCTAAGGACCCACAGACACCAGAACACATCTCCTTCCTTCTCTCCAAGATATGCTGATGCTTCTTTTTTTAATTAGAGTTTAATTCTTTGATGTTACTCTAATAGGCCAAAAGCAGTGTAGGACAATAATCCATTTGGTTCCTTTCAGGCTGTGGTTTCTCCTCTCATTCACAACTTCATCCCAATAAGAGTTACCTCTTCACTTTTTTTTCTCTCTTTCTTGAAGTTTATATAGTACACTGTAGCCAAAGACAGCTTTCTAAACACACCTGGCTATGTTACACCCTGGTATAAAGATGTAATTGAATTCTTGAATCCTTGTGCACAATCTAACTGAATTATTTTGGACTATTTTTCTATAAACCCAATTCATGCTGAAATGATTTTAATTCCTCAAACATGGCTTGGTCTCTCTTGCCTCTGACCCACTAACTTTCTGTTGTTCCTGCCTAACCCTTCTTTGTAAGTCGGACCAAGTCCTAGTTGTTTTTAACAGTCTCAGTATAAGCATCGCTTCTCCTAGAATTTCACCCTTAATCAGGGCATACCTCGCATATACCTCAGAACAAGACTTAGTACCCCATATTATTATTCCCTACATGTGCACCTTGGCCCAAGAAGGGAACCACATTAGTCTGATTGATATTATATCCCCAGGATAAGGCTCACACAAAACAGGCACCAAACAAATATTTGGTAAAGCAAGAAGTATTTATTGAATGTTTTGTGAACAAATCTTGTCTTCTCTTTAGTGTACTTTATTCCAGCTACTGTGTTTTTTGTTGGTGATAAAATGGAAAAGAAAACTAATATGACATTGATCTCCTGGAGTCTTCATTCCGTTGGAGAAACATTTGCAACCTCACAACTGTGTGTAGTCATATATGTGTGTGTGTGTGTGTGTGTGTGTGTGTGTGTGTGTGTATATATATATATATATATATATATATACACAAATTATATCTATTTCCTTATCTATCTATATCTTCAAACTCTGATAAATTCTTTTTGGAAAAATATTTAAGAGATCTTATTACATGGTGACCTATTTTTTTTCAATCATAGATCACCTTCTGATACTGTTTAGCTTTCATGGAGTAGATGAGATCACAGGAAAACTCAGTGTTCAGTAATTCAGCAATTAAGTGGCATATTCATTAGCGTAATGGAAATAGAAAGGCGAGAAGTGTGACCCTCGCAACATCTTAGCTTTATAACCTCCCAGGCTACCCAGCCCACAACTATGGGGGGAGCACTTTATTGTCCTCTTCCAGGATAGCACGGGCTCCATAACCAGGTCACAATTTCTCCCTTCTTTTCCTTAGAATCCATGTTCACACAAGGAGAATGTGGAAGCATTTTCCTACTTAAAATAATATCTATTAAATAGTTTCTCAAAATATATTTTTAAAAATAGTGGCCTACCCCTCCATTGTGTACAGAAATATTGAGGATAGTTTGTAGATTAAAGTAATACTTACATGCAGTGAGACAATTTAAATGGGAGATAAAAATAAAATTAAAAAAATATATACAAAAGGTATAAAATGGATAAAATGGGTAGAAACATAAAGGATGCAAAATGAGTTTCTCTCTAAAGGTAAAATTCTTAATATTCCCTTGAGGTCCTCCCAGGAAAGTTATTTCAGTCAAAGAACTCATAGTGGTGTGTATAGTTGTTGTAACAAATTCAGAATCATTAATCTGATAATCTGAAATTCAACAAAATCTGAAATTTTTTGAGAGCCAAGATGATGTCATAAGTGGAAAGTTATACCCCTGATTTCATGTCATAGTCAAAATTCTAGTGCACTAAAATATTATATGTATACAATCACCCTCAGGCTATGTGCATTAGATGTATATGAATGTAAATGTTGATGAATAAGAAATGTCAATGAATTTCACTTTTAGATTTGTGTCCCATCCTTAGGGTATCTCACTATGTATATGTAACTATTTCAAAATCCAAAAGAATCTGAAATCCAAAAGCACTACTGGTTCCAAACATTTCAGATAAGAGAAGCTTAACCTATAATACAAAAGTCATACCATACATACTGTTTTGTGTGTATTTTCCATTGAACAATAGATCCTGATAATGTCTCTTTACAAAGCACACACAGAACTGTCTTGTGCCTTAAAAGAGAGGTATAGTATTCTGTCTAATGCTTAGACCCTCATTTATAATGAGTCCTCACTCATGCATCTTTGGATTGTTTTGTATTTAAGTTGTGTTTCTGTTGCAGTTTTTACTATTTGTTTTTGCTTTGAAAAGTAATACTGGTGGAAACATTTATTGGCATTCTGCTGCTAGTTTAACTGTAATGTGTATATTAGGCAGTGGCATTGCTGGTACAGTGTATGGACATTTTATATTTTGTTAGTTTGCTAAATTACCCCTCAAATCACAATGGTCAGTGTGAGGAAATACAGACCCATTTCCTCCAACCTCCCTAGCATTGTTGAATGTTTATCTGTCTGGTAGGCGAAAATTTGTCTCATGCATCCATTTAAATATTTTTATAAGTAAAATTGTTCATCTTTTTTTATTGATATATTTTGGGGGATGTCGATTTAAAATTAAATAGAAATAATAAAGTCAGTTCATCTGTTTATCATCACATGGTGTGTACACACCGTATTGTACAAATAATGATAAAATCCTTTCAGAGGAAAAAAAACATGTTTTAATCACAGGTCCCAAAATTTTAGTGATTCTCATTCCACAGTAAATGTCTGATAGTCTATTTACAAACGACCCTCACATTTCTAAGTTGTTCTGTAATGATCTTTACTAGGCAGCACTTTATTACTTTGGTTCAATTTGTTCTATATATGGAATAAATTAACTTTCACCTTATGCCATTCTGTAAATCGCATCCCTGTCCCAATGGCCCATCTCAGTAGGAGTTAATGTACCATAGGCGGATGTTCTAGAACCTCCACTAATCTGTTTGTGTGCAGCACTGCCAGGATGAAGTCCAAAGGCTAAATGAAGCCACAGATTGTGCAATGGGTATTCCATCAGCTCAGCGCTCTGCTCCCCGCTTATCTATTTCAATTTTGCTGATTTTCTGCTTATCCGTCTTCCCAGTCTCACTGGAACCAGCATGTGTAGCCTGTGGGTTTGTGGTATTCTGTGTGCTGAAGCAAAACAGATGTGTTTCTGAAATGTGTCTTAATCCATCCAGCTTTGTAGGACAAGGTCATTCATCTTTTTATCTAGTACAAAAGAGAATTTCAGGCACTTCCCCGGGTAATGAGCTTGATTCAAATGATGTGGTGATAGGAGAAGCAGGGAGGATTCTACCCTTGCTGTCAACACATATACCCTGACCCACACTCTCAGGAGAGTACAAGAGCTCAGTAATTCAGCCCTTTTCCTCCCTGATTCCTGCCCCTTTTCAGGAGCCAGATGCCAGGTAGAAAAGCTCCCTGTGCCTCTCCACTGATTAGAAAGACAGAGATGTATATCTATAACTGACCTATTTTATCCTGTTGTCTCAGATGTGGAACACCTCTAAAAACTTAAATTGAGCAACAAACATACCCCATTCCACTTATGATAACTTTGTAATAATCATTATGATTTTAGCATGTCTTCTTTGGAGAAAAACAAAAGGTCAATGATTAGAGTCTTTGAAAACACATGTGCATATATGTATATATACATATATATCAAATACATAAAGGAGATATAAACTCTCTATTATGAGTTTCAATCTCTTTTTTTGTACCTGTATCAATTTCATTGAAATATCCACAGAAATGAAAACTCACAATTTAATGGGCTCACAATGACAGCCTTAACATATCTTCCAAAGAACAGATATACTGGGAACTACGTTTGGCTGGTGGGGAAAAGAGAAAACCAAACTGTCAGTGACCCAAATCTTTTCCTATTTGTCACTAGTAAGAGGAACAATTATATCGCTCCTCTATGTTTTGTGAGCACATTTTTGAACCCAGGGATATATGACTAGAGGAAGGATAGTAGATGTGCTAAATTAATGGACCAGAATATTGCAATATTCACTTACAATGCTTCTTAAGAATGACTACATTTCCTTCCTGCCTGCCTTTCTTCTTTCCTTCAGTTCTTCCAGAAACAAGACTCTGTTTATGAGAGAATATCTTATTTGCTTCTCCAAAACTACTCCCTCCTTTTCTTTTTTGTTAATTTTTAACTCATAAATAAAACATAAAAATGATAGGTATTTATGGGTTGTCATGCAATGTTTCAATCATGCATACATTGTGTAATGTTTCAATCAGGGCAAATGTATCTATTTCTTTAGTTATCATTTCTCTATTATAAAAACATTCAAAATAATTTCTTCTAGCTTTTTGAAAACACAGTATATTATTGTTATTTATAGTTACCCTACTGTGTAATAGCATAACAGAGCTTATTTCTGCTATCTAACTGTAACTTAGTACCCATTAATCAACCTTTCCCCTCCCTCTCTCCATACTCCCTCCTTTTTTTTTTTTGCTTTGATTTTCCTTTTTTTATTAGTGCATTATAGTTATACATAATATTGGGGTTCTTTTTGACATAATCATGTAAGCATGGAATATGTTAGCTCTCCTTCAGTTCCCAGTATTTCCCATTTCCCTCCTCTTCTCTCTCCCCCAGTTACCCCTCCTGTACTTTCTTGGTCTTCCCTCTATTTATTTATACTTTTTTTTAAAAAAAAATAGTACTTTCTAGTTATATGTAAAGGTAAAATTCATTGTGGTATAGTAATATATGTCCATAGTATGGTTATTCAATTTCTTCCTCCTCTTAAGGTCACATTGCCCTCCTATATAAGTCAGTTAAGAACATTTAGAGAATGTGTGATTATGTTTCATAGACACTATATTATGCACATTATTTTCTACATTCTCAAGCTGTCCCAGGGCATCCCCAGACCCAGAGTTCTCCTCACCCAATCTTCATTTTTGTTTGCCGAGGATGGTAGCCAAGATGAGGTAACAGAAGTATTCTGAGATCTTCTCTAAGGAGTTTCATTTGCAGCAAATTTGTTTAGAGATAGAAAAGGCACTGTAAATCATATGTAGATATAAAGAGAGAGGGAGCCATGTTCCTTTGTCTCCCAGGCGGTCATTGTCTATGTTAAATTCTGAATGTCAGGATACCAAACACTAACCATCCGAAGCACACATCTGGCCCTACTTTAGATGCTGGTCACTGGTCTCCATCTTCTTAGGACCCACTTGCTCCCTAGAGGTAGGCATAGGAAACCTGAGAGCAAGAATCACTGTCCTTTCACATCTCCTGGACTTCCCTAAGTAATTTCTTTTAGGAAGTCAGGTTGAGAATCTAACTAATCACACTATACTACAACTACTGTTGCTGAATTCAACACGAAGGAAATCTGCATCATGAAAACTACATCGGTAAAATAACAGCATCTATCATACTACATTGTGATGGGTAATTCAAATTTCATTAGTTTTGTAGTATCAGAGCTTGAAATATAATATTATATTTCACATTTATGCAGATTTAAACACTATTATTTAAAAATTAAGCCAATAGATATAAAGGTATCTTTGCTTACTCTAAGCTGGAGAAACAGTTTGAATTAATACTGTCATCCTTCCTTTTATATGTTTATGTTTTGCTTGCCAGTGGAGATTAAAAGAACCTTGAGGGCAAGTCCTGTGACTCCCCAAGGTACAGAGGAACTTCAGTGATGCTTAAACAATGTCAGTAGGTTAATAGTGCTGTCACCGGGTGGGTTCTGCCATCTAGATTTTTTTCTTTTGACCTTCACTTTTTCAAGGTTTGAGAGTTGCCTCAGGAGGTTCTTAGCAAGATAAGAGCATGCCTTTCAATTCTGCTGCATCTGTTCTTGGTTCCAAAGGGCTTCTGATCCCATGGATCCCTAGCAGACCTTTCTGCAGGGCTTCCATGTCCATGTGTGCACACATGCGCATGCACGTGCACGTGCACACACATACACACACACACAAACAACTCGCCTAGTGCTCTGCACATTCTGAAAGGATTGGTCCAGCCTCTCCTCAATGACATCTTTCATTATGATGCTCAGTTGTGACTGTGTAGTTTTATTACTGCTGATAGCACTAATACCTCTGCATAAAGTGGTTTCTTTGTTCCCATGCTTTTATCCTTTTGTATTCCCCTTTCAGCACCACTGACCTTTTAGCTTGCATGCTTTGCCAAGCTTGAAAGAAAATCCAATCTGTCCTTCTCTTTACCTGGCAACGGTGGCTCATTCCCATTCCTCTTTCTCTCTCCCCGCCCAACTCGTCTCTTATATTCTTCCTCTTCTCGTTTTTTTTTTTTTTTTTTAATTTCATTTTCTTCCCTATAGCAAATTTGGAGCCATATTAGCCAAAGACAATGAGGCATATATGATGTGGGTTTGAGATTTATCAGAAAACTTATATTGCAAAATGGTAACATGGGAACAACATCATCCGTGTGTGTGTGTGTGTGTGTGTGTGTGTGTGTGTGTGTGTGTAAAAAGCACCAGATTGAGGAAATATTTCCACAAAATGATGGACTTTTCACTGGTGTCTGCTCCATGGAAAGGACAAAATGAAAAATGAAAGGAGAGAAAAACATAAAGGAATGCAAGTTAAAGTGGGGTTGGATGACCTACTGTTTTGGGTGCCTCTCTAGAAAATAGAAGGCAGTTCATTCTGTCCCTGCTAAAAATAAAAACAAAAACCATTCAATACACTGTAGAATGGAAAGTGTGAGAAATTCTACCTTATGTTTCATTTTAAGTCAAGGTTATCAGTACCACTGAGTATTGGAGAAACTAAAGGCACTGAGAATCCATGAGAGGGCAAGCCTTCTCTATGATTGGGTTTAGAGTGAGCAAAAGATACAGGAAAAGCCAACATATTAGAAGAAATTAGGTTGTCTGTATTCTCCCAAGGGCAATGAGCAGCAACGCCATTTCTCCCCCCCCCCCTTTTTTGGTACTGGGGATTGAACACAGGGGCACTCAACCACTGAGCCACATCCCCAGCCTATTTTGTATTTTATTTACAGACAGGGTCTCATTGAGTTGCTAAGTGCCTTGCTTTTGCTAAAACTGGCTTTGAACTCTTCATCCTCCTGCCTCAACCTCCCCAGCCACTGGGATTACAGTTGTGTGCCACTATGCCTGGCACAATGCCATTTCTTAAGGGCATTTTGGTTTTTAGAGATAAAGCACCATTCCTTTTAAATTGACCTTAAAATCTCCCTCTTCTGGGGGTTCTTTCCTGATTGACTGCCCTCTATATACCTCTATGCTTCCTCGTCCCTCTATTACCTTTGTGAGTAAGTGGAGTGACCCCAGGTACATTCTTCCTGTGCCTCTATATCTTCAAATGTTGAGAGAAGACATGGAGTACTTAGATTCTAGCTCTCATTCCTTCCCTGTTTCTGCTTAGTGGACTGTTGTGATCTGAAGGATCAGTTTTTCATTGTGGTCACCTGAGTTCACTCTAGCACAGAGCTTATTGCTTCACCCTTAATAATGAAGTGTGATGGGTAAGGCATATAGGGAAGAAACCCTACCAGAGCAACTGGCTAACTGACACACTTGGATTTGTTTCCTGAAAGTTTGGTCCCCAAAAGGATATCCATTAGAGTGACAATGACGGAAGATGGGATTTTTCCACACCGCTTTGCAACAAACCCAGATCCTCTGGTGCTCTCCAGTTGGCTCTCTGTTGGGAGCAGTACATCCTCCATGTGCATTTAATAATGCAGTAATGGTGGTAGGGCCATGATGACTGGTGGTTGAGTGGGTAATATTGGCATTTAATGCAAGGGTCAAACCTGACAAACGGCTAGGAATATGCAGAAGAGGCCCATGTAAAGAGATGTATTCCCCACAAAATTCTAGAAGTGCCCTCCCTTGAAAACAAAGAAATAAAAACATGATTACACAGCCACTTTTTGCACAAAGGTTCGAGGCTCCAGGTAAGGTTTGCTCTAAAGTCTTCAAATGCCTTTTCTAGAGCTCATTTATTCATACATGGGCTTCCTATGGGAGCTACTACATACTGGACATTAGGGACGCATCAATCAGTAAATTGGACCCATTTTTTTCCATATTGGCTCATGGCAAGATGAGAGATACAGGCAAGAGCACATCCTGAATTCCAATGTCATGCATGTTTAAGAAGGGAAGGGCAGGGACCTAAAGGATTTGGCCTAGATTAAAGGAAACAGGGAAAGTTTCCCACTAGAAGTGATTCCTAACTAAAGGTATAAGCTTTGAGTAGGAGCTCTGAAGGTGATAGAGGGAGGGCACAGAGAGGCATGTTCATAAGGAGAATTCTGGGGGAGGAAGATGGCACTGAGTAGGGAAACATGGAGTTGGCTGATCCCAAGGTACATTATGGGAGGACAGTTCAATGTGGATGGATCTTGAAGGGTAGCCAGAAGATAAGAGTTATTGAGACTGGAATAGGGGACAGAGACCAATCTTGTATATAATAGTAAGGAATTTAGACTTCATTGAAACAGTAATTGGAAACCAATTAAAGGTTTTATGCAGGAACAGTAGCAATTTAGATAACTTCCTCTGGCTGTAGTTTGGTCTAAGAGTCCATCAGCCAAATCTGAACCCAGTAAATACATTTTTTTCTCCCCCCTCCCTGCTCATTCACTTGTAGCTAATATATGCATCAGCAGCTTCCCAGAGAGTGCCATAAATTGGATTTGGAAAATTGTTCATTAGAAAGAGAATTTATCTATAACTATTAACAGTATAAGATTTCTCCTGTATTCATAAATTCTTGTCATCTCTGAATGTCCAGACAAGTTTTATTCATGGGTAACCTCAGATCTGTCTTCTAAATCTCCATTAAAAAAGCATGCTCCTTACAGCATATTTCTTGTGTAAGCTTGGTGCTTTTATTTTGCTGAATCTAAATGCCCCCAAAGTACCAAAGGTTTCTCCACATTCTCTCATTTTAACCTCACAGCAATACTACAGGTAGGATGGGTGGGCAGCAAGGGTATTCCATTTCTCACCCAAGAAAAATTGATCCTTAATGTCTTGCTAGGAACTAGCAGAGTGACCTAATTTTTACTGAGCAGCTGCTAACATGAAAAGTAGTTTCTGTTGCCATTTCTTTTGATCCTCCCATTGGTACTGTAGGAAGGATTTATTAATTCTGAATTTACAGAGGAGAAAACCAAGGCTCATAGAAGTTAAATGGCTTATTCAAGTTTCACATAGCTCTGGAGTCCTATCAAAACGGAAAACAAAGTGGATATGATTGGTTTAAATGACAAACGGTTTTGCCTATCCACACTAGCCATTTTCTTCATTTATAAAGTTGTCCTGACTGTGTCCTTCTGTTCCCTTGGGCTGGCCTTCCTGCCTTCCTTCCTTCCTTCCTTCTCCTTCCAGTTCTCTTATCTGGCCCTTTAAGCCTCCCTCAGATCATGTGTGATTTCTAGTCTTGAACCACAAGTGCTCCATTCATAAGTAGCTCTTTGTTCTTTTGCCATACTCCTGTAGGAAATAAACACAAATTTGAATATCAGAAACTTAGATTCATTTTCTGATTCTCATCTTAACTTTTGAGACAGGCAATTCTGAGTATGTCATCCCACATCACAGAGCCTTTGGTGGTCCTGTGCCTAATTCAGGGCTTAGCACTTCTTCCTCTTTACATAAAATATGGGGGTCTTTTTAAATGCAATTAGTTATTTTTATTTTTAATGTCTTTATTCTTTATAGTTATACAGAATAGGGTGGTTCTTTTTGAGATAATCACAAGTACGAAAAAAATTACTCCATTTCAAGCACCAGTAATTCTTCTTTCCCTCCCCTCCTCCCTCCCCCAGTTCCCATTTCTTTACTCTCCTGGTCTTCCTTCTATTTATTTGTTGCTTTTTAAAAAAGTTGGTGCTTTATAGACATACATAAAGGTGGAATTCACTGTGATATATTCACATATGTACATAGCCCCATTTGGTCGATTTCTCCATTTTGGCAGTTTCTCCCTTTTCCAGTCCTTCTTCCATCCCCCCGCTCCCCTTCCTCTATTCCACTAATCTCCTTCTGTGATCCTATGACAGGTGGTATTAAGATCAAGAATCATCAGGGCTTCTGCAGTGACATGCGTGTATTTATTCTGAATCCAAGCCAATGAACCTCACAGCTTTCCAGTTCTCCTGGTAAAAACCAGAAGCTCTGTTACAGCCTTCAGAGACCAAATGATGTGTCCCCCCTGCCTCATCTGATAGCATGACACCATTTGTTTCTTGTGCTTCATCTCCACTGGCCTTCCTTCCATTCTCAAGCATTCTGAGCTCCCCTCTGTTATAAGATCTTTGCATAGTATCTTTGTCTAGAAACCTCTTTTCAACCTTCAGTTAACATCTACTTAATCTTATTTCAATTGATGACATTTAAAAAAAAAGAAGTATTTTTTGGTCTCTAGAAGAGTTCAGATAATTATATGCATCCCTTAGTACCATGTATCATACTATGTAAATGGTTATTTACATTTAGTGTCTTCATTAATTTATTATTGTCTATATAACTTACTTGATATAAATCTCACAATGATAGGGACCAACTTTGCTTTTGAACACTATAGTAATACCAGTAACTAGCATTTTGATACTCAGTGGGCATCTGTTGAAAGTTTGAATGAGTGCTTTGAATTGCATAATGAGTGACCCAATTGCCATTTAATTTGTTCTGATCCAGGTCAAAGACTCTGTCCTGTTCCTATTTAAATTAATACCACATGAGGGTAGGAAATATGATCATGTTTGATATAGATTTCTGTGAATCCAAGTAGCTATAAATTATATCTTCTTAATATGGAAGAATATTTTATATTAAGTTTATATTTAGATCAGTTCTGAACCCTGTATTTATTCTAAAATATTAAAAGATTCATGTTTAGTTTAAAACTCCTGAATATGATGGGATTCGTTTCTGCTTATTAAAGTTAGTTAGCCAGTAGATGGTGAATGTAAAAGGAGAAAGCATTCAGAGGATGTTATACTGTAGTGGCTATAAGCCCAGCTCTAACATCAGACTCCTTCAGATCACATACTATTAGCCACATTTTGGATATTGTGCAAATAATTTAGTTTCCCTGTTTCTTAATTTTATAATATAAATAATAATAGCAATATTCACATATATTTGATAAGGATTAAACAAGATAATCGAAGTAAAGTACATAGGGCATAGTTCTAGCCATCAAGTGAGTGAACAATAAATGTTAGTCTTATGTAATTAAGGGATTGACACATATTATTAAAATATTTAGGAATAACTAAATATTAATTAGCAAACTTTAAGTTTCCTCTCTAAATTGCAGAATCAATTTTCTTTTGTAGTGCTTGATCAGGAAGCCGTTGTTGGTAAGTCACAATTTGAGATGAGATCTAGACACTGGAATATCTCTATATGGAATATTGAACAATGTTAAAATCTTTGACAAGAGATAAGCAAATAGATTCTTTTTGGGAAGGAAAAAAAATTCGAATGCCTCCACATTCTTCTCAATGATCTTCACATGACTCTAATTTCTCTTTACCCACAAAGGAAGCATTTATCATAATCATTGCTTAAAATCACAAATATTTCCCCGTTACTTCTGGTAGATGTGGTAACCTCACAAAATCCCTCCTAGAGCAAAGATGGGTATTCTGGCATTTGGAGAAATGAGGTGTGCAGTTATTTTTAGACTGCCTGAAATAGCTGTAGCAGGTTTCCATTTATAGGACCTGAAGGGACCTTCTCCTGTGTCTGGGACAAGGTAATGACTTCTATGAAGTAAAAACTTTGTATCGTAAACTTTATCCCCGTGATGATTACCTACCTCTTTAGTGGTCTTTGTATCATGCTATTTTGTCTTTTTAGTATTTGGAGAACAAGGCCCTGGTTGTTCTTTACATTTTATCATTTCTTTCTTCTTGGACTGGAAGAAAATGAGAAGCAGAGGCAGACTACCTCTCATGGCTAAATTGTTCCTGGCTAATAAAACTGCAGGAACTGTACGTTAGGATGTCTTCCATAAATCAGCCTTGGGGAGAATTAGGTGCTGAGAGATGGAGGAACGATGTTTAATCATCACTTGTAGGAAATCATTAGCTGCACACCCTCATTCCGCTACTTGCCCATTCGTCATTCCCCAAACGCAGGTTTCCCCCAGACCATTAACATTTCTCAATGACTTTCTAAATGCAGAGAAAAACCACAGAAGGGGTGAAGGATGGGGGTACATTATGGAAACACACAACTGAGAGATGTCTCTGCCGCTTGCCTCCTGCTCCTGTGAATGTAAATGGACCAACATACGAACAAGATGATTGATTGCTGGGCAGCCAGCTCCTGCTGCAGGAACTAAACAAGCTTTTGCTTCCTTTTCTCCCTTTTGGAAATATATATAACCCAATCCCCCCACCCCCAGATAGCTTTCTTTTTGCCATGTGCAAGGCAGCTCTGTCTTCTCTTCGTTAGCATAGCATATGGATAGACAAGGAAAACGAGCAGGTTGGGAGGAGTATCAGGTGTGGGCAAGTAATGGAGTCTCCCAAATTGCCCCTTGACCCACTCTAGTGGGGGAAAACCGCACATCATAATTCTGCAGTCTACAAAAGAGAGAAGCAGGCCGGTCCATGAAATTAACCTGATTCATGGTCCCAGTGGATTGGTAAGCACCCTCTCAAGTTGATCCAAGGTGATGTGCAGGTAGGCAGCTCTGTTCAACACTTTGCAGGAGGAAAGAACACTCTAGCCTTTTAATCCTGGAATGTACTTTTGGATGCTCATGCATATACACAGGGAGATGTTAGAGACCTTCTTAGAAAAGGATCTCTAATATTTGCCACTGATGGTTTTTTTATTTACTGTTTGTTTTGGTCTTAGAAGCTTTCAGTTTTTATTTACTGTCTTCCAGGCAAGACAACAAAAGTCAGTCATAACCATAACACAAATATTGAGGACTTACTATATGTCAAGCACTATAATAAGATACCTGATATACACTAAAGGAGTTCATCCCCACATTTCAAAGGAAGGATTGCTATCCTAATTTGGTGAAAAACCTGGTGTTATTGATAATGATTTGCTAAGATCATACAGTTTGATAGGGCAGATCCAAGTTCTATGGGGCCTTAAAGATATACTACTGAAAGAGTCCTTTAAGACACTTGGAAATATAGGTTTAGGTAGTGGACTACAGAACAGGCCTGGGAAAATGGAGGTCACTGTAGCTAAAGCCTCATCAGCTTCCTGTGACTTCATGGTAATTCGGGCCACCTTTGAGGGGACGATTGCAGATTATACAGAAAACATGTGATTCATCTCTACGCTAATGAACCTATTTCCAGACAATGATAAAGAATATTGATCTTCTCTAATCAGTTGCTCTAGGAGACCTTTGATTCCCCAAGAGAGGTGCTTCCATGGCAGATGGAAGATGGGAAGGGGGTGGGCTAGTGTTCTTAGAAGCTGGAGGGATGAAGAGATTGTTGGCACCCACTGGGCGTCATATGGCTAAGATGGCATTTAACCAGTTTTACCCCATATCAAGATCCAGACCCCTCTTAAGATCACACGTACCTGTTTCCATGTTTTAAAGATGATGCAGACACAGAAGTAGGAATGTGCCTGACTTGTGTGTTTTTGACAGTGGGAGTTCCTTATGGCCAGTTCTCTTGTCTTATTCCTTTTATGATAGAGACATTTTTTCAACAAATAAACATTGTTTTCCTAATAAGTATCAGGCACTGTGACAGACACTGGAGACAGGAGGATATGCTAGACCAAGGCTATCATGGTCTAGTGAGAAAGAGAATCAATCAGGTCACCAGGCAGCTGCAGTCCCAACAGTTCGACAGTCTGTGTGCTATAGCAGAGCAAAAAGGGCATTCCACTATTTTTTTATTGTTTATATGTTATTAGAAAGTTGTTTCCTTTAGGTTAGTCATTTCATAAAATTATTGATGGTGTAAGCTGAGGATTTCATAGGTCTAGCCCTGTATCCCAGACAAGTTAATAATTGATATTTTCATTAAACTTATTGATAATGAAATTATTTCATTCAACATTTTTATTTCATCCTAGACCCATCAATTCTAAGGGATGCAAAATTTATATGAAAGATAAATTGCCCTATAAGAATTCTTCTACTATAAGAGAACAAGTCATAGTGATTTATATTTTAGTGCAGAGATTTCCTTATTCATCCATTTTTTTTCATTTGTCAAACATTTACTAAGTCTCAACTATATGCTGGAACCTAATTACATATTAGGGATACAAGGCAAAAAGACACAGTCTTAACTCACTCTCTCTCTCTCATGTGGACTTAATCAATTCCTTTTTTGGTGTTGTCCATAATGAAAGGGACAGCAAAAAACAATTAGGCAGTCTAGAGAGTAGAGATTCTGTTTTATTTAGTTAGTCAAACCATGACTATTAAATTAGATAATTAGAGATGGTGGGTCTTTAGTTTTTGAAAATTCTTTGAAAGAAAAACCTTGAAGAAAACACACACACACACACACACACACACACACATGAACTGAGCATCTACAAGAGAATCTACAGGCCTTCTTTTTAAATTCTGGCTGAGTCAATGAAGGAAATCTAGCTATGACATAAGGATTTAGGATAAATTAGCAAAAGGGGTTCTATTAAAATTTAAGTAGAAAATGTATGTTATTTTAAATAGTAACAGTGTTTAAGAATCCTTAACAACATATCCAGTTGTTTTTAATGCTCACTTTCCTTGTACTATTGTTTAAAGAAATATCAACCTTTTGAACATGATTGGCAATAGATGTTCAGATATTTGAATTTATTTTTTTTAAAAGATTGAATGAAGCACTGTGCTGAGGTGATTTGTGGAACTAGGTCTTTGAAAATTAATCTGCAGTCATCAGCTCCCACAGTAGTGCAGGAGTCTTAGTTCTGTGTCTATGAAAGCAGGGGTGGAGACTAAGTGCTCTCTGTCTTGTGTCATTATTAATTATTCCATAGTAAGTAAAACTATGGTAGGAAAGATAACCTGTATTCTCCCTCCTTGCTTATTTTAATTTACTTTCCTTTTGAAAACTTTAAAATACTTTCTATTATCATTAGACTCCCTGATCATTAATGCAGAGTGTTACAGAAAGCATGGTTTTTGGTTTCAGGAAATAGCAAATATTCTCCAGGCAAAGAGCCAGGGACTTCTATACCATGAACCAAATAAAACAATGTGGGATTTCTTGAGTTTTAAACTGATTCAGATTTGTGTAGTCATTTGATTTTCTGCTCTCCACAGTTGCCATGGCTTTATTAATATTTCCATTTTATAGTTGAGAAAACTGAGCTGTGATTCTGAGTCGGTTTTCCCAAAGATCATGAAATTTATCAGAGTAATAATAGAAGTTTTAAAGGCAGATTTTCCAAAATCATGACCATTGCTACTTCTTCTTTCCCTTGTTCTTACTAGGGGTGTTCTATAAAGCATGCTGTAGTCTCTCTGATAAGATGCCAACACTGAGAAGTCAAACAAGCTTGTGTTCTGTTCAAATGTGAGATTTTGCATATTTCAACCTTTTTGGATTTTACTTTCCTTGGTTAAACTATGAAAATCACAAGTTGAGCAGAATCAGACAACGTTACTCACAAATGAGAAAAGGACCTCCTTAAATTTCTTTCTTTTATAGAGAAGGAGCTCCTCATTGCAAGGCAACTGCCTTGATTATGTAGCTTCAAGCCAGCCACACCCTCAACCCTACTCTGCTCCCAGGCAGTGCAGTCAGTGTGGAAAAACCTCCTTTCCACTGATATCAATGGTCCTCTACTCTGCTGTTCTGTTCCCTGGATTTTTCCAGACTTACTTTATACCTTTGAACTTTTCTTTCAATTTAATTTTATAACATTTTTTTGGGCATAGATATCTCCATGCTGTTCCCGATACAAATAAAATAAGTAAAACAGAATGTAAAATAAAATAAACATCTAGTACGGCCCCCAAGCTCACATTGTTCATCCAACCTTACCTTCCTTCCTTTCTTCTCTCTCTCTCTCTCTCTCTCTCTCTCTCTCTCTACATATATATATATATATATATATATATATATATATATATATATCTCACACACACTCATTGGTGTATTATAATTATGCATAATAGTAGCATTCATTATGCCATATTCATACATGCACATAACAAGTTACTACTTTCTGACCTAATGTCTCCCTTGGTCAATATCCTCCAGCCATACTGGTTTTGAGTTTTTCAGACATTTCAAATTTGCTCTTATTTCTGTCTGAATTGCCTTTCTCACTGACCCTTGCATGCCTTACCATTCAGGCCAGCTCGAATCTCACCAATTAGAGAAGCCTGAATCTCAGCTATCCCCACCCCACATCCAGTTACTCTCTGCCATATGACACTCTTGGATTTTCTGCACAGAAGTTATCAGCATATAAAAAGAGCTGTTTAACTTGCTCAGTTTTTTTTAATTGTATGCTTGTTCCTGAATTGTAAGTTTTGCAAAATCAGGGGCCCCTTCTAGTTAACTTATTGCTTTGTCCCAAACTTAGAGACAAATTAAAGTGTAATAGTTTCTCCTCTTTAAAGCACACAACAACAACTATTGGATGACTGAATGAATTAAGAGATTAAAAATTTTGAGTATGGTGTTAAGTCGAATGTTGTGAGGAGTTTGAGACTTTTGACTACTTTCTGGTTAACATGAGACCTCTGGGTCAGTGACAAAATCATGTTATTACTCACAGTGAAAACAGCAGTCAGAATGATATCTTGCATGAGTTCCCAATGTCCAAATCCTGGATGCAGTGAGGTTTAATCTTACCTGTTCATGCAGTGAAGTATATTACAGGAGAAGAATTTTAAAAGAGATCTTGTAGTGGGCTGCCAATCCTGAGGAGGGGTCCCGGGGGAAGGGGAGAGGAAGAGAGGAAGAAGAGGAAGAGAGGAGAGAAGAAGAAAGAGAAGAACTTCATTTTTGCTTTGGAATATAAATGAATTGAACCTTTATTACCTTGGATCATATCTTGGAAGGGAGAGATCTCTACGGTTTACTTCCCAACATCTTCAATGTGGCTATAAACAACATTGTTCAGAGGACTAAAACCTTTGTAAATACGAGATATTCCTAGAGAATTGTCCCCCAACAAATTAAATGATTCTTACTTTTATCTTCCATTAACAACCCTGTTCAAGAACCCTGACAATGACCCATTGTCCCTTTTGACTGGTGCCCCAACATGACCACCCAAGAGGTACTTGAACACCATGTATCCAAGTCCAAGGACACCATCCCTATTACACTGGTGGAATTTGATGTTAATAGTGACCTTCCTTGGACCTTGGAATATTTAAGTAAGGCCTCATGAGTAATGGTAGTCCAGTATAGAAGCTTGAAATGAAGACTCTTTAGAGAAATTTTGGGGGTAAGTAAGTTTTCTTCCTTCTCATCTCTTTGCTATCCTTTTCAAATTACTAATGCTCATCTGGGGAGAGCTTCCAAGAAAAGCAGACCAAAAGGGTTAGAAATGACTGAGTTTATGATACATCCCAGAACAAGGGGCTAGTTATACACAATGCTCTAAGAAAATTCTGTTGGGCTTCTTGACCCAAGTTAAAGGCTCTTACCTTAATCCTTTAAAACTATACATTGACTCCTTACTTCTGCAACTGGATTAAAATATTCACCCTTTTTGTCCAGGTTCCTTCTTTGTTTTGTTCCCTATTATTTTTCATATTTTTTCATTTATTATTACTTTATGAATTTAAAACCTAAACCAAACAAAAATGAAGTGTTGGCAGAATACCTGTGATTTTAAAAGATGAATAAGTAAAGGTCCTGCTAGTGTAAACAATCGTAAAAATTGATAATTATAGTAGAGCACCAGTTCTTACCTAAATTATCCACCTTCACCCATCAGGATATACTTGCCAATGTCTGAACACCTTTTCGAATGTCATGACTGCCAGAAGCGGGGTTGCTATTAACATCAAGTGGGTAGAGGCTGGGGATGCTGCAAAACATCCTCATAGAACATTCTCTAACAAAAAAGAATGCTCCAACCCCAATTCAGTATTATTGAGACTTAGAAACCTTGCAATAGATTAACAAAGGTGCAGCAGAAAGCAAGAGAGAAACTGTGATTGCACAGATGGAAAGTTTAATAACTCACTGAAGGAGATAGCTAATCAGAGAAGGCTTACCTGAATAGCTAAATTTTAAAGGATAATTAGGTGTTTTTCCAGTAGACATGGTAGGTATTGTAAAAGCAAGATCTCTCAAGGGTGGAGGAATAGAGCATTGATTTTCTGCCAAGGAAGTACCTTTACCCTAAGAATGTTGGGAACCACAGAGAAAGAAGTAAGATGCAGGAAGTAATCAGGATGAAACTAAGGATCTGTTCTCTTTTAACTTTTGAAAGCACTTGGTCTGCAATCTGATGTGAGCATATGTTTTCCCAGAGCAGTTACCTAATTTACCCTGTTTAAACATCTACTCTACACTAGGATAATGTTGGAAGACTGACAAGCTCTTCTCAAAACTATTTTCTGTAGCTTTTTGGCATGTGTCTACTTTACCTATTTTATACTTATGGTTATTGGATGTGACTGTGACCACAAATTTGGGCAAGAGTGAGGTATCCACCTCCAGGCCTTGCTCATAGAAGCCCCCAGTGCATAGTCCTCACTCCCTTTTATCACCTACTGTGTGGAAACAAAGGACTTCAAGACCCTGGAGGGAATGTCACAAGATGGAAGGGGGCTGGTTCTTGAATCACTGCCTGAAAGTCCATGCACTGGACTTTATCTGAGAAAATAAACTAAATTTTTATGTTTCAGACATTGTGATTTCAGGGTTTACCTATTATTGTAGGCTTTGCTACCATAAATAATTTAGATAGTATTAGGTCCTTTAGCTACATTATGTTTCATCTTTTTTGATAATCTTGCAATAGAGGAGTTCTTCCCCATGTTTCAAATAGAGAAAAGGTTCACAGTGGTTAAGTAACATAAGCTAATAAGTGGAGAGAAGCAAGAATCAAATGCATGTTCTTTCCAGTATGATAAAAGCTATGCCCTTCTTTCTGTAAGGGCTAGTTTTGAATGACGCTGGGTAGCTTAATTGAGGTACAGCTTCCTTATGGAGATTTGCATCCTTTTCTATTTCTTCTGCTTTAGAGAGAGGAGGAAATATCTTTCTTCCATATTTCCATGCCTGATTTAGCATACCTTTATAGCAAGCGGCAACATGGTTGGTATATAGAAACTAATTTGCTAAAGTGATACCTTTCTTGTTAGACAGAGATGGATAAAAAGAAAACTTTCACAAATATGTTGGCTTGTCATGTTCCTTATATATTTTTTGCCTTCAATGAACTGGGAATGTACATGAAGCAAAGGACCATTCTGTGCCTCTCAACTGCTGGGAGCCAAGTTTCATGTCCCAATTCAGAGAGCTTATTGGTCTCTAAGGCTGCTGGAGGCAATGTTGCCAGTAGCCAGACTGAGTCATTAAAGGAAATGGGTATTTGCCTGGGAAATTCTGGAAGTTGTTATGTGAAGAGGGATGAGGTGTGGGCCTGAAGGGGCACCATGTATGTCTTTGATAGAGCACAAGTGAAAAACAGGAGGAAGACCAGTGTGGCAGGATCTCAGAGTGTAAGACATCATGCTTCAAGACGTTGTAGGGACCTCAGGTTTTTAGTATGTCCAGCATCTCTTTGGAAAACCACCTTTTCTTTATGACTAGCCCTTGAAATTAAATTGGGGCTGCACATCATCTTCTACTTCCAGAATTGGCTACCTGATCTACACTCACTTCACATTCTATCCATGTCCTGCCACTGTTTCTAGCCATAGTGACCACTACAGGAATGAATTGTTACCTAAGCAGCATCCATGGGAACTATCTCCAGTGGGGAGGGGGTGGCACTGTCATGGGAAAGTTCTCCCTAATTGCAGAGATGTCAAACTGCACCAGACAAGCCTTGTTGTCTCATGGACATACCTAAGAGATGAAAAAAATGCAGCCTCAGAAAGAAGCAATACTAGAGGACTAACCAAAAATATGTCAAGGATGTCTAGACAACATAATGTCACTCAGTGTCACTGCAGTGTTCTGCAGTCCTATGCTTTAATTTTAAAGGTTTTGGAGCCTTATATTTACTTGCATTGTCTAAGTTTCAGTTTGGGTTTTCTCATTCACAGCCTAAAGCAAACATAGCTCATATTCTTCTAGGCCATATTAAAGATTTTAACCTTTCTTCTAGGAGCAATGAGAAGTCACTGAAGGATTTATGCGAGAGAGAAGTTTTCACATTTGTGCTCCGAGATTGCTTTAGCTATGTGTAGAAGGACACAGTAAGAGAGGACCAGAAAGGAGATGAGTAGACTAGTTAGAGAATGCTTGTGCTAACTTGGGTAACTAATAGACTGGACTTGGGTGCTATAGACCAGAAGGAGAAAATAACATAGGTTAGCAATATATTTAGGGTACAAAATTTAATGAATGTATTAATGAATTCATCATAAACAAATTAGAAAGAGAGATTTGGCAAGAGTCACTCTTACGGTTTTTGCTTGGGAAAGTGGTTTGAAGAGTTGTTCAAGGAAAAATAGAGAAATACACAAGAATAACAAGTTTGAAGGGGATATCAGGATCATGAGTTTAATTTTTAATAAATTTGTGACACTTTTGTTACATTCAAAAAGAAGTTTCAAATAGGCAGCTGGAAAGTTGGGTCTGGACTTTAGAGATGTGTTGTAGACAAGGGATATACATTGCTAGTCATCTGTGCATTTGTGATAATTTAATTCATGGGAATGCACCAGATCACACAGTAAAATTTTAAGGGTGATTGGAGAAGAGAGACCAGGCTAAGCCTTGGGTAACTCCAGTATTCAATGACTAGGTAGACAAGAATTAATCTGAAAATTAAGATAGAAAAAGGGCAGGCAGAGAGGTGGGAGGGAATTTAGGAGGCTTTTGTGTCAACTAAAGCAAGAAGAAAGTGTTTGAGGACATTATGGTCGGCAATGCTGATTGCTGTTGACAGCTCCAGTAAGCTGAGAACTGAGAAATGGTTTCAAGTTTAGCAGAATGCATGCCATTGGTTACCTTAAGCACTGTTTCAATACTGTGATCAGAGCAAAAACCAGATGGAGTGGGTTGAGAAGTGAATGAGGAGGGAGTAAATGTAGATGAGTTATCATAAACAGCCCTTCCAATCCAGTAGCCTTTCACATGTAAAAACAAACCACTAAGTGGTAGAAACATACTTGGCAAATTGAGGTTTGGAGTTAGATTTGCCTGTGTTTCTTAGAACCCAGAACACAGTTATGCTTTGCATGTTGTCCCAAGTTCAATTCTCTTCAACCAAAACTTACTGAGTAGATACCTTGTGTTAGGCCCTGAATTTCAAAGCTAAATAGAACTTAACTCTTGGCTTGGAAAAATGGGGGAGACAGACTTGATACATGAATATTCTAATTCAACATGGAAATTCAGAAATGGGGTAGGGAGGAGGAGTTCCTAGGGGAAATAGCAAAGGTCTTCTGGGAGAGGGGAGAGCTGTAGCAAGTCTTGAAAGAAATGTAACATTTAAATTATTCTCTTAAGAAATAGAACGGTTCAGTACATGGAGCCAATACATTAAAAAAAATGGATGTCAATACAATTAACCTTTGTGCACCCAGTGGACCAGGTGTACAGGAAAACCAGAAGTCCATTCCCCCAGGCTTACTGTGTGGCTTCAGTGCCTCTAGTTGGCTCTATATTCACTGAAAATGGCAGAGGCAGAGCATCTAGGTGTGTATTGAAAAAAATCTCTCCTAGACTTCTTATCTCTGTGGGGTTTCAAAATGAAATATACCAGCTCCACGGGGAAGCCTCTGACCGATGGGAACCTATTTAACAAACCATGGAAAATGAATAGGTTCACTCTAAGAAGGGCTGCACAGCCACAGAAATCTATTCTCAGACATGTGGGTGTTGGTGAGCCCCAATGACCCACATTCAGAAATATTTGCCTATTAATTAGGGCAGGTGGTTCCATCCCAGAAGGCTTTGCCTAGCAACTGTAACCAAGAGCATCTGCAACTTCAGTGCTGTGAATGAACTTCAAGTGTGAGAAATCAGAGTGGTGTGTACTGTAGCAAGATGAGACAACAAATCTGAGCCCAATGTGTTTGATTTTGTGCCACATTTCCCCACAGAAAATTCTGAATTTTTTGGTGGCCCAACAAATCCCCAACAGAATCACTCTCCTGTCACTAATTTAACTTCTACAGGGTCGTTGCATATGGCATGTGACTATCAAAATGGATGGTTTCAAATAAAGATATTGAAGAATGTTTGAGGGTCAATGGTTGGGACATAGTGAAACAATAATGGTGCCTTTCATATACCTCAGTTTGCCTTTTGTTTCATTCATTCAGGGACCAAATGTTTACTTAGCATTTTTCATATACTGGGGCTATAATATTGAACAAATAGTATCTGCCTTCAAAAATTTAAAGCGTATGGGAGAACTTTATTGAAAAATCCATAAAGTATTTGGTGCATTGAGATAATTCCTATAAGAGCTATCTCTAAATTCAGGAGCCCACGGGAAGAGGTAAGTAGCTCAGTCTTTGAGAAGTCCTGTGTTATGGTTTATATATGAGATGTCCCAAAAAGCTCACATGTGAGAACATGCAAGAAAGTTTAGAGGTGAAACAATTGTGTTATGAGAGCCTTAACCTCATCAGTTCATCAATCTACTTGAATGGATTAACTGGGTGGTGACTGACTATAGGCAGGTACGGTGTGACTGGAGGAGGTGGGCTATGGGGGGCGGGCTGTGCCTTTAGGTTATATATTTTATTCGTGGTGAGTCAAGTGTAGTGTCTCTCTGCTTCTTGATTGTTTTCCTCTGTCATGCCTTCTGTCCTGATGTTCTGCATCATCTCCGGCACAAAGCAATGGAGTTAGCCATTTGTAGACTGAGACCTCAGACTTCTAAAATTGCTTCTTCTAAAATTGTTCTTGTCAAGTCTTTTGGTCATAGCGTTGTTGAAGCTTACCAAAACATCATGGAAAGTTGACAGAAGGAGAAATATAAACAAAATGAAGATTCTTGCAGAAGAAAAGAATGGATGAGAGGATGGCACTTTGCGAAATGCTAACAAATATATATAAAGGACCAAGATCTAAGCAGAGCATATTTGTAGGACTTGTTACTTATGCCTTGGGAGGTAGAGGGCTGAGACAGAAGTTTAGAAAATGAGATGAAGAGGACGGGATGGGTAAACAGTCGCTATGTCAGGAAGGGTCTCTAATGCCATACTGAGGAGTTAGAATGTTGCCCCTTAGAGAGCCATAGAAAAGTTTTAAGTATAAAGGTAGTGTGCTCATATTTGAAAAATATTCATCAGTGCATTCATATCCTCATTAAGCCCCTGTGCCAGACACTGTAATGAGAATACACTGCTTCTTACTATAGGAGTTATTCCTGCCCTTGTTGAGCAAGACACACAGTAAAGCAAACAAATTGAAGCATTAGTAGAACATCAATATAGAACATGGACAGAAAGAAGCTAGAGATGGTACAACTTAGAGGTCCATGGCTGGAAAGCATAGACAAAAGGCAAGAATAGCTTAATCCAAGTAGAGAGAAGAATTGGTAGTAAAGAAATAATACCAGAGACCATATTGGGTTCAAAGCCATAGGACACTGTGACAGAACATATGAAGATTTCAAAAGACAATTGGGATTTCCTGTTTACCATAGCCCTTTCCTGATGCAATAATATGATCAGCCTCAGTCTACTCCATAAATGGAAATGAACACACTCAAATATCACTATTCTATTGGTGCATCTTAGAATTAAATTCTATAGTGGTGAAAGATGACATAGAAATTCAAGGCTGCACGGCTATTTGAAGGAAGCTGTCAATATCTCAAATGCTCAGTGGAAGATCACTGAGCTAGTCTCTGAGTGGCTGATATAAAAAAGGCTTAGCATAGGTTAAGATTAAAAAGTCTATTTGAAATTTCATATTTAGGCTTTTCTTGGAACAAAGCTCCTGCAGTGACAGAGTCTTTTTACATTTTTAACTTATACCAGAAAACTTTATCCAGGATATTACTATATTTTGCATTAAAATTGTATTGAATTTTAATTATGGATATTTCAAATACATAAAACATGCAGAAAATAATATTACAGACACCTATGTACCCATCAATCACTAATATTAAAGAAAGTTAACCTTGTGTTGTCTTTGCCTCGGCTTTCTAGAACAGTTAGTGTACAAATGAATCACCACTGATATCTCTTTGTTAATCCTAGCATCTCAGAAGGAACCATCACTGTCAATTCAGTAAGCATCATTCCAAACACTTTTTCTTCTACATTCACTAGACATATATGTATTCACAAACAACATGCAGTTTATTTTAAAAAATCTACCTAAATTGTATCTCACTTGATCATTTTCTAGGTTGTCTTCAATCAACATGTTGCTCCTGAGATTTCTGTTAATAAATTAGATTCAGTTCCTTAACTCTAATAGCTATAGATATTCCATTGCACGGATGATCACAATGGACAGTCCATTTTCTTTCTTAAGAGATGGAAAATTTCCTCTATTCTTTGTCTTGATTTAAAGTGTTTTCATGCCAGCTATTGAACAGCAGAATTACTGGGCTGCATTCTGGTTGTATCCCTGTAGTTACTTTTCAATCATCTGGAAGTAAAATAATATCTTCTTATGTGCTTTTTTTTATCTCCATTGATATGATTATTAGAAAGGTTGACCTTGTCCTCTCTCATATTTTGTTATCCACTGGAGTTAGTCATTTATCAGTATACCTTGTCAATTTTTCTATTTGTTGTTTCTTTTCCTGACATATTCTTTCTTATTGATTTGTGAAAGTTTGTTCTATATCCTGAGTTCTCAGTTCCTTATTTGTTCCAGAGGATGTTATATCTTCACCAAGTTTGTAACACCTTTTCTCTTTTACAATATTGTTTTTTTTTCTTAGAAGAGGGATTTTTGTTTGTTGTTTGTTTTATGTAATATGTATTGAAAAATGTATATGAGTCTTATGATTTGTTTATTGTACTCTTGAAGAAATCATTGCCTAACCAAACACAGAAAAGTTTGTTTCTTTTCTGCTTTTTATTGTAAAAGCTTTAGAAAGCTGTTCTTAACATTTAGGTATTTCTCCTACCTGGAATCTACTTTTGCATATAGGAGGAGGTATGGTTTCTACTTTGTCATTTCCCTTGTAGACAGCCTGTTCACAGTCTCAGCACCAACAGCAATCTTTTAAAATCATCATGTGAAAGCTCTTGTGACACAAGGGTCTGTCCTTCATTCTACAGTCTTTTCCTTTGGAATTTTTTCTATTTTTATACATGTACCATCCAGATTAAAATATTAACCTTTTAACTAATATTTAATATTATTTATAGATTAAATATATTTTTATTTTTATATAATATTTTAATGTAATTATTCAATCATAGTTATGAGATGTAATTTTTTAAAAATAATATCAATCCATTTTGCAGGTATATATATTTTATATTATATATTAAAATAAAAATTTCTAGTATTAATCTATACTCCTGATGCTCCTCCTCCCTTCTTCTTTCTCAATATAGTTACCTCTTTCATCTATCCCCTGCTTTTAACATTCTCTTAATCATTACTTGATTTTTAATTTCCATAGGAATTTGAGAATCTGTTTTTCCAGATTCAGAAAAATTCTTTTGGAATTTTGATTACAATCACATTGAATTTGTAGAATAATTTTGGGAAACTTAGAGTCTTTATGACATTGTAATTACCATCCCTGAAGCTGTATCCACTTTCATTTATAAGATTTGTTTTTAGTATTTCAATGAAATTTCACATTCAGGCTGTAAAGATTCTTATATTTGTAATTAATTTAGAGTATGGTTTGTCTTAAAAGCCATATTACCTCTTCTTTTCTTTTAATTTTTATTGACAAATAACAGAGATACAGATACGTGAACAAGTTATATGGTGAGTCTTACAAAGGGATCATGACCAAAAAATTGTTGCTCAAAGACAGAAGATATAAAGGCAAACCATGAAAGGAAAGATTATGTATGTCCTGGAAGACAAAGGGAATGTCATGCTCATCCCTGAGGTTTCCTAAAGAGTCCTTTTATGGCCCTTTAAAGGGTAATGCCCCTTCTTAAGGGGCCATTTACTAACCTTACTATCAAACTCACATTAAGCAAAAACAAAACAAAACAAAAAAACTTAGATCCCTGCTAGAAGCAGTGGCAGACACCTGTAAATCCCAGTGGCTTATTTAACTATTGAAGAGTTATAAAATGGAATTTTACATATTCTTTGGGGTCTAAGATTTTTTTGGGGGGGTACCAGGGATTGAACCCAAGGGCACTTAACTGCTGAGCCACATTCCCAGCCCTTTTACAGATTTTATTTAAAAAACAGAGTCTCACTGAGTTGCTTAGAGCCTAATTAAGATGCTGAAGCTGGCTTTGAACTCATGATCATCCTGCCTCAGCTTCCTGAGCCACTGGGATTTACAGGTGTGTGCCACTGCTTCCAGCAGGGATCTATTTTTTTTTCTTAATGTGAGGTTTGTAAATTCTTCCATATTATTGCACAAAGCTGTAGCCTATTTGTTTTCATTGCTGAATAGTTATTGCTGTAGTATAAATGTTTGTGTTTGTTCAAACATCATCTGTTGAATCCAAATTCTTAATGTGATAATATTAAGAAGCAGGTTTTTTGGAAGGTGATTAGGTTATAAGGGTAGAGCCCTTACAATTGGGATTGATTAGTGTCCTTACAAAAGAGGTTGGGAGAGCTCATTTATCCCTTCTGCCATGTGAGAATACCAGGAAGAAGGCACCATCTACGAACCAAGAACTGGGTTCTTAACCGACATCAAATTTGCCTGTTCCTTGACCTTAGACTCTCAAGTCTCAAGAACTGTGAAAAATAACTTCCTATAGATTATATACCACTGAGTTTGTGGTATTTTGTTATAGCAGCCCAAACTAACTGACGAAAGTAATGCTCTATTGTCTTTTTATCTATTTATTTGTCCATTGAATTTATTTTTCCACTACCCCTCAAAGGGGATTCAGGTGGTTGCTGGTGGGGAACCATTATGACCAGTGCTGCTAGGATTGTTTTATGATGAGAATTTCTATGCAATTATTTTGGTAGAAATTTATATGTGAGATTAATGAATCACTGGGTGAACATATATTTAACTTGTAGTGGATCCTGCCAAAAAGTTTTTTAGCACTATATGGAGAATTCTGAAACTCTTCATTACCAACTATTGGTGCTGTTTTACATTTTCATTGATTTATTCTAATAGGGGAATAGAGAGATCTCATTCTAGTTTAATTTGCATTTTTTTCAGATGGCTAATGAAATAGAGCATTTCATTTTTATATTTTATTACCCATTTGGGTATGCTCTTTTGTGAAAAGAAGTTCTTCACATTTTTGTTCATTGTTCTATTGAGTTGGTTGCATTTTTATGATTGATTTAGAGAAGTGTGTATTTGGACACATACACATAATACATTTTCACTTCCTTACCAGTATATTTTGATGAGAAGGTATTCTTCATCTAAAGTAATACTAATATAACTTACCTTTCTTACTTTATGACGAGTGCTATTTGCGTTTTATCTATGACTTTTTTTTTTGTACGGTCAGTAAGTTGGTCTTCCATGTGTTCTTAAACTTTTCTTGTCTTCACACTTAGGTCTGGATAGCTTGTAATTATTTCTGAATGCAGTATGATATAGAGTTCCAGGTACATTTTATTATCATTAACATCCAATTGGCATGATTCCACTTATAGAAATGACCATCCTGGTCCTCATGGTACTGCAGTGTCATTTTTTTTTTTTTTTTGTAATTAATCAAGTGATCATTTATGTTAGGGATTATTTCTGGATTCTATTCTGTTCCACCAATCTATTTATCTATCATTAGTACAGTATCACACTCTCTTAATATAGAATTATAATAGGTCTTTCTATCTTACTGAGTATGTCCTTTAATATTGGTTCTTTTTTGAAATTGCTTTGTCTATTCTTAGCCATTTGCATTTTCCTGTAGAATTTATAATCAATTCATAAATCTCACCAAAAATACCTTTTAAGATCTTCATTAGATTACATTGAATCAATAAATAAGTTTGAAGAAGGATTTGCAATCTGACAACATGAAATCTTCTATTCCACAAACAGAATATCCTTCCAATTAATTTGATCTCTTTAACTGCTCTTAATTTTTAGAATTGTCAGGTAGAAGTCTTGTGTGACACTCATTAATTTATTCATAGGTGTTTGGCATTTTGTGATGCTCTCACAAAAATTATCTTTGTAATTCCTATTTGTTATTGAAAAAAATCTATATCTGTTAATTCTGTAATGTTTCATATCTCTTTTAAACAGCATGCTTTTCTCTCAAGCTGACCAGCTCTGTGTTACGTGGCATATTTAGTCCATTTACATTACTGATATGTGTTAATTTATTTTCTCTCACCTTGTTTTGAATTTTCTACTTGTCATGCTTTGTCTTCACTTTCACCCCTCTATTTTCTGTCTTCCATAGGATTCATTGATTTTATTCATTCCCACTTTCCACTTTACCATTTTGAAAAGCGTGCATTACATTTCTCTTCTTTTATCTGTTCCCCTTAATATTCCAATGCAATGCCTCCTTTGTGGGAGGTGATAGGAGAATTTAGCAGCAATAATGAGGCAATGCATTCTGAGTGCAAGGCCCATGATAGGTGCTCAAAACACAGTAATTATCATTGTAAATATTCCCAGGACTTTTAGAAATGTTATCAGAATACAAAAATCATTCTCTTTCTTCACTTCCTGACCTTGTATATCTTTCTCTAAAGCTTTCTATGGCTAAACAGTGACATCAAGCTTACCCTAAAGAACTTTGATATCTGAGTTATTTTATCATAAGAACAACATTGAGTCCCTGAAAGCACAGGGATGGCTATCCCTCAATGACTTTCAGAGAGTTCCAATCAAAAGCAGTAAAGTTTCAGCTTGAGTCTTATGAGACCAGAAGCTGAAATGGTGCTTTTTCCATCTTGTTGGCATGGGATTTGTTAAAAGTCCATTAGGGTGACGTTCTGATCATCTGCTGTCAAGAACAAGCACAAAGGGGTTTTGTTCCTTTTTTGTAAATTGGACTTGCTTTAGTAATTAATAAAATTATGTTTTTTTTTTTAATTTCCACTGAAAGTTTCTCTTGGCTCTTTCTCTTCCTGCCTCAATCACAATTATGGGTTTTCTGACTTGGAGGCTCAGCTACAGATCTTGAGTTTCCCGATTTTCTTAATCTACAAAAATTCTGACTCAAAAGTCACCATCTCACAGTCTCATTCATTCAAATATTAGTTGTGTTGTAATCTGAGATTAATATTCTTTATTTCAAATCATGCACTGTATTTTGTATCTTTTCAAAAATGTAGGATCCTTGAATCTCAAGTGGCCTTGACTAATCTCATAGTCTTTTTGTTTTTTAACTTAAGGATTAGTTGGCAATAATCCTTATGTCCCAGTTGAAAGTATTAATTTCTAAGTCTTTTATAAAAATTTTTCATAGTTATCGATGGACAGAATGCCTTTGTTTTGTTTGTTTATGTTTATGTAGTGCTAAGGATCAAACCCAGTACCTCATGCATGCGAGACAAGTGCTCTTCCACTGAGCTACAGCCTCAGCCCTCCAGTATTACTTTCTGTGTTGAATTATTATATGACTCTGTCCTAACTGGTAGATATGATTTCTCATTTCAAGAGTTTTTTTTTTTTTTCCATTTTGGCTATGAGGGCAGACAGAACAATTCATGTATAATTTCTTCAGGAGAGATAGCAGGATTTGATTGCTTCTCATTTAAAAAAAATGTGTGTGAAATGCTTTGTAATCTGTTCTGAAATTGGAAGCAAAATGCAGAAATAGTCGTTTTCCATTTTAGTGTTGGTGTTTGAAAGATATGATGGTACTGATGAAACTGATAGTATGTGAAGATGATCTGGGATCATATTCCCATAATCACATTAATTGGTATTTTGAGTTGACATGAAGTTTGAGTCGTTGATCAAATGCAGGGTTCACCAAGGTAGGCACAGGTAGCAATGAAGAAGAAAGAAAAATCAACACATAGCCCTAAAAAACATCTTCATCAATATTGAGATCCACTGGAACTTTGGCTCACAGTGATAAAGCAAACATTTCATTCTTGTGAATGTCTGCAGTGAAATGTTTTCAAGAATTAAAGACAGTGGGGACATCTTTGCTAAATTTTTACAAGCCCCAAAGCTAACTACTTTCCATGTCAGCATTTGATTGAAGTGAAATTAGTTTTAACTTGAAGTAACCAAACTCTTTGGCCACTTTTTGCTTGTTTGCTTGTTTTAAGCGATGTTCCATCTCTCCAATGACATGTATAATTAGTTAAAAGGCAAAGAAAAACAGCTGGATCCCAGGGGAACCCATACCCATGAAATTGCTTCATTCTTTCCAAATTGTTTATGCTTTCCAGTTGCTATAGGAAGCTCTTCCACTGAATGAAATTGCTGCTTTAATAGTTATCCCATGTCCCTATTCTTAGATTTTCCTTCTTGTTAATCCATTTAAATGCATGTCCATTCTCCTACCTGAGTCCTAAGACTAATTTTTGAGCTTCTACCCTGCTTTCTTTTGCATCTTCTATAAAGACTTGCACCTGTTCTTTGGTTAATATGGATCAGCTGTTGTGGAATTTTCTAGTATTTGGAGCTCTCTAGAAAGAAAGTGCATCGTTTGAAACAAAGTTTTCCATTTATCATTTAGTCTTTATTTCATTTTTGGAGTAAAAACTGTCTTCCTTTTCTTCACAACATGAGAACAGGGGGCCTGTGCGGTCTGTGCATGATAACATCCTCTAGCCACAGTAGCTTGGTGCCATCTCCAAAGAGCACAATTTACTGTCACATGCTTTTTGTAGTATCTCTGTTTTAAATTACAATTAGAAAAACCCACTGTTAGCTTTTGTGGGGCTCAAACCCATCTCCTTAAGAAAATTGAACTCCTGCTTGGTGGGGATACAGTGTTGGAGTAGGGGTGAAAACATTGATTTTTGAGGTCAGAGTACAATTAGACTAAGTCCCTGCCCCAATATTTACTTGCTATGAGACTTCATACAATCTCTTAACCTCAGTTCCCCATCTGTAACGTGAGTAATAATAATACTTGCTATAAAGAGGTGCTGTTAATTTTAAATGAGATAAATTATATAAAGTGCTTAGGACAGAGCTGGCACATTGTAAGCTCCTAATGCTATCTTAAATATTAATAATAATATTAATAATGTTGGAACAGAAAGAGAACTGTTCCCCACAGAAGCAACCTACTGATGAGATTCAGAAAAAATATGGCCAGAAACTTAATTTGCTTTGTGAACTGGTCGACTGAAAACAGGAGATGTGGTTATGCAAATTCCGGTAATAATAGCTAACATTTATTTCAGCTTGCCAGAGCATATTCACTGCCCCACTGGTTTTCAGTTTTTATTGTGAATAAAAATCCTCAGGTAGTTTGTTACAAATGTAGAGGTGCAGGTTCCTAACCCTAGGGATTTGTTTGACTTGTCTGAATGTCCAGGAATCTGTTTCTAGATAGTAGTCTAAGTGTCTCCATGGACTATACCTAAACCACTTATATTGACCCAGATGCAGGCTAATTTTAGTGTTTGATTGAGCTTGCTTTCTTATAAGTTTTTCCATCATTATGAGAGCCCCAGGGCAAAGGTAACCATGGTTTCTGGTGATTTACAAATTAACCCTGGAGTCTGGTTAGTCAGCTTGCCTTTGCCTATAGAATACTCTGGAATACAGTAGATCCGGACAAAACTCCTTCAAGACATTAAGGCATTCCAGCTTATAGCTCATTTGTTGAATAAAGTCTGACACTATTGGAACAGATACTGTTCTTTTCAACTTTCATGTAAATCTAATATCATTCAAAGTAAAAAAAAAATGATTAAAACATTTAGTTTACTAATTCTTATCTTGTTCAAATGTCTTTTTACTACCCACCCCCAGTATTACAGCTATCATCATACATTAAGAGGAAGGTTGTATTCTCTCAGGCAAAGTCCCACAGTACAAGTGAGTTGTTGTTGGAGACTTATTTTGTAAGGGTCACTGTCAGTCCCTTCTTATTGCTGAGGCTAAGACAGCAGAGGCAGAAGGAAATTCAGGACTCAGCTCTGGGGGAGCTTGCCCAGACTGCTGCTCTTAGTAAGGATATTAAGTGGCTGGATAGGGAGAGATAAATCAGGGAGAAACATAGTCTAGGTCTGACCCAGTCAATCTGGGGTGGGGCACAGGAATATGCATATGTTAAAGGCTCAATGATGTTTATCATGATCAAGTTTGGGAACCACAGACACAGCAAAGAATCAGAAATTAGGAGGAAATAAATAAGTGTGTATTCAGTTAATTGGGCCCCAGGAGAACTGGGTCACAGGCTGTTCCAGTAAAGTCCAGGGTACAGGAGGCTCTTATATATGTACAGTTCATTGCAGTTTTGTGGAGCCAGGACTGTATCAGAGGCAGGACACTGTGGACGAACATGGGAGATAATTTGATTATTTTAGGTTAGTGCAGATGCCATGGGACATAGGAAGGGATCAAATGGTTTGTGTTCAGAAATCACTGGGTAAATAGTCATGGGGGTCTGGATTCTCTGTGGAGGCTTCTTGCTTTCTTAGATCTTCTTGCAGGCTTATCACCAGTCCTTTGTGTCAGAGCCTTGGATCTGTTAGTTCATGATTGCCAGGGGTTCTGAGTTGTCAAAAAAGAATAGGACAGGTTATCACTTGTGTACTTGCCAATATATACAAGAAATGTTGGGCACAATCATTTTAATAAAATCTTTTGGGCACATAAATATATAAAAATATAATAGATATACTTACTAGCAAGCTTAAGTAATAAAATATCACAAATAAAATGGATACTGTTTCTATGCCTGCATCATAACGTATCTTCTTTTTGCACTAAAATAACCACTATTCTGAATTTAGCTTTTAGTATTCCAAGAATTGTCATACACTTTCAGTACTTCTGTATAGGTATTAGTCAGATCTCCGTGACTGCAGTTGATATCTGCAATTATCAACTTACAAAGAGAGTAGGTTTATTTTGGTTCATAGTTTTGGAGGTTTCAGTCTATGATTGGGTGGACATCACCTGGTGGGGGGGGGTGAGCAGGGCAACCCATCATGTTGTGGGCAGATGGCAAAGTAAAATTGCTCACCTCATGTTGAGGATGCAAAAAAGAAAGGAAGAGGAAGGGTCTTGGTACCCTTATCCCATTTTCACTCTCAAGGCCATGCCCCAATGACTGGGAGAGTTATCACTAGGCCCTACCTCTTAATGTTTCTACCACCTCTGGAAATCAATTGGCACTCTGGAAATCAATCCTTTAACATATGGGCCTTTGGGGAACATTTCAGATCCAAACTGTAGTAGTGTGTATCCATAAACTGTGCATATATGATTTTTTTCTGCATTTTAAATTAAATTATTGTCATACTTTATGAATCGTCCTTTTTAAAAAGTTTAGTGTTTTTTGATACTTATATGTGATGATGTACCATATATAGACCTATCTCTTTAATTTAATTTTCTTGAAATATAAATACATCACAATTTATCCACTTGTTATTTAAACACTGTGCTACATGAACACGCTTACACTTATCTTCTTGTGCCAGTATACTATCTCCTATAATGGAAATTATTTTACCAAAGGAGATCTTGTAGATATTGCCAAATAGTCTCTGTGTGGTTGTACCAGTTTACACTGAGATTTCTTAATGATCTACCTCCTAATCAATACTTGGTGCCATTTGCCTTGTACATTTCTATTAATTGAGCATTTGATGTTTTTAATTGAATTTTTAAAATTTATTTTGATTGTACACATTTAAGGTGTATAAATACTCATATACACAGAAAATGATTATCGTAGCAAAACACATCAACATGTTCATTATCCTTCATATTTGTCTATTTGATGTATGATAAGAACTCCTACAAGATTTTTAGCATAAAACACAATATAATTAGTCTTCATGGAACTTCATTATTATTCCTATATAGCTGGTATGTTTATATACTTTAATTTCTTTCTCCCCACTTCCACCCCTACATTGGCCCTAGAAATTGGTGGAATCAGTGAATAACCCACTATTTCTATGAATATAACTTTTTATTTTTATATTCCACATAGAAGTGAGATCATGCAGTATTTTAGTTTCTATGTCTGATTTATTTCACTCAACATAATGTCCTCTGGGTTTGTCCATGCTGTCCACCATATCTGACTAATCTAACTAACATAGCAGTGAACATGGGAGTGAAGGTCACTTTGTGAGGTTCTGATCTCATTCCTTTTGGGCATATAGCTAGCAAAGGAATTGCTGGAGTTTATGGTTAATTTACATTTACATTTTCTTTTTTTTTCTTGTCTCTCTCTCTCTTTCTTTCTTTTTTTTTTTTTTTTTTTTTTTGTACCAGGGATTAAACCCGGGGGTGCTTAACCACTGAGTCACATCTACAGTCCTTTTTGTATATTTTATTAAGAGACAGGGTCTCATTGAGTTGCTTAGGGACTTGCTATGTTGCTGAGGCTGGCTTTGAAATCACTATCCTTTTGCCTCAGCCTTCCAAACCACTGGGATTATGGGCAAGTGCCAGTGTGCCCAGATTAATTTTCATTTTATTGAGTACTGTCAAGATTGAACCACTCAGGTCCCTTCTTTCAATATTTCCCTTCTAACATTATGTATGTAATATATATATGATTCTAATATTACATATATATATATATGTCTACTTTAAGTTTATTTTTTCTTTTTAATGTTGATTTCAAGGAGTTCTTTTTATAATTTAGATGTTAATTCTTGCTGTTTTAATTGCATTATAAATATGATCCCTGAAACTGTAGGGTATCATTTTGGAGGCCGCTTTCTTGGATGCAAAAATCAGGTAATGGAACAAAGAAGTATACATCAAGTTTTGGGGGTTTTGTTTTTAAAAAGAGAATGTAGAAACAAAAGATGCTGACCAGTTGGTAATACTAGAGGGAAAAGAATAGGATATGACGTGTATGGATTCCAGGGGAAGTGCCTTTTTCATTGAATGACCCAGATGCATTCTTTTTTTTTTTTTTTTTTTTTTAATTTATTTTTTTTTTTAATTTTTTATTGTGGGTTGTTCAAAACATTACAAATTTCTTGACATATCATATTCCACACTTTGATTCAAGTGGGTTATGAACTCCCACCTTTACCCCATACCCAGATTGCAGAATCACATCAGTTACACATCCATTGATTTACAAATTGCCATACTAGTGTCTGTTGTGCTCTGCTGCCTTTCCCGTCCTCCACCCTCCCCCCTCCCCACCTCTCCCCTCCCCTCCCCTCCTCTCTCTCTACCTCCTCCACTGTATAACCCTGAGGGTCTCCTTCCATTACCATGCAATTTCCCTTCTCTCTCCCTTTCCCTCCCACCTCTCATCCCTGTTTAATGTTAATCTTCTTCTCCTGCTCTTCGTCCCTACTCTGTTCTTAGTTACTCTCCTTATATCAAAGAAGACATTTGGCATTTATTTTTTAGGAATTGGCTAGCTTCACTTAGCATAATCTGCTCTAATGCCATCCATTTCCCTGTAAATTCTATGATTTTGTCATTTTTTAATGCAGAGTAATACTCCATTGTGTATAAATGCCACATTTTTTTTATCCATTCGTCTATTGAAGGGCATCTAGGTTGGTTCCACAGTCTTGCTATTGTGAACTGTGCTGCTATGAACATCGATGTAGCAGTGTCCCTGTAGCATGCCCTTTTTAGGTCTTTAGGGAATAGACCAAGAAGGGGAATAGCTGGGTCAAATGGTGGCTCCATTCCCAACTTTCCAAGAAATCTCCATACTGCTTTCCAAATTGGCTGCACCGATCTGCAGTCCCACCAGCAATGTACAAGTGTACCCTTTTCCCCACATCCTCGCCAGCACTTGTTGTTGTTTGACTTCTTAATGGCTGCCAATCTTACTGGAGTGAGATGGTATCTTAGGGTAGTTTTGATTTGCATTTCTCTGACAGCTAGAGATGTTGAACATTTTTTCATGTACTTGTTGATTGACTGTATGTCCTCCTCTGAGAAGTGTCTGTTCAGGTCCTTGGCCCATTTGTTGATTGGGTTGTTTGTTCTCTTATTGTCTAATTTTTTGAGTTCTTTGTATACTCTGGATATTAGGGCTCTATCTGAAGTGTGAGGAGTAAAGATTTGTTCCCAGGGTGTAGGCTCTCTATTTACCTCTCTTATTGTTTCTTTTGCTGAGAAAAAACTTTTTAGTTTGATTAAGTCCCATTTGTTGATTCTAGTTATTAACTTTTGTGCTATGGGTGTCCTATTGAGGAATTTGGAGCCCGACCCCACCGACTGTAGATCGTAGCCAACTTTTTCTTCTATCAGACAGCGCGTCTCTGATTTGATATCAAGCTCCTTGATCCATTTTGAATTCACTTTTGTGCATGGCGAGAGAAAGGGATTCAGTTTCATTTTGTTGCATATGGATTTCCAGTTTTCCCAGCACCATTTGTTGAAGATGCTATCCTTCCTCCATTGCATGTTTTTAGCCCCTTTATCAAATATAAGAAAGTTGTAGTTTTGTGGATTGGTTTCTGTGTCCTCTATTCTGTACCATTGGTCCACCCGTCTGTTTTGGTACCAGTACCATGCTGTTTTTGTTACTATTGCTCTGTAGTATAGTTTGAAGTCTGGTATCGCTATACCGCCTGATTCACACTTCCTGCTTAGCATTGTTTTTGCTATTCTGGGTCTTTTATTTTTCCATATGAATTTCATGATTGCTTTCTCTATTTCTACAAGAAATGCCGTTGGGATTTTGATTGGCATTGCATTAAACAGGCTAGCATCATTCTGAATGGAGAAAAACTGAAGGCATTCCCTCTAAAATCTGGAACAAGACAGGGATGCCCTCTCTCTCCACTTCTGTTCAACATAGTTCTCGAAACATTGGCCAGAGCAATTAGACAGACGAAAGAAATTAAAGGCATAAAAATAGGAAAAGAAGAACTTAAATTATCACTATTTGCAGATGATATGATTCTATACCTAGCAGACCCAAAAGGCTCTACAAAGAAACTATTAGAGCTAATAAATGAATTCAGCAAAGTGGCAGGATATAAAATCAACACGCATAAATCAAAGGCATTCCTGTATATCAGCGACAAATCCTCTGAAATGGAAATGAGGACAACCACTCCATTCAAAATATCTTCAAAAAAAATAAAATACTTGGGAATCAACCTAACAAAAGAGGTGAAAGATTTATACAATGAAAACTACAGAACCCTAAAGAGAGAAATAGAAGAAGATCTTAGAAGATGGAAAAATATACCCTGTTCATGGATAGGCAGAACTAACATCATCAAAATGACCCAGATGCATTCTTTAGTGTATTGCTTATGAGCTCAGACAGCTCTAATGCCATGGGGAAAAATTGACTATGAAAAAATTGAAGAATAAACAATTCAGTTGTTATTTTATCCAGCAAACACTTAATGAACACATACCGTGTGCCAGACTGTGCACTAGGTTGCCAGTGTTACATACAGGATGATGACTTAGAACTTGACCTTCGAGAGCTACCAGTACTGTCAAAGGATCCATTTCTAAAGAAACCATAGCAAGACAGTACAATAAGAACTTGAATTGAGCAAAGTACATGATAACAATGGAACCACTGATTTCTTCATTTGTGAAGTACTTACTGAGCATCTACTGTGGAGACGAGGGATACATCAGTGAAAAAAAGATGTAAGATCACCTGAAGCACATATTTTAAAGATGTGAAATAGTCATAAGCAATGAATAAATAAATACACAAAAGCACTGTCATGAATAAGTAGTCATTAAATGAATCAGCATATAAGCAAAATCCAAGCAATAACTGCTGTGCTGAGCATGTTTAGAGGACCTCTCTCTGAGGCTCATACACTTTAAAAGAGATATGTGTGATGAGAAGGAACTCGGAACATGAAGTCTGGGAGGAGAATATTCCCAAGGCTCCAAGACCTTCACAAACTCAGTACTCTCAGATAAGTACAAATCACAGATAAGGGAGGGATGGGTTCAAGGCTGAAGGCCGGCTTTGCAGAGTTGACCACATGGAAAAAATCTAAAAAATCTAGAAGATTGGAAAGTAAGGTAAAGAACATCCTAGCTAGATGAAATAACACAAATAATGATTAGAAGAGTATGCTGTGCAAGGTCAAAGCCTTAGCATCTAGATTTATCAATGTATGCAATTACAGTCAGAAACAGAGTCCTATAAGCCACTAAGCCACTGCCTGCAGGACTTCATAATGCCTGGGCTCAGCCCAACTGCCTGCACAGTGTGTCTCCTTATTTAGATTCCCAGAACTTCCAGAGACTCATCTTCAGACAAGGAATGTGAGATGATGCAGCAAAGGGAGATCTTGGTCCCAGAGAAGTGAGGATAAGAGAATGCAGACTGTGATTGCCCAGTGGGGAAAAGAGGGCGAGGAAGGATTCTCTAATGCGAGTTTCAGCTGAATTTCCATCACTGAAGTTTACATTCAGGCTTTGGAGGTTGCCAGGTTCTTTAAATTTCCTTTCTGAAATATTTCATGGTGGTTTATAGATAATCCCATAGTAGGGCGCAAACAACACAATACAAATGGAACTGAGCCCATCTTCTTAAAAATCTAAAGAGGAAGCAAATAATGAGCCTTTAAGTTATGCCTCTCGGTCAATGACCCAGGTATAAACAAAAGTGCATTCCAGCCCCTGCAAACCTGAAGTGCACAGTGTCCATCTTAGTCGCTTTCAACTATTATTCTCTCCAGAGGGTGGTTTTAAACACATACAAGTTGAAGCAGTCTTTGCAAGACTTAGAGACTTCCCTCTGGGAATAGAAAACTATTCACTTGACCAGATGAATGCTACTGATGGTGGGGTTAACAAAATAGCTCAACCTTCCCTAGGAGTAGCCCTGGCAAGTCTCCTCGATTCTATCTGTATAGTTCTTAGTTTTGTTTAAATGACTTGAATCATTTGAATAGTGTCTGGTGATAAAAATAGTTACTGGGAGGCTGGAAGACACCACTTCTTTTCATCGGTAACACAACACCATCCTTGATTTTCACTGTCTCTGCTTCCTTTGTCACCCAATTTCCTAAATTTAGGCACTATTTAAAAACAAGGGTATTTTGTTGCTGATACTTTGGATACTGATGATGCATTTTCACTACTTAACTTCACATCACAGGGATGGCAACACCTTCTGAAGAAGGTACACAGGGCTGTGATTTTTACTTGACAAACAACAAAGCTCACAGAAACTTCAGGTAGGGAAAGCACTGTGTCTATCTAGAAGAAAGATACTTGTACAGATTAACCCATCAAGGGTTCTGGGTGACACTGTTAACCTGAGGGAAGGAATTTGCCTTGTTCTGTAATTCAACAGCTGAGTAGAAAGGAAGCCACAGGTTTATTTTTTGTCCTTCAAATGCGTGCATGTATGCATGTGCATGCACGTGCACACACACACACACACACACAAAACAAACAAACAAACAAAAAACCAACAACTGTATTTTAATCAGCATTTGATCTTTTTCTGAGCTGAGTAGACAGCTCTGCAGAATCTGCAAGATGATGTCCTGAGGCAAACTTGCAACTTCAGCCTCTTTTTTAGAATATCAAGTCATCAATAATGACCATTTGGACTCTTACTTTTAGGGATCCTGTTCTTTTTAATGTATTTTATGGGAAGTAGTTTCTATCAGATACCAATGGAGGCTACTATGTGGAATATATAAGAATGTAGGAATTTAGAATCTCACTCTCATGACAGCTCCTTCTTCATTTTATATGACTAAATATCTCTACGATCATAAAGATCCAGCATACCTTCAATTTAATCCAAAAAGTATTTAGAAAACGAGTAACAGCAGCTCCTGTTACATACTGTATGACTTCTGTAATCCTCAGAAAACCATTTCATAAAAGAAGCTTTAATAAATTCCAAACACTAAGAAAAAAAAAATAAAAAAAAGAAGTTGTAAAATTTATGGGCAAAATAACCAAAGTGATCCTATATTGCAAACGACAGGGAAGAGAAAAATCAGTCTTCATCCGACTCTTCAGAAGTCCAAGATCAAGCAATTTGGTTTATCCAGAGACTTCTCTCCTAGGCTTATAGATGGCGATTCCTTCCACTTCCCCATATGGTCTGTTGTGCACATTCCTGGTACTTTTTTTTTCTCTTATAAGATACCAATCATTTGGATTAAGGTCTCACTCTTGTGAATTATCTAACCTTTTATTTCTCTAAAGGCCTGTCTCTGCAAACAAGTCATATTGGGGTTTAGGACTTTAAAGGAAAAAAAAAAAACAAGAAAGAAAGAGGTAGTCTTGGGGAATATTTGAAAAGATATAAAGACCCATATCTCAGGCTGAGTTTATGTCCTTGGTCAGAAAGCAAATAAACTCCAAATGATCTGCTTCTGAAGATGAACTTTCCCCACCTGCAGCCATTGGATCAGTTGACCTGGTCATGTTAGTGAGTAATGTAGCGCTGGAGACAGGGTCTCAACAAGGGTGAGGCTAAACTTGACAGTGTAACACCAGATGTGGTTAGTACACAAAACTTAATCCTTCCATTTATTATTTGTATGACTTTGACTAAGTACTCAAACTTCTTGAGCTCATACCTGTGCTAGTTAAGGATGTGGTTCATTTGTATGATTATTTCAGAATTAAAACAAGTAATTAATGCTAAACACATCACATATAACAGAAGCTTAATAAATGGTAATCTGTATATTTAGGAGGAACACTATCCTGATCTTTGTCAATGATGGTGTTTTTCAAACGAAGCATTCTTTAGGGGAGTAAAGTTAGCTGAAATTCTCAGAGAGAGTTGTTCCCTGCCTTTATGTTGGTTTTTCCAAAATTACAGCCCCTGAAGATATTCTAGGTGCTTCCATTTCTCACCTAAATATTTAATCCAATCAGTAGTTATAGGATCTTCTCTTCTGATCTTTGCCATAAAATCATCTGAATTCTGATCTCATATTTCCTAGTTTCATAGATTTTCTAACACAGTTCCTTGCTCCAATCGGTCTCTGATTTTGCAGGCTTAATATTGTATGATTCTATTGCTGACAGCAGTCATATCTATTCTGAAATAGGAATATCATAACTTTGAGTACTATGTACATTTACCACCTATCCCCTGAGCATTAGATCATTATACCCCTTGCCTTTTATTCTGCATCAGAATTACCTGGGGTATATTAGCAAGGAATACCTAAATGATTCTGATGTAACCCATCCATTGTCTAGTATTTGGAAAATCTCATTCTAGATTGAAAACAATCTAGATAGTTGGAGTAATAATATAAGTGAAGATGTCCATCAAAGAATGAACATGATCTAGGGTAGAAGCTATTAGGAGTGACCTAAAATATTTTCATTGAGAACATCATGTGTTGTATGTGTCCAGCATAAGAAGAAATTTTTTAGAGCAGAATTAAGAAGTCAAATAGGCTTTGAAATCATTATTGACAAGACCTAGATCTACCAGGTCTAGATCTTCTAAGCCTTTGAAATAATTCATGTAAAATTTAACAACATCCAGAGATTATGGTGCAGAAGTTTAAGGAAGTCAGAGATTTATTTCCATGATTCCTAATACTATCATCAATAAAAATCAAATGTTTATCTGATCCATCCCAAACCAGCTCTGCGTGTGTGTGTGTGTGTGTGTGTTAGTTATAACTACAGAGATATTTGCAATTTTGTGACACTTGAAATATTAAGTGATATTTTTTATTTAACTTAATTCCCAAGGAATAGAAATATATCTACAGATTTTCCCATTCTTTTTTTCACAATATTTTTATTTTTTATTTTATGTGATGCTGAGGATCGAACCCAGTGCCTCACGCATGCTATGCAAGCAATCTACCTCTGAACCACAACCCCAGCCCCAGATTTTTCCATTCTTAATAAGTGTTATAATAGTAGTGAAATTTTCATAATTCAACATTCATTATAGAAATTAGAAAAACACTGACTCACGTCAAGCACACATGCTTTAGATGATACAAGGAATCTGAGATTCAGAGAATGGACTAACTATCAAAAAGATCCCCTGAGCAAGACTGTCCTAAGTCTAGACACATGAATCAATGTAACAGAATTGAGAATCCAGATTCATTTTTTTTTTCCCACACACCTATGTTCAATCAATTTTTGATGAAAGTGCCAAGACTATTAAGTGGGGAAAGAATAGTCTTTTCAGAGAATAGTTCTGGGAAAACTATATATTCAGAAGCAAAAGAAATGAATTTAAACCTCTACCTTAAACTAGTTACAAATATTAACACAAAATTAATCATAGTCCTAAATGTAGTTTTAGCTATGAACAAACTTAAAAGAAAACTTAAGGGTAAATCTTTGTAACTTTAGGTTTCACAATGGTTTCTTATATAGCACCAAATCATGAAAGACAAAAGGAAAAAATAGATAACTTAGTCTTTATCAATGTTAGAAACTTTTGCATATCAAATGATACTATCAAAAAATTAAAATGATAACCTGTTACAATAGGAAAAAATATTTACAAATAATATATATGATAATGTTCTAAGTATCCTGAACATACAACAACTCTACAACAGAAAGATAACACAATAAATATAGGCACAGTTTAGAGGTTCCTCAAAAAGCTAAAAATAGGTCTACCATAAGATCCAGTTATCCCACTTTGGGGTATGCATCCTAAAACAAATAAAAGCATACCAAAACATTCATGCTTCCCATACTTGCCATGTTTATTGAAGCACTATTCAAGACAGATAAGATATGTAATCAAACTTGGTACCCATTAATGAATGAATGCATAAAGCAAATGTGGTATATCTACATGGTGGAATATTATTAAACCAAAAAGAAATCCTGTCATTTGCAGCAAAATGGATGGAACTGGTCACATTATATTCAGTTAAATAATGCAGGCACAGAAAATCATATACTGCGTGCTCTCTCTCATGTGTAGTTTTTAAAAAAAATGGCCTGAATATACAGTAGTTATAACTAGACGTTAAGAAGTGGGGATAGTATGTGATAGGAAAGGCAGCAAAATACAACAGTCACTAATATGGCATTATGTAAAAATTGTGAATGTGTAACTGATGTGATTCTGCAATTTGTATTTGGGGTAAAAATGGGAATTCATAACTCACTTGAATCAAATGTATGAAAGATGATATGTCATGAGCTTTGTAATGTTTTGAACAACCAATTAAAAAAAAAGAAGTGGGTAAGGGTAGATAAAAGAAAATTGAGTGACATGTATCAAAACACAAACAGAAAGAATAAACTGTGTTGTTCTGTAGCACAGTAGGATGACTATAGTTATAGCAATTTTTCATACATTTTATAAAGATCTAGAAGAGAGGAGTTTGAAGATTCCAAACATGAACAAATAATAAGGAGGAAGAAATGCTAATTACCCTGATTAGGTCAGTGCACACTATTTATGTGTGCTGAAATGCCACATGGAAACCTCATTAGCATATACAATTAATTAATACATGTTAAAAAATTTTAAAACTATGGGCAAAATACTTGAATGTACATTACTTCAAAGAAGATATTCAAATGACCAACTACTACATAAAAGACACTCAGCATCATTAGTTATTAGAGAAATGCAAATTGAAGCTGCAATGAGATTCCTGTCTGCACCCACTAAGATGGTTTTAATAAATAATCAAGGAAAGCAACAAGTGTTGGTAAAGTTATAGAGTAATTAGAATCTTAGTACATTGCTGATATTAATACAAAATGGTATATCTATTGTATAAAGAAGTTTGGGGATTATTCAAATGTTAAAAAAGTTACCAAATAAAACAGCTTTTCTATTATACATGGGACTATACTCAAAGAGTTCAAAATATATACTCAAACAAAATCTTGTATATAAGTATTCACAATAGCACAAATTGCAGTTGATGAATAGTGCAAACTACTCAAATGTCCATCAATTGATGAATGGATAAACAAGTGATATAGTTCTACAATGGAATGACATTCAGTCATAAATAGGAATGAGGTATTGGTATAGGCCACAAATGGGTAAACCTTAAAAACCTTACATCAGAACACACTGATTTTTAATGAAATGGTCAAAGTAGGGGAATCCATGGAGACAAAAGGCAGATTATTGATTGCCAAGGACTGAGTAGAAGCAGGAAAGGTGAGTGACTATTTTGGGGGGACTGGTATTCATTTGAAGTGAGAATGTTCTAGAATTAAATACTGGTAGATGATTACATTGCATTGTGAATATAGTAAGAACCACTGAATTGTAAAGTTTACCATAGTTAAAGTGGGGAATTTTATGTAATTTTAATTTATCTCAGGGAGAAAGGCACATGGAGTCTCCTATTTACCATTTTGTAGATGACCATGCCTGAGCACTTTCCCTGAAACTCTGTGCTTATTGATAGGACAGTCCTTAGGTTACATCTGGAGACTTTTATACAACAAACATTTTGCCTAGTATTTCTTTGCTGGATAGCATAGCACCAGTCTTCCAACTCTGAATGCAGAACTAGATATAAGACATTGAGTAGCTAGTTTTGTAATCTTCCTAGTTATATAGAAAGAGACCCAAAGTGGGTATAATGAATTTGTCATTACATGGAAAGGTCCTAATTAGAAGGCCTGTGGACCAGAACTAGCCAAAATGAAAATATGCCAAAGTAGGGAAACAGTAGATTTTACTCCTGGGGAGATAGTCAATTAAACAGCTACAGGTCCTGATGCTTAGGGCAATCTGCTACAGGTAAGCCAAAGAGAATGGCTATTAAAATTTGAAGTTTAGTCTCCATGGGCCAGATGGCCATAAGATCCAGCTCTGCTACTTCTGCTGCAATCAGAATCCTCAGTTTTAATTGCCAGATCATCAATTTCCATTGACTATCTGCTCTTGCCCAGATCCTTGCATGACAAAAAGGAGAAAAGGGGGAAACAAATCATTGCTTGGGTGAAAGTTGATTGGCAGAGCCCTGTTGTGATATCTGACAGCAAATCTTTTATAAAGCCTTCTGGGCTTGAGCAGAGAGGCTGGAATTTTGTGGAACACTCAAAGATGCTCATTCTAGAAATAATGGAATCCTAAACATTCCCTGAGGCTCCAATTATCTGTGCTGGGGAGCATGACTCTTCAATTGTGTGTTTGAGATTTTGCACGAGTGTGATTTTGGGAGCTCGAATTTTCCATCTGAGAGGCACACTAGTCCCCCAGAATAGGCTTCGGACAGATAAGCATCCAGCTTTCTGCTTGGTCTTCAACCCAAAAGGATGCCTAGGGATGCACCAAAAAAAAGCACTTCATTGCCTTCCTGAAGATATGGGCTTAGTCTTCCAGGGCTAAGGAAACATCATATATTCACCATGTTCCCAGGACTGTGTTGTAGTCTTCTTAAATATAGGCAGCTGTCTAAATTTTCACATCAACTCTATGAGGAACCTATTAGCATTCTTTTCTCCAAATTAAGATGCACAAACTCAGGCTCAGAGGAATGAATGTGTTGCCCAAATTCACATAAAAAAGTAACTGCTGGAATTAGTGTTCTTCCCTCATTCTGATCCAAAGAATCACTTCATATCAGGAAAGTGAAAGGCTGAGTTGCCTGACTGGGCATTTGCTCCGTCAGGAAAGTAAATGTCATTGGGTTTTGAACATAATACACTGTGTTCTTTCATTTCTGTCATAAAGGATCATCCCTAAGCCCCCAAAGTACACAACTGAACTCTGAAACCCGAAGTAGTTGGCCTCGATCTTTCCTTTGGCTTCAAACTGGTGCAAAGGTCAAAGATGAAAACTGTTTCATTTGCCTCTTGTATACCACCCTCCAAAATGCTTCTGACCAAATACAACTCATACCCAGGATATGACAAGAATCTTTAATAATGGCCAAAGATTTAGCTCTGGCCTTAGAGTATTGCAGTCATTCTGGTTCATAACACTTACAGACTTTCAGGGTTCATGCAACCCTGAAATGAGTTTGCTTTACTTGCTTAGGTTTAGAGCAAATGTCAGCCTACTGTGGATTGAGGGTGAAGCCCAGTCTACCTGCCTTTGTAGATAAAGTTTTATTGGCACACTTTTACATCTATTCATTTGCATGTTGTCTATGGTTAGTTTTGCTCTGTAAGAATTGAGTAGCTATATCACAAACTCTACGATGGACAAAACCTGAACTATCTACCATCTGGTTCTATATAGAAAATGTTTTTAAAGTCCTCTTTTATAAGTGAGAAAAAAAGGGGTCTTCTAAGCTTTCTTGCTACCAACTTTATTTCCCAGAGTCAATCATAATGACGTCTGAAGAATTGTTAGCTGTTATACCTCTGAGAGGCAGCACAGTGAATGTGGACTCTGAACATCAGGAAAACCTGAGTTCAAATTTTAACAACTGTCTGGCCGTATATGCTTAGGGAAGTCACTCAATTATTCTGAGTTTTCTTACCTGTGGAGTATACAAAATATTCCTTTCCTTGCAGAATAGTTTGAAGTTTAAATTAGATGGAATAATCGTCAGACACATGGTAGATCTCAGTAAAAGTTATTTCTTATATGATTCTCAAAGGACTGAACCCCTACATCATGAAGACTTCAGTTAAGCTGGCATTTTGAGGTATACAAACTAGCTCTTACGAACCCAGAGATATTCCAGGATGGCAGGTTTGCTTTTTACATCCCAACCATGAATGGCCCATATGATGCTGGATGTTCTAAGAATGAAATGGAAAAACTGAGCAGTGTCCAAAAGGAGCAGAACAATCATTTCTCTCCCATTCGTCATTTGTCTTTCTACTGCCAGAACCTGTTATCCTGCAGGCATCTCAACTTGCCCACTCTGATAAATAAAAAATGCACCAGGCAATTGCTAATTGCTGATAGCTCCATTCCTATTGATCTCTCCACTCTTGGCTCAAGCATCTCAGATTACTGAGTGATTCTACCAACTAATCACAGTTGAAGAGGGTCAGGACAAAGAAGCCCCATTTAAATATTTGTGTGATAGAATGGCAGAGTGTCTCTAGGGGGAAAATCAACACAGAAGCATCTCTGGGGGCAAGGGCCTTCAAGTTTGGGTATCACATCATACTTAAGTAGAGGAAGAGGGGAGACCCAACAGCCAGATGGATAGGGACAAGACCTAGACCAACCTGTAATAGCAAGAAAGGAGCCAATGGATGGGGATGGCTCAGAATATGAGTAGAAGTTTAGTAAGACAAAGCTACTGTTGCTGCTGCTTCTTGACATGACTTTGTTGTCAACTGATAGTCTTTAAATGTATCATTCAGGGTTTTAGTTTACTCTTAAAGAGCTTTATTAAGGGCAGTTATTTGCAGTGTTTCTTGTAGGTTCATGTAGCTAAAGTTTGGTTGCTTCCCAGGACAAGCAGTGCAGACAGGAAGACTGCTCATCCACCCAGAACAATTGTTCTGATGATAGATTTTTTGTTGTTGTTGTTATGATTAGGTTATACATGAGAGCAGAATGCATTTTGACTCTTTGTTCCCAAATGGAGTACAACTTTTCATTTCTCTGGTTATACATGATGCAGAGTCACACCATTTGTGTAAACATATATGTAGCTAGGGTAATAATATTTGACTCATTCCACCATCTTTCACACCCATATACCTCCTCCCTTCCCCTCAATCCCCTCTTCCCAAAGTTCCTCCATTCTTCCCTTGCCCCACCCTATCCTAATATGGATCAGCATCTACATATCAGAGAAAATATTTGGTCTTCAGTTTGTGGGGATTTGCTTATTTTGCTTAGCATGGCATTCTCCAACTCCTCTGATGGTAGTCTTGAAGCTGCCACTTCAGTTTGTCAGTGTTCATTAGACTGCAGACCACAAAAGAGAACTTCTGCTATAATTTCTACAGAAGACCAACAAAAGCCTGCCTCTATAGCATCTACTCTGCCTTCAACATCCTGAGTCAGAGTATCTGTTTTGCAGAAGTCAGATTACCCATGTAACCCTAACTGCAAACCCACCTGGCAAATTTATTCTTTAGCTGTTCAATGCTATGTGAGCAAGCATGCAGGCTGAAAGGATGTTGGATTAGGATTGAGTGAGTCAATCTATTCTGCCTGGATTTTATGGATTCCATAAATACATTACAGGGGACTGCTAAAACAGTGGTTTTCTTCATGCCCAGGGAATCCTCAATCTCTAAACTTTGTTAGAAATTGGTATCAAGAGGATTCTGCTTTCCTTTGTTACTAGGGAATAAGGTCCAGGTATTGAATGAACCACTACATTTGTAACAGCAACAAGCTAGTCATTGCCTGACATAGGATATTTAGTCCTTTAACAACCTGGGAAGATATTTATTCCAGTTACCTCTTGGAAACTGTGGGGAAGATGATTTAAGTAATTTGTCCTATTCAGACTATATATATATGCTAGGTAGCATATCCAGATATGTAGGACTGGCACCTAAATCTACAAGATTAGGAAGCCCATAGTCCCACATTTACTAAAAAGCATGGCAAAATAATCTTGAGGAAACCAGATATTCTGGTTGTTGATGGTGTTGGGGTTGGGGTTTTTGTTTTGTTGTAAGTGAACTTCTTGAATGAGTGGTACTGGTGGTGGTGGTCATGATGACTGCCTTGCTTATCAATCTTCATTGGGCATCTTAGGAAAAATGAAACAAAATAAACAAGCAAAAACAAAACACATATTTTTCTGAGGTGAGTCTTCCTCTTAGGGACATCTTTCTTCAACACTGAGGTGCCTTACTAGTGCTCAGTGTCCATGTATGGACCAAACTCTGGATCTAGAGTTTTATCTAGTTTGAACGTTCTCTCAAGTTTGTTTGGCTTGTATCAGAGAGCAATTACAACCCCAGAGTCTTTCATTATGGGGAAAAATTAGGGGCTAGTATTTCCCTCCAATATAAATAAATCTATCTTTGGCTTCCTAAAAAATGCAAGAGCACATAGAAGCAGCCATTCCCAAGTGTGCATAAATGGGGTAAGTGTTAGGAGACTAATTCAGGATAAGAAAGTGACAACAGATAATATTCTTTTCTCTTTACATTGGGATGATTCATGCACTCGGTTGTTGGACAAATATTCCTTTCTTTCTTTCATAAACACAGCATAGTTTTATTGACTGTAGTCCTCATGTTGTACATGAGATCTCTAGCTTTCGTCATCCCAAATCCACTACAATTTTGTGTGTTTCAAATATGCCTTTTCATTTCCTCCCCACTCTTGGTATCATCAGGTTCTTTAGTCATTCCTCTCTCAATGAACACTGACTTTGTGTCTACCTTGGTTATTGTGAATCATGTTGCAGTGAACATGGGGGTGCCGATATCTTTATGAAACAAACATTTCTTAAAAGAAGATGTACAAATGGCCAACAGGGACATAAAAAGTGCTCAACATCATTACTCTTCAGAGAAGGGCAAATCAAATCCCCTATGAAGTACCACCACAAACACACACGTTATCAAAAAGTCATACATGTTTGTTCAGGCCCACCCAGAGTTATAAACATCAATGATAATACCATGTTTTTACAGATGTGGAGAAAAGGGAACTCTTGGTCACCATTGGTAGGAATATTGTGTTAGTCAGCTTTCAGTTACTGTAATATACACCTGTGATAATAAACTTATGACTAATAAAGGCTTATTCTGGCCCTTGGTGTTAGATATTCCAGTTTTGATCAGTTGAGCACGTTGTTTTTGGGCCTGTGGCAAGGCAGCACATCATGGTGGGAATGTGTGGTAAAGCAAAACTATTCAGATAATGGCCAAGAAGTGAAACAGAAGAGACATAATGCTCACAATTCCCATCAAGAGCATGCCCCATGATCTAAGGCCCTTTCACCAGGTCTCATCTCTTCAAGTGTCCACAATTTCTCAATAGCACTAACCAGGAACCAATCCTTTAACCAATCCTTTAACATGATCACTGTGGAGACACTTATGGAGAACAGTGTAGGCTTGTAAATCAATTAAAAATTAAACTACTATGTGACCCAGAAATTCCTCTTGAAGGCATATACCAAAAGGAAATGAAATCACTACTTTTTAAAGATATATTCAAGTATTTATTATTAAAATAGTTCATCTCAATTGTTTTCAGAGAAGCTCATCTTTGAAAAAAATGGCATCTGATGTGATTGAATTAGCTAAATTCCAGGATTCTTTCTCTAGAGGTATCCTGCAGGCAGACAGGGAACTAGAATAAGCACTTTGAACTTCACTTCTATTATTGTTGACTTCAGACAAAAAAAAAAAATGAAGCCCCAATGTCTTCATCATGAGTCTGTAAGACATTTTGAAATTCTTAGCTAAAAAGTGTGAGGGAATTGCATATAAAACTAATCATTACCTTGTAATGAAATGGTTCTGCAAATTACTGCTTAATAATACTTGAAGTCATCAAAAAGTTCAAAGATTAATTACCATGTAACTGGCAGTGTTTAGATCGAAAAATTAAGGTTCCAGTGAAGAACAGAAAATATCCATGTAATTACCCAGGTATAAAGTACAGCTTAATACATTCTGGAATCTGGGCTTTTCAAAATAGCAGATTCCTTTAGAGAATGTCAGTTAATTTTCCATTCTCATTTCTCCTCATAGAGTAGCCAATATCATGCTTGCTTACTAATCTGTATCTGATGACCACTTTCCCTTTTGTAAACACCTGCACTAAAATGAAACGATTGGAATGATAATATTTGATAGTGTATTATCGTTTGTGTCACAGATTCTTGCAAGTAACAGGCACATATTATTTACACATATTATTTTGAGACATTTTAATGGGTAATAGGTGGCAAAAAGTATATCATAAATCTATAAAATGTTTGCAACCACATAAAGAGATCTTTATTTATTAATCTTTATTTATTAATGAACCATGTTATCAGGATTTTTTAACTTTATTTCTCCAGCCGTCCCCTATCCTTATCAATTGTACATTTTAGAAGACATGATAAAAATGACTCAGATTTACCTTTAAAGTCTTTTCTTTTGGATGTAGGGAAATTGGAAATCTGGACTGTAGAAAACCTATTTCTACAAGTATATTTTGTGTTCAACACTTTTTCTCATATATTTCCAATTACACCTTCCTCACTCTGCAAACTTAGTTTACAACTTTGCTTAGAAAGTTCGTATCTTATGTTTTAAGAGATTTAAAAAAAAAAGTGAAACATAATTTAAAAATTGAATTTGGAGGCTGTGCCAGGTTCAAGCAGGAGCCATATGCTAACAACCAACCACCACCTGGTAAGTTTGTTTCAGAGCAATTTTGGCATGCTGTCTACCCTATTGGAAAATATTTGCTTTACAGATTCCTACCTGATTGAAAAAAGGAAGGTCATTTACAAAAACAGAAGTGGAGAATAAAAAACGGAGGGAGGGAAACTGCCTAGAAAAGGAGAGCTGAAGCTATCTAGTGGAAGACAATGGCTTCTATCAGGAGGCGCAGTTGCTGAGATAGGATAGAGCAGATGACATTTAAAGGGTGAGACAAGTGAAATATCAACGAAAGATCAATGTTGGGGAACTTTTTTGTTTAAATCAAACTTGTCTAACAAAGGATTATTGAATATAAAATAGGAGTCTGTTCTTAGGATATGCTTGTCTTCAGAACAAAAAAAAAAGGAAAGAAAAAACTAGAACTTTCATGTATAGTTCTTCTTTAGGCCCATCCACATAATTATCCTCAGGTTTACCATATCATGGCTTTGAAGATTGCTTTTTCCTCTACTAGCAACCATCATGGTTCTTTTAGTGCATTTAAGATTCTTCTCCAAATTCTATTTGGGGAAATCTCTTTCTTGGAAAAATGTTGGGAAGAATCAGAAAAGAGAAAAAAAAATGAACATTCCGTTTTTTCTTAGCTTGAAACCATGGATAATTTTCCCTTGCCTACATAAATATATATATAAAAGCCTCTAAAAGCTCTCACAGTCCCTGCTCTTCTAAACCTGCTACCGCTCCATGGCGAGGCCTATTTATTCTGCCTACAGAACCTGGTCCTCATTCACTTTCAGTCTCACTTTATTTCCTTTTGTAAGATATTCCTCTCTTCTAAGGGCCATCAAAATGGATGATACTACATTTCCAAGAACTTCTTCTGGTATATATCTATATCTGCATCTGTGTCTATCTCTATATCTATCATCCGTTAGTCAATCGTCTATCTCTTTATCATGTGTCAAGCATCTGTCTACCTCTATATCTATTTCTATATCTCTTTCTAGATTATTTTATTCTTCATCATGGAGATCTCTCCATAACCATAGAGATTAAATACAGTACACTTCACAGGAGGAGTTGATGGATTTATGATTAAACCAATTGGAGTACTCTAAGAAAAAAAAATCAATATCTGATAAATAGAAATGTTCATTGCTGTTATTACATGATCCCTCCAGAGAGAGCCACAGAAGAGTCTAGAGATCCTAGAGGCTTAAAGTCTTGTCAGTTTATGCTGAAGATGATAAATGTTCATGCCCTGCCAACAACTCAGGGATGCTATTAAACTTTGGAAGAATTAAACTTTATTTCCTTTGGAGATTAAACATCTCCCTAGATGGTGAGGATAAATCCTGAAACATTTTTGATGAAAGTGAGGGATTTAAATGTGCCAAATTTTCTTTCTGGCTATAGAGGGAGACTGAGTTTATGAGTTTCCGTGAATGGTTCCATACAGACAACCGGTTTGGCACTATTTTTTTTTTTTAATTTTTAACTCACCATATTTCTACTTTGAGTTCTCTATATATTTTTTGATGTGGGATTATTATTCTCATTCTCAAATGAGTTATATGTACTTTGAACAGATTTTTATTATTCATGAGCAGGGGTTTTGTCTACCTAATTGACCATCATATCCTAGCACAGAGCCTTATACTTGGCAAAGGCTCAATAAGTACTTCTTGCCCGATGCACTTTCAGTGAAAAAAATGTACAAGTCCAACCTAAATCACAGAGTAGAACCATGTTTCAATGTAGGAGAGATCAATATGGTAATACTGTTACATCCCCCTTACTTTAAATCTAGAATATACTTTGCATTTTAAAATGTTAATAAATCACATGAAGATTAAAATATTCCATTTCTTTGTCTAATGTAGGAAGGACCTTAGGTAATGTCTAATGTGATGGACAGACAAACAGATAATTTTAGTATTGTGCTAAAAATTCAATACATGGAACTACTGGTGATAAAGGCTGATTAGGGATTAAATTGAGACCAGATAGACTTGGGTTTAAATTGTGCCTCAGTCATTCATTCAGTAGTTATGATACATGGCGATTTTCCCTTAACCTTTCTGTGCTTCAATTTCTTCATGTGTAAAAAGAAGATAATGAAGCACTTAGCATAGGGCTATCATTAGGTTTTGATGGCATATGGTATATAAGGAGCTTATCCTATTATTTGACCCATTCTTTGGATAGTTATTAGCTGTTACTCTGAAATCATGAACAGCTTCATAGGCAATTGAAGCTACTTCAGTGTTTGTAAGAAGCTCCATCCAAAGGAGGGGTGCTAGTATGAAGAGGAATTGAGACTTGTTTATCACATCAAACTCACATATAGCAATAATATGATTAACACAGAAGTATTTATCCTGTCTCATTTCAGAAAATATTAGCGGCAACTCTGGCCTTTTGTAGGCCATCTATTTGAACCATATCAGCTTATTTCTACCTGTCCTTTGAGTTTTCTCTGATCTTATGGCTACTGGAGCCTACTAAATGATATGATGATAGTGCTGTTGCCACTTGGAATGGGACAGAATTATTCTAAAAATCTCCAAAGAAAGATAATGGGAAGGACTTAGGACAGTGGTCCTCACACTGAGCAAGGGATGATTGTGTTCCCTGAGAGACATGTCACAATGTCTGAAAGTATTCTGGGTCACTATAACTTGTGGGAATGAGGAGTCTGGTATCTGGTGAATAGACGTCAGGAAGGTTGCTGAACATTCTGCAGTGCACAGGACAACCCCTTGTAATCAAGAGTTGTCAGGTCCAGCACATTATTAGTGCTACATTTGAGGACCCAGGCACAGAAAAAGAGAATATGGTCTAGTGTTTATAACATGTCTGTCTTCCAGTGGTTTTGAAGTAGCTATAGGGAAAGAAACAGAAAGAAATTGACCCCTACGAAAGCAATACCAACTATAGGCTAAAAGACCAAGGAATCATAGGCAAAGTCAAAAAATCCAGTACTGTGTTATTTAAAATCAAAAATAAATAATGTTAAGGAAGAGAAAAGAAGCACCACAATTTCCACTGAATCATTTTTATATTAAATGATAAATCTGAACAAGGGTGAAAGAGATCCCTATCTATTAAGCCCATGTTCTGCGACAAAATTTAGATATATTATTTTATGTTAATTATCATAAACAACCTCAGATAAACCACATTGTTTATTGTTGGGAAATGTGAGTTTTCAAACACATAACTGGTTAGTGACAGAATCATAATGTAGTACAGAACTTTCTAACCCATTTCTAATTCCCAGTGTTTCTTCCTTAGGTGGTTTTCTATTTCAAGACTATAGTGGGTACCCGGACACAACAAAAAACCTGAACCAAAAATAATTTTCAAAAACTGCAAAAAACAACCGTGAATACAGACTTGGGAAAGATGCAAAACTGAAGAAAGCAAAGCCAAATGTGAATGCTCTGTATGTGTCCTGATTGCAGTTTAATGTGAGCCTAAATGGGCAGACAAGCAATGCTGGTTCTGTAGGCTCTGGCCCAAGGCACACTTCAAACAGCATGTGTCATGCTGCTTTCTCTTTCACAGAAATGCCTAGATCACTGTTCCTGAGGAAGGCACAACAGGGGACAAGAAGGAATACATGAAGAAATGGGGTGGGGGGCAAAGCCTTGAGTTTTCTATGACTACATGGAGGGAAAGTCCCAAAGGATTTAGTACCTAAGTACCAAAGCCACTTGGCAAGAACTATTTTCCAAGCTCACTCTCCACAAAGAAATGAAGCATTGACAGCCAGAAACCATAGAATATGAGCCAAAAGCTCAAAGCTAAGGCAGAAAATGTTTAGCTTTGCAGCGAGGGCAATACTATTTAGACAGAGGCATAGGGGATTGACCAGGGTCCTGTGGGAAGAGCTAAAGGACTCCCAGTGCTGAGCTTCCAATGTGTTAGATAAAATAATTGCAAAGGACTCAACTGGTCTTTTCTGGCCCCAGGAGACAATTGTTGATCTGAGCAGACCTGTCTAACCCATGGGCCAATAACAAATTTTAACAATCCATTATTTTTACAAAAGGGGAAAAATATGCCCCCCCCCCATGCTCAAAATGAATTTTATGTCAATAAGGAGCATCAGACAAATAAACCCTAGAGGCTGAAGTTTTCTATTAACTCACAGGCTGGTAACTTAACTGAGCAAAATCAGTGAAAGAATTTCCCTTATGAATTTTTCCAGCAAGCTTCAAAAATTTCTGGAAAAGCCCACCCCCACCCTCCATTAAACACCACCATTTGGTGTGAGAAGAGATTCCTCAGTGCTGAGGGCTGTTCAGCATCTGACCCCTTTTGCTGAGCCTGCCAAAAGGGAGCTAGTTAAGATGTGTAGGATGCTGTAGTGTAGACATGTGTTCAATAAGAAGAGGGCTGGAGACGTATCTTAGAGAAGACAAGATTGGGAATTTCTTGGAATAATGTCTAGTTGTTATGAGACATGTGGACCTAATACAGTCCCTTGGGGTTAGTGGAACATGCTCATTGATTTTCTCTGCTCTCTGAATGCCTAGCTCTATATTGTTACAATTGCAAGAAGTCTGTTCTTCTAAACTAAATGCTAATTTTACTCTAACTGCTCAGGAAAGTCATTGACAGGTTTTTCACAAGCAACAGTAGCATACTATAGCTTTTACAACCCAGTTGCAATCCCCCAAAGTCCATTTATACTAAATAAGTCCTAATTAGCTCATGACAGACCCACAGAAGCAGGAACAGATGAGAACAGTTTAGAACACCAGAGTCTGGGCTCTGTAGCAGCGCAAATTCCAGAAGATACCATCAGGATTCATGTTGATCTCAGGTGCAGTTCCCCCAGATAATTCTTCCTGCCAAGAACTCACAGGTGCTGAATGCCCTCCATGTTCAAACCTTAGTCCCACTGACTGGAGGCCTCTCCCCGATGAGAGATTGGAGGAAGGGTGGAAGGCCTTTAGAATATTAGGATATATCCTTAAAACTTGGAGCCAACTGTTCTTCTTGCCATAGCTTTTGGTATTCCGTGATTCAGATAATGAGAACATAGTCACACTGAGGGTCAATGAGGTTGCACTGGAAACTGGAATACTTCCTTCCCCTGCTTCTTGGCCACTTAAGAGTGACCAAGCAGAACTGAAGTTCCTAAATGATTAATCAAACTGATAAAGCCACATGAAATATGTGTTCTATATCTGGAACCCTCAGGAGATGGGTCTCAGACTAGCTTTTTGTTCTGTAGTGGCCTGGTCATTGAAGATGGTGGCCAGGTACAGCTATGTCCTTATTCTTGTCCTGGAACTTACTCACCACGAGGACAGAAGTAAGTTCCTGAACTTCTCTGTGCCCCTACTTTCTTATTAAAAAAAAAAAAAAAAACATGAATAATAACAGCATGTATCTCAGAGGGTGACTGAAAAAGAATTAAATTAATTTTTATATAAAAGCCATGTAGTACTGCTGCATATAAAGTAATATGTAAGTGCCCATTGTTATTATTTAATATTTGTTTTATTTACATAATGCATATATTTATATTTTATTATACATTGCCTTATAACATGAGTAATAAATACTAATAAATTATATTTTATCACCTGTAATATTCTATTATATTTTAATATATAATATAGGTGATATATATTCTGAATTACATGTTGTTTATGATTTTTTGTCAGTGACTGCATCTGCATCTGAAGCTAAATTTACATTTTATATCTAATTTTTTTTTCTCTCAAAATTTCTGATTCCTTTCTAAATTTTCTGAGAAAATTATCTGGATTGAAGCTAGCTACTGGACCTTGGTAAATATCCCTAGGTTCCAGTACCCTGATTTTTGAAAATAGGGCAGGATAGGGATCTAAATAATATAGAACAGAGCTATCTGGTAAATGTGCCATGCATGAGTTGCAAATGGGCCCAATACAGAGCACTCTGACTGGGAGAGTCAGAGTCTTCGGCTGGTGGTCTCTGACCACAAGAATCCTCCTTGACCAACATACCCTAAGAATATTGTCATTCTCTCTGGGTTCATAATAAAAACCCATCAGGGAGAACTGAGAAAGACATAGTAGGTGCATCAGAAAGATTCACCCTGTGGTTGCTGATGGCAACAGTGACAGAAGGAGGAGCAGCAGAGGGAAGAGGAAATTCTCTTGCTGTGATTTTATTTTATTTCTTGTACAAGTGGAATTAGAGCTGGTTATAATCATACTTCAAATCAAGAGGCCACATTGTTTACAAGTGTTTTCTAGGTACCTTGGAAGTCCTGGGCAACCAGTGGTGTGTTGATGTTGGCACCATGGAGACTAGGTAGCCAGCTGTCCCAGTTTGCAAACAATGAGGTAGTTTCAGGATACAAAACTGTGCTTTTAAAAAAATCTTCACTTTGAACATGTGACTTGAGCTTTCTGAATCACATTTTACTATTGTCAAAGGGAAAAAATAAACCCTGACTAGTGAGAATTTTGTTATCAAAGAAGAAAGTATAAAGTACTTGAAATAGAATGGAAATAAAACAAATGTAATATCTATTCTGCTCTCTTCCTCCTTCTCTCAGAGAGGCTGCACATTTGGTAGTTGTATAAATGTGAGAAAGTTTTGGAAAATTTTAGAGCTTTCAGTTCATTGAACAACAATACTAACTTTGATGGGTTAGAGAAGAATTAAATTTCAAAATAAAATTACTCCAGTATTTTTATGACAATTATTAAATTATTTTTCTTCCTTTCCTTTCTCTCTTCATTTCTTTCTTCCAGTGACTGTTGGATTAATAAATCATATGCAGAATGACAATCCTGAGAAACAAGACTTCTGCATTTTGGTGGATCTATGTTCTCCATAGTTCTCCATAGTTCTCAGTCCAGAGAATTTCAAACACAGTGCTTCTCCACACTGCTCATGCCCATGAAGAAGTTGGTGTTCTCTGTGGAGCACCTGCAAGGGCCTCAACAGTGCAGCTCTGGCAAACCCCAGAGGAAAGGCCAGGCTTTCATTAGCATCACAGTCACCTGACAGGGAAGATCAGTTCTTGTGACTAAAGCCCAATAGTCTTCCCTCATCCTTACTACATCCCGTAGGAACAGAATGGGGAACAAAAAAGATGACTACAAACCTCTTCTGCATTTGCCAGGATTAAAAACTGGTTCTTTCATACTCAGTTCTATGATCCCTCCCTCCCTCTGTATTTCTTCCATCCTTCGGTTGGTCCATTTTTGTTTCCCTTCTTCCCTTCCTCCCTCCCTGACATCCTCCCTCCTCACCTCTCCATTGTCTTATAGTTTCCATTGTCATTGGATCATGGTCTCTTGACTAATCTTTATTCTTTCTCACTTCATTATATCATCAATAAGCATAAGTGGATCTTCTCATTTTCTTTGGATAATACATGAAATTATGTATTCAGTAACTATTGATCACCCATGCAAGACATGCTATGAGATACTGTTGAGAAAACAAAACAAAACAAAACAAGGAATATTCTTACAGTTTATTTCACAAGACATTTTTTTGTTAAAAAATATATCTATGAATATCTAGTTTCTAAAGGGAAACTTGCTATCTACTGTCTCATTTTATTCTCATCCTTGTAAGGCTCGAAAAAAATAATTAAGTTGCCTAAGGTCACTCTCTAAAAAGTGACAGATTCATGATTCAATCTGTTTCACTAAAGCACAGAGGTTCATTCTAATTTGGTGTGTGGTGAAATAATTTCTAGAGTTCTTCTCATTTTTATTCTTTTAGAACTGGTTACTTAAAAGTTTTATCAACAAGATAAAAATGAGGCTGCGATAATTTTGCTTTGTTGATTCCTTCTACCAAAACAGCTGCTGCCCTTAAAGGCTGACACCTCTAAAACCCATCCCCACAGCACACTCACACTTGCCCACTCTGAACCTTTCCATAGCCAGGATTATTTTTCCTTAATGAAATAGCCAGATAATTGTCTCAGTTCCTGATAGGTCTTTGTTCTTTAGGTGATTTTATAGACCAACCCTGTGTGCCAGCTTATGAGTACCTACTAGTGTCCAGTGGGCTTCCTTTTGGCTGGAACATTCTGGAGACAAGCCTGAGATTCAGAAGTCCTTGAGAATTATGAGAAGAATGTGAGAACATGGGAAAATTCCAATCACATTGGGTAGTTTTCTAGAAATATTTAGATCTATTTGACTTAAATGAGCAGTATTTAATAGACACGATCATCTGTAACAGTGTGGTAGGCCATAAATTCTCAATGCAGTATTTAAATTCAGGCCACCCAGGGAAGATTGGAAAATTTGTATGAGGACAAATGAATCTGAATCTGTGTTTCCTTGGTATTAGTTTTGTATGGTGTTTGGCTGTTCAATGCTCTGTCAGATCATTAGCTTTTTAAACAAGATAAATAAATTATTCCTCAAACATAAAATATTTGGAATGCAAACATTATATGTTTCAGCCCATGAAGACATCACATTAATTCATCCCTGGTTCACTCCATCATGAAGTGAAAAATTTGGCAGCCTTGGTCAGTATGTGGCAAATGAATTCAAAAGTGGGAGAGTTTTGTTATTACAATAAAAAATGAAGAAAGGAAGGAAGGAAGGACCTACCAGTCCTCTTTCCCTCAAACTAGGTAGATTTTTAGTTCTGCAATGGGTGAGAAAATCTAAGTAGATTTTCTGCTGTCATGAGAGAGACTGAAACAAACAGCAGCCAGACACTACCAATAATATAATCTTCCTGGGTATCTGACTCATAACAGTTTCTTCTGAGTGAGTAGGGGTCTTCCACCCTATCATTTACCTTCAACATTACCAAATGTTTTCTTTCCTATCTGCAACACACACAGCCTACAGGGAATGACTCCATCACCTTCTAGGTCCAGAGACATGAAATTGACTATCTCCTTCTCTTTTTCTATCCTTTTGCTCTGCTCTGGGACACACAGCTTTCTTCTTGCTGTCTTTCTCTATACCCTATTAATCAGCACCTCTGAAAGGGTCCATTACTGAGAATATTTAAAGTGTGACAGGATAATACACTAGGAAATATACTGTGGGGGATATTATAGTCCTGGCAGGACTAAATGACCTAAAGTCATCTCAGTCTTCAGAATTTCTTTGATGAATGAATCCTGTGTCTCATAATCCTTGAGTTCAGATTTCTCTCTGTACTGAAGCCTGCAAGGAGCCAGCTAATCAAGACTTTTCCCCCATTAGTGTTTTTTTTTCTTTGCTTTATCTTTAGTTTTACACACCCCAGATCATTGTCTCTAAGATATTTAGCTGATTAACAAATATAATTACATGCTGCTACGTGCTAAGCATGGTGCATGGTGCTAGTAAGAATTCAGCCTTACCTTAAGTTGCTCTCAGTCTTGAAGGGAAATTGAGCTCCACCAGGCTTGTGGAGGCATGACTTTGTATAGGCATGACTTTGCCTATACAATCCTAGAGGAAGCAACACATGAGTCAAATCTAAACAGTTTGGTTATTGTTTCCATGTAGATGAACTAAGGAAGGTTATTATAGGAGGGAAGATGATGCATAAATATCTGGATAATTGTTGGGACATCAATCAGTGCTGAATGAATTCAGTGTGTCCGGAGTTTGAGGGTCAGGTGGAGTGTTGGTAAAGGATGAGCATCAAGACCAGTTAAGTAAGGAATACCATACACCAAGGAACTTAGTCTTTGCCCATAGAGAATAGGAAGCCATCAAAAATGTTTTAGCAACAATGAGTTTTAAAAAGATGACCCTGGTGGAATAAAAGGGTGGATCTCAGAGGGAAATAAAGATGGGGATAACAGTCAGCCGGCTACTGGAAAAGCTCTGATAAAACAGAGTAGTGGGATCTAGGGCTACAGATGTGACCATGTTCTTTTTGTAGACGTCTTTGTCCTGGCCCTGTAACATTTTCTTCCATTAAAAGATAAAAGAAAAATCCTTGTTGATGGATAAATTACTCTGTGGGTTCTAGTAAGTGTTCTTTGGCTTTCCTGGTATGCAGAAAGAAATCTCCTAACTTCTTTTCTGTTTTGTTATTTTATTTTCATTCAAATCTTTAAGTTCATGGATGACTCTTGAGTCAATCAATTATCATAGGCTAGTCCTACTGCTCTAGGATTTGAGAGACATCAGTTCCATATTCTAAGACATTATAAATACCACTGGAAACACAATAACAAAAATAAAGTTATGGGTTAATATAAGATGTGGCAACTATTTGAGTGAATCTTTTAAAATTGATGCAGTAACACCTGTCATTGACTTTTAATGGGATTATAGAAAATGTGAAGGTCAAGTAATCAGGTTTAGAGCCCATTCTATCTTACTGTATATACTAATTCATATTAATTGGCTGTATTCCTGTCCAAGAAAACTCCAAAACTCAGTTTATTTAATGCTGAAAACCAGAGGAAAATGTGAGCCTCCCTCACTCCTCCAATCAAGGAACATATGACAAAACACTTTGTGAACTTTAAATTGCTTTCAGATTAAATGTGTTTGATTGTACTGTCTGAGGGAAAGTAACTGATTAGTAACAGAGCCAAGACAAAAGGTCTTAGCTTCTGAAAGTCTTCTAAAGTCCAGTCTAGCCTAGTGTGACAATTTCTTCGCCTACTTTTTGTTTTTAATATTTTTCTGTATGTACTTTATTCAGTTTCAAAAAGAATTGAGGCTGAATTTTATATATATATATATAAACATACTGTCTCAATTCTGAACCCTCTGTGTGGGATTCAGAATGATTTGGTCAGACAATAGGATAGGATTTACTTTTGAGTAATCTACCAAGAGAAAAAAAAAGATTTGTTAAGCTGCTTTTTAAAAATGACTAATAGAATTCCAATGGTGTTTTGACATTAGAATAACCTATGAAGTTTAAACTTAATAAATAAAAACTTAAATAGACAAGTTTGGTGCCCAAGTTCTCATATGCCTCCTGCATCAGGAGGTCCTGATTTCTGTTCGTGATTAAACCTCAGCACATGAATTAATCTCAACAGACAGGTGATTCTGATATGTGCTCATGTCTAGCAGTTTATCCCCACAGTCTTTGTCATATAAATTCATAGAACAGAATAGGTTTGCACATGCAAAAATATACCCCTGCCTTACCTTTGGCCTCACAGATGCTGTTCCAAGCACTGTTATAAATGTACAGCATACAAACCCATTTAGAGCCTAGTGGTTGCACAAGTTATATTGTACTATGCTGGATACAAAAATGAATAAACACTATCACTACCCACGTGGCACTCTAGGAGTGTGCATAGCATGCAAAAAAGTAGGCTTAATTAGAGTGTGATACTTGCAGGAAAAACATATGGAAAAGCCCCAACGTATTCAAAACTAGAGAATACTGTAGTTGTTGGAGGTGGGCATGAAATTAATGCTTTGCAGAGAAGGTGATCTCTGGGTAGGATTTGAAGAATGAGTGGCAATTATCCAAGAGAAAAAAAGCCAGTCAAGCCAGTGTGAACAGAGAGCAGGGTGGCGGTAGGAGATGAAAGAAGGGAGAGTCTCTGGGAAGAGGAGGGCATGTGTGCAAGGATCACAAAACAGCCATGAGCAGGCGGGGGGGGGGGGTGACTTCAGGTTAATGGGATTAAGGATGAGGCAAAGCAAAGAAGGTGGGGGCCTCAGTGGATTAGCGTAGCGAGGCTGGCAGGGGCTAAAGGGTCTTAGGCACAACAAAGTTACAGACCATTATTGTGCTATTCTAAATCGATAGCACGGCTTTCTGTTGTCATTTTTTTTTTTTCGAGTGACATTTAAAAAGAACATATAGAAACCCAAGTAACGAGATAATCCTAATAACATTTTTAAGCCAGAAGAAATGCTCTGATAAAAATAGTTTTATCATACTCTCTCCTATCTTCTTTTGGTGAAGAGTCACCGATGTTTTCTGGAACATTCCTTTGCTGTCTTCCAAAGCAGATAACTTCTGGAACATTCCTTTGCTGTCTTCCAAAGCAGATAACTCTGCCCATTTTCTTGCTGTATTCTGAGGCAGATAACACTGAAGACTGTTATCCTACTGCTTCCCCTCCTCTGTAGCCCTCTCATACCAATACAGACCTTCTGCCGTCCTTACCTATCCCATTTCTTGTGGATGTCAGCCTCGTTGGTCTCAGGAAATCTGTTGATGTTGATACAAGCTCTCAGTCAGTTAGAGCACAAAGAGCAACATTCCGTGGGGGCGGGTAGAGGGAGGCTTGTACAAATAAGCAGAGGTTTCAGGGCTTTCCAAATCACATGTATTCAGAACTGAGCCCCAGGTCCAGAAAGAACTAGTGGTCTAAGCAGAGATGCACGCAGCATCAGTGTAAATCCTGTAAAGTTTGTACCTGCTCTAAGAGTTAGGGAGAAGCACTGCCTTTTTTCCACCACTGACCATTCCTGGGCCCACACTGGAGATGAAAGGAAACCAGACATAGACCATGAAACTGAGTTGATATCCTGCTCTGACTGGCCAGCTTCTCTAGTCTGCCTTGGCCCACAGCCCACGAGGCTGGATGCTACTGATCTATGGGAAGGCATTCAGTAAATTTTTGTCAAATTCTTAAACAAGTTAATCTTTCTTAGGGATTTTAAATGTCTTTCAGTTTTATTTTTCTCCTTTATAAAACGGAGGTCAAAAACACCTACTATGTATTTGAGAAAACTACACAATTAAATACGATCATATTCCTAACAGAGTGCCTACTCCCCCAGTAGTAATTTGCAAAAAAAATATTGGTCAAATTCTCTCCTTTACCTTTTGTGTCTGGGGTAATTTATATAGAATAGGCAGAGAATCAAGTTGTTTGTTATATGGCAGTTGACCACTAGTATACCTTTGAGGAAAGAATTATGGGACAGGATAATATAATATTTTGTGTACCGGTAAATGTGACATTTATTTGTGAGGTAATTGACTGAGAAACTGTCTTATACTTTAATCTCCACACAGCAATGATCTAAATACGTCGCACTCAGCAGAGACTCAAGAACATTTTATTGATTAGATGATATAGGAGATAGGCACATCTTTTACCCTTTTAATTTTAAAACTGGGCATATTCAAAGCAAGTGAGGCTGTCAGCATTTCGTGAGTTGGGCTAGATCAGTGAACAGGAATTTATGGAACCCACTCCCATTTTCTAGTGTGACATTCATATTCTTTACAAAACCTTTTAAGACATTCATTGTTACTGAAAGGAGTTGTGGGGGTGAGTGGAATGCATGTAAAGGATATCACAGAGACAATTAATTTCTGGCAGTGTTCACAATTAGAAAGTGACGAAAGCTTAAGAATTTAATTTCACCACATTTCAATGAATATCACCACATTGATAAAAACTACAAGTTATCAGGGATTATAAAAGGACAGATGTACTTCACTGCACTTTCAGGAAGACAAACTGGAGCAAAAGAGGAAAGACCAGCACCCAAGAGATAAATGACATAATTGCGATTTGGGTGCATAGTTGTGAATTAAGACAGAGAAGGTGAATTTCAAAGCTTTGTGAAATATTTGGAAGGAAAAGCAAAATACTTATGGAGTGATGGAAGGTGATTCCAGAGTTTTGAGGCTAAAAGAACAGGTATAACAATGAAGAATTTTGCACAGGATATTTTGGTGCGGGAAAGGGGGAGAAAACAAATTCCATCACTTACATTTTAGACCTGTTGAATTTAAGGTGTTAGTAGGAATGGTGTGCATCTATTTCAATTGCTGGGGAGTAGTTTTTACTTTGAGCCAGACATATGGAGTGAGCTCAAAGTGAGAAGTCGAGGCAGGAAAATGAATATTAGGTGTCAGTCAAAGCCATCAAAAGAATGATTTCTTCCAGAGGAATTAAAGAGAAGACACATTATGAAAGCCTGGGGCCTGGGGAACACCCTGTGATAGGAAAAATGTGTAGTTACAAATAGAATGAAAAGATTTTATTCACAAAAGCAAAAGGACCAAGAGATCCTCTTTCACACCCCAGAAGTCAAAAATAAAGGGAACATGAGGAAGGCAGGGGGCCAGTGGGGGTTCACAGCAGAACAGCCTAGATGCAAGGGGACCAGCAAAGGACACGTTCACACCCAGTTATTTGCTTTCAGTGCCTTGATTCTTTAATGCCATGGTGACTTTCAAAAAGGCAGTTTAGTTGACAGGTGACACAGACACCAGAGAAATATCAGGAGAATAGGTTAAAAGGAAATGGAAGCACAGTTGTAGAACATTCATCTGGAAGTTTGTGAAGAAAAGGTGACAAGTGAAAATGGTGAGTAGGTCATTTAAAAATCATTTCAGGATAAAACAAAATACTGTATTTGAAGGCAATTCAGTTGAGGAGAACAAATCTGGAGATACAAATCAAATCCCAGTGTAGTAAGGAAGAAAAATTCCTCAGGAGGCAGAGAACAGACTCTGAACAAATGGAGAACTCGTCTCCTCTCTTAGATCAGTAACCAGAAGAGAGGAGGTAGATAGGGGTGAATGACAACCTGTTATCTTTCCTTTGAAAATACATTGTAGCTTACAGGGACTATTAAATATAGACACTTTTTTTTTCATTTAAACTATTTTTTTTTTTTTAGTCATTAAACCTTCACAATCACTCTGTTTTAAAAAAAAGCGTTGTTATCTCCATCTTAACCTTGTGTATAGTTTCAAAGCAGGTAAGGAAAATATTAAAGATTTCAATACCTAAGTGTAGTGGCAGATGTAGGCCAAGCTATCAGATCTCCTAATCCCAGGGCAGGAGGCATGGGACAAGCCTCCTCCTCGCTCATCACATTTGTCCACACTTGGTGGAGATATGGACCAAAAAGATGCAAGTGATACTATCGGATGGCCTCAAACATTTAAAGGTTTTGTGTGTGTGTGTGTGTATGTGTGTGTGTGTATTGGGGGAAGAAATGATGTTATGGGTTGAATTGTATCTACTCAAAAGACATGTTGAAGCCCAAATCTCTTGCTACCTATGAGTAGGGACTTATTTGAAAACAGAGTCTTTTCAAATACGATTGAGGTGAATTAATTAAGATGCAGGTTATGATGAAGCCATCCTGGGGTAGAAAAGGTCCTTAATCTAACATAACTGGTCTTCCTTATTAGAGACAGGGACACAGGGAAATGGCAGTCGTGAGGATGGAGACAGAGATTGGAGTGATGCAGTTCAAGCCAAGCAATGCCAGTAGATACAAAAGGTCAGGAGAAGTTCTCCCTACGGGTGTCAGAGGACTCATGGCTCTGCTGGTATCTTGATTTCAGACTTCTGGTCTCTACACATATGAGAAAAAAATCTGTTGTTTTAAGCCAAATAGTTTGTAATATTTTCTTATCTATGTCCTAACCTTTTTCATATGGGAAGATATCACCCAGGTGGGTTGGATGAAAATTTGGAGACAAATTACATGGATGGTAAATGTTAAAATTCAGAGTGCAAGAAAGATAGTCCTGGAGTATTTGAAGTGGACCTTTACTAGTCATATTACATTGTGTCCAAGCACAATAATTTTGGATCTAGACACCAATGGGTTCAAATCATTGTTTTCTCTCTTTAGGCTGGGAGACGCTAAAAAAAGTTATTTAAGGTTTTTAAGGCTCTGTTTACTTATTTGCAAAATGGATATAATAATTCCTGTACTATGGGATTGTTAGGAAGATTAAATGTCATGGGACACGTAGAGTGTTCACCACAGTGCCTTTTAGTGGTCAATAAATTTAGTTGAGTTGGTAGTTGTTGTAATAGTTACACGTTTTGTTTATGCTCTTAGTATTATATGTCTTTTTCTAGAAGCATTTTTTGCTTGGAATTGCAGGAAGTAGAAAGAGAAAATAATAAAAACAAAATCCACTATTGAAACCCTTGGATTTTTTGTATATCAAGGGTACTGTGATGCTAAGGGTGGTGGTGCTAACAGCAGTACAAGTTGTAGTACTCATAATTGAAGTAAAAAAATAGAAGGGGGGGCTGGGGCTGTAGCTCAGTGGCTGAGCACTTGCCTCACATGCAAGTGAGGCACTGGGTTCGATCTTCAGAACCACATACAAAAATAAATAAGTGAAACAAAAATTGTGTCCATCTACAACTTAAAAAAATAAAAAAAGAATAGATGGGAAGGAAGAGAAGTGATTTTATTAAGTAATTACTACATTCCAAACATTCTCTATGTGCTTTGCATGCACTCATAAGACTATTAAACATACCAGAATGGAAAACGTTGCATTTGGAATCTAAGAATAAGAATGCATTCAATTGAAACTGTTTGGTCTCAAGTTGAAATCTAAATATCAGAGAGGATCCAAATATAAAAACTAAATGGGTAAAGAGTTTAATTGTTGAAAATAAAGCACTCAAAATGCCTCATAGGTGTCCTAGAGCAGAATATTACATTGGTGATTTTTTGGTTTCCTTATGTGATGTCTATGGATGCGAGTGGATAATGTCAAAATAAATGATGTAATCAGTATCCATCCAGTGACAGTTGTTATTTATTGAGCATTTACTGTCTTCTTTAGCAGTGGTAAGGGGAAATAGGAGTCAGTGAATATATTTGCCTCCCTTCCTATCTCTACTGGTTTTCCTGTGTTAAAGTAACATCACAAGCTTTCTCAGTGGACAATCTCCCAAGTTAGAGCAATTGATTGCTTCTACTCACAAATGGCCACCACAATGCCATAACCTCTTATCCTTCATCCTTGTCCAACCCTGTAGTCTTTTCCTTTATTCATGGTTCTCTGATAATTCTCTTCTAAATAAATTAGTAGTGTGCATCTACTGGAGAGGCCAGTCTAAGGCATTGGTACCTGGATATTGATTATTGTGCAGCAGGATTGCCACTATTATGATCTTCACTTGTGCATGTTTAGAATGAGGTGCAGGTGGAAAGGGAAACATGGGCTATGTGGGGATGAAACACAGTGGACACAGAGACAAGTATAAGGAATGTGGAGCAGGATAGCTTCTGTTAACAACACTGGTATCCCTGACATCAGAACACGATAGGACAGGGCAGTCGACTACCAGCTGAAGTCATAATATTAACCCTGGAGTACCTTTATAACAGCTTTTAATAAGACTCTTATTTTCTGTAACTACAAGGTATATTGTTGTATTGAAAAATCAAGCACAGGATCTGAGAGTAACAGAGCTACAAATGAACCTAAATGTTCTGTTCAATAAATCACCTTAAAACTTTGGACCTTGATAGAAAAAGGGTAGGATATAAGACTTGGGGTCGGGGTATTGTGTAACATTCCTGAGACTCATTAATACCTAATTCAAACCTACAGAGGTAACTCCTTCTCACATGCTACAGTAAAACACCCTGCCCTTGCCTAGAACTTACAATATCTTTGCCAGAAGAAGGAGACTTGCAAAGTAATGCTTATATCCTTGAGGATTCCCTACCTCTCTTATTCTTCGCTGTCTCCAGGCCAAAGAAGTTAGGTTTTAACACAGATCAATTAAAGAAGTATAGCCTTGCTCTAGGACAATGTAGACTTCCTGTAAATGATATGAAGGGCCTTGCTAATGTGCTTAGGTAAGAAACTGGGGACTCCCAAGGCAAATACATCTTAAGGAGGTGAGATTGGGATAGGGGGAGCAAATATAAGACTGGATAGGGAAGGATTAATTGACATAGGAGCAGTCACCTCACCCAGGACTTTTTCTAAGACACCTAGGGAAGATTCTAGAAATCTGTAGGACAAGCAATATCAACAGGATAAACAATATATCAATATACAAGGAAAATAAAAAGATCATATGGTTGATGCAGAAAAACCATTTGATAAAACCCAACACACAGTAATGATAAAAACGATCAGAAAATCAGGAATGGAGAAGAATTAACAGTAAAGGTTATCCACAAAAGAACATGTAGCTAATTTTATTCTTAATGGTGAACATATGAATGTTTCCCCTTAATATTGAGAACAAAGCAAGGCTGTCTGCTGTCACCATTACTGTTCAACATAGTTCTGGATGATCTACCAAGCACAATAAAATAAAATAAAACATACATATTTGAAACGAAAAAAATAAAACTGTCCCTAGTTGCAGATTACATAATCATCTCTGTAGAAAATCCTCCACTGGGAATCTTCCCCATTCCACAACCCAGCAAACTCCGAGAATTAATAAGTGAGGTCAGCAAGATGGTAGAATATGAGATCAATATACAAGTAATCACATTTCTAAACACTAAAAATACACATGCTAGAAAATAAATTTGAAATATAATGTCATTTATAATTGCTCTGAAGAAAATGGAAGATCTAGACAAACTCTTAAAAATGTATAAGAACAGTTTGTGAAAATTACAAAACAGTGATGAAAGAAGTAAATCAAAGTTTCAAGTAAAAGGAGAGAGATACACTGTTCATGGATTATGTGACTCTATGTAGTAAAATGACAATTCTCCCCAAACTTATCTATAAGTTTAATGAAATTACCATCAAAGTCAGTGTATGATTACCTTTGTAGACATAGACAAGCTTATTCTAAAATTCCATGGAATGGTTCACATCCAAGAATAGCTAGAAAACTCTTGACAAAATAAGAAAGTGGGAGAAATCATTCTGTTCAACATTGAGGCTTATAACTATTGTGATTGCAACAGTATGAGTTTGGCAGAGGGGTAGATGCATAAATAATAGAAAGGGATAAAGAACCAAGAAGTATACCTACAGAAATCTACTCAACTAATTTCAACAAAGATGCAAAAGCTATTGGACGGAGAAAGTCTTTTTAGCCAATGATACTGGAGTATTTGGATGTTCATGAGCAAAAACAATGAAGCTGGACCTATACCTCACATTTTATTTAAAAGTTAACTGGATTTTCTGGCTTGACACTAGGAGGGTGACACACAATGTGAAAAAAATTATAAAATGAACTTCATCAAAATTTCATTCTTTTGCTTTGTAGAAGACTTGTAAAGAAAAACAAGAAAAGGAAAGCTACAAATTGGGAAGTATTATTTACAAGTAATATATATATAGCAAAGAAATTATATTCAGAATATATTTCAAAACTCTCACAGCTCAATAATAAAAATATAAAGCTATCTGATTATTAAAATGGACAAAACACATAAAAGACATTTTACCAAAGTGGATACACAGATGGAAAATGAGCACATAAATATATCTTCAATACTATTGACCATCAGGAAACAAAAAGGGACAGCACCAAATTTGATGAAGATGAAAAAAACTGAATAGGTCATCATTTCTGGAAAGAATATGGTAAATGATTGGTGCATAGGCAGCTATAAGAAGCAGTAAAAAGAGGTGGGCATAGTGGCATGTACCCTGTAATCCCAATGGTTTGGGAGGCTGAGGCAGGAGGATTGCAAGTCTGAAGCCAACCTCAGCAACTTAGTGAGACCCTAACTCAAAATAAAACATAGAAAAAGAGCTGGGGATATGGTTCAGTGGTTAAGCATCCCTTGGTTCAGTCTCTGATACAAAAAGAGAGAGAGAGAGAGAAAAAAAAAGAGGAAAGAGTACAAAGAGATTTCATGTACCATTTACCTAGTTTCTCCCAGTTGTAAGTTTTTGAGAAACAATAGTATATTATCACAATTGGGATATTCACATTGATAAAACCCACTGATTTTATAGAATTTATCTACTAGAATTTGTCTGATTTCTTTTCAGATGGCAATGATTTCTTGATCTTTCTGATAGGTTAAATAATCATTCCCCCAAAGATGTCCATGTCCTAATAAGGGAAAAAGGGGGGGTATAAGCTAAGGAACACAGGTCCCTCTAGAAACTGAAAACAGAAGATCTTGAGAGGCAAGGAATAAAATAGATGATGCAAAATTGAATGTATTATTGTCTTTACACTGATGACTTCATACTGATTGGACTGAGTATAGAAAATGAAACATATTATTGATATCTTATTATTGATACCAAATTTCAATAGAGATTTGGAGACTGGGACATCAGTAGAGTTTGGAAGGATGCATTGCTCTGTTACATGCTGAGATTCTCTAAGGTCAATGATAAGTTTTGGGGCCTTGCACCTTCTACCACTAAGAAAGAGGCACAGAACTTAGGGGACTCCATGAGATTTTGAAAGGAGGATGTGCCACATATGAGACTACTGCACTGACTTGGAAAACTGCAAAATTCAAGTGGGGTCCTGGTAAAGAAAAAGCTTGGCAACAGGTTCTTTCAATTCATGTCATATGACCCTGTAAATCTGATTATGTCAGATGTTTCTGTGATAAAGAGTGTTGGAGTTCTCTCTCTCTCTCTCTCTCTCTCTCTCTCTCTCTCTCTCTCTCTCTTTACTCTTGCAAGTCCCAATAAGAGGCACAATTCATACACACATATTTCTGAAGCAAGATCTGGCCTTTTATGGTCAGGAACTACCTGCCATGTAAAAAGTAGCTCTTTCTACATGACTGAGTAGAGATGGAGGACCTGGTCATAGGACACTAAGTTAGAGATGACTGGACCTGCTCATAATGAATTGGGAATTACTAAATCCATCAAAACCTACAGTTGGCAGGTACAACACAACAGCAATCAGTTCCATAAAGCAAATGGCATATTTGGAATTGGAGATTGACTAATCCAGAGGATATAAAGAGAGTCCCAGTTTATCTAGATCTTTTGCAGTAATACCTCTCTCTAAATCTCATCTGTGGCCTCACAGGAGTCCTCTACTACCAATTACCAGAAGAGAAAAAAAACTTGGACCTTGTTCATATATTAGCCAGCACAGCATGTTGGTGTTGGCTAAAAATAGACAGTTGCCTACAAGACAGCCTCTCTCTGTGTGACCAGTGGAAAGGGAAATTCAATCAATGGGAAGAGATATGAGCAGCATAATTATTCAGTCACTTCAGAGGGAAGGAAAAGAGATCTAAGATAATAATATACAGACTTCTGGGCTTTGATACATGGCTTAGCTTGTTGCTTAGGGTCCTGGAAAGAATAAAACATGAAGATAAGGAACAAGAAGACTTTAGCAAGAGATATTTCATAGAACTATGGGAATAGTCTCAGAGCATGCAGATCTTTATCTGTTACTTTAATCTTTCCAAGAAGCAAAAAAAACATCTGTACAGAGTGACTCATGCTGTTCATGAAAATTAGCTTGTGTCCCCAATGTTGGTATAATCAGTCCATGGTGGTAAGGAGGGAGGCTACTCATAAGCCCAACTGCATGAGCTAACTCTGATTTAGCTACTGCCATACCTAATGTCCATCCTATTACAAGCAGATATTGGTTCCTCAATAGGGCTTCATTTCTCAAAACAACCAGCTATTCAGAGCTGACAGACAAAGTATTATGGACTCTTTTCATCATGAAAGAATATTATTTCTTTCTTACTGAACGTAATAGTTATTTTAGGCAATGATTTTGCCTTTTCTGTCATCTTGGACTTCACCCATCTTGCATTCAAAGTACTTACAGAATGTCTGACTCTTTGAAGGCAGCCACCTTATACAAAAATGACCCCCAACAGCTGCAAAAGAAGTGTGACTAATCATATTCCCGTCACCCAGATGTTTCAAGCCTAAAGAAAACCAGAATAGTTTGTTCAAGACTTAAACAAGGTGGCATCTCATTCTGAGCAGTTGGGACTCCCTTGTTGCAGATTATTTGAATCAGTAAAGCTATGTCGCTATGTCCCTAGTAGCCAAGAGACATGAATCCAGGAGTTAATGTGTCAAAAATAGAATTGACAGCTCTCATCCTCACTCCCTATGATGCAGTTATAGAATTTGTGTTTTATATCCACAAATACTCAGCATCTTCTTAATGTATAGTTTTAGACTTCTGTTTGGGGACACATTTACTTTTCTACAGAACTGAAAGCTGAAATTCTCATAAGCCCACTGTAGGCTCTTCATACCCCTTAGCACAGCAAACCAACCATCCAACAAATAAAGAGATACTATTCTAGAAGTGAATGATCGACTTTGATCACCATGAGGAATTATGGTTTGCTCTTACATGATGGGAAGAAGGAAGTTTTATGTTTGGATCCTAGAGAATATTTGGGGGCACCTCATAGAGCTGCCTACAGACAATTAGTGTCTGCAGTAATCAAAGAATTCTATTAATGGATGCACAACAGTTCAGATCCTTTTGGATTCTGGGTCACTTCATCAGTCAAGCCACCCCACCTAACTCAAGTGCTAACTTAATATGCAGAAAGTAAAGGAAGTGATGGAGAGAGATTGTGAATGTCATGTTCTTAGGACCATCTGTGGCACCAGGGAATTTCACTTGTTTCACAAACACTTTTGACTTAAAACTTCTTAGAGATGATAGGTACCATCAGATTAAGGGAACTTTATGAAAGACCAGAAATTTACTAGTCCTCTAAAGAATAAAATTACTGTCTGCTCATAAAATTGAAGTACCTCCATATTGTGAAAGACCAGTACAAAACAAGGCATGTGTGGATCTTTATGTTTCAAGGGGTGCTCTGTTTCAGATACCTCTTATGTGCCATCTCAGATCCATTGGGCCTCATCTATCTCTAGGCTGCTTGTTTTGCCTAGTTACAACTAGGCAACCCGCTCTGCGTGATCTGTGACCTCCTTCACATGGATGTTACCCACTAGTCCTGCCTTACGCCCACGCCAGATCATTCTTGCCTTTTCACTCTGGAGCTTATCTGTTTGCACTAAAGCAGGAGATGCCATGAGACCTCTGTGGAAGACAGGCATGCAAAATCCAGAAGTGTGTGGCAATTAATTTGGGATCTAGGGCAGATTCTTCTTTCCTTCTCGTTGAACTGTCTTGAGAAGCAGTTCTTCTTATGACAACTCTGAAGACAGTCCCACAGCATTGATCAATAACTTGAGCTTGCCATGAAGCAGTGATCAGCTCAATAAGGTAGCCCAGGACGGGCTTTCTAATCTTTGTTAGTTGATTTCTCTTTTCCCTGACTCTCTTTTGTTTCCCTGGGATTACACATTCCTAGTAACAAAGAGCTTCAAGCTCTTTATTTTGGGTAATACAGAATAAGACAGTGTATACTATTTTGTTCCCACCTTATAGATGAGAAACTGAGGCAAAAAGAAACTAAGAAGCTTGCTAAAGTTCACATATGTAAGTCCTTCACATCTAGATCCATGTGGATGAAGATCCAGCCCCTAATGGATGCATTTATTAGAAGGCAGGCATTATCTACTTGCTCAAAACAGCTGGAATGGTAAAGACCAATCTTATGGAGTAATCAAGAAAGACTCAAACAAGGTGGTATATAATAAAAGTCCTGAACTATAAATGATGAGGAGTATTTAGGTATTAGTTTATCAGTGGGAATAAATAATAGGATGGTGCCTTCTTGTGTAGTATAGATCAGTTTAGGAAAAGAATTCTGCCGTATAATAAAAAGTTTTCTGTGAGAGACATTTTATGTATCTTTGGAGTGAAGATTTTTTTAAAGTGAGGAGAGAGAGATAAAGAAGATGGAACAGGGAAAAACAATAAGACATGATTACAGGGATAAGGAATTTCTCTAATATGTAGGTGGGTGGAATACATGGCTAGCCTAGGATATATGGCTATGAATAGTTTGGATGTGAATTTAAAGCTGTTAGGAATTGGGACATGGATGACCATAATGAGAACTGGGCAGGGAGAAAAGGGTGGAGTCCTTGGCTTGCAAAATGATAGGTGTGGAACAGACTTCAGAAACTGGATTTGACTTCATGCACAGAAGTACATACAATCAATTTCCATATGGTTCATATCAAGAACAGCCCATCTTTTTTCATACAGTTCTATAGGCCAGATCCCATGCACAAAGTGAAGGAAAAACAGTTTCTTAACTTTGATCAAGTCTTGTATTGACCCAGAATATGCTACTTGTAGCTTATTCCTTGACTAACCTATATTCTACAGTATCACAAAAAATTTTCATACCCTGAAAAGCAAGAGGCAGAAATTCAGTGTAATACTGCTAAACAGACTTTGGCTCTTTTAAAAAATATGGAAAGTAGTAGAAAGTTAAAAATATATTCACTAAACTTTAAAATATTGGAGGTTGTGCTCTGAAGTTCAATAAGTAATTTGTCCAATAAGTCACATGGGTAACCCTTAAAATAAAAACCAATTAATCAAGGGGGAGCACTAGAGAAGGTCAGTGATTTGAGTTATGATAATAAACATCCAGTTTTCAGGAGAACCAGATTTTGGTCCTTCCAGTAGAAATAGTAGTTTTTTTCTATTATTATAGTATTTAAAATACCAGTTTACACTAAGATCTCAACTCTAAATAATTAACTACAGTGGAAATGGATAAGAGAAATACCACATCACCTGCCAACATGCAATCACAGCCTAACTTATCTTTCTGTTACCACCTACCCCAACCCTTCCAACAGTCCATTCTTATACAGGACTATGAGCTATCCTTTAAGGAGAGACACACAGATTATGGCATCTGCTCCTTCAAATCATGCAGTGTGTCTTCCCTTTTAATTGGAAATAAAATTTAAGTCTTCATGTCTTAGCTTCTGGCTCCAGCCTACCTCTCTCTTCCTCATTCCAACCATAGGTTCCAACCATACTATTGCTAATTCTCTCTTTTTTTCCCTTTGTCTTTGGAAACCAATTTATCACTACAGTTGTCAACTGAAAGGATCAATCTAAGAGGGATTTTCTCTAATTTCCCAAATAGCAATATCATTCCACCTATGACATGCCCTGATAAAGGTGACTACTTTATTTCTTGTATAGTGATTTTTATTATATGGAGTCATCTAGCTTATGCATTTATCTTTTGATTATCTACATCCTCATACTACATCCTCCAAAAGAGCAAAAACCAGTTTTCTATGTTCACTGTTAGGCCCTAATACCTAGAAAAGTTCTGGGAACAGTCAGCCACATATACCTTTACCAAACAAATACTGCTAAATGATTGAGGGAATGGACTAAATAATGCAGAAAAACAATTATTCTTGACACATTTCCCAGTTTATATACTCCACGAATATCTGCATTACACTGTTTTTATTATAGGCTGGTTCAAAAGTCTTTTTGACTATCAAAAGAAAATGCCATTTTGTTCAAAATGACCACCATGTCCAAGAAATTCAGGAAGCTCTAGCACCAATTCAATATTTGCTCTATGCTGGTTATTTGTTTTATTTACCAATTTATATTTGATCTTCATAGTTTAATCATATTTTTGATTAACATGCATTGATTGTGACTATTATTGGAGTTCAGCGTTGTAGTTCAATACCTGCATACAGTGTGCACTGATAAAATAATTATCATGCGTGTGAAGCAAAAGTCAACCAATCATAGCCCCCGAGCCAACGTCAGTTCACCCCATGCTCTTACAAATAACTTTTTATTAGAATACAGACCCACTCATTTGCTGACAAATGAGCTATATTTTCTTTTCTTTTTTTTAATTGTCTATTTGTCTTTATTTTCCAATAAATTGTGAGTGCCACAAAAGATTCCTTCTACCCACTTACCAGTAACTGGCAAACAGTAATTGCTCAAAAAATGGTCAGTGGGTCAATGAATCCTTGGGGTGATTATTATCCATTATGTCAACTATATGACAGTACAATGGATACATGACATGTAACACTTTCATAACTTATACAGTGCTATAAAGTTATTTTACTATTTAGTGTCTGGCAGTTCAACTCCTTGAGGGTAGAGTCAATACTTTGTTCAATTTTTTCTTTTGTCCCAGAACTATATTTTCTATAGCTGCTTTTGTGCCACAAAAACAGAGTTTAGGAGTTGAAGCACACAAGGTGATCCCCAAGCTAAAGATGTTTCCTATCTGGTTCTTTAGAGAAAATATTTACTGACCATGATACAAAGCAACATATGTTCAAGGATGAAAACTGTATGAGAAAAGGAGCTGCAAAACATCAGGGGTGGTGGGGGAATGAGAGCATTGACTGGCATTTTCTTTGGGTAAACTCCAGGAAATTTGATAGTGATCCAATTAGAGGCATATCCTTAAAAATAGCCTGGGATGTAGAACAAGAGAGAAACCAGCAGTTCAATGATTGGGTCAGACATCAGAAGTTAACTGGCTGATGATCAAGCTCCCCTTTCAGGCTAGTTTTGTATTCTGTTACAAGATATGGAGTTCTCTTCCCCTTCACACTCCCCACCCCAAACCACCACCACCTTTGCTAGCATCTCCTTTCTGTGATTTGGAATAGGAACACTGCCATCCTCATGATGAAAGTTTTCCTCCATTGGATTACAATGACAAGTTTTAATCAGTTCATTAGTTCACCTAGTTTTTGGGCCCTGACAGTTATGCTGTGGATACTAACTGAATTGAGTACCTCAAGGCATTCCTACAAGATCTTACCTTGCCATTTGGGAACTGCTTGGCTGATGGACCAAATTAGCTTTAATTTCTCTGTTCCAACCCCCCAAATAATTATTTTCATGTTTCTCCTTCAAAATATTTCATATTCTTTTCCTATGCTGAACACAGTGTTCTTTATGTAAAAGGACAAATCACTGGCCTATGACTCAGTGTGCTACACACTGAGCCTCTAATGTAAGAAGCAATGGAGAAATTCACAGTCAAACCTCATTCTTTTTCATGGCCTCCCTCTAGATCAGTTAGGAAAAAAGCTATGGCAGAGCTGGGCGAAAGATTGCATATTTTCAACCCTGTAATTTTTAGGCTATGAAAGAGATACTGCCTAGTAATAATGTTTGGATGGCTCTCTATGGTGCCGTTATCCTAGCAAGTTCACCATGGTTCCTAACCCGGTCCTCAGGTTTCTGGTGTCTCCTTGGCTTATACCAAATTCACAAGGCTTCATGTGATGAAGAAATCAAAATGCCAGTTCATCAAATCACTATGAGAAATAAAATAGTCAAGGAGACTAGAATAATAATATACTTTTGGTCAACACATTCTCTTCCTATATGAGGTGCTATACATTGGAGAAGCCAAATTATAATCCAAATGTTGTTTGATGAGTGAAAAATTCAGCCAGAAGGAGGAGAGATACTGATTAGAAGATTGTTTAACTAGCAATGGAATTCCCAGCAGCATCCACCTCCCATTTAGGAGTCACAAGATCAAAGGACAACAAAGCTACACTGAGAATCACAGACACTTATCCTCTGAAGACGATGTCTACATAGTCCTTATTTGATCCATTGAAGATTAAATTTATTAGTTTGGCTCCTAATCCTTTGTGGCATCATACTGTTGTCTGTATGTGCTATCAATATTAAGCAGACTTTGTGAGCCTTAACATCGCTGACATTTGGGGACAGATGATGGTTAGTTGAGTGGGGCTGTCCTGTTATTAGAATACATCAGCAGAATCCCTAACTTTGTATCCCCTCTATTATCTCGTTACAGTTATGTCAAGTATTTCCTGGTGTTGTAAAATGTTTCCTGGGGGTAGAATAAATCACTTCTTAAGAAGATCCTTCCTGATTCTTGTCAAAATTTAGGGTGAAGGACTTCCACTGCATTCATCCTCAATTTTAGTATCATGCCATTTGACACTCATTCCTCTGAGGTTTTACTTATTATAGTAAGGTGTTTATAAAATTCAAATTATAGCTCAGATCTTATTACACGTAAATATTGTGCTTCACTGTTACTATAATTTGATCTGCAATATAACCCAAAGGCTCAGGTGGTAAAGGTTTGGTCACCAGCGTATTGAGCTATTGTGGGGAGGCAGAACCTTCAGTACATGGGGCCTAGTTGGAAGAAGGTAGTTGAAAGATCTAGTGGGACCCTGGACCTTTGTGTTCTCTCTTTGCTTCCTGACTGTCATTAGGTGAATAGGCCTGCTCTGCCATGCACTTCTGTCATGATGCACTACCTTCTCACAGGCCCAAAGCAACAGGGTCAAAGCAACCGTGGACTGAAAACTGAGACCACGTACCAAAATAAACCTTTCCCCTTTTAAATTGATTATCTCAGTTATTTTGTCACAGCTAATTAATGCAATCATCCTTCCCAACAAGTCACAATATTCTCATATTTGGTTTGGCACAAGGTTTATTATATCTAAGTAAAGAAATTTGCTCAGTTATCTACAGCATCATATTTGTTTTAAACCAGGAAAGAAATATTTCAAAATTTGAGTTATATTCAGTATCTATCAATAGCCATGGCTGTCTTCAACTCTGAAACCTAATGTGCATTTCAATTTCCTTTGGCCCATCAAATCTTTGAGTTCATCAATATGGGCCTTAAGACTTGAAACACTAGTATCATAATCTTTTCGAATAGAGGAGGCAAAAATCTTGCAGACTTTATTATGAGTAAAATCTATATTTTTCCTTACCATTCTGCTTTCTTAGTGAATACATAGCTTTAGAAATAAATTTATCATGTAGGAATCTTAGTTTACCTAGTCAGATTTTTTAACTTTATAATATTAGATATACTTTATTTTTATCTCTTCATCACTTTAAACACACCAACAAGTCTCAATTCTAAAATTCTTAGGGTCTTGAATTTCTCAGATTGTGGGAAGGCCTCATTGGTTACCTGTCTAGCATGTGTTGTTAATTTCTCCAGACTGTAGAGTCACTTCTATCCCCTTCCTTAAGTTGGGAGCCTGGTGCTCAGGATCCATGGGGCAAACATGCCACTGTCTCACTCAAAGCTTCCCTACCCCTCTTAGTGCTACTGATGTCTGGCTGAAGGTTCAGACTAATTTTCAATTAACTAAACCTTTCTTGCCACTTTTAATCCTCAGTGGTACACCCTGGGAGTTCCTCCTACATGCACTTAGGGGATTAGAAACTAGAGAAGGAGGCTTTCATTTCAGCAACCTATATTCTACCCTGATACAGTCCTTTAGGCTAGATCCTATGAAGAACCTGGCTACCTGCTTCAAACAGGTGAATGGTTAATATACATAATGAGCAAAATCCAAAGGTGATATGATCAAATTTTCTATTACGAATTTTAAGCCCGTTGGCCATCCTTCATTTTCTCTTGCTGTGTTATACTAGAAATATACTTCTGCTTAAATTCTATTAGAGACTTCAGCTAGGCATCCCCAAATAGAAATGACTTTAACCTGAAAGATAGAAAGTGTTTGTTGGATTCATGTTTACCTCAGTGTTTTTATAAACCCACTCATTTTGTTGTTACAGATTTCCTTAATCAGGTTTGGTTTGGTCCCCTCCTGCTCCAACAATACTGTGCATCTCTACAGTCATCACATGGTTTGGTCTTTATGATTGTCAGCTCCACCCTGCCCCAACCACTTCATTGTCTGAAGGGCAGAGAATGTGCCATTCCCACCTTGGTATCACACAGCACAGCGCCTGGTTCAAAATGCCACTCATGAATAGTAATTTCTCCCTTTACTGATGTTTACACTAATTTCTCATTGCTCAATTAAATTATCATATTGTTTTTCAGAGGTGTAATTAATTGCTACAAAAAGCTGGATAAACTCATTTAAAAGGTAACATTTCTTCTCTAGAAGGAAGAGTCATGGATGTCAGCATTAGAGTGGATCTCAAAGGTCTTCTAGGCCAACTACTTCATTTTTGAATAAGGAGGGTGAATTTCTGAGAAGTAAATGGATGACTGTTAAAACATAAGTAAAAGATTTGAACTCAGAATTTCTGACATGAGAATTATAGCTTCTTACTGTCTAATTCCAACTCTATATATGTGTATAAGTGATGTTTTGGGTTTTTCTATCTCAAGTAAAATACATATGATTCTAAGTATGTTATATATAAATTCTTAATTCTCTTTTTATTTTATTTTCCTTCTGCTGTCTCCATACCTGCCTGTTTTGTTTGGGGGATTTTTAATTTTTTTTTTTTTTACTTTTATTTTTGAAGACTTTGTTTCAGAGAAGTTTTAGGTTCACAGCAAAACAGTGAGGAAGATACAGATATCCCCAAGTGCCTCATACATGTGTAGCCTTCATTAACTACATCCCCCATCAGGATGGTACATTTTTCCATCTAAAAAAACCTATACTATGCATTAAAATCACCCAAAATACATAGTTAATTTTAAAGTCCATTGTTGATATTGTACATGCTATGGGTTTGGAAAAATGCATTAGGAATATATCTGTCATGATATCGTAGAGAATATTTTCAGTGCCTTAAAAAATGTTTTGCATATGCTTATTCATCCCTCACCCCAGCCTCAACCCTTGACAACCACTTGTTGTTTTACTCTCTCCATTGTTTTAAATTTTCAACATGTTATATACTTGGAATTATAGAGTTTTTAGCTTTTTCAGGTGTGCTTTTTGCACTTAGTAATGTGCATTTAAGGTTCCTTCATGTCCTTTGATGAATTGATAGTTCATTTATTTGTAGCAATGATTAATTTTCAATGTCTAGGTGAACCAGTGTGTTTTGTTTACTGAAAGGCAGTTTGGCAGTTATGAATAAAGCTGTTGTAAAACATTCATGCTCAGGTTTTTGTGTGGATTTAAGTTTTTAATTCCTTTGAGTCATCAAGGAACACAGCTTCTGAAATGTATGGTCAGAATATATCTAGTTTGAAAAAAACTAGCAAACTCTTTTCCAGAGTGACTATTCCATTTTGTATTCCCACAGGCTGTGAAGAAGAGTTCCTATTGCTCCATATCCTCACTAGCATTCAGTGTGGTCAGGTTCTGTTTTTTAGCCATTGTAATTAGTGTTATAGTGGTACTTCAATGTAGTTTTAATATACATTTCTCTGATAATGTATCATGCAGGGCATTTTTTCATAAGTGTATTTGCCATCTATGTATCTTTGGTGAGGTATCAGTTAAGACCGTTGGCCTATTTTTAAATTGGATTGTTGTATTTATTTTTGTTGAGTTTTAAAAGTTATTTATATATTTTGGATCAGTCTTTTATCAGAGGTATACTTGGCAATATTTTCTCCCAGTTTGTGGTTTGTCTTCTTATTCTTTGCATGACATCATTGAATAGCACAATTTAAAAATGAATTCATATTTTTAATTATTTCTTTCATAGATTGTACCTTTGGTGTTCTGTCGTTTTAAGGAAGCCATTACCACATCCAAGGACATCTTAGTTTCTTCCTATGTAATTTTCTAAAAATTTTACAGTTTTTGCATCTAGGATCCATTAATTTTTGTGAACAGTATCTAGTTTGTGTCAGGATTTTTTTTTCTGCCAATGAATTATTTGTTCCAGAATTATTTGTTGAAGACTATCTTTGCTCCATTGTATTTCTTTTGCTCCTTTTAAAAAGTTCAGTTGAGTGTATTTATGTGGGTATAATTATGGACTCTTTATTATATTCCATTTATCTATTTATATATCCTTTTACCACATTATCTTGATTACTATAGTTTTATAGTAATTCGTCAAGTTAAATAGTGTTGATCCTTCATATTTTTTTTCTTGTCTTTCAATATTTTCCTGACTATTCTGGGTCTTTCACTTCTTCATATAAACTTTGGAATCAGTTTGTCAATAACCATAAAATAATTTATGAGATTTTGATTGAGATTGGATTGAATCTTTTAATTAAACTAGTAAGAAGTATTCCCATGACAATATTGAGTCTTCCTATCCATGAGTATGGGCTATCTCTCTACTTGTTCATTTATTGTTTGATATTGTTCATCAGTTTTGTAGTTTCCCTAATATAGATATTGTATATATCCTGCTAAACTTATAGCAAAATATTTTATTTTCTGGTGCTAATATAAATGGGCTTATATTTTCAATTTCAAATCCTATTTATTCATTGTAAATAGTTGGTGATTAGCTTTTGTACATTAATCATAAATACTGCAACCTTGTTACAATGGCTCATTAATTACAGGAGTGTTTTCTGGTGATTTTTTCAGATATTCTATATATATGATCATAACATCTATTAACAAAGATCATTTATTTTTTTTTATTCTCAAGCTGCCTATGTTTTATTTTGCTTGTATTATTTGCTTCTATTATGAATTCTGCATTTTTCAGTATGATGTTGGAAAGTATTGATGAGAGGGGGCATCCTTGCCTTGTTCCTGAATTTAATGGGAAGGATTCAAGTTCTTTAAGTATGATGTCCAAATATGATGTTTTCTATAGTTAAATATGATCTTAAATATGATATTTTCTATGAGTGTGTGCACGTGTGTATAATTTTTAACCTGATTAAGGAAGTTGTCTTTCATTTCTACTTACCGAGAATTTAAAAAATTTATTATGAATGAATATTTGATATTTTCACATGTTCTTAATACATCTATTGATACAAAAATATGGATTTTATTTTTAGACTGTTCATTTGATGGATTTTATTCATTGATTTCAAAGTTTGAACCAGTCTTGTATACCCATAATAAGTCCCACTAAATTGTAGTCTACAATTATTTATATATGTTGTTGAATTTGATTTGCCAACTTTTAGTTGAAGAGAGAACATTCAGTTTTTGTTTTGTTCTGTTTTGTTTTGTTTGGTATTGGCTTATTTCACTTAGCATGATATTCTCCAGCTCCCTTCATTTACCAGCAAACGCCATTATTTTATTCTTCTTTATGCCTGAGTAATAATCCATTGTGTATATATACACACCACATTTTTTAATCCATTTATCTGTTGTAGGCCACCTAGATTGGTTCCATAGCTTGGCTTTTGTGAATTGAGCAGCTATTAACATTGAAGTGGCTATGTCATGATACTATGGTATCATGATTTTAAATTTTTTGCGTATGAACCAAGGAGTAGATAACTTGGTCAAATGCTAGTTCTATTCCAAGTTTTCTAGGAATCTCCACACTGTTTTCCAGTGGGGTTGCATCAATTTTTAGTACTCCCAGCAATGTATAAGTGAATCTTTCCTCCACATCCTCACCAACATTTATTATTACTTGTATTCTTGATAATTGCCATGCTGACTATGGTGAGATGGAATCTCAGTGTAGATTTGATTTGAATTTCTGTAATCACTAGAGATGTTGAACATTTTTTCTTATATTTTTTGATCCTTCATGTTTCTTCTTCTGAAGTACCTGTTCAGTTCCTTAGCCCAGTTATTAATTGGTTATTTTCTTTTCTTCTTGTGGGGGTGAAGGATCCTGGGGATCGAACTTGGGGGCACTTGACCACTGAGCCACATTCCAAGCCCTATTTTGTATTATTTAGAGACTAGATCTCACTGAGTTGCTTAGCTCATTGTTTTTGCTGAGGCTGAATTTGAAATCATGATCCTCCTGCCTCAGCCTACTGAGCCGCTGGGATTATAGGCATGTGTTACTGCACATGGCTCATTTTCATTCTCATGATATTTTTTATATCCTGGAGATTAATGCTTTATCTGAGGTTCTGGTGGTAAAGATTTTCTTCCATTCTGTAGGCTCTCTGTTCACATTCTTGATTGTTTCCTTTGCTGTGAAGAAGCTTTTTGGTTTGGTATCATCCCAATTATTATTCTTGATTTTACTTCTTTTGCTTTAGGAGTCCTCTTTAGGAAGTTGGTTCCTAAGCCAACATGGTAAAGAGTTGAGACTACTGTTTCTTCTAGTGGGTGCACAGTCTCTGGTCTAATGTCTAGATCCTTGATCCATATCAAGTTGAGTTTTATGCAGGGTAAGATATAGAGGTTCAATTTTATTCTACTACATATGATTTTCAGTTTTCCAGTATCATTTGTTGAAGAGGCTTTCTTTTCTCCAATGTATGTCTATGGTGACTTTGTCTAGTATGAGGTAAATATACTTATGTTGGTGTGACTCTATGTCTTCTATTCTATTCCATTGGTCTTCGTGTCTGTTTTTGTACCAATATCATGCCATTTTTGTTACTATAGCTCTATGGTATTATTTAATATCTTGTATTGTGAAGCCTCTTGAGCACTTTTCTTGTTAAGAATTACTTTGGCAATTCTGGGCCTCTTATTTTTCCAAATGAATTTCATGACTGCTTTTTCTATTTCTATGAAGAATGTCTTTGGAATTTTAATATGAATTGTATTAAATCTGTATAATGCTTTTGGTATTACAGCCATTTTGACCATTTTAATACTGCCTATCTAAGAACATGAGAGGTCTTTCCATGTTCTAAGGTCTTCTTCAATTTCTTTCTTTAGTGTTCTGTAGTATTTATTGTAGAGGTCTGTCACTTCTTTTGTTAGATTCCCAAGTTTTTATTTATTTATTTGATTATTTATTTATTTATTTATTGAGGCTATTGTGAATGGATTTTCCTGATTTCTCTTTCTGTTGATTCATCATTGGTGTATAGGAATGCAACTGATTTGGGGAGTTAATTTTATATTCTTCTACTTTGCTGAATTCATTTACGAGTTCTAGAAGCTTTCTGGTGGACATTTTTACATCTTCTAAATGGAGAATCATGTCAGCAAATAGGGATAGTTTGAGCTCCTCTTCATCTCCCTTTAACTTCTTTCTTTTGTTTAATTGCTCTGGCTAGGGTTTCAAGGACTATGTTGAATAGGAGTGGTGAAAGAGGGTGTCCCTGACTTGTTCCAGTTTTTAGAAGGAATGGCTTTCAAATTTCTTCATTTAGAATGATACAGACCTTGGGTTATCATACATAGCTTTTACAATGTTGAGATATATTCCTACTATCCCTAGATTTTCTAGTGTTTTGAGCCTGAATGAATACTGATTTTTGTCAAATCTTTTTCTGAATCTATTGAGATGATCATTCGATTCTTATCTTTAAGTCTATTAATGCCATAAATTACATTTATTGATTTCTGTATGTTGAATCTGTCTTGCATTCCTGCAGTGAGCCCCTCTTGATCATCATGCATTATCTTTTTAATATGTTTTTGTATGCGATTTTCCAGGATTTTATTAGGAATTTTTGTGTCTATGTTTATCAAGGATATTGGCCTGGAATTTTCTTTCCTTGATGTGTCTTTGTGTGGTTTTGATATCAGGGTGACACTAGAATGAGTTTGGAAGGGTTCCCTCCTTTTCTATTTCATGGAATAATTTGAGAATTATTGGTGCAAATCCTTCTATGAAGTACTTGTTGAACTCAGCTGAGAAGCCAGCTGGTTCTGGGATTTTCATTGTTGGTAGGCTTTTGATGGCATCTTCAATTTTATTGATTGAAATTGATCTGTTTAAATTTTCTATGTCTTCTTCATTCAATTTGGGTAGGTCATATGTCTCTAGAAATTTGTCATTGTCCTCTTGAATTTTTATCATATTGGAGTATAGATTTTCAAAGTAGTTTCTGATTAGTGTCTGTATTTCAGTGGTGTACTTGGTGATAGTTCCTTTGTCATCCTGCATTTTAGTAATTTGAGATTTTATTCTCTTTCTCTTTGTTAGCCTGGCTAAGGGTTTGTCAATTTTATTTATTTTTTTTTCAAAGAACAAACATTTTGTTTTGTTGAGTTTTAAAATTTAATTTGTTTCAATTTTATTAATAAATGCTCTGATTTTAGTTATTTCCTGTGTTCTACTGCTTTGAGTGTTGATTTTTTTTCTTTTTTTTCTAGGAATTTTCTAGAGATAAACTTTGATGACTGATGTTTTAGTCAGCATTTTCATTGTTGTGACTCTAAGTCCTGACAAGAACAATATAGAGGTGGAAAAGTTCATTTGTGGCTAATTGTTCATTTGTGGCTAATTGTTTCAGCCTTCCATGGAAGTCTGACACTTGCTGTGGTCCTGAGGTGAGGCAGAACATTGTGGCAGAAGGGCTTGATGGAGGAAAGAAGCTCAAGATTTGGCAAGCTGGAAGCAGAGAAAGAGAGAGAGCTCTGCTCGCTGGGGACAAAATATAAATGCCAAAGACATGCCCCTAGATGACTATCTTCACCTTCTACACCCTACCTGCCTATAGTTACCACCCAGTCTATTCACGTGAAGTGATACACTGATTAGGTTAAGGCTATCATAACCAATCATTTCACCTCTAAACTTTCTTGTGCTGTCTAACACTTGAGCTTTTGGTCGACACCACGTACCTAAACAATAACAACTAATTTCAGATATCTTTCTTTTCTCACATAATATTAAATGCTATAAGTTTCTCTTTAAGAAATGCTTTTGCTGCATTCCACAAATTTTGAAAAATCATGTTTTCATTTTCACTTAATTCAAATATTTTCTAATTTATCTTGGGATTTTTTCTCTGGCTCTTGTGCTATTTAGACCTGTGTTGCTTGATCACTACACATTTAGGGACTTTCCAGTTACCTTTCTGTTATTTATTTTTAGTTTAATTCCACTGTAGTCTTAGAACAGAAACTGTGTAATTTCTTTTTTTAAAAATTTATTAAAATGTGTTTTATGTCCAGGATGTGATCCATCTTGGTGAATGTGCCATATGAACTTGAAAAGAATGTGTTTTCTTATTTTCTTGGATGAGTTATTCTATGCATATCAATTATAATTGATAATGATGTCATTAAATTCCATTATGTCCTTACTGATTTGCTTAACTGCTAGATATGTCCATTTCTGATAGGAAGTACTGAAGTTTCCAATTGTGATAGTGTATATTTATTTTTCCTTTCAGTTCTATCACTTTTTGCCTTATGTTGGTTGACGTCCTTCTAGGTAAATGCATGTTATGGATTGTTATGTATTCTTGGAGAATTGATCTCATTATCATCATCTAATGCCCTTTTTTTATGTCCAAGAACATTCCTTGCATTGAAGTCTTCTCTCTCTGAAATGAATATAGCTATTCTTGCTTTCATTTGCTTAATGTTAGCATGATATATCTTTCTCCATAAGTTACTTTTAATTTGTATGTATTCTTATATTTAGAGTAGGTTTCTTACAGATACTATATAGTTGGGTCTTATTTTTCAATCTACTCAGAAAATCTATGCCTTCCAATGGTGTATTCAGAACATTAACTTTCAAAGTGATTAGTGATATAGTTGGATAAGTATCTGTTACATTTTGTTACTGTTTTCTATTTGTTTCCTTTGTTCTTTGCACCTATTTTTGTCTTCTACTCTTTTTATACCTTTTGTTTTTTAAATTGATTATTTTATATAATTCCATTTTATTTTCTTAGAATATCAATCATACAAAAATATTTTCATACAAAACTATTTTTGTTGTCCCAGATTTCACAATATACTTTTACAACTAATTCATGTCTGGTTTCAAATAATACCATACCATTAGATGGTTAATGTGAGTATGTACTCTCATTAATTTCACTTATATTTAAGTATACTTACACATATACATACATATGTATATAAGCCTATTTACCTGAACACAGTGTTGCTACTTGCTATATTTTGTAAAACCCTGTCACCTTTCACATCAATTAAGAATAATAAAAATGATTTTAAAAGGCAAAAGTCTTTAGAAATTTAACTTCATGTATTCCTTTTTCAATGCTTTGGTTTTCTTTATGTGGATCTGATTGTTTGGCCTATATTATTTTCTTTATCTCAAAACAACTTCTTTTCACATTTCTTACAAGGCAGGTTCATGAGCAACAAATTTCCTCAATTTTTGTTTCAGAAAGTTCTTATTTGTAATTTACTTTTGAAGGATAATTTAGCATGATGTAGAATTCTGGATTAATTTTCTCACCCTGCCCCAACACTTTTATCTTACTCCACCGTCTTCTTGCTTGCATGTGTGATTCTTATTGTTCCTCTACAGGTCAAGTGTCCCTTGCTTTTGGTTTTTGTCAGCATTTTTTCTTTCTCTTTGTTTTTCTGTAGTTAGAAAAATGATGTGCCTGGCTATGGTTTTCTTGATATTCATCCTGCTTGATGGTCTCCTGAATCTGTCGCTTAATACCTGACACTAATTTGGGGAAATTCTTTGTCATTATTATTTCAAATGTTTCTTCTGTTCTCTTCTTTTTTTGTTGTCATTATTTTGTTCCCATAATGTGTATAATTCACCTTTTGTAGATGTCTCACATGCTTTTTAAAATTATTATTATTAGTTGTTCAAAACATTGCAAAGCTCTCGACATATCATATTTTATACATTTGATTCAAGTGGGTTATGAACTCTCATTTTTCCCCCATATACAGATTGCAGAATCACATCGGTTACACATCCACGTTTTTACATACTGCCATACTAGTGTTTGTTGTATTCTGCTGTCTTTCCTATCCTCTACTATGCCCCCTCCCCTTCCCTCCCCTCCCATCTTCTCTCTCTACCCCATCTACTGTCTCACATGCTTAAGATAACCTTTTGAATTTTTGTAATCTTAACTCTCTTTGCATTTCCTATGTTGGTGGTTTTTATTAAGATATCTTCAAGATTTCAGATTCTTTGTTCAACTATATTTAATCTACTAATAGTTTCATTAAAGACATTCTTTATTACTTTTATTGTGTTTTTGATGTCTAATATTTTTTTGATTCATTATTAGGATTTTCATATCTCTGCCTACATTGCTCATCTGTTCTTACATGCTATCTTTTCTATCCATTAGAAATTTACCATATTAGTTATAGATATTTGAAATTCCAAGTCTGATCATTATAACTTCTCTACTGTGTCTGGTTCTGATGCTTGTTTTATCTCTTGAAGTTCTAGTTGTCTTACTTTTGGTATGCCTGAATTGGTGACTTTCAATCTCCTTGCATGTGGAATCCAAAACTGGAAGTTCTTATTCAGTTTTTATACCAACATTCAGGAACATTTTCCTACCTGTAATTGTTCCTATAAGTGTAGAAAATATGTAACCTGTTATGAACATTGAATACATCAGGTGTTTGGCCAATTGTGTCAGTAAATTTTCAACATGGTAATGAAATACTGGAGATAAGCCAATTAATAAACTAAAACTGGGTTATTTAGCACACAGTTTGGTAGGTTCAAAGTCATGGTATTGAGATTGGCTCGGGTCTGGTGAGGACTGGTGGCTGATAGCAATGGCAGGAGTGTGCATGGGAGCAATGATTGCCTCTCAAACAGGAAGCCAGAGAGAACTGGGTGGGGTCAGGCTCAGCCTTTTATAATGATCCTCTTGTGAGAACTACCTTAGTCTCTAACCTATTAATGTTAGAGATGAGCACCTTCCACTAGGCCCCATGTAGTAAAAGTTCCATAAGCCCCCAGATCTGCATGAGGGCCCTGGGGAGACAAACTGAACCACAGCAAGAACTTTAAAGGATGCTGGTCTAATTAATTTGTGGTGTCATTTAAAGGATGCTGGTCTAATCATTTTAGAGCAATGAGAATATTAACTTGTTGAATTCTACTTCTAGCATTAAAGAGCTATTTTTTTTAATTTTACTTATGCTTTAGCCTTTTGTTATGACAAGGATGCTTTAAGCCTAATGTCTCTAGTACACCAAGCTAGGATTCCTGAGAAATACAACTCAAGATATTGTGTTCAAATGCATTTTCGACTCAGAGATATCATCTCATTCTCATCCTTATCTTCCTTTTATCTCTCTCTCCCTCCTTCCCTGCATTACCTTTGAATAACCTATACTGTGGCTTCTTGTTCCCCACTAGGCCATGCTACATTTATGAAAGTTCTCTAGAAGCCATTTTTCAATGTCATTCATTCTTTTCATTGCAATTCACAAACAGCAATCAAGAGCCTGTCACCAAATAAGTTATCTGCTGAAAATAAGACAGGATCTTTTTTTTTTTTTTTTTTCCCCCAGAAATGATTATTTTAAAAATCTTCTTTTTACTACTCAAAAGGTTCTAGGGCAAGCCCAGTGAAGCTTAGTCTTGGAAGGATACAGCAGCAGCGATGGGGGATGGTATTTGTCTGCACTCAGCCCCTATCAGTAGCTCTGCATTTTATTGTCAGCTCCCCTTTAACAACAAGAAAGAGGGCAACCGGCCAGTCAGATAAAATGTAAGTATTGCTGAGATGACCCAAGCATGTATCATTCATTTTAAGTTGATTGGATCCTTTCCAGAGGATTTTGTTCACAAAGAGGAGAAAGGAGATAGAGTTTCAGAACTCAGAGGGAGAGGAGGCAAATAATACAATAGATGGAAAGCTATGTGTAGAAAAATGCAAGACCTGTTGTAGGCACATCTGTAATGTGCGTGGGAATTTTGGAGAAAGTTTTATTATGGTGTTAATCTTGGAAAGACTTGTGAATGTTTTTATTTCAATGTAGTTTTTAAGTGTATCATTTTAAAATTTATAATTTTTTAAAACAGGCTGTCTTTAGAACTTGGCATTTCTAGCACATATCTCAGGATTTGGACTCTGGAGTCAGACAAATCAGGTTTGAATACCAGCCTTATCCACTCTTAGGTATGGGTCTCAAACAACTGAATTATTCCAAAAACTACATTTCATTATATGTAAAAGTGGAGCAAACCAATTCAGAAAGCCTGATGAATATTAGTTACTCATTAAAGATGGACAGATGGATATGTGGGTGTGTGGCTAGAAGAATATGAAACTCTGGACCTATCAGAAGAAAAAATATAATTTGAATTATTACCTAGAAAAAAAATAGATTTGTTTTCTGGTGGCTCTTATTGACAGCACAAACGAATTAAGTGTTCATTCTTCAGGAAGGTCATGAGAAATTCAGCTATCAATATTGAAAGGAAAGTGTACAACTCTACCTGCCTCCAGTGTTTTTGCTCTTAGAAAGTAGCACTCCCACCCACCCACCCCTTTTTGGAAGAGGTGGCATAGGAATCACTTAAGAACTTCATTCTAAACTCTGAGCTCCTCAGATAGATCAATTTCACTCTAGTGAATCAAACCTTTGAAGCCTGTCCTATGATATTGCAGGCATCTCAGTGTGAGTGTTGTGGTCAGGCAAAGCTCAGATGAACCAACAAGGCTGGCCTTCCTGTTCCATCTCAGTGTAATTAGAAGACTATCTTTCCCTGAATCAGAAACTGGCTCCCAAAAGAAATGATGCAGGAACCTCCCACGGGGTTATCTGGAGGAACCAGCAGTCCAACATGGATGAAGGGGCCAGAGGGGCTTGTTATGTAGGGAAATGCTCATATTTGCAGCAAAACAAGCGAGGATTATGCTTCATGCCAGTGAACTGATTATTTGGCTTGTTCCAATTAGCACTGGATCCAAATGGAATAATCTATTTTCCCATAATTCTTCCAGTTACCCAAGTATTCTCTGGGAGAACACGTTCTTTCCTTGCAACTGAAAGAAGAGAAATCAGCTCTGCTATAAAGCCTGTTAATTATTGCTGCTGAGTGACTTATTAATGCCTGTGACTCAGTCACAGGTGTGGCCTTCTCTGCCAGCTGTACTTGCCTTTAGGGGGCCTATATACCCCCTCCACGTGGCTCACTCACTGACTCCTATAGACAGCGAAATGGTAAATGCTTGCCACTTCCCCATCCCATGTAATTAGGATTTAGGACTCTTGCAAATATGCCCAATGCCATGCTTTGTGGTAGATAGGGTGAATTTGGGGGACAGTTTTCTACGAAAGAGCAACAGGTGTTGACTGCCTGCCTCTGCTCAAATGCTACAGATGGGTGAACAATAACAGCATCCTTAATGGGCAACAAGAGAAGAAGCAAGGTGCCTAAAGCCTGTACATCTGTATTCACTCCAGCCCAATGCTTCTGACAGGAGATTTCCAAAGGAGGAGCACATTGAATCAGCAAAACTTCATTCAGCCCTGACAGTTTGATGGCCCTATTGTGGAAAGAGTGACAGATGTCGCAGCAGCGATATCAGTATAGCTTAAACACAGGCAACACTGGGGCCAGGCTTTTTTTTTTTTTTGACAATGATTTGCAAATGAAAGGGTCAGACTCTTAAGGCAAAGAGGGTAAAAATGGCCAGAGAAGGAGGTGAAATTGGATTTGTAGATACCTTCCATGGTTAAGATTATTTGATGAGTATTTAACACTGGAAAATTGACCAAAAGAAAAATGAAGATTTTTGTTTGCATATTTTTATGACATTATTCAAAAGGTGGTGCTCTAAACACTGTTCCCCAGGGTGATGCACAAGAGATGATGATGACTGTGTTTTGTCCCTGACAGCATTCACTGCACACACTACACTGTATATGTTATCATTTACTACATTGTGTTGTGAGTTTGAAACCAATCCTACTATATTCTTAGGATAAATCTTACTTAGTAATGTTGTGTAATCCTTTTTAAAATTTTCTTTTTCTTCTTCTTTTTTTTCTCAATATTGTTAGCCAATACCGTGTTAAGCATTTTCTAATTTTTGGTCTGATTTTGATATCACATTAATACTGGTCTAATACGATGCTTTGAGAAAAGTGTCCTCTGTTATCTGAAAAGCTATGTGAAAATCATAACATTATTTCATCTTCTTTTGGTAGAAAACTGGTGGAACTCTTGGAAACTTGATTTCTCTTTTAGGAATATATTTATTATCTAATTTATTTCTTTATTCCTGATAAATGCAGATTTTCTATTTTCTCTTGAGTCAGACTTTTGGTAAATGGTGTATTTCTAAGACATTGTCTGTTTTGTCTAAATTTTATTCATTTCTACCAGTGTTTATTATTTGTTTTCTTCTGCTTGGTTACAGTTTAGTCTGTGTTTATTTTCCCAGTTTATTAAGCCATTGATTTTGGACTTTTCTGTTTTTCTAAAGTTGTTGTCTTTTTTTTTTTTTAAATGACTTTATTTATTTTTATGTGGTGCTGAGGATCAAACCCAGTGCCTCACATGTGCTAGGCAAGTGCTCTACCACTGAGCCCCAGCCCCAGCCCATAAAGTAATCATCTTAAGCTATTCATTTCTAGTCACTGCTTTACCTGAATCCTCTGAATCTGGGCACATGATGTTTTCCTTTTTAAACACTTTAAAATATTGTCTAAGTTTTTCTCGTGATTTATTTGTGGTTTGCTATTTATGAGTTATTTTATCATGTTTCTCCTAAATATTTGAAGAACATGCCCTTAACCTGATTTTTATATATTTATTTTTGTTGTTTTTGCATTTCAGTTTTAATTCAGTTTTTTCTCAGAGAACATTCATTGTATGATTTAAATTCTTTTAAGTTTACTGAAATTTGTTTCATGATCCTATTGTGTGACTTTTCCTGGAGAAAGTCCCATACTCTTGAAAAAAAAAAATGTGTATTTTTCAGTCATTGTGTAGAGAGCAATCAATATGTTAATTACATCAAGCTGGTTGATAGTATTGGTCAGGTTTTCTCCATGTTTACTTTTTTATGCTTAGTTGTTCTCTTCATTAATGAAAATGAAGTATCAATATCTTTAAATATTATTGTGACTTGTCTATTTTTCTTTTCACCTCTGTCAACATTGTTTGAGTAGTATACTTGTAATTATTATATCTTTCTATTAAATTGATCTTTTGTCATTATTAAATGGTCCTTATTCTTTCTAATAATACAGTTTTCCTTAAACAAATGTTTAATATTAAGATAATCACTCCATCTGGGTGTGGTGTAATCCCAATGGCTCCAGAGGCTGAGGCAGGAGGATCCCAAATTCAAAGCCAGCCTCAGCAAATTAGCATGGCACTAAGCAACTTAGCAAGACCCTACCTCTAAATAAAACATAAAAAGGGCTTGGTATTGGCTCAGTGGTTAAGTGCTCTTGAGTTTAATCCCTGATACCAAAAAGAAAAAAAACAGAGTCACTACAGCTCTAGTACTGTTAGGTTCACACATTACATTTATTATTATTTTCATGTTCAATATTAATATAACAACTCCACTATCTTATAGTTAGGTTTGCATGATACATGTTTTTCTATCTTTTTACTTACACCATATTTATGTCTTTGAATATAAAGTGTCTCTTGTAGAGAAGCTCCCATTGGATTGTAACTTTTCTCATCCATCCTGAAATTTCTGCCTTTTGATGGGAATATATCATCCATTTACATTTCTGATAGCCCTTAGTACAATGGAATTGCATCTCGTATTCTGTGCTTGGTGTTCTATAGGTCTCTTTTCTCTTCCTGTTCCTTTATTGCTCCTTTGTTGTCTTTATTTGTGCTAAACAAACTTTTTAGCTGCATAACTTTAATTCCTTTGTTGGTTTCCTTTCTATTTTAGCAGTCATTTTAATACTCATTGCTCTAAAGATCGTAGTACATATTGTAACTTAACACAACCTATTTTAGATTGAATACTGGTAAAATCTAGAAACTTCCTACAATATAGTTCCTTTTCTCTCAATCCTTTGTACTGTAAGTATTACATATTTTTTCAGCTATGTGTTAAAAATGTAAACAGGTAGCCCTTTAATTTTTATTTCATTGAACCTTTTATGTTAAAGTTAAGGGAAGAAAAATGTGTGTGTGTATATATATATATATATATATATATATATATATATATATATATATATATATATACTCTTTTATATTTACTCATATTATTAGTTTTCCTTGTCTTCTCTATTTCTTCATGTGGGTTTGAGTTACTCTCTGGTGTCATTTCCTTTCAACTTAAATGACTCTAGTTTTCTTGTACGACATGTCAGTTAGAAAAGACCATGTTCAGAATTAACAGTCTTGCTATGTCTTTGCTTTATGTTCAAGTGAGAGGGTGGTGTTGCTGGATGGATGGCAGTTTTACATTTGTTTGTTTTGCTTTCATGGCCATGAGCATGTCATTTTGCTTCATTTTAGTTTCCATGATTTCTTTCGAGAAGATTGCCATCACTTTTATTTTCTCTTTGTGAAAAAGGAGAGATGTATCTTATCTTTGACTATGAACAGATTTTTAAATTTTTTTTGTTTATTTATTTTTTATATTTTATTTTTTTAAATTATAGATGGACCCAATATCTTCATTTATTTATTTTTATATGGTGCTGAGGATTGAACCCAGTGCCTCACATGTGAGAGGCAAGCTCTCTGCCACTGAGTCACAACCCCAGGTCTTATGAACAGTTTTATTACAGTATGTCTAGGTCTCTCTCTCTCTCTCTCTCTCTCTCTCTCTCTCTCTCTCTCTCTCTCTCTTTCTCTTTGGTACTGGATATTGAACCCAGGGGCACTCAACCACTGGGGCACATCCCAGCCCTTTTTTGTATTTTATTTAGAGACAAAGTCTCACTGAGTTGCTTAGCTTCTCATTGTTGCTGAGGCTGGCTTTGAACTAGTGATCCTCCTGCCTCAGCCTCTGGAGCTGCTGGGATTACAGGTGTGTGCTACCACGCCCTGCTGGTGTGTGTCTCTTTGTATTCATCTTACTTATAATTTTAGATGAATATTTTAATCATATTTGGGGAATCTATTAATTATTCTTTGTATAATTTTTTTTTAATTTTAAAGTGTTTTTTTAATTTTTTTTTATTGGTTGTTCAAAACATTACAAAGCTCTTGACATATCATATTTCATACATTAGATTCAAGTTGGTTATGAACTCCCAATTTTACCCCAAATACAGATTGCAGAATCACATTGGTTACACATCCACATTTTTACATAATGCCCTATTAGTAACTGTTGTATTCTGCTGCCTTTCCTATCCTCTGCTATCGCCCCTCCCCTCCCCTCCCATCTTCTCTATCTACCCCATCTACTGTAATTCATTTCTCTCCTTGATTATTTTCCCATTCCCCTCACAACCTCTTATATGTAATTTTGTATAACAATGAGGGTCTCCCTCCATTACCATGCAATTTCCCTTTTCTCTCCCTTTCCCTCCCACCTCATGTCTCTGTTTAATGTTAATCTTTTCTTCCTGCTCTTCCTCCCTGCTCTGTTCTTAGTTGCTCTCATTATATCAAAGAAGACATTTGGTATTTGTTCTTTAGGGATTGGCTAGCTTCACTAAGCATAATCTGCTCTAGTGCCATCCATTTCCCTGAAAATTCCATGATTTTGTCATTTTTTAGTGCTGCGTAATACTCCATGGTGTATAAATGCCACATTTTTTTATCCATTCATCTATTGAAGGGCATCTGGGTTGGTTCCACAGTCTAGCAATTGTGAATTGTGCTGCTATGAACATCGATGTGGCAGTATCCCTTTAGTACGCTCTTTTAAGGTCATTTATTAGTTCTAGTAGTTTTTTTGTAGACCCTTTTGGGTCTTCTAGGTATAGAATCATGTTGTCCGCAAATGGTGATAATTTAAGTTCTTCTTTTCCTATTTTTATGCCTTTAAATTCTTTCATCTGTCTAATTGCTCTGGCCAGTGTTTCGAGCACTATATTGAATAGAAATGGTGATAGAGGGCATCCCTGTCTTGTTCCAGATTTTAGAGGGAATGCCTTCAATTTTTCTCCATTCAGAATGATGCTAGCCTGAGGCTTAGCATAGATAGCTTTTACAATGTCAAGGTAAGTTCCTGTTATCCCTAGTTTTTCTAATGTTTTGAACATAAAGGGATGCTGTACGTTGTTGAATACTTTTTCTGCGTCTATCGAGATGATCATATGGTTCTTATCTTTAAGTCTATTGATGTGGTGAATAACATTTATTGATTTCCGTATATTGAACCAGCCTTGCATCCCAGAGATGAATCCTACTTGATCATGGTGCACAATTTTTTTGATGTGCCCTTGTATCCGATTCGCCAGAATTTTATTGAGGATTTTTGCATCTAGGTTCATCAGAGATATTGGTTTGTAGTTTTCTTTCTTTGAGGTGTCTTTGTCTGGTTTCGGAATCAGGGTGATGTTGGCCTCATAGAATGAATTTGGCAGAGCTCCCTCTTTTTCTATTTCCTGAAATAACTTGAAAAGTATTGGTATTAATTCTTCTTTAAAGGTTTTGTAAAACTCCGCTGTATACCCATCTTACCGGCTTTTCTTGGTTGGTAGTCTTTTGATTGCTTCTTCTATTTCATCCATTGATATTGGTCTGTTTAAGTTGTGAGTGTCCACCTGACTCAGTCTGGGCAAATCATATGACTTAAGAAATTTATCGATGTCTTCACTATCTTCTATTTTATTGGAATATAGGTTTTCAAAATAATTTCTAATTGTCTTCTGTATTTCTGTAGCATCTGTTGTGATATTGCCTTTTTCATCCCGTATGTTAGTAATTTGAGTTCTCTCTCTTCTTCTCTTCGTTAGCATGGCTAAGGGTCTGTCGATCTTATTTATTTTTTCGAAGAACCAACTTTTAGTTTTGTTAATTTTTTCAATAGTTTCTTTTGTTTCAATTTTGTTGATTTCCGCTCTGATTTTAATTATTTCTTGCCTTCTGCTACATTTGCTGTTGTTTTGCTCTTCCTTTTCTAGGGCTTTGAGATGAAGTGTGAGCTCATTTATTTGTTGGTTTTTCCTTTTTTTGAGGAATGACCTCCAGGCGATGAATTTCCCTCTTAAAACTGCTTTCATTGTGTCCCATAGATTCCGATATGTTGTGTCTGTATTTTCATTTATCTCTAAGAATTTTTTGATTTCCTCCTTTATGTCTTCTGTAACCCATTGATCATTCAGTAACATATTGTTCATTTTCCATGTGATGTATGATTTTTCCTTCCTTCTTTTATCATTGATTTCCAGTTTCATTCCATTAGATCAGATAAAATGCATGGTATTATCTCCACCCCTTTATATTTACTGAGGGTTGCCCTATGGCATAATATATGGTCTATTTTTGAGAAGGATCCATGTGCTGCTGAGAAAAAAGTATCCACTTGATGATGGTTGATATATTCTATATATGTCAGTTAAGTCTAGGTTATTGATTGTGATATTGAGTTCTATAGTTTCTTTATTCAACTTTTGTTTGGAGGATCTGTCCAATGGTGAGAGAGGTGTGTTGAAGTCACCCATAATTATTGTGTTGTGGTCTATTTGATTCTTGAACTTGAGGAGAATTTGTTTTATGAACGTCGCAGCACCATTATTTGGTGCATAAATATTGATAATTGTTATGTCTTGTTGGTGAATGGTTCCTTTTAACAGTATATAATGTCCTTCCTTATCCCTTTTGATAAACTTAGTCTTGAAGTCAATTTTATTCGATATGAGGATGGCCACCCCTGCTTGCTTACGAGGACCGTGTGCGTGGTATATTTTTTTCCCAACCTTTCACCTTCAGCCTGTGTATGTCTTTTCCAATCAGATGTGTCTCCTGGAGGCAGCATATTGTTGGATTTGTTTTTTTAATCCATGTTACCAGCCTATATTGCTTTATTGGTGAGTTTAAGCCATTAACGTTTAGAATTACTATTGATATATGGTTTGTACTTCCAGCCATGTTTGATTATTTATCTTCTTTTTTTTTTAATTTAGTTTGTTTCTCCATGATTAGCTTTCCCCCTGCCCTCTGTCTTTACAGAGGCACTTCCCACTAATGGTTTTGGTTATTGTTTTTCATTTCTTCCTCGTGTAGTGTTTTGCTCAAGATGCTTTGCATTGCTGGTTTTCTGGCTGCAAATTCTTTTAGCCTTTGTTTATCATGAAAGATTTTTATTTCGTTGTTGTACCTGAATATTAATTTTGCTGGATACAGAATTCTTGGTTGGCATCCATTGTCTTTCAGTGTTTGAAATACGTTGTTCCAGGATCTTCTCGCTTTCAGCGTCTGTGATGAAAAATCCGTTGTTAACCTTATTGGTTTACCCCTGAATGTAATCTGCCTCCTTTCTCTTGTAGCTTTTAATATTTTCTCTTTGTTCTGTATATTGGATATCTTCATAACAATGTGTCTTGGCGTTGGTCTACTGTGATTTTGTGTGCTCGGTGTCCTGTATGCATCTACAATTTGTATATCCATTTCCTTTTTTATTTCTGGAAAGTTTTCTGTAATTATTTTCATTCAGCAGGTTACTCATTCCCTTGGATTGAATCTCTGTACCTTCCTCTATCCCGTTTGTTTTTTTATGTTATCCCATATCTCTTGGATGTTTTTCTCGTGATTTTTTACCAGCCTTTCTGAGTTGGCTAGACTCTTTTCAAGATGATATATTTTGTCTTCATTATCTCACGTTCTGGCTTCTACTTGCTCCACTCTGTTAGTGATACTCTCAATTGAGTTTTTAATTTGGTTTATCGTTTCCTTCATTTCTAGAATTATTGTTTGATTTTTTTTTTATAATCTCTATCTCCTGATAAAGATGCTTAATTTCTTCTTTTATCTGTTTATGTAATTCATTTTCAATGTGTTCTTTTACTGTTTGGATTTGCTGTCTCATATCCTCTTTAAGGTTCCATTCCATCTGTCTAAGGTATTCCTTGAGTTCTTTATATGACCATTTTTCTGATGACTCTAGGTCCTCCTGAATATTTAGGCTGTCCTTCATTGTTTGTACTCCTTTCCTTCCTTGCTTTTTTATGCTGCTCATGTTACTTCTTGTTCTGTTTGACTGCTGAGTTACTGTTTACTCTTATAAATTTATTTGATGCTTGGGAGGAAAGATATTAGAAGGGAAGGGAAGAAGTCACTAAAGAGAATGAGAGTAAGCAGGTAGAATTCAAGGAAGGGGGAATAAGAAAATTGAAAAGAAGTGGAAAGACAAAAGAAAAAAATAGAAAACAAAGAAATAAAGAAAAAAAATTTTAATAATAATGATAATAAAAAATGAAAATTAAAATTTAAAAAATAATAATAATAATAAAATAAAAGAATTAAAAAAAATTAAAAACATTAAAAAAAGTTAAAGAACAACAACAAAAAAATGAAAATGAAAGAAAAAGAAAAAACAATAAATGCAGTCATAGAGTTCGATTAATTTCTCTTCCAGTAGGTGGAGCTGTGCCCACTGGGCCAAGCTTCTCCTCTCAATAGATGGGAACCATTCACTGTGCAGCAGCTCTTTCTCCCAGACTGGGCGGGTCTCCAATCCTGAGTGTCTAGGGCCTTCTCTTGTGTTTCCTCAAGCCAGGCCCCGCTCACCTGTGATGCTCACCACAATACTGGCTACACGCCAGGTCTGCTGCTCCTGGGAGCCCTGTTTTCATGAACGCCTGGGCACACTCTCCATGTTTGCCTCCCTCAGACCCTAAGTTTGTAGAGCTTGGGGCTGAGAACCCCCAGCGAATTTGCTTGCCCTCCCGTAGCCACGCCCCCGGTAGCTGATGCAAGAGACCTCAGTTGTCAGCACTGGTGGGAGCGGTAGCTGGGAGGGGCCCTTAAGGTTTCCCCGCTGTGTGGAGAGAGATGGGTAGGGGATTACACACCTGTTGCACTGGTTTCAATGAAGTTATCTCCTCCGCCAGTGATGTCAGTTCTCTGCCATGGTGGTATCCCTTGCAAATGGTGATCGTTCGTTCCCTTTGCCAGGTGACCAATGCAACGGGTGGGTCCTGACTGTCTTTCCCAAGCCCCGTTTCAATCCTGTGGCCACTGCCTATGAAGGCTCGGTTGGCTTTTACCTCTGTAAATTCAGACGGGCTGACCAGTTATTTCAGCGGGATTGTTAGTGCTGAGTCACGAGAAGCAGGCGAACTTGAATGCAGCCGATCCGGGCTCGGTGTGTGTGTTCTGAGGGGCCCAGACTGTTCGCCCCAGATCCATGTCAGCTCAGCATTGCCTATTAATCCTGAGCAAACAGCATTTAGACAATTTACGACTCCCTATGCCCGCGCAGCTGAAGAGGTCAGAGACTTGATCTCTCCACACCCGCCGCCATGTTGAAAAGCCTGTATAATTTTTCTGGCCTTTCTTCTTTTTCTTTTCTTCTAGAGGTTCCATGATTTGTAGCTAGCTAAAGAAAATGTTTAACTTTTACTATGTATCCGTCATTCCTTTTGCTTCTCTTTTCTTCAGATTGCATAATTTTGATTTTTCTATTTTTAAACTTACTGAGTTTTTCTTTTGACATCTTAGATCTGCTAGGGAGTTTCTATAATGAAAATTTTATTTTAGTTATAGCATGTTTTAGCTCTGGAATTTACATATGGTTCTTTTTATAATTACTATTGCTTTGTTGAAATTCTCTATTCATTGGTTCACTGCCATCATAGTTTTCTTGAATTCTTTAAATAAATTTTCCATTAGTCTTTTAAAATATTCACTTTGAAGTCTTTATTAAGTCTAATTTATCAGCCCAATAAAAAACAATGTTTATTCCCTGCCTTTTTTCCCCTATGTATGGATCACACTTTTCTTCTTTCCATGCAGGTTTCATAATTTTTGTTGAAAGGTGAAAATTTTTTTACCTACTATATTGTGCTAAGGCTTAATTCTGATATGTCTTATCTGACCAAGGATTTTAGTTTGTGCTGCCCATGTTATTCAGCTTTGTTTTGCTGTTACAAAGTACATAAGAAAAACAACATAAAGGAGGAAGTATTCATTTTGGCTCATGGTTTCAGAGGTTTGGGTCCATGGTAGATTGTCTCCACTGTTTGTTGATCCATAGTTAGACAAGTACATCATAGACAATGGACATGGAAAAGCAAAGCTACTCACTTCATGACAACCAAAAAGCATGGAGAGGGAGTGGGGACAAGATACAGTCCCCAAGGGCATGCCCCCAAGAACTCACTCCCTTCAATAAGGTCCCACCTCCTACAGTTTCCATCACCTCTCAGTAGTCCATTCAGCTGACTCTGTCAAGGGATTTGTACACTGATGAAGTTAAAGCCCTGATGATCCAATCTCTTCCCAAAGCCCCACCTCTGAACAATCCTGCACTGGGGACCAGACCTCCAAAATTTGGGGGACATTGTGTATCTAAACTGTAGCACTGCCTTTATTTTGTTGTGCTTTCTGTAACCAGCTTTGACTAGATCTATAATACATAAGTGCTATTGTTTCTAATCAGTTTTTAAAAATAATTGTTTTATGTTTTACATGGCTTTCTATGCTTTGCCTACTGATCAAGCAGTGTTTGATCTCAATTCAGTGAGTCTTGACCCTTTGCCGATGGATGTGTCTATGTTGGGGATAATATTCAATTGCATTCAGTGTTGGTTCCAGCTTTTACGTTTTTGCCAGTCCTCTTTGTAGGGGTGTGCAGGTTTGGAGTCAGACAGTAATGTATGGATAATGGAGATTCTTTTAGTCACCCTGAATATGTGCAGCTGAATATCTAGTCAGGTAGAGACCGATAGAGAGCTTATAAGGCCATTATGGCGATATCATTTTTCAGATAGTATTATTAAATTTCTCACTATTCTGTCACACTCTTTAGTTTATCCCAACTAGGTCCACACCCCAGGCTTACTGATCATTCATAAATGTGTGACAGGCATAACCATAATTACTGACAATGCTGTTTAATGTAGTTTATTCCTTCCTGCTCACTGCAAATCAAGTTAACTCTCTCTTTTACTGACATGGATTGGCCCTACTATGGTAAAACTTTCATGTCAATTGAGTTGATGACATACAGTGGAAGCTGCCCAAAGCAAGATTGACACAATCTTCCAACTTTCTTGCTGGATGTTCAGTTATTTTTTCATAAATAATTCCTTCTCAATAATGCATGCACTTTATTGATTTCCAGAGACCTGAAATGCTGTATTTTTCTTTGCTTTTACACAGTTCCCAGTTTTATAGCTGATTTTGGGAGACAGACTGAGCTATAAACTCTGCCATATTGAAAGCTGTGTCAATTAAATGATTTTGAATATATGTAAAAAATCAACATGAATGTAACTGTCATACTTTTCCCTTAAAAATTATACATGAATACATGATTTTCCTATTCATCTTATTTTTGTCATATTATATTAAGTATCATCATTATTCTGACTCCTTTGTTTAGTTATTAACACCTCTTTTAATATATAGTCCCCAGAATTGAACTCAATACTGCAGGTATGGCCTACTTTCAGGAAATTGAAACTTATCTCTGTAGAATGAAGAATATATCATGTTGTATTAAATAGACAACAAGGAAAGTTGAGTTTTCAATTGATTTTTTTTTTTTTTTTACTCAGGCAAAGGATCTAGGAGGTAAAGCAGTGAGAAAATCTACTAGATTAGATTTTCCTGAGAGGAAATTTGACTTGATATAAATATCATTGTTCTTAAATGTTCAATGATAGCAATACACATATCCATAGGTAATAAGGAAACCATAAAAATACTAATAAAAGCCAACATTTCTTGAGTATTTTTCCACATTCTAGGCGTTGAGGTACTTTACAAATTAGCCCTCCTTTGATCTTCGTAACCCTACTGATGAGAAAAAAAAATGTGATCAACTGGAATAAGCAACCTGCCTAAAATCACTGAGTAAGTGGCTGAGCTGGAATTGTGTGTATGGACATTCTGGATCCAGAGCCTGGTGCTTATTAAATATGCAGTGCTTCTCATTATCTAGTGAGAGGAGCTTTCTGATGAGAAGATAATCTGAGAATGCCTTGCATTACTATTGCGAGTTCTGAAGGAGAGTGAGCAAAGTTTACTGGTGTAAAATTTTAAATGAGTCAAATTACAGCACATTTTAGTGTCGCATGGTTCCAGTTTACATAGATTTCTCTGCTCTGCCTCAGCAAATTGCAAGTCTCTAGGAAGGTCCCTAAGAAGCAGTTTCTCTGGCTGTTGAAGCAGCCAACTGCTATGCACACTGGGAGTAGGTTCAGCATAATAATCAGCCATCCCCTCCACTAGAATGGTTGCACACAAAATCAGCAAGGGGCTGGGGAATTCAAATCAGAATTGCCAGCAGCCCCTGAATCTGAGGGCATTTGTTAGGTAGAACAAAGGGTTATGAAAATAAGGTGGTGGTTTACTATCATCTATCTATCTATCTATCTATCTATCTATCTATCTAACCATCCATCTATCTGCCCATTTTATGCAAATTACAAAAAATATCAAAATACTAAAATATGAGAATAAAATGCTGAAACCTGGATAGACCTTATTTTGGATGAAAATGGAATTCTATCTGGAACAGAGAAAGTAGCAACTCTGGGCATTTTTATCCCCAAGCTCCGTAAGTGACAGATATGACAGAGGGTATGCCTGGCTTCATGTCCATGACCAACTGGGGCCATTCCCATTGACCTCCATATGGATCCTCATTCTAGGCAGGGTGCAGGGTATAGAAAGCCTTCTCCACTGTGCTTGCCTTAGAATAGATCTCTGCCTACCACATGCTTTGATTTTAATGAAAAGTCACAGAAAAAGCTGCTCTTTTTGATCTCTTTACAATTTTTTTTAATTTTTTATTGTTGGCTGTTCAAAACATTACATAGTTCTTGATATATCATATTTCACACTTTGATTCAAGTGGGTTATGAGCTCCCATTTTTACCCCATATACAGATTGCAGAATCACATCAGTTACACATCCATTGATTTACATATTGCCATACTAGTACAATTTTGAAAATAAAAAAAAAGAATAAATTATTCTTCTCGGGTTTCTGTGTCCACTCACACTGGCCTAGGAGCCTTCGATGCTATTGCTGTATGGTTTCCATAGCATACACTTACCCACCTAAGTGCTAGTATGCTGGTCAATTTCCCTCAGCCCGATTGTGCTCAATAAAAAGGAGAAGAGGAAAAGAGGACCTTGCTGGGCTGATTCTTAAGTGTAAAACAGCTATTTAGTACAGGCTGAAGTGTATAGACGACTGGATTCCAAAGGGGCAGTCATTTTCAAGGCTCAAGCAGTAGCAAGATGTCACCATTCTCGCTGCCTTGGGCTATGAACATTACTTATTCATTCCTTCATCCATTATTTTATTAGACAGTGTCAGTACATGGCCTGGATTAAATGTTGAAGGAATTACCAATATGCAGAGGGCATGTTCGTTGCTTTATTTGACTTCCCAATCTTATATCTGTTGCTTCTGCTCTCTCCCCCCTTTTCACCCATGTCCTACAGCACCTATCACATGTCATTTTTGTGAACAGAATTTAATTAAACTTTACTGAACAACCAAGGACCCTGTTGCCCTCAGACCACAGGCGTCTGCCAGCCAGGCTGTTTCTGTTCCTTTTGTGTGATCCTGTTTCTGATGATTCTTTCTCCATCCAAACCCATCTTTTCTTTCTCATGCTCACTTTCTCTGTGCTCTGCTAACCATTTTTAATCAACGTACTGAATAACCATTAGTATTGTTACTTGAATTCTCTGTGGCCATTTTCCTTGACTATAGAATGGGAGTCAGGAGTGCTCCTAAGATATATTGTTGTGAGACTTAAATGAGATGAGACTTAAATGAGATAAGACAAGTGATCACAACAACACATGCTACACAGTAAACACTCCTCAATTTCTCATTATGTGATCATCCCAAAATTAAAAGTTCATGAAAAAATGAAAAAAAAATATAGGGTTATTTTTGCTCAGTAGCATTAATAACAGGTAATATTTATATTACATACTATGCAAAACATCTCATTAATCATTGCTATACACATTTTATTGATAAGAAAACTGCACTATAGAAAATCAATAATAGCTTCCTACCATCACCTCCAAAATTTGTTTGAAGGGGTTTGGGGTCAGTTGTTCAATAAACCAGATTTAGAGGGTTCTGCAGACCATCTAATTAAGGGTGAGTGATGTCACACTTTATAGCCACAGATCACCTGCTCTTATCCCATCTTGTGCTTACCTGATAGCATCACCCTCATCTACTATTTTGGGAAAAAGGGCAAGAAGGAGAAGAAAGGAGTGCAGGATATAAAGCCCTGGGAGAAAAATGAGAGATGGACCTGTAGGTTCTCTTGCTCCTGAGACTATAAATCCTCAGGATTTGGGGCAAGTGCTGATTCTATCTCACAGCTAAGTCTGCTAGAACTGGCTCACTGTGTCCACCTGACCTTGTACGAGGCAGCTGAAAACGACCCTTGTGGGGACAGCAGAAAGTCCATACCTGGTCAAGGACATGGAGTCACTGCTCTGCCCCAGGCACTGTGAACTGGAGATGTAGCTGAAATGATAAAATATATATTGAACTTGTTCAGTGTATGGACTTTCTGTCTTCCTGGAACTTCAAGTTTGTCTGATCAAATCATCCAGGATTATTTCTGCCTGATTCATCCAATTCTCCCATCCTCAGGGCCTCTAGAGTGGTAACTAGTTTTATGAATAATTAGAGGATGTGGGTAGAAGCAAGAGTAGGAAAGAAAGGCAGAGCATCAACCTGAACCTGGATCAAGAACAGGTGTGAACTATGAGCCCTGGGGTCTGAGACAAATGTTCACACATGGAGGATAAGGGAGCCACTGCAAGAGGAGCTGGAGGGAACAATGCAGATTTGGGTTCCATATAGAGACAGGGAAGTGGTAGGGAGCTCAGACTCATTTTAGTAAATGATTTGCCTGCAGCAATTGTTGATTGTTATTTTTTAAGGTCTGAGAAAGTTACCATGTCTGTCTTGTTCACGGTACTTACTCCAGTGGAGCTGCCCCACGAACATGGCTGAATGGATGGTTGATCATTTCCTGGGAATCTCCTAAAATATCTTAAGTCATCTTACATCACCTAGAAAGTCTTCTTTTGACATATTCCAAACCTGTCAGGTACCATGTAGACTGTGTGATGTGTTCAGTATTACTTTCCCAGTTAAGGTAGATTAGTCACATGAAAAAGATTCTTCCTACATTCTTAGAGGCTCTAAATACCCCCAGGTCTTGCTGCACAGCAGCGAGTCTATGACTGGTTACCCACGGTCAACATCTAATGCATGCACATCTTATTAACCCCTTTCCTTGAAGCAGGGGAGAGGAATGAGGCAGAATGCTGTGGAGTAGATTCTTAACCCATAAGGCAGCTTTCCTCTTGAGATTTGAAGTAGTGGTTCTTGGTTCTAGCTGCATATTTGAATCACCTGGGGGAAATTTTAATATGTAAATAACCCAGCTTGGGTCAATTAAGTCAGAATCTATGAGTCTGAAGCTCAGGCCTGGTCACTTTGAAAGATCTCCAGGAAGATCATATTATAATCCAATTAGAAAGTCAGTGAGTTGTGATCCTTTAACTTTGCTCCAATTAGAATCATATAAGGAGAATTCAAGAATCCCAAAGCCTAGGCCACACCCTATATCAATTAAATTATAATTTCTGGGGCAGAGCCAAGACATCAGTATTCTTAAAACTCCATAGATGATCCCAGTGAGCAGCCAAGTCTGAAAACCAGCAGTTGAGGAAAAGGCGAGGTGGCATATCCCCTTGGTATGCTGAACCACTCTTATTCACTAGTTGAATGACAATGCACTGATTTAGAGCTTTGACCAAAACTTTATCACATGCCTGAGTCTCATCCAAGGTCCAGCTCTGACATGAATAAGCATTAGCTGTTAAGCAAGCAGTGGAGAGTTAATTGCCTTATTTTTTATATCACAATTTCTAGGCATCAGATATAGCAAAAATAAAATTAGCTACTATTGCTTTAGTGCCAGATCCTCACAATAACCTTGAGAAGTAGATAACATTAATCCAATTTCAGAGAGGAAGAAGTTAATGTTTAAAGAAATTAAGAAACTTTCCCAAGGTTGTCTAGGGTGTAAGAGCTAGAAAGAGGATCTGGACTATGATATAATGACATCAAAGCCCAGACTCTACTCACTACACTTGACTTCCTTTATTTCATAAGAGCCATATTGAAATATAATTTACATACCATAAAATTCAGCTGTTTTAAGTGTACAATCGTTTGGAAAAAAATTTACAGAGTTGTGCAGCCATCACCTTAGCTAGTTTTAAAACATTTCCAGCACTCCTAAAAGATCCCTTGTGCCCATTTATTTGACTGGCTTTTAAAGAACAGCAGAGTAGAAATATGAAAACCTGGGTTTTATTCCCAGCCCTGTCATTTATATAACACTCTGACCTTGAATTTCTTAACCTCTCTAGGTCTCAGCTTTTTTTAATTAGTCACATAGAGATAATAATTCATGCTAAAGGATAAAGGTCAAATAAAGTATTGCTTAGGGAAGTGCCTAATAACTAAGAGCTTTAAAAGTTGAAAGTACTGCATTATTTTTTTAAACTGCTGAAAACCATTTTGTACCTTCTAAGTGCCTTGGATTTGAAACTGAACTCAGAAATTTGCAATAACATGAGTCTAGCTGCTTTTCTCTTTATCAGTTTTCTCCTCTGTTAACCCTCATGCCCCATTGAGACCTGTCTCACTACACTCCTTTAGGTGTCTGTGACTTGCACCAGCCATCTTAGTGGATGAAGGTGCACATCCTTCTGAGCACTGGAGTGGCAGTTGATATTCAGACCTGTGTGGCTCAGGTCTCTGCTTAGGTTCTTAGGGACTTTGTTGTCCCTGGCAGAAGCCTGAGGTGCCATATGCTCCTGTAATGACTAGCTGTCAGGAAGATGCATGGTGTTCTTTCAGTAGGAGAACACAAACGAATGAGGTCGTCGGTGGTATTTCTCTGGCTCCTTAATTAGCACTCTGATGGGTGACAAGAGGCCCAACTGGATGCATTCCATCATGGCCACGGGGGAGTCAGGTCAAAGGATTATCATGTTTATCTAGGTCTCAAATAAATAGCCACCCTGAAGTTCAGAATTCCTTGCACCTGAACTGCTTTTATTTCCACTGCTTTACTCCTTTGCCTGAGCATGGAGCTTAGGCTACGAGCATCCTATGGGCTTAGGTTCTTTCGCTTTATGATTTATTCTTTATAACCTGTCCCTCTTTCTCCTTCCTAAAGTTTTGGGATCTTATCCTCTCTATGGCTAGAACACCTAGACATTCTCAGACTTGCCACTTAGCATCTCAAAGATCATCACTTCTGACTTTCTTACAATGTTATATTGAAGTGATTTGCCCTCCCCTCACACACCCTGATCTTCATCATTGCTTTTTGATGAATTTTGGGATATTTTATGTAGCTCTGATTTGCTAATCCCTCTCACATCTGTGCCTCAGTTTAATAGTCCATCAGGCATGCAAAGACTAGAAACTTGTCTCCTATTGGAAGGTTCAAGACACACAGAGGCAGACAGAAATGGGGACTAAAGACACTGTATCTTATTATGATGTTCTTGTTACATCATGTTCACTTGTTGGCCCAATAGAGTCAAGGTCTAAATTTTAAATTCAGTAGCATAGTCAATCTCTTCATATTGTGAATTCCCTATTAAGACTTAAGAAAAATGAACTACGTAAATGCGGCAGAAGGTTTTACCACTATCTTTAAAGTTTGTCTCCATAAGTATTGATCAGGTAGCTGTTATTTAGGAAACACTGAGGAATCAACAAATCTGGTAAAACAAGGACTCGAGGAGCTTAATATAGAGCTAAGGAGACTTAGAAACCATCTGTTCATGGTGACAGAGGCATTTCTTAGAGTGTCTCTTGACCATATACGTGGGCTTTTCCTCCAAGCATCAGAGGCCTAAGCAATCCAGCCATTGCTCCCCTGCCCCAGATCTCCTGCCTACCCACTGGAGCCAGGCAGTCATGTGGGAGAAGAACGCTTCCTCCTCTTGAGCATCAGGCAGATTTCACTGTCCCCAGTCACAGTGAGAAGCAGGAACAGACAGCTGCACGGGGAAAGGCAATGGTGATATAAATACATGTTTAATTGCACATCAATTACAATTACTTACTAGGCTGCATTTATTTAAATGCAGTGTAATTAGTGCGAAAACCTTGATTTAATCATAACCTTATCAAAGGCAGATCCCTTCATCTTCCCGTGCTTGAGCATTCTGTGCTTCCTTCTATGACGATTGGAAATGAGCAGAGATGGCAGAATGCATTTAGGGCAGAGGCCCTTGCCAAGCATTCTCTCCTCATGCAGGACCCCTGCTCAGGAGCTGCAGAGCAGTTCGTCCTTTCTCTTCTCTAACAGCTCATGATGAGAGGGACTGATTAGCTACAATGACTTATTGGAAATATAACTCATCCCCTATGGCAGGCTTCATAACCCAGGAGCCCAAGATTAGTAAGGACATTACACTGGTTCAGCCTCCAGAGATAAATTACTTCTTTGGAATGTACACTCTCATGGTCCCTATATCTGATTTCTCATCACCATTGATGGGACCTGACTTGACATTACTGCAAAGGGGTGGACAGCAGGCAGGCAGACTGTCTTTCATAGTTAGCTCCAGGCTATGTCTTCGTCCACCTCCATCTCTCCTTCATTATCTCCTGCCTTCTCTGTCCTGCCTCCTGGAGGAAGAGATGCTTTCTTTGAGTTTCTTTGAAGGAGAATGTCCTCTTTCTGTGAGTGTGGGTCAAAGCAGTACTGTGGTGGACCCCAGCAATACAAAGACCTCCCAGGAGGTTGGTTGCCAGGGAGGTCTTTTCTTCAATGGTTTTCTCCATGGTAACTGAGAAATAAAGTAGAAACCACGCTTATGCCCATTTTATGGGTGGAAACATGGATCCAAAGGATGACTCTAGTAAAAAGAGACACTAACAGAAACAGGCACTTACATGTGTGCAGAATTATTTGCTCATGATTAATTGGCTCCTTCACACAGTTATTCTCTTCCCTTTCTCTCAAACAGGAAATAGACATATTTCTGGGACTTTATTAATAGTAAATAACATATATTGAGCTCCCATTCTGACAGGTATTGTTCATGTGTTGTCTTTTACAGTGTAGGGCTTTGTAGACGTACTATTCCCATTCCATAGATGAGAAAACTGATATGCACAGAAGTTATTTACCTGGCCTGAGATCATGACGTTAGAATTCAGTGACTACTGTTGTCTGTAGACTGCAGACTTACAGCCAGAGGCCACATTGTGCACTTTATGTTTCCTGTTCCATCTTGTTCTTACAGTCTACTAGACTAGGCATGATTACCCTGACCTTGCCAATGGGGGAGACGAGCCCTGAGAGATCGAGCTAATGGCTGAGACTGTCATAGTTAGTGTGACAAAGGCAGGTTCTGGGCCTGGCACCCCATCCACTCTCCCCTGTGCCCACCTCCTTTCATTCAGCACATCTGTATCTCCCAGCCATCCATCTGCTCAGCCAGCAGCACCAGCACCATGCTGGAAACTTCTTTCACCTGCCACATTGGCATCCATCACCAGTTCCTATGCAATTTATATACTCGATACCTTTCCAATATACCATTGTTCCTCTGCCCCCTACGACCAGCATGTTAAGACACCAAAGTCATCATTAGGGATTTGTTGGAATCCAGCAGTTACTGTCTAACTGGGTGTCCTGTATCCCTCCTCAATTTGTACATATTAACCAGAATAAATTTAGAAAAGACAAATTTGGTCCCATTGTTTCTTGGCTTAAACCCTTTCCTCCTCTTTCACCTAGGCTGTAGGAGGGACTGTGGCTTTTACTATAAGAAATAGTAAAAGCCACAATCCCTCCTACAGCCTAGGTTTCTCTTCCCTGCCCTTCTTTCCTGCCTCTTCTCAAGCTGACCTCTGTACTTCATTGCCCTGGTCATTTGGCCTCCTTTCATTTCCTTTTTTATGCTCTTCCACACACTGAGGTTTTGCATGTACCGTCCTCTCTGGCTGGAATGCTCTGCAACTCTTTCTACCTTCCTTTACCTACTTAGCTGTTCTTTGTAAATCTCAACTTTAAAAAGCCCCTCAGGGAGGCCTCCCTGACCATTCCAAGAGATCAGATCTCCTGCAATAATACGTTCATAGTGCCCACCAACTCTTCTTTATATCTTCATGTGCCTATTTCACTTAAACCGGGAGCCCCAGCCGACTCTGAGGTAAGAGGGGAAGGACAGTGTCCACCCCATTCACCGGGGTATCCCTGGCACCCCGCACACCAGTTAACACTTAGAAGGGACTCAGTCAAGATTGGTTGACAGAATGAGCACAGATGCTCCATTCGGTCTACAATCCATTTCTTTCTTTATTTATGTCTATGTTCCTCCTTATTCCATGACTTCTTCCACAACCTACAATGGAGTCTCTTCTTTCATAAATGTTTCCTTGGCACTTGTAGTCCTGAGCTCCCACCTATGTGGTGAAACCTTGCCAGAATTTTTCATTCATTCCAGAATAATCTTTCCAGTTCCCCTTCTTCACTCGCTCCATCTAACACCTTACAGCTTCCATACTCCGGTAGGGGTCACCAAGTACCACTTTGACCACATATAAATCATGGCTGGTACTTCCATGCCCATTACACAGATTTTAACATAAATCCCAGGAGGGAGAATGTTGTTTAGTGGAATGTGAAGGAATCACAAGAAAAACAGGGAAAAAGTCAGAATGAAAATAGAGAAATAATTGCTCAGAAGCAGATGCTGAACTGAAGAAAATAATTAAAAAATCAGGCTTCATAGAAAGTCTCCTAAAATTGAATACAGCTGGATGTGGTGGCTCATGCCTGTAATCCCAGTGGCTCAGGATACTGAGGCAGGAGGATCGCAAGTTCAAATCCAGCCTTAGCAACTTAGTGAGACCCTGTCTCTAAATAAAATATTTTTAAAAGGTCTGGGGATGTGGCTCAGTGGTTAATTCCCCCAGGTTTAATCCTTGGTACAAAAAGCAAAAAAAAAAAAAGAACTTGAGTACAACAGAACCCTGGGGAATAACCTTGGGAGAGATTCACCAGCCCCAAATACTGTTCCTATTATACTGTGTCACATCCAGTCTTAAATTCCAATCTGGAGACATATGGGGAACAGATTCTGAACTCAAGGGGTTTTCAGGTCACAGCCTGCTGGTGTGTGTGTGTGTGTGTGTGTGTGTGTGTGTATGTTTGCACATATAGGTATGCGTATGCACATAAATGTGTGTGGGAGAGGAGCAGGAGACCAACTAGACTCCAGTGTAATATTGATCACTCATTTATTCATTCATTCACCAGGCTTGCATTGAGAATCTACTATGTTTTGGACACTTGTTATAGTTTGGATTTAGTAAAGCCAGCCTCAGCAACTTAGCGAGACACTTAGCAACTCAGCAAGACCCTGTCTCTAAATAAAATATTTTTAAAAGTGCTAGGGATGTTTTCTTGAAAATATGATCCTTAGTGCAGCAATGTCCAGAGTGGGGCTTTTAGGAAAGGATTGAATAATAAGAGTGTAACTTCATCAGTGAATTAATTCATTTGTTGGACTAATATTTTGAATGGACTACTGTATGAGTGGTACCTGTAGGCAGGTGTGGCATGACTAGAGGATGCAAGTCACTGGGAGCATGCTCTTTGGGATTACATCTTGTACCTGGATTCTCTTTCTCTCTGTTTCCTGGTTTCCATGAGCTGAGTAGCTTTCCTCCACCATAACCTTCTACCCTATGTTCTGTCTCAGGCCCAGAGCAATGGAGTTGGCTGACCATGAACTGAACCTCTGAAACCATGAACCCTAATAAACTTTTCCTCCTCTAAGTTATTTTTGTCAGGTATTTTGGGCAAAGTGATAAAATGCAGTTTAACACAACGCTGTTCAAGGTACCTGGGATATAAAGTCAACATATAAATCTTCCTGCTTCCTAAGAGCTTACATCTGTACTGTGATAGGGACAGCCTAAAGAATGTAAGTAAAGTCTATGGTAGGCAGAAGGTGCCAAATACCACAATAATTGGAAAACTTATGTATGGTAGGGAGATACTGAGTGCTTGGGGATAGAATGTGTAAGAGTGTGTGTATGTTTGTGCGTGTATGAAATAAGATGGCAAGAACAGGCCTGAAATAATACTCCACAGAGACTCCAGGACTGTGAGTCTCTCTTACCTAACCAGATACTCAGTTACATTATTTTTTAATCATTTAAGCAATTCTGAAAGCTTACAGAGGAGAACAATCTGAACCTCAGAGAACTTCTTTATCTTTCCTAGAGTAACACAGCTTCAAACAGACCCAAGATGAGTCCAACTTCTGCCAGATACCTTGTCCTGTTTTCAGATTTACAATTTATTAGTGAAAGCAAGTTCTAAAGCATTTGAAACATAGAAGTATTAACCTTCGTTATTTCATTAGAGTGTTTCTCAGAAGAGCTAATATATGGGTGGAACTATGACAAATCCATGGTGGCTGTACAGCATGACTGGTCATACTGGATGCCGAAGCAGCTCTAGACACACACCAGGCAAGTCCTTCCCATTGGAATCAGTGGCCAGACACTGACATTTATGCAAGGAACATTCACAGGCACTAATTGAATATCTGAATGCCAGGAAGTAGGGTGCAAAATGAACAGGACAGAATTAATGATTTAAGAGCAAATTTCTCATGTTGTAAGAGTGCCTTGAAGGTAATAGTGGCCTTTAGCTCCTTCCTAAAATTCATCTCCCTTAAAAAGCCACTGTTTATAAATTCATATTCATATGGGATGCAGTCCTTTGGGTTCAAGTGTCTCTACTATCAAATGTCAAATGTCTCTACTATTTTTGGTGAAATAGTCCTTATCTAGACAGGTTCCATATTGTGGAGGTGCTGAGGGCACAGGACATCATGAGAAGCTTGGCCGTCCACACTAGGTCAGGGGAAGTTACCTTAGAATCCATGAAGGGATATAATATCTGGCTGAAAGCACACAAGAAAAATACATGGGTGGTGGGAGATTTGGAGACAGGAATGCATTTATGGAAGCAAAATACAAAAATTGTCTTTGGACAATAAAATGACACTTGCTTCCAAATTTCATTTCAGGTCCTTACTAACTCTGTGAACTTCGATAAGTGAAAGACGCTCTCTGAACTCAATTTGGCTATCTATAAGTTGGGATGATAAGGGCTTCCACCTGGAATCATCAGCCAGAAGATTAAATCTGTAGTGGAAACCAGCTAATGTGGTCAAGTATCAGCTTCTGAGTTTTTGCCAAGGACTTGTCTGAATGCTGATTAACTTATTAACCCTACAGACCCAGCTTAGTCATTCACCAACTATGAATTTTGGGCAAGTTATTAAGCCTTTCTGAGCCTCAGTTTTGTAAAGGGAGGGCAACAAAGCCCTTCTTTGTGCCGTGTTTCTAGGATTATAGGGGACAATGCATACACCACCCTGAGCTCGGTGTCTGGCTCACAGTGAATTCTCAATGCTCTGTAGCCATGATTATTATTAAGTATCAGAGCTACATCAAGAGGGCATTCCTCCATCATTCCCTTTTTTTTTTTTTTTCTGTTTCTCTCCTGGTATATTTTTTTATACATAATCTCAAGAGCAAATTTTCATTCAATTCTCCTAACCCTTTGTACAGCTCTATATAGATATATACACATGTATTTATATATGTGAGAATATGTATAAATGATACTCATAACTCTTTGTCTTATATACATATATATATAATTATATTAGGTATAATTATAATAATATTTATTAATATCCTCCCTTTCTTATTTCTAACAGCCAAGAAATGAGAGATTTAAACACAGACATAAAACATAGAAGTCGTTCATTAGGGCCTGATTTATGAATGCTTTATACTGGCATCCAGCATGTTAGCACTACATGACTACAGATTATGCTTTTGTACCTGGTCCTGCAGCAGAGGTTGTTGTTCAACAGCTCATCCCAAGGAGCTTGTTGTTTGGTAGTCTCTACTATCACTCATCTTTCTTCTTGTCTTTGATAGAGAAGGAGAGAGAACCCATGTATGCATATGTGCACATGCACGCACCCATGTATCTGGATGAACACACTCCTCTATTTTTCTGAAAATATTAGCAGTCCCATGATCAGCCACAGGAAAATCTACACTCTGCTTGCATTTCTGGTGGGAATGTAGCCATAATGAGGTGGAAGAGATTGATTCAGAAGCTCCTCATTGACCTGTACCGTGGCTTTTGTCTGCTCCTATCCTTTAACCCAGCCCATAAAGGAGATGGTGGAGAGGTAGGAAGCTGTGCTAGTCTTATTCCTGGCCTTAGGAAGTCAATGGAATTCTATGAGGTAGGGCTTCTTGAGTTTGTGGAGTTCACAGATTTTACTGAATGAGGGGAAAAGCACTTTACCATTATCTAAGACCTTGGGTGCTCCTGAAAGCCACTATTCCTAAATTTCCCCATTGAAGGTATATATTCTCCTCTCAGTTTCATTCAATGGCATCTATTATGCACCAGTCTTAGACAGCAACACACTTCCCGGGTATAACTGGGTCAATCAAAATGAACTAGATCTGGTTCCTGCTCTCAGGGAGCTTGAAGTCTAGCAGCTGTGAATGATGATGATTGCCCTGTATTGAGCTGGTTCCTCTATGTGCCAAAGACTATCTCAAGAACACTTTCTCATTGGATTCTCACAACCCTCTGAATCAGGTTAATATCCCCATTATAGTTATACCAGAATAAAAGCTTTCAGAGGTTTAGAAAGTATTCCAACTATCAGGAAGCTTTGGGGATAAAATTTTGACCCCTATTAGGGGTCAAATCCTGGTTACTGCTAATGTGACCTTGATAGACTAATGTGGTCTTGATAGAGAGTTAGTTGTAAGAGTCCTTGAGAAAGAGCACTGCACAGAGAACCAGCATGTACAGGTAGGACACCTAATAACCTAAAGGAAAACCAAAACTAGAAGATGAGTATTGTTAATCAGGTCCTGCAGATGTTTATGAAATTAGCCCAAAGGGGCACACTCATAAACTTGGGTGCATGATAAGAACTTTCATTTCCTTAATTGAAACTGAATCTTCTCTTTACCATTTTAACCACAGCATCAGAAAACAGAGATAGAGTATGTTGAAAACAGACCTATATGAGATCATATATGTCCTGAGTCAGAAGAAGAAAGTGGAAAGGTAGACATGCAAAATACACTGTGCATAGAAAGACCCCCCCACAATGATTGGGCCAGATACTGTAGATAGGAAGGCTTGTGGTTACTGATGGACAAGGAAGAAAAAATGGATGAACTGTCCAACGATTTGCCCGTGTTTACGATGGGTTGAATTAGTAGTCAAGGAGAAACACGTGCTGCCATCGAGCAGGAGGTGAATTACTGTACCCACTAGTCAGGGATTTGAAGACAATTAGAGAGATAGATTCCAGGCATATAAATAGAAGGCACATGTGGATATATGGGTGCTGTGCGGTGATAGATAATGCCACAGATAAATACTGGAGCTGGAAAGGCACATAGAATCTCCGGATAAATTATTCCTATAAATAAGTATTGCTCACAGATATTTCAGATGCTTCTCTATTTATGAATGTTTGACATTCACCCCTAAGGAATTGCATATTTCCTCATCAAAAGCAAAAGCGCCTGTGAAGTCAAAGTCTGATTAGAGCTTTAACCATTCACACCCATGTTAGCAACAGCTACACGACTCAGGCTCCATTTCCAAGCTCTCGGGGCCTAATGGATGTCTCATTTATGGCATGGCTGGGAAACCACAGTAATAGCTGCTGGGGAAAACTCACCACCAGCGCTTTTAGCTCAGTTTTCTTTGAGAAGAAATGCCTTCATTGTCCCTTGCTGTGATAAGTAAAAGGGAGTCACCATTTCCCATTGCTTTGGTGTGTGTAGGTGTTGAAAAATGTTTGTGTTGTTTATTAGAGAGCATTCTGCCTATGAATGGCCAGCATTTCATATTTTAAATTTTGGGAAAGCTGCATAAGATCAAGAATCTGTCACAATAATAGGTGTAGGAAGCTGAACATATCTATGCAATGCTTTCTAAAGGAAAGAGCATAGATTTTCAAGTCAGATGGGCCAGAAATGGACTGTGTGATTTTCCTCAGTTTTAAAGTGTGGATAATAATAATGACTTCATAGGTCCATTCTGAGAATTAAATTTGTTATCATATACATAAACTGTGTAGCCTTGAGCCGAACATATGTCAGAATTTCAATAAATGCTGATTGTCGTGGTTATTCATGATGGCCAACACAGTGTAGTTCTCCTCCTCTCCTTTGAGGGCATCCAGGTGTGCACGGCACTTTGTACTACTTAGGCGACATAGTTTTGTATCAAGATAAGCCAAAGTACCCATGAAATAGACAGCTGCTGGGTGCTCTTTTATCTTAAGCTGTATATGGGAAAGAAGGTCTGCTTGCTCTCTAGGTCAGCCTGGTCCACTTGAAAAATAATAATTCAAGTCCAGAAGGTCACCTGAGCCTATGGCTGTGAATTGCAGTAAAAGGAAATATCAAACAGAACCTTGATTTGTAGTTGTTTTTCTACTCAGTTGCTTTGACTAAAGGCAAATTGCCTTGAGGCCTTTAGTTTTCCCATATACTTAAAAAAAAGTATTGAAGGTTACTGCACTCAGGCACTTAATTTTTTTTCATTCATTCTTTAGTTATATATGACAGTAGAAAGTATTTTGATATATTACAGATTATAACTTCCCATTTATGTCATTGTACATGATGTGGAGTTATGCTGGTCATGTATTCCTATGTTCATATCCATATATGAACATAGGAAACTTTACTCCAATTAATTCTACTGTCTTTCCCATTTCCATCACCCTTCCATTTCCCCTAATCCTCCCTGTCCAATACGGTGAACCTCTACTTCTCTCTGCCTATTATGAGTGAGCATCCACATATTAGACAGAACATTCCACCTTTTGTGTTTTGGGGATTGGTTTATTTCACTTAACATGATAGTCTCCAGTTGCATTCATTTACTGGTAAATGCCACAATTTAATTCTTCTTTATGGTTGAGTAATATTCCATAATGTATATGTATCACATATTCTTTATCCATTCATCTGTTGAAGGGCACCTAGGTTGATTCCATAGCTTAGCTATTGTAAATTGAGCTGCTATAAACATTGATGTGACTGTATCACTAGAGTATGCTGTTTTAAGTCCTTTGGGTATATGCCGAGGAGTGGGGTATCTAGGTCAAATGGTGGTTCCAAGTTTTCTAAGTAATCTCCATACTGTTTTCCAGAGTGATCACACCATTTTTCAATCCCACCAGTGAATTACTGTACCTTTTCCCCACATGCTTGTCAACATTTATTGTTACTTGTATTCTTGATAATTATTCATGCACCTTTCTAAGTATGTTTTTTCTTAGTTCATATTTCACAGTCAACAATCTTATGAATTAAGGTGCTTCTAGTATCCCCATTTTATACATGAGTGTTATGGTTTGGATACATGTTGTTTCCCAGAAGCTCATGTTTGAGACAATGCAAGAATATTCAGGGGAAAAAAATGATTAGGTTATAAAAGATATAACTTAGTCAATGGCTTAATCCACTCATATGGACTAACTGGGTGGTGATGATAGGCAGGTAGAGTGTGTCTGGAGGAGGTAGGTCACTAGGGGTGTGCCTTTGGGATTTATATTTTGTCCCTGGTATGCAGAGCGCTCTCTCTCTCTCTCTCTCTCTCTCTCTCTCCCTCCCTCCTTGTTGCCATCCTGAGCTGCTGTCCTCCTCTGCACCCTTCAGTCTTGATGGTCTGCCTAACCTCAGGTCCAGCACAATGGATTCAGCCAGCTATGGACTGAGACCCCTGAAATTGTGAGGCAAGCAAACTTTTCCTCCTCTGATTGTTCTTGTCGATTTTTTTGGTCACAGTAACAAAAAAAAAAAAAACCTGACTAAAACAATGAGAAAATGTACTTTCAGAGTTTAAGTACCTTATTTATTGTAATTAATATTAGAACTGGGAATAAAACTTGGTCCGTCTGACCCCAGAGCTTGCTACACCATGCTGCTCCAACAAAATCAAGGTGTTGAACCCATTGAAGCCTTAAGTTTTGTTTTTACTCCAAATTCCACGATGCCTTTATGTCTATTACACGGTAAGAACACACCAGGAAATGACCAGTCACTGACGTAACCTCAGTGGAACATTTGACAAACTTGTTCAAAGTGCCTACCTGGGGCTCAAGTATCAGGAGTGACAAGGGGCCCTCAAGAGTACAACAAGTGACCCTGCATTTCACACCACTGTGCTTTGGCCATCTGTGAAAGATTGCTTTCTCTGACTATTCTGCAGTGGGTCAATGATAATGGTTGGAATATAATACAGCAAGACCAACCATAAAATTTCTCTGTATTTTGATTTTTTGTGGCACTTACTGGAAATTGAAAGTATTGCCTTCTTCTCACTTTCCCTGGAGCAGGCTTCTTGTTTACTTCTCCAATGTGGAGTCCCCAGCACCCCTAACAGCATTGCTACTCTATGGGAGTCACATAAATAGCTGTTGAGTGAATAGTGAATGAACACCACAACAATTAACCCTAGTACAGCACTTTCCACCGTCTCTCTGAAGTTTAGAAAATGCTTGCAGATGTAATATTCCATTTGATATTCATCAACAGCCCCCAAGAGACAGCTAAACTTAACTTTTTATTTCACAGAAGAGGAATCAGGAAAATCAAAGAGTTTATTAGCATTATCCACAGTCATACATGCGAAATTCTAACCCTTTGGACTCAAAGCCCCACCCTTTATATCATACCACAGTGCAGATGAAGCTATGATGGCATTTTTGAGGCACCCCTTAACTAAGTTGAGCATATCAGAAATAGAGGTTCAGGACATAAGTGGATCTGAAATGTAAAAGTGAGCAGAAAGAATAAATTTTCATCTTCTCATTTCTGTGATGGTCCTAAAGAAAATAGATCATTGTACATGGTTGGGGTGAATGACAAGTTTGAATAAACTGTACTTAGTGTTCTTTATTCAACACAACTAAGACAAAATTCCCATGTACACAGAGTTAAGCATTACCTTTCCTTCCCAAAGCACAACTTGAGCTCATCTACTAAAACCTCATGTCACCACACCTCATAACTCATCAGGGTGCTACACCCTATTCTTTGCTCCAATCCATCCATCATGTGAAGTAAATGGAGTCTGGATTCATAACTGGATTCAAACCCTACTTTCTCTCTCTCTCTCTCTCTCTCTCTCTCTCTCTCTCTCTCTCTCTCTCTCTCTCCTGTGTAGCTTTTGAGGTAAGATACTTAAACTTCCTGGGTTTTGACCCCTCACAGAGTTATGAGAAATTGAAAGTGCTTAATAATTCTAAGTCTGGCACATCACCAAATGTTTAGAAACTCTCAGCTGATGTGATTCTCATTTCCATCACTGTTATTATTCTAACACCCGGACCACCTTGCTGCAGCCATTCTTTCCTCCCCTGGGTTGGCACCATGAGAAACATCTCTTCCATCCTATCGCCCCTTTTAGTTCCTTTCTGAATTCTCACACCACAGTTTTCTTTCACTCTAAGTCTACATATGAAAAGAAGATCATTTGCTTTCTCATAACCAGAATGTAACTGAAAATAAACTTTCCACTGAAAAATTCGAAAGGTTGAGCTGGCAATATAGGACAATATATATATATATATATATATATATATATATATATATATATATATATATATATATATATAGTGACCATTGGCATTGACTTAGTATTGCTTCCTTGGGTGCCATTTCAGAACTGTTTTTCAGACCTACATCCCAAATGTTATTCACTGATGCCCCTAGCAATATTTACTTCATGTCAATATGACAGTTACCACACTCTCAGGGAAATGTGCAAGAGCTGGGATACTGATTCTGCAGACATAGCTTGCAGGGAGAATGGTGGCTCATCTGTTAGGTATCCACTTCTTGCATGATTCTTTCAGAAAAGAGTTATGGAGTACTTACTATTTGCCAGGGAGGGAATCCTGACTGCGACCAGGGAATCAACAACAAATAGGATGTTATCTCTGATCTCAAGAAAGTCATTGTAAAAAACGTTATTTCAGAGAAAAAGTACACAGACCATTATACAACACAAAATGTTCTACACTACAAGTACGCTTGGTCTATTATGTGCCCATCCAACATAGACCAAAGAAGTCAGGAAATCTGCTCAGAGGAGAAAATAGCAGAAGAGTGTTTGGAAGATTGGATAAAGTTTGGAGAGCTGGAGAAAAGATCTCCCATCTGATTAAATAAAGTCTTGGAAGCTCCAGGTGAGAAGGCCAGATGCTCTTGGGAGACATCTACCACATCAGTGTGGCTGTGATTGGAGTTGGGGTGTGAGGTGAGTTGGGGAGAGAGGACATATTGCATGTATCTCATGCTGTAAGTATCTAGGCTTCACCTTTTCCTTGGGGGTGGGCCATTCTCTCTCACAGTCATCAGTGGTGGCTGTGGTGATAGAATTCACTGTGGTTACATTCAGCCCTCATCCTTCTTGGCCCACATTGGTCACAGCATCACACTTCCTTCAAGAGCATGCTGAAAGCGCTGGCACTTCAATTTCCCTCTTGACAAGAGATGGCATGCTAACTCTACATTTTACAAATCAACTCACCCACTAGGTAGGTGAGAAGAACTTTCTGAAGTTTTGTAGTGTGTATTTTAAATTACTGGTCATCCCAAGCATGAGAGGTTCTGTATGCGACAAGAGGGAAAATACTTTAAAAAGTAAATAAATTTAAGTGCCAAATTAGTTTAGACATTTTTAAGTTTATTTTAAGCAGTGGGATTTGATATTTTGGTAAAAAGTCAATAGTACTTTACTTGATGTAGAACCATATCATGTAACAGAAACTTTGAAAGGGACCAGGCTCTGAAAACCAGGACAATATAGTCGAAAAATTCAGTTGAAGTATATGGGGCTTCTGGGGCTCAGCATTTGAAGCTTGATTTTACTTTTACGGCATTGTGTAAAGATAAATAGGCATTCAAAAGTAATAGGATATACATTGGTGTAAAAGCCAAAGAAATAAATTAGTAGATGTAATTTAAAGCAGAGGAAATGGATAGGATTGAGTTTAAAGATCTGAGGCACTAAACTTTCTCTTCAGATTCAAAGGCCTATGTTTTGCCATGAATGCCAAATGTATTGGTCCCCATGAATCTAAAATCTTTAGGGAAGGAAGGAAATGGCAACCATTGCAGAAAGATGAGCACTTGGTGTTTGATAAATGCCTGCATCCAGATGGTACCATTGGGAGTACCATCTAAGAGATGGAAGATGGTATATGTTTTATAATTTGTCAAAATAATTACAATGTGGCTCACATTGTATCTGATCAAAGGAGGAAGTCAGGAAATAACATCAGATGAGGTCAAAGGACATCAGACATGAGGTAAGGTTGAAACTGTAAACACACACACACACACACACATGTAAAATGAACTGATATAGAGATAGAGATCGAATGATTGTGTTTTAATGGGTTAGAAGAAAAGCTGCAAACACAGTGGGATATTTACATGTGACACTAACTGCAAGGATCCTGTACAGATAACCACGTGGCTACAACCTCTTCAATCTTTCAGCATGAGAAGTTTTGCTTGCAAAACAATTAGCAAACACTTATGAGGAGGATCCAACCCTGAATCAAGGGGATCCTTTCAGGTTTAGTGATTAGAAACCATAAAAGAAGAACCTACCTCTCCAAGAGGGTGTCACATAAGATGCATATTCAATGATCACAGAATTCTAAGTACTTTAAAGGCAGTAATGCTTTAAAAATTCAGGTATATAAAGGAATCATGATGAGTATGTTGCAAAGAAATATGACTATCTAGAACCATATTAAATTGGTTCCTACTCACCCAGAGAGTTTATTAAAGGGAGACTAGCTCCATTCTGTGACTTCACACTCCCTGGTTTGTATCTGGGCATATATTCAACAAAACTGCTAAAACATAGGGCCTGAAAACCATTAGTTGATATGAGTGGGGTGACACAAATTAATAAAATGGTGATAGGAAACATTTGTTGAGAAAATAAAAAGCAATCTCAAAGCAGGAAGATAAAGAATAGGAAAATATGTATTAATTAAACTACCTGTGTTTTTAGTAGAAGATAGTAAAAAAAAAATGTGGAATGCCCACTTTGGCTCAGGATTTAGAATGTTCCAGATGCAAGGCCTCTATCTAAAGCACACAGTTTCAACCGTAGAAGTATGTTAGGAGAAAAAGTTGTAAGGGGCTGGGGAATTGGAGCACAAGTCTCCAAAAGCCTTGGTTTCTTCTCAGTGGTCAGTGTGATGACTACCTTTGAATACAAAGTGGTGCTGCCATGGCTGCTCAACAGACACCAGCCACAGGACTCATCCTCTCTCTGCCCCTGAGCCCTTGAACATCCTTGCATTAGCAATCAAGGCCACTTTTAGGGCTTATGTTTCCTTGTTTAGAAATGAATTCATTGCTTTTTTAATCTAAGATGTGCTAAAGCTGAATGAGACTTAGGTATTTTTGGAGAAGAGTTTATATCATGGTCCAAGAGTCATGAAAATGTTCTTCTAAGCATGTCCATTTACAACTTGCAGATCTGATATGTGGGCAGATCCTAGAGATGGAGAGGAGAAGAAGAAAAATGACAACGGTATTTTCTTGTTTGGTTTCTTGAGCTTGCTTCACAGCTAAATCACTTAGGAAAGTCTGTCTAATTTAATGCAAAATTTCCAACAGCAGAGCATCACATGGGTTGAGAGAGGGGATGGGAGCAGTCTAAATTACCATCCCTAACCAATTAGCACTGGGAGAACGTTTTTCCCAAACTTTGCCTTGACTTGATCACAGACAAATGATTCCTAATAATAGTAACAATAAATCCAGCCCTACTACCTCAATCATTACAAACCTGTCAAAGGAAGCAGTGTACCAGACCCATGGCTAAGTACTTTGCATACCTTACCTCCGTTGGCCAAGGTCTAAGCTCAATCATCTCTTGAGAGCCTTCTTAGCTCTGCAGCAATATTAAATTGATTCCTCACTTTCCCAGGGAGTTCATGAAAAGACAAGCATCACTTTGTGACTTGACAGTGCCTGGCTGATTATCTGGGCTTGTGTCCAACAGAGCTGGAAAACAGGCCACCCCACTGCCCACAAGTTCCTGCTTTGAGACAGCTGCAGCTGAGTAACATTTTCCTGCTCCTTCTGCTATATTTCTCCAGTTCTGTTCAGAGAACGTCTTTCCTAATACACAACCTTGATTAATAAGAAATTCATATTCATAATTGAATAATAGGAACTTTCTGGCTAAATTGTCTTCTGGAAGACAAGACAAACAGAACCAACTTAGCCACTGATATCCAGTGCTTTCTATAAACTATGCAATACCTTTGCTCTGCCTTATTTTTTTTATCCTCAGTTTACAAGAAAGAAATCTGAGGCTTATGGAATTTAAGTCACATGTTGATGGTCAAATAGCGAGTGCACAGTGGAGTCAGGATTTGAGCTTTTCCATTAGCTCTTTCTGCCTTGAAAAAAAAAAAACATTTAAAAGAGAATCCATAGCTTGCATCGAACTGTGATAAGAAAAAATGAAAGCGTGTCAGCAGAAAAGCATAAAAATAGGAAACAAAGCACAACAAAAGCCCTTTCCCTTTGACATTTAAACATTGCTTGTGTGAAAACATGAGAATGGAAACTGTACACATGCTTACATGAGCAGAAAGATTCCTGAGAGCCCTGGGATTTATTTCAGACATATTTGAAATAGATATATGGAAAGCAAGAAAGGAGAGGAGAAAAAAAAACATCTGATGAATAAGCGAGTAGGAGAATCCATGAGGAGAAAAGATGGAGTGTAACTGTAGCCCTGATTCCCTCTGGGATAAACTAGCACACAAGATGCTGCCTGTACTCTAGGGGATGCGTCAGATGTACTGAGATTACTATTTCATCAAAGATGAAATTGGATCTGATCTCTCAATTTGGCCAGTTGGCTGCAGCAACAGCACTGGAAGTTTCCAAACAAAGTTTTTAACTTAGATGAATATCTAAAATATGAATTCCCTTAGACTTTACTGCTTAGAAAGACAGGACAGGTCACCTGTGGTACCCAGTGGTTAATTGACTAGGGATGGTAGTTTAGACTGCTCCCACCAACTCTCTCAACCCATGGGATGCTTTGCTGTTGGAAACTTGGCATGAAGTTAGACAGACTTACCTGAGTGAATTAGTTGAGAAGTCAGCTCAAGAAACCAAATAAGGGGATATCATTGTCATTTTTCTTCTCCTGCTCTTCTTCCTCCTCTTCCTTCTATAGTTCCTCCTGGTCCTGGCTCCTCTTTCTCCTCCTGTTCCTCCCCCTTCTCTAACTGTCCCTCTTCCTTGTTCATTTTTTCCCCATTGTTATCTGTGGATAGCAGATGAGGACCCAAAAAAAAGTGTTTTCAGGGTTCATGGTCCCTTCAGAAACCCATCCTTTAGCTATGGGGTCTAGTATGTCAAAGGCAATATCCATCTGGCAAGACACTGAAAAGGACCAGGCAAGACCCCAGCCTGTAGACCTGCCTTCTGCTCTGACAGGAAGCTCAGATACATTAGTCATCAAACAAGCCCAAATGCACTCCTTGCCTTGCCATAAGCCATGACATCACTGACTCTCTGAACAGACTTCCCTTCATTTCTTCCTTCCTACAAGCTCTTGGAACAGAGGTTGTCCTCTCTGTGGACTAGCTCCTTGGAGACCCTATCCTTCCACACACTCTTCTCCCCCCACCCCCCACTGTTTACTAAACTTGTGACATCTAACTGTCTCAGTACCTCAAAATTACAGCTGCTTGGCCTTTTCCAATGGCTAGATTATTTGGTTCATCTTCATATTTTCTCTCTGATATTTTACCTAACCTGCAGGATAATCTTCACCTTCCTTTTCATCTGTGACAATGAGCTCTAACCTCTTTCTATGCCAAAGATCCAGGCGTCCAAACTCTTAGGGAATCCCAGATCTCCGCTTGGGCCAAAAGAGAGTCTGGACATCTGTACCTAGTCAAGTAAAAAAATGATAAATCAAATTCTTTATTTGAATGATAGCCAAACAATACATCTGACTTTAAAATACAGCTCCCCTTATAGAACGACTCTGGTACAGATTGTCACATCTGATACTATTAACAACCCTATCATATCCATATCCCCATTTGCTTCATTCAGATGAGAAAATGGCTGAAGAGATGTTGAAATGAATCTCTCAAACTCCTATTGATCAACCAAGACATATCTAACCTTTGAAGAGTGAATTCCAAGGCTGCTGTGCAGCTCAAAGCAATTGTGAGCACTCTGTCAAGACAACTGCAATAGTTAGATTGCTGGGACTGCAGAGTTGCTTGCTGAAATCACAAACAGTGCCTATGAATTCCCACAGAACCACCTTACTTTTTTCTCCTCAAAACATTTTTTAAAGTCAAATAAAGCAGCATTCCTACTTTTTTCAGATGAAAACATTTGAGAAACAAATTGATGGACTGATTTGACTATTGCATTAAAGATCTGAAGATAGAAGCCCTTCCACCCCCCACCTATTCTGAAATTCTTGGTCAAATTTTCCTCATTAATTAACTATAATCTGTTGCTAATGGTATTGTGAGCTCATTTACTATTGCTGAAGATAAAATAGAAAAATTCATAGGTGTATTTTTACACTTGTTACAAATCCATAACTGTATGGTTAGCAAGCTTCGTTTATTTAATTTTCACTACTCAGCGGTTCAATAGGAACATGTAGTTCTACATATGCAGTTGACATGAAGCCACTCATTCTCAAACATGCAAATATTATACACCTCACCCCTACGTGTCATAAGTCTTCAGCCACAGTGTCTACCAGACCAGCCATTTCCAATTAGGGAAGGTTCTGGCATTTGTCTCTGTGAATATATTCTTTAAGCAACAATTTGCAGCCAAACCCTAGGTCTCCACAGGTGGGATCTGACAGGGGAAAAAAAGCATTTTGTGCCTATTTCTTTTGAAACATAAAAGTTTTCATCTCTGCAGGAGCAATTAATTTTCCCTGTTTAAAATGACAGAGAAAATCCTTATCTTTGCTTTTCATTCTAAGAGCTCAGGGAATACAGTATGGGAGCGAAGGCATGTTGATCTTTCCTGTTTCCCTGCTGAGCCAGATGAGTTGATTTCTGAACAAGATTCTCAGTATTCTATTAAGGAGTTAGGAATCTGGTTAGTTACTGTTGAATGCTACGAAATATTAATGATGATAATAAAAATTTTAAGGGACGAAGAGCATGAGAAGAAGATTAACATTAAACAGGGATGAAAGGTGGGAGTGAAAGGGAGAGAGAAGGGAAATTGCATGGAAATGGAAGGAGACCCTCAGGGTTATACAAAAGTACATACAAGAGGAAGTGAGGGGAAAGGGAAAAATAATACAAGGGGGAGAAATGAATGACAGTAGAGGGGGTAGAGAGAGAAGAGGGGAGGGGAGGGGAGGGGAGGGGAGGGGAGGGGAGGGGGGATAGTCGAGGATAGGAAAGGCAGCAGAACACAACAGAAACACTAGTATGGCAATATGTAAATCAATGGATGTGTAACTGATGTGATTCTGCAATCTGTATATGGGGTAAAAATGGGAGTTCATAACCCACTTGAATCAAAGTGTGAAATATGATATGTCAAGAAACATGTAATGTTTTGAACAACCAACAATAAAAAATTTTAAAAAAAATTAAGAATCTGCTTTTTTTTCAGCACTTTTAAAGGTATTTGAAAATGTTCTCTACAGTTTTATTAGCCAATCTCTACTCCACAGTATTAAGAATGTTTAGTTTTCCTCCCTGCTGTGATATGAATCCCCCAAATTCATATATTAGAATCTCTTAACCCATAAGATAGATGGTATCAGGAGGTGAGATCCTTGCCACGTGATTAGGTTATGAGGGTGGGGCCTCAGGAGAGAGATTAGTGTCCTTATAGAAGAGGTCACAGCAAGGTCCTTTTCTCCTTTTTCCAAGTGTGGACACACAGAGAAGTTGTCAACTATGAATTAAAAAACAGGCTATCACCTGAAAGCAAATCTTCTAGCACCTATATTGTAGACTTCCCAGCTTTGAGAACTATGAGAAATAGATGTCTGTTGTTCATAGATATCCCAATTTATGATGTTTGGTTTAAGCAACCTGAATGTACTAAGATTCTCCATCTTTCTTGTGGTGTTATTTTTTTTTTCTTTTGTCTCCAACATAATAAAATCTACAGAATGCAGCTGAAGACACAATGGTCTTTATAGTCTTATAGAAGTAGTATTTATAGAAGAAAATAGAACTTGGAAGTAAGGCCCAAGTTTAGTATTTGGCTGTACTGCTTATTAAGCCTTTGAATCATTTGTCCTCTAAGTTCTCAGTTTTCTGGTCTCTGTAATGGATACAATAACTTACCTATCCACCTGACAGATATATGGTGAGGGTCAAGCCAGACAAGACTATATAAGCCCTTCATTAATAATGAAACCCATCTTAATGGCATGGGTTGCTGTCTTAAAATAAGTGCCTGAATAGAGAAAAATTTTGCCAATATTTCCCAGTTCATCCCACAAGGCATGTTAACTATCCCAGAAGTTACTTAAATAAAAGGAAAAGAAGAATTAAAAACCCAGCTTAATGAGGTTTTTAGGGAAACTCATGGTGCTGTGCTTCTCAACTTTAATTTCCTTAAAAACAAAACATAGCAAAAATACCTGCCCTAAGCTTGCTATAAAGTTTATGTGTGTGTGTGTGTGTGTGTGTGTGTGAGTGTGCATACCCTAGACACAAAAACCAACACACAATAAGTACTAAGTTAGTGTTTTGTTCCTCCTCCCTACATGGTTCAGGCACTCACTCAATCTGGCTTGTTCTTGGTTTGAGAAAAGCCCTGGTCTTTCAAAGTGATCATCAGAGTAGGTACCTGGTTCTATGTCGTGGAAGCTGGGAAACATCAGCTGCTAATTGGGTGCCACATAATCTGAGGTCAGGGACTTTGCTCTATGTGGGATATACCACAAGGCAAAGAAATAGGGCCACTTGTTTGACCTAGGGTTAACTTTTAGAACAGCATTTTTCAAATGTTGTTAAGAGAACCCATATTAAAAAGCAAATTTTATGCAATGGTCCTGTATATATAAGCATGCACATATATAATCAAAAACATAACTTGATGAAATAATCCCTAATTTTACTGTCATTAGTTTTACCTCTTTCTATTCTATTCATCTAATTATCTTTAAAATTGTATTTTATGATGCACTAATTGGTAGCAATCCAAAAGTTCACAAAAACAACTTTACAGGTCTCCAAGCATGATCTCTAGCCCCACAACTTTTTTGATTGCTGCAGAAGATGTCCCTGACAAATAAGTCACAAAAGAAAATTTTATTGTTTTACAGTAACAAAACAAAGAAGTCATAATCATGATGGTTACTTTAGATGATAGAAAAAATACACAACAGGAAAAAAAAAAAAGTACTTTGTTCTTTTTTTGATTGTTAGTTAATGACTCCCAGAGAAGAAATTCAACAATTTCTCTTCACCTGAAATGCTAAGAATCTTTTAATAGCAATAAAAGGGAGAAATATGTCTTAGGCTTTCCCAGCCCTGCTAAGGGCAATCACTTCATCACACTCTGCCACTGTCACCATAAATAAGACCTAGGTCTTACAAACGTCCCTGCTACCTAGGACAAGCCCAGAGCTAAATCACATCTCCAAATCCAGCCTTGATTGACAAATGCACCAGTTTCCCTCAGACTTGAAGAGTGTCCTCTGCTGCAATGTAATTAGAGTTTTTAATTTTTGTTTTTCAATAGAAGATTTCCTAGAAAAAGAGCAAATGAATGAATGATTGGGATCAGCATAAAACCTTCTAACTTTCTCTTTAGTGTCTAACTTGCATCTGTTCAAGTAGGTTTGTTTTATTAATGCTTACTAGCCTAAAGCTACTGCGATGATGTTAAAGATGCAGTGTTAGCACAGCACTGACATATAGATTTGTTTTCTATGAGAAAGAAATTAACGATTACATGGGATATTGAACCCCTGGCTTCCTTCCAACTTTCTGGTCTCCATGTTAAAGGTAGAGATCAGAAAGTGTTCCCCAAGGGGATTACTGTTAAGAATTGAGTAGGGATTAGGATAACATAGACTCAAGGCCAAGGTGGGATTCCACCTTACCTGCACAGGAGACTTGACTTCCTCCTTATTGCTCACTCCTTGACCATCAGGTGATCAAGATCATCAGGTAATTGGTGAAGAAGGAAACAAAGTTGTCTCTTGACTCTTGAAGTATCCTACCAGCAATGTCAGACAGAATGCAGGATTTTATTTGCCATAAATGCTGGAGACCCTTCGTCACTAAGCATAAGACAGTGTAGCCAACTCCAGTTTGATCCAGGATTGCATTTTTATTCGAGTTATTGAATCATGGAGCATTTGGATTCAGTTTCTAGGCAGCCATTCTCTTGGATTCTAGGGACTACACAATTGCTATGCAAGACATCCATTGAAGCATATGAGAGCAATGAGGGAGGCAACGTTCAACCACAAGGAAAGGCAGGGGCAGGAAGACCATATCCCAGTAACCTGGTCAGCGATTCAGGTCAGATCTTCAGGCCTAACAGAGATCAGAAGGTGACCTAGAAACCAAGGGCTGGATAAAGGGAAATCTGCACTAATGGACTCCTCAGAACAGGTAGCCAGGAGCCTGGAGGTGATGCTACCCTGCACTTCCAGAGCTGTGTTCAGACCACATGTTCCAGATGTAAGAAAGCTAGTTCTTCTCCTGTGGGAGAGTCCCTCTTGGGAATGGTTGCCACTGGTTCTGGGTCAAGGAGAGGTTAAATCTGTGGCTGGCCAACCTGCATCTCCTATGCATGCATAAGGAAACTTGTTAGGTTCTGTAAACAAGTCAAGATGGCTCCTGGCATTTTGCCAGAGGGAATGGTTTGTGAAGTAATGCCAGCGAGCCATTAAGTGTGGAGATTCCTTATTGGTTGACTGCTGTATCTAGTTTATGTTAATTAATATAAGATGTGTGGAATGTATATATACCCCTCCTGTCCTACAATAAATGGCTTCCACTCCTGTGGAATCAATGTACACAAGTTGCTCGTCACCCCCCGGTTATTTTGCTGCAGCCGGACTGCGGCAGAAACTGAGCTTCAGTTTCCTCATTTCTAAAATGGAATAATAATAATAATAATACCTGCCCTTGTGGTTGTTGAAAAGTTTGAGTGAGTGGATGTATGCTAATCATGAGGTATAGTGCCTGATGCCATAATAATAACAGTAGCAATACTGATTTTATTCTCATTTTAACATTTATTTCCCATTCCTGGACAACGATGGAATTTTCAGGGACTAATTCTACCCACTCTTCTCACTCACTGGGCTTAAGAAACTCTTCTGAGTTCTGTAGGAGAAAGAGTATGTGGGTCAATTGTTAAATCCCAAATCCCATATTTCTGAACAAATGTGCCAAAATCCCATAACCAATACCCTGCCTTTCTTCATAACCACCCCACAATAGCTCTCTGGTACACTTTTCTTTTTATTTTTCATTGGTGCATTATAACTATACACAATATTGGGATTCATCATTACATATTCATACATACACATAACAAAATTTGGTCAATTTCATTCTCCACTTCTTCCCCTTTCCCTCACTTCTTCCATTCCCCTGCTCTCCTTTCTCTACTAGTTTCCCTTCTATTTTTATGGGATCCTCCCACGTCTTTTTTTTCCCCCTTTTTTCTCTCTAGTATCCACACAAAACAAAAAACATACAACTCTTGACTTTCTGAGTCTGACTTATTTTGCTTAACACAGTACACATAAGATCCATCCATTTTTTTGCAAATGACATAACTTCATTCTTCCTTATGGTTGAAAAAACTCCATTGTGTGTGTATGCCATATATATATATATATATATATATATATATATATATATATATATATATATACCATATTTTCTCTATCCATTCATCTGTTCATGGACACCTAGGTTGGATCCACAATTGGTTTTTGTGAATTGTGCTGCTATAAACATGAGAATATATGACTCTGTATATGCTGTATCTATATATATATATATATATATATATATATATATATATATATATATAGTATGACTCTGTGTGTATATATATATATATATGTATTATGCTGACTCTAATTCTTTTGGCTAGATACTAAGGAATGGTGTAGCTGGATCATATGGTTGTTCCATGACTAGTCTTTTGCAGAACCTCCTTACTGATCTGCATAGTGGTTATACTAATTTACAATCTTACCAAAAGTGTATAATTCTGGCTTACTTTTCTTCAGTCATCTCAACTGCCACTCAATGGTGGAGTTACTAAGAAAACTTGAGTTACACAACAACCTGGATGGATCTGCCCCATTTTCCAAGTGAATAGCACAAAAGGATCCCTACTTCAATGCAGGGATCATTACAAAGTATAGCACTGGGCCTGGCTGGTGTGCACATCCATGACAAAGAGACTAGCAGATAATCATTCCTTTGGGAGGAAATTAGTGTTCTTCCTAGGGTGGGAAGCTGAAATCAGCTAACCTATGAGGACAGATGCTCTTGTCAAAAAGACATCTAGAATCTGGGCATGGTGGTTCATACCTGTAATCCTGTGACTCAGGAGGCTGAGACAGGAGGATCAGGAGTTCAAACCCAGCCTCAGAAACTTCGTGAGGCCCTGAACAACTCAGAGAGACCCTGTCCCTAATAAAATATAAAAAAGGGCTGGGGATGTGTGTGGCTCCGTGGTTAAGCACCCCTGGTACAAAATAAATAAATAAGATACCTGGAAACTTCCCTTGGTTGTATGCTAATCATGAAGTATTCGGGGAAGGCCTGGTAGAAGGTGATGAGTCTTATCCTCACTCATAGAGGAAAAGGCTCTGACCAGCTCAAAGTGCAATTAGAACTTTACACTCCTCACTGAGCAGCCTCAGACTGAAGCATTTTTCTATATTTCATAATTGTCAGCTAGAAGAAATGCACACAGATAGAGAGACCCAGAGCCTCCAAATGCTCCAAAGTTGAGCAGCTTCTCTCTGGCCACCTCTGGATTACTTAAACCACATTCTAGGACACCACCCACTCCTTCACATGCAGTGTCTTTGCCAACCTGCCTCTTTCTTTTCACCTTCTTTCTTATTCCCCAAGGACAAAGCTGAACATGGTGAAATTTCCAATAAGCACACATCTAATTTTCAGATAGAGCCATTTCCATCACAGCCATCCTTACTTCCATCCTTGCTCCATGTTGATGTTGAGGAAAACAAAGAACCCTGGGAAGTGTGAGCCATCTCTAGCCTGGAGCAGAAGATATTCCCCCATGAACCCAGACTTCTGCATGGAACACAGTAGCTCAGTGACACGGCCTTCAAGAGCCAGTCCTGTGACTTGAGACTCCAGAGAGGGAATGAACATGTGCTCTTGTGCATGGAATATGACTTGTGATTAAGATTTTGCTCTAGAACAGGATGAGGCAAGTCTCTAGAGAGAGTCTTGAAGCAATTGAGCTATGCCATTGTAACATAAAGCAGCCCAAATATATGTGAACACATGAACACTGCTGTGTTCCAATAAAATTTTATTCAGGTAAACAGTCAGTGGGCCACATTTGTCCTGCAGGCTGCAGTTGAATGACACCCATTCTAGAGGATACTATTCTTTATTTTTGTAAAGCCATCCCTCCTTTCTGTCAGACCTCTTGTTTGTGGCCCAGGACTGGTGTCCCTCACCACTTAACTGTTCCTTCTTATTATATTGATCATCCGTCTCATTCCTTTTTCCATCTTTTAGATCCTTAATTTCTTTTTATCTGTATTTCATAGAAAAGAAAGCACTTGCTTTCCATATTGTCATATAATCATCTGCATTGCACATCCATTGAATACTGGACTTCTTCACAGCTGTTTTTGAGAATTTGTAAAAGTTTTGGATGGCATATTTCATAAATATTAGCTAATAAACTGACAAAATTGATATATCTTGCTTCTTTTCCTGAACCAGTTCTACTCACTACCTCCCCGGGAGCCGCTGTGTCTCAGAAGCAGCTCATGTCTAGGTTTGGGCCTCTCTGTGTTGGAGGATGAGCCTCTAAGAAGGGCTGCCTCCAAGAATCTCCAGCAGCTGGTCTATGCCAGTTCCTTCCACTTACAGCAGCACAACTGGTCATGACGGAATAAAGGAGCCCTGGCAGAGGCATGAGTGGTACAGCAAGGGACAGAGAGGCTTTCAGTAAAGGTTCCAAGGGCAGAGGCCTTCCATAGCACTCAGCACAGGGGTGTTCCACCTAAGGTGCCTGTGGCTGAAGGCACCTCCTTTCTGCATCCTGGCCTCATTCACCCTGCCTTTTGTCCTCATCTCATCCACATGTAAGTCTCCTTTCTCTTATTTTGCAAAAGGATTGATTTTTAATCATGGTAATCTTATTGCCTGGCCATTGTCAATGCAGAGCTGAGGTAAGTGTCTGAGGTCACAAGTCCAGGGGCAGCAGTTCCTCTAATTGTTAAGGAGACTCTCAGAAGCCATTTGGTCACCCCATATAGTCTTTTCCTTGGGAAAACTTTACCTGCTGAGAGTGCAATCTTAGATGCCTGCTGGGATTTTGGCTCCATAGAGGGTGTCATGTGAGATGTGGCCCAAGTCTAGCTTGCTGTTTGTCTCCTAAGGTAAGAAATTTCCTCCCCTCATGCCTCCTTGGCCTCTAGCTAATTTCACTGATGCACCAAAGCATCCATTTTTAATCTGGCCAAATCAATTACAAATGTTACAGGTTGTAATTACCCAAGGAACTCCTGAAAACTAATTAATACACAATCCCCACAATAAATTACAGCTTTCCTTTGGGTTTATGTTCCAGAAAACTGTTTTCTGAGGAGGCAGAGAAACAGTGTTGTTCAGTCTTGCCAGGGACCATCACGAAGCTTCTCTTTCTTGGACTTTGCTGTGCATTTGTGGGTGTTTGTGAGAGGTGGCTACAGGCAGCTTGCCAGGGCTCTGGGAGGCAGTCACATCATCTTTGTCCACTTTGAAGAATTTACCAGAATATCCAAAGTACTCTGTCCCATCATTTCACCACAGAGAGAAACATCAATTAACTTGGAAAAATCAGAAGCAGGAGCTGCAGATGATGCTGGGGAGGAAAGAGAAGTGACCTATTTCTCTAGTTCTGAGACCAGGAAAGCAGTGTTAAGTGACAGGTCAACAATGCATTTTTTAGCCACAGTACCTGCCAGGGAAGAAACACAAATGCAGACTTTTTTTTTTTCTCCCACTAACAACAGACATAGATTCTTGGACCTTGCTAAATCTCTAGGCACCCATATAGCTTGTTTTGCATTTGGAAATTAGACTCAAAAACTATATCAACAATAATTCAGGACATTAGCTCATTTATGGAACTCATATCCGCACACTTGAAGACCTTTCACCTGAGCTGACATGTGCAGTGTAATTCAAAATTGTTAACATCATTATCAGGACAAAAGGGGAAACAAGCGAGCAAACTTGTAAACATTCCAAGCATGGAGTCAGAGGATGGAGAAATTTAGAAACAATTTTTCTGTGTCAGGAGAGCCAAAGATGGCTGAGAAAAGGTAAATGTTCTCTGAATGTTTATCATAGTTAGAAGGTTCCTATGGGGGTTAGTATGTGAGTGGTAGTTGTCCTGTGTGTGCATAGATCTATAGTGTGTGTTTGGCAGTATGTGTGAACATGTGTGCCCACAAGTTGTGTATGTGGAGAGATATGATCCATGTCCACATATGTGTGATGATATGTATATGTGATGTGTGTGTGTAGGTGTGAGGTTATACCTGTGTGTGTCTGTATTGGTGCATAGGTTGGTATCGTTGTGTGTGTATGTATGTGGTGGTAAACATGCATGCATGTGTCTTTCAGTATGCATATTTACATTTGTATGTGTACATGTACATTGTATGTATATAAGTACATGCAAGAAGGCACACATATGCCTATACATGTAAACATTTGCACGTGTTCACATGTATGAGAGGATGCACTGTGTACCTTGCTTATGTATGCCTGTGTACAGTCACACGCGTACACGTGTTTGAATGTGCACTTATGTATACATGTGTGCAACTGTAGATGCTATGGGTGTGCATGCATATATATGAAGATATACATGTACATTTGTGTATATGTGTATGTACTTGTGTCTATGTAGATGTGAATACATATGAGGTTCTATATGTGTACAGGTATGGTATATGAGTGCATTTGTATGTATAGAGGTGGGTAAGGGGTGTGTATAGATTGTGCATGTGTGCATGTGCCCAGGTATGTATACACATTCACACACACAGGCCAAAAACTTGCAATAGATCAGCTAAGATCCCTACTATTTGGCAGCCTCTGCCCCACTTCCCTGTCACAGCCCACATCCTTCTTTTTGCCTTCTTATTTCCATTAAAATGACCAACTCTCCACTAGAAGGGCCAGAGGAGGGGGAGACATCTTGCTCTTCACTCACATGCCCAGCACCTGGCCCTGAGCCTGGCTTCTGGCAGGAGCTGATGAAACATCTGCTGAGGGCAGGAAGTGCATACCGCTGATGAGCATGAGGCGGTAGTTGGTGTGTGTAGCAGAAGCTCCCTTCCTACCTGCTTCCTCACCAGAAGTGCTATGCTCCACTGGGCAACTTTGGGTTCTGGGAATTGTCACTTTTTCTTGGCATGTTTGTTTTTTTTAAAACAAATGCATTTTTTGAATTAGTGTGGAATCCAACAGAATAAACCTTATAGAAATGTGGGGAAAAAAAACAAAAAAAAAAAACCTCTTTTTGAAATTCACTGTTTCTTTTCCTGAAATCTCAGCATCCTCCTGATGATTCTCACTTTCTCACCCCTCATATCCACTTGGTTATCTGTTATTTCAGTTTAGAAACGAATCAATCTCTCCCTCCTAGCTACTGCTTTATGAAAACAGTCATGCTTTCTTGACTTTATCACTGCAAGGAAACTTCAACTGTCTTCCTTTTTCATTTTTCACAGTCCCTGCTACACACCTGGCCCAGAATACCTCACAATAGAAAGACCTCATTGTATAAGGTCAAAACATATGGAATTGACAATGGCCAACCCCTCTTGAACTACAAACATTAGCAGCTCAACATGACACTAGTATCTAACTCACAAATCTATGTTTACATTCTATAACAATAGTTCAGACAGGGGAACTTTCTGAATGCCATTTCCTAGTCACTTTCTCAGACTTAAATAAGCAATTTTCTAATCAGCTTTCATTACTGTGACAAAATACTTGAGATAATTAATTTAAAAAGGAAAGGTGTATTTTGTTTCAAGGTTTCAGTACATGGGCCTGGGGCAGCATGGTATTTCATGGTGAGAGCTCATGGCAGAGAAAGGCTGTTCACCAAATAGAAGCCAAGAAGCTAATAGAGGGAGAAGAAGGGATTGGGATACCCCATCTTTCTTCAAGAGCATACCCTTGTGTTAGTCAGCTCTTTATCACTGTGAGAAAAAGAGTTGACGTGAACAACTTGGGCTCAAAGTTTCAGAGGTTTAGTTCATAGTCAGCTGATTTTATTGCTCTGGGCATGAGATGACGCAAAACAGTATGCTGGAAGCGTGTGGCAGAGGAAGGCTGCTCAGCTCATGTCAACCTAGAATCAGAGACAGAGATTGAGGCACCAGGGATAAAATATAGACCCTCCCCCAAAGACTCAGCCCCAGTGACCTACCTCCTCCAGTCATTCCCTACCCACCTATGGTTACCACCCAGTTAGTCCATTCAAATAATTAATCCATCAAACAGATTAATCCACTAATAGATTATTGATCTTATGATATAATCATTTTCCTTTTGCATTGACACAGGAGCTTTGAGGAAACACCTTATATCTAAACCATAATACCCTCAATGACCTAATTTCCTTTTACTAGGCCCTACCTCTTTACGTTTCCACTACCTACCAATAGCTTTATGGTTTGGTGACCAAGCTTTAAATACATATGCATTCATATATACAGGATAGTACAGAGTATTTTAGATCTGATTTCCCATATATGTTATTTACTAGATATTAGGCAGCAAATAATAGACATATATCATTGAAATGCATATTCAAATCAAATAATAAAGGATGTCTATATACACATTTAATACCTCTCTAATTTGTTGAGTGAATTATATCAATTCTGAAGTCAATACACAATTTCTCTCAGCATAAAATCTCAAGAGTTGGTTCTGACATCATTAATAATTAACTGAGTGATCTTGAACAAACCCTGTATAGTTGTAAGCTCTATTGTTCCCCTCTACAAATTGGGCACATGAATAGCATGTAACTCCCAGCCCAATGAGCTTTGCTGAAAATTAATAATAGATATAAAGTAATAAATATGGTGGGCTGGAATTTATTAAATGCTCCATGAGGTTGAATGGCATTGTTCTCTGGATCAATACAAGGCCAACTGTTAGGATTCATCTTCTCTGGTACTTTTCAGTGCTCTGTAACTAAACTTTAACTCTGGAGGTATTTTTTCAAAATTCTCCTATGTTTTAGAGGAAGAGGAGCTTTTTTATTAAAAAAAAAGTTAGATGAAGCTAATGGCAATCTTTCTCCCTTTTTAAACACATTTTCTCTGAAAATGTTGATATGTTTTTCTTACCCTTAAAGAGTGTGTAACTAATTAAAACAAGTAAAAAATAATTTTAAAAAAGAGTGTGTATGAAGAAATTTTAAGGAGATTTCCTAAATTTGAGTGGTTTTTTTTTTTTTTTGCCAGTCATGTGGATTCCAAAATGAATTTAGTCAAGTTGTTGTGGATATTTTGTAGTTAGTATTCTTTACTTCATTTTCTGAGAAAATATTGGTATTGCACTAAGTTTTTAAATGACACATATAATTATATCCTTGTTAATAGATACCAAATATTATCATTTAATACACTGCTCTAATTAATTATGTTTTTAAAATTAAACATCTAATTTCTACCAAGTTATATTTAAATAATTAAGTCTAATGCTAATGAAATAGAGTGTGTGCCAGCATCTTCTTTATAAATGCAAAATAAAATGACCTATAAAATCAAGTCTAATTTCTTTTCCTTGACTAGCCAGTGCCTCAGCCTCTGGCTCCTCCTTCCTAGCTTCTTGTCCCACCAGCAACCACACACAGTTTATGTTCCAATACCTGGAAAGGACTCGCTTTCTGTGAGCACTTCAGTCTCCCATGATTCCAGGTCTTTGAGCATACTATTCTTCATCCTGGGGTGTCCTTTCCCCATTTCTTTGATTAAAGTCTCACATATACCCTCTTGAGGACACCTTCTCAGCCTCTCTCTAATGGAGTCACTAATTCCTTCTGCTGAGTTCCCAGAGTACAGCTGCCTGTTCCTCTGTGAGAACATTCCCTGAGCCAGGCATCATGGTGCATACCTGTAATCCCAGTGGCTCAGGAGGCTGGGGTGAGGAGGATCACAAGTTCAAAGAGAGACCCTTTACAACTTAGCAAGGCCCGGTTTCAAAATTTAAAAAAAAAATGTAAACAGGGCTGGGAATCTGACTCAATAGTTGAGTGCCAGTGAATTCAATCTCTGTTCCAAAAATAATAATAATAATAATAACATTCTCTGGATAACACTGTGACTGGCTTTTGATCCCATTAGTACCTTACTAGGGTTCTCGTTCCTACTTTTCTGTCCAGCAATAGGACCTAGCAGATGGCAGATGAGTAAAGAGTATTTTTCTTTCTTTCTTCTTTTTCCTAAATTAATGAATACATAAATAAACCAAAGAAAAGTTGTTTACAAATGACAAATGCTTGTAGAATAAATGGACAGATTAAATATATTAGTGACTAAGGATTTTAGTGAATTTAGGATTAATATGGCATAGGTACACAGAATAATGAATGAAAATCTGAATACTACTTACATGTTAAAATCCAAAGTTAAAGACATACTACAAAGCAATACCATTGGGTTAAATGAGGTAATTTATTTAAAATATCTAGCAAATGTGTGTCAGTGAGCTCTTAAATATAGTAGAATATTCTACCATGCTTCTTATTGTTGTTATTACTAAGTTGCTCCATAATTAGCAAATGAAAAGAATACCTAATGAACATATGTTACCAGATAATGCTCAAGCATCTATTTAGCAAAGCTATTTTTGTTTGCATTAAGGAAACTTTTGAAATCAATTATGATATATAACAATAACAGCTTAATTATGTAAAATGAATAAAATAATTTTATGTACACACATATATAATGTTATTTGTTGTGCTTCTTATAATGGAGTGTCATGGTTTTGTTAAGTGATTAATTTACCACTTTATGCCAAATTGCTGTGACATATTATGCATCATATTAAATTTTATTATATGTTGTATAGTATATTTTACTGTGTTTATAATAAATTACCATGATTCTTCCTACGAGTGATATTTATTTATTCAGTCCTTGTGACAAACTTTCTCAATGTTCTTTTAACAGGGTATTCATAATTTCTTACATCCTGTCATGGTTATGATCCTTGGAGACTTATCTTCTACTATGTTAATATTTTCATATTCAAATAAAGCCCATAATTATCAATTAAGAATATACCCTTTCTTCCACTAGTCCAATTCAAGCTGTGCCTTTTTAACTACTCAAATCAAAATGTTTCCATGAAGGTCAACAGTCATGTTTATAATAAAATTGATTCTTTCAGTTAATTTTCCATTAATTAAACTACCTTAGTATTGAATGTGGGATAAATTGAAATTGGTTTTTCAGGGTCAGGAAAATCACTTTTGGAAGGTTCTGATGACTTCCTCTCTTACATCTTGTAAAGAGATTAGATTTCTCTGCAGTTGGCTTATACAATATGGGTGTTCTTGCTAAACACTTCACATCTCTTAAAATACCATCTGTTGATACTTACCTACTTAGCTCAAAGGAGTGGCGCTCTCTGCATCATGTAATATCTCATAAGCATATCTACTTCATTTGTATTTTGGTTTTCCACTGCTTTCTCCCAGCAATGTTGGTACTCACAACCTCAGCCACTCTGCCTGACAATCGTGTAACTTCATGTTTAGGAAAAATGCACGTCATAAAACGGATAACCTACAGATAACAGTAAATATGCTACTTCTAACTAGAATAGAATGAGACATCCACAAAATTGTGGTTTTAGCCTGGAGTCAATTGTAGGTGGCAGCGTAACTGACTCTGTGCTCTGAGATCCAAGAGCCATCTGGTTTTCTTCCTACAACTGAGATCAAAATTCATTGCTCTGTAAACTCCTCAGAATCCCCAGGTGTTTGAGAAGGCAAGGAGATTTGATTTTGTTCTTACAACAAAAAGGCCTGTGTAAAGAATTCTTTTAGTCTGTAACAATAGCAACACTAAATCCTTTTATCTGAAACCTGAGAGCCTGATAAAAATATAGAATTTGGAAGACAGCTCTTAAGATAACAAAATAGAGTCTTTAAACAGCATAGTTGGGTTTTGTTTTCTCATATGGACTCTGAAACATCTACCCCAACCTGCAAATTGTGGACTTCTATCCATCTCTTCTTTCTCCATCTTACCTGTTAACTGTTTGCTCTTGTACTTCTTATGAAAGAAGAAGTAAAATAGAACATAAAATAGAACATGAAGTAAAATAGAACATAAATATCTGCCTGTAGCAATAGAAACAGAATCTTTTGTGAGATTGCCAATTAACTTGAAGTTTTAGCAAATGATCTTGTGAAGAAATGTCCTTTGGTAGCACTAGCCTCATTTGTGGTTTTAAAATATAAGGAACAAATTCTCTTAAACACCCTCGCCCTTCAATTTCTGCATAAGTCAAGTGGAGAGTAACAGGGATATTTGGTTATCTCTAATCTAGGACAGAATATAATCTTAATTGATTTTAAAAGAAAGAGTTTACTTACCAATCTTTAATTATAATGTGTTGAACATTTTTTGTATACATAACACAATATCCAAAAAGAAGGTTTACAAATTAATAAAAAAAATATGTCTCAACCTCAATGAGGAGACTGAGTGAATAGTGCAGTAAAATAAATGAGTAAACATTTCTAGCCTACATGATCATGAACATTTAACTTGAGAAAATACATTTGCGATTGATGTTAGGATGTGGGGGAAGTTGTAATTAGCTCTGAGGAGACACCATTCCATGTTGAGTTTGCCTGAGCCAAGGAAAACAGCAAACTCCACAGGAATTTGAGGTGAGGTGATAGACTGAGTTAACTTTAATGGTAAATTATATAAGAGACTATGGTTGAGCACTCAGAAGAAGGCATAAGTAGAGATCAGACTATGGAATTTACTTTTTTCTCCCCAAATCCCCCAAATAGAAGATGATTATACCAAAGCATTCTTAAGTGAAGGGCCTGAGGCAGTGACTGGGGTTTTTGAGGGGCTCTTCCTACAAGATATCAATACCTTAGTATTTAGATTTCAGTTAAATTGTTCATGCAAAGACTATGTTTTGTAAAAGTAATTCTTTAAAGCAAATGGAAATAATGAGACATATACATGTGCACATATAAAGATACATATGTCTATATATCTATATTTAATTTTGTATCACTCTGAAAAAGTACCTGAGATAGCCAGATTATAAGGAGGAAAGGTTTACTTTGTTTCCTGGTTTCAGACCATGGTTGCTGGGCCCCAATGCTTTGGGTCTGGGGTGAGGTAGCACATCATCATGGGAACATGCAACAGAGGAAGTTGCTCACCTCATGGTGGCCAGGAAGTCAAGAAAAGAAAGAAAAGGGTCTGGGGCCCCCATATCCCCTTCAAGGACACCCCTGTGACCTAACTTCCTTCCACTAGGCCTCATTTCTTTAAGGTTCCAATACCTCCTAATAGTGCCCCACACTAATTATTAGGCCTTTAAAGCATGGGCTTTGGGGACACATTCCAGATTCAAACTGTAGCACTTGGTTGTCACTTTTAAATGCTTTCACCAATATGAAGCATGCCTCTCAACTTTAAAGATAAGTGCCTCCTTCTCTAACACTCACCTAACTGCTTACAGCCTCCTGCCTGCCCTCAAACTTCATGCTCATCAGTGCCATTTTCAGTTAATTCCTGCCCCTCTGGTATTGCTCAAGCATCTCCCGCAAGTCTATGTTGCTGTATTCTCATGTTAGGTTTTTAGTTGTAAATATGTATGGCATTTTGAGGTTAGTGAGGAGGAGGTGCTTGTGAAAATGGGAATGCTATCTGAATCAAAGCCATTCGAGTCTCCGGAACTCAGTCCCTATGGAGATGAGTTCTTCACATAGTTTATTACAATTGCTGTTCCCTTCACTTTGACTCCTTAACATTGCTTCATGCATCTCACCAAGATTTTTTTTTTTTTTTGGCTACATATCATACAATTAGGGATAAGTTCCTCACATTTACAGAGAGGTTTTATGAAGTTCTTTGTGATATCAATGGACTTTGAAATTTTTCCAATGGAGTTGCCAAGGATAAAGAAAAAAAGAGGGAGAAAAAGAAACATATGCCCATCAGGATCCTCTGCATAGGAGATCTTCTCACAGAGACAAGATTCATAATGATGTGTATAAATCCAAGCAAGCTTTAATTTCCTTTCACTTACTCTAAACCCTGTGGGGAAGGATGTGAGGAAATATCACAAAGAAGAGGTTAGGGTTACAATCTCTTCACTCCTTCTGCCTCTACATGCTAAAGAAAAGAAAGATGGGATGCATCTTTTGGGAGCCTTAAGCATTTGGAAAGCTGAGTTCCTTTGCTTGGGTACAAGGAGAGAACTTCTGTGCCTGGGACTAGCCGAAGAAAGAGAACAACACGGACAAGACAGGACCCATTCTGTTGTCTCAGGCGTTAGAGATAGCCTCAGTATTATCCCCTCTAAAGACCCAGGTCCATGAGTCTGATTGTATAAGAAATGACCTGGCGAGAAAACATCCACTTCTTGCTCTCTTCTAAAGTAGGACTGTGCTGTGAAGCAAAAACTAAATGTTCAGGATATGGGAGCTCTTCTCCAAACAGGCACACACACACACACAAAAAAAAAAAAAAAAAAAAAAAAAAAACAGAAACAAAAACAGACAAAAAACAGATCAGTTCATGTAAAATACAGAGCTAAAAATTAATCATGCTTACATTTTAAACGTAACATTGATGCTGAAATTCAAACTGTTTATTCCCTGTAAGTTCCATCAGTCAGAATTTTATATAAGACACGGGGGTGGGGGGAAGGAGGAGAGAGCTTATAATTACATATAAGCCAACATTTTGAGGAGAAATGGTAGTAACAAAATAGCACAAAATGTAATTTTCTGAGTATGAGAGGAAGTGAAGTTGTTCTAAATCCAAGTATCAGGATTTTCCAGCCACCTTCTGAGAGCCCCAATTGATGAGTCTATCAACTGACTCTGGAAATTTACAATCTGTTTCCTGCCCCTTCATTTCCCTATATGGGCTCATGGCCTCAAGTTGCTTTAAATCTAGCATCACTGTCTTTGCATCACCAGAACTATTATTTTCATGTCTTTTGTGAGCCAGTATGAGTCAAAACTGTTAACCAGAACATAAAATAGTGTCAGAGAGAGAAAAACGTGGAGGAGTTAAAAAAAAAAATGAGCACTTTTAGAGTAAGGAAAGTACAGAGTAGCACACGATGTTCCTTGGCTGGGAAATATAGACGGTGTGCATTTCTGGTGTAAAATTAACAATATACAGGCATTTATAACAGTAAGAGTTCCATATTAAATAAGTGTCAAGTGGCACATAAGTAAACATGTTTACAAAATTATGAGTCAGAAAACAAATGCAGAGATTTATCATCTTATAACCTTTCTGAGAATTAAAACCTACCCTACTTTTAAATTTTTCATAATTTGTTTTATTTGCACTGAAAAATCACTCCTGGCCTTTCTTCCTAATGTTGCTTAGTTTATATCCCATAACCAAGTTTTTTTGTGGTTTTGAAGCATATGAGAAACGAAAGTCCATCTAATTTAAAATTAAAGTGGTGATACCACTTAACACAGAAAGACCACAAAATAAACAAAGATCTAAGTGCTTTCAGCAAATGTGTACTTCTTTCCAGATGCTCTGATCCCTTTTCCCACAAGGAGAAATGCTTGTTTGCAAGTTTTAGAAAGATGGCGATGCTTTTTACAGAAGTGTGGTGGAGTGGGACACAACCACAGCTTGATTGTCCTTTGTCCTTGTAGGGTGGTTTCCCTTGACCTTTGAAGCTTCCATTGCACCGTGTGTTCCACTATTCCAGGGACTGTATCACATGCTAATTATCTTAACTGTGCTCAATTATACTGTGGCATTTTTAGTAATGAACCATGGGCATCCAGTAAAACCTATCTGGAGCCATTCAACAAGAAAATACAATGAGAAGGGTAAGAATCAGGCATGGGAACGGGTATGTTTTAGATGCTGTAACAACAACAGCCCGAACGCTGCCCATTTCTAAAGTGACAGCCTGGCTTGCCCACACACACTATCACTGCTCAAGTGGCATCAGGTTACCACAGGCTCAATTTCAATTCCTAGATTCCTAGGATCTGGATACCTCTATGGATTTAGTTAATTTCTTTTGATTTCCTTTGCAACAGCAAAAGCCAACCATATACACAAAAGCGCTGCTCTCTTTAACTTCAGTGAATGCAAAGAGAAGGACTGAGAAAATGGCTGCAGTCTGAGTCAGTGGAGTTTCATCAACTGTGTTAGACAGTATTTTAAAGTGCAAGCCTGAAACATTGGTGGACCACTCAGTATACAAACGTCTTCTCTCAAACACTAAAATTTTAGCAATTGACTCCTCTCCACAGTGAGCCAGCATCTTATACATTTGTTCCTTCAGGCCACTTAGGTCAGTCCATTTTTCTTAGATGTTACAGGAATATAAGAGAAAATTTGCACTGTGAAATCAGTTGATGAGTGTCAGGGAACATCTCCCACACCATCTCTCTTTCCTCCTTCTGGCTTTTGCTCTCATTGTTTTACTCCACAACCCACTTTCTTCCCCTCTCATCCTCTATTACTATTTTGATGAAAAATTTGGTCCTCAGATCCCTATACCATCTGGATGCAGTTGTTCAGTAAGTGATAGGACATTTATTTCCCTCCTTTAAATATAAGAATGACAACAGATTTTTCACTCGACCTCTGGGTCACATGACAGAACCCATAACTTCACTTTTGGCTAAATTAATGTCACATACCAGCTCTTCCTCAGGCAATGTAAACTTTATACATAAATATTTGTTGATTGAATCATGGGACATAGGAACCTCTGGTCTAATTTAATTACATCTTCTACACTGTGAGTAACTTTATGATATTAAAAAATTATCTAAAATTTTAAGGTCTTCCTTTGGCCCACTGTAAAATAGAAATGTCATATCTACCCCATAGGTCTGTTTGCTTGCTCACTTATATTTTAACTGAAGGGAGAACAAAAGCAAAGCCCCTGACATACAGTAGGTGATTAGCAATGCTTGCCCTTCCTCCTTTCTCAATAGCATGTGAGTTTCTCTGTCTGTAGGAAGTGCTTCATTACATGAGTAAACTAAACAAAACAGGGAAATAATAAATTATGTTCTTTCTCATACAAGTGTTGACTCAGTGAAAGAATTTGGGATGGTGTGAAGAACCTGAAAAACACAAAGCCCTGGGGAACCCTGCTAATTGTTTTGGGTGATGATGGTGACATGTTTTATAGTGGGCATAATCAGTATATCCCAGGTTTTACAAGTTGTCTAATAGGCTGCTGGTACTTCTTAGATGGGGCACAGTTATCACACATCTCTTCTCCTGAAGAAAGCAAATAGAGGATCAAGGAGGAATACCACAATGTGGCAACATGTCCAGATACTGTCCCTGGGACTCAGCCCGCTGAGGAAATCAGACACTTTCTTCCAGTCTTCAAAGTCTGCAATGTAGACAGAGTTGCATTTCATTAGAAAGAGGCATTCTGTAGGGTTCAGCTTTTTCAGAAGGGAGATGGGTGATAGGCAGCTGGGGAGAGCATGTTGGATAAATATGAGTGTCTGGAATATTAAAAGTGTTCTCCTCTTGCTTCTCAGTAGGTGGCTGCCTCTTGAGGCCTGGCATTCACCCAAGTCTTGAGCATTACCTCAGCATTTAAAGAGAAAACAAGTGCAAAAAAGAATCCACAACGCTGTGTTTTAAGCAGCATCAACATCAAGGAATGCCACAGGCTGGGTTTTGTTCACCCTGTTAGCATGCAAAATTATTTTGCACTATAGAAAGCTGTCTTTTCCCAACCAAGAAAACAAACAAAACAAAAAAAGCAGAACTAATTAAGATCGTCATATCTCAATAAATATGCAAATAAAAAATCAAAACAAAGAAATTCTATTTATCACATCATAAAGTTGCAAATTGCTGTACAGGCTGGTTGGGAAGAATTGCAAGGGATAGAGAGTTCTAATGGCTTTGCTTAGACACTGTGTTTGAAAACTGCATTTGTAGGTTTATGATTGCGAATGAAGATGATGAAACTTGCCAGGGTGAGATTACTTTTACACATTTTTATCCAATTGTTGTGAAGAGGACAAGGGGATAAAATTTCAGTTGGTTAAGTTGTGAAAGGTTTCGTGCTATGAAATGTGTTTCTGTTAATATAATTTTAGATAAAAAGAGACTAAGATTGCCATTTTACTGATGAAAACAGTAAGGCTTACAGAAGGTATTTCTGTTTCTAACTTGGTATTTGGAGTCAGTATTCAAACTCCCAGTTACTTGTCTGATACCAAGTTTTTGTTTCATTTCTGATTTACATTTTCTCCCTGTACTTCAAGATTCCACAGCATCATGCAAAGTGATGTTTGGATGTGTTGTCTACTGGATATTAGAGTGTCCAGTTAAAAAGGAGGAAATGAAATTAATTTATAGATGTTTTCTCCACATATTTCACACATTTGGATATTAAGACCCACCATATCAATTTGATTTACGTGTAATGCTATTTCCTGTTATTTCTATAGAATTTCAGTTGCAAATGTTGATTCCTTCCTGTTGAATTCATATTCATTGAAAAACAAGGAAAGAGTATGTTAGTCAGCTGAGAAAATCAGCTTAGAGGAGGAAAGTTTTATTTTGGCTCAAAGTTTCACAGGTTCAGTCCAGGGTCAGCTGACTCCAAGGAAGAAACATCATGGCAGAAGGATGTGGTGGAGGAAAGCTATTCAGTTCGTGGAAGCCAGGAAGCAGAGAAGAGGAAGAGAGAGGGAGAGGGAGAAGGAGAAGGATTAAGGACAATATAAGGTCACCACATACCAAAGGATCCAGTCCCTTCCACTATGTCTCACCTCCTTCAGTTTCTACCACTTCCCAATAATGCATTCAACTACTAGTAGATCAATGCATTAATGTGATTATAACTATTATGATCCAGTCACATCCCAAGAGCCTACCTCTGAAGATTGCTGCATTCGGTACCAAGACTTTAACACATGAGCCTTTGAGGAATACTCCAAATCCAAACCTTAACAGAGGAAAAGGAGAGAGGAGGAGAAGCAGAGTGAGGTAGGAGAGGAAGGGAAAAAGGAGTGGGAGAGAAGAGAGAGAAGGTAACTGACATCCTAATATTGCAGAAGTTGCTGTGACCTAGCCTCACTATAGATATTTTGCTCTGAGGTAGCTGAATCAATGAGCTGGAAATTGCAAGTCAGAATAGTGTTGGTAGTTTCATTTTAGAAACTGCCCTCTGCTGTTTGTATACAAGATGCTACTTATAAGGAGAAGAAAGTTTTCAAGGTTGTCTCTGGACATGCTGCTTTTGGGTTCTGCTAGGATAATATCAGGGTCTTTAAGAATGACTTTAAGACGTTCTTTAAGAGAGACTTTAAGAATGCAGAATTATTTGGAATGATCACACAGCTAAAGAAATGGGGGTAGCATGGTACGTATTCACTGCCCTATGCACAAGGGCAGTGCAACTAGAAGCCCAACTGATAGAAGGTCAACACACATAGAATTGCTTGTTACCATTGTCAGTCATGTTGGACACAACGTAAATAATATGTTTAAGAGAGTGCTCAAACTGATTGAGCAAGAGAACAACAAAGAGGCTTTCTGATGTTTTCAAAAAAGAGGTGGATGCAAGCTTTGCCTTCAAGATGGGAAGAACTGGCAGAAGTGTGTCAAGGACGTGTTGTATTGCATTTTGCTACACTTGAGCAATTTTGTTCGAAATATGACAGTGGACTGGATGGTGGCAGGATGTGCACGTCAACTCTGACCCTTGCCAGGGACACCTGCCAACTGCAGTTTATCTTTTTCATCCATCCCTTTCCTTCTTTATCTTCACTCCTTTTCCTCTTCCCTTCTGTTCCTCTTCCTTCTTTTTCTCTCTTGACTTTCTTCCATATTTTCCTTCTCTAACTCTTCTCTTTTTATCTACTTAGCCTTTACTTAATATTTTTAGATTACAAACATTTTAACCACCCCCCCCCCTTACTAAATAATCATGTTAGGCTTTAGGGAAAACATAGAAAATGATAATAAATAATTTGTGACTTCAGTCACTCTCATTATCTAAATAAATATAACTACTGTCAGATGATCAGTGTATATTTTCCAATCATCTTTCCAACATGTTAAGTAATTTTTAAACAAAATTATCTCTTACAAACTCATTGCTTTCTTATGAGTTCAACTTCTTTCCTACTGAAGTAAATTCTTCAGCAGATCTGTTGATGGCCTGTGTTTAGGTAATAGATTTCATTCTCATTCAAGGGAACTAAAGGCTTTTGCTTTCTTTGTTCAGAGTTTGTAGTATAGAATCATAATTTTGGATTCATTTTTCCTTGTAATTCAAAATATTTTTTTCTAACTATGTTTACCTTATTATAGTTGTTGTTGTTATAATTATAATTATTTTACTATTTCGAGTTAAACTCTTCAATCTGGAATGATTTTGGATTTGTAGAAAAGTTGCAAACATACAACTATACAGAAAGTTCCATCATCTAGTTTCCCTTATTGATTTTTAACTGAGAAACCTACTGTCAGTGTGAATGTCTGTCATTTAAGGGTGATCTGTGTTTCCAATTTTACCAAGTTTTGACCTTTAGCGATAACCATTGCAATATGTATAATTATGGGCTTCATTTCCCTGCTAAATTGTCCTCTTTTCCAGAGTAGTTCTTCAATTTGAGAACTATCACCTTTCCATTATCTTTTTGAATACTGCCTCTTACCAATTTACTTTAAACTCTACATCTGGAAAGCTTTCTTTTCTTTCATGAATTCTCTGTTGGACTCTCTCTTTTGTGCTATGTAACCACTGAATTAAGCTTTTTATTGAATTCTTTTCATTTAGAAATAATCTGTTGAATATTCAATCCACCTTTCAAAAGTATTTTATTCTTTTCTGTGTTCCAGAACTTATTCTAATTATTTAATCATCTTCAATATACTTTTTCTATGATCCTATTCCAAATTGCCATACAATTTAAAGTTTGTGGGTATCTATTTCTGTTGCTTTTTATATCTGCTGACAATGGTTGAAGTGGTTTATTTCTTGATGTGATTCATAATTTGTTATTCTCTGTGCATCTTTAGCAGTCTGTGTCATTCATGTCTTCCCATAGGAGCTCTATATGCCCTCAGTTTAAAAAAAAATCCTAAATTGTAGTTTTATTTTTGTTTCTGATGGAGCATCAGAATTTCACCAACTAGAGTCAATTGTTTGTGATACATAATATAATTTGAACTCCAATTCTTCTACATAATCTATGTTTCTATTTTATTTTTGAGTATTTTCTCCTCTCAGTCTTTTCCTATTTATTTAGTCTTTTCCTAATTATTATATTATTAACATTTTTCCTATATTTATGACTCAGTTTCGTGTTTCATTTCTGAACTTATATATAGTCCATTGACATTTTTACACTGACAGGTTTTATAACAATTACATTTCTGTTCTACAAACATTAATTCCAGATTAGCCTTGCCATATATTTGCCAAAGCACTATACTCAATTCTCTCAGACTGTAACTTCCCATTGTTGAGATCTTCATTCGGTTCCTCTTTATATCACTTGGATTTTATCAGGTTCTCTTCTTACCTTACCATCAGCACTTCCCTAAGGAAAGCAAATAGCTTTTGTATTTCTAGAGGTCTTTCCTATTTAATAAATCTTACTTTGTGAAACAACTTACATTACAAAATAACTTGGACAGATTTTAATCTTCTTTTTGCCCTTTCTGGAATCGGTTTCTGTCCTCACACATTCAAGAGCATTAAAATCAGTCTATGTTTCCCATTTTAAAAGCATATTTTTATGCTTGCATACTTACATACTTTTTCCCTTCATCTTGAAGTTCAAACTTGTACGCTTCCCAGATGCAAGTCTGCTGGCCCACAAGAAGAAGACAGTGTTGTGTGAATAAACAGATGGTTACATGAGCAAGATTTAATCTTGCTGTGGATCATTCAGTCTGCTTTTATTCCTGGCATCTGGCAATTCCTTTTGATATGCAATTCAAGTTTTTCTCTATTTGGGATTTTTTCTATTATATCTTTGACCTATGTATTTTACCATTACATTGATCCTTTCTTGTTTTAATTTCAGATCTATTGTCTTCTTTCATATGTGTCTTTAAATTATAATTTTTATCAGCTACATTGGCATTTCCTTACTTTTCTTTCATATCTATTATCATTTTTATGTTTTGGGTTTATTCAATGGGATTATGCAAATTTTACAAGCTGAATTCTTTATCTATAATCTTCTTACATAAATTGTCTCATCATTATCCTGATCATTTTTACATATGAAGATTTTATTTTGCTTGGCTATATGACTTCTTTAAATATTGTTAACAATAGGCACTTGATTATTTTACACATTTGAAATATTTTCTAGGTTTTCATATTCCTTCAAATATCAGATTTCAGATTTCTGTTTTATTTTCAAAATATTTTTGAGGAGTTCAATTGCCTTTGGAAAGAATTCTATCATATGTTTTATAAAGTGTTATTGACATTTTCTGTTAATATTTTTGTAATGCATTTTCTTAGCATATTCAAACTGTATAGAATTATTTATTGAGGTGTGATGCAGGGCTTGATTTCATGCCAAAGTCATTTCAGGTATTCTATTTAAAGAATAATGCACATCTTATCATGTAATAAGTTGTATTTAGAATGGAACCCTTATTTCAAACCTTCTGTTCTAGTGTATTAGCTGCATATTTTTTGAACTGTACCACAAAGTTTTGTACTATAGCTAGTAAAGTATCCGAAGGTAGATTATTGAAAGTACTCCACTGATTTCTTTGAATAATTTTTCTTTGTATCTAATGATTTTGTCAATGATTTGATATTCTAGTTAAATGACAATTTTACAAATTCTTATAATTGAATAAAATATTCACTTTAACATAATTTTTTATAAATGTCACTTTCTCCCTCACAGTGATATTTGCTATTTTTTTCATTTAACCCTACATATTTCTTAATAGTTTTGTAACTGAACATTTTGCATACCTTGATTCTAATATGTGGAATTCTTTATTGTTACATTAAAGTTTAACTGGATAATATTCAAATAGAAAAACTACTAATATTTATATGCAATGGATCACCTAAGTCAGCTCTGAATTTTTCTCAAATGTTCTCCTAATTGATTCTCATTTTCAAGGTACAATCATAAGCGTCATCAAATGATATTGTTCTTCTCTTTCTATATTTAAATATCCTGTTTTTTCTTGACAAATTTTATTAAACTGAATATCCAGAAAAATTATAATTAATTTTGCTACTTGACATAAGATTCTTGGTATCAATTTTAAACTGAATGCATGTGATGTTTCATAATGATTATATTACATATGATGATGGCCATTGGCATTTTGATTGAATTAAATGTCTAGCTTAATTGTAGAAAATTGACAACTTCACAAGATTGGCTTTTTATTATGATAGATGCTTTCTATCATCTTTGGGGGAATAAAGCCTTCTATTCCTTGATATTTTTCCTCTAACATAATAATCTTTAATCAGGATTTTCTCTTTCCTTTATTTTATATGACATTTTTCCCATATTTTACTTCTTTCATGCAGGTTCCCCTCATAAAGCTTTCTCAAATTTTAGGCACATAAATTCCTGGTTTTCAATCAGGGGCAGTTATGCCTTCCAGGGGCCATTTAGCAATGTCTGAAGACATTTTTGGTTTTCACATTGAGCAGAAGATGTGGCAGTGGTACTGGTATTTTGTGGGTAGAGGCAGGTTATTCTGTCAACCAGAATCTGTGCTGAAGCACACAGGTACCTCATGTCACTGGTGCTGAGGCTGAGAAACCCTGCTTCAGACGGTGCAGGGATGGAATTCAGTCTCTGGCCTCATTTAGCCTCCCAGCTAGTGCTATGAAGAATTACACACAAATAAAGACAATTGGACCAACAAATATCATACAAGAGTTACGGATTCTTAGGATGAGAGAGAAACCTGAATGCCATGAATGGTTTAAACAATTAAGAAACATCCGAGTTCGACTTTAAAGCAGAAATTGGACTTCTGTTGATAGGAGTGGAAAAAGGTTGGAGAGGAAGATGAGAAGGAAATACCACATAGAAGGGTCAATGTTATCTAAAGGCAGAAAAAACAATTCTTTCCTGTCATAGCATAAGAGAATTATGCACCTCAACATAAGATGAATAACATTATAATGTTAATTATCATAAAATTTAGTGGTGGGAGGGGCCACTGAGGGGAGACAACACACTCCTGCATTTTCTAAGAAAGAGTGAATAGAAATAATTTGTTTTGAATGTCTATTCTTCTCTAGGACTGTTAAGAACTTTGAATGACACTTTAATATTTATTGTCTTACTTAAACTTTAAAGCCCTTTCAAATGCAGTGAGCCCTACATATCTGTGGGTTCTACATCCCAAATTCAACCACCTGCTATTCAGAACTATTTTTTAAATTATACTGAACATTTCCTGATTTTTCCTTGTCTCTGTTTCCTAAAGAGCATAAAAGCTATTTACATAACATTTCTTTTGTGATAGGAATTATGAGTAATCTAGAGATGACTTAAAGAATACAGAAGGATATGCATAAGGTGTATGTGAATACTATAATCTTATAATTCTTCATGACTATTCTATATTTATGTGTGAATTATGAAAGAAATGACAAATTATAAAACTAAAAATATAAAGGTGTATGAAAATTGTGATGCAAAAAAAGAGAGCTCATATCTAATGGCATAATTTGGCATGAACATACTATATATACAGAGTTATAAAAAATTGTGCTGTGAATGGATGATTATTTATGTAATGAACTTCACTATTGTCATGTATGTAAGAAATAAATTTAAAAAAAGAAAATTTATTTGCCCAAACTGAATCAGGATGATTTAAAAAGAAACTAAAAATTTTATAGAGAAACATTGTATTTTTCTCTATTCATTGGTGAATTCTACTATTAGTGCAGTTTTATATTTCTCTTTGTATAGGTTCTATACATTTTGATTAGCTTTTTTCACATTTATATTTTACTGCTATTTTATTTATTTATTTTATTGTTTTTTTTCATTGTGCATTACAGTAGAATTCATTTTGACATACTTATAATAGCATGCAATATAATTTGCTCTAATTCAGTCCCCAGTATTTCCTCTTTCCCTCTCATCCTCCCTCCCCCATTCCCTTCCATGTAGTCTACTGATTTTTCTACTATTACCTTTTAGTTTATTTTTTAATAGTTATTTTGTTGCAAATACTTATGATGGTGAGATTCACTGTGGTATATTCATATATGTAAATAAGAAAGTTAGGTCAGAATCATTCTGCTGTTCTTCCTTCAGTTACCCTGACAGAACTTTCTTTTATTTTGATGGAATCCTTCTCCTTTTCCCTTTCTCTCTTCTTTTTTTCCTTCTTATTTTGGACTAGCTTCCGCAAATCAGGAAAAATATTTGACCTTTTGTTTTCTGGGTCTGGTTTATTTCACTTACACAATAGTCTTCAGTTCTATCCATTTACCAGCAAATGCCATAAGTTCATTCTCCTTTAGGGCTGAATAATATTTCATTGTGTATATATATATCCAGTCATCTGTTGAAAGATACCTTGGTTTCTTCTAAAGCCTGACTATTGTGAAATATGCTATAAATATTGATGTGGCTATATCCCTATAGTATGCTGATTTTAGATCTTTTCAATATATATTGATAAGTTGGATAGCTGGATATTATGGTCATTCCATTTCTAGTTTTTCTTTTTTTTTTTTTTTTTTTTGAAATCTCTATCCTGCTTTCCAGAGTAGTTGTACTAATTTGTACTCACAATATGTGAGTGTTCCTTTTTATTCTTGAAAATTACCATTAAGACTAGAAAGAGATAAAATCTCTCTTTTGATTTTCATTTTCCTCCTGATTGTTAGCAAGGATGAACTTTTAAAAATATATTTGTTGACCACTTTAGAGAAGTGTCTGTTAGTTCTTTCACCCATTTATTAATTGGGTATTTGGTTTTTGTGTGTGTGTCAAATTTTCTGAGTTCTTTATATATTCTGGATATTATTTCCTATCTAAAGAGCTGGTGGCAACGATCTTCTCCCATTCTGTAGACAACTATGTTCTTTTACATAACAGACTTAAGTTTCTTGATTTTAGTGTCTGCAGTATGCTGGCAACAATCTTCCATAGTTACTGAGGGATGGTCATATTATGATTTTCACTTGACATATTGAGGAACAGATCTGGAAACTGACAGATAAGTCTTTGAAGAGCTAAGCATGAGGCTCCATGCTGTGTACTATTTAGTGACAACATCAATATTTAGGATTCACACAATAGATGGTTTTCATTGTTCTACTTTAAGCCATCTAGACATGATTGATATTACTATTGTTTATTGTTTAAATGGGAATCACTAAAGAAAAGTCAAAAATTGTATTAAAGAGATAATTTGCACACAAGTTTTGCATCTTTTCAAATTAGTCAACTCTGATTGAATCAAACAATTCCTATCATTCTGAAACAACTTAGGAATCATAAATCTGTGGAATTCTAATCTTATAATTACCAAGATTGTTTTACTTACACATAAACACCTACATATACTATTAAATTTTGTGGTTTATTTTGAATATTTCCTTCATTTTAGTTTTTCTTTTGATCTAATCACGTGCAGGCTGAAGGGGAACTTAAGATTGTTCAAATACACCAATTATTTAAATATTTCATATTTTGTGTGTAGCAAAACATATCTTAAAACCAGTCAGCTTCACTGGTTACCTGGGTTACAAATCAAGATACAGTTATAGGAAACAAAACAAAACAGGAAAAGACACAGGAAGAAAATCCCCTCAGTTCTCTTTAATGACTTCAGTTTCAGAATGGACAAAGTAGTGGGGAATTCTAGAAAGAGTATTAAATGCAAAATCCAAATGAAATAATTTAATTTCTTCATTGTCATCCTCATCCCTGACTTCAAATAAAATGCACTTTTCTCTTAAGATAAATAAAATGGAATCTATTCACTCTTTAAATCATTTGTTCAAAAATGTCTGCCCAGCTTCTACTCTGTGCCAGACACTGGGGATACAGGACCATAAGACTCACTTACAAGGAGGCAATCTGGAAGGGAAGGTTGTTACAACTATTGTCATAATAGAATTAGACCCAAGGTGTTTTGAGAGTACAGAGATGAGATGGCTGAGTTCAAATGTGGGAAAGGAGAGAGGATCCAGTGAAGAATCTACTTGATTCTAAGAGTTGTTACAGTAGATAGATGAGAACTCTTTTCATAGTATATACAAATTACCAGGAAAAAGAGTTGGACCAGCACCTTTTGGAACTACCTGCAGTTCATCAAGTCTGGAACATGCAAGGCACATGGATTCCTGAGAAGAGTTGAGGCTGAAGATCAAAGAGGTCCAGGTCAAAAAGGGCCTTTGATGTTTATGTTAATAAATGTGAATATAAATTAAAGAAGATGTAGTAGCCATATGAAAACAGAATAATACATGGAAAACAATTTATGGGCTTAAGCCCTTAATGAAAGTACAGATGGAAAGAACATGCTCAAGACAAAATAAGGAGAGGCAACCAATGGAATTTCAGGATCAATTTAAATGTGACAGGTAAAGGGAATGATGAGGTCAAGGACCAAGAAGTGATCCCATTGCTTAAAATAAAAAATGCACAAAAATTTGACCAGGTTTTTGTACAACCATGGGAAGTAGGGTAGGGATAATTATGCAACAGAGTTCATTTTTTAGATTTTGTTTGAGGAGGCTGAAGTTTCCAAGGGGAGATAAAACTAGATGGTTAGAAGTTCTCATTAGAAGTTTGGGTTATTTAAATTTCCCACAGATAGGTGAATTTTAATATTACTGTGGAGAAAATAAGATTGTGCATTTTTTAATTTTTAAAATATTTTACCTATTTTTTAAAATTTTACTTTTTAACTCTTTGTCATTCTTAGTTTTTGAAATAATTACAGATTTTGAGAAAGTTGCAAAGATGCTACAGAGTCCTGTATACTGTTCACCCTGTTTCCCCCAGTGGTAATATGTTGTCACCTAGTAAAATATCAAAACCAGGAAATTGACACTGGTCTAAAGTATCTGTATAGTTGAACATTACAGCCCATGTATAGGTGCAAGTAATCACCCTCTCCACCCCCAAATCCAGAACCAAGACCGTGCCATCAACACAATGATCTTCCTTGTGTTGCACTTCTATTATCACACGGACTCCCTCCTTCAAAGTATCCCCAAGCCTTAGCAACCCATGCATTAGTTTTCTATCCCCATAATTAAATCATCTCAACAATGCTATATAACTAAAATCATACAGAACATGATCCTTTGAGACTGAGCATAACATGCAGAAGATCCATCCATGTTGTTGTATTTATCAAGAGTTTATTTATCTTTTATGACTGAGTATTATTCTGCAGTTTGAATCTACCACATTAACCATTCACCAATTTTAGAACATTTTGATTGTTTCCAAGTTTGAACTACTACAAATAAAACTGCAAGGATGCAGAGGTTTTAGTGTATATGTAATTAATTGTTTATCTGGGCTAAATGCCCAAGAAAGTGATTGATAGATCCTATAGAAAGAGTATTTTCAATTTTTTAAAACCCTACAAACTATTTTCCAGTGTGTCTACACATTTTCACAAGCAAGCAATGTATTAGAAATCTTGTTCATATGGTACCTCTCCAGCATCTGGTATTATGACTATGTTTAATTTTATCTCTTTTAATAGGTATATATAGATATTTCATCATAGTCAATTTGCAGTTCCCTAATGACTAGTGTGGATGAACATCTTTTCATGTGCTTATTTGCCATCCATATATCTTCTTTGAGGAATTTTTTCTTTATGTCATTGGCATATTTTCTAAACAGATTTTTTTATAGTTGTTTTGGGAGTTCTTTAAAAATTCTAGATAGGAGTCCTTTATCAGATATATGCTTTGAAAATATATTCTTATGATTGTAGCTTGCATTTCCATCTTAACAAAGTCTTTCAGAATAAAATTTATATTTAATTGAAGTCAAAACTTCTCTTGTTTATTATATTCTAAGTCATTTCTAAGAATTCTTTTTCTCTAGCCCTACATCTCTATGACTTTATTTTAAACCTTATTTATTTCTGGGTTCTCTGCTATTGATCTATGCTTTTGTCACTTTCCCAGTAGCAGACTGCCTTGATTACTGCAGCTAAGTAATCAATTGAAATTGAATAAATGAATTCTTCCTCCTTTACCTTCATTTTCATTATTATTTTAGCTATTTCTAGATACTTTTCTTTTCCATATAAGTTTTAGAATAACCTTGTCTAGATCAACAGAAGTCCTTTTCATATTTTGATAGGAATCTCATTGAGCTTAAATATCAATTGGGGGACACTACCATTCTTGAATGACTGTGCTGTCTCTTAGGTCATGTATTCATGTATATTTCTCCACTTATTTAGACCTTCTTTAATTTAGAATGATCATCTTTATGTAGTTTTGTTGTGTAAGTATAGAATATATTTTGTTAGTTTAATACCCAAATAGTTCATTTTTGTTTAGTGGTTGTATATTCAGCAATTATAGTAAATTCATTGTTATTACATAGAGATATAATTGATTTTTGTATGTTGATTTTGTCACCTACCACCTCCCTGACTTCATGTAGAGTTCCAGGAAGTTTCTGATTTTCTTTTATATATTTCCCAAATAGGAACAGTTTATTTCTTGATTTCCTATGTATATGTCTTTTACTATTCTTTTGCATTCCTGCTCTGGCTAGCACTTCAGTGCTATGCTGAATACTAGTGATGAAGGTGAACTTGTGCTCCTTGTTCCCAGTCTTAGGAGGGAAGCGTTCAGTCTTTCATCATTATGTGTAATAGTAGCTCTCTGATTTTGTAGATGTTCTTTATTAATGTGAGCAAGTCCCATCTATTATTAGTTCTTTAGAGATTTTTTACTATTAACAGATTTAGGATTCTATTAAATGCTACTTCTGTACAAATTTATATGATTATGTAATTTTTGTCCATTAGCCTATTAATATAAAGGATTACTTATTATATTTTTAAATATTGAGCCAACCTTGACTCCCTGGAATTAACTCCTTGTCTTCAGGATTTATAATTACCTTTTACATGATGCTAAATTCAGTTTGCTAATTTTTTTTAAAGAATATTGTACCATATTCCTGAAGGGTATTATTTTGAGATTTTTCTTTGTTTATATTATGTCTGGTTTTTGTATCAGGGTGATACAAGACATAAAATGAATGAAAATGTTCCCTCTTTTGTTTTCTGGAAGAGATTGTATAGAATTAGTATTAATTCATTTTTAATTATTTTGTAGAATTCCCCAGTGAAACTATTTGGGCCTCTTTATTAAATGGTTTTAACTTGTGAATTCAAATTTCTTATTGCTTTAGAGTTATTCAAGTTATCTATTCCATATAGATAAATTGTTGTAGTTTTTGCTTTTTGAGGAATTGGTCTACATTCTAAGTTGTCAAGTTTACATTTGTAAGGGTTTGCTATAATCTCCCCTTATTATCTCTTTGATGCCCTCAGGGTCTGTAGTGCTAGCTCCTGATTCACTCCTGATATTTGGTGATGCCTTTTTTTCTTTCATTGGTCTCTTTGGGGACTTTACAAGTTGTCCAAACTCTGTGTCACTAATTTTCTCTATTGTTTTTCTGGTTTTAATTACACTTATTTTTGCTCTTATATTTATGATTTTTTTCTCTTTGCTTTGTGTTTGTTTTGCTCTTATTTTTCTGCTTGCTGGAGGTATATGTTAGAATTCTGAGTTTGAACTTTGCTAAGGTAAGCATTTGTTGCTATAAATTTTTCTCTCTTGCAAGACTTAATCTGTGTCACACAAATTTTAATATTTTATATTTTCATTTAAATTTTTCAATGTATTTTTTATTCCTTCGAGATAGATTCGTTTATTTTAATTGTTGTTTATCAACAACTAATTGGTTGTTGAAGTCTTATTGTGTATATTTAAGGTTCACTTGTGATGTTATGGGATAAGTATAGCTAGTAAAATGGTTACTTTTATGAAGCATACTAACATATTATCATCTCACACATTTAATGTTTTAATAAGAAAAGCTAAAATCTACTATTTAAAGAAAAAAAAATACCTTACCTAATGTAATTTTATTAACTTTCGCCCTCATGTTGTATCTCTAGACTTGTTCTTCTTACAGGTCTGCTATTTTGTATCCTCTGACCTACATCTACCACCAAATGACAAAGGAAATCATCTTTGTTTTACCTTACTAAAATGCATTGACATAATATTTGTGGTATAGTCATATATGAAACCTTTAAAAATAAATCAAGAAAAAGTAGTACCCTAGAAGATGATCCAAGATATGGGTTTTGGGGGGTCTGGAGTTGTCGCTCAGTGGTAGAGTTCTTGTCTAGCACGTGCCAGGCACTCAGTTTGATCTTCAGTACCACATAAAAATAAATAAATAAATAAAATAGAGGTATTAAAATATATGGATTTTTCAGCATACACCCATTTAATCTTCCATTTGGCAATACTTTACTGTATATCTACCATGTTCTTTTTTTCCTTAATTATTATTTTTATTTATTTATAACAGCAGAATGTATTACAATTCTTATTACACATATAGAGCACAATTTTTCATATCTCTCTGGTTGTATACAAAGTATATTCACACAAATTCTTGTCTTCATACATGTACTTTGGATTATAACGTGCATCACATTCCACCATCATTTCTAACCCCATGTCCCCTCCTTTCCCCTCCAACCCTTCTGCCCTATCTAGAGTTTGTCTATTCCTCCCATGCTCCCCCTCCCTATCCCACTATAAATCAGCCTCCTTATATCAGAGAAAACATTTGGCATTTTTTGGGGGGATTGACTAACTTTACTTAGCACTATCTTCTCTAACTCCATCCATTTGCCTGCAAATGCCATGATTTTATTCTCTTTTATTACTGAGTAAAATTCCATTGTGTATATATGCCACATTTTTTTATCCATTCATCCACTGAAGGGCATCTAGGTTGGCTCCACAGTTTAGCTATTGTGAATTGTGCTGCTATAAAAATTGATGTGACTGTGTCCGTGTAGTATGCTGTTTTTAAGTCCTTTGAGTATAGACTGAGGAGAGGGATAGCTAGGTCTATATATTCTTTAGAATAAAATAAACTTGAATCTTGACAGAGGCTTGGGTTTTCTATATTAACAATAAAACTACACCCAAGTTCAGGATTGAAACAATTAAATGAACATATGAAATAGTATTCAGAGGAAGACATTATTATTAAGCGGAAATTTATCAAAATAAGTATTTGGTAGAGAAACTATGGTATTTGCCAGTAAATGGATGGAGTTGGAGAATCTCATGCTAAGTGAAATAAGCCAATCCCAAAAGACCAAAGGCCGAATATTTTCTCTAATATGTGGATGTTAATTCACAATAAGGCAGGGGGCACTAGAGAAGAATAGCATTACCTTAGATTAGGCAGAAGGAAGTGAAGAGAGGGGAAAGAAGGGGATGTGGAGATAGGAAAAGATAGTAGAATGAAACAGACATTATTATTTTATGGATATATGTGACTGAATGACCAATATGATTCTACAACATGTATACTCAGAAAAAATGAAAAATTATATCCCATCTGTGTATGATATATCAAAGTGGATAAGTGCATTCTCTGTCATGTATAACTAATTAAAACAAATTTAAAAATTAATAAAATTTATTTTTATATAAAATAAAACAAAACAAAAAAACAATATGCCTTATTTGGTTGGATGTCAAGAAATTGAAAGATTATTATAGGTATGGGAAGCTGATTGCATGAGTAAAAGTTTAGCAAAACATTAAGTATTTTTTGTTTGAATTATCCCAACAAGATCCATTTATCAGTGTGACTGTATTGGGAGTTTCTAAGTTTGTGAGTGACTGGAGCAGACTGCTCATGGCGGAAAGGCAGGACCTTATTAGGGTAAGACTGATCATGTTTACTCATGGACTCATGCCAACTGGACCTTGTAGGAAAGTTCACATCAATACTTACATTGCATTAAGAGGCAGTGGAGAGTTACTGCAAAGTTCTGGATTTGGAAGTGACACAATACAAATTATGTTTCAGAAAAATTATTAGCAATGCCAATTTGGATGGCTTTGCAATAGTATTGCAGTAACCCAGCTGCAAACCTACAAATTTAAATGCATAATGTTCTTTCACATCATATTTTACCATTTTCTTTAGGATCCACAACAAAGTGACAGAATTAAAAATTGCTGATTTTTTTTTTATTTCACAAAGCACTCTGCAAGACAATATCCATGTGTTTTCTCATTTAGAATTCACTTCAACTCTTGACACATTATTATTGCCATTCTATAAGATTAAGGGCTTTTTCCAAATCCCATAGCCAGGATTTATAATCAGGCTCTTGACACTGCACTGCATTATCACCTCTTTACCTAGCGTGGTGGCAAGTGAGTCTCTGACAATCAGGCTTCTTGCTGACTTGAGATTGTGTTATGGCTGGGGTGGCTCTAACTTTCCTTCATTCAACTACTTTATTATCCACAATTCAGCCTATAAAATATGACATGCTGTGGTGCTGTGGAAACAAGGTCAATATTTCTTTGCCTTCTTTTCCACTCAGGTAATGCCCCCACCAGACCTTTATTTTAGGGTGCAGAAGGTCTGGAGACCACAGAAGCAGCTCACACTGGTCAGCAGACAATTAAAACACTGACTTCTGATTCATTTCCCAAGCTAACAAGTAACCATGCCTCTGATTACCCATTTCATTGTTTATGGTGAGGCAGGTGGATGAACAGTTCTGCCTGATTTATGAAGTGCTTGCTGTCTATAAATCACAGGGTAGAGACTCAGCATGCTGCTAATCCTAATTGGTTAAGTCCTAAGTAGGGAGTGATTAGAGAGTGTTCAGGAAAAAAGGTATCTCATGCAAATGAAGGAGATATAGAGCTGCTAGAGAGGAAATTCTCCCCACTCACAATCTGTTATAAGGTCTTTGGTACATTCCTACTGTCTCCTTCTATCTTTTTCTGATCAGGCCTTGTTGATCTTCCATTTGTCAATAAACTGGAGGAGAGATCTTGGGGGAATTACAAACACAGTAGAAACAGAAAGTGTTTCCTCACTATTGTTTCATTTATTAATTTCAACCTAGATTAATTTTCTAATTCCAATAAGCCATTCAACATGATCAAGGAAATCTGTGCAGTATGATTCACAGTGCTGTTTGGTAGAGTGGGAAGCGTTTGGGCTTTGAGTTCTATCTGTCCTGATTCCCGTTCCACTCTTTCCTGGGAGTAGAAGGCATGACCTTCTCAGGCTCCCAATGACAGCCTTCTGGGCCTATGCACTTTAAGCTTATACTACCCTGAAAATGCTAAATATGTGAGGTTGTCCATATCTTCTGTTTGGCATAGAAATGCAAATTCTGCTGGCAAATGAAGAAAGAAGCCTGGAGAGTTTATGTGATTTTCTCCCCAGTCTCAAGCTAGCAGTTTAGGGCACAGGAGGGTGTGCAAAATACATTTAAAAGAGCTGCAAGTCTAAGATTAAAACCCAGAGAAGGTAAGGCCACCCTCCTGTACTAATCAATTGTTAAATGCTGCACCTTTTGGCTAACTTTTCCTTTCTCCTCCTTTCTCTCCACTTCCCTCTTTCTGTCTCCCTTCCCCTCTATACCCATGGCAGGCGCAACAGCAGCAGCAGTAGCACTTCAGAGCTGGATGATGAGCCAGCCTGCATGGAGGAGATCGACTACAGCCCAGACAGCAGCATGGGCCATGAAGGGAGCTTTGCTGAGCTGGACCGGCAGATCCAGGAGTGTGCCTTCAATATAGATGAGGGGGAAGAAGAAGAGGGTACAGGGAGAAGGAGAGACAGCATCTCACAGTCCCGAGGTTCCAGAGAGCTCTGTGTCTCCAACCACTGATCCAGTGGTTGTGATGCTCCCTCTTCACCACCAAATGTGTGTACAAGTCAGGGCAAAAAGCTGGCCTGTGTGAGCTCAGCCACCCTCCGAGCTTGTCTGAATTTGCCTATGTGTGGAGGGGGGCTACTTCCTAATCATGACATTTTGCATGCACTGTTAGGAGGCCCTCAGGGCCTATGCATACTGCCAATGCCTAGAATGGGATCCAATGATAATCTCAAAATTACCGTGGGTCCTATGAAGCCTTCTCTGAGCTCTCTTGCATTCCTGTGCTTGTCTCTGAAGGAGACTAGAAGCAGAAAAGTTGGGTTCTCTTCCTGGATCCTCTGCCAGAATTCAAAGTGATTACTCATATGTGAATGTTATCTCCATACCATAGCATCTGAGTTTCCCAGCATACACATTGGCACCACTGAGACACTGAGGGTCCTAGAGGCATCTCTGGTACTGGCTGTGCAACCAACTAATTGCAAGTGTTATCCTTGAGCTACTCTAATAGTCTATATTGTACAGATCCGGTGGAGGCCAATACTAGACTATATTCTATGCAAAAAGACTAGGTCATTCCTCCTCACAAACTTCAAAATCTTACATTTTCAGACCAATAAACACATACTGGAAGACAGCAAGATATACTGGAAAAGTCATTCATTTCAGAATCAGACGGACAGATGTGGTTCATATCCTGAATCTGGCAGTTGCCTGTTAGGAAACTTATGCAAGTAATTAAATCTCCCTGAACTGCAGGCTTTTTTTATGCATACAACAGGAGTGAGAGTATCTGTATCAAAAAGTGATTGTGAAGTCAAAATTAGATGGCATATAAACGTGTACAGCTTGGCATATGCTACACAATAATGTTGGCTTATTTCCCCCCACAACACAGAGGATTTGTGTAAGTATTCTCACAGTTACATAGGACATCTTCTGGGGTTACTTGGTTGAGAAATGCTACCTCTTGCTGGAAGGAACACAGGAAGGAAGCTACACAGGAGAGGAGACTAGGAGTTTGGAATGACTAGAACCAGTGAAAGAGGAATATGGCCTATTAGCATACAGAGGGGAGTGACTTAAAGTGAGTGATGAGTAGTACAGGGCCCAGGCAGAAAAGAGGAGGTAGATATAAAATGAAAGATAAAATGAAGGTTGTACTGTAAGTAAATATAGATTTGTTCCGATGCTATACGTATTTAGTTAAGATTAGATTTGGCAATGAGAGATGGAAATTTCAAAATAGTGTTTTTTTATAAGGTATGAGTGCTTTTGGTTCATGTGGAATTCCAAATATAGGGAGGCCAAAACTGGTGTCATGGCTACATGGTACAGTTTTCTGATTCTATGTAAGTTTTCTGCCTTTGCTGTGTTACCTCTACTCTTGATCTAGGATGGCTGCAGAAGCATCAGTCCTTGTGTCTGCATCCAGAGAGCAGTCAGAAGAATATAGTTGGAATAATATATTCCCTATCTTTCAAAAAGTAATATAGACATTTCTCCTTAATCCCATCAACCAGAAAGTGATATATGAGTAAAAGTATTTGCAAGGGAGGGTTTTGGAAAATTTAGTCTTTCTGTGAAATGAGCCCAGCTAAACTTTGAACTTTTAAAACTAAGGAAAAGGGAATTAATGTGTATTGGTTGATCACATACCTGCAAAAGAGATTTTTTTTATGTATACCAGCCACCAACAAGAATTTTGGAAACATTTAGATAATCCCAGAGAAAACTGACAGTTTGCCACAGAGCAAATTTTGCCATAGTTTAGCCCCAAGGCATGGAGAAAGATTTTCTTCTTGCTTCTTTTCTTTTTTGCTGTTGTGATTTAAGGAAGTAATATCATTATTGACAACCTCTTTTTTTCCCCCAACTTCTTTCTAAATCTTCTTATTATCGCTCAGAAATTGTACATCCAACTTTCACATTAAAACATTCAGATTTCTACAACATACACCAGAGGTTTGAATAAAACAGCAGAGATACTGAATTGAAATCCCAAACACAACATCTTCTATTCTTTCCTTGCTTTGAGGAGTCAAGAAAATAATTTTGTTGAAATTTAAAAGTTGGGAAGAGTGAGAATAAGACTCACTCAGCATCTGCAATTAGTACCTCAGCCCAAAGCAGTTTATGGGATTAATCTCTACTTATCTATCACATTTCTGATAGGAAGTGGTTAGGACCGATCAGTTTCTACGTGGCAAGTTCAGGGACATGGAATATTTGTTGGTCCATCTATGCAACAAAATATATTAAGCACCCACAATGTGTCAACCGCTTTACTCAGTTCTGAGAATGTAGAGAAAAATATGTGCCCCAATTTACTCAGAGTAATTTGAGATGCATGAAACACAGTCTCGCATACCATTATGGAGCTATGCAAAGGATAGTATGGAAAACATCCAGTCTAATAGAGATGGTTGTAGTGGTAAGAGTTTACCACAAGGGGATGATGGTTTAGATGATTCTTGAAGGGTGTGCATGAGCTCTCAGGGAAAGTTGTTGTGCAAAGGCCTGTGGTAAGTTCAGAGGCTGGAATAAAAATCTTCAGTCTGAGTGGTTTAAAGGATGTATTTCTATGTTGGAAATGGAGGGAAGTAACAGGAGATGGAATTGAAAAGACCTGTCATGTCGGGCAATATTTGGCCTGCCTTGAAGAAGTTGAACTTCATTCTGGATGTTAGTGGGTATGTATAAGAATTTTCAGCAGAGGCATTTCCAGGACTCATATCAGGATAAAGGTATCAGTACCACCACAACACTTGTTTATGACTGAGTGATACTTGCTTACTAGTTTGAGGAATACTCCTGGGTGTGACAGTATCGTATTTGAAAGACAGGGTTTTCAGTGAGGGGAAGATGAATGCAGTTTGGGACCATACTGAACATTGGAAACCAGTGAGATACTGAGCCAGAGATGATTTCTGCAAACCAGAGGTACATTAAGAATGAAAATTGGAGGACAGGTACATCTGGACAGACCTACCCCTGTTGCTATACACACACCACCACTTCTTGGGCCATACAAATCTCTAAATGTCCTGTTTGATTTTTCAAATCATTTCACAGTTTTTCTCTGTCAATGATGAATCCTGTTACATGATTTGGAGCCATCAAAACCCATTTAAAATTCCCTTTCTCCCATAAAACTGTAATTACCCCAGGACAAGTTATATAACTCCTTTCTATGCCTCTATTGTACTATTAATATGCCTTTTGTACCTTTACTGCATACACCACTGAGTAGTGACCTCTAAAATACATGGATCTTGGCATCTCTCCTTATACCCAGCACACTTCTTGACACATTGAAGGTGTTCAAAAATGTGGTCCTGCCATACCTTCTAACCCTGATGTCAACATCTTAATGGAATCCTTATGTTTTCCTTAAACTCTTCCATTTTCCATCTCAAATCTGAGTCTCTGTTATATAAAGGAAAATAAGTTTCAGTAAGGGGACACCTAACAAATGTGCAGTCCCATCTCTCAAGCTGATAGTTGCCATGGAAGACTATTTGTAGTGTGAGGTCCTATCGTCTTCTGTGTTATGAGAGTATTTAGATAGAGTGAGGGGACTAGAGAGACAGCATCTCTAAATGTTCCCAGAGGTTGGTAATATTCATTCAGATGCTCTGGACCACAGGCTCTCTTTGCTGAGAACTGTCAGTGCAGCCCCAGGTGCATCCTGCCAACTTGGAGGCCTGGTTGCTACTTGCAAACCCGTCAGTGAGTCAGCATCCAAGAATTCCATCCATTGGCACCAGTTTCTTCTGAGCCTCCCAAAACAGGATTGAGAGTTGCAAAGTACACCTGAAAATATCCTGACCACTGAGTTACAAGCTCACATTGAGGGTTGCCAATACAAGGAAGGTCACATTACACCTCTAAAGGGAAGAGAAATTCTCAAGTGCAACTTCCATTTATCAGCCCAGAAAACTAAGCTGTAAAGTCGATTTCATATTCCAAGAGGAGCCTCTGCCCCATGCCAAGGGAAGAGGCTTCCATGAAATGCCTGACATAAGTCATCCTTGTTAGGGACTCAGCACTGTGACCTGCACGGTGGATCTGAACATTTGGATTCTCATTAGAGTGATGGATTTGTTTTGTCATGATGGTACCTCTCACTCTGGCTCCCCAGCTCCAGTCTTGGAAAGACACACAGACAGTATCCTGGTACTCACCATGAGAGCTTTTTGGGCAATAATAATTCATCAGGTCTGGAGCCTGCTGCTGTCTGCCCAACAGATGTCCTCTCTTGTTTGTGTTTCATTTTGGCTTCACGTGTGCCTGAATGATTCTTGATAAAACTGTGTTGTTTAGGGAAAAAAGACAGTGGAAAAGGGGAATTTTGAGATAAAAATGGATTGGAGTGCAGGCTTTCACTGCCTAACAATATAAAAGATACCATTGTATATAACTGAAAAACATCTCTTACATACATTTCAACACAAAGAAGATGAAATTGAGCTTGAGAACTCATCCCCCCCACACACACACACACAATGTGATAGATCTGGGGTTTTAAGCAAGAGACCAAAGAGTGAGAGACATAAGTTTACAAAGTCAAGAGGTATCTATGTGATAATTTTTGGCCATTCTGTCGCACAGAAATGGAAATGGATAGCTTTTGGGTAGAAGTTGAGGCTTCATCCATCATTGGAACAAGACACTAGCTGGTCTCCAAGGGTACATATATTCTGGACCTGGTTGAGTCACAGAGTAAAATGGGTTTAGTAATCCTCAGAAGAGAGCACATGCTATAGGTCATTCTTGGGAGAACCATATCCAGATCTCATGACAAGTGACCAGAGGAGAACATTGGACTTAAAAATTATTTAACAAATGATGTAGGCAAATGAATTATTCTATACTGGGTACATTTCATGACCTTTTTTGGTCATGATTAGCACATGAATAGTATGACCACCCCCTGAGGAAAGAACAACTATTATGCACAATGCTTTGAGCAATCCACTTGGGATGTTTCATGGCCTTGGCCTTCCGGAACAGGTTAAAACATGGCAGAGAGCTGAGCTCTATCCTGACTATGGACTGGAATGAGGAGGCTCTTTGCTGACAGTCTTGCCTTCCACGCATCCATAGCATGGATCTGAAACATGAGTGCTTTTAGATGGAAGAGGATGTTATTTTAGAAGGTGTTAGAGGAGGAAACATCTGCCTGTGTTCCTGGTCTGTTCAGGTCATTTAGCTGTCACACTCAACTCTGAGAGAGATGGATGTGTGAGTGTCATCTTCAAAATGAAGCTCAGCTATACATAGGGGGGAGATTTTGATGAAGTATGGAGTTGCAGATCATTCTTACAGAAGTCTGACTTCCCAACTCATGGTTCTTCCACTTCCCCAGAGAGAAAGAACATAATAGTTACCACAGCAAAGGAAAGTTGCAGCTAACATGGGCTGAATATGAGTACTTCCCATCTATCATTCTCAAGAGCATTATATTGGGTCCTTCTTTAAAGACCCCTAAAGCTCTTTTAAAGGCTTGTCTCTGGAAAGTATGTTGTTTTTTGTTGTTTTCAGTCTTTGACCCAAATATAAATAGCTTGCACTAGACACCTCTGAGTAACATCTATTTCACTTCAAACAAAACAGGTTCAATTCCAGACTATTCACCATCTCCTCCTACCAAAATTTCTATCCCAAGGCCATGAACTTGATCATGTTGTTGGGAATCTGTGTTACCTTGTTTCTTTGTGTGCATGGTACCTAGCTCAAGTCCAAAGCAGACACTCAACTCTTCAATGAATAGATGAATCTACCAGTGTGGTTGAGTTTGACCCTTAGTATTAGCTTGTGTCTGTCCAGTGCTCTTTCTTCCTCAGCCATTTCTCACCTGAATTTCTGCAGCCATTTCCTCCCTACTCTTCTCACCTGGCTTTGCCTCCTCTCCAACTCTGTTCTCTCTGGGCAGCCAGATGGTATTTGGAATGAAAAATGACTTCTATTTCTGCTGCTTACAATATGCTCATTGGCTACCTAGGTTGTATGGCTAAATCAAACAAAACCTGGCACTTGAACCCTTCCTGATCTACCCACTATATAAGTTTCTGGTCTCCTCTCTTAGCACAAGCTAAATGTAAAAGGAAACTCCAGGAAATCTCCTATGATTTGATTCTAAGAACCCACAGCATCTTGAAAAAATGCTATCAGTTTTGTTGCATAGTATTGCTTTTGAACTCTTCTCTCCTTCAACCAGACTGTAGTTCTTAGAGAACAAAGACGATTTTGTTCACTGCTACACTTGAAGAATGCCATGCAGGAGACATGGTGGGCTTCATTAAATATATGTTGAATGAAGGAGCTCCTAATTTCCATTACAAAGTCCTCCCAAGAATGACCTACACATTGCCTCAGTAGCCTGTCAAACACAGATAGTAGAGCCACGGGAAAGCAGAATGCACAGACTCAAAGCTGTAAGGAAAAATCTCCCTCAGCCCCTGTCAGTGGTGCCTCATGGTCTGTCATTTTCCAGAAGCAGCATCCTCTTTATCCTCCAAATGGCCTGTAGAGGTCAGAAAAGGGCCTTAGTTTCCAATCACAGGGCCTGTCCTGTCTCCATTAGCATTCACCCTGGGTATCTATAATTAAGCAAGCCTAGGCTGGGCACATAGGAACGGAAATGCATTGACTTTAATAAAACAGAGTGTAAAACAACTTTAGATTGACTCCAGCCTTGTTTGTTCTTGCACACTTGTAATTCTGGTTCGGTATATTCCCACTCAAAGAGACCATTGTCCTGGGGACTGAAGCGTGTCCCTTCATTGCCACTGTAGCCAGTCCGAGGAGGCGCACTGCACCAGCTTGCTGCTTCTGGCTCAGGGGGAATAAAGAAAGAAAGAAAGAAATGTATTTCTTAAAGAAAAACAATAACAAATAGAAGAGCAGTGGTTACTGGAGGAACTCCTATTGATGTTCTAGTCCTTTTTATTTTTCCATTAATATAAGTCCATTCAGAGTCCAGAAACAAAGAAATAATAAAAATGGAGCATGCACTCTGGTGAAATTGAGGAAATGATGATTTTGTTCCCTACATTATTCTCTGGTGTGTAGAAAAACATCACACTAGAAATTACGATTCCAAGGCTCAGGATCTGCATCTGTCATTTTGATGTGTGACTTTGGGAATGACCCTTCATTCCCCTGGGTCTCAGTTTTTCCATTTGAGAGTGAGGGCCTGGACCAGAGACCTAAGGTCACTTGCATTTCTAATACTCACTAAGGCTGCGCTGGCCAGGCTGCAGGGAATGCCAGGGGCCCCTGGCTGGCCAGGCGGGTGAAGAGGCAGCGTGAGGTGGCGACACTAGCTCTCTGTCTCTGGAAGAATGGAGGCCAGGCCTGCACAATGATCTTTTCAGAGCTAAGAGCAATGCCATTGACACCCTGCCAGGGCCCAACAGAGTAAAAGCTTCCGAAATCAGGGCTAAAAATAAATAATAAACCAAAGTGACAACATAAACAGGAAGAACTAAAGGGGAGGGGGTTGAATTGAGTCAGCAAACTCAGGAGTGGGGTAGGCAAGAATCTAATTCAATTTATTGGTCTGCTGGGGGCTGGACTCTAGAATTTAAAGCACTCTTGAAAATGGGCGTTTGATGCCTCCCTGGGAGGAAATGCAGAAGATGGAGCAGAGATGCTGCTGCTCTCACGCGCCCATTTCCTCTCTGCTGCACAGTTGGCCCCTTCCTCCTTTGTTGGTTGTTCAGAGGGAGAGCTCTTACACAGTCCCTCTCCTGTCCCTGGCCTCCCCCTGGGCCCAGGCCAACTGCCCTCATCGACCTCCTCTCTCAGCACTTGGGGCCCAGCTTCCTCTTTGCCTCTGTGCACACACTTGGGATCTCAATCAGAATGGCTTTCCGATCCGGCCATTTGGGGCAGGATGTGTGCAAGAGGGTGAGGGAAAGGGAGCTCATAGTTATTAAGTACATTAAATGCTGTAGCCACTGTGCTCTTATATGCAGCATGCACCCAGCTGGCAGTCACTTAACAGTGACAGGGCAAGAAAACAGAGAAGCCCTCAACCTTACAAACCTTGTTCAAACTTGTCAGGGTCTCATAATTTCCAAAAGTACAGAACCCAATCGAATGGAAACTGCTTTTGCAATGCTCTAAGTCAATTTTGTGAATTTGGGACGGTGAGCTTCGTTGGGGGAGAGTGGTGAATTGCTGCTCCTCTATGTATTAGAACATCACAGAGATTTCGGGGCGTGCATTGGCAGGAAAAAGGACAAAGTGAAAGGGAACCTCCCAGCATGGAAAAGAGGGCCTCTGACAAATCCTGACCCATAACAAAGTGACATCTAGTGTTATTTTTAGGTCATTTCCTGTATGGTGGGGTCATGCTTCACCCCATCTGCAAATCCTAGAATCTCAGTAAATGTTTCTTAATCTTCCAAAAGCTGGTTTCTAGTGATATTTGATTCAGTCAGTCAATGAGGAAACGATGACTGACAGCAAGCAGTTCAATAGGGCATGCAGTGTAAGTGTCTGGTAGAGAGGTCAAGTCAGGATCTTCCCTGACTTGACCTCTCTACCATTTTTCCCACAAGTTAACACTTCTTAAAATGTCATGTTCCTGACTATAATGCTAAGTGAAGTAAGACAGACTCAGAAAGCTAGAGGTTCAATGTTTTCTCTGGTTTGTGGAAACAAGTCCAAAATAAGGGGGGAGGAGAAAGGAGGAGAGAGAGAGAGAGAGAGAGAGAGAGAGAGAGAGAGAGAGAGAGAGAGAGAGAGAGATTATATTGAAATAAAAGATTGGTAGACTAGATGAAGGGAACTGAGTGGGAGGGAAAAGGGACAGAATATGGGAATGAATCTGCCCTAACTTTCCTAAGTACATATGTGAATATACCACAGTGAATCTCACCATCATGTACATCCACAAAACACTATTTTAAAAAGACCAAACTAAAAGTAAATAGCAGAAAGCTCAGTAGAGTAGAGGGAAGGAAACAGGGAGGGGAAGGAGAAGTACTGGAGACTGAATTAGAGCAAATTATATTCCATGCTTTTATAATTATGTCAGATGAATCCTAATGTTATGTATAACTAAAAAGAACCAATAAAAGAAAAGGGAAAAAATAACTCATTGTCCTCAGGGGCAGTGCAAGCCTTGTTCTTTCTTCCTTTTTTTCTTTCTTTCTTCAGACAAACTTACCTTCATAATTTCCTCTTCGAATTCAATTAGAAATGGATCTGTAATTCCTAACATTTTACTTTCAGACTTAGTCAAGAAATATCCTTTCCCCTATGTACAAATTAATCTTAATTAATGTGCTCAGCCTCCCTTCCATATTTCTAGAAGAAAGTGCTATGTGACCTTTGGAAGAAAATCCCAGTGGGTTCATGTGGTAGTTGGTGACGTGTGTAGGAAATATGTGTAGCTTCCTATACGTTTCCCCCAAATGAATGTTCAGAGCAATATTTTAAAGATGAAAAAGAATTTCAAACAGAGGTTAAGTAAATATCACCGAGGAATAGGGCCCTGACAAAATCAGATTTGGGTTGGGATAAGCAGTATTTCCCTTAGGGTGTCTGCTATGGATCATGAAATGGTTTTTCCTAGATCTCTATTCATCATGGCCATGAATGTTCTGAACTATATCATGTGTTCCCCTGGTGACTGTATTCTTGTCAGGATCCTGTTTTGCAGGCACCCAGGCATAGAGATGTGAGGGATTCATTGCACTCTTTCGCTCGGAGATCTATAATGCAACATATCAACATTACCTAGTTTCAAGTGATATTCAATTTATTTTATGAGGCCAGGGTCTCATACCTTCAAGTCCCAAATAATTCCTACCTCTCAATTTTAACTTCTACTTAAAACTCAGTGCTCTAAGTGAGCCAACCACTTCAACAAGGCCACTCAGTAAAAAGCAACTTTAGATACAGGATTATCTGACCTACTTTCCCCTCCATTGGGATGGATTTCCACCGAGTTTTCCATAAGGCAATAATATTCCAGAAAGATAGCAAGACAGTTACCTGAATGACGCTTCTCATTTCCTGAATATTCGTGTTTATTTTTTAAAACTGGCTTTGTTTGTTTTTCATCTGAAGTGATCATAAAATGACAGGACCAGAGACACATGGCAATACAAAAGATAAGCAAAACCAGGGACCAGAGGGGTGGATTAAAGCCAAAACTCAAATCTGTGGGGACTGTCAAAGATGAACTGCCTATAGCCCATTTCCTCGGTTGGTCTTCCTTCTTCTAAAGGAAAAAACTACTTTATGACTTAAGAAGAAAACGAAATCTATAAGAAAACTAATTTTGTGCTCATTGGGAAAAGCAGGGTTTTTGTGATAAAAGCAAGAAAAAAAAAAACAAATAAGGATGCTGTCAGCAAGCTCTCTCACAGTGCTTTATAATGGGTGTCATAATTCCCTGTGCTGGAGGGTATGGGGATAATATTACAGCAGGATGACCTCAGCCTAGGAAGCACCCTCACTGTCTGAAGTCCTGAAGGGATCAGAGTAGAACAAGGGAAAAGAAGAAGATAGGGGCTCTCGATGGGCCTCAGGTGTAAGGGACAATATTTTAGGTGATGTTGACATCTGTGCCTGTGTTTAATATTGCTGCAAAACTAATTACCACACATTTAGCAGCAAATAACAACTCCCAGTTTTTATCTTTCAGTTCTATAAGTCGGAAAAGCAGAGAATATTCCTGGATTCACTGTTCAAAGTGCCTCAAAACTGAAATTAACATGTCAGCCAATTTGAGCTCCCATCTGGAAGCTCAGGGTAAGAGTGCTTCCAAGCTCAGTAGAGTTGTTGGCTAAGTTTAATTCCTTGTGGTTGTAGGACTGGGATCCCCTTTGCCTTGCTTGCTGTCATCTCTGTGGACTATCCTCAAATCCTAGTGTCTGTCTGCATTCCTTGTCACGTGACTTCCCAAAGCTAGCAACAACCCACTGAATCTCCCTCCTGCTTTGAATCTCTGAGTTTGTATTTTATTAGCTGGGAAAACCCTCTGTTTTAATGAGCTGGTATGATTAGGTTAAAACCACTTTGATAATCTCCCTTTTATCTTATAACATGGCATAATCACCAGAGAAAAATCTTATCCTATTCACAGTTTCCATCCATGATCAAAAGGGGAGAGGATTTTATAAGAGCAAAGTCCATTAGAGTTCATTGTTATAATTTTGCTTGCCACAAATACTAATATTAGCAAATATTACATAATGCTTTCCACTGGGCAGAAACAGAATGTCAGTTTTAAAGATATTAATCACTGAATTTTCACAACAACTCTATTTGGTAGGTATTACTATTATCCCCAGTTTACGTTTGAGGAAAGTGGGGCACAGAGTGTTGATGGAGAGTGCACAGCTGGTTACTTGTTGAGTTGGTTGAACTCAGGTTTGTGCCAGATTTCTTAACCATACTTGACTCCATCAGTCTGTCTAGAAATTTTCTCTCTTAGGCAGAATGTCACCTTCCTTCCTCCCAAGCTTGGGACCGGAGCTCTGCAGTGGGACAGTATAAGATGCAGATAGAACATGACATGGCACACATGGACCATCAGCCTGTCTATAACTGAGACTTTAATCTCATGGTTACATGTGATGTGTCTCCCTTGCCCAGTTTCCTCGTCTTGCATTCTAAATCTTAGCTAGTTATAAAACTTTTCCCAAGGTGCAGATTTTCTCAAAATGTGTCCTCCCCAAGTATCCTTCAGGAACAGTGGATGGTGGCTAAGTTGTTCACAGTGCAGAGTGAGGTCCTCAAAGAACTGATGTATCACCCCCACATCCCTGGGGCATTTCTTCTCACCTGAGTTGAATACTGTGCAGTGCAGGTGCTCAGGTCCATACAAAAAAGTGCCTTAGCAAACTGGTGCTTACTCCATGGGGCATTTTGAAAACATCTTATGTTCAGTCAGAGAGGTAAACTGAGCCAATTATATATTTTTTCAATCTACCATTGACTGGGCAACACTATATTAATTTATAGAAGAAATAAAGATACATACTTAAAAATATAACTAGTTTAAAATCAGAAATTAGCAATAAAAAGGCTAATAAATATAAAATAAAATTTATTCCCACAATAGTATTTTGTGGTGCCTTCATATAATTAGTAATAGTATCAATATAGGAAATTCACTGATAAAAATCAAAGAAGTTTACATGCAAAAATCAAAACCTAAAAAAAAAATTTAAAAGCAACTAAGCAGAAGGAAAAAAAAAACTGGCAATGTTTAATAATTGTAGCTGTAAATTTAAATGCTATGAATTATGCCACTGAATGACACAGAATACCAAACATGATCTAAAAGGAATCTAAACTATTTTTCATTCATCATCCAACACTAACTAAAAAAGATTCATAATGAAACAATCTAAGTGAAAATGAGGTAACAAGTAAAGATTTCTAGGGAGCAATTACCAATGAGAAGAATTAAAATGCAAAAACTGAGGATCACAATAAACAATGAAGATAGAAGGAAGTACTGGTGTCGGGAATTGCAAAATAATAATAATAATAATAATAATAATAATAATAATAATCTGTTTATTATCAGAGCTTCTGTAAAAGGCCTTAAGAACCAGATGGAGATTTTCTGAATGTGACTTGGAAAATGTGTGTGTGGCGGGAAAGGGTCATAAAAATCAAAATGTCCCCACACAGAGCATTGTCACAAGGGAAGTGCCACAGATGAAGGTCACTGAGGGACAGTGGTAGAAGGGATGGCATTACATTGGCTGCACACAGCAGTCAGGTAAGGATAACACTGACCTGGAGGCTACATTCTCTATCTCCCCCTTACACCAGATAACTTTGAAATGATGATGAATGCGTGCAAGGGGTGACTAGATCCATTGAGTTATGTGAGTTTAGTACTGATTGAAGTGAATTGGAAAGGCAGCCTCCTTCAGTGCACATATGATGCATTAGCTTGACATTCAAAGTCTCCTACATGGATCCCACTCTAGCCTGCCTTTCTAGACTTATCTGCAAATACACAGGGCCCTAAGGACAGCTTCTTAGCCAAAGTGGCCTCTCTAATGTCTACAAAGCCTCTTCCCCGTGTTCTTACCTCCTCACCTGTCCATGTTCTTCCTCCCTCCATTCTAGGAACGATTCAAATCTCAAATCATCCCTGGTCTGAATATCCCTTATAACTCCTGCTTTTATTTTTGTTTTTCCATCTTAAATCATTTATTGTGTTATTAACTATATCCTTTCATGCTCAACTAATTGGCCATTAATCTCTTTTAAGGTGATTTGATTGTTCATGTGTCTAATACATCTCAGTAAATGTAAATCTCAGATTTCAGTAAATCTCCCTGAAAGAAAGACTGTGTTTTTTAAATTGTATTTGTTATGGTTTAGATAATTAATGTCCCCCAGAAGTTCATGTGTGATACAATACAAGATAGTTAGATGTGAAATGATTGGGTTATGAGAGCTTCAACCTAATCAGGGCATTAATCTGCTGACAGATTAATGGGTGGTAACTATGGGTAGGTAGGGTGTGGCTTGAGGAGGTGGGTCATTGGGGGCATGCCTTTGGGGTATATATTTTGTCCCTGGTTAGCCTAGCTTAGCCCCCTGATTCCTGGTGGTCATGTATGTACCTGCTTTCCTCTTCTTCCATGATATTCTGCCTCATCTGGAGCAATGGAGCCAACCCTCTATGAACTGAGACCTCTGAAATCATAAGTGCCAAATAAACTTTTCCTCCTCTAGAATTGTTCTTGTCATGCCTTTTTGGTCATACCAGTGAAAAATCTGACTAAAACAATATTGTGCATTATTTTGCCCTTCCAATTTCAACTTGTTTACCAATATTATCTCACAAAATTTTTGCTATAAAACTTCATGTTAAATATTATTTTTCACATTGTTCAGTCTAGATAATTAAGGAGAAGTTAATTAGGGAGATTAAAAAACACCCTAAATTATACAGTACAATATCAAGATTTGAAATCATATGAGTTGGAAAAAATCTGCTTTCCCCATGAGACCATGATATCTTTATAACTTTCTGGATCCATCAAATGAGATAACACAACAGAGTAAAATACTTAAGACACGTACCCATAAAAAAGAAAAAAAAAGAGTACGTGTACAGGTACATGAGTCTCTTTAAAATTATTTTACTTTATTTGCATATAATTTTCTGTTATGATAGGACCTCCAAGTAGAATTAAATTCCTTGTATTGTAAGGTGGCTATTTACAAAGTGCCCATGTGTGCACACACTCACACACACATTCACTCTGTGATTGGTTGGCTGGTAAGTGCTTCTCACACATCTACCTGAAAGGGCATTGCTTTACAATGGCAAAGGCGTGAACTTCATTGGCAAGGACACGGATGACTTTAAATTCCATTTAGGGGAGAAAGGTGTGTAAACTTAATGGGGTGCATCGAGGCTCAATTTTACTGCCAGGATGGCCAGAGTTTATTGATTAGGATTATGGTCAGCACATTACCTGGTAGTAGGGCCCTGTCGTAATATTAGTTTTGAAGGAGCTCTTCTGTTGAAAAGCTCTATGTTAATTCCTTATGATCCCAAGAAATATAATGGATGAGAAGGGGGTCCACCAGGAATGTTGTTTGTCTAGGTTCTCAGCTTATTCTATCTTGAGGAGAGAGGCATGGCAGCTCTCAAACTTACTAAGTGGGAAGAAGCCTGACAGGCAGAGAGAGAGAGAACTGTGGAGGGAAAGATACCAGATCCAGATTGTTCAGAGGTTACCTGGATAATTTTTACTTCACTTTTTGATACCAGATGGTCTCCATGGGCATAAAGAGAATCACAACATTTCCCTGTATTGGGGGCTCTGAAACAGCAGGCACATAAAAATTAGTTGGGTGGCTTATCAAAACAGAAATAGGCCCCACTCCTGGAGATTGATTCAACAAGTCTATCATAAAATCTGATAAACTACATTTCTAACAAATTCCCAGGTGATGCTGATGCTGGTGGTCTAGGGACCATACTTTGAGAACCATTGTCCTAACACATATGATGTTTCATCATAGGACATAGGAACATCAGTTTCTTTAAGAAAATATATTATAATACCAATAGTCAGGAAAATTTCTCTAACACCGACCATAAACACTTTCTTCTATTTTAATTTTAATGTTCTTTCTGGTGTCTCAGAGAATGTAGAGAGGGTTTCTGTATTATAGAGGTGCTATAGCTACCTCATGCCTACAGGTAAGCTGAGTAGCTGTCCACCAAATAGGTGCTGATGTACTTCCCATCTCTGGTGGGAGCTGTTATTCTCTTCTCAAAAAGAAAGTCTGGCATTCTAGACCAAAGAGGACAGGCAAACCCTGACATACAGAGGAAGGAAACATACACCTCTGCTCCTTTTCTTCCATTTCTTTCGATTTCTCTATTCCTGTACTTCCTCTCATGTGGATTCCCTGTTACTTTATCTGCTTTCCTTTTCTCCAGTCTGTGCGTCTCTTTCTATGCTCCCCATTCTTTTACACATGTAGTTAATGCAGATGAGTATGATCTGCATAGATAGCCAACTTCTATCTCCCCCAACTGTATTTTCTCTTACATCAACTTCAGGATATAAATCTTCTCTAAACAAAAAGTATGTAATTAAATCTGATCCTAGAAACTTGTTCAAATAGCTTGAGACATTCAGGCCAAGCAAGACACTTGATAGTTACAGTGTCTTCTTCTAAATTGGGACATTCACCTGCCATGTACCAAGCCTCAGTTAAGAGTGTCAATGTCAATAAGTCATTGTGGCTTTGCTCTGTGAAATCCTGAGCACCGTGGATCTGACTTTAGACCCGAAAGGAACTTATCAATAGATAGGCATTGGTTAGACTTGTAAAGTGACTTGCTCTGAAAGCATTTTCTAAGAGTCTTATACCAGGTAGTGACTTTCCCAACCAATGGGATCTCTCTTTGTTGAAGAGTTTGAATTTGAGAAATATGTAGAATAATTCTGAAAAAGCCATACTAACAATAGAAGTAGAGACAAATTTTGCCAATTCATTAAAGCAATAGTTTGATGGATTGGATTCCACCAGGAAACCACCACCAGAATTTCTGTGTATCATTACAGTATCAATTAGACTTTGAGAACTACTGCACTGACTTGAATAAAATCTCCATTTCAAAGAAGCCTGCTTGTATATTATATCAAACTACATAAGATTAACTGAGAATATCTGTTCCTTATGTCTCAAAAGAAGACTTGAGTTATGAATGATAAAGTTATTTTAAAACTAAGAACCAGGCAGATGGCTGTGTAAATACATAAAGAATCAATGATACAATATAATATTAATAATTATGATGGATAGCAGCCATTGGGAAAAAATCCTGTATGCCAGTGTACTAAAAATGTCAATCATGGCTACTATCTGCCTAGCACAGACCTCTAGGGAAATCATTCTTCTCAAAGCCACTGGTAAAAGGACAAACCTAGGCTGTGATATTGTATATTACATGACCTAACCCTCTCATTTGCATCTTTAGGGCAAAGGTGAGTAGCTACTTCAAGGACAACAAATTCACAGCCCTGTGTGTGTGTGTGTGTGTGTGTGTGTGTCTGTGTGTGTGTGTATACATTAGGTCTTCTGTATCTACAAATTCTGCATCTGGAGATTCAGCCAACCACAGATGGAAAATAATTGCATCTGTACTAAGTATGTAAACTTTTTTTTTCTTGTTGTTATGTCCTAAAAATTCTGATGTAAAAACAATTTGCATAGCATCTCAATGTATTAAATGTTATAAGTAATCTGGAGATTATTTCAAGTATATAAGAGGGTGTATCTAGGTCATATGCATATAATACAGCATTTTATATAAGGGAATTAATTATTCAAGAATTTTGATGCTCAATTGGGGATACCAAACCATCATGGATACCAAGGGACAATTATATACATATATATAGATGGATGATGCGTGTGTGGTGTATGTATGAGTTATTCATTTAAAATTAAAGTATCTTCCTGTATATAAGTAGTGTTTTCAGTAAACAAAAATAAATGCATAGCTGGGTGTAGTTGTGCACAACTGTAATCCCAGCAGCTCAGGAGGCTGAGGAAGGAGGATCACAAGTGCAATGCCAGATTCAGCAATTTAGTGAGGCCCTAAGCAACTTGGTGAGACCCTGTCTCTAAATAAAGAGTAAAAAATGGACTGGGGAAGTGGCTCAGTGGTAAAGCACCTGTGGGTACCAAAATAAGTAAATGAATAGATAAAAACAAAAAGGAGAAACTAGTTCAATCAGATCCCTGAGTAGGCCATTTAAATTAAGAATATCAAAATTATGATTTATTCACCTTGGGAAAGATTTTTAATTACAAGGTAATGGAAGCCATGAATCGATGCTATACAAACTGAAATTATAAAGACGCTGAGCCCCTGTATTGTCAGAATCTATGATACAGAGAGAAGCTTGTTAGAGAAGAGGTAGAGTGTGGACCAGCCTGTAGCAGAGGCCCAGAGAGAGGCAAAGACAGAGCACCCAGCTCATGTGGAAGGTCCAGGGAGGGCCTGACTCTAGAGATTCCTTGTTTGTAGAATAATTTTCTGGTCTGGGTTCATATCAGCACTAAAAATGAACCCGATTTTCTTTGAGACTCAGATTTAAAGCTCTTTGCCTGAGATTATTGAGCTAATCCAGAGAAGAGCAGTTATTTGAAACTAGGGTTGACTTACTTCATCCCGATTGCTCTCTCTCCCTTACACTGGACATGTTAAGAACCTTAAGAAACGTGTAAGAAGATGGGAGTCTTCACAAAGAGTGCCCTTATCATTCAGATCTGCCTTTCCTTTTCTCCCACGTGCCACATGTGTTTCTTGCTTGCTTATGTAAATTATATGAATTTTATCCTTCTTTTAACAATTTCGAATGTGCCCCTCTGCCTTTTCTACCCCAACCTCTTCTAATCACATTTCTGGCAATCAAGTATGTAATTTGTATGAATGAAACCAATACAGTTTTCACATATTTTTCCATTTTTTATTTTTTATGTGAGAACTTGCTACATGTTAATTCAAGCTGGGTTAATTTATGATTTCTTGACAACCTATTCCAATGTCTGTTCTTTCCTCCTTCCTTTTCCAGCATTCACTTATGTTCTTTCTTATTTCATTTTCATGGACCACGATTCAGTCCCCTTGAATCAGAACTTGAAACATTCTTTTAATAAGAAAGAATCTGATGTAAACACTGGTAGTAATGGAACCTGGCCTAGCATTTTTTAAGTAGGGAAGAGCATAGGGTGAAACACTTTTTAAAGGTGTTTTGATTTGGATATGAGGTGTCATCCAGAAGCTCTTGAGTTAATTCAGTCATTTCCAGAGGCGAAATGATTGGATTGTGAGAGCTTGAACCTACTCCGTCTCTCCTAGTCTGGATGAACTTACTAGGTGGTAATAGCTAGAGGGGGTGGGTAACTGGTGGAGAGCCCTGGAAGGGTACATGTCCCTGGTGGCCACTTCTCTCTCTGCTTCCAGGCTGCCATGACCTTACCAGTAATCATCCTCTGCCATACCCTTCAGCCACAATATGCTTCACTTAGGCCAAGAGTGATGGAGTCAGCTGACCTTGCACTGAATCTCTGAAACCCTGAGGTGTTTTAGTCATAGTCACAAAAATCTGACTAACACAAAGACTTTCCTTTGTGGTTCTGGATAGAAATTCATCAATGTGATTTTTAAGGAAGCAGCTTTGCAGTGTCTTTTCCTAGGCTTCTGGACAATACTCAGTGTGGGCTACCTGTGTGTCACAATTCTGATGACTAATCACATTCCTGAATACCATCCCAGAGGTCTGATGCTTCTGATCAATTTCTACCCCCTCGGTCAACATGGTCAGACAGGAACAGGTAGGGGAGAAGCATCCAAGTGGCATCAACACTCAAGAGTGAGCAGATCCAGTGTAGAAATTGCAAAATTATATAAGAACCCAGAAGCTCTTTTCAGATAAACAGTTCAACACTCTAAGATTCCCAAACTATCAGAACTGCTTGATATTACTATCAGCCTACTGATCTTTGAAAGAATCTGAGCTTTCCAGAAAGTCAACATGTTTTAGCTTTGAGTATAACTGGCAAACTCCCAATAATAGCCTTCTTTATGGTCACTGGCATTCATCTCTGGCATCGAACTGAAGTCCTATATATCATAGTCACAATTCACAGAGATAAACAGGGCATGCTCTCTGGACCATGTAAACCAGAAGATGCCTCTCTCTGGAGATCGCCTACCTGCCTCTCTTGAATTTTATAATCATCCTTTAGTAGCCTAGCACTGTGGTAAGCAGAGAGGCAAAAAGAATTTGTAATTTGGTTATTGTGAATCTATACAATTCACTTTCTATCCTTCTGCTGCCATTTCTCTTCTCAACTGTCTTGTCCCAAGTGCTAAAAAAAAGAGGGACACAGAAATATGATGAAGAATAATATAATCAATGGCTTCTCCATCCACCCCACACCAGAGAATGGGAGGTGGGAGACCTAGCTTCCTGTTTCAGTTTAACTGATGAAAGGTTAACTTACTGGAGGTAAGTTATCTGTCTTTGAAAAACCCTCTAGTGTGAAAATAAAACCCTGTCCTACCTCCCACTTCAAGCAACCATGAATGGATAAAATGATGCTGGTGACAATGAATCTAACAATGATGTAAACAGAAGGGATCAGCAAGGGAAAGGAAAAGTTAGCAGTTGCCAATGAAGGAGAATGTTCATCCCGTTGGGGGCAAAAGAGATATTATTTACTCTATAATTACCAAAAACCAGGAGAGGACTCTGGGATGCTTACTTAGAAGTAATCATTTCATTATGTCCTCAAGGGCTTAGTTTTCTCTTGTTGTTCACAATTCCGTTAAAAATTAAACAATTATTGTTGGCAATTGAGTGAAAGGAAACTCATTTATCTGCTACGTGACAACTGTCCACATCAGGATATGGGGAATCTATTGAAATAAAATGGTGACAAAGGAAAACCTAGGATAACTCAACAAGTGTTTCCTGGGAATCTACATTAAAAAGTGCTAAATTCTCTCAAAGAAAGCAAAATAGCAACAGGATGATTAGTGCCGTTTTCTGTTGTTGTAATCATCTCCATGCTAACAAGACTTTTTCATTTCCTTGGTTCTGTATGTGTGTATGTGGTTGTGGGGGATGTGCTTTGGGTTGAAATATTTTGAATTCTACTGGGACACATTTTCCTGGAGTTATTTGCTTCTTAAAACAAGCCAATATCATCATTTATAACCATAACCCTGAAGGCATCATGGTTGCCTAAATGTATAAACAAAATGAAATGCACAATTTGCAGGATCTTAAGTTGAGTATTTTGAAAAAATAAAATAGCGAGAATGATTTAAGAGAAGACAAACATTAAAAAAAAATGATGCTATCCAGCAATGTTTATTAAATGCCTATTTGTAGTTCTGTTTGGTATTCTGAAGGATGAGATAAATGTGATTGTGTAATTATAGAACTATAAAGCTGAAAGGAATTAAAAATGTGTCTTATCTAGTTTGTTCCCGTGCTGTTGATGGAGGAACAGAAGACAAAAGGCCTAGTTCTTGGGGCCACTCAGCTAGGAGAGACAGGCTGGACCCAAGTTTTCTGAGACCTGGCTCAACACTCCTTCCAATGCCTTTCCCACCAAGAATCCTTGTGTATCAACTGCTGGTGATGTGTCCTGTAAAAATTCTGTAACGTGCTCACAAACAACCAAATAACTTCTAATTGTGATATTACAACAATAATGGACCTAACTATTAACCTTGGGCTCTATCAACACATTTAAATTAGGGAGCAGGTATTCATAATCAAGTTACCTGATTAATGCCAACAGCCTGGATCATTCAGTGTTAACATTTACATATGAATTGTCCCCAAAAAGCTCATATGAGAAACAATTCAAGAAAACTTTGGAGGTGAAATGATCGGATCATGAGGGATTTAACCAGATCAGTTCATGGATCCACTCGAATGGATTAACTGGGTGTGGCTGAAGAAGATAGATCAATGGGGACATACATTTGGGATATCTATTTTGTCCCTAGTGAGCCAAACTTAATCTCTCTCTCTACTTCCTGACAGGCATATTCTCAGGTGTTTTTCTCCTCTATACCCTTCTGCCATGATGTTTTGCCTGCCTTAGGCCCCAGAGTAATGGAGTCATCCATTTATGGACTAAGGCCTCTGAAACTTTGGGTGCCAAATAAACTTTTTCCTCTAAAATTGTTTTTGTCAGGTTATTTTGGTTGCAGTTGTGAAAAGCTGACTAAAATATTCAGTTTTCTAGAATGGTCTTCTGTGTGGACAAGAAACAGATTTGATCATGTATGGATCTAAATGAAAAGGGTACATGGAAGCTCTTTCCTCATTTTCCTGCTAGGCGGATTTGCATGGAAGGAGGGCCAGAGAAGTGTTATGAAAGAGAACTGCTGAAAATAATTCAAATCACTGTACAGAGGAAAATAATCAATTAGGTCACATCTAGACGGCCCCATGAGGCAAGGGGAGAATTGCTTCTTGTGGATTGGTTCAGAGCGTGGTATTTTTTTTCTAGAATTGCTTTGCAATGACATCAACTATGGCACACTCTTCATCCTCCTGCTCCACTGTTTGCCATATAATAGCCCATTGTGAAGGCTTTGCTGAAGGCAGAAATTAACCTTTTAGAGAAATTTCATTCCATTAAGTCTAGTTACATGAATCCAGGATGGTTTTCTTTTTCATGAGAAATTTTTTATATGATATTTAAATGCTTGTAAAAATGTTTTGGGCTTGACTGTGTATAAGAGGCTTCCTGGTGGAAGCAGAATTGTTAGTCAGCTATGGTCTCCATGGTGACTTTTTTAAGGCCAAGTTTGAATCAATTTTCTAAATATTGAGGTATAATTTGTGAATGTGCAATTGGTTGAATAATAATAGAATTATCAACAATATAACATTGCTTTTAATTCTGGTGTTTGACACATTTCATAAAGTAGTTTACTACCAACCTTCAAACTGGTCTCTAAATGGGGTCTTACCAGTCTCCCGTCCCCAACTATAATCTTCTATCTACTTCTTTTCCTTCATGTTATCATTTTCTATGTATCTTGACCCTCTGAATAGCTCCACCTTGCTAACCACTGAGTCCTTTCTTATACCCATTTCCTTTTAATCTCCAGTGTCCTATGTAGTTCAGACAACATAGGCTCCCTTGGCCTAGGAGTTGCCACAGTGGGAAGAAGTCTGAACTGGATAGAGATCTTGATGGGGGTTCTAAGTCTGCCAAAAACAAGTTCTGTAGCCTTATCTATGCTTCTTGAATTTCAGGTTTTTCATATAAAAATTAAGGAATTCGAGGGAGATTGTCTACCATGTCCCTCATCAATAGATTCTGCAATGAATTCATTACAGAAACAAAATAATACAGTCATCAGGCAGTATTAACTCCACTGGCTACATTTTTAACAGGGTGTTTTTCACCCATCATCTCTTCAAATTTGTGTTCAAAGTTCAGGATTAAGATAAGGAGCTAAATGTGGCCAAAATCTGGTGAGAGGAAGACGTGAATTCACCTCGACAAAGTGACTTGTTTGGCAGACTGAGATCTCCTTGACCAGATGTTTGCAGTGGCAAAATTGGGGCATCAGATGATTTATTCCTTGTGTCCAGAAAGCTGTTAAAACAAGTAGAAGGTCCAAGGGTTTCTTATTGAACAAGAATAAATAAATCTTTGGAGAATCATCCATTTACAATAATAGGACAGAGCAGGAGAATCCTCAACCACTTCTCCACATTTGGACCCAAGAGAATGAAGATATGGGTTTCTGTGCTTTTAGTTTTCTTCCCTTCTTTACCTTATTTCTCTTTTTAAAAATAACACGGGTAAAAAGGAAGTAACAAAAAGAAGCAAATATCCCCCCAAACGTCTTGCTATTTGTTCTTTCAACCCATGGGTAGCTAAAATAAATATGTATTGACCACCTACTACTATGCTATGTTTATAAGTTGAGGGGTCAGAATAATGTCATGGAGAAGACTATAACCTCTGGAGCCAGTTGATAATGGTATTTAAAACAGTGCTGGCCACACGGTTAGCACACAATAAATGTCACCTCTTAACAGTGTTGTCATTTAGTGTTGTTACATGCTGTGCATCAGATAGAAGGTGAGGGGAACAGTAAGGTTCCTACCATGGGCAGCCAATATAAGCCCTATGTCTATCAATAGGCATTTTAAAAACACTGTGTTTGAGAAAATTGTGGCCAAGGGAATAGAGCGTACACCAGCTATTCTGGACAATTCTTCTCTTAGATACATCACCTTGCAATTTCTAAGCTTGTGCCATAATAAATTGGACAAACATAGGGTTTAAGTTAAAATGTAACAGGCATAGAATAAATTCACACTGCAGCCTGGGTCACATTGGTTTTGCCCTAGTTTATAATCCTCCTGGCTGAACAAGATTTCTTTTTTGTTATGAGTGTGAAAATGAACTCAGCAGTTCTTATCCCTTTGCCTGACCACTTCCCCACTCTCCATCCTTGTCCTGCCCTGGGACCCTCCTCATGTCCTGGGTGGCAACAGAGATCAAATATGGGGTAGCTCCATGTTTGACAAGTTGTTCGGTCAACACAATAATGTGATCACGAGGAGTCATCTCAGGGGGATATGTGCCATTAAAATTAATTGTACACTTGAATCCATTGGCTGTGCTTGATCCATTAGATTTTTCTCAGAGAAAGCAATGGCTCTGGAGGAGGCAGAGAGGGTGAGGGCAAATTCTAGGCCTGGAGGCAAGCTAGTTAATGGGAGAAAGGTCCTGACTGCCACCATAACAGTGACAGCCGTCCAGGGGCAAATTGCCATGCACAGCATCATTTCTTTATGCTCCTCTTCTTAAAAACACTCTGAGCTGCACCAGCCTGCACAGGTCGCATGACAGTCTCTAACTGAAACCTGTTTCTCCATTTCCCTGGCTCTTCTGGTGGCTCTGTAAGGAGAGAGTTTATGGAAACATAAAGAGTCCATGTTAGTGTTTAGCTGGTGTCAAGTCTGACTCAAAATGAAATCTTGTTCATGTCATGCTGTGGAATTGCAAAGAGAGCCGCACCGAGGCCAGAAAGCAGGGGAACACGAGGCGCCGGTTTTATGTGGGTTTTAAAGGGCAGTTTTGATTAGAAATGTGACTGTAAAAATGGCATTTCAATGTTCCAAATGTATTCCCCTGTGGTGACTTCCGTGTCCAATTCACTTAGTTTACAAACATAAACAAAAGATTCCCAACTGCAACTGTGTGGGGTTCAGCAAAAGTCTAGAATAAAACAGCACCAAACCCTGTCCTTTTCAGTGTTTGAAGAGCCCTGGGCATCAGCAAAGAAGCAGGGGAGAGGGCAGAGCAGGCAGAGACGAGAAGGGTGGGTCTGAGGGGCAGGATGGTTGACTGATACAGCCCAGTGCCCCAATCTCATTCCATTCACAGCCCCCATGCACTCACCCTTACTGCAGCCCAGCTTTGTCAATGAGTGCTTCTGAAGGACAACAGAGTAATCATGAAACTGTAAACAGAGCAGTTTGTGAGTGTGCATGTCTGAGTGCATGTGTGCATCCAGGGCAGGGGAGAGGGAGAGGGAACAAATGAAACAGAGAGATAAACAAAGTACATGTACAATGTCTGCCATTGTATCCAGCTGTTGAAATGTTACTCATTTATTTTCTAAGGCAAACTGGCTATTATCCACTAGATATTTACCAGTCCTCTGTTTTAGTCAGATTTTTCATCACTATGACCAAAAGATCTGACGAGAACAATATAGAGGAGGAAAAGTTTATTTTGGCTTGCTATTTCAGAGGTCTCAGGTCCATAGACTGCCAACTCCATAGCTCTGGGCACAAGGTGAGGCAGAACATTATGGCCAAGGAAAGTAGCTCAGGACATGTCAAGGGTAAGCAGAGAGCTCTGCTGAAAAGGGACAAAATATAAACCCCAAAGGCACATGAACCTACTCATTCCAGCCCCACCCTATCTGCCTACAGTTACATCCCAGTTAATCCATTTCATTTAGGATTTAACTCTCATAATCTAATCACTTTGAGACATGGCAACAGATAGGTAGCTGATTATCAAAGAAAAGAAAATGGGTAGCTAGCACTTCCCTATCCACTGGTTGCTAACACCTCCAGGGGAGGGGAAGTATCACATTTTCCAATGCAAGCAATCACCCCCTGGGCAGCCTTTTGGTCCTGTAGGCATGATAATAGCAGGAGGGGTCATGAAAAGAAAGAAAACCTAAAATCTATAAAGGAGCAAGACACCCCCACTCCCAAGGGCTCCATCTCTGGGTTTCCTCTTCTCTGAAGGAGTCTCTCTCTCTCTCTTTCTCTCCTGTTTTTTAAATAAAATGTACTTTCTATTCTTGTCTCAGCATTTCTTAGGTGGTTAATCTTCAACACCAGAGGGAAGAGGACCCCATCCTGATTTTCAAGACTGGCATCTATTTCACATCTGAAATTTGTTACGTTGTCACACACATGATCTTTTGGGGGACAACACATATCCAAACCACAACATCCTCCGATCTACCCGACAAAGGAATCCAAACACAACAGCACACATGTATTGGCTTTGTGGCAGCACTTTCACATCAGTAGAGGGGGGAAATTGGCTGGTTTATAAAAATCTTTCAATTGTATGGACCACTGTGTCTCACAGTTCCAAAGGAGCCTATTCCTTCCACAAGCTAGCCCCTGGACACAAAACTGAAGCGTGCATGCACCTCAAGCCCAAATTGCAAGATGGGAAGTGAGAGAGCTAAGAAAAGCATAGTGAGTCCAGATGTATTAAATAAAAAAGGAGATTTGGTCAATACAGTCTCATAAACTTGATTCTTAACTCCCCAGTCTCCTGCACTTCTAAGGTAAGAACTGCAATGCATAGGAATCATGTGAGAAAGAGGTGGGGGAAATGTGAGCTATTAAAGTGTTTCTCTTCCTGATAAAAGAAAGAAAATATGGCTGCTAAAGTCTCTTCTTTCTTCCATAGTCTTCTATGTTGCCCACAGATACAATGGCAGGAGCTGCAGCAGCATTCCTGTGACCAGAAGAGGGAGGCTATAAGAATGGCAAAGAATTGGACCTAGTGCGCCTGAGCCACTAAAATGATGGCACTAATTGACTGCATTATTGTGTGAGAAAAGCAAAGCCTTGTTCTTAAAAGCTTCTTTAATCTATTATAGGAAACAATAATTATTCCTAATAGATAGATGAGGATGAGGCTGTTCCATCTCTCTGGATAGACTCACCTATTCTTAGCACATTGTCCAAAGATCATAGCAAAGTTGAGGCTGACCCAAGTAAAAATCATGGGATATTGGGGAAAAACAAGGTGTAAAGTTTGATAGCAGAGGCCAGAGTTCTCAGGATGGCTGATTGTCAAAGTTGAAAGGCTTTTGGGGATACACGAACCATCTAATTCAGGGCATATAAAAGCAGATTCTAGCTCTGACAGTGGTTGACAGACATGAAGAGGAAGACTGAGCTTCTCCACTGACTGGGTTTTATTTTTATTGGAGAATTGCACAAAAACAAAACAAAGAAGATTCTACCTTCCCTCAGGACCCTGGGGGCATGAATCAGTTTAATGTAAAGAGGAACTCCAGCATTGTCTTGCTAGGAAGAGCCCTGGGTGTGACTCTCTTTGCCTGTCTCATCCCTTAGGCATTAGATACTCCATCTTGCCTTTGCTCTCCACAACTTCTTATCTTGATACTCATTCTCTTGGTTGGATCCCTGCAAAGTCTGTGAACTTGCCTCTGACTTCAAATGCTATCATGGTAACTATCATGTTAGATAGGCTGCCTTAGGAAGTTTGGGTAAGCATTTACTTCCTCCATCAGTGTCACTTTCTTTCAATTTTCTGAGAGGACCTGAGTAAGTACTAATGGAAGCCAAGAGCAGGAAGAAAGCTTTACAGAGGCACTGGTCCTTTAGACTGACTCTTGATGGCCACAGCAGAGAGGAGAGTACAAATTTTCTAATGGAGGACTTTGGATTTGTCTCTTACTTTGAAACTCATTTTATTTGAAGTAATCTTACTCTGAGCTTCTCAACCTATTAATCTGTAAAATACAGATAGCAATAATATGGACCTTATAAAGTTGTTTTAGCTGAGATGATTCAGCAAAACATTTAGAAGAGTTCCCGGTAATTAGTAAGTATTCAAGAAGCCTAATCTGCTTGAGTGATCCAGAGATCATTCATTTTATCAGCAACCATTCAATATGGCTATGCTCCTAGAATATGAAGCTGACTAGTACGTCTAGTCCCCGTCTTTGAGCAGCTTACAAAAGGTGTAAGAGAAAATCAGTAGATAAACCACACTCTTGGGTGTTATATAACGATACGGGCAGGACACAAAACCCACCTGCAAAGAAGACCTGGAAACATATTAGAGCACATGATATATCTGGGGAGAACAAACTCATTGCCATGGTAAGTCCTTTTGGTGAGGAAATATTCTGGTTCTCTCTCCTCCCAGTCAGAAGATGCTGGCCACTGTACCCTGCAGGGTCCTGATGCTGGAGAAGCTGCCCATGACATACCAGAAGCAGGGGGAGAACCTACTCCCCTCACCACAGTGGGAATCTCTTGGTAGTGCTTTGCACTACACCAATGCTGGCCCAAGATGGAAGGAACATTTTCATTCTTTTATGTGCAATATACAGTCAATTGTTCCTTTTTGTGAAATATTTTTATGCTTCTCCAAATACACAACTTCACGTGCCACTCAGGTTAGTGCATGGTATCATCTGGTCATATAAGAGAACGAAACCACACAGCAATTTGAACAGGGAAACTGTAATATCAAGAACTATGAGCTATAACAAGAGAGCAGATTGAAGTAATCAGGAATTAGGCAGCAAGATGTCAAAAGGATGATGAAAATATAGGAATAGTAGATTCAAGGAGCAAGACAGAGCAGTGGGGCTGAGATAGCATGGCAGCACAAGAGCCCTCTGCAGTGGCCATCCCCATCCAGAGCTGAGCTGAAATGCAGTCTTGTTGGAAAGGCCATTGCAGAGCTCACTGATGACAGCGAAGTCACCGTGGCGCCATGGTCGTAGACTATGCTGGAAATCCACTTTCTGGAATTTGCTGGACTACATTCTTCTATGAATGCCATTAACAAGGAGGTGTCTTACAAGAGGAAATGTACTGCAAACATTCCAAGAGGGGTCTCCAAGAAAGCTGCTGGGAGCTGGAGCTGACTGGCCACTGTGGGGCCAGATGCTAGAGAAGCTGCACATTGCATCTGCATGCCCGTGTGGTGCGCCAGAACAGGGGCAGAAACTTCTCCTCCTGGAATGTCTCTGCAGTGTCTTGTACTATACCAGTGCTGGCCAATGAAGAAACAGTAGTTAAAAGTCCAGGTCCATTTTAACCACACAGTGACAGGGTGAATTTGGAGATAAGAGGCAACAGATGAATAAATGGCACAGGTGTTCAGCTCTCACTAGGCAACACACATTCTCCACTAGGATGGAAGTGTCAACTCTGGATCCAGAGTGTCAGGAACCAAAATGTTACTGTTTTGTAACACTCTTTCCACACACACACACACACACACACACACACAATGATGGTGTTAGGGGAACAAGACACCTGTAGGAAACCCTTCCATTTGGGAGAGAAACAAATGAGGTAGGCTGCAGTAATCAGTGCCCCTAGTGATTCTGTGGGAAGCCAGTGACTCTTTCTTGCCTCCACCAGGTGCAGGATTGCAGTAAAGTCGTGACTCTGATCTTCCAAAGGGCTTATTTGTCCTTTTTCCCTGTGTTCCTTGGCTCTGCTGTCTGATCATTTGTTCTGATGGTTCTAACTTGTTTGAGAAAAAGACATAGTTTTCAAAATTTCTAGATTGGGCCCTCTTAATCTACTGATTCCATCAACCAGCTTCTGACCCATTTACTTTCAGTTTCACATGCCAGCAACCACCACTCCCGGGTACCTTAAGAGGCATAAGTTCACCTTCACACCTCTCTCTCAACTTCATTAAAACTACAGTAAAACTCGGTCTGATCTTTTCCCTGAACCACTTCATCCTACTGGGCATTTGTTATTCAAAATCTTTTCCAGTCCTTCTCTTATTATTTTGCATTTCTGAAACAGCTTTTTCAAACCTTCAAGGCTCTAATTTTCTGGACACTTTCTATCTCATTCCATTCCATTTCAGCTTGCCTTTCTGCCTGCCTTCTTTACTTCCTTCCTTCCTTTTTTTTTTTCTTTCCTTCTTTCTTCTTTTTTGGTTCTGGGAATTGAATTCAGTACCTTATGCATGCTAGTTATTTCTATTATTTCTTGAGTATACAATTTTCTTGTAATACATTCCCAATCCACTAGTAGTAGCTAATTCCTCATTAATAATGACAGTGTTTAAATCTTTTCCCCTACACTTCAGGAAATTTCCATCTGTTTTAATTGTTAAATGGGGATCTCCTCTTCTCAGCATCCAGTACCAGGTTCTTCATAGATCTCTGATTAACTGCTTAACCTCCTATTCATTGTCACACACATTAGTTTTTGTAATATGAGTAACCTGCTTTATAAGCCAATATTCATACTAGAGTATTAGCTTGCTAGTACAGTACACAAACCTCTAAAATATCCATGACTTAAAAGCACATAGGATTATTTTCAATTTAACCCAAGTCTGATGTAGCTTGAACAGGCTTCTTCTAGCTCAGCACTACACATCTGGCGCACAACCTTCAAGAATAGCATAGCAGAGGGGAAGAAAAATAACAGTTCTCCTGGGGAAACTTGGGTGCCCCAGGATGTAAACATGGGAAGAATTTACAAAATACCATCAAGAGAAAGAATTAATGTTTACAAATAAATTACAACATGCACAATTTGGATGTGTTGTGGAATCACCAAAATAACACCAACTACTTCTACTCAGTTGATTGACAGGAAGCAGTCATAGCCCAGCTTCACTGCAAGGGAGACTGGAAAAGATAGACAGTACATAAAAGAACATATGCTGGGTCAAAAGAAAAAAAAAAGGTTTCCACATGTGGTAGTCTTTCATCATTGTCATACATATTTGAGGGGGAAAAAAAACTTAGAAAATGGTAGGTTTATTTTGGCTGGCAGTTTCAAAGATTTTGGTCCATAGTTCGTTAGTTCCATTGCTCTAAGCCTGAGATAAGGCAAAACATCATGGCAGCGGGACATGGTGAAAGACAGCGTCTCACATCTCAGTTTATGGCAGCCAGAAAGGGGCGGGGGGAGAGAGAGAGAGAGAGAGAGAGAGAGAGAGAGAGAGAGAGAGAGAGAGAGATTTTGAAATTAATCCACTGAAGATTTTCTGGCCCTCAGGAGTCAATTATTTCCTTAAAATCTGCCTGTAGGGATTCTTGCATTGCCTTTAATACATACACCTTTTAGGGAACATTCCAGAGCCACAATATAGCAGGAAGATAAAGTAAAATCTAAGATAATAACTGAAGAATGAGTAGGAGATATAAAAATAGCAAGAGCAAAGTATGTACTAGGACAGAGACCATTTGGTGAATACACTGGGCTGAGTCAGGAAGCTAATTCAAAATCATTCTTCTTTCTTTCTTTATTAATTTGTGTGGTGCTGGGGATTTAAACCCAGGGCCTTGTGCATGCTAGGAAAACTACCACCAAGTTACACTTCAGTTCCCTAAATCATTCTTGAAGATTGAGAGACATGTCACTAAGCTAGAGATTTATTGTCTCATGATTTTAGCAATGTTGGAGTCACATAGGATTCATGGTAAGCTTGGGGGGAAAAGGGACAGATATTCACCATTTAAAATCTTCCAGGAATATGTAACCATCTATATTTGTGATCTGCATATTTTAATGCCTTCATTTTCCAAGCTTAACGTACATTTTGCATTAGTTAGAAAACAAGTATAAATTATCATTATCTTTTACATAGCAATTCTACTTTAGGAGTTTTTTCTAAGGGTAATAATTGTGAATCACCAAAATAGAGTGAAAATATAATTTATTACCAAACTTGGATATTTTACTACTGAAACAGTATGCTATGGTAATCAAAACAGAATAACAGGTGTAAACTGGTTCTATCTTGGGCAAATGCAAATATATGATCATTAAGTATATAGGTATCATGAAATTTGTAACATCACTGTTTCCAAAGTCAAAGTAAATAAACAAATAGTAGTAATAAACAGACAAGTATTCTTATGCTTGTATAAACGATGACATAGGAAACAACTGATAAAAATGTATTATGAATAAACTATCTGATACCAGGGAAGAGTTCATAATATATCAAGACATGAAGAAGCAGCTTTTGGAAAATATAGTCAATGTATTGTGGGTGTTGGTGGAGGCTGAAAGAGTGGAAAACTCCTACAACCTATTAAAATTATTTAACTTGATTCATTTAATGATACTATGATGTTTGTATTTGGGTGCATATGAGTGGTGTGTGTGTGTGTGTGTGTGTGTGTGTAACTTAGACTATTTAGACTATTTCCACTGCTAAACAAAATTCATTAGTTCTGGGGGCTGAGAAGAGTCCCAAAGTAAGGTGTCTGATGAGGGCGCACCCTCTTCTCCATCACTTTATTGCTGTATCTTCACAGGGTAGAAGGGATGAATACTATCATCACATGGCAGAAAGGGGCAAAGCAGCTCCCTTCAACCTACTTTATAAGGGCACCAATCTCATTCATGACAGTGGAGGCTTTATTATTTAAACCATTTTCTAAGACTTTGCCTTTTACTTGTATCAGAGTGGGCATTAGGGTCCAATATTTAAATTATGGAGGAGCACAAACATACAAACCATGGCATTCTTTCTTTCAATCTTTCTCCCCCTCTTCTTTCTTTCCTTCCCTCATCACATTTTCTGGTCTGATTCATTCTTACTAAGCAGCAGTATGTGGGGAGATTGTACTTTCAAAAGCTACTTGGGACCCATCATAGCTTTTACAAGTGGATTCAGCTGAAGGGCAGCTCACAGTCAAAAAACAATAATTCTTCCCAAATGTATAGCACTTTCACATTAAAGTGCTTTCATGTGCATTATCTGACTTGATCTACTAGATGTTAGACAGGTATTATAATTCTCATTTTACAGTTTAAGAATCAGAATTTCTGAAAGATTAACTTAATTGCCCAAAGTCAAACAGATATTTTGAGGGAGGGTTGGAATTATAACTCATGTCTCCCAATTCCAGTTGCAATTTCTGTCAAAGGTAACTTCCTAAGGTCATTCCAAGTTTTTAATAGTGACACCAAATTTCATTATGGTAAGTGTTAAAGAGATGGAATTTGGTTGAAAGAGGACTCTGGAAAACCATCTTGAAATTCATGTGTAAAAATTATGTGCTTAGCACACTGGGTATTGCTTGATCACTAGAAAATCAAAATGACCCCGAAATTAATAAAAAATCCAAACTCCATTTCATGTATTGAATACTTCACTAGGTTTTAAAAATGTGACTTTAGGATTCCCCTCCCCCTTTTTTTGGTTAGTATAATTTATTGCAACATTAGTTTATAGTTTATAATATTTGCTTTGTCTTTTATCTTTTCATAGATCTCTACATGAGACCATAGATTTCATTCATTCATTAATAGATTTGTGATCATTATTAATGTTGAGGTGTCTTGCAGATGCTAAAAAAATTATAAGGGCAGCATGAAGGGAATTAGCCTTTACATGTGCTAAGAAAATTAGCACAATTAAGAAATTCAGAAAATTCAACCTTAGCATGTGCTAAGAACTTTGACTCCGAAATCAGTGTGGTGTCTTCTTATCTGGGCTTCAAGTTTTTGAAGCATCACTGAGGTGATGATAATACTCTCTGACCAGGCTCCAATTTGTCCCAGGAACACTAAATTAATCAGCTAGAAACAGAAAGACCATCCACTGCTCTTTCTCTGAAAATTAAATGTCAAATTTGGGAAGGGTGGTTGGAAATCTTTGCTTATACAGCTGAACGGAACACTGTCTGGCTCCTGTTGACTAAGCATGTCCTTGGATTTGAGTAGCTACTTCATTTCCTATTTTAGCAATTGGGTTGAATGATTCTGGAATCCGGTGACAGTCACTTACTTGGGCATAATTTCTAGTTTGAAAACTTGATGATCTTGTCTTATTTACCTGACTTAAATTTAAATTGTTATTGTTTAATATTTAGTATCCTTTTATAATTTTATCAAGTAACTTATATGTTGTTTTGGGTAAATTTTATTTCAAATATTTCATATTTTATATAATGTTTAGACTCAATCATTTACAGATAAATTGCTAAACATTTAAATGTCTGCCTGATCATGTTTTAGGTGCGAAAATGGAGGTTTAAGGAGCTAATTCCAGAAAAGATTTTTTTCTAAAACATACAAATTTTACTGTTATTTCATTATCAAGGAGTAAACAAATAAAGTTATATTTTATTTTACAACCCCGAGGGGAAAATATTTATAAAATAGAAGGGTAGAGGCCTTTAGCAACTTCAGGGTTGAAATTCCAGCTGCACCATTTAACTGTTAAATGACATAGGGCATGTTTTGCTCACACTTCTTATTTTATTCTTCATTTAAAAAAATACTTAATTTGTGAAGTTGCTATGAGAATTACAAAATAGTCTGTGCAGAGTGTCTCACAAAAACCAGGCACTTTTTCCTGCCTTTTTAAAGGTTTTACATTAAAAAATACATTATTGTGTTACTATAAGTTGTGATAATGGGCTTTAAATAAACACATTATAATTATTGCTTTATATTTAATTTTTCTCTTCATAAGATGCCTACATGTTTTCCCCATTAAAATGATGTTAATTTTGTTATTTACCTCAAAAAGTGAAATATGGACTTTTAATTTTGCAATGTGATGGAATATATCAGCATGAAGATACTCATGTGACAGAAGCCATGGAAGTAAGTAAGCAAGCAAGGGCAGTGACACTGTGATACCTTGAATGGGAATGGGAGGTGATTTAGACCAAATGGATACCCATCAGTATGCTGCAAATTGTCAAGAAAGATTAACTAAATAAATGAAGGTTTTGAAGTTTTTGAAAGCATCAGGGAAAGTACGGAATGACATTTTAAGTGGAAAATTTAAAAGAGAATCAGATAATTTTTAGAAAACAAAAGTAGTCATTAAAATTAAAACCTTAAAATAAAAAGATAAACATAATAGGGATGAGAACTGGGGATGAGGTCTAGGGATATTAATATCAGAAAACTACAAAAGAAAGGTTAAATCCCACATAGTTATCCCTAGCTCCATGCATTCAACTTATTCTTTCTTTGACTGCCACTGAAGCATATTTAGGATTGCATTTCCTGATCATTTCATCCAAGGAAGGTTGGGATCCTTTGCTTTGTTTCGGCCAGTGAGTAATGAATGCCTCGATTAGTAGCACTTCTAAAGTAAATATTTAATTGCCAGAAACATTCTTTTCTGTTTGAAAACCAACAGAATCCTTCAGTTAGGGTTGCACAGTAGCTACAGTCAATAAATAAATAAATAATCTAAAATTGACAGGTAGCATTAAGAAGAGATAAATTAAATTACTATTTGATGTTTGGGAAAACCAATCCTTGGGGAGTGTTTGTTACACTGGCATAGCCTGACCCAGGGGTTGGCAAAATAAGGCCTATACATTTGCAAACAAAATAGCATTGGAGCACAGCTACAGCCTGTAACTTATGTCACATTTATGACTGCTTCCATGCAACAACACAGGTTAAATAATCATGACAAGGACTCTATGTCCCACAAACTCTAAAATATCTGTCCCCTTAAGAACATGTGCTCACATGTGACCTAAGTCTAAACTCTATAATGAAGAAAGGGAGCAAATACTACTGAAAAATCTTGTGAAACTTCCAATAGGTGATAGTTTAGAAGAAAAGGAAATGAGATATTGTAGAGGATAGTGGCAGAGAATTTTCTAAAATAAAAATAAAAAGATGATTTATTGAGATTTGTGTTTCCCTTTTTCAAAGTTGATTGCATAACACCAATGTTCCTATTTGGGGAAAATTATGTCATTTCATTAAGATAAAATTCATATATATCTGTATATATGTATGTATATATATATACACACACAAACACACATTCATAATTGTACGTGTAATAATAATTAATATATATATAAATGCAAAAAAGTTATAACAAAGAAATAGTACAGAAATGAAATAGAAAACAGGTATAAAAAAGAATAAGAATAAAATGAAATTTGGATTTGTGAAGGACTAAATTGTTAGAAATTCAACCAAGAGTTTAAAAAATACTAATATGAAGAATATTAAAAAAAAATCATCCTTGATTTTTTGAATGCAGTAAGAGAGCAATTTTATAAATAGAATAGAAAAGCATTAACTACAAAGTAAAATATTTACATGTTAAACTTGTTTAAAATTAAGAAATTTCAGTTATTACAATAAATCATTCAAGTGTGAAAAGGGGAGTCTGAGTAAGAGCAGGTATTTGCAATACAAAATCCAGAAAGGATTCATGAGGAATATATAAAAAGGACTTCCAGTCATTAACAAGAGGAAACATAGCTGGTCCAATTAAAACTGGACAAAAGACTTGAAGAGGCAATCACAAAAGTGTATATCAGAATGCCTAATAAACATAAGAAAGTGTGCTCAACATCATTAATCATTGGAGAAATTCAAATTGAAAACCACAGTGCAAAAGCGCTACCCACACCTTAAAGAAAAAGACTCCATGGAGCAAGGTTGAGAGCTGGGTGAGGTAAGAGAGTTGAGGTTGGTGACAAAATTAAGAAGGCATTTAGTCTCATATTTGATCAAGTGCAGAGTTCTGCACAACATTGAAAGTGGGCACTTCCTTCAGTTTTGCACTACAAGCATCTAATTCTCAAGGATACACCCTCTCTCAGGTTCATGCCAGTGAGACTAGTGCAGAAGTTAGTGACAGTGAGAAGCTTTTAAAATCACCTGCCCTTGATATTTCACTGTCTCGTATACTCTCGTGTCCAATACTGAGTATTAAAGAAGGAATGAAGATAGTGGAATTACTAATTGTCACAATCACCTAGGTAAATATTTTGGCACATTCTATTAAAGATGTATCCACATACCCTATGCAACAGCTGTTGTACTCTTTATTATCATACTCATGAAAGTTAAAACAAATGAGTTATTACTAAAACATCTCTTGGCATCCCTGGATGTAAAAAGAAAGAGGAAGGGAGTCAGGGTCCAAATGTTCCCTTCAAGGTCATGCCTCCAATGACCTAACATCCTACCACTGGGTCCTACCTCTCAGAGTTTCCATTACTTCTTAACAATAACACGGACTGGCAACCAAGCCTTAATGTATGATCCTTTGAGGGACATTTGAGATTCAAAGCATAAGACTACCTGTATCAGAAAACAAGTTTTGAAGAAAAAAAGTTAAAAAGCAATAATGAGGAATAGAAATGAGTAAATCCCACTAAAGAAGCAGAGACACATGATAAATACACTCAGAAAGTGAAAAAATAGAGAACAAAAGGAAAAGGGATGAAGAACAAAACTAAAGCTTTGTTTTTAAGGGACCAAGGAAAGCAATTTTTGACAAGCATAATTAAGAAAACAAATCATTAAAATATATGCTGAATGTAAAGCAGATATAATGACAAGATTAACAGAGATTTTCAATGTGTTAAAAAGTACTATAAAGTACACTTGATAAAATGCATGAAATTATAGAAAATGAATTTCTGAAAATGTATTAACTAGCAGATTTTAAAATTGAAAATCAACTTGACTAGGGATGAGGAGCATGGGAGGAATAGATGAATGCTATTTAGGGCAGAGGGATGGAAGGGGATTAGCAAGGATGGTGGAATGTGATAGACATCATTATCCAAAGTACATGTATGAAGACACAAATTGGTATCAACATACTTTATATACAATAAGAGGTCTGAAAAACTATGCTGTATATGTGTAATAAGAATTATAATGCATTCCACTGTCATTTATTTTTTTAAAAAATCAATTTTTTAAATCAAAAAACCAATTCATAGATTATGTATAATAATTTGCTATTGAAACACTTCATAAAATGCAGTGCATTTAAGAAATGACATTTTCTTAATTGCATGTTTTCTAATATGGTGATGTTCAATGAGGTCCTATGAAACATGTGACTGATGTAAAATCTAATTTAAGAAATTAATTTTATCTTCAAAAAACAAAAACAAAAAATAAAATAAAATAGAATTCCAACCCTTTCCCTCATACAGAAAAGTTTTGGAAAACACAACCTAATACCAAAATGTAAAGAATATTGAGATTAAAAAATATATATGTTATTGAGGCTACAGAGGAAGAAATACGTTCATGTACTGTTGGTAGTAGTGAGACCTAACACTATGGTTTTAGAAAATAATACAGCATTATAGAGTAAAAATAAGTATACAAGTACTATATACCAAATATGGGTAAACCTAGAAAAGTTGTTATGATTTAGATGCAAGGTGTCCCCCAAAAGCTCATGTGTGAGAGAATGCAGGAAGGTTCAGAGTAGAAATTATTGTGTTGAGAGATTCTTAACCCAATCAGTGAATTAATGCCCTAATGGGGATTAACTGAGTGGCAATTGAAGTGGTAGGGTATGGCTGGAGGTGGTGGGAATTGGGGACGTGGCTTTGGGGTTTATATTTGTATAAATGTAAACCATGCTCTTCTCCATGACATTCAGCATCTCTTTGAGTCCAGAGGAATGGAGCCTGTTGTCTATGAATTGAGTTCTCTGAAACTGTGAGCCCCCAAATAAACTTTTCTTCCTCTACAATTGTTCTGGCTGGGTCTTTAACCACAATGTCGAAATAGGGGCAATTTATATAAGTTAAAAATATGCAACACACAAAATTGTACATAAATATACATATATATGTGTATCTACAAAATGGAATAAAATCACATAGATCATTCAAAATAAGTGGATATCTAGGTTAAAGGATGCAAAGGCAATAGAGCATGAACAGGAAAAAAAATTACATGAAACATTGGAGATGTCATATACAGTCTGATGATAAGGGCATCTGTGTTAGTCAGTTTTTCATCTCTGTAACCAAAATACCTGACAAGAACAACTTAGGAGAGGAAAAGGTTATTTTGGCTCATGGTTTCAGAGGTTCAGTTCATGGTGGACTGACTCCATTGCTCTAGGTCCATGGTGAGGCAGAACATCATAGCAGAACTCTGTGGTGAAAGAGTGCTGCTCTGAGCATGGTAGACAGGAAGTGGTGGCTGGGGAGAGGGGAGCGCTGCAGAGAAAATGCATCCTTCCATGGCTTGCCATAGTGACCTACCTCCTCCAGCCAGTTACCACCCAGTTAGTCCATTCAAACTAGGATGGACTAATAGTTTATAACTTTCATAATCCCATTATTTTTTTTCATTTCACTTATTTATTTATTTATTTTTTATTAGTTGCTCAAGACAATACAATGATCTTGACATATCATACATTTGATTCAAATGGGGTATGAATTCTCATTTTTCCACGTGTACAGATTGCAGGATCACATTGGTTATACAGCCACGTTTATACATACAGCCATACTAGTATCTTTTGTATTCTGCTGCCTTTCCTATCCCCCTTCCCCTCACTTCCCCTCCCATCACCTCTCTCTACTCAATCTGCTGTGACACATTTCTCTCTCTTTTTTTTCCTTCCCCCTCACACCATCATATATGTAATTTTGTATATCTATGAGGGTCTCCTTTCATCTTCTGTGCAATTCCCCTTCTCCCTTTCATTCCCTCCCACCTCTCTTCCTTGTTTAGTGGTAATCTTCTTCTCATGCTCTTCCTGGCTACTCTGTTTTGAGTCACCCCCTTATATCAAAGAAGACATTCGGCATTTGTTGTTTAGGGATTGACTACCTTCACTTAGCAAAATCTGCTCAAATGCCATCCATTTCCCTGCAAATGCCATGATTTTGTTATTTTTTAGTGCTGAGTAATATTCCATTGTGTATAAATGCCACATTTTTTTTTCCATTAATCTATTGAAGGGCATCTAGGTTGGTTCCACAGTCTAGCTATTGTGAATTGTGCTGCTATGAACATTGATGTAGCTGTGTCCCTGTAGTATGCTCTTTTTAGGTCTTTTGGGTATAGTCCGAGAAGGGGAATAGCTGGGTCAAACGGTGGTTCCATTCCCAGCTTTCCAAGTAATCTCCATACTGCTTTCCAAATTGGCTGCACCAATTTGCAGTCCCACCAGCAATGTACAAGTTTACCTTTTCCCCACATCTTCGCCAGCACTTGTTATTGTTTGACTTCATAATGGCTGCCATAGAAATAATAGAGCTGAAATCAATGAAATCGAAATAAAAGAAACAATTGAAAAAACTGACAAAACTACAAGTTGGTTCTTTGAAAAAATAAATAAGATCAACAGACCCTTAGCCATGCTAACGAAGAGAAGAAGAGAGAGAACTCAAATTACTAGCATACGGGATGAAAAAGGCAATATCATAACAGACACTACAGAAATACAGGAGATGATTAGAAATTATTTTGAAACCTTATACTCCAATAAAATAGAAGATAGTGAAGGCATCGATAAATTTCTGAAGTCATATGATCTGCCCAGATTGAGTCAGGAGGATATACACAACCTAAACAGACCAATATCAATTGAGGAAATAGAAGAAGCCATCAAATGGCTACCAACCAAGAAAAGCCCTGGACCGGATGGGTATACATCAGAGTTTTACAAAACCTTTAAAGAAGAACTAATACCAATACTTTTCAAGCTATTTCAGGAAATAGAAAAAGAGGGAGTACTTCCAAATTCATTCTATGAGGCCAAAATCACCCTGATTCCTAAACCAGACAAAGACACTTCAAAGAAAGAAAACTACAGACCAATATCCCTAATGAATATAGATGCAAAAATCCTCAATAAAATTCTGGCAAATCGGATACAAAAACATAATCCCATTATTTTACCTGTGAACATTCCTGCATTAACATAGGAGCTTTTGGGAGTTACATCATATCCAAACCATAACAGCATCTTATTAATAAGAGACTGAGGAGTATGAGTAAACCCATTTTGCATATGTGGGTTGTAAAATCAGGTCCAATAACTTAATTCAATATTCTAACCCAGATACTTTTTTGAAAAAATGATAGGTAAATTTCTATAATGCCATGACATTGAAGAGTATTCATTGAATCTGGAAAATATATCTACAAAAATCCTACAGAAGCTGTAACTTCTTAGAGACAAGGCACCATTTCTATAATTATCACACTGTGGCAGAGTCATGGCCAGAAGAAATATAAAGACCATGCATAATGTTTGGAGGAAAGTTAGATACATCTAATATCATTCTAAAATGATTTTTAAAAAATCATGTAAAAATATCCATATAAACTAATCACATTCCTACATAACAATAACAATAAAATATGTAATGGAGATTACCCCTGAAATAGCAAAACTAATCAGGCATCATCCTGTCATATATCACAGAGAAATATAAATTATCTTTCACAGAATATGTATAAAATTTAATTAAAGGGCCTTTAAAATAGAATCAAGTAAATGTAGATCCATACCATAATAAAGAGGAAGAATCAATATAATAAACTGTTAATTCTTGCCACATTCATCCACAAGTTAAATGCAAATTCAATAAAAATGTTAAAGGAGATTTTCTAAGAATTTAAGGGCCTAATTTTAATTCATATGAAGAAATGAAAAACAAATAATTCCAATAAATTCTGGGAAAACTAGTGGAATGGGACTCTCCAATGCTATTTAGAAGCATTTCTGGCCTCTACATTCACACAAGTGAGGACCTAAATTTCCACTATCTCCTGGGTGTAAAGTCAATCCCAATCAAAAAACACTGAGTTGAAGTAATTAAAATGGTTTGATATAGGCAGAGGTACAGACACCTAGACTCAGTAGAAGAGGAAGAAAGAAATGGACCTCATTTCACAGGAACTGGCTATATGTAGAAGTGCAAGTATAAATTAATGGAGAAAAGTTCAATACAGGGACCTGCGACAATGAACTATTTCTAGAAAATGATAATGTAGGTCTCTATACACAAAAATAAATCTCTGATTAAGAAAGCAAACATGAAAACCTTATTGCAAAGCTTAAGCAAGCATTTTCATTTCTATGACTCCATCCTGAAAATCTTCACACATTCATTCAAAGAGATATTTAAGATAACATGAATTTGGTATAGGAGACATCTCAAGAATATAAAACCAAAGAAAGAAGCAAATGGCAAAGTATACTTACAGTAAGATATCATATATTTAGAATGTTAAAACATTCAAAACAGTAATATATATTGCTTATAGTTGCCAACATATGTATTAAATATTGGGAACACTGTGAAAGAAAATTTTTACATTTCTCGGAAGGGAGACAAGGAACAGAGATGATGTGAGATTTTAATTACAGATGTGCCTATTTTTGCAATTAAAAAAAAAGAATTCTGAAGCCAATTTGGCAAAAATTTTACATTTCTGAGACATATCATCATCAGTTAAGAAAACATGTTCCTTTTCCTCTGTATTTTTATATTTGGAAATGTTCTCTTAATAAAAACGATAGACATTGTCTGTTGGTTATGCCTGTTCCATTGATTAAAGATTATTTTAATGCAAGGTCTCTCCTTGCTCCTAATCCCAATGCCTGCTTTACATCTGTATTTGCATTCTTTCCCTACAGAGGTTTCCCTGCAGAGGAGATGGTGCATTGCTGGTTTTACTAGCAGTGTTTCCATATTATCCAGCATGGAATGAAGAAAACTATATATTTTCTCTTTCTTGCTTTGAATCACTTTTGCCCATGAGATTGTTATTACAACACAAATTCTCCAATTCTTTTCCTTTTTTTTTTCTGGGTTTGAACCCAGGGCCTTGCACCTGCTCAGTGAGAGTTCCACCACTGAGCCACATCCCCAGTCCTGTCTCTTTAGTTTTGCTTTGTAACTTTTAAGCAAAGATAAGGATGAATTAAAATTTAAGTTCCATATTTTAGATTACTAATAAATATAACCCAATTTTTATTCCTGCTTATTCGTAATTTTCTCTCTTCTTTTCTCCCTCCATCTTTGTTTTTCTTTTTCTCACCCCAATACATTCATCTCTGTTCTCATTTACTTTAGTGTCCATTCACCAGTGTTATCTTTTTCTTCCTAAGCCAAAATAATGTGCATTATTCTTATCTGAGTCTCTTCATACTTCTCTATTTTGAGAATGGATTTAGTTTAGCCAGTAGATCAATGTCTGAATGTTCATACAGCCACACTGGATCTTTATTTCTCTGTTCCAGGGGGATGAAATTAGCTCTTCTTTAATTGTGTCACCTATAAAGATACTTAAGAACTCTGTTCCATATTTTAGGAAATACTAAAGTGAATATTTTAAAAAAACTATTTTTAAATAATTCAACTGAAAGCCACTTACTTTTTTACTTTTTACGTTCTTGTGTTGAGTTGAAAACAAGAGAAAACAAAATAAAAAATGCAGGGTGCTATTTATCTTTCTTTCTACACAGTCTGAATCAATACATTCTTAGTCATTGAGCAGATACAGATCCAAGACTGGAGCTATGTCTCATTTTTGTTGTTGTTGTTGGTGGTGGTGGTTATAATGGAACAACTTCTATATCTTATATCCTTTCAAGTCCTTATCACTCCATTTCATAGCTTCTATTTCTTTATATTACTTACTCACACAAATCTATACATTATAGATAATTCTATATTATTTAAAAGCATGATTTATCTTGCTTTATCTCCACAGGATCAAGGTCAAGTTTCAGTTGTAATTCAAACAAAAGAAAGTCATGGTCAAAAAGCCAAAAGACAACAGCACTTGTTGAGAATGTAGAGAAAACATAATACTTAAGATACTTATTGAGAATATGAATTAGTGCAGCTATTATGGAAAACAGAAAGGAAATTCCTTGAAATATTAAACAGGAAGCTACTCTTTGATCCTCATTGCCGCTGCTGACCATATGTCCAAAGGATATAAAATTTCCACCTTGAAGAGATATCTGCATTTTTTACTCATAGCATTATTCACACTGTCCAATATATGAAAACAACCTAAGTGTCCATTATAGATGGTGGGATAAAGAAAATGTTGTACAAACACACACAAACATATACACATACACACACACTCACACACATGGAATATTATTCAGTCATAATGCTAATGAAGAAGAAAATCCTGACATTTGTAACAACATGGATGAAACTGGAGGACATTTTGCTGAAAAAAATAAGCCAGACGGAAAAAAAGTACTGCATTATCTCACTTTATATGAGAAGAAGTCCAACTCACAGAAAGGCACAGTGGAATGATAAAAGCCATAAGTTAGGGAGTGTGGGAAATAGGAAGGTGGTCCAAGGAGACAGACATTCAGTGTCAAGAGAAGTAAATTCTAGAGATAAAATGCATGGTAACTCTAGTTAATACTATGGTATTTTGTGCTGGAAATAAAGAGTAGTTTCCAAGTGTTATCAGCATATACACACACACACAAATGGTAACTATGTGAGTTGATTGGTATTTTACCTAGCTTGATTGTGGTAATTATTGCACAATGCACACATCTATCAAATCATGTTGTATATCTTAAATATATATGCATTTCTAATTTGTCAGTCATATCTTACTAAAGCTAGGGGGTAGGGGGAGAAAGAGAGTCATTGCCAAGGTCTCTGTTATAAGTACTTACAAATTCTCCAGGGCCTGAGTGCATTCTTTCGCTCCAGCTGAAAAAAGCCATCGGGGCCCACACTGCAGCTCTAGAATGGGATTCTTGAAAAATTGAGCAGTATAATGGTGAACTTATTTATCACCATTACAGTCTCAATTTAGCATACCTGGAGAGGGCAGTAAACGCAGTAGAATAGCCATGACTATTTAGGAGAACCCACAGCCAACATTATAGTGTAAGGTCTGAAACATTTGGGTGTGAGGATAAATCATCATTTGCTTTATTTCTCACCATGAAACACTAAACACATCTCTTGTTATGTGTTGGCGAGTCCTTATTTGTAGTCATATGATGTTACCATTTTCTATTACAAATTGCAAATTCAATTCTCAAATTCAATTATCCTGGAGACAGGCAACCAATAAGCTTAGCAGTATTTGAAAAGAAAGACTAGTTGCACCCAGGTTTATAAACCCACATGTAGAGGCAAAACCATTAAATGTAAGTCTCAGCAAATAAAAATGGACAGTTTCCTGTTCTACACAGGGGTAGGGGTGGAGGAGAGGATTAGGGGTGGTGAGATACAGGAATGAACTCATAGATTGATGTGGCCTCTGGAAGAGCATCTCGAAATGATGTTTTATAAGGCACAAGCTTTTTATTTATTCAAAATCTTATTAAAACCTTGGAAATTCCAAAAATCCTTAAAGAGTTTTTAATCTTTTTTTAACTTGGCATTTTCTATAACTTTCACAACAGAACACTTTTCTTAGGAATCCTTATTAATAGTTCAATTCTCAATAGAGCTCACTTTGGAAAACAATGATGCAGAATACACAATTTTCAAGTTGTGTGAGATATACTATTGAAAGTAAGAACTGCATTTCATGATATCCTCTTCCTATGAAAAGCTTCAGGTACTCACAAAACATGTTTTGAGGCAGACCTATTTAGGATCTTGCTAAGCAAGGTGTGGTTCTTGAAACAGCACTGCTGAATCCCCCTGAAGCTTTTTAGGACATTGGTCCTAAATTTTCCTGTCCTGTCCCAGAGCTATTGAGAAATAATACTGCATCATCAGCAAGATCTTCAAAATATATGGATTTCATGCATTTTTTCATGCAAATTAGAAAATACAAACTAAACCTATTACATTCAGAGTTAGTAGTATTTATCTTTTAGAATTTGAGCATCATTTAACTGCAAAATGTAAAACATCAAATTAAATATATCAGTGTTGAATAAATGACCAGTTTGTATATATTTGAGCTTTTTATTAGTGCTTTTAAGTTATACATAACATTAGGATTCATTTTGGAATAATTATAAAAGTACAAAATACAATTTGCTCTAATTGATTCCCTAGTACTTCTGCTTTTTCTTTCCTCCTCCCCTGAACCTGTTATCTCCCCTCTACCAATCTTTCTGCTATTTACTTATAGTTTTTTTGCGATACAATTTATTTTTATTTTTTTAGTCATACATGACAGCAGAATGTATTTTGACATATAATACATACATGGAATGTACAAACATCAATCATATTGTCTATTCTATTATGCTGCCCTTCCTTATCCTCCCTACTCCTCCCCCCTCTCCCATCATTTCTCTCTATCCAATCTAATGTGACACACTTTTTTTTTAAATTAGTCTTTGTGGATATACATAAAGGTGAGATTCGCTGCGGTGTATTTATATATGTACATAAGAAATTTAAGTCAGATTCATTCCACCTTTCTTCCCTTATTCTATCCCCCTCAATCTCTTTCCTCTACTCCACTGACTTTTCTTCTATTTGATAAAATCCCAGTTATTTTCTTTTCTTTTTTCTTTCTTATTTTTGACTAGCTTCTACATATCAAAGAAAATATTTCAACTTTGACTTTCTGGGTGTGGCTTATTTCACTTATTGTGATGATATCCAGTTCCATCCATAAACAGGTAAGTGCCATAATTTCATTCTTCTTTATGACTGAGTAAATATATATATATTTACTTTATTAATTACTTTATTTATATATATAAATAAAATAAATATATATATTTATTTTATTTAATATATATCTCACATTTTCTTCATTCATTTATCAGTTGATGGGCACCTAGGGTGGTTCCAAAGCTTGGCTACTGTGAATTGTGCCAATATAAATACTTATGTGGCTACAGATGATCAACTTTAATTAGCACATATTAGCATCAGATATGGATCCAAATAGCTGAGTCAGCATATATTAGAAAATTAGGGAAGTGGCAAAAGACATGAATAAAACTGGAGTGAAGCCACAGCTTTCACAATGTTAGGACTTAGAGAGGAGAAAGGCGTTTACTAGTATACATATGTACAATTGTTATAAAAGCACAAAATACTTTGCTATACTGACACTATATACCAAATCCTTATGTCATTCACACTCTTAGCTAAGACAACTAAATGTCAAGTTTAGAAATATTGTAATAGTTTGAAAGTATCTACTTTAAGATTAATTCATTCATTGCTCAACTAAACCACTTTACAAATGCTTTCTTTTTATTAGCACTGTCTTCACATGAATAAATTATAAAGTTTTCAATTGAAGGGTACATAATCTAGTATATTAGATGACTATGGACAATTACCTTGTTGAACATTTGCATGCTTCAAAGTTCTAATTAGAAATTACATAAATATGGAATATTACATACACATGACAAATATTAGGTGCCAGAATATATTAAGGATCTGAAAAAAAATCCTTAACGTATCTGCATATCTTCATATCATTCAGAGTTACTGGGAATTATTATGGTGTGCAGTTTAGAGGGTAGGGTAGGACACTGTTTTTTTTTTTTTTCCCAAAGTTGTTGTGTTAGTCCTTTTGAGTCACTGACTTTCTCATTGAGCCATTGTTCAATGCTTTTCTGAACAATGGTTCTCTGAAGACAGTGGCTTACTAGTGGATGAGTATCTGACTGTTTTCCCCAGCAGTACTTATTTACTGAGATGATTCCTTCATTCTTAAAAGGTTAAGAATAAGAGACCTTGAGAAAAGGTTTATGAGTGATTCAAAGGTAAATCATTTGCATAATTTAAGAATAGAAAGATTTGCAAGCATTCAGACTAATGGAAGGTCTGAACCAAGAAGTGTGTGTGTGTGTGTGTGTGTGTTGTTTCAAATCATTTGAAAGACTTGGTGTTATACCAATTTTCTAGTTCAGGGAAGTTGTACCTAGAGAGGTTAGGTTCATAGTCAGCCAGTGTCAGGACTAGGAATCAAACCTGGCTGTGACTGTAAAACTAGCACTCAGTCACTCTACTTCAGGATTTTTTAACTTCAGCACTGTTGGCATTTGAGGCTAGATAATTCTCTTGTGTGGGTCCTGCTATGCATTATAGGATATTTAGAAGCATCCCTTACATCTTCCTAATAACACATATGCCCTATACCTAGTTGTAATAACCAAAAATGGGTTCAGACCTGGTCAATTGTCCCCTGAGGTGGGAGATTATAATATATATATATTGTATATAATTATATTATACTGCTTTGACTGTAGTAGGTACCTCAGAGTTTGAAAGTGAGCTATTATAGTAAGCCATTTCCTGACATGAGCCATTGATAGAACCTCACTAATGTAGATGGCTAAGTGGGTTTGTCTATAGTCACTTCAACTTTTAAGAGAAATAAAGTCCTTATTTTAGGAAACTGCTTTGCTCTACTTTTCAATCTAGTAAAGATAAATGATTATTTTCTCCTGCCATCTCTTTGTCTCATGTGTGGAAAGGAATATGATCTAAGACTGGAGAAGATAGGTTCTCCTCCTCTGAGGTGAAGATAGAGGAGAATGAGATAAGCAGTCCATGGAAAGTTTACTGAAGGATCCCTTCAATGTGTAGGAAACAGAAGTCAATGGCTTCCATAACCTAGGTTTCCAGAAACATCTCTTATTATCCTGAGGCCTCTCAATTTATCTCCACTTTGATTCTGTAGGCTAATCCAAGTATTTTTGAAATAACTGATTTTCTACCTAAGCTGGTTAAGTTTTCTTTCTCTCATTTGCAACCAAAGAATTCCAGGTAACAAAACTTAAGAAACAACTGTAAAAGCCATGAACATCAGAGGCACATTCTTTCCCATTCTCAAATGCCATTCCCAACCCCTACCCCCAAACACCTAGGTGCAAAAAATCTGTAGTCAGCCCTTAACTATTTTGAAAATAATCCTGAGTTACCAAGAATGTCTTACAGAAGTGCCCAGATTTTGATTAAAGAGTGACTCCACAGACTAGTGGCAACTAAAATCTGAGGACAGGGTTATTTAGTAAAATTCAATGTGTGATATCCATGTTAATTAAAAATATTTATAAGAAGAAAAAAACAACAAGATAATATTTATTAAGTCTTTAAAGAACTGAGTGATAGCTGTAGCAAAATATATACATAATGTAATCTAAAACTTAAAGAAGAGAAAGTTGGCAATAACCCCAGTGAGAGATAAAAATGTAAACCAAGGTACTTGCTGTCGGGATAAAGCCGTAGGATGGAAATAAAGCACGATATTTAAGTATACTGGAAATAAATGGCACTGTGGGACAGGGTGGATAACCTCTGCTGAAGATGATGTACAAGGAAGTGTTTATAAATAGAAGATGGCTGTAATAGTCCATAGGGGGAATTTCACAAGGTTTTGGGGCTTGAAGATATATTATCACATTTATTTGAGGATTTTTTTTCATAACTTCTGCATTGGAAAAACCTTTGATTCCAGGAAAACCAAAAAAGGACTCAGGACTCCAAGGAAAGGAGACAGGAAGCACATTGCATTTTCTTCTTGAATTAGAAATATTGAGAGTCTCAGTTTTCCTTTTAGGAGTTCCAGTTTAGTCGGTTAGAAATCAGAACAGTCAACGTGAGTAGGAATACAGATTAAATCTTTGGTGGGAGAAATGTCAGTATTATGTTTTCTTAGAATCAGATCACGATTTGAGAGGAGACAGAGGAAAAAAAAAGGAAAAAGGAAGAGAAAAAGAAAGAAAACAGAAGGAGAAAAATGAGGGAAAAGGGGAAGAAAGAATAGCAAGAAAGGGAAGCCCCTCTAATCTGTAATCCCAGTCCACAAAACCATAGTGAAGCCTTCTTTTCTCAGAGCAAACATACTTCTCTTTGTCTCTAAACTCCACTTCTTTCTCCTTCATGCTCCACACTTCGACATTCTTTAGTTCATTCAGTAATGAAGCCCTTTTATTGTACCTTTTTGCCAGACACCAAAAGTCAACTTAAACTTGAAGTCCAAAAGCAGGACCCTATGTTGGATATAAATGGTGATTTGAGTTGACTGGAGAGTTTTGAAAGAGAAGACAAGACATTCATTCCCCATCTAATAAAATCCATCTTGATTACCTGATTGCCTTTTGACCTCATTTTTTATGGATCTGGCTTGTCCCACCATTATGAGTCTCTGAGTAACAACATGAAGAGATATCTGGTCTTCCACACAGGTGGCACTAGGAAGAATTCAAAAGGATATTTTAGCAAATTATTTTCAAGGTCACCTATAATAAGTCTAAACCTTCTATTTTTGCCAATTGAGACCTTTATTCCCAATTACAAAAAAATAAAATAAAATAAAATAAAAAAGAAAGAAAGGAAAGAAAAGAAATGAAATGTCATTTGCATAGGATAGCAATAAAGGATTATGATATCCTTGGCTCTGTATTATTTTATGATTCAAAACAAAAACAAAGCATATAAGAATAGTTTCAAGAGAGCACAAGACGAAGTCTGAATTTAGGTGAAAGACTGAAGCATTTGTAGCAAAATGTTTAATTCTCTTTATCCTGAGCTAGACCTGGTGATACCAAGTGAGAAGGGTTCTTCCCTCTACGTGTAGGAAATGGACCACCTGAAGTAGTTGAGGGTAGTGGCAATGACATTCAGTGTGGAGTCAGAAGGAAGGAAAAACAGTCTACAATTTCAGTCTCCTTAAATGACTATTGTTTTGGTGATTCTAAGGGCCATTAATCTCCGAACTTCATATTTGAGCCTCAGATTTGTATAAGATTAATCATAGCTGTATCTATCCCATTGAGTTAATATAAAGTTCATGTGGAATTTTCAATTAAAGAAAAAAAAACAAAAAAAAAATCCCAAGCAAAATTTGATTGCTTCAAACATCAACTTGATAGCTCCACAGCAACATACAATTGCTTACCTAGTACTTTACCTTAGATAGAAATGACTCAAGGTGATTATTGCATAGGAAAATAGCACAATGTTCTTTTATAATTTTCCTTTGAATCAAGAGTCTTAGAAGCAAAGTTTCAAGCAAACTTAACTCTACATCTTCACTAGGTCACAATATTTAGTCCAATTTCCCTGTAAGCCTTGGCATAGAAATAAAGAAGAAAAGCACACCCAATCAACTCTCCAGCCACACTATGCCAGTGATGTAAATATTTCTCTAGTTTAGGACATGCAGGATGCTATAAACAAAATTAAGTAATTTATAAGTACAAAATTTATTACTCACAATTCTGGATATCAGGTGGTCTATGATTGAGGAGCCAGCTGATTTGGTATCTAGTGAGGACTCATTCTTCATAGATGAAGATTCTTGCAGCTTATATGCTCTGTTAGGAGTCTTTCATAAGGGCCCTAATCCCATTTATGATGTTAGAGTCCTCATGGCCAAATCAGCCCCAAAGGCCCTACCTCCTAATATCACCTTGGGGACTGATTTTCAATGTATTTAATTTACAGGGGACATAACCATTCTGACCTTAGTACTCTTCCCAGGTTCCCTGAAATTCATGAGTTTCTCAAATGCAAAATATAGTCTTTCTATCCCAATAGCCGCAAAGTCTTGAATCATACTAACACTACAAAATTTAAAGCCCAAAGACTCATCAAAATCAGGTTATGGGTGAGGCTGAATCACCTGTACTTTTTAAATAATTGCTGACATTTCTTTAAGCTATTATTTAGTTTCAGATAAGGTCAGAGAAAAACACAAAGAACCAAGCAAAATCACAAATCACTCTGACTCACAATTTTAGGAGATCTAGAGTAAACTTTGCTTATTATAATCTCATTATAATGCTAAATTCTCCACCCAGGATATACTCTGCTCTGTCATTTGTGAGCATGTGAAGCATGATTTCCAATGAGGCATACTTAGGAACATACCTGCCTCTATGTCCAATGATGAGTCTTTCCATATGAATATGCATGTTTTCCTAATAAAAATCCTTTGCTTTCTTTGTTTAGGGGAGACACTACTTGGGGGTCATCTCCTATGCTAGTCTCCCTTGCTATAATCCATAAACCTCTCTTTACTTCTTTGTCTTCCAGTTGTATTTGCTGATTGCATATTCACCAATGGGCAAATACATTGTGTACAGTTATAGGATCATTTTGCCTCCAGTGTCCAAAAATACATTCCTCATTTCTGTCTGACACCTTATTATAATATCCTTTTCCATCCATATTTCTACCTACATTTGGTTCACAACCTCTTCAATAATCTTCAGTAAAGAAGACAGAGGCTTTCTCGACAGCTCTCCTCTTCCGAGCCCTCCCCAGAACTCCTCTGTTCACAGCACTGTGGGCTTTTTTCCAGCCTGTGGCTCCAAGCCTCTTCTCATGAAACATTTCCAAAGCTGCTTCCACATTTTTAGCTATTTGTTACAGAAGCATCACATGTGTCAGTACCAATTTCTTCTTTAATCCCTTCAGCTGCTGTAACAAAAATACTTTAGAATAGGTAATTTATAAACATCAGAAATTTATCGCTCACAGTTTTAGAGGCTGACCAAGTCAAACATCCAAGTGTTACCAGATTATGTGTCTTGTGATGGTTTGGTGTCTGCTGTAAAGGTGATTTCTTGTTGCCGAGTCCTTGTATGGGGGAAAGGTCAAAGAAGCTCCCTCAAGTTACTGTTACTGGGCACTAATCCAAGTCACAATGGTAGAGCCTTCCAAAGAGTATCACCATGGGGCTTAGGTTTCAACATATAAAATTTGAGAGACATTTTCAGACTATTGCACTACCCAAATTTACTCAAAACATAAACATGTTTTCCTTTTAAACTGTATTGTTGCAAGATACCACCTCCTCTCTCTTTGGAACTACTAATAATGGGATAAAATGAAATGACATGCAAGAAGCCAAAAGCCTTGTGTTTATATCATGTGCCAGATAAGAGTCAAAAAGAATAGATGTATTTGTATATGGATGTTCATCTTTAACTGTGATCATTAACAATTAACTTTATTCAGTCTATGTGTGGGTATTTCTGCAAAAGCATATGCATGCATGTGACTATTTCTATTAAAGTGTTTTTATGGTATATGTTTGTTTTATTTTGTGTATGTATGCATTGGTTTATGTAGGTATAGATATGTGTATAGATTTTCATGTGTGTCTGTGGATTTTTGTTAAGGATGGAAGAGTGAAAGAGGAGAAAGTAGAAATAGAATAAAAATGTCTCTTATTGAATTTGCAACTGAAATTAATTGAAACATAATACTACTTCCCAAAGAAGAAGCTGGCCTATAGTTGCCTCTTTAAGAAATGTGGGAAAAAACGTCACAGAAATTAACTTTAAAAACCAGTCAAATATAAAGGTTATTCAAACTCTAGATTTCATGTTGAATTTTTTTCTCAGATACGTTAGTATTCTTAGTTGAGTTGTGAGGGTAGTTGAGGGTAGTGGCAATGACGTTCAGTGTGGAGTCAGAAGGAAGGAAAAACAGTTGATTTACTGGGGAATAGTTATATCCCACAGAAAAGGAATAAGATTCAAAGGTAAAGCCACAGAGACCCCAAAAGTCTTCTCAATATGTTTGGTAGTTCATTCTTTCAGCTGTGATTTGCATGGAGTCATGGCCAAGGCAACATTCAAAATATTGAACAAAGCTTTCCATAACTATAATGAAATACCTGAGGCAATTAACTTATATAAAGAATATAAAGAAAAAATTTCATTTATCTCATGGTTCTGATATCCCAGTCCAAGACTATGTGGACCCATTGCTTTATGCCTCTGGTGAAGTGACAGATGGCAATGGCAGATATGGCATGTCAGACAGAGCAAACTATTCACATCATGAGGGAAGAAGCATAAAGAGAAGACAAGAACAGGGTCCCAAATGCCCTTTAAGGGGACAATTTTGAAGCCCTAAAGACCTCCCACGAGGCTTCACTTATAAATATGCATAGTATCTCCCAATAGCATCAACCTAGGGAACAGGATTAACATCTGGCTTTTGGGTGGCATTCAGCATCCCAAATAGCACACAATCTTTCTTTCCAATCTTCAGAAGCACCTCAGAATGAGATTTTAAGCTATTAGGAGGCAGGAAAAAGGAAGAAACTCCAATCCTAAAACATTACTATTAATAATAGTAGCAAACCTTGATAAGGCACTTACTGTGGGCCAGTACCATTTAAATAGAGTTTTAGAATCCCTGTTGTTTATTGTTGTTATTCATGAACATCCAATTCTATTTATGGCACATTGCCATGTTAATTAAAGGTATGATCCCATTTAAACCAAATGTTGTAACAACCAAATGAGGTCCATAGAAATAGGTTCATTTTACTGGGGCAGGAACTCAAGTTCAAAGATATTAAGCTCTATGCCAAGTCACAGAGGTGGAGCAATGAAATGAAATCCAATAGATTTCAAATTTCATTTATCTTGAGGGATTATCCTCCAATCTACTCTACTCCTACTTTGGTTTGATTTGGTAGCAGAAAATTGTGTTAAACTTCTAAGCCTAGTAAGAAGGAAACAAATTTAAAAAAATTATTCACAAAATTCAGCATGTTTCTAACTACTTTAGTCTCCACATCCATACTGGATGGAGGTTTCCTAAATTTTCTCCCCAGATACCTTAACTACAGAACAATATACTTCAGAACAGTTCCAACCAAATTACGAAGCACATGCTCCCAAAATGAGGATGGTTCACTTCATCCCCTGGTTTCGTCTCCATGTCCATGGACTGGGACAACTGTGCCATTCTCCTTTGATATGGCTAGAACCCAGAGATGCCTTGCATTTTTGAGCCTGAAAGTATGCTTTTATGCCCTTTTCTGAGTATATTCACATCTATAACTGTATTCCATGATGTGGTGAGACAGTGTATCCCCTTAGCACTTTGCGCTAAGGAGCATACTGTAACCGGGAAAGGCATGTTCTTAAGTCTCCAGTTTATATAAATGCTAAACCCCCTTTAACTTACCTTGTTCCTCCCAGCCCAGGTGTGTGGCTGTGGAGAAAGGAGATGTACCTTCCAATTGAATGGCAGGAATTGCTCTGTCCCAGCATCCAGGGGGTTGCTAAGAAAGAAAATACATGGTCTCTCCTCTTATTTTCCTAACTGAAATTGCTTAGGGGATAGGGCTTCCATCTTGGTTCAGAGATAACAACTATCTGGAGCCAGGTAAGCCTCCTTTCCTCTCACTGGCTGGACAATTGCATTGATAGTAATAATTTCTCATCACCCTGGGTAAGATCTCAGAATCCTTCTTAACACAGTGTGTCAGAAAGCCACTGCTAATAGATGATTATCACTCTATGAACCCTACCGGCCAACTGTGCCATAGAAAATTGATCTGAGGAAAGAAGGTGAAAGAAATTTCACAGATACTTGGCATTCTTGAAATAAACTGATTTGGCCAACACATGACAAAAAGCTGAAATTCTGGCAGCTCTAATGAAGTGGTGGTAACTTTTAGTGTAGTCCAGACCAAGGCATAGATCTTGTGCAGCCTTATAGGATGAATTTCCTATTCAAGAAAAAGGTATTTATGTTAAATAAAATGAGATTATTACATTTATAAACTCTGAACTGAAAAGAGGAATCTTGTCCTTTGTCCCTTTACCATATAAGTACTATTATCAAGGCTATCTTTATTGTATATATGGATGCACCAAGCTTTTGGCTAGATGCCCTTAAATGTTTGAATTATGACATTTGCATTTCTCTGACTCAATGATCATTTGTATATTCATTTGCTTCCCTTTTCTCTACAAGGAGAGAATGAACTGGTTGTGTTAATTTGCACATTCTGTTTTACAAAGCTAGGTTTTTTTTTTTTTTTCACTTGTATACTGTAATAATCCATTGCTATTCTTATCCTCTTAATCTCCTTAAAACTTAGTTTTGTGCAATCCTCGAAGTGATTTCCCTAAGGTTTTTTGTTTTGTTTTCTGACAATGGTAATCCAGTGTCTTCATAAACTTTCTGGAACAAGCTTTCTGGAGTAGCCACCTGTTCCTTTTCTTATAGTCTACGCTTAAATAGAATAGCTGAGTGGTTAAGAGCAAATACTTCTGATCAGATATTCTTTTTTTTTATCAGATGAGTTGACTTGCTACACCTTCTTGGTTTTATGACCTTTGATGATCCTCAAAACTTCGTTCAGACTCAGTTTTGAGGCTTGTGAAGTAGTGGTAGTAGTATGTGTTAATAATGCCATAAGCTTGAAAAGATTTTATGAAATGATGAACGGATGTGCTTAGCAGTCCCATTAGTTAGCACTTAGTATATATTAGCTACTGTCATTATTCCTTCTTTATAACTTCAATGACATTAAATTATTACATAGAGAACATAGTGACATGTGAATAGCATCATGTCCCTAATGATTTTATGCCCATGAGAACTAAACTCACTTTTGTGACTTAATCAACTATTGTTAGTTGCTATACCATCAACAGTTGAAACTTCTTGATGGTGAGGAATCTATTTTACATATAATTACTTAAAAGGACATTTTAACTATGGTAGCAATTTCAACTGACTTCATGTCATTTCAAAGTCACTCAGTGTCAGAAAGCCCACCTTATCTTCAAGAAAGTAGTTCCTCTAAAGACTTCTAGTGTCAGGTTGGTCTGGCACAATTAGGAACAATCATAGTTGGCTATCAATCATCCAATGGCATTTATTAGGAACCTAAAGGGGAGTAATGCTATGCTAACTACTGTGCAAAGTGAATTGCAGACACAGCCCTGCAGTACTTCCTTTCCTCCAGGGAAAAGAAGAAAGAATCCTTGCACTTCCTGAGAAGTGGAACATTGTGGAAAGAACATCTCAAGCGTTCAGAGAACTAGTTTTCCCAGGTTTATCCTTCAGCAATTTCATTTTACATCTCTGAATATGTTTCCTCACTGTAAAGTGGAATTATAAAATCTGCCTACCTCCCAGCATTCTTAATGCTTTGAAAAATTGTGCAGGAGGCCATGAATATTTATACATCACTTCTCAGCAAAAATTTTTTTTAGTTAAAAAGTGATCCGAACAGAGAGGACATGAGCAATAACAACTAATTATAAGAATCAATTTTGGGGCTAGGGATTTAGCTTGGTGGTAAAGTGATTGCCTAGTACACTGTAGGCTCTGGGCTTGATCCTCAGCATAGGATCTGATATATATATATATATATTTGTGTGTGTGTGTAACCCATTTTTTAATCTCTACCGTGTGCTAGATCAAAAAGAGAATCTCAAGCAAGTTAGTAGGACATGGCATAAATTATTCTATATTGGTTAGTGATAAAAATGTAGTGAGTTAAGAGCATAGAAATCATACTCCCGGGCAATTATTTCATAGTACCTTGCGGGGAACATAGGATGTTTTCATGATGTTGGAGAGGTTTGTCAAGGGAACAAGAGGTCTCTAGAAGAAGTGCTACTTGGAGTACTCTGGCTATTCATTTTTCATCTCTGAGGCTCTGGAGACTGGGCCAAGTATACACTCCTCACCCAGGAAGCATCTGATGGGAGCAATAAGACAAAAATCACCCAATGTCATCCCATGACTCTTAGGATACAGGTTCTTATCTTATTTTAGAACTGGAAATTTAATCTAATGAACTTATTGCTCCCTGTGTCCCAACTTCATGAGCAAATATTTTCAATTTCCTAATGTGTTACGCTTCCTCCCAACACTAAGGTCTTCTTCAAATAAGGCTATTTCTGTCAGAGACTCTCTTTTTTTTTACTGTTTTGTTAAATTTACCTACATTCCTCCTGTGACTTCACTTCTTCCGGAAAGCATCCTCTGATAAATCATATCCCAGTTGTCAATTCTCAGGATCTCCTCATCAGTTCTTTTCCTATCCTTTATAGCCAAAGTGTTTAAAATCCTGAGATTTCTACATGATTGTTTGGACTGGCCACTCCATTGGTCTGCAAGCCCCTTGGCAGCAGAGGAAATTTTACTTGATACCTAATAAAATGTCTGCAACTGCTCAATAATAATTACTGAGTGCATAAATGCATAACTGAGTATATGAATTAAAAAGCTGCATGCTTGAAAATAAAGAAATTATAGATTTTATTATATTATTATACAGATTCATTGTAGAAAAATTTAAAACTACATTGATATGGCTGAGTCCCTGTAGTATGCTGTTTTTAAGTCCTTTATGAATAGACCTATGAGTGGGATAGCTGGGTCAAATGGTGGTTTCATTCCAAGGTTTCCAAGGAATCTCCATACTGCTTTACAAATTGGCTGCACCACTTTGCAGTCCCACCACCAGTATATAAGTGTACCTTTTCCCCTACATCCTCGCCAACACTTATTGTTGTTTGTCTTCATAATAGCTGCCATTCTGACTGGAGTGAGATGACATCTTAGAGTAGTTTTGATTTGCATTTCTCTAATTGCTAGAGATGTTGAACATTTTTTCATATGTTTGTTGATGGATTGTATATTCTCTTCTGAGAAGTATCTGTTCAGGTCCTTGGCCCATTTATTGATTGGGTTATTTGTTTTTTTAGTGTTAAGGTTTTTGAGTGCTTTATATATCCTAGAGATTAGTGCTCTATCTGATGTCCTTGTGGTAAAGATTTGCTCTCATTGTGTAGGCTCTCTGTTCACCTCACTGATTGTTTCTTCTGCTGAGAAGAAGCTTTTTAGTTTGAAACTATCCCATTTATTGATTCTTGGTTTTAATTCTTGCATTATAGGAATCTTATTAAGAGAGTTGGAGCCTAATCCAACATGGTGGAGATTTGGGCCTACTTTTTCTTCCATTAGGCACAAGGTCTCATGTTTAATTCCTAGGTTCTTGATACACTTTGAATTGAGTTTTGTGCATGGTGAGTGATAGAGTTTTAATTTCATTTTGTTACATGTGGATTTCCAGTTTTCCCAGCATCATTTGTTGAAGGGGTTATCTTTACTCCAATGTACATTTTTGGTGCCTTTGTCTAATATAAGATAACTGTAATTATGTGGGTTAGACTCTGTGTTCTCTATTCTGTATCATTGGTCTATAGGTCTATTTTGGTGCCAATACCATACTGTTTTTATTACTATCGCTCTGTATTATGGTTTAAGATTTGGAATAGTAATGCCACCACCTTCACTCTTCTTGCTAAGGATTGCTTTAGCTATTCTGGGTCTCTTATTTTTTCAGATGAATTTCAAGATTGCTTTTTCTATTTCTATAAGAAATGTCATTGAGATTTTAATTGGGATTCGATTGAATCTGTATAGTGCCTTTGGTAGAATGGTCATTTTGACAATATTAATTCTACCTATCCAAGAACAAGGTAGATCTTTCCATCTTCTAAGGTCTTATTTACTTTCTTTCTTTAGAGTGTTGTAGTTTTCATTGTAGTGGTCTTTCACCTTTTTCATTAAGTTTATTTCCAAGTATTTAATTTTTTTTCAGTCTGTTGTAAATGGGATGGTTTTCCTAGTTTCTATTTCTGAGGATTTGTCACTGATGAACAGAAATGCCTTTGATTTATGGATGTTTATTTTGTATCTAGCTACTTTGCTGAATTCATTTATTTGTTCTAGGAGATTTTTGGTGGAATGTTTTGGGTGTTCTAGGTATAGAATCATATCTGCAAATATTGATAATTTGAGTTCTTCTTTTCTTATCCATACCCCTTTAATTTCTTTCATCTGTCTGATTGCTCTGGCTAGAATTTCAAGAAATATGTTAAATAGAAGTGCCATATCAAAGTTTATAGCTGCACAATTCACAATAGCTATACTATGGAACCAACCCAGAAGCCCTTCAGTAGATGAATGGATAGGGAAACTTTGATATATATACACAATGGAACATTACTCAGCATTAAGAGAGTATAAAATCATGGCATTTGCAGGTAAATGGATTAAGTTGGAGAATATAATGCTAAGTGAAACAAGCCAATCCCCCCAAACCAAATGTCAAATGTATTCTTTGATATGAGGATGCTGACTCATAAATGGTGATGAGGGGGAAGCATGGGAGGAATGGAGGAACTTTAGATAGGGCAAAGGGGAGGGAGAGGTAGGGAGAGGCTAAGGGAGTAGGAATGATGGTGGAATGAGTTAGACATCATTACCCTAAGTACATGTATAAGACATGAATGGTGTGAAAATACTTTGTGTACAATCTTGAAAATTTGTGCTCTATATGTGTAATATGAAATGAATTGCATTCTGCCATCATGTATAACAAATTAGAATAAACAAATAATTTAATAAAAAATAAAATTTAAGAACTACAGAAGAATAAATAGGGTAAGGTATTTTATTTCTATCACATAACAATCATTAACTATATTTTATTTACTTATCATTTATAAATGTATTAGTAAGTATATTATTTAAGATATTGTTATATTCTCCAGTAAAATATGTGCTTTCATAACTAATGTATGTGGATCTATATAAAAATGTATATGTTTGATTTTGGATTACTGAACATGTATTTTTTATAAGCCTACTTCTTTAACCAAAAAATGCATCATAAGCTGGGCATTATGGCACATGCCTATAATTCCAGTGACTTGGGAGGCTGAGGCAGGATGATTGAGTCCAGCCGCAGAAACTTAGTGAGGCTCTATTTGTAAAGTCATTAAATGTTATTCACCAAAATTATTTTTAATAGCAAAGAGTAGTATTGTGCTTTTTGTCAAGTATCCCAATTTATTTATTCAATAGTATATTGTTGACATTTAGATTATTTTACACATTTTATCATAAACATGCTGGAATAAACAACTGTGGGCTAAACATTGCATTCATTTTTCTTAGATAAGTTTCTAAATGTAGAATTACTAAGTCTAGTATTTTGATGCATATTGCCAAATTGTCCTTAAAAGGAAAGTGATTCCCAAGCTCTCTCACACTAGTGAGATATAAAAATACCTAGTCATGTGCATTTGATAATGTTTTTTTTTCTATTCTTTTAAATTCTTCCAAGTTGAGGAACAAAATTTGCATTTCATTTCAATTCCTATATTTTTATTATAAATATGTCTGAACTTGTACTTGAACATTACATATACACACATGTTTTTGTTTATATATCTCCACTACCAGTTTACAATTAATTTTGTTCCAATTGAATATGTATCTGTTGCTTTCCTCACTCAAGATGTTTGTATTTTTCTTAGTGATTTATAAATAACTTTATATATTTTGTAAAATGCTGATACTATTTTCAGCATATTACATTCTCTTAATTTGTTAATGCCTTTAATTTTGATTTATTAGTTTGTTGCATAGAGACACACTTTAACATATTGATATGTAATATACAATTCAATATTTAATATTAAAAGTTATATATTTTATTGTTCTCAAGGTATGTCATGTGTGTGTGTTTTACATCTTAATAAATATTTTACATTTGTGTTGCTATAGTGTATGAGTTAAATTAGCTTTCAATTTCTCACAAAATGGATTTCCAATTGTTCCATCAAATATCACTTACAAAAAAATCCATCTTGATATGCTACTCTTAACACTGAGCTTATCACAGGCACTTGATTTTGATGATCTGCTATTCTAATGTCAGAAAACTACTTCTATTAATGTAATTTTGTAATGTGTTATAATATGTGGCTTGCACCTCATTATTATTCTTTGTAATTAAAGCTGTTCTTTTCTTTTGCTATTGTGATAACATTTATTTTTATACATAAAAAGAATTCATCATTCTTTTCCATGGGCTTGTCATTGCATTTTAGAGATTAAATATATTCCTTTATACATCTCCAAAAAGCTTTTCAATTTCCTTCTTAACCCTACACATTATTTGTCATGTTTCTTCCGAGGCATTCAATCCCTGTTCCTGCCTGCAATTATGAATGATATTTTTTCTAGTTATTGCACTTTGGTTATAAAAATAGAAACATTTTGGGGTTTTATGAGTTTAATTAATTATTTAAATTAACTTCTAGATTTTATTTTATTTTAAATAAATTATTAATTTGGTTATTTTACTCATTTTTGGTACAGGTCTTTAAATCCTATTTTTGATTTTTTTTTTCTGATGTTATTTTCTTATTGTTTACTTATGAACTTTCAGGTCCATATTGCTTAAAAAGGGAGCAAATGTGTTTTAATTTTCAAATGTAAAGAAAATGATTCATGCTTGACTATTATATTTGATTCAGATCTCCTGATACATATTCTTTATTATGATTTCAATGAAGAATCTATTCTTGATATAGTAAGAATACTTAAAATAATAAATTATTATTAAAATTATTTGCCTCAGTCTGGCTGGGCACAAATGCCGCAGTCTGGCTGGGCACACAATCACGAGCCACCACACAGCTTGTAGATTCAAACAGCAACTCTTTATTCCCGAACTCACACCAGCCGTCTACAATCACGTTCTGGGGAAATCCACGTTCTCTGCCCAAATCCACTCCACTGGGCTTCTATCTCCAAAATATACTGTCTGAATCCCGTGAGAACTCAAGGGGAACTCAGGCAGCAGGATATGCCCTATTCCCAGCAGGAATAATCTTAAACCTTAAACCTGGAACCTAAACTGGGAACGCCCTAAACCCGATTATCTTAAACCGGGAACACCCTAATCCGCCCTGGTCCTTGAGCAAGGTCACCTACATTCAATGTCACTGCAAAATGTCAGCAACATGGGGTACGCTGGCAAGGAAATTGTCATACCTACTTGGCTAATGGCTCCCAGCAATTATTCACTAAATTATCAAGAGTCTAAGATTCTCATCGTAGTCTTCTTTTATAAAATACTTTTTCTAGATCATAAGGTAGTATAATTGTAAATTTAATGTTAACTTTTCTGATCACTTAGGCATGTTTACAAGTAAACTCTATTTGTTAAATTTATAGTTTTTTACTAAACCTCTGTTGTTGTTTGCCTTACATGTAGGTTAACACTTAGTAGAAATTTGCAAAGTCGACCCTGAGCTGACTTTCAGGAAAATTAAGACAATACACTGAGACTCTGAGAATGGAGGTTAAACTTTTTCCTAGTGCAGGGATTAGTATTAATGGAACTAACTATACACAGAGAGAACAAGGGGACTTAAGTTTCAATGACGGCGCGTGAGTCATTCAAGCACTAAAGTTACCTATTGCTGTTAATCATAAATATCCAGAAGTCTTAAATGTCAGAGACAAGCACCATTCAGCAATGAGGAATTGAGACAATTAGACAACTTCTGGGACATGTCTATGAGCTACAGAGCCTGATCTTCTAGGAAAGTTTTAGAAACAAGTTCCATCCCTAGAGCAAGGTAATTCACGTAGGACTCCTTAAAGGAAGAAGATACTAAAGAAAAATTCCAACAAATCTTGGTTTTTTATTAGTAGGATCTCACTATGTTGCCCAAGCTGGTCTCAATCTCATGGGCTCCAGTAATCCTCCCATTTCAGCTGAGTACTGGGACTATGGGCATGTGTCACTGGGCCTGGATCAAGTTTTACAGATCTTAATTGACTTTATTTACAATTCTTAAATAAGGCAGCAGACTAGACTAAAAATTGATTGTCTTTTCTTAATAAGAAAAATCTGTTACAGCAATATGGGAATTTCAGAGCAATGAACACAATGCAAACATAAACAGAGTGTACCTTACTTTTTACATGAGTATCTATAATTATAAAGCACAGGTGTTTCCCCAAATTTCCTCAAATTGCAGTTTTCTTGCTATATTTAATATATGGTACAATTTTATAATGTTGACTTGCTATTATCTGAAAATACACAGGTAAGTGAGCCAATAATTTAAAGCAATATTTTTGTCCCTTCTTGAAAACTGAAAAGATATTAAAGTACCATCCTGTCTCTATCTTATACACACCTTATAACTAAACATGGGTTCACACTTTGGTGATTGCAAAGCCAATAAACACAACCAGGATTTAAAAAAGTGAAAATGTGTTTATTACTTGTAACTAGCAAGGAGATCACAGGGGATCTACAGCAATGTCTCCTGTAACAAAGAAGCAAGAGAAATTCACTGGAGAGACTTATCATACAGGAGAGGCCCATTATCACTGGTACAGGTGGGCACGTTTCTGCACAGATGCAGTTTGAGATCATGCTTCTTCATACATTGCATTTTAAAATATGACAGGCAGGACCACCTCCTCTCCAGTGGAGAATTTAGCATCATAATGAGATTAGGAGGAACAAAATTCACTGTAGGTCACTCAGGACAAGGGCTGGGTGGCTTGAGCTGGTTTTAACCAGTTCCTTGTGGTCTTCTCCAGGGGGCCATACCTGAAACAAAAAGGTACTCAGAAGTGGTGTTTGCAGTCAGTGAGTAAAGCAGAAGCTGCTGCCCCACAAGCACAGGTGCTTGACCCTAAAATTTCCTGCCTAGTTGCTAGCAATTTCTCTCTTCCCCTCTATCATCACCTACCAACAGAGAAAAATTCACTGAGGGATTTTTTTCTTCAGATTCATTAAAAAAAAAAAAAAACTTCTTAACAGTGGAAAGCAATTTCTAACTTCCTTTTCCTGTGCTCTTCTCTACTGCACATATTCTCAAATATGGCTTGAGGAATAGCTGGAATTGAAATCTAGGAAGAGGCTTCTTTAAAGAAAGAGAACTTTTAACATCTTACCTCCTTTACCCTCTAACCCAAATCCTGTATTCTCCTAGAGTGACTCAATTCCATAATCAGATCCTAGTATGAAAACAGAAGTGGAGTTGAAGATACTGATTTTTGTAAATATTCTTTGAGGAAATGGTTGGTACAAGAAAGTAACCACTTATTTTATAGGGGGTGGCCAGAAGTTGGAGCTGCATGCTGATTGTTTTTTTCCCTGTGTATTATAGTTATTTTAAACAGTATTTAAAGGGCTATTTAAATCAGAGATTGTGTGTCACCTGGGGAAGCATTCTAGAGAATGCATTCTGTGTATAGGAATGTCTTGAGTCAGTTTTCTAGTGGAAAGGGGCTGCAAAAATTGTGAAGAGGAAATAACCCAGAAAATCCTACTAAAGCAGCTTTCCTCTGAAGTCTAATTCTCTCAGGATGATTATTTTAAAAGCAACTTCTATTTCTCTCAGGTTATAAACTTCTAAGTTGCAGGGTTGAAATGGAAATGTGATTCTTTTAGAAAATATGCCTTCTTCCTGTGTCTCATAAATGGACCTAAACATGCATTTCACCATTCATGCATAATATAACATTGACAGACACCATTATAAATATATTGAGTCTTGCATCTCACACTTTTTCATTAAATAGTATAAATTCTTAGTCATTCTCTGTGCTATTGATCTCATTTAAAAACTAAGAATTATATAGTACTTCAATCAACTTGATTATAAAATATAACTTATTTATCTGATGCTTACTTAAGCTTTATCTATTTATTGAATATTATAAATTATCTTTCCAATGCATCCTTATAGATAAAACTTTCTTCACATCTCTTACTGTGTCCTTAGTATTACTTACCTGAGAACAAGCATAATTTTTCCAGAACACATATTTATTTGTGTGCTTATTTACTGTGTTTAGTTATTGAAATATCATATTTCAGTAATGTGCTTTCCAGAAAGATTTTATCAGTTTTCATTTTCATTAGCTTCAATGGAGAATGTTATTTTTTCTGTATTCCATACACATACAATGCCATGGTCATTATTTTTCCAACTTTGCTCTTTGATGGACAGGAAGCTGCCTTTTTATTTAATTTATGTTTCATTAGAAATGCCTTTAAATGTTTCTCAGCTTTTGATGCCTATTTTATTAATACTGTGGTCATGATCTTTGTTTCTCTCCTGGACTTCTCTCCTGCATAAACTGTTCTTTATGCAGTTGTGTTATTCTAAGTGTTCTTTATGCAGTTTGTCACTGATTTTGATTCCTTGTAAATAATGTCAGAATTGGAAAGACTAGAAGTCCATTTTCAGAGTATAGTATTTAGCCTTAAATGTAAAGTTGGAATATAAAAAAAGGCAGACAGGAAACAGAGCAGAATGGGAAATTACACAATAGCACCATAGCCTATGGATGTGGCAGATTCAAAGTCCATGCACCTAAACTTCCCCTTGACAAACAAGGTGGGGGAAGGTATCAGCCTCATCAACAGAGCTAGAAATTTCTGTTAAGAAATAGTAACTTAGCCAGGAGGGGTGGCACAGGAGGCAGAGATGGGAGGATCCTGACAGCATCAGCAAAAGTGAGGCACTAAGCAACTCAGGGAGACTCTGTCTCTAAATAAAATACAAAATAGGGCTGGGGATGTGGCTCAGTAGTTAAGTACCCCTGAGTTCAATCCCTGGCACCATCACCCCTCAAAGAGAAAAGAAACAGTAACTTAGATTTAAAAAATAAGGTCTGTGTACATGTCAGAATGCATGCATCACAAGAAGGCTTCCCTGCTATAGGACAAAAATGGGAGGTGGGAATAACTAAGGGTGTGTTTCTTTAAATAACCCAATAGGAGACAATAAAACCTAGGGACTGTTGGGGAAGACTTCACACCTCATAGTACTGAGGCAATGAGGAACCAGGGAGTGACCTTGTACACTAGGGAATAAAATGCTAATTTGAGTAGATCTGGTGTGCTTGTGTGCCAGAATTTGTTAGGGAGAACACCCTTCTGCGGAAGAAAATTTTGCCTTGCCGAGGAACTTTTGAGTATGTGCCTGATTTCTTGTGGCGACCCGCTATTTCTAATAACCTGTGCAGAAATGTAGAAAATTTTGAAACTTTCAGAATTGTGCCACTTTTTTGTGGGTTTGAAATGATTGTTCTTGCCTGATTTAACATTTTTCTTCTTAAATCTCTAAGACTATAACAACTTCTATAGAGCAAGTTCCTAGGTCCAGGAAAATGGAAATTGTTTTGAGCAGAAAGAAGATCCATCTCCAGTCCAAATCTTCAGACTTTTAAAGCCACTTGAGCTGAGTTTTGTCAGGAGAAGCACAGAGTGCAAACAGGTCATCCCTAATGCTGTTTCCTGGAACCAGACAATTCCCCCTGTCTGCCACTTCCTCCTTTTTCTTTATATATTTTTTCTTACAATTATGTTTTAAATTATAAAGTGAAATATTCTAGGCAGACCAAATATATATGGGTACAATGAACACTCGTGTAACAAACAGGCAGCTTAAGAAATAATTATCACCAAAGATTGAAAGCCCTGTATACCTCATGTGGATATCATTATTTTTTATTATTTTTTTTGTGTTTCTATTTTTGCACTATAATTATACAGAATAGTGCAATTCATTGTGACATACTCATATACGCACATTATATAATTTACTCCACAGTAGTTCCCTTTCCCCTCTCAACCTCCCTCTTCCTGTTTCCTCTCCTTACTCTTCTGGTCTTCCTTTTACTTATTTACACTAATGCTCTCCCCAACTAGAAAAAGTAGCAACCCTCAAAAATGATTTATCATCACTAAGAATTTTGTTATAATAGATTACATACAGATGCGAATGGAAGGAATGAGGTTAAGGGGATAGTTTTATAAACCAGACCTACAGTGCCGACCCCCACATTCTTTTAAAAAAACAACTTACCCATGGCCCTGACTGGCCCTGTCAGTAGGATATGCTACATTCCTCTGCCAACAAGTGTTATCTGCAGAGAAGTGTAGGTCCCAAAATGTTACTCCTGGCTGATAAGAAGAACACCAGTTACCCTGAAGAGGGGAATTCTGTGACCATTACACAGATCAGATTTCAGAACTCAAGGAGACAAGGTAATTACAAAGAAAGTCACACAACAATAAAATCCATAATACTCAGTTGGCATAGGCCAAAGTGACCCAGAGTTCCTTGGATTTTTAGCCTACCATTATAATAGTAAAAACTCACCTCCACCTCCGTAGGCCCTGGGGTAAGATGGTACACAGGAGGATCTTGGGAGCCCAAAGCAATCCTGCTGTCCATCAAAAGTCAAGAGGTAGAGCCAAGTGGGACACTTGAAATTTCCCTCAGATCCCCCAAAAAACTGGAGAGAAGGAGGGGACTTTGTTTCTTCTGTTTCTGAGAAGGCCCACTCGGTCTCTAGAGAGTGTCCTCTCTTTCCCTTTTCCTAGTCTTTCTAATAAAAGCTGCCCTGCTACTCTGAGCAACATGATTGAAATATTTTGGGCATGATCACAAGAACCAAGGACCAAAGACGTCTGCTGCTGCTTCTACTCTGTGGATGGCCTTGCTTTTCAACACTTTCATTAGGTAGTTATATAATCCTATGCAATATACTTGGTGATCTTTAACTTTTCAAATGTATTTCAAATTTCATTAATAATTAAGCATGCATAGTGATAGACATTTAGCTTTTTTCCTTTACTTTTATTTTTCTAACTTAAAAAAAATTTTGCTCTTACAATCATTGCATATATATATATATTTTTTTTTTTTTCCCTTCTGTACCTATGAGAGATTTTGTCTACCTCTGAATATGTCCATTTTTCAGTTAGTTGAAATCTGCTTTTCAAAGTGGCTCACAAACTTAAACTCCTATCCCTCATAAAAATTTCTTATTATCACACTTTTTATTAGTGACATGTGATATTCTGATTGTGACAATTGGCACATTTTTATGGCTTAAAAAATTTGCATTTTCCATGATGATCATTGAGCTATTTTGTATGTATATTGAACTTCATATTTCCTTCTCCTTAAAATGCTTAGTAATTTATCTCATCCAAGTTTTACTATGGTGTTTATCTTTTCTTATTGATTTTCAGGATTATAAAATACAATCAATATATTAATCTATGTATATGGATATCTATCATCTCTCAGAGCATGGCTGATCTATTTTTTTAGCTACACAAAAAATAGATATGATGTATACATAAGGTATTAAAAGTAACAAAACAAAAGCCCTTATGCCAAATACCTATCATATCACTTGGTAACAAAATGTCATCAAATGCCTTTGTAACCCTTTAGGTACCCTTTTACATTTCTTGACATGGTTAATCTTGAATTTCTAAAAGTCAACTCTATTTATGTTTAAGTATAGGCATCAAAATGCACACATTTTAAGCCTTTCTTTTGACAAATAAATATAAATGGTCTCTAAATTTTATTGCTTGTCTAAAGACTTTTTAACTTTACAATGTTGCAAAAATGTACCTATAAAGCCACTCTGTTTTTCACCCTCATTACAGTATTCACAAATTACATGAGATACTCTCTTCGCTACAAAATAGATTTTGTGTTACATGACTTTTCCCAGTATTGCCAGGACAAGTGTTCTGAGCACATAACATATGCTATGATGTTTGGTAGGCTTAGTATGTTACTTGCATTTTCAACTTATGATATTCTCAACATATGATGGTTTTTCAAGATGTAACCCCATCATAAGTCAAGTAACTTCTGTATAACCACAATCAAAATACAGGACACCTCCATCCCCCTAAAATTTTTCTGTATGTTCTTTTGCAATTAGTTGTTACTTTTGCAACTGTCAACCACTAAGAAACATATTCTAGAATTTCATATAATCTGACATTATATGTAATTCCTTGATGTCTCCATTTTTTTTGAGCAGCACAGTGTTTTTGAGAAGTCTACAGTTAGATGCTTCTTAGTATTGTATATGAAAGTCATCATACTTGATCTACTGTTGATAGACAACTGATTTTTTTTTCTGTTAAAACTATCACTTATATGGATACTCTTCAGTTTTTAAGTACAAGTATGGATGTATATTTTGTGGGAGTATATATTTTTATTTTATCAGGACCTAGGAAAGAAAAGTATGGAAGTCTTAAATAATTCATTCTCAGTAAGTAGGCTTGGCATTTTTTTTGTTTGTTTTAGCTATTGCAATTTTAATTTGCATTTCTTGAGGCCTACCGATACTGAACATATTGTCTTTGTGCCTATTGATATGTTTCTTTATTTTTCAAATTATGTTATTTTCTAATGGTGCCATTTTTCCAAAATTTATTGAGATATTGTTATGGTTTGGGTATGAGGTGTCCCCCAACTAAAAATAACCAATAAATTAAAAATACCTTGTATGTAAGACAATGCAGGAGGTTCAGAGGTAAAACAGTTGAGATTATGAGAGCTATACCCTAACCAGTGGATTAATTCATTTGATAGGTTAATATTGTGAATGGATTAATGGGTGGTAACTATAGGCAGGTAGGCCATGGCTGGAGGAACTAGATCACTGGGGGCATGCACTTGAAGATTATATCATCCCTGGCTTCTTGCACTCAAACTCTCCCTGATTTCTGGGTGTTATAAACTGAGCAGCTATCCCTGCCACAGCCTTCCAAGGCATGGAGTTAGCAGACCATGGACTGAATCTTTGAAACTTTGAGTTACACTTTTCCTTTTATAAGAAGTTCTTTTTGTTGTTGTTCTAATTAGTCAGACATGACAGTAGAATGCATTTTGACACATCATACATAAATGGAATATAAATTCACATTCTTCTGGTTGCACCTGATTTGGAATTACACTGGTATGTACATAGGTTAATAATGTCTGATTAATTCTACTATCCTTTCTACCCACATACCCCCTCCTCTCCCTTCACTCCCTTTGCCTAATCCAAAGTACCTCTATTCTTTCCTAGCTCCACTCCCCGTATTGCCTTCTTTTTGGGGGGAGGTAGGGGTTGGCTTATTTCACTTAGCATGGTATTCTCCAGCTCCATCCATTTACTGGTAAATGCCATAATTTCATTCTTCTTTAAGACTTAGTAATATCCCATTGTGTGTATATAACACATTTTCTTTTTCCATTCATCTGTTGAAGGGCATCTATATTGGTTCTATAGTTTGGCTATTGTGAATTGAGCTGCTATAAACATTGATGTGGATGTGTCACTCTAGTATTCTGATTTTAACTCCTTTGGGTATAACCAAGGAGTGGGATAGCTGGGTCAAATGGTGGTTCCCTTCCAGGGTTTCTGAGGAATCTCCATACTGCTTTCTGAGGTGGTTGCAGCAATTTTCTGTCCCATTAGCAATGTAAGAGTATAGATTTTCCCCCACATCCTTGCCAAAACCAGTGTATTAGAACCAAAACAGACACATAGAACAATGGTACAAAATAGAAGACAGAGAGACAAACCCACACAAATATTGTTATCTCACACTAGACAAAGGTGCCTAAAGCATTCATTGGAAAAAAGATAACCTCTTCAACAAATGGTACTGGAAAACTGGAAATCCATATGCAACAAAATGAAATTAAAATCCCATCTCTCACTCTGCACATAAGTCAACTCAAAGTGGATCAAAGACTTAGGCACTAGAACAGAGACCCTGCACCTAATAAAAGAAAAATTGGCCCAAATCTGCACCATGTCAGCTTAGGAACTGACTTCCTTAACAAGACTCCTAAAGCACAAGAAGTAAAATCAACAATCAATAAGTGGGATGAATTCTAACTAAAACGTTTATTCTCAGCAAAGGAAACATTCAATAATGTAACAAGAGAGCTTACAGAATGGGAGAAAATCTTTACCACATGCACCTCAGATACAGCATTAATCTCCAGGACATATAAAGAACTCAAAAAACTTAACAGCAGAAACAAATAACCTGATCAATAAATAGGCTAAGGAACTGAACAGACACTTCACAGAAGAAGAAATACAATTGATCAACAAATTATGAAAAAATGTTCAACATGTCTAGCAATTAGAGAAATGCAAATCAAAATCACTCTAATATTTACTCTCACAGCAGTCAGAATGGCAATTATCTGAGATATTCTTAATGGTAATGTTAGTCATGGTGACTCAATGTTAATGTAATTTACATGTAATAAACATATGTAATTTACATGTAATAAACAACATTGATTAAAATGAATAATATGGTGAGTTTTAACAGGTGAATACACTTACTAAAATACAACCAAACAAATATATAGAATACTACCAACTACCTCCTCTCCTGGCTGGTCATAGGCAACTGATGATCTATTTTCTCTCAAAATAAATTCATTTGCAACTTCTAGATTTTAAGGGAATGAAAATATCCAGTTTTTTTTATATGTGATTTCTTTAATACAACATAACAATTCATTCATGTTGCATGTTTTAGTAGTGAACTAGTTTTTTTTACCTTTATTAAAAATGGGTTCTTATTAGTTAAACATTATAGTAGGGTATATTTTGATATATTTTTACAAACATGGAATAGATCTTATTCTAATTAGGATCCCAGCCTTGAGGTTGTGCATGATGTGGAGATTCACTGTGGTATATTTATATATGTACATAGGAAAGTTAAGTCAGATTTATTCCACTTTTTAAGCATAAAATATTATTCCATTGCTTAAATAGGCTGCATTTATCTATTTTCTTATTGATAGGCATTTGGATCACATCTGGGTTTTGCTTATAGTGAAAAAACTGCTGTGAACATTCATGCACAAGTCTCTATGTGTGGGCATCTATTTTAATTCCTCTTGGATAAATATCTAGTAATAGAATGGCTCATTCATATGGTAGGTTAAGTTAAACATAATCAGAAACTGCCTAATGATTTCCTTATAGTTGTATCATTTTGAACTCCTATCAGCAATATATGAGAATTTCAGTTGCTCTCTGTTTCACTAACATTTGGCATCATCAGCCTTTTTAATTTTAGCATGCTAATGTGAATGCAATGACATCGTATTATGGTTTTAATTTGCTTTCCCCTGATGACTAAGGCTGCAAAGTGGCTTTTCAGATGCTTATTTGCCATCTCTAAAACTTCTTTGGCAACATGTCTATTCAAGATTTTGCCCATTCATCTTCAGTTGCTGGTGTTCTCATTTTGCATTTTTGAGTTTTTTATTACAACTTTTTATCAGTTTTATACAGTTTGCCAATATTTGCTACCATTATATGATTTGTCTTTTCATTATTGAAATGGTTTCTTTCAAAGGGAAAAAATAATTTTAATGAAGTCCAATTTATCAACTTTTTATTTTACTATTCAAGTCATTGTTGTATATAAGTTGTAAATATTTTCCCCTGTTTATTACTAGAAGTTTTATAGTTTCAGCTTATACCTGTAGTCTCTTGAGTTCATTTTTGTGTATAATATGAGGAAGTACTGAGGTTCATTTTTTTTCCATATGAATATCAAGTTTTCTACCACCACTTGTTAAAAGTAATAATGTTTTAAAACCCCATTTTTTCTATTGCCAAGGTACATTTTATGAAAAATCCATCGACCATACAAATATGTGTGTTATGATTTAATATGAAGTAACCCCCGTAAGAGCTCATAAGACAAAATAGGAATGCTGAGAAGTGAATGATTATATTAGGCTGTGAACTGCAACTTCATCAAAGGACAAATCCATTTGATGGATTAATAATATGAATGGATAACTGGGTGTAACTATAGGCAGGTGGGGGTAGCTGGAAGAAGTAGGTCACTGGGGGTGCACTGTTGAGCATTATATCTTCTCGTTGGTTCCTCTCTCTTTATCTGCTTCCCAGCTTTCTTGAACTGGGCAGCTTTACTCTAATATACCCTTCTGCCCTGATGTTCTGTCTGACCTCAAGCTCAGAGCAATGGAGTTGATGGAGCATGAACTGAACCTTTAAAACTATGAGCTCAAAATAAACTTTTCCTCTTCTAATTGTTCTTGTCAGTTATTGTTGTCACAGTAATGAAAAGATAACACAATGTGGATCTGCATATGGACTCCCAGATTGTTTCACTGGGTACACACACACACACACACACACACACACATTTATCCTTTTGCCAATACCATAACTTATTGATTACTTTATAATGTTTTGAAATCTTAAGTCTTCCAACTTCGCTCAATTTCAAAAATTGATTTTGCTGTTGTATGGCCTTTGTACATCCATAGATACTTTAGTATCAATTTGTCCATTTCTAAAGAAGAAGAAAGATGGGGAGGAGGAAGAGGAGAAGTGAGGGAGAGGAGGATGAGGAGGAAGAGAGAACTGTTGCAATTCATAATGGATTGCATTTATTCTATAGATTAATTTTGTAAAATACTTGATGATAATGAGTTTTGTAATAAATGAATACTGTAATTTCTCCATTTGTTTGCATTTTGTTTAATGTGTTCTAGAAATAATCAGTAATTTTCACTGTTCAAGATTTAAATCTCTTTTATTAAACTTATGTGTCTTATGTTTTGTTGATGACTTTATCAAGAATATTACTTATATTACAATTCCACTTATCATTACTTATATGAAAAATAACAATTGAATTATACTTTGGCTTCATATCCTACCACCTTGATAAATACATGTGTTTATTCTAGTGATTTGTTTTATAGATGTTAGATTTTCTATAGTTAAGATTTTATCTATGAAAGCAAGATAGTTTAACTTCTTTCCAATATGTATGCCTTTGATTTTTTTGGTTGACTTATTTCTTTAAATCTTCTTTGTACATTATTAATCAGCAGTGGTAGGATTAGTTGGTTTTTCATTGAAAGCTACTATAAGGCTAAGGAAGATTCCCTTTTATTTCTAGCTTATTAACAATTTTTGTCACTAATAAGTGTTGAGATTTGTCAAATGCTTTTCTACATCTATTAATGTGATCACATGTCTTCTCCTTTATTCTGTGAGTATAGTGAAACACATTCCTCCTTTAATCTTTAACTTTGATCATATTTTGTACCATTATATGCTTTAGCATATGCTATGTATGTTTCCATGAGGAGAATACTGTGAACAGTTACAGATTTATTGCTTTATAGTACCAGTATTGTATCATATGTATGCTATTGAAATTTGTTTTTCCCAATCAATAATATGCTTACAAAATCTATACCATTCATTTATGTGATCATTATAGATTAAAATGAGCCAGTCTCCTTTCAGAGCACATTTGATTTTTCACTACTCTTTGCTATTGCAAATTTCTTCACTACAAACATTCTTATGCATATCTCCTATGCATGTGTGAAAGTTTTCTGATTTTATATTCCAAGATTGGAATAGCTAGATAAAATACTGTGCATGTGACAAAATTGGGGCCAAAGAGACAGAAAAAAAATGGAAGGCCCCACAACAACAAGGATCCCAAAGATGCTTCTTCACCTTCAGAAAACAATGCCAACTTATTATCTAAAGTGGTTGCACCAATTTATATTCATACAATTGAATAAAATCACTGGTTTTTCCCGTGCATACAGCTCTTTGATCTCTCCATCTGCATTCTCATTGTCAGTTTGGTACATGTAAACTAGTATCCCTTTATCATTTTATTTATTGGTAAATGTGTTTGTCAGCTTTTTGTTGCTATGATGAGAGGACCTGATCTAAACAACTTAAAGGAGGAAGGATTTATTTTAAGTCAGAATTTCAGCCCACAGTCAGCTGGTTCCATTGCTTTGGACCTGAGATGAGGCAGAACATCATGGTAAAAGGATGTGGTGCAGGAAAACAGTCACAGAGAAAGAGGGAAAGAGAGGGAGAGAGCCAAGCACACAATAAACATTTTTCTAGGGCATTTCCTAGCGACTAGTCCTTCCTATCATGCCAAACACTTGCAGTTTTCACTGCCTCCCATTCTGCTCTTCAGTGAATTAATTCACTGATGAGGTCAGAGCCCTTAGGATCAGATCATTTTCCAAATCCCCGGTCTCTGAACATTGCTGCACTGGGGACCAAGACTTCAACACATGATACTTAGTCTTTAAAACATGATAGTTTGGAGACCCTTCCATATCCAAAGCAAATTAGCAAACAAACATGCCATTTCCTTTATAATATTTGTTCCCATTCTGGATACTTTTTTTCTCTTCTTTGAAATAACTAATTGCATCCATTTGATGTAGACTTCAATAACATCAAATTTCACAGATTAATTTGGGGAGTGTTATAATTTTATAATAATGAGTAAATCTATTAAAAAACCATTTACTTTTGCTTTCCTTAATGTTATTAAGTAAAGATTTATCAATTTCTCTATGTATCACTTTTGTTGGATTTATCTCAAGGTTATTCAGTTTTTAGTGTTTTGGCAATGCAAATATGTTAAAATTGTACTTGAAACTGTGCATTTCAAATGTATAATAATGCACTGTATTTTATATGATGGTTTTATGACTAAAACCTCCTAGTACTTTTTTGATGATTAATTTTTGTAACTGTACCTATGGAATTCCATGCTTCTTTTACATAGATATTAGTGTTATCCTCAAATTGCCAGGTGTTTTGTCTCCATTTATGAAGGGTATTTATTTGTTTTGATTTTTTTCTTACTTTATTAGTTAGAACTTCCAACAAAATATTAAGCAGAAACAAGTACATTTTTATTCCTGATTTGATTTTTAAAGCAGTGCTTTTCCGTTTTAAGGACGAAGTCTGAGGTTTGGGGAAGATAATCATTATTAGGTTAGGGGAGTTTCCTTTTATTTCATATATTATAAGTGTTACAATATTGTTAGTATAAATAGATACTAAATTTTAAACAGTGTTTTCTTTCCCCCTTCTACTGATGAAGTCATAAAGATTTTCTCTTTCAAGCTGTGAACATGGAAAACTATTAAAACATTTTATAATTAAAACAACAATGAATTTGTTCTGTACTGAACAATTATTTTTAAGCAACTACTTAGAGTTAGGTATTCTTTTATTATCTGGAGATAAGCATATATTGATGAACAAAGTATGAATAGCAACTAAGCCTTTGTTTTATATGTATGAATATATGTATATATACACACACAGTAAACAAGTATAACTATATATATATATATATATATATATATATATATATATATATATGCATATATAAGCACATGACAATAAATGTTTTGAATACAAATAAAGAAATAAAACAAGATAGAGGAGATTGGTTGGTGCTATGTTAAGACAATGCTTAAGAATATTCAATCTGGTAAAAATGACATTTAAGCATAGACTGAAAGAGAGGGAGAACATAAACATGTGGACATGTTCAGAAAGAGCTTCACAGCATGTGTCAATGCCCACAGAAGAACACGGGGACATGTTGGTCAGGATTACTTGGAAGCAGTGAGCAACAGTGTAAATGATAGTACATAAAGTCAGACAGACAGCCACATACCTGATGATAAAATTTCAGATAATGGGATGCTCTGTTACAGGATCAGAATTTGGGCTCTTTTTTTTCTGAAGGAGATAAAACCCTGGGGACTTATGTATGTCTCAGGAGGAGAGAGGATAGTCAGTAGCACAAGAAAGAAAGGTTTGGATTCTGTACATGCACGTGACATTTGATAACAAATACTATTATGATGATTAATAATATTTACTATTTGCCAGACACTTTTCAAAGAGCTATGGATTCATTTCAATAACTTTCAGAAAAGTCTCAAGGTAGATAATATTACTGCCTTTATTTTATGTAGAGAAATTGAGATACAGTGGGAAAATTACCTGCACATATTTAAAAAGGCCCATGGGTGGATTGAAAACTTGAAAATAGGAAGCAGGCATGCCCCTATGTGCATTCCCACCTTCATGAAACACAAACAGGATTCATATTCAAGTAGAAATTCTGGTTGCTTCTCAAAGCCCTTGTGGGTCCCTCAGTCAAATCACTTTCCCTTTGTTATTGTTTGAATCATCTTTATGGTATTTGTCTTATATTGCATTAGTGTCCTCATTGTGTCAAGGTCTCTCTTCATGTTAGCCTTAATGTAAACTGCAGAACGGAAGCACATTTCTTACAGCAAAGGGCGCCAAAGGTGGCTTCAAAGAAGTTTCCAAGTCTCACAGGTATAAGGGCAGAAAAGATCCTTTGGCAAATGTGAAATACACAGGAGAGGTTTACAGGCTAACCAAGGTCTCACAAGAGAGTGAACAAAAAATTTTAGCTATCTAGAATTCTGGGGTATTTCTTAATCTCCACCCCTGGAGATGATTTCCTTATCCACACCAGTGGAGAAGCAAGAGGGTTGAATAATGTATTGTTTTGTTACTGTTGTTGTTACATTTAAAAGGGGTGCCTAGTTAGGCATGGTGGTATATGTCTTTAATCCCAGCAATTCTGGAGGCTAAGGCAAGAGCATGACAAGTTCAAGGTCAGGCTCAAGAACACAGTGAGAACATCTCAAAATAAAAAATACACAGGGCTGGGAATATGGCTCAGTGGTAAAACACTGAAAGGAAGAAAGGAAGGAAGGAAGGAAGGAAGGAAGGAAGGAAGGAAGGGAGGGAGGGAGGGAGGGAAGGAAGGGAAGGAAGGAAGTTAGTTATCTAGTTACTTTGACTTTGACAGTCACAGATTAAATACAAAAAGAAAAAAATTAGAGTATCTGAATTCTTCTGTTTTCCCACCTTGCTTATAATAATCAGTCTCGATCCTTAAAACACGGATTTAAATTTTTAGTGGTTGAATGGCATAAAAGTTCATTTTGTCTTGTATTTTTGGATATTGTTATTTTAATAAAGCTCTGTGCATTGCTAATGTGATGGCACAGGAGACCATGCTATTATTCCTTACAGGCCTCTGTCAATCATGTGTTTCTGAAATTCCCTCAGTTTCAGAGCTGCTTACACATGCTTGGTCATTTCCATCTTTTCCTCAAGAGTGAAATCCTCCAGGTCCCTTAAGCATCTTTTGTTCATTTCAGATTTATACATGGTTGTTTCTTTAAAAATTAGTTTCTAAAGTGCTTAGTAAACCAGATTTTATATTCATGTGTATAAACACTTACATATTTACTTTACATGCTTATATTTATATTATATATATACTTTTACTCCATGATTATATACCATGTTAAATATTTATGTGATTTTATGCATTCTAATATATGATGCAATCCTCAAAGTTTGAGGATTTTTTGAAATTATAAAGAGCATACAATAGAGGCACATCCCTGAATCCTGGTGTATAATTATTGTTTGAGGTACTTGAAAAGATATGATTGGTGGCTGAAAAATCAAATCTAAATGGCCTGAAAAGACTAGGTCATTTAGAAGGTGGATCAGGTAAAGCCAGGCATTATTGCTTCAGATAAACAACCTACATATTTATGGAATATGTTTTATGGGTAGAAAACTATGTTGGGTGTTGTGCCATGAGGCTGGTAGTGTGATGATAAATGTCCCTGCTCTGAAGGAGTTTACATTTTAGCTAGCATGAAAAGGGATGTATACACGATGACAAACCAATGTGTTGTAGGACAAATTCCATAAAGATGATCTAGGCAATAATTAGGCAACTTTGGAGGAAGAAAAAATGACTGTTGACTGAGGGACCAACAGGGAATTTAAAAGGAAACTAGAATTCCTGCTTAAATATAAATACTGTATATATGTTTTTCATAGGTAGAGATGGACAGGGGTGCATGCCTGTTTGGATCTGCCTCAATTCTTTGCTCTTATCCCATAATTTTACTTATGGTTTCCCCATATGTAATGGTGACTAACCATTCTCTGCATAATCATCAAGAATCTCAACCAAAATTTCAACCTCAGATTTACTTGTTCTAGGGACTTGGAATCAAGTCTTTACTGGAAAGTTCCTATGATCTGGGAATAAATCTAAAACTATCAACTTTGTTTTTTTCTCTATATTTTCCTTATACCAACTACACATTAGGTATTCATAAAATACTTGGTAAATACCAGAACAGATTTACACTGAACTAGAAATATTTAACATTCCACTCCTGAGCCTATCCATAGAGTCAGTCTTGATCCTTAAAAGATAGAGTTTGACTTATTGTACTGAACACAGAACTGGATGTATTATCAGATTTATTTCCTACTGATCAGCCACTTTCTAGAACTAGAAACCCTTTCTAGTGACCAGCTCTAGTAGACAGATCCTGGCCCTGGACTTCACTTAGCTCTCATCTCCCTCATCTAGGGTATACTCTCATGCATGACTAGGTGACCATAGCCGCATGACTAGTTGACCATAGCCACATGGCTATGGCTATGAATATGATCGCTCTTTGAATATGATTGCCACAAAGAGAGAATAGAGGAGAAAAATACTTGACGATACAAGAGAAGAAAATTACTCTGAACTGATAGACATCATTATGCCATTAGTGTCTCTGAATATAATAATTACACTTTGCTACAATAAAGTTTTCCTGTTTCAGTTTTAATAGTTTTCCCCTGGATTTGAAATGGGTATTCTAAACACTACTCTCAAGGACCTGTACTGTCCCAACATCTAGTACTGTTAATTTTGCCTGTTTTTTTTTTTTTTTTTTTTTTTAACTTATCTAAGTAGGATCCCACAGCAATACACTTTTCCGCCTGGCTTCTTTCATTCAACCTTGTGTTTGGAGATTCACTCATGTTGTACCATGTAGTTCTACTTTATTTTTTCTCGTTGCTGTACAAAATTGCATCATGTGACTGTTATCTAATTTCTCTCTACTTTCTATTATTGTTAGCCATTTGGATAATGTGCAATTTGGGGTCATTATATGTAGGGTTGTGAACATGAACATTCTATGACATGTTTTTCTGTAAATATCTGCATGTGTTTACATTAGGCATATAACTAGAAGTAGAATTATTGGATTTAATTTAATTCATTTTAAAATATTTGCTGTCCTTACAATCGGTCTTGGGATAGACATAATAAGAATACTTTGGAACAGTCTGCCATCTTTACTTGAGAGCTTAATGCATGGTTTTGCCTGATAAGAATATTTTACTTTCAATACAAATGTTATTGTTTACACTTTTTAAACATTTACTTGAGGAAAATCTGAGCATATCATTATTAACAACATCACGATTTGTGAACACTGAAGATATCTTTTTATTCCCTTTTAAGACTCCAATGTATATTTTGCTTTAAGCACTAAGAAGTCTACATAGAGAAAATTTCCATTATTAAATTTATTTTTCTAGAATCTTGAACATAACCATTTCTCTAAGGCTGTAATTGAAAGAAAAAATAATCAAAAGAAAGAAAAAAAATTCCATTGCCAATTTTTCTTTCTTGGTGTTTGGATTCATATTTGCTCAATTATGCATCTCTGAATAAACCTAGTCCCTCATCCACTAACCTTCTGAACTTAAATGATTTGTGTGTGATCTAATCATATTTCCTGGTCCCAAGGCCCTCAGCAGTCTTAACTGTGCATGCCTGTCTCTTATTTCCATACATTGTATCTCAGAGATAACCAAATGCATGGCCAACTTCCCTAATTAAAGTCACTGGGTCCCAGTGGCCTCCTGGCCATGTTCTCTCTTCCCAGCATCCTTTCAGTTTTGTGGAGCTTTTTCTTTTCCCCCATCTCTCTCCCTGAAGTATCCTTTCCTTCAATTTCCCCTGCTCCTTAGGAACCTGCTTCAACATTTGTTTATATATCAAAATAATTGAAGACTAAATTAATTCTCAGCTTCAATTTATCAAGCTTCTTTTCAATTCTTGTAGCTTTTTTCCTCCTTCAGACTCGGGACTTGGATAACTAGCAAGGGCTTTGAAAACAGAAAGAGCAGAATAGATATCGATTGATCAGTTGATAGACTGTGTCCTCTAGGCCTTGTCTGTGTTTTTTATGATTGACGGATTTGTTCAGTTATTTTTTCCTTCTCATGGGTTCCTAGTATCTGATTATTACATTACATAGAGAGAGCCATTAAGCTTGTTTCTAAAGCCCACACTCTTAATACCTCTGCTTCTTTCATATAAGAGATTTAATGGAAAAACCTATAAACTTCTGAACTGTGTGTTCCTTAATGACTGGAAAACATAATGCATATCTTTTTATGTACTAAAATACTCAATATATTAGCCAAAACATAATAGAAGTTCCTCCCCCTCTATAATTTTATATGAAATATGTTTTCTTGTGTATAAAATTCTGCCAGCTTAGTATTTTACATAGCATTTCATATATATGTGTGTGTATATATATAATATGAAGTATAAAATGTATTATGTATTGCACTTGTACAAAATCAGGCTAGATATTTATGTTAGGAATATATGCATGTAAATAATGTATAATTCTTAATGAGTATATATATAATATAAATATAATGTATATACACATAGATATACATATATAGATATATACAGATCTGTATAGATGTATATATCTCCAGAGAAAGTCAGGGAATTTCTACAATGGTTTAGGAACATATGGTTGAGAATTGTGGTACAAAGTTTCTTATGGCCCTGAATGATCCCCAGCTTCTTCTAATCATATTTTCTGTAATCCCCTTCCCATAGAGTATGCCTTAACTTAGTGATTTACCTTTTCAGTAATAAAATATAGCAAAGGTGGAGGAATATCACTTTGGTGATTTGTTAGGAGAGATTGTAATTTCCATACTTTTTGCACATTCAATTTATTTTCTCCATTGCTGGTTTTGATAAAATGAGCTGTCACCTTGAGAGATCCCAAGGAGCAAGGAACTGAGGTCAGCGAATGGACATCAGCCAATTAATAACTGAGACCATCAATCCAAACAGCCCTGGAAGAACTGGCTTCTGCTAGTAACCATGCTGAGTTCAAAATGGATCCTTCTGCTTTGAAAGTTCAGGTGAGACTGCATTCCTGTCCACACCTTAACTGTAGCCACTTAAAGACCCTGAAATATAGGACCTAGGCAAGTTCTGTCCAGAACCTGAAGTCACAGAAACTTCAAGATAATAATTGTGTATGGTTCTAAGCCACTCTGTTTATTTTATTTTGTTACATAGTCACAGATTATACAGGGTGGTCAAATTTATGGTGACTAGACTTAGTACTCCGTCATGGAACATCTGATATACAAATTCTGTTTTATTCTTTTTTTTTTATTGGTTACACATGACAGTACAATGATCTTGACATATCATACATTTGAATCAAATGGGGTACAATTTCTCATTATTCTGAGTGCACAGGTTGCAGAATCACATTGGTCATACAGTCACGTATATATATATATATATAGAGAGAGAGAGAGAGCAATACTAGTGTCTATTTTATTCTGCTGTCCTTCCAATCCCCCCTTCCCTTCTCCTCCCCTCCCATCACTTCTCTCTACCCAATCTAATGTGACACTTTTTTTCCCCTCACATCCTCATACATGTATTGTGTATAACAACGAGGGTCTCCTTCCTTCTTCTGTGCAATTCCCCTTCTCCCTCCTTTTCCCTCCCATCTCTCTTCTCTATTTAGTGGTAATCTTCTTCTCATGCTTTTCCTCCCTATCCCATTTTGAGTCACCCCCCTTATATCAGAGAAGACATTCGGCATTTGTTTTTTTAGGGATTGGCTAACTTCACTTAGCATAATCTGCTCTAATGCCATCCATATCCCTGAAAATGCCATGATCTTGTTATTTTTTAGTGCTGAATAATATTCCATTGTGTATAAATGCAAGATTTTTTCTTTATCCATTCATCCATTGAAGGGCATCTAGGTTAGTCCCACCGTCTAGCTATTGTGAATCGTGCTGCCATGAACATTGATATGGCTGTGTCCCTGTAGTATGCTCTTTTTAGGTTTTTTGGGTATAGTCCAAGAAGGGGAATATCTGGGTCAAATGGTGGTTCCATTCCCAGCTTTCCAAGTAATCTCCATACTGCTTTCCAAATTGGCTGCACCAATTTGCAGTCCCACCAGCATTGCATGAGTGTACCTTTTTCCTCTTCATCCTCGCCAGCACTTGTTGTTGTTTGACTTCATAATGGCTGCCATTTTTACTGGAGTGAGATGGTATTTTAGAGTAGTTTTAATTTGCATTTCTCTGATTGCTAGAGATGGTGAGCATTTTTTCGTGTATTTGTTGATTGATTGTTTATCCTCTTCTGAGAAGTGTCTGTTCAGGTCCTTGGCCCATTTGTTGATTAGGTTATTTATTTTTTTGTTGTTTAACTTTTTGAGTTCTTTGTAAACTCTAGAGATTAGAGTTCTATCTGATGTGTGAGGGGTAAAAATTTGTTCCCAGGATGTAGGCTCCCCGTTTACCTCACATATTATTTCTCTTGCTGAGAAAAAAAATTTTAGTTTAAATTCATCCCATTTGTTGATTCTTGATTTTAACTCTTGTGCTATAAGTGTCCTATTAAGGAATTTGGGGCTTGACCCCATGTGATGGAGATTAGGGCCAACTTTTTCTTCTATTAGATGCAGAGTCTCTGGTTTGATTCCTAGCTCCTTGATCCATTTTGAGTTAACTTTTGTGCATGGTGAGAGAAAGGGATTCAATTTCATTCTGTTTTATTTTTAACAATCATTCTGCAAGATAAGGTTTTAGTTGGTGCATAGGATATGGGATATATATGACATATATGACATAAATCTTATAAGTTAGAGGAAAAATCTGTTCAGAGTCATACAAAGTGAATATTTCTTTTAAGTTTGGACTACAGCCAGTGACGAATAGAATGAGAGAAAAAGAAATGGTTTCAGGGACAAGAAATGAGAAAGGGAATTGAGCTTATAATGGGACAGTTTTAGTGATCCTCTAGTATACTGGGAAATGAAACAATGCAAGAAAGAACTAAGACATGATCTATCTAAATGATACTGCAGCAAATGTAAATATTAGTCTAAACTAACTATTGTATTGAGCAAAAATCAGTCAACATATAAGGTCAAAAAGGATTCAAAAATAACTACAAAAACTGATATTTTTTTTTTAAGCCACTTCAGGAAGTTTTTGGCAGGCATTTGAAACACATAGCATATTTTTCCAGGAAAGCAATGTTTTACATTGGTACCACGTTTCTAGGCTAGCTAGAAATACATCTAATGATAATGCAGCTGAAATGCCATACATCTGTAATGAAAATAACAGAGAACCAGACTCCTGAAATGACACACATTAGATATAATGGCAAAATGAAACCACAACGAGATAGAAAAAATAAGTCGCTTAACTAAAGTATTTCCTCAAGAAATTCACTTTTAATGGGAAATTTGTAGGAATTCTGTACTTTGGTAAGCCCTTTAAAATTGATATCACCAGTTCTGCATTGTTATTTCTATTTTTGTTACAAAACAACCTGTTTTTCCTTGATAGGAATATATTGCTAGCATGGGTCTTGCTCATAATAAGATGTGAAAGAGGAACACAGAGATGGAAGGGCAGTTCTATTTAGAGATAACAAGACCAGAAGTTGGAAGAAAAAAAATACAAAGAAGGACAGAATTAAGAAAATAACTGAGCATGAGAAAGACATAAAATTTCCTTGCTGGTGGAAGAATCAGTTCAGTGAGATGCACAAGTAAATCCATCACGTGAGCAAACAGGAATGCTGACTCTACAAATCACCCCCGCGTATGTATGCTTAGTCACTTCCTGGGCTCAGAATGATCTTCTTAAAATTGAGATTATGATGCATGTTTCTATTTTAAATAACCCAATGTATATGGCAATTCCTTACAGCCCGAATGCTATGATAGTAGACTCTTAATGATGTTTGTTGAATCTGAAACTGAATCTATGTAGACTTTCAAAGGGGGAAAATGGAAATCATATACAGGAAAATCTGAGTTATTCCCTTCTGAAGACAGATATCTCTGGCAAGGGAAGGAGGGAAAATTTGTTAGTTAATTTTAGGTGTCAACTTGACTGGGTTAAGGGATACACAGCTAGCTGAAAAAGAACTTCTGAGAGAGAAATTGGCATCTGAAACAGTGGACTGAATCAGGAAGATGTGCCTTCAATATGGGTGGGCACATTCAATTGGACAAGGGTCCAGAGAAAACAAAAAAGGGAATGAGAAGGTTAACTCACTCTCTGTCTCTCTCTGGAGCTTGCACACTTTCTCCTTCCCTTGGTTATTAGACTTTGGTTCTCCAACCTTGGGCTCTGGAGCCTGCATCAGTCCTCCCTTCCACCCTGGGTTCTCAGGCCTCTGCCCTTGGCCTGAGAGTTATTCCTTTGGTTTCTCTGATTCTCCAGCTTGTAAATGGTGTATCAAAGGACTTCTTAGACTCTACAATCACATGAGCCATTCTTAGACTCCATAACCATCCGAGCCCATGCTCTTAATAATTTTTCCCTCATCTATATATTGATCTATCAATCTATCATCTAACTTATGTATTCTTTTGCTTTTATGTCTGTGGAGAGCCCTATAATACCTAAGAAGGGAGAAAAAAAAAGTTCAAACAGCCCAAACTAGAAAACATAGCAGAGTCTGGCAAGATGCTGACCAAACCCATTTTGTCTTTCTGTAAGTGTGGATAAACTGTTTTATGAACACTTTGCATGCACAAGATACCATGTGAACACTTCTTTACAGTGGATACTGAAGGGAAATTATTTGTCAATTGCATTTAAGTGACAGAAATTCCACATAAGCCTGCCTTCTCAGCACAGCCCTAAACTATATATTGAAGGAAAGCCATCAAGTGACAGGATCTTGAGTCCCTGAATCATTCCATGGAGCAGAGGCCCACCTCCACATCATCTGCATTGAACCAGGGAATGAATGAAAGAGAAACCTCAACTGTGATAATCCACTAAGAATATGAAATCTTCATAGCAAGTAGCATTATTTACATGTAGAGCATAAATGGGAGAAGAAAGACATTCTATTCATCCAATGGTTGAATATATGTGTGTGTGTGTATATATATATATATATATATATATATATATATATATATATATACATATATATATATATATATATATGAAATAAATGCCCATATTCAGAGTATTACTTTGTAGTACTTTACGTCTCAAAATACTCCCCTTGGATTTCTCTCAGTGGTCAGTGTCTCTTGTCCAATTAAAAGTATTCTATTACAGCATAATTTTGTGAGCACAGTCATTGTTATATAAAAGGAGTTCCAAGTTTACTGTATAAACTTGAATTTATTGAAATAGATTCCCAAAGGAAGAAAGACCTCTCCACTGGAAAGAAGTTTATTTTGTAATCACAATTCAAAGAGTGTATTTTCTGATATATTTACTTGGGAGCTCAAAATTCAAACTTGCAGTATTGGCTTAGCCACTTGTTTAAGGTAATAAAAGTGGCTTCCGTTGGAGATATAATATTCAGCATGCCCATTGTGTATATTTTTTCCAATTAATTGGACTTTAATTACTTTGCAGAGAATCTATAAAAGAGTCATCAAAGTTTTCAGGATGAGCACAAGCTGGTACATATTCCATTTACTTTCCATAGAGCTATCTCCCCGTGAAACTTTAAAAAAAAAAAACAATAGCCAATTTAATTTTCTTCTGTTGAGGTTTATAAAAGACCCAACAGAGGCTACTATCTCTAATTTTTAATAGAGATAGTTCTATTTAGAAGTATAAATGCTGAGGAAAAAAAATGGGCTCAGAAGTGCTGTTTTAAATCAAGGTGACCCTCCATATTAGCCACTTACAATGACATTGAGGGTGTTTGTACACAAATTTGTACACACACACACACACACACACACACACACACACATACTTACAACAGTGCATCTCAATTCAGCCCAAGCAAGGTTAAAAATTCAAGAAGCCATAATAACAGAAAGCTAATTTCTTGTTCTTTTTTTTTTTTCATTTCCATATCAACTGTTTTCTTTCTGGGGCACTTTGTCATATTGGAGGGAGAAAGAAAAAGGACTGTGAATGTAAAAATGTTTAAGAAAATGTACTTGACCTCAATTACTGAATATGTGATTCAATGGGGTAAGGGTGGAGAGACAACATTAAATCATTAACTTGATGGACATTGTTTACAGGCAGCTGTTAAGAGGAACTTTTGTACCAATGATGCAAGAGCTAATGATGGCATTTAGAAGTGAGGGAAGAAATGCTGAGTATGAGACAGGGGTGTATCCTTTCATTTCCTCCATTACAATATTGGTGTTAAATAGGGAGGAGATATTTGCAAATCCCATCTTAAACATGTCCAATGTGGTCAATGGAAAAAAAAATATTTTTGGCATTTGGAGCAGTAGAGCAAACCAGATGGGGAGCTAGAAGCTAAATAAAAAGTGAAACCTGAAATTAAAAACCTGTCAAAATCCATCAGTTCAGTATGGCTGATGTATATTCTTACCTAGAGGGAGCCGATTGCCCTGGAGGGCATCTCAAATCTCTTTCCAACCCTGCACTTTGATGCTATAAGATTCGGAGCTGGGAGATAATTGGCTGAATATTGCGCCTTTGATTTGGAATTTCTAATCTTCAACCCTGTCCTGGATGCTGTTGCTACACTGCTTATTTTCTAACCAGGACTACTTACACCTACTTCATAATACTGCTGGGTACTTTCCTGTAGCCTGAATTAGTTTAATGTTTCTGACAATGAATTTCCAAGTAATTGAAATGGCTTCACTCCATGATATGTCTCTCAGGGCACTCTGGGAAATTAAATGTTAACTTCTCAGCAGTTATTTGCTTACTTCATCCTCATTTTATTAAATAATCATAAAAAACCTTTCACATTTAAATATGCATGTTTTGTTATCTGAAAGGCCTGGCAAGTTGGAGAGACAGGATGAAGCTAAGCCAGCTCCATGGTCTCTTTGCTCTAGCTCAGTGGATTTACCACTGGCATTTGACTGCACCCCAAGTATTGAGCTTGATGGAGATTACTGTTCTGTGCCCACTGGGGTCTTAGTTTATTTGCAACAGATATAACAGAAATTGCTTCTATCTAGAGGTATCTTAGATCTATTAGACATCAAAAATACCTAACCTATTTACAGCAAAGAAGTGAATTGATTTTTCTTTCTTTTTGGAATTTTCCACAAGATTTCTGAGGTCTTATTTTGGTAACAAACAAACAAACAAAAACCTGGTAGGCAAGATCCCAAAGCCCACAGAGGTGATCTTGTGACGATGATTAGATATTTTATCTGGGTCCAGTTCATAAAACTGACTTGGGGTACTTCTCTTCTGAAATTGTTATATGAGTTACTCACCTGCAGAATTTGGAATGGACAGCATCCTCTTCATTTGAAGAAGTTCACTCAATGAGGCTTTGGATATTTGACTATTTGAATTCAGGAAGCCATCTCTTATTAGCCTTTTTCTGTATAATAGTAGCCTCTGAACTTCAGAATCTACAAAGTAAAAAAAAAAATGTCTATAAGGTTGTTATGAACATGAAAATTATCTTTAATATACTCAAAATATAATATATAGTAAACAATAATAATGCTGTTTTTGCTATTCATTTTATTTATTTATTTATTTTGCAGCAGGACGCTTGATTCAAGGCTGGCACCTATGATAAGAGTCATGATATAGCCCAGGGATGTTGTTCAGAAAAACTTACGTTTGATTACCTTTATTTAACCACACATGATAATTTCTTCTTTATCAAAAGCATAATGCATAGTTCTCATAATTTCATTATAAAGGCTGTGTTTATTATTAGCTAATGGAAAAGAGACAATTTGCATTCTTTTTCCAATTTTCCCTCTTTATTTCTATTGTGTGATCCTAGACAAGCAAGAACATATTTCCATTTCTTTGGAGAGGAAGGGCAAAGGGCTTTATCTGCAATATCTGAGCTGAATCTGTGTAATTATTTCCAAGAGATGAATGAGAGTGACTGCAATATTGTCCCTTAAGTACTTGGCATTCCTTGGAAGAAAACATGATGTAATTGGACTTTAATAACTTGGATGAAAATGTATCCTAAGGCCATAAAATGTTTCTTTACAACATTAGGTCTAGGCAAGTTATTATGATTACCTCTTAAGAAGTGTTCAGATTAGTGGATGTGTTATTATAAAGTCCACTACAAAGATACAATCAGAAAAAGGATACAGAAAAGGTATAAAAAGTACAGAAAAGTACCCTGAAATTTCAATCCTCTTCACTCCTGAACATGCTAGACAGAGAAGTTCTTTTATCACTTGTATGTCCAGGCTCAGTAGGGAAATTGCTGCAGAAAGAGGCCTGGCCTAAATGATTTCCAGGTCCCTACTTCCCCTGGAATGGGTTAGAAGCCTTTCTAAAGGAACTTGCATCTCTCGTGGTGTGTTAAGAGCAATACGGCAGTCAAACCACTGGGTCTAGAAGCTCAACTCCCAATGAGCTGTGAATCACACAGCATACATTCAGCAAACACCAAGAACAGCCTGTGGTAGGTGTTATGGATGGAAAAATAAATGTAACAAGATCTTGAACTCAAGGCTGGGGGTGTGGCTCAGTGGTGGAGCAATTGCCTAGCATGTGTAAGGCCCTGTGTTCAATCCTCAGCACCACATAAAAATAAATAAAATAAAGATATTGTGTCCAATTGCCACTAAAAAATAAATATTTTTAAAAAAGGATTCTTGAACTCAGTTGAAAATAACCTGGTGGAGGAGACCAGATGTTGTACACAAATGTATTTATTATCTCTTAAATATTTTGGGACCAGTTTCCCACAGTTGATTATTCCTAGCCAATTGTATTAATCTCATTCTCCGACTCTTCCTTATTCTTTTTGGTGGGTTCAGAAAGGAGTGATGGGGAGTTATTCTAAATTCTAAGCCAATTTAGAATACTAAAATGTTAGAAAGGATTTTATAGAGGCTTCTTGTTAGGGGGTGCATAGATCCTTTAGGTTTTGTCCTTTAGAAAGCATCCCCCTACCCACAGGATAACCAGCCTCAGATGATGCTAAAACTGTAATTGCAGAATAACAAGGGAGGAATACTCGGTCCTGACTAACATAAATAAGCAACTAATTGAATTAAACTAAAGCCTTTTGCTCTGCCTCTGGACCTCATGTGATATGAACCAATAAATGACTTATGGCTTAACCTAGCCTGAACTAAATTTTTTACTTACTTCCAGCCAAAACTATCCTATCTAAACACTGGTTTAATTTCATGCTTTCCACACTTTGAGATCAGGAGAATAGCCTCGGATTCTTGTTTAAAACACACTCTCAGGTAATGCTTCTAGAAACTGCTTCCGTGATGGGATCTGTGGATGAGAGTTTTCAGTAAGTGCCCTGGGTAATTCTTATGTTTGGGAAATTTTCAGGCCATTGTTTTGGTTGTTATTATATAGACAATAATTAAGTGCAGGCTTAGCAACTGACTCCATTAGAGGATCAGGGATGTGTCTCAGACAAGGGAGGGATGGAATGGTACCTTGAAGATTGATGGAAGCTTGCCAGGCTAGGGAGAGTTGGAAAGATGTTCCAAGCACAGGGAATTCCAACAATATACCAGAGGCTAAGTCATTCATCTCCTTATCTATAGATTGAGGACATGAGAAAAGAAGCCCCTCTCTTCTTCAGATACACCATTTCTATGGTAACTTTGGAAAGTGGGAAATCTCAGCACTGTTTGTTTCTTGCTCCACCTTAAACTATTCAATGCTGTAACTTGTGGGATTTTCTTCATGAAACTTCCTTCTATTGAAAAAAACAACTGGAAATATATTGCAGACTCTACTATAATACAGTTCATTCAGGCAAAGATGCCATATTTCTTTTTGACTTTTGTATCTGTATCTCCTTCCAAATTACTTGGTTCACAGGCACTTAGGTGTGTGGTTATTGTATAACTGAGTTGAAATACATTTATTCAATAGTTCAGTGCTTTTAGAGATTAATCTCCAGTGTGATAATGTTTTAATTATAATGATGATAATTTCAACAATATTAACATTTGGAATTCACCTAACCACTTCATATTTTTTAATCTTTCTTTCATTCAACAAGTATTTATTGGGAATTTTCAAGGTGTTGGGGACTCTTCTGGACATTTGGAATGAAAAAGTAAACAAAATCCGTCTCCTCACAATTTATATTCTTATGGAGGACTGGAGATATTTTTTCCATTTCTAATCTAATTTCAGGAATAAGTACCCATAGTTCATAAATAAGAAAAATGAATTACATATATTTATAAGGTCATTCATTTTTCAGTCTTGTGACACAAACCAAAAGTTACACAGCTTCAAGTACATTGATTAGTGCTTGTTTCTTTCTTTTTAGAATGTTTGTGACACTTTATGAGACTTTCTTCAAATGAACTCATATTGTTCTTTCTGGGTGTCCACCTACTCCTGGGGTTGTGAGAATATATTTGAAACCAATGAGGTGTCCTCTAAAAGTTACTGTGTTAATGCAGGAATAGTCAAAGGTGAAAGTTTTGGATTGTGAGAGCTGCAAACTAATTAGTCCATCCTAGTTTGAATGAACTGTCTGGCGGGTAACTGTAGGCAGGTGTGACATGACTGGAGGAAGTAGAGGCAAGTAGATCATTGGGAGGGTGCCCAGGAAGGATGCATCTTCCCTTGGACCCTCCCCTATTTGGTTGTTTGTCAACCATGGCCTTCCCTCCAACCATGATTTTCTGCCCAGAACAAAGGAGTTGGCTGCTATGGACTACATATCTAAAACTGCAAGACAAAGTAAAGTTTTCTTCCTCCAGTTGTTCTTTTTTTTTTTTTTTTTTTTTTTTTTTTTTTTTTTTAGTATTTTGGTCATGGTGATGCAAGACTGACACATACATAACACCCTGCATGTCTCAAGGAAGACTTCATTTCCACTTCTCTACACTCCCTTAGCTAGTATACCTCCCTACGTAAGAAAACATTAGCACAAGCAAGCTTCCTGAAATTAGACTCCATTTACTTGGTTAACATTCCCCGGAACCTAGGTAGGATGGAACTAATATTCAATAAATACATGTTCAATAAATGAATGAAAGAATCATAAAGGCTGTGTCATAGACCATTTTCTACTCAGATATTACAGATGTTCCTATGTACCAAAAAAAAAAAAAAAAAAAAACTATTTATCTGGAGATCACTCTCCAGGAGCACTTATCAAGTTAAACATAGACCAAAACTGAAAATAAGAATTAGGTGACTCTAAGCTGCCAAAAGAGGTGCTGCTGCTTTGCATATTATCTGTTACGCTAAAACTTTTTCTTTTTGCTCTGTTCTTAGATCAACCCTGAGATGACCAGCATTTCATGATGATTTTGGCAAAAACAAGAATAAGCAGGGTGAGGGTAGCTATTCCTTTGTGACTACTTGAACACAATACTTTATTTCATCCTCCTGCAGACCTTATGAGGGTCAGGTAATTATGATCCCCACCTTATAAAGAGGATATTGAAATTTAGAGAGTTTAATTTATTTTTTTAGGTTCAGGAAGGCAATCAGTGGAAGAGATGGAATTTTAAAAGCACTGTCTTTGTCTAGGATATAAACTTTGCCTCCAAATATCTTATTTCCTAACACATTATAACCAATACACATATGTGAACATGCACACTTGTACACACACATATGTGAACATGCACACTTGTACAACACAAAATACCCTAAAACAAAAATGCATAGTAGCCCTGGCATTTTATTGCAGGTGCAAACACCCCTCCATATCTCAATGGCTCCTAGGATGGCACAGTGATTATGATATAAAGATAATTCTGAATAATGAAACAAAGTAGATTTCCATTGATTCCATTTTCATAAGAGTAAATGGAAGTGATACCTATAATTTTCAAGTGAATCTAAGCAAAATGATTAAAATTAAAAGAGTGAACAATGAACACAAATGAAACTATGGGTGTATGAAAAACGTGCTTATAATGAATTATAGCTAAATTGTAGCTAGAATTGATAACATTATTGCCACCAGAAGTTTATGCATCTGTTTTATATTCCTGACATTTGTAGCATAATACACAAAGATCTGGAAATATTATGTTATATGTATGTATATTTACAAGGTTAACCAACTGAATGAAAAGAAATAATGACCAGAACCTAACTTCATTCTTACAATAAACTGAACCAAACTCAACTTTGGATGTCTAAGTATTTAATGGTTTTAAGAACCAGGTTCCTGGATATTACTTTTATCTCTACAGTGGTAATTTAAACTGATAAGCATTTTTATTGAACATTAATAATAAAATCAGGTTATCTTCCTTCATCCTATTTGCAGTTTTGTACATGCATGTAGACTGCACTGCTAACAAAATCACTGATGTAAAACATATAAGTATGATGAAAGTCAGTTTTTCTATCATGGCAAATAACTAACAAAAGTATATATAGAGAAAAACGCCGTCACAGGAAAGCTCAGCAAAATGATTATTCCTGGTGATTTAGGGATATGAGCTAAGTTGCATTGAGCACCTTTCTTTCTTTTATTTCTAAATAAATTTACATACGACATTACCTTGCTAACCCTATTAGCTAGGTTTACCAATTTACAATCTGCTCATGAATAAAAGCCACTTGTTCCCTGGGAAAGCCCTCTCAGATCCTTCACTGGGCAGTTTTTCTTGGCAATCAGTGTATTTGACTTTTGTCACTCTGCTTGCCCTCAGTCATGGCTCCTCATCCCCAAAACACACAGCCAGTGGTGAGAGTCATTCCTCTGATTTGCTGCAGGATTGAAGAGTGACAGAGGATGCCATCCCAGGGTCTCATTTTTTGATACAACCAGCAAAACTTCAGAGGAGAGTGACATCGATTTGCTCTCAACTAAAGGCAAATATTTGCTGTTATAAAAAAAGGATTTTTCATTTTCAGGCAAACATATTTGCCTACTTCTCCAGTTCCTACTACAATACCTTGAGTTTTCTATAAGCCAAACAAACTCAACCTTCCTTATCTTCTTATGTGTCAGCTTTGAATATGGAAGGAAGGAACTTTCCAGATATTTTCTGATATTGCTGATATTTTGTCTCATTTATTTCTCAGGTCTTTTTAAACCAACATCTGTTGTGTCCTGTTGTAACTGCCATTATAAAGTGGGACATTAGTCAGTGACAAGATGGGAGAAAGGAGATATATTTATAGGAAAAGGAGATATTTTTCTTACAGGAAATATACATTTACATCAACTATACATTTACATAAATGTCTCCCCTACTGCTCTGAGATAATGTAGAACAGTCTCAAGTGCAAATAAATAGATTTTTATTATTTATTAAAATCTTTCCCCTTCAGGTTCTTTGCTAAAGTTCTACTTTTTTAATAGCTTACATTTTTATTGTGCTTACTTTAGCATGGTTTATGATATTGTTTTGATTTTTTTGTTTTGTTTTTGTCAGAGTTGAAGATGGAGATTGTCCCATATTTAATAATACAGATAGTTCTGCTAAGTCCAGGACAGTTCACTGATTAGTCAAATATGGACCAATTGCATGGGCTGTAAGTGTAAGTCAGCTTTTCATTGCTGTGACCAAAAAAAAAAATGTGTAAGAATAACTTTGAGAAGGAAAAGTTTATTTTGGCTCACAGTTTCAGTGGTTCGGTTCATGCTCTGTTGACTCCATAGTTCTGGGCCCATGGCAAGGCAGAATGTGGTGGCAGAAGGTCATGGTGGAGGAAAGCTGATCTTCATGACTTCCAGAAAGCAGAGAGAACTTGAGTGCAGAAGCTGGGGATTATAATCCCTAAGGACAAGCCCCCAGTGACCTACATCCTCCAGCCATGCCGTACCTGCCCATGGTTACCACCCATTAATCCATGCAAATTATTAATCCATCAAGTGGATTAATCTGCTAATTAGGTTATAGCTTTCATAATCAAATTATTTCACCTCTGAACATTCTCACGTTGTCATAAACATGCACTTATTTTCAAATCCTCATGGACTTTTAGGGGACACCTCATAACCAAACCATAAGGAGAGCTATGAGCCAGAGACTTTCCAGGTAAAGTTGGCTTGTTCAGAAAAAAAAAAAAGTCACTTTTGTCAGTAGCTAAAGAAAGGGCTTTTCACCCATTTGACGCCATCCTTTAGTTATCCCCTTACCACTTTATTCTCATTTAAAAATCCCATTGAAGAGATAATGATTAAGACTGTGCGATTGTAGAGTTCTGTAGACTCTGCATCTATCAACAATGCTTTATTCAACAAAAGAGAAAATGTGGCTTATCTGGAATCTTAGCTTATTATAAAAATGTGTCCATTTAAAGGGAATTACCATGTGCCTTTGTAAGTTCTCCAGAAGCAGAACTTGAGATGAGGATTCACTAGCAAGTAATGTATTAACGTGGTGTTCCCAAGAGATACTGGCAGAAGAGAGGAGGGAGCAAAACAAGGAAAGGAAAGGAGTTAATTTAGGGTACAACTTCAGGCAAAGTAAAATCTTCTGATCACCAGGGAACTCAAGTGTTCTTTGTACCTCGCACAATTTGTCAAAACTCAAAATACAGGAGGAGCTGGGCATCCTTGATCTTATGAGTCAACCATGAAGGGAATATAAACTCCCAGGCATGGAGACAACTTGGCTATCATAGCCAGAGGACATGCATCTGAAGATAATTGCAGGTACAGGGCACTAGAAGGCAAGTCTGCAGAAGCTGTAGATAAACGTGTAGATACGATAAAGGAAATTGACTTTTTTATCACGTGTATGTATCAGAATATTTGCACATATTTTCTATGTTGTTCATTCAGGGTCAGAATGTATTACGAATATATTATCCAGTAGAAATAGAATATGAGCCAAATATATAATTAAAAATTTCTAGTAGTCATCTTAAGAATAAAAATAGATGAGATCGATTTAAATCGTATTTTATTTTATACAATGTGTCCAGAAATGCAATTAATAAACACATTTAATGAAATCTTTTGCATTCTGTTTTGTACTTTTTTTTCAAGATCCAGTGTATACGTTGTGCTTGTTGTACATCTCAGGCTGGATTAGTCTCATTTCAATAGTTCAATAAGCCATGTGTGGCCTGGGGCTAGTTACTGTATTGGTTACCTTAGATCTAGCTGGTTTTTTGATCTTTGAAACTTTTAACAAGTAGTACATTCAAAAGAAATTATGTGTTCCACTTAAAATAGAATATCTGTATACTATGTACTGTAAGTGGAACTGTAGAATTCTTGAACCATCTTCCCTTCGAAAAATTGTTTACCCGTCTCCATTCCCAAGGGTTCCTACCTTTGTAAAATGTGATTATTTTCAAATCGTCATGGACTTGACCTACAATGAGCCAATCACATTTTAGGATTGAGTAATTTTCCAATGGTTTTTCAGATCCTGATTCCAGCACCCTCTAAAGCTTGGCTTAATTTCTACCTCTGGCTTTTATGAAATATGGCTGTAAAGGTAAAGCAATTTGCAATGGAAAGAATCTTTTAACTGGTAATGAAAATTGATCCCCAAGTACAAAGACCCTATGAATCTGACTGAGACAAGGCAAAGGACCATGAATCTTGCCCATGCTGGACTGGGAAGCCAACAGACCAAGAAATGACATTAATGTTCACTGTCTTGAAACCTATACTAATAGAACCCATTGATCAGAGTTTACATAACTTGGTTACAAAATGTAAGGATGTCATATCATGGACTATAATCCTACTTTGGAAACTCCAGTTAGGTGCAGCAAGGAAAGGGAACAGGATTAAAGCTAGAATGAAATGAAAAAAGATCTGTGTGTGTATTCTTTTTTGACACACTAGAGTTTGTTCTTAACATAGCAGACAAAATGATCTTTCAGCCTTCTTTATATTGCCCAAACTGACACACTGGTTGTGAAAATGTTAGGTTCAATCAGAACTGGACATCTTAAAGGAGAAGGAGACATTCAGGTGCAGTGAAAACATGCCCACAAATCCCTTCAGGATACCTTCAAAACTTACTACTGAGTTTGTAAAATTTCCCATTGAGAAAGCATACGTAGAAACCGTAGGGCCGCCTCTATTTTACCTCTCTTTTTTGGTGTTTCCTAGTGACATTACAAAAAATATAAAAGTAAACCATAGAGGTTATGTCAGCAAACACAGAGGAATGGGCAGTTTCATCCTCCCATCCTCCCAATATGAACATAGAAAATTTATCAGAATCAATTTCATCAAAATTCTGGAAAGAAATAAGAGAATGAAGGTATCCAAGTGAATGCTGAATGAAATAGAAGACCACTTAAAAATGGGAAAAAATTCAGGATCCATTTTCACTCCTCCTTGTTGTATCCCTCCTTAGCTTGGCCCCCCCAGCTTCTTTCCTTCTTTTTTGTTCTTTTATTCATTTTTTCTTTCCCTTTTTTTGGCATTCACCTAAGTATCTGCCTGAACACAGGCAAAAGGAATCAACACTTCAGATATCATACAAGAGGAAAAAATGTGCACATTTTGATTAAAGAGAGGCATCTGAAACCTCTAAACAAAAAGAAATGGTAAATACATAAATAAATGAAAATGTTAATTAGCCTGATTGGATAATTACACATTATATACTTGTCTTAAATTACCATACTTTATCCCGTAAATACAAATAATTACTATGTGTCAATTTAAAAGAAGAAATTAAAAAAATTATATACTTACAAAATAAATTCAGCAAAATCACTAAATGCACAGTTTTTTTCCTATAGAAAACAACTACAACAAACCCAGAGAGGGAAGAATCTGACTTCCAGAGTTGCCACATGATAATATTTAAAATCTTCATTTCTCAACATAAACTGGAAAGGATGCAAAGAAGCAAGAAAGTATGGAATATTCACAGATAATATTTATAGAAACTCTTCCTTAGAAATTATATATATTGACTTACTAGACAAAGACTTTAAATAAAGTCTTAAATAGGCTCAGAGAGCAAAAGGAAAGTATAAATAAAGCAAAAGGAAACCGTAGAATTATATGTAACTGAGTGTTAAAGAAAATATTAAGATACTATCTCACTCCACCAAGAATGGCAGCCATGATGAAGACAAACAACCACAAGTGCTGGCGAGGATGTGGGGAAAAAGGTACACTCATACACTGCTGGTGAGACTGCAAATTGGTGCAGCCAATTTGGAAAGCAGTATGGAGATTACTTGGAAAGCTGAGAATGGAACCACCAGTAGACCCAGCTATTCCTCTTCTCAGATTATACCCAAAGGACCTAAAAATAGCATACTACAGGGACACAGCCACATCAATGTTTATAGCAGCACAATTCACAATAGCTAGACTGTGGAGCCATCCTAGATGCCCTTCAATGGATGAATGGATAAAAAAAAATGTGGCATATATACACAATAGAATATTACTTAGCACTAAAAAAATAATATCATGGCATTTGCAGGGAAATGGATGGCATTAGAGCAGATTATGGTAAGTGAAGTTAGCCAGTCCCAAAAAAACAAATGCTGAATGTCTTCTCTGATATAAGGGGGGGGGGGTGGTGACTCAAAATGGGGAAGAGAGGAAGAGCATGGGAAGAAGATTACCTCTACATAGGGAAGAGGGGTGGGAGGGAAAGGGAGAGAGAAAGAGAATTGCATGGGTGGTGGAAGGAGACCTTCATTGTTATACAAAATACATGTATGTGAGAAAAAAAAAAGAATAGTGTTATCCTAGATTAGGTAGAGAGAAGTGATGGGAGGGGGAGAGGAGGGGGTTGGGAGATAGGAAGGATAGTAGAATGAAACAGACTTATTATTAATGTGTATATATATGTGAATGCGTGACCAATGTGATTCTGCAACCTGTATACTCAGAAAAATGAGATATTATATCCCATCTGATTCAAATGTATGATATGTCAAGGTCATTGTACTGTCATGTGTAACTAATTAAAACAAATTTAAAAAAATAAAAAGGAAAATATTAATAAAGAAAAGAAATTACTAAAAAAGAAAGCAAAGAGAAATTTTGAGACTGAAAGTGTTATAACTGAAAAGAATAACTCACTTTTTAAATTTTTTTCTGAGCAAGCAGAAAAAAAAATAGAAAAGATGAAGACAGGACAATTGAAATTTTGAGTCTGGGTAACAGAAGGAGAAACAGAATGAAATCAAACTAACAAAGCTTAGGGACTTTGTTAGAGAGAGGAACACTAGGCTTATTACCATCTACATAATGAGAAGATGAGACTCAGAAATAGGAAAAGAAAGAATATTTCAAGAAATAATAACTCTCAATTCCAAAATTTCATAAAAGAAATATGCTTATACATCCAAGTGTCTCAATGAACTATAAAGATAAAAAATCAATAAAAATTATCACCAAGTCATGTTGTAATAAAGTTCATGAAATCCAAGGGCAAAAGAGACTCTTTAAAAGCAGCAAGAGAGAAACAACTCATTGTGTGCAAGGAATTACAATAAGAAAGACAGATTTTTTTCCCTAGACACCAGGGAACCCAGGAGTAGAAGGAGATTTTTTTTTAAGGTGATGGATCAAAAAGACACTGAAGATTGGCCTGGGGGTGTGGCTCAAGTGGTAGCGCGCTCACCTGGCATTCGTGCGGCCCGGGTTCGATTCTCAGCACCACATACAAACAAAGATGTTGTGTCCACCGAAAATTTAAAAAAATATATTTAAAAAAAATTTTCTCTCTCTCTTCTATCTTAAAAAAAAGACACTGAAGAATTCTATACATGGCAAAACTATGTTGAAAAAATAAAGAAGAAATTAATGCATTTCCAGAAAGTAAAAGTGAAGGAAGTTCACTAATATGAGATCTGCCCTGTAAAAAATTCTACTAGAATTCCTTTAGTTAAAATTAAAGGACATTGAACATTAACTCAAAGTCTCAGAAACAAATGATAAAACCTGGTGACAATAACTACACAGGTAAATGTAAAAATTAGATTTATTGTACATTAAATGTGTAACAGTTCTTTGCATTTCTTTTATGGCGTAAAAAGAAGTGTATAAAATAATATAAATGTATGTTAATGGACATAGCATGTAGAAAAATACAATTCGTCACAAAAGCAACAAAAATTAAGAGTAGAGTAGGATGTATAGGTGCAGAGCTTGTGTACTGCATAAAACTAAGTGTGTATGAATGTAAAATAAATTGTCATCAATTTGGAATACTAATTATAATCCCAATGTTAATTACTAAGACAATATCTTTAAAAATACACACAAAATGAAATCATAAGGGAATCAAAGTGGTATCTTATAAAATGAAAGAAAAGTAGAGAAGATGCAAGAGGGAGAAAGAATAAGCATGTAGATATGGGGCAGCAGGTACTCTGTGATCCCAGAGAGAAAGGAAATAAAATACCTGGTCCATACCATCACTCCAGTTTTTTTGCGTAGAGTCAATCTCTTGACTACTACAACAACAGGAGGAATCCTATCAGATCCTGGAGGTTTTGTTGCTAAAAGGAAGCAGACAAAAATATCTTGAAAAAAGACGGTATGATTAGAATTTGTGAAGGTAGAAAACCAGAGCGAAGGAACTACCCAGAGCAAGAGCCACAGAAACCTGCAGGGTTCCTCCTGAAACTTTTGGCTTCCTACTAATCTCTGTAGGCACAGATTAATATTTCATGTAGCCAAAAAGTAATAATTGCCTGAAAGTATAATCCAAACACTTCTCAGATTTTTCACAAGGCTAGGAGGCATTCAAGTTCTAATGGTCAAAGAGAGAGACATTGGTGAACTCTGGGAGCTTTCAAGAGTGATTCTAGCAGATTGCTGACTGCAGGAGCTTGGAGTAGGCTTGGAGTAGGCTTGGTGGTAGAGCTTAGAGCCTGTGGGTAGCATGTGATCAGCCCTAGGTGGTTCAATCAATCCTCAGAGAACACTCACACACAGAGACACATACACAAACACACACCAGACAATTGCACCATGCTTTAAAGATAGACAATGAAATCCAAACACTCAACTGTGTAACAGTCATAATTGTCATCCAATAATAGTTACTTACATGAGACAAGAGATCCCAAAATGGGAGCCACTACCAGAAAAATGGCTCATAAAAACAGACTTAAATATAATTGATAATCAAAACAACAGTTAAGTCATTAAAATGCTATAATAAATATGTTCAAAATTAAAAGAAAATGATGAGAAAAGAAATTAAATATATATATTTTAAAAGAGTGGAGACTATAAATGACCTGTATGTGGGTAAATAGGAAAGTCGATTTTTTATTTTAAAATTTATTTAAATAATGTTTTAATATTTGAAGTAAATAATAGGTATGTGCTGTGAGGTTTATGCATATGTAATAATCTATGAAGTGCATAACAGCACAATGGAAAGCTGAGGCACATAGGAGCCCACTGTTCTAAGTTTCTTACAATATATAAGAAGTGGTATAACATTATTGGGAGGTGGAATGTAATAACATAAAGACAAATACTGTAAATGATAAAGTAACCACAATAAAATTAAGTCTATAACTAAGTAAATCCTATAAGCCAAAAGTAGAGATTAATTAGAATATCAAACTACACTCAGTTAATCCAAAATGTTCAATAAAAGAAGAGAAAAGGAATAAATTAAAAACAGGACAATGAGAAAGGCAGAGCTAGATAATAAATTTAATTCTTGCTATATCATATTTACATTAAATAGAAATAGTTTAAATACTTCAATCAAAATGCTAAGATTGTCAGACTGAATAAAAATGACATAATTACAGTGCTAACTACAAGAAACCAACTATTACTGTGTAGAATTGGTTAAGAAATAGATACCTAGATAAAAGGATACACACACACACACACACACACACACACACACACACACACATACAGCGCTAGGGCTAGAGTACATTGGGGAACAGGAATTTTTTTTAAATTGGTGCATAATAATTGTACAGAACAGTGAATTATATAATATAATTTCATAAATTTCACTCTCTAGTAGCTCAAGTTTCCTCCCCTCCTTCTTCTATTTTTGACCTACTTCTTTTACCCTAATCAACTTTTTTCTGTTTTTGTGAAGTCCTTTTTATCTTTTGTTTGTTTCATTTTATCTCTAGCTTCTAAAAATGAGAGAAAATACACAATACTGGTCTTTCTGAGTCTGGCTTATCTCTCTTTACACGATATTCTCCATATCAAATCATTTTCCGGCAAATGACATAATTTTATTCTTTATGGTTTTATAAACTTCATTGGGCATACTTACCATATTTCCTTTAACCAATAATTAGTTGATGGACACCCCCAGTCTGATTCTATAACATGGCTACTGTAAATTATACTGCGATAAACATGGGTATGTATGTATCACTAAAGTATGATGACTTTTACGGTAAATACTGAGCAGTAGGATAACTGGGTCATTTGAAATTTCGATTTTTAGTTTATTGAGAAAACTTCATACTGATGTTCATAGTGGCTGTACTAATTTACTTTTTTTTTTATCAAGAGTATATAACAGAGAGCTTCTTTCATCCTCCAGTTATTTATTGTTATTTGTATTCTTGATGATTGCTGTTCTGACTAGAGTTAGATAGAATCTCAGTGTAATTTTGATTTGCATTTCCCTAATGGCTAAAAAGGTTGAACACTTTTTAATATAATTGCAGGCTATTTGTACTTCTGCTTCCTTGCATCTTATCTGATCATAATGGAATGAAATTAGAAAACAACAGTAAAAAATAAAAAAGTACAGAAGTTATGCAAACATGGAAATTAGCAATACATGATTTAATGATGAGTGGGACTTCAAAGAAGTAAAGAAGCTGTCCATCGTGGCACACACCCAGGGGCTCAGGAGGTTGAGGACGGATCACAAGTTTGAGGCTAGTCTCAGCAACTTATCAAGACCCTAAGCAATGTAGTGAGAACTTGCCTCAAAATAAATAAATAAATAAATAAAAGTAGCTGGTGATGTAACTCAGTTGTTAAGCACCCTTAGGTTTAACCCCCAGTAATTACCCCCACAAAAAATTAGAAAAAAACTTTTAAAAATTCATAGAATCAAAAGAAAATAAAAATACATCTGTTGTGAATTAAACAGTGGTTAAGTGACTTAACCACTAAGCCACATTGCCAGCCACTTTTATTCAAATCTTTGGGATATATCAAAGGCAGCTCTAAGGGGGAAATTTTTTGCTATGAGTGTCTGCTGTAAAAAATCAAAAAAAAAAAAAAAAGGTCTCAAATAAACAACCTATTAATGCACCCCAAGATCTTAGAAAAACAGGAACAAACCAATCTCAAAATTAGTAAAAGGAAACAAAAGAGTTCAGAGCTGAAATTAATAAAATGGAGAATAAATGAGCAGTACAAAGAATTAATGCAACAAAGAGTTGGTTCTTTGGAAAGGTAAGCAAGATTAACAAACCTAAACTAACAAAAACAAAGAAAGAAGACTTGAAATTTAATAAAATGAGAGGTTAAAAAGGGAAATAAGACTCTTTTCAAAAGTGAAGTTGAAAAAAATTTTCCGTGCAAATGAACAACAAAAACACTGATTCTTACTATAAACATAGAAAAAATATGTGCACACACACAAAATGAATTATAGAGCTAATGGAAAATATTAATTATAAAATTTGAAAAAATATATATATAAAATGACATCCTTGTAAGCCTGTGATAGTCCCAAGATTTCTTAGGTATCAATATAAAAGAATTCAAATAAAATTGATAAATTGGACCATACCAAAATTAATACATTTTATTTTTAAAAGATGCCAATTAGAAGATCCAAGATGAGGGCCAGAGGGAGGCAACATTCTGTGTTGCTCTGTGACCTGGGTCTCAACTAGTGAGAATAGTGCTTCTCTGAGTGACAGCGGACCCCTACACAGCTGCTCAAGCAGAAATCACCAGTGCCATGCCCCTGTGCAGGGCTCCAGGCCTCAGCGTTAGAGCAGACTCCTGGCTTCCGACACCCAACCCAGTTTCCAACTCCCCTCATCCCTAGCAGCCCATAACCCAGAACAGTAACTGCCCAACACAAAACATCTCTCAATGGGACGCGTGTGTGAGAGAGGTCCCTAGAAGGAGAAGGTGAAATAATTTGGAGACTAACAGAGATCAGAAACTGGGAAATCTTCAGGCAAGATAGGGAGATAGAACCAGGCGCTCAAGTCACAGGAGAGGACCCAAAAAGAGACCCTTGAGGTGCAGTCTCCCTTTAGGGACTGGTGGGTGCTGCACCTGACTTCCAGGGGCCCTGGAAGGACCAGCCTTCTTACCCTGGTTACCTTCACCAACCTGAGGGTGGAGATACCAGCTAACAACAGACAACCCCACCTATGGGATGAGAAGGGAAGCAGGAAAAATACTGATCTCCAACCAAAACAATTAACAATCCTGGTTCCTTCCTTTGAGATTTTTTTTAATCTTTTTTTTCTTCCCCTCTGTTCTCCCACCCTCACATCCCCAACATACATGAAACCAAGTACTTTGCATGAATTAGGATTTTGAGGACTGGGACATCTGAATAGTATATTATACTTCTGTTGTATATGACTTTTTTTTCCTTCTTTTTCCTTCCAATTTTTAACATTTTCTCATCCTTTATTTTTCTTAATACATATGTGTGTTTGTTTTATGTACTCTACTGTCTTCCCACATACTTGTCTACTCAAAATTACTTCCTGTTTATTCTCCTGCTACTAACCCTCTTCATTAGATTCCTCTTTCACACTTCCTACTAACACTATATCCTCACATCCTATCTCCTCAGCATATCATCCTATGCCTCACCCCCAGTTCATTTTCCACCATCAGAAACTGTAAACCCTTCTACAATCCTACTGGTTATATTATACATAATAATCAAATCCAATATTTCTGTAGCTTATGACCAAACTGTAAACATTTAAATAGCAATGAATGGTTTATAGGTAGTATATTGTTTATATTGGAGGTCTGTTAATACTGTCCTTCCCCACAAAGGAGAGGTATTGGAACCCTAGAGGAGCACTATAAGCCTATAGGTAAAAATGATAACACCTCAGACTCACAGCACTAGAAGGGAAGATACACAAGTAACATGAAAAGACAAGGGAAGAAAGTTCCCCCAGAGAAATCAAGATACTGCACTATTAGAATCCATGGCTAGCACAGTGAAATAAATGACATATAAGGAGTTCAGAATGTACATGACTAAAATGTCCTGTGAATTATAGGATGATATAAGAGAGCAAATACAGGCAGCAAAAGATTATTTTGACAAAGAGATAAATAAACAAATACAGGAAGCAAAAGATTACTTCAATATGGAGATAGGAGTTCTAAAAAAAAACAACAGACAGAAATCCTTGAAATGAAAGAAACAATACATCAAATTAAAAGTCCAATTGGAAGTATAACCAACAGAGTAGACCACTTGGAAGACAAGACTTCAGACAATGAATACAAAATATATAATCTTAAAAAGAATATAGACCACACAATGAAAATTATAAGAACCATGAGCAGAACATTCAAGAAATATGGGATAGCATAAAAAGACCAAATTTAAGAGTTATTGGGATAGAGGAAGGCATAGAGTTCCAAACCATAGGGATGAAAAATCTATTCAATGAAATTATATCAGAGAACTTTCCAAACATAAAAAATGAATTGGAAAAGCAAATTAAAGTAGCCTACAGGATGCTAAATGTACAAAATGACAACAGATCCACACCAAGGCACATTATAATGAAAATGACCAACATACAGAATAAGGAGAGAATATTAAAAGCCACAAGAGAAAGAATCAGATTACTTATAGGGGGAAACCAATTAGGATAACTACAGATTTTTCAACCCAGACCCTGAAAGCTAGAAGATCCTGGAACAACATATATTAAGCTCTGAAAGATAATGGATGTCAACCGAGAATCTTGTATCCAGCAAAATAAAGCTTTAGATTTGATGATGAAATAAAAACCTTTCATGATAAACAAAAGTTAAAAGAATTTATAGCTAGAAAACTGGTACTACAAAATATTCTTGGCAAAATATTCCATGAAGAAGAAACAAAAAACAGCAATGAAAATCAGCAGATTTTCACAAAAATGGCGAGGAATACAAATCATACTTCAATAATAACCCTGAATGTTAATGGCATCAACTCACCAATCAAAAGACATAGACTAGCAGATTGTATTTTTAAAAAAGACCCAACAATATGCTTCCTCCAGGAGACTCATCTGATAGGAAAAGATATCCACAGATGGAAGGTGAAGTGTTGGGAAAAATCATACCACTCACATGGACTGCAGAAGCAAGCAGGGGTTTCTATCCTTGTATCAAATAAAGCAAACTTCAAGCTAAAGTTAATCTAAAGAGATAAAGAAGAACATTTCATACTGCTCAAGGGAAACATATACCAATAAGACATAACGATTATAAATACATATGCCCCAAACAATGAAGCATCTATGTTCATCAAACAAATTTTTCTCAAATTGAAGAGTTAAATTGACCACAACACCATAATGTTGGGTGACTTTAACACACCTCTCTCATCACTGGATAGATCTTCCAAACAAAATCTGAAAAAAGAAACTATAGAACTCAATAATACAATCAATAACTTAAGACTTAACTGACATATACAGAATATTTCATCCTTCAACAAGTGAATACACTTTGTTCTCAGCAGCACATGGATCCTTTTCTAAAATAGACCATATAGTATGTCACAAAACAACTCTTAGCAAATACAAAAATGTAGATATACTACCTGCATTTTATCAGGTAATAATGGAATAAAATTAGAAATCAATGACAAAATAAAAAATAAAAATTACTTCAACACCTGGAGACTTAATAATATGCTACTGAATGAACAATGGGTTGCAAAAGACATCAATAAGGAGATTAAAAATATATTAGAAGTAAATGAGAACACTGATACAACATATTGAAATCCCTGGGACACTATGAAGGAAGTACTAAGAGGAAAGTTCATTGAATGGATTTCATTCCTTCAAAGAAGAAAAAATCAACAAATAAATGACCTAACATTACATCTCAAAGCCCTAGAAAAAGAAGAACAAATCAACACCAAAAGCAGTAGAAGTCAGGGAATAATTAAATTTAGAGCTGAAATCAATGAAATTGTAACAAAAGAAACAACTGAAAAAAATTGACAAAACAAAAAGTTGGTTCTTTGGAAAAATAAATAAAATTGACAGACCCTTAGCTATGCTAATGAAGAGTAAAAGAGAGAAAACTCAAATTACTAAACATACATGATGAAAAAGGTAATATCACAACAGACACTGCAGAAATACAGAGATAATTACAAATTATTTTAAAAACTTGTACTCCAACAAAGTAGAAAATATTGAAGGCATCAAAAAATGTCTTAAGTCATATGATTTGCCCAAATTGAATCAGGGTGATAAACACAATTTAAACAGAACAATATCAAGCAATAACATAAAAGACACCATTGGAAGCTTACTAACCAAGAAAAGCCCAGGACTGGGTGGATACACAGCCAAGTTCTACAAGACCTTTGGAGAAGAACTAATACTTATACTCTTCAACTTATTTCAGGAAATAGAAAAAGATGGAGCACTTCCAAACTCATTCTATTAGGCCAATATCACCCTGATCCCCAAACCAGGCAAAGACACATCAAAGAAAGAAAACTTCAGACCGATATCTCTAATGAACATAAATGCAAAAACTCTCAATAAAATTCTGGCAAATTGAATACAAAAACATATGAAAAAGATAATGCACCATAATCAAGTGGGATTCATCCCAGGGATGCAAGGTTGGTTCAACATATGGAAATCAATAAATGTAATTCATCACATCAATATGTGAGATAAGAATCACATGATCAATTCAATAGATTCAGAAAAAGCATTTGACAAAATACAGTACTCCTTCATGTTCAAAACACAAGAAAAGTAAGGGATAATTGGAACATCGTAAAGGCTATCTATGCTAAGCCCCAGGCCAACATCATTCTAAATGGAGAAAAATTGAAGGCATTCTCTCTAAAAACTGTAACAAGACAGGGATGCCCTCTTTAGCCACTTCTATTTAACATAGTTCTTGAAACACTGGCCAGAGCAATTAGACAGACAAAAAAAAATTGAAGGGATACACCTAGGAAAACAAAAACTCAAATTAGCACTATTTGCTCACAATATGATTCTGTACGTAGTAGAACTAAAAATTTCCCCATAAAACTTCTAGAACTAGTAATAAATTCAGCAAAGTAGCAGGATATGAAATCAACACTCACAAATCAAAGGCATTTCTGTATATTAGTAATAAATCCTCTGAATGGGAAATGAGGAAAATTGACCCATTTACAATAGCCTCAACAAAGATAAAATAGTTGGGAATCAACTTAAAGAAAGAGGTGAAAGACTTATACAATGAAAACTACAGAACTCTAAAGAAAGAAATCAAAGAAGACCTTTGAAGATGGAAAGATCTACCTTGCTCTTGGATAGGCAGAATTAATATTATCAAAATGACCATACTACCAAAAGCACTATACAGATTTAATGCAGTTCTGATCAAAATCCCAATGGCATTACTCATATAAATAGAAAAAGCAGTCATTAAATTCATCTGGAAAAATAAGAGACCCAGAATAGCTAAAGCAATCCTTAGCAAGGAGACTGAAGCAGGTGGCATCACTATACCAGACCTTAATCTATCCTACAGAGCAATAGTAACAAAAACAGCATGGTATTAGCACCAAAATAAACTTGTAGACCAATGGTATAGAATACAGGACACAGAGGCAAACACACAAAATTACAATTATCTTGTATTAGACAAAGGTTCAGAAAACATGCATTGGAGAAAAGTCAGCCTCTTCAAAAAACAATGCTGGTAAAACTGGAAATACATATGCAACAGAATGAAATTAAACCCCTATCTTTCACCATGCACAAAAATCAATTCAAAGTGGATCAAGCACCTAGGAATTAAACCAAAAACCCTGCATCTAATTGAAGAAAAAGTAGGCCCTAACCTTCATCATGTCAGATTAGACCCCAAATTCCTTAATAAGATGCCTATAACATAAGAATTAAAATCAAGAATCAATGAGGTGGATAGAAAGCCTACATCTTGGGGAGAAAATTATTACTCTTCACACATCAGATATATCACTAATCTCTAGGATATATAAAGCACTCAAAAATCTTAACACCAAAAAAATAAAAAATAAACAAACAAAACAAAACAAATAACACAATCAATAAATGGGCCAAGGACCTGAACAGATAGATACTTCTCAGAAGATGATATACAATTAATCAACAAATATATGAAAAAATTTTCAGCATATCTAGCAATTAGAGAAATGCGAATCAAAACTACTTTCAGATTTCATCTCACTCCAGTCAGAATAGCAGCTATTAAGAATACAATCAACACTAAGTGTTGGCCAGGATGTGAAGGAAAAGGCACACTCATACATTTCTGGTGGGTCTGCAAATTGATACAGCCAATTTGGAAAGCAGTATGGAGATTCCTTGGAAAGCTTGGAATGGAACCACCATTTGACCCAGGTATCTCTCTCCTTGATCTATACCCAAAAGACTTTAAAACAGCGTATTAGAGGGACACAGCCACATCAATGTTTATAGCAGCACAATTCACAATAGCTAAACTGTGGAACCAACCTAGATGCCCTTCAGTAGATGAAAATGAAAATGTAGTATATATACACAATGGAATATTACTCAGCAATAAAAAAGACTAAAATCATGGCATTTGCAGTTAAATGGATGGAGTTGAAGAAGATAATGCTAAGTGAAGTTAGCCAATCCCAAAAAAAACAAGTGTCAAATGTCTTCTCTGATATAAGGAGGCTGATTCATAGTGGGGTTGGAAGGGGGAACAGGAAAGGTTAGATGAACTCTAGATAGGGCAAAGGGGTGGGAAGGGAAGAGAGGGACCATGGGTGTAGAAATGAAGGTTGAATGAAATGGACATCATTAATCGAAGCACATGTATGATGACACAATTGGTGTGAATATACTTCATGTACAACCAGAGATATGAAAAATTGTGCTTTATATGTGCAATATGAATTGTAGTGGATTCTGCTGTCCACTACGAATATAATAAATAGAATATAAACAATATAACAAATTATAATAAAAAATTTAATATAACAAATCAGAATAAAAACTTTAATAAAAAGATTCCAATTAGAGAAATAAAACCTTAAAATAGAAAAATATTTGTAATGTCTATATCTAATAAAAGATTTGTATTTATGTGCACATACACAAACAGGCAAACTGAGCATTCAATGTACTGAAAATTTTAAAAGGTTAAAAATTTAACATATATTTTATTAAAGAATAATCTAAAATATTAAAATGCATATGTAAACATACATACTTATATACATATATATTAATTATAGTTTGAATCTTGAAGGGCTTCCAAAGGTACATTTGTTAAAGGCATGGTCATCAGCCTGTGGCACTACTGGGAGGTTCTGGAACCTTTGGGAACTGGAGCCTAATGGGAGGAAGCTAGGTTGTTGGGGGTTGTGCCCTTAAAGAGATATTTTGCCCCTGGTCCTTCCTGTTTCTCTTTTTGCCTCAAAACTACCATGAATTGAACAGCCTCCTTTACCACATATTTGAAAACAACAAGGCCGTGCAACCATGAACTGAAAACAATGAATCCATAGCCAAAATAAAATTTTCCTCCTTTTAAGTTGATTATCTCAACTATTTTGTCACAGAAATCTGACTAACACAAATGCGGTCAGCATCATTAATTATTATAGACTTGCAAAATAACACTCTAATGGTTAACCACAGCACACTCATTAGAATGTCTAAAATTAAATAACTTACTGTAACAATTATTGACAAAGATCTGGAGCAACTGTAACTCTCAAACATTGCTGGTGGGAATGTTAAGTGGTGCAACACTCAACATGCAACTGAGCAATTCTTCCACTTCTAGATATTTACCCAAGAGAAATGAAAACATAAGATAACAGGCTTTTACATGAATATTCATAACAACTGTATTCATAATAGGCAAAAAATGGAAACAACTCAACAAATGTACATCAACAGGTGCATAATTAAACAAGCTGTGGCATATTTGTATAATCAGAAGCTGCTTGACAATAAAAAAGAATTAACTATCAAATACATGGAACAACATGGATGAATCTCAAATGATTAGGCTTTCAAAGAAGTCAAATAGCACAATGCTCATTCTGTATAGTACAATTTATTGCAAAATTCTATGACAGGCAATACTAATGCGTGAAGGTATTATTAAAGTCTACCTGTGTTTATGAATTGTTGTCAGGGGAGGGCACTAGAAGATGGCATGAGGGAGTTTTTTGTGAAAGAGTTATGAGGGTTATTCTTCATATTAATTGTGTTGGTATTTAGCTCTGTGTATACATTTACCAAATATCATCAAATTGCGTACATAAAATTTTATTGTTATGTAAAATATAATCTAGTGAAATTAATTAAAAAATATAAGATGAGATTATATTTCACTAAATTTGGAAAAGAACTAGTTTTCTTTTTCTCCAGTTAAATAAGACCAGCTTACATGGATCTGAGATTAAGAAGGCAAAATTTTAAGCTGCAATTTAAAAAAAATTGAAGACTGATTCATTAACATATCTATAGAAACTCCAAATTATAGTGTAGATTTTGTAGCCCATATGACAGAAGGTTGCCTAAGGCAAGAAAATTGTTTGTCTTCTCAAGAGTCATTAGAACACATTAGATCATGCTACAATCATAATGGACCTCGGAGACTGATCAGAGAGAAAATAGGCCATTTTTTTTTTCTTTTGCAGAGAAGAAATAAGATCTGGAAGAGAACTTTAGCAATCCACAGATACTCTTCTACACTGGTGGCCCTGGGGCATCCCCTATAATTTAGTCAGTTTTTTCATCACTGTGAGAAGAACAACATAGAGGAACTAACGATTATTTTATTTGGGTCTCACATTTCAAAGGTCTTAGTCCATAGATTGGCCAACTCCATTGCTCTGGGCTTGAGGTGAGGCTGAACATCATGGAGGAGTAAAGCAACTCAAGACATGGCAACAAGGAATCTGAGAGAGCTCTGTTCACCAGGGACAGGATATAAACCGGAAAGGAACACTCCCAGTGATCTACCTCCCCCAGCAATACTCACCTTCCTGACAGCTTTCACCCAGTTCATCCATTCAAGTGGATTAATGTACTTACTAGGATGAGGCTCTCATAACCCTACAATTTCCCCCTCTAAACTTAACTTTTTCACATTGTCTCATACATGAGCTTTTGGGAGACTCCTCATATCTGAAACATAACACGCTCTGTGTGCTCCTATTCACTAACTGTAGCATAGCAGAAGCAATTCTAACCACTTTTTATAGTTAATGGCTCTTGACCTTATTTTCAGGTATCTCCTATCAGAAGACAGACATAAATGCAGGGCCATTCTGAAACGGCCATTCTGTGAGGAAGCTCAACTGATTTACAAATAGAGGATGTAGAGAGGAGCATGAGGGCATGAGGGCTGGACATGTCTGTGAAACCATTTCATAAGCCCAGACACTAGCTAAACAGCTGAGCAAATGATCCAGACTAAAGCTGTGTTTAGAACAACCAAGCCATGCAAATTCCTGACACACACGGTTTTGAGAAGATAAGAAATGTTGTAAATTGCCGTGTTCTGGAGTTCTTTGTCATGTAGTAATCTAAGACAGAAATTGCTAACTGTTAACCACCGTAACAGATATCTGATATATGTGACATTGACATTGGGCTTTAATGAAGAATAGTTGCCTGAATGTTAAGGAGCAAGAAGTCAATAACCAGATAGTAGAAAGGCATAAAGAAATTGTAAACAGAGATGGAGGAAAAGGTGATCTGTGTTCTGTAGCAGCAGAATATTTGGCAACATTGTCACTTTTTTTTTCTTTTATTTCCTTAGGATAGAAAATAAACTCAATCAATTGGTGCAATTGCCTTTTTCTAACTGTGTTGGACATGGTAGAAGGAGGGAGATGAAAGAAATGCTTGGTTTTCATATAGAATCTGAAGAAAAAATGATTTAAACATGAATTTGCTAGTTTGGAAGACTTAAACACATTATCATGGTCAGCTTCTCCACCAAGCAAGATTTACAAAGTAAGAAAAGGCCCGTGGGTGGGGATCATATCCAAGGCCCTGGAGGGGAAAGGTGCTCAAGAGGAAATCAAGAGCACAACTCAGATTTCAGAAGAATTTAATGTGGTCCCTTGAAGACCCAGGTAGGCAAAAGGATTTCTAAGATTCTTAAATTCACCCTATCACAGCATCCCAAAATTGACAATTATTTATCCTGAAGATATTGGAGGGTTCAGCTTTTGTCTGATGAAGTAAAAGCTTCATAAAGATTTTAGATATAATTACATGGATGGAAGCACTAGCATTTTGGACCAAAAGAGACAGGGACAGTTCAAAATGATAAGAGGCTTCTGGCATCTGGCGTGTGAAAAAGACTGAGAAGATCACATGGGTACAAACATAGACCATCTCATATTTAAAAGAAAGAATGATAGAATGATGCAGGGAGCTGAATCAGCAGCCTTGAGGGCAGAGAACACAGACACACACACACACACACACACACACATACACACTTTCCATGGAGTAGAAATGAGTCCAAATCCAGGAATACAGCAGCTACATTGACCTATATTTTCTACTTTTTGGATAGGGGAAATGATGATATGTGCCCAGGTAGATTTCAGAATTTTTACAAACTAATATATATTATATATATATATATATATATATATATATATATATATATATATATATATATATATATATACCTGTGACTTATTTAGAAGACAACATTCTAGCTCTCATACCTAAGCATAAAGTTAAAGTGAGGTCATACTTTTTGGATCTTGTGTGATGGGGACTGGATATTTTGCATGTTGAAAGAATCTGAATCTTTATGAATCAGAGAGAGGGTTGTGGTACTCTGTTACTTAGATGGTACCCAGCGAATCCTACCTACCTCTGATATCCATACCCTTGTTCATTTTGCTTTAACAGAACTTAAAATAAGGTAAGGCAAAGTAAATACATAGAACACAGAATTTACAATTAAATCTATTCAGAGTTGTGTCTAAAGTATTTTACTTGCCTTGCTGTAACCCTGAGCCTTTTCTGGACTCTAGTCTCAGCTTGTGACTCACTTTAATCAATAGAATGTGTACACTCTGCCAGTGCTTTTGTGCCCTTGAGAGCTTTGAGTCTCCACAGAAGATGTCAGCCATGCTATACTTGAGAGCGCATGGAGAGCCAACGTGGGCACTTCACATGGGATGGGAGAGACTCTGAGATCACACGGGCAGAGAAAGATGTCCAGCCATGCCAGCAGCCCAGCTGAGCCCAGCTCCCAACAGACCTGCCAACTGAATGCAGTCACAGGAATGATGGCTGGCAAGACCAGCTGAGCCCTGCCTACAAATTAGAATCATGGGCAAATAAAATGGTTGTTGTTTTAAGCCACTAAGTTTTAGTGTATTTGTTAGACAGCAATAGATAACCAGAACAGAAACAATCCTTGTCTGTGTTGGCTGCTCTGATGGCTTAAGCAGCTGATGTAAATCATCACAGGGAATGGCAGAGAAAAGAATAACACAGGAGCTAGCAGCTGGAAAACTGGAAACATCCATGGGTTTTCTTACAGATTCCCAGAGGTGGGTGGGCTGGGGGCTTGGATATTGAAGGATGGCTGGGGGTCAAAAAACAATGAAAGTATTGACTTGTCACTGAGTCACTCTTTTGCATCAACTGAGTTTATCATGGACTCTACTCACCTATTAGAGTTATATACATGTATGTTGGTGTTATTAACATATCACAAAAGAAAAATAAAATGACAGGGCAGGGGTCGGACTGATTCATCTGGCAGAGAGCCTTTAGAGTACTAGGGCTTCTGCAAACAGACTCATCAGCTGAGAGGCACAAACCCACAAGAGATTGTGCACAATAAGCAAGGACCCAATTTCTCTGTATAAAGTGTCTCAGCACATTTATATGGATACAGCGCATAAGACACTAGGACCCCTGAGCCAACATAAGCATAACCTAGGCAGCCTGCAATATCCAGTCTTTGGGGACTCACTTCTCTCCTGCTGTGATTATATGCCTGTTTCTAGAAGCACAGTGCAAATTATAGGACCTAGGGAGTCTAAAACAGTAAGTGAATGTAAATGAATGTGGCCTCCCAGGAAATAAAAATACAGGCTCATTATTTTGTTTTTCAATCCAGAAAGGAACACTCTTTGAAATGGCAGTTTCTGGCAAGAATAAAATAATAGTAATAATAATGATAGCTCTGCCCAAGTCAATTTTCTACAAGTGGCAAAATCTGATAGGAGCTGGCAAAGTAAGGGAACATCAGCCTATCTTAAGCACAGAAACCTCCAGGGAACTTTTCATGAATCTATCACCACTAGGCCTTTTACCAACAGCATTTATTCAGCTCCTCGCACTGTGAGGAGGCAGGGGCACAACTGTACCCCTGATATAGGCACAAAATGTATTGCTAAAGGGTAGGTATTATAAAAAGGTGATATAAAAATTTTCCATTTTAAACATTTTCAAATTGGCCAATTTCCTTGATCTTTAAAAATATTTGCAACATACTGTGGTGAAAGAAACATTTTGCTATATTTAAAATGCATAGACCAGATTCATCTTGGAGATGGCTATGCTATTAGAATATTTTATGGATGCCATTTCTGCAGGCTAACGGTACTTAGAGAAGTTAGCAAATGGTTCCAGCAATGTTTTCTGGGTTTGCTCAGCTATGTAGGTTGCTTTCCTGGTCTCCTTGCTGTAGAAGATTCCAGTTTACAGGAGACCCTTCTGAGAAGAGGTCTCTTATGAGGTCTCTGCTCTTTTAAATCTCTGCTCAAAGGTCACTTCTCCAATTAGCCCATTCTGACCATCCTTGTTAAATCTGAAACTTCTTCTTTAACTTCTTCCATTACCTACAACCTTTATTCTGTTTGACTTAATAAAATGAATTATTTTTGATTAACTGCTAATGGAATGAAAGCTCACCAAGGATAAATGTCTGTGTCTTTTATTTCACAAATATATCCCAGTGTCCAGAAGCGTCTGCAGCTCAGTAAACATGAAATAAATAAACAAACAAATAAATAAATAAATACACCTTTAATAAGACCTTTTATTTATTGTGATGTAGAAATCTCATCTTTTCACTAAAAATGACTCTTCTAGTTTCCAGGACTAATATAATAAAATACGGTTCAGTGCAAATCTAGTTCATGTTGGATGAGACCCAAGAAGGTTTGCTTTTATATGTAATGCTAATGAATGGTACAACCAATAATAACAATCTTGTAATGTATGAATTTCTTGATTTTTAACATAATAATCTTCTCCAAGTATGTCCAGACTATTGATTTACAAAACCTGCATCTGCATTCTAGCGTTGAACTAATGCAACTCATCACACATCTGTCAGTGATGAATTTATCAAGAGCCTACTGTGCATCTGTTATGATTTGCATAAAAAGTGTCTCTGCAAAGCTCTTGTGTTAATGCAAAGGACAAAATGATTTGATTACTAAAGCTGTAATCTAATCAGTGGATGAAGCCATTTGAATGGATTAATGGGCGGAAACTGTAAGCAGGTGGGGCATGGCAGTCAGAAGTGAGTCACTGTGGGCATGCCTTGGGGACCACATATTTTGTTCCTGACTTCTTGAGGTCTCTCTCTGCTTTCTAGCTTCTATTATCTGAGCAGCTTTCCTCCACTATGCCTGTCCACCACGATGTTCTGCCTCACCTCCAGCACAGAGCTGGGGAATAAGCAGAACCTCTGAACCATGAACCCCAAATAAATTTTTTCTCCTTTACTTGTTTTGTCAGGTATTTTGGCCAGAGCAATGAAAGGCTGAGTAAGACGGTATCATGCATTGAGTTTAGTGTGTGAATACAGAAATGAAATAAGTGTCATTATGAGTTCTCAAAAAGCTCACAGTCTTGTGCAAGATCAAGATGTGCAAATATATACAACAATGATAGAACACAACGTGTGCTGCAAAGGAGGCAGGAGAAGAAATGCTAAAGGGGCAAAGAGAAAGAAGCAACGTGTTCTGTTTGTTACAGAAGCAGTGATAAATGAGCTGTTTTTGGAGGATGAGCACAAACTTTCCAGGTAGACTGAATGATGAAGGTTGGAGGCCAGAATAAAAAGCATTTGAGGCAGAGTAGACCCTACAGGAAAGGTAATGGGCTTATGAAGGGATACTGGGTATTTGGAGTAGAACACTGTCTTTTACAGAATAGGAATATCTTCATGAAGCTCATTTCTTCATCAAGAAGAAAGAGTCTTTCCTGGATTTTTAGTCAAAGAAACTGCATTGCTTCTCAGGCTCCAAAACAATGTACCCAGTTATAAAGCATCAGTACCAGAGGTACATGCTTAAATGTGATCATGACATTTCCTATATGTCATTTAATGGTTTTGCCCAGTGGCTCCATGATCTCAATTTGATAGGTGCCCTGATCAAGCGTTATACTAAGGTATCTACAAAATAGCAGTTATTGACATGATCTAGAAAAACTCATTGGCAAGCCTCTTATTAATAAATATATCATTTAGAGCTGGGACTGTAGCTCAGTGGCAGAGCATTTGCCTAGCATGTGTGAGGCACTGGGTTCGATCCTCAGCACCACATAAAAATAAACAAATAAAATAAAGGCATTCTGTCCATCTACAACTACAAAATATTTTTTTAAATAAATATATAGTTTAAACAGAACCACATACATATTTAAGGAAAGTAAAGTTTGATATGTTTTTGTCCAATAAGAAGGCTGAGTGGTGGTGTTATATTAATGAAGATGGACTGAAAAGGAATTTACCTGTAATAGCTGTTATCAGTAAGGCCCAGCAGGGCTCTCTGATTTGACCTGGATGCTTAGCAGAGGGAGCCTTTCCCTCTCCTATTTCCCATTGCACCTTCATTGCATGCCTTGGACATGTCCAGAAGTTTGCACTGATTCTTCCCTCTTCCAGGAATATTTTTCCTACATGCATCACTCCTTTGCGAGCTTTAAATTCTTGTTCGACTCTTATCTCAATGAGGCTTAACTCTACTTAAACTAGAAATTCTTTCCCTCTGTCATGGCAACCGATGGCATCTTCCTGTTAGCTTTGACAATCCCAATTGCTCTTTCTCTTCTCTACTGTTTTCCATAGCAGTGATTTTCAAATTATTTTTTGGGGAGTTGCTTTGGGGCCTGCCAAAGGGGAAACAATGGGGAGATTGTACCTATAGGGCCAAGTTATCCAACATGTATTTTAGTTTAGCTCCTTGTATATAGATTTACCTTTGTTGACTCAATGGAAACACCATTTAAAGTTTTCTGGGACTTCAGAAAGTTAAAAAAATGATTGTAGGAAAAGAAAGTACACAGGGCTAAATTCAGGAAAAAATTAGATTCCACTCCTACATCTTTGAAAAAAATATTTAAATTAGTGCATTCATCCTATAATTTTTTTTTTGGTGGGTGGGGGATGCTAGGGGTTGAACCCAAGGCCTTGTTCATGCAAGGCAAGCACTCTACCAACTGAGCTATATGCCCAGCCCAAGTCCTACATCTTTTATAGACCAATGAATGTCATGCTGCTACTTGGTACCTATAAGATGGTGAACAAAATAATGGTCTGAGGGACCCATTCAAATGGAGTTTTACTGTAACTTTGAATAGTTAAGCATATTCCCTCCAGACACAGAATGAAGAAATAGCTAAAATGAAATTGGTAATTACTGTGAGATAGAGACAAGAGCAAGAACTGACTTCAGGTGTGAAGAGATGCATTCATAAATCAAGAATTTGAAAAATGTTCATTCACAAAGTGACCAAGTACCTAACAATAAATACAATAAAGTAGTGGGAAATAGAGTGAATATAGCTTGCATACCAAGAGGTGAGCGGAAAGGATAGTTGCTGCAGTCTGGCTGGGCACAAAATCACGAGCCACTCAAGCAGGAACAAATTTTATTTTTGAAACTGCCGCCAATGCCCTGTGCGCTCCCTGGAAATATGCCGACTGACACATGCGGCATTCTCCCGGACCCCAACAGGAAGTCCCTCCTCCGGAATTCCCTCCTACCGCACTTCCCCAACCAATGGGAACTCTCCAGGAGTCCTGTAGCAGGCAGAGGTGGACAGCAGGAGTCCAATATCCATATGAATGTAGATCTTAACATAATCATATCATCTCAATGTCTTGCTGGCGTCACCTTTCAACCAAAAATGCCATGCATCATATTACTTGGCTGTGGCTCTTAGCAGATAGTCATGGTGACTTGGCAACAAATCTAAGATATTATGTGGATTCTTAGAATCCACAAGAGAGGCTTTGGTGTCTAACTTTCCAGAAATTATTCCAATAAGAGCTGAAGTAACATTCTGTGGTCATGTTTTCAGATTCATCCTACACGTACCCTTCCACATAGCAAAGCTGGAGGAAATATGGACCACTTTGTAATTGTGCTTTTAATATCATAAGCAGCTTTTCTTTAGAATGGATGATTTCAAAGGAAATTAGATACCTTCTGCCACACCCACAGGAGTCCTGATAACAGCTGTTAGGGACATTCTATCCAAATCCTGAACACACCATGGTAAACATGAGCCTGCTCTTACTGAGAGGTCAAAAGAGAAATCAATAGAGAATAGTTTGAAACAGTAGAGACAGTCCCTATATTTGTGACATATTGGAAAAATTTGTACTAGTCTCTGCTAAGCTTCATTTCTGCCTATGTTTATTTACATATTTGGAAGGATTAAAGACAGAATCCTTGTCAGAAGTAATTCATCCTTATGACATCACATAACTAACCCTAGCCCAAATGGTTTGATGTTTGAAAAATTGATTGAATTGTGGATGACTTTTGCATTAAGAAGAGCAGAAGATGATTTTCTTTTAAATATTTGCTACCTTATTGAATATTATTGAGGGCTGAGCCTCCGAATGCAGAAAATGATGTAAAATGCTAAATTTTCTCTGGGAATTTCTTGATATTAATATCACAAGTTGGATATATGGCTCTTTAGATTACATCACATTAGAAATAATTATGAGAACCGGGGATATGACACTGCCTGTTAAATATCATGACAGGAGCTAAGCAAGAATTGATGATAGCAAAGGAAAAGATAGAAATGTCACCCAAAAATGAGACTGAAGTACCTCAATAATAAAAAATAAATTCCTTATAGGTTGTTTACAAAATATATATCTACATTAAAATTGAAGTGAAAGAAATGGAAAAAGAACCCTCCATAGCTCTAGGATCTAAGACAGAGTCCAATTACACTCTCAAACATTAATGCCAATGAAAATTTAAAAATATATGTGAAAACTTCAGGGAGTTAGAAATAAATCTGTTTGGGGAAGCATAATCTTATGTTGTGAAAACTTTAATTATTAAAGTAGAACAATGAAAATAAACGCTTCAAATAATAACTCCTATCCCAAAAGAAACTTAACAAAAATATGATAAATGGCAAAGATAACACTGAAATTAATGTGCAAGAAACTCAAAACTAGACACATAAATGTAAAAATTAGGTTTTTCTTACTACACTATAAAAATAAGCAAACTATCTGTAATGATGATCAAATAAAAAATCAGGAAATTTAAATATATAAGAATTCACATTGCAGCAATGGGAAAAACATTATAAAGAACACTACTATTAATTGTATGAGTAACATTAGAAAATCTATATATAATGGGTTATGTCTAGGATTTGTTTCAACATAGAAGAGTTTATTTAATACACTTATAAATGGAAGAATTTGAAAAGTGTATTAAAACCACCCCTAAAACTCTGGGTCCAGAGAGCTCCAGATTCTGTAAAATCATTAAGAAACAGATAATGTTCAGGATTCCTAAATATTTCTGTGTTGTGGAAAGCAATTTATTTCTTCTCTATTAAATTTATAAATCAAGTAAAATTCTTATAATGAATCATGAATATAGCTCTAGAAAATTCAAAGGCTATTTTTTAAGAACAGAAATGCAAAATGCATTAATAATACATTAGTAATCTTAAGTATCATGTTAAAATAATAACAAACAATTAAATAAAGCTTATAAAAGAATGGAAGCTAGTGTAACAGAAGGATATATATTAAAATAATTTATCACTTTAATAAGCAAAGGAGAAAAAATACTAATAGATGTTAAAAATAACTTGAATAAATTTTATATCAATTCTCTACATTTAATAACATAAAAAGTAAGGCTTGAGCAAAATGTAAATTGAAATACACTAACTTTATCTGATGAAGATTTCAAAACCATCAACTTATATAAATATGATTAAATTCCAGAAAAAGTTTATTATATGTGTGTTATACAATATAAATTAATATGTTTTGGGTTGTTCACATTATATATATATTCTCAAACATAATATTCTTTATTTAATTCATTTCCTGGTATTGACAATAAATAAACTTTTAAAAACATTAATGATGATGATATTAATTAGAATAGGAAATATTTTAAAAAATAATTATTCATATATTATGCCATATTTTATCTATGTTTTGGTAAAACATTCATTTATTTTTAAAATTTTTTATTTGTTCTAATTTGTCACATTTTATCAATTTTTTTTATCTTTACATCTATGTATCTCCTATTGGGTCTATTTCTAAACTGAACCCTAAGTAATACAAGGACAAAATAAATAAACTTGAAACAACAAATATCCTTAATTTTATGAACTCTGCCTTTGAAAATTAAATATTTGTTAATAAATAAATAAATAAACTAAAGGAATAAATATATCCATATTTTTTTAATACCCAGATTGAACATAGGGGCACTTAAACACTAAGCCACAATCCCAACCCCCTTTTGTTAAACTTATTTTTAATTTTAAGGGTCTCATTAAGTTATCTAGGGCCCTGCTAAGTTTCTGAGGCTAATCTTGAACTTCTGATCCTTTTGCCTCAGCCACCTGAATGCTGGGATTACAATTTGTGTGGATAATTCAGGTTTAAAATGGAAATTTTTTTCTTAAATTTGCATAATCCAGCAAGTATCAAATCAAATGAATGAAAGAAGCCATAGATGTAGAATAAAAGGAGAAAGAGGAGAGTGTTTCCAAAGTGTCAGAGAGCCATAAAGTAAATAAACTGAAATCAACAATTTTTTTCCTGCAAAGAAAGAGTTCAAAAAAAGATGAACGTATTAGCCTTCTTTTCAGCACCACTCAATGTCAGAAAATTATCAAATAATTCTTGAGGGAAAATAATTTCAAATTATTTTCTATATGTACAAATAATATAAGTTTAATGTGAATGCAAATGTAAAATATGTTCAAATGTGTACTAGTGTAAAAAACATAACTTCTCATATATACTTGTTCTGGAAAAACATATCTTGATGTAATTCTTCATCAATAGAAAAAATAATCTTAATTAAGATCTCCTGTAAGAAAATGTAATTATCTTTTTATTTATTTATTAATTTATTTTTACAATTACATTTGTTTTTAAGTGGTACATAAAACCTAAAAAAGTGTACATGTTAATGAGGTAATATGGTGTTTTGATCCATGTATAAGTTGCATAATGTTTAAATAAGGTTACACATATCTTCCTCCTGAAAGGCTTTGGCAAAATCTTTCAGAATCCCTTCTAGCTTTATTTCAAAGGTGACCTAAAGAGGTTAAATATCCAAATGCTGCAATGACCATAGCACATTGTAACTATTCACCACCATCACAAGACAGAAAGACAAACAATATATCTTCAGAGGAAAAACCATCTGTGAACTCTGTAAATCATGTGCAAAGAAACTGCGATGTAGTGTGATTTTGAAAAATTGATGGAGTTCTCTGTCAATTTATTCAGTCTTGCCTTGATCAAAAAATTACTGAATAAACATAATTTACAGGTACAAATTATACATTAACAAAAATGATTAATTTTTTTATATTGAGGCAGCCTAGCATTTCCAGGAAAACTCTGCTTCTTCATATATTTCGGGATTTTACATATTGGTACTTTATTGAGGGTTTTGAATCTATGTTCAGAAAGGATAACACTTTCACATTTTCCCTTGTTAGAATGCTTTTGTCCAGTTTGGGTATCACAGGAATACCAGCATAAAGGTGCAAATTAGGGAGTTTTCCCACCTTTTCTGTTTTCTGGAAGAATTTGTATTCAGTTGGTTATATGTCTTACTTAAATATTTACCAGAGTGAACCAATAAAGCTATCAGGGGTAGGAAATTTTATTGTTGACATTTTTCATTTTCAAATTTAATTTATTTAATAGACATAGTCTATGCAGATTATATTTTCTTCATGAGTGATATAGGAAGTTTATATATATATATGGAAGGAACGGGTTTATTTCAACTAAGTATCAAATTTATGAGCACATACCAAGTTATGCTATTCCTAATATCCATTTAATGCATGTAGTGCCTGCAGTGATGCTAATTCCAATCCTGATAATTGTAATCAGTGCCTTTTCTGCTTTTATCTTCATGAGTATGGCTTGGAGTACCATCAAATTTATTGATTCATTGACAAAGTTGGTCATAGTTTATATTCTTTTTGCTCTATTTTCTATTTCATTTATGTTCCTTCTTATTTTCATATTTCTTATATCTTTGGTTTTAATTTGCTCTTCTTTTTCTAGTTTCTTTAGGTGGGATCTTAGATCATTGCTTCAAGACTTTAATTCTTTTAATATAACTTCAACTGTAAATGCTCAGCACTGTGCTATCAGCATCTCCTACTTTTTAATATGTTGCATTGTCATTGTTTCCCAATAAAAATATTTGCTAATATCCCTGAGTGATTTTCATTTTGACCCAGGAAGCATTTAGTTATGAATTGTTTAATTTCCAAATATTTGAGGATAGCTTAGATAATTATGTTTTAGTTTAGGAAAAGCAACATTATGACTCAACAGCATATTTTATTTTATGTCAATTAATTTCAGTTTCAAACAATGTAAATAAATATATTTGCAAACATACTTACAAATAAATAAATTTTGATTTTTCATGTAGGTTACATTTTACATTGATTAAAGTTCCATGTGCATCTGAAACAAATGAGAAAAAAATGCTATTCTCAGAAAAAAGGTGTCTGGATAAAGAATCTTCTACTTGTTTCCCTTCCTTCAGATTTAATTAATTTCCACTCATGCCCAAAGAACACAAGCTTAGAATTTAAGATCTTCATTCCACAGGAGACATAGGTTAGAGAGTATGTGTGGGTGTCTTCCTTTTTCACAGTCCTGATTGCTTCAGGAAAAGGTGCAAATTTCAGAATGGCAAGGATTTGTTGTCATTTTTTACAAGGGCAGGGATGCTGCTCTTTTGAGCTTTCTATATTCTGAGCTGAAGCTGGAAAAAAATTGCATCCTATTTCCATTGATAATAACTGCACCAAATTTTATGGGTCCCAGTATCAAAAATATTCTTAAATGAGAAAATATAAGGGAGTAAATCTATTTGGTGTTGACAGTTGGAAAATAGGAGCTGGAATTGTTGATCTTCACAGCACTTAAAAAACATACACAGGAAGGGAATCACAAAATGTGATGAATCTAATATTGAATTAAAAGTGTATTGGTCCCCTGGTAGGGAGGGTGAGTCACAGATACCCGAGTCTCTCTCGCTTTGTCGTAGAGCCAGAGGGGAGGAGCGGGGCCGCCGCCCGCGCCCACAAGGTAGGCAGACCTGCGACCAACCTGCAGATCAGGCCCAGCGGTCTGCAGGCGTGGTAGGAGGGGCAGGGCAGAGCCGCCGCCCGCGCCGGCAAGGTAAGCAGACCTGCGACAGACCGGAGGATCAGGCCCAGCGGCCTGCAAGCGTGGTACACACTTCACCCCAACTGGAGTAGGGGAAGAGCAGAGCCTTCGCCCGCGCCCAGATCAGGCCCAGCGGCCCGCCTGTGTGGTGGTCAAGTGACCCCAATTGGAGTGGGGGCGGAGCGGAACTGACACCCGTGCCGGCAAGGTGGGCAGACCGGCGACCAACCTGCAGATCAGGCCTAGCGGTCCCCGGGCGTGGTAGGAGGGGCAGGGCAGAGCCTTCGCCCCCACCTGCAAGGTAGGCAGACCTGCGACAGAACGGCGGATCAGGCCCAGGGGTCCGCGGGCGTGGTAGACACCCCACACCAACTGGAGGATGGGCAGAGCAGAGCCCCCGCCCTCACCTGCAAGGGAGACTTTTCAACTATACAAGAGCAATATAAATATATAGGGGGGGAAAAATTTCAAAAACACAACAGTTTCACCAAGAAGAAAGAAACGCAAGCAGTATGAAAAGACAAGGAAAGGAAGGACTACAAGCAATGCAGGTCAACTCAACTTTAGAAGAGGTAACAGCTGCAGCAGATGGAATGTCAGATAAAGAATTCAGGATATATATGCTTCAGATGATCTGGAGTATCAAGGAAGACATTAGACAGCAAAATCAGACAATGAAAGATCACTTCGACAAGGAATTACACAAACAAATCCAGGAAGCAAAGGATCAACTATACAGGGAGATAGAGGTTATAAAAAACAAACAAACAGAAATCCTAGAAATGCAGGAAGCAATAAACCAACTTAAAAACTCAATGGAGAATACTACCAGCAGAGTAGAACACTTAGAAGATAGAACATCAGACAATGAAGACAAAGTATTTCAACTGGAAAAGAACATAGACAGCTCAGCAAGACTGTTAAGAAACCATGAGCAGAACATCCAAGAAATATGGGATAACATTAAGAGACCAAACTTAAGAGTCATTGGGATACAGGAAGGTATAGAACTCCATACCAAAGGAATGAGCAATTTATTCAATGAAATAATACGAGAAAACTTCCCAGACTTGAAGAATGAGACAGAATCCCAAATTCTAGAAGCCTACAGGACGCCGAATGTGCAAAATTATAAGAGATCCACACCTAGACACATTATAATGAAGATGCCCAACATACAGAATAAGGAGAGAATTTTAAAAGCTACAAGAGAAAGGAAGCAGATTATATTTAGGGGCAAGCCAATCAGGATAAAAGCTGATCTTTCAACACAGACTCTGAAAGCTAAAAGATTCTGGAATAACATATTTCAAACACTGAAAGAAAATGGGTTCCAACCAAGAATTGTGTATCCAGCGAAATTAAGCTTCAGGATGGAAGATGAAATTAAAACCTTCCACAACAAACAAAAGTTAAAAGAATATGCAGCTAGAAAACAATCTCTTCAAAACATCCTCGGCAAAACATTACAGGAAGAGGAAATGGAAAATAACAATGAAAACCAACAGTGGGAGGTAGGACAGTAAAGGGGGGGGGATAATCAAAGAGGAAAACAAACCATGTTTAGTAACATAAATAAACAAATATGGCTGGAACAACAACCCATATCTCAATAATAACCCTAAATGTTAATGGCTTAAACTCACCAATTAAGAGACACAGGCTAGTAGAATGGATCTCAAAACAAGACCCAACAATATGCTGCCTACAGGAGACACATTTGATAGGAAAAGACATACATAGGCTGAAGGTGAAAGGTTGGGAAAAATCATATCACTCATATGGACTTCGGAAACAAGCAAGAGTGTCCATACTCATATCAAATAAAATAGATTTCAAGCCAAAGTTAATCAAAAGGGATAAAGAGGGACACTACATACTGCTTAAGGGAACCATAAACCAACAAGACATAACAATCATAAATATTTATGCCCCAAACAATGGTGCAGCTATGTTCATCAAACAAACTCTTCTCAAGTTCAAGAGTCTAATAGACCACCATACAATAATCATGGGAGACTTCAACACGCCTCTCTCGCCACTGGACAGATCTTCCAAACAAAAGTTGAATAAGGAAACTATAGAACTCAATAACACAATTAATAACCTAGACTTAATTGACATATATAGAATATACCACCCAACATCAAGCAGTTACACTTTTTTTCTCAGCAGCACATGGATCCTTCTCAAAAATAGATCATATATTATGTCACAGGGCAACTCTTAGACAATATAAGGAGTAGAGATAATACCATGCATCCTATCTGATCATAATGGAATGAAACTGAAAATCAATGATAAAAGAAGGAAGGAAAAAGCATACATCACTTGGAGAATGAACAATAGGTTACTGAATGATCAATGGGTTATAGAAGACATCAAGGAGGAAATTAAAAAATTCTTAGAGATTAATGAAAACACAGACACAACATATCGGAATCTATGGGACACATTGAAAGCAGTTCTAAGAGGAAAATTCATTGCTTGGAGTTCATTCCTTAAAAAAAGAAAAAACCAACAAATAAATGATCTCATACTTCATCTCAAAATCCTAGAAAAAGAAGAGCAAAACAACAGCAAAAGAAGTAGAAGGCAAGAAATAATTAAAATCAGAGCTGAAATTAATGAAATCGAAACAAAAGAAAAAATTGACAAAACTAAAAGTTGGTTCTTTGAAAAAATAAACAAAATCGACAGACCCTTAGCCATGCTAGCGAAGAGAAGAAGAGAGAGAACTCAAATTACTAGCATACGGGATGAAAAAGGCAATATCAAAACAGACACTTCAGATATACAGAAGATAATCAAAAATTATTTTGAATCCTTATACTCTAATAAATTAGAAGACAGTGAAGGCATCGATAAATTTCTTAAGTCATATGATCTGCCCAGATTGAGTCAGGAGGATATAGACAACCTAAACAGACCAATATCAATCGAGGAAATAGAAGAAACCATCAAAAGACTACCAACTAAGAAAAGCCCAGGACCGGATGGGTATACAGCAGAATTTTACAAAACCTTTAAAGAGGAACTAATACCAATACTTTTCAAGCTACTTCAGGAAATAGAAAAGGAGGGAGAACTTCCAAATTCATTCTACGAGGCCAACATCACCCTGATACCTAAACCAGACAAAGACACTTCAAAGAAAGAAAACTTCAGACCAATATCTCTAATGAACCTAGATGCAAAAATCCTCAATAAAATTCTGGCGAATCGGATACAAAAACATATCAAAAAAATTGTGCACCATGATCAAGTAGGATTCATCCCTGGGATGCAAGGCTGGTTCAATATACGGAAATCAATAAATGTTATTCACCACATCAATAGACTTAAAAAATAAGAACCATATGATCATCTCGATAGATGCGGAAAAAGCATTCGACAAAGTACAGCATCCCTTTATGTTCAAAACTCTAGAAAAACTAGGGATAACAGGAACATACCTCAATATTGTAAAAGCAATCTATGCTAAGCGTCAGGCTAGCATCATTCTGAATGGAGAAAAATTGAAGGCATTCCCTCTAAAATCTGGAACAAGACAGGGATGCCCTCTCTCACCACTTCTGTTCAACATAGTTCTTGAAACACTGGCCAGAGCAATTAGACAGACGAAAGAAATTAAAGGCATCAAAATAGGAAAAGAAGAACTTAAATTATCACGATTTGCAGATGATATGATTCTATACCTAGCAGACCCAAAAGGCTCTACAAAGAAACTATTAGAGCTAATAAATGAATTCAGCAAAGTGGCAGGATATAAAATCAACACGCATAAATCAAAGGCATTCCTGTATATCAGCGACAAATCCTCTGAAATGGAAATGAGGACAACCACTCCATTCACAATATCTTCAAAAAAAATAAAATACTTGGGAATCAACCTAACAAAAGAGGTGAAAGACTTATACAATGAAAACTACAGAACCCTAAAGAGAGAAATAGAAGAAGATCTTAGAAGATGGAAAAATATACCCTGTTCATGGATAGGCAGAACTAACATCATCAAAATGGCGATATTACCAAAAGTTCTCTATAGGTTTAACGCAATGCCAATCAAAATCCCAACGGCATTTCTTGTAGAAATAGAGAAAGCAATCATGAAATTCATATGGAAAAATAAAAGACCCAGAATAGCAAAAACAATCCTAAGCAGGAAGTGTGAATCAGGCGGTATAGCGATACCAGACTTCAAACTATACTACAGAGCAATAGTAACAAAAACAGCATGGTACTGGTACCAAAACAGGCGGGTGGACCAATGGTACAGAATAGAGGACACAGAAACCAATCCACAAAACTACAACTATCTTATATTTGATAAAGGGGCTAAAAGCATGCAATGGAGGAAGGATAGCATCTTCAACAAATGGTGCTGGGAAAACTGGAAATCCATATGCAACAAAATGAAACTGAATCCCTTTCTCTTGCCATGCACAAAAGTTAATTGAAAATGGATCAAGGAGCTTGATATCAAATCAGAGACACGCCGTCTGATAGAAGAAAAAGTTGGCTATGATCTACATACTGTGGGGTCGGGCTCCAAATTCCTCAATAGGACACCCATAGCACAAAAGTTAATAACTAGAATCAACAAATGGGACTTACTCAAACTAAAAAGTTTTTTCTCAGCTAAAGAAACAATAAGAGAGGTAAATAGAGAGCCTACATCCTGGGAACAAATCTTTACTCCTCACACTTCAGATAGAGCCCTAATATCCAGAGTATACAAAGAACTCCAAAAATTAGACAATAAGATAACAAACAACCCAATCAACAAATGGGCCAAGGACCTGAACAGACACTTCTCAGAGGAGGACATACAATCAATCAACAAGTACATGAGAAAATGCTCACCATCTCTAGCAGTCAGAGAAATGCAAATCAAAACCACCCTAAGATACCATCTCACTCCAGTAAGATTGGCAGCCATTATGAAGTCAAACAACAACAAGTGATGGCGAGGATGTGGGGAAAAGGGTACACTTGTACATTGCTGGTGGGACTGCAGATTGGTGCAGCCAATTTTGAAAGCAGTATGGAGATTTCTTGGAAAGCTGGGAATGGAGCCACCATTTGACCCAGCTATTCCCCTTCTTGGTCTATTCCCTAAAGACCTAAAAAGAGCTTGCTACAGGGACACTGCTACATCGATGTTCATAGCAGCTCAATTCACAATAGCAAGACTGTGGAACCAACCCAGATGCCCTTCAATAGACAAATGGTTTAAAAAAATGTGGCATTTATACACAATGGAGTATTACTCTGCATTAAAAAATGACAAAATCATAGAATTTGCAGGGAAATGGATGGCACTAGAGCAGATTATGCTAAGTGAAGCTAGCCAATCCCTAAAAAACAAATGCCAAATGTCTTCTTTGATATAAGGAGAGTAACTAAGAACAGAGTAGGGACGAAGAGCATGAGAAGAAGATTAACATTAAACAGAGATGAGAGGTGGGAGGGAAAGGGAGAGAAAAGGGAAATTGCATGGAAATGGAAGGAGACCCTCAGGGTTATACAAAAGAACATACAAGAGGAAATGAGGGGAAAGGGAAAAATAATACAAGGGGGAGAAATGAAGGTCAGTAGAGGGGGTAGAGAGAGAAGAGGGGAGGGGAGGGGAGGGGAGGGGGGATAGTAGAGGATAGGAAAGGTAGCAGAACACGACAGTCACTAGTATGGCAATATGTAAATCAATGGATGTGTAATTGATGTGATTCTGCAATCTGTATATGGGCTAAAAATGGGAGTTCATAACCCACTTGAAGCAAAGTGTGAAAGATGATATATCAAGAACTGTGTAATGTTTTGAACAACCAACAATAAAAAAAAAATGTCAAATTGAAAAAAAAAATAAAAGTGCATTGAAAAAACAATAACCCTCTGACTTTGTGATCTGTCATGATCAGATTTTAGAAATAATCAAGATATTGTAAGATTATTTGAGAAATAAAACACATAGGTCTACAATTTTATTAAACCTTACAAAATTTAGAGATACATAAATACTTAGCAAGTGTGAAAAATACCAATAAATGATGAGTGTGAAAAATACCAATAAATGATGAGTATAAAAAACACCATAATGTTATCCTTGGTGAAGAGTGGAGGTGAAAAAAAGAAAAGAGTCGGCATGATGACAAAATGCAGAGAAGGAGATGAGGTTTTAGATATGTATTTTATTTTTTTCCTTACACTTCATGTTCATTAACTTGGTGATGATTGCAAAATGTTAGTTTTATCATTTTATGTAACATGGCATATTTCTATAGTACTTCAAAGTATGAAGGAAGTAATTGTTAAAAATAGAAATAGGTATTAAGGAGCTCAGTGAAGCCAAACTACCAGCAATCTTGTGTTTTTTTTAATGAGAGAAATTAAAATATTATAGTTCAGAGCACTTCAAAGGATGGCCCCTGATAAACACCCTGTTGTTTCATATAGGGACCACTGGGAGACTAAGAGAGCCAATCGACAACTGTATCTGACAAAAACCTAAAAATCAGCCTCCATATGGGCTCAATCCCTGACTGGTGCTCTACTACTAATAACCTGGCTACAAAGAGAAACCTACAGGAAGCGTAATCTGAAATAAGAGACTGTCATCCTCGGATGTTCTATCCAGAGGATAAAGTACTTTGTGCATACTTAGCATCTGCCACTCTTTTAAAAATAATCAGAAGCTCCAAGTAAAAGCACCAAGAGAAGAAATAGAGAACCTAAATATCTACACAGATGATGCAAATATTGAAGACATCAGGTACAGACTTAAAGTAACATTTAATATGCTTTAAAATAGATGACATAGCTCATTGTTAAAGGACTTGCCTAGGATGTACAAGGCCCTGGGTTCAATTCCAGTACTGCAAACAACAAACAAACAAACAAATACTAGATCATAGGTTAAAAGAACTCACTAGAAAATACATATTTTATTTAGCAAGTGTATGTATGTGTGTGTGTGTATTCTGAAAATTTCAATATCATATCTGAAATTAAGAATTTTATAGTCTTCCTTTTCCTATGTTCTTTTTGTTTTCTTTATTCTTATCTTTTTGTCTTCTTAAAGCAGTTTATTATTTAATCCTCTTCTTCTTGTCTTCCACATTTATTACTTTGCTTGTCTTCCTATAGGTGACCCAAACCAGAGAATCCTGATAAAGGGCACCATCAGAACTATGCTCAGGACAGGTAGGGCTTGTGGCATTAATAAGGCATACAAGACCTGGGAAGCAAATAAGGCTGGTGAGATTTTGGGGGGTTGGGGTTGAAGAGGTGACTAGTGTCCAGGAATGCATTTATAAATTTATAGGCAAAAAATTACTAATGACAACAAACCAAGATAATGTTACTTTTAGGGAGGGCAAGGGTGGCTAGGCTTGCATAAAGGATGCTTCTAGCATGCCCGTGAGTTTCTGTTACTCCATCTAGAGTGCATTATGTGGTTGTATCCTTTTGTGTGCCTGTTCATAAAAGTTCATTAAGCTGTACACTCAAGATTTGTAATTTTTAATAGGCAAGTTATATTACTATAAATGTTTACATGAAATATAATTCTGACCTGAACATTTATAAATAAATTATAATTATCCAAAAAACAAAGACTGAGAGAGAGAGTTACATATTTGGCAATGTGGGTATAGGTCCAGGAATATAAACTAGGATGATATATAATCAAAGTACAAATGGCTCTACAAATGAAATGTAAAGTTTGAGTCAGGAATTGATGGAGATGAAGCTAGAAAAGTTAAGCACAATGGGAGGCTTAAATATAATATTAAAAATCTTGCTTTACAATCTGTAGACAATGGAAAGCATGGAAGGATGATGAGGAGAGGAAGGTGGAGGGAGGAGACCACAGACAGTGTGGTGACATGCTAACAAGCAAATGACTAAAGCAAAAAGTCTAGAATTGGAGAAGCTTTCATATTAAATGCTGGGTGGCAAGTATAAATTCCATTTAAATTTAGAACTGCACTTAGACACATGTAACAATTTTAAAAAATTTTTATATATGTTTTTATTTGTTGATAAATATTTATTTTACTCATTTATTTATATGCATTGTTGAGAATTGAACCCAGTGCCTCACAAATGATAGGAAAGTGCTCTACCACTGAGCCACAACCCCAGTTCCATACTTAGTAATTTTAACACCAAAGTGTAAATGCTTTCAATCTTGGAAATAAAAAAAAAAACATAATATAACTTGTAAAAGCTTGGTGTTATAGATGGGGAGAAGTAGGTGAGAAAGTATATTACTTTTTTTATTTGATACCAATTGAAATTGATAGATTAATACAGATTGTTATACATATTGGAAGCCAGTTGTAGTTGTAAAGGAGTTTATAGAGGCAAAAATATAAGAAATAAAGTCTGTAGATACTGTAGACAAAGCTAAAACCCATATCTTTTATACAAAGCAAAAGTGAATGCAAGCCACAAAATATGACTGGTATTCTAAGAAACATTAAGAACAAATGGAATAACATAAATGACAGAATTCAGAACAAAAATATTTGTTACAGCAACAAATGTCAGTGGGATAAACTAACCTATTAAAAGAAAAAGACTCAGATGATATCAAAAAATAAAACCTAACTACATGCCATATATATGAAGTATATCTGAAATTGACTCAGAAGTTTTGAAGGTGGAAAGATAGACTAAAATTGTACCAGGAAAATACAAGGAAAATAACAAATCAGAGTTCAAGACATTAATAGAACACAAAGTTAAATCCAAGACAAATACTAAATGGCAAAAAGAGCTTTATAATAATAAAAGGCAGAGACACAGAGAACATCAAGTGCTCTTGAGACTCATGTATCAAAGAGGAAAACATTAAAATGTATAACCAAGAATTTTCAGGCAATGAGAGCAGAAAAAATAGAAACATGACAAGTACCTCAGTTAATTTCTCTCTTATCCCATCACCAGCCTGGTGAATACATTTAAAATGTGATATAAAAAATTTTAAGTGCAATGAAAAGGTAAAGGTATACTAAACCTGCCCCTACTCTATACCTGGAGGGTAACTTCTTTTCAAATGCCTCTGGAACATTTATAAATATTGACCACATATTAAACAACAAGAAATCCTTGGTAAATTTTTAAATAAAAACTATATGGACCACATTCTCTAAATAATTTATATGGAAACTATTAACTATCCTTAAAATAGAAATAAAAAATTTAAGAGCCTTGTATCTAAAAGCTTGACGAATCTATTGTGTAAAAAGGAATAAAAACTAGTATTTACATTATATTGTATATATTATGAAATAACTATTTATCAGGAAATCAATAAACTTACCTAAAACTAAACTCTCCCTTCAAAATTATTCACATTATCAAACAATAAAGAAATAAATTATGAATGTGATGAAGGAAAACAAAAAATATGACAATAGGAAGAATTTAAATAAAAACACTAAAAATCGGAAAAAGTAGAAATTACAATTAAAAAATAATATTTGTAATTATAAAAATTACTTAGTGTTGTCTTGGGTTTAACTTTGTGTGATACTAATATTGTGAACCCTGATTTATATTTTGCTTGTGTTTTTTATATGATTTTAGTTTATTCACTTTCAAAACTACTGAGTCAATTTCAGAATGCATTTAAAATTTCTTCAGAAACAAGAAGATAAAGAAGAAGAAAGCACAAATACCCCAAACTAGAAGTGAAAATCAAGACACCCAAACTGGAAGTAGAAACCACCAGGACAGAAAGCCTGAGGTGATTTTGCCCATGTCACAGTAGCGTCACTGGGATTAGGAGGAGCCCCAGCGTTCTGGTTTGCCCTTGGTTGCCCTGCTCAACCCCATGTCTGAAGAAGTGCATTGTATTTCCTGTTACTCAACCCAGGAGACCTAAATAACTACTGAGTCTTCTCCACACTGCTGAAATAAACCCCAGGGTTCTTATTCCAAGAACCATAAACTACCAAGGAAACAAGGCCAAGACAAGAAATAAGTTCTCATAACTGCCATTCCTGTTTGTCTCCCCAGTTTTAGGAGTCCAGTTCTCTTCAGTAGTTTATTCCTAGAATTTTCTTCCTCTTACCTCTTAGATACATTGTATTCTGATGCAATGTCCTTATACATGAGGGATTCCCAAACCTTCTGCTTCATTCTCTGGCAACTTCAAACAAGGATTGTAACTGCTGTACATTATCCACCTTTTAGGAAGTATTCATCACCATCTTGCTCTAATTAAAAGCTGTCATGTGCTAATGCTCACTTTTCTGTTGCCATTTTGATCTTTACTATCAACTGACACTTAGAATAGACACAATGTCCTCAACCACACATTTCAGGGGGAATCTCAAGAAATAGAAATTTGTAAACCAATACCTGGAGAATTCTGTCAGTTTGGCTCCAAGTGTGTAAACGCTGTAAACATCCATTCTCTTGACTAACATGGTTGGAACACTAGGGAACTATTTCTCTAAGCTTCTTGTCCTATATCTGTGGACTATACCAGTGCATATAGCAGAAATGGACACTGTCTCAAAAATCTAAGGACTATTTGAGGGGAACAAATTTAAAAACAGAAAAGATGAGATACTTTTTCAATAATGGTTTATTTAAAAAAAGGAATTTATTTTACTATTCATTTATTTTTGCAAAATGTATCATTATGACAAAATAAAGGTTGCAAAACAGATTTAATTCATTCTACTATCCTTCTTACCACCATACCACTCCACTTCCTTCACTTCCCTCTACCTAATCCAAAATAGCTCTATCCTTCCCTACCACCCCCACCATATTGTGAATTAACATCTACCTATCAGAGGAAACATTCGGCCTTTGGTTTTTTGCTTATTTTGTTTAGCACGATATTTTCCAACTAAGCATATTTGTGTATTTATATTCTCTAACTGTTTACACACACACAAATGTACATATAAATATATATTTATATCCCTGTATAAATGTGAACCTAAATTTCTAAAAAAAAAAATTTTGTTTTTGCTTGCCTTTCTCTTCTTCCCTGCCTTTGACTTTATCCTTCCCATCAAGTTACACACATACCAACTTTGTTTATATACCTTCATACTTTTGTTCATGTCATTTTATACAAACAGGAACACAAATATATACATATAGACTCATTCATATAAATAAATCTATATGCACAAAGGGCTACAAGTTTTTAACATGATTTATTTGTACAATGTACAAAATTTTCTCTCAATTGCTTTTTCACCCTCAAAAAAATTCCGGGTTGGAAGATTCTCCACAATAACTAGTGTAGCCCTGAAGCATTTTGTTTTGGGCTATAGACTATGGTTTGAATATTACACAATATACTCTGTCTATAATTGGAATTCACATTGTTTTCTCACTTTGTCAGCATAAGCTTTTCATCATCATAAATTATCTGCCTATACCTGTTGCATATCGTGTAAATACTACAAATAAAGGTAATATCTTTACACAAATAAAATGTTTACATATCTTGCAGTAAAATTTCTGGGAAACAAATTCTGAAAGCTTGAAAGTTCCTTCTGGAGTTTTCTTGGAGGAATGCTTCCAGGAACATCTGTGAGGGATGAGAGGATCAGGACTAGGCAGAAGAAGACTCTGAATTACAATGCCTCCAAGTTTGGGTGAGTCTAGATTTGCATAGTGGCTCAAAGTTGTCAACTAAGACAGGGTAGTTAAACCTTTAGATTCCATAGTGGATTCTGCCTCCCAAAAGGGGTCACAGCCTTGGATGAGTCAGCTTCCTTTTATGTATGGCAATTCCTGGGAAGCAACTTAGGCTGAGAGTCATTGCAGAACTTTGTCCCTAAGTAACTCAGCTAAGTTGGAAATACCTTTCCAGGAATTCCCTTCCCTGAACTGTTTTCTATGACTGTTGTCCACACAAGAAAAGTGTATGAGATTTGAAAGGCAGAAGTAAAGGTGCGGATATATCGTTATGCCTGAAGATCAGTAGAGAGAGCAAGCTTGTGCTTGCTTCTGCTATCCTACTACCTCACTTGATTGATTAGTGCATGGACCCACAAATTCCTCCCACTCCCCCTTCATCTACTGCTTTGTTTTCTCTAAATCCTATGTAATTGAGTATGCAGGTCTGTGAGGACTGGAACCAGCTTTTCCCAAAGGTTCTTCATGGCATTGAGGTGGCAGGTGGTAAGACACCCGAATTCCTGTTTTATTCACTAAAGCTCATTGTTCCAGTTCCAACACATCTTTCCTTTTCGTCCAAATTCAACTTTGCTTTCTGTCTGCTGATATGACTGACCTATAATGACTTCAGGTCCACATCAGATGTAGAGCAACAGACATCTTCACTACATGCCACCATTGGGTCAAGACTTGATCCTTATTCTATATCCCTCATAGCACACCTGTCTCTCTGATTAAACAAACTGATAAAATATTCTTCAGATCTGGGGAATTAGTGACTAAGTCCTGATTGAAGATATGGTTGGTGCTGTATGGTGTCTTCTTTATTGCTTTATTGCAATGAAACTGATTTCCAGGATTAAGATGACTGGATTGAAGCATACATGTATTTAAACATCAAATAGTTGCAGCCAGATGGCTTCCCCTGAAAGTGGTGAAATTCCACATCTTCATAATGAATATAAGAGCCTTTTATTTTTCTCCCACACAATACTCAATACTGCTACTCCTCTTAAGTTTTATGAGTCTGATACTTATGGAAAGATATCTTCTTATAATTTAAGTTTGAACTAGTGAATTTGAATCTCTCATATTTGTTGATTATTTGAATATATTCTTTCAGTGGTTGTTTGTACCTTTTGCACAACTTTTGTTTAATTAATAAGTAAAATGTTTAATTTAATTAATAAAGATTAATTATTATAAATAAATATTAATAAGTGATTTTTTTCCTGTGAGTTATAGATTCCCTTGGAGATTATAGACACTAACCCTTTACCTGTTATTCACATGAAAAAATTAAGAACCTATTTTCATTATCTATTTGACTTTGTTGGTGTAATCTATTTATAATCAATATTGTATTATGTACTTAAGGATGTTTATTTCATTGGAAATTCCTTTAGGAAATGGTATAACATAGAAATCCAAATAGGCTTTCTCCTGAGAGGGTGATAGTGATCTTTTCATCTCTGTGACCAAAATACATGACAAGAATAACTTAGAAGAGCTACTAGTTATTTTGGTTCATGGGTGCAGAGGATTGATCAGTCCATGGTTGACTGAATGCATTGCTCTGGGACTGAGATTAGGCAGAAGATCATGGTAGAAGGACACTGCAGAGGAACAGAGGGAAGCTGCTCAGCTCAGGGCAGCCAGGAAGGATAGGAGGGAGGGAAGGAAGTGTCAAGGGTTAAGAAGAAGAGGAAGAAGAAGGAAGAGGAGGAGGAGGAGCAGGAGGAAGAGGTGGAGGAGGAGGAGGAGGAGGAGGAAGAGGAGGAGGAGGAGCAGGAGGAGGAGGAAGAAAGTGAGAAGGAGGAGAAGAAAACGAAGAAAAGAAAAGAGAAGGATAAAAATGCCAAAGAGAAGATAAATCTTTCCAGAGCATGGCCCCAGTGACCTATTTCCTCCAACTAGGTCCCGCATTCCAGTAGTCCATTTTAGATATTGGTGGATTAATCCATTAATCTATCAAATAAATTAATCCACTGATGAAGCCAGAGGCCTCATGATTCAATCATTGCCTAAAAGTCACATCTCTGAATCATATTGCATTGGGGACCATGCTTTATTAATGAAATCTGGGGGACATCTCAAATCCAAACCATAACAGATATATAATACATTGCTAGTGCTATTTATTAAACAATACAACATTTTCCTCTGATTTGAAAAATATATTTTTAATATATTTGGACTCACTTATATGTATACACATATATGAATGTATTTAACTTCACCAATAAATGAAATAAATTAGATATTGTAAATATATAATAATTAGAAATTATAGTTCTTATATAGTGAAATACAAATACATTTGTAAACTTTAATATGGTTCATACATGAAATCAAAGATTAATAAGTGAAATACCAGAAGTTTTACCATTAAAAATCAAGAAAAAACAATTTGTACTTAAAATTACTTGGAAAATATGAATCAATGTGATAAAAGAAGTTAAAGTATTAGGTATTAAAATGGGAGCAAATTTATTATTATATGCACATGATGTGATTATATAGTTGGAAAGATAATCAACTGTAAAACTATTTTAATGGTTAGAGAAATTTATAGGTTGGTTGAAAATTAATATATAAAAATCAATAGTTTTCTAGATACAAACAATAAAGTTAGAAAATCTAATGCAAGAAAGATCCTATTAACAGTGGCAACAAAAAAGATAAACTATCTAGGAATAAACTGAAGAAATGTTGATTGTTAGAAGAAAATGACAAAACTCTACTGAGAGGCATAAAAAAACAATTCAAAATGGGGAAGGGTGTATTTTTCATGTATACAAATATTTAATAGTATGAAGAGTTTAATTATTTTGACATTTATAAATTCATTGTAAAGTATGGATATCTCAAGAGGGTGGAGAGATTCTGAGGTCCTTTAATAAGGAGAAGGGAAGGAGAAGATTTGGCAAAGAGTTATAATATTATAATTGGTTTCCACTATGTTCTTGTATACATGTAGTAAGAAATAACATACATTGCTTTCTTATTATATGTATTTTTAATCCACACTTTCTTCTGAGGAGTATGAATGGTAGGCTAGTTCTTTAACAAATCTTAGTAAATTTGGTTCAGAGTCAGTCCTGTAGAAGGACAGTGATTCTTGAAGCCTCTGTCCTTAAACTTGTAGCAACCCTATAATAAAGGCCAATTAAGAATCAACATGAACAGCTGGGGTTATGGCTCAATGGTGCAGCACTTGCCTAACATATGTGAGACACTGGGTTTGATCCTCAGCACCACATAAAAACAAATAAATAAAATAAAGGTATTGTTTTAATCTACCAAAAATATTTTTAAAAAGAGAATAAACATGAAAATACTTAATAAGCTTATAAAGGATAATTTCATGCAAGGCACTCAGTTCACTTTGATGATAATCTGTTAATACATCCAGTATATTTTATTGTCATATCTTAGGGTTCAGGAAAAAAAATGTCCCCTGAGCCATATCTGTCCTGCCACCTGTTTTTATAAATAAAGTTTTATTGGAACACAGCCACACCCATTCATTTACATAATGCTCCTGACTGCTTTCATACTGCAATGGAGAAGTTATGCAGCTGCAACAGATACTATAAGGCCTGAAAGCTGGAAACACTCAGTATATGACCCTTTAGTGATGAAAAGATTGCCGACACTTGTTCTTGATCATAAAATCTTGAGGCCAAGCTTATTTCTTTCTCATCACAGCATACTTGGCATTTTGTTATAGATGGTACTTAAAACCAATTTTTTTGTGGGGGGGGGGATAATAAACTAACAAAAATATATTCTGTTAAATCTTTATTATTAAAGTTTATTTACTAATATTTGTTTGCGTGCCTGTTTTTGATGGACCATGAGATATGTGGAAGATCTGAGAAGGACAGCAAAAAATTATAGGTCAGAAATGGATAAAGTGTTGGGATATAAAGAAAATATTAAAAGCTAATTAAGAGAAAGGATAATAATAGACATAAAATGTGTGTTCATGAGGCTATGATAAATCTAGTGGGTGCACAAGTGGCAACAAAGTAAAGGTCTATAAAATAAAAAGACCTGGGTTTATTTCATTTTTGATTCTTCTAATAGTTTCCATTCCCCTTTGCACTCAAAATTAAGCCTCATAATTTCTTACTTCCATGTGGGAACTTCTCACTTGACTTCTTTGCCAACTCCATCACTGCTCTAGTGGGAACTCCCACTTTACACTTCCTGGGTACCACATTAGCCTCCTAATTGGACTCTGTTTTAGTCAGCTGTATCACCGCTGTAACTAAATGACATGACAAGAACAAATTTCGAGGAGGAAAATTTTATTGGGGGCTCCCTGTTTCAGAGGTTTCACTCCATAGACCCAAGATGAGGTAGAACATCATGGTGGAATGTTGTGGAGAAGTTCTAGCAACAGTTCAGGCTTTGGGTGTCACTGGATTAGGAAATCAGGTCTTCTACTCTGCAGCTCTTTCATTTTCCCTTCGTCCTCAGGTGGATCTTGTCCTCTAACTGGCTTCTCTTCTAGTACACAATGGATTTCAGCAGCAACCCAAACTTGACCTTTCCTTGTTCACTGACAAGGCAGGTCCATGAACTACCTTCTTCACCAACGAAGGGTCAAAAGCCACAACACTGAGACAATGGAACCTATCTAAGGCAGTCATATTGGTTATGAGGGATGAGTGTGCACTACATGACTTACCAGTTTTAATATTGTAAAAATGCTTAAAAAAGAATTGGTGAAAAAATTTAAATAGCTAATGTGGATCAGTGATTATAAGTTATGGATATATCAGATGCTCCTGGAAGTTTTGTTAAAGCAGATTGCTGAGTTCCTCTTCGAGTTTCCTATCTTTAATGTCTCAGATATGACCTGGGTTTCTGCATTTCTAGCAAATCCCCAGATGATGCTGTTGTTGCTGGTTTTGAACTTTGATTCAAAATGGTATGGAGAAAGATTTAACCAAAATTTCTCTCCTAAGCCACAGGGCATCTAGGAAACATGTAAAGTTCCATTTAATACAAAGAGAACACAAAATATTAAGTATAAGGTTGTTCAATCATTTAACTTTATGGACAGGGAACCCTAAGTTCTGGGATGGTTCAATGAGGGGTGACTTATATGGATCCTTTGAGAGTTATATTGGATCTTTATTTCTTATTGGTGAGTAATTTTTGTTACTGAGGTTTCCTCAAGGTCTTGGGTCTAAGAAAAGAAGAAAATGATTTATTCATGGTTTCAGAGGTTTCACTCCATAGATGGCAGACTTGGTTGCTTTGGGCCCAAGAGGAGGCAGAACATCATGGTAGAATGATGTGGAGGAGGAGAACAGCTTAGCACATGGCCACCAGGAAGCAGAGAGAGTGGAAAAACAAACAAACTGCAAAGTATCCACTGAAATGAATTCAGCTCATGTTGGCCCTGAGCTCTTAGAGAGCTGAGTCACAGGGTATATTCAGGAATTAACCATGAGAAACCAAAAATGTATGCAGTTTCTTCATCTGCTTTTCCCAATCTTCTGCTCTCATTTTAACCTGATTACCAAGTTGCCCACGCTTCCTCTGAGATCACAAATGTGACATCTTTTTATATCTCTTTCATTGAATGGAACCCTTTGACTGGCTGTCTTTAGTCAGCTCAGGCTGCCATAACAGAATACTGTAGAGTGGGTGCTTTCGATACAGTAGAAATTGATTTCTCACAGTTCTGGAGGCTGTGAATTCCAAGACTAAGGTGCTATTTTAATTCAGTTCATGGTGAGGGCTCACTTTTGGGCTTGTTAAAAGCTCCTTCCTGCCAAGTCCTAAAATGGCCTTTCCTCAGTTCATGCCTTCTGGTGTCTCATATTGTAAGGCACTAATTCCATCAAGGAGCCTCACCCTCATGACCTCTAATCCTGCTTACTTCCAAAAGGTGCCACCTCCAAATACAACATTGGGGTTAGGGCTTCAGCACATGAACTTGAGGAAGAAATAAACATTCATTTGACCTTTGGTTTAATTACACAACAATGATCCCCACACACCCCCACCCTCTACCCCCCTGCCACATTAGACTAGTATAAGAGAAAAAAAGGAAGAAAAATAAAGAAAGAAAAAAAAGAAAAGAAAACATCAACCTGAGAGTGATAATTCTACCTGAGCAAAAGAAGATAGGTTTGGCAGTCTGGATTTGCCCAGTTAAGAAGGGTCCATGATGGTGAATGGTAATTTGTGGGCTGATTTCAGTACTAAGTGGAAAAGCATTCCTAAACCCCTTTAGCAATGAACAGCAAATAATCTTCTCACTTCCTTTCCCAGAAAGAGAAGGGAAGTAAAAGACAAGGCAAGCATGCTGCCCAGGAAGCAAGACAGAGAAAGGCTCCCTCCCCAGGCTGTCATTCAGGCTGCTGCTTTTGACACAGGAACCAGGAATTGTGAATTGCAGACTCCCTGCCTTGCAGCCGTAGCTGCCCCCCAAGGACCTTTCTCTTGTTGCCTTCTGATTGTTTCACTTTCCTGTTGGACATCCTGAAGTTCAGAAGCTCTTGTTGTGAAAGCAGAGAGAACAAGCTGTTGACTAAACCCCTGCACACCATGTCAGCAGAGAAGCAATGCCTTTTACCAAACAGTATGCATCCCAAAGCATTTTTGATGCACAATCCTGCTTGAATCACTTGGTAGAATAATAACAACACACAGATGATGTTGCGTGTGTGCAAAAACAAATCAATGTGCATCACCTGATTTGGATTATGGAACAACAGTGGGCTTAGAATTATAATGGCCCTCAGCTTTACACACAAAGGCCTTTGAGTTCTGTGATTCTTCCTGTAGGACACTTGGGGGTTGAGGGTTGTAAGGGCATGGGATTCCACCTACATGTTAAAGGTATGGTTTGAGAGAGGAAGGGTGACCATTGTCCAACACACACACACACACACACACACACACACACACACCCCACACACACACACACTTTGCAGCCAGAAAAATATTGCCAAAATGGAAATTTGAGCATGTAACACCGATGAACAAGACAACCCAGGCCTGGATGTGGTCAAAATGCAACTCAGGCTCATGTCAAGCTGTCTGATACTGGGAAAATACCACCCATCTCCAGGTCTTTGTTTTAAGATGAAGCTGTGGGAGAACAAATTGCCAGAACACTGAACATGTAAAGTAGTTCAGGTGCTGTATGAGAAACTTTGTGTCATTTATTTTTTGCAGTATTGGGTATTGCACCCAGGGCCTTTCACATATAGGTTAGTACTCTACTATTGAGCTATACCCTCAGCCCCCATTTTATTTTTTATTTTGAAACAAGGTCTTGCTAAGCTGTCCAACTTGGACTTAAACTTGTGTTCCTCCTTCCTCAGGCTCCTAATAGCTGGGATTACAGATGTGCACAACTGAGCTCAGCTACAAGCTTTTAAAATATATTATCTGATTTAATCCTTGCAGAAAACCTGCATAGCTACCCCCATTTTACAGATAAGGAATCCTAGCTTGGGAAAATAAATAACGTCCTTACTGTCACATTGTCAAGAGTGGAGAATTGGTATATAAAAAATATCTGATGACTCTGGCTATTCATACATATATTCAGTCATTTACAAATTATTATTCTATGTTCACTTTGTCCAGTATGCTCCTTGAGGCATAAGACTCTGCCCTTCCTTATGTAATCTATAATTTTATGGGGGGGTTATTCATCAAGCATGTAAAACTACACCTATAAAATAATAACCCTAGTAAGGATTATGCACAGTATTAGAAAATAAAACAGGAGATCTTGTTTTGGAGTCATGGAGAGGAAGTGATATTTGAAACAAAATCTAATGACAATCTAGAAGTTAGCCAGGTCAAAGGGTGGTGATAAACATGCCACTTGGAAGAAATGACATGATCAAAGGCCTTGGGCTTAAAGAGACCATAGAAGTTAAAGGAAGACAAATTACGATTATCTTCCAGTTTATAAAAAAAAAATTGATGATGGGGATGGAGGCACCCACATGTAATCCCAGCTACTTGGGAGTCTGAGACAGAAGGATCACAACTTCAAAGCCAGTCTGGGCTCAAAATAAAAGTTAAAAAGGAATGGGGATGAAGCCCAGTGGTAGAATATCCCTTAAATCACTAGTACTGGGGAAGGGGGGGAATAAATAAAAAAGAATTTGATGGTTATCCTATGAGCGAATTATGAGGATCCATATTGGATTGAGCTATGATGATGTCATAAACAAATTTTCATATTGAAATACATAGGTAGCTGCAAAGCATGGTAGATTAGAAGGACACCAAAGAATGTATTTTAATATACCAAACAAAGATGGTGATAATTTGGACTAGGTTAGCAGTGATGCATATGGGAATGAAGAAATTTTGGTGTGAAAAATCAAGGCCCAGAAATGGACTCCATGTGTGGATAAGGAAGAGTAGATCTTAGAGCTCACAACTATGATTTTGCCCAGTTGATGAAAGTGTTGCCATTCACTGAAAGGGAAGGTTGTGGAAAGAGGAGGTTGCTTGTTCTTGTTCGTTTATTGTTTTAAATGGGAGTTGTGTTAAAGGGTTAAAAACTATTATCATGATAATCTTCCCACCCTGGCTTCCACATATCTTTGCAATGTGACTTTGTTGCTTCTCCCATCAAGAAGTGGCATCTCTTCCCCATTCACTGGATCAGTATCCATCTCAGAACTTACTTTGACTAATGTGTTGAAATTGGAATTCTAATATTTTGAGACCCAACCTTAAAAATCCTTACTCATTCTGCTTTCTCTCCCTTGCAATGTTTGAAAGTGGTTCTAACTTACTCGTGAATAAAAGGACACATATGGGAAAAATAATTCCTGAGAACCTAAAAGTCTGATAGCAATAACGATCAGACTTGTACATGAAGCCAGAATGGACTTTTCAGACTCCTGGCCCTCCAAATGAGAAACCTCCAGGTGAACAGGAAGAGAAACACCCCAACCAACCCATACATCTGGGAGAAATAAGAAATTGCTGTTTTAGCTTCTAACTTTTTGGTATTGTTATGTCCTAATGATTATGATGGAAGGGTTGGGTTTTAAGGTATACTATGGTCACCTTGCCTGGGAACTGCCTCAGAGATCCAAGCTAATCAATGGAAGATCCAAAAGATTACAACCAGGTTTCTTGCACAACTGACAGATATGTGGGCACTCCCTGATAGGGGAGACTAAGGAAAGAGCAGGCAGTTTGTTATCCCTGTAGATGTTATGTGAAGTCAGGGATGCAGATGGTAGTGTACTTTACCAACTCTAGACTGCCATTGGAAACCCAGCACTGCTAATTACTAATATGTGCACTTGGACAAGAGTAAGTTTTGTCCAAACTTGATTCCTTAGGTTTACAGTATCAATGAAATGGATTAAATATTTAGGAGCTTAGAGCAATAATTACTAACTCTTCTAAGGGATAGAACAAGAAAAGAAACAAACATAAGATCAAATCTTGACAGACACCATAACTTAATTTCTGCATATCATAGTAGGGGCTAAGCATGCAAATGGGAATGGAAAGAAGGAGAAGTCCTGAACCATCATAAAAACCAAGACAAGAGCGTTAAGAAGGAGAGGGAAAGGGGTGGCTGAGTCAAGCTCTGCTCAACTGAGCATTGTCTGCTGGATTGAGCAGTGTAGACTAGAAATACCTTTTTGAATGAAGGTTAGTAAGAGAAACCAGATTGGAGTGGGGTAAGGAGAGAGTAGGTTAAGTAAATGAGGATAGTGAACATAGCAATTGTTTTAGGAATGTTTCCTATGAGCAAGAGGAGAATGATCCCTAAGATTAAGGGGGATTCTGTGGTCTTGGGAAGTTTTCTGTATTTTCTCCTCCTCTTTCTTCTTCTTAATGTAAGGAACTTCAGTTTTGTATTGCTGTATAGCAAATTATCACAAATACAACCATTTGAAACAACCTCCGTTTATTTTCTCAGCTCTGTAGGTCAGAAAGGTGGGTGGTGGGTTCAGATGAGTCTCTTCTGCTCACGGTTCTAATTAGTCTGAAATCAAGAGGCCAGCCTGGAAGTTTGGGGAAAGAATACCTTAAGAAATCTCTGTCAAGCTGTTGGCAGAATTCATTTCCTTGTGATTGTGGCACTGTGGTTCTTATGCACATATCTCAGTAGTTTTACTGGGGGTCAATGTTATTGGTCACTTTATAACTTCTTTAAGACATGTCTGCTCAGATCCTTAGCATATTTTTTAATTGGGTCATTTGAGTTTTTTTTTTTTTAATTCTTTAACTGTAAAATCTGCAATGTGTATTCTACATGCAAGCCACTTATAATTTTCAAATATTTTCTCTTATTCTCTTTCTTGATGTATGTCCTTGAAGGGCAGAATTTTTTGTTTGTCTTTTTTTTTTTCTTTTGGTACTGGGTATTTAACTTAGGGGTGGTTTACCACTGAGTCACACCCCCATGCCATTTTAATTTTTGAGACAGGGTCTCACTAAGTTGCTTAGGACCTCACTAAATTGTTGAGGCTGGCTTTGAGCATGGGTCCTCCTACCTCAGCCACCATGTATGGCCAAGAAGTTTTTAATGTAGATTAAACCAAAAATAGTTTTATTTTAAAAGTTTATTGTTTACAATTTTGGATTTACGTCTCAGAAAACATTGCTTGATTAAAAATCATGAAAATTAACTCCTACATTTTCTTTTAAGAGTTTGATAGTTTTAGCTTTTATATTTAGATCTTGGATACATTTGAATTAGATTTTGTGTATGGCATGAGGTAGGGGTCCAATTTTATTCTTTTATTTGTGAATACTAAGTTTCTCAGCACCATTTATTGAAAAGAACTCTGTTTCCTCTCATTTACTTGCCTTGGCATCTTTGTTGAAAACTAATTGACCATAAACATAATGGTTTATTTCTACTCTTTCATTTCTGTTTGTAAATCTCTCATTGGGCCAGTGTGACTACTCTACAGGGTGATCATTTTATCTTTGCAATAAGTTTTGAAACTGAGAATTGGAATCTTCCCTTTTTATTGTTTTTCAACAATTGATTTGCCTATTTTGAGATTTCCATGTGAATTTTATGATCTCCTTTGTCAATTCTAACAACAACAAAAATGCCACTTAGATGTCGATAGGAATTGAATTGTATTGAATCTGTAGATTGATGTGTGTATTGTTACCATTTTAACCACATTCCATGGCAAGGAATATCTCATCGTTTATTTAGATCTCCTTGTCAAAAAATCTTGAGGTTTTCACTGTAGAATTCTCATTTTTTTTTGTTTCAATTTATTTCCAAATATTTATTTTGCACTTTAACTTCAGTGGAATTTTAAAAAAGAGTAGCATTAATTTAACTTTTAGATTATTTATTGCTGATGTATAGAAATTATTTATTTATTTTAAAGACATTTATTTTTAAGATTATTTCATTATGTTACTTAGGCTGGTCTCCAACTCCTAAGCTTAAGCATTCCTCTTGCCTCAGCCTCCTGAGTAGCTGGTACTACAAAAGCATGTCACCCTATCCAGATCAGAAATAGTATTTGTTTTATTTGTGGTGCTGGAGATTGAGCCCAGAGACATTCTACCACTGAGCTACTTCCACAGATCTTTTTATTTTTATTTTTTCAATTTTGAGGCAGGGTTTCACCAAGTTGCTGAGACTATCCTTGAACTTGTGATCCTCCTGTCACAACCTCCTGAGCAGCTGGGATCACAAACATGCACCATCACACCCAGCTAGAAATACTGAATTTTGATAGCTTATCCTGTAAACTTTCTGAACTCATTTATTACTTCTAATAGTGTTTCTGTGGGTTTTGGGTATTTTATGCATGCAAGATTATGTAAACTGTAAATAGTGATCACTTTTCTTCTTTCTTTGCAACCAGGATGTCCTTTATATCTATTTTAATTTTTTATATTATTATTTTTATAATAATTACTTTCTTATTAATTAACATTAATGATACTTAATTCTTAATTAAAATAATGACCTTAACATTATTAATATTATCCTTATTATAATATTAAATTATATTTTGTTTCTTATTTTAATAAGAGTAGTAAGAGGGGACATCTTTGCTTTGTCCCAATCTCAGAGGGAAAGCATCCAGCTTCTCACTGTGATGTATAATGATCCCTTCAATTCCTAGCTTAATTGTTTTTTTAATCATGAAAAGGTATTGGACTTTGTGAAATGATTTTCTTCCATATATTACAATTATCATATGGTTTCCTTCTTTTTTATTAACCTGCCATTGATTTTCATATCTTAAACCAGCCTTGTAATCCAAGGATAAATCCCTTTTGGCCAAAGTGCATTATTCTTTTAATATGTTTCTGGATTCATATTGCTAGTATTTTGTTGAAGATTTGGGGTCCATATTCCTCAGGTTTACAGATCTGTTATTTGTGTCTGGATTTGTATTAGGGTAAGATTGGTCTTTTAGTGAATTGGGAACAAGGCTCTAGTTAGCCAGGCATTTCTTATCAGCAAAAAAGTCCACAAGCTCTAATTTTCCTTTCCTGGGATAGAAATTCATGACATTTATTTTAAAGATTATCTCACATATGTGGCCCTTGTTTGTCATAATTCTAGTTCAGGATAATCTGTTTCTTAATGTTCTGGGACTATGGTTTTTGCTGTGGATTGTTCTGACCTCCTAAAATATTCATCATCATCCCCAAGGTATTACATGGACCGCACTGTAGACCCTCTGGGAAGGTCAGACATGGAAAGAGATTTTTCTGAATTCTTTGAACCCATGCTAACCCAGCTGATCCAGACCAAACATTGAGGGAACACTAAAGAATGGCATCTGTCTTATCAAAACTTATGGAATGATCAGATGTAACTGGCGTGTTGTTGAAAGGTACAGAAACATATAGAATATACCTGATCAGACAGGAGAAAATGGGAGGAAGCAGGCTATACCTTTCCACTTGAGGAGCTAGAGATTATTGGCCAATGCTGCAGAAACTTATTGACCCAACTCCAAGGTAAAGGTTGGTTAGGATGAAGTTCACTCAGGGGTAGTATAGTTTAGCCTCAAGCAGTTTTCTGCAATGTTGAGTAAAATCAATTCCATGCTACAGAAGAACCACACAGATATATGTGCACAAGCAGGGCTCCCATCTGGGCAGACTACAGCATCTGAGATGAATGATTCAAGTTTTGGTCCATCAGCCCACACTCAAATAAGAGGATTAAGAATCTTGAAAATATTCACTTAAAAATGGATTTGTTTTGCCTTGTTCCATTTAAGATTTTCATGAGAAACACCCTTGCCTATCTTTAGGCTATAAAAAGCAACCTGATCAGTTGTGTCTCTTTAGAGCCAAAGATTAAAACAAACAAACACACACACACACACACACACACACACAAACAAATCCATCTCCTTGTTTCTCATTATAGTTGGTATTGTTTCTCTATGGGTAATGCAGGTGTGGGGAAAGAAATAAACACCATTTTACTTCAACTTTCCTTTGTTATATCTAATAGTTTTGGGGTACAACTTGCTGTTACAAGAGCAATCTTTTTAGTCACTCAATTAGAACTTGTAAAGTTCAAAACTAACAATCATCCTCGTTTCTGTTGTTATTTTTAAGAAATCATAAGGGAAAAAATTACAAGATTCTTATTTCTAATTCACATTGTTAAAACCATCTACATTTTGATCTTTCTATATTTATTTGAATAATAAAGTCACCAAGTTAGGGTTTCTGTGAATGCCATATGTACAGCCAAAAACCAAATCAAATTCCTCAGGGGATCCTTCTGAATTTCCTGAGAATTTGAATTACTCAGTTTCAAGGAATAAGAATTAGAAATATAGGCTACATAGCCTGTTCATTATTCACACGAAGGATACACAATGGCTAAATATAAAAAGGCTGGGAGAATTTTTAAATCCCCTATTAATAAGAGAGAAAACATAGACTTTTGAACAACTCAAGCTTAATTAAAACCCTGGAAAAGAGTTGTTGTTTAAAAGTAGGTAAAGAAAAATTAAATACAAATTAACTATAAAAAGTAATATGTCTGAATGGCATTTGTGGACTTTCTAATTTATGAAATCATTTCCACTTCAATTTAAGGAGAGTGATAGCTAAGAAGGACACGTGGGTGAGAGGAGGAAAAAAAATGTTATGTTTCCAGGTAATCTTCACAAATAATTACACTATTTCCCACCAGGAATTCAAAGTAGGGCAGAACCAGAAAAATATAGTTAAGCAATGTGAAATTTTTGAGGTGCTTCCAACATTGTAATTCTTTAAAGGAACACAAGAATTTAAAATCCTGTAAACATGCCACTATTGGATAGGAGAAGTGTAAGCCTAATCATGGGGTCAGAGTTGCTAATTTTTTTGGGGGGGAGGGTAAGTCTTCTCTGCTTCTCTCATTATGTTGGCAGTGATCTGAAGACAGCTCCCATGCCATCTCTAGACTACACTGCCATAGGCCTCCTGGGCTGTGTCATCACTGAGCTGAAGACCTAGGAGCAGTGGGCTGGCAAGGCTAGTGAGCCTCTGGGTAGCACTGTGGTGCAGTTACTGGAGCAAGCTCTGCCACTGTCACTGGTTTGGAACCTGGCTCTCCTCCTTACTCACTGTGCAGCTTTAAGGAATTCCCTCAAGTTCTTTGCCCTCCATTTCCTCTCTATGGTACACGCCTAATGGCAATATCTAAAGATTAGGCTGAGCACAATGCATGGAACATATGGTTGCTCTCTGGATATTAGCAGTCATTATTATGGTTATTGGGATGATGCTAGTAAATGTGCAGTGCTTTCCAGAGAGAGATGACTGACCTTTGTTTGGCTCATTGTGAACGGCACTCAAGGCTTGGTTTTGTTTTGTTTTCCTTATTCATCTCTAGGAGTGGTAATATACAACCATGATGGCAGTTTGGTTCTAGCTACTGTATCTTATGTGAATTAAGGCCACAGACAGCAGCTTGCTGAATGAATTCCAGACCCCAGAGAGAAGGCATTGGGGTTAGCAAGGGTTGAAAAAACTTCTAAGGCCCCAATCAAGTGGGGCATGAAAGAGCCCCCATCCCATCAGGGGAAGCAGGAAGATGAGTCCTATGGGCTGGGCTACTATGGGGACAAAAGAGCTGGATCAGTGTGAACAGCTGCAGCTTACTGTCTCTCAGGTGGACTCTCTCTAACCCTCAGATAGGCTAGATATTAGGATATTCATGGGCCTGTTAGGTATGTCTGTTGAATTCTTCCCAGTAGACTCTTTTATGTCATGCCACCCAGACCTACCAGAGCCAGCAGAACTATGGAGGAGCATCTCACCTAAAGGAAGACATCTGCAGTCTGGCCATTGTCCCAGGGGGTCCAGAAATATCTCTAGAAACAATTGTCCTGTCATGTCTAAGATGTCACAGATGACCAATAAGTGAAAAACCCATGGGTGGAAAATTGAATACAGTAAAAAAAAAATCATAGGAGCCATGGATCTGCTGTGTAGGGACAGGTTTCTGCATGATGTCTCTATGACAATGAGAAACAGTGACTGAGTGATCAGTGGACATTAATAGCATGTTCTGTAGATTGTGCCCTGATAGCTTGAAGAAGAATAGCAGACATTAACAAGGTTTACACTTAAGTTGGGAAAATTCAAAATAAACTGGAAAATACAAGATATACCCTGAACTCTGTAAAACTTAATTCTCCAGAATGTTTTTTCTTTGGTATTTCTCTGTGGCCAAAATTTACCTATTATTAAAAGTAGTGACTAAAGAAATAAATGCATGATTTTAAGTGTCTCCTTTTTTCTAAGTATGTTTCAGACAGCTTAATTTTAGAAGATAAAATACAGATCTAATGGGGTGTCAGCTAAGAGATTGTTAGAACTGGAAAGAAAGAGAAAATGAAAATATTAAGAATCTCCTCTTGCAGGTAATGTGTTAAAGGACTGACCTACTTATACTTAAATATCCTCAATATTCATAAGAGATAACATCAATATATCTGCTTATTTATGAGGATACTGAAAAATTTGCTTATTTATTCTTCTTTCTATAACTGTTTAACAAATCATCTGAAACTTACTAGCTTAACACAGAAATAAATACAGAAACACTTCAATATGATCTCTCATGGTTTTGTGAATTGACTGGGTTCAGATGAATGGTTCTTTCACTGATTTTCCTACCATAGCTGTGGCTGAAGTCAACTGAAAGCTCTGTTGAATTGGGTATTCACAATGACATTTATCTATCTATCTATCTATCTATCTATCTATCTATCTATCTATCTATTGTTCCTGAACTGAGATGGCCTAATCAGGGGCTTTGAAGCTCTCTCTCTTTCTCCTTCTCCTGTCCACCTGTTGAGCCTGGGCTTCCTCATGGCAGTATAAGAGTAGTTAGATTCTTTATATGGTGTCTGATATCCTGTGCAGTGGGCTGTCAATCATCCAATAGATTGGCTTCAAAGTTTCTGATATCTTGCTCTCAGAAATTTTGAATGTAACTTCTCCTGGTAAAGCAGTTTACTGAGCCCAGCCCAGATAATGGAGGGAAAAATTAATTAGACCCCATCTGTCATCAGGAAGAATATCAGAGGGTTTATGGCCATCTTTTGAAAAGCCATACCATGGTAACACAGTGCATATGAGATTTAAATGTTGTTATACCATTCCATGGTTCATGTTATCATATTTCAGATAAGTGAACTCCAGAGAGCATCTTATAAAGTAGATGAGTTTCAACATAGGTAAAATCATATAATATAACTTACAATATTAGCTAGAAATTTTCCTATATGTAAGACTGTCTGGTATTGATTTGTTCAAAAATAAGAATCTGTTTCTAAGAAGAAGGTGTAAATTCAACTAATTTAAAGCAACTCAACACAATGAACCATAAAAAATCCTACAGAGCATCTGCAGAGCAGGTTGTAAATGCAGGGATTTGTAAGGTCCTAAAACCTAATGACCGTGCCAGGACAAAAAGCCACATTCTGCTCTTTCTGCATAATCACCAGGTGGCTGAGACTCAGAACAGATGGGTCAGTCCCAGAGAGTGGCTCATGTCATACATCTGGGATGTTAACGTGTCGGATTGGAAAGTCCGTGTTCTTGTAGTATCAGAAAGTGCTAAGTAAATCTTATGTACTTTTTTCTGCCCCAAGAACTGTGGGGGAAAAAAAATCTCCACTAATCTCTGAACATTTAAGAGGAAATCCAACAGCAATGAAAGTCTTGTGACCAAAAAGAGAAGTCATGAGGGAGAAATCCAAAGGCTTTCCATGTTTAATGTAGATAACAGGTCATACATAAGCAGGTTAGAAAACACTAGGAAAAGTGAACAAGAAAGATACCCCAGAGAATGGGGAGAAGAATGCTATTGGCTTATTTTCAATGGCGATAATAAGGATTTAGACCAGAAATCATTGTAGAAAAAAAAAATCCCTACAAAACCGTTTTATATTAAAAATAATGAGAACAGAACTAAATTAGTTAGCTAATTATCACATGCATTTCACATCAGCCCAAAAGCAACCAGGAACCATTAGCAGTACACCCTGCCGTTCTCATCAAGCAGGGGATTAATGGGAATAAACCTGGAACTGGCTTCTGCAGAAATGAATGCACCCATCTTCAAAAGGTAATGATCATCATGCATATCCCCTTGTGATCTGCACTATGGGGTGAGGTTCTCCCCGGGGACCTTGAGCAGCAGGGAACATCTTCATCTTCACCAATTTCTGGTTGCTTCCCAGAGTGCTGGAGGTACAAGTTGAATAGCTTCGCACAGATCAATTCATCTCATTAGTGACAAAACAAAATCTCAGGGTCTTTGGTCCTTCTTCTGTCACAGGCCTTGTGACCTACAGACAGTTGGCTCTGTCCTCATCAAGATTAGTAGTTGGGAGAATAGAGTTTTTTTTTTCACACCTTTGTCTACCTGTCAGGCCTTAAGCTTCATTCATTTGATCATTTATCCATTAGAGCAATCACTATTATCTGATTTAGACCCTACACTGTATTAGGTAATGAGGAAGGAAGCACATAATCACATCGTTTAATAATCAGATGAAAAAAAAATCCCTAAAGCCAGAGTGCAGTATGATGTATTATGACATGAAATTGTATCCAAAAAAAACAAAACAAAACAAAACAAAACTGGACAGACATAAATGAGACAAAGTATCATGAAAGCTTGGTCTGAGCACTGAAGAAAACAGATATACATGATCATCTACTCTGGGTAGTTCTCCTTGACAGAGGTCAAACAGCACAAATAAAAGATACAAAATTAAAAGTTGTCAATATTTTGTATGTCTGAAGGATAGAGTCCATGTGTTAAACTGGCAGGTGAATTCAAGCTAATATTTTGTACTTAAAGTTGGGTCCATGGACCAGCACTTTTTGCCTCTGGCTGTTCTTTTAAAAAACAGAATCTTGGACCATACCCCAGATCTGCTGAATTTGAATCTGCATTTTGACCATGTCCCGAGTGACTTGCAGGAGTTTGAGAAGCACCAGTTTAGGCCATGCACATAGTAGCTGACAGACTAGTTGGAAAAATATGAAAATAAAAAATAAAACTCTCAGGCTTTGACAGACACAAACCTGCCAGGAAGCAAGAGGATATGTGACTGCCTTGCTCAGAATTCTCCTTATTTCCATGTCCCTGACAACACAGATATGCCTAACAGTTCATCTGAGCAGGATTGCCATGGTTATAGATGAGTTTGGCCACCTATTTTGCTCATTGGGTAAGGTGGATAGTACGTTATTATTTTGCTAGTTTTTTTTTTTCTGATAATTTTTTAAACTTAAGACTCTTCTCAGACTATGAAAGGATTTTCTGCCTCAAGTTAGAGTTATTACAGCAGGACCCAGAAAATAGAGAAGTCGATTCTAGGCTTTTGAGTTCCCTGATGGATTTTGAAGGGATATGCTTAGGGATTTGGAGAATGTAAGCTTTTATCTTAAAAATTCTAAGCTACAAAGAATAGGGTGGATAAACCTCACTTATCTATGGTGGATTGGGAAAAAAGGAATAGAGAGCTGAGCAAATTTGCTCCCAGATTTTTAAAAAGTCCATGGGCTGTGTAGAAGAGGGAGTCAGGAGAGCAAAGGGAGAACTGAGTTGAATTTGAGTCCTGGATAAGGTGCCCCATATCCTGGATTCTAGCTCAAGTCTCAGCCTTTAATATGTTTGAGAGAGAAAGCCTAGGCTTTATGCTAAGAGTTGCTTCATATTTCTATGATCTTCTAACAGGAAGGGAGAGTTCTTGGTATGGTTGAGTACACAGGGGCTATAGGATGCTCTCCAGAAAAAAGATGATGAAAATGTGGGAGATGTATTAGTTAGAGTTCTTCAGGGAAAAGTAATAATAGGAGATATACAGATTTTCTATAATGGTGGGTTGACTCATATAATTATGGAGATTAACAAGTCCCATATCTGTTATCTGCAAACTTAATGCCTGGGAAAATCCAATCTAAACCCAAAGGCCTGAGAACTAGGGGAGCTGATAGTGCCAATCTCAATCCAAATTCACAGGTCTGAGAACCAGGGAATCTGATGTTCAAGGGCAGGAGAAGATGGATACATTAGCTCAAATAGAGAGCAAATTTGCCCTTTCTCTGCTTTACATTATATTCCCTCAGAGTGGATGATGCCTGTCAACCTTGGTCAAGGTGGATCTTGTTTTCTTTTTTTTTTAAATTGTTTTTTAAATAATATGATGTATTTTTTATTTTTTTAAATTTATTATAATTTGTTTCATATGATGTTAGAATGTAATTCATTCCATATTACACATATAGAGCACAATTTTTCAAGACACTGATTGTATGTAGTTAGGGTAATGATGTCTAACTCATTCCACCATCATCCCTTGCCTGCTCCTTTCCTCTCCTTTCCCTTTGCTCTATCTAAATTCTTCCATTCCTCCCATGCTCCCTGCTCTAATCACCATTATAAGTCAACATCTTCATATCAAAAAAAATATTCAGCCTTTGGTTTGGGGGGATTGGCTTTCTTTACTTAGCATTATATTCTCCAATTTCATCCATTTACCTGAAAATGCCATGATTTTATACTCTTTTAATGCTGAGTAATGTTCCATTGTGTATATATACCAAAGTTTCCCTATCCATTCATCTATTGAAGGGCATCAAGGTTGGTTCTATTGTGAATTGTGCTGCTATAAACATTGATATGGCTGTGTCCCTGTTGTATGCTGTTTTTAAGTCCTTTAGGTATAAACCGAGGAGTGGGAAAGCTGGCTCAAATGGTGGTTCCATTCCCAGATTTCCAAGGAATCTCCATACTGCTTTCCAGATTGGCTGCACCAATTTGTAGTCCAACAATGTATGAGAATGCCTTTTTCTCCACATCCTCACCAACACTTATTCTTGTTTTTATTCTTAATATGTGCCATTCTGACTGGAGTGAGATGAAATCTTAGTTTTGATTTGCATTTCTCTAATTGCTAGAGATGTTGAACATTTTTTTCTTATGTTTGTTAATTGATTGTGTAATCAATTTCTGAGAAGTGTCTATTCAGGTCCTTGGCCCATTTATTTATCGTGCTATTTATTTATTTATTTATTTATTTTTGGTGTTAAGGTTTTTGAGTGATTTATGTATCCTAGAGATTAGTGCTCTGACATGCTTGTGGTAAATATATGTTCACATTGTGTAGGCTCTCTATTCACCTCATTGATTGTTTCTTTTGCTGAGAAGAAGGTTTTCAGTTTGAATCCATCCCATTTATTGATTCTTGGTTTTAATTCTTGTTCTACAGATATCTTATTAAGAAAGTTGGGGCCTAATTCAACATGGTGGAGATTTGGGCCTACTTTTTCTTTCATTAGGTGAAAGGTCTCTTGTTTGATTCCTAGGTCCTTAATCTATTTTGAGTTGAGTTCCATGCATGATGAGAGATAGAGGTTTAATTTCATTTTGTTACATGTAGAATTCCAGTATTCTCAGCACTATTTGTTAAAGAGGCTATCTTTTCTCCAATGTATATTTTTGGTGCCTTTGTCTAACATAAGATAACTGAAGTTATGTAGGTTAGACACTGTCCTCTATTCTGCACTATTGTCCTACAGGTCTATCTTGGTGGCAACACCATGCTGTTTTTGTTACTATTGCTCCGTAGTATAGTTTAAGTTCTTGAATAGTAATGCCACCAGCTTTACTCTTCTTGCTAAGGATCACTTTGGCTATTCTGAGTCTCTTAATTTTCCAGATGAATTTTATGACTGCTTTTTCTATTTCTGTAAGAAATGCCATTGGAGACCACAAGAGAATAAAATTAGAAATCAATGATAAAATTAAAAAATAAAAGCTACTCCAACAAGTCAAGACTAAATAATACACTATTGAATGAACAATGGTTTGCAAAAGATATCAAGGAGGAGATTAAAAAATTCTTGGAGGTAAATGATAATACCAATACAACATATTGAAATCTCTGGGATGCTATGAAGGCAGTGCTAAGAGGAAAGTTTATTGCATGGAGTTCATTCCTTCAAAGAAGAAAACATCAAGAAATAAATGATCTAACATTACATCTCAAAGCTCTAGAAAGAGAAGAAAAAATTAACCCCAAAAACAGTAGGAGACAGGAAATAATTAAAATCAGAGCTGAAATCAATGAAATTTAAACAAAAGAAACAATTGAAAAACTTGACAAAACAAAAAGTTGATTTTTTTAAAAAATAAATTAAATTAATAAACCATTAGCCATGCTAATGAAGAGAAGGAGAGAAAAAAACTCAAATTACTAACATCCATGATGGAAAAGGAAATATTACTACAGAAATAAAGAAGATAGTTAGAAATTATTTTGAAAATTTGTACTCCAATGAAATAGGAAATATCAAAGGCATAAACAAATTTATAGAAGCATATGATATGCCTAAACTAAATCAGGATGATATACACAATTTAAATGGATCAATTTCAAGCAAGAAATAGAGGATGCCATCAGAAGCCTACCAACAAAGAAAAGCCCAGGACTGGATGGATACACAACTGAGTTCTACAAGACCTTTAAAGAAGAACTAACACCAATACTTCTCAAACTATTTCATGAAATAGAAAAAGAGGGAACACTTCCAAACACATTCTATGAGGCCAATATCACCTGATTCCAAAACCAGACAAAGACACATCAAAGAAAGAAAGCTTCAGACCAATATCTCTAATAAATATAGATGCAAAAATTCTCAATAATATTCTGGCAAATCAAATACAAAAATATATCAAAAAGATAGTGCATGAAGATCAAGTAGGGTTCATCCAAGGAATGCAAGGTTGGTTCAACATATGGAAATCAAAAAATGTAATTCATCACATCAATAGATTCAAAGATAAAAATTGTATGAGCATCTCAATAGATGCTGAGAAAGCATTTGATAAAATACAGCATCCCCTCATGTTCAAAATGCTGGAGGAACTAAGGATAGGAACACAACTCAACATTGTAAAGGCTATCCATGGTAAGACTGAGGCCAACACCATTCTAAATGGAGAAAATTGAAAAGCATTCCCTCTAAAATATGGAACAAGACAGGGATGCCCTCTTTCACCACTTCTATTTAACATAGTTCTTGAAACTCTAGCCAGAGCAATCAGACAGACAAAAAAATTTAAAGGGATACAGATAGGAAAAGAAGAACTCAAATTATCACTATTTGCATATGATATGATTCTATACCTAGAAGACCCAAAACATTCTATCAAAATCTCTTTGAATTAAAGATGGATCTTCTTTACTCAGTCCATCAAATCAGAAACTAATATCCTCCAAAAATGTACACTCAAAGACATACCTAGAAATAATGTTTTGCCAGCTAGCTGGGCATCTAACCCTTAACCTAGTTAAGTTGACACACGAAACTAACCATCTCAGATGAGGAAATCAGGGAAGATGAAGAGGGTTTTCTGGTTTATTTCAGAGTGTGAACAATGCTCTGCCTGTTTCGCTGGATAGGATATCTGTTCTACTCCCATCTTCAGCAAAACATGGCATCTGATGGCCTCTCCTCCACAGTAAGGAAACCATGAACCAGCTGCCTAGGACAGATTTAAATCTATTCAGATTAAATATTTGCACCTGTCAAAATGGGAACTGAAAACATATATTAAATTCCACTTTAGGAAAAATGAATGCTCTTTACCTCTCTCTTATGTGATGTGATTCATACCTGTTTCAGACATATGTGACTACAGAATAGAAGCAGTCCCAGGCTTGCTGTGCACACCTTGTGGGATCTGTCCCCTAGCTGAGCAGACTCATGAGATGATGGGCAGGAACATGCACAAATGAATCCTTTGTCTAGGAAAGCCAATGGCACTTACTGCCCATTTGTTACCCCATCCCCGCACGCTAAAGAAAGAATATAGGAGGAGATAGAGACTCAGGGATACAGCGCTGCAGTTTCTGCCAGCCGTGCAAGCATCGTACTCAGGGCTGAATTCTGGGTTCGAGACGGGAGAAGGAAGCGGTCCATCTCAGTTCTCCACACCGGTCAGACCACAGAGGAGGCCAGCGGGCACCATGTTGGAGAGCTGATGTCACCATCCCTGTTTTCGACTGACCACAGCTCATTCAGCCATAGAACAGGTAATTTCAGGCTGCCATTTGCCTGCGGCTTGTGGACAGATTGCTCGGGCTCAGTGCCTGGGTGCTCCTTAGAGCCTGCTCTTATCGGAGAGAGCACCGAAAGCGGGGCGGCCGAGTTCCGGCTCCCGGAACTGCCCTAGCCCAGGGCTGGGGAGACTGCGGAGGCTGCTTCTCGGTCCGGGTCCTGCTGAGGGCTGGTCAGGACTCACCCATTGCTTTGGTTGCCCGGCAAGGGGAACGAAATGCTGCCATTGGCACAGGATACCAACATGGCAGAGATCTGATGTCATCAGAAAGCAGCGGAGGAGAGAACTTCATCAATACCAGCGGCGACAGAAACAGTTGGTCTCCTGGTAGGGGGGGTGAGGCACAGACACCCGAGTCTCTCTCGATATGTCGTGGAGCCAAGGGGAGGAGCCGGGCCGCTGCCAGCGCCCGGAGCAGGCCCAGCGGCTCGCCAGCGTGGTGACCACGTGACCCCAATTGGAGAGGGGGCGGAGCGGAGCAGCCACCCGCACCCGCAAGGTGGGCAGACCCGCGACCCAGTGGTACATGGGCGTGGTAGGAGGGGCAGGGCAGAGCTGCCGCCTGCGCCGGCAAGGTAAGCAGACCTGTGACAGACTGGCGGGTCAGGCCCAGCGGCCTGCCAGCGTGGTACACAAGTCACCCCAACTGGAGTAGGGGCAGAGCAGATCCTTCGCCCACGCCCAGATCAGGCCCTGCCGGTGTGGTGGTCACGTGACCCCAATTGGAGTGGGGGCGGAGCGGAACCGCCACCCGTGCCAGCAGGGTGAGCAGACCTGTGACCAACCTGCAGATCAGGCCCAGCAGACCGCAGGCGTGGTAGGAGGGGCAGGGCAGAGCCGCCGCCCGCGCCTGCAAGGTAGGCAGACCTGCGACAGACCGGCGGATCAGGCCCAGGAGCCTGCCGGCGTGGTACACACATCACCCTAATTGGAGTAGGGGTAGAGAAGAGTCGCTGCCCGTGCCAGGAACAGGCCCAGCGACCTGCCGGCGGGGTAGTTACGACACCCCAATTGGAGTAGGGGCAGAGCAGAGCCACCACCCGTGCCTGAAAGGTGGGCAGACCTGCGACCGACCAGTGGGACAGGCCCAGTGGCCTGCCGGTACGACAGACACGTCACCCCATTTGGAGTAGGGGCAGAGCAGAGCCGCCGCCCGCGCCTGCAGGGTAGGCAAACCTGCAACCGACCGGCGGATCAGTACCAGTGGCCTGCCGGTGTGGTACACTCATCACCCCAATTGGAGTAGGGGCAGAACAGAGCCGCCGCCAGCGCCCAGAACAGGCCCAGTGACCTGCCGGCGTGGTAGTCACGACACCCCAATTGGAATAAGGAGAGAGCAGAGCCGCCGCCCGCGCCTGTAGGAAAGAAACGCAAGCAGTATGAAAAGACAAGGAAAGAAAGGACCACAAGCAATGCAGGTCAACGCAACTTTAGAAGAGTTAACAGCTGCAGCAGATGGAATGTCAGATAAAGAATTCAGGATATACATGCTTCAGATGATCTGGAGTATCAAGGAAGACATTAGACAGCAAAATCAGACAATGAAAGATCAATTCGACAATGAATTACGCAAACAAATCCAGGAAGCAAAGGATCAACTATACAGGGAGATAGAGGTTATAAAAAACAAACAAACAGAAATCCTAGAAATGCAGGAAGCAATAAACCAACTTAAAAACTCAATGGAGAATACTACCAGCAGAGTAGAACACTTAGAAGATAGAACATCAGACAATGAAGACAAAGTATTTCAACTGGAAAAGAACATAGACAGCTCAGCAAGACTGTTAAGAAACCATGAGCAGAACATCCAAGAAATATGGGATAACATTAAGAGACCAAACTTAAGAGTCATTGGGATACAGGAAGGTACAGAGCTCCAAACCAAAGGAATGAGCAGTCTATTCAATGAAATAATACGAGGAAACTTCCCAGACTTGAAGAATAAGACAGAATCCCAAATCCTAGAAGCCTACAGGACGCCGAATGTGCAAAATCATAAGAGATCCACACCTAGACACATTATAATGAAGATGCCCAAAATACAGAATAAGGAGAGAATTTTAAAAACTACAAGAGAAAGGAAGCAGATTACATTTAGGGGCAAGCCAATCAGGATAACAGCTGATCTTTCAACACAGACTCTGAAAGCTAGAAGATCCTGGAATAACATATTTCAAACACTGAAAGAAAATGGGTTCCAACCAAGAATTGTGTATCCAGCGAAATTAAGCTTCAGGATGGAAGATGAAATTAAAACCTTCCACAACAAACAAAAGTTAAAAGAATATGCAGCTAGAAAACCATCTCTTCAAAACATCCTCGGCAAAACATTACAGGAAGAGGAAATGGAAAATAACAATGAAAACCAACAGTGGGAGGTAGGACAGTAAAGGGGGAGAAAATAATCAAAGAGTAAAACAAACCATGTTTAGTAACAGAAATAAACAAATATGGCTGGAAGAACAACCCATATCTCAAAAATAACCCTAAATATTAATGGCTTAAACTCACCAATTAAGAGACACAGGCTAGTAGAACGGATCACAAAACAAGACCCAACAATATGCTGCCTACAGGAGACGCATTTGATAGGAAAAGACATACATAGGCTGAAGGTGAAAGGTTAGGAAAAATCATATCACTCATATGGACTTCGGAAACAAGCAGGAGTGTCCATACTCATATCAAATAAAATAGATTTCAAGCCAAAGTTAATCAAAAGGGATAAAGAGGGACACTACATACTGCTTAAGGGAACCATACACCAACAAGACATAACAATCATAAATATTTATGCCCCAAACAATGGTGCAGCTATGCTCGTCAAACAAACTCTTCTCAAGTTCAAGAGTCTAATAGACCACCATACAATAATCATGGGAGACTTCAACACACCTCTCTCGCCACTGGACAGATCTTCCAAACAAAAGTTGAATAAGGAAACTATAGAACTCAATAACACAATTAATAACCTAGACTTAATTGACATATATAGAATATACCACCCAACATCAAGCAGTTACACTTTTTTCTAAGCAGCACATGGATCCTTCTCAAAAATAGATCATATATTATGTTACAGGGCAACTCTTAGACAATATAAAGGAGTAGAGATAATACCATGCATCTTATTTGATCATAAAGGAATGAAACTGAAAATCAACGATAAAAGAAGGAAGGAAAAAGCATACATCACTTGGAGAATGAACAATAGGTTACTGAATGATCAATGGGTTATAGAAGACATCAAGGAGGAAATTAAAAAATTCTTAGAGATTAATGAAAACACAGACACAACATATCGGAATCTATGGGACACATTGAAAGCAGTTCTAAGAGGAAAATTCATTGCTTGGAGTTCATTCCTTAAAAAAAGAAAAAACCAACAAATAAATGATCTCATACTTCATCTCAAAATCCTAGAAAAAGAAGAGCAAAACAACAGCAAAAGAAGTAGAAGGCAAGAAATAATTAAAATCAGAGCTGAAATTAATGAAATCGAAACAAAAGAAACAATTGAAAAAATTGACAAAACTAAAAGTTGGTTCTTTGAAAAAATAAACAAAATCGACAGACCCTTAGCCATGCTAGCGAAGAGAAGAAGAGAGAGAACTCAAATTACTAGCATACGGGATGAAAAAGGCAATATCACAACAGACACTTCAGAAATACAGAAGATAATCAAAAACTATTTTGAATCCTTATACTCCAATAAATTAGAAGATAGTGAAGGCATAGATAAATTTCTTAAGTCATATGATCTGCCCAGATTGAGTCAGGAGGATATAGACAACCTAAACAGACCAATATCAATTGAGGAAATGGAAGAAACCATCAAAAGACTACCAACTAAGAAAAGCCCAGGGCCGGATAGGTATATAGCAGAGTTTTACAAAACATTTAAAGAAGAACTAATACCAATACTTTTCAAGCTACTTCAGGAAATAGAAAAAGAGGGAGAACTTCCAAATTCATTCTATGAGGCCAACATCACCCTGATACCTAAACCAGACAAAGACACTTCAAAGAAAGAAAACTACAGACCAATATCTCTAATGAACCTAGATGCAAAAATCCTCAATAAAATTCTGGCGAATCGGATACAAAAACATATCAAAAAAATTGTGCACCATGATCAAGTAGGATTCATCCCTGGGATGCAAGGCTGGTTCAATATACGGAAATCAATAAATGTTATTCACCACATCAATAGACTTAAAAATAAGAACCATATGATCATCTCGATAGATGCAGGAAAAAGCATTCAACAAAGTACAGCATCCCTTTATGTTCAAAACTCTAGAAAAACTAGGGATAACAGGAACATACCTCAATATTGTAAAAGCAATCTATGCTAAGCCTCAGGCTAGCATCATTCTGAATGGAGAAAAACTGAAGGCATTCCCTCTAAAATCTGGAACAAGACAGGGATGCCCTCTCTCACCACTTCTGTTCAACATAGTTCTCGAAACACTGGCCAGAGTAATTAGACAGACGAAAGAAATTAAAGGCATCAAAATAGGAAAAGAAGAACTTAAATTATCACTATTTGCAGGTGACATGATTCTATACCTAGCAGACCCAAAAGGCTCTACAAAGAAACTATTAGAGCTAATAAATGAACTCAGCAAAGTGGCAGGATATAAAATCAACACGCATATATCAAAGACATTCCTGTATATCAGTGACAAATCCTCTGAAATGGAAATGAGGACAACCACTCCATTCACAATATCTTCAAAAAAAATAAAATTCTTGGGAATCAACCTAACAAAAGAGGTGAAAGACTTATACAATGAAAACTACAGAACCCTAAAGAGAGAAATAGAAGAAGATCTTAGAAGATGGAAAAATATACCCTGTTCATGGATAGGCAGAACTAACATCATCAAAATGGCGATATTACCAAAAGTTCTCTATAGGTTTAATGCAATGCCAATCAAAATCCCAACGGCATTTCTTGTAGAAATAGAGAAAGCAATCATGAAATTCATATGGAAAAATAAAAGACCCAGAATAGCAAAAGCAATGCTAAGCAGGAAGTGTGAATCAGGCGGTATAGCGATACCAGACTTCAAACTATACTACAGAGCAATAGTAACAAAAACAGCATGGTACTGGTACCAAAACAGGCGGGTGGACCAATGGTACAGAATAGAGGACACAGAAACCAATCCACAAAACTACAACTATCTTATATTTGATAAAGGGGCTAAAAGCATGCAATGGAGGAAGGATAGCATCTTCAACAAATGGTGCTGGGAAAACTGGAAATCTATATGCAACAAAATGAAACTGAATCCCTTTCTCTCGCGATGCACAAAAGTTAATTCAAAATGGATCAAGGAGCTTGATATCAAATCAGAGACACGCCGTCTGATAGAAGAAAAAGTTGGCTACGATCTACATTCGGTGGGGTCAGGCTCCAAATTCCTCAATAGGACACCCATAGCACAAAAGTTAATAACTAGAATCAACAAATGGGACTTACTCAAACTAAAAAGTTTTTTCTCAGCAAAAGAAACAATAAGAGAGGTAAATAGGGAGCCTACACCCTGGGAACAAATCTTTACTCCTCACACTTCAGATAGAGCCCTAATATCCAGAGTATACAAAGAACTCCAAAAATTAGACAATAAGAGAACAAACAACCCAATCAACAAATGGGCCAAGGACCTGAACAGACACTTCTCAGTGGAGGACATACAGTCAATCAACAAGTACATGAAAAAATGCTCACTATCTCTAGCTGTCAGAGAAATGCAAATCCAAACCACCCTAAGATACCATCTCACTCCAGTAAGATTGGCAGCCATTATGAAGTCAAACAACAACAAGTGCTGGCGAGGATGTGGGGAAAAGGGTACACTTGTACATTGCTGGTGGGACTGCAAATTGGTGCAGCCAATTTGGAAAGCAGTATGGAGATTTCTTGGAAAGATGGGAATGGAGCCACCATTTGACCCAGCTATTCCCCTTCTTGGTCTATTCCCTAAAGACCTAAAAAGAGCATGCTACAGGGACACTGCTACATCGATGTTCATAGCAGCACAATTCACAATAGCAAGACTGTGGAACCAACCTAGATGCCCTTCAATAGACGAATGGATAAAAAAAATGTGGCATTTATACACAATGGAGTATTACTCTGCATTAAAAAATGACAAAATCATAGAATTTGCAGGGAAATGGATGGCATTAGAGCAGATTATGCTAAGTGAAGCTAGCCAATCCCTAAAAAACAAATGACAAATGTCTTCTTTGATATAAGGAGAGTAACTAAGAACAGAGTAGGGATGAAGAGCATGAAAAGAAGATTAACATTTAACAGGGATGAGAAGTGGGAGGGAAAGGGAGAGAGAAGGGAAATTGCATGGAAATGGAAGGAGACCCTCAGGGTTATACAGTGGAGGGGGTAGAGAGAGAGAAGGGGAGGGGAGGGGAGAGGAGGGGAGGGGGGGATGGTGGAGGATGGGAAAGGCAGCGGAGCACAACAGACACTATTATGGCAATATGTAAATCAATGGATGTGTAAGTGATGTGATTCTGCAATCTGTGTATGGGGTGAAGGTGGGAGTTCATAACCCACTTGAATCAAAGTGTGGAATATGATATGTCAAGAAATTTGTAATGTTTTGAACAACCAACAATAAAAAATTTAAAAAAAAGAAAGAATTAGAAAAGAAAAAAAAAGAGTGGTAATGCTGTAAATATTTAATTCTCTTCACTTTATAAAATTCCCTCATCATGTAAGATATATTTCAACATTTATTAATATCAAATGCTAGAGGACACACCCTAAAACTGATCAGTAACACGGAAGTGGGGTTCCTCTAGAAGAATTGAGTTGGTATTCAGAATACAATAAAACTGCGATCAGACTAAGTCTTTCTCAAAATCTTTAGAAAACGAATTTCCCCCCATTTACAATGTTGTTCTTCCAGGAATATAAAGATGAAGTGTTAGCATCTGCTATGTTACTAACTGGATGACAATGGACTGCAATGGACTGCTAGACTGACTTGGATCTGAGTGCTGATTTCATTTTTCTTACTTGTTGTGTGACCTTGAGCCAGTGCCCTTTTTTTTTTCTGGACTTTTTTGGACCTTTAAAATGTAATTGTTGTGTGATGCAACATTGTGAATTGACTGGAGTCAAATAGATTTTCAGTAAATATAAGACTTATAGCTATTATATAATGACAGTTGAAATTTTTATGCCTCTACAATCCAATTCAGGACACAGAAGAATAACCAATCACCCCCTTCTATAATCATCCCTTTTTCTCTCCTTCCATGTTCGTTATTGAATAACTTAAATTGCCTATAAGAAAGAGTGTTCAGTTGTCCCACACTGCTATTCATTCATTCATTCCATTCAATAGCTATTTATTGAATATCTGCTTACTTCCTAAAATTTGCTGTGACTAAAATTGTACTGAGATAGACCATAAACAAAAAGATAACTAAATAAATCACAGAATATATTAGAATATGATAATTGCTGTAGAAACACATAAATGGAATAGATGGTAAGAGGTCCGGACTGGAGGGCATAGAGCCTGCAATTTAAAACGGGATGATCAAATAGATTTTAGTGAGAGAATATAAAGGACATTGCCATGTGGATATTTGAAGGAAATGTCTCATAGAGAGATGAGTGACCACTACAAATTCTTCAGACAGAACAAGGATACCTGGCATGTCTAAGGATCAGCATGGAGTGCTAGAAAAGGGTGAGTAAGGAGAAGAGGTCAGATGGGGAGCACAGAGAGACAATGCCATGGCCTGACTGATCCCCAGGATCAGGGATTATCTTGACCTGGGCTTTCCTCTTGCTAGGTGGGGAAGTAGAATCCTCTGGTGAGAACTGCTCCTCCACTCTGCCTGTGCCAGGATCCTACAGAGGAAAGGCCTCATCTGGGATATGATAGAGCCTTTTACTCCCTGACCTGCTGTGGTATCCCATAGAGCCACACCTCAGGAGTGGGAAGCATGAGTCTTATATTCTCTGACCTTTGCTCTGAATTCTTCCATACTGAGGTCAGCATCTGTAGGGACCCCTGTTTAGGACACAATCATCAAAGGAAAGTCCAGGAATGAGGAAGATGAAATTAAGAAGTGAAGCCTTGTTTAGTGTGCCAATAGGTAAAGAAGATTCAAAGAATGAGCAGTGAATTCACCGGCTAAAGTTCTGTGAGACCGACGTAATACCCAAGCCTCATCCTATTATATAAAATAATAATTTAGGGCAGGCAGTCATTAAGATATTTCCCAGACCCCAGAGTCGCTCTACCCAGGCACACACAGTGTCACATGACTTGAGACCTATCTTTTTCAAAGGAGTCTTTTCATGTTCTGAGCTAAGTAGGGCAACTGCCATTGGCTGAATTGTTTCAACCCCAAAATTCATACGTTGAAGTCTTAACCCTCCAGAATCTCAGTATGTAACTGTATTTTGTGGCCTTTCAAGAAGTGATTAACTTAAGATGAGGTCATTAGGACAGTTCCTCATTCAATCTGATTGGTGTCCACAAGAGAAGAGGATTGATGCACAGATAGTTACAAAGGAAAGATGATGTGAAGATTTGAGTTAAAAGATTGTCATCTACAAGCCAAGAGAAGAACCTTCACAGAAAGCCAACCCTGTTGACATCTTGATCTCATATTTCCAGCCCCCAGAATTGTGTGACTATAAATTTTGGTAGCTTAATCTACTAATCTGAGTCACTTTATTATGATTGCCCTAGTAAGTGAATACATTCCCTGCATAATTCTAATTAACAAAACTCTGCCCAGGGTATTGAGCATGACCTTGGAGCAGGTAGAGACATGGAGGAGAGGGGAAGGCACAGGACAGGAGTAATCTGTTCTCTAAGGCATCAAAACTAGTGCCTGGCTCTGCTCTTGATTCACAATTCTTTTTAAACTGTATGTGAAAATGCACTCTTGCTGGTTCCACTCCTGATTCATTGAGCCAAAGGGATCTGTCCATGCCTCAGGACCTAACAATCCAATGAGGGTATCCACACTACTGATCCCGTCCGAGTGCAGCTGCCTTGTGCACCAATGCTCCCTTCCTGCCCTGCATTTGCACATGATTCTGGGCTTGTCTCAGTTTACTATGTCCAGTTTGACTTGCACCTGTGGATATCCTCCTTTTGGTTTCCTGTCAAGGAAACCTGATATGCTTCTGTTTAGGGCCACATAGGGTGGATCTCTATATAAATTATATTTTTCTGTGATTATCAGAGATGTTCAAGGTGGCTTTATATCAGAACCCTCTGTGTGTGAAGCAAAACCATAACATTTCATCCATATAGCCACTTAATTATTCATTTTCCATGCTTTCTACATATAAATGTTTTAAATTTATAATCATGGAATAGATACAATTTTATACTTTGGTTTTCTCAAATTATAATATAGTGACTTTTTCCTTTATCTGTGTAATTTTAGTTGTTACTTGTAGTGGCTTCATATTGTCTTAGTATGTTTTGAGGTTGCTATAATGAAAAACCATGAACTGGGAAATGTATGAGGAACAATAGAAATTTGTATTTTAAAGTTCTGGAGACTGGAAAGTCCAAAGTCAAGCCCCATATTTGGTGAGGACTTTCTCACCTGTCATCTCATGGTAGAAAGCAGAAAGTCATGAGTGCGTAAGAGAGAAAGAGAGATCCTTATTTTATTATGAATATATTCCCTTGATAACTCACTCACTCTTGCACTAACAGCAGCAATTCATTCACACAACAGAGCCCTAGGGATCTGATTACCTCATAAAGGTCCCACCTTTTAACACTGATGCCCTGGGGATTAAGTTTCCCATACATGAACTTTGGGGGACATATTTAAACCTTTGCGATAACATTACATCTAATCTGATGTTTCTTGTTCAATATCTTGTTAGACACTCAGACTGTTAAAATTCTTTATTTTTTGAATAATGCTGAAATGATCATCTTTCTAAAAATTAATATTTTTCATTCTTGAATGCAATTTTCTCAAGTAAATTTCCCAGGAAGACAATGGTTAAATAAAAAAAAAAATCTGAGCACTTAAAAAAAATCTAAAAGCACATCAAATTTTCAGCAGACATTGCCAATGTATACTGCTTACAACAACGTATTCATGTTCCAGTTTCATTTCAGCCTTATCAGAAATTGGTGTTATCCTTATTTTTATTTTATGATTTTAGCAGAAGTGAAAAATGATCTTATTTTTGTTTTGATCATAATTACTTGACAAAAATTCTGAACTTTCTCAAATCTGTGAGTTCATATTATTAAGAGATAAATAAAGTTGTGGCAGGGAGAAGTGAATATTCAATACTCACTATCTGCCAGACAATTTACTAGGGATTTTAAACTGGCTACAATTTAATCTTCACAATGACCTCTGAATACTTCACAGCTGAGCCATTAAGACTTTCGTTGGCTATGGAACTCACCCAGAGTTCCATAACAAGTCCAGTAGGTAAAAATGAATTAAACTCAGAGCTGTTCCCAGTGCTGAACTGACTGGTACTGTTAGCAGATGAATTTATAGACCTCTGTCATATAAGTAGGTTCAGACTAGGACAGAAGCTAAGTCTAATGCATGGGAAGTTAAAATAGAGCATGTAGGCTCAGAGCTCACAAGTTCTGATACAATAAGTCTGGCTGTGGCCTGAAGTCTGCATTTTTATCTAACAGCCTAAGACTTCTCATATCATGTGAGATTTGCATTTGTCACTTGTCACTAGTTTTCTACTCTTAGCTCTGGGAATTTCTTGGAGAGCTTATATAAAAAACAAACCAAAAAACCCTATAGTTATCCTACTCCTTAGTATTTATCTAGAAGAACTAATAGCAGCATACTACAGTGCTATATTCATACCAATGTTTATATCAGCATAATCCACAATGGCCAATTTATGAAACAAGCTTTAGTACCCATCAGTAGAAGAATGGATGAAGAAAATGTGGTATATATACACGATGGAGTTCTACTAAGCCATAAAGAAGAATGAAATATGTCCCTTTCTGGTAAATGGATGGAACTGGAGGATATCATGCCAAGTGAAATAAGCCAGGCTCATAAAGTCAGGGGTTGAATATTTTCTCTCATATGCAGAAGCTAGAGAAAAATGGAATGAAACAGAAGGGAGATCAACACACTAGAAATGGGGAATCAAATAAGAGGGAAGAGGGGAGATAAAGGGTAAGAACTGGTGAATATGAAGATGACCAAATGACACTAGGTGCATATATGAATGTACCACAATGTATTCCAATTTTATGTATAACTATAATACATCAGCTAAAAATAATTAAATATGTAAACAGACTGAAGACCACAGAGTACAGGGAGGGGATTAGAGGAGGGAGTAGGGAAGGGACTGGATTAGTTCTGAAGATTAAGATGGAGAAAACTATTTTATATGCATTTATGAATATGTCAAAATGAACCACAATCATATTAACTGTCATACATCAAAAATGATAAAAACAGCAAACAACAAACAAATAAAAAGTGCAGATCTCAGAACCACACTTCAATCTACTGAATAGAGTCTCCTAATGTGAGGTTCAAAACTCTGAATAATAACAGGTCCTCCAGGGGATGATTAGAAATTCACACAAGGCTCCTCCGTGGTGGTGGGTCTCACTGCTGCTGTGTTTGGGATCTATGCCAGAGGATCCTGTATTAAGTAAATGTCTTTAGATATGTAAAAGAAATTTCTAGAATCCAGTGTACTCCATAACTGAGCCTGCTTGCTTTCTATAGATTCTCCCAGAAGATCACTATGTGAACTTGGAAGACCTTTAAAAACCTATAATTTGTTGTATTTATGAGACACATTCTTATATCTCAGTTCTTACATGTGTTAATACTGTATTTCTTCCTTGCTGCCAAAAATGCATGACATCTATTCTCATGACAAGGTATGGTTCTGAAATTCTCCCCCTTTTCATCTCCCCAGTAATTGTTATATTCACACTTTGGATGAAGAGCAGAAGATAAGGGTTTAATTTGGATTAATAGGATAATTACTATGTGACAAATGATTGCCAAATAATGTGAAGAATTGCTTTGTGATGGAATTTGTAGTTTGACAAAGGTTTGCTTTCAGGTGTGTAGACGGAATGCTGAACCTCAGAAATATTTCCCAGGCTTCTGATGAAATTTATATTTAAACATATAATGCAACCTTGCCATTTTCCTGGGTATTTCTAAGAGTCAAGTTTAAATTCTCCTGTGGAATCCGTTTGCTATTCCTCAAGCTTTGCTGAAGCAGCTGTGTTGTCACCTTGACCTTGTTGATACCCTCAAATGCAGCCTCCTAAAAATGAGGTGACGCAGTCTCTAATCTGCAGTCTCTTGTCCTGCAGATTGTGCCTGTGTTTACAGGGTGTCTGACACGCACTACTGTGGTTGTTTACATGTTTCTCATTCCTGCTAAACTGTGAGCTCCGTCAGCTGCAAGGGCTGTGCATGAATTCTTTGGCTGATCATAATGGCAAAATATGTTGAACTCTAACAGTTTTTTTTTTTTTTTTTGGGGGGGTGTTGTCAGGATGCTTCAGGTACTGGGCTGATATCTATTAGGAACATTTCTGAGAAAAGAAAAATGAGACCAAGAAGGCAAGGAATTTACCAAAGATATAATGAATAATAAGTGGCAAAAGTGGGATTCAGACTTGGCATAAAACAATTCCTGTGTTTGTGTCACTACCAGGTAACCTATAATAGGTACACAATATAAAGAAGGTAATAAGTATAACAAGTAATGGGCTTGTTAGAGTTTTGGGGGGGCCACTCTTTGCTGGATAACTGTGCTCAGCTCTACATAGATATTATCAACTCCTAGAATCTCACCACTGTACATCTGTGTGGGATCTGCCTGTGAAGATGGTAGCCACTCCTGAGATGAATCTAGGAGGGGCTGACTCTGACCTTACAATTCTGGCTGACATTTTAGTAAAGGGAAACTTTTAGCTATCTGAATTACTCTCTTTATCTGTTCTCTCCTGTCTTTCTCACTTCTTTAGCCCACCTGCATCTTATGAGGGATCCCTTTTCCCATTTACCTTCAACATTCCCTCTCAGAGTCTCTACCACCTGAATCTCTTCAATACCTGTGAAATATGCTCTGGGTGCCTCCCACATACTTTGCACTAAATACTGCTTTCCTTCAATAGCCCCTCTCTATCTCTGTCTGTCATTTGCCCTTCTCAACTCTTGTCCGGCCACTGTGAAAAGCAGTGACAGGGTTTCTAGGTCACAGACTCTTCATCTCTTACTGTTATATAAACTTGGGCAAGTTGCTTAGACATTTGAGGTCAGTTTTCTTATCCCTGGAAATGGGATAATAATAACCATACCTGCTTCATTAGGGTGGAGAAAAGTTAAATGAGTTAATATATGTATTGAACTTAATTGTCCTTGCCTTGTAACAAGAGCTGTAAGAGAGTAACCCTGCCCATTGACCTACTCCAATGTCTTCTTCAAGGACCTCAATTCCAGTTGTAATACACAATGGAGTATTACGCAGCACTAAAAAATGACAAAATCATGGAATTTGCAGGGAAATGGATGGCACTAGAGCAGATTATGCTAAGTGAAGCTAGCCAATCCCTAAAAAACAAATGCCAAATGTCTTCTTTGATATAATGAGAACAACTAAAAACAGAGCAGGGAGGAAGAGCAGGGTGAAAAGATCAACTTTAAACAGAGACATGAGGTGGGAGGGAAAGGGAGAGAAAAGGGAAATTGCATGGAAATGGAAGGAGACCCTCACTGATATACAAAATTACATATAAGAGAATTTGAGGGGGAAGGGAAAAAATGAGAGAAAGAATTAAATTACAACAGATGGGGTAGAGAGAGAAGATGGGAGGGGAGGGGAGGGGGGATAGTAGAGGATAGGAAAGGTAGCAGAATACAACAGTTACTAATATGGCATTATGTAAAAATGTGGATGTGTAATTGATGTGATTCTGCAATCTGTATTCAGGGTAAAAATGGGAGTTCATAACCCACTTGAATCGAATGTATGAAATATGATATGTCCAGAGTTTTGTAATGTTTTGAACAACCAATAAAAAAATGACACCAAAATAAAATAGACAGTGTCCTTTGTAGACTGAGATTTTTCCCTGCTCCTCTTCTTACTCACTCTTCAATATTATCTTCTTTATACATTTTCCCTACCTTTTCCACCTCTTCTGTTTCTTTCTTGCTTGCCTATTATCCCTGAGACTGCACAAGGCTGTGTTGATAGTTATGCACGCTTATATTACATACATAGTCATCAGACCAGTGGAAATATCAAAGTTCGATTTCGTGTCTAGTTTTTAACAAAATGGATTGGTGTAGAACCTGAATAAATAGAATTAATCACATGTAAGGAATGTTTCAAAAACATTATAGCTTCACACAAATTCATTTCTTTATAGTCGTGTGTGTGTGTGTGTGAGAGAGAGAGAGAGTGTTATGTCTGCTTATACTCCAAAAAGAGGCCAGGTCTCCTGAGTCCTCAGTGATTTCTAGTGAAAAGAAAACTCAACTTCTCTTAGCTTCCTCTGTTCTATCTGAACAGCAGGGATAGGTGTGTCCACCATATTGGTGTTTGGGAGAATGCTTTGTGTAATAGAATTTGAGGTAGAATATTAAGAAGATTTGATAGTATCTTTCTCCTCTGGGTTCTTTATTAATGTCTTAGAATTACTAATTATCCCATAAAGTTCTTATCTCTTCGTGTACATGGTAATGTGTGTGTGTATTTGTGTGTGTGTGTGTGTGTAAGCATGCACACACACTCTTCTACTTTTCTTATCTATAAGATTATGTCTTTAATCTAAAAAAAATATACATAATTTGACAAGATCAGTGGCTACCAAAAGGCACAGGGAGGACATTCAAAAACAAAATACATGGTATTGGAGTCCAGTGTTGTGCAAGAATTGAAAAATCAGGTTTGGGATGGTGATGCTACAGATGATAATATTTCAAAGAAAATGAGAAAGAGACAAATAACAGAAGCCTTTTCTTTATTCTGCTTTGTTAATTATGGAATGACTGGGTCATTTAAATACTAGGAAAAAGTTAAATTGGGAAGATGAGAAAATATTGCAATATCGGATAGGGCTTTTTATGCAAATCCTTCTGAAATTTTTGCCTCCTATGGGGAATAAAAGCCCATGGATTGATATCCTAAGGCCAGAAATTCTCCTAGAATCTTTTCATCTAAACTAGTTCATGCCTTTTCTATATTACTCAAGGAGCTCTGATTGTATTATTGGGAAGATTCTAAGGCTGATAAAAAAAGAAATTATGTGTAAGTTAAATTTGTTCATTTAAACATCTATGTAGCCCACTGAAAGTTGTGGGTCAATCCTGTCACCTGATTCTAGAATTGGAGTACGTAACCCAGACCTGAACGGACTGAATCAGAGTTCATGAGATACAATTAAATTTTTGCTGAGATCTTAGGGAAACTGATACTTATTATTTCCATCTGACTTGAATCAGGAGCGATGTCAAGAGCCGCTGCCACTTTCACCTCAGAAGAACTTGTTTGAAAAGCACACCCACCCTGAGAAAGCAGATCTAAAGGGAGGCAAGAGAGACACTGGATTCCATCTGTGGGGGTATAGCATTCCCTTATAGGAGAAGGGAGCAACTAAGCTAACTGGGGATAACTAAATAGTCTACTTGTTTATATTCTTCTTGGGTTTTTTTTTTTTTTTTTTTGGTAGCATATGGAATTGAACCCAGGAGCATTTTGACTCTGAGCTGTATCCCTAGCTCATTTTTTAAGTTTTATTTTTGCTCAGGCTGGCCTCAGACTTGGGATCCTCTACCTCGCCCTCCTGAGTAGCTGGCATTGTAGGTGTATGCCACAACACCAGGCTGCTCTGGTATTACTCTCAGGATAATAACCTAGCCAACCTACAATCAATGAGAACCAGTGACATTTATGCTGAGATGAATGAAATGGATACTCGTAATCCTTACTGCTGATTTGAACATGTAGTTTGGTAGCTGTAGCATCCATTTTTCAAGATCTAGGGATGAAAACCCGAAACAAAGCAAGTATGTGATTAGTATAATTTCTCTCACTTTCCCTTTCATGTGTGCTATTCCTCTGATCTTATGCTACCTGTAGATTGTGCACCTTCTAGAGAGTTGTGGAGGTAGGTCATGGGAATTTAGAATACTGACTCTAGGACCAGACTTCCTGAGTTCATAGCTTTTCAATACCTCTTGTTAGCTGCATGTATATAGCTATACAAACACATATGTACATACATCCATGTACATATAGACCCATATACATACACATGAAACGTATGTATACATGCATATACACATTTGTATAATGTATATATGTGTTTATTTATGTGTGTGTGTGTGTGTGTATATATATATATATATATATATATATATACTTAATTATTTCACTTTAATCTATAAAATACATTAATTATCTTAATTGCTTCACAAGCTTGCTTTGAAGATTTATTGAAATTATCATTTATCTGAACAGGTACATGAGTAATATTCAATAAATAATTAATATTATGTACTCCAGAGTATCAGAGACAGAAATTTCTGTTGCTGTAAAAGTAGTCTCAAGTCCAGATCACAGCTGTATATGGGGTTAGTGAGGGTGGAAAAGGGCCTGGAGGAAATCTTGTAATGCTCTTATCTCTATGTGTAATAGAGACATGATGGGACCTGAGACCATGAGCAGGGAGATGACCCTTCATGGATGAGGCAGATAGCCCCTTAAAGATATTTTCAACTGGGAAATAGCAGCAACCAGTAGACAGAATGTGGTCTCAATGAATGAAGGATATGGTGGGCATTTTAGTATGATCAATGAGATTTTGTTCTTTTAAACTGGAATAATTCAGAAGATAGAGGGAAACTTAATTGTAGAGACAACAGAGTTTGGAGGGAGGCAGTTAACAGAGAGAGTTCTTACAATGCCTCCCTTCCCAAACAGCTTCTCAGAATGAGCAATTCCTTGTACATGAGGGAGAAAATAGGAAGATTTTAAAAAAGACAGAGAACAAAGATTAAATAAGATAAAATCAGGGAGTGTACTAACACTTATTTAGTGCTTAATATATAGCATACATCCATGCCAGACACTGCCTGTGATTAATCTTACATATTTTTAGAGTAGCTAGGTACTGCCTGTCTGGTTTTTAGAGATCTTACATAGATTAACTAACCTGTCATAATTGATGGGTGAATTCTGTCATTTATGGAGCATGACTAGGCATTATCACCTCTAACTTATTCAGAGCTTCCATAGCACTGCATATAGGTAGCCTCAGAAATGTCAGACAGTGCTGCAACTTGAATACATGTCCTCTCTAAAAGTCATGTTGAAAGTCCCCACTGTGCTGGTATTTAGAGGAGGGGCCTATTGGAAAGTCATTAAGTCTTGAGGGCCCTGATCTCAAGAGCAGCTTGGGCCTTATGAAAGAACTAGAGCAAACTAGATTAGGTTTGTTTGTTTGTTTGTTGTCCTCCTGTTCTTTCTGCTGTGTGAGGACACAGCACTAGTCCCCTATGGAGGATGCAGCAATGAGGTACTATCTTAGAAGCTGAGACAGATACCAAAACTACTAGCACCTTGATCTTAGACTTTCCAACCTCTAGGACTATAAGAAATTTCTTGTAAATTATCCAGTCTGTGTTGCTTTTGTTGCAAAAGCACCAATGAACAAAGATAGTCTTCCACAATCTCAGAATAAGGAAGAGCTGAAATGTGGTTTGAAACTTATTATAAAGTCATCCCTCCTTATCCATGGTTTTGCTTTCCACTATTTCAGTTACCTGTTATCAGTCAAAAAATATTAAATGGAAAATACCAGAAATAAACAGTGCATAAATTTTAAATTGTGAGTTACATATAAAATCTTATTCTGTCCAACTCTGCCCCACACAGTACATGAATCATGCCTTTTTCCAGTGTGTCCCTGCCAGAGGTAATACCCATCCATTAGCCATTTAGTAGACATCTTGATAGCATATCAACAGTTGAGGCATCACAGTATGTAACTAATTCTTAGGTAGAATGCCTATGTCATTCACCTCATTCCATTTCATCATCTAGGCATTCCATTTCATCATCTCGGAACCTTTTAACGAAGGGAAGACACAGAATAGTCACTCTTCAGTATCCTAGGAGATGGTTCCAGGACCAACCCCTACAAATATCACAATCTATAGATGCTCAAATCCCTTTATAAAACAGTGTATTATGTGCATACAATTTATTCACATCTTCCTGAATACTTTAAACATTCTCTATATCATTCATTACACCTAATGCAATGGAAATGTTATGTAAATAGTTGTTATAATGTATTGTTTAGTGAATAATGACAAGAAAAATCTGTACATGTTATGTATAGAATCAAGCTTTTAAAAATATTTTCACTCTGAAGTTGATTGATTCTATGGGTGCAGAATTGGGAGTATCAACTGCTCATGATACAATATAACACTGAGAGAGAAAGATCACATTCACATAATATTTATCACAGTATATTTTTACAATTGTTCTATTTCATTATTATTGTTCATCTCTTACTGTGCCTGAATTATAAATTGAATTTTATCAGAGGTGAGTATCTAGTAAATACACATTATATATATACACATGCATATATATGTGTGTGTGTGTGTGTGTGTGTGTGTGTGTGTGTGTGGAGAGACTATTACTATTCATTGTTTCAAGCATCCACTGGAGGCCTTGGAACATACCTCTGATGAAATGGATGTTTTTCTTTTCAAATAACATTGACTAACATTTTGATTACTAGAATTCTATATGATTGTGATTGTTTAAGGTCCTGAGTCTAGCTGACCATGAAACTCTGCCTCAGGTCACACCTAGTAAGAATGTGATCAAATCTCTAGAGATGAGGAAATTTTGTTGTCAGATCCTGGGCTATTTGATTTATTTTATATGATATGTAGTATTGATCCAGTTTCTAAACTTTATATCTTCCTGATCATACTCATGCATCCATTTAAAACATCTTGAAAGCAATGTTTTTTGGTAAGCACAAAGATGTAGATATTCCCGCAATGTATTACTGAGTCATTTATCCATGTTTACTGTATTATTGAAACACGGGGATTAACAAGTTTATGGAAAAAACTGTTTGCATATACAGAGGGATAACACACTGATGAAATTCATATAGACACATCATACAGAGCCACCCCTTATATTTTGCAGAGATTCAACTGCACTTGCAGCTGGTCCTGCTTCTCACCTCATCCCCTTGCCAAACAAGTGGGGTTGGACAAGAGCCATTGTTGTGCTTGACAATCCCTCACCCATCTGACATTCATTCCAGCATTGTCTCAGTTTTTCATCTATTCATTCATGCACTCACCAAATAGATACCGAGTGCCTATTGTGCCACAAAAACTGTTTGCAGAAAGTTCCACCCTGATCGAGAAGAAAGAGCTGATACAAATTACAAATGACACAGTAGGATGATGAAAACATTTATTGACATCAATAAACTCTGCACTTTCATTCAGATGCTCATTCATTCCAATTTTACAAATACAGAGAAATGCAGAGAATATCTCAGATGTTTCTGATTGTGTTAGTATGCAAAGGACCAACTCAAAATTTGAAATACTGAAGAGAAATTTACAGCTGTCTGTCTAAAACATTTAGTTATCTTATATCTTCCTTTCCTTTTTACTTATACTTCAAAAACTTGGAAAAAAGAAAAATACATAGGTAGTAAAAATGAAAACTATTATTTCAATGCATTGAAATAAGCACTTTTAACATTTTTGTTTTTAGCTTTTTCATCTTTTTGTGCAAAAATTATTTATAAATAAATGAGATGCAGAAATCTATATATATTCTCTGCCACAAAAGCATATTATGCACAGTATTTTGTAACCAAATATTTATTAAGTAAGTACAAGTGTTTTTAATGTAGCAAATGTTCTTTGATAATATTATTTTTGGCAACATTAACATGACACATTTTACTTAGTCATTCCTATTTTTAAGTAACAGTTTCTGAATTTTTTGATATTGTAAATTTATTGATAGTGTAAATTTTTTATATTGTACACATGTTTCAGTCAGCTATTATTAAAGTGATGCTGGGCAACAAACTACCATTTAACCCAGTGGCTTAGAATAGTACTCTTTGCATCCATGATCTACTGGTTGATCCTGACAGCTCCATATGTCTGCAATTCAGAGTCTCCCCCATGTGACTTTCATCTTCCTTGACCATGAGATGAGACTATCTGTGACATGCTATTTCCATAGCAATAGCAAGGGAAATGCCACTTTGAAATCACATTTCAAATCATTGTTAACATTACATCTACTTATAAACACAGTTGTTTAAAAAAAATCTCATAGACAATCTCAAAATACACTCCAGCTTTGTAAAGTATAATTCCAAGAGAGTAGAAAATATGGATACTAATGGGGGAGAGGGATTTGGGACAAGCTTGCTCTTTATCACAATTATAATGAACAATATTATCTATTTCATATATAATATATGCATCTTTTTAATGCTGTTACTTCAGAATAATTTCCTGAAAGTGGACCTGAACAAACTGTTCCCAGCTGCCTATGTACATCTAATCCACACGTATCTCCTGCTCTCATGTATAGAAATATTCTGTACATTTAAGCATCCAGGCTTGCTGATACTCTCTTCTGTCTCCCTGAGTCTTTTTTTTTAAGAGAGAGATAATTTTTATAATATTTATTTTTTAGTTTTCGGTGGACACAACATCTTTATTTATTTATTTATTTTTTTATGTGGTGCTGAGGATCGAACCCAGCTCCCTGCGCATGCCAGGCGAGCGCGCTACCACTTGAGCCACATCCCCAGCCCTCCCTGAGCCTTTTTTGCTTGTTGAGTTGCTTCTCAGCTTTCATCTTTCCTCTGCCTCTCCTGGTTAATGACCTCAGAGGATCTCACTTTATTTCTTTATTGAACATCATCACTATTAATTGGGACACATGTTGAACTTGCCTTTCAGTACCAAGCAGAGTGGCCTTTGGGGAAAGATGTTCCCAGCATACTTTCCCCAGCCTTGCAGAACTGGCAGAACTTTCTACTTCCCAGCTTCATTTGAGCTGGAAGAAGGGAATCAATCTCATACCAATGGCTTCATTTCTCTCCATGAAGATCTGGCTTCCTTGCTAATTTTATCTACTATTATGATTAAACACAATATCTCCATCTTCAAAGAATATGAGTAGATTATTTTAAATCCTTTAAAGAGTAAGCTAGTTAAAATCTTACAGTCTCCAGAAAGGAAGTAATGGATGGGTGATCCACAATTTTTTTTTTCTTTGTAAGTCTTAAGAGTACTAGATCAATGGTCTTCAAACTTGAATGTACATGATAATTTCCTGGGGGTGTCTTTAAAAAGATAGGTTAAATATATCCTTCCAACCTTTTTTTTTAAATTTTTTATTGTTGGTTGTTCAAAACATTACATAGTTCTTGATATATCATATTTCACACTTTGATTCAAGTGGGTTATGAACTCCCATTTTTACCCCATATACAGATTGCAGAATCACATCAGTTACACATCCATTGATTTACATATTGCCATACTAGTGTCTGTTGTGTTCTGCTGCCTTTCCTATCCTCTACTATCCCCCCTCCCCTCCCCTCCCCTCCCCTCTTCTCTCTCTACCCCCTCTAATGTCATTCATTTCTCCCCCTTGTATTATTTTTCCCTTTCCCCTCAGTTCCTCTTGTTTGTACTTTTGTATAACCCTGAGGGTCTCCTTCCATTTCCATGCAATTTCCCTTCTCTCTCCCTTTCCCTCCCACCTCTCATCCCTGTTTAATGTTAATCTTCTTCTCAAGCTCTTCGTCCCTACTCTGTTCTTAGTTACTCTCCTTATATCAAAGAAGACATTTGGCATTTGTTTTTTAGGGATTGGCTAGCTTCACTTAGCATAATCTGCTCTAATGCCATCCATTTCCCTGCAAATTCTATGATTTTGTCATTTTTTAATGCAGAGTAATACTCCATTGTGTATAAATGCCACATTTTTTTTATCCATTCGTCTATTGAAGGGCATCTAGGTTGGTTCCACAAAATTAGGATTTAGTTACATAAGAAGACATTCAGAAATTGACAAATTTTTAACGAGTGGTTTTAGAGGAGTAAAATTCATATCATATCTTAACAAACCTTTCTAAATAGAATTGCTGTTGTTTTTAGTCTGGCTTCACATTTAGAAATATATGAGAATTTAAAAAAAAATATTATAATGCCTGAATGCCTGAGTCCTTCTACAAAGCTTTTCATTCCATTGGTCTTGAATTGGTTTCAAATAATAGTATCTTACAAAAACCCTCCCATGGGGTTTTTACAATGTAAACAGTTGAAGATTATTTCTCCAAGATCTCAACATTTTGCTGAGAGTTAATGAGTGTTGGTACTTAGCCACATGTGAGCATGCAGACGTGAGTGTGCACACGCATGCATGCGCGCACACACACACACACAAACAAACATACACACCATGGACATTCTTTTCTGAATCCTCCCTGAAAAGGAAGAAGAGAAAGACTTGTCTTTTCTTAGCTCCAAGTACACTAGTTTTATGAGAGAATTTCTCCAATGGAGAATTTGTTATATTAAAATTATCCCTTGGGATTTTGGGGTTTGTCTCTGACATGCATAGAGTTAAGAAGTCATCACTACCATTTGTTCCGTAGAGGAAACCTGGAAAAATTATAAACAATGACCTTTCTTGGATTTTTCAAAGAACATAGGTTGAAAGGAAAATTACTACCCTGAAAGCTGTAGAGCCAGGTGCCCCTGGATAGATGCAGCCACTGAGATCTGCTAACTTGGAGCGTACACTTCTGGAGACGTGTACTGGTATGAACACAATGGACAAAAGTCAAGAGAACAAATCTGAGACTGCTTTCCTTAGACCTGTCTCAAATTTGATCTGTTTCTTGTGTTCGGGATCTTGGATTTCAGGAGGGTTCACCACCATTTTCAAGACTGATAACAGGGCTCACTGTGTTAAAACTGTTTGCACAAACCATGTTTCTAGACTGAACACCTGCTTTCTTTTGGGAAGCTGGAATAGATATATGTGTTATGCGAGCATGACCTCAATAAAAACTTCAGACACTGAGTCTCTATTGAGCATCTTTGGTAAATACAAAAAAAATTATGGGGAGCTTGACTATTGTTTTCCATCAGACTTTATCCCATACAATTTTTTTGCATTTATTGGTTACTTTTTGTAACATTTTACTGTAAAAAAAAATAATAACAGTGAATATGATGATATGCTGAGTCCTGTGAGTCCTCCCACTAAGTGATTGAACCCAGGGGTGGTCTTGGAGATGCATAACAGAAACACTTAAACATCAGATTTGATGAACTGCAGGAGGCTGAGTGGAGACAAGCGTGAGAGGAAGAAAGTCTTAAAGACCTTTGTCTTGGGGGAGCTTTACACTTTCATGGACTTCATCTACAGGAACCCCATCCAGTTCTCACAATGAAATTTAAAGAAAGATCCTCTAAATTGTTTTGTAGGGAAAGGGGGAGAGTAAGCATTTTGAAATGTACTTAGAACATTCTATCTGTCAGAATTCCACTCTCCAGGGGGAAGTTCACCAGAGACTTCCACCAGGAAGAAAAGTTTTCCACCTAGTTTGCTTTATCTCAGGCCAGAAAATATTCAACAGAGGTTAGAACTTCAAGGGAATAGAAAGGGAAAAAAATCTGCAACTGAAAAAGGAATTCTGGTACTAGGGGAAGTTAAGACAGAATGAAAATAAGGGTGCTATAAGAACTTGAAACCTCTGGTACCAACAGCTACAACCAACATTTAACAGACCAGCTCCTAGATTATCTTACACTTCTATTTATCTCAGTTTCTATTACCTTATGAAATGTGACTGTTATTAACAAAAAATTACAAGATATGATTAAAGCCAAGAACAAACATAGCCTAAATAGATGAAGCAAGCATCAGAACTAAATTCAGATATGGCACAGTATGAATCCTAACTGCCTAGAAATTTAAAGAAATTATGATTCAATTGTTAAAGGCTTTAATGAGGAAAAATCAAATATGCAAGCATAGGTAACATAAGGAGATACAAGGGAATATTGAAAAATGATTTTAAAGCGCTAGAAATTAAAAATTAAGTACTGTAACATATATAAACTTAAAACAACTGAAGGAAGGACTGCGATATGAAGATTAGTGAATAAAATGTTACCAAACTGAAATGCAAAGAGAACGAGTAAGAAAAGCAAAACACACATTTTAAGAGTTCTAGAACAATTTTAAAAGAAGATATATATATGTGTATATATATATATATATATATATATATATATATATATATATATATGAATACAGGATGGAAGAAAGAAAGAAAATGGTTTAGAAGAAATATTTGAAGTAATAATGACTAAAACCTTTTCAGAATGAATGAGATATACCAAACCAGAATTCCAGGAATCTCAGAGAATACCAATAAGAATAAACACACACACACACACACACACACACACACACACACCTAGAAGTACCACATTTAAACTTGAGAAAGCAGAGTTAATGGTACATTTTTTTTTAGAGAGAAAGGTGAAATAAAATCATCACTTTATTTATGGAGTAATAAAGGTAAGAATTATCACATACTTCCCATTAGAAATCATGTAAGCAAGAAGAGATTAAAGTAAAATATTTAATATGTAAAGAAAGAGAAACATCCTACAAGTATATGTAGTTTAATTATTCTTCAAATATACCTCTATTTTTGAAAAAATAAATAGTTATTCAGAGAAATAGAAGTTAATCAAGTCTTCATAGATAGCTTTGCCTTGCGGGTAAAAACAGTTGTCTGTCAGAGGAAAAAGATGTATGTCAAATATTTGGACCTCCATAGAGAATGAAAGAGCATCCAAAATGGAATGAATGTAAGCAAAAGAAACGCTTTATTTGTTATTAGTTATTGATTAAAAATTATAATAGTAGCAATATATTGATTGATTTTCACATATTAATAAATGAAGTAGATGACAACAATATCAGAGGTTGAGAGGCAACATTTGGGAACAAGTTTTATAAGTTACCTGCACTTCACATGAAGCAATATATTGTTATTTGAAATAGAATTACATTCATTACAAATGAATATCATAACTAGGGCAACCACTAACATTTAAAAATATAAATATGATTGATATTCTAATAGAAGAGTTATAATGGAATCATATAAAAATGCTCAATTATAGCCAGAGAAGGCAAATAAAGAAAAATAAATAAATATAAAAGCAGTGATAGTAGACAATAAAAACACAATAATCACTTTAAATGTGAATAATATAAATAGACCATTTAAAGTCTATCCAAATGGCTAACAATAATGAAAACTCAATTCTATGTTATCTACAAGAAACTCATGCTGATGATAAAGAATAACATAAGTCCAAAATAAAGGAATGGAGGAAGACATGGTATACTGACACTAATTGAAAAAAATTGGAGTAGCTATGTTAATTTCTTTTTTTATTTAATCTTATAAGTAGTTTAATTTCACTCCCAGTTTTGTATGTACATGTTCATTAATAAACATGAACTAAAATATTTATAGAATCAGTCAAGTACTGAAAATTATTGAAATATTACCAATAGTTGACGAAGCTAGATATATACAGTGAATACTACATTGTAGATACATGGCTACTTTAGATACATGGCTACTTTCAAAAATATAAGCGTGACATAATTTGTTTTTTTTTTGTTTGTTTGGTTTTTTTTATTATATAATTTATTGTCATCAATAATATTAGTGAGACCATTAATACTAATGGATATTAATTATTACTAAATAAAATTCACCTATTACTTTTCTCAGAACTCTAAAAACATAAATACTAATTTCAAAGTTATCAATAAGTGGTATATTTCTTGCTCAATTTAAGTTTTTTAGATGTTCCATAAATGGGACAAGGGGACATAATGGGTTAACTGTCCCATTTGATGTGGTTTCACAAATGCAGTCATGTGAAGACCATCACAATGAACTGGAATACTTCCATCCCTCCAAAAAGTTCCCATGTGATCCTCTGCCGCCCATCCCATCCCCAACCTCAACCCCTGGTAACCCTTGATCTGCAGTCACCGTAGATTTGCCTTTTTTGAATTTCAATCAATGGGCTTATACAATATGTATTCTTTTATCTCTTCCCTCCTTTCTTTATCTTCAAATTTATTTTTGAAGTTACAAGAAAATTACATACAAAAAAATATTTTTTCTTTGGGAGTACAGTTCTCTGAATTTTTTTATATATTTTTTATTGGTTGTTCAAAACATTACAAAGCTCATGATATATCATCTTTCATACATTTGACTCAATTGGGTTATGAACTCCCATTTTTACCCCAAATACGAATTGCAGAATCACATCGGTTACACACTCACATTTTTACATAATGGCATACTAGTGACTGTTGTATTCTGCTACCTTTCCTATCCTCTACTATCCCCCCTCCCCTCCCCTCCCATCATCCCTCTCTACCTCATCTGCTGTTGTTCAATTCTCTCCCTTGTTTGCCCCCCCTTTCCCCTCACATCCTCTTCTATGTAATTTTGTGTAACATTGAGGGTCTCCTACCATTTCCATATGCTTTCCCTTCTCTCTCCCTTTCTCTCCCCCCACTCGTCTTTGTTTAATGTTAATCTTTACCTCATGCACTTCCTCCCTGTTCTGTGCTTAGTTGCTCTCTTTATATCAAAGAAGACATTTGGCATTTGTTTTTTTTAAGGATTGGCTAGCTTCGCTTAGCATAATCTGCTCTAATGCCATCCATTTCCCTTCAAATTCTATGATTTTGTCATTTTTTATTGCTGCATAGTACTCCATTGTGTATAGATGCCACATTTTTTTTATCCATTCATCTATTGAAGGGCATCTAGGTTGGTTCCACAGTCTAGCTATTGTGAATTGTGCCACTATGATCATTGATGTGGCAGTATCCCTATAGTACGCTCTTTTAAGATCCTCAGGGAATAGTCCGAGGAGGGTGATAGCTGGGTCAAATGGTGGATCCATTCCCAGCTTTCCCAGGTATCTCCATACTGCTTTCCAAATTGGCCTTACCAATTTGCAGTCCCACCAGCAGTGTACAAGTGTACCCTTTTCCCCACATCCTCGCCAACACTTATTGTTTTTTGACTTCATAATGGCTGCCAATCTTACTGGAGTGAGATGGTATCTTAGGGTGGTTTTGATTTGCATTTCTCTGACTGCTAGAGATGGTGAGCATTTTTTCATGTACTTGTTGATTGATTGTATGTCCTCCTCTGTGAAGTGTCTGTTCAGGTCCTTGGCCCATTTGTTGATTGGGTTATTTGTTATCTTATTGTTTAATTTTTTGAGTTCTTTGTGTATTCTGGATATTAGGGCTCTATCTGAAGTGTGAGGGGTAAAAATTTGTTCCCAGGATGTAGGCTCTCTATTTACCTCTCTTATTGTTTCTCTTGCTGAGATTACAACTTTCTTATATTTGATAAAGGGGCTAAAAGCATGCAATGGAGGAAGGATAGCATCTTCAACAAATGGTGCTGGGAAAATTGGAAATCCATATGCAATAAAACGAAACTGAATCCCTTTCTCTCGCCATGCACAAAAGTTAACTCAAAATGGATCAAGGAGCTAGATATCAAATCAGAGACACTGCGTCTGATAGAAGAAAAAGTTGGCTACGATCTACATACTATGGGGTCAGGCTCCAAATGCCTTAATAGGACGCCCATAGCCCAAGAGTTAATAACAAGAATAAATAAATGGGACTTACTTAGCTATGTTAATTTCAGAAAAAGTAGACTTCAGAGCAAGGAAGATTATCAGGGATAAAGGAGAAACACTGTACAAAGATAAAGGGATTAATTCTTGAAGAGCACATAACATTGTTGAAAGTGTATGCACCAAACAACAGAGCTTCAAAATGCATGAGGCAAAAACTGAAAAACAGATGAATCTATTATAAAGGGACTGCATAAACATCGAATTGCTATATCACAAGGTCAAAACATAAGTAGTCAGAGACAACTGGATAGAACTATCAAGCCACATTATCCAATAGACATTTTATAAAGAACACTTCATCCAGCAGTACCAGAATACACATTCTTCTTAAGCTCACCTGGAACATTCATCAAGAAAGACTACATTGTGGGCCATAAGTTATAACATAACAGATGTACATAATAGAAGGCATACAAAATATGTTCTCTGGCTACAATGGTATTAAACTACAAATCAATAACAGAAAAAAAAGCAGGAAATATGTCAAATATTTGGGAACTAAACAACACTTATAAATAATACATGAACCAAACAAATATTCTTGGGAAAAATTAAAATATATTTTGAACAGAATAAAAATAAAAAATCAACTCACCAATATTTATGGGACATACCCAAAATAGTGTTTAAAAAATTCATAGCATTGGATGAACATATTAAAATATATGGGAGACCTAAAATCAATAACTCTAACCTGCCACCTTAGGAAACTAGAGAAAGAAGAACAACTGAAGTGTCTCACTGATAAAGCAATTCCTAACAAATTGTGTTTCTGCGATCTTTAATAGTGGATTTGTCTATTTTTCAGTTTTATTAGTACTTACCTCCTGTATTTTGCTTGGTGCATACACTTTCAGCAATGTTATGTATTCTGGAATAATTGACCCCTTTATAAAGTGTTTCCTCTACATCCCCAATAATTTGCCTTGCTCTGAAGTATGTTTTTCCTGAAATTAATATAGCTACTCCAATCTTTTTTTTTTTTTTGAAAAAAACAAAAATAGAAAGGGAAAGCTGCTGTTTTAAAAATAAATAAATAAATAACCTGGATAAACACCAACCTTCGCTAAACAATGAAGAAAGAGAAGAGACAAAAATGATCAATATCATAGATTGAGGAGAGATTATAAATACTGGCCCAATGGACAAATAAAGGACAATATATGAATACCATGAACAAATGTATATTCACAAATATGATAACTCAGATGAAATAGACCAATTTCCAGAATGACACAAACTATAAAATTTGAAATTAATATTCTCATATCTTACAAAATGAGAAATAATAAATTTAATAGCACTGTGTCTAATAAGAAATTTAAATTAATAATTAATATTTCAAAATTTAAAATACCAGGTCCACTCCCTGGGGAATTCTATCAACATTTAGGAGGAAAAAATGATAAAAAATTTTCCATAATATCTTCTAGAAAATAAAAGTTGAGAGAAATGTCCTAATTCATTCTATGAATCTAGCATTACCCTAACACCCAAACCAGAAAATGACAACATTAAAAAAAATCTACAGACCACCCATTTCTCTGATAATCATAGACACAAAAATGCTTTAAACAACAGCAAGTCAAACCCAGCAATGTTTAAAAAGAATTATGCCCCATGTTGCTGTGGGATTTATTTCAGATGTGCAAAAGTGGTCTAATGTCAAAGATAAATCAATGCAATCTACATTATCGACAGAATACAGAAAAAGTCATTTGACGCTATCAACTGAAACTAAAAAGCATTTGAAAAAATTCAACACACAATTTATGATAAAAAAGATTTTAGCACTCAGAGAAACTTCTTCAACTAGATAGGGAATATTTACCCAAAATTAATACTAATCTCATGCTTAATGGCAAGAGACTGGAAGCCTTTGCCCTAAAACTGGGAACTAGGCAAGATTGTCCTTTCTCAAAACTGTTCAAAATCATTTTGAAAGTTTTTGTTAGTATATTATGACAGAAAATAAAATAATAATAAAAGGTATATAGGCTGGTAAGGAAGAAATAAAATTGCCTTATTTACCAATGATAAGGTTATAACTGAAGAAAATCCCAATGTGTAAGAATAGTGAAAACTAATGAGCAGAAATAGTAAGGTAAAACTAATATACAAAACTCAATTGCTTTCATATATACCATTTATAATAGCCCTTTCCAAAAAAATTATTTAGATAAAAATCTAACGTATTTATACTGAAGGATTTGTGTGCAGAATATGACAAAATACTGATGACAAAATCAAAGAATGTCTAAATAAATGGAGAGAAAGAGAGTCTATGTTTATGGATTGGTAGAGTCCACATTGTTAAGATATTGATTATTATTGCTTGTTCAATACTTCAGTGCTATACCAATCAAAGCCTCAGCAAGTTATTTTTTTTTAGATATCAACAACCTGGCTCTAAAATTTGCATGGAAACACAAAAGACCTAGAACAAACAATAAAACATTGAAGGAGAACAAAGTCATAGAACTACCTATAGTCATTGGGTAGCCACACTACCCAATTTTAAAATTTGCTATAATGTCTGAGTGATCAAGACAGTGTAATATTTGGGGGAAAATGAGCACATAGTTCAGCAAAACAATACACACTCCATAAACGGACCACATGGATATAGTGAACTTGATAATGAACAGAAGCCAGTCAATGAAGCAAGGATAACCTTTCCAACAAAAGATGATGGAACAATTAGATACATATGAGAAAAAGAAAGAGGAAGAAAAGAAAGAAGGAAGTGAGGCAGAGGACATGAAGGAACTCAAATACTGATCTTAAAAGCTTAGTAAACATTAAATAAAAAATGGATCATAACTCAAATGTAAAATACAAAGCTATAGAATTTATTTAAGAAAACACAGGATAATGATGTCCATTTGATTCCACCATCTTTCCTGCCCCCAAGCCCCTTCCCCACCCCACCACCCCTTTGCCCCAGTAAAGTTCCTTCATTTGTGTACAATGAATGTAAATGCATTCTGCTGTCATATATATCTAAATGAAATAAATAAATAAATAAATAAACAAACAAACAGAAGAAAATCTAAGTGATAGCATTTGGTGAAAATTTTGCAAATGAAACACAATATTTTGCAAAAGAAAAAAATTATAAGTTGTATTTTATTAAAATTATATAATGCTCCAGAGACAGCAAAAAAGATGTAAATGTGCAATTGTGCACCTAAATATTTACCCAGTTGATTTGAAAACCACATCTACACAATAGCTATATATAAATGGTGATATAATATTTATTCAGAATAACAAAATACCTGGAAGCAACCAAGATATACTTTAATAGGTGAAAGATAATTAAATTGGACATCCATAGCCTAGAATACAAATCAATAATATAAAGATATGAACAACTAAAACTACAGAAAACAAAGATCAATCTTGTTTTCTTTAAGTACATATTGCTAACTGAAGAAAAAAACAGTCTGAAAAACATATTATTTGTTTTAGACAGATTTTTTCAGTGCTGTGACTAAAAGAACCCAACAAGAACAACTGTAGAGGAGGAAGTTTATTTGAGGGCTCACAATTTCAGAGGTCTTGGTCTATAGTGTTAGAGTCTGTAAACAAGTCAAAATAACACCTGGCATTTTGCCAGGGGAATGTTAGAGTTCGTAAACAAGTCTGGATGGTGCCTGGCAAAATGCCAGAGGGAGTGGTTTGAGAAGTAACAAAAGCGAGCCATTAAGTGTGGAGATTCCTTATTGGTTGACTGATGTATCTAGTTTATGCTAATTATATAAGCTGTGTGGAATGTATAAATACCGCTCCTGTCCTGCAATAAATGGCTTCCACTCCTGCTGTATCAACGTGCACAAGTTATTCGTCGTCCCCCCCCGGTTATTTTGCTGCAGCCGCACTCCGGCACTATAGAAGGGTCTCAAGGTGAGGCTGAACATCATGACAGAAGAATGTGGTAGAGGAAAGTAGCTCACATGATGATCAGAAAGGGGGGTGGGGGAGGGAGAGAGATTCCATATTCCAGATACAAAATATATACCCCATAGCCCCAGCCCAATGAGCCACTTCCTCCAGCTATCCCCCACCTGCCTCCAGTTACCACTCTGTTAATCCCATAATGGATTAATTCACGTATTATATTACAGTCATTTCTCCTCTGAAACTTCTTGCATTGTCTCACAAGTGGAAATTTGGGGGATACCTTATATCTAAACCATAACATTATGTGATTCCAAATATAAGTGACGATATAAAAGACAAAACAATAAAAATGAATGGATCAATAGATATAATGAATATAGCATGAAGAGTGATCTTAAAGTATGCAAAATTTTTTCAAAAAGATTTAAAAAGCATTATAGAGGTTAGGGATCCCAGGTTGAAAGGCAGATTGTGACAGAAAAATCTGACTCCATACAAATTTATAAAACTGTATAACAAATATCTTGAAAAGGCTTTGTGAAGTTTATAAGATTAACAGCAAAAGGATCTTTACATAGCCATGTACTCTAGTTGATGAAGCAATTCCCCATGGTAAAAGGGATTAATAGTTCTGAATTCTGAAACCAATATGCATAATATAGGCATTATACAATTAAATAGCTAGCTCATGGTGGAAGGCAAGGTTACATATATATATATATATATATATATATATATATATATATATATATATATATCTTAATATTATTTATATGTAGGGGTTACATATAAACAAAGGGATGAGGCTAGAATGAACCAGGTGGAAATGCCTTAGAGTCAGTGATATAAGTGCAAGCTCACATTTAGCTTTTTATAATAGAAAGGGCTACATATTTAAATATTTTTGTGTGTATACACTCACACACACACACATAGATTAGCATAGACATCTTTATTTCCTGGCTTTTCCTGTGGATAGCAAGTTTTCTAATGCCATTTTCTAATGAAAGGAAGTGAAGTTCCTTGGAGAAATGGTTAAATCTGGGACTGGGACTGGAAATATATAAGATGAATCTGGAGAACCTTATAGCAATGGTAAGTAAAGGGCTGCCAAAAAACTAAAAATAACACACACACACAAAAAAAAAAAATGATGAGAAGATGTCAAAAGAACTCTCAATGCCCCAAACTGGAACTATTTGTGCAACAAAATTAGGTAGTTCTGGATTATAACCCAAGTATAATTTAAATGCACATGAGTCTATACTGATGTACATAAATGATTGGAAAAAATTATTAAGAATTAGTGGTTGGGGCTGGGGATGTGGCTCAAGCGGTAGTGCGCTTGCCTGGCATGTGTGCGGCCTGGGTTTGATCCTCAGCACTACATATCAACAAAGATGTTGCGTCCACCAATAACTAAAAAATAAATAATAAAACATTCTCTCTCTCTCTCTCTCTCTCTCTCTCTCTCTCTCTCTCTCTCTCTCTTCTTTCTCTCTCTCTCTCTTAAAAAAAAAAAAAAGAATTAGTGGTAATAGAGTCCTCTACCAAATGTCCCATGTAGAATTCCAGGTAATTTATATAGCACCTTCACCTTTGAGGAAGTGGACCTTCTCAATCTGTAGGTGTAGGTTGTTCAGAGTGATTTCATTTCAAAAACTACAGGATGGAAAGGCGTGAAATAAAAATACTTTCCCCTTGGAGAAATTAAGAGACCTTACATCAGCCAGGTGATGGAGAGTAGGGTCAACCGTGGTAATTCATGGGTATGTACCCTTGGTATAATGGGATAGAAATTGTTATGGTTTGGAAATGCAGTGTTCCCCAAAAGCTCATGTGTGAGACAATGAAAGAAGGTTCAGAGGTGAAGTGATTAGAGATGAGATTTGTAACCCAATCAGTGGATTAATCCCCTCATAGAGATTAACTGGGTGGTAACTGCAGGCAGGTCAGATGTGGCTGGAGGAGGTGGGTCACTGGAGGCATGCCTTTGGCGAGTGGAGCTTTCTCTACTTCCTTTTTGCCATGCCCTGAGCAGCTTTCCTTGTCCACACCCTTCTGTCTTGATGTTCTGCCTCACTGCAGACCCAGAGCAATGGAGTCATCCATCTGTGGACTGAGACCTCTGCAAGTGTAAATGCCAAATAAACTTTTCCTCCTCTAGAATTGTTCTTGTCAGGTCTTTTCATCACAGCGACACAAAAGATGACTAAAATAGAAATGACGTTTTACTTCTGGTCTTTCCCACCAAAACATCAGCCTAAAAACATCAGACAAATCCCAAATGAAGGACAGTCCACAAATACATAACCATTAATCCTTAAACCTGGAAAGGTCATGACAGGCAAGGAATGTCTGAGAAACAGTTACAGCTAAGAGGGTCCTAAGGAAACATGACAAAATATATTGGGGTACCCTGGACAAATAGAAATAGGATATTTGGTTAAAATATAAAACCCAGTAATCTGAGTGAATACATTAACTTTAGTTAATTTAAAAAAAAAATTGCTTGTAATCACAGTTACTCACTGGGAATTAACCTCTAACCAAACCTCTTGTGCTGCCTTTGAACCCTGGAAACATGACAATCTGGACATTGTTTTAAGTGCCTTTCCCTAATAGTTACCATATAGAAAAACAAAGCCCTTTTCACCTGCCAGATGAATTCTTCAGTATAGCTAGATTCGGTGCCTCATGGAACCAGCCCTCAGTTCATCTTGGGAAGGGAGGCCAGGACTGGCTTCTGCAGCTGTCATAGTGAAAACTATATTGTTCCTGACAGATATCTGGAGTTTGAACAGGGCTTAGACCTGGCTATGTGTTGGCATATCCACTCTAGAAAGTAGCATTTCTTTTTCAGAATTTTTAATTTATGAGCTTATACTAGTTTCCCTCCTGTGTTTAGAGACTTTATCTCTCAGCTATGCAGGTTAATTTAACCAAAGCAATTAATCTCTTTTCCAGGCAGCATATAAAGCAAACAATTCACTCTATAAGTGGTAGCATGTTTGTTGGAATGTTAATATAGTGCCCCCTTCCTTCCTTATCCATGGAAAATATGTTACAAGACCCATGTGGATAACTGAAATTGCAGATAGCACTGGAATCTATCTATCTATATTCTGTTCCTCCCTACATGTATAACTATGATAAAGTTTAATTCATAAATTATTTATAGTAAGAGATTAACAATAATAATAAAGTATAACAATTATAACAGTATACTGCAATAAAAGTGATGTGGATGTGATCTCTCTCCCAAAATGCTTTACTGTGCTGTATTGAACCTTCTCCTCTTAATGATGTGAGATGATACACAGCCTATGTGATGAATGAAAGGAGGTGAATGATATAGACATTGTGATATAGTCATAGGTACTACAGGAAGGATTATTTAAACAAAAGCACTAAGATACCATGAAAATTCATTTCACAACTAATAGCAAGTGACTAACCAGGTGGATAGTCTATCCAGTGTGGATACACTGGACATCATTTTCATGGGTGGCGGGATAGTGTGAAACTGCATCCTATTTTATCCCATTACTTAGACTACCATGCAATTGAAAACTTACGAATTACTTATTTTTGAATTTTCCATGAAATATTTCTGAATCAGGGTTGACTGAAGGTAATTGAATTAGTAGAAAGTAAAATGGGGGATAAGAGATAATCACTAATTATTTTGGAAATTTCTGTTGTATTATCTTCCTTAGGAAATTAAAATCCATTTCATTCACTCAACAAATATTTATTGAGCATTTGCTATATTTGAAACACTCTATTAAACATTGGGGCCTTTCAAAATGAAAACTCTTGACCTTTCTAAGTGTTTTCAATATACCTGAGGAGACTAAAAATCGACTAAATGTTTCTAAATCAGAGCACTGTATGGTGATTTCTTCTACAGCATTATAAACTTCCTGAGACCAAGCCATTGCAGACTGGGATGACTGAAAGACTTTTTTGAAGTATTTGAGCTAATCTTTTGAAACCTCTAGGATGCTGATAAGTAGAAGCAGGAGACGAAGGTTCTCCAGGAGGGATGAATGGAATGGCAGATGACAAAATAGGATAAGCATTTTGGAGTACAGAAATTGAATCAATAAGTTATGGAGGGAAGAACATGTTACAGAGACTGTGAATGTGAAGCACAAGTATTTGAACTTATTTGGAAGGCAAAGAAGAGCCTTGGAAAAGAGGAGTTTGTGACCATAGAAGTACCATGATCAGAGTGGTAATTGGGAAAAATCATCCTGGCATCAAAGCGGAGGACAGATGGAAAGATAAATTGAAAGTACTGAAAGGTAAGAACCTGCATTCAAAGAGAAACTATGAGATGTGGGATTTTGAAGGAAAAAATTCTTATGGGAGATATAAGGTCATTAAAAATGAGGTCTCAAACATGGGCGACTGGGCCAATTAGGTTGCCATTACCAGAAACGAGGGGATAAAGAAAATTTGGACTGCAGAGGGAAAGAGAACTGAGACAAAGTTTCCGTATGTAGGTCCTAAACTCTGACGCTTGGTTCATAATCCTTCCAAATAATTTTTCCTCAACTGATCTTCAACTGGGAGCATTAGCTGAGTCACAGAGGAAGTGTTGACAGAGACTTTTTTTCCCAGCATCTACATTTGCAATCAGTGATCGCAAAGAGATGCAATATACCTCTCTAAATATATCAGTTGTATCCAAAGAAACTCAATTCTCTTAGCCCAGTAGCCAGCACTGATTCCTCAAGCCATTACCCAACAGAATGTCTAGGAGATACTCCTCTGGGTCTACTTGTACTCTGTACTTCCCATTGCAAAATTCCAATTCCAAATTAATGTGAAGACAAGGGGCATCACATGACCTTTGTACTACAGATACTTCAAGGTAAAGCAATGAGATAAAAAGTAAGAAGCTACTGGTTTTCTAAGGCTGGTAGACTAACCACTGATATAGGAAGATTCTCCTCCTACGTCCTTTCCCACTGGACCCCCCAAGTGGAACTAATGGTAGGGGAGAGTGAGAAGACAGTCCCAGAGGTCTGAGGGTGTAGGCAAAGAGGCTTTCTGGAAGTCTTGACATTACTGCTAAACTTTATGTTTTATTTCTAGATTGATCATGAATGTTTGTCTTCTATTTAATACCTGTGTTTACTCCAGATCACTGGGCACCCTGGGGGGACACATACCCCTGTATATAAACATGAGAAGGAGGATTTTTTTCCCAGAAGTCAGCAGTATGGAAAGAGATCAATCTCACATCTACCAGGCTCTATCTAAGGACAAGTGGGAATTCAGAAACCAGATGTATTCATAAATGCTGAACCACTAATAGGAACTAAGATAGACAGATTTCTCAATGTGATCAGTCCTTCCCCCACATTCTAGCATAGAGAAATGCCAAGGCCTATGGAGACTGAATGGTCAATCTTGAAATAATCAAAGACTAGCCCTTTGCAACAAGGGACCCAAACTTTCCCTAACTCCATTAACATTTCTCTCCATCCAAATATGAAAAATGGGCTCATCTATTATTTATCATCTTCCCATTTGATATTTCACCTGCTGCCAACACAGCTAAGCCTAGCCAAGGTTCCCCTGAGGCTGGCCCGGAGGCAGATGATCCCAGCAAAGCAGAATCACACCCAGGGAAACAGATGGGTGACCTTTCTCTTGCATGCTCTCCAGACTAGAAAACGGATAGCCAAACTCTTTGGGTGGCCCAGACTTTTTGCTTCTATAAATTAAAATATATATTTCCCGACTGGTAGTCTGTTTCTCACAAACATCGATCACACATTTGTCAAACACCATCTTTCCTGCATTATGCCAGAGCAGCCAGTTTTTCTGTTATCTGAAATCCCTAACATGATACCCCCTCCCTTCTAGCCGACCTTCCCTCAAAATAACTTGGTGTGAGCTTTTCTCCATTGCTTTTTTCCTCCTCCTATGCAGCCATGTGTTTGAAATATGTTTAAGATATTGTCACATCTCATATTTTAAATATCATGAGGACAGGCCAATTCTATGATATTTTAAGTGCCCTCATTATGAAACATATGGCCAGAGGGGTGGGGATAGGGAAGTGGGGAAAGAAATATGGCAAATGTAATATTTTCCCAAGGGGGGTGCAGGGAATATGACCTGCAAGATGTAAGACTCTATGTGCACCACTACTGAAATACCATCTGTTTCCATTCAAATTATCATCTTGAAATTATGACTTTTTTGCATATGCCATAATGTATAGATTCAAGGGCCAAAACACATCATCATGTTTGCAACCAACAGATCCAGTTGCTGTCAAAGCTGTGGCAATTTTAAGAGAGAGAGAGAGAGAGAGAGAGAGAGAGAGAGAGAGAGAGAGAGAGAGAGAGAGAAAATGTTAAATTTATAATTTTTGTTTTCATTTCTCTTTAAAATACAGATGTATCATTACAGAAACGGTGAAACAGCAATATCATTTATTCATTCGTTCGTTCACTTATTCTTTCATTCATGCAACAAAGTTAATTTTATGAATCATGCACAAAGTCTCAAGCTGAGGACATAAAAATTAGCAGTGATCAGACTATTAAAATATGAGTGATAAAAAAAATTGTAGAAGTTAGCACAAGTGTGTCAATCAGGGATGCTTCCATCCTTCCTAAGAGACATCTGACCACTTAGCAATACAGAAGGGCCTAAGACCACAGTGTACATAGAACTGATTATGACTGGAGCATAAATGTCAGAAACACAAAAGACAGAAAGAGCAGTGAGAACAACTTCTGAGGAGTACTATGCTGTGGAGGTCCAACAAGTACTTCAACAGCTAACATCTTAATTCCTACTGGGAAGACAAATGGCCTTTGGTTGAAACAATATCCTGATTAACACTTAATATAGAAAACAATTGCAAGAGCTTATATGTAGACCATGGCACGTGACTCAGAGAAGCAGATAAGCTGCTGAGTAAGATGCAAAGAATAGGTCTGTTTATTAACCTGGCCAAGCATGTGGAAGGATAGGAAAAGAATAAGAGGGGGGGACCCGTGGATGGAGGCTATAGAACCTTAAAGAAAAAGGGTCAAGAAAGGAACTCCAAGTGTCAGAGAGAACAGAAAGAACTTTTGGAGGATAAGACTATCAAATATTCAGTTGTTTTGCTTTCTTTCTCTCAAGCAAATATTTTCACCTGTATCTCCAAACTTCTTTCTCAGCTCCTGTATAAAGGTTTATGCCACCTTGTGTATTTTTTAGAATGGGTAAGATTATGTTTTGGAGACATTAGTTGAAGTTTCTTGTGTAAACAGAGTGACGTACTGAAGAGAAACCTGCAAGTTAGAGAGCAAGTAGGAGCCAGTGTATGCCTTCCAAACATAATAATAAAATCAGAGGATGGATGAACATTGAATTAGGACAGGGTGTATAAATGGAATTTCAATCCAATTTCACTCAATGTTTAGGCATACAGAGGAATCCTAGTTGTTTTGATCTTGTCTTTCAGTCAAGATTAACTGTAATAGCCACGGTTAGGAATAACCATATGAGGAAGACTTGGTCCTTTTACTTTAGAACTTGTAGTTAACTGGAGAGACAATCAAATAAATAAGAGTAGTGATGAAACCGAACCAGCTAGCAGCAGTGCCCCTCAGCAGAGCCACCTGTCATCCTGAGAACCATCTGGAAAACACAAAATAAGGCACTAACCCTTGGACTTAGGCAAGATCATCACAAGCTAAAATACAACCAGCAACAGATAGAGATTCTCCATTATTCTGGAATAGTCTTGACAATTCTCTTTCTACTAAGTTGTGTTTTTTCCCCCCTCTTACACTATTCTCTACAACACCAAAGTGTCCTGTGGACATGTGTCTTTTGGAACCCTCAGTGCTATGCTGTGTCCCCAGGAACTGGCCAAAATATCAATTAAATCTATTTTGTAATTGTTTAAAAATATTTGTTAAATAAATAAATGTAGATGTGAATTTTACAGATTAATGAACACTATCTTCTCCCAAGAAACTGACCAAGATATGTTTCTCAGGGGTGCATGTATTTTTAGCAGATTAAGAAACCTGAATAAACTTTTTTATTTCTCTTCTGCATAGATAAGCTGACAATATTCAAAACAAATTAAAGGATATATGATGGGAGAGCATTTTCCATAAAACTGATACTTAACAAATGATTATTTTTTTTTTATTTGCTCAGCATTTGTTTCTAGGCATGTCACACTCATTTCATCTGTTCCTCACCATACCATAGAGTGGGAGTGGGATGGGCAATGTCACTCCACTATCCTGAGGAGGACGCTGATACTACCAATAGTAATCTCTGGAATTTACACTCAAGTCCTTGGATCTATATCAGGACCTATGCAGCCTTGCTGAAATGAGGGTGTGGATTTATAAGTTCTGAGAATACATGTCAATGAGGGATTCTACAATTGAACGTAAGCAGGTCATTTTCTCATAGGAACTTCTGCCTCCATTTATTCAACCATCAGTATGTTCAGACAAATTTGTGAGTGACTCCTATTTGCCAGGCACCATTCTAGGTTCAGGGATTGACCAGTAACCAACACTGGATTCCTGCATTTGAGACCCACTCTGGTGCCTAGTTAACAAATTTCCTGCTTCTCAGGTGAGAGATCGTTTGGTACAATGGGAATATGACTTCAACTGTGATCCCGGGTTCAAAATTCTGTTTTCACTGCCTAGGATCAGGTAGGATGAAACACAGGTCACTCTGTGTCTCCCAGTTTCCATGTATGGAATGAATTTCCCAACCTCCCAGGGTGAAATAGGCAAGGAGCAGCAACATTGTCAGAGTGCTTAGCTAATGGCCGGTACACAACAGGTGAACAGGATGGCTGTTTCACCCTGTGACTTCTTCCCCATGGGCTTGTGAAGACTCTCTGTGAAATATTTGTTTCCTTTTGAGTGCCAGCCTTTTTTTCTGGCTCAATACCTGGTTTCCCCCTTGTGCCCATCTGATTCACTCCTCATTCGGAGCATTTGGAGAGATGTTTTGAAATGGGAACTTGATCATACCACCCTGCCGCAGTCCGGCTGCAGCAAAATAATCAGGGGGGGTGACGAATAACTTGTGTACGTTGATACAGCAGGAGTGGGAGCCGTTTATTGCAGGACAGGAGCAGTATTTATACATTCCACACAGCTTATCTAATTAGCATAAACTCGATACAGCACTGAACCAATAAGAAATCTCCACACTTAATGGCTCGCTTTTGTTACTTTTCAAACCACTCCCTCTGGCATTTTGCAAGGCACCATCTAGACTTGTTTACGAACTTTAACATTCCCCTGGCAAAATGCCAGGTGTTATTTTGACTTGTTTACAGACTCTAACATTTCCCCCTTTTGTTTAATTTAAATAAAGACCATAGTGGTTTTTACAGAAACACCATAAATAACCTGCTACAAACAGAAAGGGAGGATACAAAATGCCACAATACCAAGCCAATTGATGGCTCCATGCAAGAAGCCCTTGGAAAAATTATACCAGCAATGACACTGTTAGCAAAGATACCGAGTTACAATTTGTTATAGATTACAGTTTGTTGTCTCAGTCCAGGTAAAGCAGTGTCTCAATAGATTAACTCACAGTCCAGGTAAATCACAGTCCAGGTAAGTTCTGCAGGCAGCTAGCTTAAATCACAGTCCAGGTAAGTTCTGCAGGCAACTAGCTTGATCCGAAGTCTTGTCCATTTTTCAGCTGAAGTCTCGTCCGGTTTTCAGCAACACTGAAAATTCTTCCACCTTGGTCTTTACCGGCACTGGGACGAAGGCAGGAACTCCGGATGGCTAAAGAAAATCCTGTAGCATTCAACTAAGAAAGCAACCTTCTGAACAATTTAGTATATTATCTCAAGGTTTTTTACATTTGAAATAAGCCTTAATAGTGCTCATTACTCATTAGCTTCCAGGTGTGGGAGAAATATTGTAGTTTAGTTATTGGCATTGAAAATGACCAAACATCAGGGACACCAGTAGTATCTTCTGCCAGCTGTAGTGCCTGGGCAGCCCCAGATGGCCCTGGGGAGTGTCCCGGTCTCAAACTGCTACTGGGCACAGGGAGCAAGAACCTGCGAGACTGTGCCTCCAGGTCAGGTCTAGATTTGGGCTCACGGCAGTGGAAGAGCCAGCTCCCTGGCCAGGAGGTGGGGAAGGGCCAGTCGCCGCCATCTCTTGGAAAATCCTTGCTGCGCTGTGACCGGCTTGCACACTCGGCAGCCGCCTCTCTGCTTCACGCACCCTCCGGTAACGAAAAGTATTTAGTAATAGCCTTTTGCTGCAACTTTTTTCCTGATAATCCTTCTTCTTCTGAACTTTCTTTTTCTTTCTGACTAGAGTTCCTGGGCTTCCATCAACACATGCCCTAACTATTCTTGGTTCCACTGGGGTGCCTTCTTCCCTTAGTAATTTACTTCTCACCCCTTCCATATTTTCATCACAAAGACAATACAATACACTGAGACAAAACAAGACACAAACATACTGTATCAATCTTCTCCATTTTCTCAAAATGGCCATTTTTCCTCTCGCCCTATCTGCCTAGGGACGAGCAGATTTGCTCCCGTCCTATCTTTGGACGGGCAGCTTTTTTTTTTTGTCACTTACCCCCGAGTGTCCCGGGGCTCCCGGTACGGGCCACCATCTGCCGCAGTCCGGCTGCAGCAAAATAATCAGGGGGGGGGTGACGAATAACTTGTGTACGTTGATACAGCAGGAGTGGGAGCCGTTTATTGCAGGACAGGAGCAGTATTTATACATTCCACACAGCTTATCTAATTAGCATAAACTCGATACAGCACTGAACCAATAAGAAATCTCCACACTTAATGGCTCGCTTTTGTTACTTTTCAAACCACTCCCTCTGGCATTTTGCAAGGCACCATCTAGACTTGTTTACGAACTTTAACATTCCCCTGGCAAAATGCCAGGTGTTATTTTGACTTGTTTACAGACTCTAACACCACCCCTTTGATTAAAACCCTTCAATATTTTCCCATGTTCTTGGAATAAAATTTAAACTACTCATGACCTGTGATTAATGTCCCTTCCTGTTCCTCCTGTTCCGTCCCCATCCTCCTTACCTTTCCCTCACTTTCCTTCTAGCCCTGTATCCAGTACCTCTTCCTTAGAATGCCAGTTCAGTTTTGCCTTGGGGTCTGTACACTGCTTTGCCTTCTTCCAGGAAAGCTATTGCTCACCAGATCTTTGTCTAATGGATTTCTAGAAAAAAGTACCACCTACTCGTAGTGCCTTTCACCCACCACACAATCTAAAATGCCCCCATTCTTAATCCCTGTCACATTTTCCTATCTAAAATTATTTATTCACTTCCTTATTTTGTGCCCCCATACAAAATTGTAAACAAACAAGAAGAGTCTGTCTGGGTCACTGCTGTGTCTTCAGCATCTAGGATGGTGCCTGGGGACATAACAGATCCTCAGCAAATAGTTTTAAATGACCCTATAAAGGATGCTTCTGATTTTGAACACCTCACCCCAGCTGTTAGATAAGACTCTAACTTGTCTAAATTTAGTACGAACTTAGCTTTAACTCTCCTGGAAGAGACACCATTAAGCTAGTTTTAAAAATAATAATAATAGGCAGCCATAATGGTCTCCAAAAAGCAGCCATAAGCAAGTGCCCTCTCATTATTAAAAGGGGCCTTTTGGACTTGCTGCGGGGAGCTGTTTCATAAGGACAAGTGGGTGGATGGCCTGATTATAGAGGCCATTCTCTGTAAGCAAGTTTCTAGAAAGGCGCAGGAGATGTTCAACCTTGATTACAGAGTACTGTCCACTTTCCTTCTCCTCTCCGCCCTCCCTCCTCCACACACATGCGGAGGTGCCCTGACTGTCATCCCATTGCCAACAAATTGGTTCCCTTGCCTCCCCCTCATTGCCCTTCATCTCTTCCCAACATAATTACCATCTTGCTAATAAGTCAAATGAGTGGGTACAGCAAAATGGGCTGCTGCATTTGGCTTCCTCCCTGAGTGTTGGCATGAAGTAAATGGGAAATATGGATAATAGGGCTGCTGCAGCCCCTGGCACTCCGAGCGAAGCCTGCTAATGGGTTTTCTCTTCAGTGGCTGTTGCTTACAGGGATGGCAGCACAGGATACCAGCTGGAGGAAATCAGAGTGATGGTTCCATCTCCGTCCCCAAGCTGTGCCCCCTTGGCCATAGCTGTACCTTCCCAAACACCACAGAAAAGAGGCAATCAGATCCTCGGAGCCTGGTGAAGAACTCAACTTGCTCAGTGTAGCTTTTTCCTCCCCAAACCCCAGCCTGTTCCTAGCAGACATACTCCCTAGTGACTGTGGCCCCATATGTCTGGGCTACCCTGCAATCCAGATACTAAATTGAGTTTGTCAACCAGATGCTCCTGCCTGGCACGTCATAATTCCAGGCAGGATGAAGGATTCTGGGACAAGAGGGCAGCAGCATATTTAGTGTCCTTTCCTCATCTAGACTTGTCAGCCAAGCAGCAAGGCAAATCAGGAGGACCAGAAGATGTTAAAGAACATGAAATCTTTGCTAATTTATGTGCTTTGTAACACATTAGCATGAACGTTTGCGCAACAGCACAAGGAGTGTCAAGTGCTTAAAATGCAATACTGTGACTACTGGTGTGGTGATTGTTAATTTCATTTTAAACCTTGAGGAGCATGGGCAATGGCAAAAATGGTGGTGCTGGTTGGGAGAGGGTGCGGCTTTGCTCCTGCCTGCTATAGAAGAATTCAGATGAAATCATCGCAGCAGAAAAACACCAACGCCTGAGCACCAAGTCAATGTTAGTAACCAGAATGCGCTTTCTTTCTTTCTTCTTTTCCTTCCTCCACACAATTGAGCTTTGCAGCTTTGTACAAGGACTCTAAAGGGGTATGGAAAGAGCAAGTCAAACCTCTCTCATCTCATGAATTACTTCCCAGTGCATTTTAAATATTAATCCATGCCAGGTGGAAGTATTTGGAAGGCAACATGGATATGGGCCACAGAGGCTCCATCTTTTCTCAAGCAGATCCAAAAATGCAATAGGAAAATATGAAAAATTACTGGGAAACCATCTAAGAGACACCTTCACTTTGTCACCCTCTCCTTTCTGTCTTGGAGCCACCAGGGGATTTGCAAGCACTCTCCTTGCCTCTTGTGTGCAAAATAAAAGGAGAGAAGGTGGGTTGCTTTGAACATAGCATGCCTTACTGACTTGAAATGAAGGGGTGAAGTTCAGTGTACATAGGTGGAAACCTCAAATTTGGAATGTTCTTAGAATAATTGATAATACCTTTTTCAAATGTATGAAGGAACATAATTATAGCTAATGAAGTGTTTCCAACAAGAGTCCTGTAGGGGACCACATAAACAACAGTTTTTGAAGTTCACTGTTTATACATTAGTGGTTGGTTAAAAAAAATGGCTGTTGGAAGGCTTTGAAAACATTTGTCTTATGTAATATTTATTCTTTTATTTATTCAGGCTTAAAATTATAGTGATCTTTAATTTCTCCATGTTCATAATTTTTTTTGCCCACATTCCCTTATAAGCTAGTATTATATGAGTGACCATGATTTGCCAGGTGGCTATTAATAGTAACTTTGATCTTTCCTAACCTATACAATGTAAATAGTTTTAGGCAAAATTTGCAGAGAGGAAAACTAAACTTCAGAAAGATTAAATGGTTTGTTCTAAATCACAAAGTTCTTTAAAAATTAAATACGATAAAACCAATGTCAGATCACATTCTTTTCTCTCCTAATAAAATTGCTAAATATGTAGATCAGTGTAATGTTAATCTAAGTGTGGTATATCTGAATTTTACTAGGTATTTAATAAATTTTCATACACAAACTTATGAAATATGAGTGTCAATATTAATTAAGTCTAGAACATTTGTTCCTGATTGGTAGATGCCCCAGCTGTTTACATCTGGATCAGATGCATCCCAACAATGGGTCCCCTTGCATCTTCATCCCTAAGAACAAGAGATATATTCAACCACATCATCTGGTGGTCATTGGCACTGTAATGTATTCCAAAGTCAGAAATAACAATACCAGTGATTAATCCTGAGTATTATATAGACTTCTAAACCTTGCCCTAATGGGCTTCATCTATGTCTCCTTATAATCTTTCCATTCACTTAAACTGTCAATAACTGGATTCCTTCATCAACTCTATTTTGCTGAACTGAATCCTTATAATTATTGGCAATTCTCCAAAAAGCAAAAATTTGACCTCTATTATAAATTACCAATGAAGGATATTCTTCAATACTTATATGTGGTACATATGCATATACATATGTATACATACACTCACATATACATATAATTGGATCCATAGTATAGCTTTGCTTAATTTTATTTTATTGATGTTTCCAAGGAATATTTCTTAAATGTTGTCCTATCCCAAGAGGCATTATGTCCAAGTCTATTTTTTCTATGATGAGAACTCAAGACTTACCACTAATGAATGGATTTTACCTAGAAAGCATGCCTCTCTTGAATTATAAATTTTTCTGAGACTCACAAAATTTTTTGTTCTTAACTTGATGAAGATGCACATGGTCAAATCAACCTGTGGGTGACATAGAACTGGGATGGAAAGTAAAAAAGGATGAGAGTCACAAAATGTTCCAAAAGTTGCAAACATGGGCTGAATTTAACATGTTGAAAATTAAGAGGCACAAATCTAAATTTAAAAACAAAACCACCAACAATTGCACACATGAATAATTGGGGGGAATTTATCAATAATACATGTGAAAAAGATGCAAAGGTTTTAATTGCTTGAAACTCAGGATGAGTCAACTGTATGATGTAGTTGCCAAAATGTTAATGTAGGCAAGAAGAACAGAAATAGAATGGATTTTGAGAACAAGAGACAATTATCCCACTCCTTTCTGAGCAATGAGATAGCACCTGGAGTGTTGGGAGAGGTTCTGAGCAGTCCTCATATAGTGGAAGAGCATGAGTCCATATGAGGAGTGGGAGAAGGAAACAAAGTCCAGAGTGAAAAAGGTTAAGATGAATACTTAAAATATCCAAAGCATTTCTACATAAAAGGAAAATCAGAGTTCTCCTATGCAACCCTTATATGGAAAATGGAGGGGAATCCAAGATCAATATAAAGGGGACATTTTACCATTTAGAATATTCTTTTTTGTGTGAAATTTTGTAGTTGCTAGATATAGCTTGTGCATATTTATCTTGCATACCATGATGTTTTCGAATATATATTCATAGTGGAATGGCTTACAATGTTCTTAAATGGAACAAACTTCATTTGGAAAAAGAGTTGTCAATCAAAATATTAAGCAGATGCTGAATTTGCACTGAAAATATTTTGTAGAGGAGATTTATGCCTTTAATGAAATGGGGTTGGACAAGAAATGTAGCTTAGATATGAGTGGCATATTGTCCTAGCAAATACAACTGACACATTGTTGTACCATCCTGAGCCATTTGTTGTATTTGTCTGCAATTCCTTATGTCTTCATTATTAATAAAGTGGAAGCTCTCTGGTGCCAGAGATCATGTACTTATTATGCACTTTTTCTATCCACCTCTTCTTTGCTTCCAGTGTGGCTCAGAGATAAACTCATAATTAATACCAACAAACTGATATCCTGTAATATTAATTTACACAGCTAACATTTCCCCCATTGAAGGATAATGTTATATGCCAGTCCCACCTATCTTAGGATTGGCACATTCCTGACCTGTCATATTAGAGTTACATTCTATGATTCTGATAAACCATTGTTTGTTCATCTTATTTGATTGCACCAAGGTTCTATCCACAAAGATATCCATTTCTCAGTAATAGGGACATTTAGGGAAATCTCTCTATGCCTTAATGTTCCCTTTGTGAGACAAAGGAATGGGATATTGAAGGTCCCTTTCAATTCTGTCATTCTAAGCATTTAGTCATGTGGACTGCCTTAAGGGGTTTTGATTATTTTTGTCTTTTTCATATATTTTCTTCCTTGCACTCCTTCCATGTTCCTTCAATGACTTTGACAGTATCAGCACTGAGATGGCTATGTTAGCATCAGATTCTGAACATAGCATCTCAAGAACTCATAATGATTAAATATGTAGAGAATTATAAATATTTAAAATACCCTGGGGCTAGTATATGTACTGTCTTTAAACAGATCTTTTTGATCTAGTATCTTTTATTTGCTTGCTTGTGTGCTGGCTTTCCCTACCTCTGTTAGAGCATCAAAACCTTTGCAGACTTTCAGGACAGGGGGAGACCTTACGGATTGTCACAGCACCGTAACTACCTGCCCCCATACTTATTTATGTTGAAGAAAGAGATGAGGTACTCACAAGTTCTGATACCTCAACATAGTACAATACTGAGGTTTGCTTTGGCTGAACCCGAAAAATCTTGTTAACTATTAAGTGATCTAAGCACATTTTTTAACTTTGCTATTCACTCACTTAGGAAAGACTCACAGCCTTATTGGAAATCCATTTTCAAGAAGGTGACTCATACACCCCACAAATATTTATTGTATGTTTTTCTTAAACATTTATTTCCTAATTCTGATCTATCATAATCAAAATGTTGTCATTGCAATTCGGCCACAAAGATAAAGTTAGTAGACATTGTTTCTGCATAATGCATAAAATATTCAAAGGATTCCTGCATAGAATAGTTTTGTTTGTTATTTATTTATTAAATATTTAATATTTATTCCTTCCATTCTTGATTGCTTCATTTATTTCTTACTTCTTCTCTTTCTTTCTTATCTTCACTCTATTTACACCAAAAAATGCTTTCAGATGGCTACAAAAGAGCATACAAGAAAAGTGAAATTTAAATAAATAAAGACAGGCAAAAGGAAAAAAAATGGATGAACTCAGGATAAGTACACAATAGAGAATATCCATAGAGGATATGAGGGATATAAAGTATATTTAGTTTATAGAGTAATAGAGTACAGTTGCATCATTTGTTGAACCATCCTGAGCCATTTGTTGTATTTGTCTGCAATTCCTTATGTCTTCATTATTAATAAAGTGGAAGCTCTCTGGTGCCAGAGATCATGTACTTATTATGCACTTTTTTTATCCACCTCTTCTTTGCTTCCAGTGTGGCTCAGAGATAAACTCATAATAAATACGAGCAAACTAAAAAATTCCATTATTGGCATTTTTGTTGTGCAAATATTGTAGCATGTACTTACATAATCTTTGACAGCTACAATGACAGTGGGTGATATATCTTATGAGTCCACTGTTATGTACATTATCTGTCACTGGCAGAAACATCATTATGCAGCACATGTCTGTATATATAAAGCATTTTGTGCATTAATATCTCATATATATTATATCATATATATTAATTTATATATATATATATATATATATATATATATATATATATATATTAATGCACAAAATGCTTATCAAATGCCCACCACTCTCTAGAGTATTGCACTGTTTTGTAATAACAAATAAAGGAAGAAAATTAGGAATTACATATTTTAACATGTATATAAGCTAAAAACTCATGAACCAAGAAATACAAAACTCTCATATGGGACAAAAGGGAAACAAAAGAATACTTTGGATTGCTGTAGGCATGATCCTTAAAAAAGTTTTACAAAATATGTGACACCAACTTTTGTAAGAATGTGTTTTCAATATTTCTCCAAGTAGGCATTGATCATGAGGCCAAATATTGCTTCATTTAAAGGTGTTTTTTGTGTGTGTGGTAAAGACAAATGGTGGGATATCAAAGGGATCTGGGAGAGGGAGACACAGCTCTCTGTCCTGTTTAACAAAAATATAGATTTTCAATGACTAGAAGAGTAGATCAACTGTTCTTTCATACAACTCTCTATAAATTTAGGAACCCAAACTCTTTCATAAGCCCAGCAGACCTCTTGGTACTTGAAGCTTAATTTGAGCACCAAGATACAACTATGTCCTATCTCCAGCAATATTTAGTTGAACACACTAAATAGTCAAGTTATAGGTAAGATAAAATCCTTTGATTAGAATGACTAAATACTTACATCTATTGGTAAGTCACATACAGCATTTCTAAAACTTATATCTACTCCTCTAGGTCAGTATCAGGTAGAAACTAAGACGTAGAGAAACATGCAAATAATTGTCCAAAGTCACAGTAAGTTGAGGGGTCAGAATTCAAACTTGTTTTTGACTGTGTAGGTCAGTAGGACTGTAAGTCAGCTGCTTGGTGGTCCATGAGACTCCACTTTGGCCAACACCTTGACAAATATTCATTATGTCTCTGAATTTTTTAATTGCTATTGTTTATTCAAACATTTGTATAGTTTTACAAAATCTTTATGATTTATTTTGGTTTTCAAGTGGGATGAGAATTACAAAGGAGATTCATGTTCTCTTCCTCTCTTTCTGTGTTTCTTCTAGTTTTAAAATCTAACCAGACTCCAGCATAACATAACACATAACCCTAATCTAGTTTAGTAGAATCACAAAGGAGAGAAGTGTTCACTTTTAATAGAGTCAGTGTCTCTTAGATATTATGGACTAAAAGAAGCAAGTGGGCAAATATTGAATTGGACACAGAGTACAAAAGAGAAAAATTCCTTCCAGGAAGTGGTGTATGCCTGCAATCCCAGCTACACTGGAGGCGGAGGCAAGAGGATCCCAACTTCAAGGCCAGTGTGGACAACTTAGTGAGATCCTGTCTCCAAAGCAAAACAAAACTACACTGAACTAAAATAAAAAGTTCTGGGGATATAATTCAGTAGTAAAGTGACTTAGGTTCAACCCCCAGAAATGGAAAAAGAAGAGAGAGGGGAAGTTTTCTGATGTCACTGTCAAAATATGTAATGGATGCAGACTAAGATAATAACCCCTGACACAACATCCACACTTGCCCAACCTTCTATATATAGTTCAAAATCTTTCTTATAGCAGAATAAATAAGTTAAAAAGACAACCTCATCATTTTTTTCTCCATCTAAAGGCTATGTCATTGACCTCTTAAGACACTTTTACATTTTGTAGGTTTTAGAATATTGCTTATAAAATCTGTAACAATACTGTATCCAATGGGCAAAATAAAGGGAAATAAAGGGTGAAAATTAGAAGATAAAAATCTATTATTATGATTTAACCTCAATGATATTACTGTTTATCTATTTGTGAAGATATGTCTAGGTTGTTTTATTTTCTCCTATGTGTATAAATGCACAAATACATATAAAAATTCACATGATTTTAAGCTGGGAATATGTCACAGTCATAGAACACTTGTGTAGCATGTGAGAGGCCCTGGGTTCGATCCTCAGTACCAAAAACGAACAAAATGCTGCCAAAAAAAAAAAAAAAAAAAAAAAAAAACAGCATTTGTTTCATTATAAGGGTATTAGAATTTCAAATAATTATACTTTCTGATCTTTGTAACTCATTTTATAAGCATATTTATGCTAAGTGAAATAATCCAGACACACAAAAATTTTTGCATGATCTCCTTACGTGTGGAATATAAAAAGAATAAAAGGGAAAAATACAGAGATAAAGGATAATGAAGTGGTTACTGGGATAGAGAAGAGGAATAAAGGAGCAGTAAGTGGAGAACTCTAGGGCAAAGGATATAAAGAAGCACATATGTAGGTTTCACATGTCTAGATAACTATTATGCAGCATAAAGACTATAGATTTTATAACTTCATTTATTGGTTTTTATTGATTTATATATTTATTGTGGTTACTGGGCACTGAACCATAGACTTGGCATATGCTAGGCAAGCCCTCTGCCACTGAGCTACAACCCCACCCCCCAAAAATGCAACTTGAGTTGATAGAGACGTTAATTTGCTTCACTATGATAACCTTTTTACCACCTATGTGTATTCTATAATGTCACACTGTAAATCTAAAATATACACTATAAAATTTATTTAAAATCAAGTTTACTGAAAAATTTAAAGTATGTTTTAAATTGATTCATATTATTCCAACATGGGTTATAACTTCTTTAATTATTCAACATCACTGCATATTTATGTTTTCAATTTTTTTACTGTGTAAAATAGTGAGGCAATGATAATTATTGTTCATAATATACATAAAATTATGATGTGCCTTAAATCACTTTCTCATCTGCAGAAGCAAAATATTAAGCAAAGGTCTTGAGTTAACTAGGTCAAAAAAGCATGGAAGGAATTTAAATATTAAGGGAATAGCATGTGCCAGAGCCTGCTAGCAGGAATGAATGTGATATAAATTCAAACTTTCCCTCTTTATATTTTAATGCAAAATATCTGAACTCGTTAAAACCTTAACTTTGTTAAGTTTCTAACAAATAAAACAAAAACATAATGGATAGAGTGCACGCATCCATTACACAGGTCCAATATAATAATATGTTATATTATTTGGAGCAAATAATAATGGTGACCTACAGAAAGGCATAGCTCAAATATGCCATGGTCCATTCGTCAAAATGAAAAAAAAGAAGGCAGCTTTGAAGCCTCATTTCAAAATGTACTCAGAAAATGAAGATCAAAACAGTCTGTGCCTTACAAAGTCCCTTTGAGTGCCCTATGGATGATGAACTGAAGTACAATGTTCATGGATTGAACAGATAGGAGGTTACTGTCATCATCCCCGGGGAAGATAATTACAACCTAATGTGGAATACTAAAAAAGAGCTAGTGAAAACTGGATGGATTCAAGAAATATTCAGGTGGTACGACTGATAGGACTTTCTGGTAGGTGGGATATGGGTGGGCAGAAAGGGAATATAAGTTTACAAGGATGACTCCTAGATTTTGGACTTGCAAAACTAGTGTTGTCACTCAACTAGATAAGGGATATTGCAAGAGGGCAATTTTGGCAGGTGATATTTTGTGTTCAGTGTTTTTTAAAACTCTTGGGCATCTATGTACATGTACTTATACATAAAGAATTTTAAGGAACAGACCGAGATTGAGGGTACATTTGACTGTGACTGACATGTAAGAATGAAGTGGTTAAATACCTAAGTAGATGGTTAAGAATGAGAGAAATAGGGGTCCTGGAAAAAGGATTAAAGTATAAAAGGAGCAAGGTTCAAAGGGAAGCCAGAAAACTAACATCAAATGTTAGAACAGGAGCCAATGAATTGATGAATTAATCACTTAATTACATTTGATTCTTAAATGTATGTTCGTCACACTTTAACACGAAAGTTCCAAGTCCATTACTTAAGTATGTTGACATAACTTTATAACTTACTAGTTATAGGCAGGTAATTCACGATAGACTTGTTAACATTTGCTTGTGAGAGGATTTTCTTTTTTAATGACACAATACTCCCACTGGAGAGATGGGAAGGCTGGTGGCATTTCAGGTGAGGAAAGGACCTGCAAGCTGGGAATCTCCACAAATGTACAGTACACACTCAGGCCAAATGGAAATGAATGGTGGTGACCATCTGCTACTTCATCCTAACTCTGCTCCCAGAGATGGTGAGGACACTTGATAAAAGTGGTGATTCTACATGAGTGTGGACCAGGTTGTAGATAACAGACTCTCAAGGGAATGGAGGTTGGAAAAAAGCCATTCTGCCATTTAACCCACTGAGGTCCATTGAGTTTTGAGATATCATCTGAGACAGGGAGTGAAAACAGTGCATAAACCCAGACCAGAAAGACTCTGAGAAGCAGGACACACTGCACCAGCATGTGTGCATTTTTTGGTTACTCTGATTCTTTGTACATGAGGCCCCAAGCTCAAAGGACTCTCTGTGTTTGTTCTTGAAAGCATCCAAGATTACTGAGAAGGATAAAAGTGTGACCCCAAATGCTTCTGATTGTGGGACTGAAAAATACTAAAAGATATAATATGGCAGTTCCTATGAAACAAAAAGTCAAAAGGTTAATGAGCTCCTGGATCAAGACACAAATCATTAGATCCTAGAAAAAAAAATTAAAAAAAAACAGAGGTGAGAGTGAATATTAACAGAAAATTTATGGAGATCCCAGCATGTGCCAAGTGTACAAGTCACTCAGCAAGAGATTAAGCTGATGGTGGAACTCGCAAAGTTTCATCCTAATTTCTAGTGTGTTTTACATTGGTTTATTTAGGTATTCATTCATCTTATCGAATATGTATTATGTTTCAGGCATTAAGGATGCAATTGAGAACAAAAACACACGTGGCTCTTAACCTCATGATTGAACTTGGTGACATTTTTTCTCTTCTGTTGACTTCTTAAGGGCATTATCTGTATAGGTTCCCTGGATCTTTCTCAATGTTACAGCTTAAAAACCCTTTTCAGCATACACTTAGATCAGTAACTCTCTTCATCACTTTCCATAAAATGTCCCTGAGGTAAATGAAACTTCTGAAAATTGTGAGCCAAAATAAATCCTTCCTCTCCATAACTTGATCATCTCAGGTATTTTTGTCACATTAACAGAAAGCTGACTAACACACACTCTAAACCTGCAATTTCCAAAAGACATGTTTTTCACATTCTTTCCCTCAGCCTAAAATCATCAAGGCATCTGGCAGATACAGTACTCTTTCCTTCATTTCCTGGACTAATCATCTTCTTGTTGAATAAATTATCATAAAATATAGGCTACCTAAATTCCAAGTACATTTTAATTATTCTGGCAAAAGACACACTGAGTTATTTTGAATTCCTACATTAATTGGAAGCAGAAGAAGAATTTTGTATATTGTTGTTTTTTTTTTTTTTTGAGTGGTTGTTTTAAACTGTCTCACAGCTGAGCTTTTCTCACCTTGTTTCCCTAAGAAGCAGAGTTTCATTTCATGTATCCATACTTTTACCTCCATTTGAACTAGAACTCTCATTTTATTGCTTCTCCTTGCAAATACCTTGTATTTCAAACTATTCACTTCCTATTCCTGCTCTTCATAATACAACTTATCTTTGATTTAGTGTTCTGCTGTTACCACATCTGAACTCTTAAACTATGCAGTGGTGCACTCAAAACCAACAAAGTGGCTCCTGTTTCAGATTCAAAAGATGCCTTGAAGGATAAATTATGCCCAAATAGAAGTGACTGAAGGTCATTCATTGTAGAAATTTTTAAAGTGCCTGACAAATAACTAAAAAAAAAAACAACCATGTGATCCAATACTCCTAGAATTCTACTAGAAATATGCCAATAAGAATAGAAAATAATGTGAGCTGGGGTTGTGGCTCAGTGGTAGAGTGCTTGCCTAGCACACGCAAGGGTCTGAGTTCATCCTCAGCACCACATTAAAATAAATAAATAAAATAAAGGTATTGTGTACAACTACAATTATAAAAATAAATATAAAAATTTAGAAAATATTGTGTGTAAAGAATTATTTTGTGAAACTCTGGCACATCAAAGATGGTACTGAAAACTACCCAGATTCCCATTATGGGGACTGATGAAATTAAGTATAATATCTTCACAGAATGGAAATATAAGCAACTAGAAAGTATAAGAAGTATATTTTATATATAATTTAAGAGTATAAATAAGTAATATGCTTATTTATAATTTATATGTATAGGTATGTGCGCACACACACACATGCACACACACAAATAGACAAAGGCAGAGACTATATATTAGTCAAAGTTATCCAGAGAAACAATTGATAGAATATTTGTAAGAGGGGATTTATTAGATGGGTTTATATGATCAGAAGCTGATTTGTCCCAAAATGGGCATCTGAGGACTGGAGAGCAGGGTAAATTGGCCCTTGGTCAGTCTAAGTAGCCAGAAACCTCAGAAGAGAACGAGGCCAATATACAGCTGCAGTCCAGTCTGAGAACAAGAACCAGAAAGCTCACCAGGAAAATGCTGGTGCAAGCTTGTGTTTAAACATTGAAGAACGGACAGTTTGATGTCCATGAGTAACAACAGAAAAACTGTACCTACTTGAAAAAGGTCAAGTGTGTGTGAGTGTGAGAATCTCCCTTCTTCTGCTTCTTCCATTCCATCTGGGCCCCAGCCTATGGGAGGGTGCTGCCCACATTCAGGGAGGGTCTTCCCTACCCAGTTTGCTGATCCATATGCTGATCTTCTCTGGAATTACCTCCATATATATGCCCAGAAGTATTCTGGGCACCCTGAAATCCAGTCATGTTGACAATCAAAATTAGCCGACAAAGAGAAACTGAGATGAACAAGGAGAATCAGACAGACCGACTTACTGATCAATAGATGGCAAGAAAGACAGATTTAAAGGAATTGTAACTCCCTTATGAAATGGTGGAGTGGTAAATGTGAAATCTGCAGGCAGTGTACCAACCCAAAGACCCAGGCAAGAGTCTATGAGGCAGTCTTCCCAGTCTGGACATAAAATTGCTTCCTCTTTGAATGAGGAAAGGAGCTCAGTCTTTCCTTTTCAGATGTCAAACTGCTTGAATGAAGCCACCAACATTATAGAGAGTATTCTGCTGTACTCCAACTCAACTGGATTTGTCAATCGCACCTTAGAAAAATACCTTCAAAGCAGCATGCAGACTAGCTTTTGACCCAACAGCTGGGTACCATAACCTAGGCTAGTAGAAACAAAATTAACCATCACAAATACAAGGTAATGAGTCAAGAATCTCAATTTAATATATGTAGGGATATATTTTAAAAAATATATGTGCTGTGCTGTATAGAAAAGAGTTAATATAGAAACATGAGAATTCAGTTTTTAAGATGGACCCTTACAAATTTGGTCTTTGACAGGCATGTGGAAATTTAACTGATAAATAGTTCTCTGCGCGCTGACATAAACCTTTCCCTAACTTCTAAAGGTGTCTCACTGTGTCCACACTATGCAAGCTATATGGTTCATGATGAATACTTGCTTTTCTTCTGAGAGTCTGGAATTTTGGTAAGTAGTAGGAATAGAATGCTATGTAATCATCCCCTAATAATCACATCAGACACTCGGTAGACTATCATGGGAAGAAAGATTACACACATACTACATTTTTGTCCACAAAATCATGGAAGTGTGATCTCTACATGAGAGTGCAAGGGCAGGAGGAAGTGTGGATGAGAATCCTCCAGAGCCCTTCAATCTTTCCTTCATGATCTAAGTGTAACCTTATTACATCTGAAAATGCAATTATGTGCTGAGTCTTTATACAATGATGCATTCAGTTCTTCCAGAGAATCTCAGGACATGGAGGTGGTCTTGGAAATCTGTGTAATACTTCCCCTTCAAACAGATAAATTATTATTTTTAGATAACTGTTCTACCTAAATTTTTAGAAGAGTTTTGCATTTATGTAAAAATTTCAATATAGTACAAGAAGGTCTAACATACCTTGCACTGTTTCTCATGTTAAAAATATCTTACTGTGGTACATAATTCACAACTGCTGAATAAATTTTGATATATTTCTCAATTAAATGTCACAATTTATTTGTATTTTATTAGATTTCCCAAAATCTAGAGCTGTTTTCTATAATCTGTTTTAGGACTCTATTCAGGATACATTAAATTTAGTCATCTTGTCCACTAAGTCCCCTCTGCTCTGCAAATATTTCTCAAACTTCCTGTTTTCTAGTAAGCCTTGACTTTTTGTTTCTTTTTATTTTATTTTTGAACAAGAACTTTTGGTTTAATTAATTATCTCTTTTAATTCTCAGTTAAACTTCTGCTTTTTAACTTTATTATGCCCTTTCCTTTATCTCCTTTGAGTTCACTTTGGTTTTAATTTTTGAGCTTCTTAAATAGAATGCTTATTTATCTTTCTTACTTTCTAAAATATGCATTAAAGATATAAATGTTTATTTTTTTTCTGTATCCACTATTTCTGTGGTGTGTTTGGGTAATTTTCTCAGATAACTTTTCTAATTTGGTAATACTTTCTTCAATAGCATCTAGTCTATTAGATTTAAATATACATATACATTGACATATAATTTAGATTTAGTTATATATGGGAGAAGGACTAGAAAAGGGTAAAGAGAATGGAATGAAATTTGAGTTTAATAGTTTTTCCCTTGGAAATGTAAAAACAACTTCATAATTATAAGACAAAATTAAACAAAAAATAACAAAGAGGAAAACAAAATAAAATGAATTTGATATCGAAAAATGTAATCAAAATAAAGCAAAGGATTCTAACTGTGTATAAATTCGCTCTCTTAAAAACACTATTTGACTACCTAGACTTTGTGGAATATATTGTAAGGGCAAAGCAGACCTACACAAAATTAAATTTAATAATACTAAGTACTAATTGCAAAACTGTAACTAGTATTATTAGCAATAATGTTGCTATTAGTATAGAAATATACCTGTATATAATATGAGATAAAGAAATGGTGTTGCTACTTTAAACTGTTACAGGATAACATTTGTACTGCAACAGTAAATAGAGAAAATTTAAAAATCAAATAAGTCAATACACTTCATCTTAAATTTGAATTGGAAATACCCTTTTGAACATACATATGATATATTTTGTCTTTAAAACCAAATTCTTTGCATCCTAGCTTTATCCAGTGAAATGTTTTAAAAGTGATAACAATAGCCAATAGGAATATTACCACCTTTGTTTTCAGAACTGTTAATCTCTCGACATTATTTTCCAGTAAAAGCAATGAATCATTTTTGCTGAAGGATTCATTCCATATCTACAATGGGAAATGTGTGAAGAAACATTAAACATCGTGTTTATTAGAAAAGAAGAAAACTATTAAAGCATATGCTTGGCATAATCCCAATTGGCTTTGCTAGCACCAAGGTAAATGAATGTCTGTTGATAAAAAAATGAAAATTAGAGCATCTGAAGTAAATTTGGTTATAATTGATTAGAACTTATCATCATTAAATTCATGATGAAATGAAAGTAAATCTCACTGATCATTTTAGGAGATTGTTAAGGTGAAAAATTATTATTCGGAAAATTAGTAGCAAAGGAGAAAAATGAGGAAAGGGGAACTCAAGGTTTATCCTTCCTGTCCTAAACCAATTATGTTTCAGGCTAATTTAATAGCAGGGAACCACAAGTTCTTTATAGAAGGATCTCACATCTGATAAGAGAAACCGTAATGGTAGACTATTACCATTTTGGAATACTTTAACAATAAATCTAAACAGTGATCATGGAAGGGAGCTGAAACTGGTTGAGGAATTTAAAATGAATGGGTTGAATAGACAACCCCTGAACCCACTGATAGACATTAGCATCATACAGAGCTAGGAAGATATTGAGTGACACTTGAAGTATAGGTAAAGACTAGGCACATATTTGTGAAGAAAAAAAAAAATCTAACATGAATCTGATCAGGTCTCCCTCAAGACTCAGCACACATGGGAAAGCAGAACATGCAAAATCACTCCATGTGGCCAAGCTCAAAATATGAGAAACAGGACAGGAAAAGGGACTTCAATTTTCAAAGAAGATATATTAGGAAGGAAGAGTGGGGAGAGAGAGAATGGAAAAAAGAAAGGCAGGAAGATGATCTTACTTATTTGTTTATTTATATATTTATTTATTTTGTACTGGGGATTGAACTCAGGGGCACTCAACCACTGAGCCACATCCCCAGCCCTTTAAAAAAAAAAAAAAAAAAAAAATATATATATATATATATATATATATATATATATATATATATATATATATATATATATATTGTATTTAGAGACAGGGACTCTCTGAGTAGCTTAGCATCTCATGAAGTTGTTGAGGCTGGCTTTAATCTTGTGACCCTCCCTCCTCAGCATCCCAAGCTGCTGGGATTACAAGCATGCATAGCTGCACCCAACTGAAAGAGGAATTTTTATAGATTATTAGAAATTCAGGAGATAAGGAAGATGGCGGCGAGGGGAGTGCATTGCCCCCGTGTGCTGCTTCACTGTGTGGGAGTATGACAAGTCAGGACGGCTAAAGGTTATCTTGTTAGGAATTTCCAGCAATAGTGGGGTGCTCCGGAACCTGGAGGAAGGATTTCCATCGCACGAGGATCGGCTACGGGGACTCAAACGTGAGAGGTTTGTCGCACGGAGGGTAACACTGCTTATTCAGCAAATCGCCCCACGGCTAGAGTCTGCAGCGCGCGCTGGGAAACGAGGAGATAGCGACGCAGGGATACAGCGCTGCAGTTTCTGCCAGCCGTGCAAGCACCGTACTCAGGGCTGAATTCTGGGTTCGAGACGGGGGAAGGAAGCGGTCCATCTCGGTTCTCCACACCGGTCAGACCACAGAGGAGGCCAGCAGCCACCATGTTGGAAAGCTGACGTCACCATCCCTGTTTTCGACTGACCGCAGCTCATTCAGCCATAGAACAGGTAATTTCAGGCTGCAATTCGCCTGCGGCTTGCAGACAGATTGCTAGGGTTCAGTGCCTGGGTGCTTCTTAGAACCTGATCTTATCGGAGCGAACACCAAGCGCGGGGCAGCCGAGTTCAGGCTCCCGGAACCGTCCCGGAACCGCCCTGGCCCAGGGCTGCGGAGCCTGCAGAGGCTGCTTCTTGGACCCTGCTCCTATCAGAGCATACACCAAGCAGTAAGCGGCCGAATTCCGGCTCCCGGAACTGAGCCCGCGGGGACTGCTACTTGGAGCCTACTCTTATAGGAGCTTACACCGAGCACGGAGTGGCCGAGTTCCGGCTCCCGGAACTTCCCTGGCCCGGGGCTAGGAGTCCGCGGAAACTGCTTCTCGGTCCGGGTCCTGCTGAGGGCTGGTCAGGACTCACCCGTTGCTTTGGTTGCCTGGCAAGGGGAACGAAATGCTGCCATTCGCATAGGATACCAACATGGCAGAGATCTAATGTCATCAGAAAGCGGCGGAGGAGAGAACTTCATCAATACCAGTGGCGACATAAACAGATGGTCTCCTGGTAGGGGGGGTGAGGCACAGACACCCAAGTCTCCTCAATTTGTCGTCGAGCCAGAGGGGAGAAGCCGGGCCGCCGCCAGCGCCCGGAGCAGGCCCAGCGGCTCGCCACCGTGGTGACCGCGTGACCCCAATTGGAGAGGGGGTGGAGCGGAGCAGCCACCCACACCCGCAAGGTGGGCAGACCCGCGACCCAGTGGTACATGGGCGTGGTAGGAGGGGCAGGGCAGAACCGCCGTTCGCGCTTGCAAGGTGAACAGACCTGTGACAGCCTGGCGGGTCAGGCCCAGCGGCCTGCCAGTGTGGTACACACGTCACCCCAACTGGAGTAGGGGCAGAGCAGATCCTTCTCCCACGCCCGGATCAGGCCCTGCCGGTGTGGTGGTCACATGACCCCAATTGGAGTGGGGGCGGAGCGGAACCGCCACCCGTGCCCGCAGGGTGAGCAGACCTGTGACCAACCTGCAGATCAGGCCCAGAGGTCCGCAGGCGTGGTAGGAGGGGCAGGGCAGATCCGCCGCCCGCGCCTCCAAGGTAGGCAGACCTGCAACAGACCGTCGGATCAGGCCCAGGAGCCTGCCGGCGTGGTACACACACCACCCTAATTGGAGTAGGGGCAGAGCAGAGTCGCCGCCCGTGCCAGGAACAGGCCCAGCGTCCTGCAGGCGGGGTAGTCACGACACCCCAATTGGAGTAGGGGCAGAGCAGAGCCTCCACCCGTGCCCGAAAGGTGGGCAGATCTGCCACCGACCAGTGGGACAGGCCCAGTGGCCTGCCGGTAGAACAGACACGTCACCCCATTTGGAGTAGGGGCAGAGTAGAGCCGCCGCCCGCGCCTGCAGGGTAGGCAAACCTGCAACCGACCGGCGGATCAGACCCGGTGGCCTGCCGGCGTGGTACACTCGTCACCCCAATTGGAGTAGGGGCACAACAGAGCCGCCGCCAGAGCCCAGAACAGGCCCAGTGACCTGCCGGCGGGGTAGCCACGACACCCCAATTGGAATAAGGAGAGAGCAGAGCCGCCGCCCGCGCCTGCAGGAAAGAAACGCAAGCAGTATGAAAAGACAAGGAAAGAAAGGACCACAAGCAATGCAGGTCAACTCAACTTTAGAAGAGGTAACTGCTGCAGCATATGGAATGTCAGATAAAGAATTCAGGATATACATGCTTCAGATGATCTGGAGTATCAAGGAAAACATTAAACAGCAAAATCAGACAATGAAAGATCACTTCGACAATGAATTACGCAAACAAATCGAGGAAGCAAAGGATCAACTATACAGGGAGATAGAGGTTATAAAAAACAAACAAACAGAAATCCTAGAAATGCAGGAAGCAATAAACCAACTTAAAAACTCAATGGAGAATACTACCAGCAGAGTAGAACACTTAGAAGATAGAACATCAGACAATGAAGACAAAGTATTTCAACTGGAAAAGAACATAGACAGCTCAGCAAGACTGTTAAGAAACCATGAGCAGAACATCCAAGAAATATGGGATAACATTAAGAGACCAAACTTAAGAGTCATTGGGATACAGGAAGGTACAGAGCTCCAAACCAAAGGAATGAGCAATCTATTCAATGAAATAATAGGAGAAAACTTCCCAGACTTGAAGAATGAGACAGAATCCCAAATCCTAGAAGCCTACAGGATGCCGAATGTGCAAAATCATAAGAGATCCACACCTAGACACATTATAATGAAGATGCCCAACATACAGAATAAGGAGAGAATTTTAAAAGCTACAAGAGAAAGGAAGCAGATTACATTTAGGGGTAAGCCAATCAGGATAACAGCTGATCTTTCAACACAGACTCTGAAAGCTAGAAGATCCTGGAATAACATATTTCAAACACTGAAAGAAAATGGGTTCCAACCAAGAATTGTGTATCCAGCGAAATTAAGCTTCAGGATGGAAGATGAAATTAAAACCTTCCACGATAAACAAAAGTTTAAAGAATTCGCAGCTAGAAAACCATCTCTTCAAAACATCCTCGCCAAAGCATTACAGGAAGAGGAAATGGAAAATAACAATGAAAACCAACAGTGGGAGGTAGGACAGTAAAGGGGGGGAAAATAATCAAAGAGGAAAACAAACCATGTTTAGTAACAGAAATAAACAAATATGTCTGGAAGAACAACCCATATCTCAATAATAACCCTAAATGTTAATGGCTTAAACTCACCAATTAAGAGACACAGGCTAGTAGAATGGATCACAAAACAAGACCCAACAATATGCTGCCTACAGGAGACGCATTTGATAGGAAAAGATATACATAAGCTGAAGGTGAAAGGTTGGGAAAAATCATATCACTCATATGGACTTCGGAAACAAGCAGGAGTGTCCATAGGCATATCAAATAAAATAGATTTCAAGCCAAAGTTAATCAAAAGGGATAAAGAGGGACACTACATACTGCTTAAGGGAACCATACACCAACAAGACATAACAATCATAAATATTTATGCCCCAAACAATGGTGCAGCTATGTTCATCAAACAAACTCTTCTCAAGTTCAAGAGTCTAATAGACCACCATACCATAATCATGGGAGACTTCAACACACCTCTCTCGCCACTGGACAGATCTTCCAAACAAAAGTTGAATAAGGAAACTATAGAACTCAATAACACTATTAATAACCTAGACCTAATTGACATATATAGAGTATACCACCCAACATCAAGCAGTTACACTTTTTTCTCAGCAGCACATGGATCCTTCTCAAAAATAGATCATATATTATGTCACAGGGCAACTCTTAGACAATATAAAGGAGTAGAGATAATACCATGCATCTTATCTGATCATAATGGAATGAAACTGAAAATCAACGATAAAAGAAGGAAGGAAAAAGCATACATTACTTGGAGAATGAACAATAGGTTACTGAATGATCAATGGGTTATAGAAGACATCAAGGAGGAAATTAAAAAATTCTTACAGATTAATGAAAACACAGACACAACATATCGGAATCTATGGGACACATTGAAAGCAGTTCTAAGAGGAAAATTCATTGCTTGGAGTTCATTCCTTAAAAAAAGAAAAAACCAACAAATAAATGATCTCATACTTCATCTCAAAATCCTAGAAAAAGAAGAGGAAAACAACAGCAAAAGAAGTAGAAGGCAAGAAATAATTAAAATCAGAGCTGAAATTAATGAAATTGAAACAAAAGAAACAATTGAAAAAATTGACAAAACTAAAAGTTGGTTCTTTGAAAAAATAAACAAAATCGACAGACCCTTAGCGATGCTAGCAAAGAGAAGAAGAGAGAGAACTCAAATTACTAGCATACGGGATGAAAAAGGCAATATCACAACAGACACTTCAGAAATACAGAAGATAATCAAAAACTATTTTGATTCCTTATACTCCAAAAAATTAGAAGATAGTGAAGGCATAGATAAATTTCTTAAGTCATATGATCTGCCCAGATTGAGTCAGGAGGATATAGAAAACCTAAACAGACCAATATCAATTGAGGAAATAGAAGAAACCATAAAAAGACTACCAACTAAGAAAAGCCCAGGACTGGATGGGTATACAGCAGAATTTTACAAAACCTTTAAAGTAGAACTAATACCAATACTTTTCAAGCTACTTCAGGAAATAGAAAAGGAGGGAGAACTTCCAAACTCATTCTATTAGGCCAACATCACCCTGATACCTAAACCAGACAAAGACACTTCAAAGAAAGAAAACTACAGACCAATATCTCTAATGAACCTAGATGCAAAAATCCTCAATAAAATTCTGGCGAATCGGATACAAAAACATATCAAAAAAATTGTACACCATGATCAAGTAGGATTCATCCCTGGGATGCAAGGCTGGTTCAATATACGGAAATCAATAAATGTTATTCACCACATCAATAGACTTAAAAATAAGAACCATATGATCATCTCGATAGATGCGGAAAAAGCATTCGACAAAGTACAGCATCCCTTTATGTTCAAAACTCTAGAAAAACTAGCGATAACAGGAACATACCTCAATATTGTAAAAGCAATCTATGCTAAGCCTCAGGCTAGCATCATTCTGAATGGAGAAAAACTGAAGGCATTCCCTCTAAAATCTGGAACAAGACAGGGATGCCCTCTCTCTCCACTTCTGTTCAACATAGTTCTCGAAACACTGGCCAGAGCAATTAGACAGACGAAAGAAATTAAAGGCATAAAAATAGGAAAAGAAGAACTTAAATTATCACTATTTGCAGATGATATGATTCTATACCTAGCAGACCCAAAAGGCTCTACAAAGAAACTATTAGAGCTAATAAATGAATTCAGCAAAGTGGCAGGATATAAAATCAACACGCATAAATCAAAGGCATTCCTATATATCAGCGACAAATCCTCTGAAATGGAAATGAGGACAACCACTCCATTCAAAATATCTTCAAAAAAAATAAAATACTTGGGAATCAACCTAAAAAAAGAGGTGAAAGACTTATACAATGAAAACTACAGAACCCTAAAGAGAGAAATAGAAGAAGATCTTAGAAGATGGAAAAATATACCCTGTTCATGGATAGGCAGAACTAACATCATCAAAATGGCGATATTACCAAAAGTTCTCTATAGGTTTAATGCAATGCCAATCAAAATCCCAACGTCATTTCTTGTAGAAATAGAGAAAGCAATCATGAAATTCATATGGAAAAATAAAAGACCCAGAATAGCAAAAACAATGCTAAGCAGGAAGTGTGAATCAGGCGGTATAGCGATACCAGACTTCAAACTATACTACAGAGCAATAGTAACAAAAACAGCATGGTACTGGTACCAAAACAGGCGGGTGGACCAATGGTACAGAATAGAGGACACAGAAACCAATCCACAAAACTACAACTATCTTATATTTGATAAAGGGGCTAAAAGCATGCAATGGAGGAAGGATAGCATCTTCAACAAATGGTGCTGGGAAAACTGGAAATCCATATGCAACAAAATGAAACTGAATCCCTTTCTCTTGCCATGCACAAAAGTGAATTCAAAATGGATCAAGGAGCTTGATATCAAATCAGAGACGCGCCGTCTGATAGAAGAAAAACTTGGCTACGATCTACATTCGGTGGGGTCGGGCTCCAAATTCCTCAATAGGACACCCATAGCACAAAAGTTAATAACTAGAATCAACAAATGGGACTTACTCAAACTAAAAAGTTTTTTCTCATCAAAAGAAACAATAAGAGAGGTAAATAGGGAGCCTACACCCTGGGAACAAATCTTTACTCCTCACACTTCAGATAGAGCCCTAATATCCAGAGTATACAAAGAACTCCAAAAATTAGACAATAAGAGAACAAACAACCCAATCAACAAATGGGCCAAGGACCTGAACAGACACTTCTCAGAGGAGGACATACAGTCAATCAACAAGTACATGAAAAAATGCTCACTATCTCTAGCTGTCAGAGAAATGCAAATCCAAACCACCCTAAGATACCATCTCACTCCAGTAAGATTGGCAGCCATTATGAAGTCAAACAACAACAAGTGCTGGCGAGGATGTGGGGAAAAGGGTACACTTGTACATTGCTGGTGGGACTGCAGATTGGTGCAGCCAATTTGGAAAGCAGTATGGAGATTTCTTGGAAAGCTGGGAATGGAGCCACCATTTGACCCAGCTATTCCCCTTCTTGGTCTACTCCCTAAAGACCTAAAAAGAGCTTGCTACAGGGACACTGCTACATCGATGTTCATAGCAGCACAATTCACAATAGCAAGACTGTGGAACCAACCTAGATGCCCTTCAATAGACGAATGGATAAAAAAAATGTGGCATTTATACACAATGGAGTATTACTCTGCATTAAAAAATGACAAAATCATAGAATTTGCAGGGAAATGGATGGCATTAGAGCAGATTATGCTAAGTGAAGCTAGCCAATCCCTAAAAAACAAATGCCAAATGTCTTCTTTGATATAAGGAGAGTAACTAAGATCAGAGTAGGGACGAAGAGCAGGAGAAGAAGTTTAACATTTAACAGGGATGAGAGGTGGGAGGGAAAGGGAGAGAGAAGAGAAATTGCATGGTAATGGAAGGAGACCCTCAGGGTTATACAGTGGAGGGGGTAGAGAGAGAGGAGGGGAGGGGAGGGGAGGGGAGAGGTGGGGAGGGGGGAGGGTGGAGGATGGGAAAGGCAGCGGAGCACAACAGACACTAGTATGGCAATATGTAAATCAATGGATGTGTAACTGATGTGATTCTGCAATCTGTGTATGGGGTGAAGGTGGGAGTTCATAACCCACTTGAATCAAAGTGTGGAATATGATATGTCAAGAAATTTGTAATGTTTTGAACAACCCACAATAAAAAATTAAAAAAAAAACAATTAAAAAAAAAAGAAATTCAGGGCTTTTGTGATGATGTCAGGATGCATCCTTCTGATGTTACATAAAAAGAAGAAAAATATTTTTTAAAAATGAAAGAAACTCAAGAGGCTGGTAAACACTTGTTTGGCAAATGTGAGGGCCTGAGTGTTCAATCCTCAGCCCCATTAAAAAAAAAGAAAGAAAGAAAGAAAAGAAATCAAACTCAAGACACATATTGCTATGGTTTGAAAGATTTTTAAAGGCTTCATTGTTGAAATTAAATCTCCATTGTGAGGTATCAAGAGGGTGGAAACAATCTGACTATGGTGTTTACAAGCAGGGCTTTTGGAAAGTGTTTAGAATTAAATAAGCTCATTAGTGTAGATCCTTCTTGATTAAATTTTGATGGCTTTATAGGCAGAGGGGGACACAACAGAGAGACACATATGCACATGTGATGCCTTTATTTTACCATGTTCTTTGTGATGTCTTGCAACTTTGCCAGAAGAAAGCCATTACTAAATCCAGCCACAGACGTCTTACTCCAGAAACATGCACTACAATAAAACTCTTGTCTTTATCAAGTAGCCTGCAATACTAGTTATATGAAGGGATTTCGTTACACTAATATAAAACACATTGAAATGGTGATTGCTGGCATAGTGGGTGAAATTAAACACAATTTTTAGTGTTCACATAGGGATTTCTTTTTTGGTTAAATCTGTGGATGCAGAAAACAGGTATGGAGAATTACTGTATTTAACATTAAGATACTTGATGTTTTCCATTATTTGGAGTACAGTGTCCCTATGATTTAATGAACAAATCAAATTTTACTAGCCAGTCTTTAAATTCCACACATTTTTTTCCTGTTTTGCATGTTCACTACCCATTTTTATGCAAACATAATCTTAAGGTTGTATGTTATTTCAATAACATTTCTAAACATTTCATTACTTAGGCAAATACTTAGATTATTTTCTATATTTTTGTATTATGGACAAACTTTGATCTACATTCATATTCATAAGCTTTTATGTTAATCATGAGCTAATTCTTCAGAATTGCTTTCCAGAAGTGGAATTAACGGATCAAAGGAATTTCAAGGTTCTTGGTAATATTGCCAAAATGCTTTCCAAAAGTGTTGTACCAAGTAACACGACTGCTGGCAATGCACATCTTAACACGCTTTGCAGGAACAACTTTCTGCAGATCTCTAAACTTAAGTAGACTTGACTTGCACCTCTTCTGAGTTTTTTTTTTACCTTAAATAATCTGGTCTTATATTGTGTGTTGGTTAGGTGTTGAGGGAAGGGGACACAATTGACCTATTTCCTCCCCTGGGGCTGCCATTCACAGTTCATTTTTGAGCACTTTGTCCAGAAGTGATTTTCATTCAACATGCCCCCATTTCTATGCATGAAGACACAGGGTTCTCCTGACTTATAATCCTCTTATTTTTTTTTTATTTGCAGGCTGGTTGAAAACAAAAGGAATAAATAGCTGGCACACACAAGCACTAGTATTTCAGATGAAGTTTCCTCTTTGACCAGCGGGCAGAAGCTTGGCTGTCTACCTTGGTTCCCAGTGGTCTGTGCTCTGCGGTGGTGATGTCTGGTTTAAGGAATTCCTTGTCCAGACTGCTGGTCAGAATCAAGCTCAGTTTTGAACTGCTATTTTAGGCAGTATTTAGAATTGACTCATTTGAGAATTGAAACAATGTGCAAATCAAAGACCTTTTTCCTTTAGAAAGCCAAGGGTTGATTTACATTTCCTCTTTTCCCCTTTCTATTTCAAAGTCTCTGGAAAGCTGAACCAGTCCTGGTGCTTTGAAAAAAGAGGAGTAGGGATTAAAAATACAGCGTAATTTGAAAGAAATAAAACATGTTTCTTGAACTCCTCTCTCTGTCTTTTTTCTCTCTTTTATCTCTTACTAAGAATCTGTGAAAACCTTACGAAAAATGGAAACCTATGGGCTGGGGATGAGGTTCCGTGGTAGAACACTTGCCCAGGATGTGCGAGGCTAGTTCAATCTCCGGCGGCACAAAAACTAAAAAGAAATAAGATAATTAAAAAATAAAAATACAATTTTAAAGCCAGAATACAAGATGCTAGGTCCATGGGAGTAACAAATTTGGAGGCTTGGGTTGCACTACAAGCATTCATGCATCTGGAAATTCATCCATTCATGCAATAGCCATCTATTTTTCATTATATGACATTTCCATGCTACTTTTAAAAGATTCAAAACTAAAAAGCAATATAATTCTTATACACCAGAATTCAAATTTCAAATTTTCCTTGAGTTTAAATTCAAGGAAAGGGCTGACCCATTCATGATTAATTCTAATATGAAACCTTCCAAAAGAACAATAGCTTTGATTCTTACCATTTGTGAAAACATAGTTAAAAATAAATGAACAATAAAAAAAAGCTAAGCATATTACAAACCACCATGAAGAGCTTAGCAACATATTTACAATGCCAATTTTTGTGAATTTTATGGAGAAAACAGCCTTTGATCAGTAGTGAATAATTTTTTATTTTGGATTTTTTTTTTCGTTTTCTCCTCAATGATTTCCATACCTAGAGACCAGCCTATAAAGATTTTCTAAATCCTCTCTTCTTCACAAAAAACATCCTAAGCAAGATCATTTATTATGAGGAATCCTAAAGCTTCAGGATGGGGTAACCCAGAGATGATAAAGGGTCCAATATCCTCTTGGGTCATTTGGTTTGGATTTGCCCATATAAATGCCTTGGCTTCCTTTTTCTGTGTTATAAACCTGGTTGTTATTATTATTATTATTATTATTAGCCTCAAGGGTTCATGTTTAAAACCTTGGTCATCAGTGTGGCGAAAAGAAGTAGTGAAAATTGGGCACAGTGGTGCTGTAATCCTAGCAGCTCAGGAGGCTCAGGAAGGAGGGTCACAAGTTCAAAGCCAGCCTCAGCAACTTAGCAGGTCACTAAGCAATTTAAGGAGACCTTATCTCTAATTAAAATATAAAAAAGGGTCAGGAATGTGATTTAGTGGTTAAATGCCCTGGGTTCAATCCCTAGTGCCAAAAAGAAAAAAATAAATAAATAAAAAGAAGAAAAAAAGAGAGAGAGTGAGAAATTTTAAGAGGTGGGACCTAGTGAGAACTCACTACTGGCCCTTATCCTCACTCTGGTCTCCTGTTTCAATACATGCTCTCTTATACACATGCTCCTGTCGTGATGCCATCTGCCAACATACCATTCACCAGGAGGTCCTTTCTAGACCAAAGCCAACGCTGTTGCCATCCCTTAAACCTCCAGAACTGTGAGTTAGGTAAACCTCCTTTCTTAATAAAATTACCATGTCTCAGGGTTACAGTTGTGGAAAACAGAGCAATATGCTGATTATTGGCTATTGGCCTTGGAAACTGAGCCGAAGGATTATCTTCTACCATGGCTCTCTGTGAAGTGCAGGCCTAGTTTGCTAGAGTTCTTTCCACCTACTTTTCCAGAAAGTAATAATTTCGGGATAATCCTCTGATCCCCTTCGTAGGTCTTTGCTATATTCCAAGAACTCTATGGATGTCATAATATCACAGTTTGCCCCTCTTCTGAAAATTATCCGTGGTTTAGTTTAGACAGATCTGACGGGACTGAGTTCCAGGATGGCCCTGGTCATTTCATTTGTCATCTTTGAGGGTTAAGAGGATCTGACACATGGTAGATATTCTATCAGTATTTTTAGAATGAGAAACGAGAGGATGCATTAATACTTTCCCCTGATTACCGCAGAATTTTAAAAGTGACCTTCTGTCACTCATGCAGTCCATCACTTTGATGGGACTTTCCATACTGACACATGGAGCTCACCAGGAAAGGAGCTGCTCTCGGAAGGAAGAGGTTTCTTTCAAATCTCACTCATCTGTCCTAACAAATGATTGAAATAATGAATTCTGTCTTTATAGGGGCATTTTTTGTCAGGTATTTCTAATTTAAAATACCTTTCTTGGCATTGTTAGAGTTTGGATGTGAAGTTTCCCCCAAAAGCTCAGTGGGAGACAATGCAAGAAGGTTTAGAGGACAAATGATCAGGTTGTGAGAGTCTTAACCCAATCAGTGAATTAGTCCCTTGAAGGGATTAATTGAGTGGTGGCTGAAGGCAGGTAGGGTGTGGCTAGAAGAGGTGGGGCATTGGGGGCCTGCCTCTAGAGTATATATTTTGTATCTGGCGAGTAGAGTCTGTCTCTGCCTTCTGATCATCATATGAGCTGCTTCCCTCTGCCACACTATTCCGCCATGATGTTCTGTCTCACCTAGAGCCCCTAAGAATGAAGCTGGCTATCTATGGATGGAGATCTCTAAAACCTTAGCCCCCAAATAAACTTTTCCTCCTCTACAATTGCTCTGGTCAGGCCTTTTAGTCACAGCAATGAAGAATCTGACTAAAACACACATTTTTTCCCCTGTTTTATGTGAATAAAAGCTAGAATCTTCATGGAAACAACACTTTTAGGCACATTGACTTTCTATCGGTCCTAAATAAAACCAAGCTTTTTCTTTTTCTTTTTCATCTTTTTTTTTTTTGGAGGGGGGTTGTACCAGGGATTGAACCTGGGGGCACTTGACCCCTGAGCCACATCCCCAGCCCTATTTTGTATTTTATTTAGAGACATGGTCTCACTTAATTGCTCAGCACCTCACTTTTGCTGAGGCCAACTTTGAACTCTTAATCCTCCGTCTCAGCCTCCACCAGGCCCAACCTCTTTCTTAACTTTGAGTTTTTACCTTTGTATCTCCCTCTATGTAGAATATTTCCCTACTTTTTTGTTGTTGTTGTTGTTTGTTTCTAATGATTTTAACCTGTTGTATACTGAGGTCTCCACTTAATTGTAATCCCTTCCAGCAAAGTTATTACTTGATCATGTATCCATTCAATTTATATTTAGTTCTTAACTCTGTGTTTTTATAGAAACTAGCCACACAAATAATTCCTCTTATTTAGTGCTGAATCTACACTACCTGGTACAGTGTATGACATATAGCAGAAAATAATGATCAATTGGCAGATCCACTAATGAATGGATGAATTTAGGAAATACATCAAAGGATCTTAATTGTGCCTTCCTATTCTTAGGTTCCTTGGCAACTTTGTGTACACGGTGCTATTTAACTTTTCTACTTAAAAAAAAAAAAGGTCTATTTTGGCTTGGACATCAGAGCAGATAGGCTTTATGTAAAAGGCTGCAAGGTAATGATGGGTGATTATCAAAAGGAGCTGGCTTACTCATAGGCTGAGAGCTCAAGAAGGTACCTGAATTGCTGCCCATTTTGCCAAATCTGAGAAAGATGATTGGTGAAAAATTGCCCTCATTCTAAAAGTTGTGCTGATCAGCAAGATTTACCAACCATTGTTAGGACACTGAAGTAGAAATTCCTACAAACAATAACAGATCGGTAATGAAATATTGATTGGGGGTGCATTGCAGGGCAATTTTGTCCATTTCCTTGTAGAAGCTGGAGCCTCCTCAGGGTCTGAACTGGAATATCTAGCCCCAGCCTTTCCTCTGTAGAAGCTGATTGTGATGCCTATTAGAGGTTGTCTGGAAAGTGTGACTATTTCTAATTTTCCAGGGCATTTAGGATTCTATTTTTTTCCTCTTCTTTCTCTCATCCTCTCTCCTTATATATGACTCTTAAAATGAGATAGTGCAGCTTAGAAATCACCCTGTGCTAGGCAAACTTTGAAATCAATCAATCAGGTTGGCCCAGCAGCAGCAGCTATAGTTCAAGCATGACTTTGCCAGACAGCTCAGCCATTACTCACATCAGAGATCACTTCCTCTTCTTCCTTTCCTACTCCATGCCTATCCTAACCCTGGACAGATGGAGCAGTTTGTACAATGTCAGATGGTACTGCCTTTAGCTAGAGAGTTAATCGGAGAGTCCTAGTACTAAAAATCCTCTTTTTTTTTTTCATGCGCAAAACAGATAATTTACAGGCATCAGAAATATGTGTGATCACCAACTATCTTCTTCATTTCTTCTTCAGTCTTTTGCTTCTTTTGACACCTGGAAAATTTCTCATTTAATAATTGAGAGATGTGTCCCTTCTCAGAAGCCAGTCTAAGGTAGAAGGAGGAATCACACTGAAGTGGGCATGGATAGAGGCAGGACTACACATTGGGGCCATGTCTGTTTTCAACCACAGAAGAGTTTAAATCTGACAAGATACAATAGAGGACAACATCAGTGAGCACTTTTAAGTCTCAGAGGGAAGGAAAGAGGTCATGGAATAGGATATTACTTGAAAATACTATTATTGATGATTTCTTTAAAATTATGAAATTTATGAACACACACACTTAAGAAGATCAGTAAATATGAAACAGGATTAAACAAAGACACTTGACCTCTATATTATAAACACAGAAATTTTTGCAATCAACTTTTCAAGATAAATTATAGATCTAAATGTTGAAGAACACACAGGAGACTCTCTTTTTGTCTTGATTCGTGAAACCTTGTAACCAGAAGGAGCTCTTCTCTTAAATTATTTATTAATTGCACTTAAATAATATTAAGAACTTCAGATTAACAGAAGACATCACTAAGAATGTAAAAAGGCAAGCCACAAACTTGGAGAAAATATTTTTAGTACATATATTCCCCAAAAGATTTGAGTAAAGAATATGTAAAGACTCCTACAAATCAAAATAAAAAAGCAAAATGCCCAATTAAAAAGTGGACACAATAATTTTACAGGTTGTTAACCAAAAGATGGACCAAATGGTCAATGATCAGATCTAGAGGGGTTCAAGTCAGTAGTCTTATGAAAATGTAAATTAAACTACAATGAAGAATGAAAATACAGATCAATCTATCAACTCCCAGTGGTTTCCCAACAGTCTTCCTTGGGTCTCAGTGGATCATGATGGACAGATAGAGGGCAACTGGAACAGTTAACTTTGAAAAACTAATAGGCAGTATCTATTCAAGTCCAAATGTTCTTTAACATGTGAATCATTAATTTTACTACTATGTAAAAAAATCAGTGCATAAGTTCCACCAGAAGTTGTGTTTAGGAATGTTCTTTATGCACATCTGGAAAAAAACAAGTGTTGATCAACAGAAGATTGTAAAATGAAATTGTGTTTTAATCATTCAGCAGAATGTTATCTACTCAGCAATATAAAGAGACAAACTATTAATACAATCAAAGACATGCATGAATCTCACAGAAATAGTGCTGAATGGAAAAAGAGTGCATATTGTGTCATTTCATAAATATGATATTTAAGAACAGACAAAGCAAATCTGTAGTTATAAAAAATCTAAATATTGGTCACATCTCAGTGGAAGGCAGTCGTTATTTCTGAAGCAGCACAGGGAAACTTCTGGATGCTGGGAATGATCTTATTTTGATCTGGGTTGTGGTTACCTGATTGCATTTATATATACATCTTTATTGAGCTGTACACTTAAATGTGTGAAATTTACAATTTGTATATTTTTGTCTAATGGAAACAATAATTAAATACATTAATAGTGCCATTTAAGGTTTGTGTATACATATTAAGACCAGAATTGGTCCTTAGAGTTTTCTAGATGATGTCCCAATGCAACTAATCAGAGCAAACTAGGTAGAGGATAGCATAAATCAATGAAGTATACATCATACCACAAATAATGATCAAGAGAGAGAATTACTATAGTAGTTTCTCTAAAAATGATCTGATTTAACAAATCAATTTATCATCAAGACAGGCTTTGATTCAGTACAATTAAAATATTTTATTTTTTTAAAATATTTACAAAGAAGCCCACTTGAATTGGTCAAAGTCAGTGTCCTTAGAATATCAGTCTGACATGAAGTGCTGCAGTTTGAGATGGACGCTACAGAGAGCCAATTTTAGTATTTCATGCAAGATGTAAATACAACAAAATAAAAAACTAACTTTGTGATATACACTTTAGGAGTCAGAAGATCAATAATATAGACTTTATCCTTATATTCAAGCCAAATATCTTTACCTAGTTATACCTTCTTTGAGTTTACAGTTGCTCTCTTATATAACAGAAGGTTTTTTTTTTCTTTTTTTCTAAGTAAAAAAAACTATTATTTTGAATGGGTTGTAATATAATACATAAATTAAGGTGTGTTCTGGTAGCATCATGACCTGAGGATTGCCCTTTGGTTTCCATGTTGTCCATCATGATCCCCTGAGACCCAAGGAAGATGGATGGAGAATCACTGAGAGTTGATAGTGCCCAGCTCTGCTGTTCTAGGATGAAAGGGAAAATCTCTAAAGCATTGCCAAGCAGGCTCACCTATCACTTTGAATTTTAGTCAGTAATTCTGTTTCAGCCACTGTGCTTAGAAGAGACAATATTATTCCTTTTCATGTTCATACAGATCCCAGGATGCAGTGTGTTCTACCTCAAGCTTCACAGGAGAGGCTGCATGGAAAGAGAAAGCCTATAATGGAAGATGGAAATTGGTCTTAAACGTCTTTTATTTTCCTACCCATCTACTGGTTTGCACCCTTTCTTCCAAAACTTTATGCATCACTTCTTCATAGAACCTCATTATAGCTCTATCCATTGGTTTATATTCCCCTTCAAAGATGTAATGAATTTTCTGCTAACAGGTATTTGCTAACAATATTGACCTTGATACAAGATGTAAAAGGTAGAGTGGAAGAAACTTTTGAGGCAGTTATCTTGAATCTTTGTTTTGCTCTGTGGACTTGGCAAAGTCAATAATATTTCTGTGAACTGCTTTAATCACTTGCAAAATGTGAATAATAATAAATAAATAATAAATAAATAAATAAACCTCTGTAGAATGCTGTGTGAAATAAAGTTAGCATGTATGAAGTATAGTCATGCACTCCAAAGCACATTTCAGTTGAAGACAGATGGTATATATGACAGTGATCTTATAAAATTATAATGAAGCTGAAAAATCTCTATCACCTATGGATGTTAAAGCCACCATATATAATTTGATGTGTTACTCATATGTTTGTGGTGATGCTGATGTAAACCAGCTTACTCCACTGTACTGCCAGTCATATAAAATATATCCCATCAATTATATACAGTACATTAAATATTTGATAATGATAATAAATGACTGTGTTGCTCAGTTATGTATTTACTATATTTATTTTTTCATATTCATTTTAGAATGTTACTCCTTCTACTTTTAAGAGAAAAGTTTACTGTAAAAGAGTGCTACACAGTGAGCACTTTCACACGTCTCACATTTTTTCTCTCAATTTCATAAGAAGGTCACACCTTATGAATTGATTGACATGCACCATGTAGGTTTATATAAGTATACATTGTGATGTTTGCACAATGGTGCAACTAATGATGCATTTCTCAGAATATATCCCCATTGTTCAGTGACACATACCTGGCATATTAGCATGCATTTAAAATGACATCTATATTAAATTAAATTAATTTATACTAACTTTGCAGCTGGGTCATATTAACCTTTCCATGGTATTTATGTATTAGAGAAAATGTTGAATCTTCTAGTGATGTTTTTATGAACGTATAATGAAATTGTTCTGTGGGAAGAGGGAGTTTACCAAGTGACACTTTCATCTTAAGAACACTCTAGATTTAGATTTGGGGGATGTTAGACATGAGTAACTCTTACAAATGTTGGATTATGATTAGGCAGATTTATCAAAAGCACCCATGGAAAGCATGATGACCCTGAGGTGAACTTCAAGGGTTCTTCCTACCTCTGTGATTCCACTTCAATATTTTAATTTTGCTCCATTTATAGTATTCCAGAAGCATAGAAATATAGACTTTTTTCACCTACAGAAGTGGTCTTGAGGGATTCTGGCAATCCATTACTGATTCCTGTTCCTTAGAACTCAGTGAGGGAAATATGATTCAATGGAGGTTGAACTCCCTTGACCTCATTCTCCGATGAACTAAAGGAAGCAGTGCACATTCATGGTTAGACACAGTGGACTAGTAAAGTTAGACAATGCAGTTTCAAGGTTCTGCAGTGAGAATGAGTTAACCCACAATTATTGAGTTAACCCACAATTATTAACTCAACTTCCATGTAAGTAAAATGGTGATAATGCTACCTGGTTAACACCAGGTAGAAGCAGATCCTGTGAAGATGAAATAAATTACCCAGTTCATGGTAATATCAAAAGCTCATCCTTAATTTTAGAAGAAAGATCCAGTACAAAATCTGGATACATGAGGTATATACTCTTGATTTTTTTTATATAGTTACCAGATAAGTTTACTTATCCTTTTTCATTTTGGTTTCTTTTTCTAAAAAAAAAAGGGGGGGGGGGAGGGAATCCTTTCTTATTCTAAGAGTTCTCCAAAACCAAAGATGTTTTCACACAGTGGAAGAAAACTTCTTCAAGGTCTCTGATCTACTCTGAATCTTTTCATGTGAGGTGGCATCTGAATATGACCTTAAGAAATGGAACACTCACTTGCCAAGTGTAATGTCTTTCTAAAACCAATTTAATAATCAATGATCACCTATTTGTTTACCAGCAAATATATGCTTGATACCTCATATATAGATCTGACTTGAGATTTTATATCACTTACCTAGAAAATCATCATGCTTGATGAATAATACATGCATAAATGAAATGGAGTCATTATATGTAATGGGATATTATTGAATTATAAAGAAGAATGGGATCTGTCATTTGCAGAAAATGGATGAAACTGGAAAACAATGAGTTAAGTGAAACTGGATGGACACACACAGAAAGATACATTCTGCATGTTATCTCTTATGTGTAAAAGTTAACAAAAAAAGAAAGAAAAGGAAAAAAAGGCAACTTGAATGTAGAATAGTGATTAGAAGAGGCTGGTAAGGGGGGATGGGTGCATGATAAAAGGAGGCTGGATTTTATCAGTTCACTGTCTATGCAAGTATTGAAATGTATTGAACCCATTAATATATACAATTGATTCATGTTAATAAAAAAAATAAAATGCCTCCATTTAGAAAGGAATTAAAGATCATTCTAGGAGAAGAAATGAGTCTCCACCTAAAAACCTGAAAGCAAGCAATCCAGAAGAATAAGCAAGTAAAAGAGTTATGTGGGCAAATTAAAGGCTTAACATAAAAAATAAGCTGTATTCAGTGCTATTGATAAAAACCTGAAGAAATGTTAGAGATGAGAACAACTTCAAAGACTAAAGAATTAATAAGAAGGAATAAAACTAGTATTGAGTATGACCTTTCCCCATGTCAGGTGTTTTCATATTCTTAATCTCAGAATAATCTTTCCTTTGGAGGAGGAATTTGATGAGTGATGAGTCTAAACAACTTTCCAAATTACTTCCTCCCTTCCTACCTTCCTTTCCCTTAAATTCTCTTTTCTTTTGCAGTACTGGGGATTGAACCCAGGGACATTTTACTTCTGAGCTCCACCCCTAGCCCTTTTTATTTTTATTTTGAGACAAAGTCTCACTAAGTTGCTAAGCCTGGTCTTGAACTCATGATCCTCTTGCCTCAGCTTCCCAAGTCACTTGGATTACAGACATGTGCCACCATGCCTAGCCCTTCCTTCCTTTCTCCTTTCTTCCAGTCTAGTTAGTTGCAAATAAAAATAATGCTAGAGCCATCTTACCTCAATCTGATAAATGCACACCTGAGATATATAATACAAACTGTAGGCAAGATGCTGAGTACATCATGTCTAAAGTCATCTTTAGCTGCAGGAGTCTGTACATCTCTAGCCTCAATAAGGATTGAGAAAAACTTTTTCTGTGTTCTGTCATTTAACCAAGAGATGCTACCAGAGCAAAGCTTAGAACCATGCTGCTATAGTTTCTTTCTAGAATGTGCCCCAACATTTCCATGTGCTTGAAGATGGGGCTCTTGGGAAGTGATTGGTTCATGAGAGTTCTGACTTTAGAGTGGAATAATCTATTGATAGCTAAATGGAATAGTGGAAGGCAGAACCTACTTGAAGGAAACAAGTCACTGAGAGCATGCCTTGGAAGGCTTTATTCTAGTCCCAGGCCTCTCCTGCCCCCATTTATCTAACTCTCTTTCTTTTTCTCTCTCTGCTTCCTGGGTATCAGGAGCTGGGCAGTTTTCCTCCCCCATGCCCTCCTGCTGTGATGTTTTTGCTGAGAGCTGGATAAATCCTCTGCTCAGAGTGTAGACTGAATCCTCTGAAAGTGTGAGCCAAAATAAATCTTTCCTGCTCTAAGTTGTTCATGTCAGGTATTTTGGTCACAGGGACAAAAAGCTGACTAACACAGACAAAGCTCAATTCACCTGTGAGATTTATTACTATTATTATTTCATGTTTCTAATTTCTCAACCACATAGACAGAAGAATAAAAGGAAAAAAAGAATGGATGGCAGGGAGTGCCCCATTTACAAGAGTATGATTCTAACATTATGTTGAGCAAAGGCCCTAATTATTAATTAATAAGACAATTTCCCTAAGAGACATTATTCACCAGATTGGTTGTGTTAATGAGGAAGCTTTGCATCTAATTTCATGTATTGCAATGAGCATTTTTATCACAAAAAGGGCAAACCTTCTCTACATAATCAAAGCTCTTATTAACAGCAAACTTCTGGTAAATAATTCCTAATTTCTTAAAGGGAAGACACATACCCTGCAAATTATCTTTTGGGGAAAGGTGAACCTTTCAAGTGTGCATTTAACATAACACATTCCTCATAAACGCTCTGAGGTCTCTGTCTCATCTTCCAATAACTTCCAAGGTCCACATAGCAGAGGTCACCACTGGAACCATTAACCTGAATGGACAGAACTCTGGTTTATTTACATAGAAACCTCTCATTCTGGTATTTGGAAAGTGCTCTCAATTGAATATTTCTCCAAGTAACAATCCATACAAATTCCTTTCACTCAGCATTTAAAAATCAGTTAATGGCGCTACCATTTTTGCCTTAGAGTGTCAAAATATCAGCGTCTACCCTGAGGATCAATATCCGCCCCTCCACCTCCCAGTTAGTTGACAATCACTGACTCAATCTCTTCGCCAGTATCAAGGCATCCCAACACACAGGCTTCAAAATCTCAGCCACCTGGTCTGGCCACCATAATCTTATTGACAAAAACATGCCCCCCAATTTTTGATATAAAAATCACTAATTTGTAAAAACTTATTTTAGAGTTTCCTGTGTTCCTGTCTTCAATATATTTCCATTAGCACATGCAGGTATACCTTCTTAAAATATCCCTTCTTGGCCACAACTGGCATTGCCCTTTTCCTTTATCATCTTCTCAGCACAGACATTTGTATCATATTTTTTATCTTAGCAAATCCCTTGTCTCTCCTTCCCTATGCTAAGCCAAAGCCTTCTAGAATCTCATTTCTACTCTATCTTATCCAAAGCTGAAATCACTCACAGCATTACAAAAGCACGCTGTTATTGTGCTTTGGATAGGAGGTGGCTCCCCAAAGCTACTGTGCTAATGCAGGAGGTGAAATGATTAGATTAGGAGAGCTGTAACCTAAATGGATTAATCTCAATTTGATGGATTAATAATTTGAATGGATTGCTGGGTGGTGACTTCATGCAAGTGTGGCATGCAGGTGCTTTCTGGCTGCTGTGAGCTGAGCAGCTTTCTTCCACCACGTCCTTCTGTCATGATGTTCTATCTCAATTGGGCCCAAAACAATGGAGTCAGCTACAGACTGAGCCTCTGAAATTACAAAATGAACTTTTCCTCCTCTAAGATGTTCTTGTATGGTGTTCTGGTGACAGGAATGAAGAGTTTACTAACAATAGAGATTCTGGCTGGGCAAGGTAATTACCAATAAATTGAGTCTTGTTCAATCCAACTAGTCCCTGATGTAGTTAGTGTAGTATCAGCAATTGGCTTCACTTTGGCCCTAGGAGCAGAAGACTCCACTTTGGGAATTGAGGATAAGTCTCTTTTACGGTAGTACCTTCTAGAAGCATATCTAGTCACTTGGACAAGAGACCAATGAGCAATCCTGTGTCTCTTTCTCCTTTATGTAACTTCAGCCCTCACTCATTGGTGGATGAGAGTCAGCCCAGCTCTTCTCTACAGCCTCCTGAAGGCATCTAAATGTGGCACAGAGTATTCTGCCATCTTCCTCCTACACCACCATCACATATGTTTTTCATGCCATGCACATTGGAAGAGATTGCTGAGCCTCTTGTCTTCTTACTGTTATGGCAAAACCAGACCTGGTTGTGAAATGAAATTATTAAAACATTATGGTAAGAAACCAATGCCTGGGAAAAGGGTCAGTTTATCTCCCCTTTCTCAACCTTTCTCTAGGAAGCCTAATTAACCAGAGGCCCTTATCTTTTGAATTATAAAGAACTGCCCCAGGAATCTAAGGACTCCTTTGAAGTGCAAATGTCCCTGTGGCAGCTATTGGCTCCAGAGTAGAGATTTACCTAAGGCCTTTTAAGAAGAGCCAGTCCTGCCCCTCATTGTACTCTGCTTCTATAAACATGCTTCCCACTAGAAACCTCTTGCACAACCACGGATCCTTTACACTAGAAAATTTATGATATTAGATAGCCTATAAACTTTGTGAAAAGAGTTAATGAGTGCTCAGAATTTGGAGACTGACCTCTGGGCCTGCTAATATAAAATAAAGTTTGGAGTTCTCCTCCGGCTTGCTGCTTCTCAACCAGTGTGTTTCCTGCAACAGGACATCTCCCCAAGGGAAGGGAGAACCATTGAGAGTGGGAGGTAGCCAGGGGAATGAGTGTACAGAGAAAGAATATTTAAAAACTGAAAAGATCCCCTCTCCTTAAAGCAATTGGTTTCCTTCTATCTGACGTTTTAAATCATCTCCTCCAGCAGAAATATAATTCAGGGCAAATGGTGATTCTTTAGATACTATTCTCTCCACTTGAACACTTGGCATGAGACTTTCAATTCAATTATTTGAGAACTTCCCATGTACTCAATATTATACAAGACCTACTGACCTGGACAAGGCTTCAAGGTAAAGTCTTTTTGTTAGGCTCCTTAGAACCTACAATGCCACTCTGGTTTTAACTCTGAGAATACAAATTTATCTTCCAGTACTAAAATGATCTCTATGAGGTACCATGGTATTTTCCAGAATCAAATGGTTTGCCTCCCACCTCCACTAAATTATTTCAATTATACCCTAAGGGGACATTCTTTCTTCTCTTCTCCAAATAGACTGTGGATCATGACTCATTGTGGAAATAATGACAAATACTCTGTAAACTGCTTTGGATAGTAAGATCCAGATCTCCATTTACAGAGATTGATAAATGACAACTTCCAGGGAAGGAGAACTATAGATGTAGAGGAACTGGAAAGACAAGATACAAGTACAAAGTAAACTTACAATCTTTGAGGGAAACGATCATAAGGACCAGAAAGCTGTCTCCCTGCAGATAGTCCCCTGACCCTGGCCCTCCAGGGAAACTATCAGTCAGCTTATTACATGCAAAACGTCCATGTTGAAATGCTGTTCACCTGTACCCCAGAGAACTTATCCAGCTGCTAACCCCAACCAATTCTTCTATGGATAACCCAAAGTACGGTAGTCTAGAAAAGTGAAAGTCCCTACCAACCCACACAGAAAAAAATTAAGTAGGTCTTGGATATCTTCTGTGGAAATAGAAGCACTAAAATAAATCCCAAATTTTACCTCAAGGCCCAAGTAGAATGAGATAGAATCAGCTTTTTTTTTTTTTTTTGCTAAGTAAAGAGTTTGGAGGAACACACCATTCAGTTAAATATAGATTAGTTTCAAGTCATAGTTAATCATACTAATGGCCCAGAAATCAGTCAAGACCATAGAAAACTACTAATTCAAGTGGCTCAATTCACTTAGTACTCAGTGTAGAATTAGGGGATGAAGTTCAGCAACCTGGTTTCCTCCCTGTGTCTCAGGTACAGGTAACCAAGTCGACTGAAGCCCAGTGCGCTGGTGCTTCTTTCTTACTCCCCTGGTTGTGAGAAATTCCTTCCCTGGAGCTATTTGGAATATGTCTCAAAATCAGGGTCTTCCTTTTTCACTTGGTGGAAACTGAGCTGTCAGAATGGTATTAAGCTTCAGTTGAGGAGGGAGCTGCAAACCACATTGTTTCCTGAGGCAAGGGTAAGGCTGTGTATGTGAAGATTCCTGAGGAGACAGATTTTCCACACCAAAACAGATACAGAGAATTCATCTTTCCTTCTCCGTTTTGTTCTGTGGGGTAAGAGCTCAATGAGTTGGAGGATGCCAGCAGCATCCACTTACTCCACTGATTCCAATGCTAATCTCTCCCAGAAGCACCATCACAGGCTCACCCAGAAATAGGGTTTTACCAGCCAACTGGGCATCCCCTTGCCTAGTCAAGTTGACACAGACAATTAGCACAAAGAGCAGTGTGTTTCCCCTCTCTAAAAAGGTAATTTTTGAGCAGAAGTGAGAATCATGCAAAGGAACTAGTTGGGTGAATCTCAGGGAGATAAGTAGTCTTAACAGAGTTATCAGCAAGTTAAAGCAAAATTCAACTGAAGTAAAAAGGTCAGAGATGAACGAGAAGCATTGGGTCAGTGGGATCACGGGTGAGGTCATGAAAGTCATGAGAGGCCTTTGGATTTTATTATGAGTGAGGCAGGCACCCCTACAATTGTAAGCACAGAGGTGACTTTGCGTTTTGTGGTGAGAATAAGTTGGAAGAAAGGATGAGAACAGACATGAGATCCAAATTCCAGACTTCTGGTCCTGTTCTTTTGGATGAAGATCTCAGCATGTACATAGTTTCAGTTTTCAGTGCAGAGAATTCTTTAGGTCACTAGAACTGACTTCTTCCAACTGTTCCCTCCTTGCTCAGGTAAGTGAGGTGACATCTAAAGATGGATTGCCCAGCCCTTGGATCAGGCAGACGAAGCCCTGTCTCTTCTGTTGTTCCCATCAAAGACCGGGGCTTAGGTGGTCAAGTACAAAGAATGTTAACTCCAGACAGGAAGTATTCATATATACCACTGAAGTGATTAGAACTCACTGTGAAAGACGAGCTGTTTTTAATCATTCCTAGAAAATTCACACAGAAATGGGGCACTAGGACCCGGGAATCCCTCAGTTTCTCTGTGACTCATACCACTATCCACTTTACCATGTCACTGATATCAAAACCAAGTACTGTGCCTCATCTTCTGCAAGTGCTAATTTAAGAGAAACATTGTGAGAAAAAAAAAAAGAATAACTAATATATCATTTATTCTTTCATCCCTTTCCCATGAATTTTTTTTTTTGGGGGGGAGGTTCCCAGGGATTGAATTCAGCAGCACTCAACCACTGAGCCACATTCTCAACCCTATTTTGTATTTTATTTAGAGACAGGGTCTCACTGAATTGCTTAGTGCCTCACCATTGCTGAGGCTGGCTTCTTTTTTGAACTCGTGATCCTCCTGTCTCAGCTTTCGGATCTGCTGGGATTACAGGCTTGTGCCACCATGCCCAGCTTTCTTTCCCATGAATGTTGAGCAAGGATGCAGATATGAAAAGTGAATACAGGATTCCTATTCTAGTGGAGGAAAGGAGAAGCAGCAAACAACTGCATAGATAATATCATTTCAAATGCTATAAGGAAAAAACTCAAATTAGACATCATCAACCTCTTGCAACGTTGTCTAAGATATGAGGTAGAGGCAGCATTAGGGACATTATCTGGGTTGATCTCTTGAAATACCAAGAAGAAACTAGATTCCTAAAAATATGTAGTGACAAAGTCAGTAATAGTTACCCAGAGTGGTCACATCCATTGCCGTGGCAGTTAATAGTCCCCAAGACACGATTGCTGTGGATGGATATGCTGGTGCTAATGGAAAAACAAGTAGCAAATAAGATAACAAAAATAGTTCTTTTTGAAGAAGACCAAGAGGAAAAGTATGGTTTGTGATAATTGTGTTAGGACTGCAACCTCTGAAGCAATAGTTGCCAGTTTCCCAAGGGGATGTGCTATCATGCAGTGGTCCAGTGGGATGCACCCCCCACTCCCCACCCTCACCCCATGCACCTTGTGTCCTGGCTCTTGCTCCTCCAAATCTGCCACCACAGTCCTCCCTGCTTTGGGACCCAGTGAAATTTACCAATCACTTTTCAAGTGTAAGGCATCAGATGTAGGCTGTCATGGAGGATGGTTTGAGCTCTGATGGGTAGGAAGAGTTCCCAAGCTCTCTCAGCCTCCATCTTCTCAGATCCTCTCCAAGGAAGTGGCCTTTGAGAATACAAAAGAGAAAGAATACTAATGCGGATTTATGTTATTGCAAGCAAAGGAGCTTTTCCATACAGGGACATTTCCAGGTAATAGAACTTAATCATTTGCTTCCCATTTGAAAGAACAACAACAGAAACAACAATGTGCTAATTTTATTTACTCATGCCCTATAAAGGTTCTCTCTCTCTCTCTCTCTCTCTCTCTCTCTCTCTGTGTGTGTGTGTGTGTGTGTGTGTGTATTGGATTAGTCTCAACCACATGGGATGAAAACATGGAAGTGGCAATCTACCTCTTTGCATTTTCTTAATTTTAATAAATTTAAATTGCTCCAAATAGCTTATGATTGTCTTTAAGAGATGGAGTTCTATGAGAATATGGATGCAAGCCACCACATGTTTGGAGACCAATAATCTGCTTGTTTTCCTCTGATTCCCAAATTTTCTTGCTTCTCTTCCTTGTTGTCACTTTCCTGGATACCATTTTTGTCTTATCATAAAGCAATTATAGCAATGTAGTCACTATGTCCCACTCTCCTCCCACTACCATCATCCACTCAACCCCTTCTAATCTGTAGGTTTGGCAACTGATTACAATTGTATGCAAAATTAAGATAATTCCATTATGAGTGAGGACTTGAGAAAAACTTCTATGTCTAAAACATGCATGGTTTTGAATATAGACTCTGTGATATTTATTTTTGGCAGGTTTTCACTTTTGAGCCCAGTGTTGACAGTATCCAAAATAAGTGGAAAGTAGGTTTGAGAGAAAAATATGTAACTAAACGAAAGGTAGATTATTAGATGATGATGATGATGATGATGATGATGATGATGACAATGATGATGATGACAATGGCAATGATAATTTTAGTGACCTTTCAGAACATGAATTTGTAGCTTCAGTGGCAGCCTGGTAGGTGTAACTCACATTAGATCAGATACTGTGCATCAATACCAAGGAAAGAACACTGACTGCCTCATAAACCCTGGTCCTATACCTTGCTGTGTTAGTAAGTGCTTCTGTGCTGTGAATGTCACCTAATTTTCCTGTGCCAGTTAGATCAACTCTAAAATGGGTCATAAGTTGATCCCCTTCACCAAATTGTTTATGAGAATGAACTAGGAAATGAATGTGGGTAACAACTTGAAAAATAGAAAGTACCATATGCATGAATGTGTAATTCCTGTTAATTACTTTTTTTCAGGCTCTGTCCTAATTTTGCCCATGGTAATGACAACCAGAAACCAGAATATTAGGGAAGATAACAGCCAAATCAAAATCAGAATCTGGAGCAGTCAAATCAACAAAAACAACTGGAAATCATCAGGAAAAAAAAGCATTTCTTGTAAACAAATTGATTATTTGATTGTAAATGAATAGTATAAAACTTAGCATAATTGTGCCTTTTTTCAATTAAATTGTAGACAATTTCAACTTAGCTAAAATGCCACTGATTAGCACACTGTACTAGAAGTTGGGGTAACTGGGTTTCTACATTGACTTTTAAAATAAAGTAACTGCATTGGTGGGCAGACTGCTTCCTCTCTATGAATCTGATCTTTCTGGAGAATGAGGGCACTCTCCCTAAACTTGCCCAGTTTTGCTATTTCTAGGATACAAAATAAGAGGGGGCAGCAAGACCCTCTTTGTCTAGGACATGGGACAGTTGTGGCAGGGGGACTGAGAATAATTCTGGAGAACAGAGCAGAGCATGATGTCCCCCTCTCCCTATATGCAGAAAAAGATCATGAGCTGCTAACAGGAAGTTCCTGGGTCCTGGGTTTTTCAAGTGGTTATACTTGACACTCCATCACTGTTTATCATTAACCATTGTAACAAAGTTTTTTATGGCTCCTTCTTCCATGCTCTGATGGTCATTGATCAATTGCAAACACATGGTAAAAAGGAGGAGAAACTCCCTTTGTGGTCCTTCAACTGGGCATATGAGTTGGTTGGCATACCTGCACCTCCATGTGTGAGTGGATCATTCTTATTTATTGGTGCTTTATCTACTTATATGGAACCATGGTGCCGTTCAGTGGAAATAGAAATAACTGCCTCATTTTGGATTGTCTTGGAATCATGGACCTGGTGCTGCCTTAACCAGATCTCTAAATTCTTTTCTTCCTTTGCCTTTAATTTTTGTGTATGTCTTAGAAATTGTATGTTTCAAATATTTGTATGATAAAAATACAGACAACTAAAGTTAAAGTATTTAATTGATTTCATTTTTACAAGCAACAAAATGAGTAGCATATAATTTGTTGCCTTGTGCCAACAGACTGTTATGCCAACAGGTGCTCACTAATTTAAAGAATTGTCTGGCTCTGTCCTTTGATCTCAAAATGTGATCTCCAGTTCAGATGCAGATCTCAGATGCCCTGGGTCCTATCAAGCCCTATCTCTTCTCCCAGGAAGAGGACTTGCCTAAAAGCCTCTCAGCTCCATGGTACAAGAGAAGGTGCACACAGAGAAAGCTATGGCTTTCAGGGACAAGATAATAAAATCAGCAGAGGAAGGGTAACCATCCAGAATCTCTGTCTCCAGGGTGATCTATGTTCAGGTTAGGCTGCTACAGATGCAGGTTGTTTCAGTGACGATTCAGGTACATGTTGAAGATAGTATAGGAAGCCAGATTTGTTGACAACATTAATTGAATTTAAGCAAATAATTTCATTTAAACTCATGAGGGCTTAGTATCTCCATCTGTATAATGAGGCCATTGCTTTAGGAAAGCAACCTGTGCTCTGACATTCATGACAGATCTTGCTATTTGGTGCTAATACTCTTTCATATCTCATTACTTCTCAAAATGTGCACCAAAATTTACTTACTAGTCAAAAAGAATAGACATGTGAAATATATATCTGAGATCTCTGATCTAGGGGAGGAATTGCTTAAATGGAGATAAGAGGAGAACTTTAGTGGCATTGGTGTCCTAAGAAATAGTTAGCAACTAACTATAGAGGAGGTAGGGAAAATTGATGGGTTGCATTTACCAGTTTCCATGATATAAATACTCCCATTGTGGCCATTTCACACTAACCACATACTAAGTAGTTTTCAAAATTCTATAAAATTTTGCTAGTGGTTCTTATAAAATTCTACTACAAGCCAACTCTAGCACAATTCTTGTCAACGCTTCCTGGCTAGTGTATAGGGAAATCTGTTACCTCAATGAAATTAAATGCAAAAATGTGTATGTAACCACCTAGATTTTTCTGTGTAACCAATCTGAAGTTTTTATTAGACGTTTGATAAGATCATGGTCCAAAATGCTTTAAGAACCACTAGCTAAATGATATCTATCCATGGTTACAATTAATAGCTGGTTCAACACTCATTTTTTTTTAGAGAGAGTGAGAGACAGAGAGAGAGAGAAGAGAGAGAGAGAGAGAGAGAGAGAGAGAGAGAGAGAGAGAATTTTTTAACATTTATTTTTTAGTTTTTTGGCGGGCACAACATCTTTGTTTGTATGTGGTGCTGAGGATCGAACCCGGGTCGCATGCATGCCAGGCGAGCACGCTACCCCTTGAGCCACATCCCCAGCCCAACACTCATTTTTAATAAGTGTGTAGTCCCCTTGTAGTTAGACAAGTACATTTAACTAATTCTTGAAGGTGATCCATAAACACAAAGGACATCTGTTGCTTCTAAGGCACAACTGTACATTTTTCATATGTCTTCCTGGGACTCTGGGTGATTGCATGGAATAGAGAGCTTGCCAATCCATAAAAGGTAATAGTATAGTAGGAAATAAATCTTATACTATTAAGCCACTGGGACTGGGGGGTAAATATGATACTGTAGCAAAATCTAGACTATTCTGAATATAGTTGATAAGATGCTTTCTAGTTTTTAATTATATAGTCTTGAATAAATGGTCCAATATGTCATACTTGAAACCCTAAATGGATTTAATAATCTATGTAAAATTCTTTCCTGAAACAGCTTTGCTTTTAGACATCATCCAAGATCCAGAGTCCAACCTTGAATTACTTTTCTCTCTTCACTGATCACAATTTCCTTCAAGTCCACTTTCCAAGCATTCAGAATTCACCATGGGACCACTCTGTGCTATGAAGGCCATGGGTTACTATCTATTAAGGTTCAATATCACACATTCTATATTTTTCAATTGAGGAAACATCTGCAGTTTATATCGGGTTATGTCAATAGCAGCCTTGGTGGTAGTTACATGTAACACATCCAGAGGATGATGCTGTTAGCTTCTGTTATAGTTGAGAAAGACAGTTGTTTGTGATTTAATTTTGTTATTTAATTTTGAGAGCTTTAAGAATTCTTCCTGAAACAAAATAGCTTTTTAATGCTCTTATAGACCAACCTGAATTTCCACCATTTGAACTCAATTTCAGTGGCCAAAAAAGGACCATACTTAAAAACTTTCCGCTGAGTATGTTGGTACATGCCTGTAGTACCAGCTACTTGAGAGACTGAGGCAGGAAGATCACTTGAGACAAGCCTACGCAACATACTGAGCTCCCATTTAAAAAATACACATACAAACATAAATATTTGTAATATGTACACACACACACACACACACACACACACCACCCCCAGATCCTTGAATAGGATATTAATCAATGAACAGTCACTTTCTTGTACTACTGACACTTGAAAGAATTCTTTCTTTCCTGGAAGTTGGGTGAGAGCAATAAATTGAAGAATTGAGGCTTTTGTAAAAGAAGAGAAATGAGTGAGGAAGGATATGGGGTCATCGGGGAGCAAGAATATTGCCCAGGGAAAACAACTATAGATCTCTTGGCAATACATAAACTAGTGAAATGAGGTATAATTGCTGATGTGCTTTACATATTACTGGCTTTAAGTGATTAGTCCTCACTTACATGGGAAAATGAATGGAAGTCAAAGAAGCTCAATGTCATGTATAAGATCCACCAGTTTATAAGTAATAAAGGATTTATTTAAATCCAGTGGTGGTAGTGTTTATTCCAAGTACAGGATACTTACCGTTTTTGATTTGTTCTTTCTCTGAAATGTGGAAGGAGTTTTCTTTTACTTAATTTAATTTCATATAAAAATTACAGACCATACTACTTCAGGGAAAAAATTCAGAAGCAACATGACTAATATGACAAAGATAAAACAATGGCCCAGGAACAGCCTAGAACTGTGTGGGTTCCTCACTATTTTTTTTTTTTTTTGAGGAAAGACAGAGAGGGCTCAGAAGTAAACAGAGAGGGGTTGATTATTATATGTTTGAATCACAAGCATCTGTCCACCCCATTCACGAATTTAATTTTTTTTTAGGCAACTAATAACTGGCCTCCCCACTACTCCAGACACTTTCCTGTTCAAAGAGGTGGAAGAAACAAACTCTGCCCTTATAGAGTGAACAGTGTGAAGGGAGATAAATAAAGGATAAATGAATAAACAAATTACCTGTGTGACAAATGCTATGGAAGTGAGAAATAACACTTTGTGAAATAATTGCAATCTGCTTTATACAATAAACATTTCACTGCAGGGTTGGATGGGGCAGATGTATGACCTCCAAAATGATTTTTTTTTTGGTGGAGAACAATAAGGTGTGCTGATAGCTTCTACCTGGCTCATCAATAACCCCATAACCCCAAGGCCCAGCAAACCCCATGGATACAAGGATGAGGAGCAGATAAACTCAATCTAGTCATAGTGATAAACATAGGGGTCCCATAGTAGGAATTTTAAGCCCTGATATCTCAAGAAATTATCTTTATATTAATCCCCTTAGCATCAGACAGAAGAAAACAAAGCAAATGACAACAACCAGGCATTTGGCACAACTGGTAGCAGTGACAAAAATCTGCATTTTTGCACAGGCTAAGCAAGAAAACAAAATCCAGGTAAGGTAATGTCTAAAGAAAGCTGAGAAGGATGAGTTACAAAGGAGCAAAGAAATAAGGTAGTGATGGCCAGATGTGTGTGGTCTGTGATTCTTTTTTCCCATTTCCTGTGTAATGATGTGACTGAGTTCAAATGCAACTGCAAATATAACAGAGTGTGGGCCTACAATGGGTCCAGTCTTGTTTTATTGTTATGTTGCGTTAAGTCTCCATTGATGACCCAAGATATAAAATAGGAGTATTTTTAGATAAAGCAAGACGATGTACTCCTATAGCAAACAATCCCTGGAAAGCTCATTTATCCACTTTATTTTCCAGTTCCAAGCAAAGATGCATAGTTGGAAGCTTTCCATATGGACACCAGTGAGGATACTTCTCCAGGATCTCCCCATAATGACCTACCTGGAGCTTCCTGGAGTTTTGATTATTCATTCTAAGGGACCACAGAGGGTGTCTGAATAGAATATCTGAAAAAACAGAATGAGATTTGAAATAGTGTCAGAGTATTGAACAGGACAGTTTCCATAGTCAGACATTAGACTACAAATCCAAGGTTAATTAATATCTGTATGAATTTTGGCCAATTACTTAAACATCATATCAGTCAGGATCTAACTGGGATTCAGATGCCACATGTATATTTAAGCCTAAGGAATTTAAATCTGGATTTGCACAGGTGATGAGAGAGCTTAGAGGTATAATAGAGGATAATAGGAAATACAGATGAGAGTAGCAGCAAGGGGAAGCCATTCCCCAAAACAGAGGGAGCAGAGGGAACAACATTACCTTCCAGAAGCTGACACCACAGCAGGTCTTTTTGTTAATTGGTGAAACCAAAAAAGAGATGTAGCCACTGCAGGAGACCCCAGGTAAACTCCAGGGACATAACATTATCCTGGCTTCTCTTCTACCAGTCACTCCATAACATCTCAATAGTCCCGAAAATGACCAAATCTAGCCAGAAGCCTACTGACATGAAGCCTAGGAAATAGGCTGAAGGGCTCAGCTGCCCTGCAATATATGGCTTGGTTCAATATAGGCAGCTGATCACAAGGCTGTTATTATCAGAAGTCTCTGTCAACAGATATTTCAAGTGCATCCAGTGGTATGTTGGCTAAATTTTAGCAATTGACTCTCATTCAGAAAAGCCTTGATTTGTAGCTGGTTTCTGGGACATGAATGCAGTCATCATGGCTAACTTTAAACAAATAAGCAAAAGTACTGAACACATCCTTGGAAAGATTGGCATGTACATATGTGTATAAACAGACTCCAGTAAAACACTGAGAGGAGCCATGTGAAGGAGATGGTAAACAGACTTGTACAATTCCAGAGGAACTACGTCACTACCAGTAATTGAAACTTGTAGAGAAATAGGGGTTGTATTCTGTTTAAATGAAAATTTCTCAGATTTGGAATATATACTCCTCTGTATACCTGTTCTTCATCACTTGGGGTCACATTCACTGGAAATTCCTTAAAGATATTTTTAAGGCAATCTATATTACATAGGTGGGAAGTCATTAAAGTATATGCCTTTGAGTTCCAGAGACATGAATCCAAAATCACCACGTTATGTTGGAGCTGAGTTGAAATCATTGACCCTCACGATGGCAGTAGAACAATTTTAGTCCTTAATACATGGACGCTGGTTAGGAATTATTTTGCATTTCACTGTTGATGTGAATTAACTCTTGACACTATCTGGATGGTTCCTCTTTCCACCTGTAGTATCTATCAGGCTATTTCCCTTCACATCTCTCATTCCCTTTGTCATCTTGTCATTGAACCAAGCAACAGTAAACTAGCAGATCTGCTCACTGATGTGTGTCATGCTTGGATTTCTATTTTGCTTATTTCTGTGATTATACAAAAGTACTATAGTCATCATTACACCAGTCCATTCTTTAAAGGAGCTCTCCACAAACTGCTGGAGTTACTACTGCTTTTGACAAACTAGGAGACAGTTTCCTGGGCATGCATCAATTCATGTACATTAGTGTGGCATTGGAAGTTCTGAAGACAGGCTAGAGAGTCAGCCTTTCATATCTGTAGGACTTTGCATCTGTGGATTCAACTAATCACATATTGAAACATTTGTGAAAAATATTTATCCATATTTAACAAGTAGAGGCTTTCTCTTATCTCTAGTCCCTATATAACAACTATTTACAATACATTTACATTGTAGTTGTATTTCTAGTAACCTAGACATGATTTAAAATATACAGAAGGATGTGCTTAGGTTGTGTGCAAACACATCATTTTATAAAAGGGATGTAAACATCTGCAGATTCTGGTGACTGTGGGTCACTCCTGAAATGAATCCCTGATGGATATTGACGGTATAATAATAGTGTCCAAGAATGCAGTTGTTTTAATATTTGTCCATATGAGTCAAATTTCTTTGTCAATATGTAGCTCTTTCATTTTCTCCATGTGTTTACCTATTTGTGTTGAAATCAATCAAAATTTGGCACACTTATTCATTTGCACTTTCAAAAAATTTGGGAGAATATAAACAAAGATTGGTGCAAGGGTCAGGGGATGTAATAGTGAAAAGAAAATAATTCTTATTTCCATGATGTTTTTGAGATGTTCCCAGTCTAGTGGAATGGAAGATAATGAGAACCAACCATTATAATCAGTACCTATCAATTTCAGGGAAGGTGAAGGCTGAAGTGTTCTAGGAGACATAAGCAAAGTCAGCTTGGAGATTATACAGGAGAAGTAACTGAATAAAGATCTGAAAGGTGTGTACAGGATTGCAGAATTGAGAAGTGGAAGAAAAGACCATCTCTGGTAAAACCAGTAGATTGTGTCAAATCCTGTAATAGAAAAGAATCAGAGGAAGATCACTTCTTATCAGGTGCCGGATTCACTTTTCACAGAAAACCTGGAATGTTATATGGTTTCCAAGTCACTGGACTTCAAGCAACAAGGGGCAATAATCCCCGAGAGAAAGGAAACAAATAAAGTAATGGATATAACTTTCCCAGTTTGTGGCCTGTAAGGAATTTCAACAACAGAAAAAAAAAATAACCAAGGCAAATACAAGTGGAGTCCTGACTGAGGAGACAGAGCTGAGAATCCAGAGTAATCAATGCAGGTAAAATTCACAGTGAAGTGTCACAGAGGAAAGAGATACTCAGAAAGAGAACTCTAGAGATATACAGAGAGACTGTCATAACAATGAGCAGAGTGCTGGTCAGCACATGTGTTGGAAAAAGCTAGCCCAAGTCTGAAACAAAACAAAACAATACAATAATAACCTCAAATATAGTTGCCTCTGCAGGTTTCTACAGGTTATCAATTTAACCAACTGTGGATTGAAATGTATTTTTTATTGTGTCTGTACTGAATATGTACAGAAGTTTCTTTTCCTAAGCAATGCAATATAACAACTATGTACAGAGCACTTACATTATATTAGATATTAAAAGTTATCTAGATATGATTTAAATACACAGGAAGATGTGCTTAACTTGAATGCAAATATTACACTCTTTATATAAAAGGCTGGATAATTCATGAATTTTGGTATGTTATGGTTTGGGTGCATGGTATCCCCCCAAAATTTATTTGTGAGACAATGAAAAAAGGCTTTGAGGTGAAATGATTCGATTGTGAAAGCCTTAACCCAATCAGTAAATTAAACCCCTAAGAGGGATTCATTGCATGGTAATTGAAGGCAGGTTTACCTACTTAATTAGTATAAGCTACACCTGTGGCCAAAGACTGGTGGAGGTGGGCATTGAGGGTGTGCCTTTGGGATATATTTTCTGCAACTTATGAGTGGAGTCTCTCTCTGCTTCCTGATCATGTGCTAAGCTGCTTTCCTCTGTTACACTCTTCCTCCATAATGTTCTGCCTTATCTCAAGCCCAGAGGAATGGAGCTGACCTTCCAAATGGACTAAATGGAGTTAGACCTCTGAAACCATTAGCCCCCAGATAAACCTTTCTTTCTCTGATTTTTCTTATCAGATCTTTTTGGTCAGAGCAGCAAAAGAACTGACTAAAACAATACTCAGTGTCCTGAACATTGATACTGAGGGACGGTTTATATGAGGGAATAATGCCTTGAACTCACCCAGGGTCATAAATATTACCTAATTGTCTCAAAAATAAGACTGAAAAGATCCATAATTCCTAAGGTATTAGATAAAATACTTAGAAATATCTTTCATCAGTAGTGGGAAATAATGAGCTCTAGAATAAATCCCATTGTAGCCACTTATACTCTTAAAAACATGGTCTAAAAAAGTCAAATTACGTAAATTTACTTCAGCCCAGAAAACAAAGTTAAAGCTTATTTATATAAAAACAAAAACATCCAGCACTCAACAAGACAAAATCCCTATTATGTAGAACCTAACAAATATTAGTTAAATAAAATGCAGAAACAGATGGCCCACAATAGGGACAAAAATAAGCCCATCAAAACTGTGCAAAATAGTTACAAGTGTTAGGACTTGTAACTTAGGACTTACAAGTGTTAGCACTTACATACCTGTATTTAATATAATCTAAAACTTCAAATGAAACATGAGGTATATTTTTTAAATTACCCAAACCAAAACTTATAGAGATAAAAACTAAAATGTATGAATAAAAAACACACTGAATAAGATCAGTTACAGATAATAGCTAAGACAAAACTGAAAAGACATTATTGGACTCAGGGACAAATTTAAGTGCACTAATACATGTGTAATTGGAATCCTTAAAGAGTAGGTTGGGGGAAGGGGAAGGATATTTGAAGAAAATGTTTGAAAACATTTTTTAATCTTTAATTTTATTTTATTTTGCAATTTTCAAAAAATATTTTGATTAATTAATTAATTAATTTTAATTAGGTATGTATGAGAGCAGAATGCATTTTGATTCATTGTACACAATTGCAGGACAACATTTCATTCCTCTGGTTGTACACAATGTAGTGTCACACCATATGTGCAGTCATACATGTACTTAGGGTAATGATGTCCATCTCTTTCCACCATCTTTCCTGTCCCTATATCCCTTCCCCACCTGTCCCTCCCCTTTGTCCCATCCAAAGTTCCTCCATTTTTCCCATGCACCCCCCACACATTATGGATCAGCATACACTAATCAGAGAGAACATTTAGCCTTTAGTTTTGTGGGATTGGCTTACTGTTGCTTAGCATGACATTCCCCAACTCCATCTATTTACCTGCAAATGCCATAATTTTATTTTCTTTTAATGCTGAGTAATATTCCATTGTGTAAATATACCACAGTTTTTTTTAATCCATTCATCTATTGAAGGGCATCTAGGTTAGTCTAGGGTAGTTCCACAATTCAACTATTGTGAATTGTGCTGCTATAAACATTGATGTGGCTGTGTCCCTGTAGTATGCTCATTATAAATCCTTTGGGCATAGACTGAGGAGTGGGATAGCTAGGTTAAATGGTGGTTCCATTCCAAGTTTTCTAAGCAATTTCCATACTGCTTTCCGTATTGGTTACACCAATTTGCAGTCCCACCAGCAATGTTTGAGTGTGCCTTTTCCTCCACATCCTCGCCAACATTAATTGTTGTCTGTATTCTGGATAACTGTCATTCTGACTGGCATGAGATGAAATCTTAGAGTAGTTTTGATTTGCACTTCTCTAATTACTGGCGATGTTGAACATTTTTTCATATATTTGTTGATTGATTGTATATCTTCTTCTTAGAAGTGTCTGTTCAGCTCCTTAGCCCATTTATTGATTGGGTTGTTTTTTGTTTGTTTGTTTGTTTTGTGTGTGTGTTAAATATTTTGAGTTCTTTATATATCCTGGAGATTAGTGCTCTGATAAGTGTGTGTTAGTTTGAATCAGTCCCATTTATTGATTCTTAATTTTATTTCTTGCCCTTTAGAAGTTTTTTTAAGGAAGTCAGGGCCTAATCCAACATGATGAAGATTTGAGCCTAACTTTTTCCTCTGTTTGATGCAGGATCTCTGGTCTATTTCCTAGGTCCTTTATCCACTTTCAGTTGAGTTTAGTGCATGGTGAGAAATAGAGGTTTACTTTCATTTTGCTGCAGATGCATTTCTAGTACTTGAGCACCATTTGTTGAAGAGACTGATGAGAAAGAAATTAAAGGGATACAAATAGAAAAAAAAGAACTCAAACTATCATTATTTGCTGACAACATGATTCTATACATAGAGAATCCAAAAAACTCTACTGGAAAACTTCTAGAATTAATTAATAAATTTGTCAAAATAGCAGGATACAAAACCAATAACCTTAAATCAAATGCATTGTTATACATCAGTGATGAATCATCTGAAAGAGAAATTAGAAAAACGACCACATTAACAATAGCCTCAACAAAAAATAAAATACTTAGTAATCAATTTAATAAAGAGGTGAAAGACCTCTACAGTGAAAACTACAGAACACTAAAGAAAGAAATTGAAGAAGATCTTAGAAGATGGCCAGATCTCCCATGTTCTTGAATAGGCAAAATTGATATTGTCAAAATGCCCATACAACCAAAAGTGCTATACATATTCAATGTAATTCCTATTGAAATCCCATCATCATTCCTTATAAAAATAGAAAATGCAGATATGAAATTAATTTGAAAAAAGAAGAGATCTAGAATAGCCAAAACAATCCTTAGCGAGAAGAGTGAAGCAGGTAGCATCACAATACCAGACCTTCAACTATACTACAATGCTATAGTAACAAAAACAGCATGGTATTGGCACCAAAATAGACATGTAGACCAATGGTACAGAATAGAGGACATAGAGACAAAACTACATAGTAGACAAAGGCACCAAAAACATACTTTGGAGAAACGAAAACTTCTTAAACTTGATGAAACATATAAACTACCAGATCCAAGAAGTCCCAAAACCTTGAAGCACAAGAAAAATAAAGAAAACTAGATATATATGCATCATGATCAAATTTCTCAAATAAAGGTGACATAGTGAAAACCTTAACATCATACAAAGAAAAAAGAAGGCACATTATGAATACAGGAATAAAGGCAAAGGTGAGAGCCATTTTCCCAACAAAAACACTGCAAAAGAAAAGCAATATTTTTAAAATTCTAAAACAAAATACACTGTCAGCCTAGAACTTTATGCCCAATCAAATTATCTTTTAAAACTAATGGCACATAGGGCTGGGGTTGAGGCTCAGCAGTAGAGCACTCACTTAGCACATGTGAAGCCCTGGGTTTGATCTTCAGCACCACAGCACCACATATAAATAAATAAAATAAACATATTTTTAAAAACTAATGGCAAATAAAGAATATAACAGACATATAAATGCTGAAAGAATTAATATTGATATAAGAAATTTTAAAGGAAGGTAGATGCTCCCATAGGAAATGGAACTATGCAAAGAACAAAGGGCACTGGAAATGGTAACTGTATATATAAATATGGTTTTTAGGATTTTGAAAATTTTAAAATAAAATCATTTTTTTCAGATAAAAATAATAATAATGTACTGTAGGAACTATATGCATGCATAAAATTTTTGACCATAATATCCCAAGACCAAGAAGGAAGGAATGAGAGTATACAATCATACAGCTATTTTACTGTATAGCAAGTGACATAATATTACCTGAATGTAGACATGTAAGTTAAATATATATACTAGCCATCCTAAAGCGATCATTAAATAACAAAGAGTTCTAGCCAGTAAATAAACAGAGTAAATAAAATATAATGATGACAAATAGTCAACACAACAGGTGGCCAAAATAAAACAAGGAACAGATCAGACAAGTAGAAGAAAAATGGTAACAAGAAAAATGTATATTTCGCTTCATTAATAATCATATTAACTGTGAATCTGAGGTAATCACACACACACCCCAAAAGCAGGAATTATCAGGATTTAGTTTAAAAAGAAATTATTGAACTATGTGTTCCTTAAAAAAAACTCACACCTTAAATAGAAATATACAAGCAGATTAAAGCTAAAGGATGAGAAAAGATACACAGTTTTAGTCAAAACAAAACAAAACAAAAAAATTCAATGTCAATAGAAGATTTCATAACAAAGAATATTGCCTCAGACCAAGAAAGCCAGTCATCTCATAATGATTGCTTTAGTCAGCCTTTTCACTGCTGTAACCAAAGACCTGAGGAGAACAATTTTGAAGGAGAAGTTTAGTTGGGGCTCATGGTTTCAGAGGCCTCGGTCCATAGACAGTCAGCTCCATTGCTCTGGGCCTCAGATGTGGCAGAACATCAGGTCAGAAGGATGTGGAGGAGTAGAAAACTCAAGACATGACAATCAGAAAGCAGAAGAGCAAGTTAGCTCTGCTCAACAAGGACAAAAATATAAGCCCCAATGGCACATCCCCCAATGACCCTCCTCCTCTAGCCACACCAGACCTGCCTATGGTTACCATGCAGTTCATCCCTATTAGGGGATTAAAGCACTGATTAAATTAAGACCCTTATAAGCCAATCATTTTACCTCTACACTTTCTTGCATTATCTTACATATGAGACTTTGGGGGACACCTAACATCTAAACTATAATAACAATGATGGTGTTAATCCATGAAGAAGATATACCATCCTAAGTTTTTTTAACACTCAAGGAAAAAATATACAAATTTAAAGTTTATATTAAGAGATTTCAATACCCCATTCTTATAATAGACCAATGGACAGAAAACTCAGTAAGGATAACAGCTGAATAACACTATCAATAAACTAGTGACAACAGCAGAATACATTCTACTGCAGCAAAAAAGAGCCTTTATAAATATAGACCATATGCCAGACCAATAAAATGAGCCTCACTATATTTCAAAGGATTTAATTCATTGAAAATCACAATGAAATTTCATTAGACATAGTAAACATAAAAGTTTCTGGGAAATTCTCAAACAGAGAAATTAAATAAAACATGTCTAAATAACTTTGGGGTAAAATGCGGCAAAAAAAAAGAGAATAGATTTTTTTCAGCTAAATAAAGGTTAAAACACAACAATACTTGGGGTAAGTTTAGAATACTACATGCCTTTGCTAGAAAAAAAGGAAGAGTTCTAATCAATTATCTCCATTTACACTTTAAGAAACTAGGAAAACAGGACCAATTAATTTCCAAAAAAATAAAAAGGGAGGAAATAATAAAAGCAGAGAATGCCTAAATGAAACAGAAAGCAGAAAAATAATAGAGAAAATCAAGGTACTCAAAAGATACATCTAAAAAATGGAAAGATCAGCTAATTGATATAACTAGTAAGACTGATCAGAAACAGACTACTCACATTAATTGTATCATAAATGAGAGCGATGACATCACCACAGTTTTTGTAGATATTCAAAGAAATATAAGGGAATGTTTTATAATATTATAAATGAATTTAACAACTTGGATGACACAAACTAATTTCTTAAAAGACACAAACTACTTAGGAACAATCAGGAAGAAAGAGACAACATGAATAGCCCCATATTACTTAAAAAAATAATGAATATATACACAAGACACCTCTACTCTTCTCTCACCCTTCCTTCTCTAAAAGAAGTCTGGGGTAGATTCAAGTGACTTCAGTGGTGAATTCTTCCAAATATTTAAGGGTAAAATGATACCCATTTTACACAAGCTCTTCATAAAACTGAAGAGGAAAGAATCTTTAGCAACTAATTCTTTGAGGACAGCATTGCTCTTATATATAAACCAGACATTACAAGAAAAACATACCACAGATCAATATTCTTCAAATGCACAAATGAAAACTTCTAAACAAAATTATAGCAACATAAACTCCAACAATATATAGAAATAATAATTTATCATGATAAGCCATTGTGAAAGCCATTGTCTTAAAAGCAAGGTTGGTTTAAAATTCAAAAATGAATCATTGCAATATGCTATATTAATGAACTAAGAAAGAAAAACAACATGATCACCTCAGTAAATGGAGGGGAAAAAATGTATTTCAGAAAATTCAACATCTTTTCCTGATTAAGGAAAAAAAAACAGAAAACCATAAAGAGAAGGAAACTTTTTCAATATAATAATGCATGTTTACAAATAAAACAAACAAAATCTATAGCTAACATTATACAAAATGTTGAAAGACTGAATGGCTTTCCTCTAAGATAAAGAGAAAGTTAAGAGTGGACTCACCCTTTCCAATCAGTCTTTTATTAGAGGTTATAAGTAGGTATAATAGGGCAACAATAAATAAATAAAAGGTATCCAGATGGAAAAAGGCCATTGTCTAGAAACAAATTTTCTTTATTCAAAGATAATATCTTTGTCTATGTATAAAATCTGGTGGAACTTCAAAAATCACTATTAGGATTCATTTTTTACTTTAGCAAGGTTGCATAATAAAAGATAAATATACAAAAGCCAAGTATGTGTTGATGTAAAGCAAAGATATAAAATTCTAATTAAAAATACTAGTTATAGAACATTAAAATATTAGATATTTAGGGATAAATCTGGCAAAAATGTACAAATCTCATACACTAATATTAGAAGAGATTGCTGATGGGAATTAAAGAAAATCTCAATACATTGTTATATTAGTCAGGTCCATGTTACTACAATGAAATACCTAACGTATACCTTAGAAAGAGAAAAGGTTTATTTAACACATCATTCTAGAAGATCCAAGATCAGAGAGCCCCATTGCTTTAAGCCTCTTATCAGAGGACTGGATATCAGTGTATCAAAGCAAACCATTCACATATCAAGGCACAGTGCAGAGAGAGACTGAGAGACCATAGTTACACAATCCCCTTCAAGGGCACATCCCCCAAAGACCTAAGGATCTCCCACTAGGCCCCACTATTAAAGATCCCACAGTACCTCTGTATAGTATTCTAGGGACTAAGCCTTTAAAATTTGAACCACTGGGGGACCCTACTCATATTCAAACCATAGCAATTTTTTTATATACTTCACTCATAAATCAGATTCATCAACAGCAATAGAATTTTTTGGTAGAAATCAAGAACTTTATTCTGAAATGCATGGTTAATGCAAAGGGCCTGAAATAGCTGAAGCAACTGAAGGAGTAGAACAAATCCAAAGGACTGGCACTTCCTGATTTCAATATTTATATAGTTATGTTAATAAGAGAGTGTGGTATAAATGTGAAGTGAAACAAGTCAATTAATAGAATAGAAATAGTGTTCTATATAGCTGGATAACTAATTTTCAAGCAAGTGCAAAAGGGCAATTCAGTGGGATAGAAAATGTTGCACTATCAAAAAAAGTACTTAAATACCTATCTCATACATATATGAAAATTAAATCAAAAGAGACCACCAACCTAAATATAAAACCTAAATTGAACAAAGATAGAAGAAATCTTTGTATTTTGGGTGAAGCAATGATTCTTCAATAGAATATTCAAAAGTCAATCCATACTTTTTGCCAGTTCAAAAAATTATCATTGTTAGTTGAAATCTTGTGTTTCTCTGAAATTCATATGTTGAAACTTAAATTCTCAGTATGGCTGTATTTGAAGATGAAACCTCCTTATAAGGAGTAATTAAGGTTAAGTAAGATTGTAAGGATGAAGTCTCTTTTCAACAATTAGTGTCCTTAAAAAAAAAAAGCAAATCACTCACATATCAAGGCATAGTGCAGAGAGAGACTGAGACCACAGACCAAGAAGAGACACCAGAGATCACTCTCCTGCTTTCTCCCCCAAACAAGCTGATGAAGGATAGAACATGTGCACACATGGGAGAACACAGACCCACCAGGAGGGCCCTCACAAGATGCCAAAACTGCTGGCACCTTGATCTAGGGCTTTCAATCTCCAGAAAAGTAAGAAAATAAAAGTTGCAAAAGCCATTCAATCTGTGGTATTTTATCACAGCAGCCCAAACTGACTAAGAAACACAGTAATTGGACTTCACAAAAATTAACAGTTTCTGATCATCACAAGCCACCACTGTTAATAAAGTGGAAAAGTCATAGAATGAAAACAACATTTTCCAATGGTATATCTGTGAAAGGAATTATATTTTGAGCATATAAACATTTCCTATAATTAAATAATAAAATAACCTAGTAAATAAATGGACCAAATATTTGAAAAGACCTAAAAGAGAGATGAATGACAAGTAAATACATGAAAACAGGGTCAATATGATTAATCATTAAGGAAATGTAAGTGATATCAATACACTATTATTAGAAGAGCAAAATTCTAAAAATCAACTATATCAAGTACTGAGTTGGTAGGAATGTGGAGGAACTGGAAGTCTCACATTGTTGATGAGAATGTAAAATGGTACAAGCACTTTGGGAATAACTTCGCAGTTTCTTAAAACATTGAGCACATAAAATGAGATCATACTGGTGTAGAATGGTCTCTAATTCAATGGGACTGGTGCCCTTGTGAAAAAGATATGCCTACATCCAAGGAGAATGTGAGGTGAAAATATAGGTGAAGGTAAGGGTGATCTTTCCATGGACTGAGTTATGCCAAAGAGGGCTGAAAACCACCAGCAACTAGGAGAGAGGCACTGAATCGACTCCTTTTAAGTCCTCAGAAGAAATTAGTTATCCTGATAGCTTGATCTTCAGACCAGCCTCCAGAACTATGGGACACTACATTCCTATTGTTTACGTTAAAAAATTGAACATAAATTTACATGCATCTACCACATCATCCAGATATTCACTCCTAAGTATTTAACCAAGAGATATGAAAGTATCTGTCCAAAAATATATAAACCAATGTCTCTAGCAGTTTCATCTATAATATCCCCAAACTGTAAGCTACTGAGGAACAGATTAAAAAATAGTGATATGTCCATACAATTGAATATTATCCAAAATCAAGAAGGAATGAAATGCTTATATCCACAACCACATGGATAAATTAAAAAATAATAACAATGAGTGAAAGAAGCCAAAGAAATGCAAATTGTATGCTTCCATTTATATGATACTCTAGAAGATTCAAACTAATCTATAGTGACAGAGAACATAGAGGTGATTTTTCTGTGTGGAGAGGAAGGATGGGCAGGAGGGAATAACAGGAGTAGGAGAAAACTTTGCAGGGTAATTGGTATGTTCACTGTCTATGGCAGTTTCCCAGGGATGTACTTACATCAAAAATTCCCAAATTGTACATTTTAAATATGTCTACTTTACTGCATGCAAATTATACCTCAAAAAATCTGATTAAAGAAAGAGAGAGACTTGAATGACCTGCAAGTCCATCTATTCAGCAAGGCAGGAGCACAGACCATGAATAGATACTACAGTGAAGCAAGATCTGAAAGGAATTGGGAACAGAAGGTGAAAAGCCTTCTTTGCTGTGAAGAGGAGTTTGTGCTTATTCCTAAAGACAACAGGAAGCACTGAGGCATTAAAAAATGTATGTGAGTCTGTGTGTGTTATAAAAGTTAATTCATGCTTTCCCTTTCAGTTAATTTTTGTATATTTCTTACTACAGTTTCCAAGCCAAACCAAGCAAAACAACCATAAAACACCTACTTCCAAATGCTTACTTCCTAAACAACATAATCAGCTTGACTTCCTCATTTCAGACCATTCTCAGATCCCGTGAGCTCATCATAGTGTACTGATGAAGATTGATGTGCTCAATGGGGTCTTCAAATAATGGGAGTTATTTCTATGGATGGTCATGGAAGATATTCCCTTCATAATCCATTTTCTACAGAGACAGTTAAATATGTTTGATTTTCCCCTGGCCTGCCTGTCTTTACTGCCCCATGGAAAGACCTTTAGCTCTAAGAACTCTGCACTAGTTGTAAGTACTGAACAGGATGATTTCTGGGTGACCTTGGGATGATCCAAATCTCTTTTAAAACACAGCTTCCTCATATGTGAAAGGGGCGAATAACACAGGCCTTATGGTGGAATATGAGGTTATTAAGCTTCAACATATGTAAAGCCCCCAGCAAAAAAAATGTACAGAATTGAGGTTAGTTTCTTTTAGTTGGCTTTCATCTCTTCCCGTCCTCCTCCCTCTTTGGATTATTTCCACAAGACGATGAGATCAGAACATCACTTATTATTCCTCAGGTACAAATTTAGTTAGGTGTAAATCCATGACCCATTCATAGGAAGTATTGTTTAAATTTAAAAAAAAATATATACACAAAACTGAGACCATCATTATGAGAAAGACAGATTCAGACTTGGCCTGGGGAGGAGCTCTGGCCTGAATTTTAATCAACACAGCCAGTGTTTTCAAGTTAGGGCCAAATTCTTGTGACATATAATATAAAATTTATGAACTTACTGAAACTGATTTATAAACTGATAAAGGATATTGTAACCATATAGAGCTGGTTGCAAAATAACCAGGGGATAAAATTGAAGTTTTATTAAAATGACCTCAATCGTTTTATCTCATACCTACACTGGATAAATCATCACGTTTGTAGGCTTTGTGAGCACCAGGGAGTTCCCACCCGGGTTTCTAATGCATGATGATGCACCAGGATTTTGGAGGGAAAAAAAAGTCATCTCAGGAAATGAGTCTGAATGAAATGAACGAAACAAACATTTATGAAGTGCCGACCTTGTGCCAGGTTCTGGAATACACAGACATCAAAACTCATTTTCTCTGAAGGGAGATTTGATACCTTGGAGAAGACAAAGTTTTCAATACAGAGAAGAGCTTAGGTACAAGGAACCTAGGAGGCACAAAAGAGAGATCAGGGGAAGGAAGTCAACATTTATACCCCAGTAAGAAGCAATTTCTGATCTCAGGATTCGTTCATTAATTTAGCAAATATTGAGTTTCTACTATAAACCAGACATAAGAATAGTCATTGAACAATAAGACCCTGTTAATTTTTTTCACTGAATTGGCTCATTCTGTGTTCACTTTTCTCTCTCCCTAACTAAACCAAGTTCCTGAATAATGGAGATTATATCTATTTTCCCATCAATGAAATAGTATTTTTATATTCTTCAGTATTACTAAAATGACATAAGATCAGTTCTTTTTTTTTTTTTTTTTTTTTTTTTTTTTTAATTCTTTTTTTTTTTTTTTTTTATTGTTGGCTGTTCAAGACATTACATAGTTCTTGATATATCATATTTCACAATTTGATTCAAGTGGGTTATGAGCTCCCATTTTTACCCCATATACAGATTGCAGAATCACATCAGTTATACATCCATTGATTTACATATTGCCATACTAGTGTCTGTTGTATTCTGCTGTCTTTCCTATCCTCTACTATCCCCCCTCCCCTCCCCTCCCCTCCCCTCCCCTCCCCTCCCCTCCCCTCTTCTCTCTCTGCCCCCTTTACTGACATTCGTTTGTCCCCCTTGTATTATTTTTCCCCTTCCCCTCACTTCCTCTTGTATGTACTTTTGTATACCTCTGAGGGTCTCCTTCCATTTCCATGCATTTTCCCTTCTCTCTCCCTTTCCCTCCCACCTCTCAACCCTGTTTAATGTTAATCTTCTTCTCATGCTCTTCGACCCTACTCTATTCTTAGCTACTCTCCTTATATCAAAGAAGACATTTGACATTTGTTTTTTAGGGATTGGCTAGCTTCACTTAGCATAATCTGCTCTAATGCCATCCATTTCCCTGTAAATTCTATGATTTTGTCATTTTTTAATGCAGAGTAATACTCCATTGTGTATAAATGCCACATTTTTTTTATCCATTCATCCATTGAAGGGCATCTAGGTTGGTTCCACAGTCTAGCTATTGTGAATTGTGCTGCTATGAACATCGATGTAGCAGTGTCCCTGTAGCATGCTCTTTTTAGGTCTTTAGGGAATAGACCGAGAAGGGGAATAGCTGGGTCAAATGGTGGCTCCATTCCCAGCTTTCCAAGAAATCTCCATACTGCTTTCCAAATTGGCTGCACCAATTTGCAGTCCCACCAGCAATGTACAAGTGTACCCTTTTCCCCACATCCTCGCCAGCACTTGTTGTTGTTTGACTTCATAATGGCTGCCAATCTAACTGGAGTGAGATGGTATCTTAGGGTGGTTTTGATTTGCATTTCTCTGACTGCTAGAGATGGTGAGCATTTTTTCATGTACTTGTTGATTGACTGTATGTCCTCCTCTGAGAAGTGTCTGTTCAGGTCCTTGGCCCATTTGTTGATTGGGTTGTTTGTTCTCTTATTGTCTAATTTTTTGAGCTCTTTGTATACTCTGGATATTAGGGCTCTATCTGAAGTGTGAGGAGTAAAGATTTGTTCCCAGGTTGTAGGCTCTCTATTTACCTCTCTTATTGTATCTTTTGCTGAGAAAAAACTTTTTAGTTTGAGTAAGTCCCATTTGTTGATTCTAGTTATTAACTTTTGTGCTATGGGTGTCCTATTGAGGAATTTGGAGCCCGACCCCACCGACTGTAGATCGTAGCCAACTTTTTCTTCTATCAGACGGCGCGTCTCTGATTTGATATCAAGCTCCTTGATCCATTTTGAATTAACTTTTGTGCATGGCAAGAGAAAGGGATTCAGTTTCATTTTGTTGCATATGGATTTCCAGTTTTCCCAGCACCATTTGTTGAAGATGCTATCCTTCCTCCATTGCATGCTTTTAGACCCTTTATCAAATATAAGATAGTTGTAGTTTTGTGGATTGGTTTCTGTGTCCTCTATTCTGTACCATTGGTCCACCCGCCTGTTTTGGTACCAGTACCATGCTGTTTTTGTTACTATTGCTCTGTAATATAGTTTGAAGTCTGGTATCGCTATACCGCCTGATTCACACTTCCTGCTTAGCATTGTTTTTGCTATTCTGGGTCTTTTATTTTTCCATATGAATTTCATGATTGCTTTCTCTATTTCTACAAGAAATGCCGTTGGGATTTTGATTGGCATTGCATTAAACCTATAGAGAACTTTTGGTAATATCGCCATTTTGATGATGTTAGTTCTGCCTATCCATGAACAGGGTATATTTTTCCATCTTCTAAGATCTTCTTCTATTTCTCTCTTTAGGGTTCTGTAGTTTTCATTGTATAAGTCTTTCACCTCTTTTGTTAGGTTGATTCCTAAGTATTTTATTTTTTTTGAAGATATTGTGAATGGAGTGGTTGTCCTCATTTCCATTTCAGAGGATTTGTCGCTGATATACAGGAATGCCTTTGATTTATGCGTGTTGATTTTATATCCTGCCACTTTGCTGAATTCATTTATTAGCTCTAATAGTTTCTTTGTAGACCCTTTTGGGTCTGCTAGGTATAGAATCATGTCATCTGCAAATAGTGATAATTTAAGTTCTTCTTTTCCTATTTTGATGCCTTTAATTTCTTTCGTCTGTCTAATTGCTCTGGCCAGTGTTTCGAGAACTATGTTGAACAGAAGTGGTGAGAGAGGGCATCCCTGTCTTGTTCCAGATTTTAGAGGGAATGCCTTCAATTTTTCTCCATTCAGAATGATGCTAGCCTGAGGCTTAGCATAGATTGCTTTTACAATATTGAGGTATGTTCCTGTTATCCCTAGTTTTTCTAGAGTTTTGAACATAAAGGGATGCTGTACTTTGTCGAATGCTTTTTCCGCATCTATCGAGATGATCATATGGTTCTTATTTTTAAGTCTATTGATGTGGTGAATAACATTTATTGATTTCCTTATATTGAACCAGCCTTGCATCCCAGGGATGAATCCTACTTGATCATGGTGCACAATTTTTTTGATGTGCCTTTGTATCCGAGTGGCCAGAATTTTATTGAGGATTTTTGCATCCAAGTTCATTAGAGATATTGGTCTGTAGTTTTCTTTCTTTGAAGTGTCTTTGTCTGGTTTAGGTATCAGGGTGATGTTGGCCTCGTAGAATGAATTTGGAAGTTCTCCCTCTTTTTCTATTTCCCGAAGTAGCTTGAAAAGTATTGGTATTAGTTCCTCTTTAAAGGTTTTGTAAAACTCTGCTGTATACCCATCCGGTCCTGGGCTTTTCTTAGTTGGTAGTCTTTTGATGGTTTCTTCTATTTCCTCAATTGATATTGGTCTGTTTAGGTTGTCTATATCCTCCTGACTCAATCTGGGCAGATCATATGACTTAAGAAATTTATCTATGCCTTCACTATCTTCTAATTTATTGGAGTATAAGGATTCAAAATAATTTTTGATTATCTTCTGTATTTCTGAAGTGTCTGTTGTGATATTGCCTCTTTCATCCCGTATGTTAGTGATTTGAGTTCTCTCTCTTCTTCTCTTCGCTAGCATGGCTAAGGGTCTGTCGATTTTGTTTATTTTTTCAAAGAACCAACTTTTAGTTTTGTCAATTTTTTCAATTGTTTCTTTTGTTTCGATTTCATTGATTTCAGCTCTGATTTTAATTATTTCTTGCCTTCTACTTCTTTTGCTGTTGTTTTGCTCTTCTTTTTCTAGGATTTTGAGATGAAGTATGAGATCATTTATTTGTTGGTTTTTTCTTTTTTTAAGGAATGAACTCCAAGCAATGAATTTTCCTCTTAGAACTGCTTTCAATGTGTCCCATAGATTCCGATATGTTGTGTCTGTGTTTTCATTAATCTCTAAGAATTTTTTAATTTCCTCCTTGATGTCTTCTATAACCCATTGATCATTCAGTAACCCATTGTTCATTCTCCAAGTGATAAATTCTTTTTCCTTCCTTCTTTTATCGTTGATTTTCAGTTCCATTCCATTATGATCAGATAGGATGCATGGTATTATCTCTACTCCTTTGTATTGTCTAAGAGTTTCCCTGTGACATAATATATGATCTATTTTTGAGAAGGATCCATGTGCTGCTGAGAAAAAAGTGTAACTGTTTGATGTTGGGTGGTATATTCTATATATGTCAATTAAGTCTAGGTTATTAATTGTGTTATTGAGTTCTATAGTTTCCTTATTCAACTTTTGTTTGGAAGATCTGTCCAGTGGTGAGAGAGGTGTGTTGAAGTCTCCCATGATTATTGTATGGTGGTCTATTAGACTCTTGAACTTGAGAAGAGTTTGTTTGATGAACATAGCTGCACCATTGTTTGGGGCATATATATTTATGATTGTTATGTCTTGTTGGTGTATGGTTCCCTTGAGCAGTATGTAGTGTCCCTCTTTATCCCTTTTGATTAACTTTGGCTTAAAATCTATTTTATTTGATATGAGTATGGATACTCCTGCTTGTTTCCGAAGTCCATATGAGTGATATGATTTTTCCCAACCTTTCACCTTCAGCCTATGTATGTCTTTTCCTATCAAATGCGTCTCCTGTAGGCAGCATATTGTTGGGTCTTGTTTTGTGATCCATTCTACTAGCCTGTGTCTCTTGATTGGTGAGTTTAAGCCATTAACATTTAGGGTTATTATTGAGATATGGGTTGTTCTTCCAGCCATATTTGTTTATTTATGTTACTAAACATGGTTTGTTTTCCACTTTGATTATTTTCCCCCCTTTAGTGTCCTACCTCCCACTGTTGGTTTTCATTGTTATTTTCCATTTCCTCTTCCTGTAATGTTTTGCCAAGGATGTTTTGAAGAAATGGTTTTCTAGCTGCAAATTCTTTTAACTTTTGTTTATCGTGGAAGGTTTTAATTTCATCTTCCATCCTGAAGCTTAATTTCGCTGGAAACACAATTCTTGGTTGGAACCCATTTTCTTTCAGTGTTTGAAATATGTTATTCCAGGATCTTCTAGCTTTCAGAGTCTGTGTTGAAAGATCAGCTGTTATCCTGATTGGCTTACCCCTAAATGTGATCTGCTTCCTTTCTCTTGTAGCTTTTAAAATTCTCTCCTTGTTCTGTATGTTGGGCATCTTCATTATAATGTGTCTAGGTGTGGGTCTCTTATGATTTTGCACATTCGGCGTCCTGTAGGCTTCTAGGATTTGGGGTTCTGTCTCATTCTTCAAGTCTGGGAAGTTTTCTCGAATTATTTCATTGAATAGATTGCTCATTCCTTTGGTTTGAAACTCTGTTCCTTCCTGTATCCCAATGACTCTTAAATTTGGTCTCTTGATGTTATCCCATATTTCTTGGATGTTCTGCTCATGGTTTCTTAACAGTCTTGCTGAGCTGTCTATGTTCTTTTCAAGTTGAAATACTTTATCTTCATTGTCTGATGTTCTGTCTTCTAAGTGTTCTACTCTGCTGGTAGTATTCTCAATTGAGTTTTTAAGTTGGCTTATTGCTTCCTGCATTTCTAGGATTTCTGTTTGTTTGTTTTTTATAACCTCTATTTCCCTGTATAGTTGATCTTTTGCTTCTTGGATTTGTTTATGTAATTCATTGTTGAAGTGATCTTTCATTGTCTGATTTTGCTGTCTGATGTCTTCCTTGAGACTCCAGATCATCTGAAGCATGTATATCCTGAATTCTTTATCTGACATTCCATCAGCTGCAGCTATTACCTCTTCTAAAGTTGAGTTGACCTGCAATGCTTGTGGTCCTTTCTTTCCTTGTCTCTTCATACTGTTCGCGTTCCTTTCTTCTTGGTGAAACTGTTGTGCTATTGAATTTTCCCCCTATATATTTATATTGGTCTTGTATAGTTGCAAAGTCTCCCTCGCAGGCACGGGCGGCGGCTCTGCCCCTCCGCCAATTGGGGCAATGTGCCTACCACGCCGGCAGGCCGCTGGGCCTGCTCTGCCAGTCGGTAGCAGGTCCGCCGTCCTTGCAGGCGCGGGCGGCGGCTCTGTCCCTCTGCGGGCCGCTAGGCTTGTTCTGTCGGTGGTCGCTGTTCTGCCTACTTTGCAGGCGCAGGCAGCGGCACTGCCCCTCTGCAGGCCTCTGGGGCTGTACTGCCAGTGGGTCGCAGGTCCGCCTACTTTGCAGGCGTGGGGGGGGGGGGCGGCTCTACCCTTCCTCAGGCCACTGGGCCTCTTCTGTCTCTCGGTTGCAGGTCTGACCTGTTCTGATGGTGGTCTCAGTTCCGATTACCTTGCAGGCGCGGGGGGGAGGGGGCGGCTCTGCCTCTCAGCAGGCCGCTGCTCCTCTTCTGCCGGTGGGTCGCAGGCCCGCCTACCTTGCAGGAGTGATTGGAAGCTCTGTCCCGCCGCGGGCCACTGGGCCTTTTCTGTCTGTGGTCACCCTTCCCCTACCTGGCAGGCGAGGGGGGTGGGGAGCGGCTCTGCCCCTCAGCAGGCCGCTGGGCCTGCTCTGTGTTTGGTCCCAGTTCCCTCTACTATGCCGGCGCAGGGGGAGGGGGCGGCTCAGCCTCTCAGCAGGCGGCTGCTCCTCTTCTGCCGGTAGGTCGCAGGCCCGCCTACCTTGCAGGAGTGATTGGAAGCTCTGTCCCGCCGCGGGCCACTGGGCCTTTTCTGTCTGTGGTCACCCTTCCCCTACCTGGCAGGCGAGGGGGGTGGGGGGCGGCTCTGCCCCTCAGCAGGCCGCTGGGCCTGCTCTGTGATTGGTCCCAGTTCTGTCTACTATGTCAGCGCAGGGGGAGGGGGCGGCTCAGCCTCTCAGCAGGCGGCTGCTCCTCTTCTGCCAGTGGGTCGCAGGCCCGCCTACCTTGCAGGAGTGATTGGAAGCTCTGTCCCGCCCTGGGCCACTGGGCCTTTTCTGTCGGTGGTCACCCTTCCCCTACCTGGCAGGCGAGGGGGGTGGGGGGCGGCTCTGCCCCTCAGCAGGCTGCTGGGCCTGCTCTGTGTTTGGTCCCAGTTCTCTCTACTATGCCGGCGCAGGGGGAGGGGGCGGCTCAGCCTCTCAGCAGGCGACTGCTCCTCTTCTGCCGGTGGGTCGCAGGCCCGCCTACCTTGCAGGAGTGATTGGAAGCTCTGTCCCGCCCTGGGCCACTGGGCCTTTTCTGTCGGTGGTCACCCTTCCCCTACCTGGCAGGCGAGGGGGGTGGGGGGCGGCTCTGCCCCTCAGCAGGCCGCTGGGCCTGCTCTGTCTTTGGTCCCAGTTCCCTCTACTATGCCGGCGAAGGGGGAGGGGGCGGCTCAGCCTCTCAGCAGGCGACTGCTCCTCTTCTGCCGGTGGGTCGCAGGCCCACCTACCTTGCAGGAGTGATTGGAAGCTCTGTCCCGCCCTGGACCACTGGGCCTTTTCTGTCTGTGGTCACCCTTCCCCTACCTGGCAGGCGAGGGGGGTGGGGGGCGGCTCTGCCCCTCAGCAGGCCGCTGGGCCTGCTCTGTGATTGGTCCCAGTTCCGTCTACTATGTCAGCGCAGGGGGAGGGGGCGGCTCAGCCTCTCAGCAGGCGGCTGCTCCTCTTCTGCCAGTGGGTCGCAGGCCCGCCTACCTTGCAGGAGTGATTGGAAGCTCTGTCCCGCCCTGGGCCACTGGGCCTTTTCTGTCGGTGGTCACCCTTCCCCTACCTGGCAGGCGAGGGGGGTGGGGGGCGGCTCTGCCCCTCAGCAGGCCGCTGGGCCTGCTCTGTCTTTGGTCCCAGTTCCCTCTACTATGCCGGCGCAGGGGGAGGGGGCGGCTCAGCCTCTCAGCAGGCGACTGCTCCTCTTCTGCCAGTGGGTCGCAGGCCCGCCTACCTTGCAGGAGTGATTGGAAGCTCTGTCCCGCCCTGGGCCACTGGGCCTTTTCTGTCGGTGGTCACCCTTCCCCTACCTGGCAGGCGAGGGGGGTGGGGGGCGGCTCTGTCCCTCAGCAGGCCGCTGGGCCTGCTCTGTCTTTGGACCCAGTTCCCTCTACTATGCTGGCGCAGGGGGAGGGGGCGGCTCAGCCTCTCAGCAGGCGGCTGCTCCTCTTCTGCCAGTGGGTCGCAGGCCCGCCTACCTTGCAGGAGTGATTGGAAGCTCTGTCCCGCCCTGGGCCACTGGGCCTTTTCTGTCGGTGGTCACCCTTCCCCTACCTGGCAGGCGAGGGGGGTGGGGGGCGGCTCTGCCCCTCAGCAGGCCGCTGGGCCTGCTCTGTCTTTGGTCCCAGTTCCCTCTACTATGCCGGCGAAGGGGGAGGGGGCGGCTCAGCCTCTCAGCAGGCGACTGCTCCTCTTCTGCCGGTGGGTCGCAGGCCCACCTACCTTGCAGGAGTGATTGGAAGCTCTGTCCCGCCCTGGACCACTGGGCCTTTTCTGTCTGTGGTCACCCTTCCCCTACCTGGCAGGCGAGGGGGGTGGGGGGCGGCTCTGCCCCTCAGCAGGCCGCTGGGCCTGCTCTGTGATTGGTCCCAGTTCTGTCTACTATGTCAGCGCAGGGGGAGGGGGCGGCTCAGCCTCTCAGCAGGCGGCTGCTCCTCTTCTGCCAGTGGGTCGCAGGCCCGCCTACCTTGCAGGAGTGATTGGAAGCTCTGTCCCGCCCTGGGCCACTGGGCCTTTTCTGTCGGTGGTCACCCTTCCCCTACCTGGCAGGCGAGGGGGGTGGGGGGCGGCTCTGTCCCTCAGCAGGCCGCTGGGCCTGCTCTGTCTTTGGACCCAGTTCCCTCTACTATGCTGGCGCAGGGGGAGGGGGCGGCTCAGCCTCTCAGCAGGCGGCTGCTCCTCTTCTGCCAGTGGGTCGCAGGCCCGCCTACCTTGCAGGAGTGATTGGAAGCTCTGTCCCGCCCTGGGCCACTGGGCCTTTTCTGTCGGTGGTCACCCTTCCCCTACCTGGCAGGCGAGCATAAGATCAGTTCTTATGAACTGTTTATTTTTTCCTTAAATGAAAAGAGAGAATAAAAAGGAAATTCTAAAGGTCATGAGGTCATGAAAGAAAATACTTTTCCCATTCTGTCATTAGTGATCTTTAAACCTTTGCATGGTTCCCTGCTTGCTAGGTGGGCAAGTTCATTGCTAGTGATCTCCTGCAAGGAATATGTCTTATGTATGTTTTTAACATGTAAGATTCCACCCACACTCCCCTGCCAAATGCATTTAGAGTTTACCAAGGAAAATGAAGTCAGGGTTGGGTAGAATCTAGAGCTTCATTAGAAGTTTAAGACTGTGAATAACATATTCACACGTATTTTAAATTTCCAGTTCAGAAATATTTCCAGCACTGTGGATACAGCCATCCCAGTATCTCTGAGCACATCTTGCCATCTGTCACATTAAAAAATCGTGGTGTTAGAAGAAACAGATCTTTGTTAGAAATCTAGTGTAGCCAAGCCCTCTACTAGTGGTTTTGTATATATCACCTCATTCCATCACAACATCCCTTTAATGTATAATGTTTTTCATGCCTTCAGACTAGAAAATAAAGAAATCAAGAAAAACCCAGGAAAGCATACAAACCCCTTGGGGAAAAATTAGAATTTATGGCCAAATCTAGTTTACTTCAAAGCCCTTAAGCTTCTACCACCTCAAAGAGGGCCCAGAATGGTCATCTAGTTAAGACCACTTATAATAGTGGTTTGCACAACCAGTCACCCAATCCCAGCTTCATCCCCTCCCTTATTTGAATTGACACATATCAGATAAGAGGCACAAAATAGACCATAAAAACTCTAATTCTGTGCTTTTCGACATTCAAACTGCTTGGGGGTAGGTTGCTCAGAAAACATGCCAAGTCCCAGTTTTGTCCAAATTGAAGAGTATTTAACCAGGTGACCAGCAACTACTCCCCACAGGACCCACAACTATCTCTGCAAAGAACAGCTCCGAGCCTGAGCATTTTAGGATATTTAAAGGCAAAAACCACATTTGGGTTGATGTAGGTTTAAGCAAGCAGGTACAAAAGCTGAATTGGGCAGTTAGTGAGACAATACAAATGGGTACATTGGCATTTCCCACAGGACTTTCTAGGTTGGCAAAGCAGCAAGCAAGAAGAAGGGAAGTGGGTCAAAATGACCCTAGTTTAGTACAAGTTAAAGAATGGTAACTAATGTCTAGACAATCAATCTCTGACAAGGTACATTGCCCAAGAAAAATGGAAACCAAAGAGAACAATTTTACATTGTATAAGAATTGGCATTTTGTGTTGCCAACTATGTTATGCTAGGTAACTATTAATGGGTACAGAGGTAAGGCTTTCCCACGGAAGAAGACATGCTATGGAGCCTCAGGGTAAAATGGAGTCTGTTTGCTCATTGCCCATATAGCCTGGCCCATAATAAGACATTTATGTAAGGATGATTTTTTTTGTTAAATAATTTAATTTTAAATGTATCTATCTTTCTTCCTTTTAAACTTATATCAGTTTGTTGCCAACAGACATTTTATATCATCAACATTAGCAATAATAGAATAGGGATTAAGAGCACACAGAGGGTTCAAATCCCATCTCCACTACTTATTTGCTCTGTGATCTCAGACAGCTTACCTTACCTCTCTTTGCTTGAGTTTTTTCATCTGTAAAAGAATAGTGGTATCAGTTGACTAATAGGGTTGTCATGGAGATGAGATCAAAATATGGTAACTATATTGGTGCCTTGTATAAGATAAACCTTCAAGAAGTGTGAGTTATTGTAATTGTTAATACATTAGTAGAAATCCAAAACTACACTCTGGAAAGCAAAGGCAACCATATAAACTAATACTATGAAAATAAATCATTATTATTAAATTCTGGCCAGATCTGATCTTGAAGGCTGCAGACCTCAGGTTTACTCTGTTTTGCTAAATTTCCAAGGGTTATTAAAGGCTAGCACAAACAGAGTCTTTCTTTTTGTTCTAGTCACACAACTAAAGGCCATGGAAAAGAAAGGAATTTTCTGGGCACGATTCAATGGCATTTACTTTCTTGTCTCAGCACCAATTGAAAACTAAACTCCTGGTAGTGGATATGAATTACACACCCAGTAAGACATCTCAGAAGTGCTTCAATGCACAAAGGAAATTGGGCTTAGACCAGGCTGCTTTAACAAAAATAGCATAAGTGAATTAAAGAACCAACATTTATTTCTGTAGTTCAGGAGGCTGGGAAGTCTGTGGTCATGGTGACAACATGGCTGGGTTTTGGTGAGGGCTCTTTCTGGTATGTAGATGCCCTCCTTCTTGTTGTGTCCTCTTATTAATGCAAGCAAATAAGTTCTTCAGAAACAAGGCCTCTGGTGTCACTTCTTAGGAGAAATCTAATCTCACTCGTGAGTGTTCCACCTCATGACTTAATTACCTTCCAAAGACCTCACCTTTAACACCACCCAATTGGGAAAGTTGGGATTTTGACGAATTTTAACATATGAATTTTCAGTACATATTATCTCCCTGGACTATTCACTCGCCCAACTTCTCCTAAGATAGAATTGTCATTCTCACATCTCCATCCCAAGAGATCTCAACAATTGTTGGATATGTATTCCACATCACATATCCTGAAATGTTGGGGTGGTATTTCAGACACAGATTTTTGTCAGATTCACATAGAACGCGGCTCTTATAAAAGTAGAATAAATGGTGATGGGAGGGGAGAAAACCTACATGACAAAGAATGCTTCAGAAGGGTCAAGGTCAGTCAGAAAGTCGTCCTGTTCTGCAGAGACACAGATTGTGAAACTGTGCATGCAAAGAGAATGTATGGCCCAAAATAAGATATGATAATGGATGTCAGGATACTAGTGGTCTCTGCCAGCACATGCTTCATCTGGGAGATCATGGAAGGAAGCACAGGCTGGAACTGGAAAGGCCTCCGGCTGAGTCTGTCATCAGGTCTGGAATCAACAACAGCTGACATTCCAAGGATCCACAGAGGTTTGGGGAATTGCATGGAAAGAAATTCTAGCAACTGGCTACAGGATAAAGTCATTAACCTTTCTCTTTCCTCTTTCCATTCACTCATTAAACACATGCACATATACAGATAAGCTATTGAGCACCTACCACATAGATAGCTCTTTGTGAGCCATCGTACCAGACCAAAATGCTTATGCCTGTAAAGTTTTATGGTGCAATAAGAGATATCCATACAAATAACCATGGTTCACAGTACAAGGTAATGAAGTGAATTAAACAATAGAGATAATCTGTAAAGGAGATTTTCCTAGGGAGAATTCATCTCCATCCACTGGACCTGCTCTTCTAAGAATGACAATCAGACCATGAAAGCCAGAAGAAAGGGAAGAATAGACAGAGAGACATGGGGAAGCAGGCATTCAGGAAGTACAATGTATGATATAGGAATGATTGACAGTAGGATAAAGCTAGAATCTAGAAGAGCTTAAGGAAGTAAATACAACTAGTTGGGACCAGTTAATGAGGAGGCCTTTTCATTACAAGTTGAGCACCTAAAACCCTGCTGAGGAATATGGTCTGTGAGACATCAAGGTGTCTTCTAGGTGGCCTGTGACAATGTGCCATAGCTCTTTCATCTCCACCAGCTTCAGACGTAGCGTGATGGTGTAACGTGTTCACTGCACGCTTCCATTGTCTGCAGCCGCTCCTGCCACACGTTGGTGGAGATCATCTGCAGTGTTCCTAGAGAGCTGGAAGCCAAACAAAGCTTCAAGGCTCCAATGACTTGCTGGAGTGGGTCACTATGTTCTTCCCTACAGCTCCAGGTGGGGACTTGGAGAGGGAAGGAGTGACCCTTGAGTGCTTCTGAGGTTCCCTGTCACTGCCGCATGGCTGAATTTTCACTATTTGGCAGCTAAATGTCATTGGCATGTTTCTATCTACTCCCCCTTCTCTGCCCAGACGAACACGATATAGACTGTGGGACGAGACGGCCCCTACCCGCGTGACTAGGCAGTGGCAGCAGCTGTGGCCCTCTCATCGGCAAAGTAATGAGGATTCATTTCCATCTCATCACTTCTGTCACGTCTGCTTTTTTCCTTCTGTGTTATTTTATTATTATGGCTGAAATTGATTGCCGGAACCAAGCAGGCATCTAAACCCTATCCCTTTACCCTCTCTCCCTCCAGCTCCCTTGAGCCTTCTCCTCCCAACCCTGGCTGCCTTCTCTGAGCACTCTTCCCCTGGCTGCCTCCTCCTGCCGCGTGGTACATTAATGGGAAAGAAAAATTCATTTGAAACAATTTACGAGGTGACTCAGCAATCTGTGTTCTCCTAACTGCCCTGTGAGCCTGGAGACAGAAAGCAGCCTCTGATCTGGGTGCTCCGTGATGAGACAGAGACTCCCTGCCACACTGGTCTATTTCACAACTACTGGGAGTCCTTCCTGTTCTGGGAAACCCAGGGAGAGGAGCAAGGGACTGAGAAAGCTCATACACAGGTCTGCAAGAAAAGTGCCTGATGGTCCGTCCCCAGGTGCTTTGGCAGGGTGGGCAGAGAAGAGGAAGAAAAGTGGTAGATATTGTGTGAAGCATCATCTTGTCATGTTTCCTCGTCTGTAAGTGTGGGCAGGAAAAATTGGCTTCTGGAGGAACTGTGTATTGTAAGACTTAGGATTCCGACTGAGCCTGAAACCCTACTGCTCTGAACTCAGTTTCTTACAATTTCTTGACGTATCCGCTGTGAGATGGAAAAGGCCAGGTGGGAGTGGTTGGGGTGAAGAAATCTATGACAGATAAATATTAATGGGTAGAATTGAGAGCATCCTCATTGGAGAGGAACAGAGGGAAGGAAATCTAAAGGAACTGAGGAAGAAAAGGGTAGGAGACTTGAATAGGGTGTGCTCAGCGTGGCTCAGACCCTCTGGTGGGTATTGAATGCTAGGTGGGTCTACCTCAGATCTGCCTGCGCATTGGACTATGGTCTTTCCGTCCGACTACACCGCTAAACTCACGGCAGCTGCAGATTCAGCCCCACCCCAACCCCAACCCCATTGGCTCAATCCAAAGAAACACTCACTTGTATTTGTTACTGTCTAGGGATGCTGGGTTCATTGTCTCTGTTCAACAAAGAATTGAAGAATAGGACACAGAGATCGCAAGCAAGAAGGAGGTTTATTTAAAAGATATAGAAATACAGAGATAGGCTTCTCTGAAAAGAAGGGCCCCAGAGCTGGGAATCGCGTAGGGAAGTTTTGGCCCATTCTTTTTATGGTCTCTGGAATCACCTCCTTTTCTTATCTCCTCCCCTGTCCATAGGCTCCTATTATTGATTGGGGCCTACTCTGTCCACATGTCTGTTTTGGTTTCTCTATTGGATCCCCCTCTTAGGAATGGAAGTTTCTGATTGGGTCCCCTGCTTGTGTCCATGAGCACTTTCCTCAAGCAGGAAGTTGACCTCATCAGAAGATCCTCTCCATGCTCCTTTGTTCTGGCCCTGCCCCCAGTCTCCTTACCGGCCATCTTGTCCTGACTGCCTAAGCCCTTCTACATTCCATCATAATCATTTACTTGTATTATTAAATCCAGGGTTCTGGGGGGGGGGGGTTGTACTTCCTAAATTATGGCAAAATTTTAAACTTATAACCCACAGGAAAAAATAAGTGCTACTAATTTCTTAAATTAAGATCAGAAAAAGTAATTCTCTCTAACCTGGTAGGTTTTAGAAACAAATCTTCAAGGTTGAGTTTGGTTTTAAATCTCTGTGTTTTGTCACTTCAGAAAATAGAGCTAAATGCCAGGAGCAGGGCACATGCCTGTAATCTCAGAGCCTCAGGATGCTGAGACAAGAGAATCATGAGTTCAAAGACAGCCTCAATAAAGGTGAGGTGCTAAGCAACTCAGTGAGGCCCCATCTCTAAGTGAAACATAAAATAGGGCTGGGGATGAAGCTCAGTGGTTGAGTGCCCCTGAGTTCAATTCCTGGTACTCCTCCAGAAGAAAAAGAAAATAGAGCTTATGTTTATTTATTTATCTTAACTTTTCAAAAGAAAACTGGCCACAGTGTGTAGTGTTGTGGTTCAGTTCACATTGAGAGGCTGACTTCAACAGGGCTTAATTCCCTGGGCAATTTAAATCCATTTTTTTTTTTTTTTGATCCCTAGTATGAGTTAGACCAGATTTCACAAAACCCTGGGATATTGATTTGGATGTTATGGGATGATGAGGCTCCATTACACTATGTAACAGAATAATGAGTTTGAACTTGAACTTACCAAAATCCAAACTGTCTACAGAGCTTCTAAAACCTGGTTTGCTGTCCATAAGAAGGAATAAGAAGGCATAAGAAAGAATAATAATAATATAATAATAATAAGAAGAAGAAGGAATAATCCCCTTTTCCTACCTGACCTCCAAGAAGTCTCACCTTTACCTATGAGATCTAATTTGCATATGCACTGAGAAAACTGTGGGTCCTGGACTAGAAAGATATGAACTCCAGTTCAGACTCTAGCCCTCCTCCTACCTCTGTTCCTCAGCCCCCTATGGGCTTCATTCTGTCCCCGCCCTGCCTCTGGCCACTGTGTCTTCACTGTAGCCTTGATTGTCCTTGGCTACCCTACCATCTTCTGAACCTTCCCAACTACCCAGATAGGCCCGCCTTCCTATTCCCCCACTTTTCCTTTCCTCAGACTAAGCTTACACCTCATCTGTCTTACGATATTAGCCCTCACCCAGCTTTTGGAACTTCGGAACTTGGCATCAAATGGAGACTTTGGCTGCTTTTATTTCTTCTTTACTAACCCGCCAAGGTAAATACGGGTTGAATGAATGAACACATGATTGAATAAATGCCCCTTCCTCTGATGATCCCCTTACCTGAGCCCTGGTGTCCAATTCCAGATGTCACTCCAAGGCCTGGGAAACATGCCCATTCAGAGTGAGTTGGAACCTGGATGACTGCTGAGTCGGCTCTCTCCGTGGGGTGAGAACTTTGAAACTTTTGCTTGTCTGTGTTTCCTGTAGGTTGGAAGCTTGAGCTTCCAAATGCAGCCTTGGAGAAATGAGAAACCACTTTGTTTTGTGGTTGGCAGCAAGAAGGCCTCTCTTCTCCCTGAACCCCAGGAAAGGAAGGATTTAATGTTTCTTAACTCTGCAAATCTGGCCTCCCTGAATCACTGAAACTTGATTCAGATGTATTTTGTGAAAGTACTAAAGGCTGCTGCTCTGGCTCCTAAACCATGTCAAGAGAGACACTCAGGGGCCCCTTTGGCAGCCCTGAGCTCACAGGAGAAGACAGGATCTGCTGAAGGAGGTCAAGAGGTTGAGCAAGAGAAAGCTGTTGGCCTCCTGAGGGCCTGGTGTTAAATCTGGTTCTGCCACCTCCTAGCTGTGTGAGGTTTGGGCTCAGTTACTAAATCTTTGTGAGCATCCCTTTACCCATTCGAGTATAGTATTGCTGATTTCTTGCCTCTGACCTTGTTGAGAGAAAATGAAATGGCCTGGCAGATGGGTAAGTCTCTAGAAGAATGCCTGGCATCCAAAATGGGCTCATTTTATCCTGATATCTCCCAGAGCTGTTTGTTATATCTGGTTCTCCAGAGCCTCAGACACCTGCAAACTCTCTCTGGTCCAAAACCTCAGATATCAAGTTTTCTTTCCCTCCATTCCTTAAAACCCATATGTCAAAACTGTAGAAACCAGCTTCTTTCATATTCACTGTCCCCTTGGCCCTGGAGTCAGCATCTCCTGCCATTTCCATTGCCATATAACTCTTCAGCTAAGGAAGTTCATTTTTTAAAATCCTGATGCATCTGACAGGCTCAAGTTTATTGTTCACAAAGCTCCAAGAAACTTGGCATAAGGGAAGAGTTAATTTATACTTCAAACTGTGGTAGACCCTTACCTCCATAATAGCCTTATCCCAAATTTCATAAGTTAGAATGTATAATGACACCATATATCAAATGCAGGGCTCCAACTCCTGCTGCCAAACTCCCTGACACACTGCAAATTTTCACCATTTCTCTACTCCTGGAGAAGATTCCACCTCCCGGAGAGCTTAGATTTGGGCAAGAATACCTGGAGTCAGATCCCATGATGGTTCTGGTGAGATGTTGCATCCAATAACTCACCATTACCACTTCAGGAACGCATGAGGTGGGCTCTGACTGTGCCAGAACAACTTGTCACCTGGCTCCTTCTCTGCACTTTGATAGGAGGTCATGACTCTTACCCTTAACTTTGGATATTCTCCAGTCCCACTCTCTTTGACTCTAGGTCCATTGCTCCTGTTAATGTAATCTGTCTTGCCATTGATATCAAATTTTCTTGTTTTCCTGGAAATTTCACGTAACCCCATATGCTTTTCACTTTATCATAACTTGCATAATCCTTGAATTTTTTAAAACTAATATCTCCTTTCTCAATTATTGGCTTCTGTAAGAGGCCTCTCCGATTTTCTCAAATTCAAGTTTTTTTTTAAATTTTAATTCAAATTTTTATTAACTTTTTAAATTTCTTACATACATGACAATAGTGGAATGCATTACAATCATAATTATCCATTCACAACACCATTTTTTGTAACACTGTATATAAAGTATGTTCACTCCAAATTATGCCATTATACATGAGCTCTATTATTATTATTATTATTATTGCATTACAATTCTTAATATACCTTTATACCACAATTTATCATATCTCTTATTGTGGTATGTTGACACCAAATTCACATCTTCATACATGTATTTTGTAATAATGATGAGGGTCTCCTTCTACCATCCATGCTATTCCCCTCCTCCCTCCCTTTCCCTCCCACCCCTATTTCCTATCTAGAGGTAATCTTCCTCCCTTGCTCTCCCTCCCAACCCCATTTTGAGTCACCCCCCTTATATCAGAGAAGACAGTCGGCATTTGTTTTTTTGGGATTGGCTAACTTCACTTAGCATAATCTTCTCTCATGCCATCCATTTCCCTGCAAATGCCATGATTTTTACACAATGGACTATTACTCAGCAATAAAAAAGTATAAGATCAAGTTAAGTTTTCTATGGCTCTCTTTCATAGTCTGTGCTTGAGAAAATACTTTATAATTTAGGAAATGCTGTATGTTTCTGCCTATTATAGTTTAAATATGAGGTGTCCCTAAAAAACATGTAAGATAATGTAAGAAAATTTAAAGGTGAACTGATCAGGTTATAAGAACATTAACCTAATCTGGGCATTAATCTGCTGACAGGGATTAACAGTGAGGTAATTGTAGGCAGGTAGGTTGTGGTTGGAGGAGGTGAGTCATTGGGGTATATATTTGTCCCCGGTGAGCAAGAGTTCTTTCTGCTTTCTGATTATCATCTCCTGAGCTGCTTTCCTCCTCCACACTCTTTCACCCTGATATTCTGCCTCATCTGGGACCTAGAGAAATGGAGTTGGCCATCTATGGACTGAGATCTTTGTATTCATGAGCACCAAATCAATTTTTTCTCCTTTAATTTTTTTCCTTTAGGCCTTTTAGTCACAGCAGTAAAAAAAAAAAAAAAAAAAAGCTATCACCAGAATGTGACCTACTACCAGAATGGAAAAGAGTCTGTTGTTTTTTCAGCACTAAGGGCAGACTGGACACATGAGTTGAATGAATGAATGAATGAATGAATGAATGGACAGATGGATGGATAGATGGATGGATGGTAAAACCACGCTTATTTTTCTTTTAACTTGCTCTCATCTCAATTGCTTGGATGGTAGAATAGATTTCAAGTTCAGACTACTTTCTCACAGTAAACTGACTACAGCACACTTTATTCATAAAGACAGTGATTCTCTAGCTTATTATATATCAGAATCACATGTAAGACTTATTGAAAGACAGAATTGTGGGTTCCAGCCTTGGAGTTTCTGATTCAGTAGGTCTGGGTAGGGCTGAGGAACTTGTTATTCTAATACATTCCCAGCAAATGTTGATATTCCTGGTCCTGTGCTGATCGCACAAAGGGTAAAAGAAAATTGAAAAGTCAGTATCCAAATGGCAACTATGGCATAGGGTTTACTTCTTTCTATTTTCCCTTCAAAATCAATATGGGAAATAAAATTCACATTCTCAGGAGCTAAGACAATTATTCAGAAATGTTTCAAACGATGAGAGAAGTTACTCTTGTTTATGGTAGCAGAAAACAGATTAGTTCAAAAAATGCTGCTTCTAACCAGTCCACTTATATAGCCACAAGGCCAATGAGCAAGAGGAGGGTCATGTTTTCTGCCTATTTCTGTCTGGAACCCCAGAATCAGATACCTGATGTGTGGATCACCAAATAGGAACCTTGAAGTAACACCTCCACCATGCCATCAGCCTCCTTCCATTATCACACCTACCTTGGCATCTTTTTGATTTGAAAGGCACAGAGAGTTTCCAAGGAAGTAGGCAAGGGTGAATTACCCTGAGTGTGTCAGAGCAAAGGCAGGCAGAACAGCTGGAGTGGGGAACTCTGGGCTGACACTTTTAAATAGCTCTTCTTGTAAAAAGATCAGATGCAGATGGCTTCAAATGGACCTGCCGTACTCCAGTAGAACTGTGTGAGATTAATGTGTATGAAACTCTGGATGTCTGTTTGGGTGTATTCTTAGGTTATACTAACAAGTACTTTTGCATGGACATTCAAGGTAACCCTAGATTGACAGGAAAATGTATCAAAAGGAATAAATGTATGATGTTCATTAAAAAAAAAAAAAAAAAAAAAACTCCAGATCTAAGGTTGGGGATATAGCTCAGCTGGTAGAGTTCTCGCCCAGCATGTGCAAGACCCTGAGTTTGATCCCCAGCACCACCAAAAAAAAAAAAAAAAAAAAAAAACAAAGCTCCAGATCTAAAGAGAGTTCTTCTCAATGAATAAAATGGAAACTGAACAAAAATGCAAAAATGAAGTTTAGGTACTGATTCACTGACAGTTATATTTATTAAAATAATTTACAAGCAAATTTAAATTAATGTTGTTGTTGTTGTCTTAGCATGCTTTTATTGATGCTCTTAATAAAAGCCAAAAATCATGAATTCTATGCCGGTGTTTGGAGATAAATTTTGTTGAGATACAATCTGCAATGAAAAACAAAAAAAGTTTACATAAAGTTTTTAAATAGTAAAGAAAATATTTTAAAAATGTAATGAAATTGACAGAACTTGTATAGGAACTATAAAGAATAAAATTAACAGCAGAAAATTAAACAAAGTACATGTATAAAGACATGAATTGGCGTGAACATACTTTATAAACAAAGACGAAAAATTGTGCTCTATATTTGTAATAAGAATTGTAATGCATTTCACTTTCATGTACTTAAAAAATAAAATCAATTAAATTTAAAAAAAGTTAAGGAATGCTTGCCTGCTCCCAAAATCAACCAATCCACTAAAGGACATAAGCATCAACATGAAAGATCTCTCAATGAATAAACTTACAATTTGAATAACTAAAAATGAATAATGGATGTGATATAAAACACACAAAAAAAACCAAAATAAATATGTGTGAATTCATATTGCCATAAATACAAGATTAAATAAATAAATTAGCAAAACATCAAAAAAAAAGAAAAGAAAAAGATTCATATACTAGCACATGACATCTTCAGAAAGGATACAAAATAATCAAACAAAAATAGTTATCAAAAACATAAAAGAAGAAAAATTCTTAAATTGAAGAAAAGAAATTCAAATTTACCTACAAACAAAATAACAAAAAATAACACATTAATAAAAATTATAAATATAAATCAGAGAAATATAATTTTTATAAAGGAAAATTAAATCCTATATCTAACTTTTTGCTTACAGTATTCTCGGCCAATAATAAGTATCTGCTAAATTTTAAAATATCAATTATTGCTGCACAAGAAATATACCCAGCTAATATTTTCTTCATGCATGATTGTAAAAAGCTATTTTTCAGAAAACAGTTCATACACTTTTAAAATTTGCTTTAAGTCCAATAGCAGCCATCTGTGAGATGAGTCAGAAATAAAATCTTAATAATGCAGTTGTTAATTGATTACATTTCATTATTTGTTATTTTTTTACATTTCTAAATTATTCATTTCCACTATTAACTTTATGAACTTCTTAATCAACTGATTATATTTTTTCCATCTTTGATTAAATATGTAGTATTCATTGCATTTTATTCACTTTCTGCAGTAGTGAAAATCATTGAAGCTATGAATTTATTTCTAATTATGAATTAGAGATAGTATTATTCTTTTGAGTCTTGTTTTTTTTTCAATCTAACAATAACATATTACTTTTTTTCTATCTTAGACTATAAGCTCGATATTTAGGACCATTTATGTAGTGTTCACTGTTTATCTACTACCTAATACTAATTATGGAACTCCATAAATCTTGATATGCAACAATTTGATTATTATTAGAGCCTTAATTTTCAGAAGTTGTAGGTCTTGATTTCCAATGTATTTAAGAAAATAAAAAAAATGTGTTTAATATATTTTGTTTAAACTTTTTTAAATGTAGATTTTTATTTTTTAAAGCAATTTTAGGTTTATGGAAAAACTGACTGGAAGCATGCGAATTTCCCATAAGTCCCTTATTTCCCCACATGAATAATCTCCCTCAGGATTAATAACCATACCTCTGTGGGAGATGTTTGTCCAATTGGTAAACATATTGACATCATTATCACCCAAAGTCCACAGTTTTCATTAGGGTTTACTCTTACATTGTCTGATAGCTTTGTTTTCTGCTGTGTGTGTGTGTGTGTGTGTGTGTGTGTGTGTGTGTTTGGTATTGGAACTTGAGCCCAGAGCCTCATGAGTAGTAAGCACATACTCTACCACTGAGCTACACACCAGCCCCTATAGCTTTTGGTTTGCGCTTGTTTACTGTTTCCTCTTTTAAATATTAATTAATTTATTAAGTTATTTTACAGTACTCGGGGGAGAGAACCCAGGGTCTTGTGCATGCTATAACTTTGCTTTTAAGTACCATTTTAAATATTTTTGTCTAGGAATTTTCTGTATACTTATTTTTAAAACTTATTAGAGTCATCTTTATAACCTCCTATACGGATCTTTTTAATACATTTTAAAGGTATACTTGATGGCCATGAGCTATTCAAGGCTCATTTCCTAATATATCCATGACCACAAAGTAAAGGTTTGATGTGTGAAGACAAAAAAAAAAAAAAAAAAGAAAAGAA